>NC_090938.1:260079903-262579903 GCF_040938575.1 Ambystoma mexicanum | reverse complement strand
TACTCCATCCTTGTCTACTTGTAACATGTGAAAATATCTCCTCTGCTTCATCAAGCCTGCATTCAGGCACATGTGTTGCCATTATTCCCATAACCCTCATTGCCACATTGCCCTCGGCCCGATACGTGGTTAGTCATGCTCATATGCATCTCAGCCGTGTGTGAGGAGAGTGCGACAAAGACATGACCAGTGCACACTTGCATGGCCACTGACCCATTTACACTCCAAATGTGTAATGTACATCACTCAAAATCTCTTGGCCGGCCACTGCAACTCCTGTTTGGAACAAATCCTCATGCATCTTTGAACTGACATTGTCGATCATCCATGTCCATTGCCGGTGAGGGCCAGTGAACGGAGGGTCTGACACAATCCACACCTTGGTGTAAATCCATGTGAGTCATTCACAATGCACTATCCACACGCATGACACTGTGAGCGTGTCTAATGAGTTGTGTCTTGCATGCCATTGCCACATATAGGTGTATTGGCGTAGCAGTGATATTCTATGTACAGTGATATGTACTGTGAAATCAAGTCAATTGCACATGGACAGCACGCATCAATCTCCTTTGATGCACATCATGTGATGGAAGTGACCATAGTAGCATTACTTCAGTACCCTGGGTCTCTTCCTTAGGTCCTGTCCCCACCCTCTTCCCAGCCCTACCCAGATGACTGATTGGGCCTCCAGGCCAGTGGAACATCCAGGCCAGTGGAACACCCAACAAGGGCCATTCCCCCTCTCTCACCACCTCCCAGGCATTTTAGCTTCCAAGCCTGTTGAGGTGAGTGCTCTCCCTGTGGCCTTCTGCTACATGCAAGGCTTTCCTTATTTATTTATTTGCACATTTGGTAATGTTCCCTTTTGTATTTGTTGCCATTTCCAGAATTGGCCCTGATTCCCTTGCCTTCCCTGGCTCGCTTCCCCACCCTCCCCCCACATCTGATTGGGCCTCCAGGCCAGTTCAACATCAGGCAATTGGAACATCCAACGAGGGCCTTTCCCCCTCTCTCACCACGGCCCAGGCATTTTAGCTTCTAAGCCTGTTGAGGTAAGTGCTCTCCCTGTGGCCTACTGCTGCGTGTGAGGCTTTCCTTATTTATTCATTTATTTGCACAGTTGGCAAGTTACCTTTTGTATTTGCTGCTGCTTTCAGCATTAGGCCTGATTCCCTTGCCTCCCCTGTCGCTTCCTTGGTTCCCTTCCCCACCCTCCTCCTAGCCTTCCCCAACGGCTGATTGGGCCTCCAGACCAATGGAACAACCAGGCCAGTGAAACATGCAACAGGGGCCTTGCACCCTCTCTCACCACCTACCAAGCCTTTTAGCTTCCAAACCTCTTGAGGTGAGTACTTTCACTGTGGCTTGGTGCTGCATGCAAGGATTTCCTTATTTATTAACTGATCTGCCTAGGAATGGATGCAATTAACTCCTTCACCCGGGGCACAGTATCAGCTCTGCTTGGTTAGACTTGCTCTAGTCTCCTGCAGATATGCACTGTGCCCTCCGATCCGAGTAGCTCTCTAGCACTTGCAGCTCCCAGAATGGACAATAATACGATACAATTCCACATTTCAACCCATAAACAAGGCCAGGAATACCCACCAACCTGCCACAAACTATTACCCGTGCCCCGGAAAATGGGCACACCAGCACTTATAACCTGAGCCTCTGAAACAGACTGAATCTGTCCCAACTCATGGGAAGACACTCTGAAACAGGCGAGGAGTCCGACAGAATTTCTCTCGAAGAACCAATGCTCCTCTAGAATAGACATGGGCAGCTCAGTGAAAACTGTAAGGAAATCAGAATCAGGGGTTCCAAACAATCTGAACAGACACTCGTACATACCAATATGCATACTCTCTCCTCTTCTCAAACATACAATACAATGCAACTATACCCCTTGATCAATTAAGCCTAGCTGCACACATACCTATTCACCTCCATGAACACCTCAACAGTCTTAAGAATGCAGCTATACCCCACTACAGAATCAGCCTAGCTGCACACATAATATCATACACAAGAGCCACCACTGCCATAATGCACACCTCAAGGTCAACAGGCTTGTTGCACACATTCTACTAACCTCTCATCAGCCACCACACCTACCATTAGGATGCAGCTGCACACTGCACTGGCTGCACACATATTGAGTGCACCCAAGCACTATATACTACCCTGCTCTCACCACTGACCTGGACTACGATCCCCAAGGGCGTTCAACCCACAGTGCTTTGACATCATACCAATGGTATATAAATCTCTATACAAATCCAAAATAATTAAGATAACATAATATGTATGCCAGGAAATGTTCATTGCAACCCCTAAATGTCTCTGTCCCTGTGCATGCCAGGAACTGGCACCCCCTAAATGTCTCTGGCAGCACGGATGCAAGGGAGTGCAGGTCAGCACTGCTTGCAGCATGTCTATCACGCGAGTTGGCCCCTTACTCTAATCTTCACACTTCTGCCTCTTGAATTCCTGGGAGGCACCTGTTCCTCCTGCTGTGTGCTGTTTCTTGTGTCCTCCAGCCCTAGTTTGCCTCCAAACCTCACCATCTCCTTCTTCCTCATAGAATGTGAGTGGCCGCTGACCACCTGCACTGCCTTGGAGTGCCTGGTGTTCCCTCATAGCCTTTTTCCCTATTGCTCACCTGTCAGGCTCTGCATCCACCTCATCTGCCATCTTGGGACTTCCACCCCTCTGTTGCACCACCACAGCTCACAGCATGTGTCATCAGGTCACAGATCCACCCCACAGCCTCAAGGGGAGCCATGTCCGGGACATTGACCAGCACCAACAAGGCGGGGCTGAGGGCTGTCAATTTCGCTGCAGCAGACGTTGGCATCCTGGGTGAGCAGGTCCTGGCCCATTACAATGCCCTCTTCAACCCGCAGCAGCAGCTTGGGGCATGTGGGCGGCTGAAGATCTGGGTGTACCTCAAAGCTGCCATCAATGTGGAGGGGTGACAGTCCATAGTATGAACCATTCCAAGAAGCACCGGGATGACCTCAGAATCCGGAGCCAGTCAAAGGAGAAGGTGGCCTTTGAGGCAGGGCCACTATGGAGGTGAAGCGTGCAGGCCGCCATCGGGTGTCACCCCTTCAACTCTGAGTCCTGGTTACGGTTAACCCAGATTTCCACATCATGTCCTTGACCTGCAGGAACAGAGCCAAGCTGTTTGGTGAGTACCCACAGTGTGCACTTTTCAACAGATTTGGGTATGCATGATGGGAGCAAGTCTGTTCTTTATACGGCATGTGTGTTTCACAATTCTTAACTGTCACGCAGCCTCATGCCGATGTTGAGCAAATGTGATGGCACACATCTGTGAAGTGGACAGGTGTAGGGATGTCTGGTGATTGCAATTTTAGTGCATTTGACTGTCTGGGACAGCATTGTGATCTGTCAAGCCACTGAACGATGGGCCATGCATGGGGTGTCATCATGGCACTTGTCAGGGTTAGTAGGAACAGTATAGCTGCTTTTTCCTCAGCAATGGGTGCATGTACATGTTGCATTCTTTCATGTTGGACTGTCAGGGGTGCATGTTGCTAGATGTGGTTGGATGGAGATGTGCCTTTGGTGCTACGGATATATGGGGCCAGGTGCCCTTCCCATGGACCTGCCTGCAGAATACACTTGGTCCACTTCAGCATTGGAATTGTGACGTGGAATGAGTTATTGCCATGTGTATGTTGCCACATGTCAATGTGTTGTGTTCACATGTGCATGTCTCGTCAATGTGAATTTTAATTTTTTCCTAAACTTATGTGACTATTCATTCTGATTGCAGGGTATGGGCGTGTGTCTGTGGTAGTTGTTGTTTGACTGCATGCTACTGTTACTATTGTTTGTATCCTTTCCAGCTCGAGACCCAGTTGAGCCGAACTAGCCAGGGACCCTCCAGTGCTGTAATTAGTAGATTTTGCACTGCTAAGCCCAGCGTGCAGAGTGTCCCCCGGCCCCTCTCCAAGCTTCCTTTCCCTCCTCCCGCTTCCCTCCCGCCTCCATGACAACCCACCAACCCTGATTGGCTGTCTCTCTGTGTACAGTGAATTGAATATAGTTGCGCACATCGCGTGCTCGCTTCCTTTCCAGCTCGAGACCCAGGTGAGCCGAACTAGCCAGAGACCCTCCAGTGACTGTAATTAGTAGATTTTGCACCACTAGGCCCTGTGTGCACCGTGTCCACCGGCCCCTCTCCCAGCTTCCTTTCCCTCTTCCCGCTTCCCTCCCGCCTCCATTACTGCCCACCAACCCTGATTGGCTGTCTCTCTGTGTACAGTGAATTGAATATAGTCACGCACATCACATGCTTGCTTCCTTTCCAGCTCGAGACCCAGGTGAGCTGAACTAACCACTAGCCAGAGATTCTGCCTGCTGCCCTGGTGAGTAGAATAAGCTTTTGAGACCCTATGGGCCTTTGCTCCACCTAAGAAGCTGCACTTTGTTGGTGCCCCTCCTCGGCCTCCGTTCCCCAGCCCTCCCTCACTTCCTGACTTCCTCCACTGCCCGCCTCCCACCATCCCTGGTTGGCCATCCCGGCCCACAACAACGGCCCTGATTCGTGCCTGGATTGAGTCAGCTGGGCCCACTGACCCATGCCCTCTTCCTGATTCTCTTTTCCTCCCACCCCCCTGCTCCCATTGGTCCTCTCGGCCCTCATCACCTCTCCTTGCAGAGCAGCCCCTAGCCCGCGCAGCCCCTGCGGCTAAGGGCCCCAAGGCAAGGGCGGCTCCTACAGAGGCCACTCCAAGATGTGTCTGCAGGTGTCAGCAGGGAAAGCCAAGGAAGCCAGCAGCTAACAGACACCAACAAAAACTGTAAGTGTGGCATGGGTGGGGTGTAGAGCAATTACTCTACACCAGAAAACCTCTGCCACTCTACCTTACCATCCCATAACATAGACTGCAATAGACTTAGCCCATGCATACCTAGAAAGTTGTGTGACCACCAGCCGGATATCAACCATGACAGTGTTTGAAATGTTGCCTTGCACTGCATCCTAACATACTAGTCAATGTTAACAAGTGTCACACCTGGAGGGAATTGGGGACACTGGCCTGCGTCACATCTAGATAGATGTGTGAATGTTGGCATGTGCAACACTTAGATGGAACTTGAATGTTAGCAGGTGCCTCACTTAGAATTGAGAACATTAGCCTACGCCGTATCTAGACAGGATTGTGAATGCTAGCACGTGCCACACTTTCAGATTTCCTAACTTCGCCCTGCGTCGCATCTAGATAATATGGTGAAGATTAGCGAGTGCCACACCTAGATGGAACTATGAAGATTATCAAGCACAACACTTAGAAGGGAATGAGAATTTTAAAATGTCTGACACTTAGATAGAATTGTGAACATTGGCATGTGCGGTATCTGGATAATATTGTGAAGATTGTTGAGTGCCACACTCAGACTGAATTGAGTAGGTCAGCGGGTGCTACACTTAGACAGAACTGTGAATGCTTGCATGTTAAAAGTCACATAACCCTCTAACCAATATAAACTCAAACTCTCTTCACACTTAAAAACTCACACAACCATCTCTCACGCAACAAGCTGCATGCACTTGACCACACTGCAACAACACATAAGTTGCACCAATAGCACACGCGGACTGACACCGATCCAATACTCGCACCAAAGCTCAGCACCCGGTGTCTACCGAGTTGAAGCTGCCAACAGTACACCACTCCTCTCACTGTCCTACTCCCTCTTCACCTTACTAACCCATCCCACCTTCTCATTTACAGATCCTCCAGAGTGCCTGGGGACCAATTCCGTTGGTGACGGTGCGCTATATAAGTACCGTTAACATAACATAGCATAACATAACATATACTACACATGGATTGGCTGTGTTAATTGATACCTATTTTCTTTGTTCCATTCCCACAATTGCTGTGGCTGGTGTAGAGGGCACAAGCTGAGTTCTGGAGCTAAGACCCAGGGACAAGGCCTCCAGACCCAGGCGCAGACCCCACGTACACCCAGTTGTGTCCACCTCTTCTGAGGGTGATGTGGCTGGATAAGTATCCCATACAATGGGAAATGCTGTTGTGAGTGAGACCAGGGTTCCATCATTGTGGTGAACACCTTAACAGCAGTGGGACAGGGTGGTAGTGAAGTTATCACACAGGGGCTCCAAAAAATGGACATCTCTCTGGAGGTACCTTGGTTGATGGAGGAGGAGTAGGAGGCCATTGCATTCCTGCCTATGGTGTCCAGTACGGGTACCGAGGGTGTGTGTGTGTAAGCTGCACATCTGGCCCTGAAACAGGAGAAGGTTCAGTCCACCGTGGAGGGGTCAGCACAATCTCCTGTCCCATGGCCATCTGCTGCAGCACTACCCACTTTTAACCATGCCCAAATCGAGGTGCACTTCCAGCCGATGTGGCTATCTGAGATGAGGTGTTGTCCCTGCTGATGGGTGCCTTGATGTGGCGGGCTTCTAATCATGATGCTGTGTAAGTATCTCATGAGGTGCTTGTAGAGCATCACAGGCAGATGGCCACCTCTTGCAAAAATTGTCACAAGTACTTCTTTCCAGTGGTCTCCCTGTGCTGGCCACTGCAATGGCCCCATCCTTTTCCTCCTCATCTGTGCCCAAGTCAACCTCCACGTTGACCTCCATGCAAGCTACCACTGTAGCCTACTGTGCTCCATTCCCACCACTGCCCAGTGTGGATGTGCCAGTGTCCCTGGTGGAAATGGAAGTCCATACAATGGCTGATGAGGTGGTCACTGAGACTGCCCAGGATCCTCGAGGGGAACAGGCCATGGAGGCACACCAGGCCCTTGAGGGCAGTGCAGGTGATGTACTCCCTGGTGCAGACTGTCATCTAGTCAGAGGGAGTACCTGCACCACACACGCAAATCCTGGAGGGCATTGTGGTAGTAGCAGGCAAGCAGCCACAAACATGGCAGAAGTGAGGTAGGAGGCACGACAGCACCTGCAGGGTTTGGTGGACTTTTTGAGGCAGCAGGCAAATGATGCAGCAATAGCCACAGCCAGGACTGAGGTGAAGGAGATGTTAGTGTGGGCTGCCATCCTGGTTGGGTCTTGCAGTGGAGGATATTGAGTCTCAGATGAGGGAAGCCCTGAACGCCCTCCAGACAACAATGGAGGCCTGCCTCCAGGCATTAGATGTGGAGGGAGAATCGGCCTTGACGGAGGCATTGTCAGAAATGGACTAGCCCACTGATTCATGTGCATAGTTTGCCTTAAGGAAAATTTTTTTATATACAGATTTTGTCTTAAATACATTGTAATATGATTTCGCCACATTGCTTGCTGTCTCTTTGTCCACGTGCACCTTTTGTTTGGCCATGTTCTCCAAGTGTGTATGTCCTATGGCTGTAATGTTGGTTGGTGGTACATTGTGTGGGTCATGTTGTTACTGTGCTGTTTTCTGGACGACGTGTGTGCAGGCCTTGTGTGTGATGTTTGGTATGTTGCACCCATGTTCCCTGTATGTATGTGGTCTATTGGGGAGGTGACGTGTTTTGGGATTTACGTGTTTCACATCTTTCACATGTGCATTTGTTGCTTGCCTGTTTCAGTGCTTTGCAGTACAGGCATGTTGGCCAATTTTGTACATGGGGTGCCTGGGTACGTGATATATGTATGCTGTGGATGACATGGAACTTCTTTTATGAACATTGTGAGGAGTCAGAAATGCGAGACACACACAAAGGTATAGTATCCTCAAAGCTCGTCATTTATTAAAATAAAAAGGGGTGGGATAAACACCTTTCTTTCCTTATCCTTATGAGGATGGCCCTGCAGAGCAAACTTAACTAAAGAAAGAAGACATAATGTCCAAAAAGTCTCTGACCCTCACACTTATACATACAACAAAAACAAACAAGACATGTTTGGCTATCTTTAGTTTCATACAAAACAGAATGAAAATTCAAACATATTGACTTGAGCAAGCACTCCTTGTGACCAGGGATGTACCCCCTACCCCTCGATCAGTTTAGTAATATCCTTGACAAAGTTCAGATTCAACCAAGTTCGATTCAGTTCAAAACATACTGAATGATGCAAATTTCAATTTCACAAATTCTTGTTAAAAAATGAAACACTTTTTATTCTTCACAGTAGCCTTCTTGATAAGGCAAAATGTCTCTTCCGCAATGCACAGGTTCATAAACCAAGGTAATTGTGTTCTTCAAAGTTCCAGGTAATTCTTAGCACATCATACTTATTCTTCAGTTGTCATACTTTTGACAAGATAGACAAGAGCTGTCTTTGATGATGTAATAGTTTGTCAAATGATAACACAAGTAATAACTTCTTTCCACAACACCTTTTTGTCAATACAACACTTCTTAAAAATGATCTTCTTCATTCCTGGTATACTCACCTGCTAGGACTAACTACTAATGAAACTACTAATGATCCCTTTTCCTGGTTCACTCTACTGCCAGGAAGATACATTCCTATATCTAATTTCAGTGACAGTAGCTGTTCCAGAGTTCTTCCCACCAGTATCAGCAGGTTACAGGTTCCCCCAAACTGGTGTCCCAAAAAAGTAGAATTTCAGCTAGGTTGCTTTCTTATATCTTTTTGATTACAACCACTTGTCTGTTGGCAAATCGAGTTGCAGGTGTCCTCCAATAGGTATCCCTTGAAAGGGGAATTGCACACTTACTCCTATTTCTCATTCACAATCTTTAGGCTGGTGGAAATGCGGGTTACCAGTTTCCCCAGATAGGTGTCCCTTGAAAGGGAAATTGCACCTTTGCTGCCTCTTTACTTCTCCTTCACAACCTTTTGGCTAGTGGCAATGTGTGTTACAGGTTTCCCCAGATAGGTATCCCTTGAAAAAGGAATTGCATCATTGCTGCCTCTTCACTTTATATGTTCGGTATTCAAATATATTGGGATGGCCTAATGTCCTGTTCTGAGTGCCCCAGGGGGTCACCTTTTATATTAGGCCAGCTCATCTATCTTTTGTGGCACCTCTGTTGCTTCCTTGGAAGGCCTCCTGCGTTCCGCTGCCTCTGCTGACAGCTTCAATGTAGCGGTCTTTGTGGCTCTTCGTTGGAGCTCTTAAGCTCTCTGAGGTCTCTCCTTCCATTTCTGCACCGGAACGGTTTGCGTTGCATTGGAAGCTCGTCACACGTGCGACTGGGCTTCTTCTACCCTTACTGGTCACAAATCTATGTGATCACTGCGCTGCCCGTAATTTCACCGACAAAAATGTTGACTACAATTACGGTGTGGCGAAGTGATCAGATAGATCACTTTTGCCCACCTGCATGGCCCACAATCCTTAAAACCGCAGCCCTCCACCACCACTTACTTTTACTGTGGCACACTTCTGTGTGTGCCGCCGACATTCTTGTACCCCTGCGGCGTCAGCTCCTCCCACTTATGCGGGCCGTACTGACACTGCAGGGTCCTCTTTTCTTTTATCGTATCCACTGCTTACCATAATGGTAAGCAGGGGACAACCCCTGCAATCCCTGACTCTCGTTACTGTGTCCATGTACAGCAGTGAACACCCCTGCAACCCCTGCTCTGCTTGCACGCAGTAAAGGGGGTCAGGAATTTTGTACCACGCTCAGGTGCAGTTTTAGTAATGGCGACACTTTGGAACAATTCCCCGGTCACAATTGTGCTTCCTGCTGCGTGAACTGTGCAATGTCATCTGCCTCTTCTGTCTGCATCAGCTCCAGCTGGCAATCTTCGTTCAGCAGTCTCAGGGGTTTGGACTGCTTATGCTTCTGCTTTCACACCTTCCTTCTGGTGCAACTCATTGTGGGATTTAAATGTCCCGCTCTGGTGCCTCATACTACAAAAACTAGACCGTTCATTATGCTTCAGGGGACCATTGATCTTGATTGCCTTTGAGTCCCTCTTCCTCACATGCATTATGGGCCTTGAAGGTCATAATCGATTGCATAATAGTTTCATCAATTTGCTCAATTTTACAATAGGCCATCAATGCTTCAGGGGGACCAGGGGAATCATGAATGGAAGCGTTCACCACTTTCCCCTGGCATGAGACTACCCCCCCCATATGTTCCTCCCACATAATACCGCCTCCAAGGTCAGGATCAGGTAGCAGATGCCTTCCCCTCACCAGATGAGAGGGCACCCATACTGGGGTTCTCTATGATGATATCACCAGATTGATCATAATATGTTCTTGGGTGGTAAATAATGTTTGTTGTTTGTGGTTGCCATGGTAGCATTGCTTTGATTTACTTGGGCATGTGGACATGTGGTTCACATGAAGGGGCGGGATGGTCAGACAGCATGGCTTGGCAAGGACTGTTTGATTCCTTGTTCAGGGGCACTGCCTGTTTGGTGTGAGTCTATCAGTGTTGGTTGAGTTCATTTTTGATTGTGTGTATCATGCTGTCAATGTAAGGAATGCAATTGGTGATGAGTGGGATGTTTCATGATAGTGTCTACTGCCACATGTTCAACAAGATTTAGATGTTTGTTGTATCTGGAGACAGCTCATTCACCTCCATTGATTCACTAGTCGAGGTTCAGATGATTGTACATTGTGTTCCTTTCTGGTCCACTGACGTTTTGTTGTCCCTTTGGCACTTGTTTGTAAATGTGGATCTGCTCACATTTAATTCATAGGTGTGACTCATTGGCTTTGGGGATGTGCGAGGTGGGATGTGACCTCATTCTGGATCACTGAGCTATGCACTTCAAATGTGCCCTATGTTACATGTGCATCGAGTGATCCTAGTGTAGCTGCTTTAACAGTATGGTTGACTGTTGATGTGCAGTTGAGTCTTATCCAACATGGAGCTATGGAAGAGGCTACAGTCCTGGATTCAATTGCACTGCTCACAGGTGTTTGTGTTGTAGGAGGATGTCTGCCAGGTGTACTTCATTGTGGACCCAAGCCAGAGGAGTTGTGGCAGGTTGGTGCTCCACATTGGACTGGGATGCTGCCTTGGGTTGGGGAACAGGACAGCAGGGGTGCTGGGACTAGGGAGAACTTGGGGGTGCTGCTGTGGATTTGGGGGTTGGGGCACAGGTCAGTGGGAGTACTGGGATAAGGGCAAGATTACGGGTGCTGCCTTGGACTGGGAGTTGGGGCACAGATCAGTGGGCAAACTGGGATGAGGGTGGACGTGCGCATGCTGCTTTGGGTTGGGGTTTGGGCCACAGGTCGTGGGGGTACTGGGATGAGGGCAGAATTGCGGGTGCTGCCTAGGGTTGGGGCACAGGTCAGTGGGGGTACATTGACAAGGGCAGACCTTTGCGTGCTGCCTTCGGTTGGGGCACGGGTCAGTGGGGGCACTGGGATGAGGGTGGACTTGTTTTGTGCAAAGTCTAGAATCATAGACTGCATCGGAATCGGAGAGTTGCTTTACAAATGAAATAAAAAAGTAGGCAGTGCCAGCATTGTCTCTTCAATAGGGGGTGGACGGTTGGCACCCTTCATCTTTTTAATGCCCTTTCACTTCAGCGCAACACTCATTACATTTGTATGATGTAGTGAAAGTATAGTGATTAAGGGCAATGTTTGCATGTATAAACTATGCATGTGTGTATGTGCCCCTCTCTGTCTTGAGCCAGAGCACCTTAAGTTCCAGAATCTCCTTAAGACCTTCCTTTTCTCGTCCTCCTTCTCTCTTCCTCTCCCCTGATAACGTATTTTCTTTTCTCTCCACCCTCCTTCTCCTCCCTAACTCTGTTCAGTTTTTTCTGACTGGTTTGTTTGTTTGTTTGTTTATTTATTTGATATTGAGCGCCAAACCCATTAGGTAGCTGGGCGCAGTAGAGGTCAAGACAACTTAAACTTGGTTACATAATGTGTACAAAGAAGCATATAATATACAAAACAATTTGAAAATAGGCTGCCAGGATAGTTACAGTGGCATACAGAAGGAAGCAGGTTAAGAGACATGCAGCAGAGACAGTAGTGTAAGGTACAGGGAAGGTAAGCTAGCAGTCATTCGTTCGTAGCCATTTAATTACATTGAGTCTAAATTTAGGATATGGTTGTTCCTTTCTGAGGTCATGCGGTAGTGCATTCCAAGTTTGTGCTGCAATAACTGGGAAGCGAGATCCTCCAGCTGTGACACGTTTAAATCTAGGTGTTTCCAGGGTATGGGCATTGGCTGTTCTCGTTGGGCGTGTGGGCGATCTTCTATTTATCCTTTCAGCAAGGTAGGGTGGGGCCAAGTTGTTTAAGCATTTGGAGGTAAGGGAGGCTGTTTTTAGAAGTATCCTGTCAGATATGTTTAGCCAACAAACCTCTCTTCTTGCATTAGAAATGTGTTCTCTCCTGGGTTCTTGCCTGGTTCACCTACAGAGCCTCAATCCCAGGCTCCCCCGCCAGTCTTTTGCACTTGTCTATGGGCTGCTGCACTTTGTTCAACATTACTGCACTTTCAGCTTATGCTCCTTGAGCGGGGCAACCCCTCTTCACTTAACCCAGGGCCCTGCTTGACCAGACTCTTTGCCCCCTGTATGCCAACCCCACCTTCTCTGCACCTCTGTCTGTACCTATGCATGACCTAAATGTACTAGGACCAGTTAGTTTGTCTGTCCTGCTCACCCCACCATTTTTCCATCCAGCCTTCAGAGCTTGGTCTCAACTGGGCCACTTCATGCACTTGGACTAGGAGAAATGTCATCAGGCCTAGTATGTTAGTTTTTCTGTTTAGATCATTCAAGGCCTTCAGCTGCTGGGCTTGCCTAGCCTCTCCCTCTGCAGACAGGCCCGTTGGGCCCCACCTGCTCTGAAGCCAAGGTCTGAGTGCAGAGGAGCCTGTCTTGCTCCCATGCCTCATGTCAGTCCCACAGGGAGACACCTCCAAACGACTATTATGCCCCCATGAACTGGGGGCTCATCGAGCCTGGCTGCAGACACATGTAGGAGACAGCAAGGCCAGCTGCGGCTCAGGCCATCTGGTCCGACCACCCTGACCAGATTGCGGGGCGGCCATGAGGTTGTGCAAGCCTTAAGGCCTCTGTCTAGAGTTTGGGTCTTAAGCTGCCACCTCTGCATCCTGGGGCCTTGGCTTAAACTGCCATCTGTGAACCAAGGTCCAGCTTTACTTCCCTGCCTCCCACGGGCTGGGGCGGGCTATTCTGCCTCTGCCGACTGAACCATGTCCATCTGGTCTTCTAGGCTGACTGGAAAAGGATAAGAGAGCTCCACGACCAGCCCGCACACCTGTGGGTGCACCCAGGGTGGGTGGGGGATTGACAAAAGCTTAGCTCAGACGATGACTTTCAATAGATTGCAGCGAGTTTGCTGCTATGCTGCTTGAAAACACTCTGACACAGAATCAAGTCATCTACAAATGGTTTAGCACCTGGTTCCCCAGGAACATGAAGTGCACTACGGGTGAGAGAGGTGCCCCCCTTCTGTATACACTAGAGTTCAGAGGCAAGCGGTGCTACGCACTGGCCCAGAGGCTGGCTATTCTAGGCCATCCGAGGCTCCACAGTGCTGCAGTAACTTTACAGTTTAGAGGGATTCTCACTTAAGAGGCGTTCAGTCACAATACCACAGATGGTAGCTTTGCCCATTGGCTCCTCAGCCAAGCACATACATAGTTACTGTAGTATTGAGCAGGATTACCATATCAACAACACATAATCAGTAGGGTAAAACGAACCTGCCCCACAACGGTCTAAACCCAGATCACATTCCCTATTAGTTGGTGAGCAATCCAGTGCTTGGTGAATTCTGCTTCACCATGATAGGAAGAGGCACATCGAAGGATCAAAAAGCAATGTCACTATTAATGCTTGGCTGCCAGAGGCCACTTATCCCTGTAGTAACTTTTCTGACACCTGATGCTTGAAACACAAAAAGTCAGAATGATCGCCCTGTTTTCACTGTGTGTATTGTTAAGATAGATTTCTGAACTGTGACCTGGTGGGCAGAGGTTCAGAAGGCCAGACTAGTTTCTTGGAACAGGATAACCTTCAGTACAAGCCAGACCAATCAAGGTAGCATTGGCGACGGTCAAGACTATGGGCCTCATTCCGAGTGGGGCGGTAAGGGATACCGGGCACCGGTAAGGAGACCGGTGCCGGTAATCCCCTACCGCCCTACTACGAGTTCCCTTAGCGGGTCCCTCCTTTAACGCTTGGATTTACCAGGCGTTATGGATGGGACCCGTTAAGGTAAATCAGAGCCAATAACGGTACCGTTATTAGCTACTTCCCCCTTACCATTGAGCCCTATGGCGGCTCAAATGGGATTGGGGAATGGTTTTTTCAATGGGGACTTACCGGTCCCGCAAAGGTCGGACTACACCGGTAAGTCTCCATTGAACGAGACCGGTGCCGGTACCGTTATTGGAGGCAGTTATGGTGCAAATAGCGCCATGACTACCTCCAATCTCGGAATGAGGCCCTAGGTCTCAGGAGGGGTGAGAGTGACTGAAAGCCCAGAATGAGAACGCAAAGTAAAGGTCACTACATATTACTGCCAGTCAGGTGTATATATCAAAAATACACATACATTTATTCAAGGCCTTTGAAATCAAACACAAAGCAAATATCAACAGTAATACTTCAAACCAATACAACACTACTATGAAACATATATTCAGTTACCAAGTTACCAAGTGGCCTAAAGGATTAGTGCACAGAATGGGTCCACAACCTTTGAAGAAATGGAACAGTGCAAATAAACTTTAGGCAGCTCTTCATCAATCAATCTCTAATTAAGAGGCAGTCCAGTCTCTACAAAGAGTGGAGTCTGGCGCTCAAAAGTCCTTTCGGATGCAGGTGCACACAATGGTGCGGTAGAGCGAAAACAGAGTTTCTTGCAGGGGCTGTAGTGACTCAGAAAGGTGGGTGAGTTGATGAAGAATAAGTTCCCACTATTCAAGAAGGGTCTCCCCAAGAGGGCAGAACAGGTTCAAGGAGTTGGGAATAGGACAGAAGCACAGGGTACCTGTGGAAAGGTGAGTGGCCCTCAGGGGACAATCGTGCGTACACATTGATGGATGTGCTACAGACCACCGGTAAGGGTTGGAAGTACTCACCTACCCCAGCCGCACTCCAGACCAAACTTCGGTGGTCGAGTCCACTTCGGTTGCATGTTCAAATGCAGCAATTGCACGGTTCTGAGGCTCTCAGCGGATGATTTACAGCTATGATTCTGTGGCAGTACAGTGGCCATTTCTCTGGCCCTGATGAAGGGATAAGGCCAATTTGACTGCAGCAGGATTCAGGGCACAGAAGGGCAAAGCAGAAAGGCACCTGAAAGGTTCATCACCATGGCTAGGCGGCATAGTGACCGCGTGCACACAGATTTAGGCATACTCTCCTAATTCCAGACCCAGGGTACCTAGGTGTACAAACCTCGGCAGGAGAGTGCCTTGGACCCAGTGCTTACAATCTACCAAGATTCAAGTGTCAACTCAAAATGGCGGCTGTTTTACAGCAAAGGTACTGCACAAGCTCTTCAGTTCACTGGTTAGCCCAGGAACACTTCCGAAGAGGCTCGCTTGCAGGTTAAGATGAAGGTGCTGTACCTAGTTGTTCCCACTATTCAAATGGGTCGAAGTGTCTTTGCAGACCTTCCAAGTTCAATCCGTTGCAGAGGGGTACTGGGGGACAACAACGGGCTCAGGGTGCCAAACCTTCCAGCGGGTCACCAGTGGTTCCTCGACTCAGCTTCTTAGTTTGAATCCAAGGTTCAATGAACACTCAAGATATTGACCTGGTATGGGTTTTTGGAGCCTTCTCTTATGCAGAATCTCCGTTGTGCCAAAACAAAGAGGAACCAATGGGAGATCTGCTAACATATAGGCACACTAGAGGTGGACCAATCACGGACCACAGTGGTCCCTGTAATTCCCAGCACACCAGACTCTGTGGAACCCAGGATGTGTATTGGAACTAGACAGTCCAGCCCACATCCTGGGGGCACACACACAAAGCATGCAGGAGCCTGCGAAAGCTTGGTGTTTTGCGGGAGAATGCATGACCAAATAAGGACTGACCCTGATCTGCTCGACCTGGGGAAAGCAAAGGGACAAGATGGTAAAAGGAAAGGACAGAGAATCTTGTGGCATGGCCATTTTGGAGCCAGGCCACCTTGCTTTGCCAACCGCGGTAAACACGGTTTGCATGGCAAGAAAGGGTTAAAAATATGTGAACAGATAAGCTGCCACCAGCCCTGTCCAAGGCACATCTGTACTTCTACCAATAAACTCCTTTGAGGGAGTGTAGGGCCTTTAGAAACGACAGGAAGACCCCAGCACATGTGCACTGGTAACATGTTGCAGAAAAGTTGCAACACTGGAAATGACTGAGGGAAACAAAGTCTCCCAGTACTGACTGTATTTAAGGGCATGTCAGTTTCCCCATAGCAATGTAAGTGAAAAACCCAGGGAGTGCAGCAGAAGGCTGTGCTCCACTGGCAAAAGTCAGGCTAGGCTTGTCAGACAGCAGCAAAAAGTTGGGGTGGTATACAACTGGATGGAAAATCACACATAAATGGGAAAGTTTCCTAACATGTATCCATACTGAAAATCAAGATCAAGCAAGCGTTTGCCCTTCTGCTCTGCTGAATATTTCTGTCCTCCCTCAGCTCATCTTAGGACACCTGCATTATCATTTGACAGGTGTGCCGCCCCAGTAAAACTCCCCACCTTTTCCCGGAGCGGGTGTTGGGCAGAATCCTGTGCAGTTCCCTTAGGGAAAACTGCAAAAAGATTAAGGCTACAGGAGTAAGCAGTAAACCCAATTGATAGCAGTCTGCACCACCCAGATTTACCTGGTAGCTGTGGCTGAGCAGTTAGACTTCTCTCAAGAAGAGTGAGGCCGTATATAGAGTATACACAATAGGGCTAAAAACACAGTAGAGCAAACAAACACTGACCAGATCTTTGTATAAAAAGTAATAATTATTTATTTAAAACACACTTTAAGCAGTATACTAGCACTCTAAATCAAAAGCAAGTTAAAACACAGCCAGGTAAAGTAGACACACCTCCCTTAATAACTATTAGACAAGTCAGAATTAAAACACCACAATTTGTTAAACAGATGTTGTTAGGCAGAAACCTGTGCAGTTCCCTTTGTGAACATTGCAAAAGATTTAGGACTGCAGGTGTTAGCAGTAAACCCACTTGGTAGCAGTCTGTACCACCCAGATTTACCTGGTAGCTGTGGCTGAGCAGTCAGACTTCCCTCAAGAAGAGTTAGGCAGTATGCAAAGTATACACAATAGGCACTCAGACACAATAGCACAAGCAAACATTGACCAGAGCTTTGGTATCACGGTATATAATTATTTATTAAAAAACACACTGATTGAAACACTCCAGCACTATTATTGTAAATCACTCTCAACACAGTTACTATTATTATATATGCATCCCTTATTCCTTATCAGACAAGTCTTAGTTAACACCACTTATTTCCAGACAGAGGTGAGCGCTTAACTATAGATGGCACTCCAATAAGTTAACGAAAAGGGGAGGGAAAATGCAGAATGTAGAAAAATACACCACACTAATACTTAGGAACTCTTCAGCAAGGCAGGAAAGTCAAAAGTTACTTGTGAGCCAAGTCCATAGGCCGGGCCCACTCTTGGCGAGAGCAGGGCACAAATGCACCAAGATCACACAATGACGACAGGCTTAAAAAGTCTTGCAGAGAGTTCAGAAAGGTTTTAGTTAGGCTCAGAAAAGATTAGCCAGGGTGTCCCAGGCTAACCCAGGTTCGAAAGACAGGGGCTAAATCTACCCCGTACAGTCGGTTGCAAGGGAAGCCAGGTGGAACACGGTACCTTATGTGGGAATGATCCTCCAGCGGGGGCAGTTGTTCCTGGCAGCGGGTGCAAGTCATGGCATCGTCCAGAGGAAGAGAAGATCTCGACATGGAGGAAAGATGAAGGTCATTGCACTGCCAGGGAAGAAACCAGCCACAGAGTTTTCCAGTTAAAGGTACTACCCTTTGATTCGCGGTCGTGGTAAAACGTGGTATCCTGGTTGCCGGGGTGCTTGGCACAGGCAAGGCGGCCACGAGATGCTCCAGGAAGGGAAAAAGGAAGCAGACTGGTTATCCCCACCAGTCGAAGGAAGAAGACTCTCCGGGCTGGAGATCTCCTCTGTCGTTGGGAAAAGTGGTGAGACGGTTCAGCAGGGCTCCACCGGTGGTGTCGTCGTAGCAGGTCAGCTCAGCTTCTCCCTCGTCGGATTCTTAGGTCCTGTGGCGACTTCTGAAGTTCCCGTCCCCAAAGCCCTGCTTTTATGCAGCATACCCCCATTCACTCAGCCTAGCTGTCAATCAAACATGCTAAGTGGTGAGCCTACCGGCTCACCACTTGGGCCAATCACACAAGAGTGCGACTTGAGTTACCAAGGTAACTCAGTCCAGGGTGCCTAAACCCCCTCTCACACCCCCTGTGGTACCCAGACAGAGTGGCACCACTTTTGGAGGCTTCTGTGGAGAAGCCCGCCAAAAAGTTGAACAAAGGGCTCAACTTGGGTTGGAGTCACAGACGCGAACACAAACGCCATTTTAGAACCGAGTTCTGGCAAAAAATACCAACCGGAGAATTAATATTAAATAAATAAACCAGTGGTATGTTCGAGGCTATAGGAATTAAATAATTAAAGTTGGTAGTCTCGAACAATGGGAAATCCCATAGGAAAATATTTGCGGTCGAATATAAAAAGTAGTTTCCACTGCCACCAGCCAAAACTCGATCACGGGGGACGGAGACGTGCCCCCTCGACTAACAGACCCAGGGCAATCGAATTGCCCCGACCAGTACATCCACAATATGATGGTTTGTACTGATTTCTGTTAATAATTTGGGACTAGTAAAGCCAATGGTGACTTTACATGCCCTGGGAGACAGTAGTCAGTCCAAGGGTATGGAGTCTATAGTGGGGGGTCACTATGACACCCCTGTGTTACTGCACTGAGGGTGCTGTGTAACACACATCACAAAAACACATGAAGCCCTATGGAGTAAAAGACCCCATAGCCCATTAAACACATCTAGAGTCAAAGAAACACACTCAAATCATGCCCAAGAGTGAGGGTAAAAGAGTCTCACTCTTGGCAGGAGAAAAGAATAAACCCCCAAAATCCAGCAAAGCTGCTGGGGGACTCACCAGGTTAGGAAATTCAGCCTAAACAGAGAATTTTCCCTAACAGATGTGAGTGCATAACCTGATGGCACTCCAATAGTTCAGTTAAAGGGAGAGAAAAAGACAGGGCCTAGAAGTAAAACAGATCCCAACACTTTTAGCAGTTCTCAGCAAGGGAATAAAGGCAGTATAGACTCTAGAGCCAAAGTTCATAGGCCAGGCCCACTTTAAAGGGAGCAAAGTGAAATGTGCCCAGGACCACACTAAAAGTATTTGCAGAATGTTTCAAAAGATGTTGGGGTGATTCAAGAAGGTAAAGTTAGAAGGTTTGGGGCCAACCCAGTTGGCAAGCCAAGGATTTAAGGGTCACCTTGGGCAAACCGTAGAAAGGGAGGCCAGGTAGGACACTTTACCTTAAACAGAGAGGAAGCTCCAGCGGTGGCAGTTGTTCCTCCAGTGGTTGCAGTTCATTGTTTCGACCAGGGGAAGAGAGGATCTCGTCGAGGAGGAAACGTGGAGTCGTTGCACTGCACAGGGATGAAACCAGCCGCGGAGTTCATCAATAAAAGGAGCGTTCCTTTTATTCGCAGTCAAAGTCGTGAAGCTTGGATATCCGGCCGCCGGGGTGCTTGGCACAGGTGATTCGACCAAGAGATGTCTTTGGAAGGCGAAAAGGGCGAACTGGTTGGTCCCACCAGCTCAGAGGAAGAAGACTCGTCCAGCAGAAGATCTTCTCTTGTCGTCGGGAAAGTGGTGAGGTCATTGCAGCAGGTCTCCACCGGTGGTGTGGTCATTGCAGATGGCTCAGCTTCTTCCCTCTTCGGATTCTTAGGTCCTGTGGGGACTTCTAAAGTTCCAGTCCCAAAGGCCCTGCTTTCATGCAGAAAAACCCCCATTCAACAGCCTAGCTGTCACTCAAACATGCTAAGTGGAGAGCCGGGCGGCTCACCACTGGCCCAATCATAACAGAGTGCGACTGGTTCTGTTCACAATTTAGGACTAGTAAAGTCAATGGTGACTTTACATGCCCTGGGAGACAGTAGTCAGTCCCAGGGTATGGAGTCTATGTTTGGGGGTCACTATGACACCCCTGTGTTACTGCACTGAGGGTGCAGTGTAACACACACACAAGAAATAGATGATACCCTATGGGGTAGAAAGAAAACCCCATAGCCCATAAGCAGAGAAAAAGAGTCTCACTCTTAGCAGGAGAAAAAAAAAAAAAACCCAAAAATCCAGCAAAGTTGCTGGGGGACTCACTAGGTTTGGGAAATTAGCCTTATAAGAGAATTCTCCCTAACAGCGGGTCACATCTTGACATGATCCATGGTACGGACTGCCATCCCCTTTATGTGTGTGCAAGTGTACCTTGAGAAAACTCTTTTAGCAGGTACTAGACCCCTGGTAGTGATGTGGATGTCACATGATTTTGTGGTGTGACATTGTATTTAGATGTAGTTGGCCAGGCTGTCTGTTATATAGTAAAACACACATGTAGCAAAGTATTTCTTTTCATACTTTTCGCCACACATATATTATTAGATAAGGTTATGTAGCTTGTATTTATTTTGAATATGTAGATTGAGCTTTATCAAGTATAGTTGTTAGTTGTTGCAATGAAGTTGAGGTCTGCCATGTTAGAATAGGCCATTGTTAATAGCTGCAGGTTTTGCTATTTTAGTGTGCTTGATCTGCATTTTTGAGCTATGGTCATTTAATTGAATTGTATTTTTACTGTTGGGCAGAAAGCTCCAAGCAGCCAAGGTCAGGACTAGAAGGGATGCAGAACAGTTTTCAACTAAATGTTGCAAGGGAGAACGTTCTCAAGGTTTTGAAATGACACTCAAGACAGCAGGTGCCTTCCCAGACGATAAACTAATGGATACACAATGCTGTGAAGGACACAGTGAGATATACGAGAAGGCCCAGGACGCAGCATTGCCAAAATGCAGAACTAGGATGTGAGCACAGCGCCCCCACTGAAAATTAAGGCACTAGGTTGTATAGGTGCCACCAAAATCAATCCAATGAAACAAAATAATAAAGCGCACTAAGTGCAAGGAAAACATTGCTTTAATTACTTTATTTTGCAAACGTAACGGCTCGAAGCAAACATGACAAACTCAAAACGCCCACATCGTCACATGGGTTAAAAATTGGAAAACTGCAGGATTAGCATAATTATAAAATGTAACATTTAATCAAATGTTAATATAGTTATTGCCTACTCTAACCAGGACGCTATAGAACCCTGTAAATGGAAATCTACCATTGGCTACCATCTACAATTAGCCACTGCTATTGGCTAATCCACTATCTCCAGAACCACCCATGTCTAACCCTAAAAATTAAGGTCATCACCATGAACAACATCAACATGTTGTTTCATTGGGTGGCTGGTTGCATGCATGCTGATAGTGATATAAAAAGTTTTTATGCCATTAGTTGGCACTTCTTAGGGTGGCTTTGGATGTTGCATCCCTCCAAGACAATCCAATTAGCAATTAGTGTGAACAGAGAGATCAAACCTTGACTTCAAGAAAGAACACATACTTTCATCTCACTTCCCATGCTGTGGCCCCAATGATCTCAGACCTTTCCCTAACTTTGAATAGCTCATTCTGCAATTCTCATCTCAGTACATGTTGCCAACGGAGGTGCACAGTCTTCTAATTGGTCATGGTATGAATAGCTTGTTTAGAAAAAACATGGTGAGGGCCCAGTGTGCATAAAATCATTTCTTGTATTTATTGGTCTCACCAATACATTCTACCACAGTGTGATAAGATATGATATGATATTGTATTTGTATCGTGCTCATACACAAGTGTAAGGGAGGGGAACATGGAAGGACAAAATACCAATCTTAGAAGGCCCAGTGACATTGAGAATGCGCAAGTGCAGAGGAGAGGGCAGGGGGAAAGTGCAAGTGAGAGGGGAGAAGTGTAAAGTGCTGAGCAAGGGATAAAAAAACAACAAATGGTAGTGCAACGAGCACGGTAGCAAGCACAGGTTTTAAAGCGCAGACAAGGGGTGTCTGTGATGTGCAGGTAAGGGCAATGTAGGGTTGCAGATACAGACCCAAGTGCAAAGGTTGCCAGGAGGCAGTGCAGGTGTGTAGCACCGGTGGGCAGGGACCTGGGCCCGAAATCGGATGGTAACCAGGTACACATTGCCAAGCAGACAGACCAGCAGGGGAGATGAAGAGCAAAGGCAGAAGCAAAGATGAAGGTCTTGAGGTACTTCCGATTCCACTAACTTGTCATTGGTGGTGCTTTCTATGCAGTTTAACTTTGTATATTTGGCAATTTTACTACAAGAATTCTCAAGCACCTGGCGATCAAAGCTATGTGTTTTAAAGTAGTTATCATCTGGAATGAAAATAATTGTTGGATATCTAGTTTAGAGTCCTGGAAACAGCCGATATTCACGGCTTGAGCTAACATCATCCTATCCTCCCTTCTTCCCTGGCCTTGGCTGTCTGGTACTTTCGAAGCAGGAATGAAAAGGAAAGCTTTTAATAAAACAAATACATGTCACAGCTTCGAATTGGACCTTGTCTCAAAATGGTGATACTCTTGCTCAGTGTTACAACAAAGCTCAACAAAACTAATGTTCTAATATATGCACTGTAATACATACCACCCTTCTTTGTTGTCTATATCGTCTGTGTATTCAGCAACCTAAGGCCCTCTGAATTGCAGCAAAACTAGTTCCCTTAAGTGTGGCAAAACTAACTCTATTCTATGTGTGTCCATAATCTACAAAACAACATGGCAGCTGTTCAAACAACAAAAGGACTAAAAACCTTCACTAAAGAGTTTTCTGATTGTATATTTCCGCTCTTGCTTGGGTGGTGTGGAAGGTGGTGCATGATGTTTACATTTGCCCTACCTTCACTATCACATGGTCCAGTGGTAAAGTGCCTTGGTAAAACAAATACATAGGAGAAATGAATTTCCATGAGCAGGGCATCATTCACATTTTGTTATGCAGCTATTCTCTGTAAGAAGCTAACTAGGATGTTGCCTCTAGGGTTGGCAACATGTATCGAGATGTGTGTTGCAGAGTGAGCAGGTGCAAGGGGTGAGAATCCAAGAGGGGTAATTATGGAGAAGGGATTATGGTGTTTCATGCGTTGCAACAAAGTTTTCACTTTGCTGATTTCCACTCCCTATATGATTGGTTTGTCTCAGTGGGATTCTACAGCCCGAGCTGTCTCAGATGTTGCTGTCCAATTAGGGTAGATTTTTTTATCAATGGCACCACGAAGATTACCAAGCAAATAAAATGAATCATTTTGTGCTGACTATGAAATTATGTCATGCTCTAGGTGTGGTATTCTGATGGTCACGAGTTAATTTTAAAAATTAGAATAAGAATGAATGTTGCATTTGTAGAACATTTTAATTCAGCAGTTTCTTGCTTTAAATATTGTAGCCCAGAGTGGGCGTATCGAGATGGTCCTCAATTCAATCCAACAGGGCTGTCTGATTTGTAAATGAAAGCTGTTTTAAAAAAAATGTCTGCACTCTATTTTTTTAATTACTTTTGCATTTCTTTTTTGATTACTTTGGATTACTTTGGGGTACTTTACCTTTATATTTGGAGGCCCCATGCAAGATCACCAGTACCCCCAATGTTCTTTAGGCTCCCCAATGCACACCTTACAACAGATCACCAGCCTGCAGAGACCAGTCCTTGTGCGCATGAACCAATGAGGTGAGCAGACGCTGAGTTACCCGAAGGTCTGTCTGATCCCTTAGGTGGGCCACCGATCCGGGTGGTGCATGCAGGTGAGAGGGGAGAATCAGCATCGAGGGGACTCAGAATTCCCATATAAAATGTATGTATTCATGAAGTACAGTATTGTGAATGTTTTTTTTGTTGTTGATTTAATTTGTTATTGAATTGACTAGTAGATTAGGTTGAAGGGAAGCTTCTCCTTTGTGGGGAAAGATGGCGCTGTGCAGGATTACATGAGATTTTAATGAGATAGTGAAAGGGATCTCCTCGGCTGGGGGAAAGATGACATCATAAGTAGAATAGAGTTGTGAAATTATGTGGGATATCCTCTTAAAAGGGGAACAACAGTGGTGTGTGGAAGGAGAAAGGGTTCAAGCTGTTCATCTATGGGAGGGGTGAGAGGAAGCCACTGCTGTAAATATTAATGGTTAATTCTGTTAGAGTTGTGTAGTTAGAGATTTTTGTGTTGAGATGTGGATGATTTGGTTGGTATGAGAAATGTGCGATTAAGAGGAGCTGAAGTTGATGTAAGTGCAGGAGCCCTTAAGAGAAAACCGGTTTACAATTGGATTTATTGCAAATTGTTTGTTTATTGTGACAAGTTATTGTTGGGACTAATTGGATTTTTTGCAAATTGGTTCATTGTTGGGAGGGAGAGGTTTGTGGTTTTACAATGCTGCTGAAGCAGTGTTATAAAATATTGAGCAGGGAGGGCTAGGTTTATTGACATTATGGACACTCCAATAGACACACGTACAATGCACTCCCCCAGTATAAGGATAAAATATTAAAGTACCACTCAGAGTGGGTACAAGGGACCACAGGAAGAATTTTTAAACAATGGCCCGCAGAGGGCACGCATGCAAAAGCTGTTTTAGAACGCATGAACTCATACTTATTGTCGACACACAAAGGGAAAAAGCTGAAGATTTGAAAAAGCATATTAGAATTGTGGAAACAGTTTGACAAGGGGGACACCGATAATGATGAGACAGGCAAAAAGCTAATAAGGAATTTTCAGTGGCCTCCATCCACCCCCTTATGCCTATGCCTCTACTGCCTGGTGCAGGCTATATCAATCCCCGTCATGTAGCTGTAGTTATGGATAAAAAAGGGTTGACAAAGAAAACAGGGGCTAGTGGAAACACATCAACAGACACTGTGGCTCAACACATTAAATTCAGAGATGGGGAAACACTCACAAATACAGATAGAAGATGTATTGAAAAAAGCAGAGGAGGAGTTTGTAAGAGCAGCACAGCAGCAGGAGGCGGGGCTGTGAAAGGCGGTAGCACCCAACCAGTGGACGACGGGACAGATCATGTTTAATCTTGAGAGTAAACCTGTTTGTGACCTCCCTACTCTTGAACAAGAAGACGTAGATAGTGACTCAGAGTGTGGCAATGGACAGGCAGGAAATGATCATGACGTGTGGGTAACGGAAGACACAAGGGACAGTGTCTTGCGGGAGTACAGAAATAGGATGCCAACCTTTAAAAGAGCCAAAGCAGGAGGCACCAGCTTTGCAGTCCTAGCTCCAAGAAACTGGAATGCACTACCACCAGCACTCAAAAACAGACCTCACGCACAGTGATCTGCAAGGCGCTAAAAACTCAACTCTTCCACTTGCCAAGTTACCACTCACACACCCTCCCAAAATTGTAATAACTGCACATTATCTCCCTCTTCAACACCCCTTACCTTTGTTTGAATATGTAGACAATCTGCAAACTGCTACAAACTGTATATAAACGGTATGTAAAAAGTAATATAAATGTTGTTCGTCCAAGCATAGATCCTGGAACAGCGACACAGTGCCCAGGGACTGCTGTGCACTTTAAAAATGCAAATAAAATAAAAACAAAAAAATTAAGGTTTGGTGTGACTTAGGAGATAGACCACCAGAATAGCTGTAGGAAATGTCAAGAAGGGATAGGAGACATCACCGCCTCAGATACAGGGGACAGAGTTCCCCCATTACAAAAAGGTTGAGTGGCATCTCAGTATGTACCTTGACCAAATAAGGAAAACTTAATGAGCAGGTTGCTGTCCCTCACTGCAGATGCAGACAAGTGAATGTATGCCCTTGAGAAACAGACAACACAGATTACCCCTGCCATAAGAGCCCCTTTATTGAGTGAACAGGTGGATAGTCTTTGAAAAAAGGCAGGATATGAAGGGGTAATGCTGAGCAGCAATGCCCGTGATGGTGCTCCATTTAATAACTGTTGAACACACATATGGAAGGCATTGAGGGAAATGTGCCCAGACATGTCAGACATGCAGTCTATTCTAGCTTGTACAATTAGACCAGACGTGGACCCCACACTGTACATTCAGCAGATACAGGAAATGTGGTGGTAAAAATCGGGACATCGATGGGATAGGAGCATCCCTATCTTTTATCATATACTGTTGTGGGGTCTTCCCGCAGACGTACAGACAGAACTGAGAAGGTGGTAGGGATTGAGAAGGGTGGCCAGAGATACAAGCATATATAGTACACCATTGCACAGTGAAACAGTATAAACAGAAGAAAAGTAGAGCAAGCTCAGAAGGCAGAAGCAAAGTTTGTACAGAAAAATGTGTTAACTTCAGTATGGAAGGAGCAGTAATTACAAACAACACAGATGGACAACATATGTAAAACCCATTGTTAGGGAGAATTCTCCAGAATGGCTAATTTCCCTTACTACTGAGTCCCTCAGCAGCTTTTCTGGATTTCTAGGATTTATTTTTTTCACCTGCTAAGAGTGTAAGCCTTTTTTCCCACTCTTACATGTGTTTTGCTGCGTGTGTTTAGCATTTTTGTGTTCATAGACTGTGGAGCCTCACCTACTCCACAGGAATCATCTTTTTACTGTGTGTTACACAGCACCTTCAGTTCAGTGGCACAGGGTTGTCTTTCAGACTTCCCAACTCAGACGCCATTTTCTGGGACTGACTTCTCTCTAAGCTGGACTACTGTAACAGTCTCTATCTAAATCTTCCTGCCTCTACTCTCCACCCTTTGCAACTCATCCAGAACAGGACTGCGAGACTTGTCCTTGGCCTCAAGCCCAAGGACCGTATCTCTTCAGGTCTGAAATCATTGCACTGGCTCCCTGTGGCTGCGAGGATTAAGTTCAAAACCCTCTGCATTGTCCACAAGGCCTTCTGGGGCTTGGGGCCAAAATACCTTCAACTCTCTCTTCCTAAATATCTTCCTTCTCGAGCTCTTTGCTCATCCGCCTCCAACTCCCTCAGGGTCAGCCGCTTCTCCAAGCAACGAGTTCGGGGTAGATCTCTCTCCGCGGCAGGGGCCTCCCTCTGGAACAGCCTTCCTGCCACCCTGAAACTTGAGGAGAACCATCTCCAGTTCCGGAAGCACCTCAAAACCTTCCTCTTTGCTTCTGCTTTCTCTCCTCCTCTCCCCTGCTAAATTCCTGTCTGAAACTGCACTGAATCTGCAACTGGGCCACTCTCACCGATCTCGGTCCCTGGCCCAGCCACTCTCACCTTGCACTGCCTCCCTTGGCAACCACTGCACTGCGGGACTGTCTCTGTATCCCTACAGCCCCCCCAGCACCTGTCTGCACTTAGCCTGCACTTGCCACCAGCTGGCCCTTATTATTTATCCTGTTATTCTACTGCCCCTGTACTGCACTTTCCCCTTGCTCTTTCCCTTCCCCCTCTGCCCATGCACTTGCGCAATGTGAATGACACCTGGCCTAGTAGGATCGTTGTCTGTCTTCCCTTTGTCCCCGCTCCCTGCCTCGTCGCGCCTTAAAACACTTGTGTATAGGCACGTTACAAAAGTCTTATCATATCATCATAAGAACAAACCAGAGACCCAGCACAAACCATCTTACATGGAATACTGGAAAGGGTTAATACTTATCCCTTTTTGTCTGTTTCTCTTGGAGCTTTGCTCCGCTCCATTTTTATCAAGACTTGGCTGGTGGCAGTGGTAACTACCCTATTTTAGCTACAGCGGTTATCTTAAATAACCTTGGTATTGTTTTAGTCTATCTTGGTAGCCTCAAACTTACACCCGCTAGACCATATATGTTTTATTACGGTTCCAGCTGGGTTTATTCACCATTTCTTTTTGTAAAAGTCTTTCTCGTGTTTTACTCTGCGCGCCAAACCAGGTTTGGTTCCTTTGTTCACCGTCTTTTCCCGGGCTTCTACGCAGAAGCCCTCCTTACGTGCCTGTATGTCTGGGGGGGACCGGATGTGAGGGAGGGTTTTATGACTCCCTGCACAGGGTCACCTTGGAGAACCATTTCACACTCTGAAATGATTGGCTGTGGTGACTGTCCTGGCGGGATAGCCACCCTGCTGTGTGATTGACAGCCTGGCTGCGTGACTGGAGGAAAACTGCATAATAAGAAGGTCTCTGGGTCTGGAAAGGCAGAGTCGCCACTGGAACTAAAGAACTGATGAGGAGCTGACGGAAGAGGACCCCTCCCATGACTGAACCACCCGGTGAAACCCTGCTGCAGGTCCGAATCCTCGAACTCCAACGACAGAGAAGATACTCCAGGAATCTTCTTCCCCTGAGCTGGTGGGACCAACCAGTTCACCCAAACTACAAGCCAGGGCTCCCTCCTCTGGTCAAATTCACTGTACAGAGCTACAGTGGGCTGGATAGCCAGGAAGGTCCGACACTGCTTGGGTTTTAAGGAGCGCACCTTTTATTCGTTGCTTTGCTCTGCTGCTGGTTTCTTCCCTGGGTAGTGCAGGACCCTCCAGTCTTCCTACTTTGGGTCAGTCTGACAGTCGCTTCAGGAACTGAGAGCCTGCAGAAACTACCAGGAACGTCCGCCTCAGCTACAGCTTTTTCTCTATTGAAAGGTACTGTTCAAATCTGGTTGTTCGTTTTGTTCAGGCGCGGTGAAAGTGTGTGAAATCTTTCTCCAATACGAGGGCTCGTCCTTCTCTACTCTTTAACCTAACTTTTCTGCCGACCAACTTCGTCCGGAACTCTTCGCAAAGACTTAACTGTGAACTACCCTGAGCTGTGTGATCTTGAGCAAAAGACTTTTGTCCTATTGACTTTGGCCCTAATCCTTTTTGATTTGATTCTATCACTGTAGTTCCTCTTTCTAGATTGCCCTGCTTACTTACCTGTTGGTGCTGTTGAATGTCTGCCCAACTTTGTCTTTCCCTCCCTTTTAAATTTCTGGAGTGCCATTTTGCTCCCACTTCATTTTGTGAGCTTAACTTGTCTGGAATCTATTGGGAGGGGTGTGGTGTATTAAGAGTGTGATTTTTAAACTGCTTTACTTTAGTGAAATGTTATACAACTGATGTGTACATAAATGTATATTCTTTTACTCAGAAACCTTGAGTCAGTTTTTGTTTCAATAATAGCAATTACTGTCCTTTGTGTAACTATTGATACTGCTCACTTGCTCTTGAGATAAGTCTGGCTGCTCAGCCATCACTACCAGTTTTACTGTGTAGTACAGGCTTGTACCAAAGGTGAATTTGTACTGTCACTTGTAGTCTTAATTGTGTGTGGTGTTCCCAAAGCGTACTGCATATAATTCTGCGTAAGACCCATTGCAGGGAGGGGTTGTAGGAGGGGGTATTTTCCATGAGGGTGTACTTTACACAAGGAGGATATTTTCTACAAGCAGGGTGTTTTTCATAAGGAAGAGGGAACTTCAAGAGAGGAAGAGTAACTGGATTTGGAAATGAAGGAGTAAGACACAGGTTCAGAGCACTGTGTTGTGTCTGCAGGAAAGTGGGACACTTTGCATGATAGTGAAATAACAGAAATCAAGTACAGTGTGGTCCTGGTGGTATCCCAGCATATTAGGCTATCACATATCCCTGACAGATGCAACCACCACAGATACAGTCCCAGTTTCCCCCAAATATGCAAAGCACCCTGCAGCAGCTGCCCCCAGTTGCCCAAAATATACAAAGCAATCTCCAGCAGCAGCAGCTGGCTCAATACCCACAACCAAATCCCCTCCAAGCACAGGCGCAATCCCCAGCTCAGCAATGGGACAAACATATATTATTCCTGGGCCCATTACCACACTACACAGGAATGACAGTTTTGGGAGGTAGCCTTTTCACATTTGCAGACACACACTTGACCTCCCAATAGGATAGCTCACAGGGGGTTCTGATGTGCACTGCCTTTCGGTAACTGCAGATCTGTAAGCGGAATCACAGGTTGCAGTGAAGATAGGTGACAGGACTTTCTTGTTTTTGGTTGAGACAGGAGATACCAAGTCTTGTATTGAGGAAGGAAGATTTCCTTTGTCGGACATGCCTGGATTTTCTGGGGCTGTTGTAATGGTTCCTTTCACTAAAGATTTACTCCTTACCATAGTAATGCGAGAAGTTGTAGTACTCTTGCATTCAGAACAAACACCAATTAACTTATTGGATAGAGATATTATGAGCAAACTAAACATGACAATTTCATTTATCAAAAAGGGCATGGTGTTTTCCACCCTGGGTATGTACTATACACAGGCTATTGCAGTTATACAAGCATTCTGCGTGCACAGCACTCTGCAAGATGCACCACTTTACCCTGTGTTGTTCCTTTATGGGGTACAAGTATTGTTAGGGTGGGTGCCCAGGTTCGAAGAAAGCACATTTCGATTACCCACAGAAATGTTATTCAGATGAGCAGTTTGCAAGGAGGTAGCAACAGGCACCATCATTATAATATACTTAGAAGCAGCAATCACAAGGACATATTAGGTAATTTAGCATGGTGCAGATGAGGATCACACTGAATCGCACACTGCATTGATCCAGGAAAGTGCTTGACAGACTTGGCTGATGAACAGATTTCTACAGATGATGATGAGACCATGGAGTTTTAGATAAGCATACCATGTCAGCTGGTTGTAGAACACAGAGAGGTTTGCCAGAAAGTGCTCCTTACAAAATCACTATCAGCACAGTTACAAGAGGATTTGGACAGGGTGCCTAAGGTAATATGGCATCAAGCTAAAACGAGGGGCAATATTGCCCCGGGTCAAACAGTACCACATGCCATGGGAAGCGGATAAGGGAATTTATTATAACATTGTAGGTTTGTGGCAACAGGGCATCATACAGCCATCAGAATCCCCATGTAACATTGCTATATATCCAGTGAAAAAAGAAAAGAGGGGTCTTGGAGGATGGTGCAGGACCTCTGCCCTTTAATCAACATAGTAGAAGCAGAATTCCTGGTGATGCCAACACTGGCTACAATTGTGTGTAGTATATCCACAGTAGCAACTTATTACAGTAGTTGACCTAAAGAATTAACACATTCTTTTCCATTCCATTACACCCAGACTCATAGCACCTTACTCCGTTTACCTACCAGGGGTAAAGGTTCCAACACACTTATTTACCACAGAGGTATTGTGAATCCTCAAGAATTTTTAACAGTGTTACAACTGGACCTAGGAAACTGGAAAACACAGATTACAGTGATACAGTATGTAGAGGACCTCCAGAAGAGCAATGTACAAGGTTGACAAGGAGAAGCTGCAATATTGCCAGGAAGAGGTAATTTATCTAGAGCAGATAATAGCAGCAGGGAGAAGGGTTACCCCAGAAAGAGCAGCAGCAGTGCCAGGCACAGCACAGCCAAATACTGTGAAGGATGCAACAGTTCTTGGGCCTGTGCAATTACTGACAGTACTAGATTATTTATTATTCTACAATGGTGGAGGCAAGCACAGAAGATGAAGGGCCCCATAATTTGTACACCTGAATCGATTGAATCATTCTAGGAATTAAAGAATGCACTCAATAATGCACCTATTTTAGTGACCTTGATTATAATAAACATGTTTTTCAATTTTTCACATTCTAATGAGCAGGTGATGACAGCTGTCCTCACCCAGACAACTTCTCAGGGACACAAGCATTTGGCTTATTACAGTGGTCTGTTAGACCCAGTGATTCAGAGACATATTCCTTGTGAGCAAGGACTTGCAGCAGCATTTGTAATATAAAAATCATCCACCATTACTATCTGCTGCCCAGTGACACTCCATGTGAAGCATACAGTGTTTGCTATCCTAGAGAAATTGAAATCCTCCCTTACCACCCAAAGAGATTTTGGGTATGAAGTAATAATATCAAATTACCCAATTAACATAGTGAGGTGTCAGATTGTCAATGTAGCAACATTTCATGCAGACCCAGGGCAGCCAGGTGACTATATACACGGTTTTAAAACAAACACATTAGATGGCCTAACCCATGTTAAGGAAGACCCCTTAAAGAAAGGAGAGATACTTATCATTGATAGGTCATCGACGATCGATCAGAACGCCGGTTACAGACAAACGAGGGTGGCAGTGGAATACACGAGGAGGGGGAGTTTGAGGTCGTATCAAAAAAATGAGACTTTCACTACACTATTCGGCACAAGCAGCAAAACATGTGACCTTAATAACAGCAGTCGAAATGTCAAAAGGATATTGTCACCATTTATTCAGATTTTGCATATGTCAGATAGACATATGCCAAATCTAGCCCTGAGGCTTGCTTCTCCTCTAAATGTAGACTCATGCGAACTCCTGACCGCTAAGATAACCATCTCAAAAACGCAAACTATATCTATCCACCTAATCTATATACCTCCAGGCCCCCTAGGCTCCTTTGAAGAAGACCTTACTAACATCCTATCAGATAACTTTAAAAATGCTTCACCATGCATTCTCCTTGGAGACTTTAATCTCAATTATAAAGATCCCTCAGACCCTAATGCCACACAGATTAATGATTCTATTGAGGAACTAGGATTTACCCAAAAGGTTACAGGCGCCATTCATACTAAAGGCAGAACCCTTGGCTGGATAGCGGAACACTACTGCCAAACTTCCATTACTGCCATAATGCCTCTGCCTTGGTCTGACCACCACCTGATCGCCTTTTCCTTCAAAGCCACAGTCGCCCCTCAGGTTGCTAACATAGCCCCTGCTATTCCCACTAGAAATAAAAAGAACATTACCGCCAACAAACTCATTCCTCTGATCCTTCCCACTCTGAACTCTCTTCCTGCCTCTACAGACCCACATACTTTAGTCGAAGAGTACAATAAAGTAATGGTTTCTGCCCTAGACACTACAACACCCCTGAAAACTAGAAAATGCAAACAGAAAAAACACATTAACACTTGGTTCTCTCCCCACCTAAAAGCTATTAGACTTGAGAAACAGAAATGCGAACAAATATGGAGACTAGACCCTTCAGATATCAATAAAAATAACCTCTCAAAACTAGCTTCCTTGTACAAATAAGAAATAATCTCTGCCAAACAAGAATCATATAACTTACGCATTACCCAAGCCAACTCTAATACCACAGAACTGTTCAAAATTCTCAAAGAAATGGAAACACCCATCCAAGCCCCGGACACTTGCCTTAAGGACAAAACATGGTGCACCAGCATCCATAGTGCCCTAGCTAATAAAATAACGACCCTGCAGGCTAAAATAAAAAAGAGTCCCTCCAACTCGCCTCTAACTCTAACAACATCGCCTCCAATTCTAACAACATCACGGCTCCTGCGCCTCCTATTACCTCACCTCTCGCCCCTACTGAACCGCCTAAACCCCTCTTCAACTTCAAGAAAGAATCCATTCTAGAAGTTGAAAAAGTCATCCTAACTCTCAAGCCGTCCAACTGTCATGGTGACCTTTGCCCAGCACAAATTATAAAGGATGTTGCACGTGACCTCTTGTCATTCATAACTAAGCTTATAGATGCCTCATTCTCCACCGGCACCATTCCCAACAACTTGAAACAATCGTGGGTCCTCCCACTCCTAAAAAAACCTACACTTGACCCTTCCATTCCCACAAACTACCGCCCCATTACAACAGTACCGTTTCTGCTCAAAATCCTTGATAAGGTGGCATACTTACAAATCCAACAATACTTGGAATGTAACCACCTCTTAGGAGTCCGCCAGTCAAGTTTCAGACCGCAACACGGGACAGAAACTGCATCAATCAGCCTTAAGGCACAAATAGATACCTTGAGAGACAGCGGCAATAAAGCACTATTACTGCTGCTCAACCTCTGAGCAGCGTTCAACTTGGTCAACCATAAAACTCTATGCCACCACCTGGACTCTGCCACCAATTTCTCACAAGAAGCCATAGGATGGATTCAATCCTTCTTAGATAATAGAACTATGCGGGTCTTTGCTCCATCAGCAGCTGCGGACCCCATACCTATCACCTGCAGCGTGCCTCAGGGTTCATGCGTTTCACCCACTTTGTGCAACATCTTTACGAAGCCTTTTTTCAATGATCTAGATGGTATGGGTATCACCTACACTAACTATGCAGATGATACACAGATCCTCATCCCGCTGACGGGAGATTATGACAAGGATTTGACCTTCGTAAACAGAGTGTATCTCATCATCCAGGCATGGGTGGCCTCTCATGGACTATGCCTGAATGATGACAAAACGGAACTTCTTATAGTTGGTACCCCGGCAAATCTCAATAAACTGAGTCAGCTCTCCTCTAACTTCATTATAGATAACAATAACATCACAGTGGCCAAGGAAGTCAAATCTCTTGGTTTCTACCTAGATTCCACACTTAACCTCAAAAAACAAATAAACTCCATGGCCTCGGCTGCCGCTTACACTTGTAAGCTAATCAGAGCAGCTAGACCCTTCCTCACACCTAACAGTTGCATTACACTAGCTAGAGCTCTGGTATTATCCAAACTGGATTATTGTAATGCTCTATATGTATGGTGCAACAAATACATTACCAACAAAATTCAGATCCTACAAAATAATGCTTTAAGAGCAGCTCTTAACATCCCCAAGAAAGCCGACATATCTGACCTCAGAAGAGCCAACAATTGGCTCTCCACCAAAGATAAAATCTTCCTCAAATCAACCTCCCTGACTCATAAATGCTTACATATGGCCGCCCCACAGTACCTTACTACTAGATTCATACAACAATCCACCAACCGCCCCTCTAGAACAGCTACTGCTAACCTACTTCGAGTGCCTAGATTCATAGGCTCTAAGACAGAGGGCAACAGCTTCCCAGTCAAAACTGCCCAGATTTGGAATTCACTCCCACCCCACTTAAGGGAAAATATGTCTTACCCACGTTTTAGATCCAACCTTATTCTTTGGATTAAGGAACATGGCATCTGACCCCTACCACTATCACTGCATATAATTGAATTGTATATATTTGTTGTCTGTTGTTGCCCACTTGTATGATATTTCCTGTGCTATTTTTAATGTTTTGTATTCTAACTGCATCAATGTAACTTAAGCTGAACAACCCTCTTTCTGCTCTTGGCGCCCTAATACCCTTGGGTCTGGTGCGCAGTATAAATAAATAAACAAACAAATAAACAAACATACATAGAGGAGAGGGTTTAAAAAATCAGATGGCACACCCGTGCAACATGCAGATTTACTTTCCAGATTAATAGAAGCACTGCCCATTCCTCCCGGATTGTCAGTACTGAAGTGTACGGCCCATAAAAAAGGTACATACTTAATATCTCAGAGCAATGAGTTAGCAGAGACAGCAGCAAAAGAGGCAGCATATTTACCACACTTTACAGACAGACTTCCGCATTGTCAGTACTGAATTGTGCAGCCCATACAAAAGGTATATACTTAATATCTAAGAGCAATGAGGTAGCAGAAACAGCATCAAAAAGAGGCAGCATATTTACTACACTTTACAGACAATTTTCCCATGTTCACAAACATTACATGACAGCAAGAGCAAATTACTGAACCCTACAATGCCCTACCTGTGGCACAAATATTAGTTACCAGGATGGGCCCCTCAGAAAAAGAAAGCACTATGGACAAAGAGAGGGTGTTATTTATCCCCCACAGATTTAATATGGAGACAAAACATTTCAGGCAAGCCTGTTACATGCAAGGAATTATTTAAGACTACCCTTGAACAATTACTATAGCCAGCACACACATCGGAAGAGTATATTGCAGCTGATCTCTAGAAAAGTGGTTTGTTCCAAATGTGCAGGAACAAACCACATTGAAAACAATCAAGGCAACATTGCACTGCCATTCAGGGCCTTTTCAACACCTCCAAATAGGATTTGTGGATATACTTAACAGATGCAATAATTTCGGCTATTTTATTGTTGTCGTGTGCCCATTCTCCAGTTGGCTTGAATCAGGTCCCTTTGCCTACCCTGATGCCAAATCCGCAGCCAAATTCCTCATACGTGAGATGTTCCCATGATGGGGTTTGTGAGGTGTTAAGGTCCGATAATGTCAGGAACCAACAAGTGGCTGGCAGCAGCAAAGGGGGCAGTACCTCAGTGTAAAGGCTTATGTAAAGGTCACTGGAGGGGGAGAAATGCATATTTCAGGAGCCTCCTTTGTGTAATCTTCAGGAAAGCAGCTTGGAACAAAGGAAAGGCATCCAAGGACATTCAAAGGAACAATAGACTACATTACCTAGAAGACCCGCGTGAACACGGGCCTTCTGGAATTCCTAGGACCACGCCCAATGTTATGCACATGCGCACGCCACGCCTGACAGCCCCTGCTTGTGCTACGGAGCATCAGAGGAAGCAGATGTGGAACTCGGGAGCTCCTACATGCTACCTACAGCGAGGCTGTTCCCCGCCTGCACATATACTGCAGGCCCCGCTCTCAGTGCCAGATAAGTCATCTCTCCTTATTTAAACAGCGGGAATGGAGGGGTGTTTATAGTTTCGCAGCATTGCGGTCTCAACGTTCTGACAGATGAACGTGTTACCGCGTAGGCCAGCAGATGGAGACCAGAGCACATATTGGCCATACACAACTGCAAGATAGAACGACATCATGGCTTAGAGACACGTGAAGCGCATGTAGTTCAGAAAACTGTTACAGATTGCGTATGCAGGCGGAACCCTGCTAATGTTCGCTTATGTTGTAATTTCACTTTTGCTACCTGAAACTCACAGTGTCGTTTCTTTGTAGCAGAGCTCCGTTTCAACACAGATTGACACCACTGGGTACAGCAGGTCGTGAGGGAGAGGCGCACAAACCACAAACTCGAAGCTAAGTCATTCTAATTGTAATACTGTTGTGAAGTGCGTGCAATGATCTTTATGCAACATGATGTAATGTTGTTCAGGTGCACGAAGCAGCACCAAGGTGGAATGTCCCGGGAGGATAGCTTAACAGCAACGTGCGCGCCTTGGAAGCAAGACGACACAAAGCAACACAGGTTCGATCCCCAGGTCCGCGCTTAGAAACCTTTGGGTGTTTAAGCGCGTTATAAATACGCAACTAAGACAACAACAAAAAACTATTACGCAACAAAAAAAAACGAACAATTCCTCTAACAGCGCCTCGATGCCCGCGGGCTGTGTGAGCGCTTTAAAAAAATGCAAATAAATGTGCAACATGAAGCAATGTTGTTGTATCAAGTGCATGAGACAGCACCTATGTTGTATTAGGTGCTCCATAAGCAAACCACAGGGAGAATACGTACAGCAAAGCAATTGTGGAAGAATGTGTGAGTGAGTAAAGATGCATGGGCGGAGATGACAGCACCTCACAAGGAAATAGTATAGAATAGCTCCCCCCATCCCCAATCCCATCCACAACCTTAACCTAACCCTCTACTCAGTTACCCTAACTTCCCCCTACCCATCTAAACCGTGGACCCTAACCCTCTTTCCCCGGTGGGTCGCGGTAGCCTCCCAGGTGCCAAGACCCAATGGGGAGGCAGGTGTTCATGCTACCTCCGCGCAATGAACTCTTCAAAGAACTCACCTCTGCATTGGGCATAAAACATAAATTGTGTTTAACTTACTCCACCAAGAAAATGGCATTGTGGAGCGCCTCACTACTGGTGGCAATATACGCCCTAAATCAGGGACTGGAGGGTTTCCTAAGAGAAGCATTTGACAAAATACAAGGGTTTGACGCAGACCTATACGTAGTGGGTGGCGATCTTAATTCATGGACAAGCAAAACCTGGGACAGAAAAGGTAGAGAGGGAAGGGAGGGCGAAAGGGCAGAGACACTTGGCTACCTGGGACGGGCAATTGAGAGGCGATGTCTAGTAGATGTATGGAGGAATCAGCACCCATGGGAAGAGGGATATACTTTCTACTCAGTCCCCCTCAAAACATTTTCGAGAATTGATTATCTGCTCATAAACAAGGAGCAGGGCTCAAGTGTGATGGGCTGTAGCATAAGACTGGTGGGATGGGCAGATGAGAACATGGTCATTATCACCATAGATGTGACGGGCCTATACGGGCACCAGGGCACGTGGCGCTGCAACGAGTCGCTCTGGAGCGACCCCATTTTCGCTGACCAGCTAGCTAAAGGGATAACCGACTATGTTGATTTAAATGACACTGGGGTGGTGAGCACGGATATGGTCTGGGATGCAGGTAAGGCTACTTGGAGGGGTCTGCTGATCAGGGAGGGAGCAAGGAGGAAACGAGAGAGAGGACTGAGGGAAGATAAACTCAGAAAAGATATATAGGAAGGGAAGGAGAGGATGCATGCCACGAAAGGGAATACTGAGGGGTTCCAAGACGAACTGCTGTCAAAAAGGGCACAGTTAAAGGCCCTCGGCATGGGAGAGACCTTATGGAAGTAGAGGTATTTGAAACAGAAATACTACGAGAAAGGGGACAAAGCATATGCGCTCTTGGCAGCTAGACTCTGGGTGCAGAATGCAGGGAGATGGCTAGATAAACTGACGCACCCCAAAGAGGGAAACAGGGATCAACCGAAAGACATCACCGAGAGATTTGCCCAATACTATAAGAAGCTGTATTGGCCCACTAATAAAGAAAATGCAATGCGGAATTACATCAAGGGGTGACCATGACCAGATTTACACACTGTAAGATAGAACACCTAGAGAGCCCAATCACGGTTGAAGAAATACAAGAGGCCATTGCGTACCTTCCAAACGGTAAGGCCCCAGGGGAGGACGGCTACACCATAGGATTTTATAAAAAAGTATGCAGGAATCCTGACACAACACATGATGCAACTCTACAACCATATACTGGACAAAGGGAAGGTGCCTGCAATATTTAACAAAGCACTGATATCTGTGATCCCAATGGAGGGGAGGGACCCGACACAATGTCCATTATACCACCCAATCTCACTGCTAAACGTAGATGAAAAAATATTCACGAGAATTCTGGTGATGGGATTAGAGGGGAAATTACCGCGAATAGTGCACCCGGATCAAATGGGGTTCATAGCGGGCAGACAAGGCCCAAATGTGGTAAGAAAGACACTGGACCTATGTATTTTTGGCAGAGAATGGAATAGCCACTCGACCTGTATATTAGAGTGAGACACACCTAGGATGGGGCAGTTCTCCCAGGCATTAATTCCTGGTTAAATTATAGTCTGTAGCTTACTACTTCCGGTCTCCTGTGTCTTATTGGGTGTGTAAGTGCATAATTATTGGTGTGGAGCCGGCAGACTGGTAATAGGATGTTTTGATTGTGTTGTGTGATTTCTTTTTGGCGTTTGGCGGCAACAAGGATACTTCTGTTTCCACTTGTGATTACTGTGTCAGTGGTTTGTGCAATTGATTTGATGGATATGAACACACACAGCTTGCCCCTCCCAGATACAGATTCTCAGGGTGTTGTTTTAGGGAAGGTTCATTAGCCCTATTTCATCATTGAAGGGTATCGTATTGGGGAAGTGGCTTAACTGTGTGTGCTTCACAGAGGCTGCAATTCAGGTGAAGTATGCATGTATGACCTGACAGCGTGCATCCCAGGTAAATGGCATTTGCATGCATAATGTGGCCCTTGGCATCACAGTTGGCCTGCACATTAATGGAGTGCCAATGTTTAGGGTTGTGGAAGATGTACTTGATCTCTTGGTCGGGGGGGCGAGGGCTGGAGCACTACATAGGTCCATTTGATGGCTCCCAGGACCTATGGAAACTGTGCAATAGCATAGAACTCCTGTCAGACTCTCTGTCTTGCCTGCAGTGTGCATTGGATGTGTATGTGCCTATGCCCATGTGCTATTATGCAGCACAATACCTGTTGCCAGGAATTGTACGGCTTTTAGAAATTGCACCATGGGTTTTAGAGCATGAGAGCAGATGGTGGGTGATGCAAACTCATCCTCACATTCCCAGACCAGGTATGTGATCAATGTTATTTGTGATGTCATCTTTGATGACCTGGCTGTTAGTGTTAGCAGTGCACAGTGGTGGTGTGAGTTATGGTTGCTTAGCTTACCATAACTGGCGTATTTCTGGGGTTCGTCCCTTTAACGAAATTTTTTCATTGAATTTCATAGGTATTTACCAGCTCACCCTAATTTGCTACAACTGCCTCATATCATGCGTACCCCCAATATAGCAGCATTTCCAGCTGATCTAGAAAGTTTCAACTTAAAACGGTGCCATTCCCCACCTCCTAGCAACGTTATTTTGTTGTTCACCGATGTTAACGAACGTCTGAAGTCATTGCAGACTTTCCGGACTGTGCCATGTGACCACGGGTGCACGCACCATGATGACGTGTTCACGAATGGGTCTGCGCTTCGCGAAAAGTTCTAATCTACATTTTCAGCTAATGTAGGAAGTTTCAAGCTGAAAATGTACCCTTGCAGAGCTCCTAGAGCTATTTTACTGATTAGGCATCTGCAATCCAGGAGAGAGCACATGCTTGGAAGAATATTAGCACAAGTGCTATTTAAATTAAAAATGGCATCAGCCATGGCCATCCCTCCTCCCAGGAGCCACTACCACCAACACCACCACCACCACCAGCTGGAGGGCCTGGACAATGGAAACAGTGCAATGATGCAGAAAATAATCAAAAGGACCAGGAAGATGAGATAGAGGAAATGCAGGCCTCCAGCTCCCAGAGAGAATCATTGGTGTGGCGGTTCTTTACCACCGTTTGGGGAGTACCGAAGGCTATGGTTACCAAGGTGAAACACACTGAGTGGAACATTGCCTGGCCAGTACTCCTATAGGACCACCTCCATGCGCTGCCACACCAAATACAACCAATGGGATGCTCTGAGAAAGGCTGTTCATTTCTCACAAAGTAGAAGGCTGTCTTCCTCTACCTCATCTTCCTCAACCGCTACTGCCACCACACAGGCTAATCCTGTGGGGCAGAAAATCCTGCCAGCTTCCTTGCAAACCATAAACAGGGCTGTTGATCCATATCTTTCCAAGACATCAGTACTCTGTATATATATACTGCAACACACCACTCTGCGGGGGGGGCAGTTTCAAAGTGCGTTCGAGGCTGTAATCAAGGCGCATGAGAAACACTGTCCCCTGCCTTAGATTTAATGCAGCACAACATCTTCCCATGTCCACCTGCCCCTCCACATCTGTTGTTGATTTCCCTTCCTCTTTTCCCTCCCCCACCTTACTCCCCGACCTCTCCTGCAAAAGATAAAGATATAAAATAAAATAAAAAATGGTTCCCTGAGGAACAACCTTTCACAGATAAAGATTGAATTAAAAATAGATAAACTTATGGACTCCATTACCTTACATTTTCCAATAAAGTATTTAATCTCAATATGATTCTCCAATATGTCCAATCAGCATCTTGTTCTATGCTAATGGAAATGATGAACAATTGTATAGTAGAAAGGGTGGTGAGGGCTGGAGCACTAGATAGGTGCATTTGATGGCTCCGAGGAACCATGGAAACTGTGCAATAGCATACAACTCCTGTCAGACTCCCTGCCTTGCCTGCAGTGTGCATGGGATATATATATGCCTATGCACATGTGCTATTATGTGGCACAATACCTAGTGTAGGCGCCAGGATTGCGTTGGCTGCTATAGGCCGCCCACAATGGCTGAGGTGCACTGGAATCATACTGTTGCCAGGAATTGTAGGGCTGTTAGAAACTTCTCCATGGGTTTTAGAGCATGAGAGCAGAGGATGGGTGATGCAAACACATCCTCCCATTCCCAGACCAGGTGATCAATGACATTTGTGATGTCATCTTTGATGACCTGGGCGTTAGTGTTAGCAGTGCACAGTGGTGGTGTGAGTTATGGTTGCTTAGTTTACCATAACTGGAAAATGTCTGGGGTTTTCCGGTTTACTTTTAACCATGATGTCCCTTTAACAATGTTTTTTCATTGAATTTGATCGTTTTTTACCAGCTCACCCTAATTTACTACAACTGCCTAATATCATGTGTACTCCCAATATAGCAGCATTTTCAGTTGATCTAGAATGTTTCAACTTAAAAATGTGCCATTCCCCACATCCTAGCAACATTGTTTTGTTGTTCACTGATGTTCGTGAACATCTCTGGTCATCGCAGACTTTCCGGACAGTACCATATGACCATGGGTGCACGCAGCATGATGCCGTGTTCACAAACAGGTCTGTGCTTCGCGAAAGATTTGAATCTACATTGTGAGCTGATATAGGAAGTTTCAAGCTGAAAATGTACCCTTGCACAGCTCCTAGACCTATTCGTACTGATTAGGCATCTGCAATCCAGGAGAGAGCACATGCTTGGAAGAATATTAGCACAACTGCTATTTAAATTCAAAGATGGCATCAGCCATGGCCATCCCTCTTCCCCAGAAGCCACTACCACCAACACCACCACCACCAGATGAAGGGCCTGGACAATGGAAACAGTGCAATGATGCAGAAAAGAATCAAAAGGACCAGGAAGATGAGATAGAGGAAATGCCTACCTCCAGCTCCCAGAGAGAATCATTGGTGTGGCGGTTCTTTACCACCGTTTGGGGTGTACCGAAGGCTATGGCTACCAAGGTGAAACACACTGAGTGCAACATTGCCTGGGCAGTACTCCTATAGGACCACCTCTATGCGCCACCACACCAAATACAACCACCGGGATGCTCTGAGAAAGGCTGTTCATTTCTCCCAAAGTAGTAGGCTGACTTCCTCTACCTCATCTTCCTCAACCGCTACTGCCACCACACAGGCTACTCCTGCGGGGCAGAAAATTCTGCCAGCTTCCATGCATACCATAAAATAGGCTGTTGATCCATATCTTTCCAAGACAACAGTACTCTGTCTATACATATATTTATATACTGCAATGCAACACTCTGCAGGGGGGAGCAGTTTCAAAGTGTGTTTGAGGCTATAATCGAGGCGCATGAGAAACACTGTCCCCTACCTTAGATTTAACGCAGCCCAACATCTTCCCCGGTCCACCTGCCCCTCCACATCCTTTGTTGGTGCCCCTTCCTCATTTTCCTCCCCCACCTTACTCCCCGACCTCTCCTGTAAAAGATATAAAATCAAAAACACCCAAAAAAAGGTTCCTTGAGGAACGACATTTCACAGATAAAAAATAGAATTAAAAATAGATAATATTATAGACTCCATCTACCTTACATTTTTCAATAAAGTAGGTAGACTCAATATGATTCTCAAACATGTCCAATCAGCATTTTATTACACAATGTTAATTATCACTCTCCTACTTGTACCGGTCCCCCTTGCCTCCAGCACTCCCCCCAATAAAATTCACAAAACATAAATCAAACACTGTTTCATGAAAGTTCTCTTCCTCCCACCCCAGATGATAACTTCATTAAAATACCAGGCTCTCCCATTTATGTTTCCCATTCTGATACCCCATTCCTTTCATAAATGCATGTATTTTTCCTACTAAAAATATCTTGTATATTATTGTGTAATAAATTCTTGTTTCTGTTTCTTCTTTAAAACTCCAATCAATATTCCAAAAACATCTCAAACATTCGGAGAGTCAGTGTCTGTAATGTGGCATCCACAGACATTGACCCCGTCCGTGCATGTCCGGTCTCGCATGATGCTTTTTAAATCTGTCAGCAGACAATGTGACTGTTAGAAAACATCCCCACACATGTACCCAGTATTTTCTGCCTGTTGATATCCACAGACACCCACCGTTGTCATGGACGCTCCTCAAACTTCATCATTTTACTGTACTTGTGCAGCGTACCAACGTGTCCACTGACAGTGTCCGTTACTGTTGATCATTTGAAACTGCATTTTCAGCCAATCTAGAATGTTTCAAGTTCAAAGTTTACCCTTCCAGAGCTCCTAGACCTAATATTAGTTAATCTGTCAAATGTATTCAAAGCCTATTTTCCATTTGGTAGTCTGCAGACCGTTGCAAGATCTGTGACAGTTCCACTGAATCGACCCACCCATTACTTTTAGGCATTCTCGATCTGGCAGACCAGGAGAGAGCATCTTTTCAGACCTACTTCCAGGAGACTTCCTGGAGTTCAAGAATGGCATCTGTCATAAACATCCCACCTTCCCAGGGGCCACCACCATCACCATGTGGAACACCTGGACAAAGAAACATGCATGATGATGCGGAGGAGGATGACAAGGAACAGGAGAGAATCGTGGGTGTGATAGTTCTTTAAAACCATGGAGGTGTACCAAAAGCTTGGGCTGCCTATGTTCAATGCATTGAGTGCAGGGTCATACTCAATAGCGGACAACCTGGGCAGTACTCTTTTGTGACCACCCCCAATGCGACACCACAGGTGCCTTAAGAAAGGCTATTCCTTTCTCAGGGAGACGTAGGTTATCTTCCTCTACCCCATCTTCCTCACCTCCCACCACACAGGCTACTCCTGTGAATCAGAGGATCCATGAATGTTGTTGACCCTTACATTTCAAAAGTTACAATACTCTGTGTGTACTGTGACCCACCACTGTGCATGTGGAAGCATTTTCAAAGTACTTTTGAGGCCGCGATAATGAAGCACAAGAAACACTGCCACCTACCTTAAATTGAAGGCACGCCCAACAACTTCCCCTGTCGACCTGCCCATCTGTATCTGTGGTTGGTGCCCCTTCAGGGTCGGATTGGCCCCTCGCCCTTTTGGCCCGTGGCCGGGCCGAAATCATCCCAGGGCAGTGGGGGCGGTTTCTGGCCATGCCTGGGCCGGTTTGGCGGAAGAAAAAAAAATGTGAAAAAAAAATATATATTTTGTCTTTTTTTTTTTCTTTTCAAAAAGCATTCTTAGGTCGATAAATGAGTGCCAACACAGGTTGGGTGATATTGTATGCATATTTGCTCCAAAAAAAGAGCTTAAGCATAAGTGCTATAAAAATAACATTATCATTTGGCCTTGGACGTCTGCTTGGATTCACACTAATTTAGTGTACTTAAGAACAATGCTATTTGATGCCACTTTCTGTTGTGTCAAGGGGTGAAAGGTCGTGTTTCATCGCTTCCCGGGATGTCACTTTGGGGTGGGGTCAAATGCAGAGGTCAAGGGTCGTAAGGCAAGAGGTTTGCCACTTTTTTGAGGCGAGGGGTGGGACACTTTTTTGTTGGGTGACCGGGCCTATTTCTTGTCCCAGTGCGACCCTGTGCCTCTTCCATCTGTTCCCTCCCCCACCTCAAAGTCAGACAGACAGATAAAAAGGTTCCTTTAGGACCCACCTTTCACAGTTCAAAAATAGAACTAAAATGTTGATTACAGGAACTTTTGTAGTCTGCATAGTCCGTGGACAGTACAAAAGTCTGCAAACATCTGAAAAATTCCAGCTGTGTGGTAGGAAAATTAAATCAATTAACTCTTAAAATACATTTTTTAGAGGTTTTTGAGGGAATTATATACTGCACAAACAAATGTTCTACTGAACTTCATTATTTGTTCCAACTTTCACAAAAACTCATTTTGTATTTACTACAACTACTAAGACAATCCTTCACAACATATTTCACGATTCCATCCAAAAAAGTTCAGTTTATTTTGGATATTCAAAAGAAAAATCTGATTTCCAACATCAGTCAAATGCATTGCATCTCCTCGAAAAATATTTACACCATCCAAGTTGATATTTGCGCTGTCAAAAGGTTCCATTCCTAAACCAAATAAAAAAGCACATATTGTGCACATATGGCATGCTGTCTAGCTTCTTCCATTTCAGAACAAAACACGTTTGGAAGTCTCCATATTAGACTTTCATGGAGTTCGGAAAACATAATTTTTGCAGCTGGAAACAGTACCCATAGGCTTTTCAACATGTCCTTAATGGCAAACTGTAAAGATTTTCCAGAGTCACATAGCCTAAGCTGCTGCCTTGACAATGCACAAAAATAATATCTGGACTTTTAAAGTGAGCCATACTCTCAGAGAATGGTAATAAAGTTGCCCACTTTAATGCACAATCTGCATACCACAAAACTTCGACTTCTTCCAATCCAGTAGTAGCAGAGATGCCACGGGATTCAGTATAAACCTTCAATGAATGGATCCAAGAATCTCCCATCATCCACACACTCTGCTTCTTCCTAACCTTAGCCAGAGCCATATTCTCTAAACACAACAAAGAAAAGACTTGCTATTCTGTGCTCACATACACTTCAACCCCTTCAAAAACAACCACAAAACCTGATTGGCTTGTCCCCCAATTTCCTCTTTCTTGGCCCAGAACCCTTAAAAGACCCAGGTGGCACAGACTCGGCGGCACCTGCACACCTTTTTCATCAACTATAAAAACAGCTCCAGATCCACTTTATTCCACCCCCTCCCCTATTTCCAGACCCTCATTGGCCACCAAATAACCCCAAGTCTGTTTTCCGTGGTCAACGGTGATGTTCGGGGATTCGGCAGCACCTGCAAACCTGTTTTTTTACCTATAAAAACAGCTCCATATCAAATGTATTCCACTCCCACACCCTTTCCAGGCCCTCCTCAGCCACCAAATAACCCCAAATGTGTTTTCCAAACTTTTTCATCACTCATGAATCCAACATGGTGACCGTTTCCAAAAATCTGATGAACTTCACGTTTTTAATTGACCAGTCAGCGAGCACCTATGATGTCTGCGAACATCACACCACTCTTTGATTGATCCAGGTGTGTCCACGGAACCCAAATCAGGAAATGAGATAGCAGACCGGACCCAGATATCAATTATTTATTTAACCTACTTTTTGTCCATTTTTGTAAAAACTGCTGGACGGATTTACACCAAATTTACAAAAACATGGTTTCAGGACCAAGCCGCCACTCCTAGTGCAAGTTTGGTGAAAATCTGTTCAGCGTTTTGGGCTGTAGGCACGAGCAAAATGATTTTTCCATTGCGTCTATGAGAATTTCCACACATTATGGGACACCACTATAACTTTGCCCCCCAGGACGAAACTGCACCAAACTTTGCAAAGGGAAAAAAGTGCTCTTTCTATGAGTTGAGAAACTTAACCATATCTACAGGGCCCTGTGATATTTAATTCAATATGGCTGCATCTGATATCTATCATTAAGGTACGGAGCCCGGCGCGGGCTCCAAAGTAAGCACACACATGGCAGCCCGTACACATTGTCATCACTGCAACAGTGACGCCAATCAGTGTTTGTCCACCAGCGCCATTTTCAAAAATAAAGTTATGCCGGCAACAGGGATCTGCTATTACAGCAAACCACATGTGCCAGCCAGCATCCTAGAAGACAGCAGTTAGGTAAGTGAATATCCTGAAAGGAAAACTAATGAGCTCATACTGCATTTAAAACTAGCTAATTCCTGTGGTGTCCATTAAAGGACACGTGTGCAGACAATACCAAAATTGCTGAAGCATAGCATGCCAGACCAGACAAGGTATGCATTTCATCATATCATTTAACACTCACAAAATATAAGAGAGAACTTTCACTTTATACACAGAGTCATAGTGACAGAAGATATTTTTCACTCTAGGTCTTGAAGGAAATTCCTGGGAAAACGAGCTAAACACAGCTTGCTAGAAACGAAAACATTAGGCTGAACCAATAGAAACTAGGACAGGAAAGGCAGATAATTCAAGTTTATTATGTTTAGACATAGCAGAGATATGAAACAAATATCTTAATTGTATTCAATTACATGGTGTATTTATTTTAATTATGTTGTAGAATTTGGTCCCTTGGACCAAAAGACATTGGACTTTTTAAAGAGCCTGTGTCTTTAAAATAAACCTAAACAACGCCTGAAACTTGAGTGGACTGAAACAGAGAGGATTCTGTAGCCAATCATATGACGCTTAAACACTTATTTAATTAATTCTTCAATAAATTCATACAAAAAATATATCAATATGAATAGGTGTGTCAAAACAGAACAGCAGTGTCAGCAATGCATTCCACGATTACAAAAGTACCATTCATAAAATCTACAATTCAAATTAAAAAAAAAAAAGCTAAAACATGCACAGTGCTACATTCCACTATTAACGTGAATATTTAATTATCAAACCTTTACTTTTCTAATACCATTAGTTCTTTAGTATAGGTCTTACACACTATCCGTCATGTTTCATTTTCGTACTGTAGGCTTATGGTCAAAGAAATTCCTCAGGGGCTACTGATTTGCCAGCATCCTTCTACAAATTCTATATTTATTCACACACATACATTGTGATCTTGGCTATGCTGCTAGGAGTCTTACAATCATTAAAGTTTTTTTTTTCTAGCAGCAATACGAAGCGAATGTCCATCTCTGTTACAGGTCTATTTATTGGTCCTTTTTAATGGAAAGACAATCCTTTGATAATGGTTTTTAATGGGTCTCTTAATCAGCCCAATAACCTAGGAGGATATCCAGCGCTGCGTTGCCCATCTCCTTTTTCACACTAAGGAAACAAAATACATAATAACCTGTTAGCATGCTTGCGTGCCATCTCTAATCAATGAATGTCTATTTCGCATCAACATAATGCCTTACCCTACCCTTCTGTCGTAAGGGTTTCTGACCGGTTCTGTTTCTTAACGAGGCTCTGTGGTTTTAACTTGATCTTCCCCATGTACGAGTGATCTTCCCCATGTACGAGTGATACACCTATATATATATTCAGTAAAAAAACTTTGTTAACGGAATTTTATGGTTAAGTTGTGCAATTAAAAACTAATGAAATTCAGTGAAAAAACTTTGTTAAAGGGACGTTATGGTTCCAAGTAAAACCGAAAAACCCCTGAAATTCGCCAGTTATGGTAAGCTAAGCAACCATAACTTGCGCCACCACCGTGCACTGCTAAGCCTAAAACCCAGGACATCAAAGATGACATCACAAATGTCATTGATAACGTCCTGTTAACAAAGTTTTTTACTGAATTTCATATGTTTTTAGTAGCGCAAGTTAACCATAAACTCCCTTTAACAAACTTTTTTCATTAGCACACAGACAATATACATAGATGGAGTGTAAAAAGCAATTTCTCAGGGATGGCTTTACACAGAATGTTGCAAAGTAAGAATTTATGCTCGTTCACAGTGAAGGTCAGCTGCTTCCATTTTTTGCTCGCGGGCCGGAGTGGCCCACGACTCGCACTTTAAGGTTCTATTGTTTTTTGACCTTGACAGACAGGGATCGTGCCAAAAGACTTCTTTTGAAGGAGGGATGCAAAAACGTAAGAGACGATAAGATTGAAATTTCTGAAACTAAACCGCTTTTATATATTATATCACTATGAGAAAGATTGTTGGCACAGACGGAGTCATATTTAGGGACTGCATTACGCGTAGACAATGGAAAATGCCAATATAATGTAAGTAACTGTTTAGATTATTTTCTACCGGAATATAATAACAATAGCGTGGCGTTGTACTTGTTCGTTCAATGTGGCATATTGTTTTGTACCGCGCACTATCACCGCCGAAGTGGTCCCCTGGCACTCAGACGGCTCAGTCAGAGGAGAGAGGGTGGGTTAGTGGGAATAAGTTAACATACTCTGTTGCACTATCCTCGCTAGAAAATAGTTTCATGCCCAAATAAATAAAATGAATATTTTTAATGAAGATCGGCTCGTGAGACTCATTTATGTTTTTAATACGCCCTAATAAATAAAATGAATATTTTTAGTGAAGATCGGCTCGTGAGACTAATTTATGTTTTTAAAACAGGTACATCCTTCCCTACTGTCAATGCCATGATTTTCAGACCCCGGCCGACGGATTCTTCAACTGCCAGGTGCAGCTACTTCTAAACAACTTCATGACCCTCACTATATCCTTACGCAGTACTAGTGGCTAGAAGCAACATAGCAACATACCAACCATTATGGTGGTCTAATGCCTCGTTGTTGGAACAGCCTTCTGATTATCAGTGCGACCATAGTGCTTCTTTTATCATAAACCAACACCTTGTGTACCGCAAAGGAACAGCGCGTGACTCAAGATGAACTTTTGTGGATCGACAGCAAAGACAAATGCAAATCGCTGAATATTCTCTAAACATTTGATGTCAAATAAAAGTACTTTACGAAATGTACAATCTTGCTGTTTGCTTTTAAATCACAGTTTCATATTCCGAATTGTAGCGCGCTGTGTTGTGAGATGATCTGTGTTGTTTTCTGGGTTCTGTATAAAGTCGCGTAGGACTGGAGACGACTGGGACTTACGCGGTACTAGCGGCTAGAAGCAACATACCAACCATTATGGTGGTCTAATGCCTCGTTGTTGGAACAGCCTTCCGATTATCAGTGTGACCATAGTGCTTCTTTTATCATAAACCAACACCCTGTGTACCGCAAAGGAACAGCGCGTGACTCAAGATGAACTTTTGCGGATTGACAGCAAAGACAAATGAAAATCGCTGAATATTCTCTAAACATTTGATGTCAAATAAAAGTACTTTACGAAACGTACAATCTTGCTGTTTGCTTTTAAATCACAGTTTCATATTCCGAATTATGGCGCGCTGTGTTGTGAGATGATCTGTGTTGTTTTACGGATTCTGTGGAAAGTCGCGTAGGACTGGAGACGACTGGGCGCGTTTGGCTACGCATCCTGTAACGTCACGGAGAGAGACGGGGAATATGAATGCTTTGATAATGTCAGGCTTAGGGGCGGGAGATATGATTTAGTGTCGCAAAAGCAGGTCAGCCAGGTCGATGGGGCAAGTGATAGGATTAACACATAATGTCGGTGCACAGCAGCCTGATTTATCGTTTGTTTAGTGGACAAAAAGTCGGGTAAGGGCCAAAGGAAATTGTAATGTCAACGGACATAAGGAGGGTTCTTAGAACACTTTCAACCTGACAACGAACAATACGAACAGCCTTCTCAGACCACCCCCATTTTGTTTAATTGCAAACATTACCTCCACGTCCACTCTTCCTCGTCCCAGTACTTACTTCATGAGCCCCCTGCCTCTGACACAGGACCTTCTTCTATTTCTTTAAATTCCTATAACTCCTCCCCCACATCCACATCACTCAGTTTCATATTAGCAAGCCGGAGCATGGGACCTTCCCCACAGGGAGGGTGAGGAGGGTCATCAGTACTGTGACGAGGAAGAGTAGGACTAGGAGTAATGAAGATTACTGGTAAGTGATCAGAGCATTTCAGGACACCGCTAGTGTTCTTAGAACACATTCAACTTGCCAGAGTACAATACGGACAGCGTCCTCAGGACACCCACATTTTGTTTATGTACGAACATTTAAGGACACCGCAAGTGTTCTTAGCTCAATTTTAGTTTGCTTGCGAACAAAACGGACACATACTCCATCTTCAGAACACCCCACCATTTATTTTATATAGAACATTTCAGAACAGCCGTGTTGTCCGCAGGCAAATCGAACACAACAAAAGTGTCTAGCACATAAAAAAAACAGAACATCGAACCTATCTCAGACTCCCCCACCCTCCCCAAACACTCTTACACATCAACACACTCCACTAAATACAATTTTCAATCCAAGTTTCACCGCGCTGTCCGCGGTCGTCCACGAATGCAAGATGGCGGGTGCCACAGAAATTCTGACGCGCTTAACGCACCACGCCGTCCAATCAGCGAACACGTCGCATGTCTGCAGACATCACGCAAGCCGCTCGGCCAATCAGGGCACTGTCTGCGGAGCGAACGGAGATATCACTAATTTTTTTACCTTACATTTTGGTCATTTTAAAAAAAACTACTGGACCGATTTACACCAAATTTGCAAAAGCATGCTTTCGGGACCAAGCCCCCACTCCTGCCACAAATTTGGTGTAAATCCGTCCAGCGGTTTGGGCCGTAGGCGTGCGCAAAGTTTTTTCCCATTACGTCTATGGGAAAAAACAAAAGTTTTGGGACCCCCCTATAACTTTGCCCCCCCGGACCAAACCTCTCCAAACTTTGCAAAAAAATTCAGAGTGGGCCATATACTTTCTTTGCAAAGTTTGGTGAGGATTCGTCCAGAGGGAGCGAAGTTATAAGCCACCCAAAAAATGCTCTTCCTATGGAAACACCAACTTAACCATAACTACTTGGACGCTACCGCGTCCATGTAATATTGCTGTATTTTTGTATGATTTGATTTAAGGATTAATTGATAAGTTTTTAAACTTCATATGATTGGCTAATGAATACTCTATGTTTCAGTCCACTTGAGGTTCAAGTGTTCCTTTGGTTTTAAGTCTAGGGGTAACCTGGGAGCTGTAAAAGTCCCTGGAATCTCCCAGAGTGTAGGCTGTCTTTTAAATAAACAACAGTTTTATGGATGACTCATTGACAATTTTGCAGTGTTTGTATAAAGAAATACAGAACTTAACATTGAATTACATGTACAATGTTTTTGAAATACATATGTTAACTGAATGTATGAACTATATGTGAGTTTCTCACCCACAGTCCTTCCAAAATCCTGGGTCATCCCAACCCAGGTAACATTCTCATATAATGTCCACACCTCAGAGTGCAAGCGATAATACTTTGGGAATAGGACCAAAAAGCCGATTTAAGATTGTGTAACAACTCATCCAGGTTCTCTCATTCAATATGGCGGACAGAAAACTTGTGGAGGATGAAAGACTATTGTTTGGTGTGAAATACACCAAGGATGTCAGTAGATATATTACTAGTATCTCATATTTTTCTGAGCTTAGAATAAACTGCAACAAATATTTTACCCAAGGTTTTCAGCAGGACTCGTCATACTACCGGGCATGTTTTTTGAGCTGCAGGTTCCAGCGGATACCACAGAGGAAGGGGTGCACGCATATCAGTACCTGATTCACAACTGGTGTTCCTCTATTAAGAGGGACAGTTTTACATGGATAGTTTCCGAGGAGGAAACTTAACTCTAAATGTTTCAATTAAAGGTTGTCCCTGCCATTCCTCTCCACTAAAATGTGGAGGTCTCGGTAAGCACTGATAAAAAGACTGCTCAGATCTGTGGGTCTTAAAAACTGTGCAATGTTGTCATATAGACGATGTTAACAATCCTTTACAATGAATGCAAAGCCAAGATGCAACCTTTACAATGTCACGCTAAGAGAAATCCTACTATTCTACCAGATAAACAGTCATAGTAGATGGGATATTGGGACAGTTCCAAAATAGTACAATAGAAGACATAGGGGGCATTATTACCCTGGCTGTAGCCGTGCCGGTAAATACTGGCACGGCTGCTGCCAGAGTCATGAATTTACCAGCGCCCCGGAATGTGCAATTACCAGGGCTTTACAGCCCTGGCAGACCAGGTAATTGCCCGTTCCTGGGCGCCCGTAAATATTACTCCCCATTCCCATTTGAGTGCCATTGGACACCATTCATGAATGGTGCTGGTGCATCCATCGAGGTCTGCGAGTGGTCGAAAGGCACGCGCTCGCATGCCTCGTAGTTTGTCGGTCCGGTAACAACAGTGCTGGTAAGCTTACCGGTACTTAGTTACCGGACTGGCAAACATGTAATGAGGTTCATTGACTTATATCTTTTAAGTTTAAGCAACCTTGCTATGGTAAATAAAAAAGACAAACAACTGGTAGTAAACATGAGAGACTTGAATAGTATTTTGATATATTGATAATTCAAGCTGGAGATTATATATCTTCTCAAGGATCTTCTAAATTCAGGGACCAGATGTCTGTTCTGGGTTTGAGGAACACTTACATGGAAAGTACACTCCTCACATACTTTACCCTCACTTCTCTTGGGAGAGACACATCTTTCATTTCACTTGTGTTCACTTGTCCACGATTCCGTTTGTCATTGGCCTTATGGTGCTTCAAGAATTTACTAGGTCTAATAGTTGCAATGCACATTATGGAGTCAGTGATCCGTCTCTGAAAATATCTGCAGGCTATCTTTCTCGAGGTACCTTCTTAGGACTTTGTCAGAATGAATCTCTACACAACTCTTCATCTCCTTCAGGAACTGGGGTTTATTCTAAATCGGGGAAAAACAGAAATATTTCCTTCCCAACACATGCTATTTCTGAGGCATAGCATCAATGAGGTGGGCACATTACTGCACCTTCCCTAGTCCAACGTCTGTTCGATAACACAATGATTGCAGTAGTCTTGACCCTTCCATTAATATCCCTACACAGTTTGGCCAGACTTATAGGGCCTCTATCATTTTCCATACAGAAGACCTTTCCTTGTTTTCTTTACTATAGGACACTGCAGAGACTACACATACACAAATCACAAAAGGGCTGCACATATGTAGATTTAGTTTGCCTGACTCTAGAAGAAAAGTCATAGATCAGAAAAAGGAATACACACATGGAGGACCTGAACAGAAGGGTAATATTCCCTACCCGTCCAATCTATTGTTAGAATATGATGCCATCCAGGAAGGTGGGGCACCATGTGTGGAGAGATCTAGAATGGACACTCACAGTAAAATTGGGAGTTGAACTATCACATATGTATGTGCTCTGAAGCTACTACCATGATTGTTTGGTCTATTATAAAAGCATTTTAAAATGACAAAGCAATTTAACATAACATGATTATCACTGCTCCCATATGACAAGATTCTTTGCAAAATGCAGGTATCAATTTTCCATATTACTCTGAAAGGACACAATGGCCACCGTTTCTTATATTAACAGACTTCACTTGTCTCGATCAAGTCATATTGAAGCCATGGTAAAGTAGGTTTTGAAATGTTGCCTCCTTTGACAAATGAAGATTTGAACAGTTAGTTTCACTCCCATACAACACTGTAGCAGACTAGTATTCTAGAAAACGGAGGCACTCGGGAGACTAGAAACAGTTCTATAGCGTATTTAAAGTACCACAATGTGGGTTCATTTTGAATCCAGACCGAGCACCCACACCCTAACTTTAAGTTGGAAATCAGACCCACATGCCATTGCAATAAGTGGGCTTTATTTCAGAAGTAGGGTCTTGGCGTATTGTATTTATTCCCTCCCTTTCTCTTATCTCAATTGTCATTTCCCAGGCCAGAAAACATCAAGTGATAATTGTAATTACACTGACTATGTGTTGGATGTATGCAAGTTCTTTTTTACACTCACACCTATAGAAACACTTATCTTCAAGTTAGCGCACACTGAGACTCCAGTGAGATGCACTTTTGTGCATCTTGCTATGACACCAATCATTACTACTAGCAGAGGTTGCTGCACTGGTCAGATTTACAGGTCAATATTTAATGTAGCATGTGCATCGGAATAGCTGATGCCTTCTGGAAGCTATCAATGACTTGCCTAAATGTGCTGTGGGACAACTGAGTTTATTCCCATGGCAAAACCAGATGAATTGATCAAAACAGTATCATAGTATCTTATGCATTCTACGTTTTTGTGTCCATATTGTGTGTGCCTTACCCCACTCCGCTGTACCCTGGTGCTGTGAGAAGATGGGTAGGGAGGGCTCTAGATGCTTTATACTGCTATTGGGTTCTATCTGTTCTGTGGCACCTTGCAATATTGGAACATGGCATGGCAGCAGAGAGAGCAGAGGGAATCGAACACGATTTTAGTAGTTGCTATATTGTCTAATTTGTTGTAATATTTGATTGATTGCACCGAAGCAGTTTTGTCCCTTTAAATATTCCTATGGTGTACACTTTACTGCACACCCCTAGCAGCTGGATTGTATTTGGGGGCTACTTGTCCGACCGTCTTATTTTATTTTTAAAAATCACCATGTATTTCATGATGTGAACTCTTCAAAAGATTCTGTTATTACTTGTTAAATTCACAGCAGCATTCTAGTGTTGGTTTCGTTTTACAGAAACGTAACACTTTGCTATTACTTTTTCTGTGCTGACATTGGTATCTTCCTGACTTGTTCTATTCTACATATTTTTGATTGTATCGAATTGCCCAGATGGAAAGAGACCATTCAAGTCTTCCCTTTTAATTTCTATGGGAAAAAACAAAAGTTTTGGGACCCTGCTATAACTTTGCCCCCCCGGACCAAACCTCTCCAAACTTTGCAAAAAAATTCAGAGTGGGCCATATACTTTCTTTGCAAAGTTTGGTGAGGATTCGTCCAGAGGGAGCGAAGTTATAAGCCACCCAAAAAATGCTCTTCCTATGGAAACACCAACTTAAGCATAACTACTTGGACGCTACCGCGTCCATGTAATATTGCTGTATTTTTGTATGATTTGATTTAAGGATTAATTGATAAGTTTTTAAACTTCATATGATTGGCTAATGAATACTCTATGTTTCAGTCCACTTGAGGTTCAAGTGTTCCTTTGGTTTTAAGTCTAGGGGTAACCTGGGAGCTGTAAAAGTCCCTGGAATCTCCCAGAGTGTAGGCTGTCTTTTAAATAAACACCTGTTTTATGGATGACTCATTGACAATTTTGCAGTGTTTGTATAAAGAAATACAGAACTTAACATTGAATTACATGTACAATGTTTTTGAAATACATATGTTAACTGAATGTATGAACTATATGTGAGTTTCTCACCCACAGTCCTTCCAAAATCCTGGGTCATCCCAACCCAGGTAACATTCTCATATAATGTCCACACCTCAGAGTGCAAGCGATAATACTTTGGGAATAGGACCAAAAAGCCGATTTAAGATTGTGTAACAACTCATCCAGGTTCTCTCATTCAATATGGCGGACAGAAAACTTGTGGAGGATGAAAGACTATTGTTTGGTGTGAAATACACCAAGGATGTCAGTAGATATATTACTAGTATCTCATATTTTTCTGAGCTTAGAATAAACTGCAACAAATATTTTACCCAAGGTTTTCAGCAGGACTCGTCATACTACCGGGCATGTTTTTTGAGCTGCAGGTTCCAGCGGATACCACAGAGGAAGGGGTGCACGCATATCAGTACCTGCTTCACAACTGGTGTTCCTCTATTAAGAGGGACAGTTTTACATGGATAGTTTCCGAGGAGGAAACTTAACTCTAAATGTTTCAATTAAAGGTTGTCCCTGCCATTCCTCTCCACTAAAATGTGGAGGTCTCGGTAAGCACTGATAAAAAGACTGCTCAGATCTGTGGGTCTTGAAAACTGTGCAATGTTGTCATATAGACGATGTTAACAATCCTTTACAATGAATGCAAAGCCAAGATGCAACCTTTACAATGTCACGCTAAGAGAAATCCTACTATTCTACCAGATAAACAGTCATAGTAGATGGGATATTGGGACAGTTCCAAAATAGTATAATAGAAGACATAGGGGGGCATTATTACCCTGGCTGTAGCCGTGCCGGTAAATACTGGCACGGCTGCTGCCAGAGTCATGAATTTACCAGCGCCCGGGAATGTGCAATTACCAGGGCTTTACAGCCCTGGCAGACCAGGTAATTGCCCGTTCCTGGGCGCCCATAAATATTACTCCCCATTCCCATTTGAGTGCCATTGGACACCATTCATGAATGGTGCTGGTGCATCCATCGAGGTCTGCGAGTGGTCGAAAGGCACGCGCTCGCATGCCTCGTAGTTTGTCGGTCCGGTAACAACAGTGCTGGTAAGCTTACCGGTACTTAGTTACCGGACTGGCAAACATGTAATGAGGTTCATTGACTTATATCTTTTAAGTTTAAGCAACCTTGCTATGGTAAATAAAAAAGACAAACAACTGGTAGTAAACATGAGAGACTTGAATAGTATTTTGATATATTGATAATTCAAGCTGGAGATTATATATCTTCTCAAGGATCTTCTAAATTCAGGGACCAGATGTCTGTTCTGGGTTTGAGGAACACTTACATGGAAAGTACACTCCTCACATACTTTACCCTCACTTCTCTTGGGAGAGACACATCTTTCATTTCACTTGTGTTCACTTGTCCACGATTCCGTTTGTCATTGGCCTTATGGTGCTTCAAGAATTTACTAGGTCTAATAGTTGCAATGCACATTATGGAGTCAGTGATCCGTCTCTGAAAATATCTGCAGGCTATCTTTCTCGAGGTACCTTCTTAGGACTTTGTCAGAATGAATCTCTACACAACTCTTCATCTCCTTCAGGAACTGGGGTTTATTCTAAATCGGGGAAAAACAGAAATATTTCCTTCCCAACACATGCTATTTCTGAGGCATAGCATCAATGAGGTGGGCACATTACTGCACCTTCCCTAGTCCAACGTCTGTTCGATAACACAATGATTGCAGTAGTCTTGACCCTTCCATTAATATCCCTACACAGTTTGGCCAGACTTATAGGGCCTCTATCATTTTCCATACAGAAGACCTTTCCTTGTTTTCTTTACTATAGGACACTGCAGAGACTACACATACACAAATCACAAAAGGGCTGCACATATGTAGATTTAGTTTGCCTGACTCTAGAAGAAAAGTCATAGATCAGAAAAAGGAATACACACATGGAGGACCTGAACAGAAGGGTAATATTCCCTACCCGTCCGATCTATTGTTAGAATATGATGCCATCGAGGAAGGTGGGGCACCATGTGTGGAGAGATCTAGAATGGACACTCACAGTAAAATTGGGAGTTGAACTATCACATATGTATGTGCTCTGAAGCTACTACCATGATTGTTTGGTCTAGTATAAAAGCATTTTAAAATGACAAAGCAATTTAACATAACATGATTATCACTGCTCCCATATGACAAGATTCTTTGCAAAATGCAGGTATCAATTTTCCATATTACTCTGAAAGGACACAATGGCCACCGTTTCTTATATTAACAGACTTCACTTGTCTCGATCAAGTCATATTGAAGCCATGGTAAAGTAGGTTTTGAAATGTTGCCTCCTTTGACAAATGAAGATTTGAACAGTTAGTTTCACTCCCATACAACACTGTAGCAGACTAGTATTCTAGAAAACGGAGGCACTCGGGAGACTAGAAACAGTTCTATAGCGTATTTAAAGTACCACAATGTGGGTTCATTTTGAATCCAGACCGAGCACCCACACCCTAACTTTAAGTTGGAAATCAGACCCACATGCCATTGCAATAAGTGGGCTTTATTTCAGAAGTAGGGTCTTGGCGTATTGTATTTATTCCCTCCCTTTCTCTTATCTCAATTGTCATTTCCCAGGCCAGAAAACATCAAGTGATAATTGTAATTACACTGACTATGTGTTGGATGTATGCAAGTTCTTTTTTACACTCACACCTATAGAAACACTTATCTTCAAGTTAGCGCACACTGAGACTCCAGTGAGATGCACTTTTGTGCATCTTGCTATGACACCAATCATTACTACTAGCAGAGGTTGCTGCACTGGTCAGATTTACAGGTCAATATCATGTAGCATGTGCATCGGAATAGCTGATGCCTTCTGGAAGCTATCGATGACTTGCCTAAATGTGCTGTGGGACAACTGAGTTTATTCCCATGGCAAAATCAGATGAATTGATCAAAACAGTATCATAGTATCTTATGCATTCTACGTTTTTGTGTCCATATTGTGTGTGCCTTACCCCACTCCGCTGTACCCTGGTGCTGTGAGAAGATAGGTAGGGAGGGCTCTAGATGCTTTATACTACCTACTATTGGGTTCTATCTGTTCTGTGGCACCTTGCAATATTGGAACATGGCATGGCAGCAGAGAGAGCAGAGGGAATCGAACACGATTTTAGTAGTTGCTATATTGTCTAATTTGTTGTAATATTTGATTGATTGCACCGAAGCAGTTTTGTCCCTTTAAATATTCCTATGGTGTACACTTTACTGCACACCCCTAGCAGCTGGATTGTATTTGGGGGCTACTTGTCCGACCGTCTTATTTTATTTTTAAAAATCACCATGTATTTCATGATGTGAACTCTTCAAAAGATTCTGTTATTACTTGTTAAATTCACAGCAGCATTCTAGTGTTGGTTTCGTTTTACAGAAACGTAACACTTTGCTATTACTTTTTCTGTGCTGACATTGGTATCTTCCTGACTTGTTCTATTCTACATATTTTTGATTGTATCGAATTGCCCAGATGGAAAGAGACCATTCAAGTCTTCCCTTTTAATTTCACATATTTGTTCCAATGTGTCCCACATCACCCGGCAATGACATCTTGTGCAATCTGCATTCACAGCGTGCGAATTATAAAGGAGCGGCTCAACTTCTCATCCTTCTGAGGGGGATACATGGAGTACCATCAAATTGGCTGATAAATACTGTTCTCTTTTTTTCAGTAATCATTATTTCAAGCACCAATTTTATTTGCTATGTGTCCAAGAGAAAGGTTATTCTTCTTCTTGCTTTTATTGTTATTATTGTTATTATTATTATTATTATTATTATTATTATTATTATTATTATTATTATTAGGGACTAATCAATCCCCCAAAAATCAATGAATCACATGCTGAGTAACATTACTGTGCAAATTAAATACACAGGTGGACGTGGAAAGCATCGGCTCTACACTGATAACATTGCAAGTGAATGATGAATTGGTTAATCGAGAAGGACATCACTCCAAAAACCGCTCTATTGTAGTGGATACAGGACTGGCAGCATCTGTAGAGAAACCATCTCACACTTGCTATTTAAATTAGCATGAAGGGACTGGGAACACTTACACATGCCTGTTAATATACAGACAAGCTCATATAACATCACATTATCCAGACAAAATTAGCGATAGTGGGATAGAAGTTATAGAATTATATGAAGAAGGATCAGCAACAGTGGACATTCTACGGATGTTTATCAGCCTTGCATAATTGTGCTCAATTCAATAAATACCCACTTTTGATGTTCTTATATGTAGTTTTAAATGGCCTATGCAGCTGCCAGAGTTGAGAAGAAAGAGTGCAAGCCCACCGGTCAAGGCACCAGTCACGTCAATATGTTGAGAATGTAAAGCATGCAACTCCTGCTAATGAAGGTGTATTAGAGAAGCACCTACATCAGGAGATTCTTCCGCTCCAGAGGTAGGAAATCCCGGATATGGTGAATGGTGTATGGGGAAGGGGAACGTTCCCTATCAGTGCAAAGAGAAGGAGAAGCGAGCGGATACTGTATTTCAAGCCCCAGCAGCTGTCCCCTGAGACACAGACTTTAAAACATCTCAGAGATTCCCACATGGTCTGATTAAGGGACTCACAGCCTGATTGCTTTAATGACATTCATGAGAAGAAAGGTAACTTTCTGTAATACACTGTAAAACAATACATTGTGTTGGGGCATGGGCATTGTTTTTCTTCTGGGCTTGTACAGTCATCTCTGGGAAATATCCAACTTAACACCCTCTTCCCTTAAATCACAGGAACAGGATACATTGTTTGACACACAAATAAAAGGAAAAGGAAGGTTTGAAGTTGGATGCCTGACGTGCTTACAGGATGCAATTGGTAAATAACTAAATCAGCGCAGTTCATCTTTTCTGCTTTTTTTCCTAAAGATTATTTGGGAGGAAACATCCACTCGTACAACCTTCACTTCACAATTGACATGCCCAAGGATTTCTTTTTGATAGGTGTGTCCAGAATGTCTTTAAAAATGTACAGTTGGAATGCTAAATTAAAAGTATTTGAACAAGACATCTACTCCCATCTTTTTTGACTTGTGAGGAAGGATTTATACTACCGCAGGAAGGGTGCCTTTTGGCACCACCCTCTATTACAGTGGGGTCAGAGTGGATGTGTGCAGGGTCAAAATGGCCCTTTCATGATTGAACACTAGCCTTGCCTGATTGTATTTCCTCATCTGCTATCATTCCTAAAGGTTTAGCAGTCTCCCCTTAAAAGTAATCTAAAAAGAAAGCATCAGGGTATACATTCTAGACATATTGGCCACGTTTTAGGAAAATAAATCAGGACATATCCATTATGACATCAGTAAGATACTGGATGTACTCGGACCAACTCCCAAAGCACTTGTATAGAGCACTTCCACCTTGCATCGTTTCTTGAGCTTTGCATTGTTTGTTCTCATTTTACATGTGTGACCTTCAGGTTGGAACTGTCAATGCATGTGCTAGTTACATTCCTGGTCTTTTCACAATGTTAGGAGTGAGCTACACTAAATAACGGGGTACAGAGGGGTAACAGGCCCCAGACAGTCCAAGTAAAGTCATCATCTGAAATATTTTAGGAAGGGTGTGATTGCTCTGTGACAGTTGGATTTGTTTAGTTTTGGTTGGAATATATATATAATTTTAATTATTGATATATATGGCACCTTGCTTTCAGTCCCCTGAAGCCAAGGGGGAAAGAATAAGACAATGGGGAGGGAAGAGATATAAGATCCTTCATATTACTTGGGGTCTTCATACGAGTATCAGTGCAATGTAATGGGAAGGGGAGAACAAGAAAACATGTTAGCTGTAGATTAGCAGGCAGATGCCAAAACAAGGCCTTATGTTAAACCATGATGAGTCTAGAAGATCGTTAGATCAGGAGCCTCACCATAGGACCAGCAACACATTGGAAATGAACAATCAGAGTAACAACATATCCCGAGGACTTGACAGAGGGATGCACCATGCTCATAGGAAAACACTGTGGTCATCCTCTCAGGCCAGAGGGTAATTCACTATGTGATTTAACAGTGTTCTGAGCATCAGGTGTTGAACTGCAAATGTGATGTTCAGGGATGGGCTGTTCCAATAAAGGTGCCACCTGAACCAATGGAGCACCTGCCAAGTTTCATTTTACTGATGGCTGAACTGGAAAGTTGCCTATCTATTGTGGATCTAAGTTTGCTACGGCGTACATTTCTCAATGCACCTCAATTCCTGGTGGGTCCTCTTCAAAAACCTTTTTGTGATGTTAGTGAACAGAAACAGAAACTGTTAATAAGGCTGCAATTAAAAAAGAAATCATTAACCCCATCCCACAATTCATTTGGCCAGTTATAAAAGCAGATCATAATCTTCTGCATGTCAGATTTTATCACAGAAAGAAATAGTTATTTTTTGCTTTTTGTCCACATTAACATAATTTAAGGAAAACATATTTTGACTTAATTGAAAAGCACATCATAACCACGAGGCATGGCAAGGAGAAGTACAGCTAACACATAGAGGGCCTTTTCCACTGTCCCATAGCATATCTTCAGCTCCTGAACATCCAAACGATTTGGCCCAACTCAATTTTCTATACATCAAAGTCGAATTGGAGTCCTCCATAGGCAGTATTACTGCACCAGTCTCTTAATGGTACTATATTTGTATCCCTTTTCTTTGATTGACAAGGGACTGAACTTTACACTCACACTCTATTTAACCTATTTCCTCACCTACCCTTGCCTAACATTTAAATGTTGAGTGGCTTCCTGTGTTAGATTGCGCCCCACTGAAAATCCATTCTTCCATTCAACAAACACATCCATGGTCTAACCCCATTTGAACTTGACGTTTCCTTCTTCCACAACCCTTCTCCCATACATCGTAGTCTTGTATTCTCCTAAACCCTTTGGTTTCCAATCTTCCCTGTGCCACCATCATCATTCACCCCTTCTCCCTCTTAGCTCTGCACCACTGAACTTCCTACCCCTTGACATCAAGTCCAGCCTAACCTTTCAGGATTCAAAGTTTCCTTGAAAAGACAGTTCCTTTCCACCTCACCCTCCATGCTTGGCACCACCTTTATATATGTGTACATACTGTATTTCTATGTTCTGTGCCCCTCTTTCCATCACTGCATAACTGTGTCCACAATTGCTATTTTCTCTACAATGGGGTCTAAGCTGGTTGTCTAAAGTTGCAGGACGTTAACATTTTCCTTCATTTCTGTGTCGAGGGACAAAAGAGAATTGGAGAATCAAAGTTAAGAAACCTAGAAGAATCTTATGTGAAATTGAGGCATATACGAGACCAAATATATAAATAGAATGCAGGACAGAAGGAGGTAGAGAAGAAACTATGTCGACTCCCATAACAAAACTATTCCCCCCAGCCAGTGGAGAAAAAGAAAGGGGAGGGGGGAAGAAGTTATTATTCACATCTGCGGAAGGGCACGGTCAAGCACACGATGCACAGAGCAAGGGCTGGCAAGCATCACTACCAAGCGCAGCACAAGCACAACCCCAACAAGCAAATCGCCATAATGCAAAAAGTGTAACAATGTGACCATAAGCACAATCCCCTGCTGAGAAAGCGGAAATACATCCACTGTAACCCTTTCCCTACCCACACAGGGGCAAATTACAGCAGAGTAACTACACCAACTACACCGTGTTCTTGATTCATTTGAAGGAGCGCTTTGTGGACTGAACGTGTAAACGTTCCAACGTGCGTGCATTTTCTTCGTTTCCCTGCAGCACTGCAAGCTCTGCTCTTGCTGCTCCCCCTGCTTCCTGAAGGAGGCGGGGACTTTTGCGCACACATGACGCATCACGTGACTGTCACCGGCCACAAATTGCCGTCCCAACCACCCTTGCGGCGTTAAGCCCTGGAGGCAGTAAGGGCTGGAGCCGCTGTTGTGCTGTTTGGCTGTGACCTGTGAGTAACCTGGATTGAGGCCTTCAGCTGCTAACTTTACTTACAAGTATTCTATTAGCTCTCAGGAATTGGGGTGGAGAGTCGGACTCTGGCAGCTCCACAAGCTGTCGGGCGTTCCCTTCCCTGAAAACCGAACAGCTGCCTTAGCCTATTCGGATGAATGTGACCACTTTTTTAAAAAAAAAGAATTTACATAACTGCGTATTGACTAAGAATACTATTAATTTAGGTTTTTAATACATTTGTTATTTGTCTGTGTAGCACTTTGCGTGTGGCACCAAAGTCTGCCTTTTTCTATTCTATTTCCCTTTTAAAAACATTAACAAATGTACCCTTTTTAACTGAAATTTAATTCAAGTGCTTTTTGGGTGGCGTATTAAATGCGCCGACACTTTTACTATCTTAGATCAAGCAAACTGGCGGCAGTTCCATCTTCCCCACCTCTTGCTCCTCAGAAAAGAAAAGTAATGGGTAGTACGCCGCGTCCGCATGCGGCTTCAGCTTCCCGAGTTCCTAAAATCGCAAGATTTAAAGCAACAGTAGCATCGCGCGATATACAGGAGATGCTCTCCACTATGGGTAAAGACAAAAGGGTATGTAGCAGTGATCTGCCCTGTAATTTTGCTGCGCCTGATATTCCATCTGCCATAATGCAGCCTAAATCCAAGTGCTCTATTTCAGATATAACAATGCTGAAGGATAGCGAAATTCCAATACAACTGGCCGTTTTGCCGGATTCCAATACTGATCTGAGAAAATTACCATGTGACAAAGATACACAGGCCACAAAAGAGGTGATCACACCGTTGCCGCGGAGAGATAATTTTATGCCCACTAGCAAGCCTTTAGTTATACCTGGGTCAAATTGTTTATTAACTCCTGCTGCTCCGTGTATTTCTTCTATGTGTGGTACATCTTTCAATCCTACGGTTATAGCATTGGCTGACGAGTCTATAAAGGATCAAGACGAACTTGATCACTGTTCTAATTCATCCTTTATTGATAATAATGTGGTGCCTGAGGCAAACTACGAACTACCTGAAATCTCTCACATTTATTCTGATGATGAGAAACATATGTCAGTATCCTCATATATAGCGCCTACTCCCAGACGGTCTCATATCATACCGAAACCCATCCCTCTTCCTTCCATGCCCCTGCCTTCTTCGCCACTTCCATCTACTGCATGTCTGTCTTTCACAATACTAATTGAAACCACCTTGCATGCTATGAATCTAGCTATATCATCTTTGTTTAAATTATGTGAGACCTTGGATGAAAAACTTAAAATCCAGGATAAACAACTTACTAAATTAATTAGATGGCAATCACAGTTACGCTTACAACAGTTGAAACCATTAAATGACATTACTCTCATTCCTCCTAAAAAATTAAAGTTACCTCCTGCTAAATTATTACAGCAGAAAGCAACCAAGGATTCTCCATTTAATCAATTGGAGAAACCGAAATTGGCCATGGAAAATACGGCTACATCTGCCCAGTTTACCCTACCTTCATTCCCACATATTATTCAAGAACTTCATTCCCCCTGTTCAGAAGTGTGCTCCTTTATGTCCATTAGCTAATATTGTGTTGCCTTCAGCATCAGTGAATGTACTACAATCTCCTAAAGAACTATTTACAATTTTTTGGGTGCTGCCCCTGCTAAACAGACTCATACAAGCCCCTTAAGAAAGAAAAAAAAAAATCGACCAAAGCAGCATATTCCCTCCTCTATTGCTAAATCATTCTTGAAAGGGCTAAAGCTACCTGCCAAAAATAAAATGACCATGGCTGCTAAAGTAGTACGGGATAAATATGCAAAAATCGCTGCCGAGAAAAGCCTAAAAGGGCTTGTAAATGTCCAACTTTCAGTTGAACACTCGCCCTTAAATAGCATTGTGGCCTTGATTGACAATGAATCTGCTGTATTGGATAATCACCCGAAATTAATCACTGCTTCAAGAGTGAATGATCTATTGGATGCTGAATTGTGTTTAAAACGTGCAGAGTTGCGCAAAGAAATAGACCTTTATCTAGACGCTAAAAGCATTAAACTTCCTCTAGCTGAAACTAATATCATTGATGGATCTAAATTTAAAGATAGTTCTCTTTCTCAAATTGGAGCAAATAAGCTATTTCAACTTAGATTGCTTTCTACCATAAAATCTGTACCACAGCTGCCTTCCCTTCCTCCTTTGGTGGTTGCGAATAAAATGGATCAATGTAACTTATCCTCCATGTCTCCAACCTTAGATTGTATCATAGCATCAGCCATTGAACAATACATGTTAAAATATCACCAGACTTCTGGTAATAGTGCTGCTACATGTGATGAAGGCGGGCAGAAATTACCTTCATCTATTGCTACTTCTAATCTAAAACAAACTCTATTTGCTGCTTCTAATTTAAAGCAAATTCCGTTTGGCCTTACTGAACAGGTAAGTTCCCATGCTATACCCACTACGCATTCGGAGAGTACTCAAAATAGACAGAAAAAACCTGATGTAAAAAAAAATCTCCATTCACTAATTATTAAATATAGGCCCTTGCCGTATCATTGATATGATCTGAATCGTGCTAGCCTTTTAGCCATTTTTGGTGACATATATGCATTGGAGGATATTAATTCGGGTGACATTGAACAAGTTGAATTCTTAAATAATAATGACCTGTCTTTAGTGCGGCTCTGGCTCCGCTCAAGAGTGGTTTTCAATACTCTTTGGGCCGCTCGCTCAGCCTTGTGGGATCTGGGTTTTGATCTAGCTATTGACCATCAAAGAAGCTCTGCTATTTCGGTTTCATGTAAAGATGCACAAGTAACATTGGGCAACTCTACTAAAGCGGATTTGAGTGGTTCACAATGCAAACAACAGTGTAAATGTCGGTGTTCTGCCTGTAAGGATATTTGGCGTGTTACAGCACAGAGTACAGCACTACTGCACAGGTAGCAATTTTTTTTTATGCAGCACCACCACATGGGTGCGGTGCATTGCTATATGTGTGATGGAAAGACAGGCTATTCAGTCAAAAACAATTTTAACATATTAGATGCATATCTATTTTTACAGTTAAAAGCACACGTGCACATTCAAAAATGCACACTATTTTTCACCTGAAATGCCTATGGTGCAAGAGACACATTTGAAAATTAATAACTAACATTATTCATAACTAACCTGACTAATAAAACTGCATTTAACACAACCCACTAATAAAAATGTGTCTCCATTGCAGAAATAGGCCTACTCTGAAAGTGAACTTTTAAACGCACATTCATTTTTTTTTCTTTTTCTCTGCTGCTCTGTCCACATAACTCAGGAAGCCAAGGGCTCGAAGATACAGGAAATCAGTTGGTTACAAATGGTTACTGTAAAAAGGAGCCATTGTGTAGAGAGGAAGGAGATGGCATGATTAATTTCTGATTGGAGCAGCGTCATAGCAAGTATCATGCTAGAGGCAGTGATGAGGGTTTTGCTGGGGGGAGTTTGAAGAGAGGGGGAGAACAGTCGGGATTTGGAGAGCTTGGAGAAGGACCTGTTTTCCTGGTTGGAGCATTTCTGATGAAAAAGCTGAGAGTTCCAGGCAATAACCCCGGTTTGAGAACGAAAGACGCTTGTTTTCACCGGGGTTAATCTTCAAGGGAGCCACATTCAGAAAGAGAACAGCTGAAGAAAACTCAGGCTGAACAGATAAGGTAATTACAGAAGTGTGGGGGCTGAGTGTGTACGAGAATATTCAGTCAGTGTAGGAAAGGAGATTCCTGTGCTTTAATCACATGTTAATGTTGCAAATTGAGTTCTTGTCTCCGCCACTCTCTTTTCAGTGTATCACAGACAATGCTGTTACTGTGCTATTTTATTTATTTCTGTAAAGAGTGAGATCGTGTTTAAATGCAACTTTTATAATACAGAAAAATATTTGAAAGCAGACGGGTGGTGTGTTTTATATTTACCAATACAGTGCTGATGATGTGGGGAGATTTTTAAACAGTGCAATTGTCATTTTAAGACAGATGTGTGCATGATCATATTCAGTATGGACAGTTGTGAGTGACTGTTTGTAGCATAGCTCGTTGGAGGTACATGAGCCAACGGGAAGAGAGACTCTCTGGACATAGTTCCCTACCGTATATAAGGTAGTGGAAATTACCACAAAATTACTACATATAGCTCTCTGTCGTAAATAAGTCAGTGAGATCGCCCATGGTGGCACACTAACACTAACACTGAAAATGTGGTATTCCTGAAATGTAGGCCTGAGGTTTCTCTAGTAATCACAAGAACAATCTAAACAAAAACAAGGGATTCTGGATGTTGGGGCCACAAATAGAAAAAAGGAATTATGCTCGCCACTATAACCACGCAAATCAACCACGTTTACCACCAAAATATGTCTGAGCTCTGAAATAACGCACTGTATTATTGTTATGTGTGATCCAATATGAATATAGAGAGTGATTATTGCTAAAGGTATTCTGGCGGTAAGAAAATACCGCAAAGCCCCAAATATCCACAAAATACCCTACATATTTATGGTGCGTTGCAGGCCGGGAAAGTGATCATAGAGTACCTACTGGGCGTGGCAAGCATGTCTCACACTGCCATTTGCACATTAAAGGGAACCCATTTTATAATAGCAGTGTGCCACTAAAAACGAATTTCAGAATGTCACAAAGGGAAACCACATTCTCAGATCTAGTGCAATATTTAGAGGCAAAGTTGTTTGCGCATGGAAATTGGTCGTCGAATTGCACGTTAGAATGGCGTGAACGCATTCAGGGTGAGGTGCAGAAAGAAAAACTAGACAATATTTTTGCAGAAGGCAGCATAATTCAGGTCTGCCTTACAAGATTATTGAATGCAGCCGATAAAAGTGCAGAGAAAGACTGTTTAATACGGCTATGCGGCAAAATATGGTTTATTTTAAACAAGTCCCTGCGAATGCAAGAGAATGATACTCAGCTAATTAACAGGTTAAAGACTGTATTAGATGGGGCAAGTAAAAATCAGGAAATGTTTAGAGCAGAATTGGATGTATGCCAAAAAGACATGCAATTAAAATGCAGAGACTTTGATACTCAGTTATCCAAAAGCAAGAAACAATTTGAGGATAGTGAGCAAGAATTGGGACACTTAAAAGCCTTAGTGGATCACATTAGACAGGATAAAGATGAGGTTGTTTCAGAAATGCAGATTTTACAAAAAGAACATTGTGAAAAAGAATGTGATCTCCAGAGCGCAGAACAAGAAATGATTAAAATGATTCAAGAAAGAGACAAGAGAAATAAAGAGTTCAATGAATGCCAAATGCAAATGTGCGACATGCAGGAGGTGATTAATAAGATGAGTGGTGAAAACAACTATTTGCAAGATGAAGCCAACAGACTCCTTAAAAAGTGTAAGGACTTAGAACAGCAAATGTGCATTCCCAGGTCCCAGGAGAGGCGGCAGGGTACCACATTCAATGGAGTGGAGGTGAATTCTAGCTCTGCCCAAAGAGCTAGTGCTCCAGTGACTGGGCCGGTGACTGAACTTGGTTGCATCGCCCTTGGGGGATTTGATACTCCCATTGGGGGCAGCCACCAATCTCATACACCTGAAAACAGGATTGAATCACAAAATAGTGCAATTCCATGCAGTGCAACAAATAGCCCCATAAAAATAATGAAATCCATTAAAGCCCTGATCAAACCATTTAAAAAGGGAGGTGAATGCTACATTGAGGATCATTTAGAAGCGGTGCAGGACATTTTTAAAGCACTCCAGATACCTAAGGAACAGTACAGACAATATTTTCATTTAACTTTAGATGCCCCGACGGCCAGCATCATAAGGGGATTAAATGAACAGCAGAATATGATATGGTTGGAGTTTGAAAAAGAAATTAGGCGTCATTTTTCTCCTTTTCAGTCATTGCAGGAGGCAAAGAAAGTCGCTTACACAATTACTGCTGGACCTAATACATCCCCTCGCCAATTTTTACAAGACTTAAAAAAGCATTTTCTCGCTTTGATGTATCTTTTGACTCAAATTCCAATGAGTTTAAAACTGCATACTTCTATGGGCTACAGAAAGACATCATATCCCAATTGGTCCGTGAATTTGACCGTGACAAGTCCCTTGAATGGATTGTACATCAAAGCACAAAACTATATGAGGTACTTTATTGTCAGGGTAGAGAAAGTGATAAAATGAAAGATACTAGACCTAAATCTAAAGAACCCTCAGCCACAGTAATGGAAATCAGGTCAGCCAAAATGTCCCTTGAGTCTGCTCAAAGCCAAGGTAAAAATAATGTGACACCTGAACAAAGGGGTAATCAACAAAGATCGCCATTTCCTGTACCAATGTTCCAATCACATGATCCTAGTAATAGAGAGAGCTACAACAGCCCTAGGTATTTAGGGGACAGACCCCGGGTAGGATATCGGCCTGACATGGCAGGTATGAACAATAACCAGAGACAAAATCAAGATCAAAGAAATGATGGTCCCTACCAGTCATTGGGGACACAGAGCAGATTTGATCCCAACACCATGATATATGGTAATCAGGATAGGCCCCGATATGTGGATCGATTTACTGATAATGGAAATCAACCTAGGGGCCAGTACCCACAATCTGAGAGACAGGACATGAGGCAAAACGTGAACTACAATCCACGCCAGTACAATGATTCCCCACCAGGGGATTATAATCAAAGGATGGGTGCAACCCGCTCCCCTCCACAAATGAATCAAGAGTTCAGAAACCATCCCAACCGACATCATTCACCTGAGAGGTATCAGAATAGGTCCAATCAGGGGGAAAACAACCAATATCGACCTAGAACACAGAAAGAGGATCCTAGAGAGATGGAAAGGTTCCAGTGCCTTGAGGCCCAAGTGAAAATGTTAGCTGAGCAAATAGGAAAGCTCTGTACAGCGCAAAAACAACCTTCCAAAGAGGGGGCTGATGGCCATAGCAATGACCGGGGGGCTTCCGAAAAGTGACTAAGTACTCATGATAACTGCAGTGCCAAAATGACAGATTGCTCTGATATAATGTTTCATAACGACTCTGAGATGCCTAATGGATTACATGTGAAAGTGCCAGTAAATTAACTTGTGACAGAAAGTGCAAATAATTCTAAAAAAGAGGTACGGTTTAACCTAGAGCTAAATAAAACAGTAAAGATTTGTACAAATGAAAAAGAAACATTAGGAATTCCAAAAGAAAAAAGGGACAGACTTAAGAAAAATGACTCATGCATGGGGAATACCAGTGGACAGGGAGTAAGTGGGGATGCTATAGCTCCTTCCCTGGGCAAGCAAAACAATGACCAAACACAGACAGAAAAAGGAAATACTCACAAGGATGGTACAAGTCAATCACCTGAAGAATTCTTTGAGCCACATATTTTTGAAGAGGCTGAAAGGGCTGGTATCACACTAAATGATCACAAATGCACAGAATTAAAAAATGACAAATTGATGAATGATGTTGTTACACATGTTCAGTTGGAAGGTTGTAATGTGGTCTCTGATGTTACCCAGATGGATGGGCGAACAGTGGCCACACTCCAAAAAACCTCTGATCATGGAGAAATGAATAAAGTCTCTCGCGCAGAAATGGGTAAAAAGGAGGAAAAAATGTCTTTCCATTTACCAATGTGTTTAGCCAAAAGTGAAAAAGACCTGAGAAAGGTGAGCCCTGAAATCAGTAAGAATTCACATTTCTTATGTGTATTAGAGGAAGTTGAGGACAGATATTATGCATCCATCACTGTAGAAGACAAATGCCACACCTTTGCTATGATTGACACTGGCGCACAGGCCACAATTATGTCCAAGGAGCTGGTAAAGAGTATCAATGAAGGGAGACCCCCACGGAGTCAGATCACAGTGAAGGAAAATCAAGGCCCAGTGCATAACTTTAATGGGGAGGAGGTGCCCATCATAGGTGTAACTGAGGTTGACATAAAAATAGGAAAGCACAGAATGAAACAAGAGGTATTGATCACATCTATTTGTGAAATTCCATTTCTGATGGGGACAGATTGTCTGAAAAGATTGTCTCCTCTAATAGATGGGGTGAATGGAGTGCTGTGGTCCTTAACCAAAAAACCATTGAGGCCTAAGAAACTAAAATCACAAAACAGCAATATAAATGAATGTCACACTGTTGCCAAAACAAATGATGCTGTGGAGGTATATCTCCAGAATAGCTGCATACCTAGTGTCACTGTTATATTAATGTGTCAAGACAAAATGCAGAGCGACAATGAAAAACTACCTGTACAAATATACTTGGACCCAAGGAAAAATTGGCAGACTGCCATAGATGAGCACACATTACGTTTTTATTTAAAAGAGAAAACATGCAAACAGAATATTACTCCTAAAACAGATTCAGAAAAACACATTACCACTCTGGCAGAAATACACATGGAAGATGAGCAACCATGGGTTCATGTTGGTATAAATGACTATTTTAAAACAATAAAAGCCACTTTATCGCTTGAACATGAAAGGAGTTTCATTAATGAGAAATTGTTGCAAAAAATAATGGAGAGGGAAGAAATCCCGAGATTTAGGATTAAAAACCAATATCTTTCTGGCTTGGACAGTCCAGACTTTGAAACCCGAATTGCAGGCAGATGCATGCTTAAAATTAGCATTGGGCAGAAAACAATTTACCATAATGTATGGATAGTGAGTGGAGCACAAAATGAATTTTACATGGTAAATGACATCATGCACAGAATGTGTATGGTGTTAGATTTCCTTAATCAAAAAATATGGTCACGCCTAGGTGGTCCGGCACCTAAATTTGAAGACAAAAGAAGGGCTTATCATTGTGCACAACTGGTTCCTTATGCAATCGAATTACAAATGAGGAAAGATACCATTATTCCTTCATTTACAAAACAGTTTGCAATAACACTGAAATGCAAAAATGGACAGCAGATGAAAGGCTCTGATGCATTTGTATGCCTGAATGAATCCATAAAACAGCAAGGCCTGGATTATGAATACATTCCATTGGTAGATATTGGTGAAGGATCTGTAAAAATTATGGTAAATAATAAAGGTTGTCAGGATATTCATTTAGAGGAAAACTCCCCATTAGGAATGGCCATACAAAAATCACATTATACGGCAGATTTAAATGACATGGTGATTGGAAATATTCCTGAAAAGTATGTAGATGCCAAGGGTGAGTTGCCAGAACACGTGGACTCTCAGCCCAAAGGAATATTTAAAATTCATTCTGTGTATCCTTATGATTCAAATGAGACAGTGTGCTGCCATCAAGAGGATTGCATAATATTTAATTTAAATGAAAATGAAACAGAAAATCAGCCCATTGAAGTGGAAGCTGATATGCCAAAATATTTAAAAGTGGCAGCTTTACAAAAAGACACAGCCACACAGTTAGAGGAAAGCGCCGAGATTCCCTTACCAGAAGATTTTCCAGAATTTTCCAAAATGGTAGAAGAACAGATCTCCTTAGCAAATGCGTGTGAAAGCAATGAAGAGAGGGACAATCTGAGGGAGATATTTATGGAGTTTAAGGATGTATTTGCAAAAGATGCTTATGATTGTGGTTTAACTGATTTACATGTGGCCACACTACCAGAAGGGTGTAGCAGAAATCCAGTGTTTGTACGCCAGTATAGACTACCGCTGGCATGTTTAGAATCATTGGCAGAGATTATTAAAAATTTGGAATCGCGGGGAATCATCAGGCCCATTCATAGCACATCCAATACACCTATTTTAGGTGTGTTAAAGCCAAATGGTCAATGGCGGCTGTGTGCAGACTTGAGAGAGTTAAATAAAAGAGTACCCGTATCTAGATGGCCACTGCCATTCATTGATCAGGGCCTAGCTCAGATACATGGTTCAAATGTATTTACCACATTAGATCTCACCTCTGGATATTGGTGCGTGCCATTGACAGAGGAGATACAACATTTATTTTCCTTTACATTTGACAGGACTCAATATGCCTGGCTTAGAGCTCCGTTCGGGTACATCAATAGTGGGAGTGAATTTGGCATATTTTTGAGAAAGGCCATGCCGGATGCAGCGGAAAGAGGAACAATAGTTTATGTGGACGATGTCCTGATAAAAAATAAAAGCCTGAAAAGCCATTTTGATGAAATAAGACATGTACTTGGCCAATTGCAGAAAGCAGGCGCCAAAGTATCTTTGAAAAAAGCACAATGGTGCAAGAAAAAAGTGAACTTTCAGGGCATGAAGTGACTGAACATGGGCTAAATCCACAAAAGAAGAAAATAGAGGCCATACAAAGATTAAAAGATCCTAAAAATGTGAAAGGAGTAAAAAGTGTTTTAGGGATGACAGGCTATAACAGAAAGTTCATTGAAAATTATGCAGAAATCACTCAACCATTGACTAAACTGCTTAAACTGAATACTCCCTGGAAATGGGAAAAAGAGCAGTCTGATGCAGTGGCTAAATTAAAGGAATGTCTTGTAAAGGCACCATGTTTAGCATACCCCATAAAGGACAGGGATTTCTTTATAGAAATAGGTTTTTCTGAACATTGTATGTCAGCAGAGTTATCACAACAACACGATTTGAATCACAAAACCATTGCATATGCAAGTAAGGCATTTTCCCAAGTTGAAATGAAATTTAATGAATGTGAAAAGGCCCTATTAACCACTGTGTGGGCGCTACAACATTGCCGCCCCATTGTTCAGGGAGAAAAGGTGATTATTGAAACAAATCACCAACCTTTGCAATTTTTAGAGAGTAAAAGAATTAGATCAGGTAATCTAGCGCAATCCAGAATCACTTCATGGACGCTGGCATTACAAGGTTTTCCCGTAGAAGTGAGATATGGACAAAATAAAAAGAACCCAATTGCTCAAGGGTTAGCTGACTTACATGACTGTGCAGCTGAACAAATACCAAATGAAATGGAAGTAGAAACTAGTTTGCAGGAATTTGAACAATCACCACACAAAGCTTTTGATGAAAAAACATGTAAGGATTTGCCAACTGTATATGTGGATGGTTGTGCTTTTCACATTGAAAATGACAGTAATAAACAATTAGTGGCAGGAATAGGAAATGTCTGGTTGAAATGTGAAGGTGTCCCCAGTATAGGGATGAGGATTGGAGATAGGAGCAGTCAGGTGGTGGAATTGGCAGCCATTTATAAAGCAATTGCTACTGCAGTTGATAAAAAGTTCAGTGAAATTGTCCTGGTGACTGATTCTGACTATGCACGGAATAGCTTTGTGGAGTATTTGCCTGGTTGGAAAGCAAGAGGCATGGTTACATACAACAAAAAAGCCACTTAAGCATGGAAAAATTATACAAGCCATAGACAAATTGGTGTCAGAGAATGAGTTAACAATATACTGGAGAAAAATTCGTGGGCATTTAAAAACACCAGGAGAGGATAAGGAGGGAAATGATAAGGCAGACCACCTGGCTAAGATTGGGGCTGTGGTGGGAGAATTGCTACCTATTGATTATTTAATGGGTGAAATACAAATTGATGCAGTCACACGTTCTAAAGCACCAAAGGAGGTAGATCAACCGGTGGTGCAGTGGAGTCATGACACGCCAGACCAAGATTTGATTGAGGCACAAAAGAATGATCAAATTTTGGGAATCTATAATAATCATTTTATAGATCCCGAACAAAATTCTTTGACAGAAAATGATTGTATGGCAAAAGAGGAGTTGAGGGTGTTATTAAAGAACAAAACACGAATTAGATTACAGGATGGACTCATGATTAGAGAGTCCATAACAGGACAAATACAGTGGGTAGTACCCCTTTCATTCAGAGGACTAATGCTACACCAAGCACATGATGCCATAACTGCAGGCCATAGAGGTTCACAAAAAACATTAGAAATACTAAAGGATTATGCTTACTGGCCACATATGTCCCAAGATGTGGAATTATATACTAGAGGATGTCTAGCATGCGCCCAATTTAAACCTGCTTCACCAATGCATAGAGCACCATTGATGAAAAGAGGCCTAACTCTCCCATGGTCAGATTTGCAAATAGACTATGTAGGTCCTTTAAAAAGGTGGAGCAGGGGACAACGTTATATTTTGAGTGTGGTATGTTTGATGTCGAAGTGGATTGAATGCATTCCTGCACCAGATTGTAGTGCGCAAACAGCAGCCACATTGCTGGTGAACCATGTGTTCTCAAGGTTTGGGTTGCCACAAAGAATTGAGTCAGACAGAGGAAGTCATTTCACAAGTACTCTAATGAGTAAGGTATGGCAAATACTAGGTGTGAAAAGGAAACTACATATCGCATATCGGGCGGCGTCTTCAGGTACAGTTGAAAGAAGCAATAGGTCTGTTGTGGATATTTTAAAGAAATTTGTGGCAGAAGCAGGTTCCAGCTGGGATTTACGTTTACCGTTGGTTTTGATGGCAATCAGATCAACTCCTGCCAAGGCAACAGGTGTTAGCCCCCTGAGGTCTTGACAGGTAGGAAAATGGTGTTACCACAACACCTACTATACAGAACACATGAGCAGACACTTGTGAGTGCATCCACAGTTCATGAATATATTGATGAACTGAGGAGGCATTTGCAACATGCATTTGCTTTTGTGCAGAGAAATCTGGAAAGAGCTGCTGACAGTGCAAAGTCTTATTATGACAAAAAGACATCAGTAAAGGAATACAGTGTAGGGGATCAGGTGTACAAGTTTCAGTTTGGAAAAAGTAAACAGAAAAATTCTAAATTTCTAGCAGCCTGGCAGGGGCCATTTCGAATTATAGATAAGGTCTCTCCTGTAGTTTATAAAATTTTGAAAAATGAAATTGAAACGGCAATAGAGCAGTTTGTCCATGTAAATCAAATCAAACCATGCCATCCCAGACATGAAATCAGGCAGCTTGAGCATGTAGAAACAGATAAAGTCCCTTGAACACAAAAAGAGAAAATAAATGGGTACAATCAGGAGGCAGTGACAAAGAAGTTAAAAAGTTGATTGTTATAATGGCACATAAACACTGTAATATATGTAAAAATATATAATATAAAATAAATAAATAAATAAATATATATATATAATGGAAGGTCATGGTTGGTGTGCAGAGAGAAAATGTATTAAATATTGAATGCTGTTTTATATGTGCTTGTTTTCTTTTAACTTGTGTTTAATTTCAGAAAAAAAAAAAAAAACGAAATATTTTTACCAAGCATGTTTTATTTTTGGCAAAAGGGTGAAGTTAGTATTGTGCTATGTACTTAATTTGTTTATTTTCTATTTGATTTAGAAAATTAACATTATTTGGTCGGAGGTTCTGGGATCAGAGCCCACGGGAGACGATGGAGTCCTGGAGCCCACGTGGACGGATTCCGGGAAAGCCCCAAAGAGGGGTGAAGACCAAGGCTGCAAAGCGATCAGCATTGAAGATGATACCAATGATATGGTTAATGATGATGATATTTGGAGGGATCTTCAAGAATTCAGAAGCACAGGTTGTCATTGAACCTGGACTAGCATCTGGTATCGCGGTGGAAGAGGCACCAGGATTCATCATGAGTGATAGAAGGATGATTTTCCAAAATATATACATACCATTGAATCCTGAGATTTTGATTGAAAAACACTTGAACAATACCGGAATTAAGATTGAACAGACTAAAGAGTGGCTGGAAATAAGAAAAGAGGACACTAAGCAGTCAATAAGAGATATATTAATGCAATTGGAAAAAACATTCGTGAATTCAGCAGACATTTAGAAGAAGAGAGGAAAGAGAGGTGCGGTGATGCTCGCGATATCAATGGTAATGTCTATAGTTGGAGCCATAATAGGTACCACAATATCAACAACCAATTCTATTTCGGTAGGAACACTGAGTACTAAAGCGCAACAACTGAGTATTGACCTAGAAATAATACAAAAAACATTAGATGGAATTAGATGGGGACTGGATGAACAAGTAAGATTCATAAATGAAACTGCAATCATTCTAAATGAACAAGCGGATGTAATGCAACGGGCGACTAAAATAATACTTAAGCATGACAGAACTTTAAATGAAATATTGAACATAATGAGTCCTGTTGATAGACTATTAACGAATTATATGAGAGAAGTTCAAACTGCAGTTTCACAATTGATTCAAGGACATATCCCCTTGTATTTTGTTTCGCAGGATATTATTCGTCAAATGATAGAAAGATTGACCAGGAGGGAAATTGATATAATACAGGTAAAAATTGCATTCGAAATGGGTAATGCAATGCCGTTATATGTGGACTTGGAAAGACTAGAGATCAGATTTTTGCTATGCATCCCATATGTAGCCCCTGAACTTATTTATCAAACGAAGTGGGTACACAACGTGGGATTTTGGCAAGAGGACAAATTTATTAAGATTAAGACTCCAGAAGTGGTGGCATTTCAGTCATGGGAACCTGAAGTTTATTTAATACCAAGCCTGGAAACATGTGTAAAATTTAAAGAACAAAATTATATGTGTCCAGGTAAACCGTTTGTTCCTGATGCCACAGATGCTATTTGTGGTTTGAAATCTGACCCAAGTATATCAGAGGGATGTGAAGTGATTATTAGCAATATGGGGAGTGAAGAAATGGCACAGGAAATGGTTGATCAGCACCTGTTTAAAGAACATGACGGTAGTACATTTAAACCATGGAACTGTAAGGATATTTGGCGTGTTACAGTACAGAGTACAGCAATACTGCACAAGTAGCAACATTTTTTTTTGCAGCACCACCACCACAAGGGTGCGGTGGATTGCTATATGGGTTAGCAGATTAACAAGGAAAGACAGACTATTCAGTCAAAAACGATTTTAACATATAAGATGCAAATCTATTTTTACAGTTAAAAGCACACGTGTTCATTTAAAAATGCACACTATTTTTCACCTGAAATGCCTATATTGCTAGAGACACATTTGAAAATTAACAGCTAACCTATTAACCATTAACCTGACTAATAAAACCTTATTTTAATATAACCCACTAATAAAATGTGTTCTCCACTGCAGAATTAGGCATACTCTGAAAACCATTTAAATGTGTGTGCAGATTTTTTCTCTTCTCTTCTCTGCCTGATTCTCCGTGTTTTTGTGCACAGTAACTGCAGGAAGGAGGAAGTCAGATTTGCAACAATTGCAAATGTATAAGCGAAGCTATTGTTGAAGAGTAGGAGGATGAGAGATGATGGATTTCATTGGGACACGTCATACAGAGGGCTGAGAGGAAAGTGTTAGTGGGCAGTATCAGGGAAAAAGACAGGCAGACATATTTCTGCACTACTGGGGAGAAGACCTGGCTGTTGGGTCCTGACTGAATGCAGATTCCGGTGTCCTGCTGCAGTCGAGACTGGGGAGAGCTGAAAGAAAAACCTTTCCACTGGCTGAGGCATTCCTATCTGAAAAAGCTGAGAATTCCAGGCAATGACCCCGGCTTGAGAAGGCAAGCGTTCCTTTTTGCTGGAGTTAATCCAAGAGAGCCACATTCACAAAGAGAACAACTGAAGAACACTCAGATAAGGTAATTACCTAAGCGTGGGAGCCGGGTGTGTGCACGAAAATATGCAGTCAGTGTAGGATTCCTGTGCCTGTCTTAATCAAATACCAATGTTGCAATTTGAGTTCTGTTCTCCGCCACGCTCTTTGCAGTGTGACATAGAAAATGCTTTTACTGTACCATTTTATTTATTTCTGTAAAGAATGAGATCATGTCTAAATGCAACTTTTATAATACAGAAAATATTTGAAAACAGACGGGTGGTTTATTTTCTATTTACCATTACAATGCCAATGATGTGGGGAGATTTTTAAACAGTGCAATGGTCATTTTAAGACAGATGTGTGTATGTCAGAATCAGTATGAATAATTGTGAGTAACTGTAGCATAACTTGTTGGAGGTACATGAGCCAACGGGAAGAGAGACTCTCTGAACATAGCTCCCTACCGTATATAAGGTAGTGGAAATTACCACAAGACTACCACATATAGCTCTCTGTCGTAAATAAGTCAGTGAGTTCGCCCATGGTGGCACACCAACACTATCACTGGAAATGTGGTATTCCTAGAATGCAGGTCTGAGGTCTCTCTAGTGATCACACAAAAAATCTAAGCAAAGATAAGGGATTCTGGACATTGGGGCCACAAATAAAACAAGGGAATTATGCTCACCAAAATACCACCAACCACGTATACCAAATATGCAGGTCTGGGTGCTGAAATAATGCATGTCCATTGTATTATTGTTGCACATGGCCAAATCTGAATACAAAGAGTGATTATTGCTAAGTTATTTTTCGGCGGTAATAAAATACCGTCAGGCCCCAAATCTCCACAAAATACCCTACATATTTATGGTGCGTTGCAGGCCGGGAAAGTGATCATAGAGTACCTACTGGGCGTGGCAAGCGTGTCTCACACTGCCATTTGCACATTAAAGGGAACCCATTTTATAATAGCAGTGTGCCACTAAAAACGAATTTCAGAATGTCACAAAGGGAAACCACATTCTCAGATCTAGTGCAATATTTAGAGGCAAAGTTATTTGCACATGGGAATTGGTCTTCGAATAGCACGTTAGACTGGAGTAACCGCATTCAGGGTGAGGTGCAGAAAGAAAAACTAGACAATATTTTTGCAGAAGGCAGCATAATTCAGGTCTGCCTTACAAGATTATTGAATGCAGCCGATAAAAGTGCAGAGAAAGACTGTTTAATACGGCTATGTGGCAAAATATGGTTTATTTTAAACAAGTCCCTGCGAATGCAAGAGAATGATACTCAGCTAATTAACAGGTTAAAGACTGAATTAGATGGGGCAAGTAAAAATCAGGAAATGTTGAGAGCAGAATTGGATGTATGCCAAAAAGACATGCAATTAAAATGCAGAGACTTTGATACTCAGTTATCCAAAAGCAAGAAACAATTTGAAGATAGTGAGCAAGAATTGACACACTTAAAAGCCTTAGTGGATCACATTAGGCAGGATAAAGATGAGGTTGTTTCAGAAATGCAGATTTTACAAAAAGAACATTGCGAAAAAGAAGGTGATCTCCAGAGTGCAGAACAAGAAATGATTAAAATGATCCAAGAAAGAGACAAGAGAAATAAAGAGTTCAATGAATGCCAAATGCAAATGTGCGATATGCAGGAGGCAATTAATAAAATGAGTGATGAAAATAATTATTTGCATGATGAAGCCAACAGACTCCTTAAAAAATGTAAGGACTTAGAACAGCAAATGTGCATTCCCAGGTCACAGGAGAGGCGGCAGGGTACCACATTCAATGGAGTGGAGGTGAATTCTAGCTCTGCCCAAAGAGCTAGTGCCCCAGTGACTGGGCCGGTGACTGAACTTGGTTGCAGCGCCCTTGGGGGATTTGATACTCCCATTGGGGGCAGCCACCAATCTCATACACCTGAAAACAGAATGGAATCACAAAATAGTGCAATTCCATGCATTGCAACAAGTAGCCCCATAAAAATAATGAAATCCATTAAAGCCCTGATCAAACCATTTAAAAAGGGAGGTGAATGCTGCATTGAGGATCACTTAGAAGCGGTGCATGACATTTTTAAAGCACTCCAGATACCTAGGGAACAGTACAGACAATATTTTCATTTAACTTTAGATGCCCCGACGGCCAGCATCATAAGGGGATTAAATGAACAGCAGAATATGACATGGCTGGAGTTTGAAAAAGAAATTAGGCGTCATTTTTTCCTTTTCAGTCATTGCAGGAGGCAAAGAAAGTCGCGTACACTATTACTGCTGGACCTAATACATCCCCTCGCCAATTTTTACAAGACTTAAAAAGAGCATTCTCTCGCTTTGATGTATCTTTTGACTCAAATTCCAATGAGTTTAAAACCGCATACTTCTATGGGCTACAGAAAGACATCATATCCCAATTGGTCCGTGAATTTGACCGTGACAAGTCCCTTGAATGGATTGTACATCAAAGCACCAAGCTATATGAGGTACTCTATTGTCAGGGTAGAGAAAGTGATAAAATGAAAGATACTAGGCCTAAATCTAAAGAACCCTCAGCCACAGTAATGGAAATCAGGTCAGCCAAAATGTCCCTTGAGTCTGCTCAAAGCCAAGGTAAAAATAATGTGACACCTGAACAAAGGGGTAATCAACAAAGATCGCCATTTCCTGTACCAATGTTCCAAACACATGATCCTAGTAATAGAGAGAGCTACATCAGCCCTAGATATTTAGGGGATAGACCCCGGGTAAGATATCGGCCTGATATGGCAGGTATGAACAATAACCAGAGACAAAATCAAGATCAAAGAAATGATGGTCCCTACCAGTCATTGGGGACACAGAGTAGGTTTGATCCCAACACCATGATATATGGTAATCAGGATAGGCCCCGATATGTGGATCGATTTACTGATAATGGAAATCAACATAGGGGCCAGTACCCACAATCTGAGAGACAGGACATGAGGCAAAACGTGAACTACAGTCCACGCCAGTACAATGATTCCCCACCAGGGGACTATAATCAAAGGATGGGTGCAACCCGCTCCCCTCCACAAATGAATCAAGAGTTCAGAAACCATCCCAACCGGTATCAATCACCTGAGAGGTATCAGAATAGATCCAATCAGGGGGAAAACAACCAATATCGACCTAGGCCACAGAAAGAGGATCCTAGAGAGATGGAAAGGTTCCAGTGCCTTGAGGCCCAAGTGAAAATGTTAGCTGAGCAAATAGGAAAGCTCTATACAGCGCAAAAACAACCTTCCAAAGAGGGGGCTGATGGCCATAGCAATGACCGGGGGGCTTCCGAAAAGTGACTAAGTACTCATGATAACTGCAGTGCCAAAATGACAGATTGCTCTGATATAATTTTGCATAACGACTCTGAGATGTCTAATGGATTAAAAATGAAAGTACCAGTAAATGAAATTGTGACAGAAAGTGCAAATACTTCTAAAAAACTGGTACGGTTTAACTTAGAGCTAAATAAAACAGTAAAGATTTGCACAAATGAAAAAGAAACATTAGGAATTCCAAAAGAACAAAGGAACAGATTTAAGAAAAATGACTCATGCATGGGGAATACCAGTGAACAGGGAGTAAGTGGGGATGCCATAGCTCCTTCCCTGGGCAAGCAAAACAATGACCAAACACAGACAGAAAAAGGAAATACTCACAAGGAGGGTACAAGTCAATCACCTGAAAAATTCTTTGAGCCACATATTTTTGAAGAGGCTGAAAGGGCTGGTATTACACTAAATGATCACAAATGCACAGAATTAAAAAATGACAAATTGCTGAATGATGTTGTTACACATGTTCAGTTGGGAGGTTGTAATGTGGTCTCTGATGTTACCCAGATGGATGGGCGAACAGTGGCCACACTCCAAAAAACCTCTGAACATGGAGAAATGAATAAAATATCTCGCACAGAAATGGGTAAAAAGGAGGGAAAAATGTCTTTTCATTTACCAATGTGCTTAGCCAAAAGTGAAAAAGACCTGAGAAAGGTGAGCCCTGAAATCAGTAAGAATTCACATTTCTTATGTGTATTAGAGGAAGTTGAGGACAGATATTATGCACCCATCACTGTAGAAGAAAAATGCCACACCTTCGCTATGATTGACACTGGCGCACAGGCCACAATTATGTCCAAGGAGCTGGTAAAGAGTATCAATGAAGGGAGGCCTCCACAGAGTCAGATCACAGTGAAGGCAAATCAAGGCCCAGTGCATAACTTCAATGGGGAGGAGGTGCCCATCATAGGTGTAACTGAGGTTGACATAAAAATAGGAAAGCAGAGAATGAAACAAGAGGTATTGATCACATCTATTTGTGAAATTCCATTTCTGATGGGGACAGATTGCCTGAAAAGATTGTCTCCTCTCAAAGATGGGGTGAATGGAGTGCTGTGGTCCTTAACCAAAAAACCATTGAGGCCTAAGAAACTAAAATCACAAAACAGCAATATAAAAGAATGTCACACCGTTGCCAAAACAAATGATGCTGTGGAGGTATATCTCCAGAATAGCTGCATACCTAGTGTCACTGTTATATTAATGTGTCAAGACAAAGATCAGAGCGACAATGAAAAACTACCTGTACAAATATACTTGGACCCAAGGAAAGATTGGCAGACTGCCATAGACGAACACACATTACGTTTCTATTTAAAAGAGAAAACATGCAAACAGAATATTGTTCCTAAAACAGATTCAGAAAAACACATTACCACTCTGGCAGAAATACACATGGAAGATGAGCAACCATGGGTTCACGTTGGTATAAATGATTATCTTAAAACAATAAAAGCCACTTTAGCGCTTGAACATGAAAGGAGTTTCATTAATGAGAAATTGTTGCAAAAAATTATGGAGAGGGAAGAAATCCCGAAATTTAGGATTAAAAACCAATATGTTTCTGGGTTGGACAGTCCAGACTTTGAAAACCGAATTACAGGCAGATGCATGCTTAAAATTAGCATTGGGCAGAAAACAATTTACCATAATGTATGGATAGTGAGTGGAGCACAAAATGAATTTTACATGGGCAATGACATCATGCACAGAATGTGTATGGTGTTAGATTTCCTTAATCAAAAAATATGGTCACGCCTAGGTGGGCCGGCACCTGAATTTGAAGACAAAAGAAGGGCTTATCATTGTGCACAACTGGTTCCTTATGCCATCGAATTACAAATAAGGAAAGATACTATTATTCCTGCATTTACAAAACAGTTTGCAATAACACTGAAATGCAAAAAATGGACAGCAGATGAAAGGCTCTGATGCATTTGTATGCCTGAATGAATCCATAAAACAGCAAGGCCTGGATTATGAATACATTCCATTGGTAGACATTGGTGGGGGATCTGTAAAAATCATGGTAAATAATAAAGGTTGTCAGGATATTCATTTAGAGGAAAACTCCCCATTAGGAATGGCCATACAAAAATCACATTATACGGCAGATTTAAATAACATGGTGATTGGGAATATTCCTGAAAAATATGTAGATGCCAAGGGCGAGTTGCCAGAACACCTGGACTCTCAGGAATATTTAAAATTCATTCTGTGTATCCTTATGATTCAAATGAGACAGTGTGCTGCCATCAAGAGGATTGCATAATATTTAATTTAAATGAAAATGAAACAGGAAATCAGCCCATTGAAGTGGAAGCTGATATGCCAAAATATTTGAAAGTGGCAGCTCTACAAAAAGACACAGCCACACAGTTAGAGGAAAGCGCTGAGATTCCTTTACCAGAAGAGTTTCCAGAATTTTCCAAAATGGTAGAAGAGCAGATCTCCTTAGCGGATGCATGTGACAGCGATGGGGATCGAAACGACCTGAGGGAAATATTTATGGAGTTTAAGGATGTATTTGCAAAAGATGCTTATGATTGTGGTTTAACTGATTTACATGTGGCCACAATACCAGAAGGTTGTAGCAGAAATCCAGTGTTTGTACGCCAGTATAGACTACCGCTGGCATGTTTAGAATCATTGGCAGAGATTATTAAAAATTTGGAATCACGGGGAATAATCAGGCCCATTCATAGCACATCCAATACGCCTATTTTAGGTGTGTTAAAGCCAAATGGTCAATGGCGGCTGTGTGCAGACTTAAGAGAGTTAAATAAAAGAGTACCAGTATCTAGATGGCCACTACCATTCATTGATCAGGGCCTAGCTCAGATACATGGTTCAAATGTATTTACCACATTAGATCTCACATCTGGATATTGGTGTGTGCCATTGGCAGAGGAGATACAACACCTATTTTCCTTTACATTTGACAGGACTCAATATGCCTGGCTTAGAGCTCCGTTCGGGTACATCAATAGTGGGAGTGAATTTGGCATATTTTTGAGAAAGGCCATGCCGGATGCAGCGGAAAGAGGAACAATAGTTTATGTGGATGATGTCCTGATAAAAAATGAAAACCTTAAAAGTCATTTTGATGAAATAAGACATGTGCTTGGCCAATTGCAGAAAGCAGGCGCCAAAGTATCTTTGCAAAAAGCACAATGGTGCAAGAAAAAAGTGAACTTTCTAGGGCATGAAGTGACTAAACATGGGCTAAATCCACAAAGGAGGAAAATAGAGGCCATTCAAAGATTAAAAGATCCTAAAAATGTGAAAGGAGTAAAAAGTTTATTAGGGATGACAGGCTATAACAGAAAGTTCATTGAGAATTATGCAGAAATCACTCAACCATTGACTAAACTGCTTAAACTAAATACTCCCTGGAGATGGGAAAGAGAGCAGTCTGATGCAGTGGCTAGATTGAAGGAATGTCTTGTAAAGGCACCATGTTTAGCATACCCCATAAAGGACAGGGATTTCTTTATAGAAATAGGCTTTTCTGAACATTGTATGTCAGCAGTGTTATCACAAAAACACGATTTGAATCACAAAACCATTGCATATGCAAGTAAGGCATTTTCCCAAGTTGAAATGAAATTTAATGAATGTGAAAAGGCCCTATTAACCACTGTGTGGGCGCTACAACATTTTCGCCCAATTGTTCAGGGAGAAAAGGTGATTATTGAAACAAATCATCAACCTTTGCAATTTTTAGAGAGTAAAAGAATTAGATCAGGCAATCTAGCGCAATCCAGAATCACTTCATGGACGCTGGCATTACAAGGTTTTCCTGTAGAAGTAAGATATGGACAAAATAAAAAGAGCCCAATTGCTCAAGGGTTAGCTGACTTACATGACTGTGCAGCTGAACAAATAACAAATGAAATGGATGTGGAAGCTAGTTTACAGGAATTTGAACAATCACCACACAAAGCTTTTGATGAAAAAACATGCAAGGATTTGCCAACTGTATATGTGGACGGTTGTGCTTTTCACATTGAAAATGACAATAATAAACAATTAGTGGCAGGAATAGGAAATGTCTGGTTGAAATGTGAAGGCGTTCCTAGTATAGGGATGAGGATTGGAGATAGAAGCAGTCAGGTGGCGGAATTGGCAGCCATCTATAAAGCAATTGCTACTGCAGTTGATAAAAAGTTCAGTGAAATTGTCCTGGTGACTGATTCTGACTATGCACGGAATAGCTTTGTGGAGTATTTGCCTGGTTGGAAAGCAAGAGGCATGGTTACATACAACAAAAAGCCACTTAAACATGGAAAAATGATACAAGCCATAGACAAATTGGTGTCAGAAAATAATTTAACAATATACTGGAGAAAAATTCGTGGGCATTTAAAAACACCAGGAGAGGATAAGGAGGGAAATGATAAGGCAGACCATCTGGCTAAGATTGGGGCTGTGATGGGAGAATTGCTACCTATTGATTATTTAATGGGTGAAATACAAATTGATGCAGTCACACGTTCTAAAGCACCAAAGGAGGTAGATCAACCGGTGGTGCAGTGGAGTCATGACACGCCAGACCAAGACTTGATTGAGGCACAAAAGGATGATCAAATTTTGGGAATCTATTATAATCATTTGATAGATCCTGAACAAAATCCTGTAACAGAAAAAGATTGTATGGGAAAAGAAGAGTTGAGGGTGTTATTAAAGAACAAAACACGAATTAGATTACAGGATGGGCTCATGATTAGAGAGTCCATAACAGGGCAAATACAGTGGGTAGTACCCCTTTCATTCAGAGGACTAATGCTACACCATGCACATGATGCCATAACTGCAGGCCATAGAGGTTCACAAAAAACATTAGAAATACTAAAAGATTATGCTTACTGGCCTCATATGTCCCAAGATGTGGAATTATATACTAGAGGATGTCTAGTATGCGCCCAATTTAAACCTGCTTCACCAATGCATAGAGCACCATTGATGAAAAGAGGCCTAACTCTCCCATGGTCAGATTTGCAAATAGACTATGTAGGTCCTTTAAAAAGGTCGAGCAGGGGACACCGTTATATTTTGAGTGTGGTATGTTTGATGTCAAAGTGGATTGAGTGCATTCCTGCACCAGATTGTAGTGCGCAAACAGCAGCCACATTGCTGGTGAACCATGTGTTCTCAAGGTTTGGGTTGCCGCAAAGAATTGAGTCAGACAGAGGAAGTCATTTCACAAGTACTCTAATGAGCAAGGTATGGCAAATACTAGGTGTGAAAAGGAAACTACATATCGCATATCGGGCGGCGTCTTCAGGTACAGTTGAAAGAAGCAATAGGTCTGTTGTGGATATTTTAAAGAAATTTGTGGCAGAAGCAGGTTCCAGCTGGGATTTACGTTTACCATTGGTTTTGATGGCAATCAGGTCGACTCCTGCCAAAGCAACAGGTGTTAGCCCCCATGAGGTCTTAACAGGTAGGAAAATGGTGTTACCACAACACCTACTATACAGAACACATGAGCAAACTCTAGTGAGTGCATCCACAGTTCATGAATATATTGATGAACTGAGGAGGCATTTGCAACATGCATTTGCTTTTGTGCAGAGAAATCTGGAAAGAGCTGCTGACAGTGCAAAGTCATATTATGATAAAAAGACATCAGTAAAGGAATACAATGTAGGGGATCAGGTGTACAAGTTTCATTTTGGAAAAAGTAAACAGAAAAATTCTGAATTTCTAGCAGCCTGGCAGGGGCCATTTCGAATTATAGATAAAGTCTCTCCTGTAGTGTATAAAATTTTGAAAAATGAAGGTGAAACAGCAATAGAGCAGTTTGTCCATGTAAATCAAATCAAACCATGCCATCCCAGACATGAGATCAGGCAGCTTGAGCATGTGGAAACGGATAGAGTCCCTTGAGAAAATAAATGGGTGTAATCAGGAGGCAGTGACAAAGAAGTTAAAAAAAGTTGATTGTTATGATGGCACATAAACACTGTAATATATGTAAAAATATATAATATAAATAAATAAATAAATAAATAAATAAATGCACATATAACGGAAGCTCGTGGTTGGTGTGCAGAGAGAAAGTGTATTAAATATTGAATGCTGTTTTATATATGCTTGTTTTCTTTTAACTTGTATTTGATTTCAGAAAAAAAAAAACAGAAAAAAATATAAACGAAATATTTTTACCAAGCATGTTTTATTTTTGGCAAGAGGTGGAAGTTAGTATTGTGCTATGTACTTAATCTGTTTATTTTCTATTTTGATTTAGACAATTAACATTATTTGGTCGGAGGTTCCGGGATCAGAGGCCACGGGAGACGATGGAGTCCTGGAGTCCCCTGGATGAAGACCAAAAGATGCCTGCCTCCAGGTGGAGGTGAAGACAAAATAACCGGAATGCCAAAAGAGATGACTACTGTGGATTCAAGATTGCCAAGATGAAGGAGTACTCGAATGAACCGAATAACATCGCTGGTCGGGACATACCAAAAGAGACAAAACAAAAGTTCCGGCATATGAAGTTCCACGTATTTATTATTTTAATTATTTATTTTAACTTGTTATGTTACTTATTTGTTTTAGTTAGTTGTTTTATTTCATTGTTTTTAATTGACTTGGAAAATTTAAACTTAAAGTAATGCCACTTCCACTGAGAAGGCAAATGTGGAACATTTTATGAACTGATGGACTCAGATGAAATGTTGATTGCAAATTTTCATTGATGCACATGAATATTCATTTTGTTGGATTGCTATATTGTAAAAAAAAAATAGAACAAGTTGTTTTTAGGAATTGGCTTGGATTATAGCCAAGTTCTAAAAACAAAAGGAGGGTATATGTAAGGATATTTGGCGTGTTACAGTACAGAGTACAGCAATACTGCACAAGTAGCAACATTTTTTTTTGCAGCACCACCACCACAAGGGTGCGGTGCATTGCTATATGGGTTAGCAGATTAACAAGGAAAGACAGACTATTCAGTCAAAAACGATTTTAACATATAAGATGCAAATCTATTTTTACAGTTAAAAGCACACGTGTTCATTTAAAAATGCACACTATTTTTCACCTGAAATGCCTATATTGCTAGAGACACATTTGAAAATTAACAGCTAACCTATTAACCATTAACCTGACTAATAAAACCTTATTTTAATATAACCCACTAATAAAATGTGTTCTCCACTGCAGAATTAGGCATACTCTGAAAACCATTTAAATGTGTGTGCAGATTTTTTCTCTTCTCTTCTCTGCCTGATTCTCCGTGTTTTTGTGCACAGTAACTGCAGGAAGGAGGAAGTCAGATTTGCAACAATTGCAAATGTATAAGCGAAGCTATTGTTGAAGAGTAGGAGGATGAGAGATGATGGATTTCATTGGGACACGTCATACAGAGGGCTGAGAGGAAAGTTTTAGTGGGCAGTATCAGGGAAAAAGACAGGCAGACATCTTTCTGCACTACTGGGGAGAAGACCTGGCTGTGGGGTCCTGACTGAATGCAGATTCCGGTGTCCTGCTGCAGTCGAGACTGGGGAGAGCTGAAAGAAAAACCTTTCCACTGGCTGAGGCATTCCTATCTGAAAAAGCTGAGAATTCCAGGCAATGACCCCGGCTTGAGAAGGCAAGCGTTCCTTTTTGCTGGAGTTAATCCAAGAGAGCCACATTCACAAAGAGAACAACTGAAGAACACTCAGATAAGGTAATTACCTAAGCGTGGGAGCCGGGTGTGTGCACGAAAATATGCAGTCAGTGTAGGATTCCTGTGCGTGTCTTAATCAAATACCAATGTTGCAATTTGAGTTCTGTTCTCCGCCACGCTCTTTGCAGTGTGACATAGAAAATGCTTTTACTGTACCATTTTATTTATTTCTGTAAAGAATGAGATCATGTCTAAATGCAACTTTTATAATACAGAAAATATTTGAAAACAGACGGGTGGTTTATTTTCTATTTACCATTACAATGCCAATGATGTGGGGAGATTTTTAAACAGTGCAATGGTCATTTTAAGACAGATGTGTGTATGTCAGAATCAGTATGAATAATTGTGAGTAACTGTAGCATAACTTGTTGGAGGTACATGAGCCAACGGGAAGAGAGACTCTCTGAACATAGCTCCCTACCGTATATAAGGTAGTGGAAATTACCACAAGACTACCACATATAGCTCTCTGTCGTAAATAAGTCAGTGAGTTCGCCCATGGTGGCACACCAACACTATCACTGGAAATGTGGTATTCCTAGAATGCAGGTCTGAGGTCTCTCTAGTGATCACACGAAAAATCTAAGCAAAGATAAGGGATTCTGGACATTGGGGCCACAAATAAAACAAGGGAATTATGCTCACCAAAATACCACCAACCACGTATACCAAATATGCAGGTCTGGGTGCTGAAATAATGCATGTCCATTGTATTATTGTTGCACATGGCCAAATCTGAATACAAAGAGTGATTATTGCTAAGTTATTTTTCGGCGGTAATAAAATACCGTCAGGCCCCAAATCTCCACAAAATACCCTACAGAACATACGTGGTTAAACAGGTGAAATATAATGTTTTTTATTTACAGGTTCCAAAGGATACAATCGTGTCAATTGGGGGGTTAACATTGTTTCATGTAACAAATGATGTTTGGGAAAGCCAAGTGGAAAATATCGATTTTTTTCAAAGGGATACTTTTCCAATAGACCCGGATGTGGAATATTTATTGAATCACAAAGAAAGACATGTTATAAAAATGAATTTGAGAAAAAAACAATATTACAATTAGTAAACTGGGGATAATAGAAGTGGAAAGATTTAATTGGGGAACCTGGGGGGAACACTCAATAGTGGGTTTGGCTGTCCTGGTGCTAATCATGGGTGGATGGTTGATTGTGCTATCAGTAAAAATGAAAATGTTACTGATTTTACTAGCTACGTCAGGAAGAGAAAGATATCCCAATACACATGCATTTTAAAAGAAAAAAAAAAGAACAAGTTGTTTTTAGGAATTGGCTTGGATTGTAGCCAAGTTCTAAAAACAAAAGGAGGGTATGTAAGGATATTTGGCGTGTTACAGCACAGAGTACAGCACTACTGCACAGGTAGCAATTTTTTTTATGCAGCACCACCACATGGGTGCGGTGCATTGCTATATGTGTTACCAGATTAACATGGAAAGACAGGCTATTCAGTCAAAAACAATTTTAACATATAAGATGCAAATCTATTTTTACAGTCAATACCACATAACTCAGGAAGCCAAGGGCTCGAAGATACAGGAAATCAGTTGGTTACAAATGGTTACTGTAAAAAGGAGCCATTGTGTAGAGAGGAAGGAGATGGCATGATTAATTTCTGATTGGAGCAGCGTCATAGCAAGTATCATGCTAAAGGCAGTGATGAGGGTTTTGCTGGGGGGAGTTTGAAGAGAGGGGGAGAACAGTCGGGATTTGGAGAGCTGGGAGAAGGACCTGTTTTCCTGGTTGGAGCATTTCTGATGAAAAAGCTGAGAGTTCCAGGCAATAACCCCGGTTTGAGAACGAAAGACGCTTGTTTTCACCGGGGTTAATCTTCAAGGGAGCCACATTCAGAAAGAGAACAGCTGAAGAAAACTCAGGCTGAACAGATAAGGTAATTACAGAAGTGTGGGGCTGAGTGTGTACGACAATATTCAGTCAGTGTAGGAAAGGAGATTCCTGTGCTTTAATCACATGTAAATGTTGCAAATTGAGTTCTTGTCTCTGCCACTCTCTTTTCAGTGTATCACAGACAATGCTGTTACTGTGCTATTTTATTTATTTCTGTAAAGAGTGACATCGTGTTTAAATGCAACTTTTATAATACAGAAAAATATTTGAAAGCAGACGGGTGGTGTGTTTTATATTTACCAATACAGTGCTGATGATGTGGGGAGATTTTTAAACAGTGCAATTGTCATTTTAAGACAGATGTGTGCATGATCATATTCAGTATGGACAGTTGTGAGTGACTGTTTGTAGCATAGCTCGTTGGAGGTACATGAGCCAACGGGAAGAGAGACTCTCTGGACATAGTTCCCTACCGTATATAAGGTGGTGGAAATTACCACAAAATTACCACATATAGCTCTCTGTCGTAAATAAGTCAGTGAGATCGCCCATGGTGGCACACTAACATTAACACTGAAAATGTGGTATTCCTGAAATGTAGGCCTGAGGTTTCTCTAGTAATCACAAGAACAATCTAAACAAAAACAAGGGATTTTGGATGTTGGGGCCACAAATAGAAAAAAGGAATTATGCTCGCCACTATAACCACGCAAATCAACCACATTTACCACCTAAATATGTCTGAGCTCTGAAATAACGCACTGTATTATTGTTATGTGTGATCCAATATGAATATAGAGAGTGATTATTGCTAAAGGTATTCTGGCGGTAAGAAAATACCGCAAAGCCCCAAATATCCACAAAATACCCTACATATTTATGGTGCGTTGCAGGCCGGGAAAGTGATCTTAGAGTACCTACTGGGCGTGGCAAGCGTGTCTCACACTGCCATTTGCACATTAAAGGGAACCCATTTTATAATAGCAGTGTGCCACTAAAAACGAATTTCAGAATGTCACAAAAGGAAACCACATTCTCAGATCTAGTGCAATATTTAGAGGCAAAGTTGTTTGCACATGGAAATTGGTTGTCGAATAGCACGTTAGAATGGCGTGAACGCATTCAGGTTGAGGTGCAGAAAGAAAAACTAGACAATATTTTTGCAGAAGGCAGCATAATTCAGGTCTGCCTTACAAGATTATTGAATGCAGCCGATAAAAGTGCAGAGAAAGACTGTTTAATACGGCTATGCGGCAAAATATGGTTTATTTTAAACAAGTCCCTGCGAATGCAAGAGAATGATACTCAGCTAATTAACAGGTTAAAGACTGTATTAGATGGGGCAAGTAAAAATCAGGAAATGTTTAGAGCAGAATTGGATGTATGCCAAAAAGACATGCAATTAAAATGCAGAGACTTTGATACTCAGTTATCCAAAAGCAAGAAACAATTTGAGGATAGTGAGCAAGAATTGGGACACTTAAAAGCCTTAGTGGATCACATTAGACAGGATAAAGATGAGGTTGTTTCAGAAATTCAGATTTTACAAAAAGAACATTGTGAAAAAGAATGTGATCTCCAGAGCGCAGAACAAGAAATGATTAAAATGATTCAAGAAAGAGACAAGAGAAATAAAGAGTTCAATGAATGCCAAATGCAAATGTGCGACATGCAGGAGGTGATTAATAAGATGAGTGGTGAAAACAACTATTTGCAAGATGAAGCCAACAGACTCCTTAAAATGTGTAAGGACTTAGAACAGCAAATGTGCATTCCCAGGTCCCAGGAGAGGCGGCAGGGTACCACATTCAATGGAGTGGAGGTGAATTCTAGCTCTGCCCAAAGAGCTAGTGCTCCAGTGACTGGGCCGGTGACTGAACTTGGTTGCAGCGCCCTTGGGGGATTTGATACTCCCATTGGGGGCAGCCACCAATCTCATACACCTGAAAACAGGATTGAATCACAAAATAGTGCAATTCCATGCATTGCAACAAATAGCCCCATAAAAATAATGAAATCCATTAAAGCCCTGATCAAACCATTTAAAAAGGGAGGTTAATGCTGCATTGAGGATCATTTAGAAGCGGTGCAGGACATTTTTAAAGCACTCCAGATACCTAAGGAACAGTACAGACAATATTTTCATTTAACTTTAGATGCCCCGACGGCCAGCATCATAAGGGGATTAAATGAACAGCAGAATATGACATGGTTGGAGTTTGAAAAGGAAATTAGGCGTCATTTTTCTCCTTTTCAGTCATTGCAGGAGGCAAAGAAAGTCGCTTACACAATTACTGCTGGACCTAATACATCCCCTCGCCAATTTTTACAAGACTTAAAAAAAGCATTTTCTCGCTTTGATGTATCTTTTGACTCAAATTCCAATGAGTTTAAAACTGCATACTTCTATGGGCTACAGAAAGACATCATATCCCAATTGGTCCATGAATTTGACAGTGACAAGTCCCTTGAATGGATTGTACATCAAAGCACAAAACTATATGAGGTACTTTATTGTCAGGGTAGAGAAAGTGATAAAATGAAAGATACTAGACCTAAATCTAAAGAACCCTCAGCCACAGTAATGGAAATCAGGTCAGCCAAAATGTCCCTTGAGTCTGCTCAAAGCCAAGGTAAAAATAATGTGACACCTGAACAAAGGGGTAATCAACAAAGATCGCCATTTCCTGTACCAATGTTCCAATCACATGATCCTAGTAATAGAGAGAGCTACATCAGCCCTAGGTATTTAGGGGACAGACCCCGGGTAGGATATCGGCCTGACATGGCAGGTATGAACAATAACCAGAGACAAAATCAAGATCAAAGAAATGATGGTCCCTACCAGTCATTGGGGACACAGAGCAGATTTGATCCCAACACCATGATATATGGTAATCAGGATAGGCCCCGATATGTGGATCGATTTACTGATAATGGAAATCAACCTAGGGGCCAGTACCCACAATCTGAGAGACAGGACATGAAGCAAAACGTGAACTACAATCCACGCCAGTACAATGATTCCCCACCAGGGGATTATAATCAAAGGATGGGTGCAACCCGCTCCCCTCCACAAATGAATCAAGAGTTCAGAAACCATCCCAACCGACATCATTCACCTGAGAGGTATCAGAATAGATCCAATCAGGGGGAAAACAACCAATATCGACCTAGAACACAGAAAGAGGATCCTAGAGAGATGGAAAGGTTCCAGTGCCTTGAGGCCCAAGTGAAAATGTTAGCTGAGCAAATAGGAAAGCTCTGTACAGCGCAAAAACAACCTTCCAAAGAGGGGGCTGATGGCCATAGCAATGACCGGGGGGCTTCCGAAGAGTGACTAAGTACTCATGATAACTGCAGTGCCAAAATGACAGATTGCTCTGATATAATTTTTCATAACGACTCTGAGATGCCTAATGGATTATATGTGAAAGTGCCAGTAAATTAACTTGTGACAGAAAGTGCAAATAATTCTAAAAAAGAGGTACGGTTTAACCTAGAGCTAAATAAAACAGTAAAGATTTGTACAAATGAAAAAGAAACATTAGGAATTCCAAAAGAAAAAAGGGACAGACTTAAGAAAAATGACTCATGCATGGGGAATACCAGTGGACAGGGAGTAAGTGGGGATGCTATAGCTCCTTCCCTGGGCAAGCAAAACAATGACCAAACACAGACAGAAAAAGGAAATACTCACAAGGATGGTACAAGTCAATCACCTGAAGAATTCTTTGAGCCACATATTTTTGAAGAGGCTGAAAGGGCTGGTATCACACTAAATGATCACAAATGCACAGAATTAAAAAATGACAAATTGATGAATGATGTTGTTACACATGTTCAGTTGGAAGGTTATAATGTGGCCTCTGATGTTACCCAGATGGATGGGCGAACAGTGGCCACACTCCAAAAAACCTCTGATCACGGAGAAATGAATAAAGTCTCTCGCGCAGAAATGGGTAAAAAGGAGGAAAAAATGTCTTTCCATTTACCAATGTGTTTAGCCAAAAGTGAAAAAGACCTGAGAAAGGTGAGCCCTGAAATCAGTAAGAATTCACATTTCTTATGTGTATTAGAGGAAGTTGAGGACAGATATTATGCACCCATCACTGTAGAAGAAAAATGCCACACATTTGCTATGATTGACACTGGCGCACAGGCCACAATTATGTCCAAGGAGCTGGTAAAGAGTATCAATGAAGGGAGACCCCCACGGAGTCAGATCACAGTGAAGGAAAATCAAGGCCCAGTGCATAACTTTAATGGGGAGGAGGTGCCCATCATACGTGTAACTGAGGTTGACATAAAAATAGGAAAGCACAGAATGAAACAAGAGGTATTGATCACATCTATTTGTGAAATTCCATTTCTGATGGGGACAGATTGACTGAAAAGATTGTCTCCTCTAATAGATGGGGTGAATGGAGTGCTGTGGTCCTTAACCAAAAAAACATTGAGACCTAAGAAACTAAAATCACAAAACAGCAATATAAATGAATGTCACACCGTTGCCAAAACAAATGATGCTGTGGAGGTATATCTCCAGAATAGCTGCATACCTAGTGTCACTGTTATGTTAATGTGTCAAGACAAAATGCAGAGCGACAATGAAAAACTACCTGTACAAATATACTTGGACCCAAGGAAAAATTGGCAGGCTGCCATAGATGAGCACACATTACGTTTTTATTTAAAAGAGAAAACATGCAAACAGAATATTACTCCTAAAACAGATTCAGAAAAACACATTACCACTCTGGCAGAAATACACATGGAAGATGAGCAACCATGGGTTCATGTTGGTATAAATGACTATTTTAAAACAATAAAAGCCACTTTAGCGCTTGAACATGAAAGGAGTTTCATTAATGAGAAATTGTTGCAAAAAATAATGGAGAGGGAAGAAATCCCGAGATTTAGGATTAAAAACCAATATGTTTCTGGCTTGGACAGTCCAGACTTTGAAACCCGAATTGCAGGCAGATGCATGCTTAAAATTAGCATTGGGCAGAAAACAATTTACCATAATGTATGGATAGTGAGTGGAGCACAAAATGAATTTTACATGGGAAATGACATCATGCACAGAATGTGTATGGTGTTAGATTTCCTTAATCAAAAAATATGGTCACGCCTAGGTGGTCCGGCACCTGAATTTGAAGACAAAAGAAGGGCTTATCATTGTGCACAACTGGTTCCTTATGCAATCGAATTACAAATGAGGAAAGATACTATTATTCCTGCATTTACAAAACAGTTTGCAATAACACTGAAATGCAAAAATGGACAGCTGATGAAAGGCTCTGATGCATTTGTATGCCTGAATGAATCCATAAAACAGCAAGGCCTGGATTATGAATACATTCCATTGGTAGATATTGGTGAAGGATCTGTAAAAATTATGGTAAATAATAAAGGTTGTCAGGATATTCATTTAGAGGAAAACTCCCCATTAGGAATGGCCATACAAAAATCACATTATACGGCAGATTTAAATAACATGGTGATTGGAAATATTCCTGAAAAGTATGTAGATGCCAAGGGTGAGTTGCCAGAACACCTGGACTCTCAGCCCAAAGGAATATTTAAAATTCATTCTGTGTATCCTTATGATTCAAATGAGACAGTGTGCTGCCATCAAGAGGATTGCATAATATTTAATTTAAATGAAAATGAAACAGAAAATCAGCCCATTGAAGTGGAAGCTGATATGCCAAAATATTTAAAAGTGGCAGCTTTACAAAAAGACACAGCCACACAGTTAGAGGAAAGCGCCGAGATTCCCTTACCAGAAGATTTTCCAGAATTTTCCAAAATGGTAGAAGAACAGATCTCCTTAGCGAATGCGTGTGAAAGCAATGAAGAGAGGGACAATCTGAGGGAGATATTTATGGAGTTTAAGGATGTATTTGCAAAAGATGCTTATGATTGTGGTTTAACTGATTTACATGTGGCCACACTACCAGAAGGGTGTAGCAGAAATCCAGTGTCTGTACGCCAGTATAGACTACCGCTGGCATGTTTAGAATCATTGGCAGAGATTATTAAAAATTTGGAATCGCGGGGAATCATCAGGCCCATTCATAGCACATCCAATACACCTATTTTAGGTGTGTTAAAGCCAAATGGTCAATGGCGGCTGTGTGCAGACTTGAGAGAGTTAAATAAAAGAGTACCAGTATCTAGATGGCCACTGCCATTCATTGATCAGGGCCTAGCTCAGATACATGGTTCAAATGTATTTACCACATTAGATCTCACCTCTGGATATTGGTGCGTGCCATTGGCAGAGGAGATACAACATTTATTTTCCTTTACATTTGACAGGACTCAATATGCCTGGCTTAGAGCTCCGTTCGGGTACATCAATAGTGGGAGTGAATTTGGCATATTTTTGAGAAAGGCCATGCCGGATGCAGCGGAAAGAGGAACAATAGTTTATGTGGACGATGTCCTGATAAAAAATAAAAGCCTGAAAAGCCATTTTGATGAAATAAGACATGTACTTGGCCAATTGCAGAAAGCAGGCGCCAAAGTATCTTTGCAAAAAGCACAATGGTGCAAGAAAAAAGTGAACTTTCTAGGGTATGAAGTGACTGAACATGGGCTAAATCCACAAAAGAAGAAAATAGAGGCCATACAAAGATTAAAAGATCCTAAAAATGTGAAAGGAGTAAAACGTTTATTAGGGATGACAGGCTATAACAGAAAGTTCATTGAAAATTATGCAGAAATCACTCAACCATTGACTAAACTGCTTAAACTGAATACTCCCTGGAAATGGGAAATAGAGCAGTCTGATGCAGTGGCTAAATTAAAGGAATGTCTTGTAAAGGCACCATGTTTAGCATACCCCATAAAGGACAGGGATTTCTTTATAGAAATAGGTTTTTCTGAACATTGTATGTCAGCTGTGTTATCACAAAAACACAATTTGAATCACAAAACCATTGCATATGCAAGTAAGGCATTTTCCCAAGTTGAAATGAAATTTAATGAATGTGAAAAGGCCCTATTAACCACTGTGTGGGTGCTACAACATTTCCGCCCCATTGTTCAGGGAGAAAAGGTGATTATTGAAACAAATCACCAACCTTTGCAATTTTTAGAGAGTAAAAGAATTAGATCAGGTAATCTAGCGCAATCCAGAATCACTTCATGGACGCTGGCATTACAAGGTTTTCCCGTACAAGTGAGATATGGACAAAATAAAAAGAACCCAATTGCTCAAGGGTTAGCTGACTTACTTGACTGTGCAGCTGAACAAATACCAAATGAAATGGAAGTAGAAACTAGTTTGCAGGAATTTGAACAATCACCACACAAAGCTTTTGATGAAAAAATATGCAAGGATTTGCCAACTGTATATGTGGATGGTTGTGCTTTTCACATTGAAAATGACAGTAATAAACAATTAATGGCAGGAATAGGAAATGTCTGGTTGAAATGTGAAGGTGTCCCCAGTATAGGGATGAGGATTGGAGATAGGAGCAGTCAGGTGGTGGAATTGGCAGCCATTTATAAAGCAATTGCTACTGCAGTTGATAAAAAGTTCAGTGAAATTGTCCTGGTGACTGATTCTGACTATTCACGAAATAGCTTTGTGGAGTATTTGCCTGGTTGGAAAGCAAGAGGCATGGTTACATACAACAAAAAGCCACTTAAGCATGGAAAAATGATACAAGCCATAGACAAATTGGTGTCAGAGAATAAGTTAACAATATACTGGAGAAAAATTCGTGGGCATTTAAAAACACCAGGAGAGGATAAGGAGGGAAATGATAAGGCAGACCACCTGGCTAAGATTGGGGCTGTGATGGGAGAATTGCTACCTATTGATTATTTAATGGGTGAAATACAAATTGATGCAGTCACACGTTCTAAAGCACCAAAGGAGGTAGATCAACCGGTGGTGCAGTGGAGTCATGACACGCCAGACCAAGATTTCAATGAGGCACAAAAGAATGATCAAATTTTGGGAATCTATTATAATCATTTGATAGATCCCGAACAAAATTCTTTGACAGAAAATGATTGTATGGGAAAAGAGGAGTTGAGGGTGTTATTAAAGAACAAAACACGAATTAGATTACAGGATGGACTCATGATTAGAGAGTCCATAACAGGACAAATACAGTGGGTAGAACCCCTTTCATTCAGAGGACTAATGCTACACCATGCACATGATGCCATAACTGCAGGCCATAGAGGTTCACAAAAAACATTAGAAATACTAAAAGATTATGCTTACTGGCCACATATGTCCCAAGATGTGGAATTATATACTAGAGGATGTCTAGCATGCGCCCAATTTAAACCTGCTTCACCAATGCATAGAGCACCATTGATGAAAAGAGGCCTAACTCTCCCATGGTCAGATTTACAAATAGACTATGTAGGTCCTTTAAAAAGGTGGAGCAGGGGACACCGTTATATTTTGAGTGTTGTATGTTTGATGTCGAAGTGGATTGAATGCATTCCTGCACCAGATTGTAGTGCGCAAACAGCAGCCACATTGCTGGTGAACCATGTGTTCTCAAGGTTTGGGTTGCCACAAAGAATTGAGTCAGACAGAGGAAGTCATTTCACAAGTACTCTAATGAGTAAGGTATGGCAAATACTAGGTGTGAAAAGGAAACTACATATCGCATATCGGGCGGCGTCTTCAGGTACAGTTGAAAGAAGCAATAGGTCTGTTGTGGATATTTTAAAGAAATTTGTGGCAGAAGCAGGTTCCAGCTGGGATTTACGTTTACCGTTGGTTTTGGTGGCAATCAGATCAACTCCTGCCAAGGCAACAGGTGTTAGCCCCCATGAGGTCTTGACAGGTAGGAAAATGGTGTTACCACAACACCTACTATACAGAACACATGAGCAGACACTTGTGAGTGCATCCACAGTTCATGAATATATTGATGAACTGAGGAGGCATTTGCAACATGCATTTGCTTTTGTGCAGAGAAATCTGGAAAGAGCTGCTGACAGTGAAAAGTCTTATTATGACAAAAAGACATCAGTAAAGGAATACAGTGTAGGGGATCAGGTGTACAAGTTTCATTTTGGAAAAAGTAAACAGAAAAATTCTAAATTTCTAGCAGCCTGGCAGGGGCCATTTCGAATTATAGATAAGGTCTCTCCTGTAGTTTATAAAATTTTGAAAAATGAAGGTGAAACGGCAATAGAGCAGTTTGTCCATGTAAATCAAATCAAACCATGCCATCCCAGACATGAGATCAGGCAGCTTGAGCATGTAGAAACAGATAAAGTCCCTTGAACACAAAAAGAGAAAATAAATGGGTACAATCAGGAGGCAGTGACAAAGAAGTTAAAAAGTTGATTGTTATAATGGCACATAAACACTGTAATATATGTAAAAATATATAATATAAAATAAATAAATAAATAAATAAATAAATATATATAATGGAAGCTCATGGTTGGTGTGCAGAGAGAAAATGTATTAAATATTGAATGCTGTTTTATATGTGCTTGTTTTCTTTTAACTTGTGTTTAATTTCAGAAAAAAAAAAAAAAAAAAAACGAAATATTTTTACCAAGCATGTTTTATTTTTGGCAAAAGGGTGAAGTTAGTATTGTGCTATGTACTTAATTTGTTTATTTTCTATTTGATTTAGAAAATTAACATTATTTGGTCGGAGGTTCCGGGATCAGAGCCCACGGGAGACGATGGAGTCCTGGAGCCCACGTGGACGGATTCCGGGAAAGCCCCAAAGAGGGGTGAAGACCAAGGCTGCAAAGCGATCAGCATTGAAGATAATACCAATGATATGGTTAATGATGATGATATTTGGAGGGATCTTCAAGAATTCAGAAGCACAGGTTGTCATTGAACCTGGACCAGCATCTGGTATCGCGGTGGAAGAGGCACCAGGATTCATCATGAGTGATAGAAGGATGATTTTCCAAAATATATACATACCATTGAATCCTGAGATTTTGATTGAAAAACACTTGAAAAATACCGGAATTAAGATTGAACAGACTAAAGAGTGGCTGGAAATAAGAAAAGAGGACACTAAGCAGTCAATAATAGATATATTAATGCAATTGGAAAAAACATTCGTGAATTCAGCAGACATTAAGAAGAAGAGAGGAAAGAGAGGTGCGGTATGCTCGCGATATCAATGGTAATGTCTATAGTTGGAGCCATAATAGGTACCACAATATCAACAGCCAATTCTATTTCGGTAGGAACACTGAGTACTAAAGCGCAACAACTGAGTATTGACCTAGAAATAATACAAAAAACATTAGATGGAATTAGAGGGGGACTGGATGAACAAGTAAGATTCATAAATGAAACTGCAATCATTCTAAATGAACAAGCGGATGTAATGCAACGGGCGACTAAAATAATACTTAAGCATGACAGAACTTTAAATGAAATATTGAACATAATGAGTCCTGTTGATAGACTATTAACGAATTATATGAGAGAAGTTCAAACTGCAGTTTCACAACTGATTCAAGGACATATCCCCTTGTATTTTTTTCGCAGGATATTATTCGTCAAATGATAGAAATTTTGACCAGGAGGGAAATTGATATAATACAGGTAAAAATTGCATTCGAAATGGGTAATGAAATGCCGTTATATGTGGACTTGGAAAGACTAGAGATCGGATTTTTGCTATGCATCCCATATGTAGCCCCTGAACTTATTTATCAAACGAAGTGGGTACACAACGTGGGATTTTGGCAAGAGGACACATTTATTAAGATTAAGACTCCAGATGTGGTGGCATTTCAGTCATGGGAACCTGAAGTTTATTTAATACCAAGCCTGGAAACATGTGTAAAATTTAAAGAACAAAATTATATGTGTCCACGTAAACCGTTTGTTCCTGATGCCACAGATGCTATTTGTGGTTTGAAATCTGACCCAAGTATATCAGAGGGATGTGAAGTGAATATTAGCAATATGGGGAGTGAAGAAATGGCATAGGCTAAGATAGTCAGAGGTAAATGGTTGATCAGCACCTGTTTAAAGAACATGACGGCAGTACATTTAAACCATGGAACATACGTGGTTAAACAGGTGAAATATAATTTTTTTTATTTACAGGTTCCAAAGGATACAATTGTGTCAATTGGGGGGTTAACATTGTTTCATGTAACAAATGATGTTTGGGAAAGCCAAGTGGATATTATCGATTTTTTTCAAAGGGATACTTTTCCAATAGACCCGGATGTGGAATATTTATTGAATCACAAAGAAAGACATGCTATAAAAATGAATTTGAGAAAAAACAATATTACAATTAGTAATCTGGGGATAATAGAAGTGGAAAGATTTAATTGGGGAACCTGGGGGGAACGCTCAATAGTGGGTTTGGCTGTCCTGGTGCTAATCATGGGTGGATGGTTGATTGTGCTATCAGTAAAAATGAAAATGTTACTGATTTTACTAGCTACGTCAGGAAGAGAAAGATATCCCAATACACATGCATTTTAAAAGAAAAAAAAAAGAACAAGTTGTTTTTAGGAATTGGCTTGGATTGTAGCCAAGTTCTAAAAACAAAAGGAGGGTATGTAAGGATATTTGGCGTGTTACAGCACAGAGTACAGCACTACTGCACAGGTAGCAATTTTTTTTTATGCAGCACCACCACATGGGTGCGGTGCATTGCTATATGTGTTACCAGATTAACATGGAAAGACAGGCTATTCAGTCAAAAACAATTTTAACATATAAGATGCAAATCTATTTTTACAGTCAATACCACATAACTCAGGAAGCCAAGGGCTCGAAGATACAGGAAATCAGTTGGTTACAAATGGTTACTGTAAAAAGGAGCCATTGTGTAGAGAGGAAGGAGATGGCATGATTAATTTCTGATTGGAGCAGCGTCATAGCAAGTATCATGCTAGAGGCAGTGATGAGGGTTTTGCTGGGGGGAGTTTGAAGAGAGGGGGAGAACAGTCGGGATTTGGAGAGCTGGGAGAAGGACCTGTTTTCCTGGTTGGAGCATTTCTGATGAAAAAGCTGAGAGTTCCAGGCAATAACCCCGGTTTGAGAACGAAAGACGCTTGTTTTCACCGGGGTTAATCTTCAAGGGAGCCACATTCAGAAAGAGAACAGCTGAAGAAAACTCAGGCTGAACAGATAAGGTAATTACAGAGTGTGGGGGCTGAGTGTGTATGAGAATATTCAGTCAGTGTAGGAAAGGAGATTCCTGTGCTTTAATCTCATGTTAATGTTGCAAATTGAGTTCTTGTCTCCGCCACTCTCTTTTCAGTGTATCACAGACAATGCTGTTACTGTGCTATTTTATTTATTTCTGTAAAGAGTGAGATCATGTTTAAATGCAACTTTTATAATACAGAAAAATATTTGAAAGCAGACGGGTGGTGTGTTTTATATTTACCAATACAGTGCTGATGATGTGGGGAGATTTTTAAACAGTGCAATTGTCATTTTAAGACAGATGTGTGCATGATCATATTCAGTATGGACAGTTGTGAGTGACTGTTTGTAGCATAGCTCGTTGGAGGTACATGAGCCAACGGGAAGAGAGACTCTCTGGACATAGTTCCCTACCGTATATAAGGTAGTGGAAATTACCACAAAATTACCACATATAGCTCTCTGTCGTAAATAAGTCAGTGAGATCGCCCATGGTGGCACACTAACACTAACACTGAAAATGTGGTATTCCTGAAATGTAGGCCTGAGGTTTCTCTAGTAATCACAAGAACAATCTAAACAAAAACAAGGGATTCTGGATGTTGGGGCCACAAATAGAAAAAAGGAATTATGCTTGCCACTATAACCACGCAAATCAACCACGTTTACCACCTAAATATGTCTGAGCTCTGAAATAACGCACTGTATTATTGTTATGTGTGATCCAATATGAATATAGAGAGTGATTATTGCTAAAGGTATTCTGGCGGTAAGAAAATACCGCAAAGCCCCAAATATCCACAAAATACCCTACATGCCTCTGAAGCTTAACGTTTCCCTTGGTAAGCAACTCTCATTATTAAGCTGGAATACTAGAGGCTTCAAACATCTTTTTTCTGATGCTGCCATTAAATTAAGAGAGTACAATTTTATACTACTACAGGAAACATGGCTATCTAACTGCCCGTCGTAGGATGGTTATTATCCAATCCTAAATCCTGCTATTTCTGCTACTAAGGGCCGCCCAATGTCTGTTCTGTTGATGATGTTGAAAACAACTCCATCCATGAGTGTTATCTCACATGAAACCTTGACCCCGTATATCCAGTTAGCCCAATTATCTATTGATGATTGTCAGTATTCTCTGATTAATACATATTGGAATCCAGCTGCTTTCTCCACCGATTCCTACTTGCGCTTTCTTGAACGCTTATGGGAAAAAATATACCAATACAAGAAACAATCGCACATAATTTTAGCGGGAGATTTAAATCTCCATTGTTTAAATAATAGCAAAGTATTATCCGACGATCGATTACGAAGCTGGAATGCGTTTATACAGTCGAAAGATATGTTCATGGTGAATGGATCATTTCCTGAGGACTCTCCTCCCCACCCGACATGGAAAAGGGGTAGTTCTGTGGCTACCATTGACTTCATTTATGTTAGCCGTTCATTGTTCCATCTTCTGAAGGGGTTTCAGGTTTTGCCATCTTCGGCTAGTGATCATAATATGTTGCATCTCCACTGGCCACTGAACTCTGGTAATCAAGGAATTGCTCCACTTGTGTCTTCTATAACAATGGAAGGTACTATTGATGTAAATCCTGGTTGAAACCGTTTACGATGGTCTAGTACCAAACTATTGCATTTTACAGATTGTCTTAAAATATCATGTAAAACCTCGCTAAATGATTGGAATGCTGATATTGATTACACAAAACTAATGTATCAATTTGCTGGTTCTACTAAGATAACAAGATATTCAGTTGCAGCACATTCTTACAATCAAGATATGCAGAAAGCGAAAGCTCTATTTAAAAAAAATAAGAAAGCGGTCCAATCTCTACCAGTTGATCAGCGCTCGGCTGCTCTTAAAGCAATTAAGACCAAACATAGGAATTGGAGAAGAACTTATCATTCGCTATTATATCAAAAAGATGGTGAGGCAATGTTGGTTAAAGTTTTGACAAAAAACTCTGCAGGATGTTGGTCATTAATAACAGACACATATAACACCACCCAATGTCAAATGCAGATTAATGATGTTGCTTCTTCCACATGGATCCCCCATTTTGCTGGTCTTTATGCTCTTCTCCCTCCTACTAATTGCGTACCTTCTGTAAAACTTGAGGGACCCTTCTCAATAGCTTTTACAATAGACGATATTCTTTATCTTATTCACAAAGCTAGTAGATCCCGTGCTCCAGGCCCTGATGGGCTTTCTAATGCCATGCTAAAAGAATTTCCGGATTTATAGGCTCCCATCCTGTTTGAAATCTTCTCTCAAGTTGTAATTACCCAAAAGATCCCTAAATCGTGGTGTACTTCATTGATTGTACCCATTTATAAAAAAGGCGATAGACAAAACCCCGCAAATTATAGGCCAATCGCCTTATTAGATGTTCAAGGGAAAATCTTTGCCTCATTAATTCTAAGAGATCTCCAACAATGGATCAACTCATCGAACATGAGAGATAGGTTTCAGACAGGATTTGTGGCTGGTAAGGGAACGGCTATAAATATTGTCTCCTTGACTGCAATCAAGGCTCTCTGCTGTCAGCATAGGCAACCGTTATTTGTTGCTTTTGTAGACTTCAAGGAAGCATTCGATTCTATAGACCGCAATCTAATGCTGCATAAACTGCTGCTATTGGCCTGCCCTTATTCACTGGTCAAGTTAATTTCTATCTTTCATGAAAACACATCAGTTCATATCCGTCTTACTCGCGATGGGATGCTAACTCCTCCCATCTTAACATATCGAGGACTGAAGCAGGGATGCATCCTGGCGGCTACTATATTTAACCTATTTATCCTTGATATGGGTGAAAAATTTCAGAATGTTAACTTTGACGCCCCCAAACTAGACCAAGAACAGATACCATGGATCCTTTATGCAGACAATCTTGTTCTATTGTCAAAAACTCCGGCAACACTTGATTAATGGGTTATCGGAGTATACCGTAGAAAATGCCATGACTATAAACTTAACGAAAACTCAAATTATGATGTGCCAAAATCGTAAAATGACAAAATACTCTCAATTCAAGTGGTATATAAAAAAGGAGCACATTCTCTCAACTTCAATATATAGATACTTGGGTATTATGATTAGCCAGGGTAACAATGATAAAGTGTTTCAAAAAGAACTTGAATTGAAACTGCAAACCCTAATCTCCCAATCTAGGGTTATTTTATATAAGTTCGGAAAGTTTACGTGCAATAATATAATATCATTTTATTCCATGAAAGCAAAACCCATTATCTCGTATGGCTCTGAAGCTGTATCGATGTTGCCCCGTTTAGTGTGGGATCAATTGGAGGGTAAATACTGGCGCTCAATTCTTAACTTGCCTACCTGTGTCCCCATTGCAATGATTTGTTTTGAATTAGGGCTGCTATCGTTATATATTACTATTGCATGGAAATTGATAGCTCTGTTGAGAAAATGCATTCTGTCATTACAATGTGTAGATATATCTTGTATTTTGGGTAAATATTTACTATATTCAGATCATCAATACCCAAAATGCTGGTTAAATACAGCTATAAACATTCTTTCTGATGCGGACATCTCTTTAGATACTTTAATCAACAATCCGACGCAAGCTAAAATTAAACTGTATCGGCAAGATTGGATATATACTTTGGAAAAATGTTCCCACTCTAAAGACTGGAACATTGCCCAGTTTGGCCACAAAAAATTTAGAGTTGTAGAATCTTATATCTTAAAATATCCATCTCCAAAATTTAGAGATGACTATATTCGTTTTCGTCTAAATTTGTGGCATACAAAGAATATTTTATTTAGGCGAAAACTAATAGATGCCAGTGAGAACATCTGTCAATTTTGTAAGGACCTTGATACCACAGAAACGTTGAAACATGTCATCGCCTACTGTACTGCATTATATGCTATACGTCGTAAATACTATTTCCATTGCTTTAAAGCGTAAATGATAACCGATATGGAAGAATTATGGCTACTGATTTTTGGTGCAAAGAGAATGTCAATTAGATTAGCAACAACAGGTTTTTTAAATGAATTATACCCAAAGTAATTGTGAATGCTTTTATGAGGGGAAGGTGATGGAATAAAATGCTGCTATTATGTTTTATATACATTGGATGCCAGGTGTAAAATGTTGAAAAGTTGTTATATACTGATGAATTGAATTGTAATATGTTTATGATATATTTTTATTCATTTTTGTAATTATTGAAAGGTTGTTTCATACAGCCAAACAATAAATAAAAAAAAACTAAAAAAAAAACTACACCATTAGAAGCCATACTACGACAATTACTAGGATAAAGTGCTGAGTTCCATTGGAAATAGTAGCCTTGAAATTGATCAAGGCCCTGAGACAAACCAGAAAGGATCATTGAAGAGTTGCACACGATAATCTAGTGTTTTTATCCTTCATGGGCTGATATGAACCAGCTCTTGAGAGTGATTATGTCTGCTGAGGTACACCAGTGTTTGACTCAAAAGAATGGCTGACCTACTGAGGATATGGAGGGCAGTGGTGAATTTGAGCAAGTGATGCTCTCGTATATAACATGTCTACTCTGTGTCCCCTGGAAACTGATTAGGGATACATTGGAAATGGAAACAAAAGAAGGACAAGACTCCCGCAGGTTATCTATACTGGTTGATGGTTGTGTTGACACTAAATTATGGTATTAATAAATCTGAAGAGTCAGCTCATAAAGCAGTAGTTTCTGCTTTAGTGCAGGGATTTTTGATCTTTTAAGGGAAGAATCAGGAAAGTTAATTAAGGACTCTTCAGTTACATAATTTATAGAAACAGCAGGGGTATGCAAAAGTCACTAATGCGTTTTGGGGGGCAAGGTAAAAAGCCATGAGGTTCAAGGCCTTCATCTGCATTGACATGGAAGTGGTTAAGTGATGAGTAACAGAGTGCCACTATTGCAATCTGGATGGGCACTGGAAGCAGGCTCTGCTCTAAGTCATGAAAGGAGTGTTTGCTCCTTGTGTCCCTCCATTTCCATTTGTGAACGCAAGCAACCCGTTAGCCATAGAGAAACAAATACATGAGATGACAGGCTTGTACACAGACAATCTAACAGAATGCCATCTGGCACAGGTGTGAAAGCCGTAACGTTTTGGATTTTCATTCAAATATAATTATGTAGTTAATTCTGGTTCTGATAGCGGAATCCACTAATCAGATCCGCCTTTCATAAAGTTACATGTCAAAAGCATGCCTGACAATGTCTGTGACCTAAAGTTGTGTCAGATCGATGTACTATTTTTAAATATAATAATTATCTGCCGATATAAGTCTGGTGGTAAGGCAATATCTAAATAGAAGCCAAGGCTGGTTGTCGTATGGTGACTGATGAAACCACATAATTATCAGGCCCACACCAACTATTCAAGTTTCATCCTTGTCTGTTCATGACTACCCTGGTTGTCTCCACTCAACCGAGTGACATCATGGTCACGTGGCTGCCACTATTGAGCCCCTGGTTAACACCTCTCATTTAGGCCTTTTAAAGAAGCAGAACAAACACTGGCAAGCAGACGGGAAGGCTGTCGCAAGAAAAAATCAGAGAAATAGTTTCTGGCGAGCCAGCGAGAAGGCTGCCACTAGAAAATGACAGAAGGTGGCTCAAAGCTAGGGAGTCCACCGCAACCAGAACCACTGACCCTCCCTGGAGAGAGCACCATAGAGTAAGAGGAAGATGGGACAGTACCAGTGTCATTAATGTCCGAGAGGGGTGAAGCTTATGTGAATGCTAATTGTCAGCCCCTTATAAACCAGGGCAAACTTATAAGTGAAAAAGATTTACACATGGAGAGAAACTCAAGCAGGATGCATGCCATGGGGTAGAGGGCCCAGTGAAAGTCTAAAGTGACCAAACCAAGATGCAGATAATGAAGTGGACCAGGAGATCATTTACCTTCACCCCATCATTAGTCCCCTCCCCACCCCTTACCCCTGTGATTTGTCTCCAAGTCTACCCCCAACCACTCCATGCCTTCCTTGTGGGTTCTATCTGCCCCTCGTGAGGGTCTCTTTGCCCTCCCCTCACCCCTAGCTTGTCTTAAGCATCCTGTGCCCCCTTCTCTTCCCCTCCCCCACCTGCCCCTCCTTCCCTTCCTTTCCCTTCTTCTGTCAAAATCCGTCTCTACCCCAATTGCTGTCAGGCATAGTAATTGTAGCCGCTTGTCTTTGCAACCTTTCCCTCCCCTTGTCCTGTGGAATTTCAGCACTACCCCAATTGCCATCAGGCATAGTAATTAGTAGCTGCCCGCCTTCTACAGCCATCTTGCTCTCCCCTTGCCCCCCTTCAACTTCAGTCACCTAGCACTTACTCTTATCATTGTCCCTTGACCTCTGATAACAGATTGTCTGCCCCCTTACCTCCTTGTCTTCTCCTTCCTCTCCCTCCCCAGCACTACCTTGACCAGTCGCTGTCCCTTTAAGATAGTCACTTGTTTGTTCCTCTCCTTTTCCCTACTCTCCCCTCCACCACACTGCCCCTTCCCCCCTCCTCTTGTCACTCTTGCACTGCAACAATTGTCATCAAGCATAGTAATGCTACTGCTAGTATTGTCTCCTTTTTTTCCTTCCTCTCCTTTATTGTTCCATGCACTTGTACTATCTGTTATTATATGATAGTTATTCTCAGATTCTGATTTGTTTCAAGGACCTGTAAGAATGTAACTGTATTCTCCCAAGTCCCCTCCCTCCTTGAAGGGATTTGAAACATATTGTGTATAGGCGCTATACAAATAATCAATCAATAAATCAATTAGAGAATGCTACCAAAATACAGAAAGTGGACTCAATACAGAGAGGTGGCAGAGTAGCCCTGAAAAGAGGGCTATCAAGATATATACTAAGTATTTGGAAGGGGGTGAGAAAAGTCAACTTTTCTCTACTTCAATGGCATTTTTAGGCTTGAGAAAAACTGAAAACCAGCTCATTGGAAATTGATTAAGAAGTGTATCGTATTTTCATGAACAGCATCAAAACTAAACAACTTTTGAGCAAGGGACTGTGGCAAAGGTCAAACACTGAAAACTGTGATGAACATTTATTTTTGAGAACTGTTACCTGAGAAGGGGTCAGCAATAACCCGAGGAACATTTATTTCAAGAACTGTTAACAGAGGAGGGGGTCAGCTACAACTCAAGCCTAACAGGCATTTACTTTATGTATTATCACCTCAGACTCCACCTGTAGGCCCAATGCATCATGCAATGTGATCCCCTGTGTTTCCCTCCCATTGCTTCCCTACCCCTGCACTGGTCTCTCCCCTTTCACAACCACACCCAATGTGATTCGTTGAGGCTTAGAGGAAGAACAACCACACCAAGAGTCCCAGGGCAGCCTTGCCTGGGCAGCTGGCAAAGGGCCACAGCAAAGGGCACCTCATAGTGCACCTCGCTAGAGAACCTTCCTTACCTGTTTGTCTGTTCACTCTGGGCATCCCAGCCAATTCACAAAGGCTGTCTACAGCAACTTCCAGGTAAGAGACAACCATTTGGTTGCATAGCAGTGCTATATTTGCATCTTCTGAATTGTATTGAATTTCAATTTGTGTATAAACTGTGTGTTTAAGTATAGGTGCATTTTTAAGTAAAGCCCCTATATTGAATCTAGGTGTACATTGAATGTAGCCACTGTATTGAATCTAGGTGAATTCTGAGTATAGCCTCTGTATTACATTTAGGTGCATTTTTTAGCATAGCCCCCATGTTCAAATTCAGCTGCATTTCTTTGTATAACCACTAGGTTGAATAGGGTACTGTTGCCCTTTGAATCCTATGTAATACTGTGAGAGGTGTGAGGGAGAAAAACCTACCTCTACAAGCAACCCCTCGTCAAGGATGTGAACCTTTAGTTAACGACAAATGTGCTTGTGGATAGAAATAAGTTTCAGGAGGGTACGGGTTCATTTATAGCTAAGGTTCCACCACTATTGGCCAGCCAATATGTGTGATCTAGAAATGTAATGAACTAGTCAAACACCTAGGATTTGATTACAAAAATACATATTTTATTTTTATACATATATCTTAAAAAAGTTTTGTTTGTACAATACGCACAACAAACATAAAGACAGTTTACTACAACAGGTGTAATTCTATATTGTTACACTGGTATTCCTAAAGTGTCAAGTACTGTGCAAGGGAGATTCTCCAAAATAACTTGCATCAAACATTCTACTACAAATCATTCTCTCTTATTGACTCATACTCGTACATCCCAACATGTTTCCTTCCTCCACATCAGATTGAAATGACATTACCGGAAATTCCTCAGGAGCTACCTGTCTTGTTGGTGGAACTGACAAAACAAACTACATAAAATAATTGATTTTAGAGGGCAATGTTTTCGCTTCTTATTAGTGATGATGTGCTCGTAGGTTTTAGTCTATGGTGTGGTCCACGGGATACCATGGGCCTCATTACACGGTAGGCGCTAAGGGATTACCGGCACCGGTAAGGTCACCGGTGCCAGTAATCCCTTAGCGCCCTACTACGAGGTCCCTCAGCGGGTCCCGTCCTTAACGCCTGGTCTGACCAGGCGTTAATGACGGAACCCGCTGAGGGACTTCAGAGCAAATAACGGTACCGCAAATTGCGGTACCATTATTAGCTCCTTCCCCATTCCCATTGAGCACTATGGGGGCTCAAATGGGAATGGGGAATGGTATTTGGAATGGGGATTTACCGGGTCCTCTAGGGTCGGAATGACCCGGTAAATCCCCATACCACCTACCTGGACCCGGTACCCGGTAAGGGAGTAGCCGTGCCGCTAATAGCGGCATGGTTACCTCCTACCATGTAATGAGGCCCCATGTCCTCACCTGAAACATAATGAACATTGGTACCAATATGCCATATGTTCTCAAGTCATTTACCTTCTAAGCACACACATTTAAATACATTCATCTGTGCTTTTTCATAATAGTTGCATTGATTTGTTGAGCTGGAACTCATAACATGAGGTCATTCTGTCGCATGCATTGGAGCTTGTCACAAATGTCTTTTACCTGGGAATTGGGGTCTCTAATGTTATGTTATGTTAAGTTATGTTATTTTTCTTATACCGCGCCAAAGCCCGTAGGCATCCAGGCGCCGAGAGACAGATAAGGCGGCTACCAATGAGGAGGAATATGCTAATAGAAGTGGTGAGTCTTCAAGAGTTTCCGAAACACAAATAGGTCCCCGGTTTTACACAAGGTAGCTGGTAAGGCGTTCCAAGCCTTGGCGCCTTGGATATGAAATGCTCTGCCAAGCCCACGGGCTTGTTTCACACAGTGGTGGACTAATACAAGATCTTCCACTGATCTAAGTCTTCTAGAGGGTTGATAGACATTTACAACATCTTTCAGATAGCTAGGTGCAGTCCCATAAATAGATTTACGGCAGATTGTAAGTAATTTAAACTGAATGCGGGCCTCAACAGGAAGCCAGTGTAATTTTTTCCTGTCAGCAGTAATCTGTTCAGAGCTTTTCATCTGGAAAATGATGCGGATGGCTTTATTTTGTACTTTCTGGAGTTCATGGAGATCAGCTTTACTTGCCCCACATAAAAGTGCATTACAATAATCCACACGAGGTAAAATAACAGCTCTCACAAGTTTGGAACGATTTTCGATGGAAACAAGTGGGGCAATCTGTCTGAGCACTTTGAGATGGTAATTAGTGCTCTTTGAGATAGCTGTAACGTGGGCCTCACAATCTAAACTACTCTCCATGGACGTGCCTAACGTTTTAACTTTATGCACAACTTTTATGTCACTGCCATCAATTCTAAAGCCTGAGTATGCTTGGTCCAGTTTAGTTAGTGTTTGGCGGGGTCCAAAAACCATAAAATCAGTCTTAGAAGCATTTAGGCAGATCCAATTGGTAGACATCCACTTTTTTATTAATTGATACACCATGTCCACCAAGTTTTGGTCAGTATCATGATTACCAGTGATGTCAAGGACCAATTGAAAGTCATCCGCATAGTTACAGAAGAATATCCGGAAGAGTTCCAAATCATTACAGAGGGGGAGGATGTAAATATTAAACAATAAAGGGGAAAGACAAGCCCCCTGTGGGACTCCACAAGTTAGTAGTTGTGGTTCAGAGGCACTGTCCCCCCAATATACCTGTGATCATCGACCCTCTAGAAAAGATCTCAACCAGGCTATAGCATGTACAGAGAGCCCCCCGACCAGCTGCATTCTGTCAAGAAGGATGTTATGATCAAGCAGATCGAAAGCTGCTGACAAGTCCAGCAACATCAGCAGCCCCGACCTACTTTCTTCCAGCTTAGAAAGCATAAAGGCCTGTAGGTCGAGAAGGGCACCCTCTAATTGAGGGTGGTGGGGTACAGAATTGATTCTAACCTAAATTAAGACCCCAATTCTGTCTCTTTGCTTTGGGCTTGCAGAGGAGGTCTAGCACAACTCATTAGCCTGTTAAATGTAGGTTGCATACCTGAACTGTGTGTCTCATGTAAAAACTACACACTATCATTAAGCCATCTGTAAGCATTACCGAGTGAGTGGGAGACTTACCCGCAGTTATGGGTAGGCCACCGTGCACGGTGATGGCTTGCTGAACAGAGCGTGATGCTTCTGCGTCTTTACTTTCTGCTTGGGGTTGGGATAAAATGTTGGTGTCTGTGGGCGAATGCAATAGCACATGCTTAGCAACTATGGCATGATATCGTATCGCTCCAGGCGCGGTTTATAATACCCTTATTCAGGTCAGAGAAAGAAAATGATTGCGTCCTTACCTATCTTTCAAATTCATGGGTGCACGACTGCGCCCTTCATTCTAGCGTGGGTCTCTGTAATGTTTGGATGGCAGGAGGGCTTGGTTTTCCTGTGCTCAATGTGGTTGGCTATTGTGGGTACACAGACTGTAGCAGGATTTGGTCCATGTGCTGAAAGTTAGAGACTGTGGTTAAAGGCAGCCATTTTTTCAAGGGGCTAGACACATGGTCTAATGGCGAACATTGTGTTAACTGCTTACAGTTGTGTGCAGCGGTCACCCTTGTTGCTGTGGCCTTGCTTGCTGCTTACAGTTGTGTGCAGCGGTCACCCTTGTTGCTGTGGCCTTGCTGTTAGTCACAGAGTACTGCCGTTCTTTGAGCCTCTAGCGTTTCTGGCTTCTACCGTTTGTTTAGGGCTAGGTCCTTTTTCTATTTTATGGGCTGGCTCTCTGTGGCTCATTTCCTTTGCATGACTGCTGGTGGCTTAGTCCTCTTTTTACCTTTGTTACTATTGCGACTGTATATAAGATACTGGTTCCCAATGTATATTGCAGAGGGATTGTCCGCTTAAGAGTCTGCCCCTCAATGTTGATCGAAACCTTTGCGCATACACTTAGAAAGCCCCATTCGCTCAAAAGCATGAATAATGGCGGATTATGTATAATGCAGAGTATTTGTCCAGATAAAATGCCTGCCCCTCATTGTTGATCGAAACCTTTGTGCATACACTTAGAGAGCCACATTAACCCAAAAGGCTGATTAATGGCAGATTGTGCTGAACTAAGTACAGATAAGGTGCTGCCACCGGTATTGGTGTTGAAACGAACTGTTTTGCCATTATTATGGTACCAAGGTTGAATAGTGTCGCACGTTGGATTAGAGTCACTACATTATGCCACCATTGCGCATAGACATCTCTCTCATTCTAACATTGTGGTCCTTCTGTTTTAAGTGCAATCCTCTTCATTCTAAGTCTCCAAATGGTAATTTAAGCCATGTTTCTTCTTTAGCCTTACTAGACCAGCCAATCCAATTTTTCATTTAGGCCTTTATCGATGCTTTTTGCTAAATTAATTAGCTGTTGTTCTTTTTTAGGAGCATCCTCTTATCCAGGCTACTGTCCATGCCTGTTTTTAATTTGAAAAGAACTGACCATCTGAGTTCTTCTGGTTAATGTATTTGTTCAATCCAGTGTCACACTAGGGGTTCATTGGGAGCCCGGTTTTTGAGGCAGCTTTTGTGTTCAATTATCCTTAGTGTGAATTTTCTTTCTGTTTTACCAATTTATAATTTATTGGATGGGCACCAGATACCATATATGACCATTGTTGAACTGCAATTCATGAATTTGTTTTGTTTCCATGGTTTAGGTAGACCAATGTCTATCCCTCTGCTTTTAGTGATGAGAGAACAGGTGCAATTCCTGCATGGGAAATGGCCAATCATTTCAGACATGCCCCATTGCTCGGGCAGGCTTCTTTGTTTCTCAGGATTAAGGCTAATATCATTCTGTGTTATCTGGTCTTTTACATTGTTGCTTCTTTTAATTGCCACCATTGGTCTAATCACTTGTTTGTTGTCTTTTTCTAAGCTGTTCCAATTTCTGATGATGATCTTTTTGACTGCGTTGGATAGATGGCTATATGTGTTGAAAAACACTAGTTTGTCTCCTTTATTTTTGTTTTGTGGATTTGTGTATTCCAACAGCGAGTTTTGATTGTTGTTTTTAGCTCTTTTGAATGATTGTGAAGTTAGTTTCAGTGGGTAGCCTTGATGGTGTGGCTGTTCAATCATTTCTTTTTTGAAGTCGCCTTTGTACTGTTTCTCTTTAGGTGTAAAAATTGCCCTACTGGAAGATTGTCCCTCACATGATGGGGATGGAAGCTCTTGTAATGGAAAACTGAATTTCTGTCGGATGGTTTGTGGAATGCTTTCACAAAAAGTATTTTCTTTTCTTGTTCCACTGTGATTGTGATGTGCAGAAAATTAACAGGGTAATTCATAGAATTTCGCAGAAAAATGTTGCAAGCGGCTGGCGCAGAGTGTCCGCGTGCGATTGACTGCGCCAGGCACGTGCGCTAAAACCGATTTCCGCGCACAGCGTATTCATGGATTTCATGCTCCCAAACCAGCCGTGGCGCAGAGTATCGCAGCGACCCTGCAGCAGCGCCAGTAACGCCCCCAAAGAACGCACTCGCGCAAGGAAAAGCCATCAAAATCGCTAAATCATCGCAAAGGGCTGCGCTAACCCTGGACCAGTTTACAGGGCAGCCAAACAAGGAACGCAAAGCGGGTAACGTGCATATCAGGGGTACACGTGAAGTCATACACGCGATTAGCCAGGGTACGTGTATTACAGGGGTACGCGGGAAGTTCAACACGCGATTGGCCAGGGTACGTGTATTACAGGGGTAGGCGGGAAGTTTAACACGCGATTAGCCAGGGTAAGTGTATTACAGGGGTACACGTGAAGTCATACACGCGATTAGCCAGGGTACGTGTATTACAGGGGTACGCGGGAAGTTTAACACGCGATTGGCCAGGGTACGTGTATTACAGGGGTACGCGGGAAGTTTAACACGCGATTAGCCAGGGTAAGTGTATTACAGGGGTACGCGGGAAGTTTAACACGCGATTAGCCAGGGTACGTGTATTACAGGGGTACGCGGGAAGTTCAACACGCGATTGGCCAGGGTACGTGTATTACAGGGGTACGCGGGAAGTTTAACACGCGATTGGCCAGGGTACGTGTATTACAGGGGTACGCGGGAAGTTATACACGCGATTAGCCAGGGTACGTGTATTACAGGGGTACGCGGGAAGTTTAACACGCGATTGGCCAGGGTACGTGTATTACAGGGGTACGCGGGAAGTTCAACACGCGATTGGCCAGGGTACGTGTATTACAGGGGTACGCGGGAAGTTTAACACGCGATTAGCCAGGGTAAGTGTATTACAGGGGTACACGTGAAGTCATACACGCGATTAGCCAGGGTACGTGTATTACAGGGGTACGCGGGAAGTTTAACACGCGATTGGCCAGGGTACGTGTATTACAGGGGTACGCGGGAAGTTTAACACGCGATTAGCCAGGGTAAGTGTATTACAGGGGTACGCGGGAAGTTTAACACGCGATTAGCCAGGGTACGTGTATTACAGGGGTACGCGGGAAGTTCAACACGCGATTGGCCAGGGTACGTGTATTACAGGGGTACGCGGGAAGTTTAACACGCGATTGGCCAGGGTACGTGTATTACAGGGGTACGCGTGAAGTTATACACGCGATTAGCCAGGGTACGTGTATTACAGGGGTACGCGGGAAGTTTAACACGCGATTGGCCAGGGTACGTGTATTTCTGGGGTACGCGGGAAGTTCAACATGCGATTGGCCAGGGTACGTGTATTACAGGGGTACGCGGGAAGTTTAACACGCGATTAGCCAGGGTAAGTGTATTACAGGGGTACGCGGGAAGTTTAACACGCGATTAGCCAGGGTACGTGTATTACAGGGGTACGCGGGAAGTTTAACACGCGATTGGCCAGGGTACGTGTATTTCTGGGGTACGCGGGAAGTTCAACATGCGATTGGCCAGGGTACGTGTATTACAGGGGTACGCGGGAAGTTTAACACGCGATTAGCCAGGGTAAGTGTATTACAGGGGTACGCGGGAAGTTTAACACGCGATTAGCCAGGGTACGTGTATTACAGGGGTACGCGGGAAGTTTAACACGCGATTAGCCAGGGTACGTGTATTACAGGGGTGCGTGGGAATCATCACACGCGATTAGGCTGGGTGGGTCCTCACAGGTGTTCCCTGTACACCCTCCACGGCCCCTGCAGGCAGCCTACAAAACAGGGGACTACCCTGCACACCTGCTCATGTCCCCCTGCACCCCCACCCCCCAGCAGTGCAGGGGCAGCCTCCACCAGGCCCCCACTCATGTCTCTCACCACCCCCACCCTCCCGCCACCAGGGGCAGCCTCCACCAGGCCCCCACCCATGTCTCTCACTACCCCCACCCCCCGCCACCAGGGGCACTCTCCACCAAGCCCCCACCCATGTCTCCCACCACCCCCACCAGTGCAGGGGCACCCTCCACCAGGCCCCCACCCATGTCTCCCAACACCCCCACCCACCAGCACTGTGGGGCACGTGGCCAGCAGGCAGTCAGGCAGCAGCAGATGGCAGGTGGGAGCGTGCTCAGGGCTCTGGGGGGCAGTCATTTTGCCTCCTGGCCAGGAGCGTGGTCTCTCGTGTGTGAACGCGTGGACAGCCTGATAGGTAGTGAAATCCCACACGTCAGCAAAGGCCCTTAGCGCGTAAACCCGTCAACAGCATATGCACGCCTATAGTCACCAGCATATGCGCGCCTATAGTCACCTGCACGTGCAGGAAATTGTTGCGTGACACGTCCCAGTGTCAAAGCGTGTGATTGGTGAAAATCGATGTACACGTAGAAGTGACAAAGCGTGTGATTGGTCAAAATGGATCTACACGCAGAAGTGACAAAGCATGTGAATGGTGAAAATGGATCTACACGCAGAAGTGACAAAGCGTGTGATTGGTGAAAATGGATCTACACGCAGGAGTGACAAAGCGTGTGATTGGTGAACGTACACGCCGCATAAGTGACGCTGTACGTGTGGGCCTGTATATAAGGTACATGTAGAACACCATTTCCTTGTACGTGCTTTTCGTGGAGAGCGAGTGGGTGAAATCTGTACTTCTTGTCGTTTCACACGCGATTTACTTCACGGCGTTTCCAGTTCGTATTCCCTGTTACCTCTGACAGCTTTTTCTCTTTTTTCTCTTTTACTGGTTTACCTGGGCCTGTTCCCTCAAACAGTGTCCCCTTCTACTGTTGTCCTGTCTTCTCAGACAGCGTACACATCTTCTTTTGGCGGGGGTTTAGCCAGCCAAACGCGCTCATTCTTCACGCTCTTTTACCTGGCAGACGGTGAGTCACGCACGTATCCAACTTCTGTGCTTGCCCCGTGTGTAGCCTACCCCTTCAGAGGTCATTCTAGGCTGCGTGTGACACGCATACGTTCATTCTTGTGTTACTGGGTGCCACAGCGTAGTGCAGGTTTTTCTTTCTGCACACGTGGTCTAGGAGGGGTTGCGTGCACGTCATCTCCCTTTTTTGGGCCTCCTGTGCGTTGCGTGACCCGTCATCTTTCCCCAGGGGTTACAATCAGCCGTGCTAGAGCACTAGGGTACAATTACCATCTGGTACCCAACCCCTTTGACCCCCAATTGCCCAGGACAATTGTCTACAGCCACTCCCATACGCACATTAATATCAGTGCCATGGCTGGGAGGCGAGGATTCCGTAAGGGTGGCAAAGGTGGAAGAGCCACAAGTGGTGGCCGTGGTGGATCCGGTAGGGGACGTGGTCGTAACTTGCAGGGTGAGCCTGTCCCCCCATGTGTGGAGGACCAGTCAAGGGCACCCATCATCCCCCCCCTCCCGTTGAGGCTGAAGTGGCTGACACCATCCATGCTCAGCCCTTGTTGGACCAGCCCATTGTGGCACCAGACCTGGCTGACTCCATGGCTGACTTCCAGGTCAGCAGGGCTACGACACGTGCGCTGGTGCACGTTGATGCCATCATGCCACGTGGATCTGGGGCAGCAAGGTCATCTGCTGCACCAAGGAGGCAGGGCGGAGTGGCTGCAGGGGCAGCTGCGGCTCCATCCACCCCAGCCCTCACACACCCAGCCAGGACAGTGTCGGTCCTAGTCCATGCTGCTGACATTCCCCCTGACACCATCACACTAGAGCCAATGCCTGCACCAACTCCCATGCTGAGTGTGCAATCCCACACTCCTGATACAGAGTCCACCAGGGCTCCTGCCCCTAGTGTCCAGAGCGGCGCAGGACACTCAGGATCACCACCACCTTCCAAGCGGAAGAGGAAGAGTGCTCGTCCGGCACAGGCTGATGCCCCAGACACGGCTACACAGTCCGGCCCGTCCAGGAAGCCCAGCTTCACGGATGACGAACTGAATGCACTTGTCGAGTATGTGTCCGGACATGACAACGAGATGGTCATTGTTGCAGGATCCAAGACCACACCTGCACAACGCCAGGCACACTGGCAGACCGTTGCGGACATCGTAAATGCCCTTGGAATCGTGAGGCGCACAGCCAATGATTGCTATAAGCGCTGGAATGACCTAAAGCGCAGGGCAAAGAGTAAGCTGGCCTCAAGTCATGCCGCAACTCTAGTGACTGGAGGTGGGTCTCCAGTAGTAGACATGGAACTCACTCCACATGAGTCAGTCGCTGGGACCTACGTCACGGAGGAACAGATCCAAGGCGTGGGAGATCTGGCTGATTACGAGGCATTGTCCGGTGAGTGCACATGCATGTGTGTGTCATACATGTGCATGGTGTGTGTGTGAGGGCTTCTGTTTGGGTGCCAGGTGAGAGTGTGTGCGCCTCAGTCGTATGGGTCAGCCATGTGCTTCATGCAATACTTCCTGCGCAGCTGCATTTGGCCATAGCAGTATCCCTTCTGCCAACAGTAGACATCTAGCACAACTGCACGCCAGTTGCCCTTGAAGTGTCACCTTGACACAACAGATTTGCTTATTTTTCACTGTTCATTCAGTCAGTTTGTTTGCATTCCACCACTTTCACTAGGCATGTCGCTGTCCACTAGTCACATGTCTGACATGGGTATGGTAAAGGGGAGTGACTTTGTTACCTGGATATCATTTGTACACACATGTCCCTGTGCAATTTGACCATTACAGACTGGCAGCTCCAGGTGAAAAATCTGACCTGTTAGAATCAGAAAAGCTATTACATGCGGGAACTGGACTGAATGAATAGGTGCTGCCCTCCTCTCCATCTTCACTCAATAGCAATGGTACATGCCATCTGTGTGATGGCATGTGTGTTTCACCTGCCAATCACAGGCCAATGTGTGATGCCACTGCCAGGCAGCATGCAGAAAATTTGTTCATCTTCCATCTTGGTGTCATCAGTGTGTGCCGTTTGCCTGCACTTCATACGCAGTGAGGGTGCATGCATGGGAGGGTTTTAGTCATGTGGGACATGTCAATCAAGTACTGGTTCTCTTGCTTCTCAGCCCTCAATGTGTGCCATGGTGCTAATGCCTGTTTCCATTACTTTGTTTTCATGTCTTTGCAGGGGAAGACGCACCTGATACTGCTGGGGTTGTGGAGATGGTGCAGACCCAGGAGGTGTCCCAGGGCCGACCAACCACCAGTGAGGGACGTGGTGTGGTGGTGGGGGAGAACCCACAAGTGCTGCAGGTCGTGCTCTCAAGGGGTGTCTCTGGCTGCACCTCCCCCGAGCTGTACTCAGGTGTTGATTCGGATGAGACCTACGTGCCGTCGCTGGTGAGTGTTCCAGGGAGGGATTCTGTTCTGTCTCACCCACCTGCACCAGGGTCAGTACCCTCCATGGGGATGTCAGTGTTGGCAGCTATGCCTTCGGTGGTTACGGATGCAGGGTCACACTCCGCGACATCTGATCCTGTTCCTGGGCCATCAGATCAGAGGGGGAATGCAGTCCTGCAGCCTCAGGCAGTGCCGGCACAGCAAGGCGCAGTTCGCCTTGCCCCAGACAGGTGTGGTGCCCGCCGACGTGGTGGCCGTACGCCACCCGGCAATACCGCATGGGAGCAATCCATTTACGGTATGGCTACCCAACAGGCTGCATCATCCGAGATGATGGCTCAGGCCATGGATAGGGTGGCCACTTCCATTGTCCCCCCAGAAAGGCTGATGGAGCGACTAGAGCAGGCAACCGACTCCATCTGCCAGTCACACAGGGAGGACATGTTGGGGTCCAACAGGGACAGGCGGGCGGCACTGGCGACTCTGCAGGAGGCCATCTCCATTGAGTCCCAGGGCCACGGGGAAGCCCTGAGGCAGGAGCTCCTACACCTCAGGACGACTCTTGTTGAGCTTGAGGCTTCAACACACCAAAGGACAGAACAGCAGCTGGAGCGTCTCACCCGTACGCTCTCAGCTGAGATGCAGGCAACGAGGGCGGAGGTCCGGGCATCCCGTGAGTTGTTGCATGGGGACCTCCGCACACTCATCCTCCAGAACCAGACCTACCACACCCGCATGCTTGCAGCCATGGAGGAGCAGACTAGGGCCTTGCGTGGGCTGCCTCCCATAGTGCAACCACCTCCGGATGCAGCTGCACAGGGTGATAATAGCGACAGCAGTGACACTCCCACAATAGGGTAGCCGTGTGGGCCATGAGCCCATGGAGGTGTTTTATTTTCCCAGGATCCACGCAGGTGGGTTCTGGTGTGCATCCTGTCCTCGGACCTCCTGGGTGGCCTCCCCAACCCCCCCGGGCCCATCAATGGCCATTTTTGATTGTTTCTTATTTTTATTTTTATTTTGATTTCTTTTATTCCCAATTTTTTTGGGAGGATCTGTTGGCTCCGATCTGTTGGCTCCGATCTGTTGGCTCCGATCTGTTGGCTCCGATCTGTTGGCTCCGATCTGTTGGCTCCGATCTGTTGGCTTCCGTGGTTCCTGTGGGCATACGCTGCATTGTGGCTGGGCACATGCAGGCTTGTAATGTATTTGGTTCAGATGCTTGGGTTTGAGTCACACACACCCCTCCTGCTTCCCGTTTCCATGGGCTTGCAAAGGGTGTGCCCAAGTGACAGTGAATTACACAGTGACGTTGGACTCCCATGAGCTGTGTGGCCAGTCTGTAGTCAATACTGTGTATACATTCATAGTGCATATTGCTGTTGTGTTGTACACTGCATGTTGCATTGATGTGTAACTCATCTTCTGTGTCTACCTCCCAATTTGCAGGTCCATTCCTCAAGTCCACACAAGGACCTCTAGTCTGGCGAAGGGGACCATGTTGGCAGCAGTGAACCTACAACTCTACATGGCGCCAACACTGCACAGTTGGTAGTGGTGGGAGTGCAGGCATTTCCAGGTGGTGAGACTACTAATATGTAACCTTTTTGATGTCATGTTAATGGTACTACGTGCTCAAGTATGTTGTTGGTCCGGCATTGCTGTGAGCATTTCAGGTGTTGCAGGTTTCTAATAGTGCCACTGTACATAGTGAGAGTGATGTCATGTTGTGGGGATTACTTTGTTTACCTGCAATTAGCATGACATGGCACGGTGTGTCGTGTGGCAGTGCTGGGGTTGGGTTGGCTGACATGGCACTGTCCTCTTGTTGCATTTTGCAAGTGGGTATTCATTTTAGCTGCTTCAATGTGTAACTTCACAAAACTGCATTGGTGGTGTCTGTGTGGGTAGGGATGCACACATTGTGACACTTCCAGGTGAACAATCTCAGGCTGACATGGAATTCCCGGTTCATTCTCCACACATTCAGGATCAGTGTCAGGTTGAGTCATCATTGATTGTCAGATGGAATGTGCCAGGGCAGTGTGCACTCCACAGGGGTGTGATTTCTATGTGAAGTAATTAGCCACTAGCTGTGTACGGGCTGCCTCCCCCCGTGCCCTTTCCCCTCCCATGCGCAGCGGCTGTGCATGTGGTTGGGGATGTGGGGCCACCACCATGTCCACGACCAGGCCCCGGCGTGTTGCAACGTTGTGCAGGACACATGCTGCCACTATGATCCTGCACACTACTGGGTGAGCGTATAACAGCTGCCCGCCAGAACGGTCAAGGGAGCGAAAGCGTGACTTCAGCACTCCGAATGTGCGCTCCACTATGCCCCTGGTTGTAATGTGGGCTGTGTTAAATCTTACCTGGGGTGGCGTGGTGGGGTTCCGAATTGGCGTCATCATGTGGGGGCTGAGAGGGTAGGCACTGTCCCCTGTGGAGGTGGGGATTGGTATCATTGGTGAGGTTGTGACCTTGCTCAGTATCCAACATGCATGCATGTGCAGTGGCATACATACTCACCAAGCAGCCATGTATCGCCATGCCGCCCAGCTTCTAGGTCCCGGCTTAGGGTGGACATTCGGTAAATGAAGCTGTCGTGGGTGGAGCCGGGATAGTTGGCATATACTGAGGTGATGATTCCCTTGGCATTACATGCTACCTGCACATTGATGAAATGCCAGTGCTTGCGGTTCCTATAGATGTGCTCAGATGCCCTGGGGGGACGTAGAGCCACATGGGTGCAGTCGATGGCACCTAGCACTTTGGGGAATCGTGCCACTGGGTAAAAATCCAGGGCGGCAGCATGCCTTTCTGCAGGTGTTCTGGGCAGGTATATGTGCCTGCGGACTGATGGGCGTGCAGTCATGATGTTCAAGACCTGGTGTAGGCAGCGTGACTGGGTGGCCTGTGACACCCCACCCACTATGGCACTTGTCCGCTGAAATGATCCAGTGGCTAAGAAGTGCAGTACATTGAGGACCTTCTCCAGGGGGCTGAGTGCTTGGGAGCACAGGGTGGGTGATGTGAGGTCATCCTCCCACTCACTCACCAGGTCCAGTATGATGTGTGGTGGAAACCTGTACCTCCCATACACCTGGTCATCAGGCATCCCGAAAAGGCTGGTTCTGGGTGTGAATATTCTGGCCCTGACTATCCTCCTCCTCCTCCTTTGGTAGCCCACTGCCACTGCTGCTAGGAACGGTATGTTCATCCTGGCGTCTGAGCTTGTTATTGTTAAAATCCGCAATTTATGCTTAGCGCGTGTTCTAGGTGAGCGTGTGACCCGCGCACCCCTGGAATCCAGTTCCCAGTCCAATAGCGTGTGGAAATTCACACGCACCACGGGATACAGCGTGTGACCCGCGCACCCCTGGAATCCAGTTCCCAGTCCAATAGCGTGCGGAAATTCACACGCACCACGGGATACAGCGTGTGACCCGCGCACCCCTGGAATCCAGTTCCCAGTCCAATAGCGTGCGGAAATTCACACGCACCACGTGATACAGGTTCGCTGACGTACTTGCGTGTGTAAGTGGCCGCGCACCCATTAAATACACGTACATAGGCCAATCGCGTGTACGCGCACTTTTGTCCAATTACACGGGATGACACTCTGACGTGCAGTATCTCCACGTGTGCCCCGTCATCACGTGCTGAGTGGGGAACACCCGTGCGGGTCACGTCACAGACGCGCTTACGCGCTGAGGGACTCTGGTCCAATAGAATCGCGTATGCGTGCTGACGCGCTTACGCGCTAAGGGCCTTTCCTCGGATTTCACGCTGACGTGCAGGATTTTCACGTGCCAAATCACTCCGTATCAAGCTGGCCACGCGAAAACACACGGAAGCCCACGCTCCTGCCCAGAAGGCCGAGTTACTGCCCCCCAGTGCCCCGAGCAGCCTCCCACGTGCCATCTGCTGCTGCCTGCCTGCCTGCCTGCCTGCTGCCACCGTGCCCTGCCATTTGGTGCCTGCACATCAGCCATCTGCAGGGGTCCAGTTGCTGTGTGCACCCCTGCTGGAACAGAAGACTCCCGACTGGTATTACATCGCTCCACAGCCCAGCCCCAGGACCCAGTTGCCCACCCACACCTGCCTCTGGGGTTGCCATGTCGGGCACTTCCACATCTGGCACCAGTGGCAACCCCAGGCCAGAGGGGCAGAGGGGCACCAGCTTCACTGTCACCGAAGTTGGTGTCCTGGTGGAGCATGTCCTGGGGCAGTATGATGCCCTCTTTGGATCGTCCCGCGCCAGCAAGGAAGGACGGCAGAGGATCTGGGCCGACTGTGTGGTTGCCATCAACGCGGAGGGGGTGGCAACCCGCGACGTCCTGAAGATCAAGAAGCGCTGGGAGGACTTGAGGTCCAGGACCCTTGTGAAGGCCCGGCGCCTCGTGGAGGGGGGCCGGGGCCGCATGAGTTCCATCCAGCTGAGGGTCCTGGAACGCGTACGCCCAGCGCTCCACGCCCAGATCCTTGAGAGGGAGGCCCGTCTGGAGTTGAGCGGTAAGTGTCCATGCATTACTGTGTGAGACAGGGCATGTTGCGGTGTGCTGGTTCTATGATACTTGCCTGTATGTGTGCCATAGGCCATGTATGCATGTATGTGTGCAGGGACATCATGGTAATGCATGTGCGACCAGTGATGTGTGATGCACATGGTTGTTGCATGTGTTGAAATGCCGCATGGGGAGCCCTATTCAGATTTTGAACATGAGAGCATGCCAGTCTCTGTACGTGGACATGGGTGGGGGTGAGGGATGGGTGCTGATGCCAGGTACATATATGGTAGCCATGTCTGTGTGCCTGACCTGCGTGTCTGTGACTTGTGCATGCCATGGATGCATGACACATGTGTGTGACAATGCAGAGATTCAGTAAAGCAGCCAAATTACCCTTGTAACCGCTGTGTTTGGTGTGTTTGGGGCCAGATGGATGTGACTGAGGTGAAGTGTGTGCATGTGATGGGCATGAGGCATGATGCATGTGAGTTACATATCATTGAATGTTTCAAGAGTCCATTGGACATGCATGGAAATGTCCATGGCATGCACCATGCCTGTTACTGTGTGTGTTTTGCCTGGACTGACCCATGTGTTGTGGAGGGACATGATGGAAGTGTACTTTGACAGTGGTGCTCATCTGCTATTGCTTCCTGTCTAGGGGACCATTGTACAGTGCCCTGATGCTTGTGTTCTTTGTCTCCCTCTACGCAGCGGCTAGTGAAGAAGAGGGCGGAGACGGCGCTGTGGAGCAAGGCGGCGGGGATGCCCCCACGGCTGCAGCGGAAGGGGTGGGTGAGCCCCCACAGGGGCCTGCTACGGTGGGAGACGGTGAGGAGCCATCCAGGTTGGTGGTTTGCACAGAGGAGGAGGAGGCCGCCACTGGGGCACACATGGGGCCTGGTGGGGGCATCCCTGCTGGTGCAAGTGGTGCAGTCCAGGGCCAGGGGCAGGAGGCAGCACAGGTCACCGTGGAGGGGCCTGTGCATGTCGCTGTCCCTGACCCTGTGAGTGCACCACCATGCACCAGCAGGGATGCCCCGTCCCAGGCCCGTCCGCAGGTAGAGGGGATGTCCATGTCACCTGACTCCCCTCCACCTGCGGACGTGGGAACCCCTGGCCGTGCGGAGAAGGTCCTGATTGGGGTCGCAATGCGCACGGCTGTGATTCGTGATGCCGTGCGTGCTTCCCGGGAGGAGCACGCACGTCATCACGAAGTGCACCGTGCCGACGTGGCCCAATTGGGATCGGCCATGTTCGGGGGTTTCCTGCATGTGTTGGCCAATGTGGCGGCCCTCTCCTCCTCTGTGCAGGCTATCCACCAGTCGTTCTCCTTGCCGTCTTCCAGCCCAGATGCCACCAGGGCCCCCTGTGGACCTGCCCCGACCAATGCAGCCAGCTCGGTGGGGATCCCATCCCTGCCACAGTCGGGAGTCAGAGATCCAGCAGGGGTGGACACCAGAGCAACTGGACCCCAGCAGATGGAGGATGTGACGGCATCATCGGGCAGGGCACGTGCACGACGGCGTCGGTGGTTTCCATCAGCCTGGATGCCGTCGTGCTGGCACAGGCAGTTGCGTCGGAGGCAGCAGCAGGCTCAACGTGGGAGGCATCATGGCTCGGGGCCATCAACATCGGGGGTGCAGGCATCGGCCGGAGGGCAGGAGAACCCTGGAATGGGAGTGGCTTCCGTGTGGGAGAGGTTGTGCCAGCGGATAGGTGCGGAGCGGCAGCGGGCAGAGGAGGAACGGCTCACGATGGTCAGGGCGGAGGACTCCATGCGGAGGGCGCTGAGGCGGGCTGAGTGCCTCGAGGGTCTTCGCAGGGAGTTAGAGCTGGACACTGCGTTATCCCTGCGGGACCTCGGGGCCAGGGAACATGCCCGCCTCCAAGCCATTGACCAGGAGTTCGATGATGCCCTGGCCCATGACAACAACCAGTGAGCCGTCCGAATAGCCCGCTGCCTTTGTATATAGTTGTATAGTTAGGGTTAGGTTTCCTTTGTTTTTTTGAATTTTTTTTGGTTGCGATTGGACAATGCACCACTTTTTTGTATATAGTTCACTTTTTAGTTAGTAGTCAGTTAGGTTTTATTTGCTAGGGCTCATGGACCCAGGATGATCTTCTTAATTTCCTTATTTTAATAATTCAGAATTTTTTCTTGGACATTCATCTTGTTTAGTTTGATTTGCTTTGTGTTTTTTCTTGTTTGATGTTCAATACATGATATTTTTTTATTCTTCAATGTGTCGTATCATCTCATTGCTTTCAGGCATGTCATGTTGGGTGTTTTGTCATTCACTTGCAGCCATTGTGTGTGACAGACATGTGTTAAATTGCATTATTTACATTGGGGGTGTAACATGTAATTGCCTTTGATATGTGGGTGGGTGTGATAGTTGGTTGGGCCTTTTGGCAGGGGAGGATGGGCATTACGGACATGATTGGGGAATGTTGGGACCCAGGTGCAGGGGGGCATGGATTGGACATGGGTGGGGGCCTGCTGGCAGGTGCCCCACAGTGCTGGGGTGTGGGGGTGGTGGGAGACATGAGTGGGGGCCTGGTGGAGGGTGACCCTGCACTGCTGGGGGGTGGGGGTGGTGGGAGACATGAGTGGGGGCCTGGTGGAGGGTGACCCTGCACTGCTGGGGGGTGGGGGTGGTGGGAGACATGAGTGGGGGCCTGGTGGAGGGTGCCCCTGGTGGCTGGGGTGTGGGGGTGGTGGGAGACATGAGTTGGACATGGGTGGGGGCCTGCTGGCAGGTGCCCCTGGTGGCTGGGGTGTGGGGGTGGTGGGAGACATGAGTTGGACATGGGTGGGGGCCTGCTGGCAGGTGCCCCTGGTGGCTGGGGTGTGGGGGTGGTGGGAGACATGAGTTGGACATGGGTGGGGGCCTGCTGGCAGGTGCCCCACAGTGCTGGGGGGTGGGGGTGGTGGGAGACATGAGTTGGACATGGGTGGGGGCCTGCTGGCAGGTGCCCCACAGTGCTGGGGTGTGGGGGGGGTGGGAGACATGAGTTGGACATGGGTGGGGGCCTGCTGGCAGGTGCCCCACAGTGCTGGGGGAGGGGGGGTGGGGGACATGAGTTGGACATGGGTGGGGGCCTGCTGGCAGGTGCCCCACAGTGCTGGGGGGTGGGGGTGGTGGGAGACATGAGTGGGGGCCTGGTGGAGGGTGACCCTGCACTGCTGGGGGGTGGGGGTGGTGGGAGACATGAGTGGGGGCCTGGTGGAGGGTGACCCTGCACTGCTGGGGGGTGGGGGTGGTGGGAGACATGAGTGGGGGCCTGGTGGAGGGTGACCCTGCACTGCTGGGGGGTGGGGGTGGTGGGAGACATGAGTGGGGGCCTGGTGGAGGGTGCCCCTGGTGGCTGGGGTGTGGGGGTGGTGGGAGACATGAGTGGGGGCCTGGACGAGGGTGACCCTGCACTGCTGGGGGGTGGGGGTGGTGGGAGACATGAGTGGGGGCCTGGTGGAGGGTGACCCTGCACTGCTGGGGGGTGGGGGTGGTGGGAGACATGAGTGGGGGCCTGGTGGAGGGTGCCCCTGGTGGCTGGGGTGTGGGGGTGGTGGGAGACATGAGTGGGGGCCTGGTGGAGGGTGCCCCTGGTGGCTGGGGTGTGGGGGTGGTGGGAGACATGAGTTGGACATGGGTGGGGGCCTGCTGGCAGGTGCCCCTGGTGGCTGGGGTGTGGGGGTGGTGGGAGACATGAGTTGGACATGGGTGGGGGCCTGCTGGCAGGTGCCCCTGGTCGCTGTGGTGTGGGGGTGGTGGGAGACATGAGTTGGACATGGGAGGGGGCCTGCTGGCAGGTGCCCCACAGTGCTGGGGGGTGGGGGTGGTGGGAGACATGAGTTGGACATGGGTGGGGGCCTGCTGGCAGGTGCCCCACAGTGCTGGGGTGTGGGGGGGGTGGGAGACATGAGTTGGACATGGGTGGGGGCCTGCTGGCAGGTGCCCCACAGTGCTGGGGGGGGTGGGGGACATGAGTTGGACATGGGTGGGGGCCTGCTGGCAGGTGCCCCACAGTGCTGGGGGGTGGGGGTGGTGGGAGACATGAGTGGGGGCCTGGTTGAGGGTGACCCTGCACTGCTGGGGGGTGGGGGTGGTGGGTGACATGGGTGGGGGCCTGCTGGCAGGTGCCCCACAGTGCTGGGGGGTGGGGGTGCAAGGGGACATGAGTTGGTGTTCATTAGTTCAAGGAGACATGTGCCTTTGCTGGGGGGCATGCCCATGGTGGGTGGGCTGCCTGCGGGACATGACCAGGGATGCAGGGTAGTCCCCTGTGGTGTGGGCTGCCTGCAGGGGCCGTGGAGGGTGTACAGGGTACACCTGGGAGGACCCACACTGTGAAATCACATGTGGAACTTCCCGCGCACCCCTGAAATACACGCGCCCAGGCTGTTCGCGTGTGGAACTTCCCGCGCACCCCTGAAATACACGCGCCCAGGCTATTCACGTGTGGAACTTCCCGCGCACCCCTGCAATACACGCGCCCAGGCTGTTCGCGTGTGGAACTTCCCGCGCACCCCTGAAATACACGCGCCCAGGCTGTTCGCGTGTGGAACTTCCCGCGCACCCCTGAAATACACGCGCCCAGGCTGTTCGCGTGTGGAACTTCCCGCGCACCCCTGAAATACACGCGCCCAGGCTGTTCGCGTGTGGAACTTCCCCCGCACCCCTGAAATACACGCGCCCAGGCTGTTCGCGTGTGGAACTTCCCGCGCACCCCTGAAATACACGCGCCCAGTCTGTTCGCGTGTGGAACTTCCCGCGCACCCCTGAAATACACGCGCCCAGGCTATTCGCGTGTGGAACTTCCCGCGCACCCCTGAAATACACGCGGCCAGGCTATTCGCGTGTGGAACTTCCCGCGCACCCCTGGAATACACGCGCCCAGCCTATTCGCGTGTGGAACTTCCCCCGCACCCCTGAAATACACGCGCCCAGGCTATTCGCGTGTGGAACTTCCCGCGCACCCCTGAAATACACGCGCCCAGGCTGTTCGCGTGTGGAACTTCCCCCGCACCCCTGAAATACACGCGCCCAGGCTGTTCGCGTCTGGAACTTCCCGCGCACCCCTGAAATACACGCGCCCAGGCTGTTCGCGTGTGGAACTTCCCGCGCACCCCTGAAATACACGCGCCCAGTCTGTTCGCGTGTGGAACTTCCCGCGCACCCCTGAAATACACGCGCCCAGCCTGTTCGCGTGTGGAACTTCCCGCGCACCCCTGAAATACACGCGCCCAGGCTATTCGCGTGTGGAACTTCCCGCGCACCCCTGGAATACACGCGCCCAGCCTATTCGCGTGTGGAACTTCCCGCGCACCCCTGAAATACACGCGCCCAGCCTATTCGCGTGTGGAACTTCCCGCGCACCCCTGGAATACACGCGCCCAGCCTATTCGCGTGTGGAACTTCCCGCGCACCCCTGGAATACACGCGCCCAGCCTATTCGCGTGTGGAACTTCCCGCGCACCCCTGGAATACACGCGCCCAGCCTATTCGCGTGTGAAACTTCACGCGAACCCCTGTGATGCACGTACCCTGCTGAAATCGCGTGTTAGACTTCCCGCGCACACCGGTATACACGCACACGTATTTTTTGTCAGCGGGTGTCCGTGTTTGTGGGTACCCCTTTGCACGTCTTTGTTCCTGGAGGGCCACAGTATGGGACATTCATCATGGCAGTATATAGGTGCGATTAGTTGGCGCACCTTTTGGCGCACATTTCTTACAGCCGCAGAGACGCTACCGCCTGCTTTCTTGTGGCGGTCGTGTTTGTGCCTGTGCGCTGGTTTGAGCGTGCGCTTTTTTGCCCTATTCTATTCCATAAATACGTGTTGTAAGCGAGCGTGTGGGCGTTCCGCGCACTTGTGCCCTGTACTTCCCCCGTGACGCCCACGTTTTGGCAAGTTGTTCCCCATTCCCAGTGTTACGCCCGTGTTCCGCCTACTTTTGTTGCGTGCGCCGCGCTATGTGCGATTTTCGCTGTGGCCTGTGCGATTTTCGCAGTGACCTGGCGCACGCTGTTAGATGGCCTGTGCGCCAACGTGCGCCGCGCACTTTTTATCGCACATCGGTTTTCTCGCGCACGGCCTTCCATGAATCGACGTGCGCTGCTTTTCGTGCGATTTTCGCAATTGCACTGCGATTTTCGCTATTCCACTGCGATTCGCACGTTTTTGCCCACTTGCGCCGCGCTAATTATTCCATGAATCGGCCTCCAGGTTGTTCTTAACTGTGATTGAAAGTGAAATTGAGATATCTATCCTGATCATTTATCCATTTGCAGAACAGTTGCAAATCTGTTGTACTTCCATTCCATATGACCAAGAGATCATCAATATAGCGTACCCATGCTCGTATGGGTTGTTATAGCTAAGAATTTTGTTGAGTTCAAATGCTTCTTTGTATAAGTTTGCTACACTTGGTGCCAGAGTCGCTCCCATCAGGGTACCGCTTATCTGTCTGTAGAAACCCCTGTTGAAGTGCAAATAACTTTCAGTGAGCATCATTTCTGCACACCACAGTATGAAGGAGACTAGTGTTTTGATGACTGTATAGTCCTGAATTAGTTTTTCTTCGAGCATCTCAATTGATGCCCTTTGGGGAATGCTGGTGTATAGGGCAACCACATCCAACCCTAATATAATTTTGTGTTCTGGATCTAAATCCATTCCTTCAATTTTTTTTATGATTTGTGTTGTGTCTGTTACATATGAATGCATCTTTCGTACCAATTGTTGTAGAAAGTCATCAGCAAATCGGAACAGTGGTTCAAGCACTGGATTGACCCCAGATACAATAAGTCTGCCCGGGGGGGTCCTTTGTGGATTTATGACTCTTGGGTAGCGTGTAGAATTGTGGTAATTTGGGTTTGTCCATTATGAGGAAATCTGCCTCTTTCAGGGATACCCAGCCCCTTTGCTTCGCTTTTTCAATTTTGTTTGAAATGCTTTTCTGTAGCTTAGTCGTGGGGTCATTAGTGAGTGGTTCAAAGCAGTTGAGATCTAATAACTGTTTGTCACATTCTCTTATGTTAACTTCTCTGTCTTCTATTACAATGGCTCCTCCCTTATTGGCTTTGCAAATTACAATCGTTCTGTTGGCAAGCAGACTCTTCATCGCTGTTTTTTTTTGTTTATTGCTGATGTTGTTGAAAATGCTATTGCCACCTGATTGTTTTTCTATATGATCGAGATCACGGAGCACCTTGTTCTCAAACACATTCACTTCTACACTTTGTGCTTGTGTTGGCACACAGCAGAGGGATTTTCTAGGGAGAACCGTATCTATAGGCTATTTTCCGACTCTTTATTGTAAAAGAATCGTTGTAAGTGTATTTTCCTCATGAAGCTGAAGATCTCCTGTTGGAAGAGAAATGTGTTGTGACGGTTAGTGGCTACAAAGCCCATTTGTCTCCTTAGGATCTTTGTTTCGTCTGGGGTCAGATTGTAAGTGGACAAGTACACCACAAGGCTCTCATGCTGCATGTCACTTGTGGGTCCATGTCCTCATTCTTTGGTGCCCCTCTCTAAAAAAAGCTAGTCACTATTGCCCTTTGAATCCTGCCAGTGTTTGCCACAAATTTAAACCCTGCTCACCTTGAAGTTTGCCACTGTATTGCAAGCTAGCTGCCCTGTGAAGTTTGTAACTGGCACATCAGGTGTGCGTTGAGAGTCTGCCTTGGTGTGGGAATCTATTGGAAACTCCTGTCTGCAACTGACATGATTTTGGACTTGGAGTGGTATCAGCAATTTCACAGAGTATCTTCACTCTGTTTTGCAGGTCTGCAGAGATCGCTCTGCACTCTGCATTGTGACCTGCAGCTGTGGAGACATCAGACCTAAAATACCATTGAACGCGCGTCAGCACGTTTGTTTGTTTGTTTGTTTGTTTGCTTTATTTATTTGATAATGCGCACCAAGCCCTTGGGCAGCTGGGCGCAGCAATACAAGAATTCTCGAAACTTAGTTACAATGCCTGTCAAAATATAGTAAATACATGTGATTACAAAGTGAATTACAATACAGGATACAGTACAGTCAATTGGTATAATGTGGATACAGAAGTGAGGTAGGGTAGTCTTTACTGTTCATGGAGCATTAGGACTAGACAGTAGTAGTAGGTGAGTGAGAGCTTATGGTTACAGCAATGAGTGAGAAGATGGGTAAATTGCAGGTTCTTAGATAGTAGTTATTAGCAAGTGAGGAGATTATGGATCATTCGAACAGCATTGACTATGATTCTAGTGTATGGTAAGGGGCATCTGAGGTCGATAGGGAGTGTGTTCCATGCTTGAGCAGCTTTAACTGGGAAGCTGGTTCCTCCAGCCGTGGTGAGTTTGAATCTAGGGATGTCAAGCAGGAAGGTATTGGCAGATCTCAGAGGTCGTGAGGTGAGTTTCCTAGTGATTTTGTCCAAAAGGTAGGGAGGTGCTAGAGTGTTGAGACATTTGGAAGTGAGGTATATAGTTTTGAGGAGGATTCTGTCCTTTATTTTTAGCCAGTGGGCTAAATATTTATTTATTTATTGAGTATTTGCAAGTATACAACAAAGTGTTTCCAGGCACCAAAGACACCAAGGATACCTACCCACTGTGACACTACTTGCAACACAGGGGCATCTATCACAGCTGAGTTTGATAATAACAGCTCACTTTTGAATCACTGCTATTCTATACAAGCAGAAACTTTACAAATGCACTTATCAACTGTGGGAAACCCCATGGGAACGAATGTGCAAGAGAAAAGTACTTTACCTGAGGTTGGTCAAGTGGAGGATTGTTCACTAAGACTATCGCCATTCCCCTCTTTAACAGGCTTAATGGAAGAACTGTCCCTAAGTCCAAATACTTCATTGACAGAATTACAGATTGAGGAGGAAATTGGAAATAATCAAATGCAATGGATAGTTTAAACGAGATTTGCTCTACATTAGATGTGCATATTATGGCAACGAGCTTTGCTTTAAAACTCTTTTTTGAAAATAACTTTTAATATCCACTGCTTGGTGTAAAAAATTCCTTGATGCTGTAAAATATCCTAAAAAAACGTGATGTTAGTGGTGATAATTTAACTGCCCCTGTTCCCCCCAAATCAGAACATGATGTTTTTCTGCCTGTCACTGCCCTAGAGACTATATGTAATGACATTTTGGAGTCTACAAAAGTAGAAATATTATTGTGCAGTGATGACGACAAAGAGTCTGTGGTTCCACTTTCTAGTATAGCAAGAAGAAAATGTAAAAAGCGAAGAAATTAAGATTCTCATCTAAAGTGGCATCTATAATTGCCCAAGATGATGCTGGCCTACATGAAATGTCATTGCCAATTTTTTAAAAAAACACGGAGAAAGACTGCAGGGAAAGACAGAACGGGCCTACAAATAGGTGGTCATTTGACAAGTTGGCTACTGACTAATAGAGAGAAAAAGCTACGTGTAGATTGGCAGTTGTAAATCAAGCAATGCATTCAACAAAAGCAGACAGTTTGCAGGAGGGCATTGTATCTATGTTTGATCAAATAATGGTGGTCAATAAACCAGGTAATGTTAAAATGCAGCACCAGGTTGCCAATCACGTTCCGTAGGCAACTACTGGCACTGCTATCGTGCAATTAAAAAACCCAGTTTAGAAGAAAAGAGTAAATACTCTATCCCGCAAGCAATTTCTGATATCCAGTTTCTGCTAGTTCTGGCTTGGCCATTAATCATAGTCAACTGCTTTCTATTTTTGGTAATATGTCTGCCTGGTGGGGAATAATAAGCAAGGAGTTGTGTATGTGGAACAGGATAAGTCTGGTGAGGCTAAAGTATCAATTATACATTGTAATATCTCAGAGGTTGTCTCATTGTTCAGAGCCAATTCTGAGTCTCTACCAAAGATGGGCTATGATTTAGACTGTGCCTTTCCCCAGAAAACATTTAATAACACAGAAAGTAGGGTTGTGTCTGGAAAGGTGATCATGAAAGCGGTTTATGTGACAGATCCCCCATCTTTACTATCTGTATGGGACCCCTTGGTGAAAGCCCAGTGGGAACGGTTTTGCTGTTTTCTCCCTCCAGTGTTTACCAAACCATGATCGGATCTAATAATTAAATAATCTAATACTAGGGGCCATAACCATTTATTTAGTCAAGACGGCTCTTTTGGTCCCCTAATGCCTGCAGATATAATGCAGGTGGCACCCACATTGGATGGGTACTCCTGATAAATTAAATCAGCAATAAAAGTAGAAAAGGATCATCCATTTGGGGTATGATTACAATGGTATCTAACAGCTGTAGGAATAGTTGGGGCTTGGAAAAGTTGTGGGCTTTGAATAGCTGGGGGGCTCTGAATTGTTAGGGGGCTGTGTTACAGGGGACTATGGGCTTAGAATGCATATTTAGTGTTAGTGGGCTTATTTAGAGACAGGGCAATAGAAACACATGCAAGCAATGGCAATTGCAGCCGGCACGCACACCAGACGGAAATGCGCACATCATCAGAGAGAGCAGATGTTTATAAATCTTTTTTATTTCAGGATAATATTTCATTTTACTGACTATCTCTACATCTAAATACTTCTTCTTCTTCTTAATTACTGAATGCGTGGGTGGACTCACGCAGGCGCTTCCCCATCCAATAGGATGATTTGCACCAACCCACCAATCAACACATAGCCCACATAAACTCACAACTCCTCCCACCGCCCCGTCTGTCTCACAAAATCCAACAACACACTGCTCCTCCTCCTGCCTCTCACCCCGTCACCTCCCAGCAAAGCCTTCCCACTAATCTCAGCCACACCCAGCGCAGACAACCAAACCCTCATCAATTCTCTCTCCACAACATGTCTCTCACACCTAAGCAAAAAATGTCCCACAGTCTCAGGCACCCCACACACTGCACAGTCCCTCGACTCAAGCTTCCCCACTCGATACAGACAGTCATTCAGCCCCACATGCCCTATCCTCAACCGATTCAGCATCACCTCCTCCCCCTCCTCCATTCCAGACTTCCCGCATCCTCCTTCATCGACACTTTCCCACAGACACCAAACATCCACCTGCCCTTCATCCCACTCACCCACCTCTCCAGCCACATCTAAATACTAACATAAAGTAACAGGTTAACCCCTTCCCAGTAACCTGTAACGTGTCCTTAACAAATTTGTGCAAATTGGTCCAGATGAAATAACTTGAAAACATTTAAGTGTGTAAGTAGCAGTTGTGTGGCTTCATTCAGCATAGCAGCAGCTTGTGGCAAGCTTCGAAATATGAAATATGCTCTGCTATAGAACACCACTGTGTGCGCAGGAAGAAGATGTTACATTTGTAGTTAGCAGGCTCAAAAGGAAAAATACTGGGCAGGACGGATAAGGATTCCTTTTGAGTGGCAGTGACAGGTCATAAAAGGGACTGTTAGTGGGTGTGCTGATCAGATGTTCAGGAACCTTCTGGGAGACGGGCAGAAACCTTTCCGAATGCTGAAGCTGAGACGTGAAGGCAGAGTCCAGTGTTCGCAGCTTTTCTTATCTGTGTGCTGTGGGCGGATAAACGGAGGGGTATTCCAGTCTGATCAAACAAAGAAATTTACAGCTTGGAGGTAATTTGACTCACAAGTGAGGATTTGCTGCACAAATGCATGACAGGCAGCCAGACAGAAGAGCAGTTTGTTTTCATGTGTAATGTTTATCAATGTTTAAAGTAAATTCGATTTCAAAGGTTCATGAAGGAATTTGTATTGCTGTTGTGATTTTTTTCTATCTCTCAAACAGCTTCGCCTCCCAATTTTATTGTGCACAAGGCCATTTGGTAAGATAATGCTCAGTAGAGTCTATTAATGTGTGCAAGTATTTTAATGTCAAATATCATTTCTCATTTTATGAACACATGGTTTATATTGCATGATGTATTTTTAATCTGATCAATTCTGAATATCATTTGTTTATAAAATTAGAAATTTAAAACAAGAGAGTCGGGTTTTCATTGTATGACTGCACTATTAGCATGTAGACTGAGATTTCACATGGATTAGGACTATTTTACCATAGGTGGTAATTCATTTTACCACAGGTGGTAAAATCTGAAGTATGTTTTTGGTTTTCTAGTAAGTGCGTTTAGGAGTGTATGGTGTGTGTATACAATTACCTACTCATAATGTGATATGTTTTGCACTTTGGCTGCTAGAGCATATATCAACATTGTAAATAAGGCGTTGAGAGGTAGGGTACCGTCCCATATTATGTGTAATAAGTCCAGTAGCAGGTATTTGTGAGAGACCGTGGGATAAAAAGGACAAGTGTTAGACTATATTCTAAGGACAGTCTCACCACTATAAAGGAAATCCACCAATGTATCACTACAATAATAATATACCATAATAAGATACCACCATTTACCACAATAATAAAACACCACAAGATTAGGTGTAACTCCTCTAGAAAATATATCTAACATGGCATTACATCTAAGGTGATTCCTTTAAAAGATGATAGCAAAAATGTGTATGTGGTTGAAGTTGATCTCTTGCTTAAAGATATAACATTAGTAGTGAATATATATGATCCTCATGGAGGTATGGCCACACAAAATATTCAGTATTGCATTTATCAAAATGCTGTGTGATCAGTTGCTACTGCAATTGAATGTTAACATTATCGTTTGTGGAGATCTACACACTGTTTGCTGTCAGAGGTTGATCCTAAGGTATGCTCAAAGAAAGGATAATTTTTACGTAATGTATTGAAAATGAAGAAGTCACTTGAATGGACCAAGCATTTGGAAGATCTCGAGGTCTATAGGTTGAATGGGCACCTGAGAGGGGATGTGCCAGCTGCATTCACATGGAGTAATGGCAAGGTGTTCACTACCATTGACTATATCTACATGAGTGAAAGTGTAATGCATTTGGTAAAAGACCTCAATGTGGTGATGAACAACTATATATTATGAAACTATATATTATATATTTATGAACACACTATATTATCACATTGTTGCAATGTTGAGCTGAGGGGAAAAATGTATGATAAAGTGGCTGCTATCGAGGTCAGTTCAGATGGGAATCGGCTAGGCTGGATCGATAGGATTCTGGAAAGAATGAAGTCCTTCATGTGTCAAGGAAAAGTTGTCTTAACATCTTAACTACTGACAATGATATGGTAAAATGTATAACATCTATTGCCCATGACTATTTGCCTATTGGAAATGGTATATCTATCAATAAAAATGTCTTCCAAGGAAGAGTGTATGATAAAAACATAGCTTTTGTTAAAAGAGATATGAGACGAGAAATCAGAGGTATTGAGAGAGCTAACTATATAGAAGAAGAAAAGAGTCGTCTTAAAAAACAAATTAAAGATGAACATATAAATTAGCTGAAGTGCTATATAGCATCATCTGTTAATGTGGCCTGGCATGCGATGGTTACAGTCTTAGAGGCAGGTGACAGTAACAAACTGTGAACATCTTACAAATCTATCACTCAAAAGAGCCAAACAAATTTGGCGTGTTGCATTAGTGGACCAACTTGGTTGGACTTTCTTATGAAGACGTTTGCAGGTAATGATGAAATTGTTGTAATAAATAGTGGGACTGGGATTGTTTTCAATCATGCCTCTTTTGTGGAGAATCTAAAACAATGAAGTGCTCCGGGCCCAGATGGGGTTTGCAATATAATCCATAAATCAAATCCCTTGCTGTGGCCAGATATTTTGTGTTACCTATTTAAAAAGGTAGCGGCTCATGGTCTGGTCACAGACTCTTGGATGATTTCACATATGGTGCCAGTTAACAAAAAAGTTAATTGTAATAAGCCTGTAAATTACAGGTTGTTGGCTCTTTTTTATGTGGCCAGTAAGAGCTGTTCAATGTTTATACTGAAAGAAATGAACAGGTAGGTTGAGAAAAATTACATCCTGAACTGGTCCAGACTGACTTTAGGAATGGGCTCTCCACTAGCATAAACATTTTTGCTAGCGACACATTGATAGAACAAATTAAAGTAAAAGATGCCCTATCTCTATAGGTTTTATTTGGGGACTTTACGTCCACATTTGACACTATAGATTGTAGTACGTTTTTGTTAAAACTGGAGAAATGGGCTTGCCAAATGACTTATTGTATGCGTGTCAGCTGTTATACTATGACAATAATGCTGAGTGTAAATAAATGGTTTGGGGGAATTGTCTGATACTGTTCCTATCAGGAGGGGAGTCAGACAAGGTTGTGCTCTGGCTCCCCTCCGGCTTAATATCTATGTAGCAGACATTGGTAGTGCTTTGGGATTAGTTAAGAATGCTCCCACAAGGTTGGGTACTAGGAAAATCGGTTGGCTATGTTATGCTGACAACTTTGCAATCCTAGAAAGTACCTATACTGACCTATATCACAGTGCGCAAGCCGTTTTAGAGTATGCAGACAAAAATGGGTTGATTGTGAATTTGAATAAAACCCAATACATGGTATTTGGCATAAAATGCTCTAGACACACAAGAATTCGGTTCACTTTGGGTGTTGTGGATAGAATACCTAGTTATAATTACCTGGATTATGAAATTGAAATCGGTCTGTGCTCCAATCTATTATTAAAGAAAAGAATATCAAAGGTGCTTTCACTTCTGGCTGCTATAATGCAGTTCTCCAAAAGTAGAGCTGGTTACAGCCTCATAGGGGTGTTACATGTTTATAAGCAGGAGCTTTTACCATCACATCTCTATGCATTGGAAACATTGTATAGTGACTACACCATATGGACTGATAAAATAGAAGGTACTTTTTGGAGGAAGATCCTGGTGTTACCGGAATCATCAACAAAGAAGATGTTAGACTGGGGTTGCGGCTATTTTCTATAGCCAGCCAGATAAAGATAAATCAGGGGAAGCTATATATTAAGTTACTGTATGCCCTGGATGGTTCCCTGTTAAATATTGGGAGGCTGCTCATGACTATTCATAAATGTGCTACCCTAGGAAACTTTAAAAAACGGAATGGGGGCTATTTTGCGTTAATTGGGTGGACCACAAGATGAGAGGAAGGCATTGGATATGTACTGAAATCTTTCCCTAATGTTCTAAAAGATGAGACTGGATTAAAAGTCATGAAAAAGTACTTAAAATGAAATCACTTACAACTTTTGCCCAGATGTGTTTTAGTTTGAAAAAGCCTAAATAGTATGTAAGGATTTCTCCCTCATTAAGATTAAGAAGAACATTTATGTTCCTCAGACTAGATATGCCTGAGGTTCTGGATATTCAAGGTGCTTGGCTTCACATTCCAAAAGATTAACACACCTGTCGATTATGTCTTGATAGCCAACAGACTGAAACAACAACACCTGTATTAACATCATGTAGTGCTATGAGAAGGACATATGTGCAATATTATAGTAAATATGTGGAATAAATGGGAAGTATCGTAAACTTTCAATTTTGGTTGAGATATATATTTTTTATTTTTGCGGTTAGTTAACATTTGACTTTTCACAATAAATAAGAAAAATAAAATAAAAACAAATTCACTTATACAAAAAATAAAAACCTGCTTGAACAAAACTTTTACACCAATCAAATTCATTGCACTACATACGTCCATTTGTTTTACAATCTTACAAGCATTCAGACCCTAATAATTAAATACAATTTAGCTAAAAACCTACCTTAAAACTTCTAAAGATAAAAATGTGTCCCTCTCTGCTGACAATCAATTCCAGCATTCCTCAGAATATAACCATTAGATATTGTGGATGAAACAAGAAAAGTTGTGAACCCTTTGCTGTCTTATACCTATGCATGATATAAGTAGATGTTTCACATGTTACTTACCGGAGTTACAGAGATTGCACAGACCTTCCGGCAAAGACCCCTTATTCCTAATTCTCTGTAAATCATGGGTGACAAAAAAGTTCATGCAAAACCTTAGGAAGTCCGCCCTCCACTTTGTATTTGGGACTCTCCTAAGATAAAGTAGCCTAGAGGTTTGTCGGTTACATGAAAGTACATACCCTAGCAGTTTGTCGGTTACAGGAAAGTACCTAAAACATTTCCATTTGCAAATGATGCCCTTGTTAAAATCCAATCATTCTGACCAGTCACATTTTTCAACTTCAGTGGGTTATCAATCAGTTCTTTTTCAGATGACTGGCATTTCAGTTACAGGGCTATGGCATCCTGTTTCAACCACCAGAGACAGTCATTGGTATTGCTTTCCATCAAACCACCTATGTCTACATAGAGAGAGTTCTTCAGAGGACTTATGATGGATCTATAAAGCATAATCCTTCTCCATTCTACATATGATTGTAAGGATTGTAATCCTAATTTGGAGTGTAGCCTGGCCATAGGTTGTGAACCTGGCAAGTTGAGAACCTTTTTCCAAATCAAACTAAGGGTAAGACTAAGCAAGCCAAAAGAGCATGATGGATTTCAGGAGAAAAAGAAGAAAGGTATAGAAACAGTTGAGTGTCATTGGCATAAAAGTGATGGGATAGCGAGATACAATGTGCACAAAGAGAAGAGAAAGGGGCCTAAGACTGACCCTTGAGGTACCTCATGGGTAAGCGAGAAAGACATAGAGGTCTTGCCCATACAGGAGACAGAAAACTTTTAACTGGACAAATAGGAGTAACACCAAGACAAAACAGAACCTGTAAAACCAAAAGAAGAAAGTGACAGGAGAAGTAAAGAGTGATCAACAGTTTCAAAGGCAGCCGAGTAGGAAAAATAGAGTAACACATTAGTTACAAAATGGGATCATAGTGAAGAGATTGCTATCCAACTTAAAAGCACAAACACAGCAGCAGTATCTTTCAAGGGTAGATATATGCTGCTTGTTTAATTATACAAATTTGTATGTAGCGCTATTCATTTTACATCTCCCTATGTCAGTGCATTGTGTAACAGCATACGAGATCATGTAGCATAACACACAAATAGGTTCTTGCCCTTTTAAACCAGAACATTTCCAAGCAAATTGTGAAACTACCAAATATGGTTGCTGATTATTATTGCAAAATGACTACCAACAATTAGATGGGAATGGAAATACTGTAGTATAAAGTAATGGCCCAGGTGGAATTCTCATCTAAATTCTTGTGTAATGTGGGATGTTATTCCGCAAACCCATATAGTGTAAATAAGATGGGAAAAGTAGAGTTTCACTAGGTGGACATTAACTTTGTCGGGTTGTGATATATATGTGGTTGGCACAGTACATTATTTGAATGATAATCCTAAATGAAAGTGAGCTAATCTTCTACGCCACAGTACCCATTTCTTTCCTAACCTAACAATTGATGATAAATTGATGATAAAGCATGTTCATATTAAGAGAAAGCTATGCATGAACCATGCCATTTGCAAACTCATACCTATATACAAACAGTCAAACATATTATTGGTATGTCCTCAATTCATGAGGAAGATGATAAGTGAAGAGAGCTGCAAGATAATGTACTGCCACTTAGTTGCTCACCCAGCTCCAGTATGTACGCCTTAAAAGCCTCTACTAAGAACAGTAGGCCAACTTCAGGCACACAGCATTGAGTATACTGCTGGACACATAACTGGGCCCACCCATCCACACCCTCGCTTCTCCCGTCACCCATTTAATCAGTCCTACTTAGGTGTCCTCTTCAAAGAACATGCAAAGTCAAGCAACTCCCTTGTTCGCAGCTACTCAAACATCATAGGTAAAATGGCCTAATTCGCTATCCTGCATTTTACCTACAAAATAATCACTACTACTGCTACTCAACAAAAGATGTCAGCATGTATGTCCTCCCTCCACTGTCCATCCCTACTCTCACTAGGGTTTGAATGGCCAAGTACCCTGGCAGCACTAGAAAGCTACTGTAGTCAACCTCATAAATAATCTAATCCTTAGAGACTGCATTAGCAATTTAATTGGATTCACCTGAAAAGCAAGGCAACACAAAATTGGAGTGCGCACCCTCCCCCCCTTTTTTACATGTAATTTGTGGAGATCCGGACTCCAGAGGCTGCAGCACCAGGGATATTTTGCCCCACAGTGAACCATAGTTACGGTTTTCCCCCCTCCCCCTGCTAAGGGTAAGATGTGTGCTCCTGGAGGGGTATCTTTCCTTGGTCACCTGAACTGAACAACATTTTTTCACTAAAGCTCCCATAATCCTTAGAGACTGCATTAGCAATTTAATTGGATTCACCTGAAAAGCAAGGCAACACAGCCTCCCTGAAGAGTGTAGGGACACGAAAGCGCTAGGAGGAGGAGAACAGCAGCACAAATGCAGCAGAAGGGATCTAACCCTTTGAACATGTTGGCAACAATTGGGATCTAACCCTGTGAATTGGACACTTTTGGGATTTAACCCAGTTATATATTTTTTCTTTCTTCAGGTAGTATATTGCCCAGGAATTGGAGTGCGCACCTCACCCCACCTTTTTTTACTCATAAATAATACCCTTGCCCCATCCCACAGAACATTTCTTCAGTAATACCTGACATACTGTAATCATAACTTCAGAGTACAACTCCCAAACCACTTCTATAGAGGAAAAAAAATGTTCACTAGAATCTTACCAATTGAAATTAACTTTCCCTGTAAATGGCAGAATCCATAAATTAGCCCAAATAAAAAACACATTTCCCAACATCAAAACCAAGTTGGCATTTATCAGCTGCAGTCCATCATAAGACTTGTCATATTTGAGGCCACATTTAAAATATCCACAAATCTAACACAAACGTAGTTACAAATATAGGATCGTAGTGAACAGCTTGCTATCCAACTTCAAAGCACAAACACAGCAGCAATATTACATTTAAATGGGAGTGGAAATACTGCAGTATAAAAGAATGCCCCATGGAGACGTTGCCTCTATTTGCTTGAGTAATGTGGGATGCTATTCAGCAACTCATATAGCGTAAATAAGATAAGAAAAGTACATTTTCATGAGGTGGGCATTAAGTTTCTCTGGTTGTGATATATATCTGTGGTTGGCACACCACATTTTTTTAATGATAAGCCTAAATGAAAAGTGAGCCAATCTTATAGGACACAGTACCCATGTCTTTCATAACCTAACAATTCATAATAAAGCATACACATATTGAGAGAAATATATGCATAAAGCATGTAATTTGCAAGTTCATACCTATATAGAAACAGAAACACAATTTATACATTACTGCATACATGCTGAAATGCAAACTATAAGTCCCTACCCACTTAGCCACTATGCATTCACCTTCTTCATTTTGCTTCATCATTTCTCACAATCCATTTACCTGGTGTATTTTGTTTGAAATGTCAAAATACTTTAATAATACAAGCTATACTCGAGCCATAACTGTACAGTACAATTACAAAACCACTTCTCAAAAGAAAACATGTACACACCAAACTTACCAGTTCAAATTAACTTCCCCAGTAAGCTAGCAGAATCCACAACTTTCCACAAATAAGAAAACGAACATTATCAAACATCATCACCAAGTTAGCATTCATCAGCTGCACTGCCTGATAAAATGAATTCAAAGGCACATTCCAACACTTCTACAATTCTAACACAGTAGCAAATCATCAATATAGGGTCAAAGAAAACACCTTAAAATCCAACTACAAAGCACACAGAGCTGCAATATTTGGCAAAGATACAGTTATGCTGCTTGGTTCACACTAGGATTTCTAATGCTCCCCCATCCATATCACATTTTCCAAAGCCAGTGAGAAACACCTTTAATTGATAATAGATGTTGTTATCACTCATAATCACAGCATAACATGTAATACTGCTTCATCACTCTCCTAAAAACAGAGAATTCAAACATGGAAAACCCTACTTTCCAAATAATACTTATAAGCTTGACTAAATCAGACACCTACACATACTTCATTTATCTTAGAAATACAACAATTCATAATATACATAAATATAGAAAAACACACAATCAATCATCTTCAGCTGCTCCAAATAATGAATAGATCTTCACAATATCCAAACACAGAACATGGGCGCACTCTGAATCAAAATGTCAAACGTTCATAAAAAGGTAACTTTCATAGCTTTCAGAAATCAAAAAGAGGACTGTAGAAAGCAAACAAGTAACATGAGCAACACATTTTATTACAACCTATAACAGTCAATAAACCCCAACACAATCCTTCCAAAGAATACTTTGTAGAACGTGTACAAATTGAATTACATAAAACATTTTTTTCTTAATTTGACAAATTACACAACAGCGGCCATAACCCTGGTTACATGGCGAAGACCCCCCTGTAGAAGTGGGTACACATACATTTTGAATGCGCTGGAAAACACATATTGTAACGTTTTCAAATTTAAATCACACATGCCTTGAGGTGAGAACATCCCAACAGAAAGACTATCAGAGAAATACTCTTTGCCTCTATTACACTTAAAGAAATCTTGCAACATTTCTGTGTGCTCTTTTTTAGATGATTAATTAATTATATTTTTCCAAAGAGAAAAAAACTTGGGCCCCCTGTCAAAAATATTTCTCCACAATTGCAACATATACCTCTCATTTCAAACACTCCATCTAAAATAATATTATAGAACCAACCAAGAAAGCTTTGACAGCACATCATCTATGTCCTCAATATTACTATTAACCCCATTCTCAAATTCTCAAATTCTCCACAGTCTTCTGAACAATCAAAATCTTCTCCTTCTAAAATTGGCTGCATGTTTCAAATATCCAATCAAACAATAAATATAACACCACAAATAGCACAATCTCCTACAACTACACCTCACTCCGAAGCAACACAAATGTACTATGTAAAAAAAAACTCAATACAATGATACAATATAATTTACATTTTTATTGGCATATAAAAACATCCCTGAAAAATAAATGTTTTGATAGGTTGAACAATTCAACAGCATCTGAGGTACTTGACATCCCTGTGGCAGCCAAACATCACACAGATAATGAACAACCAATCAGAAAGTTATGGTAATTTGAATATCTGAAGTGACAAGCAGTATTTCTTCATAGACCCTAAAATGGAAAACTATATGCAATGGCTGGAGGACAATTACCCTACAGAAGAGGAAATTAAAAAAGAAGACGCTGAAGAAAATGAACCAGAAGAAAATGTACCACATTCAGGATTTTGTGAGTCCATTCTTTATATTTATATAGAATGAGACAGACTATGAATAATATTTTAAGGAACACATAACACTCACCCAAAACATATACTTTATCTACCTACTATCAAATGTCTATACAACCAAGACAAACATTTTTAAAGCGGACTATATCTTCAATTGTTTAAAAATATTAAAAATATGTTCAAACAGATAAAGAAGTCATTCAAGTATCAAGAAGAATCAAACACGAAGCACCAGAAGAACTACCCACAAAACTAATCATGGATTGATTAAAAGAATATAACAATGATTAATTAATGTTCAAAAAGAAGTACAATTAATCAAAAAGGACAATGAACATTTAAGACAAATCATGGACAGTAAAAATCCAGATAATTGGAGTAAAGAAGGTGATGTATCATGTGTTCCAGCTAAAAGAAAAAGAAAACCCACAACCACATAACCCCCAAATAAACCTGTTTTCAACAAACTTTGTTTGCATATGTATTTACCTTTTTCAAGTGTGTACACTTATATGATTTATTAATGAATAGAAAGCATTTTAAATGTTACAACAACCGTTTACAAACACTACACTGAACAATGCCCACATGTCATTTTTTCCCCCAACATTTTCCATTAGCGCGCATACATAAAGTTGGGTCTGGTATAGCCGCACACAAACAACCCCCAGTTGTTGCTACTCCTCATTCATAGGCGCTGCTAGAGTTGATTGACTTTTATTCTAGCCACTGTTACAATTTTAAACATTGTGGGGCTATTCACATAGATTTGTTATAAATATATACATAATAAATCAGTTCTAGAATGGACTCTTTTGAGTAAAACCTGCATACTTTTTTCCACATTGCGGCTTATAGCCACGGGTATGGACCAACAAACCGTGGCTAGCACCCGCCCCAGTCGTTGCTGCAGTTAACCAAACATCCAATATGCAACGGTCCATTGAGCTACACCATAGCTGAGGTTATTCATCTATGTTAAAAAAAAAAGAATAATAATATTCTTCTACCTGAAAAAAAAGAAAGCCTAATCAGTTAAACAACACACACACTTTCAGAAACTCAATTGAATGCACACGTTTTTTGACCCTCATATGTTGTATGCAGTGTATAACATGCACTATATAAGATACGTTTGTGCATACAAAACTGTTGTTCTCTTTCCACATACTAATCAGTGGGTCATAGGGATAGAAAAAAATTCAATTTGGATTAGAAAAAACCTTTAAAAAAGCAGTGGTTGTGCAGAATCAAACTCCACACATTAAAGGTGCTGCCACCAACAACCAGAGACTTGAAACACCCCCAGCAATACATTCCAAGAATAACCAAGAATGCCAGAGAGGTTGAAAAAAGGCTTTTCAAAAACAAATGTGATGCTCCCATCTCCAGTAGTATCACTATGTTTTGAATATAGTTTGGCCTTTCACAGAAGTTAACTGTCCAACATTGGGTGACAATCGACTGGGATGATGAGAACAATACAGCTACAACACAATACAATACAAAAATAAAAAGAATGACTCAAATGAACTTACAAAACACCATCAATTGTACTAACTCACAGACAATTAAAAACAGCTAAAAGTATTGCATAGCTGAAACCGCATTATAATTACAACAAATACAATCAAGTCAACCTTCAACCTCACTAACATCAATACAAAAACTAAATGCCCACATATAAATGCCATTGATTGACAAATCTAATTTTGTAGTCCAATGTTAGTGAAAGTTAAAAAATACATTAAATAATACTTGCCACACAATCAAAACAGATGAAAAAAATGATAATAAACACCATCTCATAGCAGTAATTAATATAACTAACACACACAACACTGTAAATAAACCTTCAAACATGTTAATGTTTAATAACACTTTCACATCACCCACACTCCTGCCATGTACACAGGCAGAGTTGTGCAATCAAAAGGATGAAATTGCACAAAATGCTGGCTTTTATACTTTCCAAAATTAATACCATGAAAAAGGGGACTATATACACATAAAACTACTAAGATTGACACATTTTCACCACAACCTATCATGGACAGCTAGAGAAATTGAAAAATAACAACAACCAATAACAAATAATGAAACTCACAGAAATCTATTTTTTCCCCACCCAGCATCGTTCATAGCCGCAGCTATTAGACGCAGCTTCAGATCTTGCTTTGTATTCGCGGCTACCCGTAGATTTTGATGCAAGTCAAAATCAAACTAAGTCGGCCTCCAAAATTTCAAATGAAATATGACAACACTTAAGCCGATCAAATAAGACACACAAATAACATTCTGTGCTGTATTTTCAACATAACAATATGATTATTGCACAGAAAATGTATATTTATAGACACAGCTGTAATTATAACCGTGCCTATGGGTACAACCAATAAAATGATGGAAAACGTTGATGCGCCTTCACACATGCTTTTTACAGATGTGGTTATACAAAAGTCCTTTGTGGACATTGGCTGCTAGCCGCGGCTATATGCAAAAACATTGAATAAAAAAATTGGTTTCCACTCCCCCAAACACCAAGCAAGTGTCCTAACACACATACAAGCCCCCCTCCACTCCCTATGCTCCTCCTCCACTCTCCTGGTCTCTCCCAATCCACAAAAAAATGCAATGCATCTATGATGTAGCTCACCCAAAATGGTAGATATCCGCTGCTACGAACGTCCCCAAACACACGCTGTTCCATTAGCCCTAATATCACTGCGGCTTCACAGGGATCCACCCGAGGGTATCAATGCTATGTACTGGATAGCCATGGATAATCACAACAGTACCATCAACCAATTACAAACTCCAAATCACACACATCATCCATGCCCTGCTCGTACAAACTACTAGAAATTCAAACTAGGAACATCTTTATGTTTCTTGGAGCATTGCTGGTGACGATAATGCGTGGATTCTGTGTGATTAGAATGATAATTAAGCAGTGCAAGAAGACAACAAAGACAACGAAGAAAGCAGTAGGAATGAAGATCATGATCAATGTTGAATCTGGGCTAGAACCCAAAGAACTGACTTATTAAGAGATTAGAGACTGTATAAAGGCCAGTATCTCTGCACATGAAGGAACAAAGTCCCTTTATCCAGGAAACCACTAGAAGTTTGTGGGACAATGGATCTACTGCAGTCCAGGTGGACAATACAAGCTTATGACCTCGAGCGTTGATGACCATGTAAAATCAGTAGGATCTTTGAAGGGGGTAATGAAGATATGGACCCCAAAGAAGCATGTCTTCAAAAGAGGATGTCTAAATGTGGAGACTGGTGAGAGAGTGGTCAATGAATCAACCAGAGCAGGGAATGTAGAGGAGGAGTCAACAGCCTCTACCAGAAGTCCCGCCCCTAAATTGCATATATGTTGGGAACTGGAAATAGTGACAAAGGCGACACCTGTAATGATGCCAATAACACGAGCAGCCTTTGAAGCAAAGTACCCATTGAGAAAACCGTTCTTGTAAAGTCACACTGAGAAGAGATAACAGAAGAGAAAGTAAAGAGAACATATAGAACCTGGTGATGAAGTAAGAATTGAGTAAACGTTCACATGTAAAATGAAAATTACACGTGTGAAGAGCACAGATGAAAATGCAAACCATTTTATAATTGTACAGATGCTGTAATTCAAGAAGACCAAGTAATCATAAAGGCTGGCTATACGTAGTGAACCGATTGTGGCGATGCGCCATGGTATATAAATTCATACAAATCTGGATGCTCCACATTATGTTTTAGCAAGCTGGGATACCATGAACAGGGAAGCCAAAAGTGTGGCACAGTTAATAAAAGTAGCTGAAGAGCAAGAAAAAATCCAAGAGGGCTTGTCTGGCCCAGTGTTAAAAGGCCAGTGCAGCCTAGAACTGGTTGTCTAGCTTCAAGAGTTACAATGAATGCAAGAGATGGCCAAGCCCCTGCTAAGGTACAGCAAAAGGACAATGAGTGCCAAGTTGTATTTGTTTTAAAACCATCAAATACAGAGAAGAAGCTTGAAACGTGGTCTCTAGTCATGTGACCGAGATGCAAATAGACTATGGCAGAGGACGCTGACACGAGAAGATGAAAGCATGCTCGCACTTCCTTTTCATTCCCAGGAGTTGTGAAGCTTGCAAGGACATGTTCAAAGGCTAATTGAACGACAGAAAGTAAGAGTGATGATAGATGTTGGGCTAATTGGATGGGGAGGCATGGTTAAGCCCAACCCACCAACACCTGGGATACCAGCTTGCGTGCTGCGAGCATGTGGAATACTCCAGGAGGGTACAAGTGTGCCAACCAATTATAGAGGGTCATGTATCAAAGATCACTATAGTTTTTGAACCAGTAAATCGTTGTATATTTTATGATGATTAGGATGACTTGCACTAGAGGAGGGTTTAGTTGCCCACCTGACAATGGAGACCCACTCACAACCCCACACCCCATAGAAAGTATATGTAGATGTTTCCTGCTATCCAACCACAATCCAGTTTAAGTTTTTATAGTTTGCCATGTTTTGTGACGTCAGTGATCACAACATTTTACTATAAAAACATGTTTTTTATGGAAATCTTTGAGACTTTGCCATGAGATGTCCGTTGATGTTTGTTGTACTCCCTAATTTAGAGAATTGTTGATAAAACAGCACACCTTTTGCCAACTTCCTGAATCGATCTTTTTATTGATGTTTGAGTAACTTCTGCATCCCCATACATCCTATAGGAGCGCCACCTAGTCTTAGAGTGCCTACAGGTTCGCTTCCCTACACAGTTCAAGGGTTGGTCTCGTCCACAATCTGACCCAAAGGGAACCAGGCCGATAAATAATGGATAGGCTCAAAGGGAGTGTGCCACATTCCAATTGCATCAATGCGTCAGGAGCACTTGGTGGTAGTTGCAATAGTTTTTGTTGAATACAATTATTTTCTATTATTTGCAGGGTCTTTACATTCTCATACCCCTATATCTCTGAGCCATAGAAGGCAGATGAGACTGCCTACATCTGATATAACTATAGTGCTGTTTAAATTGCATCTATCCTGTGATGGCGAAAGAAGGACTGGATTGCCCCTCTATATTTGTAAAGCATGGCTGCCAACCTGGCTAGCTGGTGGGCCCATCCGGGGCTTGCCTGAATTCTCACCCCCGAATAGTCCAAACATTCAACCCATTCTTTTATATGGTTATCAATCATGATTTGAAGGGTGACACTCCGCCTTTTGTATTAATAACCATCAACTTCATCAATTACATGAAATCTCAGTTGGAGCCCACTCAAAAGCTTCTGTATAGAAATCAGTGATGATGAGGGAATTACATCTCAGAAAGGATGGTCTGCCAACCCGACCTCCCTTTCAACAAACTCCATGACAACACTATAGTGATCACCTGTGCCCTGCTGCATGAGTGTCCTGATCTGCAGTACTCTTTAGTGGAAAAGAGCAGGATCAAAGGTTACAAGTGCCCACTTGATAGCTGGGGTGACATCAAATTCACTTTAGCACATAGGCTGCATTTATATTTGCACTTCTGGTCCAAAAGTACATAATTATAATGAACACTATTCCCCCTAGACTGGCTCTCTCTGATGCACCCTGCAGGACAAAATGCAGTAGGAGCTGTCTCTCTTTTTTCCGGGTCAGGTAACACGACCCTCCACCAGTACAGCACCTCAGCAGGAGCTGTTCTGGGAAACAGAAATCAAAGTACACACTCTAAACAAATGGACTAGCCTAACAAATGAGTGTTAAATACCAAAAGACCTTTGATGCTATGGATGTGAGAAAGCGGCAAGGTGAATGTAGTCAGAGCAAGCTCAGCAAAGATGGGAAAGGAGTCCACCACCTTGCTTTACTCTGTACCTCTTCTTCCATTCTTACCCGTATACTTTCTTTAGCACAAAGCACTTTGGGTATGATGCATCCAGAGAAAGACCATTTGTGACAAGGATAGGGATTGGGCACCTTAATTCATTCATTCATTCATTCATCTTTTATAACACGAGTGTTACCGGAGACCAGTCTCTAAGTGCGGGACTGGTCATTAAACCTGTGTGGCTCTGCATTGTCTTGCCTCCAGGACAAACGCGTTGCCACTGAGCTACTCTTTCGGCCCACCACCTTAAAGAAGACTTGCTTTCTTCTACCTCTGCGGGACCTTGAGCCTATTAAAGAGGGGGTCTCTCACACCCAGGATTAATTTTTATCATGAGAGTTACCTATGTCTTATAGACCTATCTCTATTCTTGACTCTACCATCAAAATAATCGGAATATATGGCATTTTAGCATGTATGCAATTAGGATTTTGCGAGGGTTTAGGACAGATGAACAAACTGTGAACATGTACCTTATTGTGTCGATTGTCATCTATCTGAAGACATACATGTTATGTATTATATTTATGAATCTCGGATCTGCTTTTGACAAAATCAACCAAAGTCAACTATGATTAAAGTTAAGCTCTATGAACTTTATTGCATAGTTAAAAAGGCTAGTCTCTTTATTATATTTTAACAATAAGGCGCGTACTTTCAGGTCCAAAATGTCATTTGAATCCATGCTTCATATACATCATTTATATTAGCATATTATCGACTGTATTGCTGATGTGCTGTGTTTTGGTAATGTACCTACCCCAGTTTTGTTGGACATAGATGATTCAGTCTTAATCGCTAGAACTCCTCTTGTGCTTCAACACCTACAAGCTGCGTACCGCAATTTTATGGGGAAATTGGATCTGTCAGTCAATGCCTCAAAATCTGATAAGAACGCTATCAAAATGTGTGCATGGTATGACAATCTTTTAACCGAAGATTGTGTGATGTGCAGCATATCATGAAACAGCAAATGAAAATCTTGCAAGCAATAGGAGGGACATCTAGATTCATTAAATGTTTTAACGCAAAACCGAATGCTCTGGCCCTAAGAATTCTTGAAGCAAAACCTAAGGATATACTTAAATATAGTGCCAGTTTATGGGCATTTGCCACCTGACATGATTACAGACAGACGAAACACGTGTTTTTTTTTAAAAACCTTCTAAACTTGCCATCTTCCGCTGCCCCGTTGCTGTCCACGATGAGCTGGTTGGGGCTCATCTCGAGCATTATTTGCATTATGAGTCTGTTAAGCTCCGGTTAACAATGTGGTCCAACAAAAAGGCTGAATTGTCACAAATAACATTACATCGTATAATTTCCTGTGAGGTAAATTGCATGTCCATTCCTTGGTTATTTTTTAAAAGAAATACCTGGCCAAGATACATGCTGCTTGTGATTTTACGAATCCTGTCAACATTACAAATTCGGCAGGTGCCAGCATAATGGGCTATTTGCATTTATTTTAAATGTATTTGTGTTAGAATACTACACACAATTAGACAAAACATTAATTTAACAAATCATACATATCACATGTAAAATGACTAGTCTATTTTACAATCCATACTAATATTCTATAACGCATGATTCAAAAACAGCAAGTAATCATGTATTTAATATTTTATTAATCACCCTCCAAAAGTGCATAAGTGCAATAGTAAGCGAACTATATTGGTGAGATTTTCAATTAGCCCACAATTGGTCCATAATAAACCAATCAAATTTGTCTACATAGTTCCCTAGATGTATACAACTTATTTCGTGTAGATCATTACATTGCACCAATATGTTTACAGTAATTTCTAGCACTTGTGACGACTGTCAGATTTTGCCACTGCGGTGTTTTGCTGTGTGAGATTTAGCCACTGTAAGATATCTACCAACTTCATATTTGACCATTGTGAGATTTTGCCACTGAGAGGTTCTGCCACCATGAGGTTTTGCCACTGTAGGATCTTGACACTGTAAGGTTCCAACACTTTGATTTAGCCAGGACAAGGTACTTAGCAACATCATTTGCTGCCAATGTGAGACCTTGCAACTTGATGTTCCTGCAATTGTGAGATTTTGGCAATATCAAATGTTATCTCTGTGGGATCTAGCCACTATAATGTTCATACGTATATCATATCTTGCCACTGCAAAATGTTGCCACATTTGGGCTCTTGCAATGTGAGAGTTTGCCACTGGTAAGTTTCTACCACTTTTAACCTATCAGACTCTAACACTTTAAGGCCTCACCATTATGAATGTTCAAAACGTTAAGGTTTTACACTGTGAGGCATTAGCACTGTAAGGTTCTTCCACTGAGAAAGGTAAACTCTGTTAGATTCCATCACTTTCAGAATTATCCACTAATGTGTTTGCCACTTTAAGGCCTTTACCAATATGAGATTGTACCACTGTATGGTTCTTTTACACTGAGATGTAGCCACTGTTAAGTCCTACCACTGCACAATATTACCAAATTGAACCACTGTTAAGCTAAATCACAATCATATTCTTCCACTGCAATGTTGGACCACACTAGGGTTTTACCACTATTAGCCAATGGTAGGTTATACGACTACCAGATGTTGCCATTTCACCACTGGAAGGTTGTATCCTGGTGAGATTGACTGGGTTTTGCCTAAGAAAGAATTGATCAGATGTTTATTTCAAGTTACATTTTTCCATATTTGTTTTTGTATTTTGTGCATTTAGGAGACATTACGTTCTTTCGCACATAAAATCAATAACATACAATAGAATGACATTAAAATGACATTCAAAATACAAAAATACATTCTCAAAAACCGATAAAATAGTCATAGGTGAGCATTTCAATTTACACATTTTTGAATTAATCATAAATCATAAATTAATTAATTCTCTCGATATGTGGTCGCTTGAAGAATGTGTAAAGTTAATTTTGAGCCAGACATAAAAGACAGAAGCAAGGATAACATATAACATATGATTCACCACATATGATTCACCACAATATAACATACTCTAAGCCAAATTTGACACATTTTACATATTCTCTTATGTAGATATCATTCAAAATCTTGCAGTCTGTGAGGGCATGTCACGCCATTGTTACGCTCACATGGTATCCACAGGGACGCCACCCAGCTGGGTTACTCGCTGGCATGCTTCTCAGCTTTGCCCTGATGTGGTCTGCGGGGAAGGTTCTGCCTGAAAATACAGGAGGACTGTGTTCAAGACTGACCGACTGGGGTAAGTATCCTCCCTCCACCCCCGTATGCTTTCAGTCCCTCTGGCACCCTCTCCTCACCATGTGGTAGAATTAGGCGTGCTCGCCGTCCTGCCTTCTTCGCAGGGGCGATTTGTCTTTCATGGGCGAGTGCGGTCCAGTTACTTCACTGACGCCGCCACGTTTGATATTGTTCAGGTAGGTCTTATTGCTGTTCTTTAGTTTTGTTGCTATCCTGCATGCCTTTCTTTGTTTAAAATGTCTCTTTTTTCTCGCTTAGGTATGCAGAGCTTCAGCGTGGCAAACTGGCTTGGTTGAGCCCTGCTGGTAAATGATGGCGCATTAAGAGAGCTATGATGCGGTAAATAAGCGCTATGCGCAGCGCTGCAAAGTCTTGCCTTTGCTAAGCTGTGTTTTCCTTCCGTGTAGGTCACGTTGTTCTTCAGCGCGAGTGGAATGTCCGGAGTGGTGCCAGCTGAGAGGCGACCAGCCAGGTAAGTCGTTTGAGCAGTTCGTAATTTGTAAATGTCTATACAGCTTTCTTTAATGTTGCCTCTATCTTCCTCTTTCAGGTCGTTCTGTCCGGGAGGCGTGCAGATTGGAGGAAGCTGTTCTCAGTAGCTGTGAGTGTTTAAAGATGAAGACTGCAGGTAAGATGCTGCTGCTAATGATGTTCCTTTTGTCTCCTTGCAGGTTCCGCTTCTCCGAGGTTCAAGGAAATAGCTGGACACGGTGAGCGAACACGTTGCAAGCTGCAAAGTAACACAAAGCATGCTCTGCAGTCGCCCAGGTAAAGTAGTACCAGAGAGTTTGTGTCACTATCCCATCCTCCATATGAGACAAAGCTGGAGAAGGCTATACATGCAAGCCGAAGTACTTATAGGCATGGAGTGTGTCCAGCTGAACACTATCAAGTGCCCACAAAAATGCCTCCTTGCCCTTATTCCGCAAATCATGGCCTTGGTCTTAGAGATGTTAATTTTCAAACCATTGCGTTTAGAATATGCTTGCAGCACATTTAGAGATTTTTGCAATCCCATGGCGGTCCTGTCCATGTCGCTGTCCACTGTGTCATTGGTCGTGCATAAAATTAACTGCCTCCACCTTGCCAAATCGCAGACGACTTTAAAGACTGCTGCATGTCAGATACATAGAGGTTCTAAAGGAAGGGTGCCATGGCGCACCCCTGCTTCAGTCCCATATTAGTGTGATAGAACATTGACAATGCTCCCTCATGTGAGAGTCTGACTCTAACCCTGATGTCGCAATACAGGAGTTTTATGAAGTGAAACAGTGTACTGTCAATGTCCCACGCTAGCAGTTTATCTCATACCGGGGAGGTGATCACACTATCAAAGGCAGCACAATAATCCACAAATCATAAATGCAGTGGCGTACCTGAATAATTGGAAGCATCAGATATAAGTGTCTGGATAATCCAGATAGAGTGGGTGGTATTAAAACCTTGTCTGAAGCCTGACTGATGTGGGCTCGGAAGATGCTTGCTTTCCATCCACTCATTCAACAGTTGAAGCAACCCTGCAAAAGGCTTGGAACTGAAGTCTAGCATAGCTAATAAGTGGTAGCAGGTCAGATTGTCACAAGATCCCTGTTTAAAAAACAGGGATCGATATCGAATCTTGCCAAAATTGTGGGATGTCGCCTACCTTGCAAATGCAAAAGAAAAGCTGTTTCAGCAAGGCAGTCCAGAAGGTTGGATCCATCTTCAGGACTGCATTGCAAAGTTCGTCAGGACCCACAGCCCGAGAAGCTTTGGATTTCATAATAATTCCCACCAAATCGGCCGTCGCAACATGGGACCAGACTGTAGTATTTATCATAGCGGTTGCTGTAAGGGGGCACTAAACGCCTTGGAGGAATAATAAGGATCTGTGATGTAACGAAAAGAAAAAGAAAAACCACAAGTACTCCACTGTTGTGCTTCAAAATATAATTGTATTTAAAAGAATTCAAGAGGTAGACAATTCATTTAATTGTTTTTGAATTGGCTTCTCACATAGTTCCAATGTTGGACAATTATTTTTCATTGTCATTCACATTGTTTGCACAATTGTATATGCTTATTTCAATAGGTACATCCCAATATAGGACATTGCATTACTTTCATGATGTAACCACCCCAGTCTATCTCTGCAACGCAGCTAACTTCCTGGGGCACTGAGTTAGCTCGAAAACATCCAGCATTTGCCAACATTTCTTAGAATAGTGGGTTACAATTCAGGTGTCAATAAACTGCCATCTCGCAGATATTTAGCTTGCTTTGTGACCCTTTAGCCACGCCGGCTATTGTTTTTTTTTATAATTTTGGATTAATCTCTGCATGCCAATGGCTACTTACCCATTGTATTGTTTATTTATTTATAGAGCTCACCTGGCCGTTAAGCAACTGGGCGCTTACAGAAAATAAATCTTGGGTTACAGGTACATAAATAAGTTACATTTCTTATGTTACAGGATCATATATCAAGCATTTGTTATGTTACAATGTCGGAAGACTTACATGTGAGATATGTTACATATATCAAAACATTTCTTACGTTACAATTTTGGATGACTTACATGAAAGATATGTTACAGTTACAAGTGTTTACAAAAAAAATATACAGAGTATTTGGTACAGTTGGGGCATTTAGCAGTCGTTGGTGTTAAGCCAGAGTTTAACGTTAGCTTTGAACACATGGAAGGAAGGGGTGGCTCTAAGTGCATCTGGGAAGGAGTTCCAGAGATGAGCTGCTAGAACCGGGAAGCTGGACCCACCCAGTTCTTTTCAGTTTAAAGTTGGGGACTTTGATGCTGTTTGAGAGGGCCTTTCTGATGGGACGTTCAGAAGTGTGCTTTGTGAATTTTTCTGTGAGGTATGCAGGAGCTTTGTTGTTCAGACAATTGTGTGTTATGTTCAGAGTTTTAAATTTGATACAGTCATTGATGGCCAGCCAGTTGATGGCTCTTCTATGGGCAGATATGTGTTGCCCTTTGGGAATTCCTAGCACTGTTCTAATGGCATTGTTCTGCAGGGTTTGGAGTTTGTTGATGTTATGTTTACTGGTGCCTAGGTACAGTGCATTACAGTAGTCTAATTTGGAGAGGATGAGGGCTCGCGCTATGGTGGTGCAGCTATCTGTGGATAGGTATGGTTTGCAGGCGTGGATAAGTTTGCAGGTGTAACTGGTTGCTGAGGCGGTAGCATTTACTTGCTTGTCGATGGTGAGAGCTGAGTCTAAGTAGAATCCTAAGGTTTTAACTTCCTTGGCTACCTTGATTTTGATGCCATCGATCATGATGGAATTGTACAGCTGGGGTAATTTATTCAGTTTGTTGGTAGACTCGATGATTAAGAGCTCAGTCTTGTCGTCGTTAAGACATAGGCCATGTGTGGCCATCCAAGTTTGGATGATTTGGTAAATGTTATTTATGAGTCTGGTGTCCTTTTCATAGTCCCCCTGGATTGGGATAAGAATCTGGGTATCATCGGCGTAGTTGGTATATGAGACACCTAGTTTGTCCAATATATCAAAGAGAGGCTTTGTAAAAATATTGTATAACGTGGGGGAAACACATGACCCTTGAGGGACTCCACAGGTGATGGGGACTGGATCCGCTGCTGATGAAGGTGAGAAGACTCTTATGGTTCTCTGGTCCAGGAATGAATTTATCCATGCCGTGGCTTTTGTAGAGAAGTTGGCTGCCGATTTGAGGTGATTGCAAAGTATCTTGTGATCTACCAGGTCGAAGGCAGCTGATAGGTCTAGGAGTAGGAGAATAGAGATGTCTCCTCTGTCTTTGCACTCGTCTAGTTGGTTTTTAAGATCAAGGAGAGCCGTTTCAGTTCCATGTCTTGGCCTAAATCCTGATTGTCTTGTCCCTAGCAGATTGTTGATCTCCAGATAAGCTTGGATCTCAAGATATGCAGCTTTATCTAAGATTTTAAGGAGGAACGGGAAAGTTGTTATGGGCCTATAGTTCGTTGGGACATTGGGGTCCAGGTTAACTTTTTTTAGGAGAGGTAATATCCAGGCATCTTTAAGGTTAGTTGGCACAGAGCATGATTTAAATGAGGAGTTAATAAATGATGTGACAAAGGGGGCTAGTTCGTGTGCAGCAAAAATAATAAATTCAGTGAAATTGTCCTGGTGACTGATTCTGACTATGCACGAAATAACTTTGTGGAGTATTTACCTGGCTGGAAAGCGAGAGGCATGGTTACATACAACAAAAAGCCACTTAAACATGGAAAAATGATACAAGCCATAGACAAATAGGTGTCAGAAAATGATTTGAAAATATACTGGAGTAAAATTCGTGGGCATTTAAAAACACCCGGAGAGGATAAGGAGGGAAATGATAAGGCAGACCACCTGGCTAAAATTGGGGCTGTGATGGGAGAATTGCTACCGATAGATGATTTACTGGGTGAAATACAAATTGATGCAGTAACACGTTCTAAAGTACCAAAGGAGGTAGATCAACCAGTGGTACAGTGGGGTCATGATACGCCAGACCAAGATTTGATTAAAGCACAAAAGAATGATCGAATTTTGGGAATCTATTATAATCATTTGATAGATCCTGAACAAAACCCTTTAACAGAAAATGATTGTATGGAAAAAGAAGAGTTGAGGGTGCTATTAAAGAATAAAAAACGAATAAGATTACAGGATGGACTCATGACTAGAGAGTCCATAACAGGACAGATACAGCTGGTGGTACACCTTTCATTCAGAGGGCTAATGCTACAACATGCACATGATGCAATAACTGCAGGCCACAGAGGTTCACAAAAAACATTGGAAATACTAAAAGATTATGCTTACTGGCCACATATGTCCCAAGATGTGGAATTATATACTAGAGGATGTCTAGTATGCGCCCAATTTAAACCTGCTTCACCAATGCATAGAGCCCCATTGATGAAAAGAGGCCTAACTCTTCCATGGTCAGATTTGCAAATAGACTATGTAGGCCCTTTAAAAAGGTCGAGCAGAGGAAACCGTTATATTTTAAGTATGGTATGTTTAATGTCAAAGAGGATTGAATGTATTCCTGCACCAGATTGTAGTGCGCAAACAGCAGCCAAATTGCTGGTGAACCATGTGTTCTCAAGGTTTGGGTTGCCACAAAGAATTGAGTCAGACAGAGGAAGTCATTTCACAAGTGCTCTAATGAGTAAGGTATGGCAAATACTGGGTGTGAAAAGGAAACTACATATCGCATATCGGGCAGCGTCTTCAGGTGGAGTTGAACGGAGCAATAGGTCTGTTGTGGACATTTTAAAGAAATTTGTGGCAGAAGCAGGTTCCAGCTGGGATTTACGTTTACCGTTGGTTTTGATGGCAATCAGATCAACTCCTGCCAAAGCAACAGGTATTAGCCCACATGAGGTCTTAACAGGTAGGAAAATGGTGTTACCACAACACCTGCTATACAGAACACATGAGCAGACACTTGTGAGTGCATCCACAGTTCATGAGTACATTAATGAATTGAGGAAGCATTTGCAACATGCATTTGCTTTTGTACAGAGAAATCTAGAAAGAGCTGCTGACAGTGCAAAGTCATAGTATGATAAAAGAACATCAGTGAGAGAATACAGTGTAGGGGATCAGGTGTATAAGTTTCATTTTGGAAAAAGTAAACAGAAAAATTCTAAATTTCTAGCAGCCTGGCAGGGGCCATTTCGAATTATAGATAAGGTTTCTCCTGTAGTTTATAAAATTTTAAAGACTGAAGGTGAAACAACAATAGAGCATGTTGTGCACGTAAATCAGATTAAGCCATGCCATCCCAGACACGAGATCAGGCAGCTTGAGCATGTAGAAACAGATAAAGTCCCTTGAACCTAAAAAGGTGGAGTGAATATGTCTAGTCAGGAGGCAGTGACAGAGAAGTTAAAAAAAAGATGGTTGAAATGGTACATAAACACCGTAATATATATAAATATGTATAAAATATAGATAATATAAAAAATAAATAAATAAATAAATAAATAATGGAAGCTCATGGTTGGTGTGCAGAATGAAAATGCATTAAATATTGAATTTATGTGTGTTGTTCTCTGTAACCTATGTTTAATTTCAGAAGGTGAGAGAAAAAGGGCGAAATGTTTTCCAAAGCATGTTTTATTTTTGGCAAAAAGGTGAAGCTAGTATTGTGCTATATACTTACAGGGTAATTCATAGAATTTCGCAGAAAAGTGTCGCAAGCGGCTGGCGCAGAGTGTCCGCGTGCGATTGTCTGCGCCAGGCACGTGCGCTAAAACCGATTTCCGCGCACAGCGTATTCATGGATTCTAGGCTCCCAAACCAGCCGTGGCGCAGAGAATCGCAGCGACCCTGCAGCAGCGCCAGTAACGCCCCCAAGAACGCCCTCGCGCAAGGAAAAGCCATCAAAATCGCTAAATCATCGCAAAGGGCTGCGCTAACCCTGGACCAGTTCACCGGGCTGGCAAACAGCAAACGCCAAGCGGGGAACGTGTATTTCAGGGGTGCGCGGGAAGTTCCACACGCGATTGGCCCCGTGCAAGCAGGGTACGTGTATTTCAGGGGTGCGCGGGAACTTCCACACGCGATTTCAGCAGGGTACGTGTATTCCAGGGGTGCGCGGGAAGTTCCACACGCGATTGGCCCACTGCGAGCAGGGTACGTGTATTCCATGGGTGCGCGGGAAGTTCCACATGCAATTCCAGCAGGGTACGTGTATTTCAGGGGTGTGCGGGAAGTTCCACACGCGATTGGGCCAGTGCGAGCAGGGTACATGTATTTCAGGGGTGCGCGGGAAGTTCCACACGCGATTGGGCCCGTGCAAGCAGGGTACGTGTATTTCAGGGGTGCGCGGGAAGTTCCACACGCGATTGGCCCAGTGCGAGCAGGGTACGTGTATTCCATGGGTGCGCGGGAAGTTCCACACGCGATTTCAGCAGGGTACGTGTATTCCAGGGGTGCGTGGGAAGTTCCACACGCGATTTCAGCAGGGTACGTGTATTTCAGGGGTGCGCGGGAAGTTCCACACGCGATTTCAGCAGGGTACGTGTATTTCAGGGGTGCGCGGGAAGTTCCACACGCGATTGGCCCAGTGCGAGCAGGGTACGTGTATTCCATGGGTGTGCGGGAAGTTCAACACGCGATTTCAGCAGGGTACGTGTATTACAGGGGTGCACGGGAAGTTCCACACGCGATTTCAGCAGGGTACGTGTATTTCAGGGGTGCGCGGGAAGTTCCACACACGATTTCAGCAGGGTACGTGTATTCCAGGGGTGCGCGGGAAGTTCCACACGCGATTGGCCCAGTGCGAGCAGGGTACGTGTATTCCATGGGTGCGCGAGAAGTTCAACACGCGATTTCAGCAGGGTACGTGTATTCCAGGGGTGCGCGGGAAGTTCCACACGCAATTTCAGCAGGGTACGTGTATTTCAGGGGTGCGCGGGAAGTTCCACACGCGATTTCAGCAGGGTATGTGTATTTCAGGGGTTCTGGGGAGTACTACACGTGAATTGGCCGTGTGTGTCCTCCCAGGTGTATGCTCCACAACCTTCACGGCCCCTGCAGGCAGCCCACACCACGGGGGACTACCCTGCACCCCTGCACATGTCCCGCAGGCAGCCCATCCACCATGGGCATGCCCTCCAGCCAACCCACATGTCACCTTGCACTACTGATCAACAATGCATGTCTCCCACCACCCCCACCCCCCAGCATCCAGGGGCACCCTCCACCAGGCCCACACTCATGGCCCCTATCACCCCCACCCCACCCGCCACCAGGGGCAGCCTCCACCAGGCCCCCACTCATGTCTACCACCACCCCCACCCCCCAGCACCCAGGGGCACTATCCACCAGGCCCCCACTCATGTCTCCCACCACCCCCACCCCCGAGCCACCAGGGGCACCCTCCACCAGGCCCCCACTCATGTTTACCACCCCCCCACCCCCCAGCAGTGCAGGGGCACCCTCCACCAATCCCCCACTCATGTCTCACACCACCCCCACCCCCCAGCAGTGCAGGGGCACCCTCCACCAGGCCCCCACCCATGTCTCCCACCACCCCCACCCCCCAGCAGTGCAGGGGCAGCCTCCACCAGGCCCCCACTCATGTCTACCACCACCCCCACCCCCCAGCCACCAGGGGCAGCCTCCACCAGGCCCCCACTCATGTCCCCCTGCACCCCCACCCCCCAGCATCCAGGGGAACCCTCCACCAGGCCCCCACTCATGTCCCCCACCACCCCCACCCCCCAGCAGTGCAGGGGCACCCTCCACCAGGCCCCCACTCATGTCTCCCACCACCCCCACCCCCCAGCAGTGCATGGGCACCCTCCACCAGGCCCCCACTCATGTCTACTGCCACCCCCACCCCCCAGCATCCAGGGGCACCCTCCACCAGGCCCCCACTCATGGCCCCTATCACCCGCACCCCCCCGCCACCAGGGGCAGCCTCCACGAGGCCCCCACCCATGTCTCCCACCACCCCCACCCCCCAGCAGTGCAGGGGCACCCTCCACCAGGCCCCCACTCATGTCTCCCACCACCCCACCCCCCAGCCACCATGGCCAGCCCCCACCAGGCCCCCACTCATGTCCCCTATCACCCCCACCCCCCAGCAGTACAGGGGCAGCCTCCACCAGGCCCCCACTCATGTCTACCACCACCCCCACCCCCCAGCCACCATGGGCAGCCCCCACCAGGCCCCCACTCATGTCTCCCACCACCCCCACCCCCCAGCCACCATGGGCAGCCCCCACCAGGCCCCCACTCATGTCTCCCACCACCCCCACCCCCCAGCCACCAGGGGCAGCCTCCACCAGGCCCCCACACATGTCCCCCTGCACCCCACCCCCCAGCATCCAGGGGCACCCTCCACCAGGCCCCCACTCATGTCTCCCACCACCCCCACCCCCCAGCAGTGCAGGGGCACCCTCCACCAGGCCCCCACTCATGTCTACCACCACCCCCACCCCCCAGCAGTGCAGGGGCACCCTCCACCAGGCCAGCCACTCATGTCTCCCACTACCCCCACCCCCCAGCAGTGCAGGGGCAGCCTCCACCAGGCCCCCACTCATGTCTACCACCACCCCCACCCCCCAGCCACCAGTGGCAGCCTCCACCAGGCCCCCACTCATGTCCCCCTGCACCCACACCCCCCAGCATCCAGGGGCACCCTCCACCAGGCCCCCACTCATGTCTCCCACCACCCCCACCCCCCAGCCACCATGGGCAGCCGCCACCAGGCCCCCACTCATGTCTCCCACCACACCCACCCCCCAGCAGTGCAGGGGCAGCCTCCACCAGGCCCCCACTCATGTCTACCACCACCCCCACCCCCCAGCCACCATGGGCAGCCTCCACCAGGCCCCCACTCATGTCTCCCACCACCCCCACCCCCCAGCATCCAGGGGCACCCTCCACCAGGCCCCCAGTCATGTCTCCCACCACCCCCACCCCCCAGCCACCATGGCCAGCCTCCACCAGGCCCCCACTCATGTCTCCCACCACCCCCACCCCCCAGCAGTGCAGGGGCAGCCTCCACCAGGCCCCCACTCATGTCTCCCACCACCCCCACCCCCCAGCATCCAGGGGCACCCTCCACCAGGCCCCCACTCATGTCCCCCTGCACCCCCACCCCCCAAAATCCAGGGGCACCGTCCACCAGGCCCCCACTCATGTCCTCCTGCACCCCCACCCCCCGGCATCCAGGGGCACCCTCCACCAGGCCCCCACTCATGTCTCCCACCACCCCCACCCCCCAGCGGTGCAGGGGCAGCCTCCACCAGGCCCCCACTCATGTCTCCCACCACCCCCACCCCCCAGCAGTGCAGGGGCACCCTCCACCAGGCCCCCACTCATGTCTCCCACCACCCCCACCCCCCAGCAGTGCAGGGGCACCCTCCACCAGGCCCCCACTCATGGCCCCTATCACCCGTACCCCCCAGCATCCAGGGGCACCCTCCACCAGGCCCCCACTCATGTCTACCACCACCCCCACCCAACCCCCCAGCAGTGCAGGGGCACCCTCCACCAGGCCCCCACTCATGTCTCCCACCACCCCCACCCCCCAGCAGTGCATGGGCACCCTCCACCAGGCCCCCACTCATGTCTACCACCACCCCCACCCCCCAGCATCCAGGGGCACCCTCCACCAGGCCCCCACTCATGGCCCCTATCACCCCCACCCCCCCGCCACCAGGGGCAGCCTCCACCAGGCCCCCACCCATGTCTCCCACCACCCCCACCCCCCAGCAGTGCAGGGGCACCCTCCACCAGGCCCCCACTCATGTCCCCCTGCACCCCCACACCCCAGCATCCAGGGGCACCCTCCACCAGGCCCCCACTCATGTTTCCCACCACCCCCACCCCCCAACCACCAGGGGCAGCCTCCACCAGGCCCCCACTCATGTCCCCCTGCACCCCCACCCCCCAGCATCCAGGGGCACCCTCCACCAGGCCCCCACTCATGTCCCCCTGCACCCCCACCCCCCAGCATCCAGGGGCACCCTCCACCAGACCCCCACTCATGTCCCCCTGCACCCCCACCCCCCAGCATCCAGGGGCACCCTCCACCAGGCCCCCACTCATGTCTCCCACCACCCCCACCCCCCAGCCACCATGGCCAGCCCCCACCAGGCCCCCACTCATGTCCCCTATCACCCCCACCCCCCAGCAGTGCAGGGGCAGCCTCCACCAGGCCCCCACTCATGTCTCCCACCACCCCACCCCCCAGCAGTGCAGGGGCACCCTCCACCAGACCCCCACTCATGTCTCCCACCACCCCCACCCCCCAGCAGTGCAGGGGCACCCTCCACCAGGCCCCCACTCATGTCTCCCACCACCCCCACCCCCCAGCCACCATGGCCACCCTCAACCAGGCCCCCACTCATGTCCCCCTGCACCCCCACGCCCCAGCATCCAGGGGCACCCTCGACCAGGCCCCCACTCATGTCTACCACCACCCCCACCCCCCAGCCACCATGGGCAGCCCCCACCAGGCCCCCACTCATGTCTCCCACCACCCCCACCCCCCAGCCACCATGGGCAGCCTCCACCAGGCCCCCACTCATGTCCCCCTGCACCCCCACCCCCCAGCATCCACCAGGCCCCCACTCATGTCCCCCTGCACCCCCACCCCCCAGCATCCAGGGGCACCCTCCAACCAGGCCCCCACTCATGTCCCCCCTGCACACCCACGCCCCAGCATCCAGGGGCACCCCTCCACCAGGCCCCCCACTCATGTCTCCCACCACCCCCACCCCCCAGCAGTGCAGGAGTAGCCTCCACCAGGCCCCCACTCAAGTCTCCCACCACCCCACCCCCCAGCATCCAGGGGCACCCTCCACCAGGCCCCCACTCATGTCTCCCACCACCCCCACCCCCCGGCCACCATGGGCAGCCCCCACCAGGCCCCCACTCATGTCTCCCACCACCCCCACCCCCCAGCAGTGCAGGGGCAGCCTCCACCAGGCCCCCACTCATGTCTACCACCACCCCCACCCCCAGCCACCATGGGCAGCCCCCACCAGGCCCCCACTCATGTCTCCCACCACCCCACCCCCCAGCATCCAGGGGCACCCTCCACCAGGCCCCCAGTCATGTCTCCCACCACCCCCACCCCCAGCCACCATGGCCAGCCTCCACCAGGCCCCCACTCATGTCTCCCACCACCCCCACCCCCCAGCAGTGCAGGGGCAGCCCTCCACCAGGCCCCCACTCATGTCCACACCACCCCCACCCCCCAGCATCCAGGGGCACCCTCCACCAGGCCCCCACTCATGTCCCCCTGCACCCCCACCCCCCAGCATCCAGGGGCACCCTCCACCAGGCCCCACTCATGTCCCCCTATCACCCCCACCCCCCAGCATCCAGGGGCACCCTCAACCAGGCCCCCACTCATGTCTCCCACCACCCCTACCCCCCAGCAGTTCAGGGGCAGCCTCCACCAGGCCCCCACTCATGTCTCCCACCACCCCCACCCCCCAGCAGTGCAGGGGCACCCTCCACCAGGCCCCCACTCATGTCTCCCACCACCCCCACCCCCCAGCAGTGCAGGGGCACCCTCCACCAGGCCCCCACTAATGGCCCCTATCGCCCCCACCCCCCAGCATCCAGGGGCACCCTCCACCAGGCCCCCACTCATGTCTACCACCACCCCCACTCCCCAGCAGTGCAGGGGCACCCACCCTCCACCAGGACCCCACTCATGTCTCCCACCACCCCACCCCCCAGCGGTGCATGGGCACCCTCCACGAGGCCCCCACTCATGTCTACCACCACCCCCACCCCCCAGCATCCAGGGGCACCCTCCACCAGGCCCCCACTCATGGCCCCTATCACCCCCACCCCCCGCCACCAGGGGCAGCCTCCACCAGGCCCCCACCCATGTCTCCCACCACCCCACCCCACAGCAGTGCAGGGGCACCCTCCACCAGGCCCCCACTCATGTCCCCCTGCACCCCCACCCCCCAGCATCCAGGGGCACCCTCCACCAGGCCCCCACTCATGTCTCCCACCACCCCCACCCCCCAGCCACCAGGGGCAGCCTCCACCAGGCCCCCACTCATGTCCCCCTGCACCCCCACCCCCCAGCATCCAGGGGCACCCTCCACCAGGCCCCCACTCATGTCCCCCTGCACCCCCACCCCCCAGCATCCAGGGGCACCCTCCACCAGGCCCCCACTCATGTCCCCCTGCACCCCACCCCCCAGCATCCAGGGGCACCCTCCACCAGGCCCCCACTCATGTCTCCCACCACCCCCACCCCTCAGCCACCATGGCCAGCCCCTACCAGCCCCCACTCATGTCCCTATCACCCCCACCCCCAGCAGTGCAGGGGAAGCCTCCACCAGGTCCCCACTCATGTCTCCCACCACCCCCGCCCCCCAGCAGTGCAGGGGCACCTCCACCAGGCCCCCACTCATGTCTCCCACCACCCCCACCCCCCAGCAGTGCAGGGGCAGCCTCCACCAGGCCCCTACTCATGTCTATCACCACCCCCACCCCCCAGCCACCATGGGCAGCCCCCACCAGGCCCCCACTCATGTCTCCCACCACCCCCATCCCCCAGCCACCATGGGCAGCCCCCACCAGGCCCCCACTCATGTCTCCCACCACCCCCACCCCCCAGCCACCAGGGGCAGCCTCCACCAGGCCCCCACTCATGTCCCCCTGCACCCCCACCCCCCAGCATCCAGGGGCACCCTCCACCAGGCCCCCACTCATGTTCCCCTGCACCCCCACCCCCCAGCATCCAGGGGCACCCTCCACCAGGCCCCCACTCATGTCCGCCTGCACCCCCACCCCCCAGCATCCAGGGGGCACCCTCCGCCAGGCCCCCACTCATGTCTCCCACCACCCCCACCCCCCAGCAGTGCAGGGGCAGCCTCCACCAGGCCCCCACTCATGTCTCCCACCCCCCCACCCCCAGCATCCAGCGGCACCCTCCACCAGGCCCCCACTCATGTCCCCCTGCACCCCCACCCCCCAGCATCCAGGGGCACCCTCCACCAGGCCCCCACTCATTTCCCCTGCACCCCCACCCCCCAGCATCCAGGGGCACCCTCCACCAGGCCCCCACTCATGTCCGCCTGCACCCCCACCCCACAGCATCCAGGGGCACCCTCCGCCTGGCCCCCACTCATGTCTCCCACCACCCCCACCCCCCAGCAGTGCAGGGGCAGCCTCCACCAGGCACCCACTCATGTCTCCCACCCCCCACCCCCAGCATCCAGCGGCACCCTCCACCAGGCCCCACTCATGTCCCCCTGCACCCCCACCCCCCAGCATCCAGGGGCAGCCTCCACCAGGCCCCCACTCATGTCTACCACCACCCCCACCCCCCAGCAGTGCAGGGGCACCCTCCACCAGGCCCCCACTCATGTCTCCCACCACCCCCACCCCCCAGCAGTGCATGGGCACCCTCCACCAGGCCCCCACTCATGTCTACCACCACCCCCACCCCCCAGCATCCAGGGGCACCCTCCACCAGGCCCCCACTCATGGCCCCTATCACCCGCACCCCCCCGCCACCAGGGGCAGCCTCCACGAGGCCCCCACCCATGTCTCCCACCACCCCCACCCCCCAGCAGTGCAGGGGCACCCTCCACCAGGCCCCCACTCATGTCTCCCACCACCCCACCCCCCAGCCACCATGGCCAGCCCCCACCAGGCCCCCACTCATGTCCCCTATCACCCCCACCCCCCAGCAGTACAGGGGCAGCCTCCACCAGGCCCCACTCATGTCTACCACCACCCCCACCCCCCAGCCACCATGGGCAGCCCCCACCAGGCCCCCACTCATGTCTCCCACCACCCCCACCCCCCAGCCACCATGGGCAGCCCCCACCAGGCCCCCACTCATGTCTCCCACCACCCCCACCCCCCAGCCACCAGGGGCAGCCTCCACCAGGCCCCCACACATGTCCCCCTGCACCCCACCCCCCAGCATCCAGGGGCACCCTCCACCAGGCCCCCACTCATGTCTCCCACCACCCCCACCCCCCAGCAGTGCAGGGGCACCCTCCACCAGGCCCCCACTCATGTCTACCACCACCCCCCACCCCCCAGCAGTGCAGGGGCACCCTCCACCAGGCCAGCCACTCATGTCTCCCCACTACCCCCACCCCCCAGCAGTGCAGGGGCAGCCTCCACCAGGCCCCCACTCATGTCTACCCCACCCCCCCACCCCCCAGCCACCAGTGGCAGCCTCCACCAGGCCCCCACTCATGTCCCCCTGCACCCACACCCCCCAGCATCCAGGGGCACCCTCCACCAGGCCCCCACTCATGTCTCCCACCACCCCCACCCCCCAGCCACCATGGGCAGCCGCCACCAGGCCCCCACTCATGTCTCCCACCACACCCACCCCCCAGCAGTGCAGGGGCAGCCTCCACCAGGCCCCCACTCATGTCTACCACCACCCCCACCCCCCAGCCACCATGGGCAGCCTCCACCAGGCCCCCACTCATGTCTCCCACCACCCCCACCCCCCAGCATCCAGGGGCACCCTCCACCAGGCCCCCAGTCATGTCTCCCACCACCCCCACCCCCCAGCCACCATGGCCAGCCTCCACCAGGCCCCCACTCATGTCTCCCACCACCCCCACCCCCCAGCAGTGCAGGGGCAGCCTCCACCAGGCCCCCACTCATGTCTCCCACCACCCCCACCCCCCAGCATCCCAGGGGCACCCTCCACCAGGCCCCCACTCATGTCCCCCTGCACCCCCACCCCCCAAAATCCAGGGGCACCGTCCACCAGGCCCCCACTCATGTCCTCCTGCACCCCCACCCCCCGGCATCCAGGGGCACCCTCCACCAGGCCCCCACTCATGTCTCCCACCACCCCCACCCCCCAGCGGTGCAGGGGCAGCCTCCACCAGGCCCCCACTCATGTCTCCCACCACCCCCACCCCCCAGCAGTGCAGGGGCACCCTCCACCAGGCCCCCACTCATGTCTCCCCACCACCCCCACCCCCCAGCAGTGCAGGGGCACCCTCCACCAGGCCCCCACTCATGGCCCCTATCACCCGTACCCCCCAGCATCCAGGGGCACCCTCCACCAGGCCCCCACTCATGTCTACCACCCCCACCCAACCCCCCAGCAGTGCAGGGGCACCCTCCACCAGGCCCCCACTCATGTCTCCCACCACCCCCACCCCCCAGCAGTGCATGGGCACCCTCCACCAGGCCCCCACTCATGTCTACCACCACCCCCACCCCCCAGCATCCAGGGGCACCCTCCACCAGGCCCCCACTCATGGCCCCTATCACCCCCACCCCCCCGCCACCAGGGGCAGCCTCCACCAGGCCCCCACCCATGTCTCCCACCACCCCCACCCCCCAGCAGTGCAGGGGCACCCTCCACCAGGCCCCCACTCATGTCCCCCTGCACCCCCACACCCCAGCATCCAGGGGCACCCTCCACCAGGCCCCCACTCATGTTTCCCACCACCCCCACCCCCCAACCACCAGGGGCAGCCTCCACCAGGCCCCCACTCATGTCCCCCTGCACCCCCACCCCCCAGCATCCAGGGGCACCCTCCACCAGGCCCCCACTCATGTCCCCCTGCACCCCCACCCCCCAGCATCCAGGGGCACCCTCCACCAGACCCCCACTCATGTCCCCCTGCACCCCCACCCCCCAGCATCCAGGGGCACCCTCCACCAGGCCCCCACTCATGTCTCCCACCACCCCCACCCCCCAGCCACCATGGCCAGCCCCCACCAGGCCCCCACTCATGTCCCCTATCACCCCCACCCCCCAGCAGTGCAGGGGCAGCCTCCACCAGGCCCCCACTCATGTCTCCCACCACCCCACCCCCCAGCAGTGCAGGGGCACCCTCCACCAGACCCCCACTCATGTCTCCCACCACCCCCACCCCCCAGCAGTGCAGGGGCACCCTCCACCAGGCCCCCACTCATGTCTCCCACCACCCCCACCCCCCAGCCACCATGGCCACCCTCAACCAGGCCCCCACTCATGTCCCCCTGCACCCCCACGCCCCAGCATCCAGGGGCACCCTCGACCAGGCCCCCACTCATGTCTACCACCACCCCCACCCCCCAGCCACCATGGGCAGCCCCCACCAGGCCCCCACTCATGTCTCCCACCACCCCCACCCCCCAGCCACCATGGGCAGCCTCCACCAGGCCCCCACTCATGTCCCCCTGCACCCCCACCCCCCAGCATCCACCAGGCCCCCACTCATGTCCCCCTGCACCCCCACCCCCCAGCATCCAGGGGCACCCTCCACCAGGCCCCCACTCATGTCCCCCTGCACACCCACGCCCCAGCATCCAGGGGCACCCTCCACCAGGCCCCCACTCATGTCTCCCACCACCCCCACCCCCCAGCAGTGCAGGAGTAGCCTCCACCAGGCCCCCACTCAAGTCTCCCACCACCCCACCCCCCAGCATCCAGGGGCACCCTCCACCAGGCCCCCACTCATGTCTCCCACCACCCCCACCCCCCGGCCACCATGGGCAGCCCCCACCAGGCCCCCACTCATGTCTCCCACCACCCCCACCCCCCAGCAGTGCAGGGGCAGCCTCCACCAGGCCCCCACTCATGTCTACCACCACCCCCACCCCCCAGCCACCATGGGCAGCCCCCACCAGGCCCCCACTCATGTCTCCCACCACCCCCACCCCCCAGCATCCAGGGGCACCCTCCACCAGGCCCCCAGTCATGTCTCCCACCACCCCCACCCCCCAGCCACCATGGCCAGCCTCCACCAGGCCCCCACTCATGTCTCCCACCACCCCCACCCCCCAGCAGTGCAGGGGCAGCCTCCACCAGGCCCCCACTCATGTCTCACACCACCCCCACCCCCCAGCATCCAGGGGCACCCTCCACCAGGCCCCCACTCATGTCCCCCTGCACCCCCACCCCCCAGCATCCAGGGGCACCCTCCACCAGGCCCCCACTCATGTCCCCCTATCACCCCCACCCCCCAGCATCCAGGGGCACCCTCAACCAGGCCCCCACTCATGTCTCCCACCACCCCTACCCCCCAGCAGTTCAGGGGCAGCCTCCACCAGGCCCCCACTCATGTCTCCCACCACCCCCACCCCCCAGCAGTGCAGGGGCACCCTCCACCAGGCCCCCACTCATGTCTCCCACCACCCCCACCCCCCAGCAGTGCAGGGGCACCCTCCACCAGGCCCCCACTAATGGCCCCTATCACCCCCACCCCCCAGCATCCAGGGGCACCCTCCACCAGGCCCCCACTCATGTCTACCACCACCCCCACTCCCCAGCAGTGCAGGGGCACCCACCCTCCACCAGGACCCCACTCATGTCTCCCACCACCCCACCCCCCAGCGGTGCATGGGCACCCTCCACGAGGCCCCCACTCATGTCTACCACCACCCCCACCCCCCAGCATCCAGGGGCACCCTCCACCAGGCCCCCACTCATGGCCCCTATCACCCCCACCCCCCGCCACCAGGGGCAGCCTCCACCAGGCCCCCACCCATGTCTCCCACCACCCCCACCCCACAGCAGTGCAGGGGCACCCTCCACCAGGCCCCCACTCATGTCCCCCTGCACCCCCACCCCCCAGCATCCAGGGGCACCCTCCACCAGGCCCCCACTCATGTCTCCCACCACCCCCACCCCCCAGCCACCAGGGGCAGCCTCCACCAGGCCCCCACTCATGTCCCCCTGCACCCCCACCCCCCAGCATCCAGGGGCACCCTCCACCAGGCCCCCACTCATGTCCCCCTGCACCCCCACCCCCCAGCATCCAGGGGCACCCTCCACCAGGCCCCCACTCATGTCCCCCTGCACCCCCACCCCCCAGCATCCAGGGGCACCCTCCACCAGGCCCCCACTCATGTCTCCCACCACCCCCACCCCTCAGCCACCATGGCCAGCCCCTACCAGGCCCCCACTCATGTCCCCTATCACCCCCACCCCCCAGCAGTGCAGGGGAAGCCTCCACCAGGTCCCCACTCATGTCTCCCACCACCCCCGCCCCCCAGCAGTGCAGGGGCACCCTCCACCAGGCCCCCACTCATGTCTCCCACCACCCCCACCCCCCAGCAGTGCAGGGGCAGCCTCCACCAGGCCCCTACTCATGTCTATCACCACCCCCACCCCCCAGCCACCATGGGCAGCCCCCACCAGGCCCCCACTCATGTCTCCCACCACCCCCATCCCCCAGCCACCATGGGCAGCCCCCACCAGGCCCCCACTCATGTCTCCCACCACCCCCACCCCCCAGCCACCAGGGGCAGCCTCCACCAGGCCCCCACTCATGTCCCCCTGCACCCCCACCCCCCAGCATCCAGGGGCACCCTCCACCAGGCCCCCACTCATGTTCCCCTGCACCCCCACCCCCCAGCATCCAGGGGCACCCTCCACCAGGCCCCCACTCATGTCCGCCTGCACCCCCACCCCCCAGCATCCAGGGGCACCCTCCGCCAGGCCCCCACTCATGTCTCCCACCACCCCCACCCCCCAGCAGTGCAGGGGCAGCCTCCACCAGGCCCCCACTCATGTCTCCCACCCCCCCACCCCCAGCATCCAGCGGCACCCTCCACCAGGCCCCCACTCATGTCCCCCTGCACCCCCACCCCCCAGCATCCAGGGGCACCCTCCACCAGGCCCCCACTCATTTCCCCTGCACCCCCACCCCCCAGCATCCAGGGGCACCCTCCACCAGGCCCCCACTCATGTCCGCCTGCACCCCCACCCCACAGCATCCAGGGGCACCCTCCGCCTGGCCCCCACTCATGTCTCCCACCACCCCCACCCCCCAGCAGTGCAGGGGCAGCCTCCACCAGGCACCCACTCATGTCTCCCACCCCCCCACCCCCAGCATCCAGCGGCACCCTCCACCAGGCCCCCACTCATGTCCCCCTGCACCCCCACCCCCCAGCATCCAGGGGCAGCCTCCACCAGGCCCCCACTCATGTCTACCACCACCCCCACCCCCCAGCAGTGCAGGGGCACCCTCCACCAGGCCCCCACTCATGTCTCCCACCACCCCCACCCCCCAGCAGTGCATGGGCACCCTCCACCAGGCCCCCACTCATGTCTACCACCACCCCCACCCCCCAGCATCCAGGGGCACCCTCCACCAGGCCCCCACTCATGGCCCCTATCACCCCCACCCCCCCGCCACCAGGGGCAGCCTCCACCAGGGCCCCACCCATGTCTCCCACCACCGCCACCCCCCAGCAGTGCAGGGGCACCCTCCACCAGGCCCCCACTCATGCCCCCCTGCACCCCCACCCCCCAGCATCCAGGGGCACCCTCCACCAGGCCCCCACTCATGTCTCCCACCACCCCCACCCCCCAGCCACCAGGGGCAGCCTCCACCAAGCCCCCACTCATGTCTCCCACCACCCCCACCCCCCAGCCACCAGGGGCAGCCTCCACCAGGCCCCCACTCATGTCCCCCTGCACCCCCACACCCCAGCATCCAGGGGCACCCTCCACCAGGCCCCCACTCATGTCCCCCTGCACCCCCACCCCCCAGCATCCAGGGGCACCCTCCACCAGGCTCCCACTCATGTCTCCCACCACCCCCACCCCCCAGCAGTGCAGGGGCAGCCTCCACCAGGCCCCCACTCATGTCTCCCACCACCCCCACCCCCCAGCCACCATGGCCAGCCCCCACCAGGCCCCCACTCATGTCCCCTATCACCCCCACCCCCCAGCCACCATGGGCAGCCCCCACCAGGCCCCCACTCATGTCTCCCACCACCCCCACCCCCCAGCAGTGCAGGGGCAGCCTCCACCAGGCCCCCACTCATGTCTACCACCACCCCCACCCCCCAGCCACCATGGGCAGCCCCCACCAGGCCCCCACTCATGTCTCCCACCACCCCCACCCCCCAGCATCCAGGGGCACCCTCCACCAGGCCCCCACTCATGTCTCCCACCACCCCCACCACCCAGCCACCATGGCCAGCCTCCACCAGGCCCCCACTCATGTCTCCCACCACCCCCACCCCCCAGCAGTGCAGGGGCAGCCTCCACCAGGCCCCCACTCATGTCTCCCACCACCCCCACCCCCAGCATCCAGGGGCACCCTCCACCAGGCCCCCACTCATGTCCCCCTGCACCCCCACCCCCCAGCATCCAGGGGCACCCTCCACCAGGCCCCCACTCATGTCCCCCTGCACCCCCACCCCCCAGCATCCAGGGGCACCCTCCACCAGGCCCCCACTCATGTCTCCCACCACCCCCACCCCCCAGCAGTGCAGGGGCAGCCTCCACCAGGCCCCCACCCATGTCTCCCACCACCCCCACCCCCCAGCCACCATGGCCAGCCCCCACCAGGCCCCCACTCATGTCCCCTATCACCCCCACCCCCCAGCAGTGCAGGGGCAGCCTCCACCAGGCCCCCACTCATGTCTACCACCACCCCCACCCCCAGCCACCATGGGCAGCCCCCACCAGGCCCCCACTCATGTCTCCCACCACCCCCACCCCCCAGCCACCAGGGGCACCCTCCACCAGGCCCCCACTCATGGCCCCTATCACCCCCAGCCCCCCGCCACCAGGGGCAGCCTCCACCAGGCCCCCACCCATGTCTCCCACCACCCCCACCCCCCAGCAGTGCAGGGGCACCCTCCACCAGGCCCCCACTCATGTCTACCACCCACCCCCACTCCCCAGCCACCATGGCCAGCCCCCACCAGGCCCCCACTCATGTCTCCCACCACCCCCACCCCCCAGCAGTGCAGGGGCAGCCTCCACCAGGCCCCCACCCATGTCCCCCACCACCCCCACCCCCCAGCAGTGCAGGGGCACCCTCCACCAGGCCCCCACTCATGTCTCCCACCACCCCCACCCCCCAGCATCCAGGGGCACCCTCCAGCAGGCCCCCACTCATGTCCCCCTGCACCCCCACCCCCCAGCAGTGCAGGGGCACCCTCCACCAGGCCCCCACACATGTCTCCCACCACCCCCACCCCCCAGCAGTGCAAGGGCAGCCTCCACCAGGCCCCCACTCATGTCTCCCACCACCCCCACCCCCCAGCATCCAGGGGCACCCTCCACCAGGCCCCCACACATGTCCCCCTGCACCCCCACCCCCCAGCATCCAGGGGCACCCTCCTCCAGGCCCCCACTCATGTCCCCCTGCACCCCCACCCCCCAGCATCCAGGGGCACCCTCCACCAGGCCCCCACTCATGTCTCCCACCACCCCCACCCCCCAGCAGTGCAGGGGCACCCTCCACCAGGCCCCCACTCATGGCCCCTATCACCCCCACCCCCAGCATCAAGGGGCACCCTCCACCAGGCCCCCACTCATGTCTACCACCACCCCCACCCCCCAGGAGTGCAGGGGCACCCTCCACCAGGCCCCCACTCATGTCTACCACCTCCCCCACCCCCCAGCAGTGCAGGGGCACCCTCCACCAGGCCCCCACTCATGTTTCCCACCACCCCCACCCCCCAGCAGTGCATGGGCACCCTCCACCAGGCCCCCACTCATGTCTACCACCACCCCCACCCCCCAGCATCCAGGGGCACCCTCCACCAGGCCCCCACTCATGGCCCCTATCACCCCCACCCCCCCGCCACCAGGGGCAGCCTCCACCAGGCCCCCACTCATGTCTACCACCACCCCCACCCCCCAGCCACCATGGGCAGCCCCCACCAGGCCCCCACTCATGTCTCCCACCACCCCCACCCCCCAGCCACCATGGGCAGCCCCCACCAGGCCCCCACTCATGTCTCCCACCACCCCCACCCCCCAGCCACCAGGGGCAGCCTCCACCAGGCCCCCACTCATGTCCCCCTGCACCCCCACCCCCCAGCATCCATGGGCACCCTCCACCAGGCCCCCACTCATGTCCCCCTGCACCCCCACCCCCCAGCATCCAGGGGCACCCTCCACCAGGCCCCCACTCATGTCCCCCTGCACCCCCACCCCCCAGCATCCAGGGGCACCCTCCACCAGGCCCCCACTCATGTCTCCCACCAACCCCACCCCCCAGCAGTGCAGGGGCAGCCTCCACCAGGCCCCCACTCATGTCTCCCACCACCCCCACCCCCCAGCAGTGCAGGGGAACCCTCCACCAGGCCCCCACTCATGTCTCCCACCACCCCCACCCCCCAGCAGTGCAGGGGCACCCTCCACCAGGCCCCCACTCATGGCCCCTATCACCCCCACCCCCCAGCATCCAGGGGCACCCTCCACCAGGCCCCCACTCATGTCTACCACCACCCCCACCCCCCAGCAGTGCAGGGGCACCCTCCACCAGGCCCCCACTCATGTCTCCCACCACCCCCACCCCCCAGCAGTGCATGGGCACCCTCCACCAGGCCCCCACTCATGTCTACCACCACCCCCACCCCCCAGCATCCAGGGGCACCCTCCACCAGGCCCCCACTCATAGCCCCTATCACCCCCACCCCCTCCCGCCACCAGGGGCAGCCTCCACCAGGCCCCCACCCATGTCTCCCCCCACCCCCCAGCAGTGCAGGGGCACCCTCCACCAGGCCCCCACTCATGTCCCCCTGCACCCCCACCCCCCAGCATCCAGGGGCACCCTCCACCAGGCCCCCACTCATGTCTCCCACCACCCCCACCCCCCAGCCACCAGGGGCAGCCTCCACTAGGCCCCCACTCATGTCCCCCTGCACCCCCACCCCCCAGCATCCAGGGGCACCCTCCACCAGGCCCCCACTCATGTCCCCCTGCACCCCGACCCCCCAGCATCCAGGGGCACCCTCCACCAGGCCCCCACTCATGTCTACCACCACCCCCACCCCCCAGCAGTGCAGGGGCACCCTCCACCAGGCCCCCACTCATGTCTCCCACCCACCCCCACCCCCCAGCCACCATGGGCAGCCCCCACCAGGTCCTCACAATCCCCAATCATGTGCGTTATGGTCAGCCTCCACAGCCAAAAAGCCCTACCAAGTAACCCATTCACCCACATGGAAATGGAAATTACATGTTACACCCCCAATGTTCATAAATCCAATGAGCCCATGTCCGTCACACACAATGGTTGCAATTGAATGGGAAAACACCAAACATGACATGCATGAAACCAATGAGATGATACCACACAGTGAAGTATGAAAACAAAATTGTATTAAAAAAAATAAGAATGCAAAAGAAATGAAACAAACTACAATGGGAATGAAAAAAAGATAAGCTGCATGTCCATTTGAAAAAATTAAAACACAAAATCCTAATCCAAAAAAATGTTGTCCAAAGTCAAATGAAAAATAAAATCAATCCAATGAAGAACTATGTACAAATCATACAAGGGTCCATGAGCCTAACTGAACAAAGGAAACCTACAAAAAACCCTAACTAAAATGCAACTATATACAAAAAGTGGAGCAGTGTCCGTCGACTCCAAATCATAAGAACAAACAAAGGAAACCTAAAACTAAAGAACTATATACAAAGGCGGCGGGCAAGTCCAGCGGCTCACTCCGTGGTGTTCCGAGCCAGGCAATCATCGAACTACTGTTCGATGTCCCGGAGGCAGTCCTGTTCCATGGCCCCGAGGGTCCGCAGGGACGACGCCGTGTCCTCCTCCAACCCCCTGCGGATTGCCTCGAGGCACTCGGCCCGCCTCAGGGCCCTCCGCATGGAGTTCTCCGCCCTGACCATTGTGAGCCGCGCCTCTTCCGCCCGCCGCCGCTCCGCACCTATGGCGTGGCCCAACCGCTGCCACACGGAAGACACTCTCTGTCCTGGGTCCTCCTGCCCTCCGGCCGATGCCTGCCCCTCCGATGTCGAAGGCCCCGAGCCTTCATGGCACCCACCATGTTGCTGCTGCTGCTCTGCCTCTGCGCGTGCACTGCCTCCTGCTGCCTGCACATCCTCCGCCGGGCTGGGGTGCAGTCGTAGATGTGGCCACCCCTGCTGGACGTCCGACTCCCGACTGTGGCAGGGATGCCTCCTCCACCAGCCTGGCCGCACCGTCAGAGGCAGCACCACAGGGCACCCAGGTGACTGATGGGTGGGAAGATGGCACAGAGGACGACTGGCGCGTAGGGGGTCCAGTTGAGGAGGGGGTCGGAGCAAGCCCCATCAGACGGAGGAATCCGGCCTGGGTGACCTGTCCCAGCAGGCTGACGTGGTCAACGAGCCATTCGAGATGACGTGCAGTCTCACCATGAAAAGACTGCAGGTCACCTCGCATGGCCCGTTGACGCAACGCTACACCAGCCAGGACAGGCTCAACCCGGACCTGGATAGCCACGTCCGCAGGCAGAGGAAGGCCAGTTGACGTCAGCTCATCCCCTGCCTGAAAACGGGTCTGGACGTAGGCATCCCTGCTGGTGCAAGATGATGCAGGGACAGGATCGGGGACAGGATTGCACACAGGCACCTCCGCGGCGGCCTGTGCTGCCTCCTGTCCCTGGTCCTGCACTGCACCACTAGCACCAGTGGGATCCCCACCTCCAGACCCCGTCTCTGGTGCTTGCACGGCCTCCTCCTCCACCAAACCCCCCACCAACCTGGATGACTCTGTGCCCTGTGGGGCCCCAGCTGCCCCTTCTGCTGCCGAGGAGTCCAACTCCAACCTCCGCCTCTTGGACCTCCCCCCGGCAGCTGCGGCCTGGGACGCGGCACCGGACTCCTCACTCCCCGACGAGATGACAACACAGGAGGGGAGCCGGGCCTTGCGTCTCCGGCTGGCGGTGGGATCCCCGCCGCTGTGCTCCACAGCACCTTCTCCGCCCTCTTCATCAGTTGACGCTGCAGACAGGGAGAAACAAACACAGGCATCAGGGCACTGTACAATGGACACATACACACATGACAGTTGCACATGAGTGGCATTGGCAAACCTCAGACATGTCATCACAATCCCCAACACACATGTCATTACAACTCGCACACATGAGCCATACCACAGCCATATCGCAACTGCCACCACCATCCCTACACATACAACAGCATGAGCAGCCAAAGGTGAGCCAGACATCACATGCAACACAGGAAGTGCACCACACATGTACACACACCACCACACTTGCATGCATGTGTACACCTCTGCCAAGTGTCACACTGTTCAGACGGGCATCCATGTCACATCTGCCAATCAGGCTTCCACATACCGCTGTCACATGCATCCATGTTGCATCACTGTTGCACCCTTGTCAAATACACACACATGCACATGTACACAGTGCTGATGCATGCAGCCGAAAACAACATACATGCGTGACATCATGGACATGTATACTTACATACACATTCATCCAAACATGTGTGCCCACACAACTGCATTTGCCATGCAAGCCTACACACACAAGCACCATCCATGTCTCACACATTACAGCCCTCGCATGTGTCAGCCCCACGGCCCTGTACACCCCCACCCATACTCGACCCCATACAAACAGATGTGCAACCTGCACACTACCGAATAAAAACCACACGCACTGCTCACAATCAGGATGCATGTACACTCACCGCTCGACTCCAGACGGGTCTGCTTCTCTAGGACCTGGACGTGGAGCGCTGGGGATATGCTTTCCAGGACCCACATCTGTTCTTCCGACAAGTGGCCCCGGCGCCCCTTGGCATCCGCTGCCTTCAAGAGGCGCCGGGCCTTGTTCAGGGTCCTGGACCTGAAGTCCTCCCAGCGCTTCCTGACATGTTGTAAGTCGCGGACTGCCACCCCCTCCGCGTTGATGGCAGTCACGATGTCAGTCCAGATCCGAGTCCGTCCTTCCTTGTCGGCGCGGGAACTTCCGAAGAGGGCATCATACTGCCCCAGGACTTGCTCCACCAGGACACCAACTTTGGTGGCACTGAAGCTGGTGCCCCTCTGCCTCTCTGGCCGGGGGTTGTCAGTGGTCACAGATGGTGTTTGCCCCGACATGACAACCCCAGAGGCAGGAGTGGGTGGGCAACTGGGTCCTGGGGCTGGGCTGTGGAGCGATGGAATCCCAGTCGGGAGTCTTCAGTTCCAGCAGGGGTGGTCACAGCAACAGCACCCCTGGCTGATGTGCAGGCAGCAAATGGCAGTGCACGTGGGCAGCAGGCAGTCAGGTAGCAGCAGATGGCAGGTGGGAGCGTGCTCGGGGCTCTGGGGGGCAGTAGTTCGGCCTTCTGGGCAGGAGCGTGGTCTTCCGTGTGCTTACGCGTGGCCAGCTTGATACGGAGTGATTTGGCACGTGAAAAATCCAACACGTCTGCGTGTAATTCGAGGAAAGGCCCTTAGCGCGTAAACGCGTCGGCAGCGTATGCGCGTCTATGAAGTCACGTGCACGTTGAATTGGGCACACGTTTGAAAATGTTGCGTGTGAAAAAATAAGAAAGACACGTCCGAGTGTCAAAGCGTGTAATTGGTGGGAATGGGCCTAGCGCGTACACGCGGCAGTGACAAAGCGTGTAATTGGTGGAAATGGCCCTACACGCAGAAGTGACAAAGCGTGTAATTGGTGGAAATGGCCCTACACGCAGAAGTGACAAAGCGTGTAATTGGTGGAAATGGCCCTAGCGCGTACACGCCGCGTAAGTGACGCTGGACGTGTGGGCCTGTATAAAAGGTACGTGTAGAACACCATTTCCTTGTACGTGCTTTTAGTGGAGAGCGAGTGGGTGAATTCTGTACTTCTTGTTGTTTCACACGCGATTTACTTCACGGCGTTTCAAGTTCGTATTCCCTGTTACCTCTGACAGCTTTTTCTCTTTTTTCTCTTTTACTGGTTTACCTGGGCCTGTTCCCTCAAACAGTGTTCCCTTCTACTGTTGTCCTGTCTCCTCAGACAGTGTACAAATCTTCTTTTGGCGGGGGTGTTGCCAACCAAACGCGCTCCTTTTTCACGCTCTTTTACCTGGCAGACGGTGAGTCACGCACGTATCTAACATCTGTGCTTGCCCCGTGTGTAGCCTACCCCTTCAGAGGTCATTCTAGGCTGCGTGTGACACGCATACGTTCATTCTTGTGTTACTGGGTGCCACAGCGTAGTGCAGGTTTTTCTTTCTGCACACGTGGTCTAGGAGGGGTTGCGTGCACGTCATCTCCCTTTTTTGGGGCTCCTGTGCGTAGCGTGACCCGTCATCTTTCCCCAGGGGTTACATTCAGCCTTGCAAGAGCACTAGGGTACAATTACCATCTGGTACCCAACCCCTTTGACCCCCAATTGCCCAGGACAATAGTTTACAGCCACTCCCATATGCACATTTACATCAGTGCCATGGCTGGGAGGCGAGGATTCCCTAAGGGTGGCAAAGGTGGAAGAGCCACAAGTGGTGGCCGTGGTGGATCCGGTAGGGGACGTGGTCGTTACTTGCAGGGTGAGCCTGTCCCCCAATGTGTGGAGGACCAGTCAAGGGCACCCATAATCCCCCCCCTCCTGTTGAGGCTGATGTGGCTGACACCATCCATGCTCAGCCCTTGTTGGACCACCCCATTGTGGCACCAGACCTGGCTGACTCCATGACTGACTTCCAGGTCAGCAGGCCTATGACACGTGCGCTGGTGCACGTTGATGTCACCATGCCAAGTGCATCTGGGGCAGCAAGGTCATCTGCTGCCCCAAGTAGGCAGGGTGGAGAGGCTGCAGGGGCAGCTGCGGCTCCATCCACCCCAGCCCTCACACACCCAGCCAGGACAGTGTCGGTCCTAGTCCATCCTGCTGACATTCCCCCTGACACCATCACACTTGAGCCAATGCCTGCACCAACTCCCATGCTGAGTGTGCAATCCCACACTCCTGATACAGAGTCCACCAGGGCTCCTGCCCCTAGTGTCCAGAGCGGCGCAGGACACTCAGGATCACCACCACCTTCCAAGCGGAAGAGGAAGAGTGCTCGTCCGGCACAGGCTGATGCCCCAGACACGGCTACACAGTCCGGCCCGTCGAGGAAGCCCAGCTTCACGGATGACGAACTGAATGCACTTGTCGAGTATGTGTCCGCACATGACAACGAGATGGTCATTGTTGCAGGATCCAAGACCACACCTGCACAACGCCAGGCACACTGGCAGACCGTTGCGGACATCGTAAGTGCCCTTGGAATCGTGAGGCGCACAGCCAATGATTGCTATAAGCGCTGGAATGACCTAAAGCGCAGGGCAAAGAGTAAGCTGGCCTCAAGTCATTCCGCAACTCTAGTGACTGGAGGTGGGTCTCCAGTAGTAGACATGGAACTCACTCCACATGAGTCAGTCGCTGGGACCTACGTCACGGAGGAACAGATCCAAGGCGTGGGAGATCTGCCTAATTACGAGGCATTGTCCGGTGAGTGCACATGCATGTGTGTGTCATCCATGTGCATGGTGTGTGTGAGGGCTTCTGTTTGTGTGCCAGGTGAGAGTGTGTGCGCCTGAGTCGTATGGGTCAGCCATGTGCTTCATGCAATACATCCTGCGCAGCTGCATTTGGCCATAGCAGTATCCCTTCTGCCAACAGTAGACATCTAGCCCAACTGCACGCCAGTTGCCCTTGAAGTGTCACCTTGCCACAACATTGTTGCTTATTTTTCACTGTTCATTCAGTCAGATTGTTTGCATTCCACCACTTTTACTAGGAATTTCGCAGTCCTCTAGTCACATGTCTGACATGGCTATGGTAAAGTGGAGTGAATTTTTTTTACCTGGATATCATTTGTTCACACATGTCCCTGTGCAATTGGACCATTTCGGACTGGCAGCTCAAGTTGAAAAATCTGACCTGTTTGAATTAGAAAAGCTATTACATGCGGGAACTGGACTGAATGAATAGGTGCTGCCCTCCTCTAACTCTTCACTCAATAGCAATGGTACATGCCATCTGTGTGATGGCATGTGTGTTTCACCTGGCAATCACAGGCCAATGTGTGATGCCACTGCCAGGCAGCATGCAGTAAATGTGTTCATCTTCCATCTTGGTGTCATCAGTGTGTGCCATTTGCCTGCCCTTCATATGCAGTGAGGGTGCATGCATGGGAGGGTTTTAGTCATGTGGGACATGTGTCAATCAAGTACTGGTTCTCTTGCTTCTCAGCCCTCATTGTGTGCCATGGTGCTAATGCCTGTTTCCATTTCTTTGTTTTTATGTCTTTGCAGGGGAAGACGCACCTGATACTGCTGGGGTTGTGGAGATGGTGCAGACCCAGGAGGGGTCCGAGGGCCGACCAACCACCAGTGAGGGACGTGGTGTGGTGGTGGGTGAGAACCCACAACTGCTGCAGGTCGTGCTCTCAAGGGGTGTCTCTGGCTGCACCTCCCCCGAGCTGTACTCAGGTGTTGATTTGGATGAGACCTACGTGCCGTCGCAGGTGAGTGTTCCAGGGAGGGATTCTGTTCTGTCCCACCCACCTGCACCAGGGTCAGAACCCTCAATGGGGATGTCAGTGTTGGCAGCTACGCCTTTGGTGGTTACGGATGCAGGGTCACACTCCGCGACATCTGATCCTGTTTCTGGGCCAGCAGATCAGAGGGGGAATGCAGTCCTGCAGCCTCAGGCAGTGCCGGCACAGCAAGGCGCAGTTCGTCTTGCCCCAGACAGGTGTGGTGCCCGTCGACGTGGTGGCCGTACGCCACCTGGCAATACCGCATGGGAGCAATCCATTTACGGTATGGCAACCCAACAGGCAGCATCATCCGAGATGATGGCTCAGGCCATGGATAGGATGGCCACTTCCATTGTCCCCCCTGAAAGGCTGATGGAGCGACTACAGCAGGCAACCGACTCCATCTGCCAGTCACACAGGAAGGACATGTTGGCGTCCAACAGGGACAGGCGGGCGGCACTGGCGACTCTGCAGGAGGCCATCTCCATAGAGTCCAAAGGCCACAGGGAAGCCCTGAGGCAGGAGCTCCTTCACCTCAGGACGACTCTTGTTGAGCTTGAGGCTTCAACACACCAAAGGACAGAACAGCAGCTGGAGCGTCTCACCCGTACGCTCTCAGCTGAGATGCAGGCAACGAGGGCGGAGGTCCGGGCATCCAGTGAGTTGTTGCATGGGGACCTCCGCACACTCATCCTCCAGAACCAGACCTACCACACCTGCATGCTTGCAGCCATGGAGGAGCAGACTAGGGCCTTGGGTGGGCTGCCTCCCATAGTGCAACCACCTCCGGATGCAGCTGCACAGGGTGATAATAGCGACAGCAGTGCTACTCCCACAATAGGGTAGCCGTGTGGGCCATGAGCCCATGGAGGTGTTTTTTTTTCCCAGGATCCACACAGGTGGGTTCTGGTGTGCACCCTGTCCTCGGACCTCCTGGGTGGCCTCCCCAACCCCCCCGGGCCCATCAATGGCCATTTTTGATTTTTTTTATTTTTATTTTTATTTTTTTATTTTTTTTTATTTTTAATTATTTTTTTCCCAATTTTTTGGGGACAATTTGTTGCCTTCCGTGGTTCCTGTGGGCATACGCTGCATTGTGGCTGGGCACATGCAGGCTTGTCATGTATTTGGTTCAGATGCTTGGGTTTGAGTCACACACACCCCTCCTGCTTCCCGTTTCCATGAGCTTGCAAAGGGTGTGCCCAAGTGACATTGACGTACATGGTGACATTGGACTCCCACTACATGTGTGGGTAGTCTAGTCAATACTGTGTATACATTCCTAGTGCATATTGCTGTTGTGTTGTACACTGCATGTTGCATGGATGTGTAACTCATCATCTGTGTCTACCTCCCAATTTGCAGGTCCCTTCCTCATGTCTACACAAGGCCCTCTAGTTTGGAGATCGGGTCCATGTTGGCAGCAGTGCACCTACAACTCTACATGGCGCCACCACTGCACAGTTGGTAGTAGTGGGAGTGCAGGCATTTCCAGGTGGTGAGACTACTAATATATAACATTTGTGATGTCATGTTAATGGTAGTACCTGCTCAAGTTTGTTGTTGGTCCTGCATTACTGTGAGCATTTCAGGTGTTGCAAGTTTCAATTAGGGACACTCTACATTGTGACACTAGTGTCATGTTGTGGGGATTACTTTGTTTACCTGCAAATAGCATGACATGGCACGGTGTGTCGTGTGGCGGTGCTGGGGATGGGTTGGCTGACATGGCACTGTCCTCTTGTTGCATTTTGCAAGTGGGTATTCATTTTAGCTGCTTGAATGTGTTACTTCACAAAACTGCATTGGTGGTGTCTGTGTGGGTGGGGATGCACACCTTGTGACACTTCCAGGTGAACAATCTCAGGCTGATATGGTTTTCACGGTTCATTCTCCAGACATTCAGGATCAGTGTCAGGTTGAGTCATCATTGATTGTCAGATGGAATGTGCCAGGGCAGTGTGCACTCCACAGGGGTGTGATTTCTATGTGAAGTCATTAGCCACTAGCTGTGTACGGGCTGCCTCCCCCCGTGCCCTTTCCCCTCCCATGCGCAGCGGCTGTGAATGTGGTTGGGGATGTGGGGCCACCACCATGTCCACGGCCAGGCCCCGGCGTGTTGCAACGTTGTGCAGGACACATGCTGCCACTATGATCCTACACACTACTGGGGGAGCGTACAACAGCTGCCCGCCAGAACGGTCAAGGGAGCGAAAGCGTGACTTTAGCACTCTGAATGTGCGCTCCACTATGCCCCGGGTTGTAATGTGGGCTGTGTTATATCTTACCTGGGGTGGCGTGGTGGGGTTCCGAATTGGCGTCATCATGTGGGGGCTGAGAGGGTAGGCACTGTCCCCTGTGGAGGTGGTGATTGGTATCATTGGTGGGGTTGTGACCTTGCTCAGTATCTGACATGCATGCATGTGCAGTGGCATTCATACTCACCAAGCAGCCATGTATCGCCATGCCGCCCAGCTTCTAGGTCCCGGCTTAGGGTGGACATTCGGTAAATGAAGCTGTCGTGGGTTGACCCGGGATCGTTGGCATATACTGAGGTGATGATTCCCTTGGCATTACATACTACCTGCACGTTGATGGAATGCCAGTGCTTGCGGTTCCTATAGATGTGCTCTGATGCCCTGGGGGGACGTAGAGCCACATGGGTGCAATCGATGGCACCTAGCACTTTGGGGAATCGTGCCACACCGTAAAAATCCAGGGCGGCAGCATGCCTTTCTGCAGGTGTTCTGGGCAGGTATATGTGCCTGCGGACTGATGGGCGTGCAGTGATGATGTTCAAGACCTGGTGTAGGCAGCGTGACTGGGTGGCCTGTGATACCCCACCCACTATGGCACTTGTCCGCTGAAATGATCCAGTGGCTAAGAAGTGCAGTACATTGAGGACCTTCTCCAGGGGGCTGAGTGCTTGGGAGCACAGGGTGGGTGATGTGAGGTCATCCTCCCACTCACTCACCAGGTCCAGTATTATGTGTGGTGGAAACCTGTACCTCCCATACACCTGGTCATCAGGCATCCCAAAAAGGCTGGTTCTGGGTGTGAATATTCTGGCCCTGACTATCCTCCTCCTCCTTTGGTAGCCCACGCCCACTGCTGCTAGGAACGGTATGTTCATCCTGGGTCTGAGCTTGTTATTTTGTTAGCGCGCACATTTATGCGTTGTGCGTGTTGTAGGCGAGCGTGTGACCCGCGCACCCCTGAAATCCAGTACCCAGTCCAATGGCGTGTGGAAATTCCTGCGCACCCCGGGATACAGGTACGCTGACGTACTTGCGTGTGTAAGTGCCCGCGCACCCCTGATATACACGTACATAGGCCAATCGCGTGTACGCGCACTTTTGTCCAATTACACGCGATGACACTCTGACGTGCTGTCCAATTACACGCGATGACACTCTGACGTGCAGTCTTTCCACGTGTGCTCTGTCATCACGTGCTGTGTGGGAAACACCCGTGCGGGTCACGTCACAGACGCGCTTACGCGCTGAGGGCCTTTGGTCCAATAGAATCGCGTATGCGTGCTGACGCGCTTACGCGCTAAGGGCCTTTCCTCGAATTTCACGCTGACGTGCAGGATTTTCACGTGCCAAATCACTCCGTATCAAGCTGGCCACGCGAAAACACACGGAAGACCACGCTCCTGACCAGAAGGCCGAATTACTGCCCCCCAGTGCCCCGAGCAGCCTCCCACGTGCTATCTGCTGCTGCCTGCCTGCCTGCCTGCCTGCCGCCACCGTGCCCTGCCATTTGGTGCCTGCACATCAGCCATCTGCAGGGGTCCAGTTGCTGTGTCCACCCCTGCTGGAACTGAAGACTCCCGACTGGGATAACATCGCTCCACAGCCCAGCCCCAGGACCCAGTTGCCCACCCACACCTGCCTCTGGGGTTGCCATGTCGGGCACTTCCACATCTGGCACCAGTGGCAACCCCAGGCCAGAGGGGCAGAGGGGCACCAGCTTCATTGCCACCGAAGTTGGTGTCCTGGTGGAGCATGTCCTGGGGCAGTATGATGCCCTCTTTGGATCGTCCCGCGCCAGCAAGGAAGGACGGGTGAGGATCTGGGCCGACTGTGTGGTTGCCATCAACGCGGAGGGGGTGGCAACCCACGACGTCCAGAAGATCAAGAAGCGCTGGGAGGACTTGAGGTCCAGGACCCTCGTGAAGGCCCGGCGCCTCGTGGAGGGGGGCCGGGGCCGCATGAGTTCCATCCAGATGAGGGTCCTGGAACGCGTACGCCCAGCGCTCCACGCCCAGATCCTTGAGAGGGAGACCCGTCTGGAGTTGAGCGGTAAGTGTCCAAGCATTGCTGTGTGAGACAGGGCATGTTGCGGTGTGCTGGTTCTCTGATACTTGCCTGTATGTGTGACATAGGCCATGTATGCATGTATGTGTGCAGGGACATCATGGTAATGCATGTGCGACCAGTGATGTGTGAACCACATGGTTGTTGCATGTGTTTAAATGCCACATGGGGAGCCCTATGCAGATTTTAGACATGAGAGCATGCCAGTCTCTGCTCCTGGACGTGGGTGGGGGTGAGGGATGGGTGCTGATGGCAAGTACATATATGGTAGCCATGTCTGTGTGCCTGACCTGCGTGTCTGTGACTTGTGCATGCCATGGATGCATGACACATGTGTGTGACAATGCAGATTCACTGATGCAGCCTAGTTACCCTTGTATCCGCTGTGTTTGGGGTGTATGGGGCCAGATGGATGTGACTGAGGTGAAGTGTGTGCATGTGATGGCCATGACCCATGATGCATGTGAGTTCCATATCATTGTATGTTTCAAGAGTCCATTGGACATGTATGGAAATGTCCATGGCATGCACCATGCCTGTTACTGTGTGTGTTTTGCCTGGACTGACCCATGTGTTGTGGAGGGACATGATGGAAGTGCACTTTGACAGTGGTACTCATCTGCTATTGCTTCCTGTCTAGGGGACCATTGTACAGTACCCTGATGCTTGTTTTCTTTGTTTCCCTCTACGCAGCGGCTAGTGAAGAAGAGGGCGGAGACAGCGCTGTGGAGCAAGGCGGCGGGGATGCCCCCACGGCTGCAGCGGAAGGGGTGGGTGAGCCCCCACAGGGGCCTGCTACGGTGGAAGACGGTGAGGAGCCATCCAGGTTGGTGGTTTCCACAGAGAAGGAGGAGGCCGCCACAGGGGCACACATGGGGCCTGGTGGGGGCATCCCTGCTGGTGCAAGTGGTGCAGTCCAGGGCCAGGGGCAGGAGGCAGCACAGGTCACCGTGGAGGGGCCTGTGCATGTCGCTGTCCCTGACCCTGTGAGTGCACCACCATGCACCAGCAGGGTTGCCCCGTCCCAGGCCCGTCCGCTGGTAGAGGGGATGTCCATGTCACCTGACTCCCCTCCACCTGCGGACGAGGGGACCCGTGTCCGTATGGAGAAGGTCCTGATTGGGGTTGCAATGCGTGCGGGTGCAATTCGTGATGAGGTGCGTGCTTCCCGGGAGGAGCACGCACATCATCACGAAGAGCACCGTGCCGACGTGGCCCAATTGGGATCTTCCATGTTCGGGGGTTTCCTGCATGTGTCGGCCAATCTGGCGGCCCTCTCCTCCTCTGTGGAGGCTATACGCCAGTCGTTCTCCTTGCCGTCTTCCAGCCCAGATGCCACAAGGGCCCCCTGTGGACCTGCCCTGACCTATGCAGCCAGCTCGGTGGGGATCCCATCCCTGCCACAGTCGGGAGTCGGAGGTCAAGCAGGGGTGGACACCACAGCAACTGTACCCCAGCAGATGGAGGATGTGCCGGCATCATCAGGCAGGGCATGTGCACGACGGCGTCGGTGGATTCCATCAGCCTGGATGCCGTCGTGCTGGAAGAGGCAGTTGCGTCGGAGGCAGCAGCAGAGTCAACGTGGGAGGCATCATGGCTCGGGGCCATCGACATCGGAGGGGCAGGCATCGGCCAGAGGGCAGGAGGACCCAGGACAGGAAGTGTCTTCCGTGTGGCTGCGGTTGGGCCAGCAGATAGGTGCGGAGCGGCGGCGGGCGGAAGAGGAGCGGCTCACGATGGTCAGGGCGGAGAACTCCATGCGGAGGGCCCTGAGGCGGGCCGAGTGCCTCGAGGCAATCCGCAGGGGGTTGGAGGAGCAGATGGCGTCGTCCCTGCGGACCCTCGGGGCCATGGAACAGGACCGCCTCCGGGACATAGACGAGGAGTTTGATGATGCCCTGGCCCGGAACACTACGGAGTGAGCCGCTGGACTTGCCCGCCGCCTTTGTATATAGTTCTTTAGTTTTAGGTTTCCTTTGTTTATTCTTATGATTTGGAGTCGACGGACACTGCTCCACTTTTTGTATATAGTTGCATTTTAGTTAGGGTTTTTTGTAGGTTTCCTTTGTTCAGTTGGGCTCATGGACCCTTGGATGTTTTGTACATAGTTCTTCATTGGATTGATTTTATTTTTCATTTGACTTTGGACAACATTTTTTTGGATTAGGATTTGGTGATTTTATTTTTTTAACCGGACATGCAGCTTATCTTTTTTTCATTCCCATTGTAGTTTGTTTCATTTCTTTTGCATTCTTAATTTTTTTTTAATACAATTTTGTTTTCATACTTCACTGTGTGGTATCATCTCATTGGTTTCATGCATGTCATGTTGGGTGTTTTCCCATTCAATTGCAACCATTGTGTGTGACGGACATGGGTTCATTAGCTTTATGAACATTGGGGGTGTAACATGTAATTTCCATTTCCATGTGGTTGAATGGGTTACTTGGTAGGGCTTTTTGGCTGTGGAGGCTGACCATAACGCACATGATTGGGGATTGTGAGGATCTGGTGGGGGCTGGCCATGGTGGCTGGGGGGTGGGGGTGGTGGTAGACATGAGTGGGGGCCTGGTGGAGGCTGCCCCTGCACTGCTGGGGTGTGGGGGTGATAGGGGCCATGAGTGGGGGCCTGGTGGAGGGTGCCCATGGTGGCTGGGGGGTGGGGGTGGTGGTAGACATGAGTGGGGGCCTGGTGGAGGCTGCCCCTGCACTGCTGGGGGGTGGGGGTGATAGGGGACATGAGTGGGGGCCTGGTGGGGGCTGGCCATGGTGGCTGGGGCGTGGGGGTGGTGGGAGACATGAGTGGGGGCCTGGTGGAGGGTGCCCCTGGATGGTGGGGGTGGTGGGAGACATGAGTGGGGGCCTGGTGGAGGGTGCCCCTGGTGGCTGGGGGTGGGGGTGGTTGTAGACATGAGTGGGGGCCTGGTGGAGGGTGCCCCTGGATGCTGGGGGTGGGGGTGCAGGGGGACATGAGTGGGGGCCTGGTGGAGGGTGCCCCTGGATGCTGGGGGGTGGGGGTGCAGGGGGACATGAGTGGGGGCCTGGTGGAGGGTGCCCCTGGATGCTGGGGGGTGGGGGTGCAGGGGGACATGAGTGGGGGCCTGGTGGAGGGTGCCCCTGGATGCGGGGGGGTGGGGGTGCAGGGGGACATGAGTGGGGGCCTGGGGAGGCTGCCCCTGGTGGCTGGGGGGTGGGGGTGGTGGGAGACATGAGTGGGGGCCTGGTGGAGGGTGCCCCTGGATGCTGGGGGGTGGGGGTGCAGGGGGACATGAGTGGGGGCCTGGTGGAGGGTGCCCCTGGATGCTGGGGGGTGGGGGTGCAGGGGGGCATGAGTGGGGGCCTGGTGGAGGGTGCCCCTGGATGCTGGGGGGTGGGGGTGCAGGGGGACATGAGTGGGGGCCTGGTGGAGGCTGCCCCTGGTGGCTGGGGGGTGGGGGTGGTGGGAGACATGAGTGGGGGCCTGGTGGAGGGTGCCCCTGGATGCTGGGGGGTGGGGGTGCAGGGGGACATGAGTGGGGGCCTGGTGGAGGGTGCCCCTGCACTGCTGGGGGGTGGGGGTGGTGGGAAACATGGGTGGGGGCCAGGTGGAGGCTGCCCCTGGTGGCGGGGGGGTGGGGGTGATAGGGGCCATGAGTGGGGGCCTGGTGGAGGGTGCCCCTGGATGTTGGGGGGTGGGGGTGGTGGTAGACATGAGTGGGGGCCTGGTGGAGGGTGCCCATGCACTGCTGGGTGGTGGGGGTGGTGGGAGACATGAGTGTGGGCCTGGTGGAGGGTGCCCCTGCACTGCTGGGGGGTGGGGGTGGTGGTAGACATGAGTGGGGGCCTGGTGGAGGGTGCCCCTGGATGCTGGGGGGTGGGGGTGATAGGGGCCATGAGTGGGGGCCTGGTGGAGGGTGCCCCTGCACTGCTGGGGGGTGGGGGTGGTGGGAGACATGAGTGGGGGCCTGGTGGAGGGTGCCCCTGCACTGCCGGGGGGTGGGGGTGGTGGGAGACATGAGTGGGGGCCTGGTGGGGGCTGCCCCTGCACTGCTGGGGGGTGGGGGTGGTGGGAGACATGAGTGGGGGCCTGGTGGAGGGTGCCCCTGGATGCTGGGGGGTGGGGGTGCAGGGGGACATGAGTGGGGGCCTGGTGGAGGGTGCCCCTGGATGCTGGGGGGTGGGGGTGCAGGGGGACATGAGTGGGGGCCTGGTGGAGGGTGCCCCTGGATGCTGGGGGGTGGGGGTGCAGGGGGACATGAGTGGGGGCCTGGTGGAGGCTGCCCCTGGTGGCTGGGGAGTGGGGGTGGTGGGAGACATGAGTGGGGGCCTGGTGGAGGGTGCTCCTGGATGCTGGGTGGTGGGGGTGCAGGGGGACATGAGTGGGGGCCTGGTGGAGGGTGCCCCTGGATGCTGGGGGGTGGGGGTGCAGGGCGACATGAGTGGGGGCCTGGTGGAGGGTGCCCCTGGATGCTGGGGGGTGGGGGTGCAGGGGAACATGAGTGGGGGCCTGGTGGAGACTTCCCCTGGTGGCTGGGTGGTGGGGGTGGTGGGAGACATGAGTGGGGGCCTGGTGGAGGGTGCCCCTGGTGGCTGGGGGGTGGGGGTGGTGGTAGACATGAGTGGGGGCCTGGTGGAGACTTCCCCTGGTGGCTGGGTGGTGGGGGTGGTGGGAGACATGAGTGGGGGCCTGGTGGAGGGTGCCCCTGCACTGCTGGGGGTGGGGGTGGTGGTAGACATGAGTGGGGGCCTGGTGGAGGGTGCCCCTGCACTGCTGGGGGGTGGGGGTGGTGGGAGACATGGGTGGGGGCCTGGTGGAGGCTGCCCCTGCACTGCTGGGGGGTGGGGGTTATAGGGGACATGAGTGGGGGCCTGGTGGGGGCTGGCCATGGTGGCTGGGGGGTGGGGGTGGTGGGAGACATGAGTGGGGGCCTGGTGGAGGGTGTCCCTGGATGCTGGGGGGTGGGGGTGCAGGGGGACATGAGTGGGGGCCTGGTGGAGGGTGCCCCTGCACTGCTGGGGGGTGGGGGTGGTGGGAGACATGGGTGGGGGCCTGGTGGAGGCTGCCCCTGGTGGCGGGGGGGTGGGGGTGATAGGGGCCATGAGTGGGGGCCTGGTGGAGGGTGCCCCTGGATGCTGGTCGGTGGGGGTGGTGGTAGACATGAGTGGGGGCCTGGTGGAGGGTGCCCATGCACTGCTGGGGGGTGGGGGGGGTGGGAGACATGAGTGGGGGCCTGGTGGAGGGTGCCCCTGCACTGCTGGGGGGTGGGGGTGGTGGGAGACATGAGTGGGGGCCTGGTGAAGGGTGCCCCTGGATGCTGGGGGGTGGGGGTGCAGGGGGACATGAGTGGGGGCCTGGTGGAGGCTGCCCCTGGTGGCTGGGGGGTGGGGGTGGTGGTAGACATGAGTGGGGGCCTGGTGGAGGCTGCCCCTGCACTGCTGGGGGTGGGGGTGGGGGGAGACATGAGTGGGGGCCTGGTGGAGGGTGCCCCTGCACTGCTGGGGGGTGGGGGTGGTGGTAGACATGAGTGGGGGCCTGGTGGAGGGTGCCCCTGCACTGCTGGGGGGTGGGGGTGGTGGGAGACATGAGTGGGGGCCTGGTGGAGGCTGCCCCTGCACTGCTGGGGGGTGGGGGTGGTGGGAGACATGAGTGGGGGCCTGGTGGAGGGGGCCCCTGCACTGCTGGGGGGTGGGGGTGGTGGGAGTCATGAGTGGGGGCCTGGTGGGGGCTGCCCATGGTGGCTGGGGGGTGGGGGTGGTGGTAGACGTGAGTGGGGGCCTGGTGGAGGGTGCCCCTGCACTGCTGGGGGGTGGGGGTGGTGGGAGACATGGGTGGGGGCCTGGTGGAGGGTGCCCCTGGTGGCTGGGGGGTGGGGGTGGTGGGAGACATGAGTGGGGGCCTGGTGGAGGGTGCCCCTGCACTGCTGGGGGGTGGGGGTGGTGGGAGACATGGGTGGGGGCCTGGTGGAGGCTGCCCCTGGTGGCGGGGGGGTGGGGGTGATAGGGGCCATGAGTGGGGGCCTGGTGGAGGGTGCCCATGGTGGCTGGGGGGTGGGGGTGGTGGTAGACATGAGTGGGGGCCTGGTGGAGGGTGCCCATGGTGGCTGGGGGGTGGGGGTGGTGGTAGACATGAGTGGGGGCCTGGTGGAGGGTGCCCCTGCACTGCTGAGGGTGATAGGGGACATGAGTGGGGGCCTGGTGGGGGCTGCCCCTGGTGGCGGGGGGGGGGTGGGGGTGATAGGGGCCATGAGTGGGGGCCTGGTGGAGGGTGACCCTGGATGCTGGGGGGTGGGGGTGGTGGTAGACATGAGTGGGGGCCTGGTGGAGGGTGCCCATGCACTGCTGGGGGGTGGGGGTGGTGGGAGTCATGAGTGGGGGCCTGGTGGAGGGTGCCCCTGCACTGCTAGGGGGTGGGGGTGGTGGTAGACATGAGTGGGGGCCTGGTGGAGGGTGCCCCTGGATGCTGGGGGGTGGGGGTGATAGGGGCCATAAGTGGGGGCCTGGTGGAGGGTGCCTCTGCACTGCTGGGGGGTGGGGGTGGTGGGAGACATGAGTGGAGGCCTGGTGGAGGGTGCCCCTGCACTGCTGGGGGGTGGGGGTGGTGGGAGACATGAGTGGGGGCCTGGTGGAGGCTGCCCCTGCACTGCTGGGGGGTGGGGGTGGTGGGAGACATGAGTGGGGGCCTGGTGGAGGGTGCCCCTGGATGCTGGGGGGTGGGGGTGGTGGGAGACATGAGTAGGGGCCTGGTGGAGGCTGCCCCTGCACTGCTGGGGGGTGGGGGTGGTGGGAGACATGAGTGGGGGCCTGGTGTAGGCTGGCCATGGTGGCTGGGGGGTGGTGGGAGACATGAGTGGGGGCCTGGTGGAGGGTGCCCCTGGATGCTGGGGGGTGGGGGTGCAGGGGGACATGAGTGGGGGCCTGGTGGAGGGTGCCCCTGGATGCTGGGGGGTGGGGGTGGTGGGAGACATGAGTGGGGGCCTGGTGGAGGCTGCCCCTGCACTGCTGGGGGGTGGGGGTGGTGGGAGACATGAGTGGGGGCCTGGTGGAGGCTGACCATGGTGGCTGGGGGGTGGGGGTGGTGGGAGACATGAGTGGGGGCCTGGTGGAGGGTGCCCCTGGATGCTGGGGGGTGGGGGTGGTGGGAGACATGAGTGGGGGCCTGGTGGAGGGTGCCCCTGGATGCTGGGGGGTGGGGGTGCAGGGGGACATGAGTGGGGGCCTGGTGGAGGGTGCTTATGGATGCTGGGGGGTGGGGGTGCAGGGGGACATGAGTGGGGGCCTGGTGGAGGGTGCCCCTGGATGCTGGGGGGTGGGGGTGCAGGGGGACATGAGTGGGGGCCTGGTCGAGGCTGCCCCTGGTGGCTGGGGGGTGCGGGTGGTGGGAGACATGAGTGGGGGCCTGGTGGAGGGTGCCCCTGGATGCTGGGGGGTGGGGGTGCAGGGGGACATGAGTGGGGGCCTGGTGGAGGGTGCCCCTGGATGCTGGGGGGTGGGGGTGCAGGGGGACATGAGTGGGGGCCTCGGTGGAGGGTGCCCCTGGATGCTGGGGGGTGGGGGTGCAGGGGGACATGAGTGGGGGCCTGGTGGAGGCTGCCCCTGGTGGCTGGGGGGTGGGGGTGGTGGGAGACATGAGTGGGGGCCTGGTGGAGGGTGCCCCTGGTGGCTGGGGGTGGGGGTGGTGGTAGACATGAGTGGGGGCCTGGTGGGGGCTGGCCATGGTGGCTGGGGGGTGGGGGTGGGTGGCAGACATGAGTGGGGGCCTGGTGGAGGGTGCCCCTGCACTGCTGGGGGGTGGGGGTGGTGGGAGACATGGGTGGGGGCCTGGTGGAGGCTGCCCCTGGTGGCGGGGGGGGTGGGGGCGATAGGGGCCATGAGTGGGGGCCTGGTGGAGGGTGCCCCTGGTGGCTTGGGGGTGGGGGTGGTGGGAGACATGAGTGGGGGCCTGGTGGGGGCTGCCCATGGTGGCTGGGGGGTGGGGGTGGTGGTAGACATGAGTGGGGGCCTGGTGGAGGCTGCCCCTGCACTGCTGGGGGGTGGGGGTGATAGGGGACATGAGTGGGGGCCTGGTGGGGGCTGGCCATGGTGGCTGGGGGGTGGGGGTGGTGGGAGACATGGGTGGGGGCCTGGTGGAGGCTGCCCCTGCACTGCTGGGGGGTGGGGGTGGTGGGAGACATGAGTGGGGGCCTGGCGGGGCTGGCCATGGTGGCTGGGGGATGGGGGTGGTGGGAGACATGCATTGTTGATCAGTAGTGCAAGGTGACATGTGGGTTGGCTGGGGGGCATGCCCATGGTGGATGGGCTGCCTGCGGGACATGAGCAGGGGTGCAGGGTAGTCCCCCGTGGTGTGGGCTGCCTGCAGGGGCCGTGGAGGTTGTGGAGCGTACACCTGGGAGGACCCACACGGCCAATTCACGTGTCGTACTCCCCAGAACCCCTGAAATACACATACCCTGCTGAAATCGCGTGTGGAACTTCCCGCGCACCCCTGAAATACACGTACCCTGCTGAAATTGCGTGTGGAACTTCCCGCGCACCCCTGGAATTCACATACCCTGCTGAAATCACGTGTGGAACTTCCCGCGCACCCCTGAAATACACGTACCCTGCTGAAATCGCGTGTGGAACTTCCCGCGCACCCATGGAATACACGTACCCTGCTCGCACTGGGCCAATCGCGTGTGGAACTTCCCGCGCACCCCTGAAATACACGTACCCTGCTGAAATCGCGTGTGGAACTTCCCGCGCACCCCTGGAATACACATACCCTGCTGAAATCGCGTGTGGAACTTCCCGCGCACCCCTGAAATACACGTACCCTGCTGAAATCGCGTGTGGAACTTCCCGCACACCCATGGAATACACGTACCCTGCTCGCACTGGGCCAATCGCGTGTGGAACTTCCCGCGCACCCCTGAAATACACGTACCCTGCTGAAATCGCGTGTGGAACTTCCCGCGCACCCCTGGAATACACATACCCTGCTGAAATCGCGTGTGGAACTTCCCGCGCACCCCTGAAATACACGCACCCTGCTGAAATCGCGTGTGGAACTTCCCGCGCACCCATGGAATACACGTACCCTGCTCGCACTGGGCCAATCGCGTGTGGAACTTCCCGCGCACCCCTGAAATACATGTACCCTGCTGAAATCGCGTGTGGAACTTCCCGCGCACCCCTGGAATACACATACCCTGCTGAAATCGCGTGTGGAACTTCCCGCGCACCCCTGAAATACACGCACCCTGCTGAAATCGCGTGTGGAACTTCCCGCGCACCCATGGAATACACGTACCCTGCTCGCACTGGGCCAATCGCGTGTGGAACTTCCCGCGCACCCCTGAAATACACGTACCCTGCCGAAATCGCGTGTGAGACTTCCCGCGCACCCCGGTATACACGCACACGTATTTTTCGTCAGCGGGTGTCCGTGTTTGTGGGTACCCCTTTGCACGTCATTTGTCCTGGAGGGCCACAGTATAGGACATTCATCATGGCTGTATATAGGTGCTATTTGTTGGCGCACCTTTTGGCGCACATTTCTTCCAGGCGCAGAGACGCTACCGCCTGCTTTCTTGTGGCGGTCGTGTTTGTGCCTGTGCGTTGGTTTGAGCGTGCGCTTTTTTGCCCTATTCTATTCCATGAATACGTGTTGTAGGCGAGCGTGTGGGCGTTCCGCGCACTTGTACCCTGTACTTCCCCCGTGACGCCCACGTTTTGGCAAGTTGTTCCCCATTCCGAGTGTTACGCCCCGTGTTCCGCCTACTTTTGTTGCGTGCGCCGCGCTATGTGCGATTTTCGCTGTGGCCTGTGCGATTTTCGCTGTGACCTGGCGCACGCTGTTAGATGGCCTGTGCGCCAACGTGCGCCGCGCACTTTTTTATCGCACATCCGATGGTTTTCTCGCGCACGGCCTTCCATGAATCGATGTGCGCTGCTTTTCGTGCGATTTTCGCACTTGCACTGCCATTTTCGCTATTCCACTGCGATTCGCACGTTTTTGCCCACTTGCGCCGCGCTAATTATTCCATGAATCGGCCTGTTAATATATTTCTTTTCTATTTTATTTAGAATATTAACATATTTGTACCGGAGGTCACGGGAGACGATGGAGTCCTGGATTCCCCTGGATGAAGATCGAATGGTGCCTGCCTCCGGGTGGAGGTGAAGACAAAGTAACCGGAATGCCAAAGAAAAGATGACTTCTATAGAAAAGGATCCATGAATGCCAAGATGAAAGAGTACCCGAATGAACCAAAAGAGGCAGACAAGTGTCCTGGCATATGGAGTTCCACGTATTTATTATTTTAATTAATTGTTTTAATCTGTTATGTTAATTATTTGTTTTAGTTAGTTGTTTTATTTTATTGTTTTCAATTGACTTCAAGTATAAAATTGAAACACTGAACCATGGACACTTCCATTGGGAAGGCAAATGTAGAACATTTTAAAAGAACTGATAGACTCAGATGAATTTTAATATATGTTGAGCAGTGGTTTTCAACCTTTTCATTTATGCACGTAAATATTCATTGTATGGGATTGCTACACTTTGAATAGGGGGGCAAATTGTTTTTTTTCCAATTGGCTTGGATCGTAGCCAAGATAAAAAAAAGGAGGGGATATGTAGGATTGTTTAGCGTGTTTTGGGAGCACAGAGCACAGCACCACTGCACAGGATCAATGTATAGCATGTTTTTTGAAGTGCAGCACCACTGCATGGGTTTGGTGCATTGCCATAAGGTGGTGCTATGCAGTCAAAAACGATTTCTACAAATAAAATGTAAATCATTTTTTTTTCACAGTTAAAAGCATATATTTTTTTACCTGAAATTCCTCTGTTGCAGGAGACACATTTGAGGATTAATGAACTAACCTCATTAACAAAAAACTAACATGCTAACTCATTAATAAAATAATGTGTTCTCCAGTGCAAAATGGATGGAAAAGACAGGCTCTGAAAGTCATTTTAAACGCGCATCCAGATTTTTTCTTTTTGCTGCTCTGCGCTGCTCTGTCCACAGTATTTGCAGGAAGCAAAGATTCGAATAAGCAGGAAATCAGTTATGTTACATTTGCTTACTGTAAAAGATTTCTATTGTGTGCAGGAGGAGTATAGGACATAGGGGATTCTTATTGGACAAGCATCATATTAGAGGCTGTAACCAAGTTTTTCTGTAGAATCTGGGGGAAAAAGAGAGGCAGAAGACTTTTCACACAGATGGGAGAAAGACCTGGCTGGTGGCTGAGTTCCTGATTGAAAAAGCAGATCCCAGCTGCACTGCTGCAGAGACTGGGAATCCCGGACAATAATCCCTGGTTTGAGTAACGGCAGATGCCTGTTTTCACTGGGGGTGCTTGAAGAGGGAATTGCCACATCCAGAAGGCGACCAGCCGAAGAATTTCACATGCTGAACAGATTAGGTAATTATACATTGCAAAGTACGGGGGCAGTGTGCGTGAATGCGAAACTATTAAGTCAGTGTAGAAGAAAGAATTCCAGTGTCTTATCAAAAGGTTTAATGTTGTGACTGTTCTCGTCGCCCTCTTCTCATTTTGTTACAGATAATGTTGACTGTGCTATTTCATTTATCTCTGTAAAAAGAGTAAGATCGTGTTAAATGCAATTTTTATAATACACAAAAATATCTGAAAGCATACGGGTAGTGTGTTTTATTTTCTCTTTCCTTTGTGCATTTACCATTACAGTGCTGATGATGTAGGGAGAGGTTTAGGCAGTGCAATTGTCATTTTTAAGCTAGCTAAAAATAAGACTTAGCGGTAGCTGTGTGCATGATTCCATTTAGTATATAAGTGTATGTTTTTGAACGGAATATAATAATAATATAATGAAATAGACTGCTGCTGGAGGTACATGAGTCAGCAGAAAGAGAGGCCCTGGACATAGTTCACCGATGTAGATAAGTTGGTGATAAATACTGCATGTTAGCTCGCTGCCGTAGATAAGACAGCGAGGACAGCCCATGGTGGCACTCCAATTGAAAATGTGGTGTTCCTGAAATGTAAGCCTGAGGCCTCTCTAGTGATCACACGAACAAACTAAGCAAAAATAAGGGGTTCTGGATGTTGGGGCCACATATAAAACAAAGGAATTATGCTCACCAGAAATACCACCAATAATGCATACCAACATAATATATACCACTAAATGTATCAGTGTGCTGAAATAATGTATGTATACTGTAGTACTATATACCAAATCTAATCTGAATGCAAAGAGTGATTATTACTGAATTATTTTCATTTTGGCGGTAAGAAAATACCGCTTGGCCCCAAATCTATACAAAATACCCAACAGGGCTAGTTCGTGTGCAGCCTCTTTAATAATTGGGGCTGGACAGGTGTCACCAAGGCATCGGGACGGTTTCAAGGACACGATGATGTTCTTAGTTTCCGCAGTAGAGATAGCTCTAAAGCTAAATTGGTTAGGGGGTTTAGTTTGGTTGGCGGCAAGTTCCTGGTGTATGGTTTCTTGCGTAGAGAGGGCAATGTTGTGGAGGGCAAATTTTTTGGCTAATGTTTTGTCTTGTATATTTTGGGTGCAATTGGGGATTCTAATTCTCTCAGAATGGAGAAGATTTCCCTGGTATTCGAGTTGGCTTCATTGATTCTGTCATTAAAGGTCTCTTTTTTTGCCTGAATGATTTGCTTTTTGTAGCTTTTAGTAAGGGCAGTGAGAAGGTTTTTGTTGTGGGGAGAAGGGTTTTTTCTCCAACAGGCTTCTGCATGTCATTTCTCTTTGCGTAGGGATATTAGCGTGGGAGTGAACCAGGTGTTCAGATGGGCAATAGGTTTAGATTTAATGAGTTTCAGCAGCGCAATGGCGTCAATCGCCGAGTTGATGGTGTTATTGTACAGGTCGACTAAATCGTTAGGGTTAGAGATCTGGCTAGATCTGCCCATATTGTGCTTGATATATCTCAGTGTGGTCCTCATTTCTCTTTTCTTAGGAGCAATTATCGCATCATAGAGGGTACCCAACATACATGATTTAATACGCTGGCAGAAGTGTTTAAGCCCCTGTGGCAAAAAGACATCCATTAGTTGAGCGAAATCCCAATGGCATCTGTCTAAAACAGATTCTATCATAGGGTCATCCCTGGCCAATGTGCGATTGGAACAGCCAATGTTGACCGTTGTCCAAAATAATCTGTTCCCCGATAGATTAACTTCAGGATTAACCCGAAGATAGTCCATGGGTTTAGTATAAACCTTTTTACAGACCATTCTAAATGTGACATCATCGCTCATGTTTACAAGTTGCGTGCAAGGTTGGGGTGCTGGATTTCGAATGGCCTCATTTACAAAAATGAAATCAATTATACTGTGACTTAAACCATTTGACCATGTAAAATTTGCTTGGGGAGGCCCAACAGAAAAGGAACTAAATCGAAAACAGACAGTAGTTCACGCCACTCGCTTGCTCGTTTTGTTGTAGCGGGACCCATTTGTGCCACTGCTGGAGAAGTAGACTCATCTAGGCAGTCCACATTAAAGTCACTGGTAAAGATTATGCCCCCCACCTTTGCTTGGCCTAACTATGCATACAAAGTGTCATGTGCAGTGTCCATGAGGTTGTTAGTTTTGATCGTCTCGTGGGGGTCATATAATGTAACCACCAGTGTACACCCACCTTTGCAGGGACGTCTGGTATGGTGACTACCAAAATGTTATCCTGCTTATTTACAAAATAGAAAGAAGAAGGGGAATACTTAGACATGACCCCAATGCAGAGCCCACCTTTAGGACGACCCAATATGGTGGGGAGGCGAAAAAACATGGTGTAGCCATCCAATGAAAAGGTGGAAGTAAGCCATGTTTCCTGGACACAAAAAAAATGAGAAGACAGTAGTTCATTTGCCCCCAAAGGGTTTGTCAGGAATGAGCGATGTCCACCAGTGTTCCAGGAGAGTAATGTAAATTGGATAGGGGAAGTTTCCTGAATTCAATCCAATGAAGGGACATGTGACCAGGCCCCAGTCATTCTCCCCTTAATAGACAGTGCCCCTTGTTCATTACCATTTACCCGTGTTGCTGCCCGTCTGGTTCCAATGGGGCTGCCATGTGTCTTATCGACCCAGGCAACCTGATCTGCAGCAGGATGAAAGGCAAAGATGTCAAAGCCCTAATCACAAAGTAACTTAACCTTTTTACAGACACATTCTTCTATCAGAGGGGAGACCAGTTTCATCAGCACCCAATTGGTAGTGCTGTGATAAAGAGGCAGCTCTAGACTAAGTATAGCCTCAGAGGTGAGTCCACTGAAGTTGGGGATGAGCTGTAACAGCTGAAGCAGCCATGTTCGATTAAAAAAGGAGCTGGATTGCCGAAGGCTCACGTTCAACTATCTTAACATATTTTGAACCTGCTCAGTTCCTAATGCTATCTGAATGCGGCCCCCCATTTACAAATGGCCTACTCGCTGACTTCACACATGATTGCCATGCCGCAAGGAGTGGGTTCGACGTGCCCTCGCCATGGACCCCCTGAGTGCAAATAGGCCTAGGGAGTTCCTGCCCGAAGGCCCCAGTATTGGGCCCGAAATAATGACCTTCTGCATTGAGGTTGGCCAAGGGGCCAGGTGCTTTGTTGCCTCTGTTGTTAGAGGGGAGAGAGCCACTAGCCGCCATTGAATCAATAGTGGGCAACCTTCCATCCAGAGGTCTGTGCAGTGGCACTTATCATATAGAACAATCCAGAAAAGTATTAACAGCCAAATATTTGTCAGTTTGCGATAGATCCCCTTTGGCATTCTGAAGTTTGAGGGTGGGGAACACCACTGCCAACATAGCTGGTGTCTCGTCCTGATTTAAAGACAACCCCCTATCGGTCTTCATCCTGCACCTCTTTTTCTTCCTGAGAGAAACACCAGGACTAGCAAGAAGTGACTGTTGAAGATCAATGACCTTAGGGCTTGCTTTCTGGAAGCCGCTGTTACCCTCAGCGAGGGACCCTGCAGAATCACGGGATGGGAAACTGCTTTCTTATTTAAGGCAAAGAACATCGATGTTGGTTTACTTGTCATGACATTCACCCCCTTTTCCAGGTCATTGATCCCCTCCTCCGGTACAGTGCGTAAGGTAGCACACATTTTTCCATATTCATAAATCTAGACTGCTTTCCCTTTCTTTATATGATTTTGATGTATTTCTAACCATCTTCCGGCAGAATTAACTCCATCCAAGCACAGATGTTGCTAAGAGCTCATCTACACCAGTATCACTAATACTCATAGCCAGAGAGAGAGTGAACAGGCAGAACTACTATGTAAACAAAGGGGTCTTTAGTGCCGCCAGAAATAGAAAAAAGTGACGTGATACATTGAATAACCAAAGGCAGTGAGTTCCATAATCTAGGTCCATATAGCAAAAAGTGTCTGTCACCCCTATAGACACTTCTGAATCACTATTACGTGTTTGTCAAGAGATTTAAAAAGGTGCTTGGGCTTATAATAAACCATACTACTAGACAAATAGCTTGGAGCTACATTATTTAGGCATTTAAACAGCACGCAGAGAGTTTTAAAGTCAATCCTCTGCTTGACTGGAAGAAATGGAGTGACCTGTGCATTGTTTTGGGTGCTTTACATATCAATCGGACTTCAGCATTCTGAGCCCTCTGAAGCAGTACATTTGTCTGTCAGTTGTACCCATAAGGGTACTATTCCCATAGTCCATTCTGAAACTGACCAATGCTACAACCATTACGCAGGTTCTTTCTGGGGGATAAATGGGTAGAGCAGGACTGCCATTGTCACCCCAATTGTGTGGCCTTGATTACAAAGGTTGTTGGTATGCCAAAGATGCACAGTGGAGGTGGACAACAGGTATGATCCCCTAGCAGATGTTTAGTCCCACACAAAATAATCTCAGATTTTTTGGGTTCAGTTGGAGCCTGTTAGTTACAAAAATTCATTTGTTACAAAACTTAAAATAAAGCATTGACATTATACGTTACAATGCAGTGTACCTAAAAGTTACAGGGTAAAAACTCTAATACATTGTCATAACTTTAATATTAAAAGCCGACATGACAGAGCAGCACCTATTCACAATCGAACACGTAAATATAACATTATGGTAACTCAAACCACCAGATTTTAAATTAAAATACCTTAAGAGCCTGAGTTAGACACAATTATTTACATCATTACATACTTCTCCTTTTATAAAAGTTAGCCATCTATTGTATGCCCTAATCATAATTTGGCTGGAAGATCACGAAACTCAGTCCCCACTCCAAATTCACATGAGTTTTTGAGCACTAAACTCTTCTCAATTATAAACAACAACTGAGTTAAGTCAATAATCATTGACATACGATAGCCCCACATACATTGCGACCATAGCATTTCACTTTGGTATACAGATATTAGACTTTGATTTTTTAACAAGCTATTTTGTTGTGTTTTTTCAAAATACATGCACTGCAAGACAAGATGCTTCAGCGTTTCTTTTTGCGAATTAACGCAAAATCTGCAACCCCTATTTACCAAGGCAGCACAAATTAGCCAATTCTTAATACGCTCTAATGTCGGAATTAGATTAAATTTGAATCTCATGTACATAGTGCGTATCTTATGGCTAGGACACAATTTCAGATATATAGGTAAACATGACTGTTTATGCCGATATTTTGCATACTCCCTATATAGAAGATATTCACCAATTTTATCTGAATTGACTGCCCAATCAAATTGTATGAGCTTGAACTTTACAATCTGAGGACGATTTATAAGGTCGTCCCTTACAATTTCTATTTTTTCAAGCTCTTTGTCGCATCTTATACCTTCAGTCGCCACTGACACAGGCTTGCCCTTTTTTAGCATGTTTAGAAGATCTTCATATAATGAATTCGGTAAGGGCTCCAAGATTTTAGCATAGGACGTAAGCTTTCTCCATAGGTGTTTAGAAGCCAAGGAAGATAGACCTAGTTCATGAATAATAATAGAGTTCGGAAATGACATAGGCAACTGTAAGACCTTCTTCCAAATTTTGCCTTGTATTTTATTTAATATTGGGCCAATTTCCGCAAAGCACAAGTCTAAGCCATATAAAATAATTGCTTCAACTTTGAGCTTATAGAAATCTAATAGTGGAATTATGGAGAAATTACAGATTCTTAGATAGATTAATTTCATTTGAGCGATCAAAGGCATTGCTTTAATAGAAATTTCTCTATTCCATTTATCACATGAGTCGGAATTATTCAAATTATAGCCCAAATAAATCATACCTAAGGCACGTGGAATCACAAAGCCATTTATTTTCCACTGGTATCTTACCAATTTTCTCTTATTTGAAAATACCAGGATGTGAGATTTATTCGGGTTTAAATGTAAATTACGCTTCTCACAGAAATCGACAAGACACTCTAATTTATGTTGAAGCCCAAAGGGAGTAGAATCAAACATTACCAAGTCGTCCGCGAACGCTAACCAATCTAAGCAAAGGTCCCCTATTTTAAGCGCAAAAGAGTTACACGTCGACCATATTGAAGCTATATCAGACAAATATAGGTTAAACAGGGTTGCTGCGAGGTTACAACCCTGCTTCACCCCTATATAAGTACTGATTGGTGGCGTCAAGGACCCTTCTTTATCCAACTTGATCCTATAGCTTGTGTTAGTATGAAGCAGGATGATCAATGCTATCAGGTACAAAGGAATTTGCATATCCTGCATCCTTTGCCACAACACTTGTCTAATCACAGAGTCAAAAGCTCCTGATATATCTACTAATGCCATATACACTGGTCCATGATCCTTCACCCTAGAAATTTTCAATATGTGAGCTAACAGGGTTGCATTTAGTTGTGTACCCAAACCTTTGCGAAAACCAGTCTGATACCTCGAAAGAATTTTCTGTTTCGAGATAAACTCATTTAGGTCCTTCAAAATTAAAGCTGAGAAGATTTTTGCGAAGGTGTCAATGAGGGCTATGGGTCTAAAGTTAGCTGGGTCATTTAAAGGACCTTTTTTATGTAATGGAATAACGATCGCAGATATCCATGACTCAGGAATTTTCTTTATTTTAAATACACAATCCAACCTCTTTAGAATGATTTTTGGCCAAAAGTTAGGGTCGTCCTTGATTACGCATGGAGGAATACCATCAGGACCAGCAGCTTTGGAAGGTTTTAGCTTTGCAATTATAGCTATGATATCACTCAATCCCCAAGGACATATAGAGGGAATATTGCTAGCCAGATCAGGGAACGTTAAGCTACAGAATTTCACAGGCATGGCATATTTTGCTTCATATATCTTACACCAGACTTCTCCACTTACTGCGGAACACAGATCTGGTTTGCCTTGCAGTAAAGGATCCTTCAAAGTAGCCCAAATTTCCCTCGAGTTCTTGCCAACCAGATTTTGGATCATCCTTTGATTAGTTTCAATAGAAGCATGAATTTTAATATATTTAACATCATTTCTATAATTAACCAAGATTCTCTTTTTCTCAATCGTATAATCCACTGTATTAACAGATTCTTTCAGCAATTTGCGAAGTACGCTATTCTTTTGTGTTTTCCTTAATGCAATTTCGACATTAAATCTTTTCATATAGTCATATTTACTAGCTGCTGTATGTTTTTTTGCTAAATTATTAAGGTGGCCACGTATCATTCTGACATTTTTCCTTTCCCAAATTAGAAGATCGTCATTAGACAAAGATTCAACATTAGCCTTTATCAAATCTCTGTTAACTAAATAATTTAACTTCCTATATAAATGAGCATTCCACCTGATAGAAAGTGCCTTACGATCAATCTCCAATACTCCCAATGCTGGCATAGTTTCAAACATTGGGGTACTTCTCACTAACAGACACTCCAAAATACAATGATCACTTAGATGTGTTTCAATGATCTTACAACTTGAAGTCAATTCAGCCAAGGAATTTGAGATTACTAAGTAATCTATTGCAGTACATTTTGTGCCACGTGCCCAGGTATGTACTTCAGTTTTTTGTTCAAAAGGAACAACCTGCAGATCCCATTCTGATATATATTTGCGCCAAAGCATCCCTCTTTCAAATGGCAGTATTTCATATGATGAGACTATGTCAAATTTGGACATTGTTTCATTAAGATTTGAGTTAAAGTCCCGACCCAGGATGATCTGTGCATGTGGAGCGTCTGTTGCCACTAATAACAAAACATGATTAACTTTTACAATAATTTCCTCTAAAGATGATGACGCAGGGTTCCAATATAACGACACTATTATCATCTGAATTGGCACACAAGAGGGTAATGTCACTTCAACCACTAGAATCTCCGGGGAGGAATAGATTTGAAGCAGTTTCAATTGGTATCTATGTCTCACTAAGATCGCAAGCCCACCATATGGACGGCCATGGTTCCCCTTTATCACATGAGAACAAAAGGCTACATATCCCTCCAAATAGATATCTTTAATTGCCATAGTTTCCTGCAAGATAATAATTGCTGGCAGTTCAACTCCCAATTTTTTTGAAAACCAATTCAAAAGGTTGTTGAAGCCACAACAATTCCATGAATTAATGACCACAGTGTCATGCTATTGTTTTTCTATGCCTGGCATACTGCTTATTATATTTTGCATCAATGGTTCAAGCCGTGATAGACTAGACGCAATCTTAGCAACAGATTCCGATTGCATTCTGATTTTTTCGTGTAGTGTAGCAAACTGCTTGTCATGTCCCTCCATATGAGAATTGTTTTCGGGCATAGATGGTTGGTATTCTACAAATAATGTGGAATTTTCCATTGATTTAAACATAGATAAGTCATAGCCTAGCAATTGAAAGTCCTGTAAGTGTTTCCAGATTAGTGCAGCAATGATTGTATTCTGAAATTTGCATAACATTCTGCCATTAGAGATGTATGGTAAACGGACCCAATCTATATCATTCGATACTAGGTTCCACAATGCAGGTATTTGATGAAATACTTTCATGAGAGAGGTACGGTTTAAATTTGGTTTATCAACCTTTGCCGGATCCACAGTCCATCCCATTACCAATTTCATTTCAGACCCTAAAGAATGATATTGCAACCATTTATCCCCACATTCTCCCTCGGGGATAGAAAGGGAAGTTATGGGCTGATGGTTTATCCGAGTATCAGAGGTTTCATTCATACTCTGTGGCCTCAAAATATCAGGATCTTGAATGTCGCCAGCCTCAATCGCAACCTGGGCATTTGCATTGTGGTTACTACTGTCAAGAATAGAGCCCATGACATTCTGAACTGCTCTCAACAGTGTTTTGAGGCTTTTGTGCCAAGTCGGAGATTTTTTTATCAATTCTTTCAAAAAAGCTTTGTAACTGAGTCTGTATCAGAATAGGTGATAAAGGCATATTTTCGTCACTTTTATTGGCAGCGCTAGGTTTAGGGTATAATTTAGTCTCGGCTGGTGTAATTGCTGTGGTAGCCACCTCAATGCTCATGGACTCTGTTTTAAGTGTCCCATACTCAGATGAACCCAGAGCGGCCTGACTTTGGCTGTTTAATTGTGTAGTATCGATGTTATTTTCACCCATACTAACGCAATTATTATGCCTTTGTTGCAATTTGAGCTTTTTTTTACTCTGTTCTTCCAATAATACGGAATTTTTATTTTTAGTTTTTGCTTTATTATTTTGCTTCAACTTCAAAATGCCTTGAGGTCTTAGATCTTGAGAATTTGCATTTTTTTGTTTTTTTAAAGCTTTATTATATAGTTTTTTTGCTTTTCTAGACATGAAGAATGTACTATGATTCCCATTTGCGTCTTCATCCAATTCACCAATGCATTCATGGCCACACTGCGTGGTCTCCAAATTCAAGTCGATCAAGTCTGTCAACACAGAGGGACTATCAGGATTATCTATAGCTACGGATGATAAAAATTCATCCTTTTCGTTCGGTACAGCTGACAACCTTTCTGGCGATAATAAGTTTGCCCCATGGACAATCTTTTCTAATGCCAGTATCCTTTCATGCTGTACTTTCGCTATTTCCACATATGGCGGAGTCACATTTTCTGGCACAGTTTTTATTATAGATACTGAATTTGTACACAATGCGTTGTTCCAGTCTACAAACTCAGTTTGAGTAGCTATAGAAATTCTATTTTTCCCAGCCTCAATCTCCTCTGCTATGGTTTCCATCTTTTGGGCTTGCAGACGTTTTTCACTCATATGTTGCTCGGCCCAAAACACATGACATTTTTCCTGAGCAAACAGGTAGCCCTCTATTTTACTCATTCTTGAGTTGATTTCAGCAGTTGCTAGACTCAGGGCACCAATAGCTCCATGCGTATACTCGTGTCCCTTGTCCAGCAAATTTAGTATTCTAGTTAAGACTGGAAAATTCTGTAATTCTTGAGAATTTAGGTCTACCAAAGTCTCCTCTAATGGAAAAAGTGGAAGAGAGGAATTCGGCAAACGCGATTTCCCCAAGTTATTTTCCAAAGACCTGGGCTCACAACTCAATACTGGAGAATGAAGATCTTTAGTATCAGAAGGAATATATAGGTCCTCATGGGAGGGTGAGCTGGCAGAGTGTAACAAGTCTCGGGCCCCCCAACCTCCTTTATATTTATGTGTTTCTTTCAATTGGTTTAAATTTTTTACTATAGCCGCGTGAAAATGAACTTGTTCCCTAAGGCCCATTGACTCGGCAGCAGGAGTAGATGGCCCATTCGAAAGTCGTGTTCTACTATGCAATTCCGCTAACACAGCCGGCGCAACCAAAGATACATCAATGGCAGGCATGCTCTCCTCATCATTTACAGCCCCCAATATTGAGCTATCAGTGATAGGGACATTCTGGATTAACTTAGTAGTTTGATTATTATTACCATGTACTTCACTATGAAGTTGGGCCACTACATTTGTCTCCTTTATAGTCATCACATTAGAGGCTTGTGCAGAATCTGACATTGCTTGGTTCACCATATTAGAGTTTGGAGATATCATCACATGCTGATTATGGCCCAATTTTTCGTTTAGACCCTTGCCCTCTTTCTCGAATTGAATAACTATGTCCTGCTTTGGCTCTTCGTCTGACCTATTACCGTCAGAGACTGTTGTAGGAGAGCCGTTTAGGCATCTCTTTCCATTACGTAGTTTCTTGACCATTTTTAAGCAAGAAAGCCACTTGTTTCCACCTAAGCAATCAAGAACCTACCTCGGATTTTACCGCCACAACACCCAAATCCCAGAAGCAGAGCAGCAACGCGACCCGCGCCGCGCACCGCGAACAGCAAACAGTACTTGTCCGGTACTTGGCGGTGCGCGGCTCAGGTGCGCGAGACCAGCAGTACTTCAAGTCGCAGGGCGTGTGGCACGTCACAGGGAGGCGTGGCTACCTAAACAGGAAGAGCCTCGAGGTCAGGCACAAAGGTGCACCCGAAAAGTACGTCCTCCGGCTGAATTGCAAAAGTCCCGGCAAATCGACAAGTCCAAGGCAATACAGAAGAAACTCCAAATTTAGGCAAAAGCGCCACCTAGCAAGGCAGCACGACGTTCCAGCAACAGCAAACAGTACTTGTCCGGTACTTGGCGGTGCGGAGCCTGTTAGTAGTCACCCATTCGCCGACCTCCTCAATGCATTCCACTACACTATGCAGAAAATCTGCTCTTACTTTCAAATAAATCTGGGTAATGTCGGGATGCTCGTACAGCATCCCAACCAGGCCAAACAATTCTGGTTAAGAAAGAACTATTGGAACTATCACTGGAGCAGATTGAATGTAGTGTGGCAGAAGCACACGTAGTTTTAGTTATGCTTGACACATATTAGATAATCACATATAGCAAAACTGAAAGAGCAACTAAATGTATACTTGTTGTGGTTGCAGAGGTGATAGATAGGGTCAGCATATAAGCCCAGTGTTTTCAATTCTTTATTTGTAGAAACATATTCAGTTGGTATCATCCTAAAGTATTCCCACTCCTTTTTTTTAAAGGTTCTGCTAAAGTTCATTCAGTCTAAGGGCATGGTGCTTCCAGCCTTTAAACCTATTCCATTAATCCCAGAGGAGAAACTATGACATGAGCTGGACATCTAAAGGGAAGTTCTGGCATATGTGGAGAAGCTGGGTCTTCTGAGAATGTCACGCAATCTCTTTGTGACATTTTGGTCATCTACAGCAGGAAATACGGTCTCTGGTGTCTCTCAGTAGACATATCTGTTTGATGATCTGCAAAGCATGTACAGAGGTGGGGATTACACTGCCTTCTCAGAAACAGGACATATCCACAAGGGGCATGGCAGTATTCTGTACAGATGCTCACGGAGTTCCCTTGGTGGACATTTGGAGGGCACACACGTGCTGATCCCAACACGTCATCTGACACTCTAGACTGAATGTGGAGTGCATCAACCTTTTTCCTTTGGAACACGAATATAGAGTGCAATAACTAATTGAAATCTGCTCTGCAATGCATTCTAAGGGTGGCAGGCAGCCTTTCTTCAGCCTGTGTTTCTGGTATGTCGTTCATTTACCGACAGTCATTTTTTGGATGGGATTTTTGCGGAAAATATTTTTCTGAAAAAAACTCATCTTAAAACATAGGGGAGGTTGGGGAAAGGTATATACAGGGTGGGGGTCGGGTATAGTATTACATTAATTGTGGGGGCTAATGGAACCCCCAAAAGGAAAAAAAGAAAAATGTCTAGGAGAAATTCGGCAAAAAACCCATCGAAAAAATGACTGTAACAAATAAGCATAGATCCAGGTTTTTTTAATCTCTGGCCCCCTGGGTACATGGAATTCGCATTCACTAAAAGTATGCACTATGAAGAGGGGAATGTAGGTAATCATCATTACTAGTCCTACTCCTTCTCATCATATCAATTAGAGCCCCCCTCTCCCTCCCAACAGGAGGAAAAAAGTTAATGATATCAGTGGTACATAATAACTATAGATGTGGGGGTGCGGACAGTATATATCTCCTCCAATAGGGATTCAGGGGGTGGTCCAGGAGTAGAGAAATAGTTATTGGACCCTGATCGGGATGAGGTCATTTTTAAAGTAAGTACTCTGACCAGAACGAGTAGGACTAGGATTTATAAAGATTACCAGTAAGTAATCGGCTCACGATTTGACATGGCTGACAAGATAAATCACATTTAACCATGGAGTGTCGATCATAGGAAGAAGGTGTTATAATTGTACAATGGAGTGAGAGATCTGATTGCTAGTATTGAATTTCATTCTGGGACAGAGTAAACCACACGAGAATTCACTGTGGAATCTTCCAAGCCCTAAAACATCGTCTGGTGATCATTTGGTAAATCCCACACTTGTTTAGAAGTCATTGCTAGATGCAACATTTTAATTGGTGAGAAACATTGTAAATTGAGAAGCACACCTCCAAGGACAGAAGATAGATTTCAGGTAATGAATAACCTAGGGATCTGTGGTGGAAGATTCCATGCATATTTTTGTCTTCGTCCCTGATGCTTAATTACCTTCAGATGCCAAGTCTGCTCCCTCAAGACTCATTAGTTATTGTTTGTTGCACGATTAGAACATTCGCAAGTTAACTGAATGATCAGCCTACATTAATCAACCTTGTTTTCCCTTAGGCCTTCAATTGAACATGCTGCTTTAATTTGTTTTAATTGGACACAAAACTTTCTGCAATGTGACTAGATGCCAGATCCCATACAGTGCTCATCCAATCCCAAATGTGTGTTATTTTCTCTTAATTAAACACAGCTCTAATGATTTCCTTTTTTAACAGAGCTGCCATCTTTTATTGACATTAAAGTAAAAGATTAACGTCAAACCGGTACTTCGAAACAAACGAAAAAAGCATGCCAGGATATATTAGTGAATAGTGCTTTTCTGATTATAAGAGCTTCCTATTAATAGTTTAACAAGAATGGGTCTGAGAGGACAGGTGATCAGAAGTTCAAAAGTGTTCTTTTTTGTTTTTCAAGCACATTTTATCAATGACTAGTATTTTAGATGTTTATATAGATAGCTTTCTAGAAAGCTAGCAATATATTCAAAATCACAACCTAAACTAATTAATCAAACTAGGAAATCAACTTGACATTAAGGAGTTCCACAGATGCTTCCTATTATGCAAACAACTACTGTATTTAGTTCACAGCAGCAAGGCATAAATTCGAAATATACTGGGAGACGCAGATTACATGATCATCACATTATCTCATTGCCAGAGTTGTGACACACAGGGTCCTAGGTGATATCAAATCTCTTTTCATGTCCCTTGAGTTGTACTTTAGGTTGAGTGCTTGATTAAATATAGTATGATTTAAATGTTATTCACCTTTTTTGTTTAAATGGATGCTGATTAGGGCTTAATTTTTACACCATTCTGTGAATATGGAATGATATACACTTACTTTCTAGCACAGGACTAAGGCCCTTGGATTTCTGGGTTCAGATATTCGACTTTCAGGGCCGTGCTTGCTCTAGTATTCTTCTGGTGTAATATTTTGAGTGCTAGACTTTCGGTCTTACAACAACATGCCCAGTGGGCTACAACAATGAATAATTGCTTGCTGAACTTTTGAGGGAACAACCCTTACACTGTGATAGTCTCGCTTTACAACCAAACTCTCCAAAAAGCTGTCAACAAAGTAGCACCACTGGGCAATCACAAACCCAAACCAACAGCCCACCTAAACTCTTGGTTCACCCCAGGTCTTAAAGCCTTACGCTCTTTAAAATTAATGGCAGAATGTGCATGGAAGAAAACACACTTTCCGGAGATTAACTACACTTCAACGTCTTGGCCAAAGAGTATAAACTAGCCATACTCCAATCCAATGGCAACTCTTACAATGAAAGAATCGCAAAAGCTAATTCAGGCACAAGAGAGCTCTTCATCATTCTATGTGAATTCGAAACACCTGCCCCTCCACCAGTCTACTGCAGTAAAACCTACCCTGGTGCGAAAACATCCAAAACACCCTCCTTGGCAAAATCACCTTGCTCCAGAACAAAATCTCAGCAAAGAAAACTAAACTTGCCCCAGCAGACCAGACCGATGACCAGCGACCCATACCCTCTAGCTCCATGCCTAGATTCAAATTCACCCCTATAACCACTACAGAAACCACCTAAATCATCAAATGCCTGAAACCCTCCAGATGTCGAGGGGTCAGTTGCCCAACCTCCCTCATAAAAGACTGTGCTGAATAGCTTGCCCCCTTCATCACAGCCTTGATTAACAAATCCTTCTCCTCTTGCAATGTTCCAGAAAATCTCAAAGAAGCTTGGGTTCTCCCATCTCTAACCAACACTGGACTCCAATGTCACCACAAATTACCACCCTATCACAACAGTACCCTTCCTCTTTAAAATACTTGATAGAGTGGCCTACCTGAAGATTCAAAGATACTTGGAAACGCACAACCACCTTGGTCTCCGCCAGTCTGGCTTCCGCCCCGGTCCCGGAACCAAAACTGCCCTTTTAGACATCAAAATCCATGGGATCAAAGACAAGGATAACCTAGCCATCCTCCTCTTACTCGACCTCTGAGCAGCCTTTGACTTGGTAAATCACAATATACTCTCCCAACACCTCGCCATAGCTGCCCACTTCACTCACACAGCCATTAAATTGATAAAATCCTTCCTGTCCAAGCACTTAATGAGAGTGTATTCAGACACTGCTGCAGCCCCACCACCCCCTAGCCGCAGTCTCCTACGGAGTACCACAAGGCTCCTGTGTCTCACCAACAGTTTATAAGATTTTCACCAAGCCAGTCTTTGACCTCTTAGACAACTGGGTGTCACATACACCAACTACGTGGATGACACCCAAATACTCCTACCCATCACTGGCAATTATGACACCAACTCCAACGTACTGAACAAAATATACTTAACCATCCAAGCCTGGATGGCGGAACACAAACGTTGCCTAATTGATGAGAAAACGGAACTACTCCTCATTGGCACCCAATCTCGTCTAAACAACCTTCCTTACTCCTACAAATCATTTGCCATAAACGGAAACACCATCACAGTATCCAAAGACAAAAAAACCCTAGGAGTATGTCTAGTCTTGTCACTCTCTCTAACAAGACAGGGAAATGCTATCGCCTAGGCCGCAGCTTACACCGCCAAACTGATCAGCGCCAGTAGACCAGTCTTGACAACTGTATCACCGTTGCCAGAGCCCTTATACTGTATAAGAGTGACAACTGTAACTCCCTCTTTGCAGGCTCTAACGCACGCAAATTCAACAAACTACAAACCATCCAGAACAACACGGTTAGAACTGAACTCAACATCCCTAAAAAAGACAAACGGGCCTCATTACGACCCAGGCGGTAAGTTACCGCCTGGGTCGTACCTTTACCACCATGGCGTAAACTACGTTTACGCCATGGTGTTTGGCGGACTTACCGCCCCATTCCGAGGTTGGCGGGGCGGTAAGTCCCCAATCCCCATTTACCCTTCCCCATTCCCATGTTTGCCCCATAGGGCATAATGGGAGTGGGGAAGGCGTTAATTACGCCACCGTAAATTACGGTGGCGTAATTAACATCAAGGTCCCTTAGCGCCATGGATTTTAACACCTGCTAAAAGCAGGTGTTAAAACCTCCATGGCGCTAAGGGACCTCGGAATCAGGTGGTAAGGGTCGGCGCTGTTTACGCCGCCGTAAACCCCTTACCGCCTGGGTCGTAATGAGGCCCAACATCTCATCAGCTAGATGCAATTTCCACTGTCTCCCGGTCTAGAAACACATCGGGCCTCATTACGACCCAGGCGGTAAGTTACCGCCTGGGTCGTACCTTTACCACCATGGCGTAAACTACGTTTACGCCATGGTGGTTGGCGGACTTACCGCCCCATTCCGAGGTTGGCGGGGCGGTAAGTCCCCAATCCCCATTTACCCTTCCCCATTCCCATTTTTGCCCCATAGGGCATAATGGGAGTGGGGAAGGCGTTAATTACGCCACCGTAAATTACGCTGGCGTAATTAACATCAAGGTCCCTTAGCGCCATGGATTTTAACACCTGCTAAAAGCAGGTGTTAAAACCTCCATGGCGCTAAGGGACCTCGGAATCAGGCGGTAAGGGTCGGCGCTGTTTACGCCGCCGTAAACCCCTTACCGCCTGGGTCGTAATGAGGCCCATCACTTTTAAAAACCTTATCTCTAACCCACAAAAGCCAATCTAACAGTGCCCCTTTCTACCTAGCCAGACAAAATCTCTAAGACCCAAACCAACAGACCCACCCGCTCGGCCTACACACACCTCCTAACCATCCCTAGATGCAGGTGCCAAAAAGCAGGAGGTTGTAGCTTCCATGTGATTGCAGCCAAACAATGGAACTCACTGCCCTTAGTGCTCAGATCAGACCCCTTCCTTTGGTCCTTCTGCAAAAAAGGCTTAAGACCTGGCTCTTTTCTCAAGAAACCTAGAGGAATTAAAACATTATACCCTTCATCACAATTATGTAATAGTAACCTACCTTTATTTTTATCTGCTACCAACTGTATATAGCAAACCATGCATGCAATGTTTTTACTGCTTTCATACAGCCTCAGCTGCACATATTGTAATCAACTGAAATATGTAACTACCGTAACCATCACTCTCATGTAATCTATAACCCAGTTGCCTCAGGGTTAGGTGCGCTATACAAATGTAAAAATAAATAAATATAAATGGGAATGTCTACTCAAGGTTCTTTAAAAATACATCTATTTTAATTAAACACACCATCTGCAATTGCAACTAAATAGAACAACACTATAGAAAACACAACCCTGTGGAAGGAACAGGGAATATGCAGAGATAGAAAGATGTAGCACACTAGGCTATAAACAGGTCGGAAAAGTAAATTAAAAAAACACAATGTTCTTTTAAAGAGATATGATCTTATGCGGTTCAAAGAAGTGCTGATTGGGAGGGCCATCAGGGTTAGTTTGACAGTTGGTTCAACTGCAAAGGTACTGGTGACTGGATATGCAGTTAGAGGTGGGTGGTCCAAAGCAGTGTTTGGGGGTCACCATTTGGTGAGCCCAACAAGGTTGGTTCGACTGGTCGTGAAGATCATCCCTGAAGATGCTGGCAGTTTGAAAAGTGGTTTGAAAGCAGCATTTAGCAAAGTGTGGATCATGAGGGCCTCCCTGGTTGGTTCAACAGCTGGTTCGAAGGTGAAGATGTGGATGATTGGATGCACTCTTAAAATCAGGCAGTTCAGTGTGATGTTCAAAGGTCACATTTTGAAGGACCCCCAGGGTCTGGCCGGCTGTCAATGACGATCAGCAATGAAGATAAGGGAGGTTCAAAAGGGAGTATGAATGCAGTGGGTGCAACAATGTGCTGAAAGTTTGGGCAAGTGCCATAGGCGGCTCTGGAAGATCCTGTTGGTTTGACAGGGTTGAATAGGCTCAAATCATGGTTTGCCTACATTTGACAGTGAAAACACAGGGATTGTCGCTGCCTTGGCCCTTAAGTGCTGTGAATCCCATTTCAGGTTTTCAGGGACAAGTGAAGTCCTTCTTATCATGCACCCAAGCAAATCAGAGGTTGATACTCACCTTCAAGGGACCTGAAACACTTTGTGGCTGACAAAGAGGGAGGTCACGCTCCAGCAGCAGGTTACCTCAATGTGCCCTGGGCATGGAAGGAAGCAGAGCTTGCCTTGGACACTTTGTCTTCACCTCAATTCTTCCTCAGGTGTTTGTTCCAAAGTGAATCAAATAAGGAGTTGGATAGCCCTTCTTATAAAGGCAAAATTCATAGGTGATTGGACAAAGGTAATCCTGTTTTCAGGGGTCGAAGTCCTGTTCTTGAGACAAGTGGTCTTTGTCTTTTCACAGCATTCCCAAAGTACTTTGTACTAAGAGGAAATGAAGGACACAGGAAGGAGACAGAGGCACAGAAATAAATAAGAACCTCCTTTATCTATGCTGAGCTCTCTGTCTACATTAACTCTGCCCTGTTCTTGTTAATAGTAACATTTCCCAATTACAGGCTACAGATTTGTGAATAACATGTAACATTAATTGTCACCTCACCTCTAATTCTTACCATAAATGCAGACATTCTATGATGCAACGTTGAACGTCTTTCTGATTATTCCCCAGCACAGGCTGTGTGTAATTCACTTTTGTTTTTCTCAAATCTTGTGCATTAATTTTTGGCTCATTGGATTGATTTTTTATTATTCATTTTTAGGACTTGCCTTGCAGTTGTTGGTGGCCTGTACATGGATTCCAGGTCTCTTCTGGACAGCTGTGGGCTCCTATGCTGCACTCTGGGAAAGCGGGACCTAGATGGAGGGAGCAGATGACTGTGCAGACTTGCAGAGGTTGCAAGCACCGGTCTTACCCAGAGGCATGCCTGATCGCTTCAGTCCTCGGGTCTGACCCATGAGTGCAGGCCCATTGTGGGGAGAAACAGTCCCGTAGGACCTCGGAAGACCATAGCGAGCCAGTGCATCTGATCCAAGAACTGCAACGAGAGAGTGAGCATTAATACGAGAGCGGAGTGAGTGACAGTGTGAACCATGTGGTACTTTTTGCCTTGTTTTGTAATTTTTCCCTTTTAGGAGAAACTGAAGAGGACTTGCGTAGCAATGAACGTTGATATCACGGTAGTCATAGACTTGGTAAGTGAACTGTACACATCCCTCAATAAGACAAGGAAGGGCAGTGCTGCTTGAGAAATAGAGTGAAGTCAGCACTAGCGAGGACTCTACCCTTCATCCATGGTGAGGGACGAGAGGCAGAGAACATAAAAAATGGTGTAAATAAGTGTGATTTTCAATTGAATTGTATAAAGTGTATATAAAAGAGGTATCAGGCTTTCAGAGGCAAGTGTTTGTTGTAAGGTTTTGAGTGAGCGGAAAAGATTGGGGTGAAGATCGTATTTGTGAGAGGGCTGGTTTTGGTGATTTTGTTCATGCGCGAAGAAGCACTGTGATTTTGTGTTCAAGTGTTGTTTCCTTGGTTGCTTTTTTGTGTTTTGCATTTAAGAGGTTACTCAGGGGTGTACCATGGGGGGCGGCCCTTAGAGGTATTATTGAAAATATTATTTTAATCTCTTGTAAGTAATAGGTACTGATCAGTTGTGTTTGTGAGCTCACTGTTTAGAAAAAATGAGTTCTCCATTGGAGCAGATTGTCAAGGAGGTCCCAACCTATAGGGAGAAGATAATTAACTTCAACAATGAATGGGCTGTGGGAATCGAAGGGAACCGTTTTACAGCATGGGCACGCATGATATAAATATAAACCAGCACATACAAGGGTAAAAAAAGATGAAAAACTGACATATTATGCTAGAATTATGGAAGTTTTATGAGGAAGTTGAGGGAGGGAATAAAGAAAAGGAGGACAGAGAAAGTATAACAGTCCTGTTCCTTTCAGACAGCAGAAATGCGACACAGGCTTTGATGCCAGCATAGTCGTTCCCCCAGACAGCTTTACAAGAAAGCACCCAGTTGGCAGATGCTCCAGCGCCTCCACAGCCAACAGCCCTGTACACACACAGAATGTATACCCTAAAACCTGCATTATGGTATACAAACCCGTGGTAAAAACCCCCTGCCTATTCAGAAACAAATATATTTTGGGAAACAGGTGTTCCTAGCGACAGGTGAAATCCAGATATAGTAAAAATAGAAAAATAAAGAGTGTTGAGATTTAGTTAGAAGCAGTGATACATAAAACAGAAGAGCAATTGCCAAGGGCAGCAAGAGAAGGGTCTTGCCCTATGGTAGACGCTGACACATGGGTAGTGGGAGAAATATTACTAAAATTGAATAAGGTAGTGATGAAAATATAAAAGTGGAAACAGAAGAGCCAGAGCAACAGGATGTAGACTATAATTTCGAGGTAGTAGAGAGTGAAGATGAGCAAGAAGAAAGTAAAGAAAATTGGGAAACTTATTGATCAGGAAGAGAGAACTCCATGGGAGAAAAGATTAAGACATCGCTCCAGAACAATGTCAGTACTTAAAGGGAAGAATAAGGCTAGGACACATCGTAGCCCACAAAGGGGGAGGCCATTCCCATTAATACAGAAAGGGGTAGGTATATTTCTATACATACCATGGTCCCAGATGGACAAAGGCAGTTTGATAAAAACCCTACCCACTCTTACAATGGGGTGGGCAAGTGGATCTATGCATTAGAAAAAACACACAGCAGAGGCCACTTTAGAAGAAGGAGGTACAAAAAAGGTTTATTAGCTAGCATAATAGGGGATCAGACAAGCCCCCTTTTCGGAAAGAGTAGGGTATACAGGAGTTCGATTATAGGGCAACACACACGATGGAGCTCTATTTAACAACTGCCAAGCCTGTGTGTCGGATGCATTGAGAAGGGCATACCCAGATAAACCTGATGTGGGCTCCATCATGGCATATACAATGAAACACGAAGAGAACCCAGCTTCATAGATTCATTCCATCCAAGAGATGTGGCGAGAGAAGAAAGAGGGGACATGGGAAAAGAATGTACCATTCTTCTACCATGTAATATGAAAGGGCCTTCCTACAGAGGTACACGTAGAATTAGAAAGAATAGTAGGTGTGGAAGAAAAATGGTGGGGCAAAATATAGGCGTGCATAGTACAATTTTGTAAACACAGAGGCAAAATGAGTACAGAAGAAATTGGCAAAGGTGAGCATGGCAGGCACAGTAGTAACTAATACCACAGATGCCCAACAGCAGTCAGGGCCATCACAAGAGAGGGCAAATAACCCAGACAACAGTCAAAGAGACAGGAGGGGTTCAAGGAGCATGGAGAAATTCACAAAAACGGCAAGGGGAGGATTTGGGGGTCACAACCATGATTCGGAGGATCATGTAGGACATGTAGAAAAATAGGGCACATAGCCAAAGATTGTCGAAGGAGACTTCCCATGCAATACCACGCAGGAGCGCCCCAGCTCCATATTATACACTGGACCCCTCATATTGAGGGACACCCCAGAGAGCCTATGTCACAAACCAAGCCATAGTCCCCAGACCCATGTATGCCCCAGGATCTGCATGACCCCAGAATGTAGGCCCAGTGCAAGTAATTGCACCTACTTAGGGACAATTTATACAATACCCAACTCCAAATATCATGCAGAATGTCACCCATCAGGCTCCATCTCAAGCAATTTCAGCGCCATGGGAACAAAATGCCGTTATGAGAGGAACAGTGATGCATTATACTGGAGCTACCGTCAGAGAGCAATGCATGTCCTCTTCCAGGGACAAATGCATATGCACAATAGGACAACCCAGATCGAGCCCTGATGTGCCTAGTCCCCTCAATCACCCCAGAACCAGATAAGGAACCTATAGTGAGAGTAAGGCTAGGGGACAGAATGCTCACCTGCATGGTGGACACAGGGGACACCCGATCTACAGTATGGAAACACAGGGATTCTCTGAGGCTATTGTAAAGGTTCTTTTTATAGACAAACTACCCCTTACTATAGGGATTCAAGCAATAGTAGCACCATTACTTTACAGCAGAGAGACACTAATGAATCTATTAGGTAGGGACCTCCTTCAGAAGCAAAATATGACCATTTCCTTCACTGACAAGGGAAACCTGAGTTCTACACCTGACATGCATTACAACAGAGTGGCTGCAGTAATAGAAGCACTCTGTAGTAACAACCAAATCCAAGCCCTACCATTACATGAGACTCTATATACATATGCAGTGGCCATTATTATTGGCTGGTTACCAGGTGTGCATAATGTAATAGTTTGCCTACCAGCAGAATTCCTTTTCAGACCAGCAGTATCACATGAGACAGCGCCGGGTGCAATGTTCACATTGCACATAGAGGCAGTTATCATTAGGAAGGACACAGTCATCCTAACAGGCAATGAATGAAGCAGAGGACAGTATTATGCATAGACCCCACACTGCTATAAAGAGACATCAGAGACGAACAGTAATTCACAGACATGGAAATGAATGGAATGATACTTTTTGAAAGCAACATACCCTCCCACATGGTACTGCAACACAGATAAGTACCAAAGACAATATTGACAGCCACAGCAGCACCTTCACATTTACAGGAGGACCTGGCAAAAGTATCCAATGACTGTGGACAAGCAACCCATACAATGTAGGGCGACTGACTAGTATAGGGATAGTAAAAAGCAATCTCAAACCAGGAGCAATACTCCACAGAGTAAAACAATGACCGTTATCCAAAGAGGTAGATGAGAGAGTCTTCACCACTATCAAGGCACTACATGACCAAGCCATTAAAGTGCCCTCAGACTCAACATGTGACACAGCTATATACCCCTTAAAGAAAGCAAAAGGGTCATCATGGATCAGGATCCTGGATCTCTGCACTCTGAACGACATAGAAGCAGAATACCCACTAGTGTCTAACCCTGTATAAATACTACGACATACCCCTTCAGATGCAGTCTATTTCACTATAATTGACCTCAAGAATGCATTCTTCATCATACCATTACATCCAGATTCCCAGTACTTGACTGCGTTTTCCTATTGCGGACACAGATTCCAGCACACTTGTTTACCACAGGAATACTGTGAATCCCCTATTGTCTTTAACAGAGTCCTCCAGATGGACTTAGAAGACATCCACATGGCCAGCACAGTGCTACAGTATGTAGAAGACCTATTTGTAGGCAGCACTACAGAGGAACAGTGCAGACAAACGTTACAAAGTGGACAAAAAAAAATTACATTACTGTCAAAAGGAAGTAATATTGTTGGGACAGAACATATCCTCAGCAGGAGAAGCCCAGACAGAGCCACATCAGTAAGAAACACTCCACAGCCTAAAACATTCAGAGAAATGCAGCAATTCCTAGATCTGTGTAATTACGGTAGAACATGGGTACTTGACTATTCAACATATGTTAGACCCCTGTTACATGCACTCAAAGGAGCACAGAAGATAAAAGGCACGCTTGAATGGACAGAACAGATGACAGAATGCTTTGAGGACCTCAAAACCGCTATCAGCAGTGCACCGTACTAGAAACTCCAGCAACTCCAGACTACAACAAACAGTTTTTCTTATTCTCGCATTCAAATGGACAGGTCATGACAGAAATAATCACACAACGATATTGACAGAGACACAAACTATTAGTATACTTTAGAAATGCAGCAATGCAAGGCCACTTTACAAACAAGCAAGCATTGGTTGCTGCATTATAGTGATGGGATGTCCAGTCAAATTGTATGTTGAGCATGCAGTTTTCTCAATTTGTTAGAGAGGAACAAATCAACGCTCACAACCCAGAGGGCTAGTGGGTATGGGGTAATCTTGACTAGCCCAGCTATCATCATAATGAGATGCCATATTGTGTACCCAGCAATGTTCATTGCTAAACCATTTGAGCCCACATTACTCAGCACAGGCAGCAGACCTTATAGCACTCATATAAGCACTAGAGGCATCATTAGCTGATGATGCTACTATATATACCGACTCAGTTTACATAACATTTACAATACATTCAGGCTTATCAAGGTAGAAGAGAAGAGGATACAGAAGGGCTGATGGATCATCAGTCCAAAATGCAACCCTATTAGTCACATTAATAGAAGCTTTGAAAAGTTCCATTCATGTAGCTATTGTGTAGTTTTCAGTGCACTCCAAGGGGAAAGAACTGATTTCACATGAAAACTCAGCTGTTGCCAGAGGAAAGTCAAATGCATGTTATAGCAATACAACAAGAGCGATTACCAGAGGTTTATAGTACCTTATCAAAAGATCACATTATTGAGTTCAAGAAAGAGCACCACCATAGGAAAGGGCTATGTGGGTAAAAAGCGGATGTGCCTTAACAGCCACCAACATCATTTATTTATTTTATTCATTTGATTTGTACATTTTTAAAGCACGCAATGCCCAGAGGGAACTAGGCGCTAGCACAAAGAAATTGGTTACAAGTTATTGAGTTTCCAAAAGAAAAATACATTTACATAGATTACATAGTAGTGCAGTAAACTGTTGCACATCAAGACATACATTCAGAAGATAAGTATTGTTACATTGGTTAAGTATGCTTGGGGACGGAACAGCACAGGTAAAATAGCAATGCCCCTAGAACTATTGAATATTGCCATGGAGCAACTTCACTTCCCCATGCATACACCTAGGCAGCACATCAGTGCTGAGATCACTGATGACTGGTTTGTGTCTAAATTGGCTAATCTAGTTGATATGTTCATGGCAAATTGCATCACCTGCCACAAGTTTCATCCAGTATATACTTTCAAGAAATTAATAGCAACATTGCCCCACCCATCAGGACCCTTCAGAGAGCTCCACCTCGATTACATTAACATGTTAAATAGGTGTAGCACATACAGGTATGCAATAATATTTGTGTGCCCATATTCCAGTTGAATCAAAGTGGGGACCTGTGTGAAATGCCAAATCACCTGTCCAATTCCTTTTATGGTAAGTTTTCCCCAGATGGGATAAGTGTGAAATAGGGAGGTCAGATAATGGGCCTCATTTTGTGAATTCATTTTTCAATGAGGTAACAAGATTGTTAGACACTAAACACAGGCTGTGCACAGCCTATCACCACCAAGCAAATGGGATGGTAGAATGTTTGAACTGTATAATTAAGATTAAATTGACCAGACTGTGTGACACATTAAAGAAGAGCTGGCTCTATTGCTTGCCTCTCACACTGTTCAGTCTACATATTCAGCCATGCAAAGACCACCACTTGTCACGTCATGAGGTGATAATGGGAAGGAGTATGCATGACTCGGCTGCACCCACACAAACAGTATCTGACACACATAGAAGTGCTGATTTGTTGGGGGAAGAGTTTAATGTGTATCTCAAAAACATGTCGAACTGTGCTAAGCTTATCTCTTCCCAGATAAACATCAAAGTGCAGCAACTCGCTCAGGCAGACCAACATGACCAGCGACAGAAGAAACCCTTCAGCTGCAGCAAGGCGACATAGTCTAGACCAGACAGGACACACTACGCTGGAATCAAGTTTCCAGGACCCTATGAGGTGGGAAAAGCTACACAAAACTGCAGAAAATGTGAAGAACTGTCATGCCTGGGTGCTCCTGCCTGATCTACGTAAGGACACCAGCACATCAACATAACATTGAACCACAGCAGACATCGAGACCACAACAGGAATCAGCTGCCATAGTTGAGTCAAACTTATAAATTATGAAAATGTACCTTAAGAGAATTCAACCTTTTGGCCACACCAGAGCCAGTTCAGAAGCAAACATTGAGGAAGCCAAAATTAACAATTATAGAAATCACAGAATATGTTTTTAGGAATATGTTGTTTATTCTTTCCTCTTCTTCTCTCTTATCCATTAATGGAGCTAATGGCCTTATTTATTTATTTTTGTATTTGTACAGTGCACCTAGCCCAGAGGCATCTAGGCGCTCAGTTATAGTCTTACGAAAGTGGTTACATGTTTACATTTCTTGAAAAGCAGACATTGTTATAAATATTACAATAAACATCCTATTTGCAGGATATTCAGATATTCACAGTAGCATAGTTACACACAAGTTACCATTTTTTCATTCAACAGTGTAGGTACATAACCTTTGTATGCTAGGTGCGAGATTACAATAAATTGTTACTGGAGGTCAGACCTGAAGAGGAGAGTTTTTAGTTTTTTTCCAAATGACCAGTATGAATTGTCATTTCTCAGGTGGTGCAAAAGAGCGTTCCACAATGTAAGAGCTATTTCTGGGAAGCTAGAACCTCCTGCTTTCAGTGTCTTGAATCTTGGTATGTTGAGCAGATTAGTGTATGCAGTCCGAGTAGGTCTGTTGAAGCTAGTTTTGGAAATGAGGTTACTAAGGTATTCAGGCACCTTTTTCGCAATACACTTTTGAGTCAAGGATAGGATTTTAAGTTTAATTCTGTCCTGGACTGGAAGCCAATGAATATTCCTTCTAGTAGAAGAGATGCGGTTGTGTCTTGGGATATTTAATGCAGCTCTTATGGCATTATTCTGCACTGTTTGTAGCATTTTTATATTTCTAATACTGGTTCCAGTGAAGAGAGAGTTACAGTAGTCTATCCTGGACAATATTAATGCTCTTGCCAGTGTGATGGTGTTTTTAAAAGAGAGGAAAGGGTGGCTAGCTCTTATCAGTTTGGCCGTGTACGTGGCATAGGAAACTACAGCGTTGACCTTAGGTTTTAGAGGAAAAGCAAACAATGGTAGAGAAGTAGTAAATATAGCCACTATAAGAAATAGCCTTGTGACAAGACACAAAAGACAATTGAATACAGGTGTAAAGAGTGATTTGTTGGAGGAGCACCGTTCTGATGGTACTACTAATTGATATGACACAATGAAATCAACTAGTAGGGCTCAAATAAATGGGTCATGTTACATATGTGGGCTTATACCGCATGTGGTTGGCACCCCCAGACTGTTCTTATCTAAGGAAGTGCTGACTTTAGAGACAAAGTGCTTGGCACATTTAATACTCATCAAGATTCAAGGGCAATTTCAGATAAACACAGTAGGAATTAAAATGGAAAAAATTCTGAATAAGAATAGAAAGGGAAGGGGAAAAATGAAGGTCTTACAGTGCATAGTTTCCATGAAGAAACCACGTCACAGTTTAATTGTTCACAATCCCAAGAATCACAAAGAGAAGCCCTATCCCCAACTGTAAATAATCAAATAATGAACGTGTCTACACAATTAGAGAACTAAGTAATGATTTTAAAGAACTTTTACAGTATGTTAAAAATCATGTCATTAAAAATGTTCCCTATCAGGGTCTAACTTGCACCTGTTCCCCTTATCTCCAGCAATCATCCCCATCAAATTCTGAACATTTTAAACAAAGACGCTTTGATAAAACATCACTCCCTTCCTCCCAGCATCATTATTGTACAGACATTCGTAATTCTCCTATTTGTTTCTCATTCTGCTAAGCCATCCCTTTCATGAATAAATGTATTTTTTTAAACTATAAATGTGTTGTATATCATTGTGTGATATTGTTTTTTTTTTAAAGCCCCATTATGAATTTGCGGATACTATGACTGTCCCGAGTGATTACTAACTATTATCCACCATCTAACACCCGACCTCAGTCCATCTCTCCTGCACCTGATCTTTCTAACTTTATTGTAATGTGAAAAACCTGTTACAGCTTGATCGAGGTGGAGGGTGGCACCCTAGACGGTTTGAGAAAGGCTCTTTTGGAAAATACATCCAATTGCCAACCCTAGTTAAATTTGTAAGTGACATTTTTTTGTTTAAGACTATTCTTTGTTATATGTATGAATTTTAGTGTTTACCTTCCCAGTATCTAGCTCTTTTTTCAGGGCCAACTTTTCAGTTATAAAAATAGGCAATAAAACACATACTGTAAATGTGGATCAAAGACGTTGTATTGATCCTTTCAATACAGTATTCATTATAGCAGTGGTTATGCCCTGTGGAAGCCGCAGGTAACCCCCCGAACCATTGCTGCACTTAGCCGCACATGCATTTTTATAGCTGCAGCTATAAAACAGATTTCCTTTTAAAACCTATATAGATATATATGTGGGCATTAGTCTCGTAAAAAGATTTATTTTAGGATACATTGAGTGTAGTATTTGTACCCAGTTACTGTAACACTTTAATAGGTTTATATTTATCAACAGTACATATAAATGTAAACACTTTAGAAAAAAGTTAAGTAAATGTGCAAACAAAGTTTTTTAAGAACAGGTTTATTTGGGGGAAATGTGATTCCATGGTTTACTGACTCAATACATTGTACGAGTTTCTGAAAACCTCCACACTGCATATAGAACATATTTGAACATTGAACAAAGTAACACTTCAAGTAAGTTGTTTTCATTTTTTGGTTTAATTGGAATACTTTTTTTAAAATGTTGTGTGCATCCTTATTTTCACCACCTATACACATAACAAGTAAATTAAGTGTATCTAAATTCTTCCCTAAAACTCTTATTAGTCGTTATATCTCATATATATTTTACAAACATTTTTTTATCTGCAACCTACTGTCTACTTGTTTCATATCTAATCAGTCATGGCCTTCTACACTCCCTAACGCTCAAAATAAAGTACATGGAACCATTTATATAACCTAGCACTTATAGGGAACACTTGTACATATTAAAATAGAAACTATTTTACACAATTAAACAGAAGTAGAAGATTGCAGAATGTTGTTTTCTCTTCTAATTTATGTCATTTTCATATCTTACCTCTACATTTATTTCATATTGTTTTTAAAATACATTCTAGTAACAATCCATCTTCTACTTTACATAAAAACTTATTACCCTATTCTTCCATTTCAAACTTTTATTTTGCATGTTTATATTCACAAGGAAATGTCAACAGTGAATGGATGCCCATGCCTCGCAAAATAATTGCACACACCTTAACGTTTTTTAGTAATAAAAACTTGATTATTTACACAATTCATTACTGATGTGTTAATTTTCCTACCATCTATACTGTATCTTTGAAACATTATCAATACATACCTATTACAAACTAGACTTTGCAGTGTATATTGTAAATTACAACCACAGTCACTGCATTGTTGTTTGTCATGGAATGCTTTACTTAGAAGATCAGAAAAATGTACACTTTTCTGATCAGGGATAGGAAAATATTTCAGAAAATCCTGAGTAGTGTAATCTTTCTTACATTGTGGACACATGTGATTCCACTCGTAACTAATTCCCACATATCTATGTACACTAACAGTTTCCTGCACTGATAGATCGAAGATAGTCATTTAAAATTGTTTATTTCCACTTGTAAAAGCTATAACTTTTCGGATTGACATTGCTGAATGTGTACTTTGTGGTTTTACATCTACAGATATTTTAGGAAATGAACGTTCCACACATAGCTGCTTCTCTGCTGTGAAAGCTACTTCTTGCATCAATTGAGTCATTTGAAACAACATACACAATGCTGCATTGCAATAGCATTCAACTCATTTTTCATTACTTAATCTGCAAAGGCAGTATGTTATATTTGAACAACTCTCCACCTCCGGTATATTCCATTGGTTCTTAGTCTAAAAAAAATGATTTAATTGGAACGTACTTTCTCTGACTTCTTATGTTTCCTTGCTAAGTGCTTAGCAGGTACATGTATAAGGTTCAGGTGAGGAGCATACACTACAGGCAACTTATGATATTCTTCAATGCAAGAAATGTCAGCTGTCACTTTTCTTTCATCAAAGTTTATTCAAAATCAACCTTCTATATTATTCACATGTTTCAAAGATACCTATAAAAGGTGCCCTCATCAACGCACGCTCCATGATTGCCCATGCCACGGACATCGCTGATCTCATTTTAGCTGAAGATCTAGACTTCCTAGCCATAACAGAGTCCTGGCTTCATGCAGCCGCAGGCCCAGCCCTTTCGCTAGCCATCCCCACTGACTACACCATCATCCGAGCGGACAGAACTGAAGCTAAAGGCGGTGGTTTGGCCATCATTGCCAAGACCCACCTTAACATCAGACTCAACTCCGCCACACACCACCCATCATGTGAATCACTTACAGCCAAACTACCCATCGCTAACTCCCAAACAATATCCATTCACTTACTATACAGACCGCCCGGACCCCCGGGATCTTTCGAGGAAGACCTCAATGCCATCCTTACCGACAACCTAAAAAACTCCTCACAATGCCTTCTCTTAGGAGACTTCAATTTAGGCTACAAAGACCCCAAAGACAATCAAGCCACTCTCATCAGTAACACCCTGTCTGAACTAGGCTTCACACAAAAAGTAACCAGCCCCACCCATAACAAAGGGAGAACCCTTGATTGGATAGCAGACTATAACTGTGCCGTATCGATCACTAACAACACTCCCCAATCCTGGACCGACCACCACCTCCTCTCCTTCTCACTTGAGGCCTCAAGCCCTACAACCAACATGGCACTAGCCCCAGCCATCCACACGAGAAGCAAAAAAAAATATTACAGTAGAAAAACTGATCCCACTCATTCTTCCTACACTAAGCCAACTCCAAGACTCTAATCCCTATGACCTCGTAGAAGGCTATAACAACAACATGCGCATAGCCTTAGACGCCATTGCACCATTGAAACTTAGAAAATCCAAACCAAAAAAGCACCTCAACCAATGGTTCTCCAGCCATCTTAAAACCCTTATATTGGAAAAGAGTAAACTGGAACAAGTCTGGAGACAATCTCCGACTGACCACAACAAACTATTGCTTAACAAAATAACGGCCAACTATAAAAAAGAAATCATAGCGGCCAAACAAGAATCCTATAACCAGAGAATCTCCCAATCCAACTCCAGCTCCAGAGAATTATTTACTATCCTGAAAGAATTGGAAACCCCGGTAACAATCCCAGATACTTGCGTTAAAAACAAACAATGGTGCACCAGTGTCCAAAATGCACTAAACAACAAAGTCACTGGCCTTCAAACAAAAATTAAAAATAAGAAAGACTCCCTCACCAATCTTACCAACCCCATCAACGCCCACTCGAGCCCTCCACCCTCACACCACACACCTAACACTGCTCGCTTCAGCTTTTCCAAAGTCTCTTCCCTCGAAGTAGAAAAAATCATTCTTGGCCTCAAACCCTCCAACTGCAAAGGTGACCTCTGCCCCCCATAAATCATTAAAGACGCGGCACGAGACCTCTCGCCATTCATCACCAGACTCATCAATTCCTCAGGAACAGTCCCCAGTAACCTTAAAGAGTCCTGGGTCCTCCCTCTCCTCAAAAAACCCTCCCTTGACCCGTCCATCCCAACCAACTACAGACCGATTACCACCGTCCCATTCCTGCTCAAGATACTAGACAAGACAGCATACCAACAAATTCAAAAGTATCTTGAAACAAACCACCTTCTAGGAATAAGACAATCCGGCTTCAGACCCCAACATGGAACTGAAACAGCCCTGATAGATCTGAAAGCCCAAATAGACGACCTTAGAGATAACGGGAAAACTGCATTACTACTCCTGCTAGACCTCTCTGCGGCGTTTGACCTAGTTGACCATAAAATCCTATGTAATCATTTAGACTCAGCTGCCCACTTTTCACAAGAAGCCATCAGTTGGATTGAGTCATTACTCAACAACAGATCCATGCGAGTCTTCTCCTCCTCTTCCGCCGCCGAACCCATCCCCATTACATGTGGAGTCCCACAGGGCTCGTGCGTCTCCCCCACTCTGTACAACGTGTTCACAAAGCCCCTGTTTGATGATCTAGATGGCCTGGGTATCACCTACACTAACTATGCCGATGATACACAGATCCTCATCCCGTTGACGGGAGATTACAACCAGGATTTGGCCTTGGTGAACAGGGTGTATCTCATCATCCAGGCATGGATGGCTTCGCACAGTCTATGCCTGAATGATGACAAAACTGAACTCATCATCCTTGGTTCTACGTCCAACCTAACCAAACTCGACCACAATTATGCCAACTTCATCATAGATGGGAACCTAATCAAGGTTTCAAAAGAAGTAAAAACCCTAGGAATATACCTCGACTCCTCCCTAACCTTCCACAAACAGGTTAGCTCGATGGCATCCTCTACGGCCTACACATGTAAGCTCATAAGAGCAGCCAAACCCTTCCTCTCCACCCACAGCTGCACTACACTAGCCAGAGCATTGTTATTATCCAAACTGGACTATTGTAACGCCCCCTACATAGGAGCCACCAAACAAATCACCAACAAAATTCAGACGCTACAAAACAACGCCCTTAGGGCAGCACTCAATATTCCCAGGAGGGAACACATTTCCAATATCAGGAAATCCCATAACTGGCTCAGCACAACAGACAAAATCCTGCTTAAAGTAGCATCGCTCACCCACAAATGCCTGAATAATGCTGCCCCACGCTATCTGGCAGACAGAATATGCAGACACAGCCCCATTAAACCCACCAGAACCTCCAATGCTAATCTGCTCACCGTCCCCAGGTTTAAACGCACTAAAATGGGTGGCAACAGCTTCCAGGTGAAAGCACCTCAACACTGGAACTCCCTACCACCATCGCTCAGAACTCCCCAACCTTACTCACTTTTTAGACGCAACTACATCCATTGGTTAAAGAACACGAACCACTAACACCTCTAACACCACACGGCTGCTCTCCGCGTTGCATGCTTTAAGAGAATCTGTAAATTTGTAATACTAAACTTGTATATATTTGTAATTCTTTAAATACATCTACTGCATTCTCTCCTGCCAAACTGTACACATGTTCCTTCATTGTCACACTGTAATTATGTAATGTAAAGTATAATTATGTAATGTAAAGTATAAGCATCCTGTAACCAAGCTTTGAATCACCTTGCTGCTCATGCGCCCTCATACCCTCGGGTCTGGTGCGCAATACAAATGAATAAACTAAACTAAACTAAAGATGCATATGACATTCCTCCTGTAAACGCTGTATGACCAATGTCAATAAGTGCTGCTTCTAAAGTCAACCCTGGTGATTCATGAAAAGCTATTGAATATACAAGAGCATAATGGAAAATGCCCTCTTTTCACAAAGGTATTCTTAAAAAGCATGAAACTTGCAAAGGTCTGAGAAATCAAATGAGTTTCTTATACAGGGTCAAACTTTACTTCAACATGTTCAATATGTGTACTGTGAGGAGAAGAGTGAAATTCAATCACTCTTCCAATTGCTTCATTGACTAGACCAATTCCTACATTCAAGTTCCTCTTTAGCATTACTTATGCATTGATGCACAGTTTTGAAACTGCTTCTAGACCTGCTGTTGTTTCACAAATTGAATTCTCTAGTTGACCTAATCGAGGATTTGCTCTCTTATCTAACTCTAATGGCATAAGATGAACATCTAAAACATCACATGATTTGATGACAGTAGCATTGTAGAGTTACACTCTGCAAGTGTGCATATCAAAGCAACACAAGAAATGTTTCTTTCCTTAAGAGTCAACATGTAATAAGATTACTGGACTGCAATCGGAATGAAACATGTTAGAAATCAATCTTCCCTTTAAGACTGCTTTCACATTCTCCTTAAGAACACCTATACAAATCTCATCAAGAATTGCTGCATACTCTATCTGCAGATTGTCGCATATTAATGGTAAGTTCCTGGAATTCAAAAAATTTCAAAGGTTAAAATGACTGATAATTCCGTTACTTTTTTGACTATCCTTAGATTGAAGCATTTTGAAAACTGTTTGACCTTCCACAGGAGTTAATTGTAACAAGTCTCCAAAATCAAGTACATGTGTACCTCCAAACAAAATGTTGTAGTCAGTCTTTAGAACCTCTTGAATTCGCAAGTGAATGTAAGCTAGCATCAAGTTAGACACCATACATACTTCATCTACAATAAAGGTATTTCATTTTCAAAGAACTTTTCCTACTTCTTGTACTGCACTTGATACATACACATTTTTGATACTCTAGTTTGTCATCATGCTCCATAGGTAGCATCAAAAGTCGATGTTAAGTAATACCTCCTAAATTAAATTCTGCTAAACCTGTTGGAGCTGTTACAATCCATGAAAAAAGCAATCCGTTCCATTTTGGATCATAGCTCTTAGTGAATGAATTAAAAAAGATGTACCTGTTCCTGCTTATCCACTAGCATACAACATACAGGTTTGTATTGCACACAAGAGCATTCATGCTTGTCATGCCGGTAACCACGTAAGAACCTATCTTTAATTTTATAATAAAGTTTAACTAATTGGCTCACCAAGCACAGTTTGAATTCCTGTTGCAGAATCTTGACTTCCCCGTTTGCCAATTCAGATGCCAAAGGTCTTTCATGACCTCGTACTTTCTCCAGTAACTCCAAATACTGCTCACATTGTGGATATCTGATTGAGCTTTTTTTTAGCAAACAAAAAGATTCTGCAAAAGTTTCAAAACTTCCAAGCAAATCATTCTCTACAAGCCATGGGAAGAACACATGCAAAAGACAAAAATACAATAATTTTCTTTCCTCTTCAGTTTAGCAAGACCGTATCATGTGGTTGATGAGGCTTTCCTTCTCATGTCTCACTAGACAACCAGTACATCTGTGTACTATTAACCGTTCTCTGTAACTGTTTGCCTCAATATTTCAATACGAGTAGCATTCTGCTACTTCATATAAGCAAAGATCCTCCAACTCTAAAGATCGATTTTGGATAATATGTATCAATCAAGTTGGTTTTCAGTATCTCTATACTTTCAGGTTCTGCTTCAGCTAACTGCTGATTTTCACTCAAAGGCTTCAGTACCTGATTTCTAGTACTAGCTGGGCCAAGACTTAACCAATGTACATTAATGCTACATCAATACAGAGGAAAACTAGTTGGCCAATCTGCAGCTTCATAGCTACCACACTCTCTATGTGAGAGCATTTTCTGGCCAAAGTTTAGAAAATTTTGACTAAGACTTTTATCTGCTGATAAATCTGCCCATACCTCAGCTGTTTTGCTCTTTTCAGCTTTTGTCATTTATTCTGTAACATAACAAGCAACAGTTGTTGTATCATCAGCAATATACTGTACATCAGTATTTGCATTCCAAAGCTGAGCAATGACAGGATTGAAATCATTAATGAATTGGCATTCCTTATTTATTTTTAAATGTAGTTAACTACCTTCAAGCTGGGTTTAGGCCATTCAGGGGTACAAAAAACATTGTTTTTGTTCTTCTTGATCATTGTTAAGTATACTATCCTGAAGAAAATATACCTTTATGTGGTCTTTCTGGATCTCTAGATCTAAAAACAGCTTTTGACACTGTGTCAAGAGATTTATTGTGGGAATTTCTGCTGAGACGTGGTGCTTCACCTGACCTGATGGCAATCACATGCTCACTGTACTCTGCCATTAAAGCTTCTGTTAGGTATGGCCCAGGGGGGCACAGACTGAAGAATTGAGGTGAATGTTGCAGTAAGGCAGGGCAGCAACCTGGCACCTATACTATTTAATATCTATATACAGGAAATTATTGATGCCCTGTTAAGTGGGTGCCAGGACTGCCCCAAGATGGAAGCAGATGCATACCCAGCGTTATTCTATGCAGGCAATGCAGTTTTCCTGTCCACCACGCCCCATGGCCTGAAGCACGCTTTGTCTATTTTATCTACTAAATGTACTGAGTTGAATTTAGTCATAAACATCATAAAATGCAAAGTGATGGTCTTCAAGCCGCCCGACACTAAAAGGAGAACACTTCATTTGAGTGTATCTAACTCGGGTATTGAACAAGCTAACCACTTTGACTACCTTGGTGTCTGTTTTGAGGACACAGGTAATTTGGAAGCCACAGGTTGCCAAATCAATACTCTTAATGACCTAATACTGTGGTGGTATCTCATTCTTTTTTGCCAAGCATGCCAGAGGTGCAATTTCCCCTGCACTGGAACTATTCCACAAACAAGTCATACCAGCAGCTATGTATGGATCTGAATTGTGGGGACACGTTAAAATCGCTGATTTGTCTACCTGTGAAAATACTTTTCTAAACAAACTATTGCTCTTACATCTGGCAGTCCCCTCAGCCCTGGTTCACCTAGAACTAGAAAATACTAGTATAGCGGCTCAGACCTCTTTTAAACCAATATTATTCTAGGCAAGGGTGATGGATTAGAGACGTGTAGGAACGCCCTGTCACATGTCCTGAGCCACAAGGGGGAAAGCTTAAAGTGGTTTGCACATGTAAAGGCATGTCTTTTCCGCATCAATACACCTGATCTGTGGAATAATCCCCAGGTGTACCAGGTATGAGACCACAACACCTTGAAGATCAAGGCAAAAATGTTAATGTAGGAAAACATGATAGCCGATGCGCAAAGTTGAAATTTGTAAAGGAATACCTTGAATACACTGTAGAACTAGGGTTCAAGGTTTATTTGGAGACCATCCTCTCTGCAAGGGAAAAGTATTTTTATGTCCTATTCAGGCTTGGGTTTTTTCCAATAGCTTTCATAACCAAAGGGTGGCAGGGGCGACAATCGGACCTCTGCACAATGTGTAGCTCTCAAACAGAAAATATTGTGCATTTTGTATTAATCTGCACTAAAACCCATTGTATAAGATGCATGTACCTTCGACCAATTCTGAACAATGCAGGTATTTGTCATGTAACCCCTGTAGTTAGGTACCTAAGAAAATGCTCACTCCCTCATGTGGTTTTCCGAATTGCAACTGTTATCTATATGGCATAGTTTCTGAGGAACAAGATTTTGAAGAGTGGTCTTGGCACGACGGCCAGAGAGAAACAAGTGCCTGAGGCTGCAAGCTTTTGCTCTCCTCAGTCACCATTATGACAAAAAACACATGTTGATTATCTGTGTACTAATGTAACTGACAGTGTGTGGGCAATGATTTTAGTCTTAAACTTTAAACTTCCACCATAATAAACTTATAACAAATGTATGCCCAGTACGCAGGCAAAACCTCGAGAGCTATCTATGATATGCTGATGATTTTAACTCAATTGGCCTGTAATTTATATGAAGTTTTTAGTCTGTCGAGATAAATCCGAGAGCTATGTATGACATGCAGTTGATTTGTTTTTAGTTTGTTGAGATAATTGTGCATTTTGCATTGAATTGATTGCTAATTTGTAGTAATTCTTTTATTTTGATGTTCACTTTTTATTGAAACTTAAAGGCAAAATGCCGAATAAAAGTATGTTTCGACTGAATTTTTCAATGATATGTATTTCTTAGTGAATTGCCCATAACATTGTGTCAAACAGATGACATCAAACTATTCACTCGATCAACTGGTGTCGCAGGCATTGGAAAGTGAAATATGCAGTACTTGTCTTTATCTTTGTAATTTCTCTGACTGTACTTTCCATGTGAGTGCCTGTGAAACCTTTCCACCTTGTTCTGTAGATCAGAATTCACATGCTGAGCAGGAGTGGAGCAAGTCATATATTTTCTTATTAACTCCATCACACAGCCATCACGTTCATTACCAAACTGAGGACATCTTTAATCCAACACACCAAATGTTACACAGTGCTAAATGGACCATTTTCTTTATTACATGCAAAGTGTAACATGGCTATAAATCTGTGATGAAAGAACCGTGATTCACTAACAGGGTCCATGGAACACAATTCTCCTGGTGTCATCTGTTCTATATCTTCTTGCTGTGTATTACTTTCACAAATCCACTCAGCAAGAATATTCCAACCATATCCAGCGCAACTTAAAGTCACAAACCAAGTTGAAGGGCCCAGGTTTCTGATCATGCATCTAACCTCAGAGTGTCCCCTAGGACAATATTCCTTGTTTTCTCTCATTGTAGCAAGAATATTGGTAAGTTTACCCCCTAAAACTTAATTTATTTTCTTTCACCTGTTGCAGCATCTCACATGCAGAAAGATTTTGAAATATAGTTCTGGTCTGAAGTGTATGAGCAACAGCATAACATAATATTGAAAATTCACTTTCATAGAATAAGTGAAAAATAAATTCAACATTGGGGTGGAATCGGGAATCTTCAGAATACATTCTTGTACAATGATATTCTGAAAAAGAGATTCAAACCTTTCCTAGACACTGATTGGTGCACCTTTCGGTGCTTTCATTTGATACACTTCTAAACAGTCACCCATGACTTCACGTGAGTGCAGAGGATGAATAGTGTAATGTTTATACAAACTATTTCCTTCTGCAACAGATAAAAGTTGGAACTGACCTTCACAGGTTTTGTTTGTTGACTCAACATCAAGCATAGACAAGTCTGGTACAGTCAGATTGCATTTGTATAAATCATTGTGCTCCAATAGAAACGCCAATGTGTTTTTCACTTTTCCAATATCTATAAGCTGTTGCCAAATGCTCTTATATTTAATGGCAACACCATTTACTAAAACAAACAAAGAATCTGCAATGTCATGCTTCACTCCTAGAGTTTTTTCTTTTTTTTTTTTCAAATTGAGTGGTAAATATGCAGCTTTGACTCTCACACCTTGCACTAATTGTTTTTAGACAGATTTGACATCTGTTTGCAATCTAACAATAACATGGAAAGGATGAACATTTTAAGACACAATCACTTCAAACATGTTCTTTTTTTTGAAGCACAACAGGGATATCAGGCACTGCCATGTCCTTGAAGACACTTATAGGAGAAAAACGTCTTTGATTATAAAAACCCAGCACAGTGTCTACAAACATAAAGTGCCTCACTTGTGTCAAATTGTTCCTCTACAAATACAAATAAAGTTCTCTTCCAAACATCTTCTACACTGTGTTTAATTTTCTCCTCAATGTACACTTGTTGCACTTGTGACTTATAAAATGTATGTCAACAAGAAACGCAAACAATGTCAGGTTTTGCTGTAGAATTGTAGAAACATATGACAATGTTTCAACGGAAGAAATAAAATGGGTGTAGAGGTTTACTAATGACGGTGTGTTCAGTAGCAGCCAGCAAATGAGTGCCATTTTTAAAAGCACTCAGAAAAATGTTTTCACTTTAAGAAACACTAAATGAAACATGCAGTCATTTTAAAGTGGGTGCAAATTAGGGGTGCACTTCAGCATGGTAATGGGATTAACTTGAAGTAAAATGCCACATTGGGTTATTAGAACAGTCAGGCATTTCATGGAAAAACAGAATGCAGAAAGAAAACAGTGGATTTGGTGTGCATTGCACATAGACAAGATTAGGAGCATACCCATCTGGGGCATTCTTATCTGTGAAGAGTCTGTGAAGAATTGCATTTGAAAATAACATATATAATAACGCTAACTTCCCTATTAACAAAACCTTAACTAATTATTTTTCTTGATTAACATTTAAATCCAATTTCAGCAAACTTGCATGGAGATTTTGCCTTGGTATTTCTTCATGGAAGTGAAATGTAAAAAACATTGAGCTGTCCTATTGTGCAGTCTGAAAACTCCTTTGGTTCTCGAAGGAAGTAAAAAGTTACATGAAGGCCTTTGTAATGTGATTGGTAGAAGCTTGGGAGGTGGCAGGCACGTCAAAAGAAAGGCAGAGCTAACTTTGATGGACAGAGAGAGAAAATATAAGCAGCTGAGCTGTGGGATGGAGAGTACATTCTGGGATCCTGCTTCCTGCTGGTGCCTCGATCAGGCGCTGGGTGCCGTGCTGCTGGGCTGCCACCCAAAGATAGTGCTGGGGGAGGTGATGCCTGGCTTTGAAGCATTCCTGGGGCAGTGCAAAGGCTGTGCTACTCCTGCGTAGATATCCAAGGCAGGAAGAGATAAACCAGACGAAATACAGGAGCTTTGCAGATCATTGTAAGTGCTGTTGACAATTGAGGAGAATGTGGAATGTGTACATTTCGTTTCAGTCAGCACAGGTTATTTATTTATTTTTTTAAACTGGGTGTTTTCATTTCGCATTTCCTAAATGATGATAGTGTAAAATGAAAGGTTAACAAATTATATCAATGCTATGCAATATCGTTTATGGATTTTCTCTTAAGAGCTTCAGCAGAACTAATGTGGGTAAGATTTGTGGGGAAAGTGTTATTCTTGATTGGATTACATTGTTATTGTAAATCACATAATGCTTAACAGAATCATTAACATTTTGGATTAGTTTGGTGTAAGGAGTTTTCTTTTATGTTTCCAAAGTTTCATGTTTCAGTGGGGAAAGATATCTAGGAGGCTCTAGTGTTCATACCACAGCGGTAAAAATACCACATGAAGTAATGTTAGAAAAAAGCTGAGATCTATATGCAAGATAGAACTTGTATGTGGATGTGATTCACCTTGCATGCAAACAAAGGGAAGCAGTGTCCTTCATGGGACTTAGGTATTTGGTGTAAATAAACCACTGACATGAGCTATGTAAAAGAAAATAACATTGTTTATGGTACTGCTGGCTTCTTTGAAAATGTGCTAAGTCTGGGGGTGTTCTACCGTCAGTACGAAGGGTATCATATTTATAAAAAGGGAAGGTTTGTTTTATCATAGGGCTGTATTAATGAAGGTATGCTCACCACTAAAATCACCACAAAACAAGATACCACCAAAATTACTGCCAAAGTAAGCTAACACTAAATTACCACCAAATACGATAATACTAAACTACTACCAGAATAGGGTAATAATAAACTACCACCTGAAATGAAGTAAGGCCAATTTACCACCAAAAAACCACAATATCAAAATGCTGCTAAATCAGGTAACAGCCCCAAAAACAAAATCTCCTACATATTATGGTGTGTTGGCCCTGTGGGAACAGACTGTGAAGCAGCTACTGGGCGTGGCAAGCGTGTCTCACACTGCCATCCGTGCATTGAAGGGAACTCACTTTGCAAGATTAATATAGCGCTGTAAATTGAATTCCATTATGTCGCAAATTGAAGCCACTTTTCCTGAGCTGGTAAAATATCTAGAGACAAAATAATATGCGCATGGGGTATGATCGTCAGACAATGTTATACCATGGCGCGACCGCATTAGTGGGGAAGTGCAGAAAGAACCGCTGGATAACATTTCTGAAGAGGACAGCATAATTCAGGTTTATCTTCTGAGATTATTTAGAGCTGCTGACAAAAATTCTGAGAGACACTGCTTGATAAGGCTATGTGCCAAAATATGGTTCATATGGAATAGATCTATATGGATGCATGAAATCGAATTAGATGGAGCTAATGAACAAGAGAAAAAGTTAAAATCAGAGCTTGAGTTATGTAAAAAAGAAATGCAGTCAAAATGTAATGAATTTGACAGCCAATTGTCTCAGATGAGGATGCCTTTTTAGGACAATGAACAAGAATTAAAACATCTGAAAGGATTGGTAAGTGACATCAGACAAGACAAAGAGGAGGTTATATTAGAGATGTAAACTCTCCAGAAAGACAACATAGAGAAAGATGGTAGGAATGAACAACAGAATAATGCCACTCCAAACATAGCACCAAGTAGCCCTGTTAAAATAATGAAATCAATCAAGGCCCTAAATAAACCCTTCAAAAAAGAAGGTGATTGCTGTATAGAGGATCATCTGGCAATGGTACACAATATATTTAAGGCCCTAAAAATACCCAAAGAACAATACAGACAATACTTTCACTTAACTCTGCATGCAGCCACAGCAAGCATTATCAGAGGTTTGAATGGAAAACATGTAATGGGCAAAATTTGAAAAGGAGGTTAGGCACAATTTTTTTCCATATCACTCACTGCAGGATGCAAAGAAAGCTGCATATACAATGACAGCTGGCCAAATGTGTCACCTCGACAGGTGAAGAGAGCATTATCTCGTTTTGATGTATCCTTTAGTCCTAACTCCACTGAGTTTAAGGGCCTCATTACACGGTAGGCGGTAAGGGTTTACCGGTACCGGTAAGGGCACCGGTACCGGTAAACCCTTACCGCCTTACTACGAGGTCCCGTTGCGGGACCCGACCTTAACGGCTGGTGTAGACCAGCCGTTAAAGTTGGGACCTGCAAAGGGACATTGGTGCTAATTACGGTACCGCAATTTGCGGTACCGTAATTAGCTCCTTCCCCATTCCCATTGAGCCTTATGGGGCAAAAATGGGAATGGGGAAGGGCCATGGAGAAAGGGGGAATTACCGCCCGCCAACCTTGGAATGGGGTGATAATTCCCCTTTTCTCCATGGTGGTACCGGTATGGTATCGGCGGCAACCATGGTGCTAATAGCACCATGGTTTACCGCATCACGTGTAATGAGGCCCAAAGACTGCTTATTTCTATGGCTTACAAAAGATATTATATCACAGTTAATTTGCGAATTTGAGTCTCTTGAATGGACTGCAGACCAAGGTACTAAACTATATGAGGTACTCTATTGCCAGAGTGGAGAGGGAGATAAAATAAAAGAAACAAGATTAAAATCTAAAGACTCCTCAGCAACAGTAATGGGGATAAGATTTGCCAAAATGTCACTCGATTCAGCTCGATTCAGCTCAAAATCCAGTCAGAAAGACAATGACCTCCGATCAGAGGGATGCACCACAGAGGCCACCCCCCTGACGCCAATATTTCAGTCACATGATCCAAGCAATAGAGAGAGTTACATTAGCCCTAGGTACATGGGAGAGTGGGATACCGGCCCAATATGTCAGGTATGAATAACAATCAGAGACAAAATCAGGATCAAATAAATAATAGTCTCTATCAGACGTTGGGGGCACAGAGCAGATTTGACCCCAATACTATGGTGTATGACCCCAATACTATGGTGTATGGCAACCAGGACAGACCACGACATGTAGATCGGTTCATTGAAAACGGAAAACAACATAGAGGACAGTACCCACAAAATAGAAGACAATATATGAACTATGCCCAACGCCACTATAATCAATCACCACCACCAGTGGATCACAACCAAAGAATGAGCACACCATGTTCCCCACCCTCCATGAATCAAGAGTTCAGAAACAATCCAAATAGAAATCAATCTCCTGAGAGATACCAGAAAAGATTTAACCAGGGTGAAATTAAGCAATACCGGTCTAGGCCACAAAGAGAAGATTCTAGAGAAATTGACAGATTTCAATGCCTTGAGGCCCAAGTAAAAATGTTGTCTGAACAGATAGGGAAGCTCTGTGTAGTTCAAAAACAGTAATCAAACAAAGGGGCAGAAGGGTGAAGGGGTGATCTGGTGGCTTCTGATAATAAGTGACTAAATGCTAATGGCACCTGCAATGATAAAAGTACAGAATCCATTAAACCAGTTTTGTGTAATGTTCCTGAATTGATTGCTGATTTAAACATGAAGATGGCCGCAAATGAGAATGAGGCAGGGATTGCAACCACACCTAAAGGGAGGTTTGGTTTAATCTGGCGTTGAATCAAACTATTGAAGTACGTACAAATGAAAAAGAGAACAGAAACGATAAACAAGAAACACCAAGACGACAAAGAGACATATTCAAAAGACTTCACATGCCCTGATAAGACTACTGATGGAGAAGTAGATTTGACTTTTGAAACAGTCTCCCTAGATCCTCAAAACACATAGAAAATGCAAACAGGAAAAATGAGTACTAAAAAGGAGGGTACAGCCCAGTCACCTGAAGAGTTCTTTGAGCCATATATATTTCAAGAGACTAAAAAGTATGATGCTGTGCCAGATGCAAATAGGCGCTCAGTGTCAAAAAATGACAAATTACCATGTGATATTTATGAACATGTTCAGTGGAAGAACTGCAGTGTGAACACTGATGGTCCCCATACAGAGAGGCAGATAGTGGCTACACTCCAAGATTCCAGAAATGAGATGGGCAAAAAGGAGGGAAAGATATTTTTTCATTTACCCCTGCGTTTGGCAAAAAGTGAGAAGGGCCTGAGAAAAGTAAGTCCTGAAATCAGCAGAAATTCACACTTTCTGTGTGTATTGGAGGCAGTTGAAGTCAAGTATTATGCTTCCATTACTGTGGAATAAAAGTGCAATACATTTGCAATAATTGGCACAGGTGCACAGGCCACGATTATGTCCAAAGAGTTGGTAAAACGTATCAATGAAGGGAGATCCCCACAAAATCAGATCAGAGTGAGACAAAAACAAGGTCCAGTGCATAATTTTAACGGGGAAGAGGTACCTATCGAAGGTGTCACTGAGATTGACATAAAGAAAGGAAAACACAGAATGAGACAGGAAGTATTGATCACATCTATCAGTGAAATTATTCCTGATGGGAACAGATTGCCTGAAAAGATTTTTGCCCCTCATTGATGGAGTGAATGGTGTCCTGTGCTCTCTGATAAAGAAACCATTAAGGCCTAAGAAAAAAAAGTAAAAACACAGCAGTGTAAACGAATGCCATACTGTTGCGAAATCAAATGATGCAGTGGAGGTATATCTTCAAAATGGCTGTGTTCCTAGTGTCACTGTCATCCGAATGTGTCAGGGTGAAAAGCAAAGGGAAAAGGAGAAACAATCCATGCAGACTTATTTAGATCCTAGGAAAAAATGGCAAACTGAAATAGATGAAAACACATTGTGATGTTATCTAAGAGAGGAGAAGTGCAAGAAAAGTACTATCCCTGAAGTAGCAACAGAAAAACATATCACAACCCTTTCTGAAATACACATGGAAGATGAGCAGCCATGGATTCATATTGGTATAAATGGCCATTCTGAAGTGATAAAAGCAAATTTAGCACTTGAACAAGAGAGGAGTTTTATTAGTGAGAAATTACTTCAGAGAATAATGGAAAGGGAGGAGATCCCAAAAGTCAGAATTCAAAACCAATATATTTCTGGGTTGGACAATTCGGACTATGAAAATAGAATTGCAGGAAGATGCATGCTAAAGATTACCATTGGTCAGAAAACCACATACCACAATCTGTGGATAGTGAGTGGAAAACAAATTGATTTTTATTTGGGAAATGACATTATGCACAGAATGTGTATGGTGTTGGATTTTTGAAGACAAAAGAAAGGCGTACCATTGCGCACAGTTGGTGCCATATGCAATTGAACTACAGGTGAAAAAGGATATTACCATTCCTGCGTTCACAAGTCAGATTGCTATAACACTAAAGCGTAAAAGTGGACAGCAGATGAAGGATTCAGATGCTTTTGTATGCATAAGTGAATATATGAAGCAGCAAGGGCTGGGCTGTGAATATACCCCATTGGTGGATATTGGGGAAGGGCTCTTCAAAATTGTGGTGGATAATAAAGGTTGTCAAGATATTTATTTAGAGAATTCCGCATTAGGAATGGCAATACAAAAATCCTATTATACTGTAGATTTCAACAATATGGTGATTGGGAATATCCCTGAGAGTTATGTAGATGCACAGGGTGTTTTGCCAGAGTCTCCGGATTCTCAACCCAAAGGGATGTTCAAAATTCAGTCTGTGTATCCGTATGATTCCAATGAGACAGTGTGCAGACACCAAGAGAATTGCATAGTATTTGATTCAGGTGAAAATGAAACAGGAAATCAGTCCATTTAAATGGAGACTCATATTCCCAAATATTTAAAAGTGGCGACTATGCAAAGAGATAGAGCCACACAGTTAGAAGAAAGCACAGAGGTTCCTCCATTGGAGGATTTTCCAGAATTTTCAAAAATGGTAGAGGAGCACATTTTGTCAGCAGATGCACGTGATAGTAAATAGAGAAAAATATTTATGGAATTTAAGGAGGTTTTTACCAAAGATGCATATGATTGAGGCCTAACTGATTTGCATGTTGCCACATTGCCAGAGGGATATGGTAGAAATCCAGTATTTGTGGACAAACATTGGTTGCCACTGGCATGCTTGGAGTCTCTGGCAGAAATAATTAAGAATTTAGAATCCAGAGGAATTAACAGACCCATTTATAGTACCTCAAACACCCCTATTTTAGGCATATTGAAGTCAAATGGTCAATGGCATTTGTGTTCTGACTTGAAAGAACTAAATAAAAGGGTGCCGGTGTCTAGATGGCCACTCCCATTCATTGATCAAGGCCTTGCTAAGGTACATGGGTGAAAGGTGTTTGCCACATTAGATGTTACATCTGGCTACTGGTGTGTGCCATTGGCAGAAGACATTTAGAAAGTGTTCGCATTTTCATTTGATAAAACACAATATGATTGGTCCAGAACACCATTTGGGTATGTCAACAGTGGGAGTGAGTTTGGCATATTTTTGAGAAAAGCGCTGCCAGATGCGGAAGAAAAAGGGACCATAGTTAATGTAGATGATATGATGTGATATTTTATTTGTATCGCGCTCATACACAAGTGTTTCAGAGCGCGACTAGGCACGGGAAGGGAACAGGGGAGAACACAACAACAATGATCTTACTAGGCCCAGTGACATTGAGAATGCGCAAGTTCAGGGGAAAGGGAAAAGGGAAAAGGGAAAAGTGCATGGAAGTGCCAGAGTGGACAGTGCGGAGCAGAGGAGAGCAGATAAATAATAATAAATACAAATACATAGAAAAATAGAGGCAATAAACAGTGGTGGTGCAGCCAGCAAGTGGCAAGTGCTGTGTTTAAGGCAACAGGCTGGGTAAGTGCAGAAAAAGAAGAAATGTGGGGAGGGGGCTGTATGGGTACAGATAGAGTTCCCAGTGAAAGGAGTGGCCAGGAGGCAGTGCAGGAGGGTGGCAGGGTGAGCAGGTACTCGGGCCCAGGGGACAGAGGGTGGCCAGATGCACAGTGCCAATAGAGAGCAGATCAGCAGTGGAGAAGGGGAGCGAAAGCAGAAGCAAAGAGGAAGGTATTGAGGTTCTTCCGGAACCGGAGATGGTTCTCCTCAAGTTTTAGATTGGCAGGGGGGCTGATCCAAAGGGAGGCCCCAGCCGAAGATAGAGATCTACCCCCAGCTCATTTCTTTGAAAAATGATTTACCCGGAGGAATTTAGAGGTAGAGGAGCGAGGAGCTCGAGAGAAGAGATATTTGTGGAGGGATAGCTGAAGGTATTTTGGACCAAGCCCCCACAAAACCTTGTGAACAATGCAGAGGGTTTTGAATTTAATCCTTGCATCCACTGGGAGCGAATGGAGAGATTTCAGGGCTGGAGAGATACGATCCCAGGGCTTGAGGCCAAGGACAAGTCTTGCAGTCCTGTTCTGGATAAGTTGCAGAGGGCGTAGAGTAGAAGCAAGTAGATTTAGAAAGAGGCTGTTTCAATAGTCCAACCTATAGAGAACCAGAGCTTGGGAGACAGTGAGCTTTGGAGGGAAGGAGAGATGAGGTAGAGTACCTCTGAGGAGGTGCAGTAGGAAGTTTGACTTTTTAGAGACCTCATAGATATGGGAGGAGAAGGAAAGTATGGAGTCAAAGATGACCCAGTGGTTCTTAGCCACAAAGGTAGGGGTAGGAGGAAAGACAAGGGAGGCCGGCCAGAGGGTGAGGGAGAAGGATGGAGATGGTGTGCTGATGAGGAGGATCTCAGTCTTGCAGGCATTCAGACAAAGATCTTTGGCGGCACACCAATCTTGAATGCAGTTAGACAGTCAGAGATGAGAGAGGAAGAGGAGGTGGCCGAGGGCAGCCGGAAAATGAGTTGAGTGTCATCAGCATAGCACTGGAAATTTGAGCAGAAAATGCCAATTCAGTGGGACGAGAGTTGCCAGGTATTGGTTGAAGAGCCAGGGTTAGAGGTTAAACCCCTGGGCAACCCCACAGGTAGAGAAGAAGATAGATGATAGGAAGGACCCCAGTTGGACCTGGGAGGGTTGATCAGAGAGGAAAGAGGTCAGACAGGCCAGAGCCTGATCAGCCCATTGAAATGGAGACTGATATTCCAAAATATTTAAAAGTGGTGACACTGCAAAGAGATACAGCCACACAGTTTGAAGAAAGCACAGAGGTTCCTCCATTGGACCCATTCATAGTACCTCAAACACCCCTATTTTAGGAATTTTGAAGCCAAATGGTCAATGGCGTTTGTGTGCTGACTTGAGAGAACTAAATAAAAGGGTGCCGGTGTCTAGATGGCCACTCTCCTTCATTGATCAAGGTCTTGCTCAGGTACATGGGTCAAAGGTGTTTACCACATTAGATCTTGCATCTGGCTACTGGTGTGTGCCATTGGCAGAAGGCATTCATAGGGTAAATCATGGAATAAATGTGCGCAAAACAGGGGAGCGCAAGTGTGAAAATCGAAGCATATACGTGCTAACGCCGCGCATGCAGCCGTTCATCGATTCATGGTATGCGCTGCGCGTGTAAACCCTGGGATGTGCGCCAAATCCGTGGGTGGCGCACGCAGGCGCACACGTCACCAAACGCTGTGCACGATGTGCACAGGAAAAGAACACAACGTGTAGCACACACAAGAAAGGGGGAACAATGCATGAAAATGTGGGCGTTACGGGGGAAGTACGGGAGGTAAATGCTCGCAACACCCACATGCGCGCTAACAACACGTATTCATGGAATCGAACAGGGGAAACCCGTGCACCAAAAAAGACGCACTAATCCAGAAACACGTACGCCAGCACAAAGCAGGCGTAAGCAGCCCCGCGTAGCAGAAAAGTGCGCGCAAACAACAAAGCTAATACGCTACAATGAATATACCGTTCCACGCAGCAGTGGTTGTGGGATACCGCAGGAGGAGGAGGATAGCCAGGTCCCGCATTCTTTTACCCAGGACCAGCGTTTTTGGGATGCCTGATGACCAGGTGTATGGGAGGTACAGTTTTCCACCACTAATAATCCTAGAATTGGTCAGGGAGTGGGAGGATGACCTCACATCACCCACCCTGTGCTCCCAAGCACTGAGCCCCTTGGAAAAGGTGCTCAATGTACTTATTGGCAACTCGGTCATTTCAGCATACAAGTGCTATAGTTGGGGGTGTCTCACAGGCCACGCAGTCACGATGCCTACACCAGGTGTTGGCGATCATGACTGCACGCCCCTCAGTCCACAGGCACATATACATGCCCAGAACACCAGCAGAAAGGCACACCGTCATCCAGGACTTTTACGGGGTGGCACACTTCCCCAAAGTGCTAGGTGCCATTGATTGCACACATGTGGCTATACGTCCTCCCAGGGCCACTGAGCACATCTATCGAAACCACAAGCACTGGCATTCCATCAACGTACAGGTATGTGATGCCAAGGGAATCATCACCTCAGTATATGCCAACTAGCCGGGGTCCAGCCATGATAGTTTCATATTCCGAATGTCACCCCTAAACCGGGACCTTGAAGCTGGGAGGCATGGCGACACATGGCTAATTGGTGAGTTTAAATGCCTCTGCACATGCATGCATGTCAGACACTGAGAAATGGGAAATTCCCACTAATGACAACCATTATCACCTCCCCAGGGGACAGTGCCTACCCTCTGAGCACCTACATGATGACACCAATATGGAACCCCACCACACCACCCGAGGTAAGATACAGCACAGCCCATATTGCAACCCGGGGCATAGTGGAGCACACATTCGGAGTGCTGAAGTAGTCATGCTTTCGCTACCTTGACCGCTCTGGTGCGCAGCTGCTATATGTGCCCCTAGTAGTGTGCAGGATCATAGTGGCAGCATGTGTCCTGCACAACATTGCAACCTGGCGGGGCGTGCCAGTGGACATGGTGGTGCCCCCACATCCCCAACCACATGAACGGCCGCTGTGTATGGGAGGTGAAAGGGCACATGGTGAGGCAGCCCGTACTCAGTTTGTGGCAAATTTCGTCACCTAAAATCCCACCCCTGCGGAGCGCACACAGGCCTGGCACATACCAGCTGACAATTTATGATGATGACAAAAGGGACAGTCAACTGTCACAACCATACCACCCTGAGATTGTTTACCTGGAAGCGCTACATTATGTGCACCCCTAGCTACTTAAACACACCCAATGCTGTGTCAGTAAAAGGCACACATTCATGCAGCATAAAGGACTACCCCCTTGCAAAATACTACATCCAAACAGGGGCATGTCACCCAACCCCTCCCTAACCCCATCTCAGCTACCCAACACACCATGGCATGGCATGCAATGTGAAAGCAACCAAATGAATGCACAACACATGACTCAAGTGTCACAAAGTGCACCGTCCCAAAGTGAAACAGGCCAGAGACTATTTCTTCTCACTAATGAAAAAAACATCACACATGAACAAATACTTACTAGCAAGACAAAACATCAGTACAGGATCCAACAGTGCAACATATGACAGTAAAAAATGAAAGTAGTGCAAGTGTCACAACCTGACAAAGGCAGCACATCGACTGCTTCCAACTGGAGTGTGTTGCTGGTAGCCAAATGTGGCAGTGTACTGCACACAACTGCATCTGCAATGGAGACAGGCTCGTTAAGACATAAAGAAATTACATGTATATATGCAAGAAATCCTGTATGTAAAACCATATACAAATCCATCATGCAGTGGAGAAATGAACACCAATTCCCACTAGGGATGCATACACAGTTTGTACTACAGACTGCCCACCCAATTTATGGGAGCCCAATGCCTCTGTGTAAGTTACTGTCACTTGGTCACACCCTTTGCATGCCCATGGAAAAGGGAAGCAGGAGGGGCGTGTGTGTCAGGAACCCAAGTTTCTAACCCAAAGACAGGACAAGCCTGCATGTGCCCAGCTGGAATACACAGTGGATGCCTACGAGAGCCGCACAAAGCAACACACTGTAACATGAATTCACAATCTTAAAGAAAATGGTTATGAACAAAAAAGTAAAAGCAAATTAAATAAAGGAAAAGAAAAAGTAAATGTAAAGTAAACCAAATAAATAAAATAAAGGAAAAATCAGAATACAATTTAACTTAAAAAAAACTATGAAAATTAAAATAAACTACAAATGAGAAAAATTGAAAATAATAAATAGAAAAAAGAAGATAAAAAAACATAATAAATGAATTAAATACTAATTTCATTTTGCAATTCGGAATTAAATTTGAAAAAACCAAAAGAAAAAAAATAATCAAAAATGTCCATGTGTCGACCGAGGGGGAGGCCACCCAGGAGGGAGGAGGTACAGGGTGCACCCCAACACCCACATGCATGGATGTTGAGAAAAAAAAGAAAAAACCCTCCATGGGCTCATGGCCTGCACGGCTACCCTACAGTGGGAGAACTGCCATCGCTGTCATCACCCTCTGGTGGTACATCAGAAGGTGCGTGTGATATGGGAGGCAGACCATGCAAATCCCTGGCATGCTCCTCCATGGCAGCAAGCATGCGGGTCTGAAAGGTTTGGTTCTGCATGATGATGGTACAGAGATCCCCATGCAGCACCTCATGGGTAGCACGCATTTCTGCCTATTAGGCCTTGCGTGATGCCCGGATCTCCTCACGGGTTGCCTGGAGCTCAGCTGAGAGTGTGCGTGTTAGCTGCTCCAGCTGCTGTTCTGATCTTGTACTCTGGGACACCTCAAGTGCACCCAGAGTATCTCTGAGGGACGTGTGTTCTAACCTCAGGGAATCCCTGTGTGCCTGTGACTCTGCAGATATGGCTGTGCGCAGAGTCTCCAGTCCAGCCCGTCGGTCCCTGTTGGATGCCAACATGTCCTCCCTGTGTGAGAGGCACATGGACTCTGTTGCCTGCTGCTGGTGCACCACCTGCCTTTCAGGGGGGAGAATGGAAGTGGCCACCCTATCCATGGCCTGAGCCATCATCTCACATGATTCCCCCTGTTGTGCTGCAATAGTATTTATGGAGTTCTCCCACACAGTATTGCCTGGTGGCGCACGGCCACCACGTTGGTGGGCACCACACCTGTTTGGGGCAAGGTGATGTGCACCTTGCTGTGCTGGCACTGCCTGAGGCTGCAGGACTGCATTCCGCTTTTGATCTGCTGGCCCAGGAAAAGGAGCAATTATAGTGGAGTGTGACCCTGACTCTGTAACCGCCAAAGGCAGACTTTCCAACACTGAATGGCCCATAGCGGGGTCTACCCCCAGTGCAGGTGGGTTGGACAGAACAGCATCCCTGCCAGAAACACTCACCTGCGACAGGACATTTGTTTCAATGTCAGATTCAGCACCTGAGCTGTAGAGGTCTGCAGAGGTATACCCATTGACACCCATGGACAGGATGGTCTGTAGGAGTAATGGATTTTCACCCACCACCCCACGTCACCCACTGGTTGTGGCTGTGAGTACTCCTGCCTCTGCGCCATCTCCTCTTCCTCAACAGCATCTAGTGCGTCATCACATGCAAAAACATAAAAGAAAAGTAATGAAGACAGGCATGAGCAATATAGCCCACACACATAGGCATCACGAGGTACACATCGAATACATAAATGACGCATGTCACACATGAAAATAACTCTGGCATGCATGCACTGGCAATGTAGTGGAAGGGGAGCCTAAAAGCAGCCACTGAGGACTCCAAGATGGGAAAGCAACACATGTGCTGCATGCTGCATAGCACCGACATCACACATTAGGCTGTGAGTGGCATGGACAATCCACATACATGACACATGCCAGCATACAGATGGCATGTAACATAGCCATGGCAGATTTGACAAGGACACCCAGATGGTAGCAAATCAGTGCTCTCACCCATCCATGTGAGATAGGCATCATGAAATAGAACATGCAAAAGAGTGTGACAAAACACGCATGTGCCACACGCTGCAACAAAACCAGTGTTCATTAATGCAGTGATGGGAGGCACATGGATACATCAATGGTTGGTCACTTGGACATGACAGAACACAATTGTCATGCTGAACATTCAAACAGGGCCCCGAAGTGATTGTGTGCAGGGCATGTGTAGGTGCACAATACTCAATCAGCCTGATTGATTAAATCATTCCCATAATGAATAAAGAAATGTGGGGCATTGTGGGGTGTAATCTATGTCTGAAGTATGTTACATTTGGGGCAGAACAGCACACAAATGTGTGGTATACATGCAAAGGATTTCATCAATATGGCAGAATGAACAGGAAAACAAACAATGTTGTGCTATGATGGCAGTTGAAGGGCAAGTGCAGTAATCGAGTGCAAATTGTGAACTGCGGTTAGAAAGGATGCTGTAAAACCCAAACCCAAGGCCGGGAGATGGTTTGGAGGCACCACATGGGTGACCCATAGCAGTCATGACTACACAGCCTCACCTGGCACTCAATCAAAACACATTGCCCAAGCAAACATACACATGGTTTGCACACACATGCATGGCCACTCACCGGACTTTGCCTCAAGATCTGGTAGGTCTCCCACGCCTTAGATCTGATCCTCTGTGATGAAGCCTCCAGTGAAAGACTCATGTTCTGTGAGTACTTCCTCCTCTGGTGGAGACCCACTGCTAGTCACCACAGTAGAGGCATGATTGGAAGCCAGCTTGTTCTTTGCTCTGCGTTTGAGGTCATTCCACCGCTTAGAGCAATCATCAGCTGTGCGCCTCACAAATCCAAGGGAACTAATCTGGTCTGCGATGCACTGCCAGTGGGCCCTACGTTGAGCAGTCGTAGTCTTGCACCCTGCAATCACCTGCATTTCACGTCCATGGGCCGACACGTACCCCACAAGTGCGTCTAGTTCCACATCATTGAAACTACGCTTCCTTGACGTGCCGGAGGGGGGAGCCGTGTCTGGGGTCCCAGCCTGTACTGCAAGAGCACCCTTCTTCCTCTTGAGAGGTGGTGCAGACGCTGGGTGGCTTACGCCGCTCTGGTTGGTAGGGGCTGAAGGGCAGGTAGACTGGGCACTGGAAGTAGCCAAAGGCACGATGACCAAAGGTCTCACAGCAGGCATTGGCTGCTGGGTGATGTTGGCAGGACCAGCCTCCGTGGGATGGACTTGGACCAACACTGTCCCGGATGGGTGACTCGGAGCTTGGGTGGATTGAGCTGCAGCTGCCCCTGCAGCCTCCTCACCATGGCTACTTGGGGCAGCAGATGACATTGCTGCCCCAGATCCACAAGGCCTGGTGACATCAACTTTCACCGCCACACGTGGCTTTGACTTGGTGACACGGAAGTCAGCCTGGGAGTCATCCTGTGCCGGTTCGGTTGACAATATGGGCCGGTTAACAAGGCCTGAGCTGGGATGGTGTCAGCTGCTTCTCCCTGACCCATTGGGGGAGGGGCATAGGTGTCCCTGATTGGTCCTCCACACACTGGCCTCTTGGGCCACCCTGCACATCCTGGCCACGTCCCCTACCGCGGCCACCTCTTGGAGGTCAGCCACCTTTTCCTCCCTTACCACTTGGTTGCCTCCTAACCATGGCACTGATGTTCTTGTGCGAATGGAAGGTGCAGTTAACAATTGTCCTGGGCAATTGGGGTGAAATGGGTAGGGTACTAGATGGAATACGTACCCTAGTGCTCTAGCAAGGATGTCTGTGACCCCTGGGGGAAGAGGATGGGTCACGCAATGCTCAGGCACCCCGAAAACAAAATTTAACGTGCACGAGACCCCTGGTAGCCCACGTGCGTGGAATCAAGAACCCGCACTACGCTGTGGCACCAAGAAACACAAAAAAAATCGTACGCGAGGTACACGTAGGCTACAATGATCTCTGAATGGGTACGTGACACACGGGGTCAACCACAGTTCAAAAATACGTGCACGACTCACTGTCTGCCTGGAAAAAGAACGTGAAAAAGAAGCACGTGTGCATGTTGGCAACACTCCCGCCAAAAGAAGATTTGAACGCTGTCTGAGTATACAAGGAGTACGAACTGGAACTGTTGTGAAGTAATCGCGTGTGAACCGACAAGAAGTACAAGAATCACTTGCTCGTTCTCCACAAAAAACACGTACAAGAAAATGGCGTACTACACGTACCTTTTAACCCAGCCCACACGTGCAACGTCACTTACGCACATATGCGCTAAGGGCCTTTCCTCCAATTACATGCAGTGACACCCGGATGTGCAGTTTTTGCACATGTACAATCAACATGCACCCGTGTGGAGGGAAATACCCGCGCGCGTAACGTCAGAGACGTGCTTACGTGCTAAAGGCCTTTCTGCGAATTACACGCTGACATGCTATTTTTTCAAGTGCCAATTCACTCCGTATCAAGCTGGCCACGTGACAACACACGGAAGACCATGCTCCTGCTCAGAAGGCCATTTTCCGGCCCCCAGAGCCCCGAGCATGCTCCCACCTGCCATCTGCTGCTGCCTGCCTGCCTGCTGGCCACGTGCCCTGCTATTTGGTACCTGCACGTCAGCCATCTGCAGGGGTCCAGTTGCTGTGACCAGCCCTGCTGGAACAGAAGACTCCTGAAAGAAGTTCTGTATCCATCGACCACAAATAAATTCAAGAATGAGTGGAAAGGGGTCAAGGCATTCCGGCTATGGCGCATGTCATGAACACATAGTATACATAGTATGCTGAAATAAGAAGTGCTTACAAATGCATAGAAAAATGAATGCATGCTTCATATGGTCCTCAAAAAACACACAACAAACACCAGGCTATACTTGTTGGTGCAGTGCATATATCATATAGTGAGAGAAAACCATATGTTAGGCCAATTTAGACAGTTACCCACACACATGGAGCAGGGTGAATTAATGCTCTGAAACAATTAGAAACAACATTGCACTGGGGGAAAAAACCAACAACACATGAATCAGTGGTTACAGAAAGGATTTCCATTCTACTGAAACATTTAAACCAGCATGTACGGTGTTCAGTCTGTGTACCCACCGCTGTTCTAACTGGGTAAGTGTTTTATTCAAATCCCCCCCCCCTCTTGGCTGGGTTAACATTTAGGAGGACAAACCACCTTAAATCCGTGTCCCTGTGGTTCTTAACAGTGAAATGATCTACTAAGGGCTTGTCTGCTACCTTATTTCTGATGCAGGAACGGTGCTCCGAGATCCGCATTTTAATTGCACGTATGGTCTTGCCTACATACAGGAGCTTGCATGTGCATTGTATTATGTATATGACACCCTTGGTATTACAGTTGGTGAAATCATTCATTGTCCATTGTACCTTGTCATGTTCAAAGGATTTATTTTGCAGAGTCAGTGGGCAGGCCACGCAATGGCCGCATTTATGGTGTCCAGAAATCGGGGTTAGGTCCCAGAGTGTATGCTGTGGTTACGAGGGTGGCTCTATGTAAGTGTGAACAAGAGCATCTCTAAGATTCCTGTTTTTTTTCAGGCGAAACAAGGCACATTTTGCAATGTTCCGGGATGGGTTACCAAGTGCCAGTTCTTCTTGATGGTTTTCTGGATTAGGACACTCAGGGGCCCAAAAGTGGTAACGCACACGAGTCTTCCCAAATCTTTCTTTGGTTTGTTACCCAGACAGATCTCTCTTGGAGTGTATCTTGCTCTTTTCTTGGCCTGACTCTTGGCCTGACTCACAGCTTTTCTTGGGTAGCCTCTTTCAGCAAGTCGTTGGTTTAATCCTGTCGCATGGAGATGGAACCATGCATTGGGACCACCATCAAATAGATTTCCTTGATCTCCATATCTACAAGACGGGAGACCGACTAAAAACTGAGCTTTTTCGAAAACCAACAGACCACAACACCCTATTGCATTTCACAAGCTATCACCCGATGGGCCTCAAGTACAATCTACCGTATGGACAGCTTTTGCACATTCGTAGAAACTGTTCCGACTGGGAGAAGTTCCATCTCCATGCGGCAGGATTAACCCAATGACTTGCTGAAAGAGGCTACACAAGAAAAGCTGTGAGTCAGGCCAAGAAAAGAGCATGATACACTCCAAGAGAGATCTGCCTGGGTAACAAACCAAAGAAAGATTTGGGAAGACTCGTGTGCGTTACCACTTTAGGGCCCCTGAGTGCCCTAATCCAGAAAACCATCAAGAAGAACTGGCACTTGGTAACCCATCCCAGAACTTTGCAAAATGTGCCTTGTTTCGCTTTTAAAAAAACAGGAATCTTAGAGATGCTCTTGTTCACACTTACATAGAGCCACGCTCGCAACCACAGCATACACTCTGGGACCTACCCCCCATTTCTGGACACCATAAATGCAGCCATTGCGTGGCCTGCCCACTGACTCTGCAAAAGAAATCCTTTGAATATGACAAAGTACAATGGACAATGAATGATTTCACCAACTGTAATACCAAGGGTGTCATATACATAATACAATGCACATGCAAGCTCCTGTATGTAGGCAAGACCATACGTGCAATTAAAATGCAGATCTCGGAGCATCGTTCCTGCATCAGAAATAAGGTAGCAGACAAGCCCTTAGTAGATCATTTCACTGATAAGAACCACAGGGACACGTATTTAAGGTGGTTTGTCCTCCAAAATGTTAAACCATCCAAGAGGGGGGGATGGGATTTGAATAAAACACTCACCCAGTTAGAACAGTGGTGGGTACACGGACTGAACACCGTACATGCTGGTTTAAATGTTTCAGTAGAATGGAAATCCTTTCTGTAACCACTGATTCATGTGTTGTTGGTTTTTTTCCCCAGTGCAATGTTGTTTCTACTTGTTTCAGAGCATTAATTCACCCTACTCCATCTGTGTGGGTAACTGTCTGAATTGGCCTAACATATGGTTTTCTCTTACTATATGATATATGCACTGCACCAACAAGTATAGCCTGGTGTTTGTTGTGTGTTTTTTGAGGACCATATGAAGCATGCATTCATTTTTCTATGCATTTGTAAGCACTTCTTATTTCAGCATACTATGTATACTATGTGTTCATGACATGCGCCACTGCCGCAATGCCTTGACCCCTTTCCACCCGTTCTTGAATTTATTTGTGGTCGATGGTTGCCATGGCAACCTTTAGATTGAAAATAGCCCCTAAATTGCTTTTTCATAATCACTTGAACATTAGGTACACTAGTATTTGTTTTAGTGCAATCATACTAATCTGGATCAAGTGCTATACACCAATTCCTGGGGCACTCGCTCCTAGCCCGACTCTAAGATGGCTGCCATATAAAACAGCCTCTCTGTCCTGCCAACAGCATTACTAACACTTTGCTGCCCGCTCTCCCCAGTGACTCAGCAGCTTGAGGAGACGCTGCCCGCTGTCTTTTTCCTGCAGACTACCAGTTCTGCCTGATACACAATCCAAGGTAATTCTACTTCTACGGTCCCAGCTTAGACTAAAACGAGGATCCTGTAGTTCTGGACTCTCATTGTTACTTTATATTTATCTTTGAGCCGTGCACCCAACGGCGGATTGTTGTTTTTTGAGAGAGCACTCCTTGACTTTCTTACCTGGATTTTGCCGGTGAGAGGTAAGACTCATTTACATTCAACAAAGCATGTACTTTTATAACTATTATGTACATGACACTGGAGGGTTTTTCAACTCCCCACCAATAGTACTTGTTCTGTTTTGTATAACAGGATTACCTAGAGAATAGCCAACGCGGCTAGCGGATCTCTTATACAGTGCCTGTGAATTTACCCCATAAGTAAGCTGTGTGTTTTCTAATCACATTGATTACACAATACCTCTGATTTATTCTTTTTAAATTATTTTTTCTCATACACCCGTCTGATTGTGGTCTCCCTCCCCTGCAGCACAGACATCATTTCACACAGAACCCATCCTGATGATGGCCATATGAATGATGAGGCTCATCTAGCTCAACTCCAAATGGCCGAAACACCTGGTGTAGACGCACTATTTCCCTGAAACTACAGCGCATATATTGCTGTCCACACATGCAAATTTCTCTTTTTTGTCCTTGCAAATGTTTTATGTAGTTTTAAGAACTTTGTTTTGTAACTTCACACCATTGAATTGTGCATTTTTTACAAACCCCCACACAGATTGGGTTTGTTATACACACAATGTCTTTATTTTTGCCTGAAAAACGCCTTGATACAGTGTGTTGAAAACATATTCTTGTTTGTTCTGTTGTGGTCCAAGAAACCATTTTGATGTCTGTTTTCTCCCTGGAATTGTGCTTTTATGTACACCACTCACACAGTTCCAATATATAAAATAATTGTGTCTGAGAGATTTTTTTCTCTACGATATAACCTCTATGAGTATTGTCTCATTGAAGAAACGGCAGAGTTTACACAAAAAATTGTGGGATTTCGCGTGTATGAGCAATAGTGTTCTTGAACCTATTCACTTGTCTGCTTTGTTCTTCAGTTAACCCTCCTGGGTAGAATAGGTTCCATACCAGGAGCCCAATTGTTTGATTCTGTGTATGTACAGGGACATGAGCCTGCCGCATGTGAGTCCAGTCATGTGTGAGTCACATCAATGGTGTATGTGTTGAAATGCATGATGGCCAAATGCATGTGTGGGTGCACACATGTTTACATTTCTGTGTATGTACTATGGCATGGTTGGGGTGTGACACATGTATGTTAGTTCCACCTTCATGTACTTGCACAGTGTACATGTGCGTGTGTGTGTATTTGACATGTGCGCCACTGTGATACACCATGGATGCATGTGACACCGACATGTAGGAGGCTGATTGGCAGATGTGACATAGTTGCCGATGATTTCACTGTGACAGGTGGTGGAGATGTACAGATGCATGTATGTCTGGTGGCGTGTGTGCATGTGTTTGGCACTCTCCGTGTTGCATGTGACGTCAGGCTGACCTTTGGATGCTTATGCTGTTGTATCTGCATGGATGGTGCTGCCTGCTGCATCATTCCAGTTAATTTGCGCATGTGTGTGGGTTCAAATGATATGTGTGTTGGGGAGTGTGATGCCATCTGTGAATTTTGAGACTGCCACTCATGTGCAACTGTCATGTGTGTATCAGACCATTGTGCAGTGCCCTGATGCCTGTGTTCTGTCTCTCCCTGTCTGCAGCGGCAACTGATGAAGAGGGCGTAGACAGTGCTGTGGAGCACAGCAGCAGGGATCCCACTGCAGGCCGGAGAGAGGCAAGGACCAGCTCCCCTCCCGTGTTGTCATCTTGTCGGGGAGTGAGGAGTTTGAAGGTAGGTCCAAGAGGCAGATGTCTGAGGTGGACTCCTCGGCAGCAGAAGGGGCAGCTGAGACCCCCACAGGGGCCTATGGAGGAAGATGACACAGAGTCATCCAGGTTGTTGGGGGGTTTGGTTGAGGAGGAGGCCGTGGAAGGGCCATGCGCGGGGTGTGGAGGGGGGATTCCACTGGTTCTAGTGGTGCAGTCCAGGGGCAGGGACAGGAGGCAGCACAGGCGGCCGAAGAGGTGCCTGTGTGTAATCCTGTCCCCAATCCAGTGACTGCATCATCCGGCACCAGCAGGGATGCCTTAGTCCAGACCGGTTTTCAGGGAGGGGATTGGCACACAACTGGCCTTCCTCTCCCTGCGGACATGACGTTCCAGGACCGTGTTAACCTGTCGACCTACTAGGACAGGTTACCAGTGCTTGGTTCCTCCGTGTGCTGGACCTTCTACCGACCCCCTCCTCAACTGAACCCCCTATGCACCAGTCATCCTCCGTACCATCTTCCTGCCCAAGCATCACCTGGGCACCCTGTGGAGCTGCCCCTGACCCAGCGGCCAGGCTTGTGGAGGACACATCCCTGCCACAGTCAGGAATCGGAGGTCCAGCATGGGTGGCCACCCAACAACTGGACACCAGCAGGAGGATATGCAGGCATCGACAGGCAGGGCACATCCATGGCAGCAGCAGGCTCAAGGTGGGAGCGATGATGGCTCGGGGCCATCAATATCACAGGGGCAGGCATCGGCCAGAGGGCAGGAGGACCCTGGATTGGGAGTGTCTTCCATGTGGCAGCGGTTGGGCCGGCAAATAGATGTGGAGCGGCGGCGGGCAGAAGAGGCACGGCTCACTATGGACAAGGCGGAGAACTCCATGCGCAGGGCATTGAGGCAGGCTGAGTGCCTTGAGGAAATTCACAGGGAGTTGGAGGTGAACATGGCTTTATCCCTGCAAGACCTCGGGGCCAGGGAAGTGGCCCGCCTCCAGGACGTTGAAGAGGAGTTCGATGATGCCCTGGCCCGGGACATCAACAAGTGAGCCATTGGACTTGCCCGCCGCCTTTGTAAATAGTTCTGTAGGTATAAGTTTCCTTTCTATTTTTTTTCCCTTTGGGGTGCATGGACTATGCCCCACTTTTTTGTATATAGTTATTAATTAGGTAGGATTTAGGTTAGGTTTCCTTTGGATTGTTGGGCTCATGGACCCGTGGATGTTCATTTGTAAATAGTTTTGGAGCTGGATTTCATTTTCTTGGACCCATGGTGGAATACTTTGCTTTTTTTTAACTCTGATTTTTGTTTGATGGACGGACCCATTGGAGCCATTTTACTTTGGATTTTATTGGTTACAGCATTCATTTTCATTTTTCTTTTATGGACTTCCGGACTTGGAATATTCTTTTTGTTGGTGTGTGCGTTTGTTTTATTCATTTGGTTTGTTCTTCAATACACTGTTTTCAGTGCTTTACTTGTGTGGTCTTCTCTCATTTGTTTTGTGCATGTCACAATGTGGTTTTTCACAGTCATGTGTCACCATTGTGTGGGTATGAGGGATATATATTCATGGGCATGCTGGTTATTTATTTTCTATCATGGGGTGGGATTTGGGTGGCCATAAGGGCCATGGGTCTGAAGTGTGATGATGTGTTGGGTGGGGGGACATGAGTCAGGGCCTGCTGGCAGGTGCTTGTCAATGGTGGATGGGTGGGGGACATGAGTCGGGGCCTGCTGGCAGGTGCCCGTCAATGGTGGGTGGGTGGGGAGACATGAGTCGGGGCCTGCTGGCAGATGCCCGTCAATGGTGGGTTGGTTGGTTCGTGGGCCATGAGTCAGGAACTGCTGGCAGGTGCCTGTCAATGGTGGGTGGGTGGGGGGACATGAGTCGGGGCCTGCTGGCAGGTGCCCGTCAGTGGTGGGTGGGTGGGGGGATATGAGTCGGGGCTCACAAGTACGCTCACAAGTGCATGGTGCCATGTGGGTTGCCGCAGGGCATGGTGAGGGTTGTAGGGTACTTCCCTGTGGTGTGGGCTGCCTGCAGGGCATGGGGAAGGGCCACAATGCAAAATCATGTGTGAAACTCCCTGCGCACCCACAAAATACACGTACCCCACTTTTACAAGGCCTATCGCGTGTGAAACTCCCCACGTACCCGCGAAATACACGTACCCCGCTCGTCCATGGCCTATCACATGTGAAACTCCCCGCGCACCCACAAAATACACGTACCCCACTCGCACAAGGCCTATCGCGTTTGAAACTTCCTGCGTACCCCCGAAATACACGTACCCCGCTCGCCCAAGGCCTATCGCGTGTGAAACTCCCTGCGCACCCACGAAATACATGTACCCCACTCGCACAAGGCCTATCGCATGTGAAACTCACTGCGTACCCCCAAAATACACATACCCCGCTCGCCCAAGGCCCATCGCGTGTGAAACTCCCTGTGTACCCACAAAATACACGTACCCCACTCGCACAAGGCCTATCACGTGTGTAACTCCCCGCGTACACCTGAAATACACGTATCCCGCTAGCCCAAGGCCTATCATGTGTGAAAATCCCCACGCACCCACAAAATACACATACCCCACTCGCACAAGGCCTATTGCGTGTGTAACTCCCCGCACACACCCGAAATACACATACCCCGCTATCCACCCTGGGCATGCCCCACAGGCAGCCTACACCACAGGGGGTGCTTGTTCTACTCAATTTACCTGCCGCGAGAGGGATACGCGTATTCCGAGGGGTGCGCGAGTACATTTTCACACGTTTTGTCTGCCTTGAGCGGGGTACGTGTAGTATTTTCGCGCGATTACAGTGTAGCGGCCCTGTAAGCTGGTCCAGGGTTAGCGCTGGCCTTTGCGATGCATTGGGGAATTCATTGGCTTTTCCTTACACAAGGGGCGTTCTTGGGGGTGTAACTGGCGCTGCGGAATGTTATCTGCACCAGTGCTGAAAATGGCTTGGAAATTCCATCATACGCGTTGCACCAGAATGCTGTTTAGCGCACATGCTGGCGCACGCTGGTACACGCTCCCTCTCTACGCTGCTCGTGTGAGCTGCCTCTGCGCTGAAATCTATGAATTACCCCCTCAGAATTTGTTCGCATTTTCATTTGATAAAACTCAATATGCTTGGTCCAGAACACCATTTGAGCATGTCAACAGTGGGAGTGAGTTTGGCATATTTTGGAGAAAAGCGCTGCCAGATGCAGCAGAAAAAGGGACCATATTTTATGTAGATGATGTCCTGATAAAAAAATTGAAGGCTTAAGAAGTCATTTTGATGAAATTATACATGCACTTAGCCAATTGCAGAAAGCGGGTGATATGTGATGTGATATTTTATTTATATCGCGCTCATACACAAGTGTTTCACAGCGCGACTCGGCAAGGGAGGGGAACAGGAGAGAACACAACAGCAACAACGATTTTACTAGGCCCAGTGACATGCGAATGCACAAGTGCATGGGAAAGGGAAAAGGGAAAAGTGCATGGAAGGGCCAGAGAGGACAGTGCGGAGCAGAGGAGAGCAGATAAATAATAATACATATAAATAAATAGAAAAATAGAGGCAATAAACAGTGGTAGTGCCGCCAGCAAGTGGAAAGTGCTGTGTTTAAGGCAACAGACCAGGTAAGTGCAGAAAAAGAAGAAAAATGGGGGGCTGTATGGGTACAGATACAGTCCCCAATGCAAGGAGTGGTCAGGAGGCAGTGCAGGAGGGTGGCAGGGTGAGCAGGTACCTGGGCCCAGGGGACAGAGGGTGGCCAGGTACACAGTGCCATGAGAGAGTAGATCATCAGGGGTGAAGGGGAGCGAAGGCAGAAGCAAAGAGGAAGGTCTTGAGGTTCTTCCGGAACCGGAGATGGTTCCCCTCATGTTTTAGATTGGCAGGGAGGCTGTTCCTGAGGGAGGCCCCAGCCGAAGATAGAGATCTACCCCCAGCTCATTTCTTTTAAAAACGATTTACCCAGAGGGAGTTAGAGTAGATGAGCGAAGAGCTCAAAAAGGGAGGTATTTGTGGAAGGTAGCTGAAGGTATTTTGGACCCCACAAAGCCATGTGAACAATGCATAGGGTTTTGAATTTAATCCTTGCATCCACTGGGAGCCAGTGGAGAGATTTCAGGGCTGGAGAGATATGATCCCAGGGCTTGAGGCCAAGGACAAGTCTTGCAGTCCTGTTCTGGATAAATTGCAGAGGGCGTAGGGTAGAGGCAGGTAGATTTAGAAAGAGGCTGTTACAATAGTCCAACCTAGAGAGAACCACAGCTTGGGAGACAGTGATCTTCTGAGGGAAGGAGAGGAAAGGCAGAGTATCTCTGAGGAGGTGCAGTAGGAAGTTTGACATTTTAGAGACCTTAGAGATATGGTAGAAGAAGGAAAGTGTGGAGTCAAAGATAACCCTGACATTCTTAGCCTTGCAGGTAGGGGTAGGAGGAAGACCAAGGGAGGCCGCCAGAGGGTGAGGGAGAAGGATGGAGATGGTGTGCCGATGAGGAGGATCTCAGTCTTGCTGGAATTCAGACAAAGATCATTGGCGGCACACCAATCTTGAATGGCAGTTAGGCAGTCAGAGATGAGAGAGGGAGAGGAGGTGGCCGAGAGCAGCTGGATAATGAGTTGAGTGTCATCACCGTAGGACTGGAAATTTGAGCAAAAAATGGCAATGCAATGGGCGAGAGTTGGCAGGTATTGGTTGAAGAGCCAGGGTGAGAGGTTAGACTCCTGGGGAACCCCAGAGGAAGAGAGAAAGATATATGATAGGAATTTCCCCAGTTGGACCTGAGAGGGTCGATCAGAGAGGGAAGAGGTCAGCCAGGCCAGAGCCTGATCAGTGATGCCCAGGTTATCACTGAGACGGTTGAGCAGGATGGTGTGGGTGACCGTGTCGAAGGCAGAAGAGAGATCAAGAAGGATGAGGACAGAGGGAATGTTAGAGTCCCGGTTGGAGAGCAGATCTTCACGGATATTCAGGAGAGCAGTTTCCATGCTTCTGGCCACTCTGAAGCCAGAATGGTGGTCATGGAGACAGCCAACAGAATCAGAATGAAGGTTAAGCTGAGAGATGGCCAGCTTTTCCAGGAGTTTGCCCAGAAAGGGGGTCATGGAAATTGAGCAATAGTTAGCTGGACAGGAAGGATAAGCTGTGAGTTTCTTGAGAAGAGGATGCACAAGGGAGTGCTTAGGGGTGCTTAAGGTATCCTTGCAGAAGGCTCAATGGTGCAAAAAGAGAGTGATTTTCTTAGGCCATGAAGTAACAGAACATAGGTTAAAATCTCCAAAGAAAAAGGTGGAAGTGGTACAGAAATTGAAACATCCTAAAAATATGAAAGGTTTAAAAAGTCTATTAGGGATGACAGGATATAACACGAAATGTATTGAAAAATATGCTGAAATCACTCAACCCTTGAGAAGCAGAATGTACCCTGGAAATGGAAAAAGATCAATCTGAGGCAGTTGATTAATTGAAAGAATGTCTGATGAAGACACCATGCTTGGCCTATCCCATAAAGAATCAAGATTTTCATGTAGAAATAGGATTCAATGAAAAGTGTATATCAACTGTGTTATCTATCTCAAAAGCATGATTCAAATCATAAAACTATTGCCTATGTGAGCAAGGTGTTATCCCAGGTTGAAACTAAATTCAGTGAATGTGAAAAGTCTTTCCTGACCACTGTCTGGGCGTTACAACAATTCCTTCCCATTATTGAGGGAGAAAAGGTGATCATTGAAAGGAATCATCGTCTGTTACAATTTTTACAAAGTAAAAGGATTAGATTAGGTAGCCTAGCACCGTCCAGAATTACTTCCTGGACATTGGCATTGCAGGGATTCCCTGTGGAGGTAAGATATGGACAGAACAAAAATAGCCCTGTTGCTCAAGGGATAGCAGATCTGCATGATTGTGCAGCTGAGTGTGTTTTAGATGAAATAGAAGTAGAAACCAGTTTAAATTAATTTGAACAATCACCACACAAAGCTTTTAATGAAAACATGTGCAAAGATGTGCCAACCATGTATGTAGATGGGTGTGCCTATCATATTGAAAGTGATAGTGATAAACAGCTGGTGGCAGGAACATGAAATGTCTGGTTGAGATTTCAGGACATTCCTAGTATAGGAATGGGAATTGGGGCCAGAGGTAGCCAAATAGCAGAGTTAGCTGCCATTCATAAGGCAATTAATACTGCAGTTGCTAACGGATGCAAAGAGATTGTCCTGGTAACTGACTCTGATTATGCACAAAACAGTTTCCTGGAGTACTTGCCTGGCTGGGAAGCGAGAGGTATGCTCACATGTGACAAAATTCCCTTAAACATGGGAAAATGATTCAAGCTATATATAAATTGGTATCAGGGAATTATTTAATAATACACTGGAGGAAAATTCGGGGACATTTAAAGGTACCAGGTGAGGATAAGAAGGGAAATGATAAAGCAGATAAATTGGCAAAAATGGGGGCTGTCATGGGGGAACTATTGCCCATTGAACATTTAATTGGTGAAATTCAGGTGGATGCAGTTACACACTCCAAATCTCCAAAAGAAGTTGAACATCCTATTGTATAGTGGTGTTACGATGCGCCAGATCAGGATCTTGTTAAGGCATAAAAAGAGGATCCAGTATTGGGGATTGATTATGATTATTTGATAGACCCTGAACAAAACCCATTAACTGAAAATGATTGTACAGGAAAGAAGGAGCTGAGAGTGTTACTAAAGAACAAGAAACAAATTAAACTACAGGATGGTTTGATGAGTAGGGAGTCTGTAACAGTGCAAATACAGTGGTTAGTGTCTCTTTCATTTAGAGGGCTGTTACACCATGCACTTGATGCAATAACTGCGGGGGTTCCCAAAAAACTTTAGAAATTCTGAATGACTATGCTTGCTGGCCACATATGTGCCAGGATGTGGAATTATACACTAGAGGGTGTCTGGTATGTGCACAATTTATACCTTTTTCAACAATGCATAGAGCTCTGTTAATGAAAAGAGGTTTGACTCTTCCATGGTCTGATTTGCAAATAGTTTATGTTGAGCCTGTAAGAAGATCAGCCAGGGAAAATAGGTATTTATTGACAGTGGTATGTCTAATGTCAAAATGGGTGCAATGCATTCCTGTGCACGATTGTAGTGCACAAACAACAGCCACCTTGTTGGTAAATCATATATTTTCAAGGTTCGGGTTACCCCAAAGGATAGAATCAGAAAGAGGAAGTCATTTCACAAGCGCTTTGATGAGCACGGTGCGGCAGATAATGGGGGTAAAAAGAAAATGCACATCTCCTACCAGCCCGCCTCTTCTGGAAATGTTGAAAGTAGCAATAGATCTATTGTGGAGATACAGAAGAAATATGTTGCAGAGGCAGGTTCCAGTTGGGATCTACGGTTACCTTTAGTGTTAATGGCCATTAGGTCGACTCCTGCTAAAGCAACAGGCATCAGTCCCCATGAGGTATTGACAGGAAGGTCCTGCCACAACATTTATTGTACAGGACACATAAGAAAACACTTGTGAGTGCCACCACAGTTCACGAATAGGTGGAAAAATTAAGGAAGCCCTTACAACATGCATTTGCATTTGCACAATTGAAATTTAGAAAGGGCTGCTGAAAGTGCAAAGACCTATTATGATAAAAAGACATCTGTGAAAGAATATGAGATAGGTGACCGGTTATACAAATATCATTTTGGAACAAATAGGCATAAAAATTCAAAATTTCTCGCAGCATGGCAAGGGCCATTTGAGATTGTAGATAACATATCTCCTGTCGTGCATAAAATATTGAGGACAGAGGGTGAGATGGTGACAGAGCAATTTCTCCATGTTAACCAAATTAGGCCCTGCCATCCAAAGCATGATATTAGGAGACTGCAGCAGGTGGAAACAGGTTAGGTGTACTGATTGCATGGAAAAATAATGCTGGCAGTGAAGTGAATGATAAAAGCACAGTATGTGTTTCTGTTGGCGGATGCATTGAAGAGTATCTGTTTCATAATGCATGTAACCTGAAGACATGAGGGCAGGTACAAGGTGGTGTATAGTTAACTCGATGAATAATCAGAAATATGGTCTGGTGAATAAGCAATCAAATGCTACATCTAGTCTTTGATAAAAATATGGGGCCATGTTTTGTAAAAGACGCTGTAACAGACTATGCTATTCAAAGCTATTCTAGTACAGTGTAGTAAAAAAATGTCTGCATGAGGATTGTTGTAATGTATAATGATGCAAGGTGTAAAATGTTGTTTGTTTAGCTATTATGTGTGTTTACTTGCAGGTGTTTAAAAGTGGCAAATCTAGGATAGAAAATTGTTTTGTGTCATGTACTTAACCTGTTTCTTTGCTATTGAATTTAGATGCGAATAACATATTGTCCTGGCAGGGCAAGTTCCACAGAATTGGAGACCACGGCACGGAGGCTACAGGACCGAAGACCACGGGATTGGAGGGGCTCCGGATCGAAAGATGGGGGCGAAGGCAAAGTCTGCAGAAAGAAAGACAATGATGATCAAGACTGTTACATTGGTACTGGTTGTGCTGCTCATGGTGGGATTGTCGAGGATCAAAGCCACAGGAGCACAAGTCATTGTTAAACCCGGACCGGCATCTGGAATTGCAGTAGAGGAAGCACCTGGTTTTATTCTGGGGAATAGACGGTTGATTTACCAGAATATGTATATCACCATAAACCCTGATATTATAATTGAAAAGTTTATTAATAAGACTGTGATTGCATCTGACCAAACCAAGGAATGGTTGGAGCTGTGAAAGGAGGATGTTGCTAGGCAAGCGATCAGAGACATTGCCATGCAGTTGGAGAAAACTTTTGTAAATTCATCTGATACAAAGAAAAGAAGGGGGAAGAGGGTGGCAGTTTTACTGGTGGCCTCTCTGGTGTTGACTATTATTGGGGCTGTAGTGGGCACTAGGATGTCTACAGCCAATGCGATCTCGGTAGGGACGCTAAGTGCTAAAGAACAATAGTTAACTCACGACCTGGATATAACCCAAAGGACCTTAGATGGAATTAGTTGCGGACTGGATGAACAAGTGTGATTCATTAATGAGACTGCTGTTCTATTAAATGAGCAGGCCGAAATTGTGCAACACAGCACAAATGTTGTGATTAAACATGACTGGGTGTTAAGTGACATTGTAAACATAATTAATCCTCTCGGTAGGTTATTGGTGAAATATATGGGAGAGGTTCAAGCTGCAATTTCACAACTAATTTTGGGGCATATACCATTGTGTTTTGTATTATCTGAAATCATTGATCAAATGATGGCAAGGATTACCCAAAGGGAAATAGAGGTGATGCAAGTCAAGATTGCATTTAAGATGGGGAGCGCAATACCCCTGTATGTGAACTTGGAGAGAATGGAAATTGGGTTCTGGTTATGTGTGCAATATATTTCTCCTGAGCTCATTTACCCAACTAAATTGATACACAATGTGGGATTTTGGCAAAACAGTAAATATATAAAAATCAAAACTCCAGAGGTGGTGGCATTTCTGTCCTGGGAACCGATGTTTACTTGATTCCAAAGTTGGACACATATATGAGATTTAAAGAGCAAAATTACATGTGTCCAGGTAAACCATTTGCTCCCCATGCTGCAGATGCCATTTGTGGGTTGACACCTAATCCGGGGGTGTCGGGGGGATGTGAAGTGGTCATTAGCAATTTGGGTAGTGAGGAACTGTCACAGGCTAAGCTGATTAAGAACAGGTGGTTGGTCAATACTTCTCTGAAAAACTACATGGTCACCCATTTAAATCATAGAACATTTGTTGTTAAGCAGTTGAAATACAATGTATTTTACATATATGTTCCAAAGGACACAATTGTCTGAATTGGGGGTTTAACTCTGTTTCATGTTGCTAATGATATATGGGAAAGTTAGGTGGAAAATATTGATTTTTTTCAAAAGGGACTTGTTCCCGATTGACCCAGATGTGGAATTTGCGTTGAGCCATAAGGAAAGGCACACCATTAAGATGAACTTGAGAAAAAATAACATCACTGTGAATAAATTGGGCATAATGGAGATATATACCTTCTATTGGGGAACCTGGGTGGGGTGGAGTATGGTGTGTGGCAATTTTGGTAATGTTGTTGGGCGAATGGCTGATTGCTTTGACTATAAAAATTAGGATGTTGTTCATGCTACTAGCGACAATGGGGAAGGAGAGATATCCTGTGACACATACATTTTAGAAATTGATGTGCATTTCCTCCAATTATGAATTTACCAGTCATAGTTGTACGAAAAAGGAGGGAATATGTAGAAACATATAATAGTGTTTTAATTGAAGAAATAAAATGGGTGTAGAGGTGTACTAATGACAGTGTTATCAGTAGCAGCCAGCAAATGAGTGCTCATTTTTAAAAGCACTCAGCAAAATGTTTTCACTTTAAGAAACACTAAATGGAACATGCAGACATTTTTAAAGTGGGTGCAAATTAGGGGTGCAGTTCAGCATGGTAATGGGATTAACTCGAAGGAAATGCCACATTGGGTTATTAGAACAGTCAGGCATTTCATTGCAAAACAGAATGCAGAAAGAAAACAGTGGATTTGGTGTGCAGTGCACATAGACACAATTAGGAGAGTTCCCATTTGGGGCATTCTTATCTGTCAAGAGTCTGTGAAGAATTGCATTTGGAGGAAAATAACATATATAACTTCCCTATTAACAAAACCTTAACTAATTATTTTTCCTGATTAACATTGAAATGCAATTTCAGCAAACTCGCATGGATATTTTGCCTTGGTATTTCTTCATGGAAGTGAAATATAAAAAAAATTGAGATGTATTATTGTGCAATCTGAAAACTCCTTTTGTTCTCAAAGGAAGTAAAAAGTTACATGAAGGCCTTTGTAATGTGATTGGTAGAATCTTGGGAGGTGGCAGGCACATCAAAAGAAAGGCAGATCTAACTATGATGTACAGAGAGAGAAAAAATAAGCAGCTGAGCTGAGGTGTGGAGAGTTCATTCTGGGATCCTGCTTCCTGCTGGTGCCTCGATCAGGTGCTGGGTGCCGTGCTGCTGGGCTGCCACCCGAAGATAGTGCTTTGGGAGGTGATGCCTGGCTTTGAAGCATTCCCGGGGCAGTGCAGGATGCCTAATGACCAGGTCTATGGCAGGTATAGGATCCCACCCCATATCATATTAGACCTGGTCAAGGAGTGGGAAGATGACCTCACATCATCCACCCTGTGCTCCCAAGCACTGAGCACCTTGGAAAAGGTGCTCAATGTACTGCATTGTTTGGCCACTGGGTCATTTCAGCAGACAGCTGCCATTGTCGGGGGCATTTCACAGGCCACGCACTCACGCCGCATACAAAAGGTGTTGACAATCATGACTGCATGCCCCTCAGTCCGCATGCACATATACATGCCCAGAACACCCACAGAAAGGCAGGCCGTGGTCCAGGACTTTTATGGGGTGGCGCACTTCCCTAAAGTACTTGGTGCCATTGATTGCACCCATGTGGCCCTACGTCCCCCTAGGGCCACAGAGCACATCTATTGCAATCACAAGCATTGGCATTCCATCAACTTGCAGGTTGTATGTTATGCCAAGGGAATCATCACCTCTGTATATGCCAACTATCCAGGGTCCACCCATGATAGTTCCCTATTCAGAATGTCACCCCTACAGCGGGCCCTGGAAGCTGGAAGGCATAGCAACACATGGCTCATTGTTGAGTACAAATGGCCCTGCAAATGCATGCTTGTCTCACACAGACAAAACCACACCACTGACAACCCATCTCACCTCTACAGGGAACAGTGCCTACCCCCTGAGAACCTACATGATGACGCCAATACGGAACCCCACCACACCACCCCAGGTAAGATACACCGCAGCCCACATTGCAACTAGAGCCATAGTGGAGCGCACATTTGGATTGCTAAAGTCACGCTTCCGCTCCCTTGACCTCTCAGGTGGTGAGGTACTATATGCGCCACCAGTAGTGTGCAGGATCATTGTGGCAGCATGTGTCCTGAACAACATTGCAACACAGCGTGGTGTACCGGTGGACATGGTGGTGCCCCCACATGCCCAACCACATGCACGGCGGCTGCGCATGGGAGGGGAAAGCGCACATGGCGAGGCTGCCCGTACCCAGCTTGTGGCACAATTCTTCACCTAAAATCCAACCCCTGCAGTGTGCACACAGGCCTGGCACATTCCAGGTCACAATCGATGATGACAAAGGGGCAATCATCTGTCCCAAACTTAACACCCTCAGAATGTGTCCTTGGGAGTGCTACATTGTGTCCATCCCTAAGTGCACAAAAGGAACACATTGAAGATGGAGTAGTCCAGAAACAGAATGACAAAGTACACATCAAAATGCCAGTATGTCACCTAAACCCTCCCACACTTCATATCACCTGCTTGACACACCATGCCATGGCATGCAATGTCAAAACAGAGAAATAAATGGCCAACACATAACACTACTGTCACAAAGCATGCAACGATCAATCTAAAAAGTCCACAAATGACTCACACATCAACATAATCATTTACACAGAAACATCAATTGGCCAGTACAACAAACCAGAAACACAGTACCCAAGATTCAATCTGTCTAACCGTGACCATACCCAAATACACATTAGGTGTGTATACACAGGTCGGACTTGAGACTGCCAACAGATAGAATGGAAGCCCAATGCCACTGTGTAAATTACTTTCACAGGCTGCACTCCTAGCAAGCCCATAGAAAGGGGAAGCAGGAGTGGCATATGTGTCTGGACCCAAGGCACAAACACCAACACGAGATAAGCCTCTATGGCACCAGCTGGAACCTACAGTGGGTGCCCTCAGCTGACACACAAAGCAACACACTATCAAATAAATGCACAATAGACAAAAAACTAATAAAAAAATACAAAAATGCCCATAGAGAACCGGGGGGCACCCAGGAGGGAGGAGGTGCAGGGTGCACGTCAACAACCACATGTGTGGATGTCAAAAAAGGACCCTCCTTGGGATAATGGGCCACAGAGGTATGATGGAGTGGGAGACTTGTCACTGCGGTAACCACCCTCTGGTGCTGCATCAGAATGTGGTAGTGGAAAGGGAGGATAACCGCACATAGCCCTGGTCTGATCCTCCATGGCAGTGGCCATGCAGGAGTGAGATGCTTGTATCTGCAACATGATGGCCCAGAGGTCTCCATGCAACATCTTACGGGATGCACGCAGTTCCTCTGTGATGGTACGATTCATCAGTTGCTTCTGCTGTTCAGACCGTATACTGCTGGATGCCTCGAGTGCAGCCGGTGTAGGGACCTATACTCTGACCTCACGGCTTGCCTGTTGGCCCGACCCTCTGCAGCCAAGGATGCACGCAGAGCCCTCAGTTCCGCCCGTCTGCTCCTGTTGCTGGCCACCAAGTTCAGCCTGTATGAGCAGCATGTGGACCGCAATGGCTGCTGCTGGTGCTCCAGCTGTCTTGCTCGGGGTATCATGGAATTAGCCACCCTATCCATGCCCTGACCCAACATCTCATGTGAATTAGCCTGTTGTTGTGCAAAAGCATACATGGACTGCTCCCACACAGTATTGCCAGCTAACACATGGCTATCGCGTTGGCAGACACCACGCCTGCCTAGATAAGGGTACCTGGCCCTTGATGTGATGACGCCACCTGTGGCTGCAGGACTGCATCCCTCCCTTTATCTGCTGCCCCAGGACCAGGAGTCAATACTGTGGAGCGTGACCCTGCAACTGTAACCACCACAGATGGACGTCATGACACTGACTGGCTGTGTGATGGGTGTTCCCCCCTACAGACATATGGGATGCAACAGAACCCACAGTCAATGCACTCACCTGCGACATCACAAAGATCTCCATATCTGATTCACCACCAGAGCCTAAGGCTTCCTTGGAGGCGGACTCAGACTGTGTCTGGGCCAGGATGGCCTGTAGCACCAGTGGATCTTCATGGGCTACCACACCACGTCCTCCACTGGTGGTTGGTCATGGCACACTATCCTGTTCCTCCTCCACCTCCTCCTCTACATTCAGTGCCTCATCACCTGCACATGGACAGGAAGAAAATGAAGAGCCATGTAAATACCATAGACCACACACATAGGCATCACAATGTCCCCATGTAACACATCAAACTGCCATGTCACAAACTCCCGCACCTACGCAGTGTCAATGCAAGTGAAGGTTAGTTTGGAAGCAGCCACGGAGCTGTGTGGAAAGGCTAAATATAACCTGTAGTGCATGGTGCATAGCGCCTGCAACACACATGAGCACCTGACTGGCATAGTTCATGCACCAACATCACAGATGCAAAAACACATATGCCACGTACCATAGCCAGACCTGATCTGCAATACTGCATTAGATGTGACTTGCTAACTACTGTCCCAGAGCCATGCACAATGGAAGTGACATGACATGACATGTAAATCACATACTCAATGCACACAGGTGTCACACATTGCGAAGATGCAAGGGTGGTGGAATGGAGTGAAGCCAGACAGGCCAAACCCATGAGGCCAGCTCACATTGACATCAAGCAAGTGAATAGGTGAATAGGCATGGTAAAGAAGAGACCTGGGGTTGGAAGTGTGAGTGGGCAGTGCAGTACATGGGAATGGCATACCAAATAAATACAACTACTTTATAATCAATGAAAATGCGGTGTATTGGTGGAATTGTATCGGCAGACATGACCCGTCAATATCTGCTAGAGGATTGTAGGGATACAGTTAACAGCCACTGAGTGTGGATTATGGCAAGGAGGCAGTGCATGGGTACAACTGGTGGCTCAGAGGCTCATGTCGGAGATCATAGTGTGGGCAGGTGACTAGTACATTTTCCCAGTCATCCAGGACTCCAGTAGGGGAGAGGAGGCAGAGAAAGCAGAACACATGAAGAATGACCATAAGAGCCCACAGACCCAGAGAAGGTTCACTTCCAGTGTCATTGATGCAGGGAGGCTGTAGCAGAGGAAGTCCCCAGCCGAAGATACACATAAACCACCAACTATTTGCTCAGAGAAGTCACAGACCCTGAGGGAGTAGGAAAGGGATGGTCAAATACCATGAGAAGGCAGCCAATCGGGAAGATGGAGTTGAAGGAGCCATAAGGCCCAGTGGACAACGCAGAGCGATTGACAATGACCAGTCGTAGCCACAGAGAGCCAGTGCAATCATCACAGTCCTAGGGAGAAACAATACCTGGCACCAAAACAAAAGGACAATCCTCACTGCCCAGGCTAGGTTGAGTGTTAGGGAGAATTCTCTCTTTAGGCTGAATTTCCGAACCTAGTGAGTCCCCCAGCAGCTTTGCTGGAATTCTGGAGTTTATTTTTTTCTCCTGCCAAGAGTGAGACTCTTTTTCTCCCACTCTTGGACATGATTTATGGTGTTCCTTTGACTGTTAATGTGTTTTATGGGGTATGGGGTCCTTTACTCCAGAGGGTCTCATGTATTTTTACTATGTGTGTTACACAGCTCCCTTCGTGCAGTAACACAGGGGTGTCATAGTGACACTCCACAATAGACTTCATACCCTGGGACTGACTACTGTCTCCCAGGGCATGTAAAGTCACCATTGGCTTTACTGGTCCCAAATTATTAACAGAAACCAGTACAAACCATCATATTGTGGTCATACTGGTCGGGGCAATTCGATTGCCCCGGGGTCTGTTAGTCGAGGGGGCACGTCTCCGTCCCCCCTGATCGAGTTTTGGCTGGTGACAGTGGAAACTACTTTTTATATTCGACCGCGAATATTTCCCTATGGGATTTTCCCATTGTTCGAGGCTACCAACTTTAATTATTTAATTCTCATAGCCTCGAACATACCGCCGGTTTATTTAATTAATATTAATTCGCCGGTTGGTATTTTTTGCCAGGACTTGATTCTAAAATGGCGTTTGTGTTCTCTTCTGTGACTCCAACCCAAGTCGAGCCCTTTGTTCCACTTTTTGGCGGGCTTCTCCACAGAAGCCTCCAAAAGTGGTGCCACTCTGTCTGGGTACCACAGTGGGTGTGGGAGGGGGTTTAGGCACCCTGGACTGAGTTACCTTGGTAACGCAAGTCACACTCTTGTGTGATTGGCCCAAGTGGTGAGCCGGCCGGATCACCACTTAGCATGTTTGATTGACAGCTAGGCTGAGTGAATGGGGGTATGCTGCATAAAAGCAGGGCTTTGGGGACTGGAACTTCAGAAGTCGCCACAGGACCTGAGAATCTGACGAGGGAGAAGCTGAGCCGACCTACCACGACGACACCACCGGTGGAGCCCTGCGGAACCGACTCACCACTTCCTGACGACAGAGAAGATCTCCCGGCTGGAGAGGCTTCTTCCCCTGACTGGTGGGCACAACCAGTTTACCTTCTTCTCTTCGCACCCCAGATCGGTTTGTGGTCGAATTGCCCGTGCCAAGCACCCCGGCAGCCGGATAGCTACTTACCACTGGACCGCGAATCAACGGACCGCTCCTTGTACCTGAGAAACTCTGCGGCTGGTTTCTTCCCTGGCAGTGCAATGGACTCCTGTCTTCCTCCCTGACGAGATCCTTTCTTCCCCTGGACAAAGCACCGACTTGCATCCGCTGCCAGGAACAACTGCCCCCGCTGGAGTATTCTCACCACTTTAAGGTACCGGATCCGCCAGGCCTCCCTTTCTAAAGATTGCTACAAGGTATTAATAACCCCTTAACCTTCTGGACTGGGCTGGCCGCCTTAACCCTCTAACTGGTCCCTTTCTTTGGTTCAACTCCTTTTTGAACCGTTACAAGACTTTTGTGCACTGCAACCGCGTGACCTTGGACGCATTTCGTTTTGATCCTCTTAAAGCGGATCCAGCCTACTGACTCTGAATTCCCGGTGTTACTTTGCCTTCCTCTCTTGTTGTGTTTGTAAAAAAGTGTTGGGATCTGTTTCAATTTATTCTCTGCTTTTCTCTCCCTTTTTAAAACGAATTATTAGAGTGCCATCTACGTTAAGCTCTCACCGCTGTCTGAAAATAAGTGGGGCTTTACTTAAGACTTGTAATATTCTTTTAAGGGAGTGTATATCTTTTAGTGACCGTGTTTTTGAATTGCTTACTATTAGTGCTTGTGTGTTTTTCTAGATGTGGTTTTAAATAAATAATTATATCTCTTTTACACCAATCCCTGGTCAGTGTTTACTTGTTCTATTGTGTTTTCTTGACCTATTGTGAATACTCTTTATACTGCCTAACCCTTATTGAGGGAAGTCTGATTGCTCAGCCACAGCTACCAAGTGAATGTGTGGTACAGACTGCTACCAAGTGGGTTTACTGCCAAACACCTGTAGTCCTAAATCTTTTGCAGTGGTCCCAGAGGGAACTGCACAGGTTTCTGCCTAACACTGGTGTACAGCGGTGGGATTTGTATTGAGTATACACTTTAGAGTGCTTGTTGAACACTTTAGGACAACTAACCACAGAGCTTAGCACTAAAAAGCTGATTTTCTAACTATGTCTGCTATGGAGAGTTATACCCTAGAATCATTGTCTGCCAAAACTGCTGATTGCTTAAAAGTATTGTGTAGACATAAGAATCTCTCTGAGAAGGGCAAGAAAATGGAACTTATAGAAAGATTGTTAGAAAACCAAAGTCTGGGTGTTACAGAGGAATCTACCCCCCCAGCAAATGTAGAAAACAGTGATGGTAGTGATCTGAATCAAAGTCTTGATAATGAGTCAGAAGAGGAAAGTGAACCTAATGAAGTTAGCCACTCTGAGCCTCTGTCTGCCTTACCTACTGTACCTACTGGGCCTATACCAGGTCCTACATGTAACCCTGCTTATTTTGAAGTTGAAAAAATGAAGCTTGAATTAGAGTACAAATGTTTTATTGCTCAATCTGAAAGAAACCAAGAGCTAGAGTTCAGAAGAATGAATGCCCATGCTGAGCAGAAGCAAGCTGAGTTAAGACTCAGAGAAATAGAGCTTAATCATGAACTAGAAATGAAAAAAGTTGTCTGTGGAAAATGCTTCTCTCTCCTCTGGTTCTTCTAGGAGTTCCAATCCCAAAAGACCCCGGATGCCTAAGGAATTAGTGGGAATGTATGAACCTAAGTTGGATGTGTTGGATTGGTTGAAAATGTTTGAGTATAATCATGGGCTCCAGGACATCATAGGGAATGAGTTACTTCCCTGATTGTTCTCTAGGCTTCCCCCTGTTGCAACTGATGTGGTAAAGGAGTTGGGGGAGGTGGATAAGAAGGATTATGAATGTGTGAAACTAGCTTTGATAGCTAGATTTGGGAAGACCCCTTACCAGTACCTTAAGAGGTTTATGACCCTCAAAAAGCATGATGGTACCCCTTGGCCTGGGTGAGTGAAAGTTTGAAAAACTTAGAGGGATGCATTAAGGGTTACAGAGTTAACACTTATGAAGGAATGAAGAATCTTGTAATGTTGGAGTCAATGTATGATGCCTGCTCTCCTGAGCTCAGACAGCACTTGGCTGATTCAAAGGAATTCGATTCCAGGAAGTTAGCTAAGGCTGCTGACTTGTGGGTTGCCAACAGGGCCACTCACAAGGATTCTGGGGCTACTCAGAAAAAGGATGAGGACAAACAGCCAAAGAAGGACTCCAAAGAGAATTCTAATAACTCCAATTCCAAAGAGGGCCCCAAACAGAAACAAAAGGGTAAGCCACCAGGGAAACCAAATCAGGCTAGTGTACCTCCTGGTGCCAAACCAGAAGGAGGTTAGAACAAGCCACCATTCCAGAAAGCATTTGGCAAATGCTTTGTTTGTGGCTCTACTGACCATGTGAAAGGAGATCCCAGATATAAGGGTAAACCTTCAGGGGTCCAGCTTGTCTCCTTAGCCTTCGCTCCAGAGGAGGAAGTACAAATGGCAAGTGGAAACTTTCTATTACTGGCTGATGAACCCATTTGGAGTCTCAGAAAGTGTTTCTTTAGTGTCTCTGGGTTTGTGGGAACAACAGAACTTAGATGTCTATAATTCTATCCCAGATAATACTAAAGAGTATTATAAGGACAGTGTCCAGGTGAATGGTCAGGAGACTCCTGCCATTAGGGACACTGGGGCCAGCATAACTGTAGTGGTCAAATCGTTTTTTCAGGCTGAGGATGTTGCTAAGGCACCCAAACCCCTCACCAAGTTAGCTGGAGGGCCTGTGCAGATGCTTCCCCAATTACCAGTTCTCATCCAGTCTAATGACATGACTGTGAAGATACCTGTCAGCATACAAAGTGAGGTGCCAGGAAGGGTTCTGCTGGGTAATGACTTGAAAACTCTTGGAGTAGTGTCACATACCCGCAGACCTCCTAGTAAAAGGTTACAGGAGCTCACCAGACCTGCAAGGGAGAGAACCCTGATAGGTTCTCCCAAGGAGATGCTGAAGAAAGAGATCACTCCTGCTCCACTGGAGATGTCAGCTGCTGTCTCTAAGCAACAGGAAGCAAAGGGGAAACCTAAGACTTCTAACAAGAAACCAGCAGTGAGCACTCCAGTGCAGCCAACACGGACTTCCCCTATGTTGTCCAAAGTTACACCAGTAACTCCCCCCCCCAGCTGAGGTTGAGAGGGAGGCACAACCCTGTGTGGTTGAACCAGACTCTGAAGAAGAGATAGTGGAAGGCCAGGAACTCATTGGAGATCTGGATCCTGTTGACCATCCTGAGCTGCAGTCTTTACTGGCAGAAGGTGGACCCAACAGGGAAGACTTCAGTAAGGGACAGATAGAATGTCCAACTCTGGAAGGTCTTCACCGCCAGGCAGATGCTCAGGCTGAAGGGCAAGAGCCTGGGAAATTTAGGTTACATTGGGAAGATGGCCTCTTCTACAGTGAACCAACCGAGTCTGCACCTGGGGACAACAAACGACTTGTAGTACCCCAAGAGAACAGACCACAGTTCTTGCAGTTAGCCCATGAGATTCCTTTGGCTGGTCACTTGAGTTTCAAGAAGACTAAGGAAAGGCTCTCACTCTACTTTTATTGGCCAAAGATGGGGGCTGAAGTAGATAAATACTGCAGGAGCTGCCACACCTGCCAGACTTCTGGTAAGGTTGGCTCCAAGAATGTGGCACCTTTAGTGCCTCTCCCAGTTGTGGGAGTCCCATTTGGGAGAGTAGGGATTGACATTGTTGGTCCCCTTGATCCTCCAACCTCCTCAGGCAACAGGTTTATACTTGTTGTAGTAGACCATGCTACTAGGTACCCTGGGGCAATTCCTATGAGGACTGTTACAGCTCCGACTGTGGCTAAGGCCCTCCTTGGTATTTTTACCAGGGTTGGGTTTCCTAAGGAAGTAATCTCTGACAGGGGGTCAAATTTTATGTCCCACTACATGAAAGCCATGTGGTAAACCTGTGGAGTTACTTACAAGTTCTCAACCGCATACCACCCTCAGACAAATGGACTGGTTGAAAGGTTCAACAGAACCATGAAGAACATGATAGGTGCTTTAGAGGACCCCCTTAAAAGAAAGTGGGACCTTCTACTGCCATGCCTTCTCTTTGCTTATAGAGAAGTCCCTCAGGAGGGAGTAGGTTATTCTCCCATTGAACTTCTTTATGGTCATCCAGTCAGAGGTCCAATGGCCCTGATCCTGGAGGGGTTGGAGAGTGCTCCTTCCCCCAAACCAGTCAGAGTGACTGACTACGTGATAGGTCTCCGTGGGAGAATGTCACAAATGATGGCAGAAGCAAGTGATAACTTGTAAGCTGGACAAGCATTGGTCAAGCACTGGCATGACCAAAAGGCTATCATGGTCGAGTTTACTCAGGACCAGCTAGTTCTCGTTATGATTCCAACAAGGCAGAGGGCCTTGCAAGACAAATGGATGGGACCCTTCAAAGTTGTGGGTAAACTTGGAGAGGTCAACTATCTGGTGGACTTGGGCAACCCCAAGGAGGCTTCAACAGTCTTCCACACCAACAGACTAAAAGCGTATGTCTCCAGACCTGATGTAGGAGCTTTGCTTCTAGCATCATCAGAGGAAGAAGAAGAGAGTGAAGCTCTTCCTGATCTCCTCAGAGGCTTACCTTTAGACGAAAAGATTGAAGGAGTAAATCTCGCTACAAATCTGACACCTGAGCAACAGGAAGAGTGCAAATCTATGTTGAATCAGTTTGCCTCGCTGTTCTTACTTTCACCAGGCTTGGCCCCTTGGGGACAGCATGACATACTCACTGGTGACTGTCTGCCAGTCAAAAGCAGAGGATATCGAAAGTCAGAAAATGTAAGAACCCACATCAAAGGTGAGGTCCCCAAGATGCTTGATCTCGGGGTAATAGAGCTCTCTACTAGTCCATGGTCTAGCCCAGTTGTGTTAGTACCAAAGGCAGGATCTAAAGAACTTAGATTCTGTGTGTATTACAGAGCTCTTAATACAGCCACTAAGACTGATGCCCACCCTTTGCCAAGGACACATGAGTTGCTGGATAGACTTGGTGCAGCCAAGTTCCTCAGCACATTTGACTTGACGTCAGGCTATTGGCAAATAGCCCTGCCAGACCATGCCAAGGAGAAAACTGCATTTTCTACCCCAGTTCGCTTATACCAGTTTAAGGTTATGCCTTTTGGATTGAAAAATGCACCTGCTACATTTCAAAGGATGGTAAACCAGGCTCTGAATGGGATGGAGGACTTCTGCATGGCATACTTGGATGACATAGCAGTGTTCAGCAATTCCTGGGAAGAACATGTGGACCACCTGAGATATGTTTTTAAAGGCTCTTGGAAAGGCCAATCTGACCATAAAGGCAAGTAAATGCCAGATTGGACAGAGTAAAGTGGTCTGACTTGGACATGAGGTAGGAGGTGGAGAAATAAGGCCTTTGCCCAGTAAGATTGAAGCTGTGCAAAATTGGACAACACCTACTACTCAAACCCAGGTGAGAGCCTTCTTAGGTCTCACTGGGTATTACAGGAATTTCATTGAGAACTATGGATCCATAGTTTCTCCACGGAATGTCATCTCCTCTCCTAAATTCCCTAAAAAGGTTAGGTGGAATGAGGAATGTAATTGGGCCTTTGAAACCCTGAAAAAGGCTCTTTGCCAAGCCCCAGTACTCAGAGCTCCTGACTACCACCAGAACTTTCATTGTGCAAACAGATGCTTCAAATGTAGGAATAGGTGCAGTCCTCAGTCAACTGGATGGGAAAGGTAGGGAGCACCCCATTTGCTTAATCAGTAGAAAACTGAAGGATCCTGAAACAAGGTGGACAACCATTGAACGAGAGTGTTTTGCTATTGTGTGGGCTCTGAAGAAGTTTATGCCATACTTGTATGGTTCTACTTTTGTCATTCAGACTGACCACCAACCCTTGAGATGGTTAATGCAAATGAAAGGGGAAAACCCAAATCTATTGAGATGGTCAATCTGCCTGCAAGGGTTTGATTTCACCATTGAGCACAGGTCAGGGTGTCACCACCAAAATGCTGATGGTTTCTCTAGGATGTATGTCATCAACTAGAGGTATGAGATGCATCCAGGAGTGGATTAAATCCTCCTGTCCCTTAGTCTGGGGGGGGGGGCGAGTGTTAGCGAGAATTCTCTCTTTAGGCTGAATTTCCTAACCTAGTGAGTCCCCCAGCAGCTTTGCTGGATTTCTGGAGTTTGTTTTTTTCTCCTGCCAAGAGTGAGACTGTTTTTGTCCCACTCTTGGACATGATTTATGGTATTCCTTTGATTGTTAATGTGTTTTATGGGCTATGGGGTCCTTTACTCCATAGGGTCTCATGTGTTTTTACTATGTGTGTTACACAACACCCTCTGTGCAGTAACACAGGGGTGTCATAGTGACACCTCACCATAGACAAATTGACAAGGGGGGTCCTGGGAGTCTCTCTGCCAGACATTAGTCCTGGTTACGAGAGACTTACCCAGAGTCTTTAGCTCACTATATTTCACAGAGAAGAAATATCCCAAACATATCAGTCTTTGTCCTGCCCTGGGGCAGTCCAGCACCGAAATGCTAGGCAATTCTCCTCTGAACAAGAGTACCAACAGCATCCCAGACACGTGTTTCGGTCTGGTTGGACCTCATCAGTAGGGAGGAGCTGTGCCTCTCTAAGAATAGTGAGCAAGGGGTCCACGTCTGGATTCCCCTACTAATTTAGGGTGAGACCCAAAGTTACTTGAATATGCAAATTGACAAGGGGGGTCCTGGGAGTCTCTCTGCCAGACATTAGTCCTGGTTATGAGAGACTTACCCAGAGTCTTTAGCTCACTATCTTTCACAGAGAAGAAATATCCCAAACATATCAGTCTTTGTCCTTCCCTGGGGCAGTCCAGCACCGAAATGCTAGGCAATTCTCCTCTGAACAAGAGTACCAACAGCATCCCAGACACGTGTTTCGGTCTGGTTGGACCTGATCGAGTTTTGGCTGATGGCAGTGGAAACTACTTTTTATATTCGACCGCGAATATTTCCCTATGGGATTTTCCCATTGTTCGAGGCTACCAACTTTAATTATTTAATTCTCATATCCCCGAACATACCGCCGGTTTCTTTAATTAATATTAATTCGCCTGTTGGTATTTTGTGCCAGGACTCGATTCTAAAATGGCGTTTGTGTTCTCTTCTGTGACTCCAACCCAAGTCGAGCCCTTTGTTCCACTTTTTGGCGGGCTTCTCCACAGAAGCCTCCAAAAGTGGTGCCACTCTGTCTGGTTACCAGAGGGGGTGTGGGAGGGGGTTTAGGCACCCTGGACTGAGTTACCTTGGTAACTCAAGTCACACTCTTGTGTGATTGGCCCAAGTGGTGAGTCGGCCGGCTCACCACTTAGCATGTTTGATTGACAGCTAGGCTGAGTGAATGGGGGTATGCTGCATAAAAGCAGGGCTTTGGGGACTGGAACTTCAGAAGTCGCCACAGGACCTGAGAATCCGACGAGGGAAAAGTTGAGCCGACCTACCACGACGACACCACCGGTGGAGCCCTGCAGAACCGACTCACCACTTCCCGACGACAGAGAAGGTCTCCCGGCTGGAGAGGCTTCTTCCCCTGACTGGTGGGCACAACCAGTTTCCTTCTTCTCTTCTCACCCCAGACCGGTTTGTGGTCTAATTGCCCGTGCCAAGCAACCTGGCAGCCGGATAGCCACTTACCACTGGACCGCGAATCAACGGACTGCTCCTTGTACCTGAGAAACTCTGCGGCGGGTTTCTTCCCTGGCAGTGCAATGGACTCCTGTCTTCCTCCCCGACGAGATCCTCTCTTCCCCCGGACGAGGCACTGACTTGCATCCGCTGCCAGGAACAACTGCCCCCGCTGGAGTATTCTCACCACTTTAAAGTGCCATGTCCGCCAGGCCTCACTTTCTAAAGATTGCTACAAGGTAATAATAACCCCTTAACCTTCTGGGCTGGGCTGGCCGCCTTGACCCTCTAAATGGTCCCTTTCTTTGGTCCAACTCCTTTTTGAACCGTTACAAGACTTTTGTGCACTGCAACCGTGTGACCTTGGACACATTTTGTTCTGATCCTCTTAAAGCGGATCCGGCCTACTGACTCTGAATTCCCGGTGTTACTTTGCATTCCTCTCTTGTTGTGTTCGTGAAAAAGTGTTGGGATCTGTTTCAATTTATTCTCTGCTTTTCTCTCCCTTTCTAAAACAAATTATTAGAGTGCCATCTAGGTTAAGCGCTCACCGCTGTCTGAAAATAAGTGGGGCTTTACTTAAGACTTGTCTAATATTCTATTAAGGGAGTGTATATCTTTTAGTGACCGTGTTTTTGAATTGCTTACTATTAGTGCCTGTGTGTTTTTCTAGATGTGGTTTTAAATAAATAATGATATCTCTTTTACACCAAGCCCTGGTCAGTGTTTACTTGTTCTGTTGTGTTCTCTTGACCTATTGTGAATACTCTGTATACTGCCTAACTCTTCTTGAGGGAAGTCTGACTGCTTAGCCACAGCTACCAAGTGAATCTGTGTGGTACAGACTGCTACCAAGTGGGTTTACTGCCAAACACCTGTAGTCCTAAATCTTTTGCAGTGGTCCCAGAGGGAACTGCACAGGTTTCTCCCTAACATTGAGTTGCAGAGGGAAGAGAGTACAGGCACAACGACTGGCCATAGGATGTTGCAGTACACCACCATAAGTATGATCAGGCCTCTGGAGACACTGAGCTACTGGGGTAATCAGAGGAAAGGAGGAATCCCCCTGAGGAGGTGCAGCTGGCACGGTGACCCGTCAGAGATGTGCGGAGAGAAGGCGAGTGTGGAGTGCAAGATTGTGACAGGCTATACGCCATCAACGGTTGGAGAAGGAAGAGGGCCAAGAGAGCCTGGACAGAGTGACATGGAAGGAGTGAGCTGGTGTGGTGATGGTGTTCATCACGGTGTGCACCACATTGTGTGTATGCAGTCTGCAGGTCAACAAGCATGTGTCAGTCCACCATGACATGGTTCACCCATTGCAATCATGCCAATGCAGCCAGAATTGCTAGACAACCAGCTCACTTCATCCACGCAGCATACACATGACCTGGAGACACACGCATCACCACTTACCAGACTTATCCTCATAGATTGGCAGGTCTCCCATGCCTCGGATCTGCTCCACATAAATCATAACACCTATGATCTCCTTCTGTGGAGTGAGTTCATCATCCTCTTCTGTTGACCCACCTCCAGTCACCAGAGTAGAGGCGTAGTTGGCACCCATCTTACCCTGGGCTCAGCTCCGCAGGTCATACCAACGCTTCATTGCATCAGCAGCTGAGCACCTCTCATGACCCAAGGTGTTGATAAGGTCAGCGACACACTGCCCATACGTTGGGCAGGCGTTTGTGTGCTCCCTGCCTGCACAAGAATATCGCGTTGGGGAAGCTGCACGTAGTCCACGTAGACCTGGAGATCCTCAACATTGAAGCTCATCTTCCTCGACGTGCAGGTCTCCTGTGCCGTGCCTTGGGACTGAGCCCGTTTGCCTACTGCATGCTTTGCCTTCTTACGAGCCCGTGTACAGCCCAAGTGGCAGGGACCACTTGGTTCGGTAGGGGCCGGAGCACTGGTTGCCTGGGCTGTGGCATCAAACACTGATGGTGTGACTGTAGGTGCCCTTGCAGGTGGCTGTACCTGGGTACCGATGTCATGATGCTGCACATCATTTCCCTTCGCCCTCGATGAACGGATGGCATCTGCCCCTGTATCTCCGTGGACCAGGGCGGGGAGCACTACAGGCAAGGATCAGTAACCTGGAGGCTGGGTGTTGGTTGCTACATCTGCCCCTTCAGCTACCTGACCCTGGTGGGTGCATACAGAAGGTGACACTGCTGCATCTGGGCCCTGGGTGCCGGTGCCATGACACTGCACAGCATTTCCCTTCCCCCTCGATGCACGGATGGCATCTGCCCCTGCGTCTCTGTGGACTGAGGCGGGAGCACCACAGGCATGGATGAGTGACCTGGAGGCTGGGTGGTGGTTGCTTCAGCTGCCCCTGCAGCTTCCTGACCCTGTTGGGTGGGGGGCCTGGCTCCCCCTGCACGGGGCTGGACACATCCGCCACCTGGGGCACCTATGCCATCTTGGGAGCCTCCACCACCTCAGGTGCCTCTGCCACCCCAGCCACCTTTGCCTTCCTTCGCACTAGTTGCCCTCCCAGTCATGGCACAGATGGAATGGTGTCCTGGGCAATCTGAGTGAGGGGGCAGTATACGTGATGTCAAACGTACCAGTGTGCCCCAGCAAGGCTCAATGTAACCCCTGGGGAAAAAATAAATGGGCCGCATGACGCACAGGCACCCCAAAATGAAATAAACATGTACACGACCCCTCTACAGCTCAGGTGTAAAGAAAATAACCTAACACATTACGCTGCTGTACCCAGCAACACAAAAAATATGTACGCGAAGGACATGTAAATTAGCTACAGTGATGTTAAATAAGGGGATTGTGTGGCACACAAGGGCACCCACAGATAACAACATGCATACGCAACTCACCGTCAGCCTCAAAAGTACGCGCGCATTTGTGCGGAGGCAATACCCCACCAAAAGAAGAGGCTCGCACGCAGTGAAGAGATCGCGAGGAAACGAAGTCCACACGTCCGTCCACTACAACTCAGCAAGTGTGTGATGCTCTCCTATGCTTAACTTTATCCCAACCCTGAATGCCACGGCCAATGTTCAGCACGTGTCACGTAAGTTACACACTTAGGGCCTTTCCTCTGATTTCACGCTTACGCACTGTTTCCGCACGTGCAGAGTCACTCTGTGTGCCTGCTGCCCATGTGCCCTGCATTTTGGTGCCTGCTCTGAAGCCATTGCCAGTGATCTTGTCATTGTGACCACCGCTGCTGATCCTGAAGACTCCCATCTGCCATACCACCCATCCGCAGCCCAGCCCCAGGACCACCTTGCCCACCCACACCTGTCTCTGGGGTTACCATGTCTGACACAACACCATTTGAGGCAAGTTGCAACCCCCTGGCAGAGAGGCAGAGGGCTGTCACCTTCTCACCCAGGGAAGTTGGCATCCTGGTGGAGCAAGTCCTGGGGCATCATGATGCCTTTTTCCACGGCCCATCGCAAGTTGGCAATGAAGAATATCTGGGCAGATATCATGGGTGCCATCAATGCAGAGGGGGTGGCACCTCGCGACTACCATCATGTCCACAAGCGCTGGGAAGACTTCAAGTCCAGGACCCTCAACAAGGCCCGGCACCTCCTCAAGGCTAGTGATGAGGGAGTGGGGTGCCAGGGCTGGTTGACCACCGACGAGATGAGGGTCCTGGAGCACTTCTACCCAGCACTGTACACGCAGGTCTTGGAGTTGGTGCTCTGTCTGGTGTCGACTGGTAAGTATTCATGTGTTCTTGTCCACTATAGTGCATGTGCATGTTGACGTGTGGCTGGAGTGTGCACCTTGGGCTCATGTCTGGCATGCCTCATGTACAGATGTCTGTGTGCCTGTCCCTGACAGCACTGCATGTGAGTTCATTCAAGCGTGACCCACATCAATGGTGTCTGTGTTGCAATACGTGATACACACCGGCATGTAATGATGCGCACATGTTTGCATACCTGTGTCAGGACTGGGGCATGCGAGAGGTGTGCCACATGGGCGCTTATGTCAACATCATGGACATGAATGGTGTACATGTGCATGTCTCTGAGTAGTGAGTGTGTGACTGTCCAACACTCCGGGATGTATGTTACTTGAGTTCTTGATTTGTGATTGCCTCACGCTGCCAATTTGCCCTCGGGTGCATAGTCATGTGATATCTCCATGGCCTGCTTCATGACTGTCAGGTGATGTGTGTGAATGGGAAGTGTATGACCCATGATGCATGTGAGCTGGAGGCACAATTCTGACGTGCTGCCAGTGCCTTGTCCAAGGATGTGAATGTCTGTTATGCATTAGAGACATGATTGTGCATGTGTGTGAATAGGACTTCCCTGTGTGTAATGGACGGTGATGATGCCTTTGACCTCTGACAGTGCCACTGATGTACATTAGCATTGTGACAAACACACATACACACATATGTTCAGTTGCCTGATGTTTGTGTTCTATGTTTCCCTATCCACAGCGACAATGGAAGAAGTGGGCGGAGAAGGTGCTGTGGAGCACAGCAGCAGGGATGCCTCCACCAGGCACAGACGCATGGCCCAGTCATCCTCCCAGGTACCATCATTTTCCGGGAGCGAGGACACTGGTGCCGCGTGCGCAACAACGGCTGCAGCTGCTGAAGTTGGTTGTGGGCTCCTCGGCGGTGGGAGGGACAGGTGAGCCCACACAGGAGCAATCCGATGCAGAACACAATGGGGAGGCATCCAGGTTGGTGGAGGTGGAGGAGGAGGCCGCATCAGCCCAGCACATGGCGCCCTGTGGGGGTGATAACATAGAGGTGAATGGTGCAGTCCAGGGTCAGGGGCCGGAGGCAGTGCAGGTCACTGTGAAGGGGCCTGTGCCTAATCTTGTCCCTGGAACTGCGACTGCACCAGTATGCACCTGCGGTCATGCCTCAGGCCAGACCTATTCCCAGGTGGCAGATGTATCCACGCAAACGGATTTACCACTACCTGCGGATGAAGCAATTCGTGACAGGGTGGAACCGTTGCTAGCCAGTATCGCGAGGCATACAGGCACCATTCGTGATGATGTGCAGGCTTCTAATCGGGGGCTTGCACATCATCTCATTGAGATCTGTCGCCTCGTTAACTGGATACCTCAGTTCCTGGTCACGAATTTGGAATGTGTGAAGGCAACTGCTGCAACCCCCTCCTCCTCTTCCTCCTCTGTGCACCAGTTATCCTCCCTGCCGTCTTCCGGCCCAGATACCACCAGGGCCCCCTGTGTACCTGTCCCAACCCCGTCTGCCAGTCTGGTGGAGATCACATCCTTGCCACAGTCGGGAGTTGAAGGAGGATCAGCAGAGGTGGTCACCACCGAGGACCAGCCGGCGATAGGACATGTGGCAATGGAGGAAGAGCAGGCACCAAGCAGCAGGGCACATGCACGACAGCCCCGGTGTTGTCATCATCCTGGAGGCTGTCCTTGAGGCGCAGGCACCGGGCTATGCGGCAGCAGCAGGCTTAGCGTAGGAGGTGACGGGACTCAGGGCTTCCAATGGAATTGGGGCAGGTATCGGCCATTGGGCAGGAGGGAAATTTGGACCTCACAACAAGGATGTCTTCCGTGTTGGGGCGTTTTGGCCAGCAGATCGGAGCAGAGTGGCAGCGGGCACAGAGGGAACAACTCACCATCGCCAGGATGGAGAATACCCTGCGTCGGGCAGAGAGGCGGGCAGAGTTCCTCGAGGAGACTTGCAGGGAGTATGAGAGGAGCATGTTGGAGTCCCTGCAAGCCCTTGAAGGAAGAGCACAGGACCGCCTAGGGGAAATCGACACAGAGTTCGATGATGCCCTGGCTGAGACTTTGGGGGAAAATGATGAGTCACAGGACTAGCCCGCTGCCACTGTGCATAGTTATTTAGGTTTAAGTGTCCTTTTGTAATTTTTTTCCTTTGGAGTTTTTGGACTTTCCTCCACGTATTGTACATAGTTCGATTTTATGTTTTTCTTCTTTTTCGAATATGGTTAGGGAGAATGGACCCCCGGATTTTTGTTAATAGTTCTCTTTTTAACAGATATGTTTCATTTCACCATGGAGTAATGGTTTTGTTTGGATTTGTGTTTTCATTTTTTCACAACTTCATGGACATGGACCACATCTTTGCTTTTATCTTCATTTTTTGGACTTACAGTTGATTTTCTATTTGACAATATTTTATTTATTTGCTCATTTGGTGGTGCATTGGTAAATGTGTTTTATATGAGTATGACTTAAATACTGTTTTTAATACATATTTTTTATTTGAAATCAAAGTGGTGTCTGTTGTTTAGGGCACGTTTTGCTCTTGCTTACTCTGTTCTATGTCAATGATGCTGGCCGTTGTTTTATATGTTTGTGCACACATGCATGCATTTGTCATGTTTCACTTCATTGCCATCTGGCATGTTGTGGTGTGCATAGCCAATGGATGGGTGTTAAGGGTGTTAAGGTGCACATGGACTGTGCAGTGTGTGGTGGCATTTCCTTTAACATCTGCTGCATTCATGTCTATCGGTCCACAGTGTTTTTGGGTGTGGGGGATGGGGACATGTGGTGGGGCCTGACTGCAGGTTGCCATCACAGATGGGTGGTGGCGACATGTGACAGGGTCTGCCTGCAGGTTTCAGTCAAAGGTGGATGGTGGGTACATGTGGCAGGACCTGCCTGCAGGTTGCCATCCCAGGTGGGTGGTGGCGACATATGGCGGGGCCTGTCTGCAGGTTGCAGTCACAGGTGGGTGGTGGGGACATGTGGTGGGGCATGCCTGCAAGTTGCTGTCATAGGTGTGTGGTGGGGACCTGTGGCAGGGCATGCCTGCAGGTTGCCATCACAGGTGGGTGGTGGCGACATGTGGTGGGGCCTGTCTGCAGGGAATGGTCACAGGTGATGGTGGGAGTCCCATGTGGTGTGGGCTGCCTGCGGCGTATGGTCACAGGTGATGGTGGGGGCCCCATGTGTTGTGAGCTGCCTGTGGGGTATTGTCACGGGTGATGGGGGACCCATGTGTTTAGTTTAGTTTATTATTTAGTTTAGTTTATTATTTGATAATGCGCTCCAAAACCCAGGGGTAGCCGGGCGCAGCAGTAGCAAGAATACTTAAGCTTAGGTTACATACATACCGAGGATACATACAGAAGATGCATTAAATGTGTTATTAACATATATACAATACAAATATACTAATATACAAGAGATACAAGATGTGTGTCCCTCACATCTTGTGGGCAATGAGGTAGTTTGTAGTCCGGTATTGGAAGAGTCAAAGTAGTTAGTTGTCATTGATCCAAAGCCAGCTTTTCACATTACGTCTGAATCTATAGTAAGGTAGATTAGCTCTCAGTGCAGTAGGGAGAGCATTCCAGGCACGGGCCGCTCTAACAGGGAAGCTTGCTCCACCCGCTTTAGTTAGTCTAAATTTGGGAGTTTCAAGTAAGGTGTGGTTGGTGGCTCTAGTGTAGTGAGTAGAGGATTTTCTGGTCAGTCTAGCCGAGATGTATGGGGGCGCAGTGTTGTTCAGTCCTTTGTGTGTGAGCGATAGTGTTTTAAGGAGAACTCTGTCACTTATTTTAAACCAATGATGGTCTTTCCTGATGTTGGATATGTGTGCTCTGCGGGGTATGTCCAAGGCTGCTCTAAGAGCAATATTCTGTAGTATTTGCAATTTGTTTATGACAGTTTTATTAGTGCCCGCGTATAGGGCGTTACAGTATCCCAATTTGGACATTACTAAGGCACTGGCTAGTGTGATACAATTAGTTTTGGACAAGTAGGGTCTGCAGGCCCTGATTAATTTGCAGGTATAGGCTGTGGTGGAAGCAAGGGAATTAACTTGTTTTTTGAGGGATAGAGTGGAATCGAGTTAGAAACCTAGAGTTTTAACCTCAGTTGCCACTTTGATTATATTGCCATCTATATTGAAGGCGAGATAATTAGGGCTGAGTTTTTTGAGGTTAGAGTCGGAACCAAAGATCAGTATCTCAGTTTTGTCGTCATTCAGGCAGAGGCCGTGGGAGGCCATCCATGCCTGAATGATGAGGTAAATCTTGTTAACTAGAGCTGTGTCTTCAACAAAGTTGCCAGATAGGGGTATGAGGATCTGCGTATCATCCACATAATTGGTGTAGGTTACCCCCAATCTGTCAAGTTTGTCGAAGAGTGGCTTAGTAAAGATGTCGTACATAGTGGGGGAGACACATGAACCTTGTGGGACGCCACAGGTGATATGTATTGGGTCCGCTGAGGCTAATGGGGAGAACACTCTCAACGTACAGTTGGCTAGGAAGGATTGTACCCAGGCTATAGCTTCACTTGAGAAATGGACGGCAGACGCTAGATGGTTGCATAACACTGCGTGGTCCACTAGGTCGAAGGCCGCCGATAAGTCAAGGAGGAGGAGCATAGCTGTTTTACCTTTATCCTTCAACTCATCGATTTGTGTCTTAAGGTCGATTAGGGCCGTTTCAGTACCATGTAGTGGTCTGAAGCCAGATTGGCGTGATCCTAGTAGTTGGTTTGTCTCCAGATAATTTTGGATTTGGAGGAAAGCTACTCTGTCGATGATTTTAAGGAGAAATGGGACCGTGGTGATGGGCCTATAATTGGTCGGGATGGCTGGGTCAAGGGTCTGTTTTTTAAGGAGAGGCCGTACCCAAGATTCTTTGAGGTTGGTAGGTACAGTGCTGGATCTAAAGGAGGCATTTATTAATTTATAAATGAAGGGCGGTAGGTATCTAGCTGCATCCTTAATGACTTGTGCTGGGCAACTGTCACCTTGGCAGTTGGACGTTTTCAAAGATAATATCACCTTTTCAGTTTCCAATATGGATATGTTGATAAATCTGAATGGTTTGCAGTTACTTTGAGTGACTGTTCTAGGTGTATCTATGATGTGGGAAGTGTCGTTCCAGTGGGGTTCAAGGATGCTTTCTTCTTTGCAATTTTGGATTGGAGGGTGGGATTTTATTAGCTAAGGCGTTTTGGATGCTGGTGCACCATTGTTTGTCCTTGGGGACATTATCTGTGGGAGCAATCAGGTTTTCCATTTCCCGGAGGATGGCAAAAAGTTATTTGGAGTTAGAGTTGGCTTTACTAATTCTCTCATTAAATGTGTTCTTTTTAGTTTGGATTATTTCCTTCTTATATTTTTTAGCAAGGTTGTCAAGTAGAGTTTTATTCTCAACTGAAGGTGTATGCCTCCAAATAGCTTGGAGTTTACGTTTTTGGATCCGTAATTCTTTGAGGTGAGGGGAGAACCATGAGTTGAGATGAGATTCTTGTTTGCTTTTGCGCAGTTTGATAGGGGCAATTTTATCCAAGGCTTTGGACATAGTGTTATTAAATGTCTCAACTAGCATATTAGGGTCAGTATTAGAAGCGCTAGCAGTGAGAGCTGGTAGGTGGAGTGGGAGTAGTTTTTCAGACGTGATTTCTTTTTTGCTTCTGGTAGGCATAGGTGGTACCGTTTCTAGCTTATCTAATATAGGAGGTTCTATGGTGGATGAGAAGCAGATGAGGTGGTGGTCAGTTCATGTTTGTGGTAAAATATTAGAGATGGTAGTGGCACAGTTTCGGTTGGCTATCCAATCTAATGTCCGTCCTTTTATATGTGTCGGGGCTAAGACTTTTTGGGTAAGGCCATGATCGACTAAGATTGATTGGATGGAGTGGGCCTGTTTGTCTTCATCGTCATTGAATCCCAGGTTAAAGTCACCTAGTAGAAGGAGCTGGGTGGAGTCTTTGATGATATTTGTGAGAAAGCTAGATAGGTCTTCCTCAAAGTTACCTAGTGGGCCTGGTGGTCTGTACACCAGCAGGACATTTAGTGTACTGTTATTAGAGATAGGTATTTTAGCAGAAAGAAGTTCGCAAGATGTGATGGCTGGGCGTGGGGTAAGTCTTACAGCTAAGTTAGTTTTGGCGATGATGGCAAGGCCGCCTCCTCTAGAGTTGGGCCGATCGGCTCATAGTATAGTGTAATCATCTAGTATAGCAATCATGAGTGCAGGGCCAGCGGCATCATGGAGCCAAGTCTAAGTAATAGCTAGGAGATCAAGGTTGTCCATGGCTAGTATGTCGGTAATTTCCGTGTTGTGTGCTATGAGGGACCTTGCATTGATGAGGGCTCCTGATAAGGTAGGGGTTGTGATTTTTTTTTGGATGAGTATAGGATTTGGAAGGTAGGGTCTCTTCTGGTTGTGAAATAGGTCAGTGTGTATTTTGGGGCGCCTTTCAGCAGCTAGGGCAAAGGGGTTAGGGTCAGAGTCAGTTAGAGTAGATGTGGAACCGGGGGGTCTAGTTCTTTTTTTTTTGAGGTCGTATAGACGTGGCAGTCTCGCTCTAAGTCGCATATTTCTCTCGTGCAGGTTGCAAGGTGTGGCATTAGAAGGGGCCATTATTGAGGTGATAGTGAGGATAGTCCAGAGTAGGGAACAGGGTATGTATATAAGGCGAGTCTTAGTAGTGCACATGATGGGAGACAGGTAGCAATGGCACCTACGTGTGACAATCCCAGCAGTGACTAAAATGCAAAGAATAAGGGGCACCTAAATGCGACAATCAAAGCAATGACTAAAAATGCATAGAATAAGAGGCACCTAAGTATGACACTCCCAGCAATTACTAAAATGTAGAGAATAAGGGGCACCTAAATGTGACAATCAAAGCAATGACTAAAAATGCATAGAATAAGAGGCACCTAAGTATGACACTCCCAGCAATGACTAAAATGCAGAGGATAAGGGGCACCTAAATGCGACAATCAAAGCAATGACTAAAAATGCATAGAATAAGATGCACCTAAGTATGACACTCCCAGCAATGACTAAAATGCAGAGAATAAGGGGCACCTAAATGTGACAACCAAAGCAATAAATAAAAATGCATAGAATAAGAGGCACCTAAGTATGACACTCCCAGCAATCACTAAAGTGCAGAGAATAAGGGGCACCTAAATGCGACAATCAAAGCAATGACTAAAAATGCATGGAATAAGAGGATGGAATAAGAGGCACCTAAATGTGACACTCCCAGCAATGACTAATATGCATAAAGTAAAAGGCACCTAAATGTGACAATCAAGGCAGTGACTAAAATTCAAAGTTTAGCTGCCTTGAGGCAAGACATGTAGTGGTACATATATAGGCAAGAGGGTGCATTTACAGTACATTTACAATGTGGGTGGGCGTCTAGTCAGCAGTACTAGCAACATGCTAGGTATCATCTTAACCTAATTAGTGCCACCCAGTAGTCAGAGGCATACAGACTATTGTGTCTCAGTGCATGATTATGGCAAAGCATATAGTTAAGCGAGTCAGAGCGCAGATACAAGAGACAATAGGGATTGAGTTGCACCATGAAACACAACAAAAAATGCAACGCTCAAATCTTTCAGATTAGTAATGCAGTTACCGCGGCAGATAGTAGTTAAGGGAGCATGTAGGACAGCAAACATCAAATCTTACAGTTAGCCGGGACATTGGCTCGTACTTAAGCCCAAAGTGTCAATAAGGAAGCGGGAAACGCAACCAAGGGGCGTTTATGGGCGCGGTCCAGGCCTTGTTCAAGGGAGAGTTCTGTGAGTCACAGAACCTTGTGGTAGCAGTCTGAGGTCGGGTCTGAGATTCAGAGTTGCTGCAAAAGGCAAGTGCCAGGCAAAGGACAGGCTGGGACAGGCAGAATCCTTATTGTGTCGGCCTTGGTGGTGGAGGCCGGCTTACGCCTGCCGGTTGCTGGTTGGGCCAAATGAGGGTGAAGGCAGCCAATGAGGAAGTGGCAGCTGCCTATGTGGACAAAGCAGAGAGGCCGATGCTTAGTAGCAAATGACGGCCATCTTGGAATGGCTACCACGTAGTCCAGTGAGGCAGGAACACATGGGAAAGCACAATAAAGCACTAAAACGGCGTCGGGCAAATTAGGCAGCAAAATGAAATCGTATTTTTGTAGGATACGAAGCACAATCTCAACGTTTTTCGCCCATGCATTCAGGGTGATTTTAAGAGGTTGGAAGTGCCCAAGGGCCTACCTCTAATGTGGAAGGAAGCTCCAGCTTCCCTCCTACATCGATGCACTGCTCCTGCAGTTTTGGAAGGGCTCCTTCTCCTCCAGGGCTGTGCTGGTCTTGTGGGCTGCCTGCAGGGTATGGTCAAGGGTGATGGGGGGCATGTGTTTTGGGCTACCTGCGGGGTATGGTCACAGGTGATGGGGGAGGCCCATGTGTTGTGGGCTGCCTGCGGGATATGGTCACGGGTGATGAGGGCCCATGTGGTGTGGGCTGCCTGCGGGATATGGTCACAGGTGATGGTGGGGCTTCCATTTGTTGTGAGCTGCCTGCAGGGTATGGTCACAGGTGATGGTGGGGGTCCCAGTGTTGTAGGCTGCCTGCGGGATATGGTCACGGGTGATGAGGGCCCATGTGGTGTGGGCTGCCTGCGGGATATGGTCACAGGTGATGGTGGGGATTCCATGTGTTGTGGGCTGCCTGCAGGGTATGGTCACAGGTGATGGTGGGGGTCCCAGTGTTGTCGGCTGCCTGTGTGGTATGGTCATGGGGGATTTGGCTGGTGTGAGTGGGGTACATGATTACGCAGGGGTGTGGATGGTATATGCGCGTCCTTTCCAAGTGAATTGGCTCGTGCGAGCGGGGTATGCAATTATGCAGTGGTGTGGACGAGGTATGCGCAGGCCTTTCCACGAGATTTGGCTGGTGCGAGCAGGGTACGCGATTTTGCTGGGGTGTGGACGGGGAATGCGCAGCCCTTTCCACATGATTTGGCTGGTGCGAGTGGGGTATGCAATGTCACTGAGGTGCGGACGGGGTACGCGCTGGGCATTCCACTCAATATGGCTGGTGCAAGCAGGGTACGCGATTTGGCTGGGGTGCGGACAGGGTAAGCGCGGGCCTTTCCACACGATTTGGCTAGTGGAGGGGGTACACTATTACACAGGGGTGCGGACGGGTTATGCGCAGGCCTTTCCACGTGATTTGGTTTGTGCGAGCAGGGTATGTGATTTCAAAGGGGTGGGGATGGGGTAGGCGCAGGCCTTTCCACACGATTTGGCTGGTTCGAGCGGGTTATGTGATTACGCAGGGGTGCAGACAGGGTACGCGCAGGCCTTTCCATGTTTGTTTGCTTGTTTGTTTGTTTGTTTGTTTGTTTATTTATTGTGCGCACCGGACCCTGAGGTAGCAGGGCGCAAGAGATAAGGAGGTTTACAGCTTAGTTACAGACGTTACAAGTTACAGAGCAGGCAAAGAGGACATTTCTTGACTCTGCAAGATGAGACAAGTACAAGTGCAGATAAGGCGCAGCCAAACAGTCAAATCTATGATGAACAATATAGTAAGTCATTGCGAGTCAGGTGAAGTACAAGTGGAGGTGCAAGGGGTAGAGTGCCATTTATGTCGCATTCTCGATGAGCCATTTTATGGTGTTCTTTCTGAAGTTGTTGAACGTTTGGTCGGATCTAAGTGCATGAGGTAGGGTGTTCCATAATTGAGCTGCCTTGACTGGGAAGCTGGATCCTCCGATAATGGTTAGTTTAAATCTGGGCACTAGGAGGCAATTAGGGCTGACTGTCCTTGTAAGTCTAGTGGGATTTTTTCTATTAAAACGTTCTGAAAGGTAGTGGGGGGCTTTGTTGTTTAAGCATTTGTGGATGAGGGAGGCAGATTTAAGGTTGATTTTTTCTTGGGTGGAAAGCCATTTGTTTTTACGTCTTATTTCTGAGGTATGTGCTCTTCTAGGGATACTTAGGGCCACTCTAAGTGCATTATTTTGGAGCACTTGAATTATTTTGAGGATTTGTTTAGTTGTCCCTATGTGAAGGGCGTTACAATGGTCTAATTTTGATAAGGTGAGGGCTCTGGCTAGGATAAGACAGCTGTCATCTGATAAGAATTGTTTCCCAGCTTGTATTAATTTACATGTATAGGCCGTGGATGAGGCCAGTGAGTTCACCTGTTTGGTAAAGGATAGTGTCGCATCAAGGTAGAAACCTAGGGTTTTTACTTCTCTGGCGACCTTGATAGTGTTGCCATCGATGATGAAGGCTGAGTAGTTTTGGTTGATTTTGGAGATGCGGGCTGTAGTGCCCAGGATGATGAGCTCTGTTTTGTCATCGTTCAAGCATAGGCCATGGTTGGCCATCCATGCTTGAACGATGCTATAGACTCTGTTCACCAGAGCCAGATCTTCAACGTAATCCCCTGTAAGTGGTAGGAGAATCTGGGTATCGTCTGCATAGTTGGTATAGGTGATACCCAGATTAAGAGTGGCTTGGTGAAGATATTATAGAGTGTTGGCGAGACACAGGATCCCTGGGGCACTCCACAAGTGATAGGTATCGGGTCTGCTGCTGCTGCGGGGGAGAACACCCTCATGGTCCTGTCACTAAGGAATGACTAAGGAATGACTGTATCCAGACTATAGCCTCCCCTGAGAAGTGGGCCGCATAGGTCCACCAAATCAAAGGCGGCTGAGAGGTCTAGAAGGAGGAGGAGAGCTAATTTGCCCTCGTCTCTGAGTGAGTCTATTTGGGCCTTTAAGTCAATAAGGGCAGTCTATGTGCCGTGTTGCGGACGGAAACCGGAATGGCGGGTGCCAAGGAGATGGTTCATCTCAAGGAAGTTCTGGATTTGGGTGTACGCTACCTTGTCTAATATTTTTAGTAAGAAAGGCACCGTGGTGATGGGTCTATAATTTGTGGGAATGTTGGGGTCCAGTGTTTGTTTTTTCAGAAGGGGAAGTACCCAGGATTCCTTTAAGTTGTGTGGGATGGTCCCGTAGTGAAGGAGGCATTAATAAGTTTTGTGATGACGGGGGCTAGATCTCTAGCCACATCCTTGATCAGTTGTGCGGGGCATTGGTCACCTTTGCAATTAGACGGTTTAAGTGTCAGAATGGTCTTCTCTACCTCAGTCACTGAGACCTTAGAGAAACGGAATTGGGTAGATTCTTTAGGTTTAGGTGTGGGAGTTTTGTCCAAAGGAGGTTGGGTTGGTAATGAGGCTTTCTTTAGGGCAATTTTAGTTTGGAGGTTGACCACTTTATTGGTTAGTGCCAGTTGTATGTCTGTACACCAAGTTTTATCTTTAATGGAGTCATCCTGTACTGCGATATGAGTTTCCAATTCTTTTAGGATTGTGAATAGCTCCTTCATACTGGAGTTGGCTTGGGTGATCCTGTTATTATAGGTTTCTTGTTTGGCCAAGATAATATCTTTTTTGTATTGCGAACAGATGTTTATTAGGTTAGTTTTATTTTCAGCGGTAGGATGCTGGTTCCATGCTGTTTCGCATTTTCTCTTCTGTAGTCTTAAGTTTTTTAGGTGGGGTGTAAACCAGGAGTTCAGGTGCTTTTTTGGTTTGCTGTTCCTAGGTTTAAGCGGAGCAACTCTGTCAAGGGCAAAGGACATAGCATTATTGAATTCCTCCACTAGGATGCCTGGGTGATTTGGCTTGTGCGAATGGGGTACGCAATTTCGTTGGTGTGCGGATGGGGTAGGCGCAGGTCTTTCCACTCGATTTGGCTGCTGCGGCCGGGGTGTGCTGTGATTTTTCACACAATTTTTCACACAATTACGACGGGGGGCTGTGTGCTGTCCCACGTATGACGCGGGGCCTTGCGCCGTAGTAGACATTTCACTGGCTTTTTCCTGCGCACTGGGGCGTTTTGGGGGCATTACTGGCACTGCTTTATATCCATTGCGACACGGCTACTGATGGCTCAGTAGGTGTCTCATTTTAGTATGATGTGCAGCCAGCATCCATATAAGATATGATAAAACTGACTCTTACATCTACTTTTATCAAGATAAGCTAGAGAGTGACCCAGAAGTCCTGTTCTTTCATGAACTTCACAGTCATATTTTCTCTGTAGCATCTTGATTTGCCTTTAAACATTATTATTTTTGTGCAAAACCTGCAAAAATCTCTTTAAGACTTTACAAGGAAACGTATCAATATTGCACAAGACATTGCACATCCGTACCTCACAATGCTTTCTAGGTTTTATTCTAGACTGATCTAACCTTTCCATTTCAGTATTATTAGACCTAATGATTTCTTCTTTTTTTAGAAATCACACCATTTCAGACTTTATAGCTACGTCCACTATCATCAATGCTAGGTGAACATTATTTCCTTGAATGTAACTCTCCTCATTAAAAAATCTTTCAGTATGAGAAGTGTGTTTCCACTCACTACCAAATACATCACAAATTTTGTCACATGTAAGTACATTAACTATTTCTATATTTATATAGAATGGTGAAGTCACCTTAAGTAATTTCTTAAGTTTATTCAATACGAAAATTAACATTTTTTTTTTCAAATGAAAAGCTTTTTTAATTATTACTTCTACTTTTTTCTTTTGCAAAAAACGCCTTACAACATTTCTAGATTTTGGGTTCACACTTTTCCAAAGATTTGTAAAAACTCAAGAGTGGTACATTTTCCAAAATATATATCTTTATTCCTCTGTTTCATATTGATAGCACATTTGCTATCTTTTCTTCTAAAAATCTTTGTTTTTTTTATTAGCTACTAACAGATTTGATAAATGTTTTCTTTTCTTACTTTCACTAAAACATTCTTGGTTCTATCAATTTGTTCATTTGGCACATCTCCTACTTGAAATTGCAGATTTTTAAAAGTATTATTGATAACAGATATTGTATTATCTACAATATGTGTATGTACAGATTTAAGAACACTACTTTTAAAAATAATAACATTTAAAAAGTTACTTCCCTGCACACGATTCTTTCATATGGCACATTGTTGATGGTTTCTTGAGGGCATCTCGCAGAAAAGCTGTAAAAAGTAAATTGGGATGTGAAGGTCAATCATTATGTTTCTTTATTATTTCCGAGAATAACCAGGGCCGGAAGACGAAAATTTGCACTGCACAGGACAACATAACTTGGTGTAGCGAGCGATTAAGGCCAGTAAATGACTAAAGTGATGGTGTTCAAAAGCAGCAAAGCTATAGGGAAACAACCCACTTTGGACATCTTCACCAAACCACCGCAATCCACAGACATGTCCTCACATGTAAAGGGTGACACATGGGGGACAACCACCCTACCGCATGATGATCATCGAATCCTTGACGCCATAACGGAGCTGAAACTCAAAATTGACACGGTCAGTGTGGATGTTAACCTCTTAAGACAGGATGTAAGAGCACTGGCAGAGCGCACGAGCGGCCTACAAAGTGCAGTGAATACCAACCAACAAGGACGTCAGCACGACCAATGCCAAGGAGGTTCATATTCTGCAGCAACACGTGCACAACTTGGAAAGCCGAGCAGAGGAAGCAGAAGGCCGAGCAAGACATAACAACATTCGAGTGGTTGGGCTACTTGAAGGAGAGGAGGGCATGGACCCAACAAATTACGTGGAGAACATGCTGATCCAAGAGATAGGGGCAGGCAGGCTCACCCAAGGGTTCACAATTGAAAGAGCGCACAGGGCCCCAAAAAGGAAGCGCCAGCCAGGAGCCCGGTGCGCCAAGATACTGAACTATAAAGCTAGAGAAAAGATCCTGGAATATTTTTGCAAGGGATGAATGATAAACAGGGCATCAGCAACTGTCACAGCATATCCAGATTACGCCATGCTGGTACAGAGACAACATGTAAACTATGTGGCGGTGAAAAGATGACTGAGAAAATCTGGCTTTAAATACATGCTTTTGTATCCTGCAAAGCTCAAGGTCCTACACAAGGGCAACACATTCTTCTTCGAGACCACCAAGGAGACAGCGAGTTGGTTGGACGCTCAAGGTTGCCCGGCGGATACGGATGGCCAGGATCGAGGCGGACAGGATAAGTGACCCTGCACCCCACTACTGCTTGATTATGCAGATGTTAATTTATCGGCTTTTAAATTTTGCCATAATTGCAACATAGTACTGAAACCCATTATGGTACACTGGTACTAACATTTTAAGGTTTTTCAGAATATCTTTAATCAACTGAACCAACCAACTACTCAATACGTGTGCTTTGTGGTTTTCAGCTCTTTCTACACTGGATGTGTAAACAGAGGAGTAAATATAGACCGTGACATACGCCCAAAATGTGGACTAGTGGGACTAGAATATACACACGGGTAAAATCAGGCAAAATTCAGGTGTGCAAGTATACTGTTGCATTGATTCGAGAGAAAATGGGTAGTGCGTTCTTATCCCCAGTAGTTAGTTTAGTTGAGACACCAGTAGGGTTGTATCCACTTGCTGTGTTCCGAGTTCTGGTGGAGTCCAAGAAAGGACTAGATTCAGGGTAGCCTGAGATCCAGGGATGGAGCTGGGCAACAGTTGGGGATTAGGACGGCAGGGTGTGGGGGTGAGCTGGGGAGTTGGAGATGGTGTTAAAGGGGGTGGGGAAACAAGCACCTACAAATCACTGCACTTGGGAGGGGAGACTACGGGAGACAGGGGCAAAAAAGGATATGGATATGACCTTAAGATAGCCACCTGGAAAGTCAGGGGACTCCATAGTTACTTGAAAAGGAATAAGGTCATGATGTATCTTAAAATAGATATTGCTTTATTACAGGAAACTCACTTGACAAAAAAAAAACAGGAAGTGGTGGGGAGGAAATTGAGAGGAATCACCATATGAGCAACCTATTTGGCGTATGCCAGAGGGGTGATTGTGTGGATAGTGCCACACATCCCTTTTAAGCTGTTACAGTCTACAATAGAGCCCAATGGGAGGATGGTGCTCATAAGAGGACTAGTAGAAAATAGAGAACTGAGCATTATCAACACATATACCCTGAATCAACTATTTCAGAACTCTATACAGCAACATTAGCCCATATGTTGGAGGACCAGTTGTATGGGAAGGGGACTTTAACTGCACGTTAGATCCAAGGGTCGACAGATCAGATGAAAAGCAGGAAAAGCCTACCACAGTGGCTAAAGCCCTGAAGACACTATTGAATGATTTCTGACTGGTGGAAGTTTGGAGGATACACCACCCACAGGATAGAGAATATTCTCATTTCTCGGCCCCCACAAAACCTGCACACGTGACTAGATTATATGTTTGCAGTCCCAGAGATGGTGACAGAACTAGTGCAGTCTGAATATAAAGCTACAGTTCTCTCTGACCACTTGCCACTGGTTGTAACATGGCAGTACTCGCCAGCCAGAGCATGGATCCCGACATGGAGACTTAGGGCCGAGGCCTTGAAAGATACAGTATTCAGGGAAGATCTGAGGGGAGAAATAGTGGCATACTTTGCACATAACAGCGGGAGTGTAGAATCGGCGGGCACATTATGGGAGGCTTTTAAGGTGGTGGTGAGAGGAGTAGCAATATCCAAATCTAAAGGTCGGCCAGGAGGAATAACGCATGAGCTACACGAAGCAGAAAAGAAATTAGAGACAATAATGCGTAGGACAGGGCATTCCCCTGAAGAGGCTGGAACTATAAAGCAATTGCAGCAGGATTGTGGAGAGTATTAGGAGAGATTATGCAAACTGAATTATAAAAAAGAAGTGGAAAGACAACATGCAAGGGGAGACAAGCCGGGCAGGCTGTTAGCCTGGTTATATAAGAGTGAGACACCCAGCCAAAAAATTAGAGCAATATGGGGAATGGATGGACAAATACTAGACACCCAAGAAGGAGTGAATAAAGGCTTTTGGAGTTTTACCAGCTGTTGTATAGGGATGTCAGAGAGGGGGCAGAGGCAGACGTGATGGAAACAATGGAGGACATAGGCCTTCCCAAATTGGGGACTACGGAGCGGGAGAACTTGGAGGTTCCAATCGCGCTGCAGTGATTAAGCTTTTGCCTACTGGTAAGGCACCAGGGGCGGATGGACTCCCCAGCGACTTCTACAAAAGGTAGAGCGGAGTTGCTCCCCCCGTTACTAACAATGCTCAATGAAGTGTTGGGATGCTGGCAGAATCTCTAAGGGAGGCGATTATTATCCTGCATCTTAAGCCCAACAAACCACGCATGGACTGCGAGTCATATAGACCTCTATCCATGCTTAATCAGGATAGCAAAATACTCTCAGCAGTGCTAGCGAAAAGGCTGAGACTGGTTATCAACAAACGTATACACCCCGATCAGACCGGGTATGTCCCATGCAGAAGCATATCTGACAAGCTTTGGAGGCTCCATCATGTCATAGAACATACAGAGAAGGACCCACAAGAGGATGCAATAATGATGGTGACCTTGAAGGACTATGGGGGTGGGCCCACATACTTGAGGTGGGTACAACTGCTGTACAGTACATCACTGGCTCAAGTTAAGATGGGAGTGACCATCTCAGATCAATGGCAACTTAGAAGGGGCACTAAACAGGGGTGCCCGTGGTCTCCGATGCTGTTCATTTTAGCATTAGAACCCCATGCGAGATATTTGAGACAACAATATGGAGAGGTGGGGATCAGCACAAAGGGAGGGCAACACCTGATATCGATGTATGCTGATGATATGCTGTTGTATTTGGGATATCCTGAGGAGAACCTACAATATATTTTGGAAGTGATGGAGTGCTATGTGGCTCTGTCTGGCATTACAGTGAATCCTAAGAAATAATGTATATTTCGCCTGGGTAGATATAAAGGGATACCACGTGAGGAACTGCCAGTATTACAAATATAGTGGGAGACTAGGACCTTTAGATACCTGGGGATTGAGGAATATCACACAGTCGAGGCAGAATACAAACAAAACATAGAGTAGGCCATAGCTAACATTGAAAAAAGCATGAGGTTCTGGGCCAAGCTTCCGTTAGCCATGATGGGGAGAGTGGCATTGTTGAAGATGGTGGTGCTACCTAGGTTGTTGCACTTTTTTGTAAATATACCATAAATGATACCTAGGCGACTCTTTGGTAAACTCCAGAGTATATGCAGAGGGTTCATATGGCACAACACTAGAAACAGAATAGCACTATGGAAGCTGCAGAACACATATGACCAAGGGGGCATTAAATTGCCCAATTTTGAGATTTACTATTTGGCCAGCCAATTACAATATGTGGCTAGATGGTTAACGGAAGACTCCACATCGTAGTCTAGACTGTTGAGGGCTGAATATGTCCCGTTTTTCCTAAGGGAATGGATATGGTTGCCGAAACCACAGCAGGACGGGAGGTCAAGAATGTTAGATTTGGGATGGAAGATCTGGCAATGGGCGTGTAGAGTCATGGAGAACCCAATCCTGTGTTCTCCACAAATGCCGCTAGTGGCACTGAATGGAGTAGACGGGCAATTGAGGAAGATAATTTGATTTGAGTTTGATACACTGGTGGAAGACATTGGTCTACACCGGGGACAGTATATCACTTACAACAGATTGATGCAAATGTTAAAAGACACTTGGGCAGAAATAGTGCTGGAAGGTCTGCCCGACACGGCCATAGGGAACATTTTTGACATATCAGAAGGAAGCCATGAGGTATCCCGAATTTAAAAACTGCTAATGTTGAGGGTGGGAAAGGAGGTGCTCCAGTTGGGAAGAGATTGGGAAGAGGAAGCCGGGGAAACTATGAGTGACGGGTTGTGGGTGAGGGTGCAGAGATACCACAAAAAAGTGTCCAGGAACATGAGGCTGCAACAAATCCAGCTATATATTAGCCGTAGGGCGTACATGAGTCCTCAGAGGATTGCACGGTTCAAAGATGCAGGAATACAAACATGTCCTAAATGTGGGGAGGTGAACGCAGGAATGATGCATATGTCCTGGGCGTGCCCAGAAATAAGGAGATTCTGGGGGCAGGTGGCCCCCCTTATGACCAAGAAAGGGATAAAGCTGGAGGTTGATTCCCTGTGGGCGTGCATGGTGGGTTTTTTTTCTAGGCCACGTAAGTTGGACCATGTGAGTAAACTCAAGGACTTGACTTATATACTTGCCAAGCGCAGAATAGCTATGGGCTGGAAAGCAAACAATAGACCAAAGGTAGAAGTCTGGTGGCACGACTTACAGAAGTGGGTGGATGTGGAAACAGTGGTGTGGAGTGAAGCAGTCAACAGAGGGGGAGACGGGGAAGCAGCGACATTGGTGGCCTGGAGGCACTTAGTAGCTGCACTGTCTCCGTCTGTCCTGACCAGCTCATGAGATGATGACTCCTCAGGGGGTGCAGAGAGAAGGACACCCCCAGATGGAATGATAGAAGGTGGTGAGGTGTAATTGGCTCACGTTTGGGGGAAGGGTAATCGGAAGGCAGTGGACATATCACAATACTGTATATATTATTTGGAAGCTATAATTGATACTCACTGTCTGACCTTTTCTTTTTTTTTCCTCTTCTTTTTTTTTCTGGTTGATCTTGTTTGTTAAAATTAATAAACATTGTTTAAAAAAAAATAGATGGAAGCCGTGGTAGAAGTATACCAAATAAACTAGTGACCCGGACAGGGAGCAATGTGCAACACATTTTTTTAAGGGCTGCAGCCATGTTGTTTGACAGCCAATTGACTTGAAACAGATTTCAGTTCAGCTGTAACTGCTAATGGGTGGTAACGTGGAGAAATGTGTTTTAACTTCACAAAGAACAGTTATAGAATGATGAAAATGTTGCACAAAAAGTAGTGGAACTGATAACAGTAAAATATAAAAGTAGTGGAACTCTGCTCCTGACCATTTCCGCTCACTTTGGCCACTTGATGGGAGCGGAAGTACTGCAGTATAAAAGAGTGCCCTATGAAGACCTCTCCTCTATGTACTTGAGTAATGTGAGATGCTATATAGCTGCTCATATAGAATAAATATGAGAAAAGTAGAGTTTCACTAGGTGGGCATTAAGTTTGTTGGTTTGTGATATATCTGTGGTTGTCACAGTACAATTTTTGAATGAAAATCCTAAATGAAAAGTGAGCTGATCTTATATGCCATAGTACCCATTTCTTTCATAAACTAACAATTCATGATAAAGCATGCACATATTAAGAGAAATATATGCATAAACCATGTCATTTGCAAGATCATAACTATACAGAAAGAGCCAAACACATTTAGTACACTACTGCATAAAGCTGAAATGCAAACTATGAGACCCTACTCACTTAGCCACTATTAATTCGCCTTCTTGACTTTGCTTCATCATTTCTCAGAAACCGTTTACCAGTTGTATTTTGCCTGAAATGCCAAAATACATTAATAATACCTGTAATACTATGGCCATAACCTCACAGTACAATTCCCACACCTCTTCTCAAGAGAATAAATGTTGACTCTAAATTTCCCAGTTCAAATGAACTTTCCCAGTAAACTAGCAGAATCCACAAATCTCCACAAATAAGCAAACAAGCATTGTTGAACATCATAATCAAGTTATTTGTCATGGGTATAGTTGTGTTGCTTGGTTGACACTAGGGTTTCTTATGCACCCCCTTCATATCACATCTTCCAATGTCAATGAGAAACAACCTTTAATTGTAAATATATTTTTGTCACACATAACCAAAGCATACCATTTGATACTGCTTCATCACTCTCATAAAAAGTATACTTTAAAAACATTAATAATAATTTGGAATTTTATATAGCGCTACAAACCCTCAGGTATCTGAGCACTGCTTATTATTACCCACGGTGTGTGGTGCTCATTTATCGACCTCGGAAGGATGAAAGGCTGAGTTTGGCCCAACCGGGTTCCGAACCTGCGTTAGCAAGCTCTGCACGGATGTCAAAGCGAGTGCTCTACTCGCTTTGCCACTTGACCGGCATTACTTATAAACTTGACTAAATAAGACACCTAAACATACTAAATTTATCTTAGAAATACAAACATTCATAAAATATATAACATTTTGAAAAAACTCAATCACTCCCCTTCAGCTGCTCCATATAATGAATAGATGTTCACATTAGCCAAACACAGAACATGTGCACACTCTGAGTTCTGCAATCAGAATGTCAAAAGTTCACAAAAAGGTCACTTTAATAGCTTTCAGAAATCATTAGCACAAAAAGAGGACTGTAGAAAGCAAACACGTAACATGCCCAACACGTTGTTATTACAACCTATACCAGTTAATAAACCCCAATACAATCCTTCAAAAGAATACTTTGTAGAACATGTACAAACACAATTGAATAAAACACATTTTCTTCCTTAATTTGACAAATTACATAACCACTGCAATAACCCTGGTTAGATGGCACAGACCCTCCTACAGACGCAGGTACAAAAAATTGTGCTGGAATACACATATTGCAAAGTTTTCAAATTTAAATCACACATGCCTTGAGGTGAGAACATCCAAACAGAAACATATGTAAAAATCAGTGTTAACACATACAAAAATAATATGAGCACAGCATCAAAATACAACCAGCTACAACCAAGGGTACAATGAGCAGGTTCATGCTCATGGCTACCAAAGCCCACCGCAAAGTACGACATACGATTGGAGCATTCATAGCCGCGGATTGAGTCAACTGCCAGTAGCCATGGCTACCTGTAACATTTTTCAAGATTCAAAAACACATATTGACAAGGTATAACAACTCAAACAACATAAAGGTACACATGGGGGCATAGAACATAAAGGTACACATGGGGGCATAGAATCAGAAACACATGTAAAATTGTGTAGTGCAAAATCAATGAAACAACCTGATCAATGCACAGAAATTGGAATCGCCATACCTGTGGCTAAGGCAATAGTTATAGATGTGGCTACACCCACCAAGAATACACAATGTCCAATTAGTTTAGTGGTACCCGCGGCTATAATCCATCTGACATGGCACTACAGTTCATTGGCTGCTGTTGTAACTGCTGCTACTTTAAAGGCATCAAAGGTATTTTCCTCTTGTAATATACTTAAAAAGTTGTCCTGTGGTCATTTTACCAATAAATAACCAAAACATATATTTTCAATAAGAGAAATATTCTTTACTGCTATTACAGTTCAAGAAACCTTGGAAGATTTCTCTGTGATCTTTCTTCAGATGATTAAATCATTGTTTTTTCCCAAAGAGAAAAAACCTTTGCTCCCTGTCAAAAATATTTCTCCATAATTGCAGCATAAACCTCTAATTTCAAACACTCCTTCTAAAATAATATTATAGAACCAACAATACTTTGTAAGCCAATGCTTTGACAACACATCGCCTATGTCCTCAACATCACTATGAACCCCATTCTCAAAATTCTAAAATTTGTGAAAATCTGTCCAGTGGTTTGGGCTGTAGGCATGAGCACATTTTCTTTTCCATTGCATCGATATGGACTTTAACACATTTTGGGACCCCACTATAACTTTGCACCCCCTGGACAAAACCGGACCAATCTTCGCAGAAGCATTGCGAGGGATCCACATAATTATTTTGCAAACTTTTATGAGGATTTGTCCAGGGAGTGCAAATTTATAGGCCACAGAAAAAGTGCTCTTGCTATGAGTTGAGCAACTGAACCATAACTACAGGGCCTGTATTATTCAAACAAAAAACGTTAGTTGCAGGGACATTAGGGTGAGAACTTGATGCAACAAAACCCATGAAATTCAGTGAAGCCACCTGAACTTCGCTCCTGTTGCGCAGCCTTTGACCACAATGATGACATCACGTTTATAGTTTATTCAGTTTTCCACAGTGTATTCAATAAAGTTTTGTTATTAGTTTCTCGCCCGTCATGCGTGTTGATATCGTGGTGCCAACAAAACCTTGCTAGGAGGCACTTGCATGTGTTTCGCCCTTCTTCTGGCTTTCTCTAGGCTCAAATAAAGCAGTTCATACAACAGTTTTTCATTGAATGTTTAACATATGACTTTAGGCATATTGTTTGCCTTAATTGACATAGTACTCATACTGTAAAAACAATTATTTCTATGTTTTCCGTAGTTTGTGACTGAGTAGACAAGTCTCCTGTGGTTCTGAGGGGTTGGAGGGGAACAGGAAAATGGAAGAGGTTCTAATTTGAGTGGTGGGTTCAGTGTTAAGATCACACAAGCATGTGTTAAAGTAAAAGCAATTGTGATGCTGCTTACCTTATGTGTAAGATAAGGCTGTTCCGATCGTGGGTTCTTGTTATTGTCATAAAGCCATTGCTTATTGAGTTTCCTTGGGTCCAGTATCCTCTGTGGTTATTGCAGCTGGAATTGCAAGTTATGAGACTTTGCTGGTAATGGGCTCTTCCCTAAAGGTACAGCTATATTACATCATTACTAGATGGTCCGTTTGTAACCCTGAGCTAACTATGCCGTGGTGCTCTTTCGACCGTATTTAGCGAATTTTACATTCTGCCATTATAGTGCATTAGCGACTGTGTTTAGTTTGCTCAAGTAGTACCAAAGTTGTGCCTTTTCACCACTGGGGAGCATGTCGGTCATGTGCCAGATGCTCATGTAAGTTGCAAATGTTCCAGTTACCCTGAAGGTAGGGTAGTGCAATCCATAGTTTCCATTTTGTGGCGGTGGCAGGATCATTATGCCATGTTGCTCATAGTGTCATACTAGGTTAGTTAGCAAGAATCTCAATGAGTGCGATTGTTTGTCATTTATTTTCATTGAGCAGCATGTAATTAGAGGTTTTACTAATCAACCTCCGAGTGGGGCAAAGGCTTTGTTAAAATCATGACATTTGCTCTATTCTTAAAAATTGAGAATATTTTCCGGCTCTGTTCTATTGTGTCAGAGGTTCATTAATTGGACGCATGGTATGCATCGCGTAAAATGCCGGTCTGATTACAGGAGCCATTATCTTCTCCATTTGTAATCATATCTCTTTTACATATAGTAAGTCACGACCACCGAACCTAGGGAATGCCATTGGATTCGGTTTGTTCCTGTTATTCCTTGGGTTATCGAATTACATTACTGATATTGTGTATACTGTGGCAAGGGGGCCTGGGCTACCTGGCAGTAAAACTTAATGCATTGATAGTGTGCGAATAATGCATTAGTGTATCTAAGTTTTGAAAGTGCATAAAGCGATATAAATATGGATGGCACGGTTGCCTCAAGTTAGGTATATCGCAGCGAGGGATCCCAGGTAGTCAATTTTAGTGCAACGATAATGTGCGATTACAGCATTAGTAAATCTAAAGTTTACAAGCACATAGCGTGGTGTAGGTAAGATTGGCGCTGTTGCCCCATGTAGTAATGTGTTCACTATAGAAGTCATTATTGATGATTACTATTTCTTACCTTAATAACTTTGGTGTCCGTGGTTACAGTTGTTGCTCTGCTACGTGTCTCGTTCCTCCCGTGATGTAGCTGCTTTGACAAGAAAGCATGCGACCTGGGTTTATGAGGCGTATTCACTGATGTCATCCGGAAGTGCTTTACAGGCCGTCCCCACCGATCCTGGTCAAATGGTATTGTGAGATTTTTCATACGTGATGTTGCGCTAGTTACCAAGTGTCAAGTATATATTATATTCCTTCTTCGTGAGACAATTATTTAGAACTGATCTAGTTGTATTTGCTTATTGCACATGTGTAAACAGCAAGTAGCCATCTTGCACATTACCAGATACCAGTTGTTGTATGACCTTTTTGTGTATGATCGAGTGTGCTTCTGTCATCAGATAAATCATTACCATGTGTCTGGTTTATCATGTGAGGACCCTCTCGAAATTGGAAATGTATCGGGCCGTTCATAACAAGTAAATAGATATTATCAATACCTCTATATTGTCAGAATTGCATTTCCTGGCAGTCCCACGTGTTGTTCTGTAATCATAGTCCATTGTGGAAATGTGATGTACAGACCTGTAAACCTGGTTATTGTTATTGATATTTTCACTTATAGTGCGCCGAAAGCCTGCAGGCATCAGGACACAAAATACCCAAAAATGGTTAATTTGATTAGAAAAACCTTAATGGGTAAGGGTCTATTCCATATTATGAGTGGGGACATCAGTGTTAGTCATAGGGCAGGGGTTTCGTTTGATTCCCCCGTCATTTTTCTATTAGATTCAGATCAGGAGTAGGGGTCATTGGGGGTATCCTGTATCCACTTCCACTAGGTCCATTCATTCTACCACAAAAAGTGGTGTATTTCTGTGTGCCTATTTAGTCCTTCAATGCTTGCTCTTCAAGGTTACATATTAGTTTGCACTCATGTTGACGTAAGCATTTTTCACGATCACACAGTCGTTTGTCCCAGTCCAAGGGTTTTGCTCTGAAGAATTTGATGTTTTCTTTCTTGTCATTCTGATGGTTTTCTGAAAATGCTGACTGGTTCCATTGGTTAGAGATGCTTCCCAGGTGTTTGCGTATACTACCAACATAGATTTTGTTACATACACATATCATCACATAAATGACAAATGTCGTTCTGCAGTTGACAAATTTATTAATTTTCACATCCCTTCCATTTGAAGTTTTGTAACTTTGTATATTATTGACGGCATATTTGAACATGTTACAATTGGTGCATTTGTAAAACCCCTTAAGTGGTTTGCCAATCAAAATGTTAGTTTGATGTTCATGTCTAGTTCCGTCCATGAAACTCGGGCTGAGTTCTGTGCGTAAGGCGGGGGCCTTAGTACAGATAATGTTAGATTTGTGTGATATGTAGTTTAATAGGTCTGGGTCAAGTCATAGTAAGTGCCAGTTCCCTTGGAAGATTTTTCATAATGCTGCATTGTCCCTAGTGCATTGTGTGATCATCCTTACTGAGTCAGCCTGTTGTTTTTGTCATTGGGTTTGAGGTAGTCTACCCTTATTTTGCCATCCACTTTTACTTTATCTTTTTGAATGCATTACTTGGTGTATCCTCATGAGCTAAATCTGTCTTGGATGAGGCTACTTTCAGTGCTATACATACTGTCCTGGCTGTATTTTCTTCTTGCCTTATTGAACTCCCCAATAGCGATATTGTGAATTGTACACTTTAAGTGACAGCAATTAGCTTGTAGGGTGGTGTTAACCTCAGTCTTTTTGTGATAGGTCTTTTTTTCCAACCTATCACCGTCCACAAATATGTATAGGTCCAGGAATGTCATCTCAGTCCTGCTTGTCTCAATTGTGAATTGTAGCCATAGTTGTTGTCATTGAGGTACTTACAAAATTCATTTATTTCTGTCTCGCTACCATTCCATATCATAAAAATAGGATCTATATAGTGTTGCCATTTTATACCCTTCTGTGACAGGCTTGGATGATTGCATTCATGTTTGTATTCAAATTCCCCTACATACAGATTTGCCATAGCTTGTGCAAAGCAGGTGCCCATCGCTATGACCTTAGTGTTTGCTGGTATAATGTCTCATTGAAAATAAAAACATAATTTTTTAACATAAAGTACAACAGTTCCTTTAGTTTAGTTTAGTTTATTATTTGTATGGCGCGCCATGCCCTGGAGCATCAGGGCGCAAAAAGATAAGGATATGCTCAACTTGGTTACAGTTACATAAGAATAATACGAGGGTGCAGAAATATGCTGAGCTTGGTTACAGATATGCTCAGCTAGTTGCACGTACATGAAATAAGCAGATAGTATAGGCATCGACAGTGTTACAGTAAGCAATTATGTACAAGGAGCGATCAAGGAACAGGGGAGCGGGGAGCAATCTCCTGCGTAGTCAAGGTCGCGAAATATGAATCATATACAGTTATGTACAGTGTGGCATATAGGGTCACGCGAGTTAGCTTAGTTGGCTGTCCTTGGCTCTTAACCACCTAGTAAGGTTCAGTCTAAAGTTTGCGAAGGGCTGGGGTTCTCTGAAGTCATGAGGGAGGGAGTTCCATAACTGCGCAGCCTTAACCGGGAAGCTATTTCCTCCTATGGTGGAAAGTTTGAAGCGCTGACCTTGGAGGCAATTGGCGTTGGCTGATCTAGTAGGTCTGGAAGAGGTTCTTCACATTCTATGAGCAGCTAATGTGAAGCCGATACAGTTTCATATGTGAAATCAATTGTTTTGATTGCCAAGTTGTGATCTATACACGTATATAACGCTTTTACATCCATGGTGACAAACATGTACTCTTTATTCCATTCTACATCAGTTAGTATTTCTAGAATGTGCATAGTATCTCGGAATTACGAGTTAAGTTTGTACACTTGTGGCCTAATGATTCTGTCAATTCATTTTGATAACCGAGAGATCTGTTTAGGTTACAAAAATTTTAACATCCTCATCTTCCCTGACAAAAAATTGGGAACTATGGCAAACTATTTGATTAAATCGCCCTCACCACATGTTCGTATGGCGATTATGAAATTACGTTTCAACTTATGGCCTACACGAGATATCTTGGCACAGCGTAGACAACTAGCCGAATCAGATAATGGTTGTAGATTTTGTAACAATCTGCTTCAAAAGGAAACTTTAGAGCACTTAATTGTTGAGTGCCCTGCATTATGTTCAATACGAATCAACATGTTTAAAAGACATTTATCCACTGTTGCTAATATCCAACCGAACCTGAGATGGTCTGTTAAGACGGATTTCTGAACTCTGTCCTGGTGGCGCAGAAGTTCAGAAGGCCAACCTAATTACTTGGAACAGGGTAACCTCTGGACAAGCCAGACCAATCAAGGTAGCGATCGCGGCGGTCAAGACTAGGTCTCAAGAGGGGTGAGGGTGACTGAAAGCCCGCAATGAGCACACAAAGCAAGAGCGCTAACAAACTACTCCAAACAGTTGTTATATCAAAAATAGATACACATTTATTTTAAGGCCTTTAAAATAATGACTGTAGCGAGAAAATCACAATATCACAATATTAAACCAACACATACCATATCAACACAATATATATACAAATACACAGTCGCAAGCGTTTAAAGCACGAAATATGTAGTCCACCTGCCAGGGAAGGAAAACAGGCAGTGCGATAATGCTTTCGACTTAGTTCGCCTTCATAGGCACCTAACTAGATGGAAGTCCGAGCCCTGCGAAGAGTGGAGCCTTGTGCTCAAAGTACCTGCCACGCCGGTGCCGACGGGCACAAGGGGAAGCTCTTCGGAGGAAGTCAGGCGGTTCACGTTAGTGCACAGCAGAAGAAGAACAGGTTCCGCAACTCAAGCGCAGCCTCCACAGCGGGCAGAAGCAGAGCGCGAGCGCGGCAAAAGGGTGCTGTTTTTACACAGCAGGGAAAAGCAATGGGATACTGCAGGAGGGCGACCAGATCCTAGATATACTACTCACCGGTCCCCGAAGCAAGCAGACCCAGGCTTCTCCACGATAGTTTCAGCAGCTGGCAGGTTCAGAAGAGCAGGAGACGCTTTGTAGTCGTGTAGAGCAAAAAGACGTCCCAATCGACGAAACCAGCACAGTTTTGTTGCCGCACAGGACAACGGAGCGGCCGTGTGTATTCGAGCCAAATGAACCCTCCTCCCTTCAGACCTGGGAACGCCAAGCGTACGAAGCGTGGGAGAGGGACAAGGACTCGCAATACAACACAACCTGGCGGCAGTTGCAGAGCCAAACCCCTTTGTAAGCTGGTCAGTCAACTGGATGGCCCAGAGACGCTTCCGAAGGCTTACTTGGCGGGAGATGGTTGAAGATGCCGGGAATAGCTGTTCCTGCTATTCCAAAGGTCGAAGCACCAGTACAGGCCTTCTGGTTCGATCAAAGGAGGACAGGGGCTCTCCGGACGACAGCAGTGCAAAGGAGGATTCCTTCAGCGGGTCACCAGCGATTCCTCGGTCCAGCCTCGTAGCTGCAGGATACTTGGCTCCTGTATTCCTTCGTTCGTGAGAACTCAGGAGATCGACATGGTAGTGGTGTTTCCAGCCCCCTCTTATCCACGGTTCCCTTCGCGCCAAAACGGAGGGGAGCCAATGGGAGATCTGCTCATCAAAACACATACCATACGTGGACCAATCACGGACCACGGTGGTCCCAGGCATTCACACCACCCTAGACTCTCTGGCACCCAGGATGTGTATTGGGACCAGACATCCCAGCCCACACCCTGGAGGCACACAAACGACATGTAGAAGCCCGCGAAAGCAACCACGTTTCGCGGGAAAGTACATGCCCAAATAAGGAAGGCCCCGGGTCGCCGGACCTGGGGAAGGTGAAGGGAGCAAGACGGTCAGTGGACAAGACAAAGGAGCCTCGCGGCCTGGCCATTTTGGGAGCCAGGCCACCATTTTGGGTTCAGTGCAAAAACGTGCTCAGAACGCCAAAAGGAGCTCAAAATAAACAATACGATCGCTGCCACCATTCGAGTCCCTGAATGACTTGCACCGATCAAATACATTCCTAAAAGAGTATCTAGGGCCTGTAGAAGGCTAGAGACCCAAGAGAGCTGTAACTTAGCTTACAGTGCCCTCTTGTGTCGTGTTGCACTAAAGCTGTGACACGATAGAAGAAACTACGGGAAACCACGTTCCCCGGTACTGACTGTCTTAAGGGCATGTCAGTTTCCCCGTAAGAAAGGAGCGAAAGCCCAGAGAAGTGCGGCAGAAGGCTGTACTTCTCTGGCAAAGTCAACAACAAGGTTAAAAACAATAGCAACAAGTTTAGGGGTTGCCACATGGAAGGAAAATTCCCTACAATTACGAAATCTTTCCTAACACTCGCCCCTCCCAGACTATGGACAGGGGGAACTAATCCACCCCTGGATGAGTCTCTTGTTCAGGTCGGTTAAACATTCTGGACAACCCATCAGCATTGCTATGTTGGACACCTGGTCTATGCTCAATAGTGAAGTCGAAGCCTTGAAGACTTATGGACCACCTAAGCAACTTTGGATTCTCCCCCTTCATGTTCATTAGCCACTTTAACGGCTTATGGTCAGTCTGCACAGTGAAGTGGGTCCCATAGAGGTAGGGCCTCAGCTTCCTTAGGGCCCACACAACAGAGAAACATTTTTTCTCTACCGTGGACCACCTGAGCTCTCTGTCCTTAAGCTGGCGACTAATAAAACCGATAGGGTGTTCCTTACCCTTCTCATCTACTTGTGATAGTACAGCTCCTATCCCAGTGTCAGAGGCATCCGTCTGCACGATAAAAGGTCTTTGATAATCAGGGGCCCTGAGCACAGGGGCCTGGCACAAGGAGTCTTTTAAGCCATTGAAGGCCTTCTCACACTCGTCGGTCCAAGTTACCTTCTTGGGTTTCTTCGGAGTTGTGAGGGCAGTCAGAGGAGCAGCTATGGTGCCATAGTCTGCCACAAAATTGCGATAATACCCCGTGAGTCCTAAGAAGGCTCTCACTTGGGTTTGCGTAGTGGGGGTAGGCCAGTCTTGTACTGCTTGTACTTTAGTGGGTAGAGGCTGTATCCTCCCTCCACCTACTTCATGTCCAAGGTAAACCACTGAGCCTTGTCCAATCTGGCATTTACTAGCCTTTATGGTCAAGTGGGCTTTCTGAAGAGCCTGGAGCACAATCCCGAGGTGTTTCACATGGTCTTCCCAGGTGGCACTGAAAACTGCTATATCGTCCAGATATGCAAGACAGAATTCGTCCAACCCATTCAACACATGATTCACAAGCCTCTGGAAAGTGGCAGGTGCATTCTTCAACCCGAACGGCATTACCCGGAATTGGTAAAGGCCGTCTGGCGTCGAAAATGCTGTCTTCTCCCTGGCATGTTCTGCCAAAGCTATTTGCCAATAGCCAGCAGTAAGGTCAAACGTGCTGAGGTACTTGGAGGCACCCAAAGTATCCACCAGCTCATCTGTTCGAGGCAAGGGGTGGGCATCTGTCTTGGTGACAGCATTCAGAGCCCTGTAATCCACGCAGAACCTCAATTCAGAAGTGCCTGCCTTTGGAACCAGAACCACAGGACTGGACCAAGGACTACTAGAGGGTTCAATCACCCCAAGATCTAACATCTTGTTGACCTCGGTCTTAATATAAGACCGTACTTTATCTGACATCCTGTATCCCCTACTTTTGGTAGGTACACTGTCTCCTGTGTCAATGTTATGTTTGCACCAAGGTGTCAAACCAGGGGACTGTGAAAACAGGGGGGAAAACTGCCTAAGCAAACTTTTCACCTCAGCCTGCTGATCAGAAGTCAGGTGAGGGGCCACTCGGACACCCTCAACGGAGCTATCTGAAGGACCGCTTTGGAACAGGTCGGGGAGAGGTTCTGACTCCTCTTCCTCAATATCTGAAGCCAGTAGCAGTGCTGCGATTTCGACTCTTGGGACGAAAGCCTTCAGCCTATTCACGTGGAACACTTTTGGAGCCTGTCCAGGCCTTCCAAGGTCCACTAAATAGTTCACCTCACCCAGGGGCTCCACCACTGTGTAAGGGCCTGACCATTTGTCCTGTAAAGCGCGAGGCCTTATTGGATTCATGATCAGGACTTGCTGACCAGGTGTAAAGTTGATGAGGGAAGCTTTCTGGTCGTACCAATGTTTCACCAGCGCTTGCCCTGCCTTCAACTTATCACTAGCCAAGCCCATCAGAAGTACCATCCGTTTTTTGAGCCCTAGCACATAGTCAACTACATTGGTAGTAACAGGGGGAGTGGGCATCTCCCATCCCTCCTTGACAATGGCTAAGGGCCCCCGTACGGGATGACCGAACAGAAGTTCGAAGGGGCTGAAGCCAACACCCTCCTGTGGTACCTCTCGGTAGGCAAACAGCAAGCATGGTAAAAGAAGATCCCATTTTCTTCTCTGGGGCTCCTCCAGAGCCCCAATCATGCTCTTTAACGTTCTGTTGAAACGTTCCACCAGACCATTGGTCTGGGGGTGGTATGCAGAAGAGAACTTGTAGGTGACCCCACATTCTTTCCACATAGCCTGCATATACTTCGACATAAAGTTGCTGCCACGATCTGACACAACTTCTTTAGGGAAGCCAACCCTAGTGAATATGCCGAGTAAAGCTTTTGCAAATGACTTGGCAGTTACAGTTTTCAATGGGATGGCCTCAGGATACCTGGTTGCATGGTCGACCAGCACCAGGATAAACCTATTGCCCGAGGATGTTTGCGGGTCAAGGGGACCGACGATGTCGATCCCTACCCTTTCAAATGGTACCCCCACAACTGGGAGCGGTACCAACGGAGCTTGGATTGTCGCGCCAACCTTACCAGACAACTGGCAGGAGGCGCAACTCCTGCAGTGACTTTCTACTTGCACCCCCATCTTGGGCCAGTAGAAGTGCATGGATAACCTTTGCTTGGTCCTCCTCATACCAAGGTGACCAGCAAGGGGAACTTCATGCGCCAACTGCAGGAGGAAGGGTCTAACAGCAAGGGGAACCACCAACCTCCTATGGTCTCCTTCTGTAGACTCTGTGGGCTCACTATACAGGAGTCCACCTTCCCGATAAATCCTATGCTTCCCAGGAGGTTCACCCTCAAGCTGGGAGCAGGCCTGTCTCCTTAGGCCTTCCAGAGATGGGCACTCACGTTGGCCTTTACTGAATTCGTCCCTATCAGGACCTCCTTCAACTAACAAGTCTTTTAGTTCAGGATGATCGTTGGGGTCGAATACTTCAGGCATCGCCACCTCCTCGTCAGGCTCGGGCGATTGACCAACTTCCTCCACCGCAGTGGTAGGCGAGCTCGGGGGAATATTCTCTTTCCCCCGTCTTGACTTGTAGACTCCTTTCACCTTGGGTTTCCCCTTCGGCTGGGGCGGCGTATTGGACTTGGCCAATGCTGCCCGTGCTTGAGACCGTGTGTAGGGTCGTTCGGCAGTGTCTCCTACGAGCCCTAAAGCTCTGAGATCATTACCTAATAAGACCTTTCCCGGGACGTTTCTCTGAATGCTCACTGGAATCCTGACAGCTGTACCATTTAAAGTTAGATTAACAGGGATCACGGGAAACATACGGAGGGGGCCGTCAGCCAACTTAGTGGGCATCAGAGTAGCTCTGGCAACTTCCTCTGAGTCTACCAAGGTAGAATCCACTACAGTTCGACTGCACCCACTATCCCTAAGAGCTGGAGTATCCACTCCATTGATCAGCACACTGTCTTTAAAGTAGTGCTTGGTATTATCCGGAATCCTAGCATACGCCTCTGCGACTTTAGGCTCCCAGGAACCCAGGGACACTAAAACTACCTCGGCCTCTATTCCGCTGGGAAATGAGTCCGAGGAGAAGGATGCTCCTGTAATCTCTTCTTCCTCGTAGGAGGAGAAGGCCAGATTAGCGGAGTGGACCCCCAAAGGTCTAACCTTACAACGGGGATCCCCCTTCACATGGTCAGTTGCTCCACAAGAAAAACAAGCCCCAGTGGGTCTGTTTACGTAGGGAGGCTTATTGTAACCAGAGTTCTGTTTCGGAGGCGCACCTCCACTACCCTGTGAGTTCTCTTGTGTCGTACCCTTGTTTTTCTTTTTGTGGCCCTTTTGGGAAGAAGATTTTGCAGATTCCCCACCCTCCATATCTTTGGACTTTTTCCCCTCCTCCTGCTTACCAGGATGAGTTTTGTCCTTATGGGACACTCGATGTGACACCCATAAGTCTGCTGCAATGGCCAGCTTCTTAGGATCTATCTCCTTCGAATCGGCCAAATGCTGCTTAAGCTCCGGGGAAGAAGAAGCAAAAATGTGTTCCAGCATGACAAGATTTATCATGCCGTCGAAGGTAGAAACCTTATAGCCTTCGACCCAGCCAGTTAAGTTTTTCAAAGATTCAGCGACATAAGATACCCAAGTACCACCTTCCTTTTTCTTATACTCTCGAAAACGCTTTAAATATTGGGCCGGAGTCTTCCCAAACTTTAAAATGAGAGTCTGCTTTAACATTGCGAAATCAGCCCGCTCAGCCTTCGACATTTCTATAATGGCACTACAGCCAGAATGGGGCAGTCTACTGAGCAACCACGCAATCTTATCAGCATTGTCAACTTCCTGGACCTCGCATGCATACTCAAACGCATTCAGCCAGTCCATAATGTCATTCCTCTCTTCATACACACTGAGCAGATCTTTTGGAAACCGTGGATGAGAGGAGGCCCCAGACCCATGTCCAGGACCCTTGGATCCATTTGCAACCTGAAGCTTGGCCAGTTCCAACTGGTGATCCCTGTCTTTTTGTTTTTCTGCCTGTTCGATTTTTAGTTTGGCTATGCTGAATTCAAGCTCCTGCTGCCTAAACCGCAGCTCTTGCTTCTTGAATTCAAGCATAGCCTCCCCATCAGCACTGGCAGAGGAAACATTAGACAGCTCGTCCTCCCTGTCCTCGTGGTCGCGGTGGAACAGTGCGGCGGCAGAACCGTCGGTTCTACCAGTGAGAGCAGCCCCACCACCTTCCGCACTGTCCTCTGAAGTAATAGCGTCAAGCTGCGCTTCTTGCCACGCCACGATTCTTTGGATCATTTCCAATTTCGTGCCTTGAGAGGAAACACCTCTCTCCGCACACATCTTTTTCAGCGTTTCTGATTTGGAAGCATTTAAAGTTAACAACGTACTTGTTTCCATACTGTTTGATAGGACTATGGCCTTTTTAAAGTTATACTATAACAATTCACTACGTGTACTGTTTGGAATAACCTGAAATGCCTTAGTTCGAGCGCAACACTGGATACCTTCAGTCGTATCCCACCGATGTACACCAATTTGTTAAGACGGATTTCTGAACTCTGTCCTGGTGGCGCAGAAGTTCAGAAGGCCAACCTAATTACTTGGAACAGGGTAACCTCTGGACAAGCCAGACCAATCAAGGTAGCGATCGCGGCGGTCAAGACTAGGTCTCAAGAGGGGTGAGGGTGACTGAAAGCCCGCAATGAGCACACAAAGCAAGAGCGCTAACAAACTACTCCAAACAGTTGTTATATCAAAAATAGATACACATTTATTTTAAGGCCTTTAAAATAATGACCGTAGCGAGAAAATCACAATATCACAATATTAAACCAACACATACCATATCAACACAATATATATACAAATACACAGTCGCAAGCGTTTAAAGCACGAAATATGTAGTCCACCTGCCAGGGAAGGAAAACAGGCAGTGCGATAATGCTTTCGACTTAGTTCGCCTTCATAGGCACCTAACTAGATGGAAGTCCGAGCCCTGCGAAGAGTGGAGCCTTGTGCTCAAAGTACCTGCCACGCCGGTGCCGACGGGCACAAGGGGAAGCTCTTCGGAGGAAGTCAGGCGGTTCACGTTAGTGCACAGCAGAAGAAGAACAGGTTCCGCAACTCAAGCGCAGCCTCCACAGCGGGCAGAAGCAGAGCGCGAGCGCGGCAAAAGGGTGCTGTTTTTACACAGCAGGGAAAAGCAATGGGATACTGCAGGAGGGCGACCAGATCCTAGATATACTACTCACCGGTCCCCGAAGCAAGCAGACCCAGGCTTCTCCACGATAGTTTCAGCAGCTGGCAGGTTCAGAAGAGCAGGAGACGCTTTGTAGTCGTGTAGAGCAAAAAGACATCCCAATCGACGAAACCAGCACAGTTTTGTTGCCGCACAGGACAACGGAGCGGCCGTGTGTATTCGAGCCAAATGAACCCTCCTCCCTTCAGACCTGGGAACGCCAAGCGTACGAAGCGTGGGAGAGGGACAAGGACTCGCAATACAACACAACCTGGCGGCGGTTGCAGAGCCAAACCCCTTTGTAAGCTGGTCAGTCAACTGGATGGCCCAGAGACGCTTCCGAAGGCTTACTTGGCGGGAGATGGTTGAAGATGCCGGGAATAGCTGTTCCTGCTATTCCAAAGGTCGAAGCACCAGTACAGGCCTTCTGGTTCGATCAAAGGAGGACAGGGGCTCTCCGGACGACAGCAGTGCAAAGGAGGATTCCTTCAGCGGGTCACCAGCGATTCCTCGGTCCAGCCTCGTAGTTGCAGGATACTTGGCTCCTGTATTCCTTCGTTCGTGAGAACTCAGGAGATCGACATGGTAGTGGTGTTTCCAGCCCCCTCTTATCCACGGTTCCCTTCGCGCCAAAACGGAGGGGAGCCAATGGGAGATCTGCTCATCAAAACACATACCATACGTGGACCAATCACGGACCACGGTGGTCCCAGGCATTCACACCACCCTAGACTCTCTGGCACCCAGGATGTGTATTGGGACCAGACATCCCAGCCCACACCCTGGAGGCACACAAACGACATGTAGAAGCCCGCGAAAGCAACCACGTTTCGCGGGAAAGTACATGCCCAAATAAGGAAGGCCCCGGGTCGCCGGACCTGGGGAAGGTGAAGGGAGCAAGACGGTCAGTGGACAAGACAAAGGAGCCTCGCGGCCTGGCCATTTTGGGAGCCAGGCCACCATTTTGGGTTCAGTGCAAAAACGTGCTCAGAACGCCAAAAGGAGCTCAAAATAAACAATACGATCGCTGCCACCATTCGAGTCCCTGAATGACTTGCACCGATCAAATACATTCCTAAAAGAGTATCTAGGGCCTGTAGAAGGCTAGAGACCCAAGAGAGCTGTAACTTAGCTTACAGTGCCCTCTTGTGTCGTGTTGCACTAAAGCTGCGACACGATAGAAGAAACTACGGGAAACCATGTTCCCCGGTACTGACTGTCTTAAGGGCATGTCAGTTTCCCCGTAAGAAAGGAGCGAAAGCCCAGAGAAGTGCGGCAGAAGGCTGTACTTCTCTGGCAAAGTCAACAACAAGGTTAAAAACAATAGCAAAAAGTTTAGGGGTTGCCACATGGAAGGAAAATTCCCTACAATTACGAAATCTTTCCTAACATGGTCTTGTCTACTAAACTCACCTAACATGAGTATACTTATTGCCTCTGTCAATTTCATGAATAACCTTTGTTTGCCTATGACAATAGATGATTAATTTGATGAATTTTAATTTCATGAAAAATTTTATAGATTTTGAATTATTGTATAAAATCATTTTTGTATGACAATCTTGTAAAAAATCATAAATGATTAAATACAAGTAAAATAAAAAAAAAAGAAAAATGTTTGATACATTCTCTGTAGCCCACCCAATTCCACTAACAACAGGTCTTACTTCTGGTAGATCAGTGTATTCCTTATGAAAGTTTGGCCAGAAGTATATTGTTGGGACCTTTGGTTTGATAATGAGCATGACTGACTTTTCATCAACACTGATAAGCAATTTTTGGTGCCATCTTTTTGACTAGTTTTGTAGTTCTTTCATGCTTTCTGTTATAAAGCTTTTTTGTCCAATGTTTTAACATCCTGGGGTTGCCAGATGTGTTTTGGCCATTCTAATGTAATCTGTTTTGTCTAAGATCACACTATTATCACCCTTGTCCGCTTCTTTTATTATTATCTCCTTGTTAGATTTAAGATTCTTGATTGCAGAACTCATAGCACTAATAACAGCATTAGAAATATCCAAAGTGTGCTTCACTAATATTTACTCCAATTCCGCTTATGTCACATTGACAGTTCATTTAGGCCTTTCAAGGTGGCGGATGAAAGAGTTCAAGAATTCAGATGGCACATCTGTTCAACATGCTGCCTTATTTTCTAGGTTAATTGATGCATTAACACTTCCCACAGCCGTGGCAGTAGTAGAGTGTGCAGCTCACACCAAGAATACAGACACACTCTCTTGAGGGAACGAGGCATCAGCTTAAGCAGCAAGAAAAACAACATATCTGGAATCCCTCAGTGTCCCCAGAGGTAATATTACACCAAGTAGAACTAAAGATTCCTTGCAATGCAATCCCAGTGACCCAGATTATCGAATTACAGGGACAGGCTGCCCAGCAAGAGAGGAGTTATGGAACAAAAGAGGGTGTTCTTGATCCCCCACAAATTTCATTTGGAGAGAGAATATTTCAGGAAAATCTGTAATGCCCCAGGAACTACTTACAGTTGCACTACCCAATGAATGTATCCAAGCCATACAGTGTAGCTGATTTACAGGAAGAATGCTTTGTTCCCAACCTCCAAAAGCATCTTGATAATTTAATACTTAATTGTATCAAATGCCAAATGTACACTACGGGCCACACCCTTAAGAAATTGAAGGTACCATTTCAACACCTCCACATTGACTACATGTAAATGTTTAACAGGTGCAGTAACATCCATTATCTAATTATTTTGCTGTGCCCGTTCTCTTTGTGGCTTGAAGCAAGTCCTTGTGTCCACTCTAATGGCAAATTTGCAGCTACATTTCTGGTATGTGAAGAGTTTTGCCGTTGAGGAACATGTGATGTCCCCAAATCTGATAATGGGACTCACTTCTTTAATCTGCTCTTCAAAGAAATGTCCCTTTTATTGGGTATATTGCACATGTTGTGCTCAGAGTATCACCTGCAAGCCAACAGTGTTGTGGAACACCTAAATGGTCTATTGAAACATTGTCCTGCAAAAATGTGCCTTGAAAAAGAGTTGGCTTTACTGTCTGCCTTTACCATTGTTTGCCGGGGTCAGATTATCATTTTACTCCACAGGAGATAGTAACAGGCAGGAGGCTGCATACTCCACTGACACCCGCATGCGTAGCTTCCGATCCACCAAATTCTGCACAGATTCTAGGTTATGAATTTCAGGGACATTTTAGGCACTTAACAAAATCTGTCAGATTTATCTCCTGCCAGATCAGGCCAAACCCAAGAAAGCTATAGCGACCTGTGAGGGACACACCAACAGAACAACAAGATTCAGCACTTCCACAGAAACAGCAGCTCTTCAACGGCAATAAAATATTCATCCGCAATTTCATAGAGAAGTGGTTCAACCCAAATTTGAAGGACACCGTCATCTACGCCACACCCACAGCAGTCATGGTTGCAGGTTGGAAGAGGTTGATTCATATAACACCCGGAAGGACATCAGATCCAAAGCCCCTTTCCAGTAATAGGAGAAGGAAAAGGGGGAGAAAAAGATGAGTGATATTGATATTTCTTTAAATTCTCTGAACTTAATGCACCCCTTTGGGCGGACAAACATTAACACTTTTTCACAGCATTCACGATCAACAGACAATGTTGAAAAGATTAAGCCTTGTATTATTTTTCCCTTTTTTCCTATCTCTTCCTTATGGTTGAATTTATACGGCTGTTTCTAGGGGTGGGTCTGTTGACGTCATTAACACTGCATGTGTACCAGTGAATAGTAGTATATCCCTGATCAGAATTAGAAGGGATGTTTCAAACCCAGGAGTTTATTTAGGTAGTGGCAAACATGTGCATCACCCTGAAAGTGAAAATATGTGTTACAACCACATGAAGGTAGTGGGAAAAGGGAAGTAAAGCAACTCTTGCTATGTGTTTTCTTTAATCCCCAATGCAACAGGCACACCCAGACTGTTTATACCACAGGAATTACCACCAGAAGGAGTACAATGTTTAGTGCATTTTGCCTTATGTAAGGTATTGATTCAGGGACACAGGGTACAAGCACAATAGGTAGAAGTTGACGCCACAGGTTGCACATACAGATTAGGAAGATAGAAGAGTCCGAGAATTCAAATAATCTTATACTGAACTATCAGACAGTAGGGCAGAGGTAAAGTGAAGATGTCTTAATGGTACCACCCCTGAACGGGTGTCCTGATGAAGTAGGACACAAGCATCATCAATGCAAAAACAAGACCTCAATTGCAGATAGAAAGGGCTGTTTATCACAGAGATGGGTGGGTTGAAGGACTGATTGGGTTCAAAGCAGTAGGGATGGTTGGACTATCAAAAAGTGCATTATCACAAACAAATTAGACCTGTTTTGTTATTTGGGAGAACTATGTTACAAAGTTACTTGGATTGGTCAGCATGAGAAGCCTACCCAACTACTGAAACTCTACACAAGTCTCCCCATGTTTCCTAGGCAATGGCAGCATGCATGTGGGGACTAATATATGGTGTAACAAGACAATCGATCTTCCAGACATCGAAGGGGGGGCAGCAGCCCTCATGGATGTCAATTGGATTTGTGGGGGTCTGGCCTACACCCAATTGCCAACACTCTGGAAGGGTGTGTGTTTCTTGGCAACACTGTAATATCCCATTCTCGTTGTCCCATATGTCAATCTCACCACAATCAGCAAGCACCCCATGTTGAAACCAGTGCACCTTATGCATCAGTGGGCCCGGTGCTCCTTGGGCTTGCAACACCATTGCTGTAGCAGTTATCCCTCCCAGGACTCTAGTAACAGACTAAATGCTATTTTGTATGTATTTATTTATTTATTGTGCATTTGTAAGGTGCTTATACATCTTGTACATTGTAACAATGAAAGATAGAGAAGACCTACTAGGCCTTGTGAGCAGATAGAGAGAGAAGGGATGAGGGAGTGGGGGGTAGGAGCTAGGTGTATCAAGAGGGAAGTGCTAGGGAGTAAGCAGCTGTAATGCCTTATTGGAATGATCAGCTGCTAATAAATAAGTACAGACCTGTGGTGGCATGGGCCAGTGGGTGCCAAGGCAAGTGCTGGGAGCGGGTAGAGGCTGTAGGTGATTGGCTTTGGGAGGCCAGGACCCAGGAGGCCACATAAGGGCCCTTATCACCATTTTAGCAACAGTGGGGTTCAGCAGAGGAGGAAGGACGCTCTGGCTCAAGGCCAAGAGGAAGGGGGAGGTTTTCCATAGGATGAAGCCTGCTGAGGAAAGAGTTCAGCCACCAGCTCGCTTGTTAGCGAAGCGCTTTACACACAGAGAGTTTGTGCCGGAGGAACGTAAAGATCTAGAGGGAGAGTATTTAGTATTCAGTAGTCTTCTTCAGTATTCATGAAGAGTTTAGGCTGTTTAGTAAAGCTAAAACATTTTTTGCTTCTCTTCTTGCTACCGGCTTACAGGCAGCAGCGAAATGGCTCCGAATTGGGAGCTCATCCAACTTGCAGAAAAAAACTAGCATAGACCAGGTGCTGTTAGAGGGTAACTGAGAGCAATTAGATTTACCACCCTCCAAAATAGAAACATACTCGACTTACTAACTGCCGTGGAGGGTGGCATCTGCACCAAGATAGGTAGTCCCTGCTGTAATTAAATACCTTCCAGTGACGCAGAGAAGGGCACCTTAACTGAAGCAGTCCACTCGCTACACACTTTTCACAATAGGGTTGAGAAGGAAGGGGGTCACAGAAAAAGATTGGTTTACGTCTTTGTTTTCGTGGGTACCATTGTGGATGGGTAATATATTAATATATAATATGTAATATAATAATATATGGGTAAAGTGCTGATTCCTGTTCTTGTTCTGTTGCTTATCCTTCTTTTTCTTGCCAGCTGGTTATGAATTACTGCACAAAGACGCTGCCCAAGGGAATGCCTATGATGTCAATTACACTTAAAACAGGTGATGTCACTTTTGAAACATGCACACACACAGACAGACAGATGGAATGGCGAGAATGAGTACCACATCGTTAGAATAGAGCAACCGATTGGTCTACCAGGAACACGTCCTTATCCTCCTTCCGACTCAAAGAACTATTGCAAAGAGTATGTTGACTGCACATGGGATGGGGTTACTGTGTTTGGGCTAATACCCCAGAGGAATATGCAGTGCAAGGAGGCAACCTGCACTATGTTAGTAAGATATGGGTACAAAAGACTGATGTAGACGCAATAAAAGAAGCATAAAAAAGTTTGATAATAAATTAACTAAAGGGGGAAAGGTAGGATGCAGGTGCAATACCTTAAACGTGGGAGGAAGTACAAGCTGTGGAAATTCTATTATCACAAACATTTTTGTCATTTTTAGTGTCAGTGTTTTTTTCATTTTATGCTGCAGTTCAAACAACTTTCTAATTGCATTCAGTTTTGCCACATTCTAGAGACCAATAGGCTACAGAGTATAGGGTGGAATGATGGGAAGCAAAGATATTGTTACTGGTTTTCATTGGCATAAAGGCCTCTTGCCACATTAGCTGAAGTCCTGCCATTTTGAACTAGGCACTTTTCGAGTGTGTTGACTTCTGTTATTTAGGGCACTTAGCCGTGGTTCTTGTTTCGGTGGGACGGCACATCTGGACCAATGAGGGTATGCCATTTTAGTAAATGTTATATGTATACATTTGGCCTATCAGGATGGAGTACTTTCAGCTGCCTGCAAAATTAGGTATTTCATAGGGAGCTGCACTTATGATGGTCATGGGTAATGTACTATCAAATAGTGCATACTAATGTATATTGCGTTTAGATTTCTATATAGGTGGGAAACAATAGGGAACGTGGGGTTAACATGTACTTGGTACTTGCAATCTATTCACATTTTGTGTTTTTTGTCTTAAAATACTGTAATTCAATGTGGGCCAGTCAAGAGCATTTTCAGATTTCAGTTCTACGGAGCTGACTGACCCTCGCACGTGTAATTTGCATGTATTAAAGATGTTTTTCTTACACATTGTGCACTCCATTAATGCTTCCTTGGATTGATTTTTCCATTCACTTTTTGGATCTACCATACAATGGGGCTCATTACGAGTTGCGGAATTACCATTAACGCAGTGTTGTCTGGCAGAATTACCGCTATATTACACATTTTTAGGAGAGCGCGCACACCATTGATGGTAATGGTAATTCCACCCGGCAGAATTACCGCCAAAACTGAGCCTGCAATGGTAAATCCAATCATATACGGTGGAATTACTGTTGCTATACTTTCGTTGCTAACTAAACTGTTGGCAGAAATAGCGACATCACCGGAACGGGAAGCACATCTGCTGCCATTTTGAAAACCCAATCCGATCTGAATCCACCGCTTCCTATAGCAAACCACAGCAAAAGTATACATCCAAAGCTAAGGTGCCTGAACACAGGCTCAGAAATCCTAAATTCAGTGAGGCAGAGCTACAGGTTCTCATTGAACTATATGGCAGCCCCCACTGCAAAACATAAGGGCAGCGGAGGTCAACCATCTGGGCGTCCATCTGCCAGAAGGTGACAACTGTGGGCACAGCCCACTGGGATGGGGATGGGGAGGACTGCAGAAAAAGATGGAATGACCTCAAGGTCAGGGTGTGTGCAGCCTCTTCTCACAACACCAGCCAAAGTCATTGGCCACAGAGGGGCCACCATGGAGTGCCTTGTCTTGAACTTGTGGCTAGCTCCATTCTCCACATTGAGAGGTTTGAGGGAGTTGGTGGAGCTGAGACCAGAGCCAGCTGCCAAGACCAATCTGGTGAGTGTGAATGCCCCCTCGATCCCCCCAGACCCACCCCACTCCAGACAATGCACTGGGCATGCATGCCAAACTGGGCCAAACTCTTTAAAATATGCAAGGAGCTTGCCAACCCTGCTGCAGTTTCTACCCCTTCCCTTGCCTCCAAGGTTCTGTGCAATGCCCTTGACTCTCACTTTATCTAAAAAACCCAGGACATCCTGTCCACCGTCTGCTCCCCTTCCCCTCCTATTCCCTCTCAGCCTGTGCTTGCTGACCCACCATTAAACACCCCCCACCATCCTTCTCGTCCTTTCCTCTTTTCTCCCCTGATGAGGTTGCTAGACAAGTCCGATCTATGAAAGCCTCGTCAAAACAGGTTCATCCCTGTTCCTCTAAAACCATTAAGGACCACATTGACACTCTCACTCCTGCCCTTGCCGATTTTTGCAACCACTCCTTTGCCTCAGGATCCTTCCCCTCCCCTATAAAGCACTCCCTTGTGCATCCTCATTTCAAGAAACCCACAGCTAATCCTTCCTGTTCTGCCAACTATCGCCCAATTTCCATTACTCCCTTTCTGGTAACTCCTGGAAAAGCTGGTCATCTCTCAGCTTAACCTTCCTTCCGATTCTGTTGGCTGTCTCCATGACCACCAGTCTGGCTTCAGAGTGGCCAGAGGCACCGAAACTGCTCTCCTGAACATCCGTGAAGATATGCTCTCCAACCTTGACTCTAACATTCCCTCTGTGCTCATCCTACTCGATCTCTCGTCTGCCTTTGACGCGGTCAACCATACCATCATGCTCAACCGTCTAGGTATTAACCTGGGTATCACTGATCAGGCTCTTGCCTGGCTGACCTCTTTCCTCTCTGAGAGACCCTCCCAGGTCCTACTCGGGTCCTTCCTATCATCTATCTTCCTCTCTACCTGTGGTGTTCCCCAGGGGTCTACCTCTCGCCCTGGCTTTTCAACCAATACCTGGCAACTCTCGCCCACTGCATTGCCATTTTCTGCTCAAAATCCCAGTGCTACGCTAATGACACTTAACTCATGTTCAGGCTGCCCTCGGCCACCTCCTCTGCCTCTCTCATCTCTGATTGCCTCACTGCCATTCAAGATTGGTGTGCCACCAATGATCATTGTCTGAATGCCAGTAAGACAGAGATCCTCCTCATCGGCACACCTTCACCATCCTTTCCCCTCACTCTCTGGCCGGCCTCCCTTGGCCCGCCTCCTACCCCCACCTGCGAGGCTAAGAACCTCAGGGTAATCTTTGACTCCACACTTTCCTTCTGTATCCGCATCTCTGACGTCTCTAAAAAGTCAAACTTCCTACTGCACCTCCTCAGAGGTACTCTGCCTTTCCTCACCTTACCCCAGAAGCTCACTGTCTCCCAAGCTCTGGTTCTCTCTAGGTTGGACTATTGTGACAGCCTCTTCCTAAATCTACCTGCCTCTCTTTTGCGCCCTCTGCAAATAATCCAGAACAGGACTGCAAGAATTGTCCTTGGCCTCAAGCCCTGTGATCGTATTTCTCCAGCTCTGAAATCGCTCCATCGGCTCCCAGTGGATGCAAGGATTACATTAAAAACCCTCTGCATTGTCCACCAGGCTTTCTCAGGCCTGGGTCCAAAATATCTTCAGCTATCCCTCTGCAAATACCTTCTGTCTGGAGCGCTTTGTTCCTCTATCTCTAACTCCCTCAGGGTCAGTTGTTTTCCAAAGAAATTAGCTGGGGGTAGATCTCTCTCTTCGGCTGGGTTCTCCCTCTGGAACAGCCTCCCTGCCACTCTAAAACTTGAGGAGAACCATCTCTGATTCCGGAAGCACCTCAAGACCTTCCTCTTTGCTTCTGCCTTCGCCCCCCTCTCCCTTGCTGATCTGCTCTCTCTTGGCATTGTGCACCTGACTACCTTCTGCCCCCTGGGCCCAGGTACCTGCTCACCCTGCCACCGTCCTGCACTTTCACCTGGTCACCCCTTGCACTGGGGACTGTATCTGTACCCAAACAGTCCCCCTCACCCTCATTTTCTTCTTTTCTGCACTTATCAGACTTATCAAGTCTGCTGCCGTAAACACAACACTTGCCACTTGCTGGCTGCACTACCATTGTTTATTGCCTCTATTATTCTATTTATTTTTATGTATTATTATTTATCTGTTTCTCCTCTGCTCCGCACTTTCCACTCTCACCCTTCCATGCACTTTTTCCACTTTCCCTTTCCCATGCACTTGCACGTTCTCAATGTCACTGGGCCTAGTAAGATCGTTGTTTTGTTTCTCCCGTTTTCCTCCCTTGCCTCGTCACGCTCTGAAACACTTGTGTGTGAGCACAATACAAATAAATTATCATATTATATCGTATCATGGGTGCACATGCAACTATGTGCAGCACCTACATGTGCTGAGAAAGGCCAAGTGCCAAAGTGGACCCTTAGCCCAACCGTATGGAAAGGCTACCATGGCACCATAATGGGCAAAGAGCACCTGCCAATGGGATGTACACCCTCATGAACCACTCCATCCACCTTGCTGTGGTCATATGCAATGGCCTGCAAACAACCATGCCCTTAAATCCACATGTGTGGGATGTCCTTCCACCATGTAGCATGTGTGACTAGCAAGATAATGTACATGTGCACATGTTGACTGACAGCATGTAATTTCTCACCCAACCTGTTTGTTGCCAATTAAGGGGGAGGAGGTGGAGGAGGGTGAAGAGCCACCAATATCCCATGGCCGGACCTCCAGGGCTACACCATCAGCCACAACCCCTGCACCACCGAGCGATGGAGGGGCAGGTGAAAGGGACAGTAAGCGACACCAGGGTCCAGCAGCTCCACACCTGCCAGTGCCAGCACCAGTACTGCACTCTTTGGAAGTGAAGGGTACACAGACACAGGGACTGCACCCCTGTCACCTCCAACTGCCCCTAATAGCCGGCCAATGTGAAGGTGATGTGGGAGCCGGTTTCTGGCAGGCGTGCAGGAGACACTGTGTATCCAACCACCCAACAGGTCCAGGAAACACTCTGGTCTACTGAGGGGGACAGCCAGCATCATGGGCAGCATGGCCAGGGCAGGAGACCGAGGGTGACTCAGACATCGGGTCCTATGGGTCATCGTGCTTCCGTCCCACTCTACCCCCTACCCCTCAACACATTCCCCATGCTACATAGGATGATGCACTGATAAGAAAGCTGGACATGCTGGAACAGTGCCAGGTGTACCTGGAAACACTAGCCAACATGCAGGTCCTCCACGTCCAGGCCATTCGGGTAATCTGTCCAGGGTGCCACATGCAGGGTTTTGAGGGCCATGGACTTTGACCAATATCAGGCAGTTGCAACATCTGCTGCCCTGACTGTCAATGGGCAGAGGGCGCAGGACTTAACAGTTGGCATATCAGGCTTTCCTGAGGCCATGCAGGCCACCATGCAGCTCAGCATGCAACATATCCGCGGGCCAGAGTTTGAGCATTCCAGCTCTGTCACCTCCATAGAGGGCTCATTGCCCAGCACCCCAAGGTATTGCTCAGTATGCATTCTAGCCCAACGGAACTGGGGGACAACAGTAATGGAAAGAGGCCATGCAAGTGACTGGACATTTGTAGACAGGCTCAAGGGTGTGTTTGGGATGGTGCTGTGAAAAGGGGGAAGTTGGGGGGAGGGTGTCTTGAGCATGGTGTTTTCGGAAGGGGGATGTGGGGAGGAGGAGGTGGGGAGGGTGTGTTGGGGATGGTGATGTGGAGAGGGATGGGATGGTGTGTTGGGGATGGTGTTGTGGGGAGCAGACAGGTGGGGAGGGTTTGTTGGGGATGGTGATGTGGGAAGGGATGGGATGATGTGTTGGGGATGGTGTTGTGGGGAGGGAGAGGTGGGGGAGTTTGTGGTGGGGATGGTGTTGTGGGGAGCAGACAGGTGGGGAGAGTGTGTTGGGAATGGTGCTATAGTGAGGCCATAGGGAGGGGGGAGTTGGGGGAAGCAGTCTTGGGGATGGTGTTGTTATGAAGGGGGTTGGGGGAGGGTGTGTGGGGGATGGTATTATGAGGTGGGGGGAGGTTGTGGGAAGGTGTGTTGGGGATGGATTTGTGGGAAGGTCAAAAGTGGAGGTAGGGTGTGTTGGGTGTCTGCACATTTTCACATTAAATATGAGTTCACCTGAAGCAATTCCAGGACATTCCTATGATAATATATACAGTGGTGCATGGCATGTTAAAGAAATGTGCTAATTAAAAATTGTCCATGAGTTCCTGATGAACCATTCATCCAGCTCTGCCCTCATCCTGGCCACGACATGCAGCTGCATCAGCCACAAGCAGTGTATCCGCCTCTTCAGGGGGTGGCATCTCCACTTAAGGGGGTAGAGGGACATTCCTCCTGAGGCCCACATTGTGCAGCATGGCACAGACACGCACAATATTGCAAACCTTTTCAGGCCTATACTTGAGTGGCCCTCCAGTCCAGACTACGTAAATGGGCCTTCAGGGGAAAAGGTTCTGCTCAATACAGAGCCTGATCCTGTTGTGTGAGTCATTTTAGGCCACCTCCTGTGTCATCTGTGGATTCCACACAGGTGTCATGAGCCACAGCAGCTGGGATCCAGAGTCACCTGCAATGACAAAGTCAAAGGTGTCAGTTAAAAGTAATTATGGATGTGTTGCCATTTAATACAGCATATTGATTGACATTCTGTGCATGCATTCTATGTCTCATTGCACCGTGTGTCTTGCTATCACAGTATGTGCACATGGACTCTATCAATATTTGCATTGTTGTGTTACCCCATGCACACAGCTCACTGCCAGCAGTTGCCATTTCTAGGGTCTGTATTGCTATAGCAGGATGCCATGGTGCCTGTTTTAGGCCTATACATTGCTCTCATGAATGTGCCCTGGTTGGTTAGTTGTACCTTAGCGGGTTTCTGTTGTCTGCATCTATTCCATGATGACATCTTATATCTGAGTGATGAAAAACTGCCAGTGTTACTTTTCTTTGGTATTGTGTTGCTCTTTGTGGTACAATGATTAGGGATGCATTATGTTGCATGGTGGTGCCTGTATTCATGTGCGTGTGTGTTGGTAGGTTGTTGTGCCAATGTGCATATGCATATTCATGCAGCATTGTACATCATGTCCTAGTCCTTTGTGTAGTAGGTTGTCATTTGTGTGTTGAGAGGGCAAGTCCTGGATTTACATGACGTTGTGAGGGCATTAATTTGTCTCTTTTGCCTATGCACCCTCTTCACAATACTTTTCTGCAGTTCAGCAAATTGACATTAAGTGATGACACTTGTACTCACCCACTATCCACATACATTGGCCTCTGTACCTCTCCATGTATCCAGGCAGTTTACTGTTGCATAGGACCATGTCATTGTGGGTGGAACCAGGGGCACAACATTGTGTGATGTAGAGTTAAGGATCGCAGGTCACTTGGACGTGGAGTGAGTGATAGTTCTTCATGTTGCGGTACACCGCTTCATGTGCCTGGGTGGCCAACAATGCCACATGGGTGCAGCCCAGGGCGGCAATGACGTTTAGCATGTGTGCCACAACATAACACTGTGCCTTCATGGATTTCTACTGGGCTGGGGTGGTGGGCAGGGCGATATACCATCACATATGGTGCAGTTTAGCTTCCAGCACCTGTCCAGGCACAATATAAAATGTTGGCTGCGACATGCCGTGCAGCATGGCCACGGAGTGCTGAAAGGGGCCTGTTCCCAGGAATTGCAGGATGGATGCCAGCTTCACCAGTGGGGGCACAGCAGTTCTGTTGTTAATCCTGCTCTCAACGCTCCCCTGGATAATGGCGAGCGGCTCATCTGTGGTCTGCCTTTTCAGCCGGTACAGGATTACCAGCTGAACGTACATGAGGGTCCAGGGAGAGGCCTGACCCTTGGAATGGGTGCTCACCTTCCATGACCTTTCCTCCTACGCCTCCCAGCAACCTGTGCCCTGTGCAGTCAGCGGTGATACCGTCGGTGTAATTACCATTGAGGGTATTACCAGCAACTCATAATTAAGCGGAATGGTAAATGTGGCAGTAATTCCATTACCACCACTTTGTCTGTATTCTGCTGAACTCTTAACTTAATGACCTCCAAATAAGTAGCTTAAGTAAGAGCCTAAGTCCTTTCACAATTTCTTTTGAGCCTAGTACATTTTGTCTTACTTAAGGTACTTATTTAGATTAGTGAATCAGCCCTTTATATATTGTGCCTGCATGCTAGCACTAGGCATGGTTAAGGGTAAGACAATGGGGCTCATTCCAAGTATGTTGGTCTGGAAACAACGGTGCCAGTAAGCTTACCGGCATACTACAAATCTGCTTGTCGAAGCCGCTGTGCCCAACGGGGCAAAACCTGCTGGACACAGCGGCCACGCTAGGCAGACCATCATGGAATAACAGTGCCGGTGCTCCCGTGGTCCCCATTCCCATGGAGTCCCATTGGACTCCATGGGAATGGGGACATACAATTTATCAGTGCCTGACTTTCTGGAACACTGCGGTTGTAATACCCCGGTGTTTCCAGCAAGTCTGGCGCTGGGAAATATTTAGGGGTCCGGCGGCAACCTGCCAGTAGTACCGGCATGGTTACTGCCAGACTCGTAATGAGCCCCAATGTCTTTATGCCATTTCAGAAAAAATACTTTTCTTAATAACTTTCAAAAACATGCATGAAAAAATCTGAAACTAGTCCAAAGAAATCTTTTGAGGCAGCCACCTCTGCATGCAAAATGTCAAATGTGTACATTAATAGCTTCATAGTTTAGAAAATGTTCACTTTTATTGCCTTTTGAACAGCTTTTAACATGTGGTTTTCCCACAGGAAAACAAATATTGTTTCAGCCCAAATATCTCAAAAATGTCTGCTTTGATCTTCCTATTTTTTCAGGTGCCTTGATTTTAGCTGGACATGTGCTTTGAAAAATAAGTGTGAAATTCCTTCCCTTCAAAACTGCCAAATATCTCCTAAACACTCTTCTCTTCTCTAAACTGGACTACTGTGCCAGTATCCTCTGTAGTCCCATTGATAAGATTATTAACTTTGCTATCAGTACACTCTTTGAAATCACTTGCTTCATCCCTACTTCTGCCTATTACCAACAAGTTGACTGGCTGATTTTGCCAAACAGGTCTAAATTCAAATTTCTCTTAATAATGCATAAATTAACCCATGGTAAGACTACTGTAGTTATCCTCTTCTATCAACTCCTACAAACCCTCTTGCAGCATTCACTCTGCCTCCTACACCACCCTTGTGGCATCCCGCCCACCCTGTGCTTCATCTCACTTTTGCTCTTTCATTGTTCTTGCTCTACTTACTTGGAGCTCCTTCCCCTCTGCAATTTGATACATGGTACACATCGATGTATTCAAGAGCAAATTGAAAGGCCACCTCCTTGCTTCTGAGCTATTCTCTTGACTCACCTCTCCAGCCTTACTACTAACACCTTCCTTCTCTGCTAACTGGATTCCTCTTCCCTCTCTTTTTCCCACCACACTAGCACTTGATAGTTTGAGGTCGCAGATCATGTTTAGATGGCTAGACTGTCTACCTGCTGACACTTTCTTCTCCTAAGTTTGATCATTGTATGTTGCCCGGTATCTGTCTAATATATCCCTTCTCAAACCTGGTCATCATGCCACACAAACTTTCTCCATTGTAAGAGGCTCACTGCTGCCTGTTAATCTGCTGCATTACCTTTTGTATGCTATTTTGTGACCAAAGAGCTTGTTTCCCTGTGAGTATGTATGCATATAAATGAATAAATACATGTTGATGTGCTAATAACTAGGCGTTGGCGACAGTTGGGGGTGGTGTTGCATGTTATCTAAGGCGATAGGAGATACTAGTGGGAAGTTGGTTGGTTGGCAGAAGGGGAAGAGGACCTTACAATGCAAAACCACCTGCAGCCCTGCACTCTTTTAACACCCCGTATTACAGACAGGTCCCATTTCACTAGCTTGCTCACTTCAACACTGTCAAATTCTCTCTCACTCTCACTTTTACTCACACTCACTATCACTATGTCTCTGATATATTGAAACCTATATACAAAAAAGCAAGGAAAGCTTTTGTGAGTTGGCAGATGAGAGAAATTAGCAAAAAAGCTAAGGTTTACTGAAAAATGTCAACCCTACTTCTATCAAAATGATCTCCCTATGTGTTAACTTGTAATGGATCACTTATTTATAAAGGAAAATAATAAACTTAAAATATGCAGAAAATGTAACAATGAGAGGCTAATTTTCATTTTAGCAGCAACATTAATGAAAGGAGTAAAGGCCTTGCGTAAGACTTTTACTCCGTCAATTAAGGTCACGGCTCAATTGTATGGCAGATAGGAAGGGCGGAATTCAACTTGTGTTCCCCCCATCTCCTTCCTCTGCCATACAAATGCTCCAGGATTTGCTTTGGCATGAATTGTCATGCTAGTGTAAATGCTGGTGATCCCTGTGGTGACCACCTGCTTTATGCACCAGAATAAAACAGGCAGACGCATAGGGATCCATTGTAAACACTTGCATGACAAGCAGCATTTAAAATTCTAATCGAACCCTGCCCAACATGGGAGCAATGGACATATATTTTACCAAAATGTAATGGCATTTTTTTATTGCAAAATGTAGTGGCATTTTTGTTGCCAGCAGTAATATTGCATATATATATATATATATATATATATATATATATATATATATATATATATATATATATATATATATATCAGTGAAAAAAACTTTGTTAAAGGGACGTTATGGTTAAGTTGCGCTACTAAAAACCTATGAGATTCAGTGAAAAAACTTTGTTAAAGGGACGTTATGGTTCCAAGTAAAACCGAAAAACCCTTGAAATTCGCCAGTTATGGTAAGCTAAGCAACCATAACTCGCGCCACCACCGTGCATGTTTATGTACTTCTCATGAAATATGTGTAGAAGGGATTCTTATTATGTTGCGAAAAAAGTGTCAAGAATCATTGCAAGAAATATACCCTAATAAGTGCATTGAACGATGCATTGATATAAATAGCATCCTATTATGGGGTTCTATCTAGTATAATAAGCTGCTCATACAGAAACATAACATTGTGTGCAGCGTACAAGATGAAGGTATGATATTCGTACGTAATGTTAATATGTTGAATAATTAAATGATAATTGTTTTCTTAACAAATTTTTGTGTACTGTGAAATATGTAATAAGTAGCTAATAAAACCCATGTATTACATAATTGCATTACTATAGACAAAACACAAAGACACAAGAACACATACCAATATGGGTATATACAGGGAAAGTGAAGTTAGCAAAAAAGCACAAGTAGTAGCAGAAACAATTCATAACTTAACTGATTAGATTCATGCAAATAAATGATTGCTCTGTTTCAAAGCTGCTATTTAGCCTATGTATATGTATCACTTGATGTGATTGGACCCTAAGGAAAGTAGTGTGAGTACAATGTATACAAATATGACCATATACAGGGAAAGTACAGCCATAAAAAAAAACAACAGAACTATCAGAAACTGCTCATAAGTCTAGTGATTATCTTTATGCACAAAAAGGATTGCTGTCTTTCAAGCTTGTGTTTTCCCATATGTATATGTTTCATATGATGTGACTGTACTCTAAGGGAATTACTGTAAGAACCTACTAGAAGGATATGTCTACAAATAAAATAAAATTCTTAGTTTCTGACTGCTACTGAAGAAAACCATGTGGCCTAGATATGTCAGCAAAAGAAAAAATAGTGAGCCAGACATGTGATGTCATCAGTGATGTCATCAATGACATTGGTGATGTCATCTTTGATGTCCTGGGTGTTAGTCTTAGCAGTGCACGGTGGTGGCGCGAGTTATGGTTGCTTAGCTTACCATAACTGGCGAATTTCAAGGGTTTTTCGGTTTTACTTGGAACCATAACGTCCCTTTAACAACGTTTTTTCACTGAATTTGATAGGTTTTTAGTAGCGCAACTTAACCATAACGTCCCTTTAACAAAGTTTTTTCACTGAATTTCATAGGTTTTTAGTAGCACAACTTAACAATAATGACTTTGACTTTATATACATGTCATATGGAACTGACTAGATCTCTTCTTATGAACTTGATGTCCGCAAACTTATTTAATGTTCGTGGACATGTTCGGAGCACAGTACCACTACCTAAAAACTGTGTGGGGGGGGTATGTTTGATTGTTATATCATAATATAGGAACATTTAACAAATTCAAAAAGCAGCACACAAACACATTATATATAGTAATACATAAGAAATGTAACCCATATATGTAACACACTAACCATTCATTTAAATACAATATGTTCTGAAATGGAATATACTACAAGAAGATAAATTGGCTTCCAACATAATTACCTCACAGACACAACAGAACTGAGAACAACACCAGACCCACTGAATACATAGGACTTATCTTACCAGAAATAGTAAGTGTACTTCATTTTACTCATATATTTATAAACTTTCTGTATTATATTAAAAAATATATTATCTTTTTTTTTTCTCACAGAAATGTCTAGTACTCTGGAATGGCTAGAGGACAATTTCCCACATGAAGAAATGTCACAAGATAGTGAAACTAATGGTAAACACTTTATAATATAAACCATTTATTTATTAATTTTTTTATATAGATTTAACATATATATATATTTTTTGTACAGAGCATACCAAAATAGAAACAAACTTCAGAAAACCCTGTTATGGATAACAGTCTTCACAATATAGAAGAAAAAATTGATGTATTGTTGGCTAATTTTAATAATTTAAAAACTTTTGTAGAAAATCATTTCAAACCAAAAACCTCGTACCATTGCCCCACATGTACTTGTCCCTCCTCACCATATCCCTGTCAATTATCCCCAAACCCTCTCCATAATCCAAAACGTTTTGATGAGACTTCCATCCCTTCTTCACCTAATACCAATCATGTTGAAACCCCAAATTCTCCTGTTTTTGTTTCTGTTTCTGCCTCACCTTCTCTGTCATAAATTATTAATATATGTTAAATAAAGTTTAATTTTTATATTGTATTGTGAATAGTTTCCGTTTTTTAAAAAAAAAACAATAAAAGTGTCCGCGGACAGTGCGAGTGTTCTGAAATGTTCGTACATAAACGAAAATGGAGGTGTCCTGAAGAACACCACACCTGTTCGTACTGTTCGCTAGCAACATGAAACTGTACTAAGAACACACGCGGTGTCCTGAATTGTTCGTAAACAAACAAAAATTAAAGTGTCCTAAAGAACACTATACCTGTCCGGTACTGTTCGCTAGCAAGTTCAAACTGTTCTAAGAACGCTATTGGTGTCCTGAAATGTTCGTACGTAAACGAAAATGGAGGTGTCCTGAAGAACACTATACCTGTCCTTACTGTTCGCTACCAAGTTTAAACTGTTCTAAGAACACACGCGGTGTCCTGAAATGTTCGTTTCACGTGTGACGCACTTTTAATTACTTCAGAACCCGAACAGTGTCCGTAGGACATCAATGCGCATGCGCTAACCAATCTCCGTGCACTTGGTGTCCTGCGGACAGGCGCTTCCTTCGCGGACTAGTTCGCGAACGGATCATATGACCGTGCCCACGCTCATCGTGTGTCCTGAAATACGGACACTGTTCGAGTCCCCAAACAATTTAAAAGTACCTTTTCAGTTAATCCATAATATTTTTCAATAAAATGTCACCATGGCACAAGTCCCACATAGCAATCTTGAGTTTCTATATACCTTTTGAAACTTTTCGATCCTTTTTTTGTGTTCGATCTGTCCGCGGACAGTGCGCATGTCCGCGAACCGCGCACAAGCACCCCTATAAAAGACCACGCCCAAGAGCTTATTCCCATTGTGTTTCTGGCTATTCTTCAGAACACAGTGATTTTTGCTGCCACCTGCAGACTACACCATCATCGAGATGGCATCCTTGGCTGCTGAACTGCCACTTGGTGCTGCACCTGCTTCAGCACCACCCCCACCCCCTCCACCACCACCACCTCCCCAAGGGCCTGAAGAGGGGAACAGGAGTGAGGATGCGGAGGAGGAAGAAGAGGATGATGAGAATGAGGTAGAGGAAAACCCTACTACCCGCACTAGGCGTGAGTCTTGGGTGTGGCGGTTATTTACCATTCATGGTAATGTTCCTAAGGCTCGTGCGAACCGTGTTACCTGCAATGAGTGCAAAATGATATTCAGTCGCGGGAAGCACGGTAAGTACAGCTTTGGGACCACTACTATGAAGCGACACCTGAGGTCATTTCACTCTGGGGCTATTCGCAGGGTTGTACCTTGCGAAGAACGTAGCAGGTTGATTTCCTCTACTTCATCCTCTGTTTCTGATCCTGTCACCACAAGGACCACCTCTGTGGGACAGCGTCTTCCTCAAGCTGCCTCACAGGCCATACAGAATGCTGATGACCCTTACCTTTCCAGGGTCACAGTTGTATGTATGTACTGTGACACAGTACTCTGCAGGGGGGAGCGACTTCGGAGTGCTTTTGAGACTATCGTCTCAGAGCACGAGAAGACCTGCTCACTACCCAAATAAAACCCACTCTACATCTTCCTCTCTCAGCTCACCCTTTCTTATCCCTGTGGTTGGTGTCCCCCCCTTTACCCTCCTTTACCCTCCTCTCCTAGTGTGTCGTGTCTGAAAAACCAAAAAAAATACAAAATTACAAAAATCAAAAAAAATAAGGCTCTTTTCAGAGCCGCCTTTCCCAGTTAAAAAATAGAAGTGAAAATAAATGAAGCAGGGCTCTTTGTATTTTTTAGAAGTCCGCGGACAGTTCGTGAACATTAAAAAAATTGGGTTGCTACTCCATCACAAACATTGTAATTTTCTCTGGAAAGAAGTGGTGGCTCTGAAAAGAGCCTTTGGGTGGTGTTTGTAAGTCAAAAATTGTAAATGCTTAACATCTACTTCAAAATCATTGTTGTAATTCCAAAAAAGGTCGCAATGCATTTTGTACATTTCTCAGAAAAATCTGATTGCCAGCATAAGTAAGATGGACTCCATCTCTGCGAAAAATGTATGTACTACAAAACATAATAATTTCATTGTGAAAAGAAGACATGCCAAAATCTCTTAGAAAGGCACAAACAGCCTTATTAACATTGCGCCTTGCTTTTTCCATTTGTGGACCAAATGAAGAAGAACGAAGCAACATTTGTCTCTGCGCAATCCGTGAAAATATCACTTGAGAATTAGGAAACATGTCCATAACCTTCCTAAGTCCTTCTTTCATAGCAAATTGCAAAAAAATTCCAGTCACATGTCCTAAACTGTTCCCTCCACAATGAATTACAATTATGTCTGGATGTTGCTTTGTTTCCACTAAATTAGACCAAAAAATACACAGATAGAATACGCCAATTGGTATCTAACTGTCCCAAAATTATAAATTTGTGTTAAAATAATATAAACTGTTAGAATACTCCAAATGCTACCTAACAGCTCAAAGATTCTACAACAACTAATCAGATAAATGAATACCACTAAATTAGGCCAAAAAATACACAGTTAGAATACGCCAATTGGTATCTAACTGTCCCAAAATTTAACAATATCCAAATAGATAAATCAAAACCACTAAAATATATTAAAAAAATAGACAGTTAGAATGCGCCATTTGGTATCTAACTGCTCCAAAATTTTATAATATCAAAACAAATGAAGAATCTGTTACTGCTCCAAAAAAAATACAACAAAGCAAAGTCTAAAGCATTAGCCAGAAACAACAAGTGAACACTGAAAACAAACAAACAAATAAACTGTAGCATAACAGAAAAAGGGTTTTTTTTAATCCAACATGGATTTTCTTTTCTCCCACAGACCCAATGATTTTAGCAACAAATACAGAAACTGAGCAAATTGCACAGTACTCTGATTTGTACTCTACTAAATATGAGGGTCGAAAAAAAATAAAAGTATATTGCTTATACAATGTAATAAGTAATTACAAAATACTAATACTAACATGCTATTTTCTTTTATCACAGAAATGAAGAAGAAAAACATGGACTCCAATTACTAGACCAAACAGTAAGTATACAATAATAAGGACAACCATAGCAGCATATCACATCCATAGTATCTAATACCTTTGTTCCTTATACATTTGTTTTTCACCCAAAGTTATAAGCAAATATGAATGTGATATGCTGCGGTGGTTGTTGCCAGGGCATACAGTCATGGGTGCATGGCCAAATGGCCATGCACCCAAGACTCTATGCCCTGGCAACAACCACCGCAGCATATCACATCCATAGAGTCAAACATTTCAACTATGATCTATGGGAAACTTTTAATGTCCGCGAACAATGTGAGTGTTCTTAGAACACTTTGAACTTGCCAGCGAACAATATGGACACCGTTTTCAGGACACCCCCTACGAACATTTCAGAACAACGCGATAGTTCTTAGAACACTTTCAACTTAACAACGAACAATACGGACAGCGTCCTAAGGACATCCCCTACGAACACTCCCCGGACACCCCGAGTGTTCTTAGAAGCGTCTTCAGAACACCACCATCTTGTTTATTTGCGAACATTTCAGAACACCGCGAGTGTTCTTAGGACACATTCAACTTGACAGAGAACAATACGGACAGCGTCCTCAGGACACCCCCTACGAACATTCCAGGACACCGGGAGTGTTCTTAGAAGCTTCTTCAGAACACCACCATCTTGTTTATTTGCGAACATTTCAGGACACCGGGAGTGTTCTTAGGACACATTCAACTTGACAGAGAACAATACGGACAGCGTCCTCAGGACACCCCCTACGAACACTCCCCGGACACCGCGAGTGTTCTTAGAAGCGTCTTCAGAACACCACCATCTTGTTTATTTGCGAACATTTCAGGACACCGCGAGTGTTCTTAGGTCACATTCAACTTGACAGAGAACAATACGGACAGCGTCCTCAGGACACCCCCTACGAACATTCCAGGACACCGGGAGTGTTCTTAGAAGCTTCTTCAGAACACCACCATCTTGTTTATTTGCGAACATTTCAGGACACCGCGAGTGTTCTTAGGACACATTCAACTTGACAGAGAACAATACGGACAGCGTCCTCAGGACACCCCCTACGAACACTCCCCAGACACCGCGATTGTTCTTAGAAGCGTCTTCAGAACACCACCATCTTGTTTATTTGCGAACATTTCAGGACACCGCAAGTGTTCTTAGGACACATTCAACTTGACAGAGAACCATACATTTGTTTTTCACCCAAAGTTATAAGCAAATATGAGTGTGATATGCTGCGGTGGTTGTTGCCAGGGCATACAGTCTTGGGTGCATGGCCAAATAGCCATGTACCCAAGACTCTATGCCCTGGCAACAACCACCGCAGCATATCACATTCATGGAGTCAAACATTTCAACTATGATCTATGCGAAACTTTTAATGTCTGCGAACAATGTGAGTGCTCTTAGAACACATTGAACTTGCCAGCGAACAATACAGACACCGTTTTCAGGACACCCCCTACGAACATTTCAGAACAACGCAATAGTTCTTAGAACACTTTCAACTTAACAACGAACAATACGGACAGCGTCCTAAGGACACCCCCTACGAACATTCCAGGACACCGGGAGTGTTCTCAAAATCGTCTTCAGAACACCCCCATTTTGTTTATTTGCAAACATTTCAGGACACCGCGGGTGTTCTTAGAACACATTCAACTTGACAGAGAACAATACGGACAGCGTCCTCAGGACACCCCCTACGAACACTCCCCGGACACCACGAGTGTTCTTAGAAGCATCTTCAGAACACCACCATCTTGTTTATTTGCGAACATTTCAGGACACCGCGAGTGTTCTTAGGACACATTCAACTTGACAGAGAACAATACGGACAGCGTCCTCAGGACACCCCCTACGAACACTCCCCGGACACCGCGAGTGTTCTTAGAAGCATCTTCAGAACACCCCCATTTTGTTTATTTGCGAACATTTCAGGACACCGCGGGTGTTCTTAGAACACATTCAACTTGACAGAGAACAATACGGACAGTGTCCTCAGGACACCCCCTACGAACATTCCAGGACACCGGGAGTGTTCTTAGAAGCGTCTTCAGAACACCACCATCTTGTTTATTTGCGAACATTTCTGAACACCGCGAGTGTTCTTAGGACACATTCAACTTGACAGAGAACAATACGGACAGCGTCCTCAGGACACCCCCTACGAACACTCCCCGGACACCGCGAGTGTTCTTAGAACCACCGCAGCATATCACATCCGTAGAGTCAAACATTTCAACTATGATCTATGGGAAACTTTTAATGTCCGCGAACAATGTGAGTGTTCTTAGAACACTTTGAACTTGCCAGCGAACAATACGGACATCGTTTTCAGGACACCCCCTACGAACATTTCAGAACAACGCGATAGTTCTTAGAACACTTTCAACTTAACAACGAACAATACGGACAGCGTCCTAAGGACACCCCCTACGAACATTCCAGGACACTGGGAGTGTTCTCAAAAACGTCTTCAGAACACCCCCATTTTGTTTATTTGCGAACATTTCAGGACACCGCGGGTGTTCTTAGAACACATTCAACTTGACAGAGAACAATACGGACAGCGTCCTCAGGACACCCCCTACGAACACTCCCCGGACACCGCGAGTGTTCTTAGAACAGTTTCACTTAGCTTGCGAACAAAACGGACACATATTGAGTCCTTAGAACACCCCCCAGTCAGTTTATTTAGAACATTTCAGAACACCCGTGATGTCCGCAAACAAATCGAACACAAAAAGAACGTCTAACACATAAAAAACACAACTTTCATCCTATCTCATACACTCCCACCCTCCCCAAACACTCCTACACACCAACACACTCTACAAAATACATATTTTGAACAAAGTTTCACCGCACTGTCCGTGGACGTCTGCGAATCCAAGATGGCGGGCGCTACTGAAAAATCTGACGCGCTTCATGCTCCACGCCGTCCAATCAGCGAACACGTTGCATGTCCGCGAACATCACGCAAGACGATTGGCCAATCAGGACACTGTCCGCGGAGCGAACAGGGAATTGTGTCCGCGAACCGAACACAGATATCAGTAATTTTTTTTTACCTACTTTTTGGTAATTTTAAAAAAAACTACTGGACGGATTTTCACCAAATTTGCAAAAGCACACTTTCGGGACCAGGCTGCTGCTCCTGGTCCAAATTTAGTGGAAATCCATCCAGCAGTTTGGGCTGTAGGCGCGAGCATTTTTTTTTTCCCATTCAGTCTATGGGAAAAAAAAAAGTTTTGGGACCCCCCCTATAACTTTGCCCCCCCTGGACAAATCCTCACCAAACTTTGCAAAAATATTCAGAGTGACCCAAATACTTTTTTTGCAAAGTTTGGTGAGGATCCGTCCAGGGAGAGCAAAGTTATAAGACACCCAAAAAGTGTTCTTCCTATGGAAACAGCAACTTAACCATAACTACATGGCCACTACCGTGGCCATGTAATATATAAATATATATATATATCTTTTTTTGCCATTATGACATATAAAGGTGTTGTTGGTGGCATGCAAAATACAGGTTTTACAACACAGCCAAGCCCAACTTGAAATTGCAGAGACTGTAATGCACGCAAAAAAAAGCTTAGTGCTGCTAGGCCAAATAATGAAGTGCACCATATTTTTTTGGGATACCTAATACATGGAGACTACATTAAGTTATAATTGACTAACATAATTAAGATTGCTAAAACACTAAATTCTAACTTCCTTAACATTATGATGTAGTCTCAAGTGCAAAATGAGTTGAAAATCCATGTTTGGTGGCACTGCTGTAATTAATTTTTAAATGCACACTGGCATTTTCTTTTCTGTGTTAGCTTGTGGAGAGCAGAGGGAAAGAGGCAGCAGGAAACAGAATGAAACATTTATTCAGGGAGGCCTAAAGCCCTCATTGTTCTAAACCAGAGGGTTGATACAGAATGCATTCCTGTTAACCTGATTGGGGGAAATTATAGGCAGATGAAAAATGTCAAAAGGGGAAGCACAGAGGGTTTCTTGGGACAAGACATGCAGAGAAAAGTTAGTTCAGACTGGGCTGTGAAGACAGACGAAGCTTCAAGGGGTTGGAGTGCTGGCTATGAGAGATATCTCGTTGGTGCTCCCCACACAAGATTTATAGAAGCATTTTGTGCTGTCACCGGGCCTGCCTTTGCGAGTGGAGCAAGGTCGTGCTGAGAACTTCAAAGAAGTGCTAATCTTGGTAAGATATGTGCCAAGTGAGGATCATTTGAATGCCGTATGTTTGGTAAAGATTTATTACAGTGTAGAAAGGTTAGGAAATCACTGCAAGTTTATTTTTGTTATTCTCTGAATGTGGAACATTAATCTATGTTTCAAATAGACCTGCTTGTTCTGTTTTGCTGTCTTTTGTATTCCAGAGGATGCTGTAAATAACCATGGTAATACCTGATGACATGTAAATGTAATTTATTATAATAAGTACCTATGAAAACAAATGGGATCTTGTGTCATTCATGCACCTGTGAATTGTTTTACACAGGTAATGTCTAAAGGGCAGGCTCATATTAGTGCAGTAGTGCATTTGCCAATTTACCAATGCAAGTAAAGTAACAGATAAGAGAAGGTTTGTGTGCGGTATGATGAATGCCCTTTTCTTGCATGCTGATGGGAAATGATCTGATTCATAGATTACTGGATGTAAATAAGCCAGTGATACTTTATGACACATAGATTACTGGATATAAATAAGGCAGTGATACTTTATGAAACATAGATTACTGGATGTATATAAGCTAGTGATACCAGCCACACACTATAGGTGGCGCTCTAAATAAAATCATTGGGTTCTAACAGTGCATAAGTCTGAGGCTCTTTATAGATCACTAAGAGGTATTCTAATAGAAGGGAAAGTTTTGTTTTATGATGGGCTTATAGTATAAAGAAGAAAGCCATGCTCACCACTATACCACAGAAATAATTATCACAAAACAAAATACCATTGAAATTACCACCAATATAAGCTAACAAGGTATGGTCACTAAAATAATGTGATGCCAAACTCGATCTAAGTGCAAGACTAATTTACCACCAAATTGCAGGCACTATTTTTACAGTAAGAAAATACAGCCAAATCCCAAATTTACCCCAATAAATCAAAAATCTATTATAGATAATGGTGCGTTGACCGGGAAAGTGGCTGTAGAGCACCTACTGGGCATGGCAAGTCTGTCTAAAATTACCATACGTGCATTAATGGGAACCCATTTTATGAGAGCAGTATGACACTAGAAGTGAATTTCAGAATGTCTCAAATGGAGGCCACATTCCCAGAATTAGTGCAATATCTGGAGGCAAAGTTATATGCACATGGGATATGGTCATCAAATAATGCCACAGAGTGGCATGACCGTTTTATGGTGAAGTGCAGAAAGAACCATTGGACAACATTTTTGCAGAAGGTAGCATCATTCAGGTCTGTCTTTTGAGATTATTAAATGCTGCTGATAAACATGCAGAGAAAGATTGTCTGATACGGCTATGTGCCAAGACATGGTTCATTTTAAATAGGTCTCTGCGAATACAAGAAAATGATACCAAGCTGATTAACAGATTCCAAATTGAACTAGAAGGAGCCAGTGAACAAGAGGAAAAATTAAGAGCAGAACTGGAGGTATGCCAAAAGGACATGCAGTCAAAATGTAAAGATCTTGACACTCAATTGTCCCAAAGAAAGAAACAGTTTGAGGATAGTGAGGAGGAATTAAAACACTTGAAAGGGTTGGTAGATCATATTAGACAAGATAAAGACAAGGTTATTTTGGAAATGCAGATTTTACAAAAAGAACATTTTGAGAAAGAAAGTGATCTTCAAAATGCTGAACAAGAGATAGTTAAAATGTTTCAAGAAAGAGACAAGAAAGACAAAGAATTCAATGAATGCAAAATGCAAATGAGCGATATGCAAAATGTGATTAATAAGATGGGTGATGAAAACAATTATTTGCGTAAGGAGGCAGATAGGCTCCTTAAAAAGTGCAAGGATTTGGGACAGCAAATATGCTTTTCCAGGTCCCAGGACAAACTACAGGGCACCACATTCAATGGAATTGAGGTGAATTCTATTTTTACACAGAGAGCTAGTACCCCAGTGGCTGGGCCAGTGACTGAACTTGGTTACAGCGCCCTTGGGGGATTTGACACACCCATTGGGGGCCGCCACCAATCCCATACGTCTGAAACAAGGGTTGAATCACAAAGTAGTGCAGTCCCATGCATAGCAACAAGTAGCCCTATCAAAATAATGAAATCAAATAAGGCCCTAATCAAACCATTCAAAAAGGAGGGGAGTGCTGCATACAAGACCATTTAGAAGCGGTGCACAATATATGTAAAGCCCTCCAGATACCTAAAGAACAATATGGACAATACTTTCATTTAACTCTGGATGCTCCCACAGCCAGTATCATTATAGAATTAAATGAACAGCAGAACAGACATGGGCAGAGTTTGAAAAGGAGATTAGACAGCATTTTTCTCCATTCCAATCATTACAAGAGGCGAAGAAAGTTCCTTACATGATTACAGCTGGGCCAAACACATCCCCTCACCAGTTTTTACAAGATTTAAAAAGAGCTTTTTCTCGCTTTGATGTATCTTTTGACCCCAATTACAATTAATTTAAAACTGCCTATTTCTATGGGTTGTAGAAAGACATTATGGGGTCGATTCATGGAATTAATGTGCGCCGAAAATTCCCGCGCAGAGGTGCCAAAACGTGCGAATCGCAGGAAAAGTGCGAAAATCGCAGTCCAAGTGCGAAAATCGCAGGAAAACCAGCGCACAGCGATTCATGGAAGTCTGTGCAAGAGAAAAACATTGGATGTGCGCTAAAAATGTGCGCCACGCACGCCGGCGCACAGGTCATCCAACAGCATGCGCCACGGCCACTGCAAAATCGCACATAGCGCGGCGCACATCACAAAAGTAGGCGGAACACGGGGCGTAACACTCGGAATGGGGAACAACGCGTGAAAATATGGGCGTCACGGGGAAGTACAGGAGGCAAGTGCGCGGAACGCCCACACGCTTGCCTACAACCCGTATTCATGGAATCGAATAGGGCAAACCAGCGCACGGTCAAAGACGCGCACAGGGCCAAACAAGTACGCCACAAGAAAGAAGGCGGTAGCGCCCCTGCGACTGAAAAAAATGTGCGCCAAAATGTGCGCTAACAAAAAGCACCCATATACAGCCATGATGAATCGCCCATACAGTGGCCCTCTAGGACAAATGAGGTGCAAAGGGGCACCGACAAACACGGACACCCGCTGTGTGAAAAATAGCGTGTGCGCGTGTTCCTGGGTGCACGGGAAGTTCCACACGCAATTAGCCTGGGTACGTGTACTTCGGGGTGCGCAGGAAGTTCCACACGCGATTAGCCTGGGTACGTGTACTACGGGGTGTGCGGGAAGTACCACACGCGATTAGCCTGGGTAGGTGGGGGTGCATGGGAAGTTCCACACGCGATTGGCCTGGGTACGTGTACTACGGGGTGCGCGGGAAGTTCCACACGCGATTGGCCTGGGTAGGTGGGGGTGCGCGGGAAGTTCCACACGCAATTGGCCTGGGTAGGTGGGGGTGTGTGGGAAGTTCCACACGCGATTGGCCTGGGTACGTGTACTACGGGATGCGCGGGAAGTTCCACACGCGATTGGCCTGGCTAGGTGGGGGTGCGCGGGAAGTTCCACACGCGATTGGCCTGGGTACGTGTACTTTGGGGTACGCGGGAAGTTCCACACGCGATTGGCCTGGGTACGTGTATTCCGATGTGCGCAGAAGATTCACACGCGATTTCTGCAGGGTACGTGTATTTCGGTGGTGCCGGGGAATGCTATTTGGCCATGTTGGTCCCCCCAGGTGTTCCCTCTACACCCTCCACGGCCCCTGCAGGCAGCCCACACCACAGGGTACTACCCTGCACCCCTGCTCATGTCCCACAGGCAACCCATCCACCATGGCCATGCCCACCAGCCAACCCACATGTCACCTTGCACTACTGATCACCAACACATGTCTCCCACCACCCCCACCCCCCAGCCACCAGGGGCAGCCTCCACCAGGCCCCCACTCATGTCCCCTATTACCCCCACCCCCCAGCAGTGCAGGGGCAGCCTCCACCAGGTACCCACTCATGTCTCCCACCACCCCCACCCCCCAGCCACCAGGGGCAGCCTCCACCAGGCCCCCACTCATGTCTCCCACCACCCCCACCCCCCAGCAGTGCAGGGGCAGCCTCCACCAGGCCCCCACTCATGTCTACCAACACCCCCACCCCCAGCAGTGCAGGGGCACCCTCCACCAGGCCCCCACTCATGTCTCCCACCACCCCCACCCCCCAGCCACCAGGGGCACCCTCCACCAGGCCCCAACTCATGTCCAACTCATGTCTCCCACCACCCTCACCCCCAGCCACCAGGGGGAGCCTCCACCAGGCCCCCACTCATTTCTCCCACCACCCCCACCCCCCAGCAGTGCAGGGGCAGACTCCACCAGGCCCCCACTCATGTCTCCCACCACCCCCACCCCCCAGCCACCAGGGGCAGCCTCCACCAGGCCCCCACTCATGTCTCCCACCACCCCCACCACCCAGCAGTGCAGGGGCAGCCTCCACCAGGCCCCCACTCATGTCTCCCACCACCCCCACCCCCCAGCAGTGCAGGGGCAGCCTCCACCAGGCCCCCACTCATGTATACCACCACCCCCACCCCCCAGCAGTGCAGGGGCAGCCTGCACCAGGCCCCCACTCATGTCCCCTATTACCCTCACCCCCCAGCCACCAGGGGCAGCCTACACCAGGCCCCCACTCATGTCTCCCACCACCCCCACCCCCCAGCAGTGCAGGGGCAGCCTGCACCAGGCCCCCACTCATGTCCCCTATTACCCCCACCCCCTAGCCACCAGGGGCACCCTCCACCAGGCCCCCACTCATGTCTCCCACCACCCTCACCCCCCAGCCACCAGGGGCAGCCTACACCAGGCCCCCACTCATGTCTCCCACCACCCCCACCCCCGAGCCACCAGGGGCAGCCTCCACCAGGCCCCCACTCATGTCTACCACCACCCCCACCCCCCAGCCACCAGGGGCAGCCTCCACCAGGCCCCCACTCATGTCTCCCACCACCCCCACCCCCCAGTTGTGCGATTTGCCTGGGTACGTGTACTTCGGGGTGCGCGGGAAGTTCCACACGCGATTGGCCTGGATACGTGTACCTCGGGGTGCGCGGGAAGTTCCACACACGATCAGCCTGGGTACGTGTACTTCGGAGTGCGCGTGAACTTCCACACGCGATTTGCCTGGGTACGTGTACTACGGGGTGCGCGGGAAGTTCCACACGCGATTGGCCTGGGTACGTGTACTTCGGGGTGCGCGTGAACTTCCACACGCGATTTGCCTGGGTACGTGTACTATGAGGTGCGCGGGAAGTTCCACGCGCGATTGGCCTGGTTACGTGTACTTCGGGGTGTGCGTGAACTTCCACACACGATTTGCCTGGGTACGTGTACTAAGGGGTGCGCGGGAAGTTCCACACACAATTGGCCTGGGTACGTGAGAGTGGGGTACATGTATTCCAGGGGTGGGCAGGAATACTTACCCGCGACTGTGCCTGTGAGAGCGTGCTACGTGTATTCCTGGGGTGGGTGGGAAGATTCACACATTCGCCAACGACGTGCCAGAAAATGGTCCAATCCTGAGACACGTACGCCAGCATGAAGCAGGCGTACGTCAACCCGTGCAGCATAAAAGTGCGCGCAAACAACAAACAAGCTCATACGCCAGGATGAATATACCATTCCTAGCAGCAGTGGCCATGGGTTACCAAAGGAGGAGGAGGAGGATAGTGAGGGCCCGAATTTTCACTCCCAGAACCAGCCTTTTTGGGATGCTGGATGACCAGGTGTATGGGAGGTACAGGTTTCCCCCACACATAATACTGGACCTGGTCAGTGAGTGGGAGGATGACCTCACATCACCCACCCTGTGCTCCCAAGCACTCAGCCCGCTGGAGAAGGTCCTCAATGTACTGTACTTCTTGGCCACAGGATCATTTCAGCGGACAAGTGCCATAGTGGGTGGGGTGTCACAGGCCACGCAGTCACGCTGCCTACACCAGGTCCTGAACATCATCACTGCACGCCCATCACTCCTTAGGCACATATACCTGCCCAGGACACCTGCAGAAAGGCAGGCTGCCACCCTCGATTTCTACAGTGTGGCACAATTCCCAAAAGTGCTAGGTGCCATTGACTGCACCCATGTGGCACTACGTCCCCCCAGGGCATCTGAGCACATCTATAGGAACCGCAAGCACTGGCATTCCATCAACGTGCAGGTAGTATGTAATGCTAAGGGAATCATCACCTCAGTATATGCCAACTATCCAGGGTCCACCCACGACAGCTTCATTTACCGAATGTCTACCCTAAGCCGGGACCTAGAAGCTGGGCGGCATGGCGATACATGGCTGCTTGGTGAGTATTTATGCCACTGCACATGCATGCATGTCAGATGCAGAGTTATGTCACTACCCCACTAATGATACCCATCACCTCCTCACCAGGGGACAGTGCCTACCCTCTGAGCACGCACATGATGACGCCAATTCGGAACCCCATCAAGCCTCCAGAGGTAAGATACAACACAGCCCATATTGCAACCCGGGGCATAGTGGAGCGCACATTCGGAGTGCTCAAGTCACGCTTTCACTCCCTTGACCGTTCTGGCGGGCAGCTGTTATATGCGCCCCCAGTAGTGTGCAGGATCATAGTGGCAGCATGTGTCCTGCACAATGTTGCAACACGCCGGGGCCTGGCCGTGGACATGGTGATGCCCCCACATCCCCAACCACATGCACGCCCACTGCGCATGGGAGGGGAGAGGACACGGGGTGAGGCAGCCCGTACACAGCTGGTGGCTAATAACTTCACATAGAAATCACACCCCAGTGGAATGCACACAGGCCTGGCACATACCATCTGATAAGCAATGATGACTCGACCTGACAATTAAGACGAACAAAGGGACTGTCAACTGTCAAACCCATAGCAGCCTGAGATTGTTCATGTGGAAGTGTCACAATGTGTGCATCCCTACCTACACAAACACCACCAATGCAGTGTCATGAAAAGACACTTCCATGCTGCAGAAATGAATACCCACTTGCAAAATACTACATGGAAACAGTGCCATGTCACCCACCCCCTCCCCGGCACGGCCACACAACACACCATGGCATGTCATGCAATGTGAGAGGAAAGAAATTAATCCCCACAACATGCCCCAGGTGTCAGCAGCTACAGTGTCCCTAATGGAAACATGTCCACACATGAAATGCTCACAGTAATGCAGGACCTACAACCCACATTACCAAATACTTAGCAAGAATACCAATCACCTACACAACCTCCAACCTATCTTAAACATGACATTACAGACTTTAAAATTAGCTAGCCTCACCACCTGATGATGACAGCCCTCCGAACACTTCCAAGTATACAGTGTTAGCGCCACGCAAGAGTGTAGGTGCACTGCTTACAACATGGACTCCAGTTCCTAGGTGGACCGCATTGTGAAGACATGAGGAATGGACCTGCAAATATGGAGGATGAGATGGATGCAGAGGCACATATCAATACACCACACAGTGTACAATACAACAACAATATGCACTATGAATGTATACACAGTATTGACTACAGACTGCCCACACAGCTCATGGGAGTCCAATGTCACCATGTACGTCAATGTCACTTGGGCACACCCTTTGCAAGCCCATGGAAACGGGAAGCAGGAGGGGTGTGTGTGACAAAAACCCAAGCATCTGAACCAAATCCATGACAAGGCCGCATGTGCACAGCCACAATGCAGCGTATGCCCACGGGAGCCACACAAGGCAACACACTGTCCCAAAAAAAAAAAAAATCAAAAATGGCCATTAATGGGCCCGGGGGGGTTGGGGAGGTCACCCAGGAGGTCTGAGGACAGGGTGCACACCAACACCCACCTGTGTGGATCTTGCGAAAAAAAACACCTCCATGGGCTCATGGCCTACACGGCTATCCTATTGTGGGAGTATCACTGCTGTTGCTATCCTCACCCTCTGCAGCTGCATCTGGAGGAGGTGGCACTATGGGAGGCAGCCCACGCAAAGCCCTAGTCTGTTCCTCCATGGCTGCAAGCATGCCGGTGTAGTAGGTCTCGTTCTGGAGGATAAGTGTGCGGAGGTCCCCATGCAACAACTCACGGGATGCCCGGACCTCCGCCCTAGTTGCCTGCATCTCAGCTGAGAGTGTACAGGTGAGACGCTCCAGCTGCTGTTCTGTCCTTCGGTTTGTTGAAGCCTCAAGCTCAACAAGAGTCATCCTGAGGTGAAGGAGTTCCAGCCTCAGGGCTTCCCTGAGGCCCTGGGACTCTATGGAGATGGCTTCCTGTAGAGTCGCCAGTGCCGCCCGCCTGTCCCTGTCGGACGCCAACATGTCCTCCCTGTGTGACTGGCAGATGGAGTCAGTTGCCTGCTGTAGTCGCTCCATCAGCCTTTCGGGGGGGGACAATGGAAGTGGCCACCCTATCCATGGCCTGAGCCATCATCTCTGATGATGCTGCCTGTTGGGTTGCCATACCGTAAATGGATTGCTCCCATGCGGTATTGCCAGGTGGCGTACGGCCACCACGTCGGCGGGCCCCACACCTGTCAGGGGCAAGACGAACTGCGCCTTGCTGTGCCGGCACTGCCTGAGGCTGCAGGACTGCATTCCCCCTCTGATCTGCTGGCCCAGGAACAGGATCAGATGTCGCAGAGTGTGACCCTGCATCCGTAACCACCAAAGGTGTACCTGCCAACACTGACATCCCCATTGAGGGTTCTAACCCTGGTGCAGGTGGGTCGGACAGAACAGAATCCCTCCCAGGAACACTCACCTGCGACGGCACATAGGTCTCATCATCCGAATCAACACCTGAGTACAGCTCGGGGGAGGTGCAGCCAGAGACACCCCTTGAAAGCACGACCTGCAGCAGTTGTGGGTTCTCACCCACCACCACACCACGTCCCTCACTGGTGGTCGGTCGGCCCTCAGACCCCTCCTGGGTCTGCACCATCTCCACAACCCCAGCAGTATCAAGTGCGTCTTCCCCTGCAAAGACATAAAAGAAAACAAATGGAAACAGGCATTAGCACTATGGCACACAATTAGGGCTGAGAGGCTACAGAAACAGTACTTGATTGACACATGTCCCACATGACTAAAACACTCCCATGCATGCACCGTCACTGCGTGTGATGGGGAGGCAGATGGCACACATTGATGACACCAAGATGGAAGATGAACACATTTGCTGCATGCTGCCTAGCAGTGGCATCACACATTGGCCAGTGATTGGCAGGTCAAATACACATGCCATCACACAGATGGCATGTACCCTAGCCATGAAGTGAAGAGGGAGAGGAGGTCACCAATTGTTCATTCAGTCCAGTTTGTTCATATAATTGATTATTTTCATTGTAATGGTTCAAATGTTTAACCTGCAGCTGCCAGTCAAAAATGGTCCTATAGCACAGGGACATGTCCAAACTAATCATGTCCACGAAACTGAGCAGTCCACTGTACCATAGCCATGTCAGACATGCGACAATAGGACTGAGAAATCCCGAGTAAAAGTGGTGGTATGTAAACAATCTGCCTGAATAAACAGAGGTAAATAAGCAACAGTGTTGTGGCAAGATGACACTCCAAGGGCAACTGGCGTGGTATTGGGCTGGATGTCTAATGTTGGCCGAAGGGATGCTGCTATACCCAAATGCTGTTGCCAAGAATGTATAGGAAGAGGCACATGGGTGAGCCGAACCACTCAGGCACACACACCCTCCCCTGGCTCCCAAACAGAAGCCCTCCCACACACACCATGCACATGATTGACACACACATGCATGTGCACTCACCGGACAATGCCTCGTAATCTGCCACTTCTCCCACGCCTTGGATCTGTTCCTCCGTGACGTAGGTCCCAGCAACCTGCTCATGTGGAGTGAGTTCTATGTCGTCTGCTGGAGACCCACCTCCAGTCACTAGAGTTGCGGCATGACTTGAGGCCAGTTTATTCTTTGCCCTGCGCTTCAGGTCATTCCAGCGCTTGTAGCATTCATTAGCTGTGCGCCTCACGATTCCAAGGGCACTTATGATGTCCGCAATGGTCTGCCAGTGTGCCTGACGTTGTGAAGGTGTGGTCCTGGATCCTGCAACAATCACCATTTTGCGGTCATGTGCGGACACATACTCTACAAGTGCATTCAGTTCGGCCTCATTGAAGCTGGGCTTCCTTGACGGGCTGGACTGTGTAGCCGTGTCTGGGGCATCAGCCTCTACTGGACGAGCACTCTTCCTCTTCCGCTTGGAAGGTGGTGGGGATCCGGAGTGTCCTGCGCCGCTCTGGACACTAGGGGCAGGAGCGTGGGATTGCACACTCAGCATGGGAGTTGGTGCAAGCATTATCTCAAGTGTGATGGTGTCAGGGGGAATGTCAGCATGATGGACTTGGACCGACACTGTCCTGGATGGGTGTGTGAGAGGTGGGGTGGATGGAGCCGCAGCTGCCCCTGCAGCCTCCCCAGCCTGCCTACGCGGGGCAGCAGATGACCTTGCTGCCACTGATCCACGTGGCCTGATGACACCAACATTCACCGGCGCACGTGGCCTAGACCTGCTGACCTGGAAGTCAGCCATGGAGTCACCCTGTGCCAGGTCTGGTTCCACAGTGGGCTGGTCCAACAAGGGCTGAGCATGGATGGTGTCAGCCATGGTAACCTCAACCAGGGGGGGGGCATGGGTGTCCCTGACTGCTCCTCCACACATGGGGGGCTAGGGGCACCCTGCAAGTCACGGCCAAGTCCCCTACCCGATCCACCACGGCCACCACTTGGGGCTCGGCCACCTTTGCCATCCTTACGGCTTGTTCGCCTCCTGCCATGGCACTGATGTTATTGTGCGTATGGGAGTCGATGTGAACTATTGTCCTGGGCAATTGGGGGTCAAAGGGGTTGGGTACCAGATGGTAATCGTACCCTAGTGCTCTAGCAAGGCTGTATGTCACCCCTGGGGAAAGATGATGGGTCACGCAACGCACAGGCACCCCAAAAAAGCGAAGTAAGGTGCACGCAACCCCTCCTAGACCACGTGCGTGGAAAAATAAACCTGCACTACGCTGTGGCACCCAGGAACACAAGAATGAACGTATGCGTGTCACACGCAGCCTAGAATGACCTCTGAAGGGGTACGCGACACACGGGGCAAGCGCAGGTGTTAAATACGTGCGCAACTCACCGTCCGCCAGGAACAAAAGCGTGAAAAATATGCGCGTGTGCGCGTTGGCAACACCCCCGCCAAAAGAAGAATTGTACGCTGTCTGAGGAGACAGGACAACAGTAATAGGGAACGCTGTTTGAGGAAACAGGCCCAGGAAAAAGAGGAAAAGAGAAAAAGCTGTCAGAGGTAACAGGGAGTACGAACTGGAAACGCTGTGAAGTAAATCGCGTGTGAACCGACAAGAAGTACAGATTTCACCCACTCGCTCTCCACGAAAAGCACGTACAAGGAAATGGTGTTCTACACGTACCTTTTATACACACGTCACAGACGCGCATACGCAATGAGGCCATTTCCACCAATTACGCGCTTTGACACTCAGACGTGTATCTCTTCATTTTTATACGCGCCATTCTCTACGGCCATACGCGTGACGTCACAGCTGCGCATGGTGGCCTTTGGGCCAATGAAATCGCATATGCGAGCACACGTGGTGCACTGCACGTCCGAGTGTCATCGCGTGTAATCGGAGGGAAGTGAGCGTACACGCGATTGGCCTGGTTACGTGTATTTCTGGGGTGCGCAGGAAGTTCCACACGCGATTGGTGGAAATCCACGTGTGCTCTGTCATCACGTGTAATGAGGGAAACACCCGGGAGCCTCACGTCACAGACGCGCTCACGCGCTAAGGGCCTTTGGTCCAATGAGATTGCATATGCGTGCTGACGTGCATACGCGCTAAGGGCCTTTCCTCGATTTACACGCAGACGTGCAGGATTTTCACGTGCCAAATCACTCCGTATCAAGCTGGCCACGCGTAAGCACACGGAAGACCACGCTCCTGCCCAAAAGGCCGAATAACTGCCCCCCAGAGCCCCGAGCAGCCTCCCAAGAGCCATTTGCTGCTGCCTGCCTGCCTGCCTGCCTGCTGCCACCGTGCCCTGCCATTTGGTGCCTGCACATCAGCCATCTGCAGCGGTCCATTTGCTGTGTCCACCCCTGCTGGAACAGAAGACTCCCGACTGGGATACCATCGCTCCACAGCCCAGCCCCAGGACCCAGTTGCCCACCCACTCCTGCCTCTGGGGTTGCCATGTCAGGCACTGCAACATCTGGCACCACTGGCAACCCCCGGCCAGAGAGGCAGAGGGGCACCAGCTTCACTGCCACCCAAGTTGGTGTCCTGGTGGAGCAAGTCCTGGGGCAGTATGATGCCCTCTTCGGAAGTAAGCGCGCCAACAAGGAAGGACGGACTTGGATCTGGACGGACATCATGACTGCCATCAACTCGGAGGGGGTGGCAGTCCGCGACTACCAACATGTCAAGAAGCACTGGGATGACTGCAGGTCCAGTACCCTCTTGAAGGCCCGGCGCCTCGTGGAGGGGGGCCGGGGCCGCATGAGTACCATCCAGATGAGGGTCCTGGAACGCGTAGGCCCAGCGCTCCACGCCCAGATCCTTGAGAGGCAGACCCGTCTGGAGTTGAGCGGTAAGTGGCCAAGCATTGCTGTGTGAGACAGGGCATGTCGCAGTGTGCTGGTTGTCTGATACTTGCCTGTATGTGTGACATAGGCAATGTATGCATGTGAATGTGCAGGGACGTCATGCATGTGAGACCAGTAATGTGTGAACCACACGGTTGGTGCATGTGTTCAAATGCAACATGGGTTGCCCTATGCGGAATGGCCACATGAAAGCATGCCAGTCTCTGTTCCTGGACATGGGTGAGGGATGGGTGCTGATGCCATGTACATGTATGCTGTCCATGTCTGTGTGTCTGACCTGCATGTCTGTGACTTGTGAATGCCAGGGATGCATGACACATGTCTGTCGCAATGTTCAGGTTCACTGATACAGCCTAGTCATCCTTGTATCCACTGTGTCTGTGGTGTACGAGGCCAGATGGATGAAACTAGGGTGAAGTGTGTGCATGTGATAGGCATGGCACATGATGCATGTGAGTTCCAAAACAACAGTGTATGTTTCAAGAATCACTTGGACATGTATGCTAATGTCCATAGCATGCGCCATGCCTGTTACCGCATGTGTTTTACCTGCACTGAGCCATGTGTTGTGGAGGGACATGATGGAAGTGATCTTTGACAGTGCCACTCATCTGCTATTGCTTCCTGTCTAGGGGACCATTGTACAGTACCCTGATGCTTGTGTTCTATGTCTCACTCTACACAGCGCCACGTGAAGAAGAGGGCGGAGACGGCTCTGTTGAGCAAAGCGGCAGGGATGCCCCCACGGCTGCAGCAGAAGGGGTGGGTGAGCCCCCACAGGGGCTTGCAACGGCGGAAGACGGGGTGGAGCCATCCAGGTTGGTGGTTTCCACAGAGGAGGAGGAAGCCGCTACTGAGGCGCACATGGGGCCTGGTGGGGGCATCCCTGCTGGTGCAAGTGTTGAAGTCCAGGGGCAGGAGGCAGCACAGGTCGCCGTGGAGGGGCCTGTGCATGTCACTGGCCCTGACACTGTGACTGCACCACCATGCACCAGCAGGGATGCCCCATCCCAGGCCCGTCCGCAGGTAGGGGGGATGTCCATGTCATCTGACTCCCCTCCACCTGCGTACGAGGGGACCCCTGGCCGTATGGAGAAGGTCCTGATTGGTGTCACGTTGCGCACAGGTGCAATTCGTGATGAGGTGCGTGCTTCCCGGGAGGAGCATACACGTCATCACGGAGAGCACCGTGCCGACGTGGCCCAGTTGGGAACGGCCATGGTCGGGGGTTTCCTACATGTGTCGGCCAATCTGGCGACCCTCTCCTCCTCTGTGGAGACTATGCACCAGTCGTTCTCCATGCCGTCTTCCGGCCCAGATGCCACCAGGGCCCCCTGTGGACTTGCCCCGACCAATGCAGCCAGCTCGGTGGGGATCCCATCCCTGCCACAGTCGGGAGTCGGAGGTCCAGCAGGGGTGGACACACCAGCAACTGGACCCCAGCAGATGGAGGATGTGAGGGCATCATCGGGCAGGGCACGTGCACGACGGCGTAGGTGGATACCATCAGCCTGGATGCCGTCGTGCTGGCACAGGCAGTTGCGTCGGAGGCAGCGGCAGGCTCGACGTGGGAGGCATCATGGCTCGGGACCAGGGGTAGGAGAACCCAGGAATGGGAGTGGCTTCCATGTGGGAGCGGTTGGGCCAGCAGATAGGTGCGGAGCGGCAGCGGGCAGAGGAGGAACGGCTCACAATGGTCAGGGCGGAGAACTCCATGCGGAGGGCGCTGAGGCGGGCTGAGTGCCTCGAGGGTCTTCGCAGGGAGTTGGAGCTGGACACTGCTTTATCCCTGCGAGACCTCGGGGCTGGGAACATGCCCGCCTCCAAGCCATTGAACAGGAGTTCGATGATGCCCTGGCCCATGACAACATCCAGTTGGACTAGCCCACTGCCCATGTAAATAGTTATGTAGTTAGTGTTAGGTTTCCTTTGTTTTTGGATTTTCTTTGGACCTTTTGGACAATGAGCCACATTTTTGTATATAGCTATTTTTTATTAGGTAGTGTTGTTAGATAGGTTTCATTTCTTTTGTTGGGATCATGGACCCTGGCTTGTTCAACTGTACATAGTTCACTGTTGGATTTTCTTTTCACAATCTACCCATGGAGCAATGGCTTTCAATTATAATTTTCCATTGGATTTTCTTTTCTGGACTGTGACTTTGGACACCATTCCTTTGGATTCTGATTTTTGGTTTTGCATTTTTTCATGGACATGCTTCTTTTTACTTTTTTTACATTCCCATTTCTGTTAGTTTATTTTTGATTCAATTCATGTTATCTTTAATACATACTTTTTGATCAAACTTCAATGTGTAGTATCATCTCATTGGTTTCATGCATAACATGATATGGGTTTTGAAATTCACTGACACCAATTGGGTGTATGTGAGGGACATGTGTTCATTTCCAAACTTGCAATTGCAGTTCTATCATGTTATTGCCATTTCTGAGTGAGTGGATGCAATACTCGGGTGGGTGTTTTGCATTTGGAGGCTGACCATAGGGACCAGGGATCTAGATTGTGATGACATGTTGGCTGGGGAACATGAGTTGGACATGAGTGGGGGCCTGCTGGCAGGTGCCCCACAGTGATGGGGGTGGGTATGCAGGGGAACATGAGTTGGGCATGAGTGGGGGCCTGCTGGCAGGTGCCCCACAGTGCTGGGGGGTGGGGGTGCAGGGGAACATGAGTTGGACATGAGTGGGGGCCTGCTGGCAGGTGCCCCACAGTGCTTGGGGGTGGGGGTGCAGGGGAACATGAGTTGGACATAAGTGGGGGCCTGCTGGCAGGTGCCCCACAGTGCTGGGGGTGGGGATGCAGGGGAACATGAGTGGGGACCTGGTGGAGGCTGCCCTTGGTGGCTGGGGGGTGGGGGTGGTGGTAGAAATGAGTGGGGGCCTGGTGGAGGCTGCCCCTGCACTGCTGGGGGGTGGGGGTGGTGGTAGACATGAGTGGGGGCCTGGTGGAGGCTGCCCCTGCACAGCTGGGGGGTGGGGGTGGTGGGAGACATGAGTGGGGGCCTGGTGGAGGGTGCCCCTGGTGGCTGGGGGGTGGGGGTGGTGGTAGACATGGGCGGGGGCCTGGTGGAGGCTGCCCCTACACTGCTGGGGGTGGGGGTGGTGGGAGACATGAGTGGGGGTCTGGTGGAGGGTGCCCCTGACTGCTGGGGGGTAGGGGTGGTGGGTGACATGAGTGGGGGCCTGGTGGAGGCTGCCCCTGCACTGCTGGGGGGTGGGAGTGCAGGGGGACATGAGTGGGGGCCTGGTGGAGGCTGCCCTGCACTGCTGGGGAATGGGGGTGGTGGGAGACATGAGTGGGGGCCTGGTGGAGGCTGCCCCTGGTGGCTGGGGGGTGGGGGTGGTGGTAGACATGAGTGGGGGCCTGGTGGAGGCTGCCCCTGCACTGCTGGGGGGTGGGGTGGTGGTAGACATGAGTGGGGGCCTGGTGGAGGCTGCCCCTGCACTGCTGGGGAGTGGGGGTGGTGGGAGACATGAGTGGGGGACTGGTGGAGGCTGCCCCTGGTGGCTGGGGGGTGGGGTGGTGGTAGACATGAGTGGGGGCCTGGTGGAGGCTGCCCCTGCACTGCTGGGGGGTGGGGGTGCAGGGGGACATGAGTGGGGGCCTGGTGGAGGCTGCCCCTGGTGGCTGGGGGGTGGGGGTGGTGGTAGACATGAGTGGGGGCCTGGTGGAGGCTGCCCCTGTACTGCTGGGGGGTGGGGGTGCAGGGGGACATGAGTGGGGGCTGGTGGAGGCTGCCCCTGCACTGCTGGGGGGTGGGGCGGTGGTAGACATGAGTGGGGGCCTGGTGGAGGCTGCCCCTGGTGGCTGGGGGGTAGGGGTGGTGGTAGACATGAGTGGGGGCCTGGTGGAGGCTGCCCCTGCACTGCTGGGGGGTGGGGGTGCAGGGGGACATGAGTGGGGGCCTTTGTGGAGGCTGCCCCTGCACTGTTGGGGGGTGGGGGTGGTGGGAGACATGAGTGGGGGCCTGGTGGAGGCTGCCCCTGGTGGCTGGAGGGTGGGGGTGGTGGTAGACATGAGTGGGGGCCTGGTGGAGGCTGCCCCTGCACTGCTGGGGGGGTGGGGGTGCAGGGGGACATGAGTGGGGGCCTGGTGGAGGCTGCCCCTGGTGGCTGGGGGGTGGGGGTGGTGGTAGACATGAGTGGGGGCCTGGTGGAGGCTGCCCCTGCACTGCTGGGGGGTGGGGGTGGTGGTAGACATGAGTGGGGGCCTGGTGGAGGCTGCCCCTACACTGCTGGGGGGTGGGGGTGGTGGGAGACATGAGTGGGGGCCTGGTGGAGGGTGCCCCTGGTGGCTGGGGGGTGGGGGTGGTGGTAGACATGGGTGGGGGCCTGGTGGAGGCTGCCCCTGCACTGCTGGGGGGTGGGGGTGGTGGTAGACATGAGTGGGGGCCTGGTGGAGGCTGCCCCTACACTGCTGGGGGGTGGGGGTGGTGGGAGACATGAGTGGGGGCCTGGTGGAGGGTGCCCCTGGTGGCTGGGGGGTGGGGGTGGTGGTAGACATGGGTGGGGGCCTGGTGGAGGCTGCCCCTGCACTGCTGGGGAGTGGGGGTGGTGGGAGACATGAGTGGGGGCCTGGTGGATGGTGCCCCTGACTGCTGGGGGGTAGGTGGTGGTGGGAGACATGAGTGGGGGCCTGGTGGATGCTGCCCCTGCACTGCTGGGGGTGGGGGTGGTGGGAGACATGAGTGGGGGGCTGGTGGAAGCTGCCCCTGGTGGCTGGGGGGTGGGGGTGGTGGTAGACATAAATGGGGGCCTGGTGGAGGCTGCCCCTGCACTGCTGGGGGGTGGGGGTGGTGGTAGACATGAGTGGGGGCCTGGTGGAGGCTGCCCCTGGTGGCTGGGGGGTGGGGGTGGTGGTAGACTTGAGTGGGGGCCTGGTGGAGGCTGCCCCTGGTGGCTGGGGGGTGGGGTGGTGGTAGACATGAGTGGGGGCCTGGTGGAGGCTGCCCCTGCACTGCTGGGGGGTGGGGGTGCAGAGGGACATGAGTGGGGGCCTGGTGGAGGCTGCCCCTGGTGGCTGGGGGTGGGGGTGGTGGTAGACATGAGTGGGGGCCTGGTGGAGGCTGCCCCTGCACTGCTGGGGGGTGGGGTGGTGGTAGACATGAGTGGGGGCCTGGTGGAGGCTGCCCCTGGTGGCTGGGGGGTGGGGGTGGTGGTAGACATGAGTGGGGGCCTGGTGTAGGCTGCCCCTGGTGGCTGGGGGGTGGGGGCGGTGGTAGACATGAGTGGGGGCCTGGTGGAGGCTGCCCCTGCACTGCTGGGGGGTGGGGGTACAGGGGGACATGAGTGGGGGCCTGGTGGAGGCTGCCCCTGCACTGCTGGGGGGTGGGGGTGGTGGGAGACATGAGTGGGGGCCTGGTGGAGGCTGCCCCTGCACTGCTGGGGGGTGGGGTGCAGGGGGACATGAGTGGGGGCCTGGTGGAGGCTGCCCCTGTACTGCTGGGGGGTGGGGGTAATAGGGGACATGAGTGGGGGCCTGGTGGAGGCTGCCCCTGCACTGCTGGGGGGTGGGGGTGGTGGGAGACATGACTGGGAGCCTGGTGGAGGCTGCCCCTGGTGGCTGGGGGTGGGGGTGGTGGTAGACATGAGTGGGGGCCTGGTGGAGGCTGCCCCTGCACTGCTGGGGGGTGGGGGTGCAGGGGGACATGAGTGGGGGCCTGTTGGAGGCTGCCCCTGGTGGCTGGGGGGTGGGGGTGGTGGTAGACATGAGTGGGGGCCTGGTGGAGGCTGCCCCTGCACTGCTGGGGGGTGGTGGTGGTGGTAGACATGAGTGGGGGCCTGGCGGAGGCTGCCCCTGCACTGCTGGGGTGTGGGGGTGGTGGGAGACATGAGTGGGGGCCTGGTGGAGGGTGCCCCTGGTGGCTGGGGGGTGGGGGTGGTGGTAGACATGGGTGGGGGCCTGGTGGAGGCTGCCCCTGCACTGCTGGGGGGTGGGGTGGTGGGAGACATGAGTGGGGGTCTGGTGGAGGGTGCCCCTGACTGCTGGGGGGTAGGGGGTGGTGGGAGACATGAGTGGGGGCCTGGTGTAGGCTGCCCCTGCACTGCTGGGGGTGGGGGTGCAGGGGGACATGAGTGGGGGCCTGGTGGAGGCTGCCCCTGCACTGCTGGGGGGTGGGGGTGGTGGGAGACATGAGTGGGGGCCTGGTGGAGGCTGCCCCTGCACTGCTGGGGGGTGGGGGTGGTGGGAGACATGAGTGGGGGCCTGGTGGAGGCTGCCCCTGCACTGCTGGGGGGTGGGGGTGGTGGGAGACATGAGTGGGGGCCTGGTGGAGGCTGCCCCTGGTGGCTGGGGGTGGGGGTGGTGGTAGACATGGGTGGGGGCCTGGTGGAGGCTGCCCCTGCACTGCTGGGGGGAGGGGGTGGTGGGAGACATGAGTGGGGGCCTGATGGAGGCTGCCCCTGCACTGCTTGGGGGTGGGGGTAATAGGGGACATGATCAGGGGCCTGGTGGAGGCTGCCCCTGCACTGCTGGGGGTTGGGGGTAATAGGGGACATGAGTGGGGGCCTGGTGGAGGGTGCCCCTGACTGCTGGGGGGTGGGGGTGCTAGGAGACATGCATTGTTGATCAGTAGTGCAAGGTGACATGTGGGTTGACTGGGGGGCATGCCCATGGTGGATGGGCTGCCTGCGGGACATGAGCAGGGGTGCAGGGTAGTCCCCCGTGGTGTGGGCTGCCTGCAGGGGCCGTGGAGGTTGTAGAGCGAACACCTGGGAGGACCCACACGGCCAATTCACGTGTAGTATTCCCCAGAACCCCTGAAATGCACGTACCCTGCTGAAATCGCGTGTGGAACTTCCTGCGGACCAATGAAATACACGTACCCTGCTGATATCGCGTGTGAAACTTCCCACGCACCCCTGAAATACACGTACCCTGCTGAAATCGCGTGTGGAACTTCCCGCGCACCCCTGGTATACACATACCCTGCTGAAATCGCGTGTGGAACTTCCTGCGGACCCCTGAAATACACGTACCCTGCTGAAATCGCATGTGGAACTTCCTGCGCACCCCTGAAATACACGTACCCTGCTCGCACTGGGCCAATCGCGTGTGGAACTTCCCGCGCACCCCTGAAATACACGTACCCTGCTGGAATCGCGTGTGATACTTCCCGCGCACCCCTGAAATACACATACCCTGCTGAAATCGCGTGTGGAACTTCACGCGCACCCCTGTAATACACGTACCCTGCTGGAATCGCATGTGATACTTCCCACGCACCCCTGAAATACACGTACCCTGCTGGAATCACGTGTGGAACTTCACGCGCACCCCTGTAATACACGTACCCTGCTGGATTCGCGTGTGATACTTCCTGCGCACCCCTGAAATACACGTACCCTGCTGGAATCACGTGTGATACTTCCCGCGCACCCCTGAAATACACGTACCCTGCTGGAATCGCGTGTGATACTTCCCGCTCACCCCTGAAATACACGTACCCTGCTGATTTTGCGTGTGATACTTCCAACGCACCCCTGATGCACACGTACACAGGACAATCGTGTGTGGAACTTCCCGCGAACCACTGAAATACACGTTCCCCGCTTGGCCTTTGCTGTTTGCCAGCCCTGTGAACTGGTCCAGGGTTAGCGCAGCCCTTTACGATTATTTGGGGATTTTGAAGGCTTTTCCTTGTGCGAGGGCGTTCTTGGGGGCGTAACTGGCGCTGCTGCAGGGTCGCTGCGCCACGCTGCGCCACGGCTGGTTTTGGATGCGAAAATCCATGAATACGCTGTGCGCAGAAATCGATTTTAGCGCACGCGGCTGGCGCAGACATTCGCACGGGCACGCTGTGCGCCAGTCGCGTGCGCCACTTTTGTGCGAATTTCTATGAATTACCCTATAAATCACAGTTAGTCCGCGAATTTGATCGTGATAAGTCCCTTGAGTGGATTGTTCACCAAAGTACAAAACTATATGAAGTGCTATACTGTCATGGTAGAGAGAGTGATACAATGAAAGATACTAGACCAAAATCTAAAGAATCCTCAGCAACAGTGATGGAAATCAGGTCAGCTAAAATGTTGCTTGAGTCTGCTCAAAGTCCAGGTAAAAATAATGTCATACCCGAACAGAGGGTTAATCAGCAGAGGTTGCCGCTCTGTACACCGATGTTTCAATCACATGATCCTAGTAATAGGGAGAGCTACATTAGCCCTAGGTACGTAGGAGACAGGCCCCGGGCAGGATATCGGGCTAATATGTCAGGTATGAACAATAATCAGAGACAAAGCCAGGATCAAAGAAATAATGGTCCCTACCAGATATTTGGACACAGAGCAGATTTACCCCAACACCATGATATATGGTAATCAGGATAGACCCCGGTATGTGGATCGATTTACTGAAAATGGGAATCAGCATAGGGGAAAATACTCACAAAATGAGAGACAGGACATGAGGCAGAGTATGAATTATGCCCCACGTCAATACAATGAATCACCGCCAACAGGAGACTAAAACCAAAGGATAGGTACATCCCGCTACCCGCCCCACATGAATCAAGAGTTCAGAAACAACACCAATAGAAATAATTCTCCTGAGCGATATCAGAATAGATCTAATCAAGGGGAAAACAACCAATATCGACCTAGGCTCCAGAGAGAAGATTATAGAGGGATGGAAAGATTCCAGTGTCTCGAGGCCCAAGTAAAAATGTTGGCTGAACAAATAGGAAAACTATGTACAGTTCAAAAACAGTCATCAAAGGAGGGGGCAAAAGGCCATAGCAATGACCGGGTGGTTTCCGATAATAAGTGACTAAATATTCATGATACCTGTAATGCTAAAAAGACAGATTGCCCTGATCTGGCTTTGCATTATGACTCTGAGATGCTTAATGATTTAAAAATGAAAATACCGGCAAATGAACATGTAACAGAAATTGCAAATACATCTAAGAAAGAAGTTCGGTTTAACCTGGAGTTAAATAAAGCGTTGGAAATTTGCACAAATGAAAAAGGAAAACATGAAATTCCAAAAGAACAAAGAGACAGATTTAAGAAAGACAACTCATGCATGGGTAACACAATTGATCAGGGAGAAAATGGGGATGTTTGAACACTCTCCGTAGACAATCAAAACACTAACAAAATACAGGCAAGAAGAATAAGAACTCAAAAGGAGGGTACAGATCAGTCACCTGAAGAGTTCTTTGAGCCCCAGATTTTTGAGGAAGTTAAAAAGATTGGTATCATGCCAAATACCCACAAATGCTCAGAATTAGAAAATGACAAATTATAAAGTAATGTTTCTAGCATATTCAGTTCGAGGATTGTAGTGTGAACTCTGATGATCCCTGGATGGAAGGGTGAACAGTGGCCACACTCCAAAGGACCTCTGAATATGGGGAAATGAGTAAGGTTTCTCAAACGGAAATGGACAAAAAGGAGGGAAAAATGTCCTGTCATCTACCAATGTGCTTAGCCAAAAGTGAAAAAGGTCTGAGAAAAGTGAATCCTGAAATTAGTAAGAATTTGCACTTTTTGTGTGTGTTAGAGGAAGTTGAGGACAGGTATTATGCTCCCATTACTGTGGAAGAAAAATGCAATACATTTGCCATAATTGAAACAGGAGCACAGGCCACAATTATGTCCAAAGAATTGGTAAAAAGTATCAATGAAGGGAGATCTCCACATAATCAGATCACAGTGAGGCAGAGTGAAGGCCCAGTGCATAACTTTAACAGTGAGGAGGTGCCTATCGTGGGTGTCACCGAGGTTGACATAAAGATAGGAAAACACAGAATGAAACAGGAAGTAATGATCACATCTATTTGTGAAAATCCATTCCTAATGGGAACAGATTGCTTGAAAAGATTGTCTCCTCTCATAGATGGGGTAAATGGGGTATTGTGATCCTTAACCAAAAAACCATTAAGACCTAAGATAAAGTACAAAAACAGCAATGAAAGTGAATGCCATACCGTTGCCAAAACGAATGATGCAGCGGAGGTATACCTACAGAATAGCTGTGTGCCTAGTGTCACAGTCATTTTAATGTGTCAGGATAAAAAGCAAAATGAAAAAGAAAAACAATACGTGCAGATTTATTTGGATCCTAGGAAGAAATGGCAAACTGAAATAGATGAATACACATTGCGCTTCTATTTAAAAGAGAAGAAATGCAAACAGAACACTATTCCTAAAGCAGACACAGAAAAACACATCACCACCCTTGCTGAAATACACATAGAAGATGAGCAGCCATGGATTCACATTGGTATAGATGACCATTTTAAAGTGATAAAAGCAACCTTGGCGCTTGAACAGGAAAGCAGCTTTATTAATGAGAAATTACTGCAGAGAATAATAGAAAGGGAGGAGATCCCAAAATTTAGAATTAGAAACCAATATGTCTCTGGTTTGGACAATCCAGGTTTTGAAAATCGAATTGCAGGAAGGTACATGCCATAAATTAATATTGGACAAAAAAACCATCTACCACAATGTGTGGATAGTGAGTGGAACACAACATGATTTTTACATGGGCAATAATATCATGCACAGAATGTGTATGGTGTTAGATTTCCTTAACCAAAAAATATGGTCCCAGCTAGGTGGGCCTGCGCCCGAATTTGAAGACAAGAAAAAGGCTTATCATTGTGCAGAATTGGTACCATATGCAATTGAATTACAGGTGAAGAAGGATATTACTATCCCTGCATTCACCAAGCAGGTTGCTACAACACTAAAATGCAAGAGTAGTCAGCAAATGAAAGATTGGGATGCATTTGTATGCGTGAATGAATTCATGAAACAGCAAGGCTTGGATTATGAATATACCCCATTGGTAGATGTTGGGGAAGGGTCTGGCAAAATTATGGTGAATAATAAAGGATGTCAGGATATTCATTTAGAAGAGAATTATTTATTAGGAATGGCCATACAAAAATCACATTATACCGCAGATTTCAATAACATGGTGATTTGAAATATCCCTGAAAGATAAGTTGATGCACAGGGTGTGTTGCCGGAATATCTAAATTCTCAACCCAAAGGGATCTTTAAAATTCAATCTGTGTATCCTTGTGATTCCAATGAGACAGTGTGCTGTCATCAAGAGAATTGCATAATGTTTGATTTGAATGAAAATGAAACAGAAAATCAGCACATTGAAATGGAAGCTGATATGCCAACATATTTCAAATTGGCAGCTTTACAGAGAGATACAGCCGGAAGAAAGCACAGAGATTCCTCCACTGGAGGATAAGAATTTTCAAAAATGGTAGAGAAGCAGATTCTGTTAGCAGATGCATGTGATAGCGAAGAGGATAAGAATGAATTGAGAAAAATATTTATGAAATTTAAAGACGTTTTTGCCAAAGATGCATATGATTGCGGCCTAACTAATTTACATGTTGCCACATTACCTGAGGGGTGTGGTAGAAATCCAGTATTTGTGCGCCAGTATCGATTGCCACTGGCATGCTTAGAGTCATTGGCAGAGATAATTAAAAACTTGGAGTCTAGGGGAATTATCAGGCCCTTTCATAGTACCTCCAACACTCCTATTTTGGGTATGTTAAAGCCAAATGGTCAATGGCGTCTGTGTGCAGACCTGAGAGAGTTAAATAAAAGAGTGCGAGTGTCTAGATGGCCGCTGCCATTCATTGATCAAGGCCTTGCTCAGGTGCATGGGTCAAAAGTATTTACCACATTAGATCTCACATCTGGATATTGGTGTGTGCCACTGGCAGAGGATATTCAGAATTTGTTTTCATTTTCATTTGATAAAACGCAATACGCATGGGCTAGAACACCATTTGGGTATGTCAATAGTGGAAGCAAATTTGGCATATGTTTGAGAAAGGCTATGCCAGATGCAGCTGAAAGAGGAACTATAGTTTATGTGGATGATGTCCTGATAAAAAATTAAAACTTGAAAAGTCATTTTGATGAAATTAGACATGTACTTGGCCAATTGCAAAAGGCAGGTGCCAAAGTATCTTTACAGAAAGCCCAATGGTGCAAGAAAAAGGTGAATTTCCTAGGCCATGAGATAACGGAACATGGGCTAAATCCCCAAACGAAAAAGGTGGAGGCTATACAGAAATTGAAAGATCCTAGAAATGTGAAAGGTTTAAAAACTTTATTAGGAATGACAGGATATAACAGGAAATGTATTGAAAATGATGCTGAAATTACTCAACCATTGACTAAACTATTGAAGCTGAATACACCCTGGAAATGGGAAAAGGAGCAATCTGAGGCAGTTGGTAAATTAAAGGAATGTCTCATAAAGGCACCATGTTTAACATATCCCATAAAAAACAGAGATTTCTTTATAGAAATAGGCTTCACTGAACATTGTATGTCAGCAGTGTTATATCAAAAATATGATTTGAACCACAAAACCATTGCTTATGCAAGTAAGGCATTTTCCCAGGTTGAGATTAAATTCAGTGAGTGTGAAAAGGCCCTTTTGACTACTGTGTGGGCGTTGCAGCATTTCCGCCCCATTGTTCAAGGGGAAAAGGTAATCATTGAGACAAATCATCAAACATTGCAGTTTTTACAAAGTAAAAGAATTAGGTCAGGCAATGTAGCACAGTCCAGAATAACTTCATGGACATTGGCGTTGCAAGGCTTTCCTGTAGAAGTGAGGTATGGCCTAAATAAAAAGAGCCCAGTTGCTCAAGGATTAGCAGATTTACATGACTGTGTGGCTGAATGTGTATCCGACGAAGTAGAGGTGAAATCTAGTTTGCAGGAGTTTGAACAATCACCACATAAAGCTTTTGATGAAAAGACATGCAAGAATTTACCAACTGTATATGTTGATGGATGTGCTTTTCACATTGGAAATGACAGCAGTAAACAGTTGGTATCAGGAATAGGAAATGTCTAGTTGAAATGTGAAGACATTCCTAGTATAGGGATGAGAATTGGGGCTAGAAGTAGCCAGGTAGCAGAGCTGGTAGCCATTTCTAAAGCAATTAATACTTCAGTTGAAAATAAATTCCGTGAAATTATCCTGGTGACTGATTCTGATTATGTATGATGCAGTAAACTTGGGACGGTCTCAGCCACATAATACATTATAGTCAGGTAAGGGTGAACCATGACTCCCTATTCGCCACAAGCACAAGCTGACCACGCTTCTGGTTACTACCAGGCAAACACCGGTTAATACCAGTAGGACAATTAGGGGCACTCACAAGGAGGTTGTTGGCATAGAGCCCTAAAGGGGGAGTCAGTGCCTATCGATGGATTTGGCTCGAGCCCTGCCAATCCTGAGCTACTGTCGCCAAAGCCGCAGCGTGAAAGCCCCTCATTGGCTTTGTAGAATATTTGCCTGGCTGGAAAGCAAGAGGCATGATTACATATAATAAAAAGCCCCTCAAGCATGGAAAAATTATACAAGCTATAGACAAATTAGTGTCAGAGAATGAGCTAACAATATATTGGAGGAAAATTCCTGGACATTTAAAAACTCCAGGAGAAGATAAGGAGGGAAATGATAAAGCAGATCACTTAGCCAAGATCGGGGCTGTCATGGGAGAGTTGTTATCCATTGAACATTTACAGGCCGATTCATGGAATAATTAGCGCGGCGCAAGTGGGCAAAAACGTGCGAATCGCAGTGGAATAGCGAAAATCGCAGTGCAAGTGCGAAAATCGTACGAAAAGCAGCGCACGTCGATTCATGGAAGTCCGTGCGCGAGAAAACCAGCGGATGTGCGATAAAAAAGTGCGCCGCGCACGTTGGCGCACAGGCCATCTAACAGCGTGCGCCAGGTCACAGCGAAAATCGCACAGGCCACAGCGAAATTCGCACATAGCGCGGCGCACGCAACCAAAGTAGGCGGAACACGAGCGTAACACTCGGAATGGGGAACAACTTGCAAAAACGTGGGCGTCACGGGGGAAGTACAGGGCACAAGTGCGCGGAACGCCCACACGCTCGCCTACAACACGTATTCATGGAATAGAATAGGGCAAAAAAGCGCACGCTCAAACCAGCGCACAGGCACAAACACGACCGCCACAAGAAAGCAGGCGGTAGCGTCTCTGCGGCTGTAAGAAAGGTGCGCCAAAAGGTGCGCCAACAAATAGCACCTATATACTGCCATGATGAATGTCCTATACTGTGGCCCTCCAGGACAAATGACGTGCAAAGGGGTACCCACAAACACGGACACGCTGACAAAAAATACGTGTGCGTGTATACCGGGGTGCGCGGGAAGTCTCACACGCGATTTGGCCGGGTACGTGGATTTCAGGGGTGCGCGGGAAGTTCCACACGCGATTCCATCAGGGTAGGTGTATTTCAGGGGTGCGCGGGAAGTTCCACATGCAATTCCATCAGGGTACGTGTATTTCAGGGGTGCGCGGGAAGTCCCACACGCGATTTCAGCAGGGTACGTGTATTTCAGGGGTGCGCGGGAAGTTCCACACGCGAATAGCCTGGGCGTGTGTATTTCAGGGGTGCGCGGGAAGTTCCACACGTGAATAGCCTGGGCGCGTGTATTTCAGGGGTGCGCGGGAAGTTCCACACGCGAATAGCCTGGGCGCGTGTATTTCAGGGGTGCGCGGGAAGTTCCACACGCGAATAGCCTGGGCGCGTGTATTTCAGGGGTGCGCGGGAAGTTCCACACGCGAATAGCCTGGGCGCGTGTATTTCAGGGGTGCGCGGGAAGTTTAACACGCGATTTCAGCAGGGTACGTGTATTTCAGGGATGCGCGGGAAGTTCCACACGCGAATAGCCTGGGCGCGTGTATTTCAGGGGTGCGCGGGAAGTTCCACAGGCGAATAGCCTGGGCGCGTGTATTTCAGGGGTGCGTGGGAAGTTTAACACGCGAATAGCCTGGGCGCGTGTATTTCAGGGGTGCGCGGGAAGTTTTACACGCGATTTCAGCAGGGTACGTGTATTTCAGGGGTGCGTGGGAAGTTCCACACGCGAATAGCCTGGGCGCGTGTATTTCAGGGGTGCGCGGGAAGTTCCACACGCGAATAGCCTGGGCGCGTGTATTTCAGGGGTGCGCGGGAAGTTCCACACGCGAATAGCCTGGGCGCGTGTATTTCAGGGGTGCGCGGGAAGTTTTACACGCGATTTCAGCAGGGTACGTGTATTTCAGGGGTGCGCGGGAAGTTCCACACGCGAATAGCCTGGGCGCGTGTATTTCAGGGGTGCGCGGGAAGTTTAACACGCGAATAGCCTGGGCGCGTGTATTTCAGGGGTGCGCGGGAAGTTTTACACGCGATTTCAGCAGGGTACGTGTATTTTAGGGGTGCGCGGGAAGTTCCACACGCAAATAGCCTGGGTGCGTGTATTTCAGGGGTGCGCGGGAAGTTTAACACGTGATTTCAGCAGGGTATGTGTATTTCAGGGGTGCGCGGGAAGTTCCACACGCGAATAGCCTGGGCGCGTGTATTTCAGGGGTGCGCGGGAATTATCACACGCGATTTGGCTTGGTACGTGTATTACAGGGGTGCGTGGGAAGTTACACACGTGATTAGGCTGGGTGGGTCCTCACAGGTGTTCCCTGTACACCCTCGACGGCCCCTGCAGGCAGCCCACAAAACAGGGGACTACCCTGCACACCTGCTCATGTCCCCCTGCACCCCCACCCCCCAGCAGTGCATGGGCACCCTCCACCAGGCCCCCACTCATGTCTCCCACCACCCCCACCCCCCACCATCCAGGGGCACCCTGCACCAGGCCCCCACTCATGTCTCCCACCACCCCCACCCCCCCAGTCACCAGGGGCACCCTCCACCAGGCCCCCACTCATGTCTCCCACCACCCCCACCCCCCACCATCCAGGGGCACCATCCACCAGGCCCCCACTCATGTCTCCCACCACCCCCACCCCCCAGTCACCAGGGGCACCCTCCACCAGGCCCCCACTCATGTCTCCCACCACCCCCACCCCCCACCATCCAGGGGCACCCTCCACCAGGCCCCCACTCATGTCTCCCACCACCCCCACCCCCCAGCATCCAGGGGCAGCCCCCACCAGGCCCCCACTCATGTCTCCCACCACCCCCACCCCCCAGCAGTGCAGGGGCAGCCTCCACCAGGCCCCCACTCATGTCTCCCACCACCCCCACCCCCCAGCAGTGCAGGGGCAGCCTCCACCAGGCGCCCACTCATGTCTCCCACCACCCCCACCCCCCAGCATCCAGGGGCAGCCTCCACCAGGCCCCCACTCATGTCCCCTATCACCCCCACCCCGCGCCACCAGGGGCACCCACCACCAGGCCCCCACTCATGTCTCCCACCACCCCCACCCCCCAGCAGTGCAGGGGCAGCCTCCACCAGGCCCCCACTCATGTCTCCCACCACCCCCACCCCCCAGCAGTGCAGGGGCAGCCTCCACCAGGCCCCCACTCATGTCTCCCACCACCCCCACCCCCCAGCAGTGCAGGGGCAGCCTCCACCAGGCCCCCACTCATGTCTCCCATCACCCCCACCCCCCAGCATCCAGGGGCAGCCTCCACCAGGCCCCCACTCATGTCCCCTATCACCCCCACCCCCCACCACCAGGGGCACCCTCCACCAGGCCCCCACTCATGTCTCCCACCACCCCCACACCCCAGCAGTGCAGGGGCAGCCTCCACCAGGCCCCCACTCATGTCTCCCACCACCCCCACCCCCCAGCAGTGCAGGGGCAGCCTCCACCAGGCCCCCACTCATGTCTCCCACCACCCCCACCCCCCAGCATCCAGGGGCAGCCTCCACCAGGCCCCCACTCATGTCCCCTATCACCCCCACCCCCCCGCCACCAGGGGCACCCTCCACCAGGCCCCCACTCATGTCTCCCACCACCCCCACCCCCCAGCAGTGCAGGGGCAGCCTCCACCAGGCCCCCACTCATGTCTCCCACCACCCCCACCCCCCAGCAGTGCAGGGGCAGCCTCCACCAGGCCCCCACTCATGTCTCCCACCACCCCCACCCCCCAGCGCTGCATGGGCACCCTCCACCAGGCCCCCACTCATGTCTCCCACCACCCCCACCCCCCAGCCACCAGGGGCACCCTCCACCAGGTCCTCACAATCCCCAATCCTGTGCGTCATGGTCAGCCTCCACAGCCAAAAAGCCCTACCAAGTAACCCATTCACCCCCATGGAAATGGAAATTACATGTTACACCCCCAATGTTCATGAAGCTAATGAACCCATGTCCGTCACACACAATGGTTGCAATTGAATGGGAAAACACCCAACATGACATGCATGAAACCAATGAGATGATACCACACAGTGAAGTATGAAAACAAAAATGTATAGAAAAAAATCAAAGAATGCTAAAGAAAGGAAACAAACTACAATGGCAATGAGAAAAAATAAGCTGCATGTCCGTATAAAAATAAAAAACTGCAAATCAGAATCCCAAAAAATTTCTTCCAAAGTCTATTGTAAAAAAATCTCTATGCAAGAAAGAACTATGTAAAAAACTACCAAGGGTCCATGAGCCCAACTGAACTAAGGAAACCTACTAAAAAACCTAACTAAAAATCAACTATATACAAAAAGTGGAGCAGTGTCCGTCGACTCCAAATCATAATAAGAAACAAAGGAAACCTAAAACTAAAGAACTATATACAAAGGCGGCGGGCAAGTCCAGCGGCTCACTCCGTGGTGTCCCGGCCCAGGGCATCATCGAACTCCTGTTCGATGTCCCGGAGGCGGTCCAGTTCCATGGCCCCGAGGGTCCGCAGGGACGACGCCGTGTCCTCCTCCAACCCCCTGCGGATTGCCTCAAGGTACTCGGCCCGCCTCAGGGCCCTCCGCATGGAGTTCTCTGCCCTGACTATTGTGAGCCGCGCCTCTTCCGCCCGCCGCCGCTCCGCACCTATGGCGTGGCCCAACCGCTGCCACACGGAAGACACTCTCTGTCCTGGGTCCTCCTGCCCTCCGGCCGATGCCTGCCCCTCCGATGTCGAAGGCCCCGAGACTTCATGGCTCCCACCATGTTGCTGCTGCTGCTCTGCCTCTGCCCGTGCACTGCCTCCTGCTGCCTGCACATCCTCCGCCGGCTGGGGTGCAGTTGTTCATGTGGCCACCACTGCTGGACCTCCGACTCCCGACTGTGGCAGGGATACCTCCTCCACCAGCCTGGCCGCACCGTCAGAGGCAGCTCCACAGGGCACCCAGGTGACTGATGGGTGGGAAGATGGCACAGAGGACGACTGGCGCGTAGGGTGTCCAGTTAAGGAGGGGGTCGGAGCAACCCCCATCAGACGGCGGAATCCGGCCTGGGTGACCTGTCCCAGCAGGCTGACGTGGTCAACGAGCCATTCGAGATGACGTGCAGTCTCTCCATGAAAAGACTGCAGGTCACCTCGCATGGCCCGTTGACGCAACGCCACACCAGCCAGGACAGGCTCAACCCGGACCTGGATGGCCACGTCCGCAGGCAGAGGAAGGCCAGTTGACGTCAGCTCATCCCCTGCCTGAAAACGGGTCTGGACGTAGGCATCCCTGCTGGTGCAAGATGATGCAGGGACAGGATCTGGGACAGGATTGCACACAGGCACCTCCGCGGCCGCCTGTGCTGCCTCCTGTCCCTGGTCCTGCACTGCACCACTAGCACCAGTGGGATCCCCACCTCCAGACCCCGTCTCTGGTGCTTGCACGGCCTCCTCCTCCACCAAACCCCCCACCAACCTGGATGACTCCGTGCCATCTTCCCCTGTTGGGCCCTGTGGGGTCCCAGCTGCCCCTTCTGCTGCCGAGGAGTCCAACTGCAACCTCCGCCTCTTGGACCTCCCCCCGGCAGCTGCGGCCTGGGACGCGGCACCGGACTCCTCACTCCCCGACGAGATGACAACACGGGAGGGGAGCCGGGCCTTGCGTCTCCGGCTGGCGGTCGGATCCCCGCCGCTGTGCTCCACAGCACCTTCTCTGCCCTCTTCGTCAGTTGACGCTGCAGACAGGGAGAAACAAAACACAGGCATCAGGGCACTGTACAATGGACACATACACACATGACAGTTGCACATGAGTGGCATTGGCAAACCTCAGACATGTCATCACAATCACCAACACACATGTCATTGCAACTCGCACACATGAGCCATACCACAGCCATATCGCAACTGCCAGCACCATCCCTACACATACAACAGCATGAGCAGCCAAAGGGGAGCCAGACATCACATGCAACACAGGAAGTGCACCACACATGTACACACACCACCACACTTGCATGCATGTGTACACCTCTGCCAAGTGTTGCACTGTTCAGACGGGCATCCATGTCACATCTGCCAATCAGGCTTACACATACCGCAGTCACATGCATCCATGTTGCATCACTGTTGCACCCTTGTCAAATACACACACATGCACATGTACACAGTGCACGTACATGCAGCCCAAAACAACATACATGCCTGACATCACGGACATGTCTACTTACATACACATTCATCCAAACATGTGTGCACGCACAACTGCATTTGCCATGCAAGCCTACACACACAAGCACCATCCATGTCTCGCACATCACAGCCCTCGCATGTGTCAGCCCCACGGCCCTGTACACCCCCACCCATACTCGACCCCATACAAACAGATGTGCAACCTGCACAATACCGAATAATCACCACACGCACTGCTCACAATCAGGATGCATGTACACTCACCGCTCGACTCCAGACGGGTCTGCTTCTCCAGGACCTGGACGTGGAGCGCTGGGGATATGCGTTCCAGGACCCCCATCTGTTCTTCCGACAAGTGGCCCCGGCGCCCCTTGGCATCCGCTGCCTTCAAGAGGTGCCGGGCCTTGTTCAGGGTCCTGGACCTGAAGTCCTCCCAGCGCTTCCTGACATGTTGGAAGTCCCGGACTGCCACCCCCTCCGCGTTGATGGCAGTCACGATGTCAGTCCAGATCCGAGTCCGTCCTTCCTTGTCGGCGCGGGAACTTCCGAAGAGGGCATCATACTGCCCCAGGACTTGCTCCACCAGGACACCAACTTCGGTGGCACTGAAGCTGGTGCCCCTCTGCCTCTCTGGCCGGGGGTTGTCAGTGGTCACAGATGGTGTTTGCCCCGACATGACAACCCCAGAGGCAGGAGTGGGTGGGCAACTGGGTCCTGGGGCTGGGCTGTGGAGCGATGGAATTCCAGTCGGGAGTCTTCGGTTCCAGCAGGGGTGGTCACAGCAACAGCACCCCTGGCTGATGTGCAGGCAGGAAATGGCACTGCACGTGGGCAGCAGGCAGTCAGGCAGCAGCAGATGGCAGGTGGGAGAGTGCTCGTGGCTCTGGGGGGCAGTAGTTCGGCCTTCTGGGCAGGAGCGTGGTCTTCCGTGTGCTTACGCGTGGCCAGCTTGGTACGGAGTGATTTGGCACGTGAAAATCCTGCATGTCAGCGTGAAAACCGAGGAAAGGCCCTTAGCGCTTAAGCGCGTCTGTGAGGTGACCCGCACGGGTGTTTCCCACACAGCACGTGATGACAGAGCACACGTGGAAAGACTGCACGTCAGAGTGTCATCGCGTGTAATTGGACAGCACGTGAGAGTGTCATCGCGTGTAATTGGACAAAAGTGCGTGTACACGCGATTGGCCTATGTACGTGTATATCAGGGGTGCGCGGACACTTACACACGCAAGTACGTCAGCGCACCTGTATCCCGGGGTGCGCAGGAATTTCCACACGCTATTGGACTGGGTACTGGATTTCAGGGGTGCGCGGGTCACACGCTCGCCTACAACACGCGCAACGCATAAATTTGCGTGCTAACAAAAGAACAAGCTCAGACCCAGGATGAACATACCGTTCCTAGCAGCAGTGGGCGTGAACTACCAAAGGAGGAGGAGGAGGATAGTCAGGGCCAGAATATTCACACCCAGAACCAGCCTTTTCGGGATGCCTGATGACCAGGTGCATGGGAGGTACAGGTTTCCACCACACATTATACTGGACCTGGTGAATGAGTGGGAGGATGACCTCACATTACCCACCCTGTGCTCCCAAGCACTCAGCCCCCTGGAGAAGGTCCTCAATGTACTGCACTTCTTAGCCACTGGATCATTTCAGCGGACAAGTGCCATTGTGGGTGGTGTATCACAGGCCACCCAGTCACGCTGCCTACACCAGGTCTTGAACATCATCACTGCACGGCCATCAGTCCGCAGGCACATATACCTGCCCAGAACACCTGCAGAAAGGCATGCTGCCGCCCTGGATTTTTACGGTGTGGCACGATTCCCCAAAGTGCTAGGTGCCATCGACTGCACCCATGTGGCTCTACGTCCCCCCAGGGCATCAGAGCACATCTATAGGAACCGCAAGCACTGGCATTCCATCAACATGCAGGTAGTATGTAATGCCAAGGGAATCATCACCTCAGTATATGCCAACTATCCCGGGTCAACCCACGACAGCTTCATTTACTGAATGTCCACCCTAAGCCGGGACCTAGAAGCTGGGCGGCATGGCGATACATGGCTGCTTGGTGAGTATGAATGCCACTGCACATGCATGCATGTCAGATACTGAGCAAGGTCACAACCCCACCAATGATACCAATCACCACCTCCACAGGGGACAGTGCCTACCCTCTCAGCCCCCACATGATGACGCCAATTCGGAACCCCACCACGCCACCCCAGGTAAGATATAACACAGCCCACATTACAACCCGGGGCATAGTGGAGCGCACATTTGGAGTGCTAAAGTCACGCTTTCGCTCCCTTGACCGTTCTGGCGGCCAGCTGTTGTACCCTCCCCCAGTAGTGTGCAGGATCATAGTGGCAGCATGTGTCCTGCACAACGTTGCAACACGCCGGGGCCTGGCCGTGGACATGGTGGTGGCCCCACATCCCCAACCACATGCACAGCCGCTGCGCATGGGAGGGGAAAGGGCACGGGGGGAGGCAGCCCGTACACAGCTAGTGGCTAATTACTTCACATAGAAATCACACCCCTGTGGAGTGCACACTGCCCTGGCACATTCCATCTGACAATCAATGATGACTCAACCTAACACTGATCCTGAATGTCTGGAGAATGAACCGTGAATACCATATCAGCCTGAGATTGTTCACCTGGAAGTGTCACAATGTGTGCATCCCTACCCACACAGACCCCACCAATGCAGTTTTGTGAAGTTACACATTCAAGCAGCTAAAATGAATACCCACTTGCAAAATGCAACAAGAGGACAGTGCCATGTCAGCCAACCCAACCCCAGCACCGCCACACGACACACCGTGCCATGTCATGCTATTTGCAGGTAAACAAAGTAATCCCCACAACATGACACTAGTGTCACTATGTACAGTGTCCCTATTAGAAACCTGCAACACCTGAAATGCTCACAGCAATGCCGGACCAACAACATACTTGAGCACGTACTACCATTAACATGACATCACAAATGTTACATATTAGTAATCTCACCACCTGGAAATGCCTGCACTCCCACCACTACCAACTGTGCAGTGTTGGCGCCATGTAGAGTTGTAGGTGCACTGCTGCCAACATGGACCCCATCTCCAGACTAGAGGTCCTTGTGTAGACATGAGGAAGGGACCTGCAAATTGGGAGGTAGACACAGAAGATGAGTTACACATCAATGCAACATGCAGTGTACAACACAACAGCAATATGCACTAGGAATGTATACACAGTATTGACTACAGACTGCCCACACAGCTCATGGGAGTCCAACGTCACTGTGTAATTCACTGTCACTTGGGCACACCCTTTGCAAGCCCATGGAAACGGGAAGCAGGAGGGGTGTGTGTGACTCAAACCCAAGCATCTGAACCAAATACATTACAAGCCTGCATGTGCCCAGCCACAATGCAGCGTATGCCCACAGGAACCACGGAAGCCAACAAATCGTCCCAAAAAAATAGGGAATAAAATAAATAAAAATAAAAATAAAAATAAGAAACAATCAAAAATGGCCATTGATGGGCCGGGGGGGTTGGGGAGGCCACCCAGGAGGTCCGAGGACAGGATGCACACCAGAACCCACCTGCGTGGATCCTGGGAAAATAAAACACCTCCATGGGCTCATGGCCCACACGGCTACCCTATTGTGGGAGTATCACTGCTGTCGCTATTATCAGCCTGTGCAGCTGCATCCGGAGGTGGTTGCACTATGGGAGGCAGCCCACGCAAGGCCCTAGTCTGCTCCTCCATGGCTGCAAGCATGTGGGTGTGGTAGGTCTGGTTCTGGAGGATGAGTGTGCGGAGGTCCCCATGCAACAACTCACGGGATGCCCGGACCTCCGCCCTCATTGCCTGCATCTCAGCTGAGAGCGTACGGGTGAGACGCTCCAGCTGCTGTTCTGTCCTTTGGTGTGTTGAAGCCTCAAGCTCAACAAGAGTCGTCCTGAGGTGAAGGAGCTCCTGCCTCAGGGCTTCCCGGTGGCCCTGGGACTCAATGGAGATGGCCTCCTGCAGAGTCGCCAGTGCCGCCCGCCTGTCCCTGTTGGACCCCAACATGTCCTCCCTGTGTGACTGGCAGATGGAGTCGGTTGCCTGCTCTAGTCGCTCCATCAGCCTTTCTGGGGGGACAATGGAAGTGGCCACCCTATCCATGGCCTGAGCCATCATCTCGGATGATGCAGCCTGTTGGGTTGCCATACCGTAAATGGATTGCTCCCATGCGGTATTGCCAGGTGGCGTACGGCCACCACGTCGGCGGGCACCACACCTGTCTGGGGCAAGGCGAACTGCGCCTTGCTGTGCCGGCACTGCCTGAGGCTGCAGGACTGCATTCCCCCTCTGATCTGCTGGCCCAGGAACAGGATCAGATGTCGCGGAGTGTGACCCTGCATCCGTAACCACCAAAGGCGTAGCTGCCAACACTGACATCCCCATTGAGGGTCCTGACCCTGGTGCAGGTGGGTGAGACAGAACAGAATCCCTCCCTGGAACACTCACCTGCGACGGCACGTAGGTCTCATCCGAATCAACACCTGAGTACAGCTCGGGGGAGGTGCAGCCAGAGACACCCCTTGAGAGCACGACCTGCAGCACTTGTGGGTTCTCCCCCACCACCACACCACGTCCCTCACTGGTGGTTGGTCGGCCCTCGGACCCCTCCTGGGTCTGCACCATCTCCACAACCCCAGCAGTATCAGGTGCGTCTTCCCCTGCAAAGACATAAAAACAAAGAAATGGAAACAGGCATTAGCACCATGGCACACAATGAGGGCTGAGAAGCAAGAGAACCAGTACTTGATTGACACATGTCCCACATGACTAAAACCCTCCCATGCATGCACCCTCACTGCGTATGAAGGGCAGGCAAATGGCACACACTGATGACACCAAGATGGAAGATGAACACATTTTCTGCATGCTGCCTGGCAGTGGCATCACACATTGGCCTGTGATTGCCAGGTGAAACACACATGCCATCACACAGATGGCATGTACCATTGCTATTGAGTGAAGATGGAGAGGAGGGCAGCACCTATTCATTCAGTCCAGTTCCCGCATGTAATTGCTTTTCTAATTCTAACAGGTCAGATTTTTCACCTCTAGCTGCCAGTCTGAAATGGTCCAATTGCACAGGGACATGTGTGTACAAATGATATCCAGGTAACAAAGTCACTCCACTTTACCATAGCCATGTCAGACATGTGACTAGTGGACAGCGACATGCCTAGTAAAAGTGGGGGAATGCAAACAATCTGACTGAATGAACAGTGAAAAATAAGCAACTATGTTGTGGCAAGGTGACACTTCAAGGGCAACTGGCGTGCAGTTGGGCTAGATGTCTACTGTTGGCAGAAGGGATACTGCTATGGCCAAATGCAGCTGCGCAGGAAGTATTGCATGAAGCACATGGCTGACCCATACGACTCAGGCGCACACACTCTCACCTGGCACACAAACAGAAGCCCTCACACACACACCATGCACATGGATGACACACACATGCATGTGCACTCACCGGACAATGCCTCGTAATCAGCCAGATCTCCCACGCCTTGGATCTGTTCCTCCGTGACGTAGGTCCCAGCGACTGACTCATGTGGAGTGAGTTCCATGTCTACTACTGGAGACCCACCTCCAGTCACTAGAGTTGCGGCATGACTTGAGGCCAGCTTACTCTTTGCCCTGCGCTTTAGGTCATTCCAGCGCTTATAGCAATCATTGGCTGTGCGCCTCATGATTCCAAGGGCACTTACGATGTCCGCAACGGTCTGCCAGTGTGCCTGGCGTTGTGCAGGTGTGGTCTTGGATCCTGCAACAATGACCATCTCGTTGTCATGTGCGGACACATACTCGACAAGTGCATTCAGTTCGTCATCCGTGAAGCTGGGCTTCCTGGACGGGAAAACTGTGTAGCCGTGTCTGGGGCATTAGCCTGTGCCGGACGAGCACTCTTCCTCTTCCGCTTGGAAGGTGGTGGTGATCCTGAGTGTCCTGCGCCGCTCTGGACACTAGGGGCAGGAGCCCTGGTGGACTCTGTATCAGGAGTGTGGGATTGCACACTCAGCATGGGAGTTGGTGCAGGCATTGGCTCTAGTGTGATGGTGTCAGGGGGAATGTCAGCAGCATGGACTAGGACCGACACTGTCCTGGCTGGGTGTGTGAGGGCTGGGGTGGATGGAGCCGCAGCTGCCCCTGCAGCCTGTCCGCCCTGCCTCCTTGGTGCAGCAGATGACCTTGCTGGCCCAGATGCACGTGGCATGGTGACATCAACGTGCACCAGCGCACGTGTCATGGGCCTGCTGACCTGGAAGTCAGCCATGGAGTCAGCCAGATCTGGTGCCACAATGGGCTGGTCCAACAAGGGCTGAGCATGGATGGTGTCAGCCACATCAGCCTCAACGGGAGGGGGGGGGATTATGGGTGCCCTTGACTGGTCCTCCACACATGGGGGGACAGGCTCACCCTGCAAGTAACGACCACGTCCCCTACCGGATCCACCACGGCCACCACTTGTGGCTCTTCCACCTTTGCCACCCTTACGGAATCCTCGCCTCCCAGCCATGGCACTGATGTAAATGTGCGTATGGGAGTGGCTGTAAACTATTGTCCTGGGCAATTGGGGGTCAAAGGGGTTGGGTACCAGATGGTAATTGTACCCTAGTGCTCTTGCAAGGCTGATTGTAACCCCTGGGGAAAGATGACGGGTCACGCTACGCACAGGAGCCCCAAAAAAGGGAGATGACGTGCACGCAACCCCTCCTAGACCACGTGTGCAGAAAGAAAAACCTGCACTACGCTGTGGCACCCAGTAACACAAGAATGAACGTATGCGTGTCACACGCAGCCTAGAATGACCTCTGAAGGGGTAGGCTACACACGGGGCAAGCACAGATGTTAGATACGTGCGTGACTCACCGTCTGCCTGGTAAACGAGCGTGTAAAAGGAGCACGTTTGGTTGGCAACACCCCCGCCAAAAGAAGATTTGTACGCTGTCTGAGGAGACAGGACAACAGTAGAAGGGAACACTGTTTGAGGGAACAGGCCCAGGTAAACCAGTAAAAGCGAAAAAAGAGAAAAAGCTGTCAGAGGTAACAGGGAATACGAACTTGAAACGCCGTGAAGTAAATCGCGTGTGAAACAACAAGAAGTACAGAATTCACCCACTCGCTCTCCATGAAAAGCACGTACAAGGAAAACGTGTTCTACACGTACCTTTTATACAGGCCCACACGTCCAGCGTCACTTACGCGGCGTGTACGCGCTAGGGCCATTTCCACCAATTACACGCTTTGTCACTTCTGCGTGTAGGGCCATTTCCACCAATTACACGCTTTGTCACTTCTGCGTGTAGGGCCATTTCCACCAATCACACGCTTTGTCACTTCTGCGTGTAGGGCCATTTCCACCAATCACACGCGATTACACTCTGACGTGCAGTCTTTCCACGTGTGCTCTGTCATCACGTGCTGTGTGGGAAACACCCGTGCGGGTCACGTCACAGACGCGCTTACGCGCTGAGGGCCTTTCCTCGGTTTTCACGCTGACGTGCAGGATTTTCACGTGCCAAATCACTCCGTACCAAGCTGGCCACGCGTAAGCACACGGAATACCACGCTCCTGCCCGGAAGGCCGAACTACTGCCCCCCAGAGCCCCGAGCACGCTCCCACCTGCCATCTGCTGCTGCCTGACTGCCTGCTGCCCCTGCACTGCTGGGGGGTGGGGGTGGTGGGAGACATGGGTGGGGGCCTGGTGGAGGCTGCCCCTGCACTGCTGGGGGGTGGGGGTGGTGGGACACATGGATGGGGGCCTGGTGGAGGGTGCCCCTGGTGGCGGGGGGGGTGGGGGTGATAGGGGACATGAGTGTGGGCCTGGTGGAGGCTGCCCCTGCACTGCTGGGGGGTGGGGGTGGTGGGAGACATGGGTGGGGGCCTGGTGGAGGCTGCCCCTGCACTGCTGGGGGGTGGGGGTGCAGGGGGACATGAGCATGTGTGCAGGGTAGTCCCCTGCTTTGTGGGCTGCCTGCAGGGGCCGTCGAGGGTGTACAGGGAACACCTGTGAGGACCCACCCAGCCTAATCACGTGTGTAACTTCCCACGCACCCCTGTAATACACGTACCAAGCCAAATCGCGTGTGAGAATTCCCGCGCACCCCTGAAATACACGTACCCTGCTGAAATCGCGTGTAAAACTTCCCGCGCACCCCTGAAATACACGCGCCCAGGCTATTCGCGTGTGGAACTTCCCGTGCACCCCTGAAATACACGCGCCCAGGCTATTCGCGTGTGGAACTTCCCGCGCACCCCTGAAATACACGTGCCCAGGCTATTCGCGTGTGGAACTTCCCGCGCACCCCTGAAATACACAGAACCTGCTGAAATCGCGTGTAAAACTTCCCGCGCACCCCTGAAATACACGCGCCCAGGCTATTCGCGTGTTAAACTTCCCGCGCACCCCTGAAATACACGCGCCCAGGCTATTCGCGTGTGGAACTTCCCACGCACCCCTGAAATACACGCGCCCAGGCTATTCGCGTGTGGAACTTCCCGCGCACCCCTGAAATACACGCGCCCAGGCTATTCGCGTGTGGAACTTCCCGCGCACCCCTGAAATACACGTACCCTGCTGAAATCGCGTGTTAAACTTCCCGCGCACCCCTGAAATACACGCGCCCAGGCTATTCGCGTGTGGAACTTCCCGCGCACCCCTGAAATACACGCGCCCAGGCTATTCGCGTGTGGAACTTCCCGCGCACCCCTGAAATACACGTACCTGGCCAAATCGCATGTGAGAATTCACGCGCACCCCTGTAATACACGTACCCAGCCGAATCGCGTGTAAAACTTCCCGCGTACCCCTGTAATACACGTACCCTGGCTAATCGCATGTATAACTTCCCGCGTACCCCTGATATGCACGTTACCCGCTTTGCGTTCCTTGTTTGGCAGCCCTGTAAACTGGTCCAGGGTTAGCGCAGCCCTTTGCGATGATTTAGCGATTTTGATGGCTTTTCCTTGCGCGAGGGCGTTCTTGGGGGCGTTACTGGCGCTGCTGCAGGGTCGCTGCGATACTCTGCGCCACGGCTGGTTTGGGAGCCTAAAATCCATGAATACGCTGTGCGCGGAAATCGGTTTTTGCGCACGTGCCTGGCGCAGACAATCGCACGCGGACACTCTGCGCCAGCCGCTTGCGACACTTTTCTGCGAAATTCTATGAATTACCCTGTTAATTGGTAAAATACAAATAGATGAAGTAACACGCTCTAAGGCTCTAAAAGAGGTAGAACAACCAGTAGTGCAATGGAGTTATGATACACCAGATCAAGATCTGATTAAGGCGCAAAAATATGATCCAATATTAGGAATATATATTATAACCATTTGATGGACCCCGAACAAAATCCTTTAACTGAAAATGATTGTACAGGGAAATAAGAGTTGAGGGTATAATTAAAGAATAAAACATGTATTAGACTACAGGATGGACTTATGATCAGAGATCCATAACAGGACAGATACAGTGGGTGGTACCCCTTTCATTCAGAGGGCTAATGCTACACCATGCACACAATGCCATAACTTCAGGACACGGAGGTTCACAAAAGACTTTAGAAATACTGAAAGATTATGCTTACTTGCCACATATGTCCCAAGATGTGGAATTACACACTAGTGGTTGCCTAGTATGTGCCCAATTTAAACCCTCTTCACCAATGCATAGAGCTCCACTGATAAAAAGAGGTTTAACTCTTCCATGGTCAGATTTGCAAATTGACTATGTAGGGCCTGTAAAAAGGTTGAGTAGGGGGAACGTTATCTTTTGACCGTGGTTTGTTTGATGTCAAAATGGATCTAGTGTATTCCTGTACCCGATTGTAGTGCGCAAACCGCAGCTACATTACTGGTAAATCATATATTTTTAAGATTTGGATTACCACAAAGAATAGAGTCAGACAGAGAAAGTCATTTCACAAGCACCTTGATGAGTAAGGTGTGGCAGATATTGGGGGTGAAAGGAAATTGCATATTGCGTACCGACCCGCATCTTCTGGGAATATTGAACATTGCAACAGGTCTGTTGTGGAGATATTAAAGAAGTTTGTAGCGGAGGCAGGTTCCAGTTGGGATTTACGATTACCTCTGGTATTGATGGCAATCAGATCGACTTCTGATAAAGCAACAGGTATCAGTCCTCATGAGGTGTTAACAGGAAGGAAGATGGTACTGCCACATTTATTATAGAGGACACATGAACAGACACTTGTAAGTGCATCTACAGTTCACGAATATGTGGAAGAGCTGAGGAAGCATTTACAACATGCATTTGCATTTGTGCAGCAAAATTTGGAATGGGCTGCTGACAGTGCAAAGTCATAGTATGATAGAAAGACGTCTATGAAAGAGTATGATATAGGGTATCAGGTATATAAATTTCATTTTGGAAAAGGTAAACATAAAAATTCTAAATTTCTTGCGGCCTGGCCAGGGCCATTTGAGATTGTGGATAAGGTATCTCCAGTAGTTTACAAAATATTGAAGACAGAGGGTGAAACGGTAACAGAGCAATTTGTTCATGTTAACCAAATCAAGCCCTGTCATCCGAAACAGCTTACGTGCCCTGAAGGCATGGAAATGAAGACACAGTGGCTATCCTCATAGTGTCCCACACCATATAAATAAAAATAGATGTAGTCCTTGTGGTAGAGATAAATGTAGATGAAAATACCATAGGTGATAAACATTGACATAAGGTACTGAATCAGGTTGAATTACTATGGTACAAATACTGAAATATTCTACATGAAAATTGTTTTGATGTGTGATGATGTCATATGTTTGTTTTTGTTTCTCTCTAACATGTGCTTAGTTTCAGAAATCAGAAGACTATTTATCAGAAGAATGCTTTGGACTACATTTTGTTTTTGTCTGGTAGAAAGGGTAAAATTGGTATTGTGCTATGTACTTAATCTGTCTCTTTTCTATTTAATTTAGAAAACTTAATTGATATTTGGTTGAGGTCTCAGGTCGCAGGGCCCGGAGGACACGATAGATGACGGAGTCCTGGAGTTCGCAGGAGGAAATTCCAAAAAAGCACCGGGCGAGGGCGAAGACCAAGTCTGCAGGACGGAGGACATTGATGATGGCGCCAGCAACATGGTTGACGATAATTATGGTTGCAGGGAATCTTAAAGCCATGGAAGCACAGGTTATCATTGAGCCCGGACCAGCAACTGGCATTGCAGTGGAAGAAGCTCCTGGGTTTATTATGGGCAATAGAAGGATGATTTTCCAGAATATATATATACCTATGAATCCTGATTATTTAATTGAAAAATGTGTTAACAAAACTGGAATCGTAACTGACCAGACTAAAGATTGGCTAGAATTGAGAAAAGAGGACGCTAAGCGGACAATAAGAGATATGTTAATGCAATTAGAAAAGACATTTGTGAATTCGGCGGATATAAAGAAGAGGAGGGGAAAGAGAGGGGCAGTAATGCTGGTGGTTTCTTTGGTAATGTCTGTTATTGGACTACAATGTCAACAGCTAATGCCATTTCAGTAGGGGCATTGAGTCCCAAAGTACAACAATTGAATTATGACCTGGAAATGATCCAAAAGACCTTGGATGGAATTAGGTGTGGATTGGATGAACAAGTGAGATTTGTTAACGAAACTGTGGTGTTACTAAATGAACAGGCTAAAATTCTACAACATAGTACCAAAGTGATAATTAAGCATGACCAAATATTAAATGAGATTATGAATGTAGTAAATTCTATTGATAGATTGTTGATAAATTACATGAGAGAGGTCCAAACTGCAATTACCCAATTAATTCAAGGACATATACTGTTATATTTTGTTTCGCAATATATTGTTCATCAAATGATGGAAAGGATCACGAAAAGGGAAATTGAAGTAATGCAGGTGAAAGTTGCATTTGAAATGGGCAATGCAATGCCACTGTATGTGAATTTAGAAAGAATGGAAATCAGGTTTTTGCTGTGCATTCCATATATTACTCCTGAACATATTTACCAAACTAAGCGGGTACATAACGTGGGATTTTGCCAAGAAGGGAAATACATAAAAATTAAAACTCCAGAGGTGGTGGCATTTCAGTCATGGGAGCCTGAGGTTTACTTGATTCCAAACCTGGAAACATGTATAAGGTTTAAAGAACAAAATTACATGTGTCCAGGTAAACCATTTGTTCCTGATGCTACAGATGCTATTTGCGGTTTAAAATCTGATCCAGGTGTATCAGGAGGATGTGTAGTGGTCATTAGCAATCCGGATGGTGAAGAGTTAGCACAAGCCAAAATGGTTAAAAATAGATGGTTGGTCAGCACCTTTCTGAAAAACATTACTGTTACACACCTAAATCAAGGAACGTTTGTTGTCAAGCAAATGAAATATAATGTATTTTACTTGCAGGTTCCAAAGGATACAATTGTCTTGGTTGGGGGTCTAACATTATTTCATATTACAAATTATATTCGGGAAAGCCAAGTGGAAAATGTTGAGTTTTTTCAAATGGTTACATTTCCGATAGACCCGAATGTAGAATTTTTATTGAGTCATAAGGAAAAGCATACTATTAAGATGAATCTGAGAAAGAACAACATTACAGTTAGTAGTCTGAGTATAATGGAGGTGAATGTGTTTAATTGGGGAACCTCGGTGGAACGCACTACGGTGGGTTTAGCAGTAGTAGTGTTAGTAATGGGAGGATGGTTGATTATTTTGTCTGTAAAGATGAAGATGTTACTTATGATATTGGCAATAATGGGAAATGAAAGATATCCCAATGCACATAAAGTCTAAGGTAATAAAAAGAAAGAAAAACAATGTGGGTTTCCTCCAATTGTAGATTTGGGTAGCCAGAATTGTCAGAAAAGGAGGGTATGTAAGGACATATATATTTTACCAAAATGTAATCGCATTTTTATATTGCAAAATGTAGTGGCATTTTTGTTGCCAGCAGTAATATGGCATATATATATATATATTCAGTAAAAAAACTTTGTTAAAGGGACGTTATGGTTAAGTTGCGCTACTAAAAACCTATGAATTCAGTGAAAAAACTTTGTTAAAGGGACGTTATGGTTCAAAGTAAAACCGAAAAACCCCTGAAATTCGGCAGTTATGGTAACATAAGCAACCATAACTCGCGCCACCGTGCACTGCTAACACTAACACCCAGGACATCAAAGATGACATCACAAATGTCATTGATGACATCACATGTGCATTTACTTTTCATAAAAACTCTGTACAGGGGATTCTTATAATGCTGACCAAAAACTGTCAAGGATCATTGGGATAAATATCATGAGTTAATTAGTGCATTAAGCAATGCATTGATATAAATAGCATTCTATTATGAAGTTCTATCCAGTATACTAAGCTACTCATGCAGAAACATAGGCAGTGTGTGCAGCATACATGATGAAGGTGCCATATTCATAATCTCGCCATGTTGAATACTGAAATGATAACTGCTTTCTTATTAGAGTTTTGCGTACTGTGAAACATGGAATAAATAGATAATAAAACACACTTAATACATAATTATTACAGACAAAACACAAAGAGACAACAACACATACAGATATGAGTATATACAGGGACAGTGAAGTAAACAAAAAAGCAGAAATAGTAGCAGAAAGAGTTCATAACCTAACTGATTGTCTTTATGCAGAGAAACTATTGCTCTGTTTCAAAGCTGCTACTTACCATATGTATGTGTATCACATGATGTGACTGCACCCAAAGGAAAGGAGAGTGAGTATAATGTATACAAATATGAGCATATACAGGGAAGGTAGAGTAATAAAAATACAACTATGAGAGAGTGCTGATAACCCTAATGATTATCTTCATGCACAGAAAGGATTGCTCTCTTTCAAGCCTGTGTCTTCCGCTATGTATATGTTTCATATGATGTGACTTGACCCTAAGTCTACAAATATAGTACCTTTTCAACATTTACTTCCTGACTGTTACTGAAGAAAACTATGTGGCTTCGATATGTCAGTAAAGGATAAAAAGGGAGAGCCAGCCATGTGATGTCATCAGTGATGTCATCAATGACATTTGTGATGTCATCTTTGATGTCCTGGGTGTTAGTGTTAGCAGTGCACGGTGGCGCGAGTTATGGTTGCTTATGTTACCATAACTGCCGAATTTCAGGGGGTTTTCGGTTTTACTTTGAACCACAACGTCCCTTTAACAAAGTTTTTTCACTGAATTTCATAGGTTTTTAGTAGCACAACTTAACCATAACGTCCCTTTAACAAAGTTTTTTTACTGAATTTCATAGGTTTTTAGTAGCGCAACTTAACCATAGCGTCCCTTTAACAAGGTTTTTTCACTGAATTTCATAGGTTTTTAGTAGCACAACTTAACCATAATATCCCTGACTTCATATACATGTAACATAGAACATACTAACGCCCTCGTAGTGATTTTCATGTCCGCGGACTACGGCCATGTCCGCGGACATATGGAAAATCTGAGCGTGTGAATGTAAATTTAAATAGTGTGCCCCATTTCCCCTTTGAAGTTGGCTCTGAAAAGAGCAGTTTTTTTTTTTTACAGATGCTTGACAGACACCTGTTATTTTGTATTTTTTTTCTTGTTTTTTTTTCTTACTTTACTCCTAAAATCTTCACATAACCTTCTCCAAAGCAACCCTTACATTCCAAAATAGAAAGGCATTTCCCGTAAAAGATAAAGAAATGCCATCTTCTTTAAAATTAACAGCATTACTGGCATCAATATTCTCATTATTACAGAAGAACATACCAGCTCTAAGCATGAAGGCACACATGCCTCGGTTGATGACACACCTAGCAATGTTTTGCTGAGGACAAAAAACTGAACTATTGTCCCATATTGCCCTAGGTAGTAATCCAGAAAAAATTACTTTCGCATTTGGAAGGATCTTCATTACGGCTTGAACCAAGCGTTCCAAATTAGCCAACAAAGTAGGGGCACTGACGTTGCCCAAATGGAAAGCACCATAGTGCAAAACTACCACATGCGGACTGTTCATCGTGCCCATATCCTCACAAACTTCTACAATTCCCTATACTTTGCAATCAGGAACAGTGCGCCACACCACCTCCACTCCTTTCACATCAAAGTTCTTTGCAACATGCCTGCATTGAGCGTACTGTTGTAAACCATGCACAAACATATCTCCGAGCACCAACACCCTGACTTTCTCCACTTCTGCCATCTTCACTACACACAGTCTCTTTCAACACAAATCCACAACCTCGACATCTGATTGGCTGATCCGTACAGTCTTCTTTCCATGTTGGATTTCCTGGAAAAACCCGGATGTAGCACGCCCTGTCCACGAACAGCCGCGGTGTCCGCGGACGGCATCCACTTTACTCTCTGTGCCATTCCCTCATTGCATACAGCTAAGCAATCACACAATACGAATAACGTCCTCAGAACACCCCCATTTCGTGAATTTTCGAACATTTCAGGACAATTATCATTTCATTATTCAACATATTAACATTACAAATATTATACTTTCATCTTGTACTCTGCACACAATGCTATGTTTCTCCATTAGTAGCTCAGTATACTAGATAGAATCCCATAATACAATGCTATCTATATCAATGCATCGTTCAAAGCACTAATAACGGTATGATATTTATTGCAATATCCTTGACACTTTTTTCGCAACATTATAATAAAATCCCTAGTACACAAATTCCATGAAAAGTACATACACATGTGATGTCATCAGTGATTTCATCAATGACATTTGTGATGTCATCTTTGATGTCCTGGGTGTTAGTCTTAGCAGTGCACGGTGGTGGCGCAAGTTATTTTTCATAGCTTACCATAACTTGTGATTTTCAGGGGTCTTTCGGCTGTACTTAGAACCATAAGTAGACTGGATTGACTACTAGCTATACGGAAATTAGATTAGCAACCAGGGGGTGATAACATGGTACTGAGCAGCCATAGAAAGTGCTCAGGAAGGGTGCTTTACCTCATGGTATTGCCTGCCTTCTGAGGACCCTGAGTAGAAGGAGGCTACCATCTTCCCATAAGGTTGACCTTAATGCAATAGGTTAGGCTTAGAGGTGTCGTAAGGGACACCTAATAGCCAAACCAAAAATAAAAGCATCTCTATCCCTGCTTGAGGGATGTAAATGCAAGTGGTATTGTTCCACTTAAAAAAATGCATAACAAGGTCACCATTGACCCTGTTATGAAATGTGCACCCCCCCCCCCCTGTGCCTCTTCCCAACAGGTGCAGGGGATTGTCTTTGTTTTCTGTGCATTTTATAGCACATCACATTTCTAGATAGGTGTTGCGCTTTTAAATCTGCTGAAACGCCTGCAAATTTGCACAAATGAGCCAAGGGGATAGACAAGGGTGGTGCACACATTCAAACGGCCTTGATATGATATGATATGGCATTTAAAACTCGCCTATACACAAGTGTTTCAAGGCGCGATGAGGCAAGGGAGGGGGAACAGAGGGAGGGCAAAGACAACGATCTTGTAGGATAGGGGCTTCTTTTTTTGGCACAAATAATGAGATGTGGTAATACATTTCGTCATTGGTGTCAACACATGTTTCGCGAATCGGCTCAGTAGTAAATATTGCAGAGGGCCCCATGTGCAGAGGCTTCATTTTCATTTGTATGAGAAAAAGGTGAAAGACCACAAAATGAGGCTTATACAAAGAATTGGAGATAGCCAGTCACGAGGTCCAAAAATGCATTTATTCACAACACATGCTGGGGTCCCAATGCCCCACGATGCATGCATACAGACACCGTGGTGGGAGAGAGCCCCGAACAACCAAAAGTACACACATATATACAAGACAGAATCACGTTTGAAATATTTGACCAGCCCCCTCATGTGGCAGAGTCCATAGGGGTCATGCCCTTTCCACGTAGGTAATATTACTAAAGCAATGAGTCGGCATTTTACCCATCCTCCTATTGACAATTTACTGTCTGGATGCACAGCAAAAACAGTACATGGGGGCATATCGTATTCCCTGGTACAAGGTAACATTTGCTGTACAGCTTATCTGTATTGATCCTGGGGCCTAAGGTCATTCTGCCCCAAAGTCTGGGTATAGGGTTTTTCTCTAAAGGAACACATAATAGCTGAACCTTATTACAATTAATGATCCAGTGTGGAGACATGGTTGAGACAGGGGGTCACCTAACTTATAGATTAGCAAGGCTTCTACATGCACTTCAAGGTTCTACAGTGTAAGACAAACAACACACTCAGCAGAATATGCATTCCTGCTTAGCAATTAGCACAGGGTTCATGCTGCAGCCTTTCACCACGTTCAGAGTGAAAAGGCAGAATGAGCAGGGATTTCAGCTGAACATTATACCCAAGATGGTGAATTAAACAAAATATTAGTGTGGCAGTAAGTTTGTAACGTGATGCAAATGTGCTTAGGCCAATATGCATACCTGTAAGCCACAGCAACTAACTAAATACATTTTCACAAAGGCAGTGCTACTGGTAGCTGATTCCCTGAGCAGCCAGGGTGCAAAGCACGACTCGGATTATTATTATTATTATTATTATTTTTTTTTTACATAAGGGGACATTTAAACAAGCAGCATCACGGTGAATACTGAGAGTGTATTTAATGAAATAAATACATAGAAATAAACAGTCACCTTCCTAGTAAACAGGTATTTTCTTCTAAGCAGTTTACCTATTACAAAAGGCTTTGCCACCATATATAAACACTGAACTAAGGTATTCTGAGCTAGACAACATGAACATAAATTACTTAAAACATCACTAGTTCCTGGCACTCAATATAACCTGCAAACCACACTTGAAACCTGTTTGTTATCTTATGTGAAGATTAATGTACAATTATCACTACATTAGGTCACGTTGCTTCAGGTGCACACCTGCTTTAAAAAAAATGCTTTACCACACTTACAAACAGTAGTTTCAATAGGTGTACTAATCCTGCTTCCCGTATGACTACTCCACCCCTACAAGTCTACAAGTCATTACGTTTGTACCTGAGTGAAGCCATCAGATGTGTTGCTTTGAATGAGAAAGGAAACATAGCACAGTTACAAAGAGTAGCAGTCAAAAGGGTTCCTCTATTGGCTATGCTGAGAGGAGCAATGGGGAATAAACTGTGGAATGTTTAAAGTGAGAAATGCAGAACTTCGGTCTAAAAGGCGGTTCTGCAGCAGGATAGGATGTGTTCCCACAAGATGATGAGGTCTTGCATATCATGAATAATGACAGTCCTTTATCAGCGTTCAATACTTCATAAATAGAAGAATAACCCTACATTACCCCCTCGTCCTGGCTTCCTTGTTCGAGTCCATCACTAATGGTGCTGCTGGAACTGAGTTGTGTGCTCTCTTTATGACCCGGACACACTGAACACATTAGTGAATGAGTAGAATAATGGGGCTTTATGCCACATGCACGAGCGGAGCCTGGGTCTCAAGGACCGTGTTCCTGTGATCTATGTTCAGGTGAAGACCTGGTATAATAGCGATACCCACATGTCACACCATCCACTACAATGTCAATGATGGGGTGGGCGCGATAGCCATGTGGTGGTTGTGCCCCTGTTGCCGAGTGTGGAGGCGTGGGGAAATATGCAACACTCCAACTGCTGGTTAGTGGTGCACTCGTTCACTGTCATAAAACATGCATATTCTGACACTAGATTACATGTGGGGCTGAATACTCAGTGTATGAGGTTGTGGCTCCAAATGGAGGACCTGTGTGCCTCAGAGGCTTCTCTGGGAAGAAATAATGCCTTCTGCCTGTATCCATTGAGACAGTTGGTTGGATATTCTGGAGGAGAGTATTCTCTATCTGCCGGCTGTATTCTTTATTTCATCTGGAAACAACATTCTGTGAGTCAAAATATGGCAGATAAAGAGGATGGAGCCGAGGTTGCTGGGAGGCAGATGAGACAACAAGGGTCAATGTCTCCATTGATCGAATTTGACATTTCGAGGATGATATGAAGGGGGATATTGGAGATGTGTAGGGAAATATAATGGAGATATAGTAACACTGTGCATGAAAGACTGCAAATGGAAATGCACTTTAAGCGTGTTTAAAATGATCCATTTTATGATGAATGGGCCATCGCTCCAGTTTGCACTGAGTATATATGTTAACTTAAATTAATCAACAAACACTTTCCCATCAAATAATACTCCCCAGTAATTAATAATTTGCCCTTTAACAAAGTAGTGCACAATGCTCCAGATGACAGATTCTGTTTTTGTTCAGTGGAAGTTTAAACGTGCAGGCAAAATGCATTGGCTATGCTTTCATTCAGAAGGCGCTATTGTACGCTCCATGAAGCAATTGAAACAAACATACTTGGGAGATGGTTTCAGAGAGAACAAATGCCATGCTTTTAGAAAAATCAGATGGGGTGACATGAGATGTCAGAAGAAAGGGCAGTATGTAGTTTGAGAGACACAGCTAATCTATAAATGTAGGAGGCAGAATAGGTGGGTCAGTCAGTCTTTTCCTTTCCATCCGGAGGAGAACTGGAGAGTGGCAGACAGAGAGCATAGCCAGACAGTCCAGGCCTTTATATGAAGCTGGGGCTGTGAGCTGAACTTCATGGGTGATGAAAGTTGTGCGGAATTTGTGACACTCACACTTGCAGATAATTCACTTCAGAGAGGAGGCTTTCTTGATAATAGCGCAGAAGTATAATAATTGAAAATAAGTATATGTGAAATTGAGGAGCATGCGGAGAACAGTGTTTATCTTTTCCGTCAGTCAGTCAGGATTAGGCTGTTATTTTTAAACAGAGTTTTTATTTCTTTTGCATTTGTAATTGAGAAACACTGTAGTGTAACAGGAAAAAAAGTTACCATGCTGCTGTGCTATTTGCTTTAGTCTCTTCTTTTAGATGGTACATTCTGTCAACTGTGTCGGGGTTCAAGGTCTGGGTAAGAAATGAAAAGTAAATATTTTATTATGAACACAGGCTGGTTATGTATCTAATGCAGAAGTGTTAATTTGGATTAATGTGTGTGCAGCATAACCTGTTTTAAAAAAAAATAGTGCATATAAAAAGAAAAACATTTTTAAAACTGAATAAGTGGGGTTGCGTTTTCTGTGCCTATGTGAATTCATTGACAAAGATGGGAAATCACAGGGAAGCGCCCCAGTGTATCAAAAGTGGCAAAACATTTTACCACATGTGGTAAAGTTGGAGGTTAAATTTAGGAACCAGCTAGCAAGCTAGAAAACATATGATGCATGTGTGGCTTGTGAATCATTGCTCATAATAAAAAGGGTATTATAAACAATCCATCAAAGATGGTAGCCCAGTTTGGTAGATAAGTGACTGGAAACACAGTGCTGTCGTGTCCCTGCAAGTGTAAAGTCCAATATCTCACGTTTACAGTTAACCCTAAATAGAATACAAGGTTCAGAGGAGAGTTTTGTAACATCATATAGGGCATCACCATAAACATGCTGTTCCACCATGTTATCATGATTTTACCACAATTTTTACCACAGTACTAAAATACCACCGAATTGTGTAATAGCCCTCTGACAAAATTCCTAACATATTTTGGTGCATTGGCCTTGTGGGAACAAACTGTAAAGCAGTTACTGGGCGTGGCAAGTGTGTTTAGCACAGCCATTTGACGCACTTAAAAAGGAAACTCATTCTGTGAGGTGGTAGTGTGGCGCTGTGCACAGTGTCATTATGACCCAAATTGAATAGACACAATCAGGCAGGACAAGGATGACACCATTTTGGAGATGCAAACGCTTCAAAAGAATAACATGGAAAACTAATTTCATACTATTGAACAAGAAATGGCCAAAATACTAGATGAAAATGACAAGAAGAATATAGAATTTATTCAATGCTGAATGCAAATACATGAAATGCAAGCCATGATTAATAAGATTGGCGTTGAGAACTCTAACCTTTGTCAGGAGGTAAACAGACTTCATAAAAGCTGCAAAGATTTGTAACAGCAAATATCTTGTTTTAAATCTCAGGAAAAACAACACTTCACGACATTTAATGGGATTCAGATTAGTTCCAACTCTGCACAAGGGAGCAATATACAATTGCTATACCTGTGCTAGGCCTGATTATAGCCCATTTGGGGGGGGTTTGATTCACTCGCTGGTGGTTAGCATCAACCCGGTGCACCTGAGAAAAAGAATGAGCGACAGAATAATGCACTCTCGAATATTGTGCCAAGTAGCCCAATCAAAATAATGAAATCCATCAAAAAATGGATTCAACCATTCATAAAAGGGGATGATTGTTGCATAGAAGATCATTTAGAATCGGTGCATGATATATTTAAAGCTCTTCCAATACCTAGGGAACAGTATAGACAATACGTTCACCTAACACTTGATTCTGCTACTACTAATATTATTAGCAGTCTTAATGAACAGGAAAACCTGTCATGGGCAGACTTTGAAAAAGAGGTTAGACACCATTTCTCACCTCATAAGTCAATGCAAGATGCCAAGGAAGCAGTGTATACCATGACAGCAAAGCCAAATATGTCACCTTGCCAGTTCCTCCAGGAATCAAAAAGAGCATTTTCCCGTTTTGATGTATCTTTTAGTCCTAATTCTGCAGAATTTAATACTTTTATGACCTGCAAAAAAACATTATCACAGTTAATTTGTGAATTTGACCGGGAGAAATCGCTAGAGTGGATTGTGGAACAAGGGACTAAACTGTATGAGGTAATCTATTGTCAAAGCAAAGAGGGGTATAGAAATAAGGCAGTAAATCCAAATCTAAAGATTCCCCACCAAAGTTAATGGATATAAAATCTGCAAAAATGCCACTTGAATTAGCCCAAACCCAGGCAGGGAACAATATGACACATAACCAGAAGGGTGCGCCACCACAGAGGACGCCACCCCAAACACCCATGTTCCATTACATGACCCGAGCAAAATAGAAAATTACATTAGTCCTAAGTATTTGGGTGACAGACCTAGAGTGGGATACCGGCCCGATATGTCAGGCATGAATAACAATCCAAATCAAAATCAAAGGAATAATGGGCCACTCCAGATGCTGGGGGCACAGAGCAGATTTGACCACAATACTATGGGGTATGGCAATCAAGACAGACCAGGGTACATGGATAGATTCATTGAAAATGGATATCAGCACAAGGGACAGAACCCATCAAATGAAAAATAGAAATAGGAACTATGTCCCGCGCCATCATCATCAGTCACCACCACCAGTCGATCACAGCCAAATAATGGCCACTCCACGTTCTTCACCTCCTATGAACCAAGAGTTCATAAATAACTGAAATAGGAATCAATCTCCTGAGAGATATCAAAACCGATCCAACCAGGGTGAATTTAACCAATACCGACCTAGGGCACAAAAAGAGGAATCCCGTGAGATGGACAGATTTCAATACCTCGAGGCCCAAGTTAAAATGTTGCCTGAGCAAATAGGAAAACTCTGTGCAGTTCAAAAACAGCCCCCAAGTGAGGGTGCAGAAGGTCCAAGTAGTGATATTGTGCGCTGTGACTACAAGTGACTATGTAATAGCCCTTGCAATGATAAAAGTATAGAGTCCCATGAACCAGTATTGTGTACTGGTCCTGATTTGCTTGCTGATTCAAACATGAAAATACCCACCAATGAAAGAGAAATAAGTGGTACACACCCACATAAAAAGGGAGTTGGGTTCAATTTAGAGTTGAATCAAACCTTTGAGGTGTGTGCAGATGAAAGACAGAAAGGAGAAAATAAACAAGAACAGAGAGACAGATTTAAAAAGGACATCATATGCTATGAACACCTGATAAAGAGGTAGGATTCGTTTTTAAAATGTCCTCCCTTGATAATTAGAATACCGATGAGGTCCAGACAGGAAAAATGGTTGCTCAAAAGGAGGGTGCAGGCAGATCACCTGAACAGTACTTTGAGCCACACCTATTCCAAGAGACTGAGAAGACAGGCATCATGCAACATGTAAATAGGTGTTCTGAGCCAGAAAATGACAAGCTACCATATGATTCTTGTGAGGATGTTCATTCAAAAGCCTGTAATGTGAACACTGATGGTCCCCGATCAGAGGGGCGGACAGTGGCTACACTCCAGGTGAGTTCTGAACATGGGAAAATAGACAAAGATCCCAAAAATGAAATGGACAAAAAGGAGGTACATATATCATTTCACTTACCTATGTGTTTGGCAAAAAGTGAAAAGGGACTGAGGAAGGTGAGTCCTGAAATCAGCAAAAATGCACACTTTTTTTGTGTGCTGGAAAAAGTTGACGACAGGTATTATGCTCCCATTACTGTGGAAGAGAAATGCAATGCATTTGCAATGACGGACACAGGCGCACAGGCCACGATCATGTCCAAAGAGTTGGTGAAAAGTATCAATGAAGGGAGATACCCACAAAATCAAATCAAAGTGAGACAAAATGAAGGGCTGGTGAACAATTCCAATGGTGAGGAGATACCTATTGAATGTATCACTGAGGTTGACATGAAAACACAGGATGAGATAGGACCTGTTCATCACATCTCTCAGTGAAATTCTGTTTCTGATGGGGGACAGATTGCCTGATGAGGTTGTCGCCCCTCATTGATGGGGTAAATGGGGTCTTGTGATCTCTAGCCCGAAAACCATTGAGGCCTAAGAAAGTGAGGTCACAAAACAACAGTGTAAAATAATGCCATAAAGTGGCTAATTTAGAGGATACATTGGAACTATATCTTCAGAATGGATTTGCGCCTAGTGTCACTGTCATTCGAATGTGTCAGGGTGAAATGCGAGGTGAAGAAGAGAAGCAGTCTATAGAGATTTATTTGGACCCCAAGAAAAAATGGCAAACAAAAATAGATGAAAACACATTACGCTTTTACTTAAAAGAGGAACAATGCAAGCCACATGTCACTCCAGAGGTAACCATAAAGAAAGAAAACTTGACTCTTTCTGAAATACAAATGGGAGATGGGCAGCCATGGATCCCTATCCGTGTAAATGGTCAGTCTGAAATGATGAAAGCCACTTTAGCACTTAAGCAGGAAAGAAGTTTTGTTAATGAAAAACTACTCCAGCGAATAATTGACAGGCAGGATATCCCAAAATTCTGAATCAAAAACCAACATGTTTTTGTGTTGGATCATCCAGACTCAGTGAATAGAGTCGTAGGAAGATGAATGCTAAAATTCACCATTGGCCCAAAAACTATCTGTGACAATGTATGGATAGAGAGTGGGACACAGAATAATTTTTATTTGCGAAATGACATTATGCACAGAATGTGTATGTGTTGGACTTACTTAATCACAAGGTGTGGTCCAGCACCTAAGTTTGAAGACAAGAAACAGGCTTACCTTGTCATTGTGCGCAGTTGGTACCATATGCGATTGAATTACAGGTGAGGAAGGATGTTACCATTCCTGCATTCACCAGGCAAGTTACCATAATGCTAACGCACAGAAAGGGACAGGAGATGAAGGGGTCTGATGCATTTGTGTGCCAAAATGAATCCATGAGGCAGCAAGGGCTAGAATGTGAATATACACCACTGGTAGGGATTGGGGAAGGACCCATTAAAATCCTGGTGGGCAATAGAAGCTGCCAGGATATTCATTTAAAAGATAATTCTGCATTAGGAATGGCAATACAAAAATCTCAATATAGTGCAGATTTCAATAATACAGTGACTGGGAATATACCTGCGAGATATGTAAATGTGCAGGGAGAATTGCCAGAATCTTTGGACTCCCAACCTAAAGAAATGTTCAAAATTCAGTCTGTGCATCCTTATGAGTCAAGCGAGACAGTGTGCTGTCACCAAGATAATTGCATATTATTCGATTTAAACAAATATAAGACAGAAAAGCAGCATGTAGAAATGGAAGTCAAGATTCCAAAATATTTAAATGTGTCTACTATCCAAAGAGATATAGCCACACGGTTAGAGGAGTACAACGAGGTTCCTCCATTGGAGGATTTCCCAGAATTTTCAAAAAGGGTAGAGGAACAGGTTCAGGCTGCAGATGCATGCACGAAGGAAGAGGCAAGGAATGAGTTGAGAGAAATATTTATGGAGTTTAAAGAGGTTTTTGCCAAAGGCGCGTATGATTGCAGCTTAACCAATCTGCATGTTGCAACATTGCCAGAGGGACAAAGTAGGGAACCAGTATTTGTGCGTCAATATCAGTTACCACTGGCATGTTTGGAATCATTAGCTGAGATAATTAAAAATCTAGAATATAGAGGGATTATCAGGCCCTTTCATAGCACTTCAAATATCCCCATCTTAGGCGTCCTGAACGTAATGGTCAATGGCTTTTGTGTGCAGACTTACGAGAATTAAACAAAAGAGTACCTGTTTCCAGGTGGCCACTTCCATTTATTGGTCAGGGTCTCGCACAGGTCTATGGCTCAAAGGTGTTTAACACATTAGACCTTACAGCTGGATACTGGTGTGTGCCACTATCTGAAGATATACAAAATGTGTTTGTATTTTCGTTCAACAAATCCCAAAATGCATGGTCCCGAACACCCTTTGGGTATGTCAATAGTGGGAGTGAATTTAGGAGATTTTTGAGGAAGGCGCTCCCTGATGCAGCAGAAAGGGGGACAATAGTTTATGTAGATGATGTGCTAATTAAAAATGATAATATGAAGTCATTTCAATGAGATTAAACATGTGCACGGCCAGTTACAGAAATCAGGAGCCAAAGTATCTTTGCAGAAAGCACAATGGTGTAAAAAGAAAGTGAATTTCTTAGGTCATGAAGTGACTGAGTATGGCCTGAATCCACAAAAGAAAAAGGTGGAGGCAATACAGAAGTTGAAAGATCGTACTAACATAAATGGATTGAAGCGCTTATTAGGGATGACAGGATATAATAGGAAATGTATTGAGAATTATGCAGAGATTACTCAACCCCCAACCAAATTACTGAAGCCGGGTGTACCTTGGAAGTGGGAGAAGGAGCAATGTGAAGTGGTGGCTAAGCTGAAAGAATGCCTCATGAAGGCACTATGTTTGTCCTATCCCATAAAAAAACAAGATTTATTTGTAGAAATAGGGTTCACTGATAAGTGCATGTCAGCTGTGTTATGTCAGAGGCATGATTTAAATCACATACTATTGCTTATGCAAGCAAGGTGTTATCACAAGTTGAAACTAAATTCAGTGAATGTGAGAAAGCACTTGTAACCGCTGTTTGGGCATTGCAACATTTCCATCCTATCATTCAAGGGGAAAACGTAATTATTGAAACAAATCACCAACCCCTAAAGTTTCTGCAAAGTAATAGAATTAGGTCAGGTAATTTGGCACAGACCAGAATTACTTCCTGGACCTTAGCATTACAGGGATTCCCTGTGGAAGTAAAATATGGACAAAATAAAAAGAGCCCAGTTGCCCGTGGGCTGGCGGATCTGCATGATTGCGCAGCTGAGTATAGACCTGATGAAACAGAAATATAATTTAATTGGAATGCATTTGAACAATCCCCACACAAATCTGTTAATGGGAATAAGTGCAGGGATTTACCAACAGTGTATGTTGATGGGTGCGCATATCATGTGGAAAATAATGTTGAAAAACAGATTGTAGCAGGTATAGGAAATATCTGGTTCAAAAGTGACTATATTCCAAGAGCCAGCATGAGAATTGGATGTAGGAGTAGCCAAGTAGCAGAGTTAGCTGCCACCTATAAGGAAGTTGCTAACGCAGTTGAAAATAAACTGAAGAGATAGTTTTGGTGACCGATTCTGATTATGCACGGAACAGTTTTGTGGAGTATTTACCTGGCTTGAAGGCAAAATGTATGCTCACATATGACAAAAGACCTCTTAAACATGGGAAAATGATCTAAGCAATAGACAAACTAGTGTCCGAAAATGACTTAATAGTACACTGGATGAAAATCTGTGGCCATTTAAAGACACCAGGTGAGGACAAGGAAGGGAATGACAAAGCAGATCAATTAGCCAAAATTGGAGCTGTATTCGGAGAGTTGTTTCCCGTCAAACAATTGCTTAGTGAAATACAGGTAGATGCGATCACATGCTCCAAATCTCCAAAAGAAGTTGAACAGCCTGTAGTGCAATGGAGTTATGATACCCCAGATGAAGGATCTGATTAAAGCGCACAAAGAAGACCCAATTTTAGGCCTATTTTATAAACACTTCGTAGATTACAACAAAATCATCTGTCTGAAAACGATTGCAAAGGAAAAGTGATTATGGAATCTGTAACAGGTCAAATCCAATGGGTGGTACCTTTGTCATTTTGGGGACTGATGTTGCATCATGCACATGACTCAATAACTGCAGGACAGAGGGGTTCCCAAAAAACCTTGGACATTGTAAAGGATTATGCTTATTGGCCACACATGTCCCAAGATGTTGAACTATACACCAGAGGGTGTCTGGTATGTGCACAATTTCAGCTTGCTTCATCTATGCATAGAGCTCCATTAATGAAAAGAGGTTTGACCCTTCCATGCTCTGATTTGCAAATCGACTATGTTGAGCCTGTAAAAACATCAGCCAGGGGAAATAAATATTTAGTAACAGTTGTTTGTCTAATATCCAAGTGGGGAGGAATGCATTTCCGCACCGGATTGCAGTGCGCAAACAGCAGTCACGTTACTGGTAAATCATATATTTTCAAGATTTGGGTTACCGCAGAGGGTAGAATCAGACCAGGGAAGTCATTTCACTAGTGCCTTGATGACTAAAGTGTGGCAAATATTGGGTGTCAAAAGGAAACTGCACATCTCATATGGGCCTTCTTCTTCATGTGGTGTGGAAAGGAACAATAGGTCCATTGTAGACATACTAAATAAATTTGTAGCTGAGGCGGTTCTAGTTGGGATCTTCGGCTGCCCTTAGTATTGATGACTATTAGATCGACCCCTGCTAAATCAATAAATCTCAGTCTTCATGAAATACTGACAGAAAGAAAGATAGTGTTGCCACAACATTTACTGTACAGGACGCATGAGCAAACACTTGTGAATGCCTCCACTAATCATGAATATGTGGAAGAATTGAGGAAGCACTTACAACATGCCTTTGCGTTTGTGCAGCGGAATCTGGAGAGGGCTGCTGATAGTGCAACAACATATTATGATAGGAAGACATCTAGAAGAGAATACAAGGTAAGTGATCAGGTCGACAAGTACCATTTTGGGAAAAATTAACATAAAGACTCTAAATTTCTAGCAGCATGGCAAGGGCCATTTGAGATCATATACAAGGTCTCCCCTGTAGTGTATAAAATAGTCAAACAGGAAGGTGAAGAGACAAAGGAGCAGTTTGTCCATGTTTATCAGATTAAGCCTTTGCCACCCGAAGCATGAGGTGAGAAAAATTGAACAAGTTGAGGCTAGTTGAGGGGGAATGGTGAGTACAGAGTAAAAATTGAAATGACAGGGGGATTAAGGTGTACATATGTGCATTTTAGTGAGATTGATGGGAATTGTTAAAGGTTCAGTATGAAAAGATATATTCTACAAAATGCATGTTGCTGGGAATGTTTTGGTTATATGTTTTGAATTGTGTAACGTTAAACTTGTTTTCAGGTGTTCCGATGTGACAGATTGGTATTCAGGCAGACACCAGAATAATAATAATAATCCCATTTTATTTCCAGACATTGCAGCAGAAGAGGGATAGAAAATTGTGTTATGCTAGGTACTTATTTTGTTTTGTTTCTATTACTTTAGATGACTAATTCCTTAGCCCGGCAGGGCTGGATCCTTGGAGTACTTTACCCTTGTAGGATGCCACAGGATCAGAAGCCCCGGAAAAGTCCCCCAGACTGAAGAATTGGGTTGAAGATAAGTAGCCTGAGATCCCATAAAGATGACGCCTGTGGAGGAGATTCCATGGAGTGCCGGACTGGAGGAGTTCTGCTGATGACAGCGTTGTGTGCAGTGCTAGTGCAAAAACTAACGGACAGGACATTCCGGAGTCATGGTCCTGTGTATTTTGTGTAGCAGGAACTAAAATGACATAATCTTCACTTTTGTTTTATTTTCCATTTATTGCATGTGGAGCATATTGCAGTGCTGTACTCCACTAAAATGGAGAATGAACTAGTGACAGAAGATGATGAGATTTTTGTTTTGAAATTTTGCTTGTTCCATGAAACTGGGATATGTACATAAGTAATGAGCCTGCGAGTTAATGCATGTTTTTTATGATGGACATTTCAGTTATTTCAAGTATGGACACTTCAATTGGGAGTACACATGTTTTTTTTATTTTTTATTTATTTTAATTATGGACATTTCATTTATTTCAAATGTGGACACTTCGATGGGGAAGGAGAGATGCCCTGTGGTGAACGCATTCTGAGATGGGTTTTGTTTCTCCTGCAGTGATATCTCAGGCGATCCCCGCATGAGGAAAAATAGGGAGGTATGTAGGGGGATACTGGAGATGTGTAGGGAAAGATAATGGAGAGCCGGTGAGTGCAGCCAAGTGTTAATTGTAAATTTCCACCTCTTCCTGGTGGCATCCGTGGTCCCCCTGCCCATCGGTAACCCCCTTTGCATCCCACTCCCTCCCCGCACCCATTTCCTGAATCCCCAGCCCTCACGCCTCCCATTCCCACCCACCACCTCCCATTGGTCCTGTCAAGAGGACTCCCAATCATAGCCAATCCATTACTAACTTGCGTGCCTGCCCTGGCTCTTTTCCTCCACTGGAGCTGGTGAGTGCAGCCGTTTGTTAATTGTACATTTCCACCTCTTCCTGGTGGCATCCGTGGTCCCCCTGCCCCTCGGTAACCCCCTTTGCACCCCACTCCCTCCCCGCACCCATTTCCTGAATACCGGGCCCCCCGCCTCCCGTTCCCGCCCACCTCCTCCCATTGGTCCATCTAGCGTAGTACTACTGCGAGTATACTAACTCGCGTGCCTGCCCTGGGTTTTTTCCTCCACTGGAGCCGGTGAGTGCAGCCGTGTGTTAATTGTAAATTTCCACCTCTTCCTGGTGGCATCCGTGGTCCCCCTGCCCCTCAGTAACCCCCTTTGCATCCCACTCCCTCCCCGCACCCATTTCCTGAATCCCCGGCCCTCCCACCTCCCGGTCCCGCCCACCACCTCCCATTGGTCCTGTCAAGAGGACTCCCATTCATAGCCAATCCAATACTAACTTGCATGCCTGCCCCAGCTCTTTTCCTCCACTGGAGTCTGTGAGTACAGTTGTGTGTTAATTGTAAATGTCCACCTCTTTCTAGTGGCATCCATGGTCCCCCTGCCCCTCGGTAACCCCCTTTGTATCCCACTCCCTCCCCGCACCCATTTCCTGAATCCTCGGCCCTCGCGCCTCCCGTTCCCACCCACCACTTCCTATTGGTCCTGTCAAGAGGACTCCCAGTCATAGCCAATCCCCCTAGGGCAACCCTCTGCCCGGCAGCCCATCGGCTAAGGACCAAAGGCAAAGGACGGCTCCAATGTGACGGATCCAGATCGTATCTGCAGGAGAAGCAAGAAGCCAACATTAAGTAAGTGTGGCAAGGGCGGACACAGAAGCAATTACTTCACGCCATAGTACCCTACCATTCATCCGCCGAAAGCTAAACTGTTGTTATCTCTTCCTCCTGTAGTTTAATTGCTTATTAATAGTCCTGATAGTTTAATTTAGAAGTATGCCTAATAGCGTACCCTGGTTGAATCTAGAACTATGCCTAATAGCCTCTCTGTGTAAAGTTTAATTTAGAAGTGTGCCTAATAGCATACCCTGGTTGAATCTAGAACTGTGCCTAATAGCCTCTGTGTGTAAAGTTTAATTTAGAAGTGTGCCTAATAGCATACCCTGGTTGAATCTAGAACGGTGCCTAATAGCCTCTCTGTGTAAAGTTTAATTTAGAAGTGTGCCTAATAGCGTATCCTGGTTGAATCTAGAACTGTGCCTAATAGCCTCTCTGTGTAAAGTTCAATTTAGAAGTGTGCTTAATAGAGTACCCTGGTTGAATCTAGAACTGTGCCTAATAGCCTCTCTGTGAAAAGTTTAATTTAGAAGTGTGCCTAATAGCGTACCCTGGTTGAATCTAGAACTGTGCCTTATAGCCTCTCTGTGTAAAGTTTAATTTAGAAGTGTGCCTAATAGTGTGCCCTGGTGAATTTAGAAGTGTGCCTAATAGCCTCTCTGCGCAAAGTCAAATTTAGAAGTGTGCCTAATAGCGTGTCCTAGTTGAATTTAGAAGTGTGCCTAATAGCGTGTCCTGGTGAATTTAGAATTGTGCCTAATTGTGCCTAATATCCTCCCTGTACAAAGTTAAAGTTAGAAGTGTGCCTAATAACGTGCCCTAGTTGAACTGACAAAGGGTCCCTAATATCCTCTCTGTACAAAGTTTAACTTAGAAGCATACCTAATAGCGTGCCATTGGTCAACTGACTAGTATTCCCTAACTGCCTCTCTGGGCAAAGTTGAATTTAGAAGCGTGCCTACTAGCGTGCCCTGGTTGAATTTAGAAGGGCGCCCAATAGTCCACCCTGGTTGAATTTAGAACAGTGCCTAATTTCCACTCTGTGTAAAGCTGAATTTAAAAGGGTACCTAATAGCCTCGCTGTGCAAAACTTGAAATTGGACGTGTGCCTAATTATCCCTTCTGTGCAAAGTTTAATTTATAAGTGTGCCTAATATCATCTCTGTGTAATAAAGAATTTAGAACTGTGCCAAATAGTCTAATATCCCCTCTGTGCAAAATCGAATTTAGAAGTGTGCCTAATATCATCTCTGTGTAAAGTTGAATTTAGAAGTGTGCCTAATATCATCTCTGTGTAAACTTGAATTTAGAAATGCGCCTAGAGCCTCTCTGTGCAAAATTTGAATCTGGAGGTGTGCCTAATATCCTCTCTGTGTAAAATTGAATTTAGAAGTGCGCCTAGAGCCTCTCTGTGCAAAACCTGAATCTAGAAGTGTGCCTAATATCCTCACTGTGTAAAGTTGAATTTAGAAGTGTCCCTACTATCCTCTCTGTACAAAGCTAAATTTAGAAGTAGACCTAATAGCGCACCTGGCCCGAACCTAGAAGTGTGCCTAATAACGTGCCCTAGTTGAATTCAGAAGTGTCCCTAATACCCTCTCTCTGCAAATTGAATTTGGAAGTGTGCATAATATCCACTCTGTGAACATAATATCCCTCTCTGTGCATAGTGTGCCCATTAGCGTCGATTTATTAAGTTGAATATAAAATATCCAATCTGTGTACATAATATCCCTCTCTGTGCAAAAGTGTGCCGATTAACGTTGAGTTATTAGTCAAATATAGAAGCACCCCTAATATCCTATCTATACAAAACTCAAATTTAGAAGAGGGCCTAATAGCGCCCCTTGCTTGAATCTAGAAGTGTGTCCCGATTGAATTTAGAACTACAATTAGAAATTCCTCCTAAATTGCACTTAAAAGTCCACCTAAAAGCTTCCCTTGCTTGAATCTAGAAGAATTTAGAACTACAATTAGAAAGTCCTCCTAAATTGCACTTAAAAGTCCACCTAAAAGCATACCTGTGGCGTTGCTACCTTCAATTTCTCCCTAATAGTTTACCTGGATTCCAGCTTGCTAGAAGAAAGTCTACCCAACAGCATAACTGTGCTGTAGTTGCAACCAAATAACCCACCTAACAGCATATCCTAAGGTCTAGCTACACTTCAAAACGGCCTAATATCTGCAACCTAGTTACAATTAGTACACTAAAACCTAGAATAAGTGAATAATATCACCCTGCTTAGTGGAACCCAGAAAACCAAAACTAACCTCACCCAGTGATATAACCAAACTTCTAAAGTCCAATATCAAGTGTAAGTTGCACCTGAAATTACACCTAATAGCACGTACTAACCATCAGTGCACCCAATCCACTAGGCCGTAAATGACCACCGTGGACTGCCTCCACTCTCCAGTCAGCCTTGCCTCCCGTTCCCCCTTCCCAAATCATCCCACCCTCCTTCACATCCCCTACCCATCCCCTTTCCAAACACCAAGTCAGAGAGGCACGATGGTGAGCCAACCACCCTAAGACCACTGCTCCCCCGAACCCCACCACCGACCAGTTGTTGATCATGCCCGCTCCTCTCACTATCATACCGTGCACATCCTGCCCTGCAATCATGCATACCCACTTTTCCCACTAACCCCACCATCATCCCCCGACCACACACTTTCCCCTCCCTAAAAACCACACGCTTAGCCCTAGCAAGAACAGAAGCCTCATCCCTCTCCCCCTCTGACCGCCCTACCCTCTCACACACACCAATCACAACAAAGACACTAAAGAGGAAACGTACATGGTCCCCCTCAATCTCTCAGCACTCATTGCCTCCCCTGTCTCGACCCACCACCTCATTCCCCCAATCACCACCATCCCCCTAGCTTCTCCCTTCCTGAAACCCATCTCCCACTCCCTTCTCACCGACCTCAACTGAAACTCCTAACCGCCCACACCTCAGCTTCAAATCCCCCATGCCAAACTCAATCACCCTAACACACGCATCCATCCACTCCCACCTGAAACCCGCCAACTTTTCTGCTCGCCCGCTTTTCCCATCGATCATCGATCATAAGCCACCCCACCCCTCTCCCTATCCCGTTTCCACCCTCTCTCCCCACACCCCTCCGCTGTAGCTCTGACAACAACCTCTCCTACTGAAGTGAATTGCATCCTATTTAATGCCCGATCCGTAGCAAAAAACAGACACAACATCTATGACCTCCTCGCCTCTGACAAACCAGACCTGGTTTTCATCACCGAAACATGGTTCTCTGATGACTTCGTCCCAATTGCCAATGAAGCCTTCCCCCCTGACTACTCCCTTATCCCACTGAACCGCCCCTCTACAGGAGAGGGAATAGCATTCGCCTTCAAATCTCACTTCCACGCCTCAATCATCGACAATCAACCTTCCATTCCTTCCTGTGAATCACTCCTCGTTAAACTATCCCTCTTATATCAAGATTGGACTACGCTAACCCCCTCTACCTCAGAGTACATGCTTACCAACTGAATAAACTTCAAAGAGCACAAAACGCTGTAGCCAAACTGCTATTAGCGCTCGGCCCGAGAGACCACATCACCCCAGCCCTTAAAACTCTGCACTGGCTTCCAATAGCCAGAAGGGTGACTTTCAAAACATTATGCATTTCTCATCGAGCATTGCATAAAACCGGACCTCAATATCTTCAAGACAAGCTAAAACCCTATCACCCTCTGCATACACTAAGACCAAGCTCAGCCGGCCTGCTAGTCATACCTAAAACAAACTCAGTCAGGTTAGGCGGATCATCATTCTCATCCTTTGCCCCCACGCTGCGGAACACACTCCCACCCCACATCCGCCTAACTGAAGATCTAATGTCTTTCCGCAAACTACTGAAAACTTGGCTCTTCCCCTAAAACCAACCCCGTTCGCAAACTAACCCAAATTGAATAACAGCATCTCAATGACACCATCCCAAAAAACTACTAGATCTCGAATAACAATAAGACAAATAAAAATACATCAAGATCCATACGAGAAATCGACAACTACTAACCACTAATGTAAACTAAAAGGACAAACATTATAGCACGAGTAATGTAGATCAAAACAGTGAAGTGGAAAAAAAGAATAAATCGTACGAAAACAGTAATGAGGTTTAAATTAATGAAATGCATGTAATAGGTGCAATGGACAAAATGAACAAAATGGGTGAAATGAATAAAGAGAAGAGGATGGAACGATGAATACAAGAGATTGATGAGTGCACAGACAGATGACACTGACGGATGTAGTGCATGAAACAGATAGAGAACACGGAACGGATCCAGTGCGTATGACAAGTGACATGGCCTGAATCGATAATGCATAATGAATGAACGAAGTGAATCGAGCGGATGAAATCGTTAGAATGGATGAAGCGTGTGGACCGGATGAGTGCGCTGAGCTGATGAATGCGTTGAGCAGATGAGTGTATAGAACGGATGAGTGTGTAGAGCGGATGGGGTGTAGAGCAGACAAGTGTGTAGAGTGGACAAGTGTGTAGAACAGACTAATGGGTAGAGTGGACGAGTGTATGGTGCAGACAAGTGTGTAGAGTGTGTAGAACGCAGGAGTGCATAGAGCAGATGAATGTGCATAGAGCGTGTGAGTGTATAGAGTGGATGAGTGCGTATGAGCGTACAACTTTGTAGAGCAAGGAGTGCATATAGCAGATGAGTGTGTGAAAAGAACGAGTGCATAGAGCGGATGAGTGCGGGGAACGGATGAGTGCGGGGAGTGGATGAGTGCGGGGAGCGTGATGGGTGCACAGAGCGTGATGGGTGCGCAGAGCAGAAGATTTCGCAGAGCGGATGAATGCGCAGAGCGGAAGAGTGCCCAGAGCGGAAGAGTGCCCAGAGCGGAAGAGTGCCCAGGGCGGAAGAGTGTGTATAGCGGAGGAGTGTGTAAGAACGGAGGAGTGATGGGTAGAGCGGATGAGTGTATTATGCAGAAGAGTGCGTAAGAGCGGAGGGGTACGTAAGAGCGGAGGGGTGCGCAAGAGTGGTTAAGTGCGTAAAGGGGGTGAGTGCGTATAGCGGGTGAGTGCGCCTTGAGCGGACGAGTGCCTTAAGCAGATGAGTGCGTAGGGCGGATGAATGCATAGAGTGGATGATTGCGTTGACCGGATAAGTGCGTAGAGCGGATGAGTGCGTAGTGCAGATGAGTGCGTAGAGCGGAAGAGTGTGTAGAGCGGAGAAGTGTGTAAGAACGGAGGAGTGTGTAGAGTGGATGAATGCGTAGAACAATGTCTCCATTGTATCATCGATACAAAAAATGCAACTAGACTCCCAACCTGACAAACTTACATAGTTCACTGATGCTTTCACTGCCTTCTCCAAAATCAAGATGGCCCTTTCCATTTCCCCTGTTCTCGCCATTCCTGATTACTCCAGATAATTCCCCCTATTCTGTGATGAAAAATAGGGGTATGCCTTACGCGTGCTCACACAGAAACACGGAGACCTGGAGCTTATTTTAGATCACTTAGACCCTCTTGCTTCCCCTTTCCCTAGATGTCTCAGAGCAGTAGCTGCACGCTGCCCTTCTCCTTACAAAATATGACATCGCCCTAGCACACCACATAAAAGAAGCAGTACCACACTCTGTATTAACACTCCTCCTCAGGGGTAAAACAAATCAACCATCTGCCGCACGTCTCACCAAATGTGAAAAACTGCTCCTCTCTTCCACCAACTTCACTCTTATCAGATGCACCACACTCAACCCTGATTCCCTCCTACCCATGCCTGAATACAGTCACCCACATGGCTGCCTTGCAGCGGTTGACGTTGTATCATCACCAAGAACCAACCTCAAGGATCTCCTCTTCCCTAATGTAGATTTGATCCTCTTTGTTGATGGTTCTTTTCTCAGATATTCTGCTGGGTGCTCCAGGCAGGCTTTGCCATTTGCACTTCCTTTGAAGTGTTAGAAGCTTTTCAGCTCCCATGAATATGATCAGCAGAAGTTGCTAAACTACTGCCCTAACACAGACATGCACAATCGCCTCATAACGCACACCCACTGTATACACTGATTCATGTTACGCCTTTGGTATCTCACACATACTCCCCTCCTTAATGCATCATATGTTGAAGCACTGCTTAATGCCATTGTGCTATCCACCGAGATGGCCATTGTGAAATGTAATGCCCACACTCGGTTTTCTGACAGCATTTCACAGGGAAATACATTGGCAGATTGCCGTGTGAAAAATGCAGCCCTTCATGGCCCTCTGGCTCCTAATTATGTGTCGCTGTTTCTCCTCTCATTTGAGGACCCCCTATCATCTCTGTCCTTCCTGGCGGACCTCCAAGATGTGGCCCCCCCAGGCTGAGAAACAGGGCTGGGAAAGTAAAAGAAGTGTTTGTTGCTTGGATCGCCTATGGCGTGATAACATGGGCCGGTTAGTGGCCTCACTGTCATTATTACCTTATTTAGCACATGTTGCTCATTCTGTGTCCCATTCAAGCAAGGGAAAGATGACCTCAGAAGTCCAGAGAAATTGGTTCGCTCCTAAGTTCGCCTCCATTGCTCAGAAATACTGTGCTCACTGTCCAACATGTCTCACATCCATTCAACCCTAGGAAACCTGGGTAAACCACTCCAGGGGCATATGAAGTTCCTTAAGGCCCCTTTGTAAATATACAAATAGATTTAATTAGTATGACAAAGTGTACATCCTTTGACAATGTCATTGTGGTCTTCGATAAATTTTCGGGATGAACTGAGGCCTACACCTGTAAATATGCTGATTCCATTACAGTGGCCAAGAAACTGTTAAAAGAGTTCATCCCACGTTTTGGCCTCTCAGTTTCTATAAACTCTGATAGGGGTACCCATTTCATAAGACACATTGTACAGAACATGTACAAGGCCCTAGGCACCCTACAGAATTTTCACTGCTCGTTTCACCCGGCATTGGCCAGTTCAGTGGAATGCTGAAATTTTGTTATGAAGAACCGCCTTGCCGAAGTGTGCCATAAGAAACACAGTTAATAGAATATGCATCCTCTCCCAACACAAGATTCTCATGCAGAGGCCAATGCAAATGCCAGTTACTCTGCCACCTTCTCCTGAACTTTGTGATTTACAACTGAATGATGAACTTGTTGTTTGCTATTGCAAAAGACTAATGCTCGTTGTTGGTTTGCAATTCCAGCAAATTCAAGTAGCTCTGCCTCGACCGCCTGAAACACTGTGCTACAGCCTCCTGCCTGGGGACTGGGTGTTCCTGAAAGTGCATCAGTGAAAAATAATCCCTGCATCCTCGCTGGAAGGGTCCTTTCCAGGTCCTGCTGACCACCCACACTGCAGTCTGTTGTAAAGGTCATGACTCCTGGGTCAATGCCAGTCAGTGTATAAAAACAGTACCTCCGATCGAGGACGAAGAACTGAAAGGGCTCCAGGATAAAGACACCCCGCTTCGCTACCCACTGGGATTCCAGCCCTTACAACCCTGTGACTCCACATTCCACACTCCTCGATGACAAAGCTCCATTACCTGTCCAGAGGTATAATTTATGGAGTGCTGCTACCATCTAACCTGACATCAGCAGGTGAACCACACCCACTAGAAGAACACCGCTCCTACAGGTGAACCAACGCTTTCAATATTTTTCTACACCTGTCTCCTATGGGTGAACAAGCACTCTCAAAACATTTGTCACCAAGCAGCTACAATAATGCTGTGCACCAGGATTGTTGGTGCATAAATCCTCCAGCCCAAGCGGGTTAGGGGCGAGCTGAATGTGCTCAGCTCCTCAGCTGAAGGATTTGTTTGGCAGTTATTGATCTCTGCAAACGCCATCCACACCGGACCCACATTTGGCATCTGGGTCTCCGTCTCGCTGATGGGTGTGCCGGCTTTACATTATTTGCCTTATTCCCCTTATTCCCCTGTCAGGTACAGTTTGGCGTGCCCCCTCTGTCTTCAACTTGCAGCTTGCCAGGCTAGAATACTATAACAACGGCCTGATTTCCTCCAGCTCTACGTGTCTGTCATCGTTATTCTTGCCGGGATCCCGACTTTTGTATGATCCTGTGTCCTGTCTACCGGGTCCTGTAACGACTGACACTCTTTGGAACCTTTGGGCAATAGGCCCCAATCTCCATAGGGTTGGACTGCTAAAGCTAGGAGTAACGCTGCTTTTGCATTATTGATGCATTCACCATTTACTGTCTGAATTGTTTCCAATATATTCATGTTCCTTACAATGGTATTGGCTCTGCCTCACCCTCTGCCTCACCCTACATCTGCCATTCTACACCCAGATACTAACACCTTCCTCATCTTATCTTGACCCTATGCTGACCTAATGAATGCCTCTGATTGCTATGTATACTCCTTGTCCTGTTCGATATTGCTGACTTGTTTATGATCTTCTGATCAATGACTCTTCCTTTCTCAATTTGATCCATCCTTTCCCCCAGGGATTCTTCTATCACAGTTATGCCAAAACTTTACCTCCCAAAATACTGATTGCATTTGTTTCACATGCTCTTATCTCTTTCATTGTAATAGGCACTCTTCCTTTGATGAGTATCACACTAGCCACCTATGTCCTTTACCAAAGTGCTACCACCAGCAACTAAAGCCACTAAGCTGTCAGTAGGATAGTAATGGCACACCTAGCACTGCAATAGCATTCTACACACACAGATGGTTATATGTCCTTTGTGGGGCTAGCGCCTACCAATGGCTACCAGCTAATTGGACTGGTCAGTGCACAATTGGATTCATCCGCCCAGCGTCCCACCATGTGTTCCTTTTCCAAAAGCTCAATACTCAGCCCAATGTTCCAAAGTCAATGCCTGGACATGGTTCAAAGGCCTCCTAGGGTTTCTGGTAATAAACATTGGCACTGCAATCAACAGGGCCGATCTTAAATCCCCATTACTCCACCTCGAAAAGGTAGTGAGCAACACACCAAAAGGAATACAGATACTTAAAAACTAACACGTTGCACTTAGAACTATACTCCTCCAGAATAGAATGGTGCTTGATTATCTACTAGCTGCCCAAGGGGGAACCTGTCAAATTAAAGGACACGAATGCCACACCTGAGTCCTCCCAGGTTGAGGCCGTCATAAAACACCTCCAAGGTTATGCTGGCTCACTATTAACTTGGACATAAAACACTTTTGGTTTACTGGGCTTATCAATTCTGCATTGTAATTTGATAATTGTTGTTATAATTGTTGACTTTGCAATGATAGTTTTTCTTATTTGCTGCCTTCTAGCATGCTGTGCTAGACAGGTGTCTCATTTGGCCGCCAAGGCTAAGCTGCTGACACTTGAAATAGAGACACCTACAATTATGGAAGACTCCTCCAATGAACAGGAAATGATAGATGTGTTAGGACGAATGTCTGACAGGGAATTGGAACCATATAGGCCCACGATCTTTGTCTTGTAGGCAGAGGGGGCTCTGAATTTTAGCCAAGACTCTGAATTTTAAATAGGGCTCCACATTTCAACACTGTGAACAAGTTATGTGAGACTCAGGGTTGTGAGGCTCTCGGTTCAATCCAGTATTGTGAATGCACAAAACCCATGCCAGAAAAAATGAAGGTTTTGAATTTGGCTTAAATAACATGATGTTATCAGTTTGCACTACACCACAGTTATGGACTGAAGCATAAAGACTAACAATTATTAACCCAAAACCCTCACCATTAATATATCTCTGTACTAATATTCAAGGCAAGTCAGTTCATGATTTTTGGGTGCAAACTGTGCTGAAAATTTGATGAACTGAATGGAAGACAAAAACAGGCTGTGCAAAGTTTAACTGTAAGTGCAAGGAAATAAACGTGGTGAATTAGTTTGTTTTGCAGTGAATGTAAATGTGTCTTAAAAGGTCCATTGTTCATTTTGCAAAACAAGAATGCAGCGCAGGGCAATGTAACACTTTCATCTGTTTGCTGGCTTTCTGAAAGCCAGGCTAATCATGTGTTTCTGTGGACATTTTTAGAGAGTTGGCTGATTATTAAAGAGAGGTGATTTTTTACATGGGCACATGACATCACTTTTGGAGGAGGTATTACATTACATTGTATGTAGGCCAGATATACATTATGGGAGATCATAGACAGAAGGTTTAAATAGCACTGCAACCAGCAGGTTGGCCCTCTCTCTCTCTCTGGCTCTCTCTGGCTGGTGCATCGTCTCAAGGCTGTCTCTTTCAGGAGAACACACTGGCCCTTGATGTGTGCAGCAGTTGCAGGCAGGCTGGGAAAAATACTTCATGGACTCCTTCCAGCCTCAGAGGGGAGTGAAGCAGATAAGGGACAGGTAGACTAAGATTGCTTACTGTCTGAGGGCACACAAAATCAAATGTCATTCTTGGTGACTGTCTGGTAAAGTGAGGTGCGAGCTAAAATGAATGATTGGTTACAAGGATGTTCTACATGCAAGTGTAAGCTGGTGAATTTTCGAATTCATTTTCAGATGCTGCACAGAGCAATTGCTATATTTCAAAGGTCTTTGTAAAGTGTTACTGATAGACAAAGCTTAGACCACAACCTATTACTATAGACCTTAGAAACCTTAAACAATCTGGTATGACCAACCTGTTGCTTAGCCCCTTAGAATGGATTCATCTTTTTGCCCTACCACCCACACCGTGGTACCCATGTTCAGTGAAAGACAGAAACTTGAGACTTGGATCTCGACTTATCCCTCACAGGACACTTAAAAGAATAATCCTTCATCACCCTTCACCTAGCCACCCACCAATATGGCCAAAACTTAATTCAGTCAAAACTCTGAATGCACCAGTAAACTCAATTGAACGCCTGACGATTAGAGGTGCCCTTATCAACGCTCGGTCACTGATCACCGAATGTGGTCGACATCGCAGACCTTATCTCAGCCAACGATCTTCACTTCTTGGCTATCACTGAAACCTGGCTGCACCAAGCCGCAGGCCCAGCTCTCTCTATTGCCATCCCGGGCGGATATTCAATACTAAGAAAATATAGGGATACAGACAAAGGAGGTGGAATTGCCTTCATCGCTAAAACGTCCCTTGGTCTCAGAGCCACCCCATCGGTCAGCATTCAGTCTGCTGAACTTCTGACAGTAAAAATCCCTCTCTCAGTCTCACAAACAATTCTCATGCACCTTATCTATAGGTCCCCAAACCACATCTCCTCATTTGAGGAAGATATCTCTGACCTCCTACCTAACAACACCAAACTAGGTTCTCAAATTATCCTGCTTGGGGACCTCAACCTTGGCCTTTGTGATCCTAAAGATGCAAACACCTTATCTTTAGAAAATACAATTGCCCAACTTGGCCTTAAACATAGGATCTCAGCTCCAATGCACAATAAAGGCAGAACCCTGGACTGGTTAGCCGACTATAACTTCGACACCACAATCCTCAAAAATGAACCAATTGCCTGGTCTGACCACCATGTCATTTCCTTCTCCATCCAAGGTAACGCGCGCTCTATCTCTACTCCAGCTACTGCACTGGAAACCCTATCCAGGAACAACCGCAACATAACAGTACAAAGCCTGCGCCCACTTATCCATAACATCCTCAATCCAGCAAACTACTCTAACTTAGATGTAACAAACTAGGCAACCTCTATAATAAGACCCTTGAAGTAGCTGTTGACAACATTGCGCCGGTCAAACTCACCAAAGCTAAACCAGTAGCCCACCACAACAAATGGTTCACACCTAAACTGAAACTCCTGCAGAATGCCAAATGAGCAGCTGAATAGGCCTGCAGAAAAATGCCCAACTCATCCAGTAAAGCACATTTGACTGCAGCAGCTGCCTCTTATATAACAGCTATCCTCATTACTAAGAAAGAGACTTATGACAACAGAATAGCCAATGCCAATTCAAAGACAAAAGAGCTCTTCAGCATCCTTAGGGAACTTGAGTCACCACCTACATCTGCAGAATCGTGCATGAAAGATGAAGATTGGTGTGAAAATATCCAAAAAGCGCTTGCAGAAAAGACTGCCCTACTTCAATCTAGAATTGAACATATAAAAAACATGCCTAGCTAAAAACTCAGGCTCTCCCCCACCTCCTAACCATAAGACCCCTACATGCCCCCCCTCTTCTTCACTCCAGTCTCAGCAAATGAAGTAGAGAACATCATCAAAAGCCTTAAACCATCCAGATCCCAAGGGGACGTATGCTCAGCTATCATTCAAGAACTGACCCCATTCATTACAGCCTTAGTCAACTCTTCCTTCAAAACCAACTCAGTCCCTAACAGCCTTAAAGAGGTGTGGGTCATGCCCCTACTAAAAAGAAAACAACCTAGACCTCAATAACCCTACTACTTACAGGCCTATCACCACTGTCCCTTACATTCTAAAAATCCTAGATAGAGTGGCCTATCTTCAAATCCAGAAACATCTTGAAGATAACAACCTTCTGGGCCTCAGACAATCGGTCTTTAGACCAAGGCACGGAACGGAAACTGCTCTCCTGGATCTTAAAATCCAGATGGGCGAGGCAAAAGACAACGGCAAACTAGCCATGCTCTTGTTGCTTGACCTCTCGGCAGCTTTCAACCTCATCGACCACCAGATCCTCATTGAACATCCGGCCTCAGCAACTGCCTTTTCGAGTGAGGTGTCCTCCTGGGTACAATCCTTCCTCTCCAACCGTACCACTAGGGTTTTCTCACCATCAGCTTCAGCACACCCTATCCCCATCCACTGTTGCATCCCGCAAGGCTCGTGCATTTCACCAACCTTATACAATGTCTTTACTAAGCTCATGTTCGACCACCTTGACCTGGTGGTCCCATACACTAATTACCAGATGACACCCAGGTTCTCATCACGCTGTCAGGATGCTATGAAGAGGACTCCAAACTGAGCAATGACCTCTACCTGGATATCCAGGCGTGGATGGCTGAACACGGCTTATGCCTCAACGACGAGAAAACTGAGCTTCTTCTCGTCGGATCACAACCATGCCTAATAAAGCTCGACCCTCATTATGCATCCATAAACATAGATGGTAACTTGATCAAAGTGGCAAAGAATATCAAAACCTTAGGGGTATACCTGGACTCCACTCTTTCACTCAAAAAGCAAGAAAACTCCCTAGCCTTCTCCACGGCCTACACTAATAAGCTCATCAATGCATGCAAAGCATTCTTCTTACCTACCAGTTGCATCACCCTGGCCAGGGCACCTCGGAGCGTAACTTGAACAAACTCCAGGTTCTGCAGAATAACACTCTTAGAAAAGCACTGAGCATCCCACAGCACTCTCACATCTCTACCGTCAGACAATATTTACACTGGCTCCCAGTATGAGACAGAATCGCCCTTAGATCATTGGTCATCATTCATAAATATCTCTCAAATGACACTCCCAAGTATCTGGCAGACAGATTTAACAAATGGTCATCGGTCAGACCAACCAGAATAAGATACTCACACTGCCTCAACAGTCCCAAATTCACTATAAAAAAACCAGGAGGGTTCAGCTTCCCGGTTTTAGCAGCTAAACAATGGAATTCTATGCCGCTCAACCTTAGAAATTAACCCTTGTTCTGGACCTTTAGAGCAAAAACTAAATCCTGGCTCACCAACAAGAAATGCTCTACTGTTTGACTATTCACCTTCCTATGTGTGTAATGTTCCCCATCCTGTCTCACTACTGTGACCACTATGTAACCTGGTCAATGGCACCTATTTCTACTGTCTTGTATAATTCTGAAAATGCATGTAACTGGTTACCGGTTATCGGTTACCGGTTACATGCAGTCTCTGGCGCCCAGTTACCTCAGGGATTGGCGCGCGTTATAAATAAAGAAACTATACTAAACGAAGGGTGTGCTTGCATTCTTAAAAGTGGACAGTTTCTTTTATATTTTTTTTTCATTTATGCAACAAACTTCAAATGAGACAGAAGTTTACACATTGCCAAGACTTGTGATAAGTTTAAGGTCAGCTTTAACAGAACTATCTGTATTCATCACAACAAGAGGGTTTGTAGCAGGTTATGGCAAAAGCTATTTACTGTGAGGGAATTGTTCACTAAAAAATCCTTAGCACATTTATCACGGGAAAACAACTGCAGATTAATTTCTGAATATTTAAGTTTCATTTTTGAGTCATAGATGTAAAGTTATATGAGAGAACACTGTGTTGTAGTTGCTTTGTTTTTGATATTCTGCATAATTTGTATCTTTTATAAAGAACAGAAGTGAGAAAGTGAATTTATCTCAGAGCGCTTATTACGTGGCCAGATCATTTGTGGTAACACAGACATCTGTGAAAAACAAATGGTAAACTCATTTTACCACAGGCAGTAATTCATTTTAGCACATGTGGTAAAATTCAAAGAAAAGTTGATCATTGTGAATTGGATTCTTCTCAGGGGCTCTGTATGAATGACAGAATTTGGTTAAATGGTAAATGTATTCTGAGATACCGCCAAAAGGGCATAATGTGGTATTTTAAATAAAATACTGCAAGGACATGAAATTATGATCCAGAGTGTACTAAGTCCAGTCTTGGCTCACCGTTAGTGGCAACGGTATAAGAACAATTATCAGGCAGTTCTGTATATTTAGACTCATCACTATACAACAAAATACCCCAAAAACTTGACATGAATATCACCAAAATACCTCTGACAGTCTCTAAAACAACTTCCTTTCTGTGACAATCCATGTGCCTATCCACCCTCTCCCTATGTCATCCACCCTCTGCCTATGTCATCCACCCTCTGCCTATGTCACTAGCCTAAATGGGCATCTTTGATTGAGGCTATGCACCAATCCTGCTCCCTGTGGTCTACACCCTGTCTCAGGGATGACCAAACGTGGGTTTGATGTAGCAGTATTGTTATGCTATGGTGAGCTACATTATGCACACTCATACATTTAAGCCTCAGATCCTCCATCTTGCCTTTGCCTGAGGTCTCCCTCTGCACTCAGCTCCTGTAACATTCCCAAACCACACCGGGTGCAGATTAGACCAAGACCCTGTAACAAGGCAAAGGGACACTTCAGACCTTCTCTTCTGTTTGCTCACTACAAGTGTAGTATTAATACAATATACGTTAGATAACAGTAGTGTTTCTGCGAATGCTGCTTATTCATATTACAACACAAGACACCCAGCCCATGTATCCACAAGGCTTCATCACAATGTCACAAGTCAGATCTTTTTTTTTTTTTTTTAGCACACAAAAACACTTATTGGGGTCCACCTTTTCAGTGTGGAGGCTGATCCTTATGTTGGTACCATTTAATGGGTGACCTCAGAGGATGGATTTCACAGAAGATTCCTCATAATGTATGGGGGCTCCTGTCCTTAGGCATGGGGTGCCTGGGGCTGTTGTCCATTTCAGAGACGATTGTGTGATTTCATAAAAACTTGGGGCCACATTTCAGTGAGGAACTATTTTTACTTTTTATTCGACCTTCATAAGAAGTGTGTGGTCCCTGAGTTATACGTCACTCGGTAGTATTTCAAGAGTGAGGTTTTTGTAGGAGAAATTTAAACTTTAAAAGCAACGAACTTCGTCCATAGTGCAGAGTTATATGGTGTTGTTCACAGGGTATCCCGAGTTGGTTTTTGGAATATCCTTAGTTAAAAAGTGGTCGACCGGTTTCGATGAATTTAATTGATCATCTTCTTCAGGACCTTGATTTTGGCTTGTCTCTAGGAGATCAGGGGTATGGAAGGGGCACCGTCATCCCTTTTACCTAAGAGAAATCAAACCGAAATGGGTTTTAAATCTTGAGGTCACAGTGGTTCTTGAAGTTTTATTCTGTGGTATTTTCTATTAACTTAATACAATTAAATTGATATGCTAGCATTTTTTGACAGTCATTTGGCTATTTAGGCTAAAATGGACATAGAAGGCAGCTGGTGATTACCTCATATATAGTAACTGACAGCCGGGTCTTTTTTGTCATGCGTGACTCCAGTCCTGTAAGACATTAACAAGGTGTTTTTTATAAGACAACGTGAGGCTGTATCATAAATGAGTCGTAATACAATTATAGGAGTGTCTAGTGGCGTCTGATTTGGGGTTGACAGACGAAGCGCTGGTGTGCATTCATATCTCTGTGTTTACTTCCAAATGCGGTTCGCGGTATAGTGCGGGGAAACCCTTTGTTCTAAGAAGCGCCACTTTCTTGTAAAGAGGTGCTGTCCCAGTACCAGGCGCTTATGCCGTGTGGGAATACATCTACCCACATTCATGCATCTGCCCACATAAAGACTCTACATGAAAAACATGTACATGCGCGGTGAATAGGTCTACATCCCAGTCCAAGATACCGGTCGCGGGCGCGGCTGGTATCCCAATAATAGTTCGCGGTCATGCGCGAGTGATCTTAATTCTGAAAGGGCCACGAGTGTTGACGCGTAAATCGCGTTCGACTTGGAATTCACTCACCGTGTGGCACAAATGCTTGCTGGTGTCTGTGAGACGCCGAAGGAGTTGTTCAGTTTTAGCAACCGTTGCCCAGCAACGGCGGCATTTATACGTTGGCCGTTTTTGCTGTTGATGATCCTCATTTTTGGGGGCCATCTTAGAGTGACTAGAGTTACATTTAAGGGGTATGCATTTTTGCACGGGCGGTTTAAGTGCGGGCTGCAAAGTAGCTGATGCAGTAGCCTTACTTTCTTTTGACTCCTGTATTCATTATGGCAATCCTTTTTTTAAAAAAAATATATATACAGTGGTCTCATTCCCTTATTAGTTTTTAGAAGGGGGGAAAAAGCAAAGACAGTTTGTTATTCTAAGCAATATCCAAATTGTATTTTTGCCACCTACATATGTATTCGCCTTCTGTCTTCATCAAGGATGCTGGGCAGGGGACTAGGCGTAATTGCGATTCCTTATTTTGCGTGGCTTGGTGATTGAGTTATGTATAGGGGCGGGCGCAGGGCGGGGCCTCAGCACTACTTGACTGCGGAGAGGAGGTTCCACATATGTAGGGGGTGTACATTATCGTTTCTCAGGTGTATCCCCAATAAGCGGAATCCCATATTGAGTTTCTTGTCATGCTTCTTCGTCTCTTTTTTGAACAATATCTTCATTTCATTAGGGCCAGGCTGTTCCACTGGATTTCTTCATTGAGTCCATTTTTCTCTGTATTGAGTCTAAAAATCCAGAGTTGTTCTCGTTTCAGGAGCATTTTTCCGAAATCCCCTCCCCTTCTGGGTGGGGTTAGTTTTTCCAAGATGGTCCATGTGAAGTCTTCATGTTTGTGACCTTTTTTCACGAAATGGTTCACAAGGGGGGCTGTCAGTTTTTTTTGTACGAATACATGATTTGTGTTCAATAAGTCTAGTTTTTACTTCTCTCGTTGTCATGCCTACATATCGTAGGGTGCATGGGCACGTGATGAGGTAGATTACCCCTTTGGATTTGCAATTGGTGAAACTCCTCTGTTGCCATGGTGTGTGCCATCCGATCTCGATCGATTTGCTGCGTGTGGTTTGGGCGCACATTGAGCACCCTCCACATGGTGTGTGTCCCATTGGCTTGTTGGCTCCCCAGATAGTATTCTCCGACTCATTGTTGCTTGGTTCTCTCATAGTGTGGACCAGACTGTCCCTTAGATTTCTACCTCTTTTGATGGCAAAGGACGGTAGAGGCAAGGAGCTGGCGCCTGTATTTAGGATGGGCCAAAGTTTTTTTATTTCTCTTTTGATGCGGTTGAACATGGGGGAATAACTCATTACTGCTGTTATTTCTTCCCTTTTTTCATCTTTTTTGTGTTGTTGGAGAGTAATTTCTCTCGGTATATTTCTTGCCCTTTTGTATGTGTCATTAATGATTCTTTTCGGATAGCCTCTTTTTTTCAGTTGTTTCTTGAGAGCTGCAGATTGTTCTTTGAAATCTTCCAATCTTGTACATGTCCTGCGGTACCGGAGGAATTGTCCAAATGGGAGATTATCCCTCAGGGCTTTCGGGTGATAGCTGTTGTATTGTAGTAGTGAATTCCTATCAGTGTCTTTTTTGTAGACCCGTGCCAGCAGTTCATTTCCTTGGTTTTTGATATGAAGGTCCAGGAAGTGTGTCTCTGTCCTGTTGGCCTCAATGGTGAATCTCAAGTGTGCATTACAGTTGTTCAGCCACTGGTGGAAGGCTGTGAGTTCTTGTTCAGACCCTTCAAATATCATGAGGACATCGTCGATGTACCTTTTCCAGACCTTTATTTTGTCCCGATAGGGATTTGTGTCTTCATATACGAATTCCTTTTCAAAATGTTCAACATAGAGATTAGCCAAACTAGGCGCAAAAGTTGCGCCCATTGCTGTCCCGGAGATCTGCTGAAAGAATACGTTTTCCAGAACGAAAAAGTTTCTAGTTAGGGCTATTCTAGCAAGTTCTGTGATGAAGCCCACATGTCCTGGGGTTAGACTCTGGTCATTAGTCAGGGTTCTTCTTACCATTTCCACTGTCTCCTGCTGGGGAATACTGGTATAGAGTGCTTCGATGTCCATTGTTACTAGCCATTGGTTAGTTCCATCAAAAGGGAGAGCAGTGAGCAGATTTAGTATGGCCGTTGAATCCTTTACATAGGATGTCATCTTGGGGATCCTGTCACGTAGGAATCTGTCTACATATTGGGACAGGGGTTCCAGGATCGAGTTGATTCCTGATACTATGGGTCTTCCAGGTATGGGAATTGTCCCTTTATGTAGGTGGCAAAAATACAATTTGGATATTGCTTAGAATAACAAACTGTCTTTGCTTTTTTCCCCCTTCTAAAAACTAATAAGGGAATGAGACCACTGTATATATATTTTTTTTAAAAAAAGGATTGCCATAATGAATACAGGAGTCAAAAGAAAGTAAGGCTACTGCATCAGCTACTTTGCAGCCCGCACTTAAACCGCCCGTGCAAAAATGCATACCCCTTAAATGTAACTCTAGTCACTCTAAGATGGCCCCCAAAAATGAGGATCATCAACAGCAAAAACGGCCAACGTATAAATGCCGCCGTTGCTGGGCAACGGTTGCTAAAACTGAACAACTCCTTCGGCGTCTCACAGACACCAGCAAGCATTTGTGCCACACGGTGAGTGAATTCCAAGTCGAACGCGATTTACGCGTCAACACTCGTGGCCCTTTCAGAATTAAGATCACTCGCGCATGACCGCGAACTATTATTGGGATACCAGCCGCGCCCGCGACCGGTATCTTGGACTGGGATGTAGACCTATTCACCGCGCATGTACATGTTTTTCATGTAGAGTCTTTATGTGGGCAGATGCATGAATGTGGGTAGATGTATTCCCACACGGCATAAGCGCCTGGTACTGGGACAGCACCTCTTTACAAGAAAGTGGCGCTTCTTAGAACAAAGGGTTTCCCCGCACTATACCGCAAACCGCATTTGGAAGTAAACACAGAGATATGAATGCACACCAGCGCTTCGTCTGTCAACCCCAAATCAGACGGTACTAGACACTCCTATAATTGTATTACGACTCATTTATGATACAGCCTCACGTAGGCTTTTGTCTTATAAAAAACACCTTGTTAATGTCTTACAGGACTGGAGTCACGCATGACAAAAAAGACCCGGCTGTCAGTTACTATATATGAGGTAATCACCAGCTGCCTTCTATGTCCATTTTAGCCTAAATAGCCAAATGACTGTCAAAAAATGCTAGCATATCAATTTAATTGTATTAAGTTAATAGAAAATACCACAGAATAAAACTTCAAGAACCACTGTGACCTCAAGATTTAAAACCCATTTCGGTTTGATTTCTCTTTGGTAAAAGGGATGACGGTGCCCCTTCCATACCCCTGATCTCCTAGAGACAAGCCAAAATCAAGGTCCTGAAGAAGATGATCAATTAAATTCATCGAAACCGGTCGACCACTTTTTAACTAAGGATATTCCAAAAACCAACTCGGGATACCCTGTGAACAACACCATATAACTCTGCACTATGGACGAAGTTCGTTGCTTTTAAAGTTTAAATTTCTCCTACAAAAACCTCACTCTTGAAATACTACCGAGTGACGTATAACTCAGGGACCACACACTTCTTATGAAGGTCGAATAAAAAGTAAAAATAGTTCCTCACTGAAATGTGGCCCCAAGTTTTTATGAAATCACACAATCGTCTCTGAAATGGACAACAGCCCCAGGCACCCCATGCCTAAGGACAGGAGCCCCCATACATTATGAGGAATCTTCTGTGAAATCCATCCTCTGAGGTCACCCATTAAATGGTACCAACATAAGGATCAGCCTCCACACTGAAAAGGTGGACCCCAATAAGTGTTTTTGTGTGCTAAAAACATTGTTTTGAATAACACTTCGGGAAAAAAATTTTGAAGTCTAAATGCCTCCCTGAATGTGATCCAACAAGTCAGATCTTGACAGTTATTGCCAAATGTCTGCAATGTCATGCCAAGTACCACCCACCAGTGAAAATGCTATAATATATTAGTGATTTGCATATGGCATGCTATATAACCTGTGCTCTAAGGGGAGTCCCTTCAGAGCTCCAGGTGACAACTGCCTGCCACTTGTCATTCTGCCTTTTCCTGATTATCAGCTGATCATTTTCCTGTATGCTGCCTATTTTCTATCTAATTCAAGAAGCTTGGTTTATTCATCAGTCTGCTGTCGAGTGTCCTTATTGCTGCAAACTGAGGCTGGGGCCAAGGTGACCATTAGAAACAAGTCCGCCTTGGCTAACACACCAGTCTGATGGTGCTACTGGCACATAGTGCAAGTAAAGTGCGGGCAGAAAAGGATGAGTGCCTGCAAGGTAGTGAGGCACAGAAAGGAACCTGAATACTTCATCTCACCTTATAAGAGGCGCCCTGTAGGGGGCCAGCGATCACCTGCCAGCTCCGGGGCCTGCCACTCTATCAGGCAATGCCCAGCCAATCAGGCGTGCTGGGTGCAGGAAGCACAGAACATAGGCTTCAGTAACCACGTGGAGCAGCCATGTTGGACTCCCTCGCCGGTCTGCTGGTGCTACAGGCATATAGTGGAAGTAAAGTACGGGCAGGAAAGGATGAGTACCTGCTAGGTAGTGAGGCACAGAAAGGAACTTTAACACTAATCCTCACCTTATAAGAGGCAGCCCTTGAGGGGGACGGCAGTCGCCTGGTGGCTCCCGGGCCTGCCGTTCTATCAGGCAATGCCCAGCCAAACAGGCATGCTGGGTGCAGGAAGTCAAGAACGTAGGCTTCAGTGACTACAAGGAACACCTACGTTGGACTCCCTCACCGGTCTGCTGGTTCTACAGGCACATAGTGGAAGTAAACATGATGTGAAAACTATAAAGATTCTTTTTTTCTAAACAGTTTTTATTTTTTTATATAAACATAGTAACTTACAGACTTGCATAAACCTGTACATCACATTTAACATCAAGTCTTGATCGTCTGCTCCCCACACACCCCCAAACTCCCCCCACCCCTTACCCGGCCTAGGTCGCACACAATGATTCCACCACCTCACAACTCTATTCCTTAGCAACCACCCTGGCATCAGTCTCCTCCTGTACGGGTGTATTCTCCAAGTCTACAGTGCCCTGCTCAGAAGTGGCCAAATCTGCTATAAACGGCCTCCAAGCATCCACCCTCCCATCGCATTGTTCCGTGTTCTGACCCACTGCTTTGCCACACCATGGTCTCCGCATTTACCCATTTTAGCAGGTCCGCCCACCACACGTGCACTACTGGCCTTGTATGTCCTTTCCATCCCATCGCTATCCTGCGTTTTGCAAGTATATATGCCAAATCCTTAAGCTTACTCATATGTCTTGCTCTTTTGGGCCTTGTGAAGGCCCCAGCAGACAAGCTAGGGGGGATCCAATATCCAGGGTGATATCTGCCTGTGCTAATGCTTGGGCTACCTCTCCCCAGAATCTTCCAATCTCTGTGCAGGCCCAGAACATATGAACCAGGTCTGCGATAATCTCTCCGCGCTTCGGGCATGATTGTGCTGCTGCTTGGCTGAACTTAACTATTATGTTTGCGGACAGATATGCTCTATGGGTGATGTATAATTAAATCAGTTGTAAACGTGCATTTCTAGATGCATTTATGTGGTATGTAATAGCTCTAATCCACATTGCCTCTGACATTGGTTCCCACAAATCTGCCTCCCAACTTTGCCTCGTCTGCACTAACGCATCTCCCATCTTGGACAACAGTAGTTCATATGTGCTCAAGACTTCATTACCTCCTTCTAATACATCGTAAAATTTCTCTATCATCTCGTCTAACTTTAAGGGCGCCCCGGCATCTGGCCATCTGCGTATAAGATTCCTTAGAAGGCAGGAATACGTGAGGTGTTGCCCCTGGTTCACCCCAGTGGCTTCTGTCAGTTCCCCAAACTCCTTGGGTAACCTTTCCTTTAGCACAACTCCCACCATCGCCACTCCCTTCAGTTTCCAGTACTTCCTCACATTAAATCTCAATTGCTTATCCACCCCTTCCAGCGCAACTAGCGGGATCTGTGGGGAATACTGTGTGGTGTTCCCAGCAACTGAGAGGTCCTACGCCACATTACACACCGCAGCCTCAACAGCAAGGGCAGGCGAGTTGTGCGAGGGTCGGTTATCCATATCACTTCTTTCAGAAAGAACGGAGCACTTACTGCCTGCAATGACCGTGATTCCGGTGTTTGCTCATCAGACAGCCATTTGGCCACAAATTGCAACTGGCTAGCAATAAAATATACTTCGAAATTAGGCACCTTTATTCCCCCTTGTTTGTACAAGTTCTGAAGCTTCCACAGTGCCACCCTGCACCTCGAATTATGCAATAGGAAGCTCCTACATATACCATTCAGCCTCTTGAAAAACATTTTCGGTATCGCAAACGGGACATTTGCAAAATAATGAAGGCGTCTTGGTAGCACCACCATCTTCAGCAATGCCGCTCGCGCCATCATGGACAACAGCATTCTGGCCCAGAAACACATGGAGTTCTCAATTTTGTCTACTACCCTCACTGTGTTCTGTGTGTGTTCTGTCTTAGGATCATGATAAATGTCTACGCCCAAGTACCTAAATGTGTCTACCTCCCATTTAATTGTTAACACCGTCAAGATGTGCACGGGCCTCCCAGCATACCCCTCCAAAGGGAACAGACTTTACTTCTGTGGGTTGATTGTTATGCCTGACAAGGTCGCATAGCGCTCCATCACATCCAGAATATATTGCAAATTCGTCTCAGGGTGCTGCAAGTACAGGACAATATCATCCATTTATAATGAAATCAGATGCCGCCCTCCCGGTGTGACTATGCCAGCCTCCTCATATTCTTCCCGTAAATAAACTGGTAATGGCTCCAACACCAAAATAAAAAGCATCGGGTACCACGGACATCCCTGCCTCATGCCCTTGCTTAACTGCCATTGTTCTGAGATGATTGTGCCTGTTTTGACCCTTGCTATCGGTTCATTATACAGCAACCGCACCCACATGATGTACGTGGGTCCGAACCCGAACCTCTCTAGCAACCTCCTTGATTGCATTGAGTGACGCCACTGTCAACTGTTGCATATCTCCTTGGGTACAATCTATTATTTGGTGTAATCTTCTCAGGTTATTTGTAATATTTCTCTGTGGAACATATCCCGTTTGGTCAGAATGTATAAGCTTGGTGATGGTCGGCTTAAACCTGTTTGGCATTAAAGCTGTAAGAATTTTCCCATCTTGATTCAGTAATGAAAGGGGCCTATATGAGCCACAGTCCGTAACCGGCTTGTTTAGTTTCAAGCCTGCCTGTGTTCAGTGCTTCATTCAGCATTGCTAGCAGTGGAGCTAGGACTTCCGCCTTATATTCTGTATAGAATTCACTGGGAAGGCCATCTGCTCCTGGGACTTTGCCCGTCGGTAGTTCCTTTATCACATACTCTAGTTCTTCTATAGTGATGGGGCTTTCTAGCCTGTCTTTCTCATCCGTGTTTAGCCTGGGGAGACTAATCTCTAACAATGCTTCTTCTATCTCTGACATGTTACACTCTGAGGTTTCCCCATACAGCTACTTGTAATAATCATAAAAACAATCGTTCACCCCGTCCTGCTTCTCACACAATTCACTGTCCCTTCCCAAAATCACTCTAATTGTCTATCGTTTACTCTCATTTCTATAAAGCCAGGCTAGCAGGCTGCCGGGCTTGTCCACATATTTCCTGTAACTCAATTTGCTTAGCCTGTTCCAGTGTTCTCGACATTCTTGCTGCAGGCGGGACACCTCCTTAACCTCCTCTAGGGACCTATCTCCTGCTTGCTCTATGGCTTCCAGTCTGTCTTCTGCTTTTTGTAGATCCTGTGTAATGACATCTTGCATCCCTTTCTATTTCACAATAGCCGCCCCGCTCACCAATACTTTAAAGGCTTCCCACAGTGTACCTGCAGATTCCACACTGCCTGTTGTGTGCTCGAAATATTCCTTCACCTCTTTGCTCAGGAGTTCCCGAAACCCTGCATCCTTAAGTGCCTCGACCATGTCGGGATCCTAGCTCGGGGGAAAAGAAACTGCCACGTAACCGACAGAGGAGCATGGTCTGAGAGGACTCTTGCTTTATATTCAGCCCTTATGAACTCTCCCAGAGCTTCTTCTCCCGCAAAAACATAATCTAACCTTGTGTAGAGGTTCTTGTGAGCCGTATAATGAGAGTATACTCTGTCCTGCAGGTACATTGACCTCCATACATCAGCCAACTGAAATGCGTATAATAGCGTGTTTAGAGCTTTAGCTCTAGGGGCTGGTTGAGCACATTTGCCATCCGATCTATCCATTGTCAGGTCCAGCGTACAGTTAAAATCTCACCCCCATATCAATGCACTATCCCTGTACAAGCCTATCTTGGGGTATAGGGATCTAAATAGGTTGCTGTGTTGTGATTTGGATAACACATATTTCCCTATTTTCCACCATTCCCCATAGTACTATCATCCTACCATCTGTCTCCAGGAAGGTCTGAAGGACCTTGAATGGGACTGTCGGTTCCATCGATATTAGGGCTCCTCTGGCATATGCTGAATATGTTGAGTCTAAGATCACTCCACCCCACTTCCATAATGAGGTATCTTGACTCTCCTTATTAAGGTGAGTTTCTTGCAGGAGAGATATATCTATTTTATGGCGTCTCAAATATGCCATTACCCTGATTATCTTAATGTAGCTGTTCAGACCCTTGACATTCCTGGTTGCTATTTCAAGTTCCCCCATCCCTTCTAGTGGTTCCTGCTGTCATTCTCTACCTGTTACATTCGCTACTCCACCCTTGTGTGTATCTGTAGGCCAATTCCCCTGCAACTATCCCAACTCCCGTCCCGCCCCCCTTCCCAACAATTGCCCAGCTCCATAGTAGGTGCTCAGGCGTCACCGTGTCTCACCCCTATCCCAGGTACTCGTGCCGGAGTTCGGGGTGCAGCAGGAGGATACATAACTGCTAGTATCTTAATTAATCTAATCTAGTGTGGGGTATAGGTTGATTTCTCCTCGTGCGGTCCTCGTGAAACCATACACCAGTGGTTCCTGGTTGTTAAACCTTCCTGTAATAGCATTTATGACTTTCATTTTTTACAAATGTGCTCAATAATGTCTTATGGATGTGTGTCCGCATATTTACACATTGGTTAGGCATTACACTCTCGTTTGTCATTCTCACCTCTCGGCTGATCATCCACCTCGTCCATCAGGTTTGCTTCATCCATCCATTTACTAGCCTCTTCTGGAGTCTCAAAGAAGATAGCTCGGCTTTTGTATAAGACTTTCAATTTGGCTAGGTGCGGCATGTACTTAATGTTCACATCCCGCAACCTCCTCTTGACTGGTGTATAGTTCATCCTCCTTTTTTTGCACCAGGAATGTATAGTCTGGGTATGCCGTGATGATAGTTGACACTCTTCTGATCATGCCACCCTTGCAAAAATGTTCAAGAATTTTCTCTCCATCTTTATAGTTGAGTGTCTGGGCTATTACCGGCCAAGGTTGAGCTCCTGGTGAGGGCCTTCTTGTCAGAGCTCTGTGCGCTCGCTCCACCGTCCAATCTCAATGAAGTCCATTAGGTTTGCGCCCTCCTCTCCTTCTGGGATCCCAATAATTTGCACATTATTCCATCTGGCTCGTCCTTCTGCTTCCTCTGCTCTGTTTTCCAGGTTCGGTATTTGTTGTTGCAACACAGAGACTTACTCTCATTGCAGTTATTCTTATTTATTTGCACCTACTTTTCCAACGTTCCTGTGCATTCCGCCAATGACCTCATATCTTGTCTCAGGATGTTTACATCAATAGTGATTGCATCTATCTTGAATTCCAATTAGGACTTTATTTAAAGGTGCTATAGCTTCCATTTTCTGATCTCCGCTCATGGGGTCTTCTGCCCCTTGAGTCACTGGGGTCATCCTCTTCATGCTTTCCAATGCTTGAGCAGGCTTAGCAAACGTGTCTATGGAGGATTGTTTCCCTTTGCTTTTGTTGGCTTTGGTTGACATGACTGCCTGGAACAGTGTACTGCGGTCTTCGACTTTTCAGCGGACCTGAGCACTATCTTACCCTCGGGGGCACGTAACATGGATCTTCACTGTGCTTCTCTGGGATTTCACTTGTGTTTCGTACTTGCGCCCCTGGCCTACAGTCTGTGCTTACTCGCCCTTATACTCACACAGCCTGGGCCCTCTGCAGGTACAGTCTCAGTGTCATCAATCCCAAAAGAGACTGTACAGTGCTCTCCCTTCTTGTACAGTGCTTCTGTGTGGTGCCACCACCTGGTTGCGCTACCACAAATACCAATGTGTGTCTCCCCTGGCTCGAGGCATGATCTTCAGGGGGAGCTGGTTTCACTCCCCTCCCAGGCCCACGTGTCCTCTCTAGGGCCACTTCCTGCTACCATCAGTCTCTGACCCCAACAAGACAAACACTTGCTCACCTTGCCGTTTTTTTTGCCACTTGCGGGGGTCTATGCTGTGCTTTGCTGGGTTCCGATGATGTTCAGTATCTGCACTCATGGACCACCATCCGTACGCATTTGTCTTTTTGCTCATTCAGACTGTGCCCCCTGCAGGTTTAGCCGTATTGTCTATACCAATCCTCTGATGTGCCGTGGGATGCACTTCCTTTTGTTCAGAGCTCCCCTTTGACGTCTTCACTTGGAATAAGCTTCATTGGATACAAAAGCATGTCTCCACAGGTTACGGGTTACCAATTCTACCAGGGGGGCTTTTTTCTACCAACTGCGCTCTCTGCTGCAGTCGTCTCCAGAGCACACTTGTCCACGCTAGGGTCACTGTACTCTCCTATCTGTCCACAACACCCAACGACACATACACAGGTTCACCTTGCCTTCTGGGTGCTGCAGACCTGCTCCCGAGTGCCAAAGTCCCCAAGGGTATGTCCAGAGCCACTGCTGTACAACCACAGGCCCTAGCACCTTGGTTGTGTGTTACCTGTTCTTGTGGTTGTTGTTTCCTCCAGTGTGGCTTATAGCTGCTCTTGCTTGGAATCCCTTTGAGGACCTACTGCATCACTCCCAATTTTTCTGCCCTGCCGTCTTTTTGGCTTCTGTGCTTTGTCTGCTCGTTACCATGCCCTTTCTCATGCATGCTGTTTAGGACAACCTCAGAGCAGCCACCACTTATTGTGCTATGCAGTTAGTTAGACCTCTTTCTTACTTCTGGGCACGGCCATAAGGAGGTCAATGCAGTCGCCACCAGTGCTCTGTTTGTTCAAATCACTTATCTTGAATCGGCTCGTGCTGGTGCCCTTTCACCCACACGGGTGTATACACAATGTTCCAGCAGATTTCCATGCATGAGCCACAGTGGAAGCCTTTCAGTGCGCTCTGCTCATCCACCACACTCATTCCAATTGGGTCAGTCCATAATGGAACCCTTACACCATCCAACTGTGCATGCACTGCCCTAGCCAATTCCACTATCAGACAGCAGTGGAAGCTGTTCAGCACACAGTTTTTGTCAACAACACATTGTCTTCTCCCTCTCCGGCCTGGTATCCTGCTCTGTGTGCCTTTTGCGTGGGCTGTCTAGCAGGGGCCCCGTTCCTTTGTCTGATCAATTACACACCCGTGTCTGCAACCGCGGCTCACCGCCTGCAATTAATCTCACCTACTGAGCAAACTGGAGTGTTACACTGTATCTTGCATATACGTACTGCTGTTCTGTGTGAGCTCTCGACCTGCTATTGCCCGCTGCCTCACATTATATGTGTCCATAAAAGTGCTCCTCTCTATTCTTTTCCATTCTCTCCTACTATGTAGCTAATGTCCATGAGGTGTTTCGCATTGTCAGCCTTCGGCAGCGTATGACTTGAGCGTGCACAGTACTTTACGGTCACCCACAGTAGTTTGCAGGTTTTCGGAAAAGCGCTGTCACCCCATCTATTGCAGATCATATGGGGCGCATCCACCTTTGTTTGCCAGAGCTTCTGTATCTTCCTTGCCACTTCCGAAAATGGAGTTTGCTTTCGTCCCCTGCTCCGATGTCCCTTGTCGTACTTGTACCTGCGGGGGGATCTTGTGCCCACTGGCTATGTTTTATGTACTGATCCTTCGCTAGCACCAGCTAAGCTCGTCTGCACTGCCAGCCATCCCCTGACCTGGCTTTATACAACACTCTGCGATTGCACTCCTTATTAGGATGTATCCGCCACTTTGTTTTATTCGCAGTCCGCCACTCCAACACTTCTCCTGCTCATGGTCTGTGCCCTGTGCTTGGCAACGTCCAGCTTTTAGATTCCAGTTCCTCTCTCCTTCATACACTTATATGATCATTATCTTTCAGCACTGCATTCTGTAGCTGCCGTATTACATCAGGATCATTCAGAATCAACAGGAGCCCATGGAATCATGTCCTATCGCATTGCACTGTAGCCACGCCCCCTGAAAACTATAAGGGTATGATTGTGTTGTCTTTTCCTTGTTTCTCTTTTTTTCTTCTTCTTCTGGTTTCTACTATATAAAAAAAGTAGGGATGTGCCCACTGCCAATGGAAAGGAGGCATGCACTAAGAGAAGCAAATTTAGCAATGAAAAGTTATATGACACCATTGGGGAGGGCGGAGACATAGCATCTGGAAACGTATAGTATGACAAGATGAAAAGGTTGGAGTGAGAGAGCACTAATGGCTGTTGCTATATGTGCTCGCTAATCCTACACGTTACAGGGACACTAAAAGATTCTTGCCACAAGAAGTAGCAGCAGATAAGGGGGGATGCCTGATGCACTTGCCTTTATGCAGAGCTTGGGGCCTGTTCAGGGGCACACAGTAGAAGTGCACTGGATAGATGACAGGACTGGGGATATCCAGATAATTATATACTTCTTGAAACCATGGCCTGGGAAGAGGCAACACAGCATGTCATTTTGGTGCATAATATAGAAGGGGAGCAAATGGGAAAGCAATATACTATTACCACAGGAGAAAGCAAAAATGACCCATAGCAAAAAGTCAACAGGGCATGAAATTCCATGGTCCCACATCAGACTTCTGATGCAAATAGGGTGTTCAATGTTTCACAATGGGAAGTGGGAACAGGGGATGGTGCAGTTCCACGCAGAAGGGCTGGTGGGATGTGAAGAAGGGGTTGTAACGATAATTAACACTGAATGGAGGGGAATATGAATATGCATGCCTTGATGTGGATAAATGAGAATACCATCCAGTGTACATAAAGTGACTCACACAGCATTCTTTGTGTTTCAGTGCAACAGAGACAACAATACTGGTGATGAATAGTGGCTGCGAGAGGACAATGAGCATCCTGGCATTGCATGAAGGCACAGCAGCGGTGTAGGATTAATGGTGGGCATGCAGATCCAAAGCTTATGCCGAGCTGCCTCCAGACTGTAGAGTTGTGTGCTCACTTGTGACCATTCACAACCCGGCATTGGTTGTGCCCCGGGTGGACTTACTACTGTTCAACAAACTCTCTACATCACAGCAGGGGAAAAAGACAGAAGAGCAGAAAGAGGTGAGAGGTGGACAAAGGCAAATGGCAAGAAAGAAAAGGAGTAGCAACTACATATCTGCTGAATCATCACAGAGTTTGGACACAATCTCACAGCATTTCAGACTTTTCAACAAGGCATCCATTTTCTTCACACCCCTACTCCTTTCCGGGAAACAAGCAGATGTAAATGCCAAATGGCTGCAGATTACCCGCTACAAGATGCTACAGTGGGCGAATGTGAACGAAAAAGGACTGAACGCACTGTGGGACGAGCTCCGTGCCCTGTGCCTGGTGGCTCTACAGAATCCATTTGTTCTTGATCGAATGACTACAATGGAGGGTGGGATTTGTCACAAAATTGGGAGCAGCTGTTGTACAACCATACCTTCAAACAATGCTGCCAGTGGTACTCTCATGGAAAATGTCAAAAAGATATGTAAACTGCATCATAAAAAATGGTAAAAGAAACACATGATACTACCTCGGACAGTTTGCTGGACTCACTAATTTGCTGAGTGCCAGAATGGCTAGCAGCTATCTACAAAAGAACTGGCCCTATGCTCGTCAAGATGCTTGTTGCTTTATGTGTTGGATAGTGAATCATCAAGCAGTGTGATTGTTGCAAGGGAAAAGTACGCTATATAATGTCTGCTAATAAAATTGGTGAAGAAGATCGTGGATTAGAGAGGCAGCTTACCAGGGTGAGTGAGGGGGAGGACAGAGTGCATGTGGATTTTGCAGTACTCCCACCAAATGCAGAAGACAATGATGATTTTTGGGTAGCCTGCTCCCTAGATGGACGAGATTGTCTATTAATTGGGGACACACTGGAAGTATACGAGGAAGAAGGAGGGGACATGGATGGGGTAACACAGCTATGGATGCCAAGGAACAAATTAGGGCGATGACGGGGAAGAAGGTGTTGATTGAAAGATCGATCGAAGGGGGGGAATGCGATGAAGGCGCAGATGCAGTGCCAAACAGGCAGGAGCACCTACCAATTGCACGAATAAGGGGGGTAGGCTGGTACATCCCCTAAGGGAGAAACAAGGGGATCCCTGGAAGATGTAGCTAGCCCCAGGGGACAGGCATGGAGGGGAACAAGGGTGGACACTTTGTGTATAACACAATATGGACACAAGGGAACATGCCACATGAAGGAGAGGGGGGCAAAGCTGCAGGCAAGCACACTCCATGGGGCGCCACAGGTGGGCCTCAACCTCTGAGCCAGCTTTGAACACACGGCCTGTGCACCACGGCTGAGGGAGGGGGAAGCTGAATTCAAGCTGCTCATCTCCAGAAGACTGCAGTCTCTGGGAACAGCACTGGGTGATGCAATCAAGGTTGCATGCCAGTCCCACCGCTACTCGTAGGAGCTTGGGAAGTCGACCTAATCCAGAGAGGCACACGCATGGCACAAAGGTGGTTTCAAAGCATTCCTTAGCACATGGGTATGGGAACAAGGATGTGGAATGGAGGTGCTCTCCCAGAAGAGCCAATCAAACAGTACGTTTTGGTGTCCCTGGAAAGTAACAAGCCCACAGAGTGTCCACAATAGTTATGGTATGTTATATTATGTTATGTTGATTTATACCGCAGACTACTACCACCCAGGGGCAGTCTCCAGGCACTTCCATGTCTCTTCAAGTGAGGGGTGTTGGGAGGTTAGTGGGGATGGGGGAGAGGAAAGGTTCAGAACCAGGTGGAACTGGCGTCTGTAAGTGTTGATTTGAATGAGGTGGTTTGTGCGTGATGCCTCAAACCACCTCATTCAAATCAACACTTACAGACGCCACCGTATGGGTAAGATTCAGTGCCTCGGTGTGTTGTAGAGTTTTGTGTTGTTTTAGTGTGTTGTGTGGGTTATGGTGGGTTCAGTCATGCGCGCTGGTTAGGTAGAATCCATAAGGGATCCAGAGTCACGGGTGGCCGTAGCTGTAAGATAATCCGGTATCTATTCTAACTGCTAAACTATCACCTATCCTCCCTCTCTCAGAAAGTCTGGAAGAAAAAAGCGTATAAAAGACATCCTGAACACTAACCCTGGCCTACCATTGTAGACAAATGTGTCAGTACAACTTCCAAACAGATATGCACCGATATTCTCTTTTCTGTTTCCTCTCCAGATTTATGGACTCCTCATCTCATCTCTACTCTCTCTCCTCCCACACCTTCACCCATTAATGGTGGCACTAGATGGGAAGTACGCTTGACAGGCTTCTCATCATCCAGGTGTATCATTAATGTCTAGCGCAACAGCACTATCATGGCTCAGGGTCCTCAACCAAACCTCTGCCTCTTTGACCAGTACTTGCGGTTCCTCCTAAACTTCCTTCTCACACATGCTACTCCTTCCTCCTCTCTCTCTGTCCACCCTCTTCCAACTGGTGTACCTCGCCCTGTACTCCTCCTCAGGAAACCTTCAAAGGCAGTGACCTCTTGCATCTGGCCAGGCTTAATGCTTGCTCTTCTATTAAATACTCTGCCAACATCTGCCTCCTCCTTGAAAACTTTGACCTAGATATCCTCGCTCTTACTGAGACGTGGTTCAATGCCAGCTCAGTCGCTGCTTCCTAATGGCTACCAGATCATCTCCATGACTTGCCTTAACCGTGCTGGTGGTGAGTATCTTCCCCGAGTGGGACCCTTCTTCACTCATACTCACTCAGACTTTCTCTTGCTTTGAGAGCCTGGTTTGCAAGCTGGTCATCTCTCCCACTTCCCCCGTGACCATTGCCACTATCTACCGGCCATCTACTACCTTGTTCCTCTCTAAATGGGCTGATTTCACCTCCTCTCATCGCATCCACCTCTAAACTCCTTCTTCTGGGTGACTTCAACATCCACCTAGATTCCTCAATCATGGCATCCACTCTCTTCCGTGACCTCTGCACCTTGCACTCCCTCTCCATTATCCTATCTGATCCAACCCACTCGGCTGGACACACTCCCGATGCCATCATCCACACTGATATTTTGCTCTCCTCCCCACTCATCACCTCACTCTCCTGGTCCGACCATTCACTCTGCACCTCTCACCTGGGTCTTCTCTGACATCTGACCACACTTCCCCAGTCCTGCCAACCTCGTTCTCGAACATCAGTCCGATGAAATGAGTGTCAGATGCTGTCTTCGCATCTACCTTCACCCCTCCCTGGCCCCACTGGAGAGGCTACCTCTGACTCCGCTCTCAGCAACGTCCACCTCTCCATCACTAATACTCTTGACATCCATGCCTCAGTCATGAGGATCTGCCTGAAACATGCCTCCAAGCATAACACCTGGTACGACTCTGAACTTGCAGCCCTGAAACACAAGTCCAAAGGCAATACCGAGCCTCCATCTGCTCCCAGAAAAGGGCTCATGTCCCGGCTCACGTCCACAGCTGAACTCTTTAAAATCTGCAAGGAACTAGCCAACCCTTCTGCAGTCTCGACCTCACCTCTTCCCTCCCAGACCCTTTGCAATACACTGGCCACACACTTCACTGCAAAAACTCAGGACATCCGGAGCACCCTTGCTTCCCTTTCCCCCACCTCCCTGCCACCTATTCTGTCCCATCCCCCCTCTGCATTTCTCTCCTCCTTCTCTCCTATCACATCTGAGGAGGTCACCAGAGTTGTCTGCTCTGTGACGGTCTCATCCAAACAGGTCTCTCTCTGTTCTTCCAGAACTATAATGGACAAGAATGTCTCTCTTGCCCCTGTACTTGCTGATTTCTGAAATCACTATTTTGCTACTGGGTCTTTCCCCTCTTCTTCCCTCAAACACTCTCTTAGGTGCCCCCCGACCCCCTGAAAAAATCTTCTGCAGACCTGTCTTGTCTGGCTAACTATGACCCACCTCCATCGCCCCCTTCATTCTGAAACGCTTGAAGAAGCTAATCTTCTCCCAACTGACCCAGCATACTGAGCTTGTTGATTGCCTACACGTCCTTCAATCTGGATTCCAAGCATCCAGAGGCACAGAAACTGCTCTTCTGAACATCTATGAAGAACTGCTTGCATCTTTTAATTCTAACTCCCCAGCTGTTCTCATTCTACTTGATCTCTCCTCTGCATTTGACACTGTCAACCACTCCAAAATGACTCGACAATACCATAGGTATCTCGGAGTGGGCACTGGACCGGCTCAGCTCCTTCCTCAATGACCATCTCTCCCAGGTTCTCCTGGGCTATTGTTACTCCCCCACCTCTTTCTCCACCTGTGGCATCTCCCAGGGATCCAACCTTTCTCCCTGGCTCTTTAACATCGATCTTGCTCCGCTTGCACACCTAATTTACACCTTCTTCCCTTAGTTCCAGTGTTATGTAGATGACACACAACTCTTCTTAAAACGTATCCTCTCCTTATTTCCTCCACCATTCCTGACTGCCTATCTGCCATCCAGTCCTGGTGTGCCTCCAATAATCTCTGCCTCAATGCCAGCAAGACTAAGATCCTTCCCATTGGGACTCCTGCATCCTCTTTCTTCCCCTCACTCTGGCCACCCTTATGGGTTCTCCCCCTTCACTTTCATCTGAAGCCAAAAACCTTGGAGTCATCTTTAACTCCTCTCTCTCCTTCCTCCCTCACATCCAGACCTTGCCAAGAAGGCCCACTTCCAACTCCACCTCCTCAAATTAATCCTTCCTTTCCTCACTTACCCTCAGAACCCAATGTCTCTAGAGCTGTGGTACGCTCTAATCTAGACTACTACAATAGCCTCTTCCTTAACCTACCCTCTTCCTCTCTCGGTCCCCTCAAGCTAATCCAGAATAGGGCTGCAAGACTTATCCTTTTGGCCTCAAGCCCAGGTACCACATCTCTCCAGCCCTACAATCTATCTACTAGCTCCTGGTTGCTGAAAGGATCAAATTCCAATCCCTCTACATCATCCATAAGACTGTCTGTGGCCGGGGACCAATTTATCTACAACTGGCACTTACTAAATACTCTCCCTCCAGATCTTTACATTCCTCTGGCACAGACTCTCTGTGTGTCAAGCGCATTCGCTAAACAGTGAGCTGGTGGGCGGTCACTTTCCTCAGCTGGCTCCCTCCTATGGAACAGCCTCCCCTTCCTCTTCATCTTGATCCGGATCTCCACAAATTCTCAAAATTCCTCAAGACTTTCCTTTTTACCTGCTCCTTCCCCCTCCCCCTGCTTTGCTAATCCCCACAGTTGCTGAGATTGGTGACCAAGGCCCTTATCAGTCCACCTGGGTCCTGGCCTCTTTAATGAAGGCATGGTAACAAACAGTGAAGGCAGACACAAGTGATCACAATTCAAGGGTGTTTATTGAATTTCAATGGGTTGGTAAAACACTTATCTAAGCCTAAATCTAAAGATGGGAGCAAGCTACGTCCATCAAATAATAAGAATGCAGTCCTAGTGGAGTCTGTCAAAATAAAAGGGCCTATATTAATAAACCTATTGTCAATTTTTACTTCTAAATACAAAATAGTGTGGGATAAGAATGCGTACAAAAAAAAAGTGTTAAAGAAATGATATGTCAGGATAGCTGAGCAGTTGGCTTCCCTTACCCATGTTTTCATCCCGGGGCAAGGCGGCACGTGCAGGCTTTGCACACACTTTGGATTCTTGGCCATGAGGTAACAGTTCAACAGATAGGCATTCAGGCTTTCTGCCAAAGTCTCTCTCGTAATGACAGTCTCTTATTGCAGTGGACCTGAGGTAACAAATAAAACACAAAAGTTCCTTTCCTTTGCCAGGGTTTTCACTTTGACAAGTTCAAGACTGGTCTCCCTCCTTCGGCTCGGACCATGGGTCCCCCTCGTCTGGGCTCAGTTCCTCTTTTCCACAATATTCACAACTTCTACAATGTTCACAATCTGGTCTCCTTCATCTGGGCTCGGGCAAAGGATCCCCCTCGTCCGGGCTCAGATCCCTTTTCATACCAGAATCGAAGTATTTAAAATATGCAATGGGTTTTGCTTAAACTGTCGCAGGACCACTTTGATTAACTTCACACAATTTACACTTCACATCAATCTTCTACTTTTGTTTCTTTTGTCAGGATACCGTACTGAAACCTTTGACTGAGCGCTCTGTCAACGGTATCGCTGGAGCACTCTGTCAACGGTATTTTATCTTTGCTTCTAATGTTCAGATGTTCACCAGCAATTTAGCTTCACTCGCATCTTTCATCACACGCGTTTAACAATGTTCATTCCAGCACTCGCTTTACAATGTTGCTGCTTGCAACCTTGACTTTAAAACAGACCAGTCTAGCATCGGTCAACCCAATTCACCGGCTGCATTGTTCTTTGTTGTTTCTTTGTTCTTGGACCATGGATGATACCACAGGGTCTGCTGTCCCTCCTGCCTTGGTCAGTTACGGGGGAGCACCCTCAGTATCTTCGACACATAATGCAGGATTCTTCAGCCTTGTTTCCTGGTCTTATGTTTTCTGCCTTGAAGGTTTCTTGAAAGTAACGGCTTCCTGCCAAAAAGGTCAAGGATGTTGCCCCTATCATGAACCTCTCATATCTGGCCATCTTACTCCCCTCGTTCAGCTGACAACTCAAAACTGCTGTCCCTTGGTGTGTTTTGCCTCGCTCAGAGTGTGCTCTCGTGCTCCGCCTTTTATCCGTGTGGGGAAGTGTAATGGAAGTAGGCTGTCAATGAATGTTGATAAGTGTCTGACCTCGCCTGACCATAGTATTGGGACATCTCAGGTACTAAGCGTGGGTTTGAATCTGTTTTCTCCCAAAGTGGGCTGTCGGCTGTCAGTGTAAACGTGTTTGTGCAGGAAAAGGTGTGGGGGGGGTTGAGTTTCTAAATATCCCAGGGATACTGCATCTCACCATCCGTTGTCCCACCCACACTCCACGAGGTCCCCTTATCCAGGTGATCCTCTCCCACTGGTCCACTGCCAGGGTCTGGATCCAAAGGCTATAGCCATGCCCTGCTGACCTGAGAGAGAGATCCGCCAGGACTAGTGGGTGAGACACCTTCTGGTTTCTCACACCTCCCTCCCCCAATTGCCTTCAGCCTCCACCCACTCCAAGCACTGTTCTTGGCTCTCACTGGCCTATACTATTACAGGCCTGCACTTACTTAATGGCAGCTGACCACTCTTACCAAGTGATCTCTGCCAGTCACCTAGCACTTATCCCCCACCCCATCCCGTCTCTCTCTCTCTGCACTTGCACATTCTGAATCCTCACAAGGCCTAGTAGGACCCCCTCACTCTTTCATTGTTATATTTGCCTTTTATTCCCATGTTCCCTGCCTGTTGCCCTGTGGACGCTTTGAAACACAAATTGCTTGATGTATAAGCAGCTTACAAATGCACAATAAATACAATAAATAAATATCTTGGGTTGTAGTTGTGTTGTTGACGGTTTTAAGGACTATGTGGGTGGTTCACTCTAAGTGTGCTTCGGCATCTGGAGATGCTGGGTGTGAAAGCAGTATTTCTTCTTTTTTTCTTTATTTGTAATGTGGTATCCAAGGTCTAGTGTAGTGGCGCCAACTATGTTAGAGGAGCAGGAAAGGGAAATGCATTAGTAAGTCGGTCAGTTTGTTGGAGCCTCTAGCGCAGCTCTTTGGTTGCTGCTTCACGGTATCTAGGCAGGTTCTTGTATGTGGTTCTTTGGCCCATCTCGTCTCCTCTCTAGTTGTTTGTCTGTGGTGTTGTTGTTGCTGGTGTGACTTCTAGGTTGTCATTGTCTGCTGAATAGCTTGATTTTTAGCAGGTTTCTGAAGGTGATATGGTATTCTGTTTCTAATTTCTTGGGCATGTTGTTCCAGATGTCAGCAATTAATCTTAATAGGATCCTGGCTGCTGTGTTTTACACCCTTAGGAGGTTCTTGGTAAGTCTTTGCCCCATTCCTAGGTAGAGGCTGCTTGCGTAGTTAATTCTTGTGATTATCAGGAATGTGATTGTGAGTTTTCTATGGAGGAAGGAGAGGTAGGGGAGTGATAGTTTGTTGTCCACGAGTGTCCATATTCTCGTTAGTTGTTGATTGCATTCGCATGCCTATCGGCCACTCCAGTTGTGGGTTTCCCCTGTTGAATCCTGTGGGTGAGAGCATTATTTCCAATTTTGCCTGGTTCCGTTTAAGGTTCTTCATTGTCATCCAATTGTAGATGTATGTAAGTCAATTGTTGAGGTTGTTATTTTGTTCCTGGGTTCTGTTTGTTTTCACAATCAGTTGTGTGTCATCTGCATAGTTGTATAAGGTAAGTCTATGGGTTTGAATGATTTTCATCAGTGGGTACAAGTAGATATTGAAAAGCAGAGGGGAGAGGCTGGATCCTTGTGGGATATAGTTTTGGGTGTTTGAGGTGAACGGTGGAAGGTAGGTTCTTTCAGTTCGGTTTGGTAGGAATGAAGTAAGCCATTTTAGTGTGGTTTCTGTATGCCACAATCCATCGATCTTTTTATTAGTGTTGTGTAACTGATTTTGTCAAAAGCCACTGATGTGTCCAATAGTATTAGGGCGTGATTGGGCATCATTGTCTGCATTTATTTTCATGTCGTCCCATATCGATAGAAGTGCTGATTGGAAGGCGAGCCACGATTACTTCCTGAAGAGTTGACCTCTTGAACTTTTGAGGTTTGACATACTTGTTTGCACGACACAGATCTAAAACAGGGCGCATGGTAGATCCTTTTTGGGTTCAAGGAAGTATATTAAATACCTGAAGATGAGGGACATCCTTGATTGCTCTTTTAAGTAGGATCTGGACCTCTCTGTCGATGTTCTGCCGGCAGTCTGCTCTTGGGAGGATGCTAGCGGGATGGTTGCAGGAATTCTATGCAGCAACCGTGGGTGACAGTTTTGAGCACCCACTGATCTGATGTGATGCCCTCTCATGCGTGGATAAAAGATGATAATCGCCCCCTTACCGGGGAGATCTGGGAGGGGATCCATACGGTATAGCCATTTGTTGGCTGGGGTTAGGAAGCTTCTGGCTGCAGAGATTCCCACCTTTACCCTTTCTGTGCTGAAATCCCTGCTGTTGTGTGTTGGGGTGACTGGAAGCTTCTGGAAGTACCTTGTCTGGAAAGCCAAGGAGCCCCTCCTGTTCCATGGCCCCCTTGGGTGGAGCAGGAAAAGTATTGCTACAAAAGGACCAGCGTTTGTTAAAGGCGCCTCCTTGAACAGAGGGCATGGCAGAGATCTGTGTTAGGTAAGATTTTCATATCAATGAAAAATCTTCCTGACCTGTGTCAACCCCAGAATGTTTTGCTTTGACTAGATAACTATATTACCTTGTCCCTAGGTGAAGGAGAATCTTTTTCCACTATCACCTAGTCTTTTACTCTTTTTATGGGTGGCCTTTTTATGTCTCTCCATAGTGTATGATTGAAGTTCTAGTTTCCTACAACTTTTGGGCTTTGGGTGGGTTGCCACTTTGGGCTCCCCTGTTAAATTGTCTTTGATGTACTTCGGTGAACTACTGTTCCCAAGTACACCCCAGTTTATGTGGAGTGCTGGGGAGGATACAACGCACCCCCTTTCTTACTTACCTGGTAACATTTTGTAACAATTGCGAGTTTTACATGAATGGCTGGTGGCAGTGGTTTTACCTTTATGATTTAGGGCCTCATTACAGGTTGGGCGGTCCAGAATTAACAGTGGCGATAAACCCACCGCCACTGTTAATTCCGGACCGCCTGATCCCAAGTCCTGCAGGCGGGAGGTGATCTTCCCGCCAGGTCTGACCTGGCAGGTTGAACACCTCCTGCCTGCAGGCGGACGTGGAAACACCAGGACCATCACGAGATGGTGCCAGTGTTTCCACTTCCCCATTCCCATTGAGTCCTATGAGTCCTATGGGACTCAATGGGAATGGGGATGGGGATTTATGCCATTCCGCCTCCGGGATTCCCAGGACACCAGGGTCATAATGCCCTGGTATTTCCGGGAGTCACAGAGGCGGAATGGTAATACGAGTCTGGCGGTAACCAAGCGGTTTTACCGCCGTGGTTACCGCCGGACTCGTAATGAGGCCCTTAGTCTTTATTACTAGCAGGCTGTTATAATTCAGCCTCGGTAATGCACAGAAGGGCCACCATTTTGCTAAAATGGTGGGCTCCTTTTCTCGCCATTTCTTGTGTGCTTGCTGTTTCTGAAGTCTTCCCCTGCCATTCTAGGTGGGAACGACCTCAGTGGCAGTTTTGTCTTCGGCAGGAATACTGTGGATTCCCCACCCAGGCTCCAGAGTGTCTGGAAAGGCAGGAAGCGAGGGAGGAGTCCAAATCTCTGCAGCCCTTTGTCTTTCACCTTGCCTGAAAAACACACTCCCAGTGGGGGGCTGGCTGTCCCGATTGGACAGCCAGAGTGCCCCTTGCTGTAAAATGCATGGAGAGAATGCAGAAGTTGTGCTGTACTTCCTGATAAATACTCCGAACCTGGAAGCTGCTGACAGTCGACCACTGGAACCGAAAACCAAAGAGGAAGATGAAGAAACTAAGGCGGTATCGATTTCCAGAAACTGGAGACCCTGCTCTGTAACCGGAGCCTACTGTAACCCTTCCTTCCAATCGACCTGGGGATCCCGAAACAGACAGCCCAGACTCAGAGCCTGGTGAGACCCACTAGACTCAAGAAGACCTGCATTTTGAGCCATCACACGCTGTGCTGCAACCTTGTGGGATGCAATACCCTAATACCTTGGGACATCAAGCCATTGTGCGGTGACCGGTCTTCCGAATTCTGAATCTTGCTGAAACTTTGTGGCCATCCTGCTAGACCTCCAGAGAGGTCAGTCGATTCCAAAAAGTCCCCTCACCAGAGTGCTGGATCTTGCAAATGACGACAATCCGACCAGCGATATTCAGTCTTCTTCTAGTTCCTGAAAAAGGCGCCAAAACCAAAGGGCTGCATCCAGCCACAAATAAACTCTTGCCTGGAGCCTTCCACTTTGTTCCTCACTACAAAAGTCCTTCCAGTGTCCTGCCTTCCGGATGAAGGAATCCCGCAGGGGAAAGGGTTTGGATGTTGGCTCCTGCAGGGAGTTTGCATCCTGCAGGCACTCCTGAACTTCTCAGCGACACTCGCATGCTGGTAGCATCTCAGCAATTACCCCTCACTGTTGCCTACCAAAGCTATTGAAGTGGGGCTAAGCAGACCTGAAAACTGCAATTTAAACGGGATCGGACAAGTTTGAGTGCAGCGGTCTAGGTGAGGACTACGCATGGGGGAGGGGCCTGCAATGTCATTACCAGCAGTGAGAGTCAGGGGTATTTGGGAGACCATTGAACTGTTCAATTTGAACGATTCAACACTAATGGGTTGTGACATCTGCTGTGCTGATTGACTTATGTACGAGGAGTCTCACGACCGCTCTGTTCTGCCTCTGCTAGCCCATCTGCCAGCTTTACAGCAATTCAACTACTAGCTCTTAGCATTTGCATTCATGTCAGTGTCACTAGCTCCATTATCAACATCTTTAATTGCTCCATAACTCGCATCAGAACCCGCACCCAAATCAAAATAGAAGCTGTAAGGGTGTCCCTAATTACGCTTACACCAGAATCAATACACACCTCTAGGGAAATAAGGCAAAAGGGCAATCTTGTAAGGATAACAAGTTTAATCTTAAAAAATGAGGATGGTAGCAAATGACTCTGCTGCCTGAACGGTCTTCTCCTGTCCCTCTTCCTTTCCTTCCTGCCAAAGAGGTTTCAGGCAGGGATTTATATAGGGCTAACTTGCTGTAGTGGCATCGCTGGATATAGATCATGGCTTCTTCCCAATCCGTCCTTTTTCCATAATAGGGATGCTCCAAAGGCTTCTTTCTTCGATGTCAGTGGATTTGTCAGAGCATGCTGTTCTACATTTCGCTAGTTTATGCAAGAACACACTGCAGCTCATGTGTTCCTTCATTTCGCCTAGCCCAAGGAAAAACAAACATTTTATGTGTACAAGCATTTTCGATTCATTCCATCCATATTTCTCTCCTCCTACTAACGTCATCTGGGTCCTGTAGTTTCCTCCACACTTAATTTTATCCCATTCTGCATTTTGTCACACAGAACATTTGATTCCTATTTTTAACCTGCATGGTGACTAACACTGCATGGGCACCTGTGGTCAATTTTAGATCCCACAGTCCGCATTTCTTCTGGGAAGGAGCTCGACTCTTCTATAGCATTAAGATTTTACAATGCCTAAGATCTGACATTACAAATCTATCCAGTGAATAGTTAATTGTGCCTTATATTTAGACAATAACTACCTTCTTCAGTGCTTGCCTATGTCTGTGTATGTGATTATATCTGAATGAGAGAGCCTCCCAGTGCCCCTCCTCCATTATAGTGCCTTAAAGAGGTCTTGCCCAACTCTTGGGGGTTCGGGAGAATCCTGGTTCCTTCCCAACAAAGCTGTCTGTCATAAGGAAAATTCCAGTATCAGCTTCACAACCTTTGCCGTCAAGACCTCTGGGAGAAGCACATTCCCTTATTACTGAGATGAATCCGTTTTTGGGCTCCTTTAATGCTCTCATCAGTTTGGATCCCTGGGGCGGGGAATAACATTCATATTAACACTGCAACCCCTACAACATCCGATGAGCACATGGGGGAGCAGGTTTGGTTTGCTGCCTTCGAGGAAATTAGTGGATTGACCAAGCAATGACCTCCTAGTGCACCATGTTTGTCCCCATCAACGCCTCCTTAACCATGGTCACTGATGGGGCCCCACCCAACATCAGTCATCTTCCACCTGCCATTGAAACAACCGCTCTAACTGGGAGGCGGGGGGCACAGCCCCTCTCAGGATAGATTTTGCAGATGACCCATTCTGTTCTATTAAGCAGATTCCTCACAGGTGCCTGACAATGTGCCACTGCTACTGACGGCTGGGAAACCAGTCTGACTGGGAGGGGGGCTATATGAGGCTGGTTTAACACTTCGGGTCCAGAATGGATGTCTGCAGAGCTAATCAATCATGCCAGATCTGTCAGTGAATCGACAAGCCCCTCATCATTGTGGGAGCCTGCAGCACAATACATAGGTAAACTACATGCTAAGGGAGGCCCAGTGTTTATAGAGTACCACTGTAGCACTGGTCTAGCAGAACTTTTGATTCTAAAGAAGTTGGCCGTAGCCCTGGTGGAAGCAGCAGGGAAGAGGCCAAGCAAGTGTGAGCCACTCTTAAGCCATGAGGGTGGGAATGGGGCTCCAAATATGCCAAATGTGCCAGGGGAAGCAGGATGTTTGGGCTCCGAGACCTGCCCCCCAATTTTCAGCTCCCCAGAGGGTGGCAGGGGATTGATAAAGGAACAGAAAAAGGTGGTAACAATTCAGTCGTACTAATGGGGAAAGGGCATTCCCCCATTCCAGCTACACATAGTAGCAATTGGGACCAAAGCAACCAAGTTCTAGTGCCTGCACTACCATCACAGAACCCCAGCATGCAAGTAAAAAGGGCGAGTGGGCAAATAGCCTACCCATGACAAAGTGGGAAATAGGTTGGCCCACCTCCCTGTCTCTTCCACTGTTACAACTAGATGGTATAAGCCATCTCGGGCAGGGGGGTCACTGCATTTGCTTAGCGTCTCTAGGTTGGCACCTAATCAGTATGAATCCAGGGAGGCTCTGATCAACAAATGCTTACACTGGATCCGGACAGTAATGGGATGCATATTTGTAACCAGACAGCACATTGTAAGCTGCACAAGGATTGACCAGCAGGGGTGGCCATGGCCCTGATCCTCTCAGAATTGATCTTATTGATCCGGTTATGGTCAAGGACATATCCAGTTTGTTTGGGAAATGTAAACCCTGTCAAATAGTACAATTGAACTGTCGGTCCCTGGTTTAGAGAATCAAACATTGCATCCTGTGCTTACAGGACCCAATACCGTCACACTTGGGATGAGGCCCCCATTTGACATCTATTGATTTAGACCTCCCATAATATAAGGCGATCCAATGCTACTGGTCTATCACTCCCATAGTCTTAGCCACCAAATCCACCCCCGTCACCCTTAGCCTAAAGCTGGGCACTGAAACTACTGTCTGTAATTCTAATTCAATCTGAAATTTGAATATAACATTTGTGTATAATTTGGTGTGTTTGCTGCTGAAAGGAAATGAGCAAAAACGTTTGTCTCCTGAACCACTTGTCATCGGCACTGCGAGTCTCCTGGGACTCTTGCCGGCTCGTTCCCACTTCCTGGAGGAGGAGGGGCTTAGCGGCTGTCACGTGACATTATCCGGCTTGGAAAACCTGCCCCAGACACCCTTACAGCGTTAAGCCCGACTGCAGAGTAAAGGGCACTGCATTTTATATGTGAAGAGCTGTTTTGCTGCTGTTTAGCTCTGGGTGGCTCTGGTTCTTGGAGATAAATAGGCAAATTGCTGGTTCAGTAACTGTAGAAGTATATGTTTGGACTACTGTTGCATTTAATCTGTCATTGGGGAGGAGAGATGGATTAAGCCTGCTTCTCAAGCCATAGGGCGATTTTGAAGCAATTGCAATATATCATATACATTGTAAAAATTTGGTAAAAATGTCTTATTGCCCCTACGGGTCGGCCATGTGTTTTTAAGCCTAAATAGCTCGATTTTAGAAAAATTTCCTATGGACCTTACCCGAGTTTTCGTCCATTAAACGCATGCGAAAACAGGCGGGAGCTGCCATTTTGTGATAATCCTATCATTTCCTCCATCGCCCTGGCTGACCTGCTTTTGTGGCACTAAATCATATCCCCCGCCCCTGAGCCTGTCATCAGCAGACGTGTACCGCCCATTTCACAACGCCAAAGCACGTCTCGTGTCAACATTCGCTGCGCTTCAGCTAATGACGTGTCGCCATGGAAATGGCAGGACGCCTATTTCCTCAAAAAGTATAAACAAACCGTTTCACAACACGCAGCAGCAGATTTTCGATTCCATTCCTCTCTCTGAGTTACTGAGTATTCTGTGACTCGTTTCTGTGCTCTGGTCAGCTACCTTCGTTGCTTGTAGCCCGTGTGAACAGATACCAGTACCACCGCTATAAATTATTTTAGTTTGTTTAACACACAATGGCTACAATAATGCCCTACATGTATGAGCCCGAGTATACTGAGGAGGAACTACTGGAAAGGGAAACACGTGAAAACGATGGGTCTTCGGACGGCAGTTGGGAGGACGATTCAACAGCTGAAGAGCCTGGACCTAGTCGCATGGACGGTGTTTCCACCTGGTGCACATGCAATCGGTGCGAGCTAATGCCAACAGAGGATGAGAACTGCTGCTGCTGTGAAAACTCGGGATGCGTGGCCTACATTTTCATTCCAGCACTCGCTTTACAATGTTGCTGCTTGCAACCTTGACTTTAAAACAGACCAGTCTAGCATCGGTCAACCCAATTCACCGGCTGCATTGTTCTCTGTTGTTTCTTTGTTCTTGGACCATGGATGATACCACAGGGTCTGCTGTCCCTCCTGCCTTGGTCAGTTACGGGGGAGCACCCTCAGTATCTTCGACACATAATGCAGGATTCTTCAGCCTTGTTTCCTGGTCTTATGTTTTCTGCCTTGAAGGTTTCTTGAAAGTAACGGCTTCCTGCCAAAAAGGTCAAGGATGTTGCCCCTATCATGAACCTCTCGTATCTGGCCATCTTACTCCCCTCGTTCAGCTGACAACTCAAAACTGCTGTCCCTTGGTGTGTTTTGCCTCGCTCACAGTGTGCTCTCGTGCTCCGCCTTTTATCCGTGTGGGGAAGTGTAATGGAAGTAGGCTGTCAATGAATGTTGATAAGTGTCTGACCTCGCCTGACCATAGTATTGGGACATCTCAGGTACTAAGCGTGGGTTTGAATCTGTTTTCTCCCAGAGTGGGCTGTCGGCTGTCAGTGTAAACGTGTTTGTGCAGGAAAAGGTGTGGGGGGGTTGAGTTTCTAAATATCCCAGGTATACTGCATCTCACCATCCGTTGTCCCACCCACACTCCACGAGGTCCCCTTATCCAGGTGATCCTCTCCCACTGGTCCACTGCCAGGGTCTGGATCCAAAGGCTATAGCCATGCCCTGCTGACCTGAGAGAGAGATCCGCCGGGACTAGTGGGTGAGACACCTTCTGGTTTCTCACACCTCCCTCCCCCAATTGCCTTCAGCCTCCACCCACTCCCAGCACTGTTCTTGGCTCTCACTGGCCTATGCTATTACAGGCCTGCACTTACTTAATGGCAGCTGACCACTCTTACCAAGTGATCTCTGCCAGTCACCTAGCACTTATCCCCCCACCCCATCCCGTCTCTCTCTCTCTGCACTTGCACATTCTGAATCCTCACAAGGCCTAGTAGGACCCCCTCACTCTTTCATTGTTATATTTGCCTTTTATTCCCATGTTCCCTGCCTGTTGCCCTGTGGACGCTTTGAAACACAAATTGCTTGATGTATAAGCAGGTTACACATGCACAATAAATACAATAAATAAATATCTTGGGTTGTAGTTGTGTTGTTGAGGGTTTTAAGGACTATGTGGGTGGTTCACTCTAAGTGTGCTTTGGCATCTGGAGATGCTGGGTGTGAAAGCAGTATTTCTTCTTTTTTTCTTTATTTGTAATGTGGTATCCAAGGTCTAGTGTAGTGGCGCCAACTATGTTAGAGGAGCAGGAAAGGGAAATGCATTAGTAAGTCGGTCAGTTTGTTGGAGCCTCTAGCGCAGCTCTTTGGTTGCTGCTTCACGGTATCTAGGCAGGTTCTTGTATGTGGTTCTTTGGCCCATCTCGTCTCCTCTCTAGTTGTTTGTCTGTGGTGTTGTTGCTGCTGGTGTGACTTCTAGGTTGTCATTGTCTGCTGAATAGCTTGATTTTTAGCAGGTTTCTGAAGGTGATATGGTATTCTGTTTCTGATTTCTTTGGGCATGTTGTTCCAGATGTTAGCAATTAGACGTGAAAAGGCTGTTCGCCAGAATATCCTCATTTCGTAGTGTTTTGTCTCTATTTGTAGGTCGTTGCTGGATCTTAGTTCCCATCCTGGGCGATACCGGCTAATCTTGTCTTGGAGGAAGTCTGTTCCTTGTTTGTGCAAGGCTTTGTTGGCAATGGAGAGTGCTTTGAATTTGATGCACTTTTTTACTGGTAACCAGTGTAGGCTTTTCAGTTCTGGAGTGATGTGGTCTCTTCTGTTTAGTCTTAATAGGATCCTGGCTGCTGTGTTTTACACCCTTAGGAGGTTCTTGGTAAGTCTTTGCCCCATTCCTAGGTAGAGGCTGCTTGCGTAGTCAATTCTTGTGATTATCAGGAATGTGATTGTGAGTTTTCTATGGAGGAAGGAGAGGTAGGGGAGTGATAGTTTGTTGTCCACGAGTGTCCATATTCTCGTTAGTTGTTGATTGCATTCGCATGCCTATCGGCCACTCCAGTTGTGGGTTTCCCCTGTTGAATCCTGTGGGTGAGAGCATTATTTCCAATTTTGCCTGGTTCCGTTTAAGGTTCTTCATTGTCATCCAATTGTAGATGTATGTAAGTCAATTGTTGAGGTTGTTATTTTGTTCCTGGGTTCTGTTTGCTTTCACAATCAGTTGTGTGTCATCTGCATAGTTGTATAAGGTAAGTCTATGGGTTTGAATGATTTTCATCAGTGGGTACAAGTAGATATTGAAAAGCAGAGGGGAGAGGCTGGATCCTTGTGGGATATAGTTTTGGGTGTTTGAGGTGAACGGTGGAAGGGAGGTTCTTTCAGTTCGGTTTGGTAGGAATGAAGTAAGCCATTTTAGTGTGGTTTCTGTATGCCACAATCCATCAATCTTTTTATTAGTGTTGTGTAGCTGATTGTGTCAAAAGCCACTGATGTGTCCAATAGTATTAGGGCGTGATTGGGCATCATTGTCTGCATTTATTTTCATGTCGTCCCATATCGATAGAAGTGCTGATTCTGTTCCTCTCATTGGTATGAAGCCAACTTGTGACCGGTCGAGTATTTCTTTTGTTTTGACATATTTAGGAAGGATTTTGTAAACGTGGTCCTCCAGGATTATTGCTTGGTAGGGCAGGTTGGATAGCAATCTGTAGTTGCTGGTCTTCTGTGCTTTCTGATTCATTTTATATCAGTGATGAAATGTATGCTGATTTGAAGGGGGACAGTACTATTTCTCTTTCAAGTAATAGATTAATTAGGCTCCGGGAGTGTGTCGCCGGGGTTCTGTGGTTGAGGACCCTTTGAAGATATCAGGGGATCCTGCAAGTTTGGTGTCCTTGATCAGTATGGCACAGGCTTCTTCTGTGATTGGTACTCAGAAGGTGAGTTTTGCTGTAATCTGTGTTTGCCCGCTGTCTGTGTTCCGGCATTTGTGGTTGTATTTGCCCAGGCTAGGTTGATGGTCTCCCGGATTGTGTATATTTTTGCTCTAAGGTGGTTGGTTATGTTGTCACAAAGTGCTTGTGTCTGAGTTTTGGAATTCTTGCAGGAAGAAGAGTATTCAATATCTTTTGATGATTTTGAAGATTTCTTTCTGTGGATTTTTTCCGATTTTATTATTGTGGCGTAGTAGAAATGTTTTGCTTTGAGGACAGTTGATTTGTATAGTTTAAGTTATCTTTGGTATTTTATTTTGTCTGATCGGGTGTATTGTTCTCTCCATTTTGTTTCCATTTTGCAGTTGTTTTTTCAATTCTTTCAGTTCTTCTGTGACCATTTTGCTGGCAGTTTTTTTTAGTGTTGTTTTGAATTTTTTAGCTGGTGCCAGTTGGTCAAGGGCCTTGGTGTTCCAATTGTTGAGTGTGTCTTCTGCTATATCCATGGGTAATTTGGTAGGTTCTGTTTCTCTTGGAAGTGTTGAGTCTAGAAGGTCTGTTATTGTCTCTAGGTTTAATTTCCTTTTCGGCCGGGAGGTGGGTTTGGAATGTGATGTAGAATGGTATTAAGTGGTGGTTGCTCCATAACATAGGTGTAGGTGGCGCAGATTCACATCGTCCTTGCCTGCAGAAAATTGCTTCCAGGTTGTGTCCCGCATTGTGGGTGAATCCATTTACTATTTGCTTGAAATGTAAAGTTTCCAGGAGTGCGCAGAGTGAGTTTGCTGCCGACTCCATTTCTTTTTCAAAAAATATGTTGAAGTCTCCCAGTATGACTAGGTTGTCGTGGTGTGTTGATAGCATGGCAGCCACATCCACAAGTTTCGTTGTAAAGTTGGGGTTGCAAGAAGGTGGTCTGTAGATCAGGAGGAATACTGTGTTGATTTGGTCATTGGGCCTCATTAGGACCCAGGCGGTAAGGGGTTTACGGCGGCGTAAACAGCGCCGACCCTGACCGCCTGATTCCGAGGTCCCTTAGCGTCATGGAGGATTTAACACCTGCTTTTAGCAGGTGTTAAAATCCATGGCGCTAAGGGAGCATGTTGTTAATTACGCCACCGTAATTTACGGTGGCGTAATTAACGCCTTCCCCACTCCCATTATGCCCTATGAGGCAAAAATGGGAATGGGGAAGGGTAAATGGGGATTGGGGACTTACCGCCCCGCCAACCTCTGAATGGGGCGGTAAGTCCGCCAACCACCATGGCGTAAACGTAGTTTACGCCATGGTGGTAAAGGTACGACCCAGGTGGTAACTTACCGCCTGGGTCGTAATGAGGCCCATTGAGTTCTATCTTGATGAGGAGGGATTCAAAGTCTTCTGCGTTGGTTGTGATGAGTTGAGATGCTCGGATGTGTTCTTTGTGTCTGACTGCAATTCAGTCCCCTTTTGGGTTTTTTCTGTTTGCGTTTATTAAATTATAATTTTCTGGTATTGCCTCATCCACGATGGCTTTATAATTTAACCAGGTTTCTGTGAGGAAGAGCATGTCTGTGCTTCCTTTGCTTAGAAGGTGTGTTATCGGTTGGGTTTCCGTTGCTGCTAGGTTTTCCCTGTTGAACCTGTTGGGTGGTGTGTTTCTTTCTTGACCAGTCTCTTTGTCAAGTAGAATGATAAGGTTTATGGCGGCTTTGGTTGGCTTCTGTTTGTTACGGGTGGTAAATTGTTTAAGTACCCATCTGTTGTTCCAGTTTTTGGTGATGTAGGGCGTGTAGAGTGTGATGATTTCCAGATTGACTCTGATTATGGTTGGGGTATTGTCCAAGGTGTGGAGAGGGTTGGGGTGGTTTATCAGTTGCCGTGTTGCGTTTGGTGTCCTGGTGGGGTCTGTATTCAAAACGCTTGTTGTCTGTCGGTTCATTGTTGCTGGGCTTTTTTTGCTTGCCATGGCATCATATGTGGAGAAGTAGCGAGCAATGTAATCTGTCTTTACTCTGTTCTTTGTATGTCTCCTCGGCCCATCTGTGCTGGTTATTGTCCGTTTTTTGTGGGATCATGCTGGTTGGTTTGGCTTGTCTTATTATGTCTGTTGTCTGTTTCTTTCTTCTTTGTCTTTCTTGTGGTGAGGAATGATGTTTGGTAGTGGGTTGTATTCATTTGAGTGGCCGTCCTCTTTGGATTGGTGTGTTTTGGGGTCCTTGGGGTTTTGTCTTTGCTGTTTGTGGTTAGTTGTTACTCGTAATTGGTGAGTTTTTGGATAGTTGAGACCTCGGTTGAAAGACCTTCATGATTTGGTTTGTGTATTACTCTTTCTTGTCTGGCTCCTGTGTGGTTTTTTTATTTATTTGGGGTCCTTTGGTTATGGTTGTTGAACCAGGGATAGTAAACCCTTGTGGTTCTTTCGTATTAGTCATCTTTTCTTTCTGGCTCCAATGTACACATCTGCGGTGGGTAGAAATGTCTGGTTGGAGGTACAGTGATTGCTCAAAGGGCACCTGTACCTTAGCTACCAGGGATTGTGTGGGGTCCAACAGTCAGTGTAGTATAATCTAGACTTGAGACACCTGGATAGATGGGAGGTGATCAAACGGGGACAAAAAACATTGCAGTTAACCCTAGAATTTGGAAACCTGGACAGAGGGAGCAGGCCCAATGAGGGCACAACAGTCAATGCAAAAACTCTTTAACCTGGGACACCTGGGTAGGGGGCCACAGCAGTAAATGCAGCAACCTTAGACCTGGGCCACCTCGATATATGGAGAAAGGACTAAAAAGGACACTGCAGTCAATGCAACAACTCTTTGATCTGGGACACCTGGGTAGCGGGCCACAAGAGTAAATACAGCAACCTTATAACCGGGACACCAGGATAGAGGGAGAAAGTCCTAAAGAGGGCACAGCAGTCAATGAAATAATTCTTTTATCTGGGACACCTGGGTAGAATGCCACAAAGGTATGTGCAGCAACCTTAGGCCTTGGGTACCTGGACAGAGGGAGAACAGCGTTAAGAGGGGCACAATATACAATGCAATGACTCTATGATTTGGTTGGATAGGGGCAAAGTGAATGCAACAACCTTAGACATTGGGCACCTGGATAGAGGGAAAAGTTCTAAAGAAGGGCACTACAGTCAATGCAATAACTATTTGATCTGGGACACCTGGGTGGGGGGCCACAACAGTAAATGCAGCAACCTTAGACGTGGGACACCTGGATATAGGGAGAAAGGCCTAAAGAGGGAACAACAGTCTATGCAATAACCCTTTGTTCTGGGACACCTGGGTAGAGGGCCACAACACTAAATGCAGCAACCTTAGAGCTGGGACACCTGGATAGAGGGAGAAAGGCCTAAAGAGGGCACATCAGTAAATGCAATAACCCTTTGTTCTGGGACACCTGGGTAGAGGGCCACAACACTAAATGCAGCAACCTTAGAGCTGGAGCTCCTGGATAGAGGGAGAAAGGCCTAATTAGGGGCACAACAGTCAATGAAATAACTCTTTGATTTGGATAGGGGCACAACAGTGAATGCAGCAACCTTAGAACTGGGTCAGCTGGATAGAGGGAGAAAGGCCAATAGACGGGCACACCAGTCAATGGGATAACATTTCTGGAATTATATGTTAGCAAAACCATCTGTCTAAATGCGGGATATGCCTGGCTAATACAATCTGTGTAAATGCAATGTATGGCTAATTTACACAATCCAGCTAGGGCTAATTTACACAATCCGGCTAATTTACACAATCAGGCTAAATGCGAGATAAGGCTAATTTACACAATCAGGCTAAATGCAAGACATGGCTAATTTACATTATCCGGCTAACTGACACAGGGGGCCTCATTACGACCCTGGCGCTAATGGGTTAGCGGCGCCATAAAAGGCTGCAGCGCCGTTAACCCATTAGAGCCTGATTACGAGGTCCCTTTGCGGGACCCGACCTTAACGGCTGGTCTACACCAGCCGTTAAAGTAGGGACCAGCAAAGGGACCAGCAAAGGGACCTTGGTGCTAAGTACGGTACCGCAATTTGCGTGAACTGTGTCGGTTTTCCTGAAATGCCAGCCCTCTTGTATTCACTGACTTTTTTGAGGTCCACGGACAGCGCAGTGAAAACATTACAAAAAAGCAGCATTGCACTTGTCGATCTCAACAAACAATCTCTGGGGATGTGGGGGGAATGAGGATTGGATTGGATATGGCCATAAGAAGCAAAGAAATGGGCTGTTTCACCCCCCGAAAGTCTGCAAACACTCCAGATGTCCTGGGGCAGTCCTATGGTGTTCGCGGACACTTCAGATATCCTAGGACTTCTGTACCTATTTCTGCATTACAGGGTTGGGGTAAAGCTGTTTTTGAATGGCTTATAACTTTTGCGCCACTCAATGAAACTGCATGTAATTTTGCAATTATATTCTAGAACTAATCCTGAATGGTTGTGCAAAGTTTTGTGGGATTCTGTCAAGAGGGGGCAAAATTAGAGGGGGCGGGTCCCAAAATATTGTAAAGATAAATGTGGTGTAATTTGACGAATCTGCACAACATTTGGCAAAACGATTTTGGATCTAGATATAAATGGTTTTCTAAAGTTTGGTGGGATTTTCTCAAGAGGGGGTGAAATTAGAGGGGGGTCTCAACATTTTTAGATGGCTTATAACATTGTTGCTATTTGACAAATGTGGACAAAAGTTTTGAGAAAGATTATAGATCCAACCTTCAATGTTTGTGTAAAGACTGAATGGATCTTGTCAAATGGGGGCCAAGTTATATGACTATTGTATGTACATACATTTTGATACTTTAAAAAAAATAAAACATGGGCAGATTTCAAGCAAACTCGTGAGGAGCACTGGCAAGGACATTAAAGCATTGTTTTGCAAATGTGCCTGTATTTTATTTTTAACAAGTGTCATAATGTAGGTACAAAAATAGTCATATACCTTTGGTATACCAAAGCCTGTGGCCTTGGGCAGTAGCCAGATTGTCTGGGTCATGGCATAAGGTCATGACGCAGACAATCTGGCTACTGTTCATGACCGCTAGGGATGAAAAATTGTGTTAAAGTGGCTATGTCTACTTGGGACCGGCTATGTGGTAAAGTTATTCGAAGGTAGGATAGGTTTGAAAGGGAAAAAAGTGCTTGTGGTAATATGTTCATAGGGTTTTGCAGGCTGCCATGGCAAGGGAAGAGGGGCTGTGTACGGAGACCCGCCTTCTCTTTCCATGTTGGGTGTCTTGGACAAGAAATGTCCTTACTACAGAGGGACGCCAGAGGCGTCCCGCTGTAGGATGGATAATCTTTTCTTCTTACAGTGGGACTAGGCAGGCATCCGCTAAAGGAAGAAAAATCTATGTTTTAGCACCCGGGGTTCCCGCTTTGGGAACCAGGGGTGCTAATGGCCTTTATCCCCCATTTCAGGGGCTGCAATGGACGATAATGGTCCGTAGCCCTCCTTATTTATTTATTTATTTATTTATTTATTTATTTATTTATAACGCGCAAAAGCGCACAGACATCAGGCTGTGTGGTTACAGTATTTGTTGAGTAAGATGAGGTGGAGGAAGACAGCTTACTACTTGCTGAGAAAGGAACAACCTTTCTGAGAGCATTGCGGTCATTGGATTTGGTGTGGCGGTGATCCCGATATACAGCATCTTTTTAATTTTAATACTCTGATTGTCAGTGAATAAAACTACCTGGCCTAGATTTTTTAGTGAACCAAAATAAGTGAGCCAGATATGTGATGTCATCATTGATGTCATCAATGACATTTGCAATGTCATCTTTGATGTCCTGGGGGTTAGTCTTAGCAGTGCACGGTGGTGGTGCGAGTTACGGTTGCTTAGCTTACCATAACTGGCAAATTTATGAGGTTTTTCGTCTTTACCTATAACCATAACGTCCCTGTAACAATGTTTTTTCATTGAATTTCATAGGTTTTCATTAGTGCAACTTAACCATAGCAGCCCTTTAACCAAGTTTTTTCATTGAATCTACAATATATGTTGCACTAAATATTATTCAAGACAAATTCTGCAATTCAAATGTACTTCCTTAGTAATATGTTGCACTTTATTTGATTTGGTTCTTCGTGTTGACAGATGATCCACCTGCCTCATGCAAACTGTTCAGAAAACATCAGCGGTGTACCAGAGGTCCTTATTCTTGGACTCCAGGTGCTTCCTGGCAGGAAGTGTCTGCTCTTTGCCATACTCCTGATCGCTTACATGCTGACAGTGGGCCTCATTAAAACCCAGGCGTTAAGGGGTTAACGGCACCGTAAAAGGTGTCGGCGTGGTTAAACCCTTAACGCCTTACTACGAGGTCCCTTTGCGGGACCCGACCTTAACGGCTGGTCTAGACCAGCCGTTAAAGTAGGGGCCCGCAAAGGGATTCTCGAGGTAAGCACGGTACCGCAATTTGCGGTAGCGTACTTAACGCCTTCCCCATTCCCATTATGCCCTATCGGGCAAAAATGAGAATGGGGAAGGGCCATGGTGGCATGGGGAATTACCGCCCCGCCAACCTTGGAATGGGGTGGTAATTCCCCATTCCGCCATAGCGGCATCGGTTTTCCGCCGGAGTCCTAATGAGGGCCAGTATGTGGGAATATCCTGATTGTCCTCACGGTATCTACTGATTGTTAGCTCAGCTCGCTTATGTATTTTTTTGGGGATATGTGTCCTTCTTGGAAATATGGTACATAACATAGGTTGTTCCAAATATTCTCATTGGTGTTATTCATAATGGCATCACCATTTCTGTCTCTTCTTGCATTGCGGAATGGTACATTTTTGCCTGGCTTGCCGTCAGTGAATGCTATCTTTTGACCATAATGACTTATGACAGATATGTAGCCGTTTGCTATCCTTTACATTATAGTAGAATGATAGATTAAACCTTGTGTCTGACATTTGTATCATTCACCTAGGTGGGGAGTTTATTACTTTCATCAGTCACCATGAGTTTTCTGTGGAAGTTACAGTTCTCTGATTTCAGTGAGATTGACAATTTCTTCTCTGAATGTGCACCTCTTATACAAGCTGCTTGCTCTGACACATCAGTGGTTAGGAAAGTGATACTATTCGTGTCTGTGTTTGTGTTGATAATCCCATTCATATTAATCATTGTGTCCTATATGTATATAATCTCGGACATTCTGAGAATCCCCTCAGTCACTGGGAGACACAAGTCCTTTTACACAAATAGCTTTCTGATACTGCAATGTTCACCTGGCTACCCTCTGATTGAGTCTGTATCTGTAACCCTACAGTCCTCCTACCTACACTTTTGGACACCTGCTGTCTGCGCTTACTCTTGCACATGCCACCTGCTGGCCGCACTTCTTGTTATTGTTTTGTTCCCATGTACAGCACTCCCCCTCCCCTTTCCCCTGGTACTTTTCCCCTCCATCCTCCCCTACACTTGCACGATCTCAATGTCACTTGGCATAGTAAGAACGTTGTCTCTGTCCTCCCTCTGCTCCCCCTTACATGCCTCGTCGCGCCTTGAAAGACTTGCATATAGGCGCGCTACAGATGCCATATCATATCCTATCATATCATATCTCTCCTCGCAGTGGTTGTGACATATTTCAGAACACTAATTATGATGTACTTGGTATCCACAGTAACTGATCAGTTAATTGATTTATACAAAGCTCTGTTATTGTTCTGCACAGTAGGGGTACCTATTTTAAAATACTTGTATATACACCTTGAGGAATAAGGAAATTAGGGGTGCTCTAAGTAAATTGTGCAGCCAAAAGCATTAATTGTAAATATTCCTTATTTCCAAGAAATTGTATAAACAAAAAAAGGATCTTAATATTAATAACAAGTTGCCCAAGAATAAATGTAAGCCAGATTGCTTGAGGGACAAACACACTCCAAACATCCTACAAACATACCTATCTGACATTGTTCTAAGACTTACTCTCAAAGAACATAGTGTGAAGCATGAAATACATTCAACAAAATACAATTGTCAAGTTCTGTTGTACATGGACATGTTTTCTAGGATCTCATGCCTGTTATAATGTATGCAAAGTTCTACCTCATCAAAAACTAATCTTATTTCCTTGTTTTACAATGGTATTTTGACATTCTGCTCTCCTAATTGTAGGTAGTGCTATTTGTCGTTAGGTATCATCTTCAAACTTGCTATCGTTAGATATTAGGAGTGAGAAGCCATATTTAAACTGTGAAAGTAGCAAACAAATGCAAACCCGGTGTTGAACGGGATCATCAACAGTCAGTTTATTTCCTATAGAAAGCTGTGTAGACATAGGGCCTCATCACGAGTTGGGCGGTAACCCTTAAATCAGGCAGTAGCGGTATTAGCATTGCCAATACTGCTCCGCCGGGTCACAAGTACAAATACCGCAGGTGCAAGTATAGTCGGTGAAAGTACAGCCGACTGTAATAGCGCTGGCTGTAATAGCACCGGCACACATTTGCGCTATTACAGAGCCATCACAAGTCCGGCGTAGGCACTATTAGCTCCAGAAAACCGCAGAAAATCAGCCAAAAACACCCATAGCCAAATGCTGGAGGTAAAAGAACACACGAGACAGCAAAAAGTGCCCAGGTGAAACCAATGCAAATCAGAGGCCTACAAAGCACCCACCTATGAACAACACACCCTCCACAACACCAGAACACCGCAGGAGCAGGGAGGAGACAGCAAAAAGTGCCCAGGTGAAACCAATGCAAATCAGAGGCCTACAAAGGACCCACTCATGCACAACACACCCTCCCAACACCAGAACATCAGCAGGATCAGTGAGGAGACAGCAAAAAGTGCACAGGTGAAACCAATGCAAATCAGAGGCCCACAAAGGACTCACCCATGCACAACACACATTTGCAAACACCATACTGCCATTTGGAGCCGGGAGTCTTGATGTGGACATCTACCTGCTGTGCCTGGAGCTACAGCTGCCAGCCAACCGGCAAGGGCCCAGGGAGCACAGGGGGTGGTGGGGATGAGGAGAAGGAGGAGGAGAGCAGCACCAGCAAGGCGGCTAGCCATCCCCAGCGTCAGGCCAACACCCTGGGCCCTGACTGATGGGCAGTTGGTGACCTAGTATAGGCTAGACAGGGCTACCATCACTCAGTTGCTGGACACAATCCATGCCGACATAGGCAGCCATATAGCTATCAGCACTGCAGTGCCCCCGCTCATGAAGCTTGTGTCCGTGCTACAATACCTCAGGACTGGCAGCTACCAACACACCGTTGCCATGATGCATGGCATGGCCCAGTCCACCTTCAGTGCCGTGTTGCTCCATGTGAATGAGCACATTGCATTGCCAGCCACACAGGCACAGGTGAACCAGCTGAAGGGCCAGTTCCATGCCATTGCCCAAGTGTCAAACGTCATAGCAGCCCTCGACTGCACACATTTAGCACTACTACCACCCCGGGCACATGAGGCAGCTTACAGAAACCCTAAGAATTTCCATTCCATAAATGTGCAGATGACATGTAGCCCTGACCTAACCTTCAGTCACTGCTGTTCCCGCTATCCAGGATCCACCCACAACTCTATGGTCCTGTGCAATAGTTCCCTGCCAGCGTACATAGAAAGGCACCAAGGCCAAAACACATGAATGCTGGGTGAGTACAAATGTAGTCCGAAATGCATGTTAAATGACATCTGAAGTGGGTTGACATACACAGTGAAACTCCTGCATGCCAGCAGGAGACATAAGCAGCATCAGCACTGCAACATTCCCATGCATGTACCTCGCACGAGAACCCTTGTACATGTGCAACACGGCAGAACACACCCAGTCTGAATGGCAAAGACATGTGGGAGCACAGTCACATTTGGAAGCCCCACTACCACAGAGCCTCCTGTGTGCGTCACAGTGTTGCTTCTCAACCTGACACAGCAGAGGCATCCCACCCTGGCCACCCGACAGTCATGCCAATGGTGCCGAAAGTAGGTACATCAACAAAAGCACTACAAACGAGTAGTTTGATTCACAACAATGTACATCCCTGAAACACTGACCCCAGATTGGCCAATCACATGCCTGGAGAACTGTACATAATTGTGCCAATTAGCAAACGCAACAGCAGCCAAATGGAATGCCAATGACACATGGGCTAACAACATGTTGCATTCACAAGCAGATACAAGGGTCCCCTCATCCAGTCACAAGGGACAGAGTACTGTTACATTTAGACATAGAGGTGGTGCTTCTAGTAAGTAGTTCATTGAATCAATGCTGCCCCTAGCGCAGCACACACCACAATGTAAGTGGTCATATGATAACTAGTGCACATGCAGTACATGAGTGTGATACACATAAGCACTCACATATACATTGATAGACAGCTGCATGGCAACCTCAGACCATGCATCTCCCGGAAGGCGAAGGGTGTATGCCAACACTGCAATGAAATAGCATGACCTCTTCAACAAAAACTTCAGTCTGCTGCCAATGTCACTGATGACTGAGCCTTGTGGACCCACTGAACCAACTGTGTCCTCATACCTGCATTCTCTCCCCTGCAGGTGATTCTGGATATCCCCAGTCAATACACATGGCTCATGATCCCTGTGTGTCATCCACACACTCCAGCTGAGTGGGCATACAGCATTGCCCATGGACGTACACGCATCTGTGTGGAGAGGGCATTTGGACTGCTGAAGGCACGCTTCCGGTGCCTAGACCGAACAGGAGGGGCATTGATGTATGCACCTGAAAAAGTTGGCAAAATCGTACTTACATGTGCCATGCCGCATAACATTTGCTGTCGCAGGAATGTGCCAATGCCCCCGATGCTGATGTGCAGCCACCTGGGGATGGGAGTGAAGATGATGATGTGCCAGAAGCTGGTGCACATGTACATAGGGATAGGGTGAGGGATAGGAGGTTGGCCAGACAGGGCTTGAATGAGTATTATTTTTGATACGGGTGATGGGTACATTTGACACATATCACTTGAACATTAAAGAGCACTTTATCATAATCATGCCTGTCCATGCTTTGCATGATTTTTAATGTGATTTATTATAAGTTCTACAATCCCCCCTCCCCCAGTGAACTCCCCAGCACACAATCCCCCCTCCCCTGAGAACTCCCCAGCACACAATCCCCCCTCCCCCCAGTGAATTCCCCAGCACACAATCCCCCCACCCTCCCTGAGAACCATCCCGCACACAATCCCCCTTGCCCCCTGAGAACTCCCCAAAACAGTGCAGGTAGATGCATGTGCTCAAGGCCTGCCACTATAGTGCCACGTCCATCTACGATGGTCGCTGGTGCTTCCCAAGTCCGGGATCCTCTGGTGAGCGGCGTCTAATATTGCGCATGGAACGGCGCCTATGTGAAGGCTCCAAGGATCCCTCTGTGGGTGTAGTCGAGGTTGATAGAATGGCTCCGGTAACCTGCAGCTACTGGCGGAGCAGATTGTTAGACTGCCTCATCTGATCTACATGCGCTGATAGGCCCTCACACAGCTCCCGTACCCTCTACCTGAAACCTGTCAGGGCCGCTGTGCATCCATCCACCACTTTACGGGTTTGTGCATTGTCATGGGCCATTCTCTTGGATGCGTTCCGTATGGCATGGCTGATGACCTCGATGTGGGTGCTGTGCCCTGTGGACATGGCCTCAATTTGTATGTGTCTGGCCTCAATGACATCCAGATGCCCCATCACTGCAGCTCCCGTGATGAGTGGTACTTCAGGTGTGCCGGGGATCAGTCTGTCAGCTCTGTACTGCCTGGGAGGGGGCTTTAGGGGGACATGTTACCACCTTGGGTAGTGTGCTGAGGTTGGTGTGTCTATCCTCAGGGGTACCGTGGGACGGTGTATCTACGTCTCGGTCAGGTGTGCGGACATGACGCACACATACATGTGGAGTGTGTGCATCCTTTTCTGCTGGCTCCGGGCTTCCCTGGGGTGTGCCTATTTCATGAGTGACACTGAGGCTTGGGGAGTTCAACAGTGCAGTGTCACGTGCAACTGTTGATGCGTGTTCCACATCAGGCTCAGACCCACTGGTGGCTCCCTCAACATCGAGGGTTTCCATGGTGGCTGGTGGTGCATGAGGCACTGGCCCCCTGTGGCCTTGTGGACGCTGCACCCATGGGCTACAGTGGGGTGATGTTGGATGCGTCCTGCGTCGTTTTGTTACTGCCCGGGCCCTTTGCGGGGTGGTGGTGCTGGTAGATGTGCGCCGGTTTGGGTGGCCAGATGTTTTAGCCTCCTCACCATGATCATCAGCCTGTGATGGGAGCTGTGTGCTTGTGGGGTACATAGGGTGTTATATGAGTTGAGGGCAGCTTATATTTGTATCATGCATATCATGTCTTACAGTGGAATTGGACACAGTATCAATCATGCTTTGCCATTGCACTTTGTTGACTCTCCATGTTGTGATTGGTGCAACGTGTTACTGGGGAGGGACACTGCTTGGACATGTTGGCGTGACATCTTCAGATGTCTGCTGGGGATGCACTGTGACCATATTGCTGGGAGGCATTCATGCAGACTCACACATCACATTGCTGTGCCATGGCCATGGATGTCTATCCCTTGGGCCTTGTGTTCATGCAGTGTACATACTCAGGGAACTAGGGGGCGTTATGATATGGTGGTTTGAGGGGTCAGTCATAGGTGGCTGCAGTGCCTCACGCACATTGAATGCACATACATTCACTCAGGGTCTGGAGACGTGGCACTTACAGGTTCGTGCAATTTTAGGGGGGATCTCACCTGCAGCCTCCTGGGTACCAGCACCAGCCTCCACTCCTCTGACTCCCTCAATGGAGTCCATATCGATGAGTGTTGTCATCTGCTCCTTCCAGGGGGTGAGCTTGGGTGGTGGTGGTACTGGCCCTCCTCTAGTTAGCATGCTTGCACACCTGTGCTGGGAGAGTAGGCCATGTACTCGGACCCGCAAGTCATTGAGGCGCTTGCAGCAGTCCTCACAATCCCAGGGCGCGCGGCCCACCGCAGACACCCTCTTGCTCATGTCCCTCCATATCTGCGCTCGATGCTGACAAGTTGTCTTGTGCTGCAGTGCACGTACAGCTCTTCCTGGTGGGCCACTGCCTGCTCCACCAGTATGGCTAGCTCCTGGTCATTGAACTTCGGTTTTCTAACCCTGTCCAGGGCTGACGTGCCCCTGGTGCGTTCCTGAGACATTTTGCAATGTTCACAGGGGTGGATGATTTGCAGGGGCTGTAATTTTCAGCCGATTTCGTGATTTCCAAAATGTGCTGTTCCGGCAGTGATGCATTTCCAGCATTAGCGCTGCGGCTCGGCGGTAGTGCAGAGTGCAATGGATTTATGGGTTCCTGGCCAATTTTTACGCCAAATGATATTTGCGTTAACGCCATGTCCCTGTGCATGCAAACCTGTGATCTGGCGTACTTTATACCAGGCAACTTGGTGTTAGCGCAAATAGCGCTTGATGGAAAATCTGCCGGAATACCGCCAAAGTCATGATGAGGCAGATAGAGAGTGGAAAGAGCGGGGCATTCTGGCTCTTGCGCAAACAGTACCTGCAGGAACACACATCAATTATGAAGGCAATTATTACGAATACATCAATTGCCCGTGTACATGGACTCAGTCATATCGATTACTTGTGTAATGTGGCACATTACATCTTTTGGGGTTCAAATAGTAGCTTTGTTATTTGATTGTTATTTAATCTATCACGATGATTTTCTGAATATTTACTTTTGTCTCTATTTTACTGTCATTTTCGTTGTATGCAAAAGGCTTGAATCTATTATGAAGGTTGTTTGCTAATATTCACAGTATCAATCCAGTCTGCTATCTCCCTCCTTCTGTTATAAAAAGAGCTAAAATCTATTCCAAACATACCTTTACATTACCGAGACTCTGAGGCTTCTCACCAGCCATTGGATGATTATTTGCAACTCAAATGCTATTGTGTTAATTGTTTTGCAAAAACACACAGTGCTGCGTTACGGTCGGCCCCTCAACACACTTGTCTGTTTATGCTACCATAATCCTGCTGTATAGTGTTCTAATGATTCCATGTTAGCAAGCTAGATGTATGCTATATAAATATAGTAATAATAAACTTCAAGGCCTAAGAATGACTACTCTATCCCCTTGCTCCCTTACCGCCTCAGAGCGATTTGAAGCACTTCACTTGTGTATACGCGCTGCATAAATAAATACACATTAAATAAATAAATAAATAATGTACTATTTTATGCCCTCGATTCTTTGTACTTGAGTCAAAACCTCCAGTAAATTATCCAAATGGTGTGGCAATATAAAAGTGCATTTAAATTGGATTTCATATCAGAGATGTATCTAAACGTATATGCTCTTTTTTTGTCTGAGTAACAAGCACAAAGTTCACATCTTGAATCAGTCCTCAAACAGTGTGTATGAACCTTCTGTTTGTGAGAAACAGCCCTGTCCCATTCATTATCAATACTTTTGATTCACCTTCTCAGCAAATCCTCTCCATGACAATCATTACCTGGCCACATTTAAGCATGTCGATGCATTAAATCTATGGCAGTTCCTTTGACCACAGCGGCTACTTATAAACAAAGAGTTTCTCAGGAATTGTGATATCCAAGAAGCCTCTGTGGTTCACCCAGCCCCACCTTCAGACAGCACAAAGGCCAGGCAGAATTCGGTAGGTAGAAGCCTACCCGCATTTGATGTGCCCCTTATGGAGAGAAAGAAAACTGTCAGGCCCTGTTCCAGGAATTTTCATCTGGGTGGGCCAGGGTTGTGATCAGGGGGGCCTACTTTCCATTGGGTGTGGGTACCATAATCAAAGTGCTGGCGTTAATCCAGATTTCTCAGATCCGTGATCCAGCAAATAAAAGTCTTCCCAGATCTGCAAAAAATACATTTGCACCCCTCTATAAAAAACAGTACATAGCAAAAGAGAAGCAAGGAAAATAGTGTTGCAATATCAATATACCTATCTTCCCTTCCCATCTGCGCTCCCCTTTTTGTTATATCTGATCCTCCTTCACCTTTCACCATCCAGTCACCTTCCTTCAGCTGCCCTAACCACTGTTCCCATTTACCTCCCCTCCCACCTATTCACACCAGCACCAAGCTTGCATTTCCTGGTCTGGCATGGGAGAATTGAGGGTGATGCCTCCTCTTCCTCCTCTGAGAGGGCTGAGCAGTGAGGCTCCCAGTCTTTGTACCATTTCATATGGTGTCCACCCAACAATACCTTCCTGAGCACTGTGGCTGCTCACAGCAGGTGCCAGAGGAGATGCTTGTGCTGCTTCCATTTTGTTGTGAAAGATAGACCCTCGCAGAATACTGAAGCAAGGAGTAGGAGATTTTGTTTCCTACAAAATTACCTTTTTTTTCAAACTTCTTTTAATTTCAAGAACAGAATATACCATATCCAATCAATACAGGTAGCATTGTTTATCTTAACAATATCTCAAGCACAACAACATATCCCCCAATAACATACATATGTATACAATCCTCCCTTCACCCACCCATTCCACAAACCCCCCGCCCCTCCTTTCCAACTAAACCCCTACAGTAGTCCCATTCTGAATGTCTTTCATCAGTGGTTCATGTCCAAAATTACATTTTAAACACAAAATGTTATTTTGTTGCATTTTGCAGCACATTGTAATTGAGTTGAGAGTGCAAGAGAGTGCTCAGGCTGCAAAAGACAGTGCTGGTTGAGGGGTGTGCGGACCCCTGGTATAGCTCCAAGTGGGGCGTGCCCCTGTACATCATTGTCTGGTATAAACTGTTTAAATACTGGTTATTATATGCAATTGTCCATGGTGACTCTTTGTTTGATGTGTATACTTGTATTTGCTATTGAATGACACAATTTTGTTCAATAAATGTGGCCCGGATATTTTCAATGTTAGATGTATGTGTGTGTCCTAATGCCTCGGCGGCCAATCTATGAAACCATGAGTGAGGTTTTTTTGGAATAGCTTTTAATGCGAACAGAAACACTTGTAGGGGCACCTAATTTTAACAGATAGGTTTCACATAGTGAAATTTAAAAATATGCCAAGGATCACACACTTTAGTCAAGTAATAAAGTCATAATTTGAGCTTAGTCTGAAATTTAGATACTTGACCACACATCTTCTGAGCTGAAGTTGGTACAAATATGTGTCAAAGTCTGACTTTGAATAGCTAAAATAATCATAAATGTTATACAGATTAATTTAAAAATGCACACGCCACATGATGAACCAACCTGACAATGTATTCATCATTGTAGAAATATGTTATGAAAAGTTAGGGGGGGCATTTTGTTTTGAATCCTAAATTGCACAGAGCTGAATTCTCCTGTTTGCACTTTTTTGCAAAAGGGGCCATTCAATTGTTTCCACAAGTACTGGAAAAGTAAAGAGTAAAACACAGGCAAAATTTGCCTATGCTCATTACTTTACCACTACGTGTCTGGAAAAGTGTAAATCACTTCCACAAGTAACAATTGTGGGAGACATCGACAATGTATTCCTTTGGACTCTGCCCGCTTTTACCAGGTGTAATAGTCAGGCAGATCCCATAGGAATCCATTGGTTTCCCGCCAATGTAAAAATACATGCTGGTGGAATACCAATCGGGTTTGGCAGGGGGACCCTGTTAAGTTGAATCGGCTCTCCAACTTTGCCTGCTAGATCATACAAAATCCTGCAGCTCATAAAAAGTGGAGCTACATGCATTTAGCGCGACTTCCTCTACTGCGCTTGACCTGGAAAATTATCCTCTATGACTGTAGCTTTATTTTCCCCATCCTGAATGCAAGCCAATAAGCTCCAGCATAGCAATTAATAAGAACCTCTGAAAAATCTCATACCGACACAAAGTGAAATGAAATGCATGACAATGTCATTGTTTCACACAGCTTGTTCTGTATCTCCCTAATTACTAATCACCCATCAATCAAACTTAAATAGCTTCTTAAAATCCCATATAATTTTGTTGTTAAAGTGCCAAAGCAATGGTCACTGCCTTTTTACCTTTTCTCATCTCTAATCACTTCCTGTTGTAAAATCTACCTCTGAGACATGTTAAAAAGATAAGATCTCACTGGTAGGGCCTGTTCAGCCCTGCTGTTTGTATATGAGGGGAGAGAGTAGTAGAGTGGGGGGGGGATTGGCATGTGTCCCATGTCCAAATGTTAAATCCACTTCTGATTGCACTCTTTACAAAATATTGAAATACTGCTTTTTAGTTATGAAAGATGTACACCTTTCATTCTTTGCCCGTAACATTATAGAAAACACTCTTTTTTTGTTGTTATTTTACGGGTGTTCATGTTTCATTTCCGGCACTGCCTAAACACACAGCACCCAGGATTTACATTATACTTTCCCAACAAATCCCACAACACACTTGACATATTCTGTTTGCATGAAAACTCTGTAAATGTACTAAAAAAGAATGAGGTTATTAAGTCAGTACTTATCAGTTTGAATCCTGAAACGTTCTGTCAGAGTAGACTAGTCTTCCAAACAAAGATACATTCTAGTTAGGTCAGATCCCCACAGGTAAGTATGCATGAGACGATCTGAACAACCTAGCCTTATCATTTTCGGGTAGGGCCTTGTTGGACCAGCTCAGTGAGGTGCATTTTGATTCCCTAGGTGTAGCAAACAAGACACCCACATCTGGGCATATACATGTTCACTTAGAGAGACACTCAAGGTAACATGCATTGGCCTAGCCAACAGCTTGGGCTTTTTATTAGGCATGCATAGACATTTTCCAGGCACTGCCATAAGGTTACCACTTGGCCAATAAGATGGGAAAAGCTAGAAAATGATGTCAGTAACTGGGCATATGATGGCATGGCAAATGTCTGCTAATACCTATAAGCATACCAAAACTTCTGGTTTTGTGATAGCTTGTTTAAGACAGGACTTCAGTGCAAGTCACAGAGGCATTGACAAATATATTGCTTATAAAATCAACTGGCTGAAGACACACATTAAGAGAATGTTACTACACCAGGAGCTCATTTACAGAGGCAATTAAGTAATTAAACACTCAAAATAATGTTTAATTACCCTATACAGCAACAAGTTTGGTGTTACTTTGTGATAGAGCTTGCTCAAGGAGTTCTAGAAAGGTTAGGTTTTGGTGGTGAGGCATTAACATAGCTATGGCTAGTCAATAAAGTCGATAAATGACCAAACACACGCATAGGATGGGTGTTTCTCCTCACATTTTATTGCCATCCTATCTGTGTTCCACAGCATGCGTTTTGGTTGTACCTAATAGGTAAAAAGTCTCTGAATCAATTACAACCACTGTCATTTCTCTGGCCAGCTTCCATACCATTGTTTGCATATCAGTCTTGGCCCTGTCACTAATGTCAGAAGCCCTTCCAGAACTGCTAGACCATAGGGCCAAAACATTCATGAGGTTGCTTGTGTTTCAGTGCAGATTGAACACAGCCTAGCAATTGAGATTCAACTGCACCTTTTGGTGGAAGAACCAAAAGTCATTTGCTAATGGCTTGTCCCCTTCTCTATTCGCACAGATATACAGAATGATGGCATGGAATGTTGCACAGAGCAATGGTAGTGGTAATGTTTAATTCAAAGCATTGCATCTATCACTTTTTGATTTTACTACACTCTCCCCTCCAGAATTACATTTGTATTGCTACCAACCATATCTTTTTACTTATACTTAATTAGTTAATGCCGCAGAATATATACTTTGAATGTAATTTGTAAGGGCCCCCCGTCAGTTGATGCACCTTCTGCAGAAATCTGTGTTCAAGCAACTTTACCTTTCATTGTTTGATATAGTTAACCATTTTATTAAGCATGATGTGAAAAACCAGTATATTCCCACAAAAACAAACATACTTCAAATTACACAAACCAACATTGTGATTTTAGGTTTGAGAAAATAGTTATAGCAGCCTCCTTGAATAAGCGTTCTACCTCACTTAGAGGTGTCAATGGCCCTCCATGTACCTGGTCATTTGTACTTTCATGGCTGTGGAGCATAAATCTTGTCCAGGGCAAGAAAACAAACCCTGGCCAGGCCTCCTGCAATTCAGCCTCTCAGAATGATATCTCTGAGGTTGCTGCTGAATGTTTGGAGTGACATTCACCCCCCCACTCCCTCGATTACTAGAGGTGTATAGCACCACTGACCTGGCCTCCTTTCTAGGGGGGGGCATAGGCTGGCTCTTGGGGGGCCAGTCCCCCTTGGCCCACCTGCTGGAGCCGGGCCTGCTGTGTAACCTTGAATTTGGATTGCCAGCCAGAGGGCTACCACAGATGATGCCATGCCACACTGTAGCCAGCACTCCTGATGCTTTGTTGAACCCTTCAGGCCGGGAATGTTGGACAATTCTTTCTTGGATGGCTCACAGGTACTTTGCTCACATAATCTTCAATCCCAGTGCATGCGACAGCCCACTCAATTTCTTGACCTGCAGAGGTGATGCTAAATATGAGATTTATTAGCACATCCTGTATAACACTCCTGAAATCACCAACCACATGCACCTCTTCCATGCTTTCATCTATGTTTGAGAGCTGGGCACATGTTCTCAGTTCTATTGCTTTCTCCAACTTTCCCAATCTATCATCGTGTATCTGATTTATATATTTTCCATAGTAATCCGCCCAAGTTAAGCGCATAACAAATTCATCCTTCCAAGGCTCATTGTAGTCTGCTTTTGCCCCTCTTATGTTGTTTTATTATGCCTATCGAATTGCAGCTCCTTAGAACAATTGGGGAAGTGGGACATTACTGTTAAGTTAACATCAGAAAAAGGAACTGCATCAATCCACTGGAGAGTTTGCCTGAGTCCAGGTACCACACTTTCTTGGAACTGTCCAAAACAGCTTGGAAATGCCTCGTAGCATTTTCATGGCAATTGGAGGGCCTTGACAGCAGTGCTCAGCAGGATGTGGAACGTCTGTGTGATGTCAAAGGGTTCTTTCCTCTGAAATCCCCTATGCACGCTTTGAGTACATCATCATCTCCGGCACCATACAGAGCAGCAGCACAGAGCAGTGTGGTGGCCACACAGTAGCAGCATGTGTGGTATCTGTGTCTTTAAGAAAGACACATGCAGCGGAGTGGCGTAACTCCTCTGAGTGTGCTTAATAAAAGGGGTATGTCACGTGTGTGCCAGAGCACCTGTGGACCCCAGACATGTAACAGTGTCTGGTGTGATTTCTGTTTGCCGGGGGAGCCTTGCAATGCAGGGGCCTAGTGATGCTCCGTGCTTGAATATAACATTGGCTACGAGGTGGTTGCATCCGATCATGGACCTGTGGGAACATTGCGGCAGTGAGTTCAAAGCATCATAGTTTCATCCAGAACGTTTGTCTCACGCCGCAGGATTAGCACATGTGAAATTATTCTCTGCAATTTTGTGACAATGTGGTGAGGGGGTAGCGGCTCATACAGGAGTGCTTGTGCTCCTCCCGGCAACCAACCTTTGGAGCCCCCACTGGGGGCAGGACATTTTTCACACGTGAGTGTGCACCTCGTGCTGCAGCATGTGGGAACAGGACTATGAAGAAGAAAATAAAAAGTGGGTAGGTTTGCCCTGAATTAAAGATCAAGACATTTTGGGACCATCTACCATACACACCCATCCTGAGTGTGTTTGTGTGGATGCTGTGGATGGCAGGACTCACCCCAACAGGCCTACTCCCATGCTCAATTTTTATTATTGAGTTGTGGCCCTTGGGCAGTGTGACAAGGGAGCCTATGTGCTCACCATCATGGCAGGTGACCAGCAGGCTGCTGGGGCACCGGCAGCACTGGACCTGCGCAGTGCGCAAGTCACAAGTCAACCAGGAACATTGGCGCCCATGCCAGAGTTTGGTGTGTCCAAAGCACCATCGAGGTTGGGCCCCAGGTGGAGAGCTTGGATAGATTGAATGGACATTTACTTCAAGCCCACAGGGGAGAAAGATAATGAGAGCATGGTGGCAATGTTCCTATACTCCGCTGGACCTGCGCATCACCAAATATATCAATCTCCTCAGCTGCCCAACGAGACCTATGTGGGGGCCAAGAAAGCACTGCGGGAGCACTTCATGTCCCTTGCCAATATTGACTACGAATGGTTTATCATGTGCAGTGTGAAACAAAAGAACGATGAATCCCTAGACACTTTCCGTGGTCTCCTCTGACAGATGGCAATATCCTGCACTTGGGATATTGAGCAGAGTATGATATACAACCAGCTCATCCAAGGGTGCACGTTTGGAAAATTGAGGCGTCAAGTGCTAAGTGAACCGAGCCTCACGCAGCCGCAGATCTCAGAGCCGGGGAGTTCACATGATGTGGCAGAAACAAGGGCATCCAAGATGGATGCTGCGTTTCGACCTGCGAAGAGCGAGGAGTTGTGTGCTGTGGTGTGTGGCCAAGGCATGAGAGGAGCACGTCGACCAATAAGCCAGCCCAGGGACAAAGGAGGTGGGAACCCGGAGTCATGCCAGAAGTGTGGCTATGATCTAACACACCTGGCACAGTGCCCCACTGAAGTAAAAGTGTGCAGGACGTGTGGTGCGATGGACCACTATGCGCGCATATGCCGTGACGCTCTGCCGATGGTGGTACAGAGGGGACCCATTTGCACATTTCTCAACAGCTAACAACACCTGTTGACCGTGGCTCTGGTGGTCCAAGAAGAGGTGAGGGTCATCGAGGTGCCCGAAGAGGATGAAGATGACAAAAACATGTTTTCATCTCCAGCGTCAGTGTGCTAAAATCAAAAGCTGAAATGCACTGTAAAAGTGGACGGTTCATCGGTACTGGTAGTGGTGGACACCGGTGCCTCCCTAAACATGATGGCCAAAGTGCACTATGAGGTGATGGTCGAGCCCTCAGATCTGTATCAGCCCAAGGCCTGCAACTTTACGTTTCGAGGAGAGCAGCCAATCCCCCTGCTGGTGGCCATTGCTGCAAAAGTTGAGCACGCCGGAATTTCAATCAGAGCCTGCTTTTATGCCACAGAGGTGAGCCACAACACATTGCTGAGTTGCACGGCAGCAGAGGCTTAAGGTATTGTCAGCTTTGCCTATGGTGTGTACGACGAGGATGTGCAGGACATCCTCTGAAGGTTTGGTCAACTCTTTGAAGGCATTGGTCAGCTGGTTGGTGAGCCAGTGCGGCTCCACATGAATGAATCAATAGAGCCAGTTGCCCAGAAGAATTGAAGGAATCCAATTCACTGGCGTGACCTAGTGTATACAGAGCTGGAGGACCTGGTGAGGTTAGATATCATCAAGAAATGTTGACGGTCCGACACCTTGGGTCTCCCCCATAGTGGTTGCCCACAAACCAAAACAGACTGATGCGGTTAGGATCTGCATCAACATGAGGCTACCGAACAATACCATCGAAAGGGAGAGGCACCTCACACCAACGATAGATGACATCATTGCAGAGCTACAAAGAGCAAAATTCTTCTCCAGTCTTGACCTCCAAGCGGGTTACCATCAGGTCGTTCTGAACCCAGACTCAAGATACATAATTACATTCACCACGCACTGGGAGCTCTACCGCCATACGCGATTGAGCTTTGGGGTGTTTTCGGCAGCCAAAGTATTTCAGAACAAATATGTGGGGCCCTGGCTGACTTGGAAGAGGTCCTAAACATTAATGATGACATCTTGGTGTTTGCGAAGTCTGAAACGGAACACATGGCACACCTTGTGAAGACCATCAACTGCATTCAGAATTTGGCATCTAATTTTTCAGGTTCGTATCTAAAGAGGGTGGTGTGTCACCAGACCCCAGGAAGGTCAAGGACATTGAGTAGGCAAAGCCACTTGAAATCATGACAGAGGTTGGCCGCTTCCTGGTGATGGTCACGCGCTATGACCGATTTATGAAGAACCTGGCCACCCGATCTTAACCTTGAGGAGCCTCACCAGAAAAGACTGCACCTGGCAGTTGGGACCTTTAGAGCAGGTTGCTTTTGACGATGTGAAAAGAGCACTAAGGGCAGAGGACACAATGGAATACTTTGATCCCTCACTGCCATCAGAGGTGGTCGTGGATGCCAGCTCATTCAGGCTAGGGGCAGTTCTAATGCAAAAGGATGGCAGTGGAGAGGAACGGCCCGTAGGCTATGCAAGTCGGGTACTGTCTGCTACGGAGCAGCGGTACTCCCAGGTTGAATGGGAGGTCTTGGCAGTGCTGTAGGGGTGCCAGCATTTCTGATTATACGTACTAGGCCAGCCAGTGACCATTGTGACAGACCATAAACCTTTGCTATGATCAAGGCAGGGTTGTTGTCGAAACCACCAGCAAGGATGAAAAGGGGGATGCTTGTCCTGTTGGAATATGGGGTGTCAGGATATCAGCCCAGCCGGGAACCAACAATATGGCAGACTATCTGTCCACGGGCTAGAAGAGATGAAATGGAAGAGGCAAGCATCGAGGAGGCTGACGAGCATGTCCAACTCCTGGTGGAATCGGCAACTCCAAACTCCATGCCTATCCAAGAGCTTGAGAAGACATCTGGGTTTGACAAGTGTTTTCAGATATTGAAAGCCGCACTTTGATGGGGAGACTGGAAGTCAGTGCTGGAAGGCTTGGAGAAGAGGACCAAGGAAGCATGCACAACACTTGAGCAACTTAAGCAAGTGCGGGAGGAGCTGACATTCGTGGGGTCAGGTCTATTGCTACGAGGAGACTGGATGGTCATGCCAGCGGGGAAAATTAACCAAGTGATTGAATTGGTCCACCAAGGATACCAGGGGATGCCAAAACCAAGGTTTGGTTCCCTGACCTAGAGAGGTGAGTGGAGGAGTTTGTTGCATCATGCGTGTGGTGCCAGGCAGCCTCACCCATGCAACATGACCCACAAAAATCAAATGTATGCCCCGGGGAACACAACCATGGGAGACGGTGCATGCAGACTATGGCTCCACTGAAAGGGGTGTCCACTTCTTGGTGGTGGTCGACCAGTGGTCAAGGTACCCCGAGGTGGAGTTTGTGGAGTTGGTGGCCTTTGATCATGTAGCAGTGGCTCTTGAAAAGATATTTGCGACCCAGGGGTTACCCAGTGCTCAGATAATGGGCCACCATTTCTGATGATGCCCAACAAGGCTGGGGATGCTTGTGGTCTCATGCAGAAGGGATGTAACCTAGCAGTTCGGGCTGGACTGACCCTTTTGGGGTAGGACCAAGCCTGATTTGCATATGGTTTTTCCCCTTCTGTAATGGCTTGGCAGGCTGAAAAACGATGGTCTGGAGGGTTGCCCAGAGCTTTGCCCGTGATTATGATTAATTCAAAACCTTCCAGCCATCACCTTTCTGTTTTGCCTAAGGACACTTTGGCCAGCTAATGGAACAATATGGAATCCAGCACAGGAAGTTCACACCAGTGTAGCCGTGCACCAACGGGGAGGCAGAGAGATTCATGAGGACACTAAATAAAGTATTCCAGATTGCGCATGGACAAGGACAGGGCCTATGTCGGGCACTGTATTCATTCCTCTGGGAGTACAGAGCGACTCTTCATTACCCCGCAGAGGCCATGTTCCATAGGTGCCCAAGAGGTCTTCTGCTGGACGCAGTGCCGAGGGAGCCGCTGATAATCAACGATGACCAGGTGGAACAAGAAAGGAGAATGAAAATGTGAGACGGGGGTTCCGCCAACATAATCTGGCTTTGAGGTGCTGATCAGAAACTGCCACCCTCATGGAAAGGTGTTGCTGAACTATGAGCCTACTCCTTTGGACATTGTGGCTGTGAAAGGTTCGATGGTAACAGCATCAGATGGACGGTCGACAATCACCACGAATGGCAGTCTCTTCAAGAAGGTGGGGGAGGCTGTCCATCTGGAGGCTACCCCGAGGAGAGAATCCTAAGAGGTTCCAGGTGAAGGGGGAGGCCTGCAGGTACATCAGCTCCCCAGGATCGGTAGGGGGGCAGAAGGTATCACCAGAGAGTGGCAAGGGGGAGACCTGCTCACCTCAGTGACTATGTACTGAACTCCTGAACTGACCCGCATGGCAGCAGACGGACCCAAAGCTACCTGTTGTTGCATACCCAGGAAAATATACTGGTCATTGTTAGTTTAAAAGGTGAATAGTGTTATGTGGTGTGCTGTGTTTTGTTGATATGATAAAGGAGGGGTGTGGTGTCTGTGTCTTTAAGAGAGACACACACAGCAGAGTGACGGAACTCTGGCACATGTGCTTAATAAAAGGGGTATTCAAAGCGCAGGACTGTTTATGGATTGCCAAATGTGGGTTGCCCAATACAATAGTCACAGTTCAGAAACACACAGTTTCTTTACTGGGGTAGATTTGAGTGATCACGCGTCTCTGGCTTGGCTCTCAAGCTTGTGTTAATGCACTGTGTCATGCTAAAAAGCACATGTTAGTCCACTCCGGACTGAACACGTGTCTGCTGCTCTACAGATGAAAAAAACGCCAGACACCTCGGACACCAGCAGGAGGTCCCAGACCGCCACACCCCCCGTGCATAGAGCAACCAACTACATGGAAAGGGTAGAGGATTCCAATCAGTGCAGACAACGTTGCCACTGAAACTAAGGAGGCACACAGTTTAGTGCCCTCATTTTAGCCCTGAGGAATGTGGCCTAGCTGCCTAGCACCACAGAAACCGGTCGGCTGAAGAATAACCTGATCTAGTGTTCTACACAAATTGCACAGAATCAGCTTGTTCCTGATAAGGATCCCTCCTCAAATGAACCCTGAGGGTCCAGTGCACCTTTATAATCTGCCCGTTCAATGATTGTACACTCTGATACATTAATAGCTGTTGTATTTGGAGAAAACTTGACGAAACCCTAACCCCAGGTCCTCCCCATGCAGCCTACCAACCAAAATATCTCTATTAAAGGCTCACAGAAACTCCCTGCAGTGCTAACCCAAGATTGACAAGTCGGCTGAGACTCTGCATGTGGAGGATACCTGGCCAGTGGGATACTGGACCACTGGAACACTTGGCGACTGAGAAAATTGGCCACTGTGATACCTGGCCACTGCGTTACTTGGCCACTGAAATACTTTGGCACTTGGAACAAATGGCTACTAATATTCTATCCTTCCATTTAACAAAAAAGAAACAGTAATTCTACATATCCCAGCAATCTGCCATTCGAATAGAACTGTCCACTTAGAACCCCACCAATCAAAACAACCTGCAGGGAAATATCTTATTACTCATAATCTTGCCTACTGGGTTACCCTCCACTGGGCTTTTTTCCCCCATTGAAAAAATCAGCTAGCTATTTGCAGATAATCTAAAACTAAATAAGCATCACCAAAATCCAAACAAGATATAGACAACCAGCCAGCAACCACAAAACCAACAGCACAAACCTCAAGGAAAGGGAAAAGACTGCCAGAAAAGAAATACCTATAAAGGAGCAAGCTCAAGTGAAGAATATGAAAACATCTCAAATTACCATGGATCCTAACATTACTTTAGCTCAGTCGACCACACAACCCTCATCAAATGAATCCAAGAAATAGGGATAATCAACACTGCCTACAATGGATAAAATCTGCCCTGACACAAAGACCCCAATCACCTGGCTAGCACCCCTCAGCTCAAAAGCTCACACTGCCACTTGTGAGGTTCTACAAGGCTCACTAGTGCTATGATATGATATTTTATTTATATCGCGCCTATATTCAAGGTGTGACAAGGCGAGGGAGAGAAACAAGACACCGATCTTGCTAGGTCCAGTGACATTGAGAACGCCCAAGTGCAGGGGAGAGGGAAGTGCCAGGGGAGGGGAGGTGGAGCAAGTGTAAGACACAGTATCAAACATTGAAAACAGGAAGTGCGGCCAGCAGCTATCAGCGCAAGGGTTAAGTGCAGAACAAATAGGTGATAGATAAGTGCAAGTATGGGTTCTAGGGTTGCAGATCAGTGGTCAAAGTGGGTGCGAGCTGTCAGGAGCGTGCTCCTAAACTTCTTTTAATTAGGTTTTACTGTTTCTATACTTTTATTTTAAACAGAAACCGGTCCAGAATGGTTTTGTTTTAAAATAAAAGTGTAGAAAGAAGTTGAAACTTGCACATTCAGTGCACTGCACTGGATGTTCCTTTAAACATGAGGTACATGTGTTTTGGGGTTTGTATTGTACATGTGAGGTGGAGTGGCAATGAGGTTTGTGGGAGCAGTGCGGGCAGCAGGGAACATAGTTCCACTACTTCTTTTCGTACACTGTGACAGCTGTTGCAGATACAACCCCAAGTGCAGGGTTTCCAGGCGGGCAGTGCAGGTGTGCAACTGGAAGGGCTGGGACCTGGGCCCGTGGTACATAGGGTGGCTAGGTAACCAGTGCAGTATCAGACAGGAGATCAGCAATGCAGCAGAAGAGAGAAGGCAGAAGCAAATAGTAAAATCTTGAGCTGCTTCCGGAACTGGAGATGGTTTTGCTCAAGTTTCAGAGAGGCAGGGAGGCTGTTCCAGAGGGAGGTGCCAGCCAAAGAGAGAGATCTGTCCCAACTTGTTGCTTGGAAAAGCGTCTGACCTTCAAGGAGTTGGTGGTGGAGGAGTGAAGTGCTCCAGTAGGAAGATACTTCAGAAGAGAAAGCTGGAGATATTTTGGTGCCAGGCCCCAGTAGGCCTTGTGGACGATTCAAAGGGTCTTGAACTTGATCATTGCAGCCACTGGGAGCCAATGGAGAGATTTCAGTGCTGGAGAGATATGACCCCTGTTCTTGAGGCCAAGGACAAGTCTTTCAGTTCTGTTCTAGATGAGTTGGAGAGGACAGAGAGTAGAGGCAAGTAGATTTAAAAGGAGGCTATTACAGTAGTGAAGTCTAGAGAGAACCAGAGCTCTGGATAGAGTGAGTTTCTGGTGGCAGGAGAGGAAAGGAAGAATACCTCTGAGGAGGTGCAGTTGGTAGTTTGACTTCTTAGAGACATCAGAAATATGAGGAGAGCAGGAGAGAGAGGAGTCAAAGATAACCCTGAGGTTCTTAGCCTCAGAGGTTGGAGCAGTAGGAGGGCCAAGGGGGGCCAGCCAGAGAGTGGTGGGAAAGAGGGCTGGAGGTGTGCCGATGGGGAGGATCTCCGTCCTGCTTGCATTCAGGCAGAGATCATTGGCGATGCAACACTGCTGGATTGCAATAAGGCAATCCTGAACGTTGAGCTGGGTGTCATCCTCATAGCACTGGAATATGGGGCAGAGAGTGGCAATGCGGTGGGCAAGAGGTGCCAGGAATTGGTTGAACAGCCAGGGGGAATGGTGAGACCCCTGGGGAACACCGCAGGTGGAGAGAGCTAGAGGAGACGAAGGACACAAGTTGGACATGGGAGGGTCAGTCAGAGAGGAAAGAAGTCAGCCAGGCCAGAGCCTGATAAGTGATACCCGGGTTATCATGGAGCCAGTGAGCAGGATGGCATGGTTGACCATGTCAAAGGCAGAAGAGCGATCAAGTAGGATGAGGACAGAGGGGACATTAGAATCAAGGTTAGAGAGCAGGTCTTCACAGATGTTCAGGAGAGCAGTTTCTGTGCTTCTGGCTGCTCTGAAGCCAGCCTGATGGTCATGGAGACAACCAACAGATTCAGTGTAAGGTTAAGCTGGGAGATGGCCAGCTTCTCCAGGAGTTTGCCCAGGAAAGTAGTAATAGAGATTGGGTGATAGTTAGCCTGAAGTGAGGGGTCGGCATAGGGTTTCTTGAGAAGGGGGTGCACAAGCAAGGGCTTCAGGGGTGAGGGGAAGGTTCCGGAAGTGAAAGAGTGGTTGCAGAAGTCAGCCAGGGCTTAGGCAAGGGTGTCAGTGTGGTCCTTGATGGTTTTGAAATAACCTGTTTAGAAGAAGTTTTCATAGATCAGACTTGTCTTGAAACCTCATCATGGGAGAAGAGAGGAAAGGAAGAGAAGACAGGGGCGGTGGCTGCTGGGGGGCTGCAGGATGAGGAGAGAGTGGAAGGAAGGGCAGGAGATGCCGAGAGGGTGTCCTGGGCTTTAGAGTTGAAGTGAGAAGCCAGGACTGTACAGAGGGCCTGGGAAGGCACAGGAGAGGTAGAGACGGCGGCAGGAATGGCCAGCTCCTTGCAGATTTTCAAGAGTTTGTCCGAGTTGTCAGATGCCTCATAAGCCTGGGCATGGAAGTGAGCTCTCTTCTTGGTGAGGACAGAGAATAGGTATTGCCTTTGGAGCAGGCAACAGGCCAGTTTGTCAGAGGATGTACAGGATGCCAACCATTTCCTCTCAGCCACCCTACACTTGTGTTTAAGGATGTTGAGGTTGGAGTTGTACCAGGAGTTGCACTTGATTTTAGGCTTCATGAGAATCCTCATGACAGGAGCAAGTATGTTGAGAGTATCACAGATAGGAGAGTGGAGCAGGGAAAGGGCTGTGTCAGGGTGTGAGTCAGCCAGAGGTGCAGGTGGGGGGAGTGAATGAGGTGGCAAAAGCCTCAAGTGACATTCGCTTCATGGGTCGAATGACTGAGAAGGTGGATGGCAGTGTGGAGGTAGGCTTGGAAATGAGGGGTATAGGGAGAGATGAGAAGAAAGGAGAAAGTGGTCACTTCAGGAGAGAGGAGTGGTGAGAGGGTTAGAGGGGGTGAAATAAGAACATCAAGAGTGTGTTCTGCAAGGTGAGTCAGGCTAGAGGGAAGAATAGAGAGAGATAGAGAGTCACATAGGTTGTGAAAGAGTCTCCTGGCGGGACAGGAATCATCCAGGTGGATGTTGAAGTCTTCAACGAGGAGGAGTTGAGTGGTTGAGGCCAAGAGGAATGAGGAGAGGTCAGACCAGTTGGAGAGGAAGGAGGTGATCGGACCAGGTCTCCGGTAGATAATAGCCACCGTCAGAGAGTGGACAGGAGAGAGAGAGAAAGCCTACAGAACAGGCATTCAAAGGAAGTGTAGGCCTGCATAGGAATGATAGAGGCAGGGATCCACTAAGGGAAGAACAAGGCAACACCCCCACCGGAGCGGTTGGATCTGGGCACGGAGAGGATCTTGTAGCCATCAGGAAGGAGAGTGTCAAAGCTCATGACAGAGCTAGCCTTGAACCATGTCTCGGTGAGGCCAAGGACATCAAGGTTGTGTTCTTCCAGGAGATGGTAGATGTCAGATGAGTGTTTGACAGCAGAGTGAGAGTTAAAAGTGGCTAGGTGGAGAAGGTTGCCATCCTTGAAACACTTCAGGGGAGGGGTACAAATCAGAAGTACTCCCGGCAGAGGTGTAGAAGGGGCCCGAGGGAGGGCAGAGGAGGTAGAAGGAGAGGGCAAGGTAGCCGAGGAGGAGAGTGCCAGAGAAGTGGCAGAAGGTGGGGGTAAGGATTGCGAAGAAGGGCAAGAAGGGACAGTGGGAGTGGAAAGGAAATTGATAAGGCACAGGAGCGCATGTCAAAGAGGAGGAGGTTGGCCTGGGGGCCTTGGACCAAGACGGTGCCATTGAGGTAAACATTTAAGATGACCTTAGAGGTGTGGAAGTAAGCAAGGAGGGCTTCCCACCGGGTGCTACCATTAATGGGAGAGGAGGAGTAAGGAGAGAGCACAGAGCCCATATGAAGAGTCCATAGGTCTGGTGAAGGAACGACAAAGAGGATGTCAGTGAGGGTCTGTCTCAAGGAAGTGCTGGTGTATGTATCAGCGATAGGTAGGCCTGGGTTGGAGACCAGGATATCCTTTTTGAACTTCTTCCTACCCGACTTAGTGAGAAGGTTAGGATAGTCTATAGAGAAACAGTTGGAAAAGATAAGAGAAACAGAAAGCACCATGGGTGAAGTGTAGGGGGCTGGGTGGGGAGTGAGAGTACAGCAGAGTTGGGGAGGAGACACAGGGGGGTGCAACCAGAAGAGGGAAAATCACAGCAGGTAGCAGCACAAAGGTCACTGAGCACAGCTGAATGTACAATAAAGCAGGCAGATGGAAACAATGGTCACTGGGCAGAGCAGATGTACAATAAATCATGTAGATGGAAACAGTGGTCGAAATTAGCAGCGTGTATGAGAAAAACAGTAAAAAACAATGAAAATGACATGCAGCCACTGGGCACAGCTAAAGTCAAGTTCAGCAGGGCAGATAAGCACAAGGCAGCTAGATTCGAAATTAGCAGAGTGTATGAGAACAGCAGTGAAAAACAAATGAAAACAGTGTGTAGCCACTGGGGGATAAAAAAAGAGCGGAAGTCCAGGTTAGATGGTACATGGAAGAAAAGTCAAGGATGTGTAAGTGATGATCAGTGCTGGCAGCAAACCACAAGGAGGTGAAACTGACCCAGTGTGAGAGAGTGTAGGGTCATGGCAGCAACCAAGCGAACATGCGGGGTGTAAAAACAGGCCCCACAGGCCGGCCAGGCTGCGAACAGGGAGCAGACACGGCCTTCATGGAAGGCCTCAAGGATAAGGGCTGTGTAGCACGTCACAGTCAATTGGAGGAGTAGAGGCTGGACTCTAAATTGCTGGTCTTGTTCAGATGTTGCTGAAACATCAGGCACATGATGAAAGCAATTTAGGCAACCACATTCAAATGAGGTATTTAGGAATTTTATTTTGTTTCAAATTGCGCAACGGTGCACGTCGCCTCATGCATTACAGACAATCTTACCCCAGAGTACAGCCCACTTAGGGGAATGTTATTTTATGTTATGTTATTTTGCACTTACATAGCAGCTTATATACCATTGGTATGGCCTGAAGGCGCTGGTAGGTTGAACGCCCTTGAGAACCGAAGTTCAGGTCAGTAGAGAGAGAAAGGGAGAGTCAACGGCACGTGTGCGCACCGGGTATGTGTGCAGCTGGTGCAGTATTCGTTAAATAGCTGCTTCTTAGCGGTAGGTGTGGTGGTTGAGATCAGGGGTATGTGTTCATTCTGGCAGGATTTATCCAGACCGACTGTGGGTGCTTTAGGCCTGAGGAGAACGCCTGGCTGGGGGGTGTGTAACCAGCAGTGTTTACTTAGAGTGATGGGGAGTGAGCAGGAGGTGTTGGTATGAGAACAGTTATACCGAATGGTGTCATAGTATCTCTGTGTTCTAGTTGAGTGGTGGTGTAAAGAAGAGAGTAAGCATATGTTCATATGTTCTCTGCATTCCAGACCATACTATGTAGGACGTGCAGTTCTATGCGCTCCAGTCCGTTCTATGGACTTTTATTCATTCCATGCATCTCCGTCAGTGCTACACACTCCGGTCTGCTCGACACACTCATGCATTCCAGTCCGCACCGCGCGCTCTTGACAGCCCCACGCATGCACCCTTGTCTGCCCCTCGCAAGCACCCTGTCTGCGCCTGTACTTCGCATTCACCCACCGTGCGCAGTCACCCGCTCCCCGCATTCACCCACTCCCGGCACTCACCAGCTCCCTGCACTCACCAGCTCCGCACACTCATGCGCTCTATGCACTCATGCATTCCCCGCATTCAAAATTAGTATGCACTCATTAGCTCCTTAGAGTCATTCGTTAGTACGCAGTAATCCTGTTCAATAAATTAATTTGCTCTCTAACCTCATTTGCTCTCTAAGCTCATTTGCTCTCTAACCTCATTTGCTCTGTAACCTCATCCGCTCTCTAACCTCATCCGCTCTCTAACCTCATCCGCTCTCTAACCTCCCCCACTCTACACGCTCCCCCACTCTACACGCTCCACCACTGTACACGCTCCCCCACTCTACACGCTCCTCCACTCTACATGCTCCTCCACTCTACACGCTCCCCATTCTACACACTCCCCTACTCTACACGCTCATACGTTCTGTGCAATCATCAGTTCTACATTCGCTTGTCTGTATTTATGCCCTCGTCCGCCATATGCGCACGTCTGATCTACGTACCCAACCACTCTACATGCTCATCGGACTTATCAAGTTCATCCATTCTATACCTTCATCTGATCTACATACTCATTCGATTTACACACTAATTCGATCTATGTAGTCATCTGTTCCACACTCATGCATTCTTCCACTTAAGGCATTCAACTGTTTACACTCAACGACTCTACACACTCAGCCGTTTAACATGTTCATCCATTCTATACACTCATCCGATGTACTTACTCATTCGATTTACACACTTATTCAATCTATATAGACATCTGTTCTTCCACTCATGCATTCTTTCATTCAGTGCATTCATCTGTTCACACGCTTCATCCATTCTAACTATTTCAACGATGCTATTCACTTCGTTTCCTCCTCATGCATTATGTGCATTTTAGCAGTTTACATCTCCTTACTGTTTCCATATGATTTATTCTTATTATCTACTTCACTGTTTTGATCTACTTTACTTGCTTAATTCTGTTTGTCTTTCTACTTTATATTCGGGGTTATCAGCTGTCCATTTCTCGCCTCAGGTAGTTTGATGGGTTGGTGTCATTGAGATGCTGTTTGTCTGTTTGGGTTAGTTTGGTTACCGGTTGGTTTTAGGGGAAGAGCCAGGTTTTCAGCAGTTTGCAGAAAGATGTTAAATCCTCAGTTTGGTGGATGTGGGGTGGGAGTACGTTCCACAGGGTGGGGGCCAAGGCTGAGAATGATGATCCGCCTAATCTGACTGAGTTTGTCTTAGGTATGACTAGGAGGCCGGCTGAGCTTGATTTTAGGGTGCGAGGGGTGTGATAGGGTTTTAGTTTGTTTTGAAGATATTGAGGTCCGGTTTTATGCAGTGCTCGATGGGAGATGCATAAGGTTTTGAAAGTCACCCTTTGGGCTAATGGAAGCCAGTGCAGCGTCTTAAGGGCTGGGAGATGTGGTCTCTTGGGCCAGGCGCAAGCAGCAATTTGGCTGCCGCGTTTTGTGCCCTTTGGAGTTTATTCAGTTGGTACGCATGGAGTCCGAGGTATAGGGGGTTTGCATAGTCCAGTCTTGACATAACAATTGATTGGACCGTGGAGAGTCTGTTAGGAAAGGAGAGATATGGAAAGATGCGCCTAAGGGTTTTAAGGTGGTATGGCAGGATTTTGAGACATTGTTGACTTGGCGTGAGAGTGTTAGGTCAGAGTCAAGGATGCATCCAAGATTTTTCACCGATTTGCAGGGGGTCGGTGAGCTGCCCATGGTGGGTGGCCAGGGTAGTGGTTGCGGAAGAAGCTCGGAGTTGCCACATACCATGATTTCAGTTTTGGAGGGGTTTAACAAGAGGTGGCTTTGGGTCATCCAGAGTTCTATGGCGAGGAGGAAGGAGGCCATGGCAGGTCGGGAGTTGGGATTTGAGTTCATTAGTTTTAGAATTAGTTGAGTGTTGTCGGCGTAGTTGTAACACAGGATGTTGTGTGAACGTACTATTGTAAGGAGGGTGATCAAGTAGAGATTGAACAGGAGCGCAGATAGGCATGCTCCTTGTGGGACTCCTGTGTCGAATGGTCGGGCTTGGGAGGTATAGGTGGAGAGTATTGTTATTTGGTACCTATCTTTGAGGAATGAAGCTATCCATTTAAGAGCGGTTCCACAAATTCCTAGGGAGTGGAGGCGGTCTAGGAGGATTAAGTGATTGATTGTGTCAAAGGCGGCGGATAGGTCAAGAAGGATTAGTGCCGCGCATCCCGCATACTCTGCCGTCATTTTAAGGTCATCCCAGATTGAGGTTAGGGTGGTTTCGGTTCTGTGACGGGCTCTGAAACCTGATTGTGCAGGGTCTAGGAGATTGTTGGCTTCGACAAAGGCATTTAGTTGGGAGTAGGCGGTTCGATCAATGAGTTTTGCAAGGAATCTGGTGTTTGAGATGGGGCGGTCGTTTTTGGGCTGGAGAGGGTCGAGAGAAGGGTTTTTAATTAGTGGTTTGACATGAACCGTTTTGAATGCGTCCAGAAAGATACCAGAGGAAAGGGAAGCATTTATGATGGATCTTGCGTGTTCTCCTGCGCAGGTGGAATCAAACATTTCTTTGAGGGTTGTGGCCAGGCAAGGGTCCAGCGGGGAACCAGATGGTTTGCGGGCAGATGAAAGTTTAAGAAATTGCTCTGGTGATATTGGACTAAAGGATTCGAACGTTGGTTGCGTAGTGGTCGCAGCTCAGGGGTTAGCCGCTAAGGGGGGGTATTGCCTGGTGGATGCGAGAGAGCCAGTTTGGTGGCTAGAGTATTTGTTCTTCGAGAGCCGTGGTGTGAAAGTGGAGGGAGAGTGAGTCACACAGTGATTGTGAGGGGGTCGGGACGGTCGTGGTGCAAGCCGGTTTGGTGAACTCAGAGATGATTTTGTGGAGTTCCTTGCTTGGGTTTTCACAGTTTACGATTCGGGAGTTGTAGTGGGCTTTTTTTGCTTTCCAGGTTTCGGCCTTGTACTGATAGAGGTGTCGGGCCAAGATGGCCCTGTTCTCCTTGGTTTTGTCTTTCTGCCATTTGCGTTCTAGGTATTTATATAGTTGTTTAGTGGTCTTCAACTCAGGAGTGAACCATCTGGGGAAAAGGCCATCTGCAGAAGGATGCGGGCTGCCTGCGAAGAGGAACTTCATTCAGGTCAGGAAAGAAGAGAGAAAACGTTCTTCAACATTTACATGACCCCACTCATAAAACTCATGAATGGTCATGGCATGGTAAACTTTTTACAACTATGCAGATCATTTGCAAATCATTCACAAAATCAACCCCAGCAGAGAGATAGACCAAACCCTCACTAACTGCATCTCACAAATCAACGTATGGATGAGCAGCAACAGCCTCATCGCAGACTCAACCTGGGATGACTCAACTCAACACAGACAAAACAGACATTATGATCATCCAATAACCTTTCTATTGAACAGCACGTACCATGGCCTACCAACATGGGAAGCAGACCAGAAGCATGAAAAGTAGTAAAATATCTCAAAATTCTGATGGGTAATGATGTAACACTAGAACCGTAAGTGAGTAGTGAAGAAATTATACTTCCATGTACATACAATTAAATGAATACTCCTCTTTCTCACCTTCTCGCACTGAACTCTTGCTACCATCTCTCTCGTGATGTCAAGAATAGACTATGCCCACAGCATCTGCCTTGGAATGCAGGACTACCACATCAAAAAACTGCAATGAATAAAGAACACAGCAGCACACCACTCCTCAGACTCAGTAGGAGAGACCATATCACACCACCACTAAGATCCCTACAATGGCTACCAGTTAAAATAAAAGGATTCTTTTCAGAACATTCTGCGTCACCCACAGAACAATTCATGACCAAGGAACAGAATTCCTGCAAGATACAAATCTCCACCTACAGACCAAAAAGAATCCTGAGATACAGAAATGACATACACCTTGAACTGAAAACGTTATCAAAAATGCAATAAGGTGTGTGAGCCTTCTCATACATCTCAATGTAGAACTCTCTGCCAAAGGTAATACACACAATAGAGGAACATGTGACCTTCAGGGAACTTCAGGAAATCACTAAATAAATGGCTATTTCAATTGCCAGCTTAACAGGCCAAACTAGGGTCTTAGAGAAGTGTGCAACATCAATAAAAATAGGAATACCACAAATGATGGAGTCCCGCTTGGGACTCCAAGGTCAAGTTCACCAAGCTGGGTAGTTTGAGAAACCAGAGGGTGTCTCACCCGCTAGTCCATGGGGATCTCTCGCTCAGATAGCCAGGGCACGGCCATCGCCTTTGGATCCAGACCCTGTGGGTGGACTAGTGTGGCAGGATCACCTGGGTGAGGGGTCTTCAGGGAGTGAGGGTGAGACAACCAATGGTGAGACACAGTATTCCCCCCTTTTCTGTTTATCTAACCAATCCTATTTTTTAGTATTATCCGAGGTCGCATCTCGCCCCCCCCCACCCTTTTTACACTGGGCCGAGGAAGAGGGAGACGGAGAGTAAAAGGATGTCATGATGCCTGCCCCCGGAAGACCAGACCAGGCCCAGCAGCCCCGGAAGCAGGCATCATGCCACTTGGAGCATGCCCAAATGCCCCAGTTAGGGGCTGTTTGGGTACAGTCCTGGCGCCTATGGCACCAGGCTCATAAAGATAAAGTCAGTCCTGGCGCCATGGGCGCCAGGCTCATTATTGATAACTTACCTGAAGCAGACCATGCTGCATACTCACCTGAGGCAGACCATGCTGCATGAAGACTCAAGCCAAATGAGGCTTAGGAGGGACTATTTTACTGAAGGGACTATTTTGTTACTTGGGTGGGGCTGTGGAAGAATACTTACCTGGATCTTCTTCCAAGGCTATTTAAACCATTCCCGGACAGCCACACGTGCTTTGCGTTATTCTGCTTGCTGCAGCGTAACGCTCACCGTGTTTTCAGCAGCTCCAGTCTTCAGCCACGCCCGCTTCAGTCCTGGGACTCCTGAAACAAGAAGACAAAAAGGATTAAGGTTAGAACAGGAGTTTTAACTTTAATCCTTACCTGAATCCTGATCCACTTCGCCACGGAACTGAAAGACAGAAGTCTTTGAAGCATCGCTTCGCATTCCTACGGCGCCGCGCTGAACTCACCTGCTTGGCGGTACTTTCTCCATCTCGCGGCCGCCCTCCGACACCTAAGGAGACAAAGACAGCAAGGTGAGCAAGGGGACTCTCTAAGGCCATACAAGCTACCTCCAAGGACTTACCTGATTTACCACGGGAGGTACTCACCTCATTTCGGGCCGGCGCAGTCAACTCTGCTTCATCGCCGTACCCCGGCCCCTAAGGGGAGAAAGCAAGGACAATACCAGTTACCCCCCACAAAACTAACCTGATTTACCACGGGAGTCCCACCTCATCTCGGGTCGGCAAGTCAACTCCGCTTCATCGCCGTACCCCGGCCCCTAAGGGGAAAAACACAATGACTTACCCGAATCTTACTGAGTGCCATTTGGAAATCTTTGAGTGGATTAATCGGCAACTTGCAAGGAATCGGACAGAGTGAAGAGCAGACATTTGAACTCTTATGAACAATTGGACTTTAGAGTCAATACTGGAACTCACCAATTCCTCTACGCCAGTGAAGTAACTGGTCATCAACGCGCCCCTGCGGGTGACGCAGGATGGAGAGCTCATCCTTCCAAACCATCAGATGAGACTAAGGAGGGGACATCAAGAGTGATCAGTGGGAAGACAACGGGAGTGGGGAAGGTGGGTTGACACTCAATTCCACGGGTGGTTAATTCCTCTTCTCCTTTGCAGAAGAATATTCTTGCGAGCCAGACAAACTAGGCTGAGCGGGCCAGTCCAGTCAGTCATCTCGGCGCTACACGTCACGCTGGTGGAAATAACAGAGGCCCAGTTCTGGTCGACGCCCCCGTGGGAACCAGGTGAGTGTAACAGAACGCGAAGCCTACCCACAAATACCCACCTGGGCATCATGGAGACCTCAGAAACTGATCAGTTGGCCCAATTATTAGGGGAATTAAGGGTCGAAGTGCATTCCGCCCGCCAAGAAACCAATGCCCTCAAGCGGGAACTGATAGTGTCAAAAGAACGAACTGATGAGTTGGCCAGACAACTATTACAGAGCCAGGCTGGACAAACACCTCTACCAGGACTTGGGGCAAGTCCAGCTCCTGTACCATCGAGTAACCCGGTGCAGATAAATTTACCTGGAGCCGTTCCTTTGGCGCCGCCTGAACGCTTTGCCGGGGACCCAAAAGGGTTTGCAACATTCATGAATCAATGCTGCTTGCACTTTTTATGTAGACCTGGAGCTTTCCCAAACAATCAGGCTAAGGTAGCCTTTGTACTGTTATATCTCAGCGGCAGTGCGGCGGATTGGTCCATTCCACTAGTTAACCAGGATGACCCGATTCTTCGAGATTTCCAGGGTTTTCGAACAAGCATGGAAAGACTATTCGCCCGACATTCCCGAGGACAGGCTTTGTACAACAAACTTTTATCCCTACGTCAAGGTAACCAGGATCTTTTATCTTACATTGCAACTTTCAATAGATTAGTAGTGGAAACCGAATGGCCGGAAGCCAAGCGAATCACATTATTCCATCGAGGACTTCGAGGAGAACTCAAAGATGTTTTGGCCCAAATCGTGAACCCGCCTCAAGACTGTGCTGAATATATAGATCTAGTAGTCCAGCTCAATCAAAGACTTCAAACCAGGAAGGCTGACCGAACCAAGTTTGAGAACAAGGTGTTGGTTAAAACCCACGTAAGCTCCAAGGGAGTAGATGTCTCAGAACCAATGCAAATTGGGGGGGTTTAAAGGACCCCTAACCCAAAAGGAGAGAGATAGAAGACGGCAACTGCAATTATGTTTATATTGCGGAACTGCTGGTCATTTTCTTCGGAACTGCCCTGTAAAACCACCCAAGAAAGTTATAGGAGCAGCAGACGAAAACCATGTGAAATCTGACTCGGGAAACAACCACGCCCGACAAGCGTAGAGGTCCGCTTGCCGAGCTTAAAGAAGGACACTCTGACCTTGCATTTCACCATACCCATGGTCCTTGTAGATCCAGAGCAGCCATCACGCATGCACGCGGTAAAGGCGTACGTAGGCAGTGGAGCCATAGGAAATTACTTGGACTGGGAATTGGCTACCAGGATGAATCTATCTCTCACCCGCAAGACCACTGCCGATGTTGTCACCACTGTAGATGGAACAGAAATCGCCACTGGACCCGTAACTCATTCCACTGCAGAGATGACATTGCTGAGTCAAGATGGGCATCGAGAGGCTATGATGTTTGACTTAATCAAGGCCCCAGAGTTTCAGCTGATACTGGGGATACCTTGGTTGGAAAAACATAATCCCTGTATTGATTGGCGAGAGAAGAGACTAACCTTCCCAGAATGTGCTCACACCTGCTACCCAAGGAAAACTCAAAACTCAGTCCTGGCCCCAGTAATTCCAGTAGCCATGCAATTACTTATTGAATACCAAGACTTTCAAGATGTCTTCCAAAAGGAACAGGCAAACACCTTACCACCTCACAGATCGTGTGATTGTCAAATAGATCTTGTACCTGGAGCACAACCACCTTGCAGCAGAATCTATGCCCTTACGGAACCCGAAAATCTTCATTTGCGCCAGTACCTAGACCAGTACCTTGCTAATGGCTTCATTCGCCCGTCCAAATCCCCTGCATCTTCAGCTTTGTTCTTCGTACCGAAAAAGGAAGGCGACCTTAGAACATGTATAGACTACCGCGCACTGAATCAGATAACCATCAAGAATCGATACCCACTGCCTTTGATCCCAGAACTACTAGACCAGGTGAAGGACGCTTGTATATACACGAAACTAGACCTTCGGGGGGCATATCATCTGGTACGTGTCAAAGAGGATGACGAATGGAAGACTGCTTTTCGCACCAAGTACGGACTATTTGAGTACCAGGTGATGCCCTTCGGACTATGCAATGCACCAGCAGCCTTCCAGTTCTTCATGAACGATGTCCTCCGAGAGCTTATCGACGTTTGTGTGGTCGTTTACATCGACGATATTTTAGTATACTCTTTATCAGAATCTGAGCATGTAAAACACGTCCGAGCAGTCCTAGAGAAGTTTTGCCAGCATAAATGATATGCTAAACTGGAAAAATGCATCTTCCACATTACGGAAGTGGAATTCCTTGGATTTATTCTGACCCCGAGAGGAATCCGGATGGATACACGAAAAGTGGATGCCATTCTTAATTGGCCTTCGCCAAGTTCAATCAAAGGAGTTCAAAGCATGCTTGGCTTTGCCAATTTCTACCGCAGGTTTATCCCAGACTTCTTGCACATTGTACATCCCATCACTACACTATTGCGAAAAAACAAACGCTTTGTGTGGACAGAGGAAGCCGAGAACGCCTTCCAAGAGTTAAAAGCTAAATTCACATCTGCTCCCATATTAAGACACCCGCGCCCCGAGCTTCCCTACATAGTGGAAACAGATGCATCCAGTTCAGCCATGGGAGCAGTCCATTCCCAAAAGGATCCCGAAACTAACCAGCTTCACCCAGTAGCGTTTTGGTCAAGAAAATGTTCAGCCCCCGAATTAAACTATGCCATAACCGACAAGGAGCTGCTGGCCATCAAGTCCGCCTTCAAGGCTTGGCGGCACTATCTACTGGGTGCCAGACATACCATCACGGTCATCACCGATCACCGCAACTTACAATACCTAAAGACAGCCAAAACCCAATCTTCGCGCCAACTCCGTTGGGCATTGTTCTTCGCCGAGTTTGATTTTGTAATAACCTATCGACCAGGTTGTAAGAATGGTAAAGCAGACGCCTTGTCCCGGATTGGGGTGGGAGAAGCAGAAATAACTTTAGAACCCGTACCCATAATTCCAGAACAGAGAATCCTTGGCCTGACTTCCATACAGACACTGGAGAACATTCAAAACAAGATCCACCAACTCTTTGATTCCGTTGCCCTACAGGACTGGGCAAAGAAAGGTCCAGAGTACTCTGTCATCGATGATTTACCTTATTACCAAGGCCGGCTATTTTTACCGCAATAGGAACTACAGGAACTTGTCATTTCCCATTACCATGGCACCTTAATAGAAGGGCATCCGGGTATTGCAAAAACCGAAGCTAAAATTAGGAAGCAATTTTGGTGGCCTACCTGGCGAAAGGATGTCAAGTCATTTGTCATGTCTTGTGGCATTTGCGCACAAAATAAAGGGCAAAAGAAAAAACCTGCTGGATTATTGCAACCATTAGACATACCACCTACCCCTTGGCATACCTTGTCATTAGACTTCATCACGGATTTACCCCCGTACCAAGGTTACAATACCATTCTAGTTATTGTAGATCTTTTTTTTCTAAAATGGTCCATTTCATTCCTTTAAAAGGGATACCTTCAGCTTCAATCGTGGCCAAGAAATTCCTTGAAAATGTTATCCGCCTGGATGGCTTTCCTTCAGTGATAATTTCAGATCGGGGCAGTCAATTCATTTCACATTTTTGGAGGAAATGCTGCCAACTGGCACAAATTGATGTTAGGCTTTCGACCAGTCACCACCCTCAGACCGACGGTCAAACGGAGAGGACCAACCAGACTCTTGAACAGTACCTCCGTTGTATGCTACATCAGTCTGAGGGGAATTGGAAAGACATTCTGTGGATCGCAGAGTATGCGTATAATAATTCCGTACACTCAGGAACTGGACAAAGTCCTTTTATTACCAATTATGGGCACCATCCTCGAACCTCGGATTTGGACTCACCCCAGCATTTAGAGATGCCCGCAGTGGACCATCTCCACGCTGTTATTACACAAGCCTTTAAAGAAGCAACCATCCATTTGCAAAAGGCTAAGGAAAAATACAAAAAGGATGCGGATCAGCACAGAAGTGAAGTTCCTCAATACCAAATAGGGGACCAAGTATGGTTAGCCACTAAGCACTTACCACTCAAGGGGACTCGGACCTTTAACCCCAGGTATTTGGGACCTTTTTCTGTCAAGGCAATTATTAACCCAGTGGCCGTCAAGTTGGACCTACCTGCTCATATGCAAATCCATCCCGTTTTCCACGTGTCTCTTTTGAGCCAGTGCAACCAGGAACAAGGCTAACCACTCCACCTGAACCTATCCTCATAGACGAGGAGCCCGAGTTCGAAGTCAAGAATATTTTGGACTCAAAAAGAGTGAGATCAAAACTCTTTTACCTAATTGACTGGAAAGGTTATGGTCCACAGGAAAGGTCTTGGGAACCTAGTGACCACATGCATGCACCTCGTTTAGTGAAGAGGTTCCATCGGGAATTTCCAGACAAACCACGGCCAAGGGTGAGAACAACTTTAGGAGGGGCCTTGAGGGGGAGTGCTGTCATGATGCCTGCCCCCGGATGACCAGACCAGGCCCAGCAGCCCCGGAAGCAGGCATCATGCCACTTGGAGCATGCCCAAAAGCCCCAGTTAGGGGCTGTTTGGGTACAGTCCTGGCGCCATGGGCGCCAGGCTCATTATTGATAACTTACCTGAAGTAGACCATGCTGCATACTCACCTGAGGCAGACCATGCTGCATGAAGACTCAAGACAAATGAGGCTTAGGAGGGACTATTTTACTGAAGGGACTATTTTGTTACTTGGGTGGGGCTGTGGAAGAATACTTACCTGGATCTTCTTCCAAGGCTATTTAAACCACGCCCGGACAGCCACACGTGCTTCGCGTTATTCTGCTTGCTGCAGCGTAACGCTCACCATGTTTTCAGCAGCTCCAGTCTTCAGCCACGCCCGCTTCAGTCCTGGGACTCCTGAAACAAGAAGACAAAAAGGATAAAGGTTAGAAAAGGAGTTTTAACTTTAATCCTTACCTGAATCCTGATCCATTTCGCCACGGAACTGAAAGACAGAAGTCATTGAAGCATCGCTTCGCATTCCTACGGCGCCGCGCTGAACTCACCTGCTTGGCGGTACTCTCTCCATCTCGCGGCCGCCCTCCGACACCTAAGGAGACAAAGACAGCAAGGTGAGCAAGGGGACTCTCTAAGGCCATACAAGCTACCCCCAAGGACTTACCTGATTTACCACGGGAGGTACTCACCTCATTTCGGGTCGGCGCAGTCAACTCTGCTTCATCGCCGTACCCCGGCCCCTAAGGGGAGAAAGCAAGGACAATACCAGTTACCCCCCACAAAACTTACCTGATTTACCACGGGGGTCCCACCTCATCTCGGGTTGGCACAGTCAACTCCGCTTCATCGCCGTACCCCGGCCCCTAAGGGGAAAAACACAATAAACTTACCTGAATCTTACCGAGTGCCATTTGGAAATCTTCGAGTGGATTAATCGGCAACTTGCAAGGAATCGGACAGAGTGAAGAGCAGAAATTTGAACTCTTGTGAACAATTGGACTTTAGAGTCAATACTGGAACTCACCAATTCCTCTACCCCAGTGAAGTAACTGGTCATCAACGCGCCCCTGCGGTCGACACAGGATGGAGAGCTCATCCTTCCAAACCATCAGGTGAGACTAAGGAGGGGACATCAAGAGTGATCAGTGGGAAGACAACGGGAGTGGGGAAGGTGGGTTGACACTCAATTCTACGGGTGGTTAATTCCTCTTCTCCTTTGCAGAAGAATATTCTTGCGAGCCAGACAAACTAGGCTGAGCGGGCCAGTCCAGTCAGTCATCTCGGCGCTACACATCACGCTGGTGGAAATAACAGCGGCCCAGTTCCGGTCGACGCCCCCGTGGGAACCAGGTGAGCGTAACACAGGACTAACTCTCATACATCGTACTGGACATGTCCCGCTAATTGGGTCAGGCAAAGTCAGGCACTTGAATTTCAATGCATAAACCTGATACCAATTAGCTCTCCTCACACGGAAAAAAGGCAGAACCTAGAGACACACTCTGGCCAAGGCAGAACACGACTACGAGCAGGACTTGCAGGGAGAAGGCAAACCTACTGGAGCAGAGCGACCATCCAAGGGACTAGAGAAGCGTGTCGAAACCCCAAGAGTTCCATACTGGAGGCCCTTGCCTCAGACAGCCCACGAAAGACACATGGAGAAGGCCAGATCCCTTAATGGAAGGATGCATTGTGTTTCAAGGATGCCAGTGACCCTCCCGGGTGAACGGCAGAGTTGTGGAGGCAAGGCCAAGCCTGTGGTACTAACCTTGACATTTGAATGGAAAATCAAAAAAACAGGAAAGAAACGCACACAGCAGCTGAGTTAGCAAGTGACCTGAGAGAATGATGTGTGTTAAAGAAAGTTTGAAGTGGAAACATATTATCGTAAGTAAAGGTTGCACACGTGTGGATGAGAAGCGAAGAAAGGCAGACCTGTGCATGAACTTTTGAAGAGAAGACAGCTGTAGAATCAATGATTCTGAGTAAGGGAGTGTTCCGACGAAAGGAAATAGCCCTCTCGAAACTCTCCATGAAAGGTCCATTATTTGTAACGATAAATCGAATGAACTGCAAAAGTGGAGAAATCCAAAACTGACTCCTAAAGAAGGGGAGAGTGAAAGTTGAAAATTGGACTTTTAGTCAAAGTGGTCCTGCGGAGGTCCGTACAGAAAGTCATGCACATTCAAAAGTCTTTGACATCCCAAAGCGGTCTGAGTCCGACTGAGAGAGACTCAAAGTATAATAAGCTTGGGAAGGGAGCTCCCTTGCAAGTTTGTTGAACTTTGCTTTGAACAGGTCTGAGCCTGGCAGAGGGGTACCTGTGTGAAATGTGTTTTGAAGAGGTTTGAGCTCAGCAGAGGTGGGCCCATGTGAACTGTGCTTTGAAGAGGTCTGAGCAAGATGCCAGACAGAGAGGGCCTATGTGAACTTTTTGTTGAAACATTATTTGAAAGTGGAAAGAGAAATACTTTAACATGGAAGGCCAAGTGGGTTTCGATCCATGTTTTGGAACTGTGTGTTGAAAGCCCAAGCCACAGTGTGTCATCCACAGGGACCGCCTTACTCCGTGTGGTCTAACATGGGGAGGAGAGCTGATTTAGCCGCATTTATTAGTTTGAACACTGATCTTTCCTTTATATACATTTCTCCTTTACACACTTTTTTGCACAAGAGATAGAGAAGGAATTTGTTTTTTGTTAGCATAGGCCATTTTGATTTGACTGACTCCACTAGGACTGTTTTGTTTATCGTTTGCTTGTCGAGACTACTCCCATCTTAGTTATATGGCAAAGTAGGAGTTTTTCCAACCCTAGAATCTTCGATAAATGTTTTACAAATTGTACCTATTGTGTCAGTGTCATACTTGTGATACCATGCCTCCCCTACAGTAGGCACCACTGAAAGAAAATGTAATATCAATAACCACAGTTAAACCACCAAATAATCTATGCAATGTTGGCAGTTGGATCCCTCCTTCCTGCCACTGACCATACTAAAAGTCTCCATACTCCTGCAAACATACCACACACCTACCAAATAAAACACCTGAACATGACTACCGCACCACCAACTATAAAAATCATTCAGCAATATACACACCTCGTCCAAAAGCTCTCACAATTACAGCACACTCCAATCCAAGCCATGCAAAAGGCCTACATAGCAGCCTTTACAGACTCTCCCTCCCAAACAAACCAAAAGAACAGTAATACCAATCTCCCCTACTGCTCCCATTAACATACACCCCTCCTCTATCATTCTTTTCAGAGCCACCGGAGTGCCTAGTGTCCATGAAAATGGCAGCAGTCTGCAGTATGAATCACATTCACATAAAATACTTTAGCATACTAAAACCGTCTTTGATATCATGGACAGAGGGAGCTCATCACATTTAGAAGAAGATTTTACTATCTTGTTTCTCTTTATACCTCTGTTTCATTCCTTTCTCCTTCACTTTCTTCAGCACCACGCACTTTGGTATGCCAAAAGGCAAAAACGACGTGCCTCAAGAATAGGGATTTGGACCCTGTAAAGCAGGCCTGGTTTTGTCCAATCACCTGTGGGTTTTTGCCTTTAAAAGAGGGAGTCTCCCACACCTTTTTTGATTCACTTAGACAAACACATAAGAAAGAATTGATTGATTGGATCTCTGTTGGAAGAGCTGGCTTCCCAAATCTCTCTGCTAATGAGGTGAAGACTGAGTGTCCAAGGCAGAAGCAAGCCCTGCTCAATAACCATCACCAGGGCACATTAGGGGGTTCTGCTGCTGGGGCAAGACCTACCTCTCTGATGGCTGTTCTAGTACAGGACCTCACTGGAAAGTTATCCTACCGGTGTGTGCCAGCCCCCCCTGTGTTTGTGAGTATGAGTACAAGGTTCTATCTAGTCCCTAAGCCAATGATATGATATGATATGATATGATATGATATGATATGATATGATATGGCATTTATAACGCGCATATACACAAGTGTTTCAATGGATTGAGCCTCACAGTAGAGAAGACAAATCCTGTTCTCACAGCTTAGAACTGCATTCAAACCGCATTTGAACCATGTTTGAAAACACAGAACACCTGTTCACAGAGGTTCAAACCAAATCTGAACTACGTTTCACATTCTTAAACCAATGCAGGGATTCAGGTTTGAACCGAATTCAAACCAACATAGAACCCCTGCTTACACAGGTTTGAACGAAATTCAATAAAGGCCTGATATCAGAGATAGATACCCAAGTACTGTCTGTTGCCTTGCGAGGATGTTGCTGCTAAACTATTCTTCTCCTATATAAATCAAGTAAATATAATTATAATTTATATTTTACAATTCAAATTATTTTTTTAAACAGTGCTTAATTTCTATCAAGAGACAACACTGGGAAATACAAAACATAAGTTCAATGCATTTCAGACTATTTGAAGTACTTCTTCAGGGAGAAAAACCATCTCTTTGCTAGTCATTCAGCTTCCCGTATTAATCTGATGGTTAGAGATGTTCGTGGGGACTAGATATAAAGTTGCTGTGTAGACTAATAGGGATGACAGGAGTTGTCTCTCCGGCTCCTCTTCACCCGGCTACTTTATATCCAGTCCCTCACTTATAAAAACGTACATGATTGCAGTAAAGTCACATAGATTACATGAATTGCTCCAAATATTTAGGTTTTGGCTTTCGAAGACTACAATAATACTGCTTTATTGTGATTATTTGCAAAATAAACAAATCATAGGATAAAGCAACCTAGCAATATGTAAATCTTTATAGAAACAAGTTAAAGCAAACTATCATTGTGGTTTTATTTCCACATTATGAATGGAAAACAACGTGTCCCAAAATGCAAAATAATGCAAGTCTAAAATGCTCCTGTTCTACACAACTGTACTTTTAGTCCTTCAAGTCACATGCTAAAAGAAATTGTACAGAAAGGTCACCTGTGTGAAGAAATTGGGCCTCATTACACGGATGGCGGTAAGGGTTTACCGGTACCAGTATTTTACCGGTACTGGTAAATCCTTACCGCCTTACTATGAGGTCCCTTTGCGGGTTGGGGAATTTAATGCCTGCAATTTGCGGTACCGTAATTAGCGCCATCTGCATTCCCATTATGCCCTATGGGCAAAAATGGGAACGGGGAAGGGCAATGGTGGAAGGGGGAATTACCGCCCCGCCAACCTTGGAATGGGGCGGTAATTCCCCTTTCCGCCAAGGCGGTGCCGGTATTTTACTGGCATGAACCATGGCGCTAATAGCGCCATGGTTCTCCGCCATCCGTGTAATGAGGCCCATTGTCTACTACAAACATCCAGCTTGCTATTACGCATGCGCTTATGATCATTTGACTAGCCACATAAGAGCAAACCTTGTTTTACTTGTCAAGCTACTACAAGGTATAGTGGGAAATTTTAAAATTAGCTTTACTATGTTGCTCAATGTAATTTCTTTGGTAGGAAAATTACGGATTGTGGAAGGATTCTTTCATACAGAAATGTCTCTTCACTGTGACATTGACTATTCACTCATGGTTAAAAAAAGTGTTGCCAACAAAAGATATGTTTCAGAAAAGTAATTAAGAGGCTGGTGTTAAGATGGCTTTTGTCGTCTGTATTTTTTTCCTGTACATGGATCTGAAGGTTAGTAGGTCCCTTCAACAACGACCCAAAATGGGAAGGGTGTGACTGCAGCCATTCATTTTAAATGCTGTTCATTAGCATGGCATCGCTATAAACAAAGACAAGTGTGTAAACTGTCCCATTTATTTTGGAGTATGAAGCTCTCTGCGGGGGCATGCACAATTGTGGTTGGTATGATTCTGATGAGTACTGAGGGGGGAGTCAATGAAAAAAGGTGCAGAGGTTGGGAGCTGGGAAATATCCAAAAAGAAGTTGTTTAATTTCAAAGTACGATAACGTAGGAACTAAAGATAATGGCCAAACTGCATGCCATTGAGGTCAGTATATAATTAGATTTAAAAATGGGAAGCAATCAATGAAAAGAGCCTGAGGACACTTTCAGTGCAGCAGCAAAATACATGTTTTTAATTTGCCGACCAGAAAAGTGCAGTGCTTGAAGAATTGGTATATAATGATATAAGTGAAATGAAGGCAATTCCCTTTAGATGAGGCCACTGACATAATGACACTCTCACTTTAGAAGTGTTTTAGAAGCTAATTGTCCATCAATCAAACCAGCATAATGGGAAATGTATCTATATTGGTTTGCAGAGGGTTCTAAATGTTTAGGGGATTCATGATATATGAGAATCAGACATAACAAACAAGAAAAAGTGCAACAATTGATGAAAGAAATTACTAAAGGTGAGAGACATGCACTGTCTACTGTGGGCAGAATCAGAGGCAAATGAAGACTTCCGTCAATTCAAGCCACGTCAAAGTGAGAGGTGCCAGAATAGTGCCTTTTCCTACTTCACTTATGCCAAATGTTTTCCTTTGTTACAAATAGTGTGCACATGTGAAAAGTCAGCCGAGAGAAAGCAGTCGATCTATGGTATGGATAACGCCACAGACTAAGCCATCTCAGGTACAATATTGGTTCTTGAGTTTCATTTTGCCCCAGACACAGAGTTTGAATAACGTTAAATTGATAGCAGGAAATGCTGAAAAGCTTCCAAGGTAAAAAACATTCTCCATATTCATGGAGAACTGTGCCTGCTGCACTAGAACTGCACATCTGAAAATACCAATGTCCCAAATGTGTCCAAAATATAATTCTGCTAATCAGAGAGCACGGCCTGTGTTACGGTTTTCCCTTTTAAAATGACAAATAATAAGATGTTGTCAAGTGTTCTTAATGATGCACTTATGCAGTTTTCCTACTATATATCAAGTGGAGGAGAGTTTTTCTAATGTAACCTTTTATTTATTTTCCCAACCACTGTCGGATTATTGTATGTTTTAAAAAAAACATGGTGGATTGTACATAATATCACTATTGTGCGCTTCAAATTGAAAATAATGTTACCTCAGAGTAAATACGTTAATAACCCCACAAAACCAGGGATTTCCATCTCTGTTTTTAGGTTCTAGGCTTAACTAGGGCTACACATATGTTTCTCTTTCTGTGAAAAATAGCCAGAAACTAGGATTAATTTCCTAGGGAAATTCAAGTCAGAATTCTCCCAGGGAAAGAAGCCAATCACCACGCACTTAATTACCCAACTACCAATAAAATGATCATCCTCCTACTAGGTTCCAGAATAACATATCCCATTACCAGGACAAATGGAGACCAAGCACCACAAATAACAATTGTTCTCAGATCTAGCAAAACTATTCTCCTAGAAGAGAGGTAAACCTGATGCTCATGCTCACAGAAACCTTGACCAGAATTAAATGACAGGTCAGGATGCAGAATAAGAAGAGGAAATTGTTCCAGTTAAACATTTGCAAGGAGAAGAGGAAAGAGGTGAAGGCAACAGAAAAGATATGCCTGGCCTTAGGGCAAGCTTTTTATACTTCCATGAATATCACCCTGGGTTTGCTGAAAAATTGGCAAAGACCAATGGCAAAACCTCTGTTTTCCTTGAAAGCAAACCAGAGAAAAATAAAAGTTTTAGTGGGGAGAAAATTGTAACAATGTGGTTTGTAAAAGAGGAGATTGGACCCAGAGTTACCTCTTTCGCGAAAATTAAGAGACATATGAAAAAGAACCTGAATGAAATAAGAGAATAGCAAAGACACTCCAAAAAGAATCAAGACCCACGAAGAAGAATATCCAATAATTTCAACAGAAATACCAAAGAATGTTCCTTCTTCTCCAGGTGTCTATAGGTATCCCAATCCAAGCAGTAACTGTGAATAGGAACTCATGGAATATGCTGATGTTGATTTTCACATGTGTGTTAATTCCTACAGAGTCCTTGACCAACTGACATGAACTTGATTCTGAGGAGAATGTCAGTCAGGCGGGCTGCCCATGATTGAGCTCCTAACATTCACACAATTCAGTCCTAACTATCCACTAACTCATACTTTCTCTGTAAATTGGAAAATAAAGATAAAGGGCCTTAGTCACAGAACGTTTCTGTGAATCAGGCCCAACATGTTTTTCATGACTAAATATGTTGAAGGACAGTGTGACTTATTGACTCTCATAGAAACAGGGTCTCAGGCAACCTTGATATCTTAAGAAGGGTTCTATGTCATTTCATTGCAGGATGTTTTTTCGCTGGGGTTTTTACAGCAGATTTTTCAATGAAAAATCGAATTGTATCCCCCACCCACTTTTATTTGTTCTATGATCCTGAACACCCACACCCCAAATATATATTATTCCAAGCCCCCTAATAAATTCAATGAGTTTTTTTCATTCAAAAATTTGCAGTAAAAAAACCTGTGAAAAAACATCCCGCAATGAAATGACGTTATACCCTTGAGAAGTACCTAAATGCCTGAAATAAGGAATAGAGGACAATTCATGTATTACTGTTTAACCCTTGATGGGGAAATAACTAATTTTGATGGAAAAGAGATGCATAGATGGTTACTGAAGTTGAAATTAAAATAGGGGACACAGACTCATCCCTACAGTGATTTTCATGGCTCCACAGAGTAGACTTCTTTTACTGGGAAACAATGTACACTGGAGGATTTCACCTCTGATAGATTCCTTGCACCAGGTCTGCTGGACACAAATCCACTGCCAGATCAAATTAAAAAGAAGTGTCAACTATATCGGTTTCAATGGTACCTGCAATTTGACTGGGAAAAATCCTGACTGAGTGGAGATTCATTTCCAGAACACACAAGTCTCAGAATTCACTATCATATCTTTGAAGGAACACAATGGTAATGATAGGACTCCTACAGAACTGTTAACAATACATCTTCCTCTGAATAATGAGTGATTCTCAACTTTGGAGGGAAATGTACTTAAGTTCTATCCACAGCAGACCTGCAGTGAGGATCTAGGTCAACTGATTGATAACTCAGAAGATAAAATCAACAGCTTGACTCTAATACAAAGGACAGGCAAACATATGTGTCCCTATTTATTTCAATGAAGGTACAGAATCAGTTCTCTCCAAAGATTGTTGAACACAAGAAAGAAGTTTCTTCAGTGAAAGGTTGCTTAGGAAATTACCGAAGGATCAGAAATGTCCCATATTTAATCAAAGAGATAAATGAGAAACTGGACTTGAAACGATGGACTCAAAACACATGATTACTGGAGATCAAAATTGGAACCACAAATGTAAAAATCATTATTTTTGATTCGTAAGAGATCTCACTTCTGATTTTTGTATTGGTAATTATCAACTTTATTTAAATTTGAAACCAAAAATTATATTGAAATATACAAGTGAGAGCCAACAAAAAAAAATAACATAAATAACATATTCTTTAAAAAGATAAGTAAACATCAATTTAACTTTATAATCTCCCATCCAAAATCCCACCCCCACTGTCATGCCTGTGCCACTGGCGCACACATTGGCAACCATCATGGACTATTTGGAACTCATTTATCTTCATAATACTCTTTGAACAACCCCTATTCACACTTTGGTCTTTAATTTCCATTTGCACGACTTTGGTACTTTCTTATTTAATTCAGCTAACTACATGTACCATAATGCACCTTGCTACAGTTATCAATTCCTGGCTATTCCCATTCATCAGTATTGGAACCACAATCCCCAGAAGCCCGAGCGATCAGTGCTGCTTTCACCTTCTCAGGACCAGAGAGGGAGGAGGCAGATTGCCTTCAGGTGTGCTGCTCCAGGTGCTGCCAATTAGCTTGCCTCAGTACAGGGCAGGGCTGTATTTAAGCAGCTGCCTGCAGGAGCTCCGTCTCTTGCATTAAGAGTCCTTCCAGCACCTTTTGCCTTGAGCCACAATTTGAATGCTGTTCCTGTTGCCGTTTCACCCAGCTTCTGATTCCAGCGCTCCTTGCTGCCCTGCTCCGTGGGGCTTCCTGGCTTTCAGCCTGCTACACTCCGCTGCCTTCAGCCCTAGTCCCCTGGGCTCCCTCCCTCGCTGCCCTACTCCTCTGGGCTCCCTGCCTTGCAGCCTGCTATACTCCGCTGCCTTCAGCCCTAGTCCTCTGGGCTCCCTGCCTTGCAGCCTGCTACACTCCACTGCCTTCAGTCCTAGTCCTCTGGGCTCCCTGCCTCGCTGCCCTGCTCCTCTGGGCTCCCTGCCTTGCAGCCTGCTACACTCTGCTGCCTTCAGCCCTAGTCCTATGGGCTCCCTGCCTCGCTGCCCTGCTCCTCTGGGCTCCCTGCCTTGCAGCCTGATACACTCCACTGCCTTCAGCCCTAGTCCTCTGGGCTCCCTGCCTCGCTGCCCTGCTCCTCTGGGCTTGCTCCTTGCTGTCCTGCTCCTCTGGGCCCCCTGCCTTGCAGCCTACTACAGTTCTCTGCAGTCCTCAACAGTTTTTTTACCTTGAAAGTGTATGCATGTCTAATAACCAGCCATCAGTATGTAGTTTCTTCCTAGATTTCCACACTTCCATAATATGCTTTATCGCCATTAACAATGCCCTGTCAATCCGATCAGATGCATCACAAATTTCCACACTTCTTCCTTCAGCTGGGAGAAAGGCTACCGACATGAAAGTTTGACGAAATGACCTGCCCACCACCAAATCTATTCGATCCAATACATCCTTCCACAAGCTCAATACCCTAAGACCCCCCAGAGCATATGCAAATAAGTCCCTCTTGAACGATTGCACTTCCAACACAAATCTATATCCACCAAACCCCTCTCATTTTCACTGGCATCCAATAAATATGACCCAAAATTCGTTGGGGAATGTATCTCAAATTCAAATCCATTCTAGCTCTCACTGTCACCTTCCAAGCATTATCCCACACACTCACAGACAAATCCCTTCCCAGCTCTGTCACCCACTCTGTTTGCAGCTTCTCCCAAGAAACCTGCATACATTCCTGCAAAGGCATCAATTTGATATATGTAGAAACTACGGTCGGAAGAGCACCAAACAACTTACACACTTGGGGCTTGTCACTCAGTGATTCACTTAACATCTGTTGCCTCTCTGACATCAAATGTTCCAAAGACCTATATCTCTCAATCTCCCTATTACTCAATCCATATCCATTCACCAACTCCTCAAATGCAACCATTTTACACTCTTTCCACACATCCTCTATCTTCAAAATACCCTTATTAGCCCAACACCTCCAATGCATAATTTTGTTCCCAACCTGCAAACCCGGATTCAACCAAATAGAAGCAGAATCATAAAAAAATAAAACCTGACCAGACCCCTGAATCCATGAAACTAAGCAGACTTTGTAGCCACCAACGCCTCCAACTTCGTCCCGGAATTTGGTAGCCTCCCATAAGAATATAAGCAATCTATGGGAAAGGGATTCAACTTCTCCCTTTCATTCAGAAGCCAAATATTACATCTATTCATAATTGATTTGGATCTCATTAACAACAAAGTCTAGTCTAGAATCAGGGGGAAATGATGGACTTCAATGATCTAGAAATGGCACTTGGATCAGCTCAATTGCTGCCTTGTGCTGCGGAAATTCAAATTAGAGAAGAAGCTACTATTCCAGGAAATATACATTTCCAATACAGATCAGAATATGACGGCCCTTGTTTAATGAGGAAGCATTTTATTAATTTAAAGAACACACTTTAGCAAAGAGGGTTATCTCTACATCCAACTGCATAAGTGGATCTCAATTATGAAACCATATAAAAATGAGTTGATAGTAATTATCCCCAAAACATAATTCTACCCAAGATAACTACATTGGAGGGCTGTTGATTCAAGACACATGTTCATGTATTTTGCTAATCCCATCATTGGTCACATAACGGAGGATTGTTATAACAAAACCTATGGTAGCAGGCCAGAAAATATTTATACACGACAAAGAGGGAATTTTATGGCATATTCCATGTGCCCTTATGGAGTAGGGGATCATACTTGTGAGATACTGTATAAGATAGTATTCAGAGTCACCAGCAACTACCCAGACTGCAAGGAACCACCCATCCATGCAGACACCCTAAGTAGAGATCTCTCAACCTAATTAGAAGGTACCGCAGAGGTTGTTATCTCAAAAGTATTTCCAGACTTCCTTCAGATGGTTGAGGACCATATCAATATGGCTGATGACTGTGTGACAGAAGAGCAGAAGCAAAGCTAAAACAGGTATTTTTAGATTTTCATCAAATTATTACTGTTGATTGCTATGATTGTGGACATTCCTCCCTTCATTATACAACCATAACTATGGACGCTAATATGGCACCAGAATTTGTTAGATAATACTGGTTACCTCTAGCATACATGGACTTGCTCAAGGTGATTATTAAAAACTTGGAATCCTGCTCGATTATTGCAACAGTTCACAGTACCTTTAATAGCCCAGTACTAGGAATATTGAAACCCAATGGACAATGGACATTGTGTTCAGACTGAGAAGAATTGAATGAGAGGGTACACATGTCATCACAGCCTCTTCCTTATATTGAACAAGGCCTTTAACAGATTCGGGGTTCTAAGGTATAGACTGCCCTCGATTTCACTTATGGGCATTAGACTGTTTCGGTGCTACATGAACGCTAATAAACTTATTACCTTATGGGGGCAACAATAAGTCTTGGACTGGAACTCCCTTTGAGTATATGAATAGAGGAAATGAGTTCAATATATTCCTACTTAAAGCCATGCCTGATCTTGTGGAAAGAGGGAATTTGGCCTATGTGGTTGACGTGTTAATTAAGAGTAACACTATGGAAGAACACTTGCTGGCGATCCACCCTATATGTTAACCAAACTAATAAATGCAGGTGCAAATTTATCACTTCAGCAAGCACAGTGGTACAGCGCTAAATTAATGATAATGATGTGTTATTTATATAACACTTTTGCCAACGCTCTGTACATAGAACATATTTATATACAATATCATCCAACTGAAGTTGGTAATCATTTATAAACCTTAGAAGGATGGAAGGCTGGATTGGCCTTGCTGACATTTGAACCTGCAACCTCCAGATCACATACATCATAGCAGCAAGAGTTCAACCTGCTGAGCTATCGTATCATACATTCTCTAGAACATGAAATCAAAGCCGACGATCTCGATCTCCACAAAAAGAAGGCTGAAGCTCTAGTGAAATTGAAGAACTCTACAAATCTATGTGAATTATGAAGTCTCTCAAAATGGACCAATTACAGTAACACATTAATTGAGATTTACTCAGAGATCACTCAAACCTTGGTTCATCTATTGAAGAAAGTGGTTGTGTGGGAGTGGGGGAACTCTCAAACTGAGACTTTGAAACAGCTGAAAAGAAGTCTTTCTGAGGCTCTTTTCCCATTGGCTTGGCTTATCCCATTAAAATAATCACTTCTGAATGGAAACAGGATTTTCTGACACCTCTTTTACCATAATGTAATATCAGAAGCATGTCCAGGTTAATACACTGGTCTCATACGCAAGCAAAACTTTATCGCCAGTTGAGATAAAATAAAATGAAGGCAAGAAATCACTCCTGGCAATGGTATGGGCTTTGATGAACTACTGTTTGTTGATCCATGGAGAACATATTACAGATGAGGCCCCACAATATTTACAGAGTTACTGAATATGAACTGGGATAACTGATTTTGAATAACTTTAAATTGACAGCAGGAAATGTTGAAAACCTCAGTAAAAGACGTGCTGTATTCATGAAGAACTTTGCCTGGTGAACTGGAACTGAACATATGAAAAAATCAGAAAATACCAAAAGGTCCCAAATGTATCAAAACTATCAAAAGTCAAGTGAAGAAAATGAATCATCAGTTTTTCTTACATATTGTTTTATTTTTTTGTTTTCTTCACCCTAATCACTAGGGGCTAAGATACAGTAGGAGTATTTACCATTTTCATCTACATGTCTGGGGAATAGGAAATCTGCAATGATGAATAGATTGTTATGTAATTATATGTTTCAGTTTATTTTTACTGCTTATACATTTTGTTTAATATGCGGTATTCAGAGGAATGTTTATGTATGATACTCAGAACGTTTTATACGTATGTTATATGTATTTTAAACGTCAACCAGTTTAATCCTGAATGTATGATACAGATAGATTTTTAGGTGTTCTGATGTTGTCTTATTACCACTGTTGATGAATTATGGGCATGGTATTGAAAGGAATACCTAATCACAACATGTGTGTATGTCAGATATATATTTAAAGGTCACTGTTTTAATGTATGGTTTTAATTTGTATGTGTGTATGCTTTTATGGATGAAGCCAAAATAAAGTTTAAGTCTAATTCATGTATTTCTTTTTGCAACCCCTTTTGGATTATTGTACAAAGATAATACAAAGATAGTGATTGTAGTCAATATCTTATATTTTTAATATGTCAAAAAGCAATGGCTCTTTTGTATTGGATTTCATCACTATTGTGTTATTTTTACCCAAACATTGTGCTGACTGCAAGTTGACCAGAGGTTCACCTCAGAGCAAATTATCCCCCACCCTTGGGTGTATTTTCCAGGAGAATAGATTGCCGGTCAACCAGTAGCCAGAAAAGATCAGTTGAATAGATATGTTTTTTTAGTTTTTCTGGAATACTAAGAAGCGTGCGTCCAAGTGTAATGCTAATGGTAGAATATTCCAGGCTTGGGCCGCAATGACAGTGAAAGAACAGCCGAGACATCAGATTTCTTTGGCCCTAGTATCAGTCAGCAGACCACTTGAGTTTGAGCAAAGCCGTACAGATGGAGCTTAGGGTTTCATTTGTTCCATGAATAGGCCTGAACCTTGACATATATACATCTATGAGTCAGGGATAAGGCCTTAAAGCGTATTTGTGCTGATACAGGTAACCAGTGAAGTTGCTTCCTGGCATGAGAGATATGCTCTCTTTTACAGATGTTGCAGATAATACGCATGGCTTCATTTTGAACTACCTGCAATCTCGTAATGTTCTTATTACTTGCCCCAACCAACAGGGTGTTGCAATATTCTAGGTGGGTCTTAATGAGTACACTTACCAAAGTTATCTGGTTTTGAAAGGATAAGGGTGGTTTTGCATATCTCAACACCCTATGAAGATAATGGCCCTCATTACAACTCAGGCATTAAGGGTTTAACGGCGCCGTCGGCGCCGTTAACCCTTAACACCTGATTCACATTTTAACGCCTGCTTTTTGCAGGCGTTAAAATGCAAGGCGCTAAGCCACCTTGGTGCTAATTATGGCACTAAGCCACCTTGGTGCTAATTATGGGGCAAAAATGGGAATGGGGAAGGGGCCATTGGTGAATGGGGAATTACCGCCCCACTTACCTTGTAATGGATCGGTAATTCCGCCATCCACCATGGCGGAATCGTAACCTTAGCGGCATGGACCATGGTGCTAATAGCACCATGGTCCTCCGCCAAGGTTGTAGTGAGGGCCAATGTGTATTACCCACCACACCATCAACATGTGCATCTAAGTTCACTCAGGCATTCATATGTACCCTTAATGTTTTCACTTTTATCGTAATCTGGATACAACCATTTTCCGATGCTCATGTGGTTTTTTTCAGAGCCTAGTTTGGCTCTACATTGTGTTGAGCCGAAAATCATAAGTTCTGTCTTGCCTGGATTCAGGAACATCCAGTTCTAGCACATCCAACCTTTCACCATACCATAGATGCGATTAAGCTGGGCAGAATCCATCTTGTAATCTCCTCTCAGTTCCATGAGGATCTAAGGGTTGTCTGCATAAAGTTGGTAAGGAGATCACAGAGAGGCTTGAAATACAAGTTGAACAGCGTTGGAGAAAGTCATGCTCCCTGTGGGACTCCATTGTGTATTTGTCCAAAGTCTGAAGATGTTTCACCCCAGCTCACACAGGATTTCCTGTTACTTAGAAAGGACCTGATCCAATTTGATGCTTCTCTGGAACCTCCATCGAACGTGTATCGGCAATCCAGTAAGCAATTATGATCTAGCAAACCAAATGCGGGAGACAGATCTAAAAGTATTAGGAGCTGTGATTTGCTGATGTCCCTGATGTTGCGCATATGTATATGCAGATCTAATAGAGCACTTTCTGTGCCATGGAGTGCGTGGAAACCAAATTGATTTGGATGGAGAATAGTAACATTTTCCAGATGGTGTTGGAGCAGTAATGTAACAATTTTATTAATGATTTTGATTAGGAAAAGTGTGGTAGTGATGGGGTGCAGGTTGCTGGGGTCGTTTGGGCTAGGGCTGTTTTTTTGGCAAGGGAGTGAAATACTATGTATTTAATGATATCTGGGACATTTCCATGGATAAAGGAAGAATTAGAAAAGCGTGCTAAGAAGGGGCAAATATATTATAATTTAGTAGTATAAATTTAGGTGGAAATATTTCACCACGCATTGTTTTAAGAATCTTTTGCACTTCTCCTTCCAATATGTGTGAAAAAGAGAAATCATGGCACTGAAAGGCTCACTTTAGATAGTCAAAGGCAAATGGTGTAAGTCTTGCTTCAAGAATTTAGAGATCTTAGAGTGAGCTACTGTAATTTTACCTGCAAATACTTTTTGCATTACAGTTGTTCGGGCAGAAATTTTGGTTTCTCCAAGCTTCTGTAAATTTCCAATAATTTCCTTGAGTTGTTTTCTGCGGACTCAATTTCATTGTTATACAAGTTATTTTTGCCTCATAGGTTTGTTCCATATAGGCTTTTTGTACAAATTTCCAGGTTTCTTTATTCTCACTATTTGGATTTTTCTTCCAAATTTGTTCAAGCCGTCTCTTCCCAACTTTTACTTTGGCCAAGGCGGAAGTATACCAAGATTGTGGCCAGCCCGGTCTCTTATCACCTTAGGTTTTAAAGGCGCCACTCTGTCCAAGAAACACTCTAGTTTTGAATTATACGTGATTACAGAATTTCCTGTGGGTCAAAATCCTGAGTAAGGGACATTTTTTGCAGGATGTATGTTTACTGGGATGATATATATATATCCCATATATATATATATATATAGACGGTCAAGTGGCACAGCGAGTAGAGCGCTCGCTTTGACACCCGTGCAGAGCCTGTTAACAGGTTCGAATCCCGGCGGGGCCAAACTCAGCCTTTCATCCTTCCGAGGTCGATAAATGAGCACCACACACCGTGGGTAATAATAAGCAGCGCTCGGATACCTGAGGGTTTGTAGCGCTATATAAAAGCCTAATTATTATTATTATTATTATTATATACAACTCTCTTAGCTCAGTTCCTCGGTTCCTCTTGGTCACGTTTACTTCCTAGGTACCTTTTAAGCGCCAGTGGACTTTTAAAGTTTATTTAAAGATCAGTGCAGAATTTACCGAAGTTCAGAAAGTGTATTAACCATTGCCGGGGCCATTCCTCTAACCTTTTGATCTGCTGGTGTGGAGAGGACGTGTGTGAGGGGGCGAGAGGTGAGAGGCAAGAGCTACAAGAGCTAAAAGAGCTACGGGGAGGAGAGCTGCTGGTGTGTTGCCGGTGGGCTGCCTGCTGACTCGCGTGGACCCGAGTGAGCTATGTGACCCATGTAGAGGGCGCACCCAAAGTTGTACAAAAGGTGAAGCTTCTCTAGACTGTACTTGTGTACCAGTGTACCCATGGACCTCCGTGGTTGAGCTCCGTGAAAAAATTGTGACAATTGTGTGATGGAGTTGTGGAGTTAGTGGGAGGAAAGGCTTTGTGCTTCTGTGCTTCTTTGCTTTCACGTGTGTATTTTGCTGCTGCTGGAGCTACGTGTTTATTTTGCTGCTGGTGGTGCTTTAAGAACTGGTGAACTGTGGCCATCCCACCCCCGTAGCGGAGATAAGTGGAGTTAGCAGGAGTTGGCGAGAGGTGGTGAAGTGGTGGCTCGCTTTTGGAAATCATTAAAAGAATATGGAGAAATTGAGATCCTCCTCCCTGCACTCCGTGAAAACCCGGCAGCAGGTAAGGAGAGGTGTGGTGGGGTTGGAGCCTCTTGCTGATGACTGTGTGTTTCCACAAGGGAATGATTCAACCAACACAAGGATGAAAGGGATGTCATTGTTGCCCTTGATGGAATCAGCTCCGAGGGATGTTTTGATGCCCTTGAAAGATGGGGGGGCGCACATCCTGGGCTATTGGTGTTGGGGGCCGGGTCTCAGGCCAAGGTCCCAAAATCTCATGCATCCCCATGTTCCAGTGTCTTGGAAGCACCTTCGCCCCTCATGGAAGAAAATGGTGTGGAGAAGAGGATAGGAAGCCCGACTGGTGCGGCGCCTCTGGAGCTTGTTGCCCCTGCCCGCAGCATTAACTCATGTTTGCAACTAGTGGCCCTGAGTGTTAATCCATCAGGCTCTAGGGGAGCAAATAAGGAGCTGGTGAGTAAGCTGGCTAACGATCTCTCAGACCTCACGGTCAAGATTGCTAAACAAAAAAGACTTAGGCTCTCATCACGAGTTGGGCTGTAGGCCTTAAATGTGTTGGTAACGGTATTACCGTCGCATTTAAGGGCCGGCCCTATGACGAGTTGGGCGCTAAATCAGCTGTTTTACCTGCAGCTTTTTTCTGGAGGTGAAAATCCCTGTTTTCGGCGGTATTACAGCCCGCATTATTAGCACTGAAAATCCCCCATTGGATCCAACAGACCCTATCAAGAATGGGGATTTACCGTTAAGGCCCAACCCATGATCCGGTGGTAATACCACCGGGCCTGACGGTGCTAGGGCTATTACAGTCGGCAGTATTACAGCCAGGAATAAAGCCCAACTTGTGATGAGGCCCTAAGTCTGTCCAGGGTGAATTAATGCTTAATCCCTCCTGGAAGCGGAGGATCTGGTGGATAGAGAGGCTGACGCTACATTAGAGTCTGGCTCACCAAAGGAAGGGGAGTGCCATGCACTGTCTGAGGGGGATGATCCTATGAAAGCTGCCCCAGTGGGAGCGGTGGATACTCCTATTAACAGTTTCAATATACCCCCGGTGGAAAATAGCCCGCCGTATCGGAGGGAATTACGGCAGACTATCTCGGGGATTGAGGTTCCATCGGAGTCCTCTTCATCAGGGAGCATGTCTCCCGATTACTCCCCCAGGATTCATGAACAATGAGGAAGAAGAAAGAGAAGAGCCGCGGATGGTGCGCCCGTGGTGAACCTAATGCAACTGCAGCAATTTGTGATGTCCTCCTTGGCTATCTCCTTTGGGACTTTCATAAAGCTGTATGAGAATCTAAATGAGTCTATCCAAACCCAATCAGCCTTGATTGATGGACTCTTAGAAAAAATGCAAAACATGGAAGCTCTGGCAATCAGTGTTGACAAGAGACTCAATATGGAAGCAGAAACCTCGCTTATTTGGCAAAATAGACTATGCGACTTGGCTAGCCGTGAATCAGTGGACAAGTCCCTCATGATGGAAGTCCTCTTACAAGATTGTAAGTGGATGAGGGCTCAGATGAAAGGGTTGACCAGAATGTCATCTCCCATGAAAGTAAGTGCGGTTGAATCCTCTAGGAAAGAGCCAGCTGGGCCTGGCGGGCAGGAGCCAGTAGTAGATCTGATAGGGGCTAATGACATCTCTGTAGCGAAGAACGTCTCCTCTACAAAGAAGGATCCTAAGCCTGTGGGGATAATGGAAGAAGGCCCACTTTAGGATAGTCTGGAAAGTGCCGTGGGTGTGCCACAGGTGAAGCAAAAATCAAAAGTGGCAACAAAAATCCAAAAATATGCCATCTAATGCAAGAAAGAAGGCGAATGGCTCTTGCGCCTTCCAGAGGAATATTAGATCTCCTCCTATGCAACTTAGCCTCCTGGCTCATAATAAACCTAGGCAAGATCTTCCCCCCTATCAGACACCTCCACAGAGGAGCTGAGCCTGTTGGTAGAAGAACTTGAGAGAGCTGATGAGGATGCCCAATGGAAAGACGTTAGTAATAGGAATTAATGGAAGGCCTCTCTGAATTGAGGGACCCTGGGACGCATCTGGTGGACCAAGTGATAAAGTAAAAGTCCTCATGGGCTGCAGCCCCCGAAAAAAAGTCTGCCGCTGGGCCATAAAATGGAAGAAAAATTGAAGCCTGGTAAAGCATCAGCTCTTTCCAAAAAGGGTGTGAATAAGTTGGAAAAGGATTTGGGGATCTCCAAACACTTGAACAAAGAAGGATGGCCGTGCTTAGTGTCCCTTCTTAAACTAAGTAAAGATTGGACAAAGCCAGCCAAACACCCATTGATGAAATGGGTCTTGGCTTGAGGTCCTTGGAGGAAATGAGAAGAGGTAGTTTGGGGGCCAGAAATAGGAATAAATCAGCTAGATCCAGTACAAACAATGGCCCAGGCAAGAAACTGAGATGGGAGTTTGTCAGGAGGGGGGAGGATTGAAAAGCCCCAGTTGCCCCTGAAAAAGGAAGAATTGAGTCTGAAGGTTTGTTTGGAAAAGACAGAGCGCGACTCCAAGATGTTCTTGTTGAACAGGGGAAATGTTGTGCGGTTGGTTAATGCCATAACTCCGCACCTTAAATTTGTGACAAAGGATATTAAGATCATGAAGCTTGTTGAAGAAAAAAAGACAGACTGGATTATATTGCATCTCTCCTCCCAAGGTAAAAAGGATTCCTTGTTGGCACTTAGAGAAAAATTCTTACTCTTTGGATTTGAACTAACGGATTTTCATGCCCAATTGAAAATTAACTGGAAAATGACGACTTCAACAAGGTCTCAGACAACTGGACATCCAAATCGGGGGGGTTGAAAAGAGGAAAGAAAGTGGTAATGAAGGATCCAGGAAGCAATCTAAAGAAGTATACAGTTGTGAACCATGGAGAGTTGAAGGCTCTAACTTCTCCTACCGCTACAACATCCTGCTGGTCATGGCTAGTAGGGGCTCTGGGGTACCTTGGAGGGCGTTAGATTGTTAGGGAAAATAATTTGAACCAAATGAGGATAGGCTGCTGGATCACAAGATGGATTTGAAGCTTGTTTGGAGGTGGGATTCTGGCTCTGGATGATCTTGATATCCTCTTGTTCCAAGAAACATGGTTAAGGGAGCCCCTTCAATGTGATGGGTATGTGGTGTTCTTAAACCCGGCACAAAAAGGGCTGTTGGGCTGTCCATTTTATGGCCTTTTGATGATGATGAAGAACGACTTGGGATGGTCAGTGACGGACACAAAATGCCCCAATCCTTAATGTCCAGGCAATCTACCTAAAGAATGAACAGGATGGTGTGAACTTTTCTTGGGTATTGTTTAATGTTTATTGGTGAGTCAATATGGGGAAGGATTTTGATTTTACGAAGGCTATAACCAACTTGATTGTTGAGGCTGTTTGTGAGGTGGAAGGAGTTAAGATAGTGCTGCGTGGTGACCTCAATATTAAATTGTTGGATAAGACAGGGAAAGTGTGTGATAAGAAGGAATGGAAGGAAAGAGAGAAAGAATGGATGTTGAGCATGAAGCTGAGATAAATGCACTTGGTTAATGGTCAAATGGAGGGAGATATCCCTAGTCGCCCAACATGGAGGAGTGGTTCACTGACATCATGTATTGACTGCTGTTTTATCTCGAAAAATGTTAAGGAGATTATTGTGAAATTTGTGGTTAGTCCCCAGTCCATCAGTGATCATGACTTACTGACCGTATGTTTTGGGGGTGGAGGAGTTAGAGGTTTTAACGGATGTAATGGAAGAGGCTGAATTGAGGAGCTGTTGGCTTTGTCAAAGATTGAAAGATTATGAGGTCAGGAGGATTAATAGAGACTATAATAGACAATTGTTGATTGATCCCGGGAATACGGACTATAGCGGTCTCCTTAAAGAGTTTTCTAAGCCAGGTGTACGGAAAGGGGATTTGCCATGGTCAAAAAAGCATGACTATGACCAGGATCTAGTTACAAAAAGAAAAGGTATGCGCAGAGCATTGAGACAGATAAGGGAAGTCTCTGGTTCTGCTAAAAAAGAAAGGATTAGAAACATTCATCAGACCTATAAAAATTGATGCAGAAGCACACATTTGCATCTCCAGCAAGATGCTAAGGGTATGCTTCAAGCGGTCTGTAAGAAAGACTCCAGAGCTACATTGGAGTTAATCAACAATGGTGGTGTATTCCACCACGAGAAGTCTTTGATGATGGTGGCAGAGAGAGATTGGATCAACCACTACCAATCCTTGTTCTCTGACCCGGATGAGGGTCCGGCTACTCCTAAAGTCATAGGTAGGGGTGGATGGAATTTTGCTTTAGATGACCATGATGAAAGCCTTATGATTGGAAAACTGAGTGTTTCCTGCATGGCGGGACCCGATGGGATCTTGAATTATGAATTAAAAAATAACAAAGACTACTGGGCAAGTGTTGTGTTAACGATGTTTGGACAACTCATGACTAATAGATCTATACCTGAGTCTTAGAAGGATGCCTTAATTGTGCCCATTTTTAAAAAGAGCGATAGGACTGATCCTAAAATCTATCACCCTATCGCCCTTTTGGATGTGATGGGAAAGTTTTTTGCAACGCTTCTCCTGTGCGACTTGAAAAAATGGGCCGAAGGGAATGGAATTTTGGACCCCAGGCAAACGGGTTTTGTAAGAGGAGTGGGCACCTCCTTAAACCTCTTCTTATTGAATGTACTAAAAGAAAAGAGCTTGGAGAAGGGATCAACAAAGTTCTTGGCCTTCATGGACCTCGAACAGGCGTTCAATAGTGTTCTGAGGAGTCAATTGTGGGCAAAATTACGTATGTGGGGTTATCTGGTGGATCTGGTAGAAGCAATTGAAGCGCTTTATACCAACACTTTGGTTCAAATTAGGCTGTGTGTTAGGAGAACGTTATCTAGTAACATTTTCACCTATCGGGGCATGAAGCAGGGGTGTGCTCTTGACCCCTACTGTTTTGCCGATATATATCTGACTTGGGATTGTCTCAGGTGAATGTTCGTGCCTTTCCACCGACAAAAACAGAGCCCAGGTACCGTGGATTCTCTTTGCGGATGACCTGGTCTCCCTCGAATGTACTCCCATAGGACTTCAGCATCGTCTCCAAGCTTTTGAATTGTACCTTAAAAGCAATGGTATGAAAATGAATGCAAGGAAATCTAAGATTCTCCCGAAAAGAATGCAAGAAGGGTAAAGAAAGAGAAATTTACCTGGAGGTTGGGAGGAAACCCCTTAGAGACAGTGGACTCAATAGTCTACTTGGGGGTCACTGTCAATAGAAATGCTAATGAGGCTGCTCACTATAAATATCTATGGCAGAGAATGATTCCTTTGGTTAATCAGGGCAAGGTGCTCCACTGGAAATTTGGTAAATTCACATTAAGACTGATCGTTACCTTTTACAAGCAGAAGGTGGCACAGATTCTAATCTATGGAGCTGAGGCGGTTTTCCGCCTCTCATATGATGGTTGGGAGAAATTGGAGGGTCATTTTTGGCGTAAGATATTACATCTGCCAAATGATCTGCCAATGTGTACAATTAGGTTTGAATTGGGATCCAGTCTTTGGAGTCATTGGTAGCTTGGAAGACGGTATCACTATACAGGAAATGTGCCTTGGAGAGTGTTGAGAAACCGTTTAAGATCTTGGCATTGGATAATAGGGTGGTAAAATGACCATTTGAAGAATGGAGTAATAAGGTGGAAGCCCTTTTGTGGGACAAGGATGTATCTGTAAATGTGTTACTGTGTAATCCAATGAGTGTGAGAAAGAAGTTGTTGCTCAGAGATTGGACTACCACTTTAGATCAATGTGGTGGTCTAGGGTCCAGAGAATCACTGTCCATTGAGTGGGGGAGAGTTAATGAACTTCCAAAATGTATGATTAAATTCCCTTTGCCAAAATATTGTGACCTTCTTCTCAGGTGTCGTCTAAACATCCTACACACAAGAGAGATTTTGTTTAAGAGGAAACTGGCGGGGGTTGAAAATGCAAACGGTCGGTATTGTAAAAGTACCTGCCAAATGGAAACCTCAGAGCATCTTGTAATGAACTGTGAATCTCTGATTGAGACTCGAGCACTATTTCTAGATGAACTCTTATGGACGAAATCGCCTCTCACAAGTGGGGAATGGTGGAAGTGGATGTTAATTGGTAATCACCCCAGGTTGGTTATTGCTGTGATGAAAATGCTTGATGCTGTGCTATCCAATCCGAGGGGAAGTGGGAGGGAGGGAGGGGGATAATGGAATTTTGGCTGATTGATGCTGATTTTAACTGTCTAAAGGTCGGTCCTGACATATTCTTTGGGGAATTAGTGGAATGGATTTTGCTTTAGTTTGTGGATGGTATTTAGAATTGAAAGGCTAAAGGTTCATTTTTGGTGGAATGGATTTTGTTGTAGTTTGTGGATTTTTTTGGAACTGAATTGTTAAAGGTTTATTTTAAGTTAATGATTGTTTTATACATATTTGACTTTCAACCAATAAAACATTATTAAAAAAAAATATATACAACATTCAACAAAAAAAGTGATCAGACCAAGGGCAAACTCGGGTGTTCGTAATTTTAATGGACATGTTTTTTAAGTAACCCAATCTAGAATATTTGCTTCTGAGTGAGTAGGCCTCCTTAGCTCAAAGATTTCCCAGCCGGCAATTTATATAATTGGGAGGGAAATCTCCTATGGAATTATTGATAATCCAGGGAGAACATGACACCCCCATAGCCCACCTAAACCTAACCAGCCTTCCACTCAAACTCCCTACAGCACCATCCATAGTGTTGGATCAGTTTCTTTAAAACCAGCAAGGTAGGGAGGACTGAGATAAGGAAGAGGCCAACTGACTCACTAGGAGTCCTCAAGGTCAATACTGAGATGAAGAAGAGTCCAACTGACTCACTAGGAGTGCTCAAGATCATTATTGAGATGAGGAGGAGGTGCAGAAACATAAAGAGCATATCTGTGAATAATACCGAGCAGTCTAGACTTTGTTGACTTCCTATTGGCCAAGACAAAAGTGAAATAGAAGAGGGAAATACAAGCTCACGGAGAGAAGTTCCCTGGAGGAACATGGGAGCTGTGGAGCCAGCGGTCAGGAGCCGAGCAAAGCAACCAAGGACGGGACACTTTGCTTGTCAGCAGAGATACTCTGGAGAGCGCCAACATGATTGGGCTGTGTCAGGAAGCAGGAAGACAAAGCTCCAGCTGATCAAGAGAGCTGAATAGCGTCTGCCTGAGACGTGATGGCTGAAAACAGTCAGCGGTTACAGAGCTGGCACAGAACTCGAACATGGGAAAAGATCTCCGAATGGGGGAGAGAGACCCAGAATCAGCAGACAGAGACTGGTGGGCAACTGCTGAAGGGTTGGGAAACTAAGAGGCTTGTTGGGAATCCTGAGAGACTCTACAGCAGTGGAAAATATGTTGGGGACCCGCAGCCAATTATGAGTGTCTTACAGAACCATCTTCTTTGTGGCAGTCCCTGGAAACATGGAAGTCTAGGGCTGCCCAGATCAAGGGAGCAAGAAGCCAAAGGAGTCTCAGACCCAAAATAGAGAGAAGCCAATACCACAGGGGTCAGGGACCCGACAATAAGAATACCTGGTAGGATAGTGAATCGGGTATGAACTGTTAATAATCAGGAAAAGTCAAGAAGGTATTGGGATCCACACCCAATAATGAACTAGTTGCAAAACCGTTGTTATAGTCACAGTGCCTAGCAGGAAAGCGAACCAGGTAGGCTGTGAACACTGAGCACTGTCGAGAAGACCAGTGGAAGGGAGATACATCCCTTGGTGTTTGTGGACATTATACAAAGGAATCAAGAGGAGGGGGTCCTTCTCTGGACATTATGCACATACAAGACTCTTTCTTCTATGTGCCTTATTGGAACCTCAATCCAACAAATGTGTTTTAGGCTTTTTTATCTAGATCCCTTAAGAAGAACATTTCATGTTGAATCACCCAGAAGTTAACTTTCGGCTATACTCCCGAAGGAAGACACAATTTTTCTGAATCAAGAAGACCTATCCTTTTCTTTAGTTGTGTGGATAGTGTAAGGATCAGAAAGAGGTTTTTTTTTCACAGGACGGTAGACTCTTTAATTAGACTGACACTCTAACACACCCCAGTGTATTCTTTTTTGGAAGGGAAACACCTCTAAGAATTAGGATCAGATAGGGTTTTCTCTTTTATTTTACCATGATATGATATGATATGATATGATATGATATGATATGACAAGGCATTTATAACGCAAGGGATGGCTATCAATACAAATCTATAGCAGAAACATGTCTCCTGTGTGCCGGTCTCCTACTTCCACACCTTTACAATATTTGTATATATATTATGTGGCCTGCGGTAGCGGCCATGTAGTTATGGTTAAGTTGCTAAACTCATAGGAAGAGCGCTTTTTCGGTGTCTTATAACTTCACTCCCCTTTGCAAAAAAAAGAATATGGCCCACTCTGAATATATTTGCAAAGTTTGGTGAGGTTTGGTCAAGGGGGGAAAGTTGTAGGGGGGGTCCCAAAATTTATTTTTTTCCCATAGACTGAATGGAGAAAAAATTCTACTCACACCTACAGCCCAAACCGCTGGACCGATTTTCAACAAATCTGCGGCAGGCATGGCAGCTTGGTCCTTTAAGCGTGCTTTTGTAAATTTGGTGAAAATCTGTCCAGTAGTTTTTTTTTTAAATGGCCAAAAAGTGGGTCTCAAAAAATGGTGATATCTATGTCCGCTGCGCGGACACACTTCCCTGTTTGCTCCGTGGACCGGACACTGATTGGCTTAGAAGGCAACGCAGTGTCCACGGACATCTGACACAGCCATTGATTGGATGCTGAAAAGTGTGATGTGCATCAGATTTTTGGAAACGGCCGCCATCTTAAATCCGCGGACAGCGACCTTTGTCCGCGGACATTGCAGTAAAACATATTAAATTACACAACATTGCACTTGTCAAACTTATCAAATAATCTCTGGGGAGGTGAGGGGTGATGAGGATGGGAAGGGATATGGCTGCAAGAAGCAGAAAAACTGGTACTTTTCACCGTGAAAGTCTGCTAACCGTCCTGAGAATGTAGCGCACACCTCAGCATTACAGGGTTGGTGAAAAGCAGTTGAAAATTTTAATTGAAAAATTGTGCTTATTGATGCAACACTGCTCCAACGTTCACTCATGGACAGAAAACCAACATTTTCACAAATGTGAACATGGAACTTTAAAGGAGGAGCAGGAACACAAGAAAAAGTGGTTATTTCTATCTGCACCTGCACACAAAGCTCTTGAGAAGATCGTGTTTGATAAAACTCTATCAAGAGATCTGAAAGGACTCACATAATTCTATCACACAGGAGATTTGGAGATGTTCCACAATATGTGCCTAATGTACCGGCCCAGGTATATAGGGTATGGAATCTCGTACACTCCTTGCGTTATTAGCGCATAACAAGAACATAGTCTCACAACAATCACTGCTGGCCAATTTGGGATGCTTCGATACGAAATGGCCTTTGGAAAAAGAACCAAAAAGTGGGTAAGAACCAAAAAAGTGGGTGGTCAAGCTAATATGCCAGGAAATGGAATTCGATTTTGTGAAAGATCTGATTTTGACTGTGTTCGACTTGCATACTCATGGAATCGTTCGTGGTTTGGTTCCTAGGACACGAACATTGCCACAAAACATTTCAAACGTGCCCTGTCCACTGAAAGCAGAACTCGTGGAACAGTTTGCATCCCCGATACAAATGATTTTCAGCTATCTGTATGGTCAACAATTGTGATAATTTATACATGACCAATGGAAAACATATGTAACTTAAATTTCAAAGCTATCAAAAGTATAATTTGTCCAAATATACTGTACAAATAATTCTAGATGTACCCTGTTTGTCAATTTCTTTTGCAAGAGGTGCCCGTTTAAGCACTCCATATTACGTATATGGGAGGTGATTTTCAGATGGTGCGGGGGTAGGGTCTGAAGGTGCAAGGTCCCCAAAATACAAAATGTTGACAGGTGGATTATGAATTTCGAATGTTTTCATAAAATGCGTAAATCTCTGGACATTTTGCGCAGTATTGGTGTATGCAAGCTAACAATTTGTTTGTCTTTCCTAAATATTCCTAATGGTACAGTGGTGCATGCGGGAATCTATGCTGTGGGCCTCAAGGTCATTGCCTTGAGCTGCCTACTCCCTCGCGTCCTGCCGAGCTAATTTGTTGCTTCCATTTACGAAAAGCAAGCTAGGCATAAGCCCCTATTGTTTTGTGTCCTTGGAAATAAAGGGAGTTTTTGTAAGGAAAGGAAAGGAATGGGTGAGGTATTTAAAATTATCACACATGATCAGGGTCAGCTTTCGAAAACTGGACAAAGTAACATTTCATTTCATTTGATGAAAGATCATTGATCTGAACAGACACTCTGCGTTACGCCAAGAGAATGGAAATGCTGATTATTATGTAAGTTTTAATGCAGACAAATTTGTGCACAAAGGAGTCAAGGTTTCATTTTATGGCCTGTATGGATGGCAGGCTATCATTGCAATGGCTTGTTGGTTTTGGCAATTGGTGAGGAGACTCAGAAACCACTGGTGTGTACTTGTATTTGTCCCATGGCACATGGGCAGTCAGCACCGAAATGCATGAAGCCCACGTCAGCAGAAGCGCCAGCCCACGCAGGGGGTGCTAGAGGCACAGCTCACATAGCGGGCCGCCCCTCTGGCCGCCCCCTGCATGGCCTCGCCTCCTCTAGGGAGGACGCAGTCAGGGTGGCCTCCGGGGTCCGGCCGGAAACAGCCGGCACCCCGAGGGCTTAAATAGCCAGGGCTGAGAGAGCAAGTCCTCTCATCCAGCCCTGGCAGCCACTCTCCGTCTGGGGTCAACCGACAGGGCCGGCTGCAGTCGCAGGGGCACAGGTAGGACCCCCAGGGCAGGGCAGTGGGATAGGGGCACCGGCCAATGGGGTACCCCAAACAGCGGTGGTAATACCACCGGAAGGGATGCCTGTGGGTTCCCTGGGGTCCAATGGGTTGGTACAACCAGAAGGAGTACCAGTGACTTCCTTGGGTGCTAGGACATCCACGGGAAGCAGCGGGGTGGCATTGGTGACAATAGCCCCGGTACTGACCGGGATAAGTACATTGTCTTGGTACATTCATAAGCAAGTGAAAGAACGGATATGGGCTAAGGATTACTTTGACATATTTTCAATGCTGACATCTGAAAATGAGGGCCCAGATGTTAATATTTCAAAGGAGGAAGAGAAAAAGAGGCAAAAGAGGTACAGGCCAGAGGAAACCATTGATAACTGGTCAAAGGCCTTCTCTCTGTATGCTACAGTAATGATGCAGAAATTCCCAGAACAAGGGGATGGATTTATGGAATTACAGGGATACCATAGTGGCAGAGCATAAGACATACGCGACTTCGGGTTGGATTGATTACGACAGGGGTTTCAGGCATAAGATGGAAGATCTGCCCTCAATGTCTTGGGCTCAGAAGGACACAGAGGGTTGGTTCGTATTCATGGGTGGGCAGGAAAGGTCTAGCGAGCCAATCAGAGACACGACTAAAGCTTGGCAGGGTAAGTTCAGCGAGGTCAAGAGGGAAGCTTGGCAGCCCTTTCGGAACAGACAGAGGGGCAGGGGGAGGGATGGTGGAGCAGAATGAGGGCACGGGGGAGCGGCAGGGGCACCTCCGGGGGCGACACAGCCAGGGGCACGTGCAGGGGTTTTAATTCAGGGTACTGCCGCTTCGGGCGGGATTGCATATTTGCCCATGCCTGTGAGAAACGTAAGGGGCCCCACCCCACCTCTACCTGCTACCAAGGGTCCAGGGGCCGAGGTAAGAACACCCAATGAAGGGGTCTGGGGGAAGGGACCCTCATCTATAAGAATGACTACATTGCAAGGATGGCTAACGGATTACCCAAAAATTGGTGAAGGAAAGTTGATCTCCCAGGGTTTTAAGGAAGGGTTTAGGATCCCTTATGAAGGACCAATGACATCATGAGGGGCAAGGAATCTACCTTCAGCAGACAAACTACCAGGTATTGTGAGCGAGAAACTGGCCAAAGAAAAAGCATTGGGGAGAATAGCGGGTCCATTCAGGGTAGCTCCCCTTCCTAACTTCATTGTGTCCCCACTGGGGGTTGTCCCTAAAAAGGAAGAAGGGAAGTACAGGTTGATTCACCACCTGTGTTACCCAGAAGGTGATTCTGTGAATGATTGGCTGGACCCGGATTATTGCTCCGTTACATATGCTTCCTTTGACAAAGCAATGGAGCTAGTGGGCCAGATGGGAAGAAGGGCATTGTTGGCAAAGTTCGACATTGAATCCGCTTTCAGGCTCTTGCCAGTCCATCCTCATAGCTTTCATTTGTTGGGATTCAAATGGGAGGGCCAATTTTTCTTTGACAGGTGCATGCCAATGGGGTGTGCTGTTTCATGTGCCTTCTTTGAACAATTTAGCTCCTTTTTGGAATGGGCAGCAAAAGAAAAGGAACCAAAGGGGGCAATCAAGCATTACCTTGATGATTTTTTGTTCATTGGTAGAGAGGGTACTGGGGACTGCGGAGCTGCATTAGCGTCCTTCCAGGTGCTAATGACAGAATTGGGGATACCCCTAGCCAAAGAGAAAACACAAACCCCAGTCCATGTCCTCACATTTCTGGGCATAGAAATTGATACTTGCAAAGGCACATGCAGGTTACCAACAGAAAAGGTGGAGGGGCTTATGGAATTGATTTCCAGCATCCTAGCAAAAGAAAAGACAACTCTGGGTCAAGTACAACAGCTGCTTGGGAAACTCAACTTTGCAGCCAGGGTGGTACCGGCGGGAAGGGTGTTTGCCAGGAGGTTGGCAAGGGCCACAGCGGGGGTGACTAACAAACACCACCACATCAGGCTGAGCGCCGCACTCAAAGACGACCTAGTCATGTGGCAGAAGTTTCTGGAAGGTTTCAAAGGGTAAGCCTTTGGCGAGACGCATGGGTTATCTGCTGTACAAATGTACTCAGATGCCTCAGGAAAGGAGGGGTTTAGTGTGATCCTGGGCACACAGTGGTGTGCGCAGAGGTGGCCAACACAATGGAGGAAGAAGGGGAGGTTGGGGAACATCATGGCGCTAGAGCTGTTCCCAATCGTGATCGCCCTCCTGTTGTGGCCAGGTGAGTTGTGCAACAGGAGGGTTAGTTTTTGGTCAGACAACAAAGCAGTGGTCCAGGCCATCAACTTACAGTCCGCTTCATGCCCGGTGGTTCTGGGGCTGCTAAGGAAAGTTGTAGAAGTGTGCTTGTACCAGAATATTGAATTTAGGGCGAGACATGTACCAGGAATTGTGAATGTGGCTGCTGACGCTCTTTCTCGTTTTCAGTGGGAGAGATTCCGGAAGGCCCACCCAAGGGCACAGGAGAGGGGCACAGAGTTCATGCAGGAGTGGTGGCACCTGATGTCGTGGACCCGACGCTCTGGAATCTTGGGGAGCAGTCGCTCTCACCAGGAGTGTGGTCCAGGTATCAGAAAGGCTACAGTACGTTTGTAAGGTTGATGCAGGAGGAAGGGCACACAAACGTGGGTCTTACATCCCAGGTAGGGCGGTTTGTTGTGTGGGCACACAACCGGGGGCAGAGCAGGAGCTGGGTCACAAGACATTTAGCCTCTGTAGCATTCCATTCCAAATTGAAAGGAGAGGGGGACCCGACTAAGGAATTCTCAGTAAGGGCAGCAGTCAAAGGTTGGGGGAAACTGGAAGGGTGCAGGAAGGATGTCCGTAAGCCCATTAACTTTGAAGTACTGGGGAAGTTACTTGCGGAACTGGAAGGGGAATGCACAGATGGTTTTGAGCGCGGGCTCTTCAGGGCGGCATTCGCATTGGCATTCTTCGGGGCCCTCCAGGTTAGCGGATTGGTGGCAACAAGGAAGGGGGATGACTTGGGGCGGGCACTGGCTCCAGGGGATGTCACATTCACGGAGGATGGCCTAATGGTGAAGGTCAGGAGATCAAAGACCGATCAGGCCGGGAGGGGCTCCTCAATCAACTTGCGAAGGGCAGCGGAGCAGTCCAGCTGCCCCACTTGGCTACTGTCCCACTACGTGACAATGACAATGAGGCCAGCCGGTGGGAAGTACCTCTTAATACACAGGGACGGGTCTCCACTGACAATGTTCCAATTCCGGAAGGTGCTGGCCATGGCCTTAAAGAAGGCAGGGTGTCACGGGGAAGGATGGTCCACGCATGGTTTCCGGATAGGGACAGCAACTACAGCATTTCAAGTGGGGATGTACGGCTCAGCAATCCAGAGGTTGGGTAGATGGCAATCCGACAGGTATGGACTGTACATTCGCCCAGGGGGGCAGGGCAACCCAGCCCCTCCAGTGGAATAGGTCATGTCTCAAGGGGACAACAGAATGGGGGTGGGGAGGTTCTGGGGGGAAGAAGGGTAAAAGGTTTTTAACAACTATGCAATTTTTGATTTCTTACAGCAGGGAGTACCGTCTGGATAATTGGCCACTCGTTTATCAGCAGAGTGGAGAGATGCGCCCGCACGAAGCCGGTGTGGGGGGCCAATTTGGGTTTTCGGGACACCGAGTTGGTGTGGTTAGGTACCCCAGGCATGCGTTGGCACTCACTTATCCCCGCGCTGCGCAGACAGATCACCAGGAGCGCCCCCCCGAGGTTGTTGATAGTACACCTTGGGGGGAATGACCTTGCAGACTTGGGGAAGGGCAGATTAATGAGAGTAATGCAGGAGGGCATTAGGATCTTAGCAAGAATGCTGCCTGCAATGGAAATAGCTTGATCAGAGTTGATCCCAAGGAAGGTATGGCAGGGAGCAGACTCCAACGCTGCAATGGAAAGATCTCGGGGTGAACAAGAGCATGGAGCGCTTCATGAAGCAGGAAGGGCTGGTTTTTGTTAGACATCTGGAACTATGTGAAGGGAAGGCAATAGATTTTGCAGCAGATGGAGTGCATCTTTCAAAAAACGGGATGGGCCATTTCAACCTAGGACTATGGGGATTGATGGCAAGAACTGGGTGTAAATAGGGAGCAGGAAGATTAGCAGGAAGTGGAATTTGGTGTGGGGGCATTTGGGATCGCGGGGGGGCCACTCCAAAGCGTGGCGGAGTTACAAGGGTGGTCCTAGAGAAGGAGGCACGCTGCGGTCTGGTCCGTGAGCTACAACCACTGGCTGCTTCAGGCAGGATGGGGTGACATGGGTGTTAGGGACGGTTGGGACTCCTCAACAACCGATGCAGTGGCCTTATTCACTCCATACTCTCTGGAGGAATGACTGAACTGGCAGTGGAATCCAGGATGGGCCGTTCTCGCAAGAACGGAATTGTGTGAGATGGCTCACAGGCTTTTGGACATGGGACTTTTGTAAAGCGGGATTGGCGGAGCCACCCGGCTAAGGACCTTGGTTGGTGACAGGCAGTCATAAGACCTGAGCAGGGATGGGAGGGCCGCCCTCATAAGATGACTCCAAATTATGCGACCATATGTTTTTTCCAATAAAATGTTATATGTGTTTCCAACTTTCAGAACGTCTCTGACTCTATCATTTGGATAAGCAAGAGGGAGATGTTATGTATGTTACCAATATGATGTAAGGGGCCAAGGAGTAGGGGTTAGCCCCGCTATGTGTTTGCACAGGTTCCACCAACTCCCAATTCTAGGCTAATGTTACGTTAAAATGCTGTCTATGTGTCTTTCGAATTCTTTAGTCAACTTCTGCATCAGCCTCAAAATTGCGAGCGAAACACCCTGCATAGCACTAACCTCTCAATCACATCGTTGACTTCAATATTGCATGTTGTTTTCTGTGTTTCTCGTTTGTGTTCATCCTTACTTTTCACACGGTGCATAAGTAATGGATCGATTAGAATAGATTTAAGAATGATACTGAGACACATTTCTGTTATGTTTTCTAAACAGCTACATCCTGCCCTACTGCAAATGTCATAATTTCCAGATACCAATTGATGGATTGTTCATCCTGCCGTTGATGATACACCTCAATGGTTGGATGAGCATAACGCTGTTTTGGGATGATCGCCCCGGGCCCATGTGTTCTTTTGCGGTACCGGCAATAAGGAGTACCTTGACATCGTTTAAGGTGGTCTAGCAACAAGCTGATGCCGAAGCTTTGCGAATCACAGTGCCTCCATCCAATGAGCTTATATACAAAGGAACACTGTGTGACTCACGATAAACATGTGTGTATCGAGAACAAAGAAAGACATTTTCGTTGAATATGGAAATCGGCGGATGTTATCGGAGCGTTTATTGTGAAATAAAAGCACATTGTAAATTGCAGAGTATTGCGGTTTCGTTTAAAGATAGTGGGCCTCATCACGACCCAGGCGGTAAGTTACCGCCTGGGCCGTGACTTTACCACCATGGCGTAAACTACGTTTACGCCATGGTGGTTGGCGGACTTACCGCCCCATTCGGACCTTGGCGGGGCGGTAAGTCCCCAATCCCCATTTATCTTTCCCCATTCCCATTTTTGCCCCATAGGGCATAATGGGAGTGGGGAAGGCGTTAATTACGCCACCGTAAATTACGGTGGCATAATTAACTCCATGGTCCCTTAGCGCCATGGATTTTAACACCTGCTAAAAGCAGGTGTTAAATTCGCCATGGCGCTAAGGGACCTCGTACTCAGGCGGTAAGGGTCGGCGCTGTTTACGGCGCCGTAAACCCCGTACCGCCTGGGTCGTGATGAGGTCCAGTGTTTTGTATTCAGAATTGGGACACACTGTGCTGTGAAAGGATGTGTGTTGATATTCCGGGCTCTGCGTCACCTGACGTCTGGACGTTGGTGATGATTGCCTGTGTTTGTCTACGCATAGTGGCGTCATGGATATAGGCGGACAATATCGCTAGGAATGGTGATGTCAGCTTCAGGGGCAGAGACTAGGATTTAGTGCCGAAAGGGCACTTGAGGTTAGGGCGATGCAGCAACGGATAAGATTAGCACAAAATGGCCATGCCCTGCTGCCTGATTTCGCATATGTAAAAGGGAGGAAAACCACAGTAAGGTGCATAGGAAAAGTTTTTATGATCGATCAACGTATGCTTAAATACACATGCCCGAAAGCTTGGGACAATAATATTTTTGAGCAGAGTACTTGTTTAATGAAACTGCATGAAATTTTGAATTTTATTACTGACAGACTTCTAAATGAGTTTGCACAGTTTGCTGGGATTCTGTGAAGAGGGGGCAAAATTAGAGGGGGGTAGCAAAATAATTCAAATGCTTACAAATTAGGTGTCATTGGAGGAATCTACAATTCATTTGGCAAACTAATAACAGATCTATATATAAATGTTTTTGCGAAGTTTGGTGGGATTTTGTCAAGAGGGGGAAAAATTAGAGGGGTGGTCCAAAAATAATGTAAAGGCTTATGAATCAGGTACCATTTTTACAAATCTTTACTTACTTTGGTGAGTTGATAATAGATCTAGATATAAATGTTTTTGCAAAGTTTGGTGGGATTTTGCCAAGCAAGGGTAAAATTAGAGGGGTGTCCAAAAATATTGTAAAGGCTTATACACGTGCTGCCATTTGACAAATCTACACAAAGGTTTGCAAAAAGATCATAGATCTAGATATATATGTTTTTGTAAAGCCAGAATGGATTTTGTTAAGTGGGGGCTAGGTTAAATGACTATTGGGTGTGCATATATTTGACACTTTTGAAAAAATTAAAAGTGGGTTTATTTCCAGCAAACTTGTGTAAGGAACATTGGCAAGGACCTGAAAGCATGGTTTTGCAAATGTGCATGTGTTTTATTTTTTGATGAGTGTCACAATGTAGGCACAAACATAAGTGATATACCTTTGGTGAATGAGGTGTAGCCTATGACATTGGGCAATGGCCAGATTGTTCGGGTCATGGAATAAGGTCATGATCCGGACAATCTGGCTACTGGCCATGACCACGAGGGACAACACATGGGGTTAAAATGGCCATGTCCACTTGGGACTGGCTTTGTGGTGAAGTTATTAGACATTGGGGTAGGTTTGAAAGGGAAGAAAAATGAGATTGTGCTAATATGGTCATAGGGTTCTCTTTTTGCCTTTTGCAGGCTGCCATGTAAAGGGAAGAGGGGCCCTGTACTGAACCCCACCTTCCCTTTCCATGGTGGCCATCTCGGAAAAATCTTTGTTTTAGCACCGTGGGTCTCCGCTTTGGGATTCTAGGGTGCTAATGGCCTTTTCCCCCATTGCAGGGTCTGGAATGGGGGATAATGGTCCAGAGAACTTCTTATCCACCCTCACTTCACTTGGGCTGATAACTTGGGCTGTCAGGCCGGTATCCTCCGTTGCAGTCCCTGGAACGTGGGATAAACGCCACAATATTTCGATTAGCATAACACAAAATGCAAATGGAAATGTTGGAAAATCTTATTGAGTGTATGTACTTTACTGAGAAATGTAAAGTAGATGGAATCTTTTTTAGCTCTATTTTTTAACTGTGAAAGGTGGCTCCTAAAGGAAGATTTATTTTATTGTTTTGGGAAGTATTTTGGGTTTTTTTTGCAGGAGAGCTTAGAACGAAAGGTGGGGAGGTAAATGAGGGAAGAGGCCCCAAACACTAATATGGAGGGGCATGTGGACAGGAGAAAATGTTGCGTGTGTGTTATTTCTAAGGTAGGGAGCAGTGTTTCTCATGCTCCTTGATAACAGCAGTGGTGGTGTCTGTGGGGGAGGAGGGATGGCATTAGCTGATTCGATTGTAAGATAAATAGCAGTTTTTCTAAAGGTATGTACTGTGTCCTAGATTGTTAATGGATGAGTAGGAATAGGTGTTGGAGCTGTGCAAAAGAGATTTTTAAGTTGAAAGTTCCTAGATCAGTAGCAAATGCAGTTCCGAACTGTCTGTGAAGTACGTATCTTATCGTGAAGTGCAGACAGGTTCTCGGACACGTCATCATGCCGCGGCCATTGTATGGTCATGTGGCACTGTCCGAAAGTTTAGCAATGAAGTCAGATGTTCGTAGATGTCTACGGATGCAAAACTGGTTGAAATTGTTGCAAAAAGTGTTTAGAAGTGTTAAAAATGTTTCTAGAAGGTGGGAAATGGAAAAGTTTTAAGATGTCAATATGTAAAATGGACAAAAAAATATTGTTATATTGGGTAAGTATGATATTAGTAAGTTGTAGGAAAATAGCATGCACTGGTAAAAAGCCATGGAATTCAATGAATAAAGTTATGGTTAAGTTGCACTAATAAAAACCTATGAAATTCAACGAAAAAACGTTGCAAGGGAATGTTATGGTTAAGTTGCAGTAATAAAAACCTATGAAATTCCATGAAAAAACTTTGTTAAGGGGACGTTGTGGTTAAGTTGCAGTAATAAAAAGCTATGAAATTCAATGCAATTCGTTGTTAAGGGGATGTTATTTGTAAGGTGTGTTAGGAAAGATTTCGTAATTGTAGGGAATTTTCCTTCCATGTGGCAACCCCTAAACTTTTTGCTATTGTTTTTAACCTTGTTCTTGACTTTGCCAGAGAAGTACAGCCTTCTGCCGCACTTCTCTGGGCTTTCGCTCCTTTCTTACGGGGAAACTGACATGCCCTTAAGACAGTCAGTACCGGGGAACGTGGTTTCCCGTAGTTTCTTTTATCGTGTCGCAGCTTTAGTGCAACAAGACACAAGAGGGCACTGTAAGCTAAGTTACAGCTCTCTTGGGTCTCTAGCCTTCTACAGACCCTAGATACTCTTTTAGGATGGTATTTGATCGGTGCAAGTCATTCAGGGACTGGAATGGTGGCAGCGATCGTTTTGTTTATTTTGAGCTCCTTTTGGCGTTCTGAGCACGTTTTTGCACTGAACCCAAAATGGTGGCCTGGCTCCCAAAATGGCCAGGCCGCGAGGCTCCTTTGTCCTGTCCACTGTCCGTCTTGCTCCCTTCACCTTCCCCAGGTCCGGCGACCCGGGGCCTTCCTTATTTGGGCATGTACTTTCCCGCAAAACGTGGTTGCTTTTGCGGGCTTCTACATGTCGTTTGTGTGCCTCCAGGGTGTGGGCTGGGATGTCTGGTCCCAATACACATCCTGGGTGCCAGAGAGTCTAGGGTGGTGTGAATGCCTGGGACCACCGTGGTCCGTGATTGGTCCACGTATGGTATGTGTTGATGAGCGGATCTCCCATTGGCTCCCCTCCGTTTTGGCGCGAAGGGAACCGTGGATAAGAGGGGGCTAGAAACACCACTACCATGTCGATCTCCTGAGTTCTCACGAACGAAGGAATACAGGAGCCAAGTATCCTGCAACTACGAGGCTGGACCGAGGAATCGCTGGTGACCCGCTGAAGGAATCCTCCTTTGCACTGCTGTCGTCCGGAGAGCCCCTGTCCTCCTTTGATCGAACCAGAAGGCCTGTACTGGTGCTTCGACCTTTGGAATAGCAGGAACAGCTATTCCCGGCATCTTCAACCATCTCCTGCCAAGTAAGCCTTCGGAAGCGTCTCTGGGCCATCCAGTTGACTGACCAGCTTACAAGGGAGTTTGGCTCTGCAACCGCCGCCAGGTTGTGTTGTATTGCGAGTCCTTGTCCCTCTCCCACGCTTCGTACGCTTGGCGTTCCCAGGTCTGAAGGGAGGAGGGTTCATTTGGCTCGAATACACACGGCCGCTCCGTTGTCCTGTGCGGCAACAAAACTGTGCCGGTTTCGTCGATTGGGACGTCTTTTTGCTCTACACGACTACAAAGCGTTTCCTGCTCTTCTGAACCTGCCAGCTGCTGAAACAATCGTGGAGAAGCCTGGGTCTGCTTGCTTCGGGGACCAGTGAGTAGTATATCTAGGATCTGGTCGCCCTCCTGCAGTATCCCATTGCTTTTCCCTGCTGTGTAAAAACAGCACCCTTTTGCCGCGCTCGCGCTCTGCTTCTACCCGCTGTGGAGGCTGCGCTTGAGTTGCGGAACCTGTTCTTCTTCTGCTGTGCACTAACGTGAACCGCCTGACTTCCTCCGAAGAGCTTCCCCTTGTGCCCGTCGGCACTGGCGTGGCAGGTACTTTGAGCACAAGGCTCCACTCTTCGCAGGGCTCGGACTTCCATCTAGTTAGGTGCCTATGAAGGCGAACTGAGTCAAAAGCATTATCGCACTGCCTGTTTTCCTTCCCTGGCAGGTGGACTACATATTTCGTGCTTTAAACGCTTGCGACTGTGTATTTGTATATATATTGTGTTGATATGGTATGTGTTGGTTTAATATTGTGATATTGTGATTTTCTCGCTATGGTCGTTGTTTTAAAGGCCTTAAAATAAATGTGTTTATATTTTTGATATAACAACTGTTTGGAGTAGTTTGTAAGCGCTCTTGCTTTGTGTGCTCACTGCGGGCTTTCAGTCACCCTCACCCCTCTTGAGACCTAGTCTTGACCGCCGCGATCGCTACCTTGATTGGTCTGGCTTGTCCAGAGGTTACCCTGTTCCAAGTAATTAGGTTGGCCTTCTGAACTTCTGCGCCACCAGGACAGAGTTCAGAAATCCGTCTTAACAAATTGGTGTACAGCGGTGGGATACGACTGAAGGTATCCAGTGTTGCGCTCGAACTAAGGCATTTCAGGTTATTCCAAACAGTACACATAGTGAATTGTTATAGTATAACTTTAAAAAGGCCATAGTCCTATCAAACAGTATGGAAACAAGTACGTTGTTAACTTTAAATGCTTCCAAATCAGAAACGCTGAAAAAGATGTGTGCGGAGAGAGGTGTTTCCTCTCAAGGCACGAAATTGGAAATGATCCAAAGAATCGTGGCGTGGCAAGAAGCGCAGCTTGACGCTATTACTTCTGAGGACAGTGCGGAAGGTGGTGGGGCTGCTCTCACTGGTGGAACCGACGGTTCTGCCGCCGCACTGTTCCACCGCGACCACGAGGACAGGGAGGACGAGCTGTCTAATGTTTCCTCTGCCAGTGCTGATGGGGAGGCTATGCTTGAATTCAAGAAGCAAGAGCTGCGGTTTAGGCAGCAGGAGCTTGAATTCAGCATAGCCAAACTAAAAATCGAACAGGCAGAAAAACAAAAAGACAGGGATCACCAGTTGGAACTGGCCAAGCTTCAGGTTGCAAATGGATCCAAGGGTCCTGGACATGGGTCTGGGGCCTCCTCTCATCCACGGTTTCCAAAAGATCTGCTCAGTGTGTATGAAGAGAGGAATGACATTATGGACTGGCTGAATGCGTTTGAGTATGCATGCGAGGTCCAGGAAGTTGACAATGCTGATAAGATTGCGTGGTTGCTCAGTAGACTGCCCCATTCTGGCTGTAGTGCCATTATGGAAATGTTGAAGGCTGAGCGGGCTGATTTCGCAATGTTAAAGCAGACTCTCATTTTAAAGTTTGGGAAGACTCCGGCCCAATATTTAAAGCGTTTTCGAGAGTATAAGAAAAAGGAAGGTGGTACTTGGGTATCTTATGTCGCTGAATCTTTGAAAAACTTAACTGGCTGGGTCGAAGGCTATAAGGTTTCTACCTTCGACGGCATGATAAATCTTGTCATGCTGGAACACATTTTTGCTTCTTCTTCCCCGGAGCTTAAGCAGCATTTGGCCGATTCGAAGGAGATAGATCCTAAGAAGCTGGCCATTGCAGCAGACTTATGGGTGTCACATCGAGTGTCCCATAAGGACAAAACTCATCCTGGTAAGCAGGAGGAGGGGAAAAAGTCCAAAGATATGGAGGGTGGGGAATCTGCTAAATCTTCTTCCCAAAAGGGCCACAAAAAGAAAATCAAGGGTAAGACACAAGAGAACTCACAGGGTAGTGGAGGTGCGCCTCCGAAACAGAACTCTGGTTACAATAAGCCTCCCTACGTAAACAGACCCACTGGGGCTTGTTTTTCTTGTGGAGCAACTGACCATGTGAAGGGGGATCCCCGTTGTAAGGTTAGACCTTTGGGGGTCCACTCCGCTAATCTGGCCTTCTCCTCCTACGAGGAAGAAGAGATTACAGGAGCATCCTTCTCCTCGGACTCATTTCCCAGCGGAATAGAGGCCGAGGTAGTTTTAGTGTCCCTGGGTTCCTGGGAGCCTAAAGTCGCAGAGGCGTATGCTAGGATTCCGGATAATACCAAGCACTACTTTAAAGACTGTGTGCTGATCAATGGAGTGGATACTCCAGCTCTTAGGGATAGTGGGTGCAGTCGAACTGTAGTGGATTCTACCTTGGTAGACTCAGAGGAAGTTGCCAGAGCTACTCTGATGCCCACTAAGTTGGCTGACGGCCCCCTCCGTATGTTTCCCGTGATCCCTGTTAATCTTACTTTAAATGGTACAGCAGTCAGGATTCCAGTGAGCATTCAGAGAAACGTCCCGGGAAAGGTCTTGTTGGGTAATGATCTCAGAGCTTTAGGGCTCGTAGGAGACACTGCCGAAAGACCCTACACACGGTCTCAAGCACGGGCAGCATTGGCCAAGTCCAATACGCCGCCCCAGCCAAAGGGGAAACCCAAGGCGAAAGGAGTCTACAAGTCAAGACGAGGGAAAGAGAATATTCCCCCGAGCTCGCCTACCACTGCGGTGGAGGAAGTTGGTCAATCGCCCGGGCCTGACGAGGATGTGGCGATGCCTGAAGTATTCGACCCCAACGACCATCCGGAACTAAAAGACTTGTTAGTTGAAGGAGGTCCTGATAGGGACGAATTCAGTAAAGGCCAACGTGAGTGCCCATCTCTGGAAGGCCTAAGGAGACAGGCCTGCTCCCAGCTTGAGGGTGAACCTCCTGGGAAGCATAGGATTTATTGGGAAGGTGGACTCCTGTATAGTGAGCCCACAGAGTCTACAGAAGGAGACCATAGGAGGTTGGTGGTTCCCCTTGCTGTTAGGCCCTTCCTCCTGCAGTTGGCGCATGAAGTTCCCCTTGCTGGTCACCTCGGTATGAGGAAGACCAAGCAAAGGTTATCCATGCACTTCTACTGGCCCAAGATGGGGGAGCAAGTAGAAAGTCACTGCAGGAGTTGTGCCGCCTGCCAGTTGTCTGGTAAGGTTGGCGCGACAATCCAGGCTCCGTTGGTACCGCTCCCAGTAGTGGGGGTACCATTTGAAAGGGTAGGGATCGACATGGTTGGTCCCCTTGACCCGCAAACATCCTCAGGCAATAGGTTTATCCTGGTGCTGGTCGACCATGCAACCCGGTATCCTGAGGCCGTCCCATTTACAACTGTAACTGCCAAGCCAGCCAGTTGCAGAAGCTTTACTCGGCATGTTTACTAGGGTTGGCTTCCCTAAAGAAGTTGTGCCGGATGATGGCAGCAACTTTATGTCGAAGTATAGGCAGGCTATGTGGATAGAATGTAGGGTCACCTACAGGTTCTCTTCTGCATACCACCCCCAAGCCAATGGTCTGGGGGGGCGTTTTAACAGGACGTTAAAGAGCATGATTGGGGCTCTGGAGGAGCCTCAGAGAAGAAAATGGGATCTTCTGGTTTCATGCTTACTGTTTGCCTACCGAGAGGTACCACAGGAGGGTGTTGGCTTCAGCCCCTTCGAACTTCTGTTCGGTCATCCCGTACGGGGACCCTTAGCCATCGTCAAGGAGGGATGGGAGATGCCCACTCCCCCTGTTACTACCAATGTAGTTGATTATGTGCTAGGGCTCAGAAAACGGATGGTACTTCTGATGGGCTTGACTAGTGATAAATTGAAGGCAGGGCAAGCGCTGGTGAAACATTGGTACGACCAGAAAGCTTCCCTCATCAACTTTACACTTGGTCAGCAAGTCCTGATCATGAATCTCATAAGGCCTCGAGCTTTACAGGATAAATGGTCAGGTCCTTGCCCAGTGGTGGAGCCCCTGGGTGAGGTTAACTATTCAGTGGACCTTGGAAGGCCTGGACAGGCTCCACAAGTGTTTCACGTGAATAGGCTGAAGGCTTTCGTCCCAAGCGGCGAAATCGCAGCACTGCTATTGGCTTCAGACGTTGCGGGAGAGGAGTCTGAACCTCTCCCCGACCTGTTCCCAAGCAGTCCTTCAGATAGCTCTTTTGAGGGTGTCCGAGTGGCCCCTCACCAAAATGGACAAGGCTCAGTGGTTTACCTTGGACATGAAGTAGGTGGAGGGAGGAGACAGCCTCTACTCAGTCAGGTACAAGCAGTACAAGACTGGCCTACCCCCACTACGCCAACCCACGTGAGAGCCTTTTTAGGACTCACGGGGTATTACCGCAATTTTGTGGCAGACTATGGTACCATAGCTGCTCCTCTGACTGCCCTCACAACTCCGAAGAAACCCAAGAAGGTAACTTGGACCGACGAGTGTGAGAAGGCCTTCAATGGCTTAAAAGACTCCTTGTGCCAGGCCCCTGTGCTCAGGGCCCCTGATTATCAAAGACCTTTTATCGTGCAGACGGATGCCTCTGACACTGGGATAGGAGCTGTACTATCACAAGTAGATGAGAAGGGTAAGGAACACCCTATCGGTTTTATTAGTCGCCAGCTTAAGGACAGAGAGCTCAGGTGGTCCACGATAGAGAAAGAATGTTTCTCTGTTGTGTGGGCCCTAAGGAAGCTGAGGCCCTACCTCTATGGGACCCACTTCACTGTGCAGACTGACCATAAGCCGTTGCCGTTAAAGTGGCTAATGAACATGAAGGGGGAGAATCCAAAGTTGCTTAGGTGGTCCATAAGTCTTCAAGGCTTCGACTTCACTATTGAGCATAGGCCAGGTGTCCAACATAGCAATGCTGATGGGTTGTCCAGAATGTTTAACCGACCTGAACAAGAGACTCATCCAGGGGTGGATTAGTTCCCCCTGTCCATAGTCTGGGAGGGGCGAGTGTTAGGAAAGATTTCGTAATTGTAGGGAATTTTCCTTCCATGTGGCAACCCCTAAACTTTTTGCTATTGTTTTTAACCTTGTTCTTGACTTTGCCAGAGAAGTACAGCCTTCTGCCGCACTTCTCTGGGCTTTCGCTCCTTTCTTACGGGGAAACTGACATGCCCTTAAGACAGTCAGTACCGGGGAACGTGGTTTCCCGTAGTTTCTTTTATCGTGTCGCAGCTTTAGTGCAACACGACACAAGAGGGCACTGTAAGCTAAGTTACAGCTCTCTTGGGTCTCTAGCCTTCTACAGACCCTAGATACTCTTTTAGGATGGTATTTGATCGGTGCAAGTCATTCAGGGACTGGAATGGTGGCAGCGATCGTTTTGTTTATTTTGAGCTCCTTTTGGCGTTCTGAGCACGTTTTTTCACTGAACCCAAAATGGTGGCCTGGCTCCCAAAATGGCCAGGCCGCGAGGCTCCTTTGTCCTGTCCACTGTCCGTCTTGCTCCCTTCACCTTCCCCAGGTCCGGCGACCCGGGGCCTTCCTTATTTGGGCATGTACTTTCCCGCGAAACGTGGTTGCTTTCGCGGGCTTCTACATGTCGTTTGTGTGCCTCCAGGGTGTGGGCTGGGATGTCTGGTCCCAATACACATCCTGGGTGCCAGAGAGTCTAGGGTGGTGTGAATGCCTGGGACCACCGTGGTCCGTGATTGGTCCACGTATGGTATGTGTTGATGAGCGGATCTCCCATTGGCTCCCCTCCGTTTTGGCGCGAAGGGAACCGTGGATAAGAGGGGGCTAGAAACACCACTACCATGTCGATCTCCTGAGTTCTCACGAACGAAGGAATACAGGAGCCAAGTATCCTGCAACTACGAGGCTGGACCGAGGAATCGCTGGTGACCCGCTGAAGGAATCCTCCTTTGCACTGCTGTCGTCCGGAGAGCCCCTGTCCTCCTTTGATCGAACCAGAAGGCCTGTACTGGTGCTTCGACCTTTGGAATAGCAGGAACAGCTATTCCCGGCATCTTCAACCATCTCCTGCCAAGTAAGCCTTCGGAAGCGTCTCTGGGCCATCCAGTTGACTGACCAGCTTACAAAGGAGTTTGGCTCTGCAACCGCCGCCAGGTTGTGTTGTATTGCGAGTCCTTGTCCCTCTCCCACGCTTCGTGCGCTTGGCGTTCCCAGGTCTGAAGGGAGGAGGGTTCATTTGGCTCGAATACACACGGCCGCTCCGTTGTCCTGTGCGGCAACAAAACTGTGCCGGTTTCGTCGATTGGGACGTCTTTTTGCTCTACACGACTACAAAGCGTTTCCTGCTCTTCTGAACCTGCCAGCTGCTGAAACAATCGTGGAGAAGCCTGGGTCTGCTTGCTTCGGGGACCGGTGAGTAGTATATCTAGGATCTGGTCGCCCTCCTGCAGTATCCCATTGCTTTTCCCTGCTGTGTAAAAACAGCACCCTTTTGCCGCGCTCGCGCTCTGCTTCTACCCGCTGTGGAGGCTGCGCTTGAGTTGCGGAACCTGTTCTTCTTCTGCTGTGCACTAACGTGAACCGCCTGACTTCCTCCGAAGAGCTTCCCCTTGTGCCCGTCGGCACTGGCGTGGCAGGTACTTTGAGCACAAGGCTCCACTCTTCGCAGGGCTCGGACTTCCATCTACTTAGGTGCCTATGAAGGTGAACTGAGTCGAAAGCATTATCGCACTGCCTGTTTTCCTTCCCTGGCAGGTGGACTACATATTTCGTGCTTTAAACGCTTGCGACTGTGTATTTGTATATATATTGTGTTGATATGGTATGTGTTGGTTTAATATTGTGATATTGTGATTTTCTCGCTACGGTCGTTGTTTTAAAGGCCTTAAAATAAATGTGTTTATATTTTTGATATAACAACTGTTTGGAGTAGTTTGTAAGCGCTCTTGCTTTGTGTGCTCACTGCGGGCTTTCAGTCACCCTCACCCCTCTTGAGACCTAGTCTTGACCGCCGCGATCGCTACCTTGATTGGTCTGGCTTGTCCAGAGGTTACCCTGTTCCAAGTAATTAGGTTGGCCTTCTGAACTTCTGCGCCACCAGGACAGAGTTCAGAAATCCGTCTTAACAAGGTGCAGTAATAAAAACCTATGAAATTCAATGAAAAAACTTTGTTGAAGGGAGGTTATGGGTACAAGTACAACCGAAAATCCCCTGAAATTCGCCAGTTATGGTAAGCTAAGCAACCATAACTCGCGCCGCCACCGTGCACTGCTAAGAATAACACCCATGACATCAAAAATGACTTCACAAATATGAACAAGATAGTGGCGCCTTAGATCCATTAATCCTGGGCAGATAAACAGAAAGTGAATGTTAGTTTTTGTTCCAATACCACAGATGGGACATCTCCCTGTATTCCTGTGATTTCATGATTTGCTAAAGAGTGCTAATTTTAATGTGCCCAACCTAAAACAGAAAAACAGAACTCTCTCATAAGGAGAAAAGATATCATCCAGATAGTGTTAAAAACCGGGGGTCAATTACCCCCTCATATAGTCCGTACCCAAGGAAAGTTTGCTCACAGCTTGCATCATCTGCTCATTTCTCTTTGATGAAGCGACTGATTTGACATTGGCTAGGGAATTTTTGTCATTCTTGTCGGGGGACTCCCAAAGGTCAGCAACATTCTGTTCGATAAATTTTCTTTTGACGTGGGTGACCCACAGGATTTACTTCCCCCATTGAAGCGCATTAGGTGTTTCAGTAAATTGTAGTATCTACTCAGACCGTCAGTATTCCATAGTCTAAGCCAGTAATATACAGGCTTTAGGGCAAGTGTTTCATCAATCGGGCCTAGGTCCATTTCCAAATGTAATGAAGCAGATGGAGCGCTTAATGGCAGCAAGAGCACATTTTTTAGAAAATTGTTTTCGGTTGTTTTATGTACTATTGGAGAGCCATACCCCCGAAATCGTGGTGCCAAATGAACAGGCTGCAATAGCCTGCGTATTATCATGTTCAAAGGCAGATGATATCGCCTCACTAGCATGCCTTCGGAAAAAATATTATGTGGCCCCACAACATTTTCCAAGATTAGCACAAGCTTTATCCAGCTGTTAGGCCTATCCACCATTGCCAGGCAACCTAATGCCTAGGTAGTCATAAAACAACATCTGTTCAAGTTTACAATCATTGACAGAGATATCCAATGAGCTGTGTTCAGCAAACTGGGCTTTAAAAACCATGGTCTTAGTTTTCTCAATATTTAGTTGCAGCTCCAGTTTTTGGCATTTGCATTTAGGTGGAGCAGGGAGGTAGATAGGATAACAGTATCTTCTTTTATTTATTTTATTCGGATTTGTAGAGCGTGCAACAGCCCGTGGTCATCGTGGAGCTTGTTACAGACATATCTTAGTTACAGAATAAATGAACATTTGCAATTTACAATATGGTTGCTATTGTTACAGACAATTTAAAGTGACAATTAATATAACAATTGCCATTTACAGTACAGAAAGTGAGTTTTTGAGTTTTGTTCGGAAGGTAAGAAGCGAGTTTTCTGCTCTGTCTGTGGGTAGTGCGTTCCAGGATTTGGCGGCAATGTATGGGAAGCCTAGGCCACCCACTTTGGCTTTATTGATTCGAGGGATGTGAAGTTGGTTGGTGTATTGTGTCCTGGTGGGTCGTGTAGAGGAGGATTTGGTAATAGTCTCTGATAGGTATGATGGTGCAGAGACTATGAGGCATTTATGTGTGAGGGTGAGGATTTTGAAGGTGATTTGCTCTTTGACCGGTAGCCATTGAGCTGATTGTCTGGCCTGGCTAATAAGATCCCTTTTTTGGGATGCTCAAAGCAGCACAAAGTACATTATTCTGTGTAACTTGTAATCTTTTTAGTTTTTTTTGGATGTGCCTGCTAGTAAAGCATTGCAATAGTCTAGTTTAGCACCAAAAGTTGCTCTAGCTATTGATAAACAAATGGATTTGGATAGGTATGGTTTTATGGCGTTTATGAGCTTGGTGGTATGAGCGGATGCAGATGTGATAGCATTAACCTGTCTGGTCATGAATAGTATAAGGTCTAGGTAGACCCCTAAGGTCTTGACAGATGTGGACACAGGGATGATAGTGTTGTCAATAGTAAAGTTGGCGTATAGTTTATCAAGTTTGGCTAGAGTATTTTTTCGACCTAGTATAATTATTTCGGTCTTTTCACCATTGAGGCAGAGGCCATTGACTGCCATCCATGCCTGGATGGTAGAGTAAATTGTGTGAAGCGCCTCGCCGTCTTTGTGGTATGAGCCAGAGAGAGGTAAGAGTACCTGAGTATCGTCAGCGTAATTAGTGTAGGCAATACCAAGTGAGTCGAGCTTGTCGAAGAGCGGATTCATAAACAGGTTATATAGTGTAGCTGCTGTGAAAGAGCCCTGTGGGACTCCGCAATGGATGGTGGTGGAGGAGGCGTTTGCTGTGTTTGAGAAGACCTTCATTTCTCTGCCTTCAAGGAAGGAAGTGATCCAGAGAGCTGCTTCTTTAGAGAAGTTATCTGAGTGTTTAAGGTGAGATGTGAGGGTCTTGTGGGGTCTTGTGGTCCACCAGATCAAAAGCAGCCAAGAGGTATTGGAGTAATAATAGGGCTGGCTTGCCTTTGTCCATGATTTGGGTGATCTGATACTTCAAATCCGCCAGGGCTGTTTCAGTGCTGTGTCCTTTTTCGGAAACCTTATTGCCTAGTCCCGAGGATAGAGGGTATCAGGTAATATTATTGCCACCAAAAATATAGCCGTACATATGGTCGTCGGGAACGGCCATAGGCGATATTTTTGGTGGGGATAATTCATGGGGTAAATGGATGGGGGGGGTTGCGGGGGTGTCCCCCGCTCCCTTTTAAAATATATGTGGGTTGCGGGGGTGTCCCCCGCAGGTTCCATGGGGTAATATCGCTGCAAAAATATGGCAACATTTTTGTACTGTGATATTTTTGCGGCGATATTATCACATGGAACCGGATAGAGTGGGTTTCCAGGAAGTGTTGGATCTGGCTATGGGCGGCTTTGTCCAATATCTTAAGGAGGAAGGGCACAGTGGATATCGGTCGGTAGCTATTTGGTTGTAGAGGGTCGAGAGTAGGCTTTTTGAGGAGGGGGCAAACCCACTCCTCTTTGAGGCTGTCAGGGATAATGCCTGTTCTGAAGGAAGCATTAATGAAGGCCGTCAGGAGCGGTGCACAACGGTCTGCACAGTCCTTGATGAGTTTAGGAGGACATATGTCCCCTTTACACATAGAGGGTTTGAGGTTTTTGAGGAGGTTCCTTATGTCTAGTTCTAGTTCTGCATACAATAATGCAGCAGAGATTTTGCGACCCATCATAGGGCAATATAAATAGCCCTGTACCAACGCCTCAATAATTTCTTCAGTGTATATATTGAATAGAAGAGGGGCAAGGATGCAACCTTGTCTAACTCCCCTTCGAACTTCAAATGGGGCTGATATCTCCCTAACCAAGCCAAATTGCACTGTTTTCCCATTTTCATAGTAGAACAATTGAATTGCGAACAGCAGATTATGCAGTACTCCTCTCTTCCTCATGAGTTGCCAGAGGATATCCCTTGAGATGCTGTCAAATGCAGTTCACAAATTTAGTAAGTAGAGGCAAAAGCTTTGGTTGACTGTACTCTTTTGCCTTCTAAAGCCCACATAAAGATCACTAATCATTTAATTTTCGTCTACTCAGAGCTGACGGTGTCACCTACAGGTCGGGGTAGACAAAACAAAAATTAAACAAGTTTAGAAAAAATCTTGCCCACACTGTCGAGGAGGGAGATCAATCAATAACTGGCAAGTAAATCCCTCCCCTCTTCTGTTACAGATCGGAGCAATGACAGCATCATGCCAAGAGACAGGAACAGCGCGCATGGCCATGAATGCATTAAAAATTCTACAAAGTACCAGGCTTCAGATCTCAATCTCATCTTTAAATATACCACCAGGGTTTCTGTCCGGAGCTGCAGCTTTGCCATTCTTTTGGCTGTCAATGGCCCTGCATACCTCCTCTGCACAGACAATATCTCAGGGCAATTCATAACATCCCCAGGACTATCATATAGTTTTGAAAGAGGTGCGTCCATGCTTGTTCTGTGATGCAAAATGTACACTTTATATCCTTGTTAACCTCATTGCCTATTATCAGTTTCCAATAGGTGACGTAATCACCCTTTTCATGGGCTTGCAATCGTTTTTGTTCCAGTTAGGCTTGGCAAAAGCATTCTTTTTAACTTCTGATTAGGAACGAGTTACAAAAGGGGTCAGGTTTGCTATTATTTTATTAAATTCAGCTAGTAATTTAATTTTCTGGCCATTATCTGCGCAGATGATTGCAAGATTGTCCAGGATTTCTTTAAATCCTGTTTGATAACCCCGGACCACCTAACCGACTTGTGCGAGTGCCCATCAAGTATGATACTTTCTGCCATGTTTACAACCTGCACTGATGGGATTAAAGGAATATACGGGCCGTTTCAACAGCATTCCGTTGGAGTCTCTTTGAATACACTGCCATTAGGGCAGGGATGTCCCAAACAGTCTATTGGTCTTCCCAAAGTCTCTCTGATTCCCTTATGGGTTTGAGCTGCAAATTTAAGTTTCCTGCCACTAAGACACAGTCCTTCAAAAAGTTAGAAACAGGTAACAAGTTCTTCAGTTCTTGTATCTTTTCCTCTCGGTCCTTGAGGCCTAATGTAATGAAATAACAGGATCCAATCCTCTTTTCCGATATGGGCACCTACTCTCCCTGTACCACTAAAAGTGAGTGATGGCTGAACTCCTTCATTGCCGCCTCCACCAATCTGCCTGGACCTTCCACTGTGCATATGTTCTCTGCCTTCCTTGCCACTACTAACATCTCTTCTCAATGCATTTGTGCCTTATTGTCAGAAATCGAAATTAGGGTGTGTGTACATTTACATCTGTGCACCTCTCTTGCATTGCATGTGTGCCTCCTTGTGAAAAATAGAAATTTGGTTGTGTGTACTTTTACACCTGTGAGCCTCTCTTGCCTTGATATGGATATGTTATTTGTATTGCACTCGTACATAAGTGTTTCAGAGCACGACGAGGCAAGGGAGGGAAGCAAGGAAGAACAAAACAGCGATCTTACTAGGCCCAGTGACATTGAGAATGCACAAGTGCATGGGAGAGCGAAAGGGGAAAGTGCATGGGAGTGGGGTGGGGGCAGTGGAAAGTGCTGAGCAAAGGAATAGAAAACAAATAGTAAATAAATAAATAATAAAAAGCAACACACAGTGGTAGTGCAGCCAGCAAGTGACAAGTGCTAGGCTTAAGGCAACAGGCGGGGTGTGTCTGATAAGTGCAGGAAAAGAAGGGGGTGACTGTAGGGTTACAGATACAGACCCCAGTTCTAGGGATTGCCAAGAGGTAGTGCTGGTGGGTGGCAGGGTGAGAAGGTACCTGGGCCTGAAAGCTCACCCTTCCCCTTGAACTGGTGTCTGTCTCGGTAACCCTACAGTCACCCCCCTTCTTTTCCTGCACTTATCAGACACACCCTGTCCAGGATTTCTTTAAATCCTGTTTGATAACCCAGGCCCACCTAATCAACTTGTGCGAGTGCCCATCAAGTATGATACTTTCTGCCATGTTTACAACCTGCACTGATGGGATCATAGGAATCTACGGGCCGTTTCAAAAGCATTCCAGTGGAGTCTCTTTGAATACACTGCCATTAGGGCAGGGATGTCCCAAACAGTCTATTGGTCTTCAGGTCTTCCGGTAACCAGGTGCATAATGCTGAGACAGAGCAGAAACAGCAGGGGAGAGGAGGAGTGAAGGCTGAAGCAAAGAGGAAGGTCTTTAGGTGCTTCCGGAACCAGAGATAGTTCGCCTCAAGTTTCAGAGTGGCAGGGAGGCTGTTCCAGAGAGAGGCACCGGCCGAAGACAGAGATCTACGGCCAGCTCGTTTCTTTGAAAAACGACTGAACCTGAGGGAATAGAGGTGGAAGAGTGAAGAGCTTGGGAGGGAAGGTATTTATGGAGGGACAGCTGAAAGTATTTTGGACCCAGACCCCAGAAAACCTTGTGGACAATGCAAATGGTCTTGAATTTATTCCTTGAAGCCACTGGGAGCCAGTGGGGAGATTTCAGGGCTGGAGAGATATGATCCCAGCGTTTGAGGCCTAGGACAAGTCTTGCAGTCCTGTTCTGGATGAGTTGCAAAGGGCGGAGAGTAGAATCAGGTAGATTTAGAAAGAGGCTGTTGCAGTAATCCAACTTAGAGAGAACCAGGGCTCGAGAGACAGTGAGCTTCTGGGGGAAGGAGAGGAACAGCAGAGTACCTCTGACGAGGTGCAGTAGGAAGTTTGACTTTTTAGAGACATCAGAGATGTGGGCGGAGAAGGAAAGCGTGGCGTCAATGACCTTGAGGTTCTTAGCCTCGCAGGTGGGGGTAGGAGGAGGGCCAAGGGAGGCAGGCCAGAGAGTGACAGGAAAGGAGGGTGAAGCTGTGCCAATGAGGAGGATCTCCATCTTGCTGGTGTTCAGGCAGAGATTGTAGGTGGCACACCAATCCCGAATGGCAGGTAGGCAATCAGAGATGAGAGAAGGAGAAGAGGTGGCTGAGGGAAGGCTGAAAATGAGTTTAATGTCATCCGTATAGCATTGAAAATTAGAGCAGAAAATGGCAATGCGGTGGCCGAGGGTTGCCAGATATTGGTTGAAAAGCCTGGGTGACAGGTTAGACCCCTGGGGAACACCGCAGGTAGAAAGGGAGATAGTTGAAAGGATGGACATAAGTTGGACCTGGGAGGGTCGATCAGAGAGGAAAGAGGTCAGCCAGGCCAGAGCCTGATCGGCGATACCAGGTTGTCACAGAGACGGTTGAGCGGATGGTATGGTTGACTGTGTCGAAGGCAGAAGAGAGATCGAGTAGGATGAGGACAGAGGGGATGTTAGAGTCGAGGTTGGACAGCAGATCTTCACAGATGTGCAGGAGAGCAGTTTCTGTGCTTCTGGCAGCTCTAAAGCCAGACTGATGATCATGGAGACAACCAACAGAATAAAAGTGAACTCGATTTGTACCTCCTTGTCAAAAATTGAAATTACGTTGTGTGTACTTTTACATCTGTGCACCTCTCTTGTATTGCATTTGTGCCTCCTTGTCAAAAATTGAAATTAGGTGCCTGTACTGTTTCATCTGTGCACCTCTTGCCTGTTGAAAATCTCTTCCTTTCTGGATTGCATGTATGCCTTTGTGACAACCTCTACTTGGTCAACTGGTGAGTTTAGCTAAAACTGTGTGGTGCAACCACTTCTTTAATTCCTGATATCCTCTTCTCTGTCTCCTCTTCATAACTATGGACCCCCATCACATATCCACTCTCTCTCCTTCCACATTCGCTACCATTAACGGTGGCACCAAGTGGGAAGTTCTCTTGGCCAGCTTCTCATCTTCACCTTGCTTCATTAATATCTATCACACAGGCACTATACTGGGTCAGGGTCCACAACCCAACCTCCTTCTCGTTGACCAGATCATGCCTTCTCTCATTAACTTCCTTCACCTGCATCTCCCCCTAACTCTCTCTCTCTCCCTCCTCCCACTGGTGTACCACTCCCCTGTATCCCACATCGGAAAACCTTCAAAGGCAGAGACTTCCTCCATCTGGTGACTCTTAATGCCCACTCAGCCAACAAACATTCTGTTGAAATCTGCCATCTTTTTGAAGACACTGACCTCGACATTCTCACTCTTACCAAGACTGATTCAATACCAGCTCAGTCACTGCTTTTGACTCCGTCCTCCCAGATGGCTTCAAGATCATCTCCAAGCCTTGATCTCATTGCACTGGTTCCATTTTACCCACCCAGCTCTTTGAATTTTTCTTGTTCATTTTTATCCCTTTTGATCTTCATTTTCACACACCTGAATAGTCTGGTTCAACTCTAAATCAAACCACACTCCTCTTTTGTGTGCGTTGAAATTCCCTGACTCACTTTCATTAATTTGTTTTCTTATTTCTAAATCAGTAAAAAATTCAGAACCGTTGTTCAAAGGTGATTCACAGGCATCTGTGTTTTTTTCAGTCATAGGCATCTGTGTTTTTATCAGTGCAGAGATTATTAATTAGTCACTTATTGTCAGAACGTAAAAGATCACTCCTATGACATTCTGCACCTTCACTTGGCTGTTGCTTTTGAACTGCACATAACCTTTCTATCTGTTCAGACAACATTTTGACGTGGGCCTGTAAGCATTGAAACCTGTGCATGTGTCTGAATTCCTCGCTTTGCGGCCTAGGCCGGTAATGTTTAAACTCACCCTGATTAGGCCTATTATGGCACCTCTCAGGAGATTGATTTCTATTTGTGTTACCTCTGAATTCATGTGATACAGGAGGTGGAGAACGCGGAGTGACCATCCTTTGACTGTGGTCAACTGGTGGTGGTGGTTGGTAGTATTGGCGAGGGGCATCATTCATATTTTGTCTTGCATTTGAAGGGCATTGTCCCCTATGCTGGTTTCCGTTTTCAATGAATCTATCAACATATCTTGGTCTTTCTTGGTGGCCATATACCATTGTATTAGGGTCAAATCTACTCTGGGTCCCTAGTGTCTGGTTTGCGCCAATGTACATTTGATTTTGATTGTTATTTAAGCCTCACATATTGTGGTGAAATCCCACTTGGGGAGAATTACCCAAATATCTAGGGCTAATGTAAGAATCCCTATTGCTGGGATCAACCGATTGGAACATAAGAGTTTGTAGTGATGTCCTCTATGGAGGCATGTCCCTTTGGCTAGATATCATGTTTTTTCTTGCCTGAGTTTGGGATGATCGTAGCAGCATCTTTACAGATTTTACCTCCAGAATCGCTGGCGTGGGTTCTTTAGACCTTGGTTTTGTCTCCTTCTTCTTCGGCCCTTCCTCTCTCTGACCAAATATCACTTCATACAGTTTGGTCCCCTGTTCTATTATCCATTCTAATGGTTTTTCCCAGTGAAATGCACAAATTAACTGGGATACAATTTCTTTTTGGAGTCCATAAAAATACGCAGCCTTAAATTCTACAAAGTTAGGGTCAAAGTCCACATCAAAGCGTGAAAGTGCTCTTTTCAAATTTTGAATGTATTGGTCAGGGGACATATCTGGATTCGCTGTCATAGTATAAACTGCTTTTTTGGCATCCTGTATAGACCGATAAGGTGAGAATTGATGTCTAACCTCTTTCTCAAAGTCTGCCCATGACAAACTTTCCTGCTCATTGAGACCACAAATGACACTAGCAGCTGCTGAATCTAGGGTTAGGTGAAAGTTCTGTCTATATTGTCTCTAGGTATCTGGAGGGCTTTAAATATATCATGAATGGTTTCTAAATGGTTTTCCATACAACAATCACCTCCCTTTTTGAATGGTTTAATCAAAGACTTGATAGATTTCATAATTTTGATAAGGCTACATGGTGTATTCCGGTGTGTGTCATTCTGTCGCTCAATTCTGGTCTCTTGTGGCAGGAATGATTGTGAACATTTGCTTGTGATTCATACCCCACCATTGGGGTATAACCAGGTTTAACACAGGAACAGCTGTTGGTACATTGTTTACTTGGCCAGAGCTGTGATTGAGTTCTGTTCCATTGAATGTAGTGCTTCATCGCCTTTTCTGAGACTTGATACTAAATATTTGCTGTTCTAAGTTCTTGCACTGTCCATGAAGCTGTTCTTCCTCATGACAGAGATCAGAATTCTCACCCGTGACCTTATTGATTATTTCTTGCAATTCATTGATTTGTGTCTGATACTGATTAAGCGCTTTGTCCTTTTTCTCATTTTCTTCTAGTAATTTAAAAATCTCCTGTTCCATAGAATGGGATTCTCTTTCTTTCTCCCTCTTATCTTCTGTAAGTGGTTGCATTTCCGAAACAGCAACATCTTTGTCTTGTCTTAATTCATCTAAAATTGTGGTTAATTCTTGCAGACTCTCATTAAAGGGTTTCTCTCGCTGAGTCATATTGTTGCATTTAGCTTGCAATTCCGTGTCTAGCTCCCTCTGTTTTAATTCTGCTTGTAACCGCTGCACCTGATCACTTTCATTGTCCAAACTGAATTGTAACTTGCTAATAACTTCACTGTCATTCCCTTGCATCTTTATGAACCTGTGTAGCAGGAACCACAATTGTGTGCATAATCTGATGATGCAGTTGTTCTCCTCTTGCATTATGGTGCTTGGAATAGCCTCAGGAGGCACACCTACACAATGCTTCATTCATCAAAAAAAATTCAAATGCCTCCCTTTCCCTTTCTACCTCTGTGGTAATTCTGTCATTCCATGTTGTCTCATTTTCTGAGAACCAAACTGCATAGGCATAAAGCTTTGCCTCAAAATAGTCTGCCAATTCAAAACACTCAGCTTGGATTTGGGACATGGTGACACTATTGTGTAAGTCAAATGAGCACACAGTACTGCACTACCTCACAGCACTAATTCAATTAATGGGTGCACAATATGGTTATGCTATAGAATGCAAGGCCACACCCAGTAACTGTTTTAAAGTTTCCCAATGTTGGATATATTTTGAGGATATATCTATTATTTTGCGGTATTTATTATGGTGGTATTTTATAATTTTATAATTTTATAATTTTTGGTAATATATTGTGGTAACTCGTTGGGGTACTTTTATAGTGGTGAAACTAATTTCATAATATTGTCTAATAAAGGTTTTTACCAGGGTCACTAACAACAAACAAAATACTGGACTTGATACACCCTGGATGCATGGCTCATGCCCCCTTGTGGTACCATATGTGCAATACCACGCTATGCACTTTTGGCTAATTTTCAACAATTGTCAAACATGCAATTGAAATGCTGCACATTCATTCAATCTCTCGAAATAAACAGCACACAGAAGTTACTTTACTTTGAGATAGTTCTTACTGTGCACCAAGCTCTGTGCATATCAAATAAAAGGGACTGAATGTGGGATGCATTTAAAGTAAATAAAAAGTTACTTTAGAATATGTTTTTTATTGTAAAATGGGAATATGCAATTTACATAGAATGGTTCCATGTAATAATGTCCCCGCAAAAATGTCTACTGACAAAAAAGTCAATGTTTTTTACAGAGATATTATTACATTAAACATAGGGGAGCAGGGGACATCCCTAAACCCGTCCCCATACATAATGTCACCATATATAATATATTTCCCGGTGACATTATGTATGGGGGCATTATGTATGGGAACATTATTACCTGATACCCACAGAATTACACTTATGCTGCCCACATTGTATTTCACAATGGTGCAATAGCTTTTAGCGCTTCATCAGTGCCAAGTATTGGCAAATGTCCTTGGCATTGGAACTTGGCGAGAGAAATACACTTTAAAAAAACCAAAGTGAGACTTTGGAAAACATATACGCAACATTAAATGCACGTTAAAAATAGACAGCACCTAAAATTAACTGACCTACTACCTGATCTCATTCAAAACAGCAGCCCCTCACTTAACTTCACATTTACCTAGATATGTTGGTAGTATTTCTGATTCAGTTTGGCATGGAGATCGTTCCCAATCTATCCACCTGCCTCGCCCATGGTTAACCCAGATAAGAACCACTTCAACATCAGATAGCCTGCCAGCATTGAATTTCCTCTGCCTAGTCTGCCTTTGTTACGTCATCTCCCAGTGCCCGAAGATGAATGCCAGCTACTCTCTCTCAAAACCATTTTGATCAAATCCCCTTGTCACTCAAGGGAAACACCACGCCTGGAGCAGATCATTCCACTGAAATGGCATGTGAGTTCATTGCTGGAGAGCAAGTGATACATATTTCTTGCGCTTCCTGATATAATACAATGCCCTGTTTTCAGTAGAACGGATCTTCACATTTATTTCGTTTATCACCCAGCGCGGATTCAGCCTTCACGTTTAATTTCACATTTCGCGAGCATCATTCGTTTTCGCAATCTGCATTGAGCTTATTTCATCATGGTCTACTTTGCACTAAAGGTTATTAAGGGATTCAGTTACATGTTACCTGGGTTGGGTTAAATCAGTATGTTAATTTATGTTAGTAGTATGTTTACTGCCGCTCAGTCCATTAGAATATCATCCTGAAGCAAAGAGCAGATTTTAAGCATGTGCTCCGTGCATTGGCATCTATTTAGTTCTGTCTAAGACTCACACTCTTGAGTTCAGAAATGAGTTTACCCCTTCGGCCCCTATTGCAGTTCAAACCCATGCTAACATGTGCATTCTAAAATGATGAACCTAACCATTGAAATGTAGAGTCTTACTGTTAAAATTCAGAGCCCCTACTCCTACACTCCCTCCTTTTTTTACTGCTGGGATTTAACCCAAAATCACTGCAGGGAAAACAGACACAGATGGTCTAAAAACACATGTGCTTCTCCCAACTGAATCTTATCAGTCGAAAATAAACAACACCCAAATGGCAACATTCATACATGAGAAACATAATGTATACATTCTTAGACTTGAGCAAAAGAATTATAAGAGTTGATCAACCATAAAAAACAATATCTTTAAGAAAGAATAAAAAAATGTTTTGTGTCTTATTTATCTATGGCTCACCTTTATCTTTGGTACAAAGATCACCTTTACCTTTGGTACAAAGAATGAGTATGAGGGTGGCAAAAAATTAAAGCAAAGCTGGTAAGAAGACCTGATGTGAAAGTCAAAGGGGATTGAGGAAGAGTTAATAATAAAGAATGAAGGTGAGAGAGAAGAAGGAAATAGAAGAGACATGCCCAATTACTAAAGGGTGTGACTGGTAGGGTTGCGAGTCTGATCAGATGGGAAGGCTCTGAGGCAGAGGAGAGGCGACACAAGGAGGAGAGTGTGGTCCACAAAGGATACGAGGTAGAGTTCCTTGAAACCATGAAAACATTGTGAATAATTGAAGAGGCACGTAATGTCCGTGGCTGGCTTATTAGAGACAGGTCACCTGAGACAGAGACGTCCAGACCAATTAACAGACTAACCTGTTTGCTATCAGCTCTAGGGCTGATGCAAACCATACACAAAACTGACTTTGCCACCTCCCAGTCCCACAGAGTGTGCAAGGAGTCGCACCAAGATGTTTAAGGGTGAGAAGAAGATATGGAAACCTGGGCCCAATGAAAAGTAAACTCAAGAAAGAAACAAAGACATATTTAACACCCGTAACGTGATTACCTGGGGTTGTCACCAGAAAAGACCTAGAACAAGGGTTGGGTAATTCCATAGACGTATCCAGGAGAAGTGTTCTTGGTTACATTGAAGTGACTTTTGAGTTAAACATTCTCCCTTTGGAGCCCCGTCTTTTGCAGAAGCCATTCTCTGGTTTGTTTTGCTTCTTATCCAAGTTGTCTGGAGCCATATGGAAGGTGGGAATCTCTCAACCTTATCCAGTAAGAAATAAGGTTCATGTGAACTTGGGCAGTTTTTTTAATGAATTATGTTTGGTAACCTAATGTAATAAAGAAGACTCTCCCGTATTTAAGCGCGTTGATCATATTTTGAGCCTGCCCAGCTCTGTGGCCGCATACATTACATTTTTTTTTAGTTGTGTTTTCTACCGTTCTTGATTTTCTTCTATTAGTAATCTACTGGGTAAACAAATATGACCAACTGTATTTGTTTTCATTCCACTGTGTCCTGTATGTACAATGTATATTCATATTCTAATGAAATTCTCAAATATTTGTATTTTCTTATAATGTGCCCTAGTGCTGACAATGAGTGAAAATGTAATAAACTACTAGTTATGATTCTAATATAAGATACCACATTTGCATGAGCTCCTCTTTTTTATATCTTTACTTTTGTCCACCAAAGCAATCCAAGAAAATAATACAAAAACATATAGTTTTAGACTGTTGAGAATAATTCATTATGACTGTATTTTAGTCAATTTGAGTACATTTGTTCACAGTGTTGATTGTGTTAATCAAATTTTGTTTTGAATTTTATTATTGAATGTAGCTTGTGCATCTCTTAACATAGCAATATTTACATTTTTAGACAGATTAAACTGATATGATGTTTATTATATGATATCTAACTGTTGTAACCATAGAGATTTGGTATGCATTTTTTTTTTTTGATAATGATATTCTTTTTTGTAAAGGTTGATTCTTAATGACAAATACAGAAAAAAAGAAAAATAATACAACCAAATCAAATTTATTGCACAACTGGTGAGAAAAAACAGCCCTTTATATCCACATTTCAGACCGCTGCCTAGGACGGAACTGATGAACAACACAACATGCCCATTCTGGGTTACAATGTTCAAGGGGGAAAACTGCAGCATTTCTATATTCTACAAATGCAACATTAATTACAATTCAAATGTTTTTCATTGGTTAATCATCACTGACCCCCCAACGAACACGATACATTAAACAATCTGATTGGGAGTTTTCCTTTTTTACGTGACAATGAAAATATCACCACCATCCTAACATAATTTAATAGCCAGCTAAAAATGTTGCACTCCCATTGGTTGGCAATCACCATAATACAATTGATAAAAAAGGCTATACCCTATTTGCACAGTGTTACCTGAGATAGCCCGGCCTGTAGCATCCCACTGAGAGGGACCAAAAATATTCCGCGTGGAAATCCGTGAGGTCAAAACTTTGTCGCACCCCCTGGAAAAATACAATCCCTTCCCCATGATTGGCCCTTCAGCCTTCCTTCCTTTGCACCTGCAAATCCCTTCTTGAGACATGTTGCCAACTCTGAATGTGACCTTCTAGTTATTTGTTTACAATGAAGAGCTGCAGGAAAATGAATGTCTTCTATGTATCTGCTTTAACATGACACTTTTACCTCTGGACCAAATGTCCTGCTCTCAGTGAGGGTGCTGGGCTCACATACAATTATTCAACTTGACAATGCTACTGTGTGGGCTTTCTTGTATGTCTCACTGTGTCTTTCCCAACCATTATGTATTCATTCGGCTATCGTCTGGAAAGGGACCTGCTGCATCATGCCCCATTTTAGGTTCCTGAGAACGTTTTTCCTCACAACAATTAACTGAACACTGTTTGGCATTCCTTCTCATTCTGATATTTGCTGCTTGCAACCCCCTGTCCAGTATCAAAATAAAATTTCAAAAAAGTGACCAAAGCTCCAAAATGCAGCCTAGCATCCTAGAATGGGCCCGAGCCCGTAATAATGGTGTGCTCAACATGGCATACTTCTTGCTCAATACAACAACTAACACATATACTTATTAAAAGCTCAATCAACACATTCCAACTAAACCCAACCTACATAACTTCATTTAATAATATACATGTGATACAAATAATTCTATATAACAATAAGATGTTTGCTGCATGCATGTTTTTCTATGCAGCACATAGCCTAAACGTTCCCTTAAATGTGGAAAAACTAAATCTGGTCTAAATACAATGTCACACTAAAAACAACAAGTGACACCACCTGGGGTCTAATGACTTGCTAGAAGAGTTTTCTTATCTTATACTTGCGCTCATCTTTAGGATATTGAACCGACATATTTACACTTTTCTTTTATATTATTCAAATTTTTTTTAAGTACTGTGGATGGATCAGCATAATAATTTCAATTGCAAGGCATGTAGTAATACACTTTGGGACTGATTCATGTTATTTTCTTCACACTGAAAAGTGACCTGGCACACTTTTCAGTGGGCAAAATCCATTCACTAATTCATGGATCAGGCTTTAAGTGACTTTCTTGGACTTTACGCCAATCGTCATGATGTTTGCCTGCAGTCGAACGCTTTGCGTGACACACCACAAATAAATAAATAGGGGGCAGAGCATGCACATTCCCCCACACAAAATAAGGAATAATAAGGAATAACATTGGTGTGTTGTGAGACATGCCACGCAAAAAACTCACACGCCCATTCAAGTGCGAACATAACAAAATGCATGTATTTTAACGCGCAACATCACGTTGGGAAAGGTCACATGCAAACCTCATGATCTTACCGCCACAATATAGTAGGTGCAAAGTACAACACGCAAAGGAACCAATGCGTAAAAAGCAGGCAATGCACACCATTCAAATGTCGCTTAGCCAGGATGAATGCAGTTATACAGTGAGCCATCATACATGACCATAGAAGGAGGAGGAGGAGGATGGTGAGGGACAGGGTTTTCTGACCACATACTACACTCTTTGAGTTGTCAGATGACCAGGTGCATGCAAGGTATAGATTCCCACCCTATGTCATCCTAGCCCTGGTGAGGGAGTGCGATGAAGACCTTACATCACACACCATCTGCTCCCATGCCCTCACAAGCCTGGAGAATGTGCTGACAGTCCTACATTTCTTAGTCACAGGATCATTTCAATGCACTACTGCCATTGTTAGGGGCATATTGCAGGCAAAGCAATCCTGGTGTCTATACCAGGTATTGCGCTGAATCACATCATGTGCATCTGTGAGCAGGCACATATACATGCCACACACACTGCAGGCAAGGCAGAAAGTGAGCCAGGAGTTGTATGCATAGCACACTTCCCACGTGTGCTCGGAGCCATTGATTGCACCCATGTTTTTTCTACAGCCCCTGAGGGGCGGAGTGTATTTACCGCAACCCAAAAGCATTAGCATTCAATCAATGTACAGGTTATTTGTGACACTAATGGAGTCATTATGCAAGTCAATGCCAATTTCCCTGGAAGCACACATCACAGATTAATTTACCGACAATCACTGCTGTGCCGGATGCTGGCATCAGGAACATTTGGCAACACATGGCTAATTGGTGAGTATCAACTGTAAGACACATCCATGCAGTCACGTGACATACTGAGCAACAGACCATGACAATCAATGACAACAACAACCATTTACACTTTTTCAGGGGACAGTGTCTACCCGCTCTCAACATTCATGCTCATGCCATTCAGCAATCCTCCCACACAAGCCTAGGAAAGGTACAACGCAGCACACTTAGCCTCTAGGGGCATAGTGGAGCGCACATGCAGAGTCCGTAAGTCACTTTTCTGCTGCTTTGATCACTCTGGAGGCGTATCGCTACATGCCCCAACAGTAGTATGCAGAATCATTATGGCAGCTTGTGTCCTGCACAATGTCGCCAAATAGCATGGGACAACAGTATAGATACAGGAGGGACATCGCCCTCATCCACAGGCACCATCCATGCACTTGGTTGGCCAAAGGGAGCCGAGGGAGAGGCTGCACGCAATAAGCTTGAGCAGTTGTACTTCACTTGAATACCAGCCCCTGCAGAGCACACACAGTGAAGCCAAATGCTTGGTGAAATTCCATGATGAATTGGGGGTGATCCACAGTGCCCATAACAACGCCCTAAGAATGTGTGGGAGAGGCAGAATATGTGTGTCCATATTCATAAAATCAACTGTACCAATTCACTGACACAGTCATAGCAATTGGAAACAACAGTATATATGTTGCACACACCAAAGCACACAACACAATCAATGACATTTCTAACCACTTTCACATGCCCCACAACAGCCCTAATGTGCACACACCCACAACAACCCCCATGAGAACACAAGTAAGAAGGCACAGCACAAACAGTAACCAGTAACTAACACATGTGAGCACTGCCCTGACCGCACAATGTGTGTCGCACAACAATATACAGGTGGACTGGCCACCGAATGACAAAAATCATGCATACATTACACATCTACATATATATATAGTAATATGAACTGAGACAATAGCAAGCTAACTTCAAGAAAGATGCACATCTCACCTCATATCTATCCCCTTGCATGCCTGCACCAGCTGTACCAAAAAAACAATCCATGCTCAACTCTGTAGGTGTCCAAACTAGCCTACACTGCTGAGGTGTTGCATGCAGGAATCCCACAGCACAGTTTGCTTGAATATCAGCAACCATCTGCTCTTGCAGATTGTCTCAGTTGAGAAAAAGAAAACAAGATCAGAGCAGATAACACATCCATGCACACAATGACACCACACACTGTGCCCCCTCGATGCTATGCAACAACTGCAAGCAATGACTTGCTAGCATACCATAACCATGACACCCCCACACCCATGCAGATGCACATACTTCCTTCAATTCAACGCATCAAAAAGCACCCCACACAGTGACACCATCACCACCCACAACACCTCCACTGCTTGCCCCCCTGAGTGTCATGCTGTGAAGGATACGGTTCCACTTACCCCTTGTGCTGATGAGGGGACATTGTGATCCATCAGATCCGGCTGTAGTCAGAATAACACTGAGAAAATTCCCGAATAGGCATCCCCTGATTAACGTGGCATCAGAACAGTGTAGACAGCACTGGCCGGGGAGCTGATGATGGAACATCCAAGATAACAGTAGCCAACTTCTCAGCAATTGCAGTGAAGACAGGATCCAGCAGAAGGCAGCTGAGCAAACAGGCACCATCCATAGAGGATGGCAGTGCACTGAGGCAACAGGCAGAAAAGAGACAAGCAGACAAGAGAACAAAATGAGAACTGGAGGTCAGGGATACTGGCACACAAAAGGGAGCAGGCAACAGGCAAGACGAAGGGAAGGCAAAGCTCATAGGGACTGGACTGAATGGGGACCAATGAGCTTGGAAATGAAGGGACTGTTGAGATGCACTGAGCTGTCAACAGGTTTTGAAATATCTGCAGAGGTACTGTGCACGGTACGCATTGCCATGGCAAACAACAACACCAGGCCTATGGCATGTGCCCGGTGTCTGTGGGCAGAACCTCCACCCTGTTGCAGTCAGACAAACAGGGTAGCCCCCACATGGCCTGCCATGCTGTCCTGGGCATGGAGTTGTCTGGGGAGTGCAACATTCTTAGCTTGAAAAGGCATGCATTGCATGAAAGTAAACAAACAGGACTGGCTTGATTTCTCCCATATGAAACATGGTAACTTGACTGCCATGGTCCATTCAGTGTCAATGACCGGAAGGCCAAATCACAGAGCATGAGCAACAATGAATCCAACAAAATGAATCCAACAAAATCAAAACTCATTGACAGAGTAATCACTGAAAGTGGAACAAACAAATGTTCACCACAGTATGACATGCACTCTGGTCACAGGGCTTTGTTTGTTTGTTTGTTTGTTTATTTATTTATTTATTGAGCACGCCAGACCCGAGGGTATCAGGGCACAAGCAATAAGAATACGTACATCTTGGTTACAAAGGTTAAGAGACATAATTAAAGATTTTTACCTCAGAGTTACAGTAGTTGAGGAGCAGAGCAGGTAAAGTGGACATACACGTGTCGACCTCAAATCATAGATAGCAAACATACTGGGTAACTATTGTGACTGTTGTCTAGCATAGAGTAGAGCATACAAAGATCCATGCCAAGAAAACATATATTTATACAGGAGGAGGATGTGTAGGTAGGGCATAGGAAGAGTTAGTCTGTCCTGGGATGCAGGCACAATCTGGGCCATTGATTGCAGGCATACACGTTGTGCACACCCACCGCCTGGTGTCACATTTTCCTTTTGGCCACCCTTGGATGCAGGGGAGGGAAAAGGAGTTCAGGTAAGGAGGTGAGGGTCTGGGGAGTGGAAGTACAAATGTTGAAGCAGATGTGAAGGATGAAATAGAGCAAGAGCGAGTGAGGACATAGAATGATCAATTTGTAACTGGGGAGCAGAGATAGAGAGGAATTGTGGAGCAAGAAGGAGACTGGCTGGTGGGGAAATGAGGAGAGAGATGGGGGCTGTTATAGTGGGCAGAGAGAAGGGGGTAACGAGAGGAAGACAGAGACAGAAAGACAGGAAAAGAAGGCAGATGTGGCAGAGACCAAGGCACATCAATGGAAAAAGAGCACATGTTGGAGGTGGAGAAGGACAATAGTGGGCAAGGATGAAGTGCAGCCTGGGAAACAAAGACCACCTATGAAAGTGGAATCCTCAGCTTCTCATCACAAAAACAACATACTCAACACAACATGACATGTAAACCAGAAAGAGACCCATGTTCACAACATCCATGCAAATAAGTCTGTTCAACTACAACTCCAGAATCTGACCACCCACCAACCCACCCTGTTGGGTACCACAATTCATGGACATCACTCCCCATCTGTTGCCTCCCCCTTCAACAGATCACACAACCTGGATGTTCCATTTCCAGGAAGAGTCTGGGGATCACAGGGTGTACTACAAACACCTACAGTGACAACTGATGAACAGATGCAGTGGGGAGGGGATGATGTACCACATACAAGTGCCCACAACATACATACGCATGATATGATATGATATGATATGATATGATATGATATGATAGGTTGTTTATAATGCGCTTAATACCCAGAGGTTTCTAAGCACGGACCCGGGGTTTGAAAATGTGTTGCTCCATGTCGTCTTGCTTCCAAGACGAGCACGCTGCCCCTGAGCTATACTCCCAAGAAACATACAGTGTAGTCACCCACAGTGCTTGATTACAACAAAAGGCATGCAACACATTCAGGAGTAGAGAAAATACAGAAAAACAAAAAGAAACAACAAGTGACATGAATGGGGAACACAGGTAAAGGCCATCCGGGGTCCACATGTGCAAACCAGTACAACCCTCGATACACCTAGTTTGCCAAACCTGTCATGTGGATTGCATGGAGACATGTGGGCACCTCTGTGTTACCAGAGGCAAGGTCATGAAGGGGAGCAGCTGAGGTCTTGGTGATCTGTTCATGGATGTGTTTTTAGTCTTAGCAGGGGAGGTCATGTGAGCAGATACGTTTGTGGAGTGGGCTCAGGCACAGGTCAAAGAGTAGGGTGGACACTGAGTACACCTGCAGGACTCCTTAGAACACATGTTGGGGAGAAGTGTGGTAGGAAAAAAACTACAGAATGGTGAGTGATGCAAGAGGCAAACAATCATAATGCAGAGTCCAGATGTCCATAGAATTGAGGATGAATCTGTTGTTGTAGAATGTTTCAAATACTGCTAATGGCTCAAGTGGTACTAGTGCCGCATATTTTCCTGAGTCTGCTGTCCTTTGTGGAAGTGAAACCTGAAAACCATTGCTCAAGGGGACATACACACACAAACATGTAGACAAACACACATCTGCACTGACCTTCACCACTGACCTTCACCATCACAAAATCACATGATCTGTGAAAATCCAACGTGTGCAACTGCATGCAAATATTGTGCTACACATTGAAACAGACATTGACATGATTGACAGAGCACAACCTTACCTGCTGACAGAGCTGCTCTGATGTGATTCCCACATCACCTTCACCAAAAACGGTTCCTCTGTATTTGAGATTGGAAAGTCATTGCCTAGCAGTGGGAATGGGGACTAGGGAGCTGAAAGGGTTCTCGGTGGACCTCTCATAGAGTGCAACCACTGAATGAGTCAGGATACCTGCAACAACATGGGACATTGAATTTCACCAGCCATAGGAGTAAATCATGCAGACTGCACGTTACAAAAGGCATTTGACTGCTTGTCACCTGCACATGTGTTCCTCTTGTAGTCAAGTGAACCATGGCAGTTGACACCACTCTGCATGGCTAAATGCCCAGTACCTCACTGATAAATCCATTACAAGGGCAACAACATATCTCTCAGGGTAGAAAAAAATAATTCAATCTGGACAGGGTTACAACAAAAAAATAGCATCCATCCTGGATAGGGGTATAAGAACAATGTGTCCATCCCAAACAGGGGGGGCATAATAATCGGACCATCCTGGACAGGTTAAAAATAAAAATGGAGGATGGGGAGGATGTGTGTCCATGTAAAAAAAAATCAAAACCAATACAAATAAAAATATCTCTCCATGGACTCAAGGACATCATGGCACAGTTGGTGGATTATCAGGTGGTGGGAATGGCTGTGAATTATGTCTATGCAGTGCCAAAGCCTGGTCTTCATTGGCTATGGTCACCTGTGATACAGATGCATGCACCAGCATCCCAATGGCTGAGAGATCCCAATGAACTTCCTCCCGAGTGGCTACAGAGTCTGCATGTGCACTCACTTGTGACACATTAATTTGCTGGCACAACGTCTGCCCCTAGGCATCCGTCTCCTTGTGTAGCTGGGACCTTGTGGCTGAAAGTTCCTCATGCAGTCTCACAGCGATTATATAATATGGAGACCAACATCTCCTGCTTAAGGGCTTCTCTATGTGCTTTAGCATCTGCATGCAGAGAGTCTTGCATGCACTTCAGATCAGCACATCTGTCCTCAATGTTGGCCTCCACGGCCAGTTTATGGGAGAGCCTTGAAAACCACATCTCAGCTTGCAGTTTCTTTTCAAGGCTAGACAAGAGTTGCTGCTGTTGTGCATCGCGGGCAGCTTGTGTGGACATATTCTCGGCCATGTGATCCATGCCCCCAGCAATATCATGCAACATATCTACATGCCGGATGGCTGCACTCAACATCTGCTGCTCCTGCAGTGTCTGTCTGGAATACACATGTCTTACACATGTGCAGGGACGATTGTGGTGCCAAGCCAAGGTTCAGGCTCGTGGCTGTGGGACCCCTGGCATTAGCTGAAGGTCTGCAACCCTCCATTGGACATCAGTCCCAGAATCTGACCCCAACTCAGGGGAAGGTGATCTTGCAGCCGTAACCACTGTGGATGTGCAGTTTACCACTGTCTGGACACGTGAAACCTGGTGCACCTGCACAGACTCCTCCGATCTGACCTGCCCATTCGGGAACCCTCCTTGTCCTTCCATGTGTCATCCAAGCCTGGTTCTGCATCTGAAGCTACAGAGTCAGAAGAATCTGAAGAGCCAGGAGCACGACTGAGGATTGCCTGTAGAACCTGTGGATGTTCAGGTCATACCACACAATGGTAGACTGACATACAACCACCTCCTCTTCCTTCTCCATCTCCTCCTCAGCATCCACTGCTCATCACCTGGACATGGACAGACAACAACATTTTGAGTCATGAGTACCCTGACGGTCATGCACCAGTGCATTATAATGCAAACAGACACAACATTGCGGGAGCCACATACATCACACATTGTGACTTTGCACACTGTGAGCTGCATATCACAGATGTATGTGGAACACAAGAAAGAGAGGATACATAGCAATTTTAGTCACCTGTAAGTTATCCTAGGTATCTGTCCCTACAAAAGACTCTAACTGTCCTTAGTGTGGGTGTCTCACCCTAGCCAGCAGTGGTGGGCCTCCTATATAGGTGAGGGATAGAAGGAGAAGTCTTGCCCTGTCTCCATTTTTTATCAACATATTGTGGACTCATAAAATCCACAGTAACAAAAACAACTACAAAAAGACAGTAAAAAAGTATGACTGGACTGGTATGATTTTATTCACTACGGGCCTTATCACGAGTTGGGCGGTATCCCAGCTGTAATACTGCCCAACTGTAATTGCTATTAGTGCCAGTTCATGGGTTGGACATTAACGATAAATCCCCATTCCCCATTGGACCCAATGAGGCATTTTCAGGTAATTGCACTGAAAACAGGGCGCTAATGGGATTTTCACCTCCAGAAAAAAGCTGGATGTAAAACAGCCCATTCAGCGGCCAACTCTTGATAGGGCCAGCCCTTAAATGTGACAGTAATACCATTACCACCATTTAAGCGCTACCACCCAACCCGTGATGAGGCCCAAGTATAAAATCCTAAAGTCAGCGGTACTATTTCGAGCTAAGAACATCTGTGTGAGAATGTCCTACTGGCACAAAACTAGAGTTGTGTGAAGAAGAATCTTCACTTCCATTAAATGTATATTGTCAATCTCTGGGAGTGAGGGGGTTGTGAATACAATCAGGCACATCCACACTAATCAGTCGGCTGGTTTCAGTGGGACTTATCTGAGTTGGCAACCTTCTTCAGGACGGGTAGTCTGGGATCACTTCCGAACCATCCATATGGCACATTCTGTTGCCAGAGAAATCTATAGCTTGTCGAATGTCTTTCTGTATTCAACCCATTGTCACTAGGGACATAGCGGGGAAACATATACAACTTCTCTCATTATATCATATTGTGTGGCATTCGCTGACATTCTCAGTCATGTCTGGGCATATCAGCCAGTGCCACATGGCATGGTCTGCGTGTGCAAAGGTACATATACCACCCCAAAAATAAGTTGCAGAGAAACGCATCAGTGGAAGTAAGGAGTTCTGTGCGTCATCAGTGACCCCATGCAAAACCCAGACATTTACATATGGCAACATGTGGAAGTGTGCCCTGCACATCTGATGCCACCTGTTCCATGCATGCATATGTGCTGGCATGATATCTCCATACACAATTTCAACATGGACCCCGTACAAGCTACATGGTTGGATACAGTGACATGCCTTGCATACATGTGTGAGGAGACTGCTACATGTAAATGACAAAGGCACGCTTGCACGTTTACTGCACCATTTAAACTCCAAATGTGCAATGAACAACACAGTAACAACAATTGGGCATACACATGTAGTCCCTTCAGGAAGAGGCCCTCAAGCGTCTATGTACAGACATTGCTGCTCAGTCATGTCCACCTGCCAGCAGGGCAAAGTATTGGAATTCATGACACTGCGTGAGTCATGATTGCCTCACCCACGGGACAAAATACATGCAAGACACTGTGAATGTGTACAGTCACATGTGTGAGCATGCAACTGCCACACGTACTAGGTGCCCCGTTTCATGGTCCATGTGGAGGTTTCCATTTCATGGGTAGCAGACCACAAGACACACAGGTGTTAACCCACAAAGTTTCCGATCCAGACACTTGGCTCTGAGTACAGTGCTTGAGTCACCTGTGGACTGAGCCACATCATGTCTTCCTGGGTCTCAGGCACATGTGTCCTCACCATGTCCCTGTTTTCTTCCTTTCCCTTTTGAGGCCTTACCACTAGGCGTAATGAATGAATGATAAGCACACCAATATATTCCTCAGAGAAAGAAAAAGAAAGAAAACAGTCTACATGATGTACTATGTAGATGCATGGTCTCGCAAGGCTCCAAGACACCACAAAATGAAAAGAAAGCGATACATGATACACAGTGCACCCCAATGAAAGAAATTGTGTATGCAATGCTTGGAAAGCTTCTGAAAGAATGAAAAAAGTGGTATGTGATACGCAGTGGCACCACAAATTCAAATAAATGCATACACGAGACATTGTAGGCCTCAAAAATGGACAAAAATATATGCTCATATGCGCAGAGGCAACCCCCAAAAAGAAAAATGTGGTATGCATTACTTGAAGGACACGGCGTGCGTAGCACCTCAAATTGCATGTCTGCGATACTCGTCCATCTTCGTACCTTCTCTTGCACAACCAGTGATGCACATCGCACCGCTTAAATATCCCCGGTATTGCTGTAAATCTCGTAGGTGTGCTGCGTGCAGTGCACAACATGTAACTTACACGCTTAGGGCCTTTACTCTGTAATCGGCTGCATCAGATGTGCACACTGTGAAGACGCTTCTCCTGCCTCCAGTGCATTACACTTGTCTCCTTCTGCCCTGCACTGCCTCAAACCTCACCATCTGCTGCTGCCTGCTAATAGTGAGTACCTGCTTCCCACCTGCACTGCATTGGAGTGCCTGCTTAACCCACCATTGCCTGTGGTCCTGTGGCTGGCCTGTAAAGCCCTGTGACAACCTGATCTGCAGTCTTGGACTTCCACCTCTCCATTCCACCACCACTGCTCCACAGCCCATTCCCAGGACCCACTTAGCTCACCCACAGCAGCCTCAGGGGTTGACATGTCTGCTCCAGCCTCCTCACCACCGAGCGGCACCCCATGCCAACTTTACCTCCACCGAAGTAGGCATCTGGTGGAGGGGTCCTGGGAAATGACGATGCCCTATTTAACCAAGCCACAGTGCTGGAACCTGAAGGACGACAGAAACAGATCTGGGTGCATATCATGGATGCCATCAACATGGAGGGGGTGGCAGGCCGTTGTCCTTATACCGTGCAGAAGCGATGGGAGGACCTGAAGACCTGGATCCATGCCAAGGCCTTAGCATCCCTTGAGGCAGGTGCCACTGTGGAGGTGCACCATGCCAGCTGCTTCAAGATGTCATCTGCCAATATTCGAGTCCTTGAGAAATTCTACCTCGAGCACCATACCCAGATCTGCGAGTGGCAACAACGTCTGCAAGCTACTGATGAGTAGCCATGTAGTGCACTGCTCTACAGTGTATGTGGGTTGTGCATGGGCATGCATGATTGAAGCATCTCCCTTTTCTATGCAGCATGTGTGTTGTAGTGATCCACAGCGGCATGCAACCTGCTGACAATGCTTGCCATGTGTGATGTCAGGCATCTGTTGGTATGTGCACTGTTGTTTGTTGGGGACTTATGCCACTCATGCACATGCAATGTCATTTGATGGTAACCCTTTCTCAGACTGTAAGTATGCCAGATTACAATGTTGTGGCTATGTGGGGGCCATACATGCAGGACAACATCATGCGTAGTACATTTTGAAGTGAAGTCACCCACACTCAACATCTGTAGGTGACACATGAGTATGGATGTCAGTGAATGTCATGTGGTGCATTGACCTCAGGGACAGTGATGTGATCTGTTATCCTACTGCATGTGAAGTCAGAGTTAATGTTTAATCATGCCATGTGTATGTGCTGGGTGCAACAGCATCCACACTTTTAACTGTGCATTTTGTACATATATGTTTTGCATGCTTACAGTTCAAGCTGTCAGGGAGGCATGTTGCTTCATGTAATTGGGTGGACAGATGCCCGAGCAGGTGTTTGCATGGCCATGCTGTGTGTAGTACAATCATGAGTGTCTTCTGGTATCAAAGCATACAACGGGGTGTCTTGCCACCAATGTATTCCAGCATTATACCAGATCATCTATGCTTCAATGCATTCCGTGGTTGGACACCCTACCAAGTGACTCCCTGCCTGCTCATGTGCCCCTGTGCCCTGACTCCTGGGGCAAAGCAGCACGTTACAGTTGGGTAACTTTGGCATTGCTATTGTGTGCTATGTCATGTGTCTTGCAATGTGTTTGTGGACCGCCACCTATGTGCTGTGTTGACATGCGAATGTGTCATGACTGTGACTCGTCCTTGACCCTACACTCATGTGTCAGTCTTCATGGAAATTGCATGAACGTATGTGTGTGTGTATGTGTGGCTGTTGCTGGTTGACCATTGGTAACATAATGTTATTGTTCATGTTGTACATGTCACACATGCTTTGAAACTGTTGACTGATGTCAATGTTCCTTGTCTGCTTTCCCACAGTTGCTGCAGCTGGCGAAGAGGGCATAAGCCATGCTGTGGTGCAAGGATAAAGGGGCTTTGCCTCCAGACTAAAGCACAGAACCCAGCCATGCCCTATGACACCTCCCCTTCAGAGAGCAATGTGGCTGAGGGAGATCCTGGACCATCAGGTGTGGCTGCTGGGGGTAATTCCCATGAGGTGATTGAGGCAGGGGATGCCTCCGCAGCAGTGGGACAGGGCAATGCCACACAGGGGCCCTCTGGGGGCGGGGGAGACACCCTGGAGTCATCCAGGTTGATGGAGGAGGCCATTGCAGGCCAGCGGTTACGTGTTGCCTCATTTGTTACCAACACACAAAACTACAGTCACTTCAGTTGTACTAACCCACCTATATGCATAATCACTTGAGATGTGTATACAATGTTCTTTCCTGTGCCTAAGATGGCATATGTCACTGTTTTAAACATTTGTTTTTGAGAAATCAATAAATTGCATTTTAATGTTTGTAAATAATTTCACTCCCTTGTGTTCCTTGGATGAGCTAAACTGACATACGCTACTCTAGCTCCACTGCTTACCATAGACAACTACCCCAGCGTTAATGACAAGGGTAGCTTTTGACTCTATTCTCTCTATAAAGTTTTGACCTAACCCTCTGGAGTCAAGCCCCCTTCAAAAAAGAGGGTTCCTGCCCTTATCTCACACATCGGAGGCCATTGCAGGCCAGCCCATGGGGACCAGTGGGGGCGTTGAGGAGGGTGCTCATGCTGCAACCCTGTCCCAGGGGAATGAGGATGTGCAGGGCACAATAGAGGTTCTGGCACCAAATCCTGTCCCTGAGCCATCTGCTGCAGAAGTGACCGCCTTCCAGGATGCCTCCACGCAGACCAGCATTTCAATTCCAGCCGATGTGTCCATCCGGGATCATGTGCTGCCCCTGCTGGCTGGTCTCACGAGGCGGACCTTAGCCATTTCTGATGATATACAGGCTACTGGCAGTCAGCTTGGATATCATTACAATGAGCTGTGCTGCCTCATGCCCATGTTGGCAACAGCACTGCTCTCAGGTGGGCTCGTTGGGCTGTTCCGTGTATAGGCCCCCTCCTTCACTTCCTCTTCTGTGCATCAGTCATACTCCAGAATGTCTTCCTGTCACATTCCAGCATGGCCTCCTCTGTACCAATCACACCACCACCACCACTTCTGGTTGAGCTTTCTTCCCTGCCCAAGGTGGGAGTCCCTGAGAAGGCAGATGAGGTGGTCCCTTTGCCTACCCAGACAGCAAAACAGGCACAGGCAGTTCAAGTTCAGCAGGCACCTCAAGGCAATGCAGGTGCTGCATGCCCCCAACAATGGTCATTAGGTCAGAGGGGATGCCTCCATACCTTGCACGGCGGCAGCAAGTGGCGATCATGAGGAGGCAGAATGTATCAGGAGTTTTCACCCATTGGAGGAAATTGGCACCAGCGAGGTAGGAGGAACAAAGGTGGGCCATGCAGGCATTGTCATTGGTGTTTCACAGATGGCAGAGAAGCAGCGGGCAAGGGAAGCAGCTGTGATGGTGGCCAGAGCTGAGGTGGCACTCAGGTGGCGAATGAAGCAGACTGCCATCCTGCAGGCTACTTGCAAGTCAGCAGAGGAGGCAGAGCAGCAGATGGTGGCCACCCAACAACCCCTCCAGGCAACAACAGAGGCCTGCATAAGGGAGGAGGACTTTGATTGTGACTCAGCCTTGGTGATTTCAGAAATTGGAGACTACCCCACTGTCTATATATATATCGTTCATTAGGATTAAGTTTCATTTTTTACTTTAATTTATTTTTTGGCCCTGGACTATTTTGAGATTCCCTTGGGTGGAAACTCCTGATACATTCTGCCTCCTCATGATCACCACTTGCTGCCACCTCAGCATCACCTCTGCCACTGGAATGCAGCTGAGTCCCATGATTGGTGTTTCAGTCTGGCAAAAAACATTTCCGTCACACACTCTCTGACTGACTTCCAATCACCCATACACAGGCCTGTCATGATTGTGTCCCTGATAGGGACCTTGCCACCCCTACCTCCTTGCCTACTTCTGCACAGGCTGAAATGCACCCAGTCATTCCTTGTGATTATTCCCAAACTATAATCCCTTGTACCTCTGTTCGCCAAGGGAATTCAAATGCAGTGCTTTGAGGTCATTGCAATGGCACATGGGAACTATACACATGCTAGATTGCATTTCATTAACATGGGCCTCATTACGAGAATGGAGGTAATAAAAAAAGGAAGGCGGAATGGTAATACCGGCATCGTTAACGGGTCCGGGGCATTACGACCCGACAACCCGTCAATACCGCTACCGCCCATACCGTGCCCCCTCATACCGGCTTGCGTGCGTACACGCGCCCCTTCGTGGAGTAAATACCGGGATGCCGGTAATAGGAGGACATCACAACTCACGCGGGCATGCAATAACCGGCATGCCAAAGGCGGTAATTAGGGCATGCACGATGCCGGCCATACAGGCATCGCGGACCACCCGTAAACAGCAATCTGCAATCAAGGCAACTGCCACAGGTGTACACAATCACCACAGGTGGAGTAAATGGAGCCTGTCCCAGTACAAAAGGAGTACACCCACACACAACACCCCTTCCTACACCAAAATGATACCACTAGCTGTTGTAATCATGGGGCTGGAGGACATGCCTATACTGCTACAACTACAGCAACAACAGCAACTACAACAACAGCTACAGCCACAGCAACAGTCAGCACAGAGGAGATGCAGGAGGAGAAGGAGGTTGAGACAGGGCCAGCAATTACCACCAGTGCAGCTAGTAGTACCTCATAGGCAGCCTCCAATCCCTCGCATCAGACCCAGTCCATTCAATCTAACCCATGAGCAGATCCACACCATGTACCGGTTGTACCGGGACACCATCACCACCATAGTGGACATGATACACAACGACATCATCAGCCTCATAGAAATACCCACTGCCATCCCCCCGCTACAAAAGGCGGTGTCTGTGCTCCACTTCCTGGCCACAGGCACCTACCAGCATACAGTGGGCCAACTGCATGGCATTTCACAACCACTATTTTCATGCATGCTGAACCAAGTGCTGGATGCCCTCCTGAAGCACGCTAGCACCCACATATCCCTACCACGGACTGCCCAGGAGATAGCCAACACCAAAGTAGGCTTCCATGCACTGGCAGGCATGCCCAATTGTGTTGGTGCCCTCGACTGCACCCATGTAGAATTGGTAGTCCCCCATGCCGTAGAGGCAGTGTAACGCAATTGCAAGCAATACCACTCCATCAATGTGCAGATGGTATGCGACTACAGCAAGATCATCACACATTGCTGCGCCCAATATCCCCGATCAACACATGATGCCATGGTGCAGCGTAACTCCACGCTACCCCGTCACATGGAGCGACATGATGGACAATGTGCATGGCTGCTTGGTGAGTTGCCTGACTGGCCCATGGCAGTGCGTCAGGGTTGTGATGTGTTGGGATGCATACTCCACCTGTGTGGGAATGGGGGGGATGCATACTCCACCTGTGTGGGAATGGGGGGATGCATACTCCACCTGTGTGGGAATGGGAAGGATGCATACACCACCTGTGTGGGAATGGGGAGGGATGCATACTCCACCTGTGTGGGAATGGGGGGGATGCATACTCCACGTGTGTAGGAATGGGGGGGTGCATACTCCACCTGTGTGGGAATGGGGAGGATGCATAGTCCACCTGGATGGGAATGGGGGGTGAGTGGACAATGCATGCAGAGCTAAACACTCCTGACCTGAACCTCCCAACCCCAACATGACACATCACTGGCACACATTGGACCTGAACATGTAAGATGCACAACCTGGCCACCGTGGTTATACCAAGCAATGCATGACTAAACATGATTGCAACTGTGCCAATGTGGCTAGTGTGACCATGCACAGTGTAGTATACACAGCAAAAATTGGAGGCAAACATTGTCCTGCAACCACAGTACATCTGCATCAGCATGCAAGAATTCACCCTGTATCATCTGTGCAATGCCATCCAGACTACCACACCATATTACAGTATAGAATGCATCTAAATAATATTTGTGCATACGTACAGGGACATGTGCATGTTGACAGCATATAGCTGCGGCCATGACTGTGAATCCTGAAGGTGGCAGCTCAGAGTGACTCACATAGACCTACTTGTAGTTGCTTGCAGGTGATGGAGGATACCCGCAGAACAGCCATGAAGAGGATTACGATCGGGTACATACCTGTACCCGTGTTGTGATTGAGCAGACCTTTGGCCTGTTGAAGGCGCGGTTCCGCTGCGTAAGCAGGTCTGGTGAAGCACTCCTTTATAGGCCTGAGAAGGTGGCAAAGATCACCATGGCCTGTGTCATGCTGCACAACATGTGCGTCCGGAGAAATGTACCACTGCCACCTGACATTGACATGCATGCACCGGGTGAGGATGATGAGGATGAAGACGGAGGAGAAGCTGCACCTCTGCCAGTACGTGATGCACAGGATGGTCGTGCAGTATGCCAATCACTGATTGATGAATACTTCTGACCCACAGGGACGTCGATAGATATGTGTCAGTGACACATTGTACACTGGGGCCATGCACACAGGGAATGCGGGGAGTTGGGCACTGTGCACTGTCATAAATTAAATGGATACACATGAAATGAACAATGTCGAGGTATTGAATGATTTTTCACACAACGGGTGTATTGATATCAACTACAGAAATGTGCTAACCCCCCCACAACACCAAAACTCCCCATACCCCCCAGTGTACTCCCAAAACCCCCCAGTGAACTCCCAAAACCCCCCAATGAACTCCTAAAACACCCCAATGAAATCCCCCTAATACACCCATACACAACCGACAGCATCTGACCCACTCCCATTGTTGTCCCACACTATATCTTGGATTTCTTGTTGTCTGGGGGCAGCATTTCTGAGTGCCTTGCACTCCGTCTTGTTGGACGCACAGGGCTCTAGTATGCAGAGGAAGTGGGTGCACAGGAAGTGGGTGTGGTGGATGGGGTGGAAACTGTGGTGATTTGCACGGCTGGTGCGGGTTGTGGCTGCTGCATGTGCAGCAGGATAGAGGTGAGGACCTGCGTGATGGCCCCCAGACTGTCTCGCATATCAATGCAGAGGTATTGATGGCGGCTGTGTTTGCCGTTATGGCGGCTGTGTTCGCCACTATGGCCTGGGCAATCTCACGCCTCGTGTCCTCCCCATCCGCGACATATTGCCGGAGAAGGTCCAACATAGAATCCTGTCTAGCCTCCACTCTCGCTAGCCGTGCCTCAATGTTGGTGGTGGGAGCAGCAGTGGTCTAAGATGCTGCGACCGGGCCTGCATTGGCTGTGATGTCCTCGCGGAAGCTGCTGAGGTCCGAATCGTGCAGCAAAGGATCTGCACTGCTGCAGGTGGGTGAGGGCTGAGTGTGGGGTTGGGGGTGGACATGGGGCTTGGGGAGTGTGGACATGCCACATGAGTCAGTCCATCCTCATCCACATACTCCTCCACTCCAGTATCTATGTTGCTCAGTGGGGCAACAGCCTCGCCTTCCACTGGTGTAGCCAGCTCTGTGTCCACGGTATCTGGCGTTGATGTAGGGCCCTCATGTGCGTCCATGGCCTGGCCACTCGCCTTGGGTTTTGGTGTGGGCTGCGAGGCTGCCCCAGAGGTGGCTTTGTCAGTGGCTGTTGTCTTAGGCCGGGGCGTGGATGCCCTTGTGGTAGGTTCCTCACTGGCATCTTCTCCATCGGTGCCTGGGGGGGTAGAAGAGATGCAAGACATCAGTGATGGTGTTACATGCAAGATGCATTATATGGTGCTGTGGAGTATTTCATTTATCATGCATTCATATCTTATAGGTGTGTCACACAGGGTAGCATGAAGGGGGCATGTTGGCATTTGCCGTGATGTCTTAATGCAGGAATGCTGCATGACAGGTGGCATGCCGTTGTATTGGAGTTTGTGTGATGTATTACATGGGCACGGTCCGTGTGTGTTGGCTGTGTGTTGGTAATGGGATTGGCACTCAGCATGCATTTCAGTGTGGCAGGGTTTGGGCCTCCATCTGGACAAGGATATGTTTATGTGTTTGTTGGGACATGCATTGCCTTGCCTGGACTCTCTTCGACATCAATTGTGCTACGTCATGGTTTCCCCTACTGGGATCTGCAGGGTCCCTCACTTCCATCTCCAGATGTTGCGGCACCCGTCTCCATCTCCCTAAAGCCCTCGATGGACTCCATCTGTATGAATGTACTGCACGTCTCCTCCCAGCGTGAAAGTTTGGCAGGTGAGTGGGGACCCCCGCCTGTGGCCATGGCCTCCCTCCTATTGCTGGCCAGGATATTCCATACCCAGAGGCGGAGGTCATCCCACTTCTTTTTACAGTCTTTCACTGTCCGCGGGGTGGTGCCGACTGTCGAGACCTTGCGGGCTACCTCCTCCCAGATCTCTTTTTTATGCTGCTGCACCTCCCTTTTCAGGTTCTGCAGGTTGTTCACATCTGCATGGGCGGCAAGGGAGTCTGCCAGCATGTTTAGTTTGTCGTCTGAAAAATGCTTTTTGCGCAGGCGGGGGGTTGTTTTCCTGGTAGCCTCAGACATGGTGAAGAGATTGGCACTGGTCTCTCCTGAACACAACTGGTGGTTTGGGCGGTTGTCAGAGGGGGGTTGGAGGGCCTTTAGCACCATGGCGGTATGGCCATTACCGGCATGGGGGTTCGCTCGTGCTTGCGCACTCGTAATCACCCGCTATAAGCGGCATCATACGAGCATGGACCCGCTAGTTCCTCTATGCCGGTAATGACCCCGTTTTTACCACGCTTCTCGTAATGAGGCCCCATGTCACATGTACATGGGGTGGCCACATTGTAGCGGGTGCAAAAGCATGCTGTCCAGTTGAGGTGCTGCAGATTCTGGTCTACCAGGGAGTGATAGGAGATGCATTCTACAGCAGTGCTCCCAGTTGATTGTGTTGGTGGAAGATATGTGGCAGGTATACTTCATGGTGGAGGCATCCCAGAGAAGATGAGATTAAATTGCAGCTCCACATTGGACTTGTAGGGGGTCAGACTGTCTAGGGGCTGCCTGGGCGTTGTGGCAGAGGTGAGGTGGGTATGGGGAGGAGGGAGTACTGTCAGGGGCCTTCCTGGGAGTTGTGGCAGAGGTGAGCGGAGTGTGAAGAGGGGGTTAGATGGGGGTTGTCGCAGAGGTGAGGGGTAAGGGGAGGGATGTACTGACAAGGAGCAGTCTGTAGGTTGTGGCAGATGTGAGGAGAGGGTGGAGAGGTGGGTGTACTGTCAGGGGAATGCCTGGTGGTTGTGGCAGAGGTCAGGGGGCTGTTGGGAGGTGGATCTACTGTCAGGAGGCTGCCTGGGGTTTGTGGCCGAGGTGAGTGGGGGGTGGTGTCAGGACTTGAGGGGCTGCGGTGACTTAGGAGTGTAGGCCATCAGTTTGGGTGCCTTGAGAGTAGGGGTGACAGTCCACAGTTTTCTGGGGTACAGCCTTGACCTACGGGAGACCGCACACAGTTATGCCAGGGTGCAGCCTTTCCTTAAGAAGGGCCATGCACAGTTTTGCTGGAGTACAGACTTTACCTATGGGGGATTGCACACAGTTTTGCCAGGGTGCAGCCTTGAATTATGGAGGGACATTGCACTGTTTTACTGTGGTGCTGGATGGTGGGGCAAAAGTAGACTCAAAGGTACATGCAAAGATTATTTGACAATGGTTTTTGTTTGCATGGGGGCGTGTTGTTGCCGTTCAAGGTGCATCTCGATTTTCTTTGCGCCTCCCGTTACTTTGCACTTTGAAATCCATGAATACAGGGAACGCGCAAATAAACTTTTGTGTGCAAGTAGGCGCAAAGTTGTTTTAGGAGATAAGTACTTGGCAGGGATTTAGCACTTTTTCTATGAATAGAGCGCTTTATATGGCCTCATTATAAGTAAAACTACATGTACTCTTTATGCACTAATTGCAAAATATTACTCACCTGATCCCAACAGGATACACATACGTACTGTGTGAAGCCCTGAGCAATAACAAGCTGAGGCCTCTGTAATTAAGGGCCATGGGTAAACTCAGCATGCTTTATAAACAGAGCAAATGCCAGCAGAATGTGCACATCTGACAAGGGAGCTCCTTGAAGCCAGAGAAGGTAAGTGACTACAATTATCCTCTTTTAAGAGATGGTCGGGCTCTTGGCGCAGACTAATGTGAACCCCCTCTAAAATCACACTCTCACCTTAATCGCAATCACAATCCATAGCGTGATATGCATCCAGGCAACAATCAAGCTAAGTATGGGAACTCAGTTGAAGTCCCCTGACCACCATTATCCATGCTGGAATTAGAATAATAAGCAAATAGCATTTTATTTTATTAAATGTTCACAAGGACAGTATTTGTAGTCTAACATGGGTACTTTAACAATAGCAGCCACAATAAATCAATGAAGGCTGTAGTATGGATAGAGGACACAGATCAGTAGCAGTAGGAAAAAGAAATGCATACACCAGTCATGAGATCAGTAGCAGTAGGAAAATAAATGCATACACCAGTCATGATACAAAACTCCCATCACAAAGAATGCACAGATGCCAACGCATATGTTTAGAGCAGTGAGTTATTAGCCACACGGAAGTTAAACACGTTGCATCTGTCAGAGATTTCTTTTTCGTAGGTAAGTAAGCTAAATTGGAGGACATTTTTCATTGTCACTACTCCATCAAATATGTGATTTAAAAATCTGAGTTGCTGGTGGGGTGACGGTCATCTACGAAACCACCCAGTTGGTATCAGTGAATGCTGAACTGCCCAATGCATTATGTGAATGTTTAGCGGTAATTAATCAGCTTTCTTTTTCTGAGTCCCTACTTTTTGTGATTGTTAAAGACTACAAGGATGAACTCCAGACTTTACTCTTCAACTCACAGATGTTTGAACCGTTTGTGCCCAATCCACCTCATAGGCAATTCCTTCAGGAGACATTAATGTTTGGTTAGAATGACAGGAAGATCATTTGGCTAAGGTTTTATTTGAAGTGTCCTCAGTTTTTGATTTTGAGGTTTGCCACTATGTCTTACATATTTTTTGTGGAATTTGTTTTATTAGAGTGGTAGGTCGGATTCACCACTCAGATTTGGTTGGACCATTTTTCATGCATGTTAGCATACTTGCCAACATTCTGTGACCAAAAAAGATGCAGGATTTTTCAAGTTTCAAAAATAATAATTCACATAACAATGACATCAGAGGAAAATACAAAGCATACAGTGTTGGCACCATTGAAGCATTCTAAAATATTATCAACCCATCAAACAGCACAAGGAAAGATGTTAAAATGTAAAGAATGTATAATTCTGAGTGGTAACTTAACACCAAATGCAATTAGACAAAATGTAATCACACAGAGCTGTTAGGCAACGTTTGCCACTACTCTACAGCAGCAGCCTGGGCAATACATATGTATTCCTGCAGTGCAAGTTGAGCACTGAATGACATGGAGACTGATACTCCCTCAGCCTGATAGGCAGATGGTGTGTGATGGTGTTACACTCTGCCACTTGCCTTCACTGGTGGTTCACCTAAGGGTTGTACCAGGAAGAGCGCAGGACAGAGTCACATAGCTGTCAGGTCAGTGGATTGGTCTGAGCCAATCAAAGTAATCAACTACCAGCCCACTGTACAGACAGACAGGCTAATTCATGTGTTGCATGCTTTGCCCTGCAGCTTGCTTTAGAGTCAAATAGATTACCTGCCACTGAAAAAAGTCATTAGGATCTGTCACCCAAATCCGTAGGCTGTGGGACTGCTTAAAAAGCTTTAGCCTACTGGCTAAATCTGTAGGGTTGGCAAATATGTGTCAGCATATTGATTCCATAGCCTGGCTATAATTTCTTTTTTGCAATCAACATATAACCTTAAAATGGATAAAACATTACAATCTGTTCTTTTGGCTACCGAATATCTGGAATGAGCATTTGATTGGTCAGGGCAGGACTTTGGCCAACAATTTGAGTTCCTCAGCCAAGGAGTTTAGATGAGAAGCTCCCAGCACATAGAGAGAAAAATGAAACCCTAAACCATCTTGGTGTTCTCTCAAAATTAGTGTTTTGAAGAGGCACTGCTGGCAGACCAAATGGGAATGTCAGAAGCATTATGCAGTTTCTGATCATCTAGATTACAACTGCAATCTTCTTTAATTAAAGACATTTTGGCGACTGCTCTACCTGATGTCCCTCAAAATGTGTTGCCCAATTATGATCTTTGATCTCAATAGAAAACGTTTAATTTCTGCCTCCCTAGTAGAACGTATTGTAAATCTGTGTTAAAGGAGAAGCCACTTCATCCTAGTTTATCAGACATCTGTCGACTATTTACCAATATACCTTTCTCATTTAAGTTTTAAATAAGTTCAGTTGGAGGGCAACTTCAGTATCATCTGGCTAATTGTGATATTGAGACCAGAGCAAACTGGCTTTATACCCCTTTGTGGTACTGAGACTGACTTAGCGGATGTCATGGATAATATTAAAAAGCAGTCTGATGATGGCAACTCAACTCTCCTAATATTTCTAGACCACTCTGAAGCTTTTGACACAGTAGACTTTAAGATCTTATTGGCTCCATGTCAGAAGTTGTAGAGGTTAGTTTTTATGCCCTTTAGTGGTTTTCCATCTCTTTAAAGGAGCATTGGTGAGCTGTTTCTAATAAGAAACACTTTTCTATCTGGGTCATTAATGGGTGTGTGGGCACCCCAAGGCTCTTCCTTTCACCAATATTGTACATTAGCACCCGGGTCGGGGTGGGGGGGCGCAATCAAACAGGTTCTGCAGATAGCAGGCTGAAATCTCGGATCTTAGTCTGCGTTCCAAAGACCCTGCAAGCTGCCTCCCCCGCTGTGGGCTGCCGTCTTCCCCTCTACCATCCCATTTATATGGAACAGGGTGTTAACCCCACAAAAAATACATACGCACTTATTTTTATTACTCGACTTCTTTTGGGGGGAATCAGCATTCGTATGCTAACACCAACTACATTTTTTGAAGGCAAAGATAACAGCGATTTTGAGAAAGTAGGTGTCTCTATAAATGCAGTATATACATGGATGAAGGAAATGGAATGCAGGTAAACAAAGTTAATTTTATGAATAACCCAATATCACTTCTGAAGGCCCCAAACCAGGACTCCCTTTCAAGATGTTCTGCCCCTTTGATTGAGGTTAAATCAATGGGAAAGAAGCTGGGGTGTAGATGTGACCACAAATTAACTCTGCTCCCGAATGTTCAAACAGTTGTGGGACTAGTGTTATTTCAGCTTTTTAAGGGGGATATTACCTTATATCCCAAAAGGGACAGTGCTCTGCTAGTGGGAGCTCTCATGAAATCATTGTTTGATGATAGTAATGCCCTATGGGTAGGGGCCCCAAAGACTTCAACAAATGCAGGTTGAGCAGAATGCAGTGGCCCACCTCATAATTGGGGCATAGAAAAGAGACCATGGTCTAGGTCATAAATAAACTCTCATCTTCTTTCATCATGGTTGAGGTGGTTGTCTGGCACTTTGAGACTGTTTATTCTTCACAAATGTGCCTAAGAAATCTCTTCAATTAGTCAATTGAACAATTTCCCTTAGCTTGGATATAGAACACAGATTGTGAACTTTGCAAAAGGTATGCAAGCCCTAGAAAAATATAGGAAGAGGATGAGAAGATACAAGAAAAGAATGCATGGACCTATCAGGCTTGCAGCATATGAATTTGTAGGCTTGCAGAATGTGAAAGCACTGAATATGGGAGAATGATTTGATGCAACCAGCAAGGTACAAATACTGTAGTTTAGAAAAGTGCTAAATATTAGAAGTTACAAGGAAGGGTCAAGCATGCATATGATTAGAAGAACACAATTAATTTTAAGTGGTGGTCCAACAATTGAGTGAAGAACCAAATAACGTTGTAGTGTTCAATTAATTAACACTATAGCCACTTCAACCATTGGTGAGTCTTTCTTTAATTGGGTACCCTTCAAACTAAATGACTCCTAAATTCTAACTGTTCAAATGTATGTAGCACCAGGACTTTTCCCATGTTGGGAACTGCAAGATTAAATGATCTGTCCAAGATCACACACATTGGCCCTCATTCCAAGGTGGGTAAGGAGACCGGTGCTGGTAATCCTTACCGCCCTACTACAAGGTCCCTTAGTGGGTCCCACCATTAACGGCTGGTCTGACCAGCCGTTGTGGACGGGACCCGTTAAGGGACCAGGGCGTAAATAACGGACTAGCCATTCGCGAGCCTGTTATTTGCGCCCTCCCCATTCCCATTGAGCCCTAAGGGGGCTCAAATGGGAATGGGGAATGGCATTTTCAATGGGGACTTACCGGTCCCGCAAAGGTCGGACTACAATGGTAAATCCCCATTGAACTAAACCGGTGCCGGACCGTTATTGGTGGCAGTCATGGCGCAAATAGCGCCATGTCTACAACCAACCTCGGAATGAGGGCCATTGTTTGATTAACTTGTGAAGCAGAGATTTGAGTATTATATGCAATTACAACATTTGACCACTTCATGAACAGGCCTGTTTTGACTGTTCAACAGTGTGAGGCATTGGACACTGAATTGAACATTTCATAATGTATTCACAGAAAGAAAAGGCAGTGGAAGCTGGTAATGTTGTTCACTGGGAGATGTATACATTTGCCGGTAATGATTATGGGCCTCATTACGAGTTTGGAGGTAGCCATGGTGCACCATGGCTGCCTCCAAACCGGGCTCCATTACCGGGTTCCTTCAATGAGGAATAACCAGGTCATTCCAACATTGGAGGACCCGGTAATTGCTCCTTGAAGGAACCATTCCCAATTCCCATTTGAGTCCCCATAGGCCTCAATGGGAATGAGGAGGGAGGTAATAACGTGCCCATTACAAAAGGCCCGTTATTACCTCCCTCTTCCCCTCGCGGGTCCCGGAAAAGAGGTCTGGTTTTACCAAACGTTTGGTCCGGTTCCGCAAAGGGAACCTCGTAATCGGCGCTCTTGTAATGAAGGGTGCCGGTCCCATACCAGCACCCTTCATTACGTGAGCGGCAGGGTCGTAATGAGGCCCTATGCATGAAAGTGTTTAGTGAGCAAGCCCCAAACAGCTGAGAATGCAGTGATCTAGCTGAGAAATGTTTTTAAAAAAGAGTAAGAAGCCAGAAAAGTTATAATAGGTTTTATAGGTTAACAACTGAGAAAATTGATTTTATGTTGAAAACCAGTCGGTTGAAGGCTGCATACAAAAAGGCAGCATTTTAACACCAATTTGGAATGGCCTCGAACAGGTTGGAAATCCCTCCTTGGAAACACTCACCAACCACCCCTCCATCCCCACCTTCTGCTACACTGACGGGATTTTCTTTTCATCATGTGGGTTTCACTGCAAACCTCGATTTTGTTCCCATGACCCCTCCATTCCCAACCACAAATATTGCACACCTGCACCTCCCCCAAAAACACACACACATAAACATTTACCAGCTCTCTGCACATCTGACTGCCCAATTCTGTGCCAATCAGCAAGGGCCAATCAGCCCATGTGCACTTTTGTTTTTTACGTAGGGCAGCGATCGGTCTCAGCAGTCTTTGGTATGTTATCTCTTTTGCCAGTCATCTATAGATTGTGGGCAGAAGACTGTATACCAACATTTCTAGTAGATGCCAGACTATCAGTAGTTTATAGCAGCATTTTCCAACACACGTTCATGATTTCTTTGGTCACGATATATGCCACCATTGCCCCTGTAAAGCACACTTTGATGTCTTTGTCCACAATATACATCAGTATTCTGCCAGTGTAAGAAGACATTGGTCCTCATTACAAGTTTGCTAGTTCGGAATTAACGGTGCTGGTATAACCATACCAGCACCGTTTTCCAGACCGGCAAACTATGAGTTCTGCAGGCGGGTGCCGTCCCACCTGCCAGCACCCGCCCGCAGAGATGCATGGAAACACTGGCACCATTACAACATGGTGCCGGTGTTTCGGATTTACAGAATTTTCGGCACCGGATTTATAGGACCACCAGGGCTGTAATGCCCTGGTAATTCTGGCAAGTCCGGCGCCGGTAATTCACTACGGGTCCGGTGGCAGCATGCTGGTTTTTACCGGCACGGCTACCACCGGACTGGTAATGAGCCCCATTGTCATGGTGGCTCTGCCAATATATGCCATTATTTCCACTGTAAAGACACACTTAAGTTAGTTGTGCCCAACAATGCCAATATTGGCACTGTAACAACACAGTTCATGTTGGATGTGCTAAATAATGCTGACATTGCCTCTGTAACAGCACACCATCTTCACACCAAATAAGCCAGTATTGCAGAAGTGCTAACAGACTCTTGTTGGCACCAAAGCCAGCATCACAATTATAAGAACTCAGGCATGCTGCTGTGGACTGCCACAGCCAGAGGACATTATCAGTTAGGCGGTGCACATGTGTGGCAGTATTGCTACTGACACTGTAAGAACACATATATGTTTTCATTGCCTAATAATGCATGTACTTCTACACTGAATAGACATTGCCATGTCGCCAATGCCCTATAATACCAGTATTGCATTTGTTAAATACTCTATTTTGCTACACCCAATAATGCCAGTATTGCCATTGTGAGAAAACAGTGCAATTCGGGCTGTGCCAATATGTTCCAGAATGTTCATTAGATAGACACTGATTTTGGCTGTGGCCACTAGTGCCAGTATTGCCACAGTCACAACAGTTATGTTGTTGTGCCCAATAATGCCGTCATTCCCACTATGAGAGCAAATTGTCATCCTGGCTGAACCAATATGACTAGCATTACCACTAAAGATGGCTATGCCTAATGATGTCAATATTGATACTGAAAGGAGAGGAGATATTGTCATTTGGCACATGCACAAAAATGCAAGTATACCCAGTGCATGGCCACACTGCTGTGCCCAATAATGCTGTTGTTGCTACAGAAATAACACTCATGTCGGTTCTGCCCAATACAACCTCACATGACCCCCCCACCCCCCACACACAATCTTTGGCTGCTTTATCTTGGCCATACACCAATTCATACTGAATTCACACTGCATACAAATGCACACAAGCAGAAATCTGAAAACAACTTTTACTGAAAGTAACTAAGGTCAAAATGAAGAACAAAAACATATTCCAACTTTCAGTCTTAAAATAGATCAACATTAAATGCAATGACCTGCTGGTTGGGATCATTATTGGTTGCACAAGGTGAGGAGACAAACAGGGTTTGGACTGGAGCTAGGACCACATTTGTAGAACTTTAATTGTACATAGGCAATGATTTTGACTGTGGCTAATAATGTCAGTATTGCCACAGTAACAACACAGTCATGTTGTTGTGCCTGATAATGCCATTATTGTCACTGTGAGAACAAAATGTCATCCTGTCTGAACCAATATGGGCCAGTATTACCACGTTTAAAACACATGCAAGTTGGCTATGTCTAATGATCTCAATATTGACACTGGAAGGAGACATGAGGCCTCTTTCGAGGTCTAGCGGTCCGGATACACGGGTGCTGGTAGCAACATAATGGCACACTTTCCGTACCGCCAGACTGTGTGATTGTCTGCAGGGGCGGGATCTCGCAGCAGGTCTGACTTGCTGGGAGTACCGGGCCCTGTAGGCATAGTTTTCAGGGAAGCGCTGGCACCGTTAGCAATGGTGCCGGTGTTTCTGTGTCCACATTCCCTTGAATTCCTATAGGACTCTACGGGTATGGAGATTTACCATTTCCGCCGCCTGACATCCCAGTCTGTCGCTGGCCCCTAGTTGTCAGGCAGCAGGAATGCCATTCCGAGGTTGGAGGAATCCAGCCAGCTGCAACAGTGGTTTACCACCGACCTTCTCATGCGGCCCATTATCATTTGGGCTTGGGTTGATACCGGTTGTTAAGTGGTGGAGGCCATAAACTTGCTGTACCATGAACAACCTGTTAGATGTTTTTTATGTCTGTCCCACACCCCGCCCTACTATCTAGTATCCTTCTAGGACGGGTTACGCGGGCATCGTTTGTCTTCATTTGAAACCTAGCTCAACCGCATTAGGGAGTACCCTCTGCAGAATTTTTGTTACAAACTGCAACAGAGTCTTGAGCTTCTTATTAGTTCTTAACCTTGAGCCACCCTGGGATGGCCCATCAAGTCTACGAGATATTAAAGTATTGTTGACCCAGAGTAGACATTTCGGTTCTCCGTTTCTCAGTCCTATGTGTAAACTCATTTTTAACACCCCTTATGTTTGCTTTCAGTCCTCCAAGAGGTCTTCAGTGACCTGGGACATACAGGAGTCTAACAATTTCTACATTGTTATGGTTTTTCAAAAATGGCTTCTCTTTTCCTTCTTTTACTGTCCCCGTTTTTGTAAGCATTGCATCAGCGCTTTTTAGGGAAAGTGTTTCTTATGATTGGGATTAGACAGGGACAGGAAGTTGTTTTCCATTTATCCTTCTGTCTTTCTTACTGACACAGTATCTCCCCGGTCACTGTATATATGCGCTCCTCACTGTATTTGAGGGAATTCTGCATTGCCTTTTGTAACTACATACAGTTGTGTGTTGCCCTCCTTTTCTGTGTTAAAACATTAGCCTTTTAGGGCTTCACTCTGTACATTGTACTTCTAGTGCCCTCTGGGTTACAACTATGCATGATAATGGCAGTATTGCCACTACATGGACACACGGACCTTGCTGTGCCCAATAATGCTGGTCTTGCAACAGAAATAAAACTCATGTAGTTTGTGCCCAATGACATCTCCTGTGATCCCCCTACAGGCACTGGCTGCTTTACCCTGCCCATACTACCTCTGCACACTGAATTCACACTGCATACAAATGCACACAGCACACTAATTCATTTGCACAAATATCCACAAATTCTCACACAGTGCACAGTAAACAGAGCAGTGAAAACAACCTTTACTGAAAAGAAAAAATTAAGATTTTTTTTTTAAATTGGTCAAAACAAAATGCAATCAACTCTTGGTTGGGATCATTATCGGTTGCACAAGGTGAGGGTGGGACAGACACGGGTTCTACTGAACCAGCTAAGGCCACATGGGGTTTTACCCTGTTTTGTAAGTACGCCTCAAGTCCCGAAATAGGTAAGTGAAATAAATGGAGCGATGTCTTTTGCTGGAGGTAGTATAATGGGTTTTCCCTGGTACTGGTGAATCAAAAAGAAATCAAAATCAAAGTTTAAATACTTTGTATAAAGATGAGGTTATATCAACACCAATAAGTAGGACTGGTGACACCGCAGCACAATGAAAACCAGTGAGGTTAAGAAAGGAATCTCTTTAAGTATATTAAAAACAAAAAAAGATCAGACCAGGGGGTAGGGGGGGGGTACCTTACCCGTTCCCTGTAGGGTCTATGGCAGCAGGAATTAGCAGCATACCCTGTGTAATAGAACACCATATGAATGCATCTAGGGGCCCTACTTGCTTGTAGGCTTCCCTAGGTTGCAAGCCCCTGATTGAGCTTGACACAATAATAATACATCAGGTGGTATCCTCTCCGGCTACACTAACTTCATACCAATTGTCTCTGTTCGAGGTCCAAGAGCTAAAACAGACAGCTTAGGGCCAAACCCTGACCAAAGTAAGGGAACAGTCAGACACTATTTCCAATATAGGACTGGATATAGCTGTCAAGTGAGTGGATCGCAAGGGTAAGAGACAAGTTACACAGAAAAAGAGGGGATTACCTAGTACCAAAAGGAGAAAGAAAATCCTGAAAGACAAACGTGCAGAGGTTTCTAATTGCATCAATTTCTCTGGAGAATTAAAACATGTGAATACATTGGTGTAAAACTTGTGGCTAGTGTTAGTGAGTTGAAGAACGAAGTGGGAGCACACTCCAAGTAAAGTGCTTCACATCTGGCCTACAATTAAATATAGAAGAGGCCCCGAAGAAAAAGGGAGAAAGGCAACGATTAACCTTAAGAATCCACAGGAAAAAAAAGTTGTAACAGGCAGGAAAGGGGAGGGGGCAAGAAGGTAAGGACTGTAATGATAAAAGAGAAGATGAAATGGGCCGATCCAATTGTGGATGTTATTAACAAATACGAGAAGGCCAGACCCATGACCAATTTGAAAAATCAGCAGCAATCTGGAAGAATTTTGCAGCTACCCCCGCCCAAAATTATAGGAACTACGAACTCTCCTACAACGGCCCAACAGATTAGATATCCCGGTGGGTTAAGTCCTGTGGCAAGGTTGTTAGAACATCCTATAACAAATATTTTTTTAGATTTGAATGACGCCCCAAGATTTATCAAGGGTGCATTTGAGAACCAAGAAGCAGTAATCCACAAAACATTAAACTGGATTCACCACAAAAAAGGGGTTCCTCCCGATCATACAGACAATATTATCAGATGTTTTAGGAGAAAAATCCCAAGCAGCCCCCTAGATTATACAAGGACTGCTGTCTATCCCTCCCACCACTCCTCTCTCCTGGAGTGATCACTTTCTCCTTTCCTCCCAGCTCACTCTCTCCACCTCTCAAGCCAAGCCAACTCCAGCACTGCTACCAACCTTCTCGGTTATCCGACCCATGAAGCGTGTGTCAGTTAAGACTTTTGCCGCCACTTTCTCACCCCCACCCCTTCGGCTGACTCACACCCTGACACAGCCCTTTCTATGTTTCACTCTGCTATATCTGATACTCTTGATGTTCTTGCCCCTGTCATGAGGATCCGCTTGAAGCCCAAAGCCAAGTGCAACTCCTAGTACGACTCAGACCTCATCACTCTTATAGGCAAGAGCAGGGTTGCTGAGAGGAAATGGAGTGTTTCCTATACATCCTCTGACAAACTGGTCAGCCGCCTTCTTCAAAGGCAATACTGGCTCTCTATCCGCACCAAGAAGAGAGCCCTTATCCAAGCACACATTTCTGCGGCATCCAACAACTCGGCTGAACTCTTTAGAATCTGCAAGGAACTGGCCAATACTGCTACAGTCTCTACCTCTCCGGTCCCCTCGCAGGCCCATCTGCATGACCCTGGCTTCTCATTTCATCTCTAAAACTCAGGACATCCTGTCCTTTCTCTCTTCCTCTCCTCCTCCTTCCTCTACCGGGGCTTATCCTCCGGCCCTTCTGTGGGCACCTCTCCTCCCTCCTTCTCTGCCTTTTCCCTGTTCTACCCAAACAAGGTTTTTAGAAAAGAAAGACTCGTCAAAGCAGGTTCTCCCCTGTTCCTCTAAAACCATCAAGGACCACATTGACACCTTGGCTCCTGCTTTGGCTGACTTCTGTAACCACTCCTTCGCAACTGGAGTCTTCCCTTCCCCCTGAAGCACTCCCATATGCATCCTCTTCTTAAAAAACCCTCAGCCAACCCCTTCTGCCCGGCTAACTACCGCCCAATCTCCATCACTGCTTTTCTGTGCAAACTCCTGGAAAAGCTGTCCATCTCCCATCTTCACCCTGAATCGGTTGGTTGTCTCCATGACCATCAGTCTGGCTTCAGAACATGGAAACTGCTCTCCTGAACATCCGTGAAGACTTGCTCCCCAACCTTGATTCCAATACCCCCCCGGTATCCTCATCTTACTTGATCTCTCTTCTGCCTTTGACACGGTCAACCATGCCATCCTGCTCAACCTTCTCTGTGATAACCTGGGTATTACCAATCAGGCCCTGGTTTGGCTGACCTCATTCCTCTCCGATCGACCCTCCCAGGTCCAACTTGGGTCCTTCCTCTCCTCTATCCCTCCGTAAATACATCCCCTCCCGAGCCCTTCGCTCCTCTACTTCTAACTCCCTCAGGGTTAGTCGTTCAAGCTGGGGGTAGATCCCTGTCTTCGGCTGGTGCCTCCATTTGGAACAGCCTCCCGGCCACCTTGAAACTTGAGCAAAAACATCTTCGGTTCCTGAAACTTCTCAAGACCTTCCTCTTTGCCTCTGCCTTTGCCCCCCTCCTCCCCTGTTGGTCTGTTTCTTCTCATGGCATTGTGCACCTGGCCACCCTCTGTTCTTTCGGGCCAAGGTATCTGCTCAACCTGCCACCCTCCTGCACTGCCTCCAGGCCACCATCTGCACTAGGGTTCTGTATCTGTACCCATACAGTCCCCCTCCCACGTTTCATCTGCACTTATCAGATATACCTTTCTGACTAACTTTCACCTGCAACTTGATGGCTGCACTACCATGGTTTAAAGCCCTTATTTATTATTTATTCTATTTAATATTTATTTATGTTTTCTCTCCTCTGCTTCGCACTTTCCACTCCCCCCACTACCCTCCTTGCACTTTTCCCCCATTTTCCTTTCCCATGCACTTGCGCATTCTTAAATGTCACTGGGCCTAGTAAGATCGCTGTTTTTTCTGTTTTTTCTCTCCCTTGTTCCCCTCCCTTTTTGCCTGGCCGCGCTCTGGAACACTTGTGTATGAGCACAACATAAATAAAAATCATTTCATTTCATTTCTCTATCTCTATCTCTACCTGTAGTGTTCCCCAGGGGTCTAACCTCTCTCACTGGCTCCCTGGATGTTAAAGCAATACCTGGCACTTCTTGCCCACAGCAATGTTGCTCTCTGCCCCAATTTTCAGTGCTATGTGGATGACACTGAGCTCATTTTCAGGCTCCCTTCACCACCTCTTCTCCTTCTCTCCTCTCTGACTGTCTGTCCGCGATCCAGGAACGGTGTGCCACCAATGATCTCTGCCTTAATGCCAGTAAGACTGAGATTCTCCACATTGGCACACCTGAACCCTCCTTTCCTGTTGCTCTCTGGCCGGCCTCTCTTGGCCCTCTTTCTGCTCCCCCCAATGAGGCTAAAAACCTCAGGGTCATCTTCGACTCCACACTCACCTTCTCTCCTCACATCTCTGATTAATCTAAGAAGTCACACTACCAGCTGCGCCTTCTCAGAGATATTCTTCCTTTCCTCTCCTTCCCCCAGAAGCTCACTGTCTCCAGAACTCTAGTTCTCTCTAGGCTGGACTACTGCAACATCCTCTTTCTAAATCTGCCTGCTTCTACTCTCCTTCCTCTGCAACTCATCCAGAACAGGACTGCAAGATTTGTCCTTGGCCTCAAGCCCAGGGATCATATCTCTCCAGCACTGCAATCTCTGCACTGGCTCACAGTGTCTGCGAGAATTAAGTTCAAAACCCTCTGCATTGTCCACAAAGCCTTCTGGGGCCTCAATACCTTCAAATCTCTCTTCTTAAATATCCTCCTTCTCGAGCTCTTCGCTCATCTGTCTTCAACTTCCTCAGGGTCAGTCGTTTCGCCAAGCAGCGATATGGTGGTAGATATCTATCTTCGGGTGGGGCATTCCTCTGGAACAGCCTCCTTGAAATTTGCACAGAACCATCTCCAGTTCTGGAAGAACCTCAAGACCTTCCTCATTGCTTCTGCATGCGGTCCTCCTCTCCCCTGCTGAACTCCTGACTGAAACTACACTGATCACCTGGTTACCCTCTGATCTCGGGCCCAGGTCCCCTACCCCACCAGGTGCACAGATGCACTTTTCCCTTTCCCCCCTCCCCTGCACTTTAGCAATCTCACTGTCACCTCGCCTAGTAAGATTGTTGTCTTCCTTCTGTTTCCCCTCCCTTGCCTCGTCATGCCTTGAAACACGTGTTATAAATGCCATATCATATTATATCGAACCGCAGGCCTACCCACCAGCAGGCTCTAAAATTACTCTGGGATCAACAGTTGCAGCAATGGAAACCGAGTGCTCTTATAATGCCCCCTGGAATTTCGCGCTCTGAAACACCTGTGTATGAGTGCGATATAAATAAAATATCATAAATATCATATCAGATGCCCAGTCGGACCTAACCTAGTCAATGGACATGGGAGTTCAGCGACTGTAGAGAGGATGTTTGGCCCAACTGAGCCCGGGTGGCGAGGAAGAAGGCTAATCCAGTGGAATCGAGGGGAGGCAGGTGGTGAGGTAAAGAATATGATTATTTAGGGGTCTGTTTTACAGAAAAATGTAATTGGTCTCTCCAAGTTACTAAATCAGACATTACACTTAATAGATATGGTGGAGGTACTGCAAAGATTGCTCAGGACTATGGTAATGGGGCTGTTAAAGTTTCTTCAGAATCCTATTCTGCATAGGCCAGACAAGCAGCGTTATACAGTGTGGAATTGTGGGGAGGAACAAACTGTGACAGATTATCTATCAGTGAAAATATAATTATTATAAGAGTTTATAGCCTAGTACTCAGGTTTTTGCAGAGGTCAATAGACAGAGAATTGGGTTCCTGTGTGGATCACAACCTCTCATTTATTGAGCGAGGGTGTGGTCTTCCCCAGGATATGCTGCATCTGCGATCCAAGACATCCTCTCACAGGAGGGAGGTTGCTCGCTCCCTTTGTGAAATAGTTGAAAGAGGCTTGCTTCTCACTTGGCTTCTGTGAATATTGGCAAACCCCCCAACTCATTGATAGTGGTGTTAACTGAAGGATCAAGGCAGCCTTTGAAGAATAATTAAGTGAGTGTCTTCCTCACTGATTTTTTAAGCAGTGAGAAGGGAAGAAGGTACTGGGAGTGCAAGCTGACCTTTGGCTATGAAACCGATTTGGATATCGTTTCACCAAAATTATCTAGGGCCTTGTATCTCAAGGTTTAATTTGGAACATTACCATTGGCTGAATTATTGCACAGATGGAACCGTGATCTTCCTAACAAATGTCCTATGTGTCAAAACAAGATTGAAAATATAATGCACTTTTATATTATTTTGTCCATTGAACTGGAATATTAGGAAGATATACCATACGCCATTATTTATATGTAGATCAATCACAACTATAAAAGATGCACTGGCACTCTGTATTCATGCAAGTGATGAACTGACAGTGCATTTGGTTATAAATTATCTAAAAAATGCCTGCAGGGTCAGATCACGTTTCATGGCCTAATACTATTTGAGTGCTCAAACTGTGAGTGCAACCCATGTATTATTTTTTGCTATATCAATTAATGATCCTACGCACTTTCTTGTAGTTAATGCTCAGAAACAGTTTTTTTAAGATGACTCTTATGATTTTGTTTTATTCTTGGGTTCTTAATAATTAATATTCTCATATTTGCTGATTTTAGGCTGCAGCCATAAGATTTTAAGCTTGAAGCGTATCCTCGTTGAGTAGTTATGTGTTTATGTTTTAAAATATGTATACTTTACAACTTTATTTAAATGCCGTGTATTATGTAATACTCTATGAAGATGCACTAAGGTTTATTTATTTACTAATTGTTAAGATTCTTAAATGTACCTGTGTTGTTGTTTTTACGATTCTTGGATCGAAATAAGGAAATAAGGCATAATTGACTGACTGACTGAATTTTTAAAACAAACATATAAACATTCACAAGATTAGTGTTTTTAGAAAAATATATAATAGTTAATTGAGCTGCTTTTACTTTCTGCTTTTAATAATGTTTTACTTTTTTAACTGTGTACATTATTCACTGTAGTTACTTTTTCCTTGACTTGTTTGCTTCAATTTCAGTTATTCTTCACAGAATTGTATAATTTGATAACATAGACCACGGCCGCACACACACACACACACTTGTTATCTTGCTTGGCAGCTTCAAGACTTGATATCACTCTGTAGCATTGCTCACCCTTCTCATTGGCAAGAAGCTGGAAGCAGAGGCAAGTTTCAATCTGCACCGCTCCCTAAGTCCTTTATCTTGCAAATGTGTGAGAGACAAGATTTTGGAGCCCATCAAATCCCTTTACATTTATGAACATTGATAGATTGGAGCATTTATTACAAATGGAAAAGGAGAAACCAGGTCTCCCCAACACACTAGCTAGCCCAGGTGAAATCAGTCAGCAGCTTGCTGCAGCTGAGGGAGCACTTAGGTCACACTGGGTGTGCCATCAACAAAGCAACATGCTGTTATCCATTGTGGAAAATCCGCTCAGGCAGATGAGTGCACATTTCTTTCACCATGTCCTCCTCAGCTTCATTAATTGTGAACTACAAAACAACCATGAATTGAGATTTTCAAAAGTACTCAACAAGCACATTGCCATATTTTATTAAGCGCTGGGAAGTCTGCCTCGATGAGGAAAAAGACTAGCTATCAATTTGACCCGCCACCTTTGTATTTATTTTGACCTACTAGCCCAGTAAGTTACAGCCCCATTCATTATGTTTGGTATTCTTTTACCCTCTATGTTAAATATTGTAGCTTGCTTCTTAATGGTCCAATCACATACAGGGACAACTATCTACTCCCTCTTGTCTACTTGTCTATCTATGAACAAGCAGAAATTACCTGCTACTGAGAGATCCCGGAATGTATTCTCTTCCAAACTACCCAAAATACCCCATTGCTTGCCACCTCGAAGAAAAATTGGATTTAATCAAGCACTGAAACATTTCTGCCAGCTGCATACACTGTGCATCCTTGGACTGCACAGACCTCTTTCCAGTATTTTGCACCTGTGTCGATCAAACGCAAACACAGAAATGTGTCCCTAGAATAAATTTGACTTAACATTACAATTTGATTCTGTTTTCGAGAGTGCATTACCTATTCGTGAGTAATTCTTGAGCTAGGAAATACTACTTAATGGCGAGGCAACCATTTTCCATAGGGCTCTGATGCATGCCACCCTGTAAAAAGGTGAGCAAGAGACAGTGCTTCTGTGGAAACACTTTTTATAGGGGTGCACTAGAGATGATCCATGCTTAAGTAGGGTCAAGCACATCCTCCCAAAAGATGTCCCAAAAGACTTGGTTGAGCTTCTATAGATGAAATGAAAGAGAGTAAAATCTTTTTTAAACGGATGTTAAATATATCAATCAAAACAGCTTATTTCCGATTGACTAAATCCATAAATCAACACAGTTCATAAAATCATAGCAGTAAAAAGAGATAATGCAATAAATAGCGTGGAAATCATGAATTGTTGAATTATTGTTCCCTTAACAAGGGGGTTTCATTTGGGAACATACCAAAGCACCTTACACCCATACATGTAGTTTACAACACAAACCAAACAAAGTAACAATCTCAATCTAAAATAGACATCATAGAATCAGCACAGAGAGCAAAATTCGTTACATCACGAAGAGAAAGAAGTATTAGAACGGCGGGTTTCCAGTGTCTGTCTGATCCCACATTCTCTTAGGAAGTCAAGCAAATAGCGTTTCCCTAGATCATCATATATGGGCAAAATAGTGCAATGTGTGTCAGAGTTTAGTAAGAGCCACATAGGCAGCAGACCTCCTCTTCGCGCATTGAGACTATCTTTTTACCAATCAGTGAGCACCCACCGCTGCCTGATCTTTTCCCTTCCCGAATGAGCCCGTTCAACTCCCCCACCTGTCCACAGCAGACATACACCTTAAAACCGGTATGGAGAGATTGCAGTATCCGAACCAACAGTCTTGGAACACCAATGTCATTGAGTCTTTAGTTTTTATTTTTTTCATTGTTTATTTGGACAGCACTTCTACACAAGTGAAGTGCTTCAAATCGCTTCAAGGCAGGAAGGGAGTAAGGGAATAAAGTAGTCATTCTTAGACCTTTACGTTTCCGAAAGATCTAGCAAAAGGTAACTAGCATACTGGGCCTGACGGCATTTCTCCTAGTGCAAGTGCATGAAGTGTTACAGGCGCAACCAAACTAGGGAGGGAAGACAAAGGAGGGACAAGACGGAACTTACTAGTCCTAGTACATTTTGGTCATGAAAGTGTTAAGAGATCGACGTGCGAGGAAGTGGTGTAAGTGCATCCAGTCCAGCAGGGCCCTGGGTTAAGTGCAGAGAGGTTACACCTCTCATGGAGCGTATGCTGAAAGTGGCTTTATGGTCTTTTCAACTAAAACATTTAATCGAAAAGGAAATCCATTGAAGAAAATGCATCGAATATAAATGCATTGAATTGCTATCTTTTACATGTAAAAGTACATATCCATCGAAACTTGTCCATCAAATATAGGGATGGACAAGTTTCGATGGATATGTACTTTTAAATGTAAAAGATAGCATTTCCATGCATTTATTTTACATGTTAGAACGTTACATGGAGCTGTCAGGTGCTGAAAACTTCAAAATATTTCGGCACTGGCCAGCTTCATGTAACGATTTAGTGTGTGTTAATTGATGGGGGTTCCCCCCCAAAGACCTCCAACCCCCTAGGGCACCCCCCAACCCTAACCCAAACCCTACCCAATACTAACCCTAATCCTAATCCAAACCCTAACCCAACCCTAACCCTAACCATTGCCCTAACCCTAACCCTAATTCTAACACTTCCCCTGACCTTAAACCTATATTTTACCCTTGCCCTAACCTTAACCCTATTTCTAATCTTTGCCCTAACCTTAACCCTAAGCCTAAAATCCATCGGAATCAATCACATTTTATTAAATGAAAATGCATTTCGATGGAAAGTATTTTCAATTAATAAAATTCAATGGAAATAAATTTGATGAATTCATTTTCAATAGAAAGTCCAGATAGTGCAGAGGCCCAGAGGCAAGTGCAAAGACTGGCGGGGAGAGCCTGGGAGTATTTAGGAAGAGAGCGTTGTAAATAGAGCAGACTCCAGCCCTAGAAAGCCTTTTGGACTATGCAGAGGGTCTTGAACTTGATCCTAGAAGCCACGGGGAGCCAGTGAAGGGATTTCAGTGCCAGAGAGATGTGGTCCCTGGGCTTGAGGCCAAGGATAAGTCTAGCAGTTCTGTTCTGGATGAGTTGCATCGGACAGAGAGTAGAAATAGCGAGATTGAGAAAGAGACTGTTGCAGTAGTCTAGCCTAGAGAGAACCACGGCTCTGGAGACGGTGAGCCTTTGTAGGAAAATGAGGAAAGCTAGAATACCTCTGAGGAGGTGTAGCTGGTAGTGGAACTTTTTAGAGATGTCCGAGATGTGAGAAGATAAGGAGAGAGTGGATTCAAAGATGACCCCCAGATTTTTTGCCTCACTAGAAGTTGGAGGCAAAGGACTAAGGGAGGCCAGTCAGTAAGCAATTGGAAAAGCGGGAGCAGGGGTCCCAATGAGGACAATCTCTGTTTTACTGACATTGAGGCAGAGATCATTAGCAGCACACCAAGAATTAATTGCGGAAAGACAGTCTTTAATGACCAAGGAGGAGGAAGAGGCTGAGTGTAGCCTGAAAGAGAGCTGCGTGTTATCCGCATAACACTGAAAGTTAGAGGTGAAGGTAGAGATCCTATGGGCCAGAGGGGTCCTGTAGACATTGAAGAACCATGGGTATAGATTAGACCCCTGGAGGACACCACAGGTAGAGAGAGTGATAGAGGAGAAAAAAGGCCCAAGTTCCACCTGGGAAGGACTGTCAGAGAGAAAGGAGGCAAGCCACGGTGGGGCCCAATCTGTGATGTCAAGGGTATCATGGAGATGGGAGATCAGGATGTTGCGGTTTACCATTTCAAAGGTAGAAGAGAAATCGAGAGGCGTGAGGACACAAGGAGAGTTAGAGTCAGTATTTGAGAGCAGGTCTTCACAGGTGTTCAGAAGAGAAGTTTCCGTGGCTCTGGATGCTTTAAAGCCAGACTGATGGTCATGGAGACAACCAATAGATTCAGAGTGGAGTGTACGTTGTGAGATAGCAAGTTTTTCCAGGAGTTTGCCCAGGAAAGGATTGATAGAGATAGGGAGATAGTTTGCAGAGATAGAAGGGTCACCAGAGGGGTTTTGGAGCAGAGGGAGCACAAGAGACTGATTGAGAGAAGTGGGGGGAAAACTCCAGTGGTAAGGGAGAGATTGCAGAGGTCGGCCAAGGCTGGAGCAAGAGAATCAATGTTGTCCTTGATGGTTTCAGGAAGGCAAGGGTCAACCTGTTTGGAGGAGGCTTTCATGAAACAGACTTGTCTGGAGACCTCCTCAGGCGTGACAGGGCATAGGGAGGAGAGAAGAGGGGGTGGGGTGGCCGAGAGGGCCCAAGTGATGTGGGTGCAGGCGAAGGTGGGCGGGGAAGAGAGGACAGGATGTCCTGTGTTTTAGCAGCACAATGTCAGCAAGGGGCGAGCAAATGGCCTGGGTGGGTGCAGTAGAGGAACAGGCTGCAGTAGGATTGGCCAGTTCCTTGCATACTTTGAAAAGTTCGGCCGTGTAGTTTGATGTCGCCGATATGCATGATTGAATATAGATCCGTTACTTGGAGCAAATTCAGAGTCTATATTGCTTTTGAAGAAGGCAGCAGGCCAGTTTGTCAGATGGTTCACCTGAAGATCCCCATTTCCGTTCCTCTGCTCTGCAATTTCATTTAAGGGCAGCCAGCTCAGAGTCCTACCAAGAGTTGCAATTTTTGGATGGCTTCAGACGGACCCTCATGACAGGAGTGAGAATGTCCAGAGTGTTGGAAATGGAATGGTCAACGTTAGAGAGGGTTGTGTCAGAGTGGGAGTCAGCTGCAAGTGTAGAAGGAGGAGAGTAGGTGGAGGCAAAGTCAGCCACTGTCACCCTTTTCTTGGGTCAGATGACCTTGAAGGCAGGAGGCAGTGAAGGGTGTGCCAGTGCTAGAGGAGAAGAGAGCTTCATATGTCCTCCAGACAAAACCCCTGTCCATGTGGTCAAAAGCAGAACTACGGTCCATGAAGGCCACGTAGACAGGGCTTCTCAGTAGACAGACATACTAAGCCAAAGTCAAATATAGGTTGACACATTGTTTAACAATGTTCCAGCACAGCCTAAAAGCTAAATGTGTTTTGGACAGGATATTACCGTCCATCACACATTCCCCTAATCTATGCTCTAGAACTCCTGAAAAGAGTGTTGATGACCCATCTAACAAAGAGATGAGATGGTAAGAAGAAGGAAGAGACTCCATGGGCCTCATTACACGGTAGGCGGTAAGGGTTTACCGGTACCGGTAAGGGCACCGGTACCGGTAAACCCTTACCGCCTTACTACGAGGTCCCTTTGCGGGTCCTCCCTTAACGCCTGGTTTTTCCAGGCATTAAGGACGGGACCCGCAAAGGGACCTCAGAGCTAATTACGGTACCGCAATTTGCGGTACCGTAATTAGCACCTTCCCCATTCCCATTATGCCCTATGGGGCAAAAATGGGAATGGGGAAGGGTAAATGGGGATTGGGGAATTACCGCCCCCGCTCACCTTGGAGTAGGGCGGTAATTCCGCCATCCACCAAGGCGGACTCGGTACGGTACTGGCGGCAACCATGGGCTAATAGCGCCATGGTTACCGCCTACCGTGTAATGAGGCCCCATGTCTTTTTTATAAATTGGCTCTGTAGTACCAATCTTCCAGCTCTCAGGAATATAACTTTCAAATGGAAAGGTATTGAACACATTCATCAGGAGAGGAGCCCATGAATCAATAGGAGGAACAGATTAAGTAATTCCCCATACCATCCACCGCGGACAGCTGCAATGGTCTGTGTCATTCAATGACTACCTCAAAGTTGCTAATTGTAAAGGGCCCTGACGTTCAAGAGTGTGGAGATGTCGGAATTACATTTTTGCTACCACTTCCATTTAAATCTAGATATGCCTCTGAGCGTGCTCAACCCTCTCTTCCTTATGCACATCAATTCCTGGAACCTGAGAGAAGCCCAGATGTAACCCATTTGTATTACTTGCAATACAATTCCAGAAAGATGTAGTGTAATGGGAAATTGCAGCCGTACATAAAGCTTCCCAGTGTTTATTATCCTCTCCACCCTTCTTTTGGCTAACTCTTTCTTATAATCCTTTCACCTCCAGCTGATATATATCATCATGATCAGCTTCTTTAAGAGCAAAAATAAGAGCTTTTTTTCTCTTTGCAAAATGCTGATTACCCTGATTTTTGTTTTGTTTGCAGGATGGGTAGATTAATTTCTACAATAACATGCTGCAATTTTTAATGTTGTTATCAATGGGGTTTTATATAAACCTAGGCAAGTCAATAAGGTGTCTTGATTTGTTGTTTACACTATTTAAAGTTTCTACTTCCCCAACAGCTTTCCACCAAAGCACCCTGTCTCCTGCTCCTTTTACCAGAGGTCTCAGGTAAGAGCCACAAAGGACTTTATCCTCTTGCCCACCCCATGACAAAGTAAGTAAAAGGGGGTTATGACGGCTCTCATACCAGTCAGTAATTTTAAATCTATGGAAATTCCCCCACCAATGCTTTGGGACTAAAATAAATTCAATGATGCAACGAAAGTGACCATTATTAAATCTAAAGTTGCCTGCGGACTTACACTGAAATCTCCTGTATACAACTCTAAAACCTATTTTAGGCTGGGTAACGAAAGGGACTGCTCAAGGGTTGTGGGAGAACTTGAGAGCTATTAGCTATTGACACAGGAGGGTGGTGTCCTACCACACAAGTTTATGTTTCTTTACATACACATGTTCTGCAAAGATTTCAACATTTAACATGCTTAGTAACTGTGGAGCTGTATGATTTAGCTCACATGTATCAATTGAGAAGGGAGCAAAAAACACCTGTCGGGAGAGTTTTAGCTTATTTATTTAGCCAAAATCAAAGGGGTGCGGACTCGATTCCACATAGTATTTTTTTAGGTTTTTGAAAAGGCATACATGTTATTTAGCAGGCGTAATATCAAGACAAGAAAACGCAAAAAAACAAAACAAAAGTATATTCAAATTGCACGTAAAAGAACATTAGCATGACAATATACATACACAAATGCAAAACAGTTATTAAGCAGTGAATACTTCTATTAAGCAGTGAATACTTCTAGGGTTGACTTCTATGTACATCACTTTTAGATACTTTAAGGGCCTCATTACACGGAAGGCGGTAAGGGTTAACGGTCACCGTTAATGGTACCGGTGACCGTTAACCCTTACCGCCTTACGACGAGATCTCTTTGCAGATTGGTACTTTAACGCCTGCTTTTTAGCAGGCGTTAAAAACCAACTCGCAAAGGGACCAGCGTGCTAATTACGGTACCGCAATTTGCGGTACCGTAATTAGCACCTTCCCCATTCCCATTATGCCCTATGGGGCAAAAATGGGAATGGGGAAGGGCAATGGGGGAAGGGGGAATTACTGCCCTGCCAACCTTGGAATAAGGCGGTAATTCCCCTTTCCTCCAAGGCGGTGCCAGTATTTTACCGGCATGGACCAAGGTGCTAGTAGCACCTTGGTCCACCGCCTACCGTGTAATGAGGCCCTAAATGTTTTATAGAGCAACCATCACGTAATATCATAACAATAATGAGTGAACTGTAAAAGATGGGTTCAAAAAGTCGTCACTAGCACATCATTCTTGATGGTTTCGAGATGTACTACGTGTTGGGAGGTGACCTAGTCGTTGGTCTACATCTGGATGTAGATCAAGTGATGGTGCGGGACAGGGGTGGCATGCCCATGTGTTGGAATGTCCTGTGACGTTTCAGCAAAAAAACCTTCTTCATGGGCCTGGACTGGGTTTCCCTGGACAGGAAAAGGTAAGGTGCGTCTTCCGGTGTGGGAGAGGCGTAGGAGCCTGACGTCGTATTGCTAAAGAACGTGGCTTCAATTACCACACTTGGCTTGTAGAGGGCTGATCCGCTGAAAGTGCTCAAGTGGAAGCTCTGAGCTGGGCAGGTGCCAGGAAACAAATGCCGGGTGCATAGGTTATGAATATGCCCCGCTTGAAAAGGCGCAGTATGCCCAATCTTAATGGTAGTTTCAAAGGATAGCAGTGTCTGGATTTATAATTTGCATGTAGGTGCGTGAAACAAACGCACCATTGCTGCGGCTGTAGATGGAGTGCAGTTCGCTCATCGGCAGAGAAAGTGCTGTGTGAGTGAACCTATTTTAATCAATATATCAATAACACAAGTGCACCATTTGAAGTAACAAGATCTACCAGAAAGGGCTTGGAATTAAAAAAGCCTGATCCTCATCTGAATCATAGGGGAGGTCCTCTCCGGCACCTAATCTGAGGTTCAAATCCCCTTCGGTAATCAGGGGAAAAGCCACACCGGAGAGGGCACTGCATAATGATCCTTTTTAAAGTTGAATCTAGGTGAGTGTGCTTTCCATCTTGCATCCATTTTGTGCACTGCATTTTGATCCTTCGTAGATGCATTTACCATAAGCCTATGCAGGATTCTAATCAGCTTGAACAACTGGGTCCCATTTATACTAGTGTACACATTAATAATCAATAAAAACAAGTGATTTGGTGCCCGGAATACTGACATCAATCACTATTTTATTGCAATCTGATAGGCTTGGGTGTTCTATTTTCCAGCCCTGTCTCAGAGCTATGCAGTTTACCAGGCACCTAGAGGGTTTGCCCTTAGCACCAATGTTTAGCACTAGTATATAAAACAGAGGGAAAACTTATAGATGGATGTGATCAGCGGTCCATGTTTCCTGGAACATAACAACTTGATGTTTATTTACAAAATCATATCCTATTGGGTCATGTAGCTTGCTACAGAGGCCAGCAATATTCCACACTATAATATTAACATCCATATTACTGCCTGTGGAAAATTCTGGGGTGTCTTCATCCTTGCATTTGAATGTCCCTGCCACACTATTCCTGCTCTTCTGTATTTTTCCACTTTAATAGTAAGCCACTAGCCACTCGTTTGTAAAGCACCTGGTTCAATATCATTATAGCAGTGTATGATTGTCAGTCAACCTCTTTGAGGCCGCTCAGGCATTCATATCAATTGTTCAGTGATATTTCATCCATTGAGCTTCAACCCTCGACTTGAGTGTGTTGTCCAACACCTAGCTAGACTGTTCTAGGGACTACAGACATCTGTAGGGTCCCAGTTCACATGCTGCTTGCATCGGCTCGTGTGTAGAACACACAAGAGGTAAAAAAACGAATATCAGACCTGCCCAAATGGTTTTGTGTGCCCCTTCTTAGTATGTTAGATACCTCTGATGGATGATTTAATGTTATTGTTACACATGCTCCTTGGATTTTGTAATACCTTTCCCAATTTAGGTGGAAAATTTTGCCATAAAAAGGTCTTTCTCGCTAGTCAAGGCTATATCTTTTTTTTTTTTAATTATTGTTGCTATAGCTGATTTAACAAATTTTCAACATTTTTATACAAAAAATAAAAAATATTTAAAATAAATAAATAAATAAATATATTGACAAACAAGTTAATCAGAGCTTCAATTAATTGTGTCGATTCAATTAACATTTAATTGATTGTAAAATCTAACATGTTCAATCGAATTTCAAATTTATAGCACATCATATAATAAAGCAACATTAAACATCCAATTTCAGAGCATGCAAAAATTCACTAATGGCGATGTACAAATTATTCTTAGAGTTACAGAGCATGGACAACCAACACATCTGGTCATCCATGGCTCCTAGATACTGAATATGTCTAGAAAAATTGATCCTTCGAAGCTCAATAAACGCAGGACAAAGTTAAATTAGGTGTTCAAGATTTTTACTACATGTTAGAACTTGACAAAATCTGCAAAAGTTCACGGTACTAGGTATGATTTTTCTAATCGCCATAAATTGACGTCTAGGCCACAAATTGAATCACAGTCGTAGTATAGAATAGCGAAGTCTTAATGATGGAGCTCTTAAAAGATAGGATTCCACATGGCCAATTTGCTTGCCTCCAAATAACTGTGAGCCAAACTGCTTATGTAGTAGACAGCGATCTCTAGTTTTGATCCAGTCATGCTGATATATACATGTTTTTACTTGATCCGGATTGTGTAACAACATTTCAATGGTTGCGTTGGCTTGTGCCAAAATCCGATATATACCCTCCAACCATCTCTTTACAAATGTGTGATGACTTGCAAACACATAAAATGATAGAACCTTCAACATTGTGTTTGAGGTTGTGGAGATTAAACATGTCCTAAAAAGGGCACATATATGCCACTGATGGAGAGCATGCAGCGAAACCAGGCCCAACTCATATGGAAGCCACTGGCCGGGGACACAAGCTGGCAGGTTTAAAATTTTCCGCCAAAATGTCCTTCCAATTGGTTTAGCCACTTAAGGGGTAAGGGTACTCTGGTTTCTAGCCCATATAGTAAATAAGGGACGGCTTTCTGATTCCAGTACATAAGTGCTGGTTTTTCCGAGTATTTACCGTATTTATATTGGAGAATTCGCGACTGTGATATGGCTGTGACGAGTTTTCGCTCCATACTCTCCAAATGACCTCTTGACTGCACAGAACCCTCAACTAACATACCCAAGTACATGTAGCAAGGAACTACTTCTAGCTTTGTATTTGCAATAGACCAGGACATCTTATCGCTATACGTCTTGTTGGGACGATAGACGACTATTTGTGACTTAGAAGTGTTAATTCTCAACTGATTTTTGATAATATATGAATCAAAATCATTCAATAATAGCTGCTGTCCCACAGGGGTTTTAGCCACCAGAACAATGTCGTCTGTATAGGGCAGTACGTTGATGCTGTGGCCGTCCGTTTCAGGCGAGTCGGAAGGAATGGTATCAAATGTATCACCAATATCATGGATAAAGAAAGTGAATAGGGCTGAAGCCAGGCTACAACCCTGCCTCAGCCCTCGAGAGGTATGAATGACCTCAGACAAAGCGCCTTCCATTGACAATCGAATCTGGACAGATGTATTTGAATGGAGGGCGTAGATGATATCAATAAGATAGCTAGGACATACCTCTTTTGAAGTTTATCAACCAATATGACTCTTGAGACTGAGTCAAAGGCTGCATGCAAGTCTATGAAAGCAAAATAAAGAGTTTGTTTGGTTGCCTGACATTGTGCCTTCAATGCATTTAAACACATAAGATTTATGCTGGTGCCTATGGCAGCCACAAAACCTGCTTGCTTGAGATCGCGCATGCCGAAAACTAATGTCCAAGCATTAAAATCCCGCAAAATAAGGAGTGCAAAAATCTTATCGGGAGCATCCGGCAAGGCGATGGGTCGGTAATTAACTGGATCAATCCAGTTAACTGGATCAACTGGTAATCAATCACCATTCTTAAAGATAGGTAGGATCAAGGATGTTCACCATGAGCTGGGAATATCACGATTTATCAAGATCTGTTGAAAAATCTTGTTCAAAATTGCTGCCCACATAGATGGATTAGATTTAAACATGGCGTTATGGAGACCATCTGGGCCAGCTGCGCGCAAAGAGCTTGACTTTGTTATGAGATCTACAATCTGGTCAGGAGAGCAATCTACTAGCCAATCTGAAGACTGTAGATCTTTATACATGTAGGAATCAAACTGTGGATTGGCATAAAGGGCAGAAAAGTGACTAATCAACTGTCCTTCTTGGATTGCATTAATTTGTGCACTCTGTTGATAATCTATCGTGCGGTTATTCAATAAAGCCCATGTTCTTGTTGTTGACTTAGATGTTATCGCCCGCATAATAGCTTGACTATCTTTCTCAAACAGGCAGGCTTTGCAAGCCCTAATCCAGTTATGGTACCTACATGTGATGCTCCTAATTGCTGCTGCTCTTTCGGCAACAGGCAGCTCAGATGTTAGCTTCCTCTCCTTTTTATTCTCAGCCTTCCCATTTTTAAGACAGTTATCATATCTATGTGTGTGTTTGAAAGCACATTTATCATATTTTACAATGGCAAACTTGAATTATGTTAAAACTGATGTATACTGGGCCTGAGTTTGGGTGCTCAGATCCATATCAACAGCATCTGCTAACAGGTTAAGATTGTCTTGGGACCAGTGAAAACATGTCTTGGCGTTATTCATTTGGAGTATCGTTGGGTTGTGTTGGATTGCAGTATCTTTTAATGCTAGAGACAGATTCCAATTGAGCACTAGCATGTTGTGATCACTTTGTAATTGATCCATAATCACAAACTGGTCAATTAACGGAATGAAATTTGATTCAACATATATGTAATCTATAGTGCTTGTACTATAGCCTCTGTGCCATGTGAACTTAGCCGGTATGTCCCCAAGGAAGGAACCATTAACCACCCTGAGATTTCTTTCACTTACAAATGTTGTCCATCTGGTAACTGCTCGTAATTTCAGCCCTGATTGGAGTGTAACGCAGTCTAGGTTCAGATCTCCAACTAGTATTGTGGTAAAGATGTGAGGGGTATTAAAATTAGCCCCATTAAACCAATTAATCCTTGGTAAAATGTATCATCACTGATGCCGAATGGGTTACAATAAACATTTATCAAGGCAATGATTTTGTGATGTACCGTAATTTTAACCAATTGGAGGTAAGAACTGACGGACGCCCAAGCAGAAATGGTTATACCTATGCCTCTTTTTATTGCCACCATCAAGCCAGACGAAGGGCGCCCAGTTAGAACTTGTTTTGCTGGCAATAGACAAATATCATGGTCATCCCAAATTGGGGTTTTAGTGAACCACGTCTCTTGCAGGGCCATGATGTCAAACTGCTCTATGCCATTCAATACAAATCTCAGTAACTGAGAATGACCCCGAGTATTCCAGCTTGCCAATGACATCTTAACAGAAATGGTTTCTTTTAATGGTTATGTTCTCTGTGTCACCCAAGTAGCCCTAGCTCTAGCTTCCTTATTATAAATGTGAGGTCTACTAGTATCCTGACTTGATGGACATGAAGTCCCTGCTCTAATCATTGTATGCTCAGGATCCTGTGCTAGTAAAAAGCCCATTTTAAACAATTCTATTTGGCCTTCCAGATCGTGTTGAGGACCACCCCTGATGGAATCCATAATCTGACTATGGAGTAGTCATACTCTGAAATTAATTCAACCTGATCAATATCAGTGGTGGATATGTCCTCCAATTCAGCTACATCACTGAATAGATTGAATATACTTTCTCTCTTCAGAACAAATTTCGTGAATGGTGTGTCTCGACATTTCAGGATTAGTGTGTGAAAGGTTGCTTTTTTAGAGTAGTTTTTGCAAGATTAATGAGAGCTTGCACCTGCTTGTGGCAATGGGACTATCTTCTGATTCCAGGTGGACTGCTGATTTTGATGTGTTGCATTATTAGGATCATTATTGCAATAATGGTCTAGAGATGTAGTCTGCTCTTCAACTTATTTCATCTTGATTGAACTTGTCTTGAGTAATAACACAATTAATGTTATGCACCATAGGAGGTTGCCCTCGTTGTTGTAAATAGGTATCGACAGCCAGTTTTATGTCCTCTGTTAAATGGGAAGGTGATACTTCCGTAGACTTCTCGAGGCTAGATGAAGGGCCTCTGTGTGATGGAATATGAAACCACACATTAGGTGTAGGATTGCGTAACCTATCGATTTCTATCTCCTGTAAAAGATCATTCAGTGGCTCGTGAGCGGTATCTAAGTCGAGCCTCGTTGCTTGCGCCCCTGCATCTGATGTGGGGGGCTCCGATATCACTAGTGGTTCTGTGAACTGGTTGCAATCTTGTTGAGAAATAGACAGTAGACGGCGGAGTGACTCTGCACACCGTGTTTTTTTAAAAATCCATATTTTTATTGTGATTTACAGATTCAGCTGCCGAAATGCTTCCAACACTTCATAGTGCAAGCGTTAGTAATCACAGTAATACATTTTAAGATAGAAATATATTAAGTGGTGAAAGAGAAGAAGAGCCCCCCTCCACTTGAAAGATCGGAAGTAAGTAGCGGGAGGGTGGCTAGGGGAGCCGAGTTAGGGGATAGAAACAGAGAAGACAGAGCCTCATTCACCCCTCACCCCTCCCTTAGGGTCTAATCGCAAAAAAGCTGGCTTGTAACATATGGGTTGCTGTGGCTTGGACCGAGTGTTGGCAACTCGTAGTTAGCTGAATAGTCATGCTTCAGCTGTTCGGGTGTGGGGTTGTTGCCGGATGGGTTCATGTTTCATCATTAGGGTACCAGGTATGTGTTCACTCTGCGGGTTTCTGTATTTCTCAGATATACTGCAGAAACGGGAGCCATTGCTGATCAATGTGGGTATGTGTCTCCATTAGGAGTGCGGTTGGGCTTTCCATGTCGTAAATTGCTTTCGCTTTCCTCAGCCATTCCTCTTTCGAGGGTGGTGAAGAAGCTTTCCATTTAATGTTAACACAGACACACGCTGCCATTAGCAAATTTCTGGGCATGTGGGGGAGCAGCAGGTATCTGTCCTCGATCAATTCTACTCCAAGAAGTACCAGGAGAGGGGAGAGCTCTCTATGGATGCCTTCTATATCGTGGATCCACCCCAGGATATCCTGCCAGTAACGCTGTATTTGTGTGCAGCTCCACCATTGGTGCCAATATGTGCAAATTGGACCTCACCCTCTCCAGCAATAGGGGGAGATACGCGTGTATATTTTCACTAACCGTTGTTGTGTCAGGTGCCATTGTGTAAGGATTCTGCAGTTGTGCATTTTATATTGCATTGTGATGGAAGATTTCCATACTGCTCTATATATAGCGTCCCAGCGTGCTTGATTGTCGTCCCAGCCCAGTTCGTTGTTCCATCGTATCTTACTGCCTGGTGGTGTAAGATGACCCCTGTCTATTAGTGCATTGTACATGCTTGATATAAGACCTTTAGTGCTAGTGCATGTGTCCACTATTTTTTCAAAAGGGGTGAGGGTGCGCTGTAGCTGAGGCCCTGCTGTGTGTTCTCAAGTTCGTCTGTTGTCAGAAAGGAACCATCCCTCCACAACGGTCCTGCTCTAACCAAACCCTGTTCGTACTGTGGTTGGAATTGGAGGGGTTCTGAAATGGAGTCCCTTATTGGGGGGCCCATAAACCATCATCATAAAAGTTCATTCGGAAACAAATTATCCATAAACCGTTAACAGAATAAAAATGCATACATTACAAAAGTCAATTCAACGTATTAAAAAAATATCTAGAGTATAAATTTACAAACAATACATACAGATTTAATATGTGCATGTGTGTAAGTCAGGTAATATCCACAATGAGCAGCCAAACAATTCAGACGATTAAAATTTCAGAGTTCAATCAAATTCTGTGCCACGGATTTGGATCTCCGATACCAGGCCCGTCTCAAATAATCCACCATACCCCAGGCCACTGGAATCGTAGCTGCCGACAGCAAATAACATAAGGGAGGCTTAGCCTGAAACATGCCGGCCGATCTGAGTAGTGGCAAAAGTGTTCTCCGTCTTAAGTCTATATAATGTGGGCAGAACAATACAAAGTGTAGGAGATCCTCCGCCGGCCACTGACAAAAGGGCAAGCTGTAGGTTGCACACTATCTGTCCAGCTTTTAGTTCATGCCCCTAACCATAAGCAATCAAACCGTGCTCGAGTCAAAGCCCAACGGTCTACAGGATTATCACTATGGAATAGATATGGCTGAATAGCATCTGTTGTTGCATACACAATATGCCTTCTGTTTGCATCAATGCTTAAGGCAGCAGACTCCCTATTTGCCACCATATACAGCTAAGTAGAGATGGCCATGTCGTCACTCCGTTCATGCTTGTTTTTTTTGTTCCATATCGCCCAAAACGCTTTCAATACTGGGTGTTCCCTTTCTCTGCGCAGTATGGCGTTCTAGGGAGCCCATAATGATTCGCCCATGGTTAATGGGGCAAAGAGGCCGTTTTCCAGAGCTATCCACTGTTTGCTTTTGGATTCAGGAATATGCTCGACTAGAATGCGCAGTTGGGTGGCAGCCTAGTACTCGTGAATATCTGGGTATGCGAGGCCTCCCGTCTCTTTAGCTAGGATCAGGGTTTTGTAGGCGATGCACAGTTTTCCATTGTTCCAGAGAAAGGCTAGCAGTGATTTCTTTACTGTATTTTGGAAAGTGCTCGGGGGCTGGACTGGAAGGGATTGAAAAAGGAAAAGGAGTGGAGGGAGAATGTTCATCTTGATTGCGATAAGCCTGCCCGCCCAGGAAAGCTTGAGCTCGCTCCGTCTGCTGAGGTCCTGTTGGATTGCAGACCAAAGAGGTGCATAATTGGCTTGATATAGCTCCTGGAGGTTTGTTGAGATGGTAACCCTCAAGTACCTTACGCTTGACTGTGCGAGTTGGAGGCCCCAAAACAGTGCCAGTGTGACAGGGAGAGTCTCAGGCCCCATGAGTTGGAGGACTGTTGTTTTGCTTTTATTGATGTGGAACCCTGCTTGCGCACCATAGTCTTCTATTTCTTGGAGGAAAGCAGGGATTGATTGCTCGGGCTGGGTGAGATATGCTAAGATGTCATCTGCAAACAGAGCAAGTTTGTACTCTGTGCCATATCTGTTAATTCCTTTTATCCTGGTGTTCTGTGGATATTTTGGGCTAGTGGTTCCATGACCAAAAAATAGACCAATGGGGAGAGGGGGCATCCCTGCCTGGTCCCTCTTGTAAGCTGGAACTGTTCGGAAGCGACTCCGTTAACAACCACTTTAGCTTGGGTATTTTGGTATAACGCCTGGGGCCCCCTGATCCAGTTGGACTCTAAACCTGCTTTGTGCAGTGCCTTGTTCATGAACCTCCATTCTACTTGGTCGAATGTTTTTTCAGCGTCGACCGAGATCAGCGTGGGTTCAGGCTCTGATGTAGGGATGGGCGCCAAAAGGTCCAGAGTCTTGCGTATATTGTCTGCCCCTGCCTTTCTGTGACGTATCCAGCTTGATCGCTGTGTATCAGCCGAGGGAGAACTCTACCCAGACGCTTGGTTAGAATGCTTGCATAGATTTTGGCGTCGACAATAAGCAAAGAAATCGGTCTGTATGACCCGCAATCTAATCTGTTTTTCCCTTCTTTTGATATCACTATGATCCTTGCCTCTGTAAAGGAAGGAGGGGATTCGCCAGTGTCCATTATATTGTTGAAGACGAGTGAAGAAACAGGACTAAAGCACCCTTGAATCGCTTGTAGTAGGCAGGGGTGGACCCATCTGGGCCTGGTGCTGAGCCCGCTTTGAGGTGTGAAATGGCTTGATCGATTTCAGTGGTCACTGGGTCGTTAAGCTGGTGTTGGTCTGCTTCTGGCAGCAATAGGAATGTGACTTTGCACATGTTTGCCACTGAGCTTTCTGTGAGGGGAGGCGTGCCTGAGGTGTAGAGTTGTTTGTAATATTGTGCAAATCAGGCCATGATTTCTATTGGGTTAACCAAGATTGTGTTTAGGGAGGACCAGATCTTTGGAACCGCTCTATTGGCTCTCCCCTTTCGGAGCCTGGCTGCTAAGAGTGTGTGCGTCTCTTCTTTCGAAATATCTTTGGTTGACACATCTTAGGCTGGTCAGGGCTTTCCCTTCCCATATTTCTTTTAGTTCCTGTCTAAGGTCTCTGATTTTCAGTCTATTTTTTGCTGGGTCTCCTTCTTCTCTAGCAAGTGCTTTTTCCTTTTCTTCTATCGCTTGTTTGACCGTGGTTTCTCTTAGGAGCTTTAGTCTTTTGACCGAAGAACCCTGAGCTATGATACGACCCCTTATTGATGTATTGGCTGCTTCCCAGATGTGAAGAAGGGAGGTTTCCCCATTGTTATTACTCGTGAAGAAATCTCGTATTTCTTCGTCTAAGTTTTCTCTGAAGAGCTTGTCTTTAAACAGTGTGTCGTTGCATGTCCATCGTTTATCTGTCATTACGTTATGCTCTAAGTCAATGTTGACTGTGACCATGTCGTGGTCTGACGCCCCACCACCTTGACACTCGGCATGTGTAATAAGGTGCTCTACATTTTCTTCCATTAATATGTAATCTATGCAAGAGTACGTTTGGTGTGGAGGAGAGTAGGATGTGTAGGTTCTGTCTAATGGGTGTGATGCCCTCCATGCATCAATAAGGTAATGCGATGCGAGGAGCTGCCGGAAGGTATTTGTGGTTTGGCGGGGGGGAATAGCGCCTGCATGGAATAATTTCCAGTCTAGTGTTGGATCAGGTATTTGATTAAAATCTCCCCCGCAGATCAGGGGTCCCATTCTTTCCCCCTCCAAGGTGGCCATGAGTTCCTCATCGAAGGTTATCTGTTGGGTGTTTGGAGCGTAAACTGAACATAACGTGACCATTGTGGGTCCGATGGAACCTTGTATTATGAGGAACCTCCCCTTTGAGTCTCTGAATACCTATATCTGGATATCTGGGGACCCAAAGATGAACGATACAGGATGCCCACTCCCGCTTTCTTTTCGAGTCCTGAAGCCCAGATAGCACATCCCAGGTTGCTGCCTTTTAAGTCAAACTCCCCTGCTGTTTACATTTAGTTTCCTGAAGGAAAGGAATATCGAGATTAGCTTGCTTTCTTGCTTGAAAGTTCATCGTAGCATGGACCTTTTCTGTGGTTAGTTTAACCCCTTAACATTGAGGGACCCAATCCTAATAGCATCAATCCCCGTCATCACTTGTTTTTATGCCTGTTCCTAGTAGCTGAGTGTGCCATGAGCTTCCTTGTGGCATTGGTTTCTTAAATCTGCCCATGCATCGCTTATGGTTGATGTGTTGCAGTCAGACCTATGTGATCCCTCGCCCCCCCTCAGTGTGAGACCGATAGATGTGAAATGAGTAAAGAGTATAAGTAAAGGAGAAAACAAACTCCCAGTAACTGCGGAGACACCCCGATGGAAACATACGGCCACACAACGGGTGCCAACCCCTGAACCCTCTGAGCTTCCGCTCTTTTTCAACTGTCAATCAAACGCAAAATCTCACTGTCTACATGTTCTGGTGCCCAGCCTGGTTACGGTTTCTGTATATCGTCTTGCCATATTTTTCACTTTGTGTATCTTTCGTTCATGGAGTGTTTAGTCTTTGGAACTTTTTGCCTCCTCGAGATTTGCTTTTCAACCGCCTGGGGCCAGATGGTTGTCACATGGGTTCCGATGATGACGGTACATCCTCTCCTTCGGTTGTATTTATTCCTAATTGCAAGTGTGTAAGCACTCCCTTGGCTTCTTTTCCTGACGTCACTCTGTATTCCTCGTCTTTGTGACTAAAGATCAGGGCAAATGGGTGGTTCCACCTATATCTTACACCTTTCTCTCTCAGCCATAGGGTGAGGGGGCGGCATGCTTTTCTCTGGGCCAAGGTTGTGGTTGCCAGGTCTTGAAAAATTCTAACCTTCGAGTTGTCAAAGTCCATTGAGTCTAGTTCTTTCGCTCTTTGGATGATGTCCACTTTATGTTTGTAATGATGGCATCTTGCTAAAATTGATCTAAGGCCACCTGGGGGAGCCACCCGCCTGATCAACCCTTTCAAATTCCAGTGATGGTATAATTGGGGAGGGGAGAATAGAGGCTTAACTTAACTCTTCTTTCCAGCGAGGTAGGCGTTTTGTTGGGGATTTCCTTAAGGCCTTGGATCCTTATGTTCACCCTCCTTTCACTATTTTCGAAGTTGTCCACCTTTGCTTCCAGGTCACGGTTTCTCTGTTCAAGTTCCTGGAATCGACTCTCCGTTCTCATCTCTGTTATGCCAGCAGACTGCTGATAGTTTTCTAGAGCTTCCACTCTGTCCTCTACTTTATGTATTTTGTCCTGAAGCACGTTGATTGTGGCTGTCATGCTGATTCTAAGTGCTTGAATTTCACCAAATAGGAGACAAATGTCTGCTTTAGTTGAGACCTCTTGATCTCCCCCTGGGATGGGGGGATCTTCCTGGAACGTGGGAGATGCCATGATTGTGTTATCTCTGCAGAACCTTTGCAGTTTCTGTATGGTTGCTGGGGCGACTTCGACACACATGCAGAGGGTGATCCCTTTGGTGTCTCTGGGGCGCAGCGGCTGTGTTGCCTATGTGGTTGGCATATCCTCTTATTTGTTTCTCACCTTACGTAATCACAGACCGGGATTGTCCTGACAGATTACCTAAGCAACTTTGTGGGGTTGATATTGTGGACCTCTTTGTGTGACTCCTGGGGAAGAAGAGGTTCGATTTCCACCTCCGAGGCTGTTGGATTCCAGCTGATTTTTCCCCCAGGGTGATTAGTGGGGATCAGGGGGGCAGTCCAACTACCACTTATCCTGTGTGCCTGGGTTTTCTTGTGGGCCACTTATTGGGAGTCACCTGTGCTGAATGTTGATTGGCTGTGCGGTCTTTTGGTGTGTCTCAGTCCAGGTTTTCACCCTCTGGCTCTGATCCATAGGGGGTCGGGGGGCTGGTGACTTAGTTCCACGGTGGGCGTGTAGGTTTCGTCCCTTCTACCTTTAGTGCAAGTGAGGGTGGGTTAATCAATAGCTGGTTCCTCCTCCAATGCACTTTGATTAATTGATTGCCTATGGTGGCTTCCCTGTCTCTGGGGCTCGAAGGTGAAGATCCCTGTCAGCAGCAATGTGGTCAAGATTCGACTTGGGGGGATGGGGGTTTACTGAGGAGATGGCTGGTGAGTGGAGTGAGTGGAGGGGCTGGTCCGTGCCTGCCGTGTTATGTGTCGGCAAAAGGATGGTAGTAGGGAGGAGGGGGCTTTTATGGGTGGATGTGTGGTTGGTGGAAGTCTTTGTTAGGCCCAGACTCCTCCCTCTTTCCTTACCTTATTTCACTTTTGCGGAACACCAGAACAGGCAGAGTGGTCGGGAGGCCCTTCGGGTGCTTCTCGTTGCCTCAGGGCTTGCCTCTTTTGTACCCTCTGTCAGCGCAGGGCCAGGAGGGCCTCACTCTCGGGGGCAAGGGGGGCTTTCCTCTCTTTGGTATGGCGTGCTCACAGAGAGCCCCGGGGACCAGAGGGGAGGAGGGTGTGCTGGGCTGTTAGAGTCTTCAGATTGCTGCTGTGGTGATACGCCTCTGTTGGGTGTTCAGAGCTGTGGGCGAACACTATTGCTGATGGCAGGTCCTTTTGATTCAGAGTCGGGCAGCGCTCTGTCCTTTTCTTTGCTGGCTCCACCTGGACTCACGTTGGCTGGGGAAGGAGTCTCCACAGCGGGATTTATCCAGGCTTGCGTGTGGGGAAAGGAGCAGCAGTGATTGCAGAGGTCTGCTCTGGGGGGAGGCGATGTTGTTGGGTGTTATTATTTAATGTTGATTGTTGTTCGTATCTCTCCAAGCTCAGTGCTTGGGTTTCACGCACACTCTCTGCTCGAGGCAAGGCGCCCTCTACCATTTTGCAGAAAACACTGCGCTGCTGCGTTGGAGTTCTCTTTACTCACGGCGGGGGGCGGGGGAGGACTGTTTATTCGGTGTATACGTCGATAGTCTGCTTGATTTTGGAGCAAACTTTGGTTGGGTGGTCTGGACCCCTTCCGCTTGATTTGTGGCGAGTTTCAGTGGCGTGCATGCTGGGCAAGCATCAGACGTTCGCTCTTCGGCAGAGGTTCACAGGGAGCTGAGTCTTCAGGCTTCCATGCTGCCTGCGCCCCCTTGTGGTCTCCACACCGTGTTTTTAACTGACGTGATAGCACAAAAAAAGGCCGTTAAGGTAGTTTCAGATTCTTTTTTCAGAGGTGGTTTGCTGTTCTTTGCCTTTTTATTCTTCAAAGCCAGTGAATGTTTTTTTTGCTTTTTACTGGTGCACAATTGTTGGTCTTTTTGGATATCTATAGATGCTGATACATTTGATGACATATTCTGTGTTGGAGAACAAATAACGGATGGATCTACAGATGGCCATGACTCATTAACGGAAGTAGGCATAGCTGCATCTGTCACAGAGCGAATTACTTTCTCAAACAGTGGTACAGAAAAATAATGGGTTGCTGAAGTTTTTGTATGCCCATCATGCCCTGATATTTTGAAAGGAGTGACTTCAGTAATGGTCTGTTTGTCGACGGTGTTGACGGGCAATTTTTCCTGAACTGCCGATAGCCATTTTGAAAGTTGGTCAATTTGTGAAGACTGGGGCTCACTTTAGCCTCCAGAGATTCAAAGACTTTGAACAAATTCAGCATGGTGGTGTTAATGGCTGTAAGGGTGACTTCGACCATTGTGTCACTACTTTGGTGCTGAGCTCGTTCCGGACAAGGCAAGTTTCTACGAGGTGTGGGATGTACATAAGAGACCAATGACGATTTGATAGAGGAGTGTACTGTATGACGGGAGTCATCTAACGCCTGGCTACTATAAAGCGATACGGGAGACTCGCACTGGCTCACAAAAATCGAGACTTCTATACTGGAGCTTCGATTGCGCAAGCCAGACGAGTGTACCATTTCTGGTGTTTCAGGGCACATAGCAATATTCAGTGGCTCCTGTACTGTTGAGCCAAGTATGGTGTTATCTGAAAGCATATTGGGGCTCGCCATGTCTGTCATAGAAAAGGAGAATTTAGTTGATTGTCTACCACTTATCATTTGAGTTTATGAATGTGGGTGTACTTGCTCTCTCACTGACAGAGATGGGGTCAAGTCAAATATACTTCTGGATTGTGGAATGATCGTAGGCCGAATTCTTGGAACTTTCGGGTTACTGGGAGTGTGTTTACCAACCACCAGTGTTAATATTATAGTTTGATACGAAATTTGCATTGCATTAGCGCTCACCGTATTAGAGTTAGACATCTGTAAATCAGAGTTACACGACATACTGGTTTTGAGGGAGTAAAGGTGGCGTTACTTCAGTGAATAATTGTTGTCTAATAGTTTTCATACTCATTTGAGTTAACAACCACACTCACTATCCACAACGCAGACAAAAGGCAAACAAACACCAATTGAGCGGGTAGGATGTACCTGGCTGCCACGCTGCTGCCCCGCGGCAAAGCAGACAAGCGGGTACTTTGCTTACAGGAGCACACGCGCAGGAGCGCAGGCGTTCCTGTGAAATAGGCACGTAGGTGGGAGTGCCAAGAATGGAGGGCGTGCCTAAACAACTCAACATCCTGAAAAAACAAAAATAGAAGTTTCCATTGATGGAAGTTTCCAACAAGGCAAAGTCTTTTAATGCAAGTTATCCCCCTTAAGTTCCACTGCACATGTCGCCTCAAAGTTATAGTTGGCTGGGAGCGGCTGGAAACGGCAAAGTGGCAAGAAATCCTCAGCGATCAGCAGACAAGCGGGTATTTGATGCAGGTGCTTGCTTGTAGGAGCATGCACGCAGGAGCGCAGGCGTTCATGTGAGATAGGCACGTAGGTGGGAGTGCCAAGAATGGAGGGCGTGCCTAAAGCAACTCAACGTCCTGAAAAAACAAAAATAGAAGTTTCCATTGATGGAAGTTTCCAACAAGGCAAAGGTATCCCCCTTAATTTCCACTGCACATGTCACAACCACGTTGTAGTTGGCTGGGAGCAGCTGGAAACGGCAAAGTGGCAAGAAATCCTCAGTGATCGGCGGACAAGCGAGTACTTGATGCAGGTACTTGCTTGTAGGAGCGCAGGCGTTCCTGTGAAATAGGCACGTAGGGTGGAGTGCCAAGGATGGAGGGCGTTCCTAAAGCAACTCAACGTCCTCCACATTGTAGTTGGTTCGTAGCAGCTGGAAACTGCAAAGTGGCAAGAAATCCTCAGCAATCAGCGGACAAGCGGGTACTTGATGTAGGTACTTGCTTGCAGGAGGCTATATCACATACATGCTTTATAGAATGTATCACCTTCTTCATAAGTGAAATGTTATCCTCAACAATAATGGGTTTAAGCTTTGGGGCATGTTCCAATACAAGCGCTAGGAGAGCAGTCTTGGGGGGAGGTCCAGAGAGAAAGAAATATGTCCTTCTCCCCCTAGGCGCAAACCTATAACTATGGTCTAGTAGCGAGGCCCCTCACCCCTCAGCCTGGAACATTCCCTGCTCTCCTGAGTAGTTGTGCGTTTGGTTAGATCTATTACTTGTTCATTCGTAGCTGTAACCCCAGAAGTAGGGTAAGACTCCTTACCAGTCTTACAGCCATCTGGGTTGAGTTTCTCTTTCCCACTGATCCCAATTGTTACATATCCGTAGCTTGCCCTCCTCTCACCCAAGTTCTTACTGATTTTGCAATACATGTTTTTATTGCGCAAGCTGTTTTTATTGTTACATTTGGGGATATTAGTAGGTTTTGTGACAGAAACTTCAGTTGACCCATTTAACTCAGATGCGGGGAACACAAGCATTGCCTTTGCTAACACTCCCTTGATAAGATTAATGTTAGATGACTACACCTTTAGTTCAGTTGAGATCTCTTCAAATTTAACTTCTCTGTGCCCTAGAACCTTATGTGTGTTTAATACTTGGTTCTCCATTATTGCCAAACGTTTGCCCGAGGCATATTCCGGATATGTTTCCTTGGCTGAAAAGGTTTCTAGATTTCCAGGGCTTTTAATTTGTTGTTGAGTAAAACAAACCCTAGAATGTTCACACTCCTGAACCTGTAACCCCCAAACCTTGAGGCCTGCCACAGAGAAGGGCCTCCAAGTGTTTAGAGATAGTCTCAAAATATTTCTTGGGGCCAATTAACTGGCCTCCCCAGCACACACTGAATTTCTAAAGAAACACTCCAAAGTAGCAGGCCTTTCTGACAATTTCACAGCAGTCTTCTTTACGGAATTATTTGTCGACTTTCCTCCCTCTGCAACATTGGGTGCTTTTTTTCAGCCCTTGAACCACTCTTAATAATTTTGGGTTTTTCTTAGCTGGTCTTGATCCAAACCCGGTTGGTTGAGGGCCTTATGTTTAGCCGTCCTTAATTACAGGTACTAGGACCTTAGCCACTCTAGGTGGAATACTTTACAAATTGCACTAAGAAGCTTAAGGTGAAAATAGCTAAAGTGCAAAAGTGCAATAAAAGTGCACGCAGCAAAAAGAGCACTGTGCTGTATGATATGATATGGCATTTGTAACACGCCTATACACAAGTGTTTCAAGGCGCGACGAGGCAATGAAGGGGAACAGAGGGAGGACAGAGACAACAATGCTACTAGGCCAAGTGACATTTAGATCATGCAAGTGCAGGGGAGGCGGGAGTGCCAGGGGAAAGGGGAGGGGTCAGTGCTGTACATGGGATCAAAACAATAGAAAGAAGTGCGGCCAGTAGGTGGCAGGTGCAAGGGTAAGTTCAGACAGCAGGTGTCCAAAAGTTCAGATAGGGGGACTGTAGCGTTACAGATAATGACCCAAGGGAAAGAGTTGCCGAAAGGCAGTTCGGGTGTGCAACTGACCTGGACCCAAAATCAGAGGGTAGCCGGGTGTCCAGTGCATTATAAGACAGGTAATCAGCAGGGGAGAGGAAGAGAGAAGGCAGAAGCAAAGAGGAGGGTCTTGGCGTGCTTCTGGAACCAGAGATGGTTCTCCTCAAGTTTCAGAGCGGCATGGAGGCTATTCCAGAGGGAGGCCCCAGCCGAAGAAAGAGATCTACCACCAACTTGTTGCTTGGGGAAGTGACTGACCCTAAGGGAGTTGGAGACAAGGCAATGATGTGCTATGATATTCTACTATGCAGAAGACATGAAGCGGACAATCAAGGCCCCCACAGTAAGACCTTTTCTGTGCCTGTCCAGCCCTGCAAGGGCTCAGAAGGGCCCCACGTCCGTGCCCCTCTACAAAGAATGCTTCAGTCATTTGTGCACATCCTGCTCTTGCATGAACATGAAGCCCAGAACCTCCAGGATCCCTTCTGCTCAAATGTAAGTGATGGCTGAACTGTCCTATTGCCACTTCCAGCTATCTCCTTGAACCATAACTGTACCACTCCTGTTCTGCCTTTCTCCTTCAATCACCTATTTTCTTTCATTTCCCTTTTTGTACTACAAAAGTACTTTCGTTCACGTGGTGGTTATTCTTTATTCCATCTTGCATCAATTTTGTGCACTGCATTGTGATCCTTTTTAAAATCGTATCTATGTAGGTGTGATTTTCATCTTACATCCATTTTGTGCACTGCATTCTGATCATTTTCAAAATCGCATCTAGGTGGGTGTGCTTTTCATCTTGCATCCATTGTGTGTACTGTGTTATGATCCTTTTTTAAAATCGTATCTAGCTGGGTGTGTTTTTCATCTTGAATCCATTTTGTGCACTGCTTTGTTATACTTTTATAATTGAATCCTGCTCTCCACCTATTGCTTTGTATTTGTATCTCTGCCCTTTTTAACTACTATGCTGCCTCTGGAGTAAGGGCCAGGACTGTGCAGTGCAACACCCCTCCCCCCTTCTTTCTCTCATCTATTGTCTGGCAATTAAATGGCTCTCACCATCTCTCCTATCTTCTCTAACTGCTGCATTATCACCTATTCTCTCTATCTCACGAAGTCTGGACTAGAAAATCACGAAAAAGACATTTTTGGTGCAAATCCTGGCCTTCCCATCACAGACACCTATGTCAGTGCATCTTTCAGAGAGACCTTCACCGATATTCTTTTCTCTGTCCCCTCTCCAGACCACTGGACTTATCATCTCACCTCTTCTCTCTCCCATTTCACTTCCTCTCCCATTAATGGTGGCGCCAACTGGGAAGTGCTCTTGTGGGCTTCTTCTCATCATGCTGCATCATTAATGTCTACCACACTGTCAGTATTCTGGTTCAGGGTCCTCAATCCAACATCCTTCCCTTTGATTGGATCCTGCCATCCCTCATTAACTTTCTTCCCTCTCCTGCCTCTCCCCCAACCACACTCTCTGCTCACCGCCCTGACTGGAGTACCACACCCCTGTACTCCACCACCTAAAATCTTCAAAGTCAGAGATTGTCTCCACCTGGCAAATTTTAACGGCCACTCAGTCAACAAACACTCTGCTGACATCTGCCTCCTTCTTGAAGACACTGACCTCAACATTTGGCTCTTACCGAGACATGGTTGAATGGCAGCTCAGTCACTGCTTTTGACTCCCTCCTACCTGACTGCTTCAAGATCATTTCCAAGCCTCAACCCCACTGTGCTGGTGTGGGGGTTGCCTTAATCTTCCCTTAGTGGGTTCCTTACTTCATCTTACCCAACCAGCTCTACTCTTCCTTTTAGAGCCTGGCATGTAAGTTGGTCATCTCTCCCTCCTCCACCCTGACCATTGCTACCATTGACCAGCCTCACAGCGATACCTCCCTGTTCCTCTCTGAATGGGCTGATTTCTGTTCCGCCTTACTTTCAACCTCCTCGAATCTGCACCTCTTGCGTGACTTCAAAATCCAGTTTGACTCCCCTGGCACAGCATCCACTCTTATCATTGACCTCTGCACCTCTCTATTCCTCTCCATTCTCCCTTCTGGGCCAACCAACTCTGCTGGACACACTCCGAATACCCTCATCCACTCTGACCTCCCTCTCTCATCTCTACTGGTCACCCCTCTCTCTTAGCCAAACCATCCTCTTCTCTCCTCCCACCTGGGTCCCTTTGGCCCTCTGACTTCACCTACAAAGGCCATGGCAACTTCGTTCATTAACATTCGTCCTATGAAACGAGTGTCGGCTGTTGCCTTCACTTCCAAATGTATCCCTCCTTGCCCCCCCTAACTCAGACTCTACCATTGTCACTGCTCTCAGCAAAATTCACTTGTCCATCACCAACACTCTTGACATTCTTGCCCCAGTCATGGGGATCCGCCTGAAACTCGCCTTTAAGCGAAACCCCTGGTATAACTCCGAACTTGCAACCCTGAAACGAAACGAAAGGAAAGTGCAGAGCGGCAGAACGGAGGGTGCAGACTTCAGACTCACCCCCTGACAAACTGGCTTGCCACCTGCTCCAAAGGCATTTACAGATTCTCCATCCATGCACAGAAAAGGGCCCACATTCAGGCATGGGTAGCTGGTGCATCCAACAAAACGGCTGAACTTTTCAAAATCTGCCAGGAACTAGCCAACCCTACCACAGTCACCTCCTCTCCTCTTCCTTCCCAGGCCCTCAACAATGCACTGGCCACTCAGTTCATCACCAAAACTCAAGACATCCTGAACATCCTTGTTACTCACCCTCCCAACCTATCCCACACCCCCTTGCCTCCCTTGGTCCCTCACCCTCCTCCTTCCCCCTGTCACACCTGAAGAAGTCAACAGAGTTGTTCGGTCTGTGAAGGTCTCTTCCAAACAGGGTTACCTTGCTCATCCAGAAGCAACAAGGACAACATTGTCTCTCTTGCCCCTGCACTTGCTGATCTCTGCAACCACTCCTTTGCAACTGGATCCTTCCCCGTCTCCCTCAAGCACTTCCTTGTGCACCCATTCCTAAAACAAACATCAGCAGACCCTACCTGCCCCGCCAACTACCACCCTATTTCCATCACCCCCTTCCTTGGGAGACTTCTGGTGAAGTAGGCCTTGCCTGAACTCAACTCTCACACTGAACTTGTTGTTGGACTCCACGTCAATCTATCTGGATTCCAATCATCCAGAGGCACAAAGACTGCGCTTCTGAACACCACTGAAGAACTGCTTGCATCTCTGGATTCTAACTCCCCAGCTGTCCACATCCTACTTTATCGCTCCTCTGCCTTTGAGACGGTCAACCACTCCATCAACCGCTCCACAACACCCTGGATATCATATCGCTGAATGGGCACTGGACTGGCTGACCTCTTTCCTAACTGATCGCTCTTCCCAAGTCATCCTGGGTACCTACTCCTCTCCTACTTCCGTCTCCACCTGTGGTGTCCCCATGGTTCTATCTTCTCCCCTTGGCTCTTTAACACCTAACTTACTCAGCTGGCACTCCTCATTGCCTCCTTCTCCTCTAACTTCCAGTGTTACGCAGAAGACACACAACTCAAACTTCCTGCTGACCCTCTTGCACCTTCCATCATCCCTGACTGCCTATCTGCCATCCAGGCCTGGTGCACTTCCAATGATCTCTGGCTCAATGCCAGCAAAACTGAAGTCCTTCCCATTGGGAGCCTTGCTACCACCTTTTTACCTTCACTCTGGCCTTTCTCCATGGACTCTCCCCCTGCTCCTTCTTCTGAAGCCAGAACCCTTGGAGTCATCTTCGACTCCTTTCTCTCCTCCCTCACACTCAGGGCACTGCCAAGAAGTCCCACGTTCAGCTCTTCCTTCTCAAAGGAATTCTTCCTTTACTCACTTTCCACCAGAAGCTCGATGTTGCCTGAGTGCTGGTTCTCTGAAGGCTTGGCTATTGCAACAGCCTCCTCCAGACTCTACTGCTTCCACTCAGCGACTTCTCCAGCTAATAGGGCAGCAAGACTTATCCTTGGCCTCAATCCCAGGGACGCATATCTCCTGCGCTAACAATTTTTCACTGGCTCCTGTTTGCTTCACAGAATAAATTCTAATCCCTCTGTATCACCCAGAAAGCTTCCTAGGGCCTGGAACTACACTATCTGCAACTCTCTCTTACTAAATATTTTTCCTCTAGACCTCTGTGTCCCCTGGCAGCAACTCTTTGTGTGTAAAGCGTTTCGCTAAACAGAGAGCAGGAGGTTGATTGCTTTCTTCTGCTGGCTCCCTTCTATGAAACAGCCTCCCGCTCCCTCTGCGTTTTGAACAGCACTTTCTTAAATTCTCTAAGCTCCTCAAGACCTTCCTCTTTACCTACTTTCCCCTTCTCTCCTCTGATAATCTTACAGTTGCTTTGATTGTGTACCAGGGCAATCATGCATACTCAGGGCCCTGACCTTGCATACTCAATCACCCTCAGATTCAGTGTATCCTCAGCACTTGCCTGGTCACACTGTCCATCATCGAGGCCCGCACTTACATTAACTTGCACGTCATCTACCGGTCACCCACAAGCACGGACACCCCAGCACCTACCCCCCCCTGCACCCTTCATCTGCACTTGAACGTTCTGAATACTCACAAGGCATAGTAGGTTCGTCCTCTCCCCCCTCTCCCCCCTTTGTATTTATTCTTTAATGTATTTTAATGTGTCTCATTCGCACGTCCCCGCCTGTTGCTCTGTGGGCACTTTGAAACAGAATATACTTGCTGTATAAGCACCTAACAAGTGAACAATAAATATATTAAATAAATATGTGCAAAATACTGCAGTGCCAGTGCACTGTATGTTAAGTGCAGAAAGTGTGCATAAAGAGTGAGGATTTTGAGCTATACGTGCAAGCAATCACAGCACAGTAGAACTCACATAGGTAGAACTCACATAGAACTTATATAAAATCTTGTAGCAGACCAGGATTTCCTCCCCAAACATATTACACAAATGAAATAGCAATAAAATTGGATAAAATAGAATAGAATACAAATTTTAAAAACGCAGTGAAGGGGAACACCCAGTTGGTTTAAGAGACGTGCACAAGTCTGTCTCTTCCCCCTCCACATATGTGCAGTAGCTATGAATTAACTATGTCAAAAACAGGAAAGGTGAAGACCCAATTAGTTCAACAGGCTTACACCCAAACCTGTCTGCCTTCTCCCTTTTCTGTAATAGTCCTGTGAGATCATCAAAAAGGAGCTGGCAGGGGAGCAGAGTCGTTGTTTTTTCTCTAAGGTAGTATTTAAAACAAGAAAGGCCACAATAAATAAACTGGGAAACAGCAAATCTTGCAACCTTGCTGCCGGACTATGCCATTGCTTCCAGTATTACGGATTCTTTCAGGAATACAAAAACGGCAGCTTCTAATGCTGCTCCAGCTCTTACTCCTATGGCAGTACCACCATTCGCCTGGATCAGAGCAAAGCCGCTCACCAACTCTATCTTCACCGTCCTCTATTTCATCTACTGTCCCTTGCTTGCATCAACACTGTGTAGCTGAACTCTCCGGTACAGCCTGCAAGACGCAGGTGAGACTTGAGATTTGAGACAATTAATTTTGGTGATCTGTGCACTGAGGAGAAGGTAGGAATCACGTTGCCAAAAATGGCTTCATGTAAAGCTATTATTTTGTGGCATTACGACCTTCATGGCTGTAAGCAAAAACAACAACCTGAGGTCCTCCACTACCGTAAATTGGTGGTATGAGAAAACGTGGATATCAAATAAGGCATAAACCAAGAACAAACTTCCCATTCCATACTACGCTTAATTCTCTAACGTGTAACTGAAAAGTTGATATCTACTTTGCATCACACAGTTCGAACCAATTATTCATTTGTATTCACAATATTACGCGGGATGCAACTTACAGAACAATTTCTCATGATAAAATTCATTAAAAAGCCCCAATCCAACATACATTTTATGTAGATCTCAGTCACAATACTAACATTTCCAAACATACTCTCAATCATCCATAAAAACCTAACAGAATTCACCACATACGCAATAGATAGGACACTCGAAAATGTGAAAATTGATTTTTGGTGCAAACAAGGCAATAAAGTGCAAATATACACTCCAGTCTGGCACCATCAATCGGTGCTGTGTGCCCGGCAACTATTTCTACCAATGTCGCAGAATCAATTCTATTTATTTGAGATCTTCTTTAGTAGTAGTGTTGTTGGCCTGCTCGAGTTTCGACTATGGGGTTAGAGTAAATGACATAAACCCAGCCTACATCAGGGCAGCAGTCGACTTCCAAACATTAATGGTGAAAAAAACCTGTGGGCGCGAAAAACCAGTGTCATGCATCATGCCACTTCTAAATTAGAGAGACAACACTAGGTTGCCAATATTAGCTGTGGGCTACAGACACACAGACATCCTAAGACCAAACACATGTTAAAATGCGTATAGCATAAATGGCTCACCTCTCACATGTGTTGCGAAGATTCATTTCAGATCAAGAATTAATTCCTCCCCAAAGGCTCGGCAAAGTCGGTGCCAGGCATCACACCAATCCAGCAGCTCTGAGTGAAATAAACAACGCAATATTACTGATGTTTACCAATGTTTAGCTGTGTGCCAGACGGCTTAAACAGATCAAAAGTCAAAAAGTGCCATGAAAAGGGGCGCCATACCTAATTGTTTCTCAGTTCACGCACAGCAAATGGAGCATCATGCACCGCAGCAACTAACTTCTCCACTTGTTTCACATGGGAGCCGCCACTACTGAGCCGCCACTACCTGCAACTAAATAACAGGACACCGTCCACCGTCAATAACCAAGTAGTGCGCACATTCATCGTCTCGTGACATCTGCCATATTAATAATGTACATTGATTGCGCCATCTTGGATTGGAGCCAGTAGTACCGTGCTAATAAGCATAAGCATGAAGCTACAAACTCTTCTGTAAAACCATTCCCATGCTCGTACGATGGTTTGAATTCAAATTGGAATTTTAGCATTACTTTTTTTAATATGATATTATTTAGGTAGCCATTAAGAGAATCTGAAGGGCAGATCAACTGATAACAGTTGCCCAATGGAGGTCTTCATTTAGGCAAACTCATGAGTTCACAATCTGAAAATTCAGGCCTGCTCCAACTCATAGAGACGTGCAGTCATGGAAGCTGTAACCAGACCCAAGATGAGACAGCTAAACACATCGCCACATAGTTCATCAATTGAAAATGATGTACCAGTGGGGCAATGTTCCATTGCAAATTCTGCTCCTCTGCTCATTTATCCTGATAGAGACCTTCCTTGTAGTCATCCCAACGTTATGGCTGTATGTGCAGGCCAACACAGACAAATTTGAGCCTACAGAAACCGTTGAGTTGTAGAGTAATGGCTAGAGAGTAAGTGGTCTGCCGAGGGACCGCACAGAACGCACCCCCTCCCGCCACCCACTTACTGCCCTCCATGATTGTGCATGTGCCCCCCACCCCCTCGCTGCCCTCTGTGATTGTATCTGTGCCCCCCCACCCATCTCTTGTCCTCTGGGATTATATGTGTGACCCCCACCCCCCACTGCCCCCCGTGATTGTATGTGTACCCCACACCCCTCTCTTGCCCTCCGTGATTGTATGTGTGCCCCCCCACCCCCTCACTGCCATCCGTAATTCTGTGTACCCCCACCACTCTCTTGCCCTCCGTGATGGTGTGTGTGCCCCACCCCTCTCTTGCCCTCTGTGATTGTATGTATGCCCCCACCCCTCTCATGCCTTCCGTGATGGTGTGTGCCCCCCCTCGCTGCCCTCCGTGATGGTGTGTGGCCCCACCCCTCTCTTGTCCTCTGTGATTGTATGTCTGCCCGCTACCCCCTCGCTGCCCTCCGTGATTGTGCGCATACTCCACCACCCCCTCGCTGCCTTCCTTGTTGGTATGTTTGCCCCCAAACCCTCTATTGCCCTCCGTGATTGTATGTGTGCCCCCCTCCCCTCTCTTGCCCTCTGTGATTGTATGTGAGCCCCCCACCCCTCTCTTGCCCTCCATGATTGTATGTGTGCCCCTCACCCCTTTCTTGCCCTCTGTGAATGTATGTCTGCCCCCTTCCCCCTCGCTGTCCTCTATGATGGTGTGTGCCCCCCACCCCCTCACTGCCCTCTGTGATGTGTGTGCCCCCACCCCTCTCTTGCCCTCTATGATGGTGTGTTCCCCCCACCCCCTCACTGACCTCTGTGATTGTATGTGTGCCCCCCAGCCCCTTGCTGCCCTCCTTGATGGTGTGTGTGCCCCCACCCCCTCGCTGCCCTCCGTGATTGTATGTGGGCCCCCACCCCCTCGCTGCCCTCCTTGATGGTGTGTGTGCCCGCACCCCTCTCTTGCCATCTGTGATGGTGTGCCCCCCACCCTCTCTTACCCTCCATGATTGTGCATGTGCCCACACATGCACAATACAATCACAGAGGGCAGCGAGGGGGTGGGGAGCACATGCACAATCATGGAGGGCGATTGTATGTGCGCCCCCCACCTCTCTCTTGCCCTCCATGATTGTGCATGTGCCCACACCCCCTCGCTGCCCTTCAATGATGTGTTTTTCCCCTTACCCCTTTCTGCCCCTCGCAATGCAACCTTTCTCACTCTCCCCCTGCTTCTCTGCTCCTTCACTGTTGTATTCCCTGCTCTCCACTTCTGCCCCCCTCTTACTTTTTATGCACTTATCTATCTCTCTATTTTATGCACTTATCTATCTACCATACTAGGTCCCTTGACTTAGTATGATAGCAACTTTGTTCGTCTCCTCCCCCCTCCTTATTAGTTTCCTCCCTCCCCTTCCAGCACTATCTGAAATGTTGTCAGGCCTAGTACGATAGCTGCTTGTTTTGTTCCTCTCCCCCTTCTCCTCCCCTCTCCTTATGTAACTCTCTGACTCTACCCGAAATGTTGTCAGGCCTAGTACTGTAGTCGCCTGTCTGTCTCGCATTTCCTTCCTATTTGTGTCTTAGCACTTGCACTTTCTGAAATGCTGCTAGGCCGAGTATGATAGTTAATTTTTCACATTCTTGTTGTTCATGGCCTGTAAGAATGTTTAGTTTTTTTTCCCTTGTTCCCTCCCTTGTCGTGAAGCGCTTTGAACCACATTGTGTATAGGCGCTATACAAATAAACTATCATATCATATCACACAATATCCTGTGGGAACTGCGGGACTGCCCACACTGCTGCCAGCTGCCTCTCGACTGATGTTCTCCTTCCTGAGCAGTATGAGCATGTTGGTGAGAGAACTCACTTGATCTCACTTGGTGGAACTTCACTGCACTGCGAAACTGCCAGCACTGTTGCCTGCCACCACTTCAATGATGCTCTCCTTGCTGAGTGTTATGAGGATAGTGGCAGGAAAACTTGCTCAACCTCATGTTGCTATGCCTCCACTTCACTGCAGACTGGCCCCACTGCTGCCAGCCACTGACACTCTCCTTTCAAACGTTATGAGTGCCCTGGCAAGACACCTCGCTCTACCTCACTTGCTCTGACTCCACCACACTGTGGAACTGCACATCCGTTGTGCTCTGACACTCCGCTGATGCTCTCCTTCCTGAGCGTTATGTTATATTATGTTATGTTGATTTATGCGAGGCTCCACCAATACCCAGGGCCAGTCTCCAGGCGCTCACATGGCTCTGCAAGAAAGAGGATTGTGTTAGTGAGGGTAGAGTGATAGGATATGTCCAGAACCAGGAGAAACTGGTGTCTGTGTGTGTTGGATTGCAGATGGATGATTGCGTACACTGGAATTTTGTATCCATACTGTAAGGCCCAATGCCTGGGTTTTTTTTTCTGTGAACGTCTGTTATGTTGGGGGACAGGGGGTCTTTGTGTTTTGTGTGAATATTGGCAGATATTTAGGCTGTGGTTGTGCTTACTGGCTTGTTGTATCCGTATGGGTAAGGTCCGGTGTCAGGTATTGTTTGGTGTATGCAAGTCTTATTTATGTTGGATTTGTGTTTGAGTATAATTTGGCTAGCCCAGTGGGCGTGTATAGTATATGGGCGGTGTGCTGGAGGGGAGCGGGGTACATTGTCTATTCTCTAAATTCGTCTAGGTGGTTAATCTACACATTCTATCTAATGTGACGCATGAATAATCTTCACAATCCGATCTACTGATACACATGGTTAATTCCGCAATTTATCTAAATCTGACGCGTGGCTAATCTTCAGGAATGTATCTGAATGTGATGCATGACCTAACTTCCCAAATCTAATTGTGATGTGTCGCTAATCTTTACAATTCTATCAAAGCAGGACTCGTGGCTAGTCATTGCAATTGTTAAATGCAGAATATTGCTACCTTACACAATTAGAGTAGATGCAGAAAGTATCTACCTTACACATTTAGGATAAATGCAAGATAATGCTGACTAACAAACTTGGGCTAAAAGGAAAATAAGGCTACCTTACACAGTTAGGCTAAATGTGAGATATAGCTACCTTATATAATTAGGCTAAATGCAATATATGGCTGACTAACACAAATGGGCTATAAGGAAGCTAAGGTTACCTTACACAGGCTACATGTGAAATATGGCTACCTGAAACAGATGGGCGATATTATAATAGGTAGTAACAGTGGTGTGTTTTGTAATGAAGTACACTAATGGCAGTGATCCCTGCCCACACAACACTTACCTTATCCGTCGCTGTAGGTTGTCTGCGTCAGACGTCCCAGGTGAACATGTGCAAACACGGAGTGGAGAGGCTCAGTTGAGAGCTTGCCTTTGCATCTGGACCTTAGCCGATGGTGCCAGGCAAGGCTGCCCTGGAAAGGCCTCTGAATGCAGCTGTTCCAGTCAGGTGGTGGGGCACGGACCAATGAGAACCAAATGGATGGGCTGGGGGAGTGAGGAAGGAGGGTCAGCAAATGGATGATGGTGGATGGGAGAAGGGGAAGATGGCCGCCAGGACAGAGGCAAAGGGACACCTGACTTCCTGAACAAATTGATAAGGGGTTGGGTGGGGAAAGGAAAAAAAGTCAGAAACAAACACATGATTGTAGCACAAAGCCAGGTTATGAACATAATTGCAGGATAACTCGCTCCAACTTAGTTGCTCTGCCTCCAACACACTGCACAACTGCCACAATGATGCCTGCCACTGGTCCCCAAAATACATACATATACAGTAAAAATATAAACTATAGTCAAAATATTAAATATAAAATCAAAGTCAAATCAAACCAGGACAAAACAAGTCTTCAATATAATATGTTGAAAAAAATCAAAGTTTCCTCTGTTCTATAATTTCTCTTCCGTGTTAGTAAATAATCTGTAAAGTATCTGCAACCACTGATAAGATTCTAACCATGTCTGACATTGAGATATAGTGGAGGATATTAGTACTATCTCATTCCTACTATAGTGCTTGGGGGAAAGTTAGTTCAGGAAGCTCCAGTGGAGCCTGGACTTTGGGGCATATTTTGGAGACTGAAGAGCTTATCCCTGGTACCTCCGGTCCCCTTAAAGTACATGGCAGGGCACTGTGAGAACATGCTAGGCATCTCTATACATCCCACCCCAGTCTGGCCTTTGAATTTAGAGTAACACAAAAGATAAGATGATGGTTTACATCATCTCCCAGTCTGAGCCAATTCTGCTAAACATGTTAAAACAGACTCTACATGGCACTATGTTTACTTGGAGATCAAAACTTCACAATTGATCTCTAGTTGATAGTGTCAATATCAAGGAGCTTTGGCTGCAATCAGTAGACAGCAGGAGCGTTGGTCAGGTGAGCGCCTGTATTAATAAGTAATAAAGATTGCCCACACTGACAGCTCAGGAAGTCTTCATTCTATTGAAGACTAGGAGGCGAGCATTATGCTTATCTTTCTTTATTTGCTGCCATACCAGCACTTTAAAACTCAAACTTTAATACTGAACATTTGTGGTTTTCCAATCACCACATTAGGAAATCAAAAATGGAAAAGTTTAAAGTTTCTTGCCAAAATGCTCACTTATACAGTTCAAGCAATAAGGTACTACAAGCCCCATGATCCTTCAGGCTTTGGTAGTCCTGATCTCCACTTTCTCCACCTATTGGTGGCTCTCCCCAGGTATAAGAATCCCTCAAACCAGGTCCTTTCCTCTTTCTTTGTCCATCTCCATAAACTCGAACGTAACTGTCCTTGACAAATAATTGATCTTCTCCGATCAAACTGAGAGCATCTCTTTGAACTCAACACTTTATTTATTTATCCTCTGTCACAATCCATGCCCCTGACCCCCTCAGGTAGAACAGCCACCTGGCAACAGTGGGGCTAAAGCTCTTCACACTGGCCCCAAGGGCCTTAAAACTCCATCAGAAACATACATGGCGCCAGGCTCATTATCAGGAAAAAAGCAATACCAGTTTTGGATCTTAATCCAACATGGAGGCCTATTACGCAGCTCAGTTCTTTAGTTCTTTAGAACCAAGCCATGTGGGCACAGAGATAGCTTCTGGTCCTGTAACATTCTGTGCCAAGATGGACATCGGGAAGTCATTGCCTTTGACTTTATCAAGGCCCCTCAGTTCGGGGTGATTCTAGGGATGCTGTGGTTGGTGGCTCACAATCCTAACATCGGCTGGCGAGCCAAAAAATTAGCCTTCTCCAATGAGTGTGCTCATGTGTGCTACAAAGTGGAAGTGCCATTGTCTGACCCAGAGACACCTGTCCAAGATAAAGAGACGTTGGCACTAGGTGTAACAAGTACACTACCAAGCGAATACCACGATTTCCAAGACATTTTCGAAAAAGAACATGCTAATACCTCACCCCCTCACAGGCCATATGACTGTCAGATCGACCTCGTACCTGCTGCACGAATCCCGTGTAGTTGAATTTATGCACTCAGCGAACCTGAAAATCTCCACTTGAAATCATATCTGGACCAATACCTGGCAAACGGTTTTATCCACCCGTCCAAATCCCCAGCAGCCTCACCCCTATTCTTCATACCCAAGAAGAGGGTGACTTGAGAACGTGCATCGACTACCGCGCACTAAACCAGGTAACAGTTAAAAACTATTATCCTCTACCCCTTATCCCAGAACTGCTGGACCAAGTCAAGGATTCCCAAATTTACACCAAATTGGACCTCAGAGGGGCATACCATCTTGTGCGTGTAAAGAAAGGAGACAAATGGAAGACCGCCTTTCGTATGGTATGGGCTGTACGAATATCAGGTGATGCCCTTTGCGCTTTGCAATGCTGCCGCCACATTCCAATACTTCATGAACGATGTACCACGGGAATTGATCGACGTATGTGCCCTAGTTTACATTGACAGCATCTTGGTGTACTCCTCTTCTAAACAGGACCATGTCAGGCACGTTCGCTCCGTACTTGCAAAACTCTGACAGCACCAGCTATACGCCAAACATGAAAAATGCTCCTTCCATGTCACTGAAGTCGAGTTCCTTGGTTTTGTCCTCACTCTCAGAGGAATCCGGATGGATATGCACAAAGTAGACGCCATCCTTAGCTGGCCATCACCGTCTTCAGTCAAAGATGTCCAAAGTATGCTCGGCTTTGCGTACTTTTATCGCCGATTCATCCTGGGTTTCTCCCAGATTGTGCACCCGATCATTTCTTTGTTTTACGAAAAAACAACAAACTGTTCCAATGGACAGAAGAGGCAGAAAAGGCCTTCCAGGAACTCAAGAAAAGATTTACCTCAGCCCCGGTGCTACGACACCCCTGCCCAAACATGCCTCCAGCATGGCAATGGGGGCTGTTCTTTCCCAAAGGGTTCCCAAACCAGGCCAGTTACATCCCGTGGCCTTTTGGTCACGGAAATTTACTACACCTGAACTTAACTATGCAATAACAGACAAGGAACTCCTAGCGATCAAGGCAGTCTTTAAGGCTTGGCAGCATTACCTCCTAGGCGCCAGACATACCATCACAGTAATCATCGACCATCGCAACCTACAATACCTCAAGACGGCAAAGGCTCAATCATTCCGTCACCTCTGATGGGCTTTATTCTTCACAGAATATGATTACATAATCACATACCGACCTGGAGTTCACAACGGAAAAGCCGACGCCCTATCCCGCATGGGTATTGATGAGAACGCATATTCAACCCCAGAACCGGTGGCCATTATTCCAAGCGACAAACTACTACAACAAAGTTATCTCTGGACGAAATGCAAAAGGAAATTCGGCTCCTAATGAACACAGAGGCTCTACAAGACTGGAGCACTCAAGGTGAACATTACACAACAAAGAACCAACTCCCATATTTCAGAGGGCATTTATATCTACCGAATAAGGCACTACAAGAACAAGTCATTTCTGGTTATCACGAACCCCTTATAGAAGGACATCCAGGAATTGCCAAGACCCTAGCCAAGGTGAAAAGATATTATTGGTGGTCAACCAGGCGAAAGGACATTACGCAGTTCATCCTGTCATGTGGCATTTGTGCACAGAATAAATCGCAGATACAAAGACCTGCGGGCCTTCTTCAACCCCTGGAAATTTCACCTGCACCTTGGCACACACTCTCCCTCAATTTCATCACAGATCTGCCTCCCAGTCAAGGGTTCAACACTATCCAATTTGTTGTTGACCTATTCTCTAAAATGGCCCATTTCATTCCGCTTCAGGGTCTACCAAATGCATCCAGTCTGGAAAAGGTGTTTTTAGAGCAAATCATACGATTACATGGTTTCCCCTCCCTCCGTCCTGATTTCTGACCGAGGGAGTCAGTTTGTGTCTAACTTCTGGAGGAAGAGTTGTGCAATTGCCCAAATCGATATTCGTCTGTCCACTAGTCACCATCCCCAAACTGATGGCCAAACAGAGTGGACGAATCAGACACTAGAGCAATACCTATGGTACATGTTAAATCAAGTGGAAGAAAGCTGGAAGGATGTGCTGTGGATAGCCGAATATGCCTACAACAACTCGCTAGACACTAGTACCGGACAAAGTCCATTCTATACCGTATATGGAAGGCACCCACGTACCTCTGAATTAGATAACCCCATGGCCTTGGAAATGCCTGCGATGAAGATTGTATATACTACCCTCACTCAAGCCTTCAAAAAAGCAGCAGAACACCTATTCCAAGCCAAAGAAAGACAGAAAAGATTCTCTGATCAACACCAAAGAAAAGCCCCAGACTACCAAGTCGGAGATGAAGTCTGGTTGGCGTCTCGGCACGTGCCCATAAGAGGAACTCGAACATTTCGTCCCGGATATCTAGGGCCCTATACCATCAAGCCTATTATAAATCCTGTGGCAGTAAAACTAGCTTTACCACCAAATATGCAGATCCATCCCGTATTCCACGTGTCACTCTTAAAACCTGTTCAGCCTGGAACTCGGATCAAAACACCACCAAGTCCAGTACTGGTTAACGGAGAACCCAAATTTGAAATCAAGGACATCCTAGATTCCAAGCTCACCAGGTCCAAGTTATATTACTTAGTGGACTGGAAGGGATACGGCCCTCAGGACAGGACATGAGAGCCTAGCAAGCACATCTATGCGCCATGCCTGGTAAGACGATTTTATCTGAACCATCCGACCAAACCAGGGCCAGAGAGAGCAAATACCTTGAGATGGGCCTTAGGGGGTAGTGCTGTCACAATCCATGCCCCTGACCCCCTCAGGTATAACAGCCACCTGGCAGCAGTGGGGCTAAAGCCCTTCACACTGGCACCAAGGGCCTTAAAACTCCGTCAGAAACATACATGGAGTTAGTCCTGGCGCCTTTGGCGCCAGGCTCATTATCAGGAAAAAAGCAATACCAATTTTGGACCTTCTTCCAACATGGAGGCCTATTACACAACTCAGTTCTTTAGAACCAAGCCATGCGGCCTAGTGTTTTGGGTGTGGCTGGGCCTGGAACTACTTTACCTGGGCTATTTAAACCACACTCAAACAGCAGAACATGCTTTGCCGTTATTCTGCACTCCTACAGCATAACACTCACCGTGTCCAGCTCCTGCTCATCTGCTTCTCCGGCGGCCCGATCCTGAATCCCTAGATCTGGATTCCATTAATAACCTGGAAGAACAAGAACAGCATTAGCGAGCAAGAACACTTACCTGTGAAGTAGCCGGTCTTGAATCCATCCTGCGCTTCGCTTACCTCGCCCATTTCCGGAGTTCGCTGCAACCTGCAAAGGTAAAGAAACAAGGACAGCATTAATAACAATTCTTACCTGGGCAAGCAGCGAGTCCTGGCAGCACCCTGCACTTCTCTTACCTTGCCCATCTCCGGGTTTCAACGCAACCTGCAAGGGAGAGGGAACAAGGTCAGCATTAACAAAGCACTTACCTGGGCAAGAAGCACTTCGATCGCTCATCACTCCGGAACATCACCGCAACCTGTACAAAGAAGAGAAGAGAACACAGGTTAGCAATTAACACCAAGAAACAGCACAGCACTCCGTGCATCAATAACTCACCGTGGTCTTCGCCATCGGCACGGCAACCCCGAGATCGCAACCATCCCTGTGAAAACAAAAAGAGACATTGTTAGGGAACAGCGTAGTGGAGCAAGACGCCGAGAAGACAGAGAAAACGGAGAAAGACGCTGAGAAGACAGAGAAAATGGAGGGAAATAAAGAGACAGAATAAAGACGGAAAAGACATTATAGCTCACCTGGAAGACAGCAAGCAGAGTCGGAGTCACAGCCAGTCTGGACCCGACATAAGAGCAAACGGACCAGTGAAGAAACTAGGTCCACAGAACGTCTGCACCAACCACACGCCCCCACACAGAGACGCAAGATGGAAAGTTCAACGCACAAAAACCAAAGTTGAGCAATAACCCCAAGGGAGGGGATTTTGGACCAGAGGGAGGTGGGAGTCCACCCATCACAGAACCAGTATCTTAACCCTCCATTCTCCTGTTATAGGCTCTACCCAACGTCTCGCACATAACCAAGCAGATAGGGGTCCGGGATAGCGCTTAGACCTCCATCCAGTATCATGTGGTGCCCCCGTGGATACCAGGTGAGCGTAACATCCTCTGCATGTCACATCATCCTGCTGTCTTCTGTTCATCTCCTGCAAGGAATGGAGAAGCAATCATCAGGGTGGGAATTTGCAAAGTCTCTTCATTATATAGTATGTGACATGAGCAAACACAATTTTGTCATTCAGAGTGGGATATAATGCTCGCCTCCTTGTCTTTAATAGAATGAAGACTTCCTGAGCTGTCAGCGTAGGCAATCTTTAGTCTATGACAAGACAGGAGGCTCGCATTATGCTTGTTCAACGCTTGCTACCACCCTATTCGTTATCTCTGATACAGGCTTAAAAAAGAATGTCTTAAATGTGGATTCAGAGGACCAACCAGCCGACTTCATAATGTCCTGTAGAGGCACCCCCGCTGTGAAGGCTCTAGACGCCATTGCTCCTCTAACAGAATGTGTGCCAAAAAGACACAAGTCAATCACTGCCCATTGTATTACCTCTCTCACCCTCTCGCAATGGTTGCTGATGCTACTGCAAGATAGGGCTTTCTATGCGCTATAAGCAATTGAGACACCCCATGTGGCCTAAGATGTGCTGTTGCTTGTTCATAATCTTTGATACACTGCACTACACAAAGCTCCTTGTTCTCTGTAAAATAAGGATAAGTGATAACTCTTGAATCTGTTTTTGTCATTTTAGCAATGGTGAATGTTACTCCCTCCGGATAGTATATCTTTCTGTCGATCTCTAGAGCTTTGACGTCAGAGAATCTTCTGCATGCTGTAAGGCACAGCAACATAGCCAATTTGCCAGATAACTGTGATCGGGAAAGACTCTCGTTATCCAGCCATGTTAGGAAAAGCCGAAAGACGTCCCTGACATCCCACAATACTGCGTATTTGGGCTCTGGTGGCCTTCTGAGTTTCATTCCTCTCAGCAGCCACAAGACTGCCGGGTGTTCGCCTACGGCACTCCCTTTTACCTTGTTGTGCCCGGCTGAGATAACTGATCTATAAACACCCATTGCTCTGAAGGCACCGCCGTCTTGAAATGTAAATGCTAAAACGTTGAGGACCTCCACTGCAGGGGCAGAAACGCGATCCAACTCGTGCTCTGTACACCACCGAGCCAACCCGTTCCATACCGTACTATAGCTCCTAAGGGTGGAAGGCACCCAGGAGCCTCTGATACAATCTGCAGTGAGTTGCGAAATACCTGGCAACTCCCATCGCTTCCTGAAACTTTGCAGGCTATCAAGAGTAATGTGCCTGCTGCCATGAGCAGGTGAACCTGACCGGCCGGGTCAATAAGAAGGTCCGGCCGATGCGGAACTATCCTCAGAAAATCCGTAGAAAGTTACATCGCTACTGGAAACCATGGCTGTGACTTCCGTAGGGGTAGAACAATCACGATCTCTGCTTGGTCTCTGCAAATCTTCACTAGTGCTCTCGTGATCATGATGAACAGTAGGAAGGCATAATGGACCGCTCTGATCCACGGTTGCAGTAAGGCATCTGTGCCAGCTGCAACAGGGTCTATCCTCCAACTAAAATACTTTTGTGTCAGGGCGTTCAGTCTGGATGCAAATAGAGCTAAGTGTAGGGGCCCCCAAAGTTCCTGTAATCAATCGAACACATGGGGGTGTAACTTCCAATTGCTGGAACCTACAAGATATTGTGAATTCCAGTTTTGCCACTTCGTTCTGCGTCCCTGGCAAATGCTCTGCTGATACTGCAATTTTTTACTGGAGGCAGTAGTGCCAGAAGTCTTTTGCCAATTCCGCTAACATTCTGGATCTCGTTCCCCCTAACTTGTTTATGTATCATAGCACTGAGATGTTGTCCATCTTGAGCAGCATGCAACACTGTATCATTTCTTTTTAGAAAGCGCTCACTGCAAAGGAACCTGCTAGTAATTCGAGACAGTTTATATGCAGACGCAACTCCTCTTCTGACCATTTCCCTCCTGTCTGAACGTGCTCGCACATGGCTCCCCAGCCTGATCTGCTTGCGTCTGACTCTATTATAAGGTCTGGGACGTCGCTGAAGATAGCTCGGCCGTTCCAGGCTTCCATATTCTGTAACCAGCAGTGAAGTTCTGTGAGGGCTTCTTGATCAACGGTTACTAAGTGATGATAACCTACACCTCCCTGCAGATGTTTTATTTTGAGTTGCTGGAGTGCTCAATAGTGGAGCGGGCCTGGAAATATCGCCTGAATGGAAGCTGCTAGCAGACCCACTACTCTGGCTAGATTACGAAGCAAAATATCTCTCTTCGCTCTCACTGTCCTGAGCTCTTTCTTGATCGCTCTCATTTTGTTCCCCCGGGAGCTCGAGGGTTGCTTTCATAGGGCCTCATTACGACCCAGGCGGTAAGTTACCGCCTGGGCCGTGACTTTACCACCATGGCGTAAACTACGTTTACGCCATGGTGGTAGGCGGACTTACTGCCCCATTCCGAGGTCGGCGGGGCGGTAAGTCCCCAATCCCCATTTACCCTTCCCCATTCCCATTTTTGCCCCATAGGGCATAATGGGAGTGGGGAAGGCGTTAATTACGCCACCGTAAATTACGGTGGCATAATTAACAACATGGTCCCTTAGCGCCATGGATTTTAACACCTGCTAAAAGCAGGTGTTAAATCCGCCATGGCGCTAAGGGACCTCGTACTCAGGCGGTAAGGGTCGGCACTGTTTACGGTGCCGTAAACCCCTTACCGCCTGAGTTGTAATGAGGCCCATAGTGTCTATTGTGAAACCTAGAAACTCTATCCTCTGAACTGGCAGTAACTCTGATTTGTCTAGGTTCACTAGAAACCCGAGGGAGAATAGGAGAGTGAAGACCCATTGTACTCTCTTGGTAAGTGTTGCTCTATCTGGCCCCAAGAAGAGGATTTCGTCTAGGTAAATAATACAGATCCCTCTTTCTCTTATGGCGGCCCCTACTGGCTTCATCAGTTTGGTGAAAGCCTAAGATGCAGATGATAGGGCGAACAGGAGGCAAGTGAAACGCCATATTTCCTCGTTCCACCGGAAGCGCAGATACTTCCGAAATGCTGTCGCTATTGGAATCGTAAGGTACGCATCTTTCAGATCCAGGCGTGCCAGCCAGTTGACTGTATGTACAAGTTCTTGGAGCAGATGAATGCCCTCCATCTTGAAATGATTGTATACTAGCCATTCGTTTAAGCTTTTCAAGTTTATCACTGGCCTTACCTTCTCTCCTATGTGAACAAGAAACATGTTGTTGAGGATACCTGGGCCTCCCTGGTAATCATGCTCTATTGCGTTCTTGTCTGTTTATCCTTGAAGCTCTCTTTGTAAAAGCGTTGCTTCTTCATGTGCCATGCATATGGGGCGGGGATCCAACCTCTGAAAGGGTATTCCCATAAATTCTAACTGTAGCCCTGCTACTGCTTGCAGCACTCATGCATCGCTCGACAAAGCTTGCCACTTGCTTAGAAATTGGAGAGTTCTCCCTCCCTCCGACTCGCACACTTGCTGCACTCACCGCCTGCGGCCCCAGGTTTCTGGTCGCTCCTCTTCCTCTGCGACCTCTGGGAAATCTTGATCTGTCTGGAAAGAAAGTATCCTGCTGTCTTCCCTCCCAGTACTGGGCACGCGGCCCCTGGGGTCTCTGCTGGAAATTGCACGGACCGGACGAGCAAACCCTATGTCGTCCGTTCCGCCAAAAACTTGCCTGGGAAAATGTTTACTTATGGAACTTTGGGCTTTTTCTAACGCGGAGTACGTTCTTATGAATTGTGACATTTCCTTTGCGAACGCTTCTCCCAACAACAATCCTTTGGCTCTTTCTCCCGCCTCATAGGAGGCCAGATCGCTCAATTTGCTGTCTATCTTTCATAAGACCCCTCTCCTTCTCTCTGAGGAGAGGGCACAGTTGGCGTTGTCAAGGAGGAACACAGATCGCTGTGCCTAATTACCTAGTGCAAGGGAAGCTACTGGTGTATCTGTATCTTTTGCCTTCTCCGCCAAGTCCATCATTTTGTCCAATGAGCCTGCTAGGTCCAGGAACTTGTCCTGACATCCCCTCCAGGCGCGGTCTACACCTTTTCTGACATCTCGAGCCACCTTTGTTACAAAGGTAACCATTTTGCGGTCGAGGTCTGGCATCTCCGCTAGGTTACCTGGTATTTCTGGCCTTGGGCATTCTGATCTCATTTGTGATCTCACTTCTCTATCCAGAGGTTTTCTAATATAACGAGCCATATATAACACCACTGTAGGCGACGGCACCCACTCTGATGACTTGGGGTGTTGAATGGCCTTCGGATCGAACATGTCTGACATGTTTTCCATGTCTTGGGGTTCTTCCACCTCTTTATCAGTGTCTTCCTCTTCTTCTCCCCCTTCATCATCAGGCGAGTAGCCCTCATCCAAATCCCCTGAATTATTCACCCCTGGGGTAGGGGGTCTGTCTTGGCCATCTCTCTTTTTTATCAGGAGGGCTATTTTCAGCCTGGCGACAGGGTCAACTCTGCTTTGGGGAACAGTGTTAACCCTTTCTTCATTGCCCGGGGGGGTCAAAGAGTTCTTGCTCTTCCGGGCTACCTTACACCCCTTTCTCTCAACCCCTTTTTGGGGGTGTCCTGCTGACGTTCCCTCTTCAGGGCTGCTAGCCCATCTTTTTCTGGCTGCCAGCTGCTCTTGCTGTTCAGCCATGATCGTCTCCAGTGTCTCCAGCCTTTGAGCAATAGGCTGTACTCCTTGTGTGACAGCCTGCTGTAAAGAGTCTCCAAGCACTTTCTTGAAGCTCAAGGAGACTCTGTCTCTTGTTAGGGAGGATCTTCCTCCCACTCTTCTTGACTCCATTCAGGTGTAGTGGATGGAGTACTTCTGGGGCTGATGTATTGAGCCATGGTTCTTGTGTTGGCAGAGCCAAATGAGGGGAAGTCAGCCCAAGCGTGGCTCTGAAAGTGCTGTAATCTTTGCTAATCATGTCATAAAGGAGCTGTAGCACACATGTAAAATATGCATTTTCTCTGTTTTTTTTCTTTTTTTTTATGTTTGCTGGAGCTCTGTAGTGATCTGTCTTCATTCACATTCAATTCGAAATACGAATGTCGTAGTATTACCTGGGGATGCCGGGAAGTTGAGGTGGTTCCCGTTCCCCTGGGTCCTGCAGGTCGCCGTGTTCGCCGGCGTGCCTGTGAAACTGTGACTGGGAACTGCCTGTGGCGGGCGAAATTGCTCGCGGCTCTGGCCCCAGGTCCCTCACCACAATTCCCCTCTCCTCACGAACGTCTGCACGGCTACGCCGAAATTCTAATCTTGCTGCAACATACCTCGTGGCTTGCTGCGCTTCTCTTACCTCGCCCATTCCGGGTTTCAATGCAACCTGCAAGGGAGAAGGAACAAGGTCAGCATTAACAAAGCACTTACCTGGGTAAGCAGCGGTTTGATCACTCATCACTCTGGAACATCACTGCAACCTGTAAAAAGAAGAGAAGAGAATACAGGTTAGCAATTAACACCAAGAAACAGCGCAACGCTCCGCGCATCAATAACTCTGAGAGATCGGAACCATCCCAGTGGAAAAAAAAAGAGACATTGTTAGGGAACAGCGTAGTGGAGCAAGACGCTGAGAAGACAGAGAAAACGGAGGGAAAGAAAGAGACAGAATAAAGACGGAAAACACATTATAACTCACCTGGAAGACAGCAAGCAGAGTCAGAGTCACAGCTGGTCTGGACCCCCCCCAGATGCTGGGCAGGCTCCATTGCCAGGAAGTATTCCGCTCGTTCCAGCCACATCCGTCAATCCAGTGCAGGTGGTCCTCCCTGGGGCAGTTCCTTTTGCCCCACGGAATGTTTTACGGGGACACAAGAAAATATGCAGTATTCATGAACCAGTGCCGCCTCCATTTTCTTTGTAGACCCGGAGTCTTTCCTAACGATCAGTTGCGGGTTGCCTTCGTTCTGGCACATCTGAGTGGCAGTGGATTGGTAGATACCGTTATTAAGCCAGGATGACCCACTCCTGCAGGATTTCAGGGGCTTTCAACAGGAGATGGAGAAGCTGTTTGCCCAACATACCCAGGGCCAAGCTATGGATAATGAACTTCTGTCCCTCCGCCAAGGCAGCCAAGATTTGTTAACATATATCGCCACTTTTAACAGACTTGTTGTTGAAACTGGGTGGCCTGAGGAGAAACAAACAACGTTATTCCATTGAGGATTATGGGGGGAATTGAAAGACGTCCTAGCTCAGGTGGTAAACCCGCCAAAAGACTGTGCAGAGTTCATCAACCTAGTGGTGCAGCTAGACCACAGGCTGCAAGATCGAAGGACAGATTGAGCCATAACGGAGAATCGGACTGTGCATGTCCGCTCAACGGAGAACATTCCGCGTTCATCAGAAAACACTTCGGAACCCATGTAAATTGGGGGGGGGGTACGGAGCCCATTAACCAAGGCTAAAAAAGGGTTCCATGTAATAATGTTGCCACAAAAATCTCGCCATGCAAAAATATCGCCGAAAAAATGGCCGTTTTTTGTGGCGAGATTATTGCATGGAACATGCGGGGGACAACCCGCAAACCCCAAACTTTTTTTTTTCTTCTTTTTTTAAAAAAAAAAGTTTTTTTTTTTTGCCCATGTCCCCATATGTTTTGTCACCCAAATAATATCGCCACAACATTTTCCCGCCGATATTATTGACGGCGACCATATATATGGGGATATTATTAACTGATACCCAAAAAAGACAGAAGAAGACAACAGCAATTATGCCTGTACTGCAGGAAATCAGGTCACTTCCTCAGAGAATGTCCCGTAAAACCCCCTAGGAGAATAGTTGGAGCTAGAGAGAAAGAAGGAGGAGAACAAGTGTCGGAAAACTTCCAGGCCCGGCAAGCGTAGAGGTCTGTTTGTCGAGCGAGGGAAAAGAGCCACAGACCTCACACCTTGCCCTACCTGTGATTTTGATCAGTCACCAACAACCATCTCGGATGCATGCTGTGGAGGCATACATAGATAGCAGATCTGTTGGTAACTACATAGACCAAGGCCTGGCAACAAGGATGGGGCTTCCCCTCTGTCAGAAAACGACAGCTGAGAAGGTCACCACTGTCGACGGCACAGAGATAGCTTCTAGTCCTGTAACTTAAAGTACAGCAGAATTGACCATTCTGTGCCAAGATGGACATCGGGAAGTCATTGCCTTTGACTTTATCAAGGCCCCTCAGTTCCGGGTGATTCTAGGGATGCTGTGGTTGGTGGCTCACAATCCTAACATCGGCTGGCGTGCCAAAAAATTCGCTTTCTCCAATGAGTGTGCTCATGTGTGCTACAAAGTGGAAATGCCATTGTCTGACCCAGAGACACCTGTCCAAGATAGAGAGACGTTGGCACTAGGTGTAACAAGTACACTACCAAGCGAATACCACGATTTCCAAGACATTTTTGAAAAAAACAGGCTAATACCTCAGCCCCTCACAGGCCATATGACTGTCAGATCGACCTTGTACCTACTGCACGAATCCCGTGTAGTCGAATTTATGCACTCAGCGAACCTGAAAATCTCCACTTGAAATCATATCCGGACCAATACCTGGCAAACAGTTTTATCCACCCGTCCAAATCCCCAGCAGCCTCGCCCCTATTCTTCATACCCAAGAAGGAGGGTGACTTGAGAACGTGCATCGACTACCGCGCACTAAACGAGGTAACAGTTAAAAACCATTATCCTCTACCCCTTATCCCAGAACTGCTGGACCAAGTCAAGGATGCACAAATTTACACCAAATTGGACCTCAGGGGGGCATACCATCTTGTGCGTGTAAAGAAAGGAGACAAATGGAAGACTGCCTTTCGTATGGTATGGGCTGTACGAATATCAGGTGATGCACTTTGGGCTTTGCAACGCTGCTGCCACATTCCAGTTCTTCATGAACGATGTACAACGGGAATTGATCGACGTATGTGCCCTAGTTTACATTGACAACATCTTGGTGTACTCCTCTTCTAAACAGGACCATGTCAGGCACGTTCGCTCCGTACTTGCAAAACTCTGACAGCACCAGCTATACGCCAAACTTGAAAAATGCTCCTTCCATGTCACTGAAGTCGAGTTCCTTGGTTTTGTCCTCACTCTCAGAGGAGTCCGGATGGATATGCACAAAGTAGACGCAATCCTTAGCTGGCCATCACTGTCTTCAGTCAAAGATGTCCAAAGTATGCTCGGCTATGCATACTTTTATCGCCGATTCATCCTGGGTTTCTCCCAGATTGTGCACCCGATCATTTCTTTGTTTTACGAAAAACAACAAACTGTTCCAATGGACAGAAGAGGCAGAAAAGGCCTTCCAGGAACTCAAGAAAAGATTTACCTCAGCCTCGGTGCTACGACACCCTTGCCCAAACATGCCTCCAGCATGGCAATGGGGGCTGTTCTTTCCCAAAGGGTTCCCGAAACAGGCCAGTTACATCCCGTGGCCTTTTGGTCACGGAAATTTACTACACCTGAACTTAACTATGCAATAACAGACAAGGAACTCCTAGCGATCAAGGCAGCTTTTAAGGCTTGGCAGCATTACCTCCTAGGCGCCAGACATACCATCACAGTAATCATCGACCATCGCAACCTACAATACCTCAAGACGGCAAAGGCTCAATCATTCCGTCACCTCTGATGGGCTTTATTCTTCGCAGAATATGATTACATAATCACATACCGACCTGGAGTTCACAACGGAAAAGCCGACGCCCTATCCCGCATGGGTATTGATGAGAACGCATATTCAACCCCAGAACTGGTGGCCATTATTCCAAGCGACAAACTACTACAACAAAGTTATCTCTGGACGAAATCCAAAAGGAAATTCGGCTCCTAATGAACACAGAGGCTCTACAAGACTGGAGCACTCAAGGTGAACATTACACAACAAAGAACCAACTCCCATATTTCAGAGGGCATTTATATCTACCGAATAAGGCACTACAAGAACAAGTCATTTCTGGTTATAACGACCCCCTTATAGAAGGACATCCAGGAATTGCCAAGAACCTAGCCAAGGTGAAAAGATATTATTGGTGGCCAACTGGGCGAAAGGACATTACGCAGTTCATCCTGTCATGTGGCATTTGTGCACAGAATAAATCGCAGAAACAAAGACCTGCGGCCTTCTTCAACCCCTGGAAATTCCACCTGCACCTTGGCACACACTCTCCCTCAATTTCATCACAGATCTGCCTCCCAGTCAAGGGTTCAACACTGTCCAATTTGTTGTTGACCTATTCTCTAAAATGGACCATTTCATTCCGCTTCAGGGTCTACCAAATGCATCCAGTCTGGAAAAGGTGTTTTTAGAGCAAATCATACGATTACATGGTTTCCCCTCCCTCCGTCCTGATTTCTGACGGAGGGAGTCAGTTTGTGTCTAACTTCCCAAATCGATATTCGTCTGCCCACTAGTCACCATCCCCAAACTGATGGCCAAACAGAGCAGACGAATCAGACACTAGAACAATACCTATGGTGCCTATGGTGCATGTTACATCAAGTGGAAGAAAGCTGGAAGGATGTGCTGTGGATAGCCGAATATGCCTACAACAACTCGCTAGACACTAGTACCGGACAAAGTCCATTCTATACTGTATATGGAAGGCACCCACGTACCTCCGAATTAGATAACCCCATGGCCTTGGAAATGCCCGCGATGAAGACTTTATATACGACCCTCACTCAAGCCTTCAAAAAAACAGCAGAACATCTATTCCAAGCCAAAGAAAGACAGAAAAGATTCTCTGATCAACACCAAAGAAAAGCCCCAGACTACCAAGTCAGAGATGAAGTCTGGTTGGCGTCTCGGCACGTGCCCATAAGAGGAACTCGAACATTTCGTCCCGGATATCTAGGGCCCTATACCATCAAGGCTATTATAAATCCTGTGGCAGTAAAACTAGCTTTACCACCAAATATGCAGATCCATCCCGTATTCCACGTGTCACTCTTAAAACCTGTTCAGCCTGGAACTCGGATCAAAACACCACCAAGTCCAGTACTGGATAACAGAGAACCCAAATTTGAAATCAAGGACATCCTAGATTCCAAGCTCACCAGGTCCAAGTTTCATTCATTTCATTTCATTTCATTTTTATATAGCGCCGGTAGCCCAAGGGCATCAGGGCGCTTTAAACGAACAGAGACACACATAGAACACATAAAGAGGCCAGTCCAAAGCTGAACCCTGAAGATGTCCCTGATCCAACTTATCCCGGTTCATCATCTGAAGAGATATGTTTTCAAACCCTTCCTGAAAGCAAGAAGGTTTGTTTCAGACCTGAGTGTTTCCGGAACACTATTCCACAAGCTGGGCGCCTGAACCAAACCCGATTTCAGCTTGAACTTGGGAACGATCAACAGGCATTTACCCCCGGAGCGAAGACTTCTACTGGGGGTGTGAAGCACTAACCTCCTTTTTAAATACTCTGGAGAAGAGCCATAAAGGCATTTATGAACCAGGCAGAGAGCTTTAAATTTTATACGATCCTCTACTCTTAGCCAGTGTAACGCCATTCTATCTTTAGTGACATGGTCTCTTTTCCTCAAATTTTTGACCAGCCTAACCGCGTTATTCTGAATCACCTGACAACTAGAGACATCCCTAGAGGAAGCCCCTAGCATCAGGGCATTACCATAGTCAAGTCTTGATAATATAATGGCTCTGGCTATGGTAGCCATGTTGCCCTCATTAAGGTAAGGCTTAATGGCTTTCATGAGCCTTAAGTAATATGCCGTGTTTTTTTGTAGATAGCTAGTCTGAGCATGAGAGTCTACCACTGCGTTAACCATCATTCCCAGGGTCTTCACTTTCTGGACTACTTGGATAGTGGCGTTCTTGATTTTAAATGACTTATACTCTGCCCCCAAGTTGGCAAGCTGACGACTAGATCCAAACAGCATAAGCTCAGTTTTGGAGTCGTTCAGACACATCCAATTTGTCTGCATCCAAGCATTAATTATTTTATAGACCCTGGCTATTACTTCACTGTCTGCGTCATGATGGCTGCCATCCAGTTCCAATATGAGTTGGGTGTCGTCTGCTTAATTTGTAAACGACACCCTCTCCTTCACCAGTAAGCTGCACAGAGTGCGCATGTATATGTTAAACAGCATTTAAACAGTTATATTACTTAGTGGACTGGAAGGGATACGGCCCTCAGGACAGGACATGGGAGTCTAGCAAGCACATCCATGCGCCATGCCTGGTAAGACGATTTTATCGGAACCATCCGACCAAACCAGGGCCAGAGAGAACAAATACCTTGAGAGGGGCCTTAGGGGGGAGTGCTGTCACAATCCATGCCCCTGACCCTCTCACGTATAACAGCCACCTGGCAGCAGTGGGGCTAAAGCCCTTCACACTGGCGCCAAGGGCCTTAAAACTCCATCAGAAACATACATGGAGTCAGTCCTGGCGCCTTTGGCGCCAGGCTCATTATCAGGAAAAAAGCAATACCAGTTTTGGACCTTCTTCCAACATGGAGGCCTATTACACAACTCAGTTCTTTAGAACCAAGCCATGCGGCCTAGTGTTTTGGGTGTGGCTGGGCCTGGAACTACTTTACCTGGGCTATTTAAACCACACTCAAACAGCAGAACATGCTTCGCCGTTATTCTGCACTCCTGCAGCATAACACTCACTGTGTCCAGCTCCTACTCATCTGCTTCTCCGGCGGCCCGATCCTGAAGCCCTAGATCTGGATTCCATTAATAACCTGGAAGAACAAGAACAGCATTAGCGAGCAAGAACACTTACCTGTGAAGTAGCCGGTCTTGAATCCATCCTGCGCTTCGCTTACCTCGCCCATCTCCGGAGTTCGCTGCAACCTGCAAAGGTAAAGAAAGGACAGCATTAATAACAATTCTTACCTGGGCAAGCAGCGAGTCCTGGCAGCATCCTGCACTTCTCTTACCTTGCCCATCTCCGGGTTTCAACGCAACCTGCAAGGGAGAGGGAACAAGGTCAGCATTAACAAAGCACTTACCTGGGCAAGCAGCACTTCGATCGCTCATCACTCCGGAACATCACCGCAACCTGTACAAAGAAGAGAAGAGAACACAAGTTAGCAATTAACACCAAGAAACAGCACAGCACTTCGTGGATCAATAACTCACTGTGGTCTCCGCCATCGGCACAGCAACCCCGAGATCGCAACCATCCCTGTGAAAACAAAAAGAGACATTGTTAGGGAACAGCGTAGTGGAGCAAGACGCAGAGAAGACAGAGAAAACGCAGAAAGACGCTGAGAAGACAGAGAAAATGGAGGGAAATAAAGAGACAGAATAAAGATGGAAAAGACATTATAGCTCACCTGGAAGACAGCAAGCAGAGTCGGAGTCACAGCCAGTCTGGACCCGACATAAGAACAAACGGACCAGTGAAGAAACTAGGTCCACAGAACGTCTGCACCAACCACACGCCCCCACACAGAGACGCAAGATGGAAAGCTCAAAGCACAAAAACCAAAGTTGAGCAATAACCCCAAGGGAGGGGATTTTGGACCAGAGGGAGGTGGGAGTCCACCCATCACAGAACCAGTATCTTAACCCTTCATTCTCCTGTTATGGGCTCTACCCAACGTCTCGCACATAACCAAGCAGAGAGGGGTCCGGGATAGCGCTTAGACCTCCATCCAGTATCATGTGGTGCCCCCGTGGATACCAGGTGAGCGTAACATCCTCTGCATGTCACATCATCCTGCTGTCTTCTGTTCATCTCCTGCAAGGAATGGAGAACCAATCATCAGGGTGGGAATTTGCAAAGTCTCTTCATTATATAGTATGTCACATGAGCAAACACAATTTTGTCATTCAGAGTGGGATATAATGCTCGCCTCCTTGTCTTTAATAGAATGAAGACTTCCTGAGCTGTCAGCGTAGGCAATCTTTAGTCTATGACAAGACAGGAGGCTCGCATTATGCTTGTTCAACGCTTGCTACCACCCTATTCGTTATCTCTGATACAGGCTTAAAAAAGAATGTCTTAAATGTGGATTCAGAGGACCAACCAGCCGACTTCATAATGTCCTGTAGAGGCACCCCCGCTGTGAAGGCTCTAGACGCCATTGCTCCTCTAACAGAATGTGTGCCAAAAAGACACAAGTCAATCACTGCCCATTGTATTACCTCTCTCACCCTCTCGCAATGGTTGCTGATGCTACTGCAAGATAGGGCTTTCTATGCGCTATAAGCAATTGAGACACCCCATGTGGCCTAAGATGTGCTGTAGCTTGTTCATAATCTTTGATACACTGCACTACACAAAGCTCCTTGTTCTCTGTAAATTAAGGATAAGTGATAACTCTTGAATCTGTTTTTGTCATTTTAGCAATGGTGAATGTTACTCCCTCCGGATAGTATATCTTTCTGTCGATCTCTAGAGCTTTGACGTCAGAGAATCTTCTGCATGCTGTAAGGCACAGCAACATAGCCAATTTGCCAGATAACTGTGATCGGGAAAGACTCTCGTTATCCAGCCATGTTAGGAAAAGCCGAAAGACGTCCCTGACATCCCACAATACTGCGTATTTGGGCTCTGGTGGCCTTCTGAGTTTCATTCCTCTCAGCAGCCACAAGACTGCCGGGTGTTCGCCTACGGCACTCCCTTTTACCTTGTTGTGCCCGGCTGAGATAACTGATCTATAAACACCCATTGCTCTGAAGGCACCGCCGTCTTGAAATGTAAATGCTAAAACGTTGAGGACCTCCACTACAGGGGCAGAAACGCGATCCAACTCGTGCTCTGTACACCACCGAGCCAACCCGTTCCATACCGTACTATAGCTCCTAAGGGCGGAAGGCACCCAGGAGACTCTGATACAATCTGCAGTGAGTTGCGAAATACCTGGCAACTCCCATCGCTTCCTGAAACTCTGCAGGCTATCAAGAGTAATGTGCCTGCTGCCATGAGCAGGTGAAACTGACCGGCCGGGTCAAGAAGAAGGTCCGGCCGATGCAGAACTATCCTCAGAAAATCCGTAGAAAGTTCCATCGCTACTGGAAACCATGGCTGTGACTTCCATAGGGGTAGAACAATCACGATTTCTGCTTGGTCTCTGCAAATATTCACTAGTGCTCTCGTGATCATGATGAACAGTAGGAAGGCATAATGGACCGCTCCGATCCACGGTTGCAGGAAGGCATCTGTGCCAGCTGCAACCGGGTCTATCCTCCAACTAAAATACTTTTGTGTCAGGGCATTCAGTGTGGACGCAAATAGAGCTAAGTGTAGGGGCCCCCAAAGTTCCTGTAATCAATCGAACACATGGGGGTGTAACTTCCAATTGCTGGAACCTACAAGATATTGTGAATTCCAGTTTTGCCACTTCGTTCTGCGTCCCTGGCAAATGCTCTGCTGATACTACAATTTTTTACGGGAGGCAGCAGTGCCAGAAGTCTTTTGCCAATTCCGCTAACATTCTGGATCTCGTTCCCCCTAACTTGTTTATGCATCATAGCACTGAGATGTTGTCCATCTTGAGCAGCATGCAACACTGTATCATTTCTTTTTTGAAAGCGCGCACTGCAAAGGAACCTGCTAGTAATTCGAGACAGTTTATATGCAGGCGCAACTCCTCTTCTGACCATTTCCCTCCTGTCTGAACGTGCTCGCACATGGCTCCCCAGCCTGATCTGCTTGCGTCTGACTCTATTATAAGGTCTGGGATGTCGCTGAAGATAGCTCGGCCGTTCCAGGCTTCCATATTCTGTAACCAGCAGTGAAGTTCTGTGAGGGCTTCTTGATCCAGGGTTACTAATTGATGATAACCTACACCTCCCTGCAGATGTTTTATTTTGAGTTGCTGGAGTGCTCAATAGTGGAGCGGGCCTGGAAATATCGCCTGAATGGAAGCTGCTAGCAGACCCACTACTCTGGCTAGATTCCGAAGCGAAATATCTCTCTTCGCTATCACTGTCCTGAGCTCTTTCTTGATCGCTCTCATTTTGTTCCCCCGGGAGCTTGAGGGTTGCTTTCATAGTGTCTATTATGAAACCTAGAAACTCTATCCTCTGAACTGGCAGTAACTCTGATTTGTCTAGGTTCACTAGAAACCCGAGGGAGGATAGGAGAGTGAAGACCCATTGTACTCTCTTGATAAGTGTTGCTCTATCTGGCCCCAAGACGAGGATGTCGTCTAGGTAAATAATACAGATCCCTCTTTCTCTTATGGCGGCCGCTACTGGCTTCATCAGTTTGGTGAAAGCCCAAGGTGCAGATGATAGGGCGAATGGGAGGCAAGTGAAACGCCATATTTCCTCGTTCCACCGGAAGCGCAGATACTTCGGAAATGCTGTCGCTATTGGAATCGTAAGGTACGCATCTTTGAGATCCAGGCGTGCCAGCCAGTCGACTGTATGTACAAGTTCTTGGAGCAGATGAATGCCCTCCATCTTGAAATAATTGTACACTAGCCATTCGTTTAAGCTTTTCAAGTTTATCACTGGCCTTACCTTCTCTCCTATATGAACAAGAAACATGTTGTTGAGGATACCTGGGCCTCCCTGGTAATCATGCTCTATTGCGTTCTTGTCTGTCTATCCTTGAAGCTCTCTTTGTAAAAGCATTGCTTCTTCATGTGCCATGCATATGGGGCGGGGATCCAACCTCTGAAAGGGTATTCCCATAAATTCTAACTGTAGCCCTGCTACTGCTTGCAGCACTCATGCATCGCTCGACAAAGCTTGCCACTTGCTTAGAAATTGGAGAGTTCTCCCTCCCTCCGACTCGCACATTTGCTGCACTCACCGCCTGCGGCCCCAAGTTTCCGGTCGGCTCCTCTTCCTCTGCGACCTCTGGGAAATCTTGCTCTGTCTGGAGTGAAAGTAGCCTGCTGTCTTCCCTCCCAGTACTGGGCACGCGGCCCCTGGGGTCTCCGCTGGAAATTGTATCGACCGGACGAGCGAACTCTATGTCGTCCGTTCCGCCAAAAACTTGCCTGGGAAAATTTTTCCTTATGGAACTTTGGGCTTTTTCTAACGCGGAGTACGTTCTTATGAATTGTGACATTTCCTTTGCGAACGCTTCTCCGAACAACAATCCTTTGGCTCCTTCTCCCGCCTCATAGGAGGCCAGGTCGCTCAATTTGCTGTCTATCTTTCATAAGACCCCTCTCCTTCTCTCTGAGGAGAGGGCACAGTTGGCGTTGCGAAGGAGGAACACAGATCGCTGTGCCTAGTTACCTAGTGCAAGGACAGCTACTGGTGTATCTGTATCTTTCGCCTTCTCCGCCAAGTCCATAATTTTGTCCAATGGGCCTGCTATGTCCAGGAACTTGTCCTGACATCCCCTCCAGGTGGGGTCTACACCTTTTCTGACATCTCGAGCCACCTTTGTTACGAAGGTAACCATTTTGCGGTCGAGGTCTGGCATCTCCGCTAGGTTACCTGGTATTTCTGGCCTTGGGCATTCTGATCTCATTTGTGATCTCACTTCTCTATCCAGAGGTTTTCTAATATGGTGAGCCATATATAACACCACTCTAGGCGACGGCACCCACTCTGATGACTTGGGGTGTTGAATGGCCTTCGGATCGAACATGTCTGACATGTTTTTCATGTCTTGGGGTTCTTCCACCTCTTTATCAGTGTCTTCCTCTTCTTCTCCCCCTTCATCATCAGGCGAGTAGCCCTCATCCAAATCCCCTGAATTATTCACCCCTGGGGTAGGGGGTCTGTCCTGGCCATCTCTCTTTTTTATCAGGAGGGCTATTTCCAGCCTGGCGACAGGGTCACCTCTACTTTCGGGAACAGTGTTAACCCTTTCTTCATTGCCCGGGGGGGTCAAAGAGTTCTTGCTCTTCCGGGCTACCTTACACCCCTTTCTTCAACCCCTTTTTGGGGGTGTCCTGCTGACATTCCCTCTTCAGGGCTGCTAGCCCATCTTTTTCTGGCTGCCAGCTGCTCTTGCTGTTTAGCCATGATCGTCTCCAGTGTCTCCAACCTTTGAGCAATAGGCTGTACTCCTTGTGTGACAGCCTGCTGTAAAGAGTCTCCAAGCACTTTCTTGAAGCTCAAGGAGACTCTGTCTCTTGTTAGGTAGGTGGATGGAGTACTTCTGGGGCTGATGTATTGAGCCATGGTTCTTGTGTTGGCAGAGCCAACTGAGGGGAAGTCAGCCCAAGCGTGGCTCTGAAACTGCTGTAATCTTTGCTAATCATGTTATAAAGGAGCTGCAGCACACATGTAAAATATACAGTTTCTCTGTTTTTTTTTTCTTTTTTTTATGTTTGCTGGAGCTCTGTAGTAACCTATCTTCATTCACATTCAATTCGAAATATGAATGTCGTAGTATTACCAGGGGATGCCGGGAAGTTGAGGTGGCTCCCCAGGGTCCTGCAGGTCACTGTGATCGCCGGCGCGCCTGTGAAACTGTGACTGGGAACGGGGCACGGCTGCCTGTGGCGGGCGAAATTGCTCGCGGCTCTGGCCCCAGGTCCCTCACCACAATTCCCCTCTCCTCACGAACGTCTGCACGGCTACGCCGAAATTCTAATCTTGCTGCAACATACCTCGTGGCTTGAAAGAAACTAACTATGCGCCCCGCGAGCTCTAGTGTTGACACAAGGTAAACATTTCTTAACAATCATACTTGGGGAACTGTTATCTCGTTATGCTAACGTTTGATTTCTTCAACATTCAAGTACATAAGAATTGATATTAGGGAATTTTTGCACTTATCTGTGTTCGAGCAGCAAAAAGAAAGAGTAAAGGACCTGGTTTGAGGGGCTTTTATACTTGGGAATGCCACTGATAGGTGGAGAAAGTGGAGGTCAGGACTACCAAAGCCCGAAGGATCATGGAACTTGTATTTCCTTAGTGCTTGAACTGTATAAGTGAACATTTTGGCAAAGAAACTTTAACCTTTTCCATTTTTGATTTCCTAATGTGGTGATTGGAAACCCACAAATGTTCAGTATTAAACTTTGAGTTTTAATGTGCTGGTATGGCAGCAAATAAAGAAAGATTTGCATATTGCGAGCCTCCTGTCTTGTCATAGAATGTAGAAATGAATGAAGAAATGAAAAGTGGAAAAGGGAAATTGTTTAGCACAGGAGTACTAGCAGATTCACTGCATGGTGCCCCTACTGAAGCTGACCCATAACTGATATTTAAGTCAATTGTTTGTTATTCCCTCATCAATGTGTTTCACATCTGAAAAAGAGTGTAAGGAATTTGTACCATGTGCCTAATATCAGCTTTACCTGGCTAGTAAAATTGTGTTTTTCATTGCAATGTAGGAAAGCAGCGTTAAGAATTATTGTGATACAGCAACAGCATGCTTTGGAGGCTATATATAAATGCACTGTGCTAAAAGCAGTATTTCAACCACGACACCCTGGTTATCTCTTTCAACAGTAAGGCAATGTCAGAGAAGCATTTTCATTCCTATGTTATGCCCGATGCGTAGCCTGCCAACCAAAAACCTTTGGACTCTACACATTGTGGCAGTCAGAAGCAGAGGTTTAGAGCAGCCCGTGTATATCTCATTATGCCAACATAACGCTGTGTATTCTTCATGGCATGATAGTGATTAGCAGAAGGTGGGAGGAGGCAGCGCAGTTTACAGCAGATTGTGTGAGGGTGGTTGTAGACACAATATTTACATTTTTTATTGTGCTACTATTTACAGTTTAAGTCTTTGTTTGCAGCATAGAATGAAGTGGTAAACATAAAAGCATATAGGCACATGACATATAGTGCCACTGAAAGATGATAGGGAGCCATACAACACTACAACACAGTAGGCCGCCTTTCAATGTGTGTCTTTTTTCCAAATGCTTAATAAAGAGAGTTAAAAGAAGCTGTATTGGGACATCACATATGCAATTATGCAGAGGAAATAACAGGGATATATATGTATTTTAATCATGAAATGGCTAGACAAACTAACCTTACATAGCACATTAAAAATGTATTATTACACATTATCCATAATACATTACATTTGAATACAAAAAGAAGCTAACATTTGAATACAAAAAGAGCTAACATTTGTTAAAAACAACTACAAACCAATGTCACAATTAAATTTGTAAATTATTATGACATTACACATTCTCCTTACCGATGTTGCGAGATTAGTATAACATTCAAATATTTCCTGAAATAATTTTTCTTTGATCAATATCACTCCTGCCACACCCAACAATTGTAATAGTGCAGTCGTCAATAGAGTCTCGTGGCCACTTATAGCCCGTTTCCAAAATTCGAATGTCGATAACCAAGTAACATTGTGGACACATTTCTCAAAAAATCATACGTCTACAAACTTGAAGGGCTGAACAATTCAGAATCACGTGTTCTCGCGTCTGAATAATTTCTATCTCTTTACATGAAGAACACATGTTCATATCTGGAGGTTTATTCGAACACACATATGCAATCTCTCACGTTAGAACTACACTGAATCAAAATCAGAGCAATTGCATCCTCCAATGCGCGTTCAGAAACTTAACTAAGTTATTTGGGAATACTCTGAGGGGCTTAACACATCTGCTAAGGCTTTAATACAATTCATATGATCTTACCTGAGCTATGGTTTCTCACAATCAGATTGAAACAACTTTGTCTTTGCTCTGCCAGGAATAGTTCTTAAAAGATGCACTAGCAATTATACTCAGCCATTATTTTTTTCAGCAGATTTGCAAAAAAGCCAATGGGTTTTCTTTGTTTCCTGTGTATTAATGTCTGCCTCTAGTTCGTTAAGGGGTGAACCTAGACCAGGTTCCAAAATCTTTCTATAAGAAGCTAACACTTTCCAATAGTACTATCCTTGCAGTGAGACCAGAGCTAGCTGAAATCGAGCTGCCGAGATTGGGAAACATTTTGGAAGGGCTGATATGCTTTTCCAGATCAATGATTCAATTGAATCGCATTCAGTCTCTTTAAGTAGAGGATTCAATGCTGATTCATATAAAAGCACTCAGACTACTTTAGCCCTCTAGTATTCTATCAAGGGACATATTCTGAACATACAGTTTAATAACTTTAGCCATTTTAATTGGGACATACTTTGAGTACCTTAGTTTTAATATGGTCCACCAACACTTTTTTCTTCGGATAAGAATCGATAACCAGGACGAAGTACTTTATATCATTAACAGCACAGAGTTTGCTCTTGCAAGTGTCCTACAAGTGTCCTTTTCTCACTTTCCCCCAGAAGCTCACTGTCTCCAGAGCCCTAGTTCTCTCGAGGCTGGACTACTGCAACAGCCTCTTTCTCAAGCTGTCTTCCTCTACTCTCCGCCCTCAAGAACTAATCCAGAACAGGACTGCAAGACTTGTCCTTGGCCTCAAGACCAGGAATGTATGTCTCCAGCCCTGATCTCCCCACTGGCTCCCGGTGGCTGCAAGGATCAAGTTGAAGACCTTTGGTATCGTCCACAATGCTTTCTGGGGCCAGGGACCGCACTACATCCAGCGTAATCTTCCAAAATACCTTCCTTCTAGGAGCCCTTCGCTCAGCTACTTCAAACCCTCTGAGGGTCAGATGCTTCTCCTGGAAGAGAGTGGGGTTAGATTTCTCTCCTCTGCAGGTGCCTCCCTCTGGAATGGCGTCCCTGCCCCTCTCAAACTTGAGCCGGACCACCTGATGTTCCGGAAGCAGCTCAAGACCTTCCTTTTCTCCTCTGCTTTCTCTCTCTCTCTCTCCTTGCTGACCTACATGTCTTCTGTGATGACTGGTTGCTTGACTACCCTCAGAGTCTACTGGGTATCAGGTTCCTCCATGATCAGTCTCCCCTGTACTACCTCCGGGCCTAACGCACAGTTGGGGGCTGTAACTGTTACCCACAGTCCCCTGCCTCTTTTCACTTACCCAGAGCAGCACTGCCCTGGCTGCACTTACTCAGAGCAATGTTGCTCTGATAGCACTTCCCCCCTTCCCTCTCCCTGGCACTCCCCCTTTCTCCCTTCCCCCTGCACTTTTCATCATAGCACTTGCACGATCTGAATGTCACAAGGACTAGTAAGATTGTTTTCTTCTCATCCCTCTGTCTTCTCCTCCTTGTCTCGTCACACCTAGAAACACTTGTATACAGATGTGTTACAAATGACATATCATATCATATTATATCATAACCATATGCTTTTTGTGATCTTCAGTAATACAGATGATATTAGTTTTCACACAGTGAATAATCAAATCACTCATCATTGCATATTACACTGTAGCCTCAATTAATCACTGGAGACCTTATTGGGTTCGATCTAATAAGATAATAATGTCTGCATAGGGTAACCAACTTGTCACCAGATTGCTGCTCTTAGGCGGAGCAAATGCGACCATATTAAGGGCAGACTTCAAATCAGACAGGTGTAGATTGAAGTGGCAGGCGGCAAGTGCACCGCTCTGCCTAAGCCCTCTAAAAGTGGGTATAGACCCGTTATTGCCCCAAGCCCACTCAACCTCACCTGTTCCGTGGATCTCAAATGAATCGATATAAGTGCATGCAGCAAATAATCTGGAATACTCCAGGCTTTCAGTTTTGACCAAAGGTGTTCCCTGTTTATTCGATCAAACCCCTGCGTAAGATCTATCTCGACTATGTAAACTGACGTTCCTTCCTCACCAAATACTTTCTCCTGTAAACAGTTTATGATAAAGACATTTGTTAACTTATTCAAGCCTTTTCTAAATCTGGTCTGCCTTGTGTTTAATTGACTTGTTTGGGTTGCCCACTCCTCAATTCTTCTATGTACCAATGCAGCAAAAATGTTACTCTCTGGATCCAATAAGGCAGTAGGTCGGTAGCTAGAAGGCTGCGACCTATCGCAACAGTTGTCTAATGGCAAACCGCGTTGACCTCTTTTTAATTTGGATGTGTTAATCAAAACATGGTCACCATTTGGGGATACTCCCTCCCCGATCCTTGCATTTGGCTCACAATTCTTGATAAAATTTGGATTCTCAAAACCGAAAATATAAGAATCTTTTTTCTACCATGATCGAATGCACTACGGTTTTAGGTTTTTCCATGAAGCCTATTTTACTAGCAATTTTCCTCATCATCCTATTTCCTTGGTTATTTACAGTGAGGTTCCTATGAGGCCCCTTCCCAATGTACACTATCCCAATGTTAAATATTGCTTTCAGCATATTATGGTCACTGGCATTCTCCTCTGTTATAGCAAAATTATCACAATGATGAAACAATAGGGGCATTAAGGTCAAACAGTGAAGTTACGAGACAGATATGTGCCCCTCCCAAGTGGGCTTACATGGAACATCCCCTATAATGTTACCAGTGCTAGTATCAAATTCCACAGTTCAAACATCTCAACCCATTTTGATCATTTAGATTTTAATTTCTGACTGTTTCTGGTTAACATTGCCTCATATTCTACAGTCAGAGTTAAGGTCTCCTCCCACAATAATATTGTGTCCTCCTGCATCCACCATTTATACTTTCACAAAGATCAGAAACTTGATCAAGAAACAAAAGAAGATCTTGACATAATGGATTCCAATAGATGTTAACCCCCTACAGTGGATTCAATGTTTGATTACCTTTGAATTTAAGCTTTCCAGCCAATTGAGCAAAAATATCTTTAGCTATAACTTCGGCCACGTCAGCTACTGTTTTCTGTACCATAATGAGAAGTCCCCTTATTGGGCGACCCACTTTGCTAGTCCTTGCTGATTGCTGCATTGTGTGATATCCATCTTCATACAGTGTTGAGGTTAACCATGATTCTCAAAGTACTACTATAGTGTTACCTAAGAGCATTTGTCTAACTAAATCGTTGGTTACATAGCCATTATGCCCTCTTCAATTCCAAATCAGTAAAGAACGTATAGTAATGGATTTCAAAAGGCTAAAGACCCGTACCACAATCTCCTAGTTTCCTAAATAAATTTGGCTCCCCGGTAACCAGTTCCAATTGTTCATGTCTTCTCTGGGTTTTCGTACTAATGTGTCAATCACTTTTACATGTAATTTTTAAAGAATCCCACCTTTTAAAGTATTTTTCATCATCATCAATGTTTAATATTTTACCAAGCTGCCTCACAATTTGCGAAACTAGATCATATCCCACAATTTTAAGTTGTTAAATTTCAGCTATAAGCATTTTTCCACCATTTTCCAAGGAATGGTTAAATTTACTTGATCTGTCGGTTTATCGTCTGTGAAAAAACTATGTCTTTAGTAGTTACAAGCCTCAGGCAAGGCATTTCATGTAATAAATACAACAAATTCTTCCTATTTAAGCGTACAGGCTCTTCTAAGGACTAATTGTAGCATGAATATGTATGGGGCATCTTGCTAAAGAAATCGCTAATTTGCAAGTCCTCCGGTCACTTGAAAATAACTATTTTTTATGACACATATTTGGAGTTGCCCATTATCAGGCTCTCTTCTTGCAGAGCTTTGGGTATTGCCAGAGTACTGATCTAGCTTTTGATAAGAAGTATTGTGTTGTAAAGTCTCAGTAGGAAGACGTTCAAGTAGCAATGGTAAACTATTGTCCATGGATCTCCCAACTAATGTTTGTGTGAAATGACACTTATATGGCCCTGCATGGCTCAATTTGGATGCCTCTTTATCCAAAAGGGCACAGTGCATTGTCCTTGACCCAAAGAACAATCATCAACTATGTCATGATCATAATATTTTTCTCCACCTTTTTCCCTTCCACAGTTTTTGGGGATTCCGTTTGTACAGTCACTTCTCATTTGCATGCATTAGACTGCCGGGTAGATGGACAACTGTGATAAATCATTTAAACTTGGGGTGTCTCTTTTATAGGTACAGATTCTGGCATTGATTGTGTATCTAAAACATTTTTCTCATTCACAATGGTTCCTATTTGGGCTACATCCGGTAAGCAATCACTTCCTGAGACAAAACTGCATCAGTCATCTTTTAGTATTAGCTTTTTGAGGTTTCTTTTTATAAGGGAGACTGGAAAATTCAAACGGTGAAACAAGTTCTTCTCTCATTGTTTTTTGGCCATTGCCTTTCTTCCTCCCTTAGTTTTTGCTTTGACTTTCACAGGAATAGGATTGTTACTGTTATTGGTCGAAAGGAGGGAATTGCATGCTGGCACACTTTGCACATTAGTCCGCACACTTTCTTCTCCCATATTCCATGGAGGACCCAGGGGCATCTGATTCGTAGGCCCAGCTTCACTTGTGTCTTTAGATGTAGTTCCATGGGTCATTAACAAGGATTGCGAAAACCTCAGTTTATAAACCTCAGCTTCATTTGATGTCATGCCAATATTTGTCTGTAAATAATCCAATTGCCCAGGAATCACATTAATGTCAGGCCTCATTGACTCTGGCAGTGTTATTATATTTGTACTTATTGGCCTATAGTTAATATTAACAATAGGCAGTAATAAAGACTCAACACCTTCTAAAGTGAGCTTTATCTCGCTTAACTGTATAGTGCGGGCCACAAGTTCAAATTGTACGTTATCATATATTTCAGCTAATGCAGAATGCTTTTGTGGTCAATCTCTTAGCTTCTCTCTCAAAGTGTGATGTAATTTTCGATTTGCCCTTATTGATATGATATGATGTGGCATTTATAACGCGCCTGTACACAAGTGTTTCTAGGCGTGACAAGACAAGGAGGGGGAAACAAAGGGAGGACAAAATAACCATCTTACTAGGCTTTGTGTCATTCCGATTGTGCACATGCAGGGAAGAGGGAAGATGAGAAGTGCCAGGGGGAGGGGAAGGGGGGAGTGCAAATAACTCACAAGTGCAGCCAGCAGGTGGTTCATAAGTACAGAGAGAAGGGACTGTAGGGTTGTAGATACAGACCTTTAAGTGATTGAGAGAGGCAGGAAGACTGTTCCAGAGGGAGGCCCCAGCCAAAGAGATAGATCTGCCCCCAACTCTCTGCTTGAAGAAGCGTCTGACCCTCACAAAATTAGTGGGGGCTGAGCAGAGAGTTCGGGAAGGAAAAAGTTTTGGAGGTGAAAGTTGGAGGCAGAGTGGTCCTAGGCCCCAGAAAGCATTGTGGACGATGCAGAGGGTTTTGAACTTGATCCTTGCAGCCACGGGGAGCCAGTGAAGAGATTTCAGAGCTCCTGAGAAATGATCCCTGGGCTTGAGGCCAAGGACAAGACTTGCAGTCCTGTTCTGGATATGTTGTAAAGGTAGAAGAGTACAGGCAGGAAGCCTATAGAAAGAGGCTGGTGCAATAGTCCATCCTAGAGAGGGCCAGACCTCTGGAGACATTGAGCCTCTGGGGGAAAGTGAGAAAAGGAAGAATACCTCTGAGGAGGTGCAGCTGATAGTTTGACTTCTTAGAGACATCAGAGATGTGAGGAGAGAATGAGAGGGTGGAGTCGAAGCTGACACCAAGGTTCTTAGCCTTACAGGAAGGAGCAGAAAGAGGTCCTAGAGTGGGTGGCCAGAGAGTATTAGAGAAGGTATTAGCAGGTGTCCCAATGAGGAGGATCTCAGTCTTAGTGGCATTAGGGCAGAGATCATTGGCGGCAGACCATTCATGAATTGCAGCCAGAAAGTCTGGTATGAGAGAAGAAACAGCGGTGTCTGAGGCGAGCCTGAAAGAGAGTTCAGTGTCATCTGCATAACATTTAAAATTTGAGCAGAAAGTAGCGATGCAGTGTGCAAGAGGTGCCAGGTGGTGGTTAAAGAGCCAGTTAAAGAGCCAGGGAGAGAGGTTATGCACCTGGGGAACACCACAGGTAGAGAGAGAGATAGAAGAGAGGAAATACCCCAGTTGGACCAGAGAAAGGAGGTCAACCAGGCCAGGGTCTGATCCGTATTACCAAGGTTATCACGGAGGAGCTTGAGCAGGATGGCATGGTTGACTGTGTCAAAAGCAGAGGATAGATTGAGGAGAATGAGAACAGAATGGAAATTAGAATCAAGATTGGAGAGCAAGTCTTCACAGTTCTTCAGGAGAGCAATTTCCAGCAGCTCTGAAGCCAGACTGGTGGTCATGGAGACAACCAACAGATTCAGTATGTAGATTAAGCTAAGAGATGGCCAGCTTTTCTAAGAGTTTGCACAGGAAAGGATTGATGAGATGGAGCGATAGTTAACCGGAGAGGAAGGATCAGCCAATAGAAATAAAATATCAATCAATAGTGCGCCGGAGAGGAAGGATCGGCTGAGGGCTTCTTTATTGCATCAGAAGCACTCTCAACAGTGCTAATCATCATATTGTGGGGAGAGGGATGCTCCATTAGAGCCAATAGCAGCTCACTTATTGTGGACTTCATTAAAGGGCTCCCTTTGCTCCTTACGTGGCTATTTTCCAGGTATAGCCCCCGATATAGACAACCTATCTTCTATGGGGTTGATCACTAAAATACTGTTGTTCGCAATATAATTGCGGAAAGACGATATGTCAGCCACAGTGTTTGCAATTGCTCTACGAGTCTACTTTAATTGATAGGCATAGCCCCGTAATAGTAGCGGGCACTGAAAAAAAAGTCTAAAATACTACTTTGTGTTTTGACTGCAGGAGGGCCCTTTTTCCCATCTCGATCTTTGTTCGACATAGTAATATCCTGCAAACAAATTACTACCTCTTGGCATGGCCTCTCATTATCAGAGGTTAATAGGAGCTTTTTGATAGAATCTCTATTTATTAGGAGTTGATCTGATTCCCTATTTAAAGGGGAGGTGGCAACATTTTGTCACATCACTTCCCCGAAACCTCAGGTTCTGTATTCCTCCCAAACGAAATGCATATCCTTTCCTCTCTATTGTTCTGTTCTCTATTGACAAGTCAGCCTCTTGCGATTTTCTATGCACTGCTGCTACTTCCCGTTTCTTATTTTCAGTTTCACAATTGATCTGTGTGCGGCAATTATTGAAAGCTCCAAGAGCCACCAAAGGACCAATTTTACTGTTTTCGTCAGAACATGTTAGCTCGGAAGTAGTGGGTGCAGGCAATATATCAAGTTCTTTTAAGAATATGTCTGGTGACATTGGGCCTCATTACGACCCAGGCGGCAAGTTACCGCCTGGGCCGTGACTTTACCACCATGGCGTAAACTACGTTTACGCCATGGTGGTTGGCGGACTTACCGCCCCATTCCGACCTTGGCGGGGCGGTAAGTCCCCAATCCCCATTTACCCTTCCCCATTCCCATTTTTGCCCCATAGGGTATAATGGGAGTGGGGAAGGCATTAATTTCGCCACCGTAAATTACGGTGGCGTAATTAACTCCATGGTCCCTTAGCGCCATGGATTTTAACACCTGCTAAAAGCAGGTGTTAAAAGCGCCATGGCGCTAAGGGACCTCGTACTCAGGCGGTAAGGGTCGGCGCTGTTAACGCTGCCGTTAACCCCTTACCGCCTGGGTCGTAATGAGGCCCATTGCGTCCAAATCCTCTAATCTGGCTACACATGGTACTGCCACATTTACTTTCTCGGTAAGCATATCGCCCGGAGCAGACATAGGGCCTCATCACAACTTTGGCGGTAACCCTTAAATACGGCGGTAGCGCTATTACCGCCGGATTTAAGGGTCCGCCAAATCAGTACTTAGGCGGATTGCGCCCAAGCTTTTAGCTGGGGGGAAATCTGCCGAAAATTTGCGCTCATACCGCCGGCGGTATTAGCGCAAAATTTCCCCATTGAGCCCAATGGGGAATGGGGCATTCCCGAATGTGCTCAATGGGGAATGGGGATTAACATTACCGCCAAACTCGTGATCCGGCGCGATTAGCGCCTGGGAGTTCGGCAGTAGGACAGATAGCACCGGCGCTAATAACGCCGGCGTTACCGCCCAAGTCGTGATGAGGCCCATACTCCGCAAATTGTACATTAGTCAAACGAATACAAAAGACGGGATGTAAAAGGCAAAGGACCCCAATACCTGTCCACTGTAGGTCGGCTTCCCGCTGACTCGCGGACTGCTGACTGCACTTGCTGTGCAATTTCACACACCCCTTTGCACAGAGTCCACCTTTTAAAGGCACTGTCAGGTTTCTGTTAGCAGATTCCAGGTGAGCTGACTGAAAAAAACTGTTTGAACACCAAAATACAGCTGCCTCCACAGCCAACTGCACTTGCTGTGCTCTTTCGCGTGCACCTGCTCTGAAGAGCGGTTTGAAGGTGAACCAGTAGAGGCCCAAACAATACATCATTGCAGTCCAAAATAAAGGAAATGTCCAATCGAGGTTCTATAAAAATATATGTACTTAATCAAAAACACCATCTGCACGTAGAACAAATAGAGAATATTGTACAAAAACCCACCCCAAAGGAAGAGCAGAGAAGATTCAACAGACTGGAGAAAGTAGCTACGAGAGTAGTTCCAGGGGTGGCAGGTAATTCACTAGCCACAAAAAGGATATTGGTGCTGACAACAGGAGCGATTGTGACATAACCAGTCTCTAGGGTTGAAGTGCACCAAGAGGACAGGTCAGAGTCAACAGTACCTGGATTCAGTTCATGGTGGGTGGACGTAGTCAGAACCAGTGTCGAATGTAGAAATAATTGGATTAAGCTTAGTTCAGACACATTAAATCGTGTGGGCACAAGCAGGATTCGGGCGTCTAGTGGCGGTAAATGCATGTGCTCAGTGTAGTAGAAGGGCAGCTCTCAAAGATACAGGTTGTGGAGGTCGCAAGATTGCTTTGCAGTTGGCCAGGCTGAGTTGGGCTTTAGCCACCAAGAGCCGTCGATGAGTGACACTTCAGAGATTCCAGACGGAAGACGATTGTCATTGAACTGGTGATCGTAGACGCGTCGCTGTGCAATCAATGGGAAATTTAAGGGATAGCTGGGTTGAGCCATGGTTGCAATCCTTGGTTAGCATGGTGTGTGACTCTCCGGTGATTCCGTTGGGTTCCCGGCTTTGAGCAGTTGCTTTGGGCCTAGCAGATGATAAGCTTAAGCTAGGACATTATGCAGTGTCAAGGTAGTTGAACGTGCAAGCAATGTTAAATTTGATGGAGGAGCGCATCATCCAACGCCAGCGACTTCCTTCTTGTTCCAGGTGTGGTGAACAAGAACCGACCAGTTCAGTGTGGTAGAACAGGGAGCTTCTGCTTATCTGGTCCTCTGGTTGCTTTGAGGCCAAATGAGGGAACCCAAAGATAAGATGTACAGTTCAGGGTCTGCTCTCCAAGCTCAGGAAATTCCAATGCAGAGAGGTAGGTCCTGATCCACAGACAAGGTTACTCGCAATGGGCCCTAGGAGTAGGTAGGTAACAGATTTTCCTTCTGTTTTGGGCTATTCCTTCTTCACCTCAGGCTGAGGGCTTTGGAAGGTGCAACTCTCCCAAAGGAAGTGAGATCCAGTGAGATCCTCAGAAGGAATCTGCAGCCTTAAAGGATTCAAGAGTAACTGAGCAAAGCTGCAGAAGGGGTGGGAGACTGCTTCCATTAAATGCAAAGGTTCTCTGGGTATTGGACTAAAACTAGCCTGGTTTAGTGGTCCATTCCCAACTCTTGGATGGAATGGACTCTGCCCTTCTGATGCCACACCCAAATTGTTTTGCTCCAGAGGAATTGGAGGGGACAGGAAGGAGAGAGAGAGACAGTGAGAATCAAGATGGTGGAAGTATTCTACCATCGACTAGAGCCCTCCTGCCTATCATAACCTACCTACTTACTTTCTCGCTGAGAACAAAGACCTTCAGAGATGCAGCACCATGGTGTGAGGCTACTCCTTTTGAATGGGTGCTCTCCATTGATGCCCAGGACCAGGGCAGTTGCCTGCTGTGCAGCTGTCTCAGGCAAAGGGTGTTACCTGTATTCAGAAAGAAATGAAGTCACCCAGCTACCTTGCAGAAAAACTCAACATATCTGGCTGACAGCACAAAGCAAAGGACCCGAAAAAAAGCTTTCTCTGCATATGTGCCAAGACTATTACTTTAATTCAGAAAATAACTCGAGACCCACCTCGTCAAGGAGTCTCTCTTCCTCAACACTGAGGCCATCACGGCGCCCCCATGCCACCTGACTCACTAGATGCTGTCTGCCGCTCTTCCCCCTGTCACCCTGAACAGCTGTACCCTTCCTCTGTGCACTGCTGTATCCTACCCCCCTCTGTATATCTGTTCTGTTGTTATGTATGTCAAATACCTAAGAAACTGAGTGACTAGAAATGGAAATAGTGAAAGCCCCACAATGTTCACTCACTTGAGATTGAGGTCCAAGTTGAGGATGGATTACGGGAAGACCTCTCCTTTCCACCTCAATCCAAGCAAAAATAATCAGTGATTAAAGTGAGGACAGGGAAACCCTCATGGGGAAGAAAACCCGAACACAGATACATGCTCTGTGAGACTTTGAAGAATCTTAGTATCGGCTTAAGCAGATGTCTTTATCTGTCTTCCAAATAGAGTATTCCGAGATGTGAAGGATTGAATAATAGAAGAAGAACGAGCAGTGTAGAGCACTGGGTCATCCTGTGTCGGCAGAGCACGTGCAGTGCTCGCTCCATCTGAGAGGAGTTGGGGAGAAGAACAAGCAGCATGAAGTGCTGGTTCCTCCTGTGCTGGCAGAGCCGCAAGCAGTGTTTGCTCTGACAATTAAAGGTTGTATAATGAAAGATGCTGTGGATTTAATTCTGAAGTGATGAACGAGTTGCACTTCAAAGTAGTATAATGAGGGACGAGTTGCGCTTCAGGTCACAATACAATAGGCAGGCAGGGTTGGACGAAGGTCTGCAACGATCACAGGGAGAGGACAGGGAGAATACGAAGGAAGGAAAACAAAGCAAGGCGGGAAAGGGAAAAAAAGAGGAAGAGAAACAAGGGAACAGCGAAAGGCGAGCTCAGATACTTACAAACTTTGTAGAGCCTGAAAGAAGCAACACACCAGGCTGTGATGGTAGGTTGTTTAAGAGCTGATTGGAATTGGAAGGCCGCCAGCTTGGAATCAACTAGACTTCTGAAGTAGCTTCAGTTCTGTGGAACATATTTGATTCATTTTAGGAAGGGTGTGAATGTTCCGGGAATGCATCCTCTTCCATTTGTGCCATTAAGACCACGAAGGGGAGCAAGACATGACATGTTAACTCTGAAAAGCGCTCTGTTATGCAGCTGTACTGTTGTTTACCTCTGTAAAGCACTCGGTTGAGTATCCGTATTGATGTATACCTCTGTAAAGTGCTCTGTTGATTTTTGAAGCTAGGTCTGTGCTCAATAAATAAATAATAATAATAATAATAATAATTGAAGAGAAGGCCCGACCCTCCAGGTTCCTCTCCTGCTATTTGGCAGGCTACACCTGACTGACCAGAATACACATCACCTTCCACAGCAGAGCTGACTCATAGGAGCTAACACATGTGCATCAAATATTGGAATGTGGCAGACACAATCATAAGAGGCGTTGCTAGGGGGAGGCTAAGGGGGCTATAGCCCGGGTCTTTTGGTTGTAGTCCCGGATAGAAGCTCAAGTGCCACAACCAAAATGCTAGCCAGCCCCGAGTCCTGCCAGTCCTGACATTAGCTTAGCCCCTGATCTTTTCCAGACCTGGCAACACTGCTGATCATAAGTAGTGCTATGCATTAAGCCTACATTTAGGCATAGCTTTATTTTAGAGTTTATCCTACCACCATCATGGGTTACTTATGATCAGCATGGTTTGGGAACAGGGGTTCATATGTTTAATACTGCCCCTGTGTACCAGATACTTTTCTGTCAGTGCCGCTATCACATGGGCATCTATGAACTCCAGACCTGCACTGTGTCATGGGTACAGCAGGCGCTGTGACTCAGCATAGTGATGCAGCAGTCCACAGACACATAATATGCTTTTGGCATGGAGCTTACAAAAGGGGAAACTGATCAATAAAAATGGCAAAAAGCCTGGCAGCTCCTCAACATGGTACAAGAGGTGCATGGCATTCAGGCTGAGAAGGAAACATGTGGTGGCTGCGTTGATCTCTCATCCTCCGATGAGTGAGACAGTGGTTGTTGCACCTTATTTATGAGAAACAAAGCACTGGCGGGAACAATGCATGTAAGTCAATTAACCAGAGCAGCATTCACTGAGGTTGCAGGACCAATTGACCACAAAGATCTTTCACAGAAATCAGTGACCTCCCAAGTAGTCATAGAAAATAATCTATTTGTTCTTACAGGCAGATATCTTGGAATGGTCTCCATATCTACTCCCACTCATCTGGGTTTACATTTCCACTGATACAAAATATGAGTACATAACACGAGCGCTATAGCCATATCCTGCATCATTGATGAATATGTTGGCTTCAATTTCACGGTGCTGGCGTACATCCACTAACCCCTCTACAAATCAAGTGGCAACAGCCAACTCAATAACTATACATGATATTAATGCAATATTTATCAGTTAAGACATGGGGCCTCATTACGACCCAGGCGGACTTCGCGGTGCTAAATGCACCGCGAAGCATGGCGGAAAGCCGCCGATAGCGCCATGGGGGTTGGCGGATTTACCGCCCCATTCCGACCTCGGCGGAGCGGTAAATCCCCAATCCCCATTCTGCCCTTCCCCATTCCCATTTTCGCCCCATAGGGTATAATGGGAGTGGGGAAGGAGTTAATTACGCCACCGTAAAATACGGTGGCGTAATTAACAACGAGGTCCCGTAGCGCCATGGTTTTCTCCGGCTGGTAAAACCAGGCGGAGAAAACCTCCATGGCGCTACGGGAACTCGTAGTATGGCGGAGAGGTACGCCATGCACTACGCTGGCGTAATACCCTCTCCGCCAGGGTCCTAATGAGGCCCATGGAGTATTTAAAAATGATAACAGATACTTGGAACATAGCGGGCATTGCAAAACACTTGGTTGACTCTGGCTGGTTAACTTTATCCAAGACTTTGATATTATCGACATACAAAAGGAGAAGAATTGGATACAGGGCTACAGCAGGTTTTTCATCCCAGTGATTAAGGGGCCTAAAGGCAGCTCCAAGGGAGGCCTGCAGACCTGTGTGGCGTCAAGCTTGAATTGGTCAGTAAATAAACACCACGCAGGCAGCCCAGACTTCCAACATCTTATTGCTGTTACTCCAGACAGCAGGTGTATCCACATATTTATTGTTTTTAATAGACCAGGCCATAACCAGCGAATAAGCCACTGTTATTGATGCATGATTTGGTTACTAAACTGTGCACCCAGTCTATTATTCAGTCATTTTTGCTAGTATTTGGTGACCTAAATGTGCAGTTCGAACCATTGATTGACCATGAGGATATATGGGATGAAAAGACCAATCTTGGGGGGGATCCCAAACCTGATGGCTTCTTATCCCCAACGAACACATCCACCAATCATTGAGGTTGCCCCTATTTTATCTAGTTTGAACTTGAGAGTCTGTAATGGTAGGTCTCAATCTGACCAACCCACCGCAAACACCTTCTCAGGCCATAATGGTTATTTGAGAATCGATTATATTCTCATGAGCACCGAGGAATGGCCATTGGTAGAAAATGTTGCTGTCACGCAGTGTAATGAGAGTGATCATAGACCCCTTACCTGCTCGCTGCGGCACCTAGCTGGGGAGGGATATATTGCTAGGCCAGAACAACCTACCACAAAGATCTGCTCAGCAGACCATGCTAGGAAAAGGGTGAAATGGGCAAACGTTATGAGAAACAACACCAGGCCAGAAGTATATTCCCTTATACTGGGCGATATCGATGTGACTTTTTGGTGACTTTGTAGGTTATGAATTTATATTAAGCCACTAAGAATCTATGCTGTTGAGCCTACAACCGGTTTTCACCAAACCTTTTAGATTAACAAAAAAGGGCGCTCAGGTATGAGAGTTGGTTTGAGGATGAATGTAAAATGGTGAAAAGGGATTTACTAGCCTATCTAAAGGAAGGCCAGTCGGCCCAGAAAACGGAACTACAAAGACTTAGGGCCCCCTAAAAAGTTTTAATTACGGGGAAGAAAGATTCCTATCACCAGGATAGATGGGATGACATAACATCAGCATTTAAAGAGAACGATCTTCGCCTCTTTTGGAGGATGGTAGCAGGAAGGGATCAGCTTGCTACACATACACTCTTGTACAGCATACTATCATAATCCTGGCAGAAGCACTTTGGGGAGTTGTATTCCAACCCAGTACATATTTCCTGCTCTGACAGGCATGAGCGTATGAGAAGCAATCATAAAAAAATGACAGAGATCGATATATCAATGAAAGAGGTAGAGGGAGCAATTAAGGCCCTGAGCTGTGGAAAAGCCCCCGGCTCAGGCAAGGTTCCAGTAAACCTATACAAAGACAGTCCTGGGATATTGACACCAGTACAAAATTGGTTATTTAATGCAATCATTAATACAGAAATAGTTCTCCAATCCTGGCATTTGGCGGAAATTATTCAAATTTTCAAGAAAGGCGATAGAGGTCTCCAGGGGCATTATGGCCTAAATCACTCCTTGATGGAGTGGGAAAACTGTTTGCCAAGGTCCTGCTGGAAAGACTCCAGGATTGTGTTGAGCACGCTGTGATAATAAGCCAACTGCAAGCTGGGTTCCAAAGGCAGACCAGCACTGTGGATCAGAGATTTTTCCTGGAGCAATTACTGAACTAATACACAGCCTTGGGCAAGGCAAAGGTCTACATGGTTTTTGTGGACCTGAAAGTGTCTTTGACTGTGTGCCGAGGGATCTGCTCTGGCGAGTACTGGCTAGGAAGAACATACCCCAGTGTTATTGTCATCGATCCAGCTATTATATAGGACCAACAAAGCAACTGTCAGATGGGGGCTTAGAGGGGAAACGTCTGAGCCTATTGAAGTGCATAAAGGAGTTAGACAGGTGTGGGTATTGGTGCCATTTCTGTTCAGCTTTTATATAAAAAAGTGATTGAAGAGCTTGAGATGTGAAATATCAACCCTCTGAAAATGGCCAAGCTAATTTTCCCAGGCCTTTTCTTTGTCGATGACACTGTTCTGCTAGTGGGGCTCAAATTTACTTTGGCATCATTTCTAAACAAGTGTAAAGAACTGAGGCTCTTACTGAAAAAGCGAAAAAACTAAAACCATGTTGTTCAGACACAGGTCAGCTAGGAAGGTCACACTTGTAATGACTGTAGAAGGTATTGAATTTGAACAAGTCACTACTTATGACTATCTTGGGATTATGTTCTCAAAAAATGGCTTATGGACAAACCGTTTAGCAAAGGCCACAGTGGCTTTAGAGAAGTACAGTGAGGGAATAAAACGCTTCCATCACAGCCATGCCAGAGGGGCTATTAGTCTGGCCCTTTAGTTATACTGGTCAAAGGCTCTTGCCTTGTTGCCTTGGCAATGTATGGAGCAGAGATATGGGGCTGCCCAAATGTAGAGGCCATGGGCGTTGTTGAAACAACATTTTTAAAGTCGTTTTTGATACTGCCCATGAGGACGCAGTGAACAAGTCTGCATAGGGAGTGTCAACTCCAACCGGTAGAGGATGCCATCAAACTGAAGCCACTGATTCTCTGGGCCAAATTTTGATCCTCACCGTTACTGGCATGTTTTAGAGAGATCTTGAAATACATGCTGTACCTGGAGGGGGAAAAGTCACTAGTGTGGCAGAAGCATGTGAAAACATGGCCGATGAGGTTGAACCTAGGCCAGTTTTTGGGTTGACCGGGAAGCCATGTCTAGCGAGTCCAAGGGAATTATCAAACAAGCTTTGGTTGAGTTCGCTAGGCACTAGGTGGTGGTAGCATGTGAAAAGCTTTCAACAGGTGTAAAATACGTAAAAGCGGAGACAGACTTTGGTTATTAATCAAATCTAGATATTGTGAGCCCTCGTTATGCGAGACATCTGTACAGTGAACCTTGCATCAATATTCTGAAACTGGGTTCATTTATTAAGGCCTGGCCAGCGGAGGCTAAGGTGGTTTGACCAATCTGTAGAGATCTGGATGAATCCATCATCCACTTCTTGTTCCTTTGTAGGGCATATGACAACCTCAGAGGGAAATACCTAAACACGCTGTTAAGTCAGTCGGGCATACAACAGATCAAGCAGGCACTGGCTTACTGTCTGGACTCCAGTAATGCAACCATGGTCTTTGAAGTTACCAAATACACACACAGAGCATGGTTGTTGATGTGCAGAATGGACACAGTCAATGTTTAGTTGTTATTTGATCTGCTGACATGCTCTAGTGGGGACTAGCCTGAGAATGGAGTTTGCAATACAACTTTGTAATATTGCTATCGTGATATTTGTAACTGCTTTTATTTATTTTTATTGGTCTAAGTTTTATCACATTTTGAGAATGTGCTATGAGTATCTCTACAGCAAGGGCATTAGGAATATAAATCAAGTGGAATACGCTAAAGCCCGCAGCAGATTCTTGAATAGTCTTAATCAAATACTAACGCTGCTGATATAAGTCTGAGACAGTCAAAATTGCTGCTAGTTGGAATATAATATATTTTAACCTGATATGGGTGCATGAATTGTATTGTATTAAATAATATTTAGTTGTAAAATAGGTAATTTATATTACAATACGCTTTTTATTATTGAATTGTGTTTTATGGAATCAAATGTATTTGCATGCTTGTATGGCCTTGTTGCCGAAATAAAGCAATATTGACTGACTGAATATATGACAATGCCTGGATCTGAAGCCTCTGCTGCAACTACGCCATGGAAATATAGCCCACTGATCTCACAAGTGAAGCTCCAAATGTGTTAGCTACTCTGTTGGAAATCCTTTATTAGATGTCACCACTTAAAGCCACAGTGAAAACAATTAACACGTGAACCTCAGCAACACATATGGAACTGATATCTCTCTAAAGAGTTTAAACAACAGGCGGGTGAAATACACGATGGGAAAGAAAGACGGAAATGATTGAGAACAGAGAGAACACATTCAGTCACAGCCACAAGACCAGAAAGAAACCAACACTGACCTGGAAGATTGCAGTAGATGTGATAACATTCATATTTTAGGCATGCTAGGGAACTGCAGTAATTAGACTGAATCGCCTTCGTCGAAAAATGCTTATCAATAATACTTTATTTAGACTTAAACCCTTCTCTTGAGGTGCAAATATCTAAAAAAATCCAACTAAACGATCATATTTCTGATGCAAGGGCACCTCCATTCGTTGCATGTCTCCTACAACATAAGCACACCAGACAGATACTTCAACTAGCCAATATGCACTACCCATTCATGTATGAAGGTCAAAGATCTACATAACAGGCATTATTACAAAATTACTCTGGAAAACATTGAGCATTTCCTACGGTCTACTGAGCCCACTGAAATGCAGAAAGGTGTGTGTATTGCCGCCACTCCTGTCCAGTTTTAAAATAAACAAAGTCATTGAAGAACTCGAGGTACGAAATCTCGACCCTCCAAAAATGGGCAAACTAATTTTCCCAGGCCTTTTCTCTGCTGATGATACTGTTCTGGTAGCAAAGTCCCCAATGGGGCTCAAATTTACTCTGGCAACATTTCTAAGCAAGTGTAAGGAACTGAGGATCTTATGAAACAAGGAAAAAACTTTCAGGCCGATTCATGGAATTCCTCACAAAAGTGTCGCACGCGGCTGGCGCACAGCGTGCCCGTGCGAATGTCTGCGCCAGCCGCGTGCGATAAAATCAATTTCCGCGCACAGCGTATTCATGGATTCTCGCCTCCAAAAGCAGACGTGGCGCAGAGTGGCGCAGCGACCCTGCAGCAGCGCCAGTTACGCCCCCAAGAACGCCCTTGCGCAAGGAAAAGCCATCAAGATCGCAAAACCATCGCAAAGGGCCTTGCCAACCCTTTACCTGTTTACCGGACTGGCAAACAGCAAACACAAAGCGGGGAACGTGTATTACGGGTTTCGGGAACACGCGTGCGCTAGAAGTTTCACACGCGATCTGGCCTGGGGGAGCGTGTGCGTGTATTTCATGGGTGCGCGAGAAGTTCCACACGCGATCGGGCCTCGGGGAGTGTGTGCGTGTATTTCAGAGGTGCGTGAGAAGTTCCATACGCAATCGGGCCTGGGGTAGCAGGGTACGTGTATTTCAGGGGCTCGCGGGTGGTTTTACACGCGATCGGGCCTGGGGGAGGGGGGTATGTGGATTTCAGGGGTGCGCGAGAAGTTCCACACGCGATTGGCCGGGGCGCGTGTAGTTCAGAGGTGCGCGAGAAGTTCCACACGCGATTGGCCTGGGCGCGTGTAGTTCAGAGGTGCGCGAGAAGTTCCACACGCGATCGGGCCTGGGGGAGCGTGTGCGTGTATTTCAGGGGTGCGCGAGAAGTTCCACACACGATTGGCCTGGGTGCGTGTAGTCCAGAGGTGCGTGAGAAGTTCCACACACGATCGGCCTGGGGGAGCGTGTGCATGTATTTCAGAGGTGCGTGAGAAGTTTCACACGCGATCGGGCCTGGGGGAGCGGCGCACTGTATTTCAGGGGCTCGCGGGTGGTTTTACACGCGATCGGGCCTGGGGGAGCGGGGTACGTGTATTTCAGGGGTGCGCAAGAAGTTCCACACGCGATTGGGCCTGGGGGAGCGTGTGCGTGTATTTCAGGGGTGCGCGAGAAGTTCCACACGCGATTGGTCTGGGCGCATGTAGTTCAGAGGTGCGCAAGAAGTTCCACACGCAATTGGCCTGGGCGCGTGTAGTTCAGAGGTGCGCGAGAAGTTCCACACGCGATCGGGCCTGGGGGAGCGTGTGTGTGTATTTCAGGGGTGCGTGAGAAGTTCCACACGCGATTGGCCTCGGTGCGTGTAGTCCAGAGGTGCGCGAGAAGTTCCACATGCGATCGGGCCTGGGGGAGCGTGTGCGTGTATTTCAGAGGTGCGCGAGAAGTTCCACACGCGATCGGGCCTGGGGGAGCAGGATACGTGTATTTCAGGGGCTCGCGAGTGGTTTTACACGCGATCGGGCCTGGGGGAGCGGGGCACGTGTATTTCAGGGGTGCGCGAGAAGTTCCACACGCGATCGGGCCTGGGGGAGCGTGTGCGTGTATTTCAGGGGTGCGCAAGAAGTTCTACACGCGATCGGGCCTGGAGGAGTGTGTTCGCTGTATTTCAGGGGTGCGCGAGAAGTTCCACACGCGATTGGCCTGGGCACGTGTAGTTCAGAGGTGCGCGAGAAGTTCCACACGCGATCGGGCCTGGGGGAGCAGGGTATGTGTATTTCAGGGGCTCGCGGGTGGTTTTACACGCGATCAGGCCTGGGGGAGCGGGGTACGTGTATTTCAGGGGTGTGTGAGAAGTTCCACACGCGATTGGCCTGGGTGCGGGTATTCCAGGGCTGCGCGGGAAGTTTTACACGCTCGCCTACAACACGTATTCATGGAAACGAACGTGGCCAATCCGGAAACACGTACGCCAGCAGGAAGTAGGCGTACGTCCACCCGCACAGCATAAAAGTGCACGCAAACAACAAACAAGCTCAGACGCCAGGATGAACATACCGTTCCTAGCAGCAGTGGCCGTGGGATACCGCAGGAGGAGGAGGAGGATAGTCCGGGCCAGAATTTCTATACCCAGAACCAGCCTTTTTGGGATGCCTGATGACCATGTGTATGGGAGGTAGAGGTTTCCACCTCACATAATACTCGACCTGGTCAGTGAGTGGGAGGATGACCTCACATCAACCACCCTGTGCTCCCAAGCACTCAGCCCCCTGGAGAAGGTCCTCAATGTACTGCACTTCCTGGCCACTGGATAATTTCAGCGGACAAGTGCCATAGTGGGGGGGGTGTCACAGGCCATGCAGTCACGCTGCCTACACCAGGTCTTGGCCATCATCACTGCACGCCCATCAGTCCGCAGGCACATATACCTGCCCAGAACACCTGCAGAAAGGCAGGCTGTTGCCCAGGATTTCTACAGGGTGGCACAATTCCCCAAAGTGCTAGGTGCCATTGATTGCACACATGTGGCTCTACGTCCCCCCAGGGCAACTGAGCACATCTATAGAAACCGCAAGCACTGGCATTCCATCAACGCACAGGTAGTATGTGATGCCAAGGGAATCATCACCTCAGTATACGCTAACTATCCAGGCTCCACCCACAACAGTTTCATCTACAGAATGTCTACCCTAAACCGGGACATAGAAGCTGGGCGGCATGGCGATACATGGCTGCTCGGTGAGTATAAATGCCACTGCGCATGCATGCATGTCAGATACTGAGTAATGTCACAACCCCACTGATGATACCCATCACCACCTCCCCAGGGGACAGTGCCTACCCTCTCAGCACCCACATGATGACGCCAATTCGGAACCCCACCACGCCACCCCAGGTAAGATACAACACAGCCCACATTGCAACCCGGGGCATCATGGAGCGCACATTCGGAGTGCTCAAGTCACGCTTCCGCTCCCTTGACCGTTCTGGCGGGCAGCTGTTATACGCTCCCCCAGTAGTGTGCAGGATCATAGTGGCAGCATGTGTCCTGCACAACGTTGCAACACGCCGGGGCCTGGCCGTGGACATGGTGGTGCCCCCACATCCCCAACCACATGCATGCCCACTGCGCATGGGAGGGGAAAGGGCACGGGGTGAGGCAGCCCGTATGCAGGTCGTGGCTAATTACTTCACATAAAATCACACCCCTGTGGAGTGCACACAGCCCTGGCACATACCAGCTGACAATCAATGATGATTGTAACTGACAATTATGATGTGTCAATGGACAGTCAACTGTCACAACCATACGAGCCTGAGATTGTACATCTGGAAGTGTTCCATTGTGTGCTTCCCTACCTACACAAACACCACCAATGCTGTGTTCAAAAGACACACTTCTATGCTGCTAAAATCATTACCCCCTTGCAAGACACAACATGACAACAGTGCCATGTCACCCAACCCCTCCCCAGCACCGCCACCCAACACACCATGGCATGACATGCCATGCGAGAGTAAACAAAGTCATCCCCCAAACATGACACGTGTCACAAAGTACAGTGTCCCTAATGGAAACTGGCCACACACAATATGCCCACATAAATGTAGAAACAAGAACACAAATGACCAAATACTTAACACAATACAATCGACATAGCATAAACATGACAGTACTAAGGCAAAGGATACGTAGTCTTACAACATGAGAATGCCAGCACATCCACCACCTCCAACTGTACAGTGTTGTTGCCACGCGCATCTGGAAGTCCACTGCTCACAACATGAGCTCCATCTCCAAAGTGGACGGCCTTGTGAAGACATGAGGAATGAACCTGCAAATTAGGAGGGAGACATGGATGCACAAGCACACATCAATACACCATGCAGTGCACAATACAACAACAATATGCACTAGGAATGTATACACAGTATTGACTACAGACTGCCCACACAGCTCATGGGAGTCCAACGTCACTGTGTAATTCACTGTCACTTGGGCACACCCTTTGCAAGCCCATGGAAATGGGAAGCAGGAGGGGTGTGTGTCTCACAAACCCAAGCATCTAACCCAAACTCAGGACAAGCCTGCATGTGCCCAGCCGGAATACAGTGGATGCCCACGGGACCCACACAAGGCAACACACTGCAACCTAAAATCAAAAATCAAAAATCCAAAATGGCCATGTGTGGGCCAGGGGGGTGGGGGAGGCCACCCAGGAGGTCCGAGGACAGGGTGCCCATCAACAGCCACCTGCGTGAATGTTGCGGAAAAAAAACACCTCCATGGGCTCATGGCCTGCACGGCTACTAAATAGTGGGCGATTCACTGCTGGATTCGCTCTCCTCAACCTCTGGTGCTGCTGCACACAAAAGGTGGTGGTGCTATGGCAGGCAGCCCACGCAAAGCCCTAGTTTGGTCCTCCATGGCAGCAAGCATGCGGGTCTGGAAGGCCTCGTTCTGGAGGGATATGGTGCGGAGATCCCCATGCAACATCTGACGTGTTCCCAGGACCTCCGCCCGAGTTGCCTGCATCTCTGCTGAGAGCGTACGGGTGACACGCTCCAGCAGCTGTTCCATCCTGGTGACAGTGGAAGCCTCAAGGTCCACAAGAGTCTGCCTGAGATGCCGGACCTCTCCCCTCAGGGCTTCCCTCTGTCCCTGGGCATCTATAGAAATTGATTCCCTGAGATTGTCCAGGGCCGCCTGTCTGTCCCTGTTGGACGCCAACATGTCCTCCCTGACTGATTGGCAAATGGAGTCTGTTGCCTGCTGTAGTAGCTCCATCTGCCTTTCTGGGGGGACAATGGAAGTGGCCACCCTCTCCATGGCTTGAGCAATCATTTCAGATGATGCTGCCTGTTGGTTGGCCATAGCATAAATAGATTGCTCCCATGCGGTATTGCCTGGTGGCGGACGGCCACCGCGTTGGCGGGCACCACACCTGTCTGGGGCAAGGCGAACTGCGCCTTGCTGTGTCGGCACTGCCTGAGGCTGCAGGACTGCATTTCCCCTCTGAACTGCTGGCCCAGGAACAGGATCAGATTTTGCGGAGTGTGGCCCTGCATCCGTAACCACTACAGGCGCACCTACCAACACTGACATCCCCATAGTGGGATCTACCCCTGGTGCAGGTGGGTCGGACGGAACAGTATCCCTTCCATGAACACATACCTGCGAATCCAAATAGGCCTCATCCGAATCAACACCTGAAAAGAGTTCTGGGGAGGTGCAGCCAGGGACACCCCTGGACAGTATGGCCTGCAGCAAGAGAGGGTTCTCCCCCACCACCAAACCACGTCCCCTACCGGTGCCTGGTCGTGCTTCAGATCCCTCCTGGGCCTGCACCATCTCCTCTCCCTCAACAGCATCAGGTGAGTCATCCTCTGCAAAAACATGAAAGACAAAAAATGGAAACAGGCATTAGCACCATGGCACGCTATTAGGCCAGACAAGCTACAGTACCAGTACTTGATTTACACATGTCTCACATGACAATAACCCTCCCATGCATGCACTGTCCATGAGTTGGAAGGGGAGGAAAATGTCAGACACTGTTGACACCAAGATGGGAGAGCAACACATCAGCTGCATGATGGCTAGCAGTGCCTTCACACATTGGCCTGTGAGTGGCATGTCCAATACACATACATGACACATGCCATCACACAGATGGCATGTACCATAGGCATGTCATATATGTGACAATAGGGCAGAGTGATGCGCTGTAGAACCAGGTGAATTCCTACAATCAGCCTGAATGAACACAGCTAAATACGGAACAATGTTGTAGCAAGATGCCACTTCAAGGGCAACTGGCGCGATGTAGTGCAAAACGCCTACTGTGGCCAGAAGGGATACTGTAATACCCAAATCCCGGGGCGCCAAATGCATTGGATGAAGCACATGGGTGGGCCAAAACACTCAGGCACACAACCCTGACCTGGCACTCAACCAGAACCCCTCCCACAAACAACATACACATGGATCACACACACATGCATGTGCACTCACCGGACAATGCCTCGTATTCTGGCAGTTCTCCCACACCTTGGATCTGCTCCTCTGTGACGTAGGTCCCAGCAACATGCTCATGTAGAGTGAGTTCTATGTCCTCTTGTGGAGACCCACCTCCAGTCACCAGAGTTCCGGCATGACTTGAGGCCAGCTTTTTCTTTGCCCTACGCTTAAGGTCGTTCCAGCGCTTGTAGCACTCAACAGCTGTGCGCCTCATAAACCCAAGGGCACTTATGCTGTCCGCGATGGACTGCCAGTGTGCCTGACGTCGAGCAGGTGTAATCCTACACCCTGAAGTGACCAACATTTCGGCGTCATGTTCGGACACATACTGCACAAGTGCATCCAGTTCGGCATCATTGAAGCTAGGCTTCCTTGGCGTGCCGGACCGTGTAGGCGTGTCGGGGTCATCAGCTTGTACTGGACGAGCACTCTTCCTCTTTCTTTTTGTGGGTGGTGGGGATCCGGAGTGCCCTACGCCGCTCTGGACACTAGAGGCAGGAGCACCGGTGGACTTTGTAGTAGTAGTGTGCAATGGCACACTGACCACATGACTTTCTGCAGGCATTAGCTGAAGTGTGATGATGGCAGGGGGAACCTCAGTCTGATGTACCGGGACCAACACTGTCCTTGCTGGGGGAGTCAGAGCTGTGGTGGACGGAGCTGCAGCTGCCCCTGCAGCCTCCCCACCCCGCCTACTCGGGGCAGCAGATGACATGGCTGCCCCTGTACCATGTGGCCTGTGACACTGGCTTGCGCCGCCACCTGTGGCCTAGACTTGGCGACCTGGAAGTCAGCCTGGGAGTCACTCTGTGCTAGGTCATGTGACACAACGGGCCGGTCCAACAAGGGCTGAGCAGGGATGGTGTCAGCCACGTTTCCCTCAACCATGGGGGGGGATGTGTGGCCCTGACTGGTCCTCCACACGTGGGGGCTAGGGGGAGTCTGCAAATCCTGGCCACGTGCCCACCACGCCCACCTCTTGAGGCTCGGCCACCTTTGCCACCCTTACCACTTGCTCGCCTCCCAGCCATGGCACTGATGGAGTTGTGTGTATGGGAGTTGCAGTGGACAATTGTCCTGGGCAATTGGGGGTCAAAGGGGTAGGGTACTAGATGGAATTCGTACCCAAGTGCTGTAGCAAGGCTGTATGGAACTCCTGGGGAAAGATGGCGGGTCACGCAACGCACAGGCACCCCTAAAACAGAAAATGACGTGCACTCGACCCCTCGTAGACCACGTGCATGGGAAAAGGAACCTGCACTATGCTGTGGCACCCAGAAACACAAAAATGAACGTATGCGTGTCACACGCAGCCTACAATGACCTCTGAAGGGGTACGCTACACACGGGGCTAGCACAGTTGGTAAATACCTGCGTGACTCACCGTCTGCCTGGGAAAAGAGCGTGAAAAATACGCACGTGTCCGCGTTGGCAACACCCCCGCCAAAAGAAGAATTGTACACTGTCTGAGGAGACAGGACAAAAGGAGAAGTCAACGCTGTTTGAGGAAACAGGTCGAAAACAAAATCAGAAAAATACTGACAGAGGTAACAGGGAGTGCGAACTAGAAACGCTGTGAAGTAAATCGCGTGTGAACCGACAAGAAGTACAGATTTCACCCACTCGCTCTCCACGGGAAGCACGTACAAGGAAATGATGTACTACACGCACCTTTTAAACCGCACCACACGTCCGTCACTTCCGTGTATACGCACTGAGGCACTATCCTCCAATTACGCGGGCTGACACTCGGACGTGCAGTTTTTGGTCTTGTAACATTCCCCCGGGTACAGGGACACGCCCGCGCGTGTCACGTCACAGACGCGCCTGCGCTGTCAGGGCCTTTGGTCCAATGGAATCTCGTACACAGGCCAATCGCGTGTGGAACATCTCGCGCACCCCTGGAATACACGCGCCCAGGCCAATCGCGTGTGAAACTTCTCGCGCACCCCTGAAATACACATGCCCAGGCCAATCACGTGTGGAACTTCTCGCGCACCTCTGAAATAAACGCGCCCAGGCCAATCGCGTGTGAAACTTCTCGCGCACCCCTGAAATACACGCGCCCAGGCAAATCACGTGTGGAACTTCTCGCGCACCTCTGGAATACACGCACACGCTCCTCCAGGCCCGATCGCATGTGAAACTTCTCGCACACCCCTGAAATACACGCACATGCTCCCCCAGGCCCGATCGCGTGTGGAACTTCTCGCGCACCCCTGAAATACACGTACCCCGCTCCCCCAGGCCCGATCGCGTGTAAAACCACCCGCGAGCCCCTGAAATACATGTAACCCGCTCCCCCAGGCCCGATCACGTGTGGAACTTCTCGCGCACCTCTGAAATACACGCACACGCTCCCCCAGGCCCGATCGCATGTGGAACTTATCGCGCACCCCTGAAATACACGCACACGCTCCCCCAGGCCCGATCGCGTGTGGGCCTTCTCTGGCGCACATTTTTTTCCTGCGCAGGGACGCTACCGCCTGCTTTCGTGTGGCGGACATATATGGGCCTGTGCACGTCTTTGGCCATGCAATGTTTTTCCCTATTCGATTCCATGAATACGTGTTGCAGGCGAGCGTGTGGGCGTTCTGCGCACTTGCCTCCTGTACTTCCCCCGTGACGCCCACATTTTCACGAGTTGTTCCCCATTCTGCGTGTGACGCCCCGTGTTGCGCCTACTTTTGTTATGTGCGCCGCGCTATGTGCGAATTCGCTGTGGCCTTATTGCACGGCGTTCGATGACCTGTGCGCCAGCGTGCGCCAGCGTGCGCCACACACTTTTTCAGCGCACATCCCACATTTTGCGCATGCACGGGCTTCCATGAATTGATGTGCGATGTTTTCTGTACGATAATCGCACTTGCACTGCGATTTTCGCTATTTCACTGCGAATCGCACGTTTTCGCACGCGTGCGCCGTTTTTTCGGCGCACATTATTTCCATGAATCGGCCTGCTAATATAAACGTATATACACAATGCCCCAACCCACAACCCTGATGGCTCATCAACAAATGAAAGCAGTGTAAGGCAATTGGGAGTGGTTCATCTACGAACATAATCCTAAAGTCAAAAAACCTCCCTTGCTACATCGGACACCTCGCCACTTTCCGAGACGAAGGAACATGTAAGAGACAAATACATTCCACTCTAAAAACACAGATAGAAACTTGAAATGCCTTGAAACACTTCTGTATAGGTGCGTTATAAATGCCATATCATATCATATCAAAGGCAGCACAGCATCCTGACAAAGATTAAAGAACAGGAATATTTACAACTCAATGTTCATTCATCTGCTTGACACCCAAGATAAGAAAGTCCACTTACGACATTGTCTTATTGAATGATGTTGTGCTGCTAAGGTATAGATATAGTATACCCCCGTGTGGAGCTTCCTCGAAATCCTCAAGTAATGAAAAAGTAATACTTGGAAACCGAAATAAGAGATAGTGCTCTAAAGCACAGTCATTAATTCCCTTAATACAAGCATTGGAAATACAATAGGACCAAATGTTTCTTGCATTTGTAACAGTGTTCTTTGTTTGCCAAACACAGAATAGCCATGTATATTTTAAGTAATTCACCTACCACTTCATGTGAACACCACCGAGAGGTTCTGGAAACTGCTGCGTGAAACAACGGATGAGGACTTCTTCCATCATTAAATAGATAAATTGTAAGGTTCCATACACTCAGTTCTATCAATAGCTATACTTAACATTCTCACCATGAACATCAATGGCATGAACAGCTTTATTAGGAAAAGAAATATTGCAATATTTTAAGTCTAAATGGTCAGATGTGGTGTTCATTCAGGAAATTCACTGGACACAGATGAGGCGTTGAAACTTTAAAGTGATTGTGTTGGACGGGAATTTACAGTTGTATAAATGAAAACAATGGAAAACATGGAGTGGCCATCCTTCTCCATAGATCCACGAGTCATAAACACTTAGAAGCATGGCAAGATTGTGAAGGAAAGATCATCCTAGTTAAACTAGACCTTGCAACACACAATATTATCATTTGGCCTATATATGCAACAGCTGCTCCTAAATCTCAATTCTTTTAATCTGAATAGGCTCTTAACAGAAATAGGGTCAACACATGCAATATTAGGAGGAAACTGGAACCTCATCTTTAACTCTATTTTAGGCAGGTTGCAAAAGAATATGTCTAGATCCCAAAAAGATGAGGTATCTTACATGACTTCTATCGGTTCAAGGGCGGATTGAGCCCTAGCAGCTGCAGCATTCAAATTGCAGCACATGCACCAAGTATAATTGCTATCACATTTTGAAACTACTTGTGATAGAAATGGCTAACTGTAAGATTATCCCAGCAACTTTCTCAGATCATGCACTAATATCATTAGAAATGTGACTGTCCCCTCCCAAAACACAGTCTTTAGCTAGAGGATGAATATCGTTCCCTATAGATATACAGCAGACAGGAGTTCTCTCTTAGTGAGAAGTTAAAAGAATTTCTAGAAATTAATGAAGGTACATCCCCCTCTGTAGATGCTCTCTGCGTCACCATCAAAGCCAATACCAGAGGAATAATGATTCAAACCTCCTCAGTACAAAGAAAGTGGTAAGAACAAGCACTTTGGAGACTTGAAGGCAGCATACAGAAACTCTCTACTGTGAATATGTTGTGCCTGACTACCTTGTTGCTTAATGATCTAATTATTGCCCCACCCAAGCTTTGCTCATATTACACTAGAAGGCCAACTATGCCAGTTTTTTTTTTCTAAAGCAGCGATATTATGAGCGAGGTGAAAAAGCAGGGAGCCTTTTGGCAGCCCAACCTAGAAAACAACAAACTGCTGTAGGTGTTCCCTATCTAATTGCAGATGACAGTACCTTTGTCACACACCCAGCTGAAATAGCCTATCAATTTGCTACTCTGTGGAAGCATCTTTGGTGAATCCGGAATAGGATGTCCTCATGGGAAACCTCCATCTAGGTTCCCTAGATGAAAATATGACACTCAAGTTGGGGTCCCCATTTGCAGAATGAGAAGGAAGCAAGACCTTAAAACAAATGGTCACAGGGAAATCCCTGATAGAGGACACAATACAAATTAAATACTACAAATACTATTAACCACATTATATAATGAGACAGACGAAAAAGGAAATTTACTCAGTGAGTTCATTGGGCTTTCATTTCATGTTTCCCTTAGGAGGAGATGACAAGAAATGCCCAAACTATGCACTAATTTCAATGATCAATGTTGATGTTAAAATCCTTGCCACAGTGCAGGCTAACTGACTAGAGTCATAATTACCAAAACAGATCAGCATGCATGTGGGCTAGGTACCAGGCAGCACGGCCAGAGACAATACCAGAGAGGTTCTACAGCTTTGAAACATGATTAATGTGAATTTCTTATTTATCCCTGCCCTTAGATGCTGAAAAGGCTTTCGACAGGGTAGAGTGGGGTATCACCTTCATAATTATGTGCAGATTTTGTCTGAGAGATCATTTTATAAGGAAAGTGCAGCTGTTAAACTCAGGACCAATGGCTAGAGTATACTGTAGTAGGCACTCTTCTGAAGGATTTAATTTTGTATGATGAACAATCCAATGCGGCACCTTATCACCACTTCTATTTATTCTAGCACTAGGACTGCTCTCTGTAGCCATAGACAAACAAATGTATCAACTGTGGTGTACTGCCCACGGGGAAATTAAACTTGAATATATGTGGACAACATTCTACTTACGCTAACAGACTCAAATGATTCCATACAAGCACTAACATACACTAAAAACACTTCCTCTAAATTATCAGCATATAAAATAAACTGGAAGAAACACGAAGCAATGCCAATTTCCAAAATAAGAAAAACAGTCATACTTCAGCCCCCCCTATCATCGCTTACCCAAAGGCTGAAATACTTGGGCATCAAATTACCCCCGGCATTACATGCTGTTGCATCTCATAACTTACATCTGTTATGGGGAAACTTCAGAGCAGATATGGAAGAGACTGTTGAGAAATAAACCTATTCTTTTGCAGAATTGTACGAACAGCAAACATAACAATAATGCCAACATTTAATTATGTCTTTGGGATGCCACCAATTCGACCAGAACACACCTGACAGAAACAATTATTGAACAAAATCAAGAATTTAATTTGAAACCCACCTTCTCCTAGAATCAACACATCTAAACTCTTCACAGCATAAAACAGGGCCTACCAAATGTTGAATTATTCAGCCTGGCCTTCGAGATCACACCATATTTAAACATTTACAACCAGCTTTGAATGTCCTAGAAAATAAACCCTCTGATCTCAACCCACTCATCAGACCATTATATGGGAGGCCAAAATACCTCAACATCTCTATTATAGCAAATACCACTTACTTCTGTGAGAAATCTCATAATCTGCTATGAGTCAGCCCCTACATACATCTTGAAAAACACCCTTATGGATCATCCACAGCCTTAGAATAGCAGGTTGTTCGTTCTTTTGGCAAAAAAGAGCAGAAAGAGACAGAAAATATATAAGGGATGTCTGGGATGAATGCACAGACAATGGTATTGTTCTCCGAGTTACAGACCAGTTTCCAGCTGCTGTATAAACACTGATGGCAAAATCTTCAATGAAAGAACGTCCTTGTAGCAGCAATATAATGCCCCTCAATGGATATAATAAGTCCTCGACTAGCAGCAATTGTTGGAAAATGGGGCAATGGCAGGGGAATAACCTTTGCCTTTTACACAACGCTCACTGATGGAATTTACAATGCATACACATTGACTGCTTTGAAAAGACAATAAAGATTACCCCTGCTAGCTGCGCAGGGAGTATTAATTCTATTAAAGACTAGGAGGCGAGCATTATGCTTCAACTTCTTTAATTTACTCCTCTTCACAGCAGTTTCAACAAACTCAAAACTATAACAAAACACTGAAAACAGTCTGAACAGACTTTTTCCTCCTTGAACTACAATCCCCATAGTCTCTGTAGTCCATCATACTCCAGCTCAGCTATGACCATATCCTGTCCCTGAGCTCCTCCTCTCTTTTACTCGCTCTGAAAGTCACAGTGAAAACTCCACACTTAGTCCTGCAACCGGCAATAACTTGAACCACTCCAAACGAATGTCGCACTCCTTCTACTCAGGCAACGACTTCTACTAGTCTCTCACTTCAATTGTTCTTCTGCTCCTCTCCTAGAAACAATAGAAAGCAGAAAATCAGGGAGGTGTCCATGTATTGCTGCAAGCCTCATATTATTACCACATACGATCATTCAATAATATGCACAATACATCTCTCGGGTGGGAATTTAACGCTCGCCTCCTAGTCTTTAATAGAATTAATACTCCCTGGGCAGCTAGCAGGGGTAATCTTTATTCTATGACAAGACTGGAGGCGAGCATTATGCTTGTTCAAAGCTGTCCCAACACTGCACTCGCCATACTCTCCGTTGGTTTAAAATAAAATTCTCTAAATGTGCGATCATTCGCCCAGTCTGCTGCTGCCATAATATCTTACAAGGGAACCCCCGTCCTATATGCTTTGGACGCCATGGCCCCCCTCAATGAATGCGCACCGAATTTCTGTAAATCAATCCCTGCTGCTAGCAATACTTCTCTGACCCATCTCGCTATGGTAGCTGTCTTTACCGCCTGAAAGGGCTTCCTACGCGCTATCAACAACTGACTAGTACTACTCGCTCTATTGTCTGCCGTCCTGGCCTCATATTCCTTGATGCAACTAGCTACGCACCATTTGACATTATTGGGGAAATAGGGATAGTGCGCTGTGGATGTACTTGATTTCGTCCTTTGCACCACTACGAAGGTCACTCCTTCTGGTCCGAACGTCCTTCTATTAATTTCTAGGGCTCTAACATCTGACACTCTCTTACAGGATATGAGACATAACAGCATCGCCAATTTGCCTGACAACTGCTTGAGAGACAAGAATCTATTCACCGGCCAGCTCTCTAATAATTTCAAAACTCTTGTAACGTCCCATAGCACTGTATATCTGGGAACCGGTGGCGCTTTAAACTTAGCTCCTCGAATGAGCCTACAGACTGCTGGATGTTCACCTGCTGGCGCCCCTTCAATCGGCACGTGACCCGCGGAAATCGCTGATCTGTACACTCCAATAGTGCGGAAAGCTTTCCCATCTTGCAGCAGTTGTGCTAGAAAATTCAATATGGCCACTATAGGTGCAGAAATGGGATGAAAACCTCTCCCGCTACACCAACTCGTCCACCTGGCCCAAGCCACGTCGTAGCTCCTCCGAGTCGATGGAGCCCAGGATTCGGCAATAAGTTCTGCTGCTTGCATCGAAATGCCTGGCAGTTCCCATCGTCTCCTGATATCCTGCACGCGATGAGCGGGAGTGTCTTCTTCATTCTCAGAGGATGATACTGCCCAGCTGGGTCCGTGAGCAATTGTTCCCCTTCCGGGAGGATCCTTGGCAGATCTATTAACCGCTCTATCAGCGTCGGGAACCACACCTGGGCTTTCCACAACGGTGCTATCAGCACTAGCTCTGCTCTCTCCCTCCGACACTTCGCCAGCACTCTGCTCAGCATCATGAACGGAGGGAAGGCGTAATGAGTGCCGCCTGCCCAATCTTGCAAGAATGCGTCCGTACCTCTCGCGTCTGGGTCTAGTCTCCAGCTGAAGTAGCTGGATATCTGGGCGTTGAGCCGAGACGCAAATAGATCCGTGTGTAATGGGCCCCATTTCTGAACCAGCATCTGAAACACTGCTGGATCTAGCTTCCAATCGCTGGAGTCTGTGAGGTACCGGGAGTTCCAATCTGCTATCACATTCAGTGCTCCGGGTAAGTACTCCGCTGTCACTGATGTCCCCCTCCTCAGGCAATAATGCCAAAAATCCTTCGCTAGCTCGGCCAGCAACTTGGACTTCGTCCCTCCTAAGTGGTTTATGTAACGCACTGCTGATATGTTGTCCATCTTTAGTAGGACGCAGGACTTCACTCTGTCTCTCGTGAATGTCTTTATCGCGAAGGAGCCTGCTAGGAGCTCTAAGCAGTTTATGTGCAGGTTCAGCTCCTCTGCGCTCCATCTCCCTCCAGTTTGCAACTCTCCGCATCGCGCTCCCCATCCTATACGGCTGGCGTCTGACTCTATCACGAGGTCCGGCCGGTCCCCGAATATGGCACGCCCATTCCAGGCGTCCATATTCTGCAACCACCATTCCAGTTCCGTGACCAATTCCTGATCTAGCGGTATCAATTGATGATATCTCAACCCCTGTTGCAGGTGTCTGATCTTCAATCTTTGTAAAGCTCGATAGTGTAAGGGACCTGGAAAAATAGTTTGTATTGAGGCTGCCAGGAGGCCCACAATCCTCGCTAGGACCCTCAGAGATATAACTCTCTTCCCTAGGCATGCTCTGATCTCTCTCTTGATATCTCGGATCTTCCTTGCCGGAAGTTCCAGGGTGGCTTTCTTCGTGTCCAGGATGAAGCCGAGAAAGTCCAGCCTCTGCGCCGGCTTCGTATCTGACTTCTCTGTGTTCACTAGGAACCCTAGTGACTGTAAGAGGTCTAGAACCCACTGCGTCTGATATTCCAGTGCCTTTTGATCTTCCGCTAGAAGCAATAGATCGTCCAAGTATATGATCAGCCGAATTCCCTTTTCTCGGATGGCTGCGGCTACTGGTTTCATCAACTTCGTGAACGCCCAAGGCGCTGACGCAAGCCCGAATGGCATAGTCCTGAATTGCCAAAATTGTCCCTTCCAGCGAAAGGCCAGGAATCTCCTGAACCGCTCCTGTACTGGGACTGTAAGGTAGGCATCCTTTAGGTCTAACCTGGTTAGCCAGTCTCCTTCTCTCAGGGAGTCTCTGAGCTGATGGATTCCTTCCATTTTGAAATGATGGTAAACTATCCATCCGTTCAGTTCCTTCAAATTTATTACTGGGCGTACTTTCTCCTTCCTGTGAACGAGAAACATGTTGCTGAGAAAACCTGGGACCCCGGGGCATCTTTCTATGGCTCTCTTTCTCACTAAGAGCTCCAATTCGGTATTGAGGGCTGCTTGCTCCTCTTTTGCTAGCTGCTGGCGATGGGGTGCTCTTGTCTGCACTGGGTCTTGGATGAACTCTAGCTGCAGACCTCTGACGGTTTGCAAAATCCAGGCATCACTGGAAAGCGCGTGCCAGCTTCCCCAGAACATCTTTGTTCTCCCTCCCACTGGAGGGTAGGTTATCGCTCTTACCTGGTGTGAACCCCTGACCTCGTCCGAAGCCTCTTCCTCGTCGCCCTCTGGTATTACGGCCTCTGGCCGGGAAGAACGTGTCCTGTTGCCTGTTCTCCCAGTACTGGGCCCTGTGATTCGGGGGTCTTCTTCCTCCTTGTTGGCGACCGGTCGAGCGACCCCTGTAACGACCGGTCCCGGCAAAAACTCTCTGCGGGAAGATCTTACGGATGGATGCTTGCGCTTTCTCCAGTGACGTGTATGTGCCTACAAATCGGCCCATCTCCTTCCCGAAAGTCTCACCAAACAAGAGACCTTGTGCTGTCTCCCCGGCTTCATAGGAAGCTAGGTCACTGAGCTTCGAGTCTATCTTCAGAAGCAATCCTCTTCTCCTCTCGGAGGCTATCGCGCAATTCGCGTTACCTAGGAGGCAAACCGCCCTTTGTGCCCATCCAGCTAGGGCCTCTGGATCCACCTCCTCGCCTGTATCCTTCGCTCTTTCAGCCAAGTCCATGATCTTAGCGAGCGGACCGGCTAAGTCCAGGACCTTCTCCTGGCAACTCTTCCATGACCTATCAATCCCTTTACGGGGGTCCTTATTGGTTTTCAAAACAAAAGTGAGTATCTTTGGATCCAATTCGGGGGCTTCCGCCACCTTCCCCGGTAAGTCTGGCCTGGGGCATTCCGCTGGCGGACTTCCTTATCCAAAGCTTTTCTGAGCCTTGCTGTCATGTACTGAGCCACTCTTGGAGAAGGCTGCCAGTCGGAAGATCTCGGATTTCTGATGGCGTCCGGATTGAACATATCATCTTGCTCCTCATTGAGGTGCTTCTCTTTGCGGGCTTTCTTTCCCCCGCTGGGCGTTGCCCACTCCTCCTCGACTGGTTCCTCTGGCTCTTGAGGGGACAAGTCCTCTTCCTCTGGCTCTTCTTCCGAGCCTGGGTCATCATCTCCTTCATTATCTTCCCCAGGAGAGGGGGTCATGAGGTCCGGCACGGCCTGACGCTGCAAATATGCTCTCTTAAGCTTCGCGAAGGCGTCGGCGACCTCCGGGGCCTTGTCTCCTGCCCCATCCGTTGGGCCCTGGGGGTCTGCAGAGGCTTTCCTCTTGCGGGCCTGAATACTCCCCTTAGACCCTGCTCCAGAGGGTTCCATGGGCAAGCTGCGAGTCGTCTTGGTGCTTTCCTTAGGCTGATGAAGCATCGCTTCCAGTGTCTCTAGCCTCTCCTGTAAGGGTCTCACCCCTTGAGCCACTGCATCTATCAGGGAATTCCCCAGCACCTCCTTGAAACTTGCAGCCAAGTCTAGGGGCTGCTCCTCCTCACTCCACTCATATTCAGACATGATAAGGGGTGCTGCGTACCTTAATACCTGCGTGCAGGTGTCTTTTGCTGCCCACTTCCTGATAGATGCTCCTCCGAGACCCTTTCCAAGTCTCCAGATATTACTCTTATGCTTACATTTTTTTTTTTTTTTTTTTTATGTGGCTGCACCGGACTCTTCTAATGTCTAATGTACCATGCCTGTGGCGGCTTGTGAGTCTTTAGGTTCTATAAGCCAGCTGTAGGTAGCTCGCTGGCACTGTCCACTTCAATCATAATGTTTTTTTGTTTTTTTTTTTTTCAATTATTCCGGGAAGTTCTCGCTCCTGCTGCCTCTTCTGAGGTTATGCAGGCCCACGCTCGCTGGGCGCTTCACGCGCGCGAGGGGAAGTCAGGGTTCTCAGCTCACGGAGCCTCGTAACGCACCGATCGTGCGAGCTCTTCCTGCTGCAGCCGCGTCGCGTAGTGAAAGCGACGCGGCTCAGCGCTTTGCAAGCTCCGCCCCCCCCAAGGGTGGGGGGGAATCCTCCTGGCCCTCTGCGAGGGCTCGTAGTGCTCGACGCTCGGCTCCTCCTCCACAAGGGAGGGGGCCCGCTGTAGCGTGTCCGCTCCCCGCTGGGGTGAAGGGAGGCTTGGGGAGCTCCAGGGCCCGGCGGACACCCCTCGAGTGCCAGTAGTGCGGCACGGGGCTGGTGGTCGCCGGAGCTCCCAATGCTGCTACGAAGCAGCTGATAAGGTCGCTCTACAAAGTCACGCGAATGCGGCGTTCCTGACCTGAAACGAAGTTCAGCCTAACACATCTTACCACGTATAAAAACCCTGCAATTACTGTCACTAAACCCTACACACTCAGTGTAAACTTGTCGTGGAGGCACCTGAAACCCCTCATATAACCTAAATCCTACGCTAATGCTAATCAAATCCACATTAGCTAAGAGGTAAACAGAAAGTCACTTATCTGCTTGAAGAGCAGTAAAAGAAGAGGAGGAGCTCAGGGACAGGATATGGTCATAGCTGAGCTGGAGTATGATGGACTACAGAGACTATGGGGATTGTAGTTCAAGGAGGAAAAAGTCTGTTCAGACTGTTTTCAGTGTTTTGTTATAGTTTTGAGTTTGTTGAAACTGCTGTGAAGAGGAGTAAATTAAAGAAGTTGAAGCATAATGCTCGCCTCCAGTCTTGTCATAGAATCTGAGTAAGGGCTGCATTATACATGTTCAGATAGAGAATGGTCTCAGATTCAATCCCAGAATGGCACTGATATAGTGAAAGTGAGAGTGAAATGTTCCCAGTTCAAAATACTTTACCATTGGCACTGCACCCAGGTGAAACTTGGTAAACTCGAACACAACAACATAAAAAATGCTGGAATTTTGCATCAATGCTATATCATATATACACTATGGCCTTGCCCCATCAGACGGGATTGGTCAGGGATGTTCTCAGTAATAAACTTTTCTCTTGGCACAGCAACAGCAGCAAGTAGGTTACTGGTCCTCATACAATATTTTCTCAATCTTAAACAGCTGAAAGAGTGTAAATGCACATGGCTGAGATCAGTTTTGATGGAAACAACACAATGATTTCTAAAATATTCCAGGCAACCATTTATATCAACTCTGAATGAATGAATGCAGACAGTAGCCATAATTACTTCATATAATCAATTGGTTTAACGTGATGGATGCAGAATCAACATTTCTAGAACGTTGTAGTAACTTTCTAAGCCAAAACCCCTAATCCAAATATCAAATATAATGCACCTTTCTTATTATGGTACAAAAACCATTAAAAATAATGTGAGGACTAAGTTCTACCACCTGCACCCTCTATATTACGGATGACAATCCTCTGCCTGAACTTTAAGCTTGATAATCAGAATGATGAATAACAATAGGGGGACCCCGTACTTCAGGAAGAATTGGGGAATTAAATGAATAGCATCCAAAAAAGTGTTCCTACTGGGGAAAGCAAAGAAAAAAACAGGCAATATTACAACAAAACTATGTTGAAAATGTTTTGGAAGATGTTAGTTATCTTCAGTTAATCCTCTCCTAGTACACCACCAATACATTTCAAGAAATCCGATGTTCACCACTTGAATCATTAATTTTATTAATTGAATGTATGGTCAGTGAAATATATTATGTATTCTTGTTTCATGTAATTCATCATCCATATACAAGTGGACTCAGACAAATCACAAAAATACATACAACTCAACATATATAAAAGCACACAAATTATATACTTACTACACAAAGCACAAAAAGAATGAAGACAAAAACAGTGAAATATATTGTCAAATCTCTTCTAAAAAGCCTGTTAATGGGACTTGTTCAATTTGAAGCATAAATAGTCTTCTGTAATTTCTAGGTTGACATGTCTCTATGTTGACGTATCTCTGTGTTTCAGCATATCCAAAATTAGACGCCTTCCTCAGGTCCACAAACTATTTCACAAAATCCCCCCAACATCGAGAATAAGGAAATATGTTTTACTGAATATTTAATTGGTGGCTCTACAGATCAAAAACCTAAGAGAGTGAGACATCAAACAATTGATTACAATGAGGTTACAAGCTCACCCAAATAAATCATTAGTTGTACTCTTGATTGGAGAAGGTTTAATTATAGCCATTACTGATTCAAGCTGAACAAGAAATTAAGAAAGGAATTGCTAAATTACATGCTTAATGAAGATTCAATCATTCTGAAAATACCAAAAATGACTATTTAAATGGTATATTACTATGAAAATGGCAAGGGGCCTAAAGCAAGTATAGTATATAGAAATAAACATACCAACTTTGTTAAATCATTGTGGGCAAGGATGCCATAACAGATTCAAGCACTCTTAAAAGATACGATGACATCAACATGTGAAGCGTGATGACGTCACCACATAGAAACATGATGACATCATGGTGTCAAGATATGCATCACAGTGTGTAAAAATTGCAGCTGCTGATGTCCACATTTGTAAAATGTACACATTCCAAAATAAGTTTTTTGTTGGATTTCGAGAGGCTATGTTTCATTTTTAAAAAGCATATTAACAATTGTGATATTATGTTTCTACTGGAGACCTGGCTCATTAACCCTCTTCGTGTGAATGGGTATTCGGATCTGAGCCGGATTGCCACTCAGGCGGGTAGAGGCAGACGAAGGGTGGTTTAGCAATTGGGGACAGGTCCTACATAGACATCAAGCCATTCCCTTTTGATTCTAAATTTCTGTATGTTCTGCTGGACATTATTTTGCTACCGGAAATACATGTTATTAATGTATATATGCCTACGTTGGAACATGTATGGGAATTTGCAAAAATGTTTCATGTTATGAAACAAATGATATCTGATTGGGAGGATATGTGTCCCAAAGGTGTATTCATGATTGCGGGTGACTGTAATAGCCCTTCTTTACAGTGTCATCCTATTATTTGGCTACGCCTGACTGCCCCATGATGAATCAAGGAAATGTAGGTGTTTATTCCTTAAAGTGTCGGAAATGGGGTAGTTTTGTCCAAATACATGATTTGTTTTGTTTAAATGCTAAGGAGCTATGGGGATTGCCTTTGCAGCCTACATGGTGCAACAACATATATTTTTCCTGTTTGGACTATGTCTTCTTTGATCAGTTATTGTTGAATCACTGTGGGGTCCTGAATATTAGCCTTAATTAATTGAGTGATCATGCGATATTGAGATGAAGTACCAGTTTGGGTAAGCAAATTCCTTTAACATATTTGGGTGCCTATCTTACTATAAACAATCAACATAATCATACTGTATGGTCTGATGTCAATGTAAGCATGGTGTTGCCACTTTGAATTGGCGAAGTAATAATGAATGGAATTTCCAAATTTGATGAATATCTTAGCGCAGCATTTATCTTTATATTGTTATTCTAAATTTGGTTCTGACTCCCTTAGCAGCCAATTTGATGTGGCAATTCAGAAAAAGAAAAGGAAGTATAGGAGCACTAGAGCTGCTATTAATAAAGACTCCAGATTGGCTGACTTAGTTAAAAGCTGTCCATTAAGCAATCTGTACAACAGGTTAAATGATCTGGATCTACTTTGTCATTGGGTAGATGGGCGACCTAAATCAACTTTGGTATTTCTATGTATCACACAGCTTTAATTGTGAAACAATTTTCTTTATTTATTCATTATAAAAAACAATATAAAAAAATATAGACAAATGATCATCATTCACCACTTGCATACAACATTTATTCTACATTAATCGGGTAAATGAATTTGCTTTTCTTCAAACATAACCATTGATTAGTTATGCACAAGAGATCGGGAAAGACATATTAAATTCCCTTTGCAGTCGACATGTGTTTCGGCCCTTACAACGTGTACTACACCCTCTCCTGGGTTGTCACTTGATCAAATTATTGGGCCATCTTCAGGACACAAGCAATTTATTCAAGAAGGTGAATTTCATTCCCCAGTGGTAGATTTAGTGATCTGTTGTGCATATATTACTTGGGACTTCTGAACTCGCATACTGGTGAATTAAGTTTGCGGCATCCAGTGTCTTTTTCGTGTTTACTTGTTCTTTGGCTGTGACTTAAACGATCAGCTCGCATATCCTTTGAGCATATATTCTTTCAATGCCCCCAGATATGTTATGGACCGAGTGGGGGCATCACACCAAAATAACTTGTTGCAACGCTCCATTTCAATGAAATCAAAATGTATTACCTCAAAGGGGACAGAAGGTGGGCCAAAACTACCTCTAGGAGTCGATGTGCCCTTTCCCACATTATCCTGCTTACAAACCATACACCCTTGAACGAAGCTTTCAGCTACCTTAGGGATTTTATCATTTACCAACACATTTTGCAACATTTTGGTGACTTTACAAGCCCAAATATGGGTGGGACCATGAGCCATAACAACCATCATCATAATATATGCGTCAGGCAGTAACCATTCCCTTCGACTTTGTCCACCCAACACCCATCATCATCCAATTTTTCCAAACCCTCAGCCCATTTCTTAGATTTCTCTAACGTAGCATTGGATTGAATGTTTCTTACAGATTCAATACCTTCATCCAAAGGACAGGCATTTGTGGCTTCACTTGAAGTATACAATTCTGAAGAGAGATCAGTGGCCGTCTGTTTGGCTAGCTGGTCAACGAAAGTGTTCCTTTTTCCTACATTATCTATAATCTTCTGATGTGCTGCGCATTTCATAATTGCTAGCTGAGTAGGGAGTGCAAGCGCTGAGAGTAACCATACTATAAAGGAGCCATGCTGGATTTTAGTGCTATGTGAGGTCAAGAAACCTTGTTCTGCCCAAAGTCTGCCGAAGTTGTGAACCCCCCCAAAGGCATACTGGCTGTCAGTATATATGTTTATGGTAAGCCCTTCGGAAAGTTTGCAAGCTCGAGCCAATGCTATAATCTCTGCGGCCTGCACAGAGTTATGCGTGATTCTTTTGGTCTCCACGACCGTGCTCAATGTGGTGATTGCATAAGCAGCTGTGGATGTACCATCCGGGAGTTTGAAACAGGAGCCATCACAAAACAGCTCCCCTTGTGGGTTGTTCAAAGGAGTGTCTTTTAGATCTATTCTGCCTTTACAATCAGGGTTAAAGCAGGGCCTAGGACCTGTTGGGTATTTTGTGTAGATTTGGGGCCTGGCGGTATTTTCTTACCGCCGAAAAAATAATTTAGCAATAATCACTCCTTGTATTCAGATTGGGTTATGTATAATAATAATACAGTGGATATGCATTATTTCAGTACACAGACATATTTGGATGGTATACATTTGTTGGTATGCGCGGTTGGTATGCGTGGTTGGTGGTATTTTTGGTGAGCATAATTCCTTTGTTTTATTTGTGGCCCCAATATACAGAACCCCTTTTTTTGTTTAGATTGTTCGTGTGATCACTAGAGAGACCTCAGGCCTACATTTCAGAAATACCACATTTTCATTTTTAGTGTGCCACCATGGGCAATTTCTCACTGAATTATTTACAACAGCGAGCTAACATGTGGTACAACACTCACTATTTTATATACAACAGTGAACTATGTCCCGGGTCTCTATTTCTGCTGACTCATTTACCTTTAGCAGGCTATAACACACACAGTTATTTATAATTGCTCATACTGAATGAAATCATGCACACAGCTGCAGCCAAGTCTTAATTTTAGCTACCTTAAAAATGACAATTGCACTGTCTAAACATCTCCCCACATCATCAGCACTGTAATGGTAAATGCACAAAGGAAAGAGGAAATAAAACACACTACCCGTCTGCTTTCAGATATTTTTGTGTATTATAAAAATTGCATTTAACACGATCTTACTCTTTTTACAGAGATAAATGAAATAGCACAGTCAACATTATCTGTAACAAAATGAGAAGAGGGCGACGAGAACAGTCGCAACATTAAGCATGTTGATAAAATACTGGAATTCTTTCTTCGACACTGACTGAATAGTTTCGCACTCCTGCACACTGCCCCCGTACTTTGCAATGTATAATTACCTAACCTGTTCAGCATGTGAAATTCTTCGGCTGGTCGCCTTCTGGATGTGGCAATTCCCTCTTCAAGCACCCCCAGTGAGAACAGGCATCTGCCGTTACTCAAACCGGGGATTATTGTCTGGAATTCCCAGTCTCTGCAGCAGTGCATCTGCGATCTGCTTTTTCAATCAGGAACTCCACAGCCACCAGTCAGGTCTTTCTCTGAGCTGTGTAAAATGTATTCTGCCTTCTTCTTCCCCCAGATTCTACAGGAAAACTTGGTTACAGCCTCTAACATGATGCTTGTCCAATAAGAATCCCCTATGTCCTATCCTCCTCCTGCACACAATAGAAATCTTTTACAGTAAGCAACTGTAACAAAACTGATTTCCTGCTTATTCAAATCTTTGCTTCCTGCAAATACTGTGGACAGAGCAGCACAGAGAAAAAAAGAAAATCTGGATGCGCGTTTAAAATGACTTTCAGAGTCTGCCTCATTTTGCAGTGGAGAACACATTATATTATTAAGAAGTTAAGATCAGGTTAGTTTTGTTAATGAGGTTAGTTTATTAATTCTCAAATGTGTCTCTTGCAACAGAGGAATTTCAGGTGATAAAATGGTGTGCATTTTGAATGTGAAAAAATGTGTGCTTTTAAAATGAGAAAATGGTTTGTTTTTACCTGTGTAGCCTGTCTTCATTTACATGTCCATAGGTTGCACTGGCAACACATAGCTTGAAACAATTGCATCATAGCAATGCACCAAACCCATGCAGTGGTGCTGTGCTCTGTGCTCCCAAAACACGCCAATTAATCTTACATATCCCTCCTTTTTTTTTAGAACTTGGCTATGATCCAAGCCAATTTTTTAAAAAACAACTTGCTCCCTTCCTTCTTTTAAAATGTAGCAATCCAACAAAATGAATATTCACATGCAAAAACGAAAAAGTTGAAAAACCACTGTCCAATCAACATAATATCAAAATTCATCTTTGGGTCCATATGTTCCTTCACAATGGAAATGTCCATAGTTCAGTACTTCAATTTTATACTTGAAGTCAATCAAAAACAATAAGATAAAACAAATAACTAAAACAAAGAATTAACATAACAGATTAAAATAATTAATTAAAATAATAAATACGTGGAACTCCATACGCCAGGACACTTGTCTGCCTCTGATATGTCCCGACCAGCGATGTCACATCATTTGGCTCATTCGGGTGTTCTTCCATCTTGGTACTCTTGGATCCTTTTCTATAGAAGTCATCTTTTCTTTGGCATTCCGGTTACTTTGTCTTCACCTCCACCCAGAGGCAGGCATCATTCGATCTTCATCCAGGGGACTCCAGGACTCCATCGTCTCCCGAGACCTCCGGTACAAATATGTTAATATTCTAAATCAAATAGAAACGAAACAGATTAAGTATATAGCACAATACTAACTTCACCCTTTTGCCAAAAATAAAACATGCTTTGTAAAACATTTCGCCCTTTTTCTTTCGCCTTCTGAAATTAAGCACAGGTTATAGAGAACAAGCATACATGAAAACAACATTCAATATTTAATGCATTTTCATTCTGCACACCGACTCCATAAACTTCAGCTTCTTTTTTATATTATATATATATTTACATATATTACAGTGTTTATGTGTCATTATAATCAACCATCTTTATTTAACATCTCTGTCACTGCCTCCTGACTGTACCCATTTATTTTACCTTTTTGTGTTCAAGGGACTTTATCTGTTTCTACACGCTCCAGATTTTTTATCTCATGTCTTGGATGACATGGCTGGATTTGGTTTACATGGACAAACTGATCTATTATTGTTTCACCTTCATTCTTCAACATTTTATAAACTACAGGAGAGACCTTATCTATAATTCGAAATGGCCCCTGCCAGGCTGCTAGAAATTTAGAATTTTTCTGTTTACTTTTCCCAAAATGAAACTTATACACCTGATCCCCTACACTATATTCTCTCACTGATGTTCTTTTATCGTAGTATGACTTTGCACTGTCAGCAGCTCTTTCTAGATTTCTCTGTACAAAAGCAAATGCATGTTGCAAATGCTTCCTCAATTCATCAATGTACTCATGAACTGTGGATGCACTCACAAGTGTCTGCTCATGTGTTCTGTATAGTAGGTGTTGTGGTAGGGTCTATTTTCCTACCTGTCAAGACCTCATGTCGGCTAACACCTGTTGCTTTGGCCGCAGTTGATCTGATTGCCATTAAAACCAAAGGTAAACGTAGATCCCAGCTGGAACCTGCTTCTGCCACAAATTTCTTTAATATGTCCACAACAGACCTATTGTTCCGTTCAACTCCACCTGAAGACGCTGCCCGATATGCGATATGTAGTTTCCTTTTCACACCCAGTATTTGCCATACCTTACTCATTAGAGTACTTGTGAAATGACTTCCTCTGTCTGACTCAATTCTTTGTGGCAACCCAAACCTTGAGAACACATGGTTCACCAGCAATGTGGCTGCTGTTTGCACACTACAATCTGGTGCAGGAATACATTCAATACACTTCGACATCAAACATATCACACTTAAAATATAACGGTTTCGTCTGCTCGACCTTTTTAAAGAGCCTACATAGTCTATTTGCAAATCTGACCATGGAAGAGTTAGGCCTCTTTTCATCAATGGGGCTCTATGCATTGGTGAAGCAGGTTTAAATTGGGCGCATACTAGACATCCTCTAGTATATAATTCCACATCTTGGGACATATGTGGCCAGTAAGCATAATCCTTTAGTATTTCCAATGTTTTTTGTGAACCTCTGTGGCCTGCAGTTATTGCATCATGTGCATGTTGTAGTATTAGCCTTCTGAATGAAAGGGGTACCACCCACTGTATCTGTTCTGTTATGGACTCTCTAATCATGAGTCCATCCTGTAATCTAATTCTTTTTTCATTGTTTAATAGCACCCTCAACTCTTCTTTTCCCATACAATCATTTTCTGTTAAAGGGTTTTGTTCAGGATCTATCAAATGATTATAATAGATTACCAAAATTCGATAATTCTTTTGTGCCTCAATCAAATCTTGGTCTGGCGTATTATGACCCCACTGTACCACTGGTTGATCTACCTCCTTTGGTGCTTTAGAACGTGTTACTGCATCAATTTGTAATTCACCCAGTAAAACATCAATAGGTAGCAATTCTCCCATGACAGCCCCAATTTTAGCTAGGTGGTCTTCCTTATCATTTCCCTCCGTATCCTCGCCAGTTGTTTTTAAATGCCCACGAATCTTTCTCCAGTATATTGTTAAATCATTCTCTGACACCAATTTGTCTATGGCTTGTATCATTTTTCCATGTTTAAGTGGCTTTTTGTCGTATTTAATCATGCCTCTCGCTTTCCAGCCAGGTAAATACTCCACAAAGCTATTTCGTGCATAGTCAGAATCAGTCACAAGGACAATTTCACTGAATTTATTATCAACTGCAGTAGCAATTGCTTTATAAATGGCCACCAATTCCGCCACTTGACTGCTTCTAGCTCCAATCCTCATCCCTATACTGGGGACGCCTTCACATTTCAACCAGACGTTCCCTATTCCTGACATTAATTGTTTATTACTGTCATTTTCAATGTAAAAAGCACAACCATCAACATATACAGTTGGTAAGTCCTTGCATGTTTTTTCATCAAAAGCTTTGTGTGGTGATTGTTCAAACTCCTGTAAATTAGGTTCTATTTCCATTTCGTTTGATGCTTGTTCAGCTGCACAGTCGTGTAAATCTGCTAAACTTTGAGCAATTGGGCTCTTTTTATTTTGGCCATATCTCTCTCCTACAGGAAAACCTTGTAATGCTAGCGTCCATGAAGTGATTCTGGACTGCGCTAGATTGCCTGACCTAATTCTTTTACTCTCTAAGAATTGCAAAGGTTGATGATTTGTTTCAATAATCACCTTTTCTCCCTGAACAATAGGGCGGAAATGTTGTAGCACCCACACAGTGGTTAATAGGGCCTTTTCACATTCATTGAATTTCATTTCAACTTGGGAAAATGTTTTACTTGCATAGGCAATGGTTTTGTGATTCACATCATGTTTTTGTGATAACACTGCTGACATACAATATTCAGAGAAACCTATTTCTATAAAGAAATCCCTATCCTTTATGGGGTATGCTAAACATGGTGCCTTTACAAGACATTCCTTCAATTTGGCTACTGCCTCAGACTGCTCTTTCTCCCATTTCCAGGGCGTATTTAGTTTTAGCAGTTTAGTCAATGATTGAGTGATTTCAGCATAATTTTCAATGAACTTTCTGTTATAGCCTGTCATTCCTAATAAACTTTTCACCCCTTTCACATTTCTAGGGTCTTTTAGTTTTTGCGTGGCCTCTATTTTCTTCTTTTGTGGATTTAGTCCATGTTCAGTTACTTCATGGCCTAGAAAATTCACTTTTTTCTTGCACCATTGTGCTTTTTGTAAAGACACTTTGGCGCCTGCTTTCTGCAATTGGCCAAGCACATGCCTTATTTCATCAAAATGGTTTTTTAAGCTTTCATTTTTTATCAGGACATCATCCACATAAACTATGGTTCCTCTTTCCGCTGCATCAGGCATGGCCTTCCTCAAAAATATTCCAAATTCACTCCCACTATTAACGTACCCGAACGGAGTTCTAACCCATGCGTATTGAGTCCTGTCAAATGTAAAGGAAAATACATTCTGTATCTCCTCTGCCAATGGCTCGCACCAATATCCAGAGGTGAGATCTAATGTGGTAAACACTTTTGAACCATGTACCTGAGCTAGGCCCTGATCAATGAATGGCAGTGGCCATCTGGACACTGGTACTCTTTTATTTAACTCCCTCAAATCTGCACAAAGCCGCCATTGACCATTTGGCTTTAACACCCTAAAATGGGCGTGTTGGACGTGCTATGGATAGGCCTGATGATTCCTCGCGATTCTAAATTTTTAATAATCTCTGCCAATGATTCTAAACATGCCAACGGTAGTCTATACTGGCGTACAAATACTGGACTTCTGCTACACCCTTCCGGAAGTGTGGCCACATGTAAATTAGTTAACCCGCAATCATTGGCATCTTTTGCAAATACATCTTTAAATTCCATAAATATCTTCCTCAGTTCGTTTCTATCCTCATCGTTGTCATTCTGGTAGTGGAATCTCGGCGCTTTCCTCTAGCTTTGTGGCTGTGTCTCTTTGTAAAGCTGCCACTTTTAAATGTTTTGTCATGTCAGCTTCCATTTCAATGGGCTGATTTTCCATTTCATTTTCACTTACATCAAATGTTATACAACTCTCTTGATAACAGCACACTGTCTCACTTGAATCATAAGGGTACACAGAATGAATTCTAAATATTCCTTTGGGCTGAGAGTCCAGGTATTCTGGCAACTCACCCTTGGCATCTACATACTTTTCAGGGATATTTCCAATCACCATGTTATTTAGGTCTGCAGTATAATGTGATTTGTGTATGGCCATTCCTAATGGGGAGTTTTCCTCTAAGTGAATATCTTGACAACCCTTATTATTTACCATAATTCTTACAGGCCCTTCACCAATATCTACCAATGGAATGTATTCATAATCCAGGCCTTGCTGTTTTATGGATTCATTCAGGCACACAAATGCACCTGAGTCTTTCATCTGCTGTCCATTTATGCATTTCAGTGTTATTGCAAACTGTTTTGTAAATGCAGGAATAATAGTATCTTTCCTCATTTGTAATTCGATTGCATAAGGAACCAGTTGTGCACAATGATAAGCCCTTCTTTTGTCTTCAAATTCAGTTGCCGGCCCACCTAGGCGTGACCATATTTTTTGATTAAGGAAATCTAACACCAAACACATTCTGTGCATGATGTCATTGCCCATGTAAAAATCATTTTGTGCTCCACTCAATATCCATACATTATGGTAAATTGTTTTCTGCCCAATGCTAATTTTAAGCATGCATCTGCCTGCAATTCGGTTTTCAAAGTCTGGACTGTCCAACTCAGAAACATATTGGTTTTTAATCCTAAATTTCGGGATTTCCTCCCTCTCCATTATTTTTTGCAACAATCTCTCATTAATGAAGCTCCTCTCTTGTTAAAGCGCTAAAGTGGCTTTTATTGTTTTAAAACATTCATTTATACCAACATGAACCCATGGTTGCTCATCTTCCATGTGTATTTCAGCAAGAGTGGTAATGTGTTTTTCTGAATCTGTTTTAGGAGCAATATTCTGTTTGAATGTTTTCTCTTTTAAATAAAAACGTAATGTGTGCTCATCTATGGCAGTCTGCCAATTTTTCCTTGGGTCCAAGTATATTTGTACAGATAGTCTTTCATTGTCGCTCTGCATTTTGTCTTGACACATCAATATAACAGTGACACTAGGTATGCAACTATTCTGGAGATATACCTCCACTGCATCATTTGTTTTGGCAACGGTGTGACATTCATTTATGTTGCTGTTTTGTGATTTTAGTTTCTTCGGTCTCAGCGTTTTTTTGGTAAAGGACCACAGTACTCCATTTACCCCATCTATGAGAGGAGACAATCTTTTCAGGCAATCTGTTCCCATCAGAAATGGAATATCACAAATAGATGTGATCAATACCTCTTGTTTCATTCTGTGCTTTCCTATTTTTATGTCAACCTCAGTGACACCTCTAATGGGAACTTCCTCCCAGTTTAAAGTTATGCACTGGACCTTGATTTTCCTTCACTGTGATCTGATTCTGTGGGGATCTCCCTCCATTGATACACTTTACCAATTCTTTAGACATGATTGTGGCCTGTGCGCCAGTGTCAATCATTGCAAATGTTTGGCATTTTTCTTCTACAGTGATGGGAGCATAATATCTGTCTTCAACTTCCTCTAATACACATAAGAAGTGTGAATTCTTACTGATTTCAGGACTCACCTTTCTCAGGCCTTTTTCTCTTTTGGCTAAGCACATTGGTAAATGGAAAGACATTTTTCCCTCTTTTTTACCCATTTGTGCGCAAGAGACTTTATTCATTTCTCCATGTTCAGAGGTTTTTTGGAGTGTGGCCACTGTTCGCCTATCCATCTGGGTATCATCAGAGGCCACATTACAACCCTCCAACTGTACATGTGTAACAACATCATTCAGCAATCTGTCATTGTCTAATTCTGTGCATTTGTGATCAGTGTGGTACGAGCCCTTTCAGCCTCTTCAAAAATATGTGGCTCAAAGAATTCTTCAGGTGATTGGCATGTACCTTCCTTTGGAGTATTTCCTTTTTCTGCCTGTGTTTGGTCATTGTTTTGACTGCCCAGGGAAGAAATCATAGTATCCCCACTTACTCCCTGTTTACTGGTATTCCCCATTCATGAGTCATTTTTCTTAAATCTGTCTCTTTGTTCTCTTGGAGTTTCAGGTTTTCTTATTTCATTTGTACAAATCTCCAATGTTTGATTTAGCTCTAGGTTAAACCCTCCCTCTCTTTTAGAAGTATTTGTACTTTCTGTTACATGTTCATTTACTGGCATTTTCAGTTTTAAATCATTAGACATCTCAGAGTCATTATGCGAAATTACATCAGAGCAATCTGTCTTTTCGGCGCTCTGGGTATCATGAGTACTTAGTCACTTTTCAGAAGAAGCCCCCTGGTCATTGCTATGGCCATCAGCCCCCTCCTTTGATGACTGTTTTTGTGCTGTACAAAGCTTCCCTATTTGTTCAGCTAACATTTTCACTTGGGCCTCAAGGCACTGGAACCTTTCCATCCATCTAGAATCCTCCCTCTGTGGCCTAGATCGATATTGGTTGCTTTCTCCCTGATTGGGTCTATTCTGATACCTCTCAGGTGAGTGATTTCTATTGGGATAGTTTCTGAACTGAACTCTTGATTCATTTGTGGAGGGGAGCGGGGTGCACCCATCCTTTGGTTGTAGTCCCCTGGTGGGGAATCATTGTACTGACTTGGAGTATAATTCATGTTCTGTCTCATGTCCTGTCTCTCATGTTGTGGGTACTGACCCCTATGTTGATTCCCATTATCAGCAAATCGATCCACATAACAGGGTCTATCCTGATTACCATGTATCATGGTGTTGGGATTAAATTTGCTCTGTGTCCCCAATGTCTGGTAGGGACCATCATTTCTTTGATCTTGATTTTGTCTCTGATTATAGTTCATACCTGACATATCAGGCCGATAGCCTGCCCGGGGTCTATCTCCTAAATACCTAGGACTGATGTAGCTCTTCCTATTACTAGGATCATGTGATTGGAACATTGGTGCAGGAAATGACGATCTTTGTTGATTACCCCTCTGTTCAGGTGTCACATTGTTTTTACCTGGACTTTGAGCAGACTCAAGGGACATTTTGGCTGACCTGATTTGCATCACTGTTGCTGAGGGTTCTTTACATTTGGGTCTAGTATCTTTCATTTTATCACTTTCTCTACCCTGACAATAGAGTACCTCATATAGTTTTGTGCTTTGATGCACAATCCACTCAAGGGACTTGTCACGATCAAATTCACGAACCAATTGGGATATAATGTCTTTCTGTAGCCCATAGAAGTAGGCGGTTTTAAATTCATTAGAATTGGGGTCAAAAGATACATCAAAGCGAGAAAATGCTCTTTTAAAGTCTTGTAAAAACTGGCGAGGGGATGTATTAGGCCCAGCATTAAGTGTGTAAGCAACTTTCTTTGCCTCCTGTAATGACTGGAAAGGAGAAAAATGACGCCTAATTTCTTTTTCAAACTCCACCCATGTCATATTCTGCTGTTCATTTAATCCCCTTATGATGCTGGCCGTCGGAGCATCTAAAGTTAAATGAAAATATTGTCTGTACTGTTCCTTAGGTATCTGGAGTGCTTTAAAAATGTCATGAACCGCTTCTAAGTGATCCTCAATGCAGCATTCCCCTCCTTTTTTAAATGGTTTGGTCAGAGCTTTAATAGATTTCATTATTTTTATGGGGCTACTTGTTGCAATGCATGGAATTGCACTACCTGGTGACTCAATCCTGGTTCCAGGTGTATGGGATTGGTGGCTGCCCCCAATGGGAGTATCAAATCCCCCAAGGGCGCTGCAACCAAGTTCAGTCACCGGCCCAGTCACTGGAGCACTAGCTCTTTGGGCAGAACTAGAATTCACCTCCACTTCATTGAATGTAGTCCCCTGCCGCCTCTCCTGGGACCTGGGAATGCACATTTGTTGTTCTAAGTCTTTGCACTTTTTAAGGAGCCTGCGTGTTTCATTTTGCAGATAGTTGTTTTCATCACTCATTTTATGTATTACCTCCTGCATGTCGCACATTTGCATTTGGCATTGATTGAATTCTTTGTTTCTCTTGTCTCTTTCTTGAATCATTTTAACCATTTCTTGCTCTGCACCTTGGAGATCACTTTCTTTTTCAAAATGTTCTTTTTGTAAAATCTGCATTTCTGAAACAATCTCATCTTTATCCTGTCTAATGTGATCCACTAAGGCTTTTAAGTGTACCAATTCTTGCTCACTGTCTTCAAACTGTTTCTTGCTTTTGGACAACTGAATATCCAAATCTCTGCATTTTAATTACATGTCTTTCTGACATACTTCTAATTCTATTCTTAACATCTCCTCTTTTTTACTTGCCCCATCTAAGTCAGTCTTTAGCCTGTTAATTAGCTGGGTATCATTTTCTTGCATTCGCAGGGACCTATTAAAAATAAACCATATTTTGGCGCATAGCCGTATTAAACAGTCTTTCTCTGCACTTTTATCGGCTGCATTCAATAACCTTGTAAGGCAGACCTGAATTATGCTGCCTTCTGCAAAAATATTGTCTAGTTTTTCTTTCTGCACCTAACCCTGAATGCTTTCAGGCCATGCTGAGGTACTGTTCGATGACCACGTCCCATGTGCAAACAACTTTGCCACAAAATATTACACTAAGTCTGAGAATGTGGTTTCCCTTTGTGACATTCTGAAATTCGTTTTTGGTGACACACTGTTATTATGAAATGGGTTCCCTTTAATGTACAGATGGCAGTGTGAGACACACTTGCCACGCCCAGTAGGTGCTCTATGATCACTTTCCCGGCCTGCAACGCACCATAAATATGTTGGGTATTTTGTGTAGATTTGGGGCCTGGCGGTATTTTCTTACCGCCGAAAAAATAATTCAGATTGAGTTATGTATAATAATAATACAGTGGATATGCATTATTGCAGTACACAGACATATTTAGATGGTCTACATTTGTTGTTATGCAGCGGTTGCATGCGTGGTTGGTGGTATTTTTGGTGAGCATAATTCCTTTGTTTTATTTCTGGCCCCAATATCCAGAACCCCTTATTTTTTTTAGATTGTTTGTGTGATCACTAGAGAGAACTCAGGCCTACATTTCAGAAATGCCACATTTTCATTTTTAGTGTACCACCATGGGCAATTTCTCACTGAATTATTTACAACAGCGAGCTAACATGTGGTGCAACACTCACTATTTTATATACAACAGTGAACTATGTCCCGGGTCTCTATTTCTGCTGACTCATTTACCTTCAGCAGGCTATAACACACACAGTTATTTATAATTGCTCATACTGAATGAAATTGTGCACACAGCTGCAGCCAAGTCTTATTTTTAGCTACCTTAAAAATGACAATTGCACTGTCTAAACATCTCCCTACATCATCAGCACTGTAATGGTAAATGCTCAAAGGAAAGAGAAAATAAAACACACAACCCGTCTGCTTTCAGATATTTATGTGTATTATAAAAATTGCATTTAACACGATCTTACTCTTTTTACAGAGATAAATGAAATAGCACAGTCAACATTATCTGTAACAAAATGAGAAGAGGGCGACGAGAACAGTCGCAACATTAAACATGTTGATAAAATACTGGAATTCTTTCTTCTACACTGACTGAATAGTTTCGCACTCATGCACACTGCCCCCGTACTTTGCAATGTATAATTACCTAATCTGTTCAGCATGTGAAATTCTTCGGCTGGTCGCCTTCTGGATGTGGCAATTCACTCTTCAAGCACCCCCAGTGAGAACAGGCATCTGCCGTTACTCAAACCGGGGATTATTGTCTGGAATTCCTAGTCTCTGCAGCAGTGCAGCTGGGATCTGCTTTTTCAATCAGGAACTCCACAGCCACCAGTCAGGTCTTTCTCCGAGCTGTATAAAATGTATTCTGCCTTCTTCTTCCTCCAGATTCTACAGGAAAACTTGGTTACAGCCTCTAACATGATGCTTGTCCAATAAGAATCCCCTATGTCCTAACCTCCTCCTGCACACAATAGAACTCTTTTACAGTAAGCAACTGTAACAAAACTGATTTCCTGCTTATTCAAATCTTTGCTTCCTGCAAATACTGTGGACAGAGCAGCACAGAGAAAAAAATAAAATCTGAATGCGCGTTTAAAATGACTTTCAGAGTCTGCCTCATTTTGCAGTGGAGAACACATTATATTATTAAGAATTTAAGATCAGGTTAGTTTTGTTAATGAGGTTAGTTTATTAATTCTCAAATGTGTCTCTTGCAACAGAGGAATTTCAGGTGATAAAATGGTGTGCATTTTGAATGTGAAAAGATGTGTGCTTTTAAAATGAGAAAATTGTTTGTTTTTTACCTGTGTAGCCTCTCTTCATTTACATGTCCATAGGTTGCACTGGCAACACATAGCTTGAAACAATCGCATCATAGCAATGCACCAAACCCATGCAGTGGTGCTGTGCTCTGTGCTCCCAAAACATGCCAATTAATCTTACAGACCATTCCCTCTCTCTGTTTTACGGACGCAGCAGCAGCAGCGACAGCTCTCAAACATCTTGGCAAAGCGCATGCAACAGGATCAAGGGTGGAAGAAAAGTAGCCGCACGGCCTATTCTTCCCTCCATGTTCCTGCGTTAATACAGCCAAAGCACATCCATCACGTTCATGCACATACAACACGAAGGCCTTTTCATAGTTTGGTGTGCCCAAACTGGTGTCGAGCACAATGCAGTCGTGAGCAGATCAAATGCTTGCTGGTGTTCCAAGTTCCACGGCAATGGCGAAAAAATGCCCTTCTTCGTCAGAACCAACATTGGTTTAATGGTTTATAGTCAAAAAGTCGAAAACATAATGTCGAATAGCAAAAATGTCGAAAAAAAAATGTCGAATGTAAAAAAGTCGAAAAAACATACATATAATAGGAAAAGTCATAATTTCGAAAAAAAAATGTCGAAAAAAAAATTGAAAACCCAAAACACTCTTTTTTTTTTTTTACCCAGATAGTAACATTTATTAAGGGGGGGTCCCCCCCTAACTCCCCCCATCCCAAACCCCTACCCCAACCCCCCCCTCCTCCCCATCCCCCCCACCCCCCATAGATATACCTTTAATTATTTTAAAAAAATCTTTAATATAATATTAAATAATTAATTAATTATTTAAAAAACCATCCCAAACCCCTATCCCCAACCCCCCCCATCCTCCCCATCACCCCCACCCCCCATGGAAATACCTTTAATTATTTTTAAAAAAAAGTTTAATAAAATATTTATTATTAACACATAAAATCGAAAAAAGTCGAAAAAAAGTCGACATTTTTGTTTTTCGACATTTTTGTTTTTCGACTAAATATTTTCGACATTTTTACTTTCGAATATATTGTATTCGAAATTATGACTGGATACCTGGTTTAATCACTAAGGAGAAATTCGGGATCCACTGTCTACAGTAAGAAGCCATTCTTATCAAGGCTCTGACTTCCTTCTGTGTATTTGGGACAGACATGCTAGAAATGATTGTTATCCATTCAGGTGTCAACCTTCTTCCCTCCTTTGACAGGAGATAGCCTAAATAGGCGACTTCCTGTCGACAATATTGAAACTTTTTAAGTGAAGCTTTGTGTCCATGTCGTGCTAAGTGGATAAGCAACAACACGGTGCCCTCCTTACAGGCGCTCTATGAGTCAGCATCTAAGAGTAGATCGTCTACATACTGAAGCAGTGTACAAGTGGTAGGCAACTCGAGTGTGTCGAGCTGCTCTTTCAAAGCCCTACTATAAATGCTTGGACTATCTGTGTAACCTTGCGGTGCACGGGTGAAGGTAAACGAGCCTCCCGCTAAGGTCAACATGAACAAGTATCTAATGTCTTTATGTATAGGGATACTAAAGAAGGCGTTCTTTAGATCCACCACACTAAAGTGAGTAGCTGAAGCCGGAATCATGGTTAATATTGTAGTCACATCAGGCACAATGGGAAATTATGGAGCAACAATCTTATTGATGGCACGTAAATCAATAATGAAAGCGGAATTGCATTATCGCCTTTGTTGTACATGGGCAAAATCGGACTATTGCACAAACTAACTGCAATTTCCTCATCCACCCCACAATGCACAAAATCGGAGACTATGCATTTCAAAGCTTGCTCACCATCGACCGAGATCTTATACTGGGGAATATGTGGCAATTTCACTCCATGTTTCAAAATAATCTTAACGAGCTCAATTTGCAAAACACCGAAATCATTAACGTCAATTGCCCATAAACACTCAGGAACATCACTGAATTCCGGCGGCAAAGGTCTGGTCAAGAAATGAGAGACAGAAAGTTGCTGTGCTGAAATCGTCAAACGCACTCCATCAGAAGAACAATGAATTACCGCATTTAATTCCTTCAACAGATTCAACCCCAACAAATTCTCTCCACAATTCGTAGTCAAAAGGAATGGACAGTGGTCCATAAATGGACCCAAAATAATTGGTACCGGCGAAGAAACCGGACAGACAACTGGTGTGCCAGAAAACCCTACAGAAACATTGGTTTGCCCTGACAGTGGAATGTTTGGAACCCGTGAATGGTCAATGGAACACTTCTGTGCCCCTGTATATATCAAGAATAGATGCTTCCTATTTCCCACTATCATCTCAATGTAGGGTCCTTTCTGATTAACGGGAATAGGCGTTGGTTCCAAACTCTGCTTCGGGCAATCCTAGTGAAACAGAATGTCGTCGAAAGGAAGTTCTTCAGAGAAATAAGCAGCAGAGATGATCAAAAATGTTTCTATTATCCACACTTGATACCTGATTGTCCTGTAAATAAAGTTGCTGTGAATCCTGTGAAAACTGACTTCTACCAGGACCCCCTGCCCCAGGGCGGCCTCTGGATCGTCTACCCATATTCCCAAATGCGTTATTCAACCTCTGCTGGAGGATCGGGCATTGTGCATGCCAATGACCCTCTTGTCTGCAATAAGCACACTGGTTTATGTTTACAGGACCCAATGGGCATTTCCCTGTGGAACGTACTGACCCCTAAATTGCGCACTACCCCTTCTAGGGCCTCTAACAATTTGCTTTAATAGAACTTTTGTTTTTAAGTCTCCTTTTCTCTTTTCAACTCTTTCTTTTTCGTTATTGACACGATTCTCATAGCACTGAGCCATATGCAATACTTCTGAATGAGACTTCGCTTGCCAAGCGCTCTCTTAAGACATAATTTGCGACTGGATGTCAGGCAGCAAACCATGTACAAATTTGTCTATGAATGGTCGTTTCCCAGACTCTGTGCTTACGTCTTGCCCACTGAAATCTGAAAATACTTGTTCGAACCGATTAATGAACACGGTAGCAGCCTCAGACTTTCCTTGGACACAGGCAGTAAGTTTGTCCCAAATAATCTGTCTTTCTGGAATTATAGTTTTCAATTTTGTAACTGTTCTATCTGGCAAAGTTAGTATTACCTGTGGTGGTCTCTCGCCAGCTGGCCTTCCTCTGTCTAGCCCAACCATGTCATCCCATGTATCTCCTAACTCTGGTACATCATCTACAGTCCTAAAGTGTTTCCACAAGTCAATAGGCAGGAGTACGGGAAATAACAAATCAATATTGCTTAAGGTAAATACTGATGATTGCAAAACAGACTCTATTTCTTCATAGAACCCTGGCAGATTCTTCCTAATATCGGGAATAGATTGTTTTATGGTGTTCACTTCCTGTCTCGAAAACGGGACGTGAACGAACTGCGACACATAATGTGCAGGAATATCTTGAGCACCTGCACCTGTTGCAGGATCAGCTGGAATCTCAACTTTTGGGACAAATGTCGGAGGAACCTCTCTCATAGGCAACTGAGACGTAGGCAATTCCGAACACTTACTAAGCAACAGAGCTAGAACGAGCGCTAACGCAGCCGAAGAGGTGTCAAACGAAAAAGCCCTCTTATAAACATTCAGTAACTCTGCGGGACAACAAATCTTTTTCTTTATGCATTCATCCTGCAGGTACTCTACCATTACCTGTCTGACTTTCCTCTGCATTTCTGGCATATACTGACTATACGTGTCATATACTTCAACGGAGTTATCGACTTTCTGAAATCCACCTAACCACAACTTTTGTACAAATTCACGCTTCCTCATTTATCGAATTACGACAAGGAAAAAAACGTGTTTGTACTAACATAGCGTCCAAACTATTACCATCTACATCTTCATTCCGTAACCTTTCCAACTCCCTTCTATACACAAAAACCCTCTCGACATGCTCATGTACTCTCTCTGCAGTATCCCAAGAAAATGCTTAAGTATTCAGATCCCTTAACCCTTGTGAGAGATCTATAACATTTAGCCTGTTCCACATTATACATAAATGAATTCCTAATCCTTCAATAAAAACGTTTTTCTCACTAAAATTGTCTAAGTTCAAGTGTGTGGCAAAAACATCAGCTTGTTCACCCCTCTCCATACAATGTCTGGCCCATGCAGCCAATTCATGCTTTCTCTCTGAAGACACAGTATTACGAATTACAATTCTTGATTGATCCCACTCCCCGATCTACTACGAGCGGTGTAGAACCACTTAGAAGAGGGAGAATAGGCACATTTTGTACATTCGGAAACAGAGGTGCTATTACTTGTGCAGCAGGCAAGCCCACCGAACCCGTAACAGCAGGAAAAGGTGGAGGAGCAGGTGGAGGAGCGACGACAAGAGGAGGAACAACAGCCGGAGGAAGAGGAACATTAAGAGGAGCAATAGGAGGAGCAGGAGGAGCTACGGGAGCAGGATTAACAGCAGGAAGAGGAACATACAGAGCTGGGGCATTGGCACCAGGCCTTCATTCATTTAAAAGTTTGTCGATCAGCTCATCAGATACATGAAAGTCTTTAGAAGGATACATTTTCTGGACACCAAGTGAAAAAGCCCTATCCATATTCCTAACTGACTCAGACTGTTTAGTCTGGTCATATAACAACGCTTTTTCGGCATTCGTCATATGACGGCGCGCATGCTTTTCTCTACTCTTAAGCTGCTGCATAGCTTCTTTCTTCCAATTCTGTAATACATCGAATCCTGCAGCTCTAGCCTTTTTCTTTAATAATATGGATTCTAAATATTCAATATGAGGAATTTCAAAACTACCATTGATTGGCCACTGAAGTTCGGAAGCTTGTCTAGTTTGTCTGTGCCAAATATCATTAAACACTATACTACCAATGCCGTGCTTACAGTACATAGTACATGCCGACGACCCCTCCATTGGTGCCGGTGGGCCAAATTCCAAAGATTGTCTGTCAGTGCGGAATAATGCCCTGAAGCAGGCAGACAATTTCCCAGGCATATCAGAATACTGGTGTTACCTGGTCAATAATTGTACTCGCGAGTGCAATGCGCCAAAACTAATTATCAGGATACTTAAGAATCGGTTCCCGACTCACCTGATCAAATCCTAAGGAGGTCCGATCGGATTTCAAAGAACTAACAAAGGTCCCACGTGGTTAGTGATTTCGGCAAATCTGCCTGCCTCGATATATGGACCCTAGTCAAGATGCCGACTCGGACCGCGGGCTCACCGTCCAGGGATCGGGTCGTGCAGCGCTGCTGAGGTGTCGCTTCTCATCCAAGAAAGAGTCCCCCTTTTACACCGTCCGATCCCGGTCTGATAGCTGCGGCAACCTTCAACGAGATGGCATCAATCTTGAGGGTCCCTATTCAGGCGCCATCTGTAAAAGCAAAAGGAAATATTGAGGCTGAGTACCCCAAAGGAAATACACCAAACACGGCTTATAAAGATTCAAAGATCTTTATTCTAAGACTGTACAGTTTACAAAGAAACAAAGTTTCAGATAGCTATCTGGCCCTCAGTACATCACAGTGAATACCAGCCCTTTCGGTGTGAGAAGTGAGAGGTACTGGAGGTCTAAACATCTACACATTTTATACATTTCCAATCATAATGTCCTGCCCCCCTACAGATTAATGATACTCGGTCTAGGGTTCATGCCGAGTTCACATCTAGTTTGTCCAAGTATATGCATGTGGATCATTTTCAGTTTTGCATGTAAACAAGTCACAATGGCAACAGTGTATTCTCGGATTTAACAGTAAGTCTTAACAAACGTCCTATACAATGTAGTTCAGCAAGTGCCACGTTCAGTATTTAGACAGCATTGTAGTTGATGTATGTCCGCTGATCGGACTTGTTGGCGCAGGTAATCCTCTGTCTACAAGTCAGGCATGGGACAAGGTCTCTTTACTTGACCCAAACATTCGGCCAACTGACAGATTAGACATTAACTTATGTACAAAGGTCAGGACGGCTCAGTTACAAGCGGGAAACACTGTCCACCATTTTAGAACACAGAACTAATATGGAGTGGAAATCAAAATGGCGGAATGACCTAAAATGGCAGCCAAGTCGATCTAAGATCGGAACTTTGCTACGTGGTTTTCTTCGCAGAGCGACTGGGCTTAGGCCAGTATATACAATAAAGGAGGCACAAAATGATATCCCGTTTAACTCTTCCGTTCTCACTGCAGTTTGAAGTAGAAGGAGTGGACTACAGAATAATATAAGCAGAGGAAGCAGAACAAGCCCTTGGGCACCACACAGCAGACACTGAAGCCGTGCCGAGAAGCCCGGGAAGGCAACCCATGAGGAGAGAATGTGTGAGACAAACACCAGGCCCACGAAGGAGGAGAAGGGGACCAGGAAGGAGGAAGTACATGAGGATAGAAGGGCTGTTGCCTCACAAGACGCCTGGAACAATGGAAAGACAGCTGCACCAAGAATCCAGGAAATAGATGGTGCAAAACCCAGAAGAAAAAGCAAATAAAAAGAGAAAATACATTGGGCAGACAAAAACAGAAATGCAGATGCTGGACTGGAGGGGGTCAAACAGAGACTTGCTCCAAAGTGAGAGAGTGGGCTTCTCAGAAACTGTTGTTTAATGACAGACGTTTGGTTTGTTGATCATTTTATTGTTAAGCTGTGGATTAGATATGGAAATTGCTTTGGGAAAGTCCAATATTGCCCGGGAGACCAGGGGCAACCGTGTGAACTTGGATAGAAATGTGGGTGAAAAACTGACCAGAGAGAGAGGGAAATGTGTAATATGGAAACATACTCATGATGGGGAGAGGTGATGGGAGGAGTGGTCTGGTAGTGAGCACATTGAATGTGAAGGGTCTTAACTCTCCTACGAAGCTGTCCCTGGTAGCGAGGGAATTTTGCAAAGCCCCACTAGATGTACTCTTCCTAGAGGAGAGTCGTCTGATAAGCGGGGAAGAGTGGCCACTCAGAGGGGGGGTATAAGGCAAGTCCACTAGGCGTCAGGAAAGACTAAGGTTGAGTAAGCATAGTCTTGAACAAACAATGCAGGTTACAGGAGGTGTTGCCACTAATCTACAAGTGGGTAGACTGTTGATACTGCAGGCCACACTGAGTAGAGTGAAGGTATTGTTGGCTGCGATTTATGCCCCCAACCAGGGACAGGATGAATCCTTAAACAGGGCTCTCAGCATGATCCAGAGTTTAGGAGAATAACTCTATGTCATAGAAGGGGACTTAAACTCATGGGCAAACAAAATCTGGGCTAGGAAGGCAAACGGAGATCGACCAAAAATAGAAGAGGGAAAGTTGGGGCATCTGGGGGGGCACTGAAGTGATGGGGCCTGGTGGATGTATGGAGGAGCCTACACCCAAGGGAGGCGGGATACACCTTTTTTTCGCCACCTCACAAAACTTATACAAGAATCGACTATTTACTGATAAACGAGGAGCAAAGTGGAAGGGCGATGAGTAGCACCATTAAACCAATGGGATGGATAGATCATGATATGGTGACGATTACCCTCGATATAGAGGGGCTGCATAGACCTGATAGCACGTGGTGTTGTAACAAATCTCTCTGGATGGACCCAATCTTTGCAGAGGACCTAACCAAAGCAATAGCGGAATACTTTGAGCTAAAAAATAACAGAGCGGTATGCCAAGGGATGCTCTGGGTTGCGGGGAAGGCAACCTGAGGGGGCCTCCTGGTCAGGGAAGGGGCAAGAAAGAAAAGGGAGAGGGGACTGTTGGAGGAAATGTTGAGAAAGCAGATAACTGAGTGGGAAGAAAGGATGCATGCCACTGAAGGGGACGTGGAAGGGGTCAGGTATGAGCTCATATTGAAGATAGCCGAACTTAAAGTAGTGAGGATGGGGGAAACCCTATGGAAATTAAGATACTTAAAGCAGAAGTACTACATGAAGGGGGACAAGGCAGATGCACTATTGGCTGCTATGCTCCGGGCACAGAGAGCAGAGAGATGGGTATCCAAGCTGGAGGGCCCCGAGGGGAGGGATCGAGTCCTGCCAAAGGATATTGCTGAGGACTTTGCTCGATACTACGAAGCCCTTTATAAGTCCGAAGCTCCCACTGAGGGAGATATAGTGGTTGAATATTTACAGGGAGTGTACATGCCCAGGCTCACCCACCCTGAAACAGAACACCTGGAGAGCACTATAACGATAGAAAAGGTGAAAGATGCCATATCGCCCCGGGGGAGGACGGATATACTATAGGCTTTTAAAAAAACACATGGGGTCCTAGCGCCACACGTGATGCGACTATAGATCCACTTACTGGATACAGGGGAAGCACCACTGATGTTTAGTAAAGCCCTAATATCAGTGATACCAAAGGAGTGGAGAGATCCGACCCAATACTCATTTTACCATCCCATATCGCTCTTGAACGTAGATGAGAAAATCTTCACCAGAATCCTTGCTACGCAATCAGAAGAGAAATTACCTGGGACAAAATCAAGGGAATTCAAATTAAGTAGAGGTACTAGACAGGCATTCCCTCTGCCCCCCCCTGTTGTTCACGCTAACGATGGAACCGCTGGGAGACAGCATTCACAAAGGGGATTAATGTGGGGACAGATAACTCTAGATAAGCATGTACACAGACAACATACTACTATATCTCTCAGAGGTGTTGGGTTTGGTAAGGAGGACACTGGAGATATTGGAGGACTATGGGAGAGTGTCGGGATATAAGGTAAATGTAGGAAAGTCGATTCTCCTGCCACTGCGGGAGCAAACGGAAGAACAAGGTGTGTATGGGCAGAATTAGGGATACCCTTGGAAAAAGAAAGCATAAGATACCTGGGGGTGAGGATACCTGTGAATTTAGAGGCTCTGTGTGGACTCAACTCCCCCCCCCCCACTACTGCACAGGCTCTTCAAAGAGCTAGAAGTTTGGTCACATCTAACTATTTCCTGGCTGGGCAGGCTGAATGCCCTAAAAATGATTCTACCTCCCAGGGTTTTATGCCTGTATCAAGCACTGCCGATAGAATTAACCGACTCCCACTTTGCAGACTTGAAAAAAGAATGGTGCGGTTTCTGTGGCAAGGTAAGAAACAAAGGGTGGGTTATAGGCTCCTGCTACAGCCCAAAGAGAAGGGGGGTGGGGTAGGGTTGCCAGAGATGCAGACTCACTATAGGGCAGCACAATTTAGAGCTCTGGTCCCACACCTCCGTACGGACAGGGATAAGCAATGGGTAAGCATTGAGAACTTTCCATTTTGGACAGTCATGCTGGGAGAATGGCTGTGGGCACCTGTCGGGATGACCCTCAAAAGGGTGCATGACGCAGGATACTGGGCCCATTCTGGAGGTTGTGGAGTCTTAAGAGGGAAATGGCAGGAGTCACAACCTGGCCTTCACAGCTGAGCTATATATGTGCCCCAACGATACGGGACCGCATACCGGGTAATGAGAGATTCCAAAATTGGCTAGACGTTGGGCTATGAAGAATAGGCCAAATCCTGAAAAAAGACAACTTTATAGATATAATGCAACTAGAAGAGACACTGAATATAGGGAAAATCCCGGTATTCCAATATCTGCAGCTGAAAGGGATCCTACTGTCTCAAGATTGGAAGGAAAAACTACAAAGAGATCTGACACAAACAGAAAGAATATTAGACACAGAGAGGGGAATGAGGGGACTTATTTCTACACTGTACCAAGCACTGATAGAGGCGCAGGGAGGGGTGCCTGAGACACATAAAAAGAAGCAAAGAAGCAGGAGCAAGACCTGGGAATAGAAATGGAGATGGAACAATGGGAAAAACTATGTGTAAACACACATCGCCCGTCAGTGACCTGCCAATTTAAGCTACATGGGCTCAAATTGTTATACAGATGGCAGTGAGATCCAGTACGTATATCTAAGATGTTCCTGGGGGTGGACCCTCAATGTTGGAGAAAATACGGACAAATAGCAGACTACTGGCACATGTGGTGTGGGGGTGACAAAGTGCAGCAATACTGGAAGGAAATCCTGGGGTGGATAAGGGGCCTGGAGGGAACTGAAAGGAGACTAGATCCCTTGCTTATACTCTTTGGACTGGAAGAGGAGGAGGGGAGATGAGTGAAAATTTCACACATGCCATACTACTTATTGCTGGCAGCCAGGGCATGTCTGGCAGGGGGGTGGAAGAGGGAGGGACTCTCAGGCAAAAGAGAATGGGCCTTGAAGGAACTAGATTTGTGTAGAATGGAAGAACTCACAAGACGGATACACAATCAAACACTGACAAGGGCAGTGGAATGGGCGCCATTTCTTGAAAGGTATGACCCTTAGAGTCAGAGGAGAGGATCGGTTGGGAGACACAGGAAAAAGAAGCAGGGAAAGGAGTCAGGAAGACCCAGCCAATCTGGTTGAGGTGGAGGGACTCTGTGAAGTGGAGGGACGACCATCACAAGTCAATGGAAAAGTAGGGTAGTAACGAGATGAAAGTGCCACATATATTGGACCACAAGTAGCGTATCCTAACCCCATGATTGGCCATGATGCAAGAGAAGACATAGACTGAAGTAACAGCCGGTAACACTGACTCGAATGAGACTCCTGGAGTTGCAATCTTATAAGAAGAGAGCACAGAAAGGTTGGGGTGTGGGGTTGGTAGAGGGAGGAGGGGTGGAGTTGGGAGTTAATAGTTGACAGAGAGAAAATGCAAACGCTCTAATGATGAAACTTTATCTCAAAAGCAAATGTCTGGTGGTGCATGTTGTAAACTACAAGTTCATCAATAAAGCTTATTTGAAAAAAAAAAGTGAAAGAACTGTAAAAGTGAAGGCAAACAAAGTTAACCCCGATAGAAGGTGAGAGGAAAAGCTGTACATTGAATTCTGAGTAAAAATGGTCCTGCGGTGGTCTGTTACGGAAGCCCTGCTCCTTCGAAAGTCCTTGAAATCCAAAAAACAGTCTGAGCCTGACTGAAGGAGACCCGGACTGTAAAAAGCTTGGGGAAGGGAGCCCTGGCCAGTGTGGTTGAACTGTGAAAGGTCTGAGCCCGGCAGAGGGGGACCAATGTTGAACTGTGAAAGGTCTGAGCCTGGCTGAGGGGGACCAACCTTGAAATGTGCAAGGTCTGAGCCCAGCAGCAACTTTAAACTTTTGTGTTTTTTTAAGAGATCTGAGCCCAATAGAAGGGGACTGGTGTGAACTTATTGTTTCATTGTTTGGGATGTTTTGTTGTTTGGTAAATACTGGCTCAAGAGCCTTTGACGTGGAAGACCAGACGGGCCTCGATCCACGTTCCATTTCAGTGTTAAAACCCAAGCCAGAGTGTGTCGTCCTGCCTACAGAGACTGCCTTATTCTGCGTAGTTTGACCATGGGGAGGAGACCTGACTCAGCCACATTGATTTCTTATTGTTTGCGCATTACTTCTTTGGCATGTACATTTTCCCCACACATTTTGTGTGACCTCTGTGCCCATTGGCTGTACTGCGGTTCACGCTGCTTTGGCAAATTTGAAATTTAGTTTTGCCCATTGGATGTACTGTGTTTTACCCTGCTCTGCTAAATTTGAAATCTAGCTGTGCCCATTGGCAGTCCGTGTTTCACCCTGCTCTGCTAAGTTTGAAATCTAGCTGTGCCCATTGGCTGTATTGTGTTTCACTCTGCTCTGCTAAATCTGAAATCTAGATGTGCCCATTCGCTGTACTGAGTTTCACTCTGCTCTGCTAAATCTGAAATCTAGCTGTGCCCAGTGGCTGCATTGTGACACCCTGTCCTGCTTTCTCCTGTCTTGTTCACCCTCTTCTGCTTGCCCCACCACTCTCTCTCCTCTTCCCGGACCTCCACATCACCTTTGGCGCTCTCTGTTTCTCCTATCTTCTCTAACTGTTTCTCCTTACTAAGTCTGGTAGGAAGAAGTTTAAATGATCTTCTTGGTCTCTAACCCTGATCTCACTATTGCTGATACCTATACCAGTGCATCCTCCAGAAAGACCCTCACCAACATCCTCTTTGTTGTTCCTTTGCCAGACCTATTTACTCCTCATACGGTCTCTGTGCTCTCTCCTTTATCTTCTTGTCCCATTAATTTTGTCACCGGGTGGGAGGCCCTCCTGGCCCCCTTCCATTCCTCTAAGATTATCATTACTATCTACATGAATGGTACCGTCCTGGTCCAAGGCCCGCAGGCCAACCTTCTCCTCTTTGATAGAAGCTTCCCTCGCCTCATCAACTTCCTTCCTTCTCCTGCTTTTCATTCTCTACCGTTGCTTCCTTGTCTCCCACCTCTGACTGCTCCTCGGCTACCTTGCCCTCTCCTCCATCCTCTTCTGCCCTCCCTCAGGCTCGTTCTACACCTCTGCAGGTTGTACCTCTGATTTGTACCCCTCCCCAGAAGTCTTTCAAGGTTGGCAACCTTCTCCATATTGCCACTGTCAACTCTCACTCAGCTGTCAAACACTCCTCTAACATATGATGCCTCTTGGAAGAACTCAACCTCAATATACTCGGTCTCACCAAGACTTGGTTCATGGCCAGCTCTGTCACAAGCTTTGATACTCTGCTCCCTGATGGTTACAAGATGCTCTCAGCACCCAGATCCAACTACCCTGGGGTTGTTGCCCTGATCTTCCCGGAGTGGATTCCCGCTTCTGTCATTCCTTTTCAGGCCTACTCCTTCAAATGCCTTGTTTGCAGGCTTGCTCTCTCTCCTGGCCACTTTCTCATCATTGCCACTATCTATCGTCCACCTGGTCAGACTACCTCTTTCCTCTCCGAGTGGGCAGACTTCTCCTTCTCCCTCCTGGCCTTGACCACTCAACTCCTTCTCCTTGGAAACCTCAACATCCACCTGGATGCTTCCTGTCCCTCCTCAAGACTCTTTTGCGACCTCTCTCTCTTTCTATCCTTCCCACTGGCCTGACTCACTCTGCAGGGCATCTCCTCAGAACTCCCCCTCCCCTCTCTAACCCTCTCACAGCTCCTCCTTCCTTGAGCAATCACTTTCTCATTTCCTCCCATCTCCCCCTCTCTAACCCTCAGGCAAAGGCCAACTCCAGCACTGCCACCTACCTTCTCGGTTATCCGGCCCATGAAGCGTGTGTCAGTTGAGGCTTTAGCTGCCACTTTCTCTCCCCCCTCCCAACTCTGACTGTCTCACATCCTGACACAGCCCTCTCTAAATTCCACTCTGCTATCTCTCATTCTCTCGATATTCTCGCCCCTGTCATGAGGATCCGCCTGAAGCCCAAAGCCAAGTACAACTCTTGGTACGACTCTGACCTCATCACGCTTAAACGCAAGTGCAGGGTGGCTGAGTGAAAATGAATGGTATCTTGTGCATCCTCTGACAAACTGGGCTGTTGTTTGCTCCAAAGGCCATACAGACTCTCGGTGCATACTAAGAATAGAGCCCACTTACAAGCCAGCATCTCTGTGGAATCTATCAACTCAGCTGAACCCAGGCATTGGCTTCTCATTCATCGCTAAAACTCAGTACATCCTGTCCACCCATTCAGCCTTTCTTCCTCTTCCTGCTTCTGCCCCTCTACCTCTGGCCTCCCTGCGGCCGCCTCTCCTCCCTCTTTCTCTCCCTTCCCTTTGTTCTCCCCTGATGATATTTCTAGAGAAGTCTGTTCCATGAAAGTCTCGTCAAAATAGGTTCTTTCCTCCTCTTCCAAAACTATCAAGGACCATATTGATACCCTCGCTCCTGCCCTGGCCGACTTCTACAACCACTTGTTTGCCACTGGAGCCTTCCTCTCCCACCTGAAAGCACTCTCCTGTGCACCCTCATCTCAAGAAACCCTCAGCTGACCCCTCTTGCCTGGCAAACTATCGCCTGATCTCTATCACTCCTTTCCTGGGCCAACCCCTGGAAAAGCTGGCCATCTCCCAGCTTAACCACCACTCTGACTCTGTTGGTTATCTCCATGACCATCAGTCTGTCTTTAGAGCGGCCAGAAGCATGGAAACTGCTCTCCTGAACATCTGTGAAGAACTGCTCTCCAACCTTGATTCTAATCTCCCCTCACTAGCTCGGCCATTTGTGTAGTTCCGCCCCAGGAAAAGAGACCTGAAAATATTACCTGTTTTCTCTTGTGGAGATGAGCTAAGGTTTGAGTTGCTCAACTTTTCTTCTGCTCCTACAAATATACATAGGGTGAGATACTGGGAAATCTCGTACAAAAGAGTGTGTGGGAACCCCTACCTAAAGGAACCACTGAGAGCCCAAAATTATGAATAGGCCCCAGACTGAACATCCAGATGGGTTCACAGAAACAGGTGAGAAGGTTTCTCCGCCTAAAAGGGTTAAAACTCTGATATCTACACTCTTGTCAGATAAAAAGGTACCACCTGACAACCCACTCCTTCCTTCCAATGACCTAGAACCTTTATGGCAGGAGTTGGAAGGTCTTATGGAAACCAGTCCTCTTAAACTTCAGGAATATAAACGCCTGTCCTTAGAAACATCTCTTTAGGATGTAACAGAAATAGGACATAACAACATGACTAAAACATTTTTCAACAAAGAAAAAGGAAAACATCCCTTTCTGTCTTGTACTCCACTGCCTCAGAAGAATCTGAATCCTCCCATATAGAACAGTGTTATGTCTGTAGGGATTGGGACCATAAGGTAAGCTTTTGTCCCAAAAACCAAGAAACAGGAGATAGACTCCTTTGAAACATCAATCCCGTAAGAGCCTCTAGCTAAGGTTCATTGGGCAGAAGGACAGTCTTTTAGGGGAAGCGTATGTGAGAAACCCGAAGGTGTTCTCAAGGATAGACCGCAGGGATCTTTTGTTCAGGTGGCCAGGGCATGGCCATCGCCTTTAGAACCAGACCCTGGTGGTGGACCAGTGCGGGAGGATCACCTGGACAAGGAGTCCTTGGGGACTATGGGAGGAATGCCCTGGGAGAGATGCAGTATTCCCCCCTTTCTGCACTTACCTTGCACTTGCCACCAGCTGGCCCTTATTATTTATCTTGTTGGTTTTTTTTACTAACCCTGTATTGCACTTCTTCTCTCCCTTTCCCCCTTGCACTTTTCCCTTCCCCTCTACCAATGCACTTGCACGATCTGAATGACACCTGGCCTAGTAGGATTGTTGTCTGTCTCCCCTTGTTCCCCCCTCCCTGCCTCGTCGCGCCTTGAAACACTTGTGTATAGGCGCATTACAAATGCCATATCATATCATATCATACCCCCTCTGCCTACATGGGATACGTTAAACCCAATTTACCCATAATTACCAGAAACCACTATGGGCCTCATTACAAGTATTGCGGAATGGGTTAACAGGTGCTGCTAATGGTGGCGGGGCCATTAAACCCATTCCGCAATATTACGAAGTCTCCTTGCGGGACCCGCTCTGGACGTCTGGGTTTACCAGACGTCCAGAGCGGGTCCCGCGAGGGGACCAGGGAGCTAACAACGGGCCGATCGTAATAGGCCCGTTGTTAGCTCCCGCACCCATTCCCATTAAGCCCTATTGGGGCTCAAATGAGAATGGGGAAGGTCTGGGCCCGGGTTCCCTGAAGGAGGAATTACCAGGCCCTCCAAACTGGGAATGGCCCGGTAATTCCCCATTCAGGGAACCCGGACACGGTTATTAAGGGCATGGCTACCTCCAAAGTCGTAATGAGGCTCTATGACTTCCCAACTCCCCCCCCCCACCTTTTCTATAGAAACACTGAGACGAAGAAGAGAGGGTCTGAGAAGATGAAGATCACTGAGAAGAAACACACTGAGGCACAGAAGACAGACTCTTACCTTTTAACAGAAAACTGTCCCCTTAACAAGGACAGGCAAGGTCAGGCCTCCCTTAACAATCAGTCTCACCTGAGAATTGTTAAGCCTTCCCCTCACTATAAAAGGCAGAGCTGACAGGCACACTCTGAGTGAGCTGGGGATGCTGTATGGTGCATGGAAGCCAGAGGGAGAAATCCCGAGCTGGAGTGACCCTGGAAGGGCTGGATTAAAAAGCATGCCCTGATTGCTGGCCTGTGAGTACAGGAGAGTCTGAATTGTGGAAAGGGAACTGCACCTCCAGGAAGCCAAACCAGGGGCAGCTGGGGTTTCCTTGTGGTGCCCACACCAGAGCTCCTCCCTTGGGCAAAACAGGCAAGTCTAGGCCTTTGAGGTGCAGGTGGCGAGACCCTGACCTCAACAAGTATCCTTATAAACTCCTGTAGCTCCCAAAACCACCACAATGCCAAGCAGGAGAGCTAGTGAAGTGGGAGCAAAATCAGAATGAATGATTCTGGGACTGGAATTCCAAAGACATTTATTTTTTCAGAACTTTAAGAGGGGTCCGAGTCTGGCTGAGGGAGACCCATCTGTGAACTTCAAGAGGGGTCTGAGCCCGACTGAGGGAGACCCATCTGTGAACTTTAAGAGGGGTCCGGGCCTGACTGAGGGAGACCCATCTGTGAACTTTGAGAGGTGAGGGATACCCATTTGTGAACTTTAAGGAGAGGGTCTGAGCCTGACTGAGGGAGACCCCTGTGTGAACTTTAAGGAGGGGGTCCGAGCCCAACTGACGGAGGCCCCTGGAGAGAACCAAGAAAGAAGAGACACACATAGCTGGTGAGTTGGTAAATGACCTGAGAGACCAGTGTTTATAAAAGAAAGATTCAAGTTTGTAACAATATATCACAAGTGAAGGCTGCACGAATGTGGATGAGACGCAAGGAAGGTAGACCTGTGAATGAACTTTAAAGACAGGACAGATGTGGAATCAGCGATACTGAGTAACAGGGTGATCCGGTGAAAGGGAGTAGCCCACTTCAAAGTCTCAGTGTAAGGTACATTGTTTGTAGCGATAAAAGTGAATGAACTGTAAAAGTGAAGGTGAACAAAGATAACCCGAGAGAAGGCAAGAGGAAAATCTGAACATTGAATTCTGAGTCAAAGTGGTCCTGCTGTGAAAAGCAGTCTGAGCCTGACTGAGGTAGACCCGAAGTGTAAAAAGCCTGGGGAAGGGAGCCCCTGCAAGTGTTGTTGAACTGTGAAAGGTCTAGGGTTGGCAGTGGGGGACGAACATTGAACTCTGAAAGGTCTGAGCACGACACAGGGGGACCAACATTGCCCATCAGAGGGGGACCAACGTTGAACTTTTTTTTTGTTTTTTGTTTAAGAGGTCCGAGCCCGACAAAGGGGACCAGTGTGAACTTTTTGTTTAGTTGTTTGGCATGTGTTGTTGGTTAGGAACAACTGGAACAAGAGCCTTTGATGTAGAAGACCAGACAGGCCTCAATCCAAGTTCTCAACTGTTTCACTGTTAAAGCCTGAGCCAGACTGTGTCCTCTTGCCTACAGAGACTGACTTATTCCATGCTGTCTGAATGTGGGGAGGAGAGCTGACTCCGCCACATTGATTCTTTATAGTTTTGCACATTACCTCTTTGGCATATAAATGTTCCCTACACATATGTTGTTACATTAGAGTCAGGGCTAGCATAATGTTTTGTTAGCATAAGGCATCTTCTTTTGACAGACTCCACTAGGACTGTGTTATTTAATATTTGATGGTAGAGCATGCCCCCATCCTAGACATAGGGCAAGATAGGCATTCTTCCATCCCCTTTTTTGAGAACAACAAATGTTTTCCAAATGTATCTTTTGTGTCTGTCTTGCTTTTGATACCATGCTTCTCTTACAGTATGCAGGGGGTTCTAACCTGCAAGGTATGATTGTTGTTTACCGTACCTTGATTATCCCATGGATTGTATGTGGTGCTGTTTTCTTGCCTTATGTTAAGATCTCCTGGTTGGAAACTTTGGAAGGTAAGATTTTAAGCTCTAGTTTGAGAGTGCCCCAGTTGGTGCAGTTGGAGGCACTGACACTGGAATTAGGAATACAGTCATTAATATTGATATGGCTGATTGCTAGGTCTAAATTTGTGTGTACTATATTGTCAGCCCTGCCTGTTCCTCTTCTTTCACTCATAGCTGAAATATCTATTAACGTGAACACTGCCTTTATGGCTGGTCTTCAGGGCACTGGGTATCACTGTTTAAATCCATGTTTTATAAATGTTTTATCTTTGTGGCACCATTTATTCATGCGGAACACCAATAGATTGCACTATACTTCTTGACAGACAACAGGAATATATAGATGTTAAGACGGATTTCTGAACTCTGTCCTAGAGGCGCAGAGGTTCAGAAGGCCAACCTAATTACTTGGAACAGGGTAACCTCTGGACAAGCCAGACCAATCAGGGTAGCGATCGCGGCGGTCAAGACTAGGTCTCAAGAGGGGTGAGGGTGACTGAAAGCCCGCAATGAGCACACAAAGCAAGGACACTTACAAATTACTCCAAACAGGTGTTATATTAAAAATATATACACATTTTTTCCAAGGCCTTTGCAACAATGACCGTAGCGAGAAATCACAATAAAACTCTAGTAAACCAACACATACCAAACCAATACAATATATATACAAATACAAACGAGTCTAAAGAGTTAGATGCACGAAATGTGTAGTCCACCTAGAAGGGGAGGAAAACAGGCAGTGCGAAATAATGATTAGACCCAGTCCGCCTTCAGAGGCACCTAACTAAAAGGAAGTCCAAGCCCTACGAAGAGTGGAGCATTGTGCTCAAAAGTACCTGCACACGCTGGTGCCAACGGGCAAAAAGGGGAGTCTCTTTGAGGGAATCAGGCAGTTCAGTTTGGTGCACAAAAGAAGAGGAACAGAGTTCTGCGACTCAAGCGCAGCCTCCACTGTGGGCAGAAGCAGAGCGCGAGTACGGAAAGGCGTGCTGTTTGACACAGCGGGGAAAAGCTATGGGCTCCTGCAGGAGGGAGACCAGTTCCTAGCTATCCTACTCACCGGTCCCCGATGCAAGCAGACTCAGGCTTCTCTGTGTCAGTTTCAGTGCTGGCAGGTTCAGGGGAGCAGGGGACGTCTCGTCGTCGTGTAGATTCTGCAGCAGCAGAGTTGAGTTAAAGATGTCCCAAACGAAGTGAACCCGCACAGTTTGTTACCACAGCAGTGCAACAGAGCGGCCGTGTGTATCTCAGCCAAATGTACACTACTCACTTCAGACCTGGGAATGCCAAGTGTACGAATCATGTGAGAGTGACAAGGACTCGAAATACAACACAACCTGGCGGCGGTTACAGAGCAAGACTCCAGGGTAGGCTGGTCAGTCTGCTGGATGGCCCAGAGACACTTCCGAAGGCTTACGTGCAGGAGATGGTGAAGATGCCGAGAATAGCTGTCCCCGCTATTCCAAGGGTCGAAGTACCAGTACAGGCCTTCTGGTTCGATCAGAGGTAGAAAGGGTTTCACAAAGCGACAGCAGTGCAGAGGAGCAGTCCTTCAGCGGGTCACCAGCGATTCCTCGGTTCAGCCTCGTGGTTGCAGGATACTTGGCTCCTGTATTCCCTTGTTCGTGAGAACTCAGGAGATCGACATGGTGGTGGCGTTTCCATCCCCCTTTTATCCACGGTTCCCTTCGCGCCGAAACTGAGGGGACCCATGGGAGATCTGCTCATCAAACACTCACACCATACGTGGACCCATCACGGACTACGGTGGTCCCAGACATTCACACCACACTAGACTCTCTGGCACCCAGGATGTGTATTGGGACCAGACATCCCAGCCCACATCCTGGAGGCACACACAAGGCCTGTAGAAGCCCGCGAAAGCATCTGTGTTTCGCGGGAAAGTACATGCCCAAATAAGGAAGGCCCCGGGTCGGCTCGACCTGGGGAAGGTGAAGGGGGCAAGACGGTCAGCGGACAGGACAAAGGAGCCACGTGGTCTGGCCATTTTGGGAGCCAGGTCACCATTTTGGGCTAAGCGCGAGAAATGCACTTACAATGCCAAAAGGAGCTCAAAAACACAAGAAACGATCGCTGCCACCATTCCCGTCCGTGATTCACTTGCACCGATCATTACAATCCAAACAGAGTATCTAGGGCCTGTAGAAGACTAGAAACCCAAGAGAGCAGTAACTTAGCTTACAGTGCCCTCTTGTGTCATGTTGCACGAAAGCTGCAACATGATAAAGAAACTACGGAAAACAACGTTCTCCGGTACTGACTGTCTTAAGGGCATGTCAGTTTCCCCGTAAGAATGGAGCGAAAACCCAGAGGAGTGCGGCAGAAGGCTGCACTTCTCTGGCAAAGTCTAGATCATGGTGAAAACAACAGAAAAAAGTTTAGGGGTTGCCACATGGAAGGAAAATTACCCACAATTAAGAAATCTTTCCTAACACTCGCCCCTCCCCGACTATGGACAGGGGGAACTAATCCACCCCTGGATGAGTCTCTTGTTCAGGTCGGTTAAACATTCTGGACAACCCATCAGCATTGCTATGTTGGACACCTGGCCTATGCTCAATAGTGAAGTTGAAGCCTTGTAGACTTATGGACCACCTAAGCAACTTTGGATTCTCTCCCTTCATGTTCATTAGCCACTTTAAGGGCTTATGGTCAGTTTGCACAGTGAAGTGGGTCCCATAGAGGTAGGGCCTCAGCTTCCATAGGGCCCACACAACAGAGAAACATTCTTTCTCTACCGTGGACCATCTGAGCTCTCTGTCCTTAAACTGGCGACTAATAAAACCAACAGGGTGTTCCTTACCCTTCTCATCTACTTGCGATAGTACAGCTCCTATCCCAGTGTCAGAGGCATCCATCTGCACAATAAAAGGTCTTTGATAATCAGGGGCCCTGAGGACAGGGGCCTGGCACAAGGAGTCTTTTAAGCCATTGAAGGCCTTCTCACACTCGTCGGTCCAAGTTACCTTCTTGGGTTTCTTTGGAGTGGTGAGGGCAGTCAGAGGGGCAGCTATGGTGCCATAGTCTGCTACGAAGTTGCGGTAATACCCCGTGAGTCCTAAGAAGGCTCTCACTTGGGTCTGTGTAATGGGGGTAGGCCAGTCTTGTGCTGCTTGTACTTTACTGGGAAGAGGCTGTATCCTCCCTCCACCTACTTCATGTCCAAGGTAAACCACTGAGCCTTTTCCAATCTGGCATTTACTAGCCTTTATGGTCAAGTGTGCTTTCTGAAGAGCCTGGAGCACAATCCCGAGGTGTTTCACATGGTCTTCCCAGGTGGCACTGAAAACTGCTATATCGTCCAGATATGCAAGACAGAATTCGTCCAACCCATTCATCACATGATTCACAAGCCTCTGGAAAGTGGCAGGTGCATTTTTCAACCCGAACGGCATTACCCTGAACTGGTAAAGGCCGTCTGGAGTAGAAAACGCTGTCTTCTCCTTGGCATGTTCTGCTAAAGCTATTTGCCAATAGCCAGCAGTGAGGTCAAACGTGCTGAGGTACTTGGAGGCACCCAAAGTATCCACCAGCTCATCTGTTCGAGGCAAGGGGTGTGCATCTGTCTTGCTGACAGCATTCAGAGCCCTGTAATCCACGCAGAACCTCAATTCAAAAGTGCCTGCCTTTGGAACCAAAACCACACGACTACTAGAGGGTTCAATCACCCCAAGGTCTAACATCTTGTTGACCTCGGTCTTAACGTAAGACCGTACTTTGCCTGACATCCTGTATCCCCTACTTTTGGTAGGTACACTGTCTCCTGTATCTATGTTATGTTTGCACCAAGGTGTCAAACCAGGCGACTGTGAAAACATGGCGGAAAACTGCCTAAGCAAACTTTTCACCACAGCCTGCGGATTAGAAGTCAGGTGAGGGGCCACTCGGACACCCTCAAAGGAGCTATCTGAAGGACCGCTTTGGAACAGGTCGGGGAGAGGTTCAGACTCCTCTTCCTCAACATCTGAAGCCAGTAGCAGTGCTGCGATTTCGACTCTTGGGACGAAAGCCTTCAGCCTATTTACGTGAAACACTTTTGGAGCCAGTCCAGGCCTTCCAAGGTCCACTAAATAGTTAACCTCACCCAGGGGCTCCACCACTGTGTAAGGGCCTGACCATTTGTCCTGTAACGCTCGAGGCCTTATAGGATTCATGATCAGGACTTGCTGACCAGGTGTAAAGTTGATGAGGGAAGCTTTCTGGTCATACCAATGTTTCACCAGCGCTTGTCCTGCCTTCAATGTATCACTAGCCAAGCCCATCAGAAGTACCATCCGTTTTCTGAGCCCCAGCACATAATGTACTACGTTGGTAGTAACAGGGGGAGTGGGCATCTCCCATCCCTCTTTGACTATGGCTAAGGGTCCCCGTACAGTATGACCGAACAGAAGTTCGAAGGGGCTGAAGCCAACACCCTCCTGTGGTACCTCTCGGTAGGCAAACAGTAAGCATGGTAAAAGAAGATGCCATTTTCTTCTCTGAGGTTCTTCCAGAGCCCCAATCATGCTCTTTAACATTCTGTTGAAACGTTCCACCAGACCATTGGTCTGGGGGTGGTATGCAGAAGAGAACTTGTAGGTGACCCCACATTCTTTCCACATAGCCTGCATATATTTCGACATAAAGTTGCTGCCACGATCCGACACAACTTCTTTAGGGAAGCCAACCCTAGTAAATATGCCAAGTAACGCTTTTGCAACTGACTTGGCAGTTACAGTTTTCAATGGGATGGCCTCAGGATATCTGGTTGCATGGTCGACCAGCACCAGGATAAACCTATTTCCTGAGGATGTTGGCGGGTCAAGGGGACCGACGATGTCAATCCCTACCCTTTCGAATGGTATTCCCACAACTGGGAGTGGTACCAATGGAGCTTGGATTGTCGAACCAACCTTGCCAGATAACTGGCAGGAGACAGAACTCCTGCAGTAACTTTCTACTTGCACCCCCATCTTGGGCCAGTAGAAGTGCATGGATAACCTTTGCTTGGTCCTCTTAATACCAAGGTGACCAGCAAGGGTCACTTAATGCGCCAACTGCAGGAGGAAGGGTCTTACAGCAAGGGTAACCACCAACCTCCTATGGTCTCCTTCTGTAGACTCTGTGGGCTCACTATACAGGAGTCCACCTTCCCAATAAATCCGATGCGTCCCAGGAGGTTCACCCTCAAGCTGGGAGCAGGCCTGTCTCCTTAGGCCTTCCAGAGATGGGCACTCAAGTTGGCCTTTACTGAATTCTTCCCTGTCAGGACCACCTTCTACTAACAAGTCTTTTAGTTCAGGATGGTCGTTGGGGTCAAATACTTCAGGCATCGCCACCTCCTCGTCAGGCAACGGGCGATTGACCAACTTCCTCCACCGCAGTGGTAGGCGAGCTCGGGGGAATGTTCTCTTTCCCTCGTCTTGACTTGTTTACTCCTTTCGCCTTGGGTTTCCCCTTCGGCTGAGGCGGCGTATTGGTCTTGGCCAATGCTGCCCGTGTTTGAGACTGTGTGCAGGGTCTGTCGGCAGTGTCTCCTACGAGCCCTAAAGCTCTGAGATCATTGCCTAAGAAGACCTTTCCTGGGACGTTTCTCTGAATGCTCACTGGAATCCTGACTGCTGTACCATTTAAAGTAAGATTTACAGGTATTACTGGAAAGATGCGAGGTGGGCCGTCAGCCAACTTAGTGGGCATCAGAGTAGCTCTGGCAACTTCCTCTGAGTCTACCAAGGTAGAATCCACTACAGTTCGACTGCACCCACTATCCCTAAGAGCTGGAGTATCTACCCCATTGATCAGCACACTGTCTTTAAAGTAGTGCTTGGTATTATCTGGAATCCTAGCATAAGCCTCTGCGACTTTAGGCTCCCAGGAACCCAGGGAAACTAAAACTACCTCAGCTTCTATTCCACTGGGGAAGGAGTCTGAGGAGAAGGATGCTCCTGTAATCTCTTCTTCCTCGTAGGAGGAGAAGGCCAGATTAGCGGAGTGGACCCCCAAAGGTTTAACCTTACACCGGGGATCCCCCTTCACGTGGTCAGTTGCTCCACAAGCAAAACAAGATCCATTGGATCTGTTTACATAGGGAGGCTTATTGTAACCAGAGTTCTGTTTCGGAGGCTAACCTCCACTACCCTGTGAGTTCTCTTGTGTCTTACCCTTATTTTTCTTTTTGTGGCCCTTTTGAGAAGAAGATTTATCAGATTTTCCACCCTCCTTATCTTTGGACTTTTTCCCTTCCTCCTGCTTACCAGGATGAGTTTTGTCCTTATGGGACACTCGATGTGACACCCATAAGTCTGCTGCAATGGCCAACTTCTTAGGATCTATCTCCTTCGAATCGGCAAATGCTGCTTAAGCTCCGTGGAAGAAGATGCAAAAATGTGTTCCAGCATGACAAGATTTATCATGCCTTCAAAGGTAGAAACCTTATAACCTTCGACCCAGCCAGTCAAGTTTTTTAAGGATTCGGTGACATAAGATACCCAAGTACCACCTTCTTTTTTCTTGTACTCTCGGAATCGTTTTAAATATTGGGCAGGATTCTTTCCAAACTTTAAAATGAGAGTTTGCTTTAACATTGCGAAATCTGCTCGCTCAGCCTTTGACATTTCCATAATGGCACTACAGCCAGAATGGGGCAGTCTGCTGAGTAACCAGGCAATCTTATCAGCATTGTCAATTTGTTGAACTTCACATGCATACTCAAACGTATTCAGCCAGTCCATAATGTCATTCCTTTCCTCGTACACACTGAGCAGATCTTTTGGAAACCGTGGATGAGAGGAGGCCCCAGACCCATGTCCAGGACCCTTGGATCCATTTGCAACCTGAAGCTTGGCCAGTTCCAACTGGTGATCCCTGTCTTTCTGTTTTTCTGCCTGTTCGATTTTTAGCTTGACCCTATTGAACTCAAGCTCTTCCTGTAGTTTGGCCATATTGAACTCAAGCTCCTTCTGCCTAAACAGCAGCTCTTGCTTCTTGAATTCAAGCATGGCCTCCCCATCGACACTGGTAGAGGAAACATTAGACATCACATCCTCCCGTCCTCGTGGTCGCGGTGGATCAGTGCAGCGGCAGAACCGTCGGTTCTACCAGTGAGAGCAGCCCCACCTCCTTCCGCACTGTCCTCAGAAGTTATAGCGTCAAGCTGCACTTCTTGCCACGCCACGATTCTTTGGATCATATCCAATTTGGTGCCTTGAGAGGAAACACCTCTCTCCGCACACCTCTTTTTCAATGTTTCAGATTTGGAAGCATTTAAAGTTAACAAGGTATTTGTTTCCATACTGTTAGATAGGACTATGGCCTTTTTAAAGTTATACTACGACAATTCACTAAGTGTCCTGGTAGGAATAACTTGAAATGCCTTAGTTTGTGCGCAACACTGGATACCTTCAGTCGTATCCCACCGCTGTACACCAATTTGTTAAGACGGATTTCTGAACTCTGTCCTGGAGGCGCAGAGGTTCAGAAGGCCAACCTAATTACTTGGAATAGGGTAACCTCTGGACAAGCCAGACCAATCAGGGTAGCGATCGCGGTGGTCAAGAGTAGGTCTCAATAGGGGTGAGGGTGACTGAAAGCCCGCAATGAGCACACAAACCAAGGACACTTACAAATTACTCCAAACAGGTGTTATATTAAAAATATATACACATTTATTCCAAGGCCTTTGCAACAATGACGTAGCGAGAAATCACAATAAAACTCTAGTAAACCAACACATACCAAACCAATACAATATATATACAAATAGAAACGAGTCTAAAGCGTTAGATGCACGAAATTTGTAGTCCACCTAGAAGGGGAGGAAAACAGGCAGTGCAAAATAATGATTAGACCCAGTCCGCCTTCAGAGGCACCTAACTAAAAGGAAGTCCAAGCCCTACGAAGAGTGGAGCCTTGTGCTCAAAAGTACCTGCACACGCTGGTGCCAACTGGCAAAAAGGGGAGTCTCTTCGAGGGAATCAGGCAGTTCAGTTCGGTGCACAAAAGAAGATGAACAGAGTTCCGCGACTCAAGCGCAGCCTCCACTGTGGGCAGAAGCAGAGCGTGAGTACGGAAAGGCGTGCTGTTTGACACAGCAGGGAAAAGCTATGGGCTCCTGCAGGAGGGCGACCAGTTCCTAGCTATGCTACTCACCGGTCCCCGATGCAAGCAGACCCAGGCTTCTCCGTGTCAGTTTCAGTGCTGGCAGGTTCAGGGGAGCAGGGGACGTCTCGTCGTCGTGTAGATTCTGCAGCAGCAGAGTTGAGTTAAAGATGTCCCAAATGAAGTGAACCCGCACAGTTTGTTACCACAGCAGGGCAACGGAGCAGCCGTGTGTATCTCAGCCAAATGTACACTACTCACTTCAGACCTGGGAATGCCAAGTGTACGAATCGTGTGAGAGTGACAAGGACTCGAAATACAACACAACCTGGCGGCGGTTACAGAGCAAGACTCCTGGGTAGGCTGGTCAGTCTGCTGGATGGCCCAGAGACGCTTCCGAAGGCTTACGTGCAGAAGATGGTGAAGATGCCGAGAATAGCTGTCCCGCTATTCCAAGGGTCGAAGTACCAGTACAGGCCTTCTGGTTCGATCAGAGGTAGAAAGGGTTTCACAAAGCGACAGCAGTGCAGAGGAGCAGTCCTTCAGCGGGTCACCAGCGATTCCTCAGTTCAGCCTCGTGGTTGCAGGATACTTGGCTCCTGTATTCCCTTGTTTGTGAGAACTCAGGAGATCGACATGGTAGTGGCGTTTCCAGCCCCCTCTTATCCACAGTTCCCTTCACGCCAAAACGGAGGGGACCCAATGGGAGATTCGCTCATCAAGCACTCACACCATACGTGGACCTATCACGGACCACGGTGGTCCCAGGCATTCACACCACACTAGACTCTCTGGCACCCAGGATGTGTATTGGGACCAGACATCCCAGCCCACATCCTTGAGGCACACACAAGGCCTCTAGAAGCCCGCGAAAGCATCTGTGTTTCGTGGGAAAGTACATGCCCAAATAAGGAAGGCCCCTGGTCGGCTCGACCTGGGGAAGGTGAAGGGGCAAGACGGTCAGCGGACAGGACAAAGGAGCCTCGTGGTCTGGCCATTTTGGGAGCCAGGCCACCATTTTGGGCTAAGCGCGAGAAACGTGCTTACAACGCCAAAAGGAGCTCAAAAACACAAGAAACGATTGCTGCCACCATTCCCGTCCGTGATTCACTTGCACCGATCATTACAATCCAAACAGAGTATCTAGGGCCTGTAGAAGACTAGAGACCCAAGAGAGCAGTAACTTAGCTTACAGTGCCCTCTTGTGCCATGTTGCACGAAAGCTGCAACATGATAAAGAAACTACGGAAAACAACGTTCTCCGGTACTGACTGTCTTAAGGGCATGTCAGTTTCCCCGTAAGATTGGAGCGAAAGCCCAGAGGAGTGCGGCAGAAGGCTGCACTTCTCTGGCAAAGTCTAGATCATTGTGAAAACAACAGCAAAAAGTTTAGGGGTTGCCACATGGAAGGAAAATTACCCACAATTAAGAAATCTTTCCTAACAATAGACATGGGCAAAAGCCAGGAATAATATTCCTCTGCAAAGAAATGAGCTACTATTTTAGGGGTAATCATTTCAACAGTATGCATTTAGAGGAAAGAGATTGTCACATTATGGGTGATGCATGCATATGCATTAGTCCTATTCATTAGTCATCAAACTAATCTGAAATCCAGCACTTTTATTTTGTCAACTGTTGTTCTGTTCATGCTTTGTTACTTTGAAAAAGGTCAATAAAATGTGAATGACAAAAGATGAAGTGGGCATTCATCACAAGGATATGTTCCAAGACTCACTCCCTGCAGTGGGATATGAAGATAGACACGTGCAGCATGTCACTGGCTGATGGATCGGCAGGTGAAGTAAGGCCAAAATGGCTAATAAACAAAAATGTTTTATTTGCTAAAAACACAGGTGCTGGAGAATGTATGTTTACCACATAATTGTTGTTGGTTTCAAGGAGCAAAACCATCTGAGAGTGTAGTTTCAAGAAACAAATCCTAATCTACAGTTAGACCGTGGCCCTAAACCCAAGAGCCACAGTCAATAATCATTTGTGGTCAGGATGAGATTGTAGAGACCCATTCACAGTCTCTTTTGGCATCCCAGGATCGGGGACCATGTCATATATGTTGCTTTGACGGTTGGTCCTATTGACCTTTGGTCACAGTTGATTTCTTCTTTGGCTGTCCCTGGCAGATTTTCAGGCTGCTGTCATTATTTGTGTCCAACATGTGCTGGCAGCATTGATCATCCTGAAGCGCAGGCAGATACATCTAAAGAGCCCAAAACATACATCTTCCTGGTTTAGGTTCATAACGAGTATCTGGGGGCACAGATGCTTCATCAGCCCACCAGGTTGCCTTTTGCAACATGCCTTTCTAAATCAGGTTCTCTGAGAGTCCTCATATTTCCGATTCTCAGTAAGCCCTCTTGTGAGGAACTTCAAAGCGCAATACAGCTTTGATGTGCTGTTGGTAGTTTCAGTTGGGAAAGAACAGTAATTATGTGCTGATTTGTTTTTGGTTGGTAGTCGTTATGTGGTGCTTCGTCTGTGAGTGTGTGCATAGACATTTGTGTGTAGCCTCCTTGGTTTTTGTTCTTTGTTGTGTGGCGTATTCAGCTTTTTGTTTTTTTGTGGTGGTTTATTCTTCGCTGCAGTAGAAGTATGGCACATTTTGTTCCTGTGTTTTGGGGTGAGTAAGGAGAATATTTGAAAGTTGTTAGTGGATTTGTTGACAGTTACATACATTTCATCTAAATTCAATACTTTGGCTACCCTAAAAAAAATCTAAATTCAATACATTGCCTATGCTAAAAAAATATCTAGATTCTATACATTGGTTACACTCAAAAAATCATCTGAATTTGATAAATTGGCTACCCTCAAAATTCATTTCAATTCAATACATTAGCCACCCTCAAAATTCATCTAATTTCAATATATTGGCTACCCTCAAAATCATCTCATTTCAAACCCAAAGGCTAGGATATGCCTGATTCCAAGACAATTGCTATACTCTATGTATGCATCTAGCTTTAGCACAGTGGTTATACTCTACATATGCACTTGAATTTAAACGGTTGCTACACAGAGGAATGCTGTTAGTTAAAAGCAGGCATTGACTGTACTTCATTTGCTACGTCATTCAGTGGGGAAAATAATAAAGTTGTTGTCATTTACCTGAAGGTTGCTGTAGATAGTTTTAGGGCAGGGTTTTAGATAGGTTTATATGACAAGTCCCCTTGGAACCCAAATCCCATTGCACCGGGAAACTATCTCTCCCAGTATCCCTGTTTTCTGTGTCGTATCCGAATACTCCGAGTCATTCTCCTCCCCATCCCTCGGATTATTATTTCCTGAACTCCCAGTTTCATTTGACAAAACACTACCCTTCCCATGGTCTCCCATATTCAATTCACAAACTCTACAAAGCTCACCTTTCCGAGTTTACCAACCACCGCCATCCTTATCACACCTTTTCCCTATCATACCCTGTAGGATATTTAGAAGCTGTACCCCCCTTTTCCGACACAAACACTTTCATACATTGTAAAAGACAACACTAGAGCAGTTTACCTGACATTTGTCCCAGGAGGATAGCTCAGTGGCAGCGTGCTCGACTTGGAAACAAGATGACACGAAGCAACACAGGTTCGATCCCTGGGTCTGCGCTTAGAAACCTCTGGGTATTAAGCGCGTTATAAATAACCCATCATATATCATATATCATATATATCCCAGGACAAGGGTCAGGCAGAGTCAGGCAATTGACAATAACTACACACACCTGATGGCTCTTTCCACAGGGATAAAGGGCAGAGCACAAGAGCATTCTTTGAGCAAGGCCAAACGCACGAGGAAACAGCTACACCGGACCCACAGTTCAAACAGAGGAGAAAGGCGGTGAGACCTGGAGGGACGATGAGGGGGGAACTGCCCTTGACCTTTTCAACTCGACCTGCAAAGCCTCTGAAAGGGAAATATTAAGACCGGGAAGTCCAGCTGGCTTGTAGTGTGACAGGTGTCAACAGCACAAGGGGGCCCTCCTGCGCTGAAAGTCAAAGCGGGGAGCGCTGTGGTGCCGTCCTTGACTCCCGAGACAAGAAACTCCAACAGATCAGCACAGCCGGTGAGTCAGAGAAGACAGATAGTAAAACAAAACTGTGCTGGGCCGAAGGTTGCAGGTGGTAACATTGTTAAACAAAGAACTTGTGTAATTGAACTTTAAAGGAAACTGAGAAAAAAGGTTCATAAGTAGAATGGCCAGGCGTCGCAGGGCACTCATTCGACGGACTCTGAATGAAGCCTTTTTTTTTTGGGGTTGTGTTTTTTTTTGTTTGAAACTATGAAAGCCAAGGAGCCTTAAGGGACAGAGGCCTTAAGAAAGGCCGGAGTGAAGTGTCAAAGTGGTCCTACAAGGGTTGAGCAAAACCCCTAGTACACTCTTAAATCTTTGACACATTGAAGAAAACTGAGAGAACTGTGAAAATGGCAATGTGAACCCAACAAAAAGGGATGCCAAACTGATTGAATTGTGAAACTGGCAAATGTGAACCTGACAGAGGGATGCCTGCATATTGAGGGTAAAAAAACCCATGAACATTTTGATAACACGTGTGAACCCGGCTGAGGGATGTCCGCAATGGATAATTGCTTAAAAGGACATTGAGACTGTTGAATGATATGTTTTTGAGTGAACGGCCGTAGTGAACCTTATTGGGAGAGACTAACATTGCAAGAAGGATCAGAGCCTGGCTGAGGGGGATGCAAAGGGGCAAAGAGCAATTGTCCATCGTGAAAGATTTCCAAAGGAACTTTTGCTTGTTTATTGTTTGTGGTATAGCAGGCCTTCTAAAGCAAGAGACCTTGCAGGAAAGAGACTTGGTCCCAGAAGGTCCTGGCATCGTTGAAAGGAACTGTACTCTCATGTTGGCGAGGCCCAGGATTGTGCTGTGCTCAAATGTCCCACCTTGTCCTGTGCTAAATATATGGGGAAGGGAGACCCCAGCCCTACCATCCTGACTTATCATTTGGTGAACACTTCTTTCTTTTCTTGTGAACATTATACCACACTACTTTGTAACTTAGTTGTAAGGATTGTCAGTCTTTTTTTTGTATAGGCTCTTTTTATTTGACAAGATGCCAGTACTACTGTCTTTTTATTATTTGATGGTCGTAGCTTGCTCCCATCTTAGATTTAGGTTTAGATTAGACATTTTTCTCACCCATTATCCCTTTAATAAACACCCTTGAACTGTGATCACTTGTGTCTGGCTTTACTGTTGCTACCATAAGTTCCTTACCTATGGTGTCAGAGTGGGATATGATCCAATACTAGTGGGTACTAGTTAGAGAGCCCACCTATATGATGAAAGACCAAATGGAGATTTCCATGCTTTACCCACAGTGTTAAAGAAAGAGTGAATGAACAACTCTCCCAAGTATGACTCAGAAATCCTGGAGTCAAGAGTCAAACCTGATGAAGCCCCTTTTTCCATCAATGGGGAAAAATCTATGGAAAACATGACACCACCCTTCCAGCCCTTGGAACAGAGAATGGCAGTCCAATTTCTTCCCTGGACCACTCACGCCATTTCACCTATTTGAAAGGATGCTGAGGGCAACACCTATTATATTTTCTTGCCCTCAGGAGTATTTGGTACAGGCAAGGGACAAGGATTTAATCTCTTTGCAAAAGTAAAATATCCTTTGGGTTGGTTCTTTTATATTTTACCCTGTAAGAAAGGTAAAGTGAAAATGTTACCTCTTTTCTCTTGCAAAGACGAATTAACCTTTGTTTCCTGAATTCTCCATGAGCCCCATAACAATCTATAGGGGAAACAGAGTAGGAATCATAGTGTATGAAACCCCTTGGAAAACACCCAGAGAGAAGCTTGTATATGCAATCTTAGGGGAAATATCATCTAAGGAAACATCAAGAGGAGACCTAGAGATCCCTTCTACTGAAAATAAAATCCCAGAATCCCATCCTTACTATTCAAAGGGAAAGGTAGGGGTAGAGCAAGCCAGAGAGAAGGTGAGAAACACAAATGGGAAGATGTGAGAAGAACCCTATTATAACCAGGAGGGTCAAGCAAAACTCCTCGTAAACGTGGGGAAGGGAGACCCCAGCCCTACTATCCTGACTGGTCATCTGGTGAACACTTCTTTCCATTCTTGTGAACATTATCCCACATTACTTTGTAACTTAGTTGTAAGGATTGGCAATAGTTTTTTTTAGTATAGGCCCTTTTTATTTGACAGGATGCCACTAGGACTGCCTTATTATTATGTGATGGTCGTAGCTCGCTCCCATCTTAGATTTAGGTTTAGATTAGGCATTTTTCTCCCCATTATACAGTTTAATAAACACCCTTGACCTGTTATCATGTGTGTCTGTCTTTACTGTTGGCACAATAAGTTCCTTACAGTATCTCATCACAGTTCGAATTTATATTATCTGTCCTCTGATGAAAACATTGATATGTGTATTCGGATACAAAATGAGTACAATATTTACAAGTGGTATAGAGGGGTGCACTTCCAGAATATTTATAGAGTGACGTCCTTGCTGACTTGTAGCACTCTTTATTGTTATGATCAGATGAAGGGCTAGCCAAGTGTCTAGCATCTACAGTTGTGGATTACTTTGCTCGGATTGCTTCACAGATGGCAGAAGGATCTGTACAATTGCCAATTACAGAAAATCTGTTTCCTTACGGAGTGTCAGGTGTGATACAGAACTTGGGTGTCAGCATATTTCTATCAGATATATTCATGGGCGTCTCAGTCGAGTGATTTGGTGTATGGACCATAACAGGCATTGAAAAATGGCTCCTGCCCTCCTGTGCTGCACACTGTGTGGTTTCATACAGGGTTAAATCTTCTACATCCGTAGTTGAGGATTTAGAGGCTGGGTTCTAAAGTGCTGCTGGGCCTACCATAGGTTTTGGGAACATTAATTTTGACTGGGTTAGCTTACGAATGGCCTTGAGACTGTTCCTTTTCCCTGTTGCCCCTAAATGGACTACACTGTATTGGGGGACTTTCAAGGCAAGTTAGGACTGGGACACCAAAGTAATCCAAAAAAGAGCATACAACAAGCAGGAAGTAACGCCCTTTATTTAGGCCCAAGAGCAGCTGGGAGAGCACTGTTGAAACAGTTTGGTGGAACAGAACAGAGTGAAAAAAGCTGTCAACACCACCCACTGTGGGCAAACCTTTTATACGCAAACAACATAATTAGCATGCGCAAAGTTGAAACATTTGTTAGATAATCCTACAAAGCTAATTGGCTGGACTATGACAGTCCCCCATATCTATGCATACATTGAATACCCACCATCCAACACCAACCCTTGTGACGTCATGGCCCTTCCCCCACCGCCCCATAGTGATGTTTCACAGCATTACGCGATTGTGCTGACCATTGGAGCGTTATTCATCTGCCATTGGTCAGTTCTCATTTGACACACAAGACAACCTGAGTTTGACAAACGGAAGACATTCACACGGCATCTGACCAATGAGGTGCTCTGAGGACATCAGCATGGATACAAAACACTGTTTACACCTTAGGGACAACAAAACCTCTCCTGGCATTCGTTCCCCATTGCTTGCCCACTCTTTCCGCAATCGTCTGCCAAAGGGTGATTTGAAACTGCTCACCCTACCATGGTTTGAATTTTAGTTTACTGCATTTTATTTTGAATTCTCTACACTTCCCAGCGAGTGCCCAGGTGCCTGGCTCGCTAGTCTTGAAAGTATATATTGGTCCCATTCCCCTGCAACTAGGTTCCCCTGGGAATGGTCAACTTGGAACATTTATCCAGCACACTGCTGCAGCTGAGCCCTCTAGAAATGTACTTTTGCCCAGGACATGGGGTCTGTGGCTGTGACAAGACAAATCTTTAACTCACCTGTGGTCTAGACTCCAGAATGGCTATTATATTGTTTATATTGTGCTACATTACCATTTCTACCCACTACCCCTGCTCCTTATCCCTAGCCCCTGAGTGTCCCTCTTCCCTGTGCCCCACCCGGTGCTCCCAATCCCACTCTTATGCATGGACTTCTCTGGCTGCATATGCACACATGGCGCATAAATTACCCATGCCAAGATGTCAATGGTGTCCTCACCTCCAGGAGTGCCCCCCTGCCCTGCTGCATCCCCCCATCAGTAACATAATTGATAGGTGTACCACCCTTAGCAGCGCTCAATGTGCACCTTTACCCCATCCCCCCTTCGATCAATCTATTGATCAACACTTTCTTATTAGTCATGTTTTTAATTACTATGGGGATCCATACCATAGTTACCTTATCCATGCTCCCCATTCTTCCTCATACTCCCCAAGGGAAGATTAATGTATCACACACTCCTGATCATCAGCTGAGCATGCCGCCCAAAAGGTGTCATAATCATTCATATTTGCAGGCAGCATTGTAAGTGCCCCATGTGCATCGTGCTAATTTGCTCTTTGTGCTTTATCCCCTTCTCCACCAACATTTAGGGACATTAGGTATCTCCTCCTCCTCTTTGTGCATTTACAGTGTCGTAATATCAGCTGGCCTGCACAGAAACCAAAACTAGAGCCTTTTAAGAAAAAGCTAAAAACGTGGCTGTTTGAACACATTTCCAGCTTTTCCTGGCGGTTCCCTAATTATGTTTTATGTATTTGTCTCATTGTAAAGAAGGTGATGATGACTAGAACGAGCACTGGGACAGTCACTTTAAACATTTTCGCCAACCACACAGACAACCAAGCAAAAGGAGAGTCAAACCAGCTGTCTGATGAAACTGAATTTGTTTCTCTTGTCATAGTCTCATGGACTGTATGAATTTCCTCTATGGCTTCCGTCAATTTTACATTGGCTGCGTCATTAGCTTGGATTATTGTACAACAGCTGCTGCCAATTTTGCGGGAGATGCCACCCTCCATTACGGTAAGCATGTCCAACACATAGCGGTTCTGGAGTAACACCAGTCTGACTGCCCAAAGCTCCTCCCTTACAACATTTAATCCTTTTTCTGTCTGACTGCCCAAAGCTCCTCCCTTACAGCATTTAATCCTTTTTCTGTTGAGTTTGCCAATTGTAACAACTCATAGTGGGTCAGCTGCAACCACTTAGTGTTAACGACTGCTTGGACCCCTGGAAGCAGGAGAGACACGAAAAAGGTTGATGCCTTAGAAAACAAGTGAAAATGTGGTGTAACTGCAGTCAAACATTCTGCTGAGTTGCTGGACCAATAGTTGTTGCTGCGCATGTCTCTTTTCAGTGTTTGTGCTCTGGCCTCTTGCATCTTCTCTTCCTCTGCCATTTTCCTTTTCAGCACTGCATGATGTTCACTGAAGGGCATCAATTCTGCATGAGGCACTTCCAAGGCAGGGCTGTGCAGTGTGACGAGGGATCAAAGCTCCTGCCCCCATTTGGGTTTCAGCTTCCCCATTGCTGCTTTTCTTCGTTCTTCAGTACAGAGAACAGTAAACAGGTCCCTTGGTAATATGCATGTCACAGAATCAAGGTGCTAGCTAAGACTGCTGGTATGCATTCCCTAAAATATAGGTCATCATAAACTAAAGGCTGTCTCACTTTAAATGAGTACCTGCTGGTCAAAGATAAATCTCTCAAAAATGTGCTTAATAATCGCAGACTATTTTCAACCTGGTTTCTGTTATTTGCTATGGTGGGTGCTGTAATAAATATTTTTTGGAGCTTAGTTAAATTGAAATTGTGGCTCATATTATGCAAATTCAACAAAGAGAAGAGCAACTTCATCCATTGCAATTTGTATCAGTTCTCCATTGTATACCATAATAATATAATCTATATTATCCATTATAATTTACAAACAGCACAGCTGACTCCCTCAAGTAAAGTTCTACACCTATGTTTCACTGAATATTTTCTTCCTATTCCTTATCATATATTGATTGCGTGCTCAGATATGCATACTTCTCAACCTTTGCGTTCCCGACGGCAGGTGAAATCACAAGATTTCCTTTTGGAGTGAGGGCCCATTGAAATGAACAGATGAATTTATGACTTGGCAGGTGATTGAACTAGTTCCCGGGAGGGTGACACCGGCCAGACCCGTGTGAGTTGAGAGGTATGTGAATGTGCTTCAGGGATACAAAACTCCACCACCCAAAATTGTGTATTGCAGAAAAAGATAATTTTGCACCCCCCTTTTGATTTTGAAAACCATAATCCAAATCTTTGTTAACAGATACTGAGGTAGGGGTTTCCAGGTGCAGGCATAGCCTCCTCACCCCTAAATATCATTTTGAAAAAGGCCCCACTTCAGCTGCACTTCATACACCCACAAGATAGCTTTCCTAGCAATCCCAACAGATAATCTCAAAAAGAAATGCCAGTGAAGTGCGAACATGTACAACATTATAAATCATATGTGCCTGCCCTCTACAGACCCTCTTTCAAAAATGGGATTAGTCATTCATTATGCTATGCGCATTTTCTCAGCTGCACTACGGAAAAGAAAAAAATGCAAACACATGCCATGAAAAATGCACAAACAACACATCTCATATTTGAGGAATAAAAACCCTCTATCATTACAATGGGTATGTGCTCATAGAAATTGGCACCAACGGACAACCCGCAGTTCCAAGCTCCCAGCCATAACCTCATGCACAGTGAGCCCTCTCTAGTATAGATGAGTCTGGTAAGGGTAACAACCACTCTTGGATCTGTTCCCAAACCCTAGCCCTATTTTGCACATTAGCATGCAGGACACTCTAGGCATCACTTTATTTACCAGGCACTGGCAGGCAGAGGCCAGTGTCCGCATCCTACCATTGGAGACAGTGCAAGACTGTCACTGCTGTGCGTGACAGTGAGGCAATTGGTGAGGGTGTTGCTTGGGTCTTGGGTTGTGGCTATCTTGACAATGAGTTGTGTGTTGTCTGTTGTCTGCATAGTTGTAGCTGGTCATTCCGTAGTTTTGAATGATGAGGGGGCATGTAGATGTTGAAGAGGAGATGGGAGATACTGGAGCCTTGGTGTTTCAGGTAAAAGGCGGTAGGCAGGTTCTTTTAGTCGATTTGTGAGGAAGAATTTTAGCCAATTTATGCATGCCTTTCACCCATGACTTGTTATTCAGAGTGCTACATCTTGCTATTATTGCTTTTATCGCTTGTTCAAGGGTGGGTTTTGTGTAGTGTTTTCTGTTTAGTTATTATTGCATAAGGTGTGTGTTATTAAAATATATATATTTGTATAGAACCTCTGTGACTTTAATACCATTTCGAGTGTTTATTGCCGCCCTGGCTCTTGTTGCTCTGTGTTATGCTAAATGCCAATGTCAACTGCCGTACTTGCTTAACTGTTCTGCGACATGTCCAATTTGTCGGAGACCCAAATAGCCATATAGTCTTTTAGCCTAGTCTGTGACTTGCCAACTGCTAACTAAAACACCAAATGTTTACTGCTGATCTGGCTCTTTTGCTCTTTGTTCTACTAAATGCCCCATGTCAACTGCCATTTTTGCTCATCTGCTTTGTGACATGTTAACCGCCATTTAGTCGTTTAGCCATATCTAGCCCACGCAAAGAGTACACACACCCAATCACCTCCATATACCTTCCCACCAAAGTTATATCTTGGTGGCCTCACCTTACCTTACCCCCTGTCATGCATCTATAGGCGCGTTTTAAAAGCCATATCATATCATATCATGTCTTCACTCACTTAGACCATCCAAACTGAATCTAACACAACGCCTTACCACAAACCCACAATCAGTCACAATCTCCATGACACTCAAGCTCCCCAATTCTAGTTCTGTCTAACCTACTCGCTTCCTCCAATCAGCTCACCATCTACCCTCTAGCCCACCTAGGTTGTGGTGCACCTATCAGACATGGAGGGAGTTACCACCCAGAGCCTCTCCTTGCAGTGCTTGTCTAACATTAGCTGGCCCTGTCTGCTCATTCTTAGAAACTGCAGGCTGGCCATGCGAACAAGGCACAGTAGAGTCACTATCCCAACATTCATACTTTCAACCAATAGAAGGAACACACTCCTTAACCATAGAACACCTATAGAACACCTAACCTCGCCACGAGACAGCCAAATCGCACTCTACTAGTCCTAATACCAGATGTTCCCCAATACCAACCCTGAACCACTCTACCAGGATACCCAGTCCACTTGACACTCTAAAATCGCCCCACAGTCCTATGACAGACACTACAGGAGGCACCCTAGCACACAACAGTACCAGCGAAGAAAGTCAGGAGATCCTGGAGGACCTCATCAATGCAAGGTCTCTCCTTGCATATGCGTTAAACATCGCTGACATCATCACCACTGACAAACTTGACTTCATTGTGATGACTGAATCCTGGCCTCATGCTGCAGCAGGCCCCACCCTATTGTTAGCCATTCAGGAAAACTATACGATCTTTAGAACGGACAGACCCACAGCCAAAAGGGGCAGGGTAGCTATTATTGCCAAAAACACCCTTAATATCATAGAGCTACCAAACAACACTTTCCATTCAGGTGAATTACTCTCAATCAAAATGGTCCTATCTCATATGGCTACACTGAATATTCACCTAGTCTACCGACCTCGAGGCCAGTCACTCTCCTTCGAGGACGATGTAACTCAACTCCTTTCGTCTAACACCAAACCTAGCTCTCAAACCCTATTTCTGCGTAACTTTAACATAGGTTTTAATGACCCTAAGGACAACAATTCTCTAGCCCTTGCCAACACCATTTCAGTACTAGCTTTCAGGCACCAGATGAAGAACCCTACACATATCAAAGGTCGCACACTTGATTGGCTCACTGACCTTAACTGCAATATTGACATAACCTCTAACTTCTGTTGCCCCTGGTCGGCCATCACCTTATATCCTTCAAGATCACCAAGAACTCAGGGACTGACAATCACCCAGTAGTAGCAGCAGCTGCCCTATCCAGAAATAAACGAAACATCACAGCGAACAATATTCTACTTCCTACTTCACCCCATCATGGCACACCAAGACATAGGAATAAATTACCCTTCCGCAATGGTCGAACTATACAACCATACTATCCTTGCAGCCATTGACAAAGTAGCTCCTTTATCCATGAGAAAAGCTAAACCAGTAGCCCACATTAACTTGTCGTACACGCCTAACCTAAAGAAGAGAGAACTAGAGTGACCAGTACCAGCGCCAGAGGTCTGCAACAAAGATGCAAGTTGGTGCACTGACATTCAAAAAGCCTTCTCTCATAAAATAGCTCTCCTACAATCCAAAATTGAAATGAAAAAAAATCACCATTAAACCTGCCCCACCACCCTTACCGACCCACGTGATTTCCACTCACTCCGGCAATAAAACTGCCCCACAATTCAAATATACACCAAGTTTCTAACTCCGAAGTCCTAAAAATAATCAATAGCCCACAACCATCAGGATGTCAAGGTGAAGTGTGCCTAGCGGCGGTCATCAAAGACTGTGCACCAGATCTTACTCTTTTCATCACAAGTCTAATCAACACTTCCTTTGAAAATAGTTCTGTTCCAACTGTTCTCAGAAAAGCCTGGGTACTCCCCTAACTAAAAAGAAAACCTTCATTGACCCCAAAATTCTGACAAACTATCGAGCTATCACAACATTGCCTTTCCTACTCAAAATACTAGATCGAGTAGCATACCTCCAAATTCAAAACTACTTGGAAGACAACAACTTCCTTGGCCTTCAACTACCAGGCTTCTGCCCAAGACATGGGAAGGAAACAGCTTTACTGGACCTGAAAATTCAAATGGATGCGCTCAAAGACAAAGGTAAACCAGCCCTGCTCCTCCTACTTGACCTTTCCGCAGCGTTTGACCTAATGAATCATAAAACTCTCTGTAAGCATCTATCGTCAGCAGCCCACTTCTCACCAAAAGCCATTCAGTGGATCCAATCCTTGCTTACAGACAGAACGATGAGATTATTCTCACCTAGTGCAGCAGCTCAGCCAATTCTGGTCACCTGCAGCGTACTGTAATGTTCCTGTGTCTCCCCCACACTCTACAATATTTTTACAAAACCCTTATTTGACCAACTTGATGGCTGGGGTTTTACCTACACTAACTATTCTGATGACACCCAAATCCTCATTCCTATCTCTGGCTCTCATGAGATCGATTCAGCCTCACTTAGCGCTATCTTTCAAACTAGCCAAACCTGTATGACCCACCACGGTTTATGTTTAAACGTTGAAAAGACTGAACTTCTCCTCCTAGGATCACAATCCCGCCTAAACAAACTTGAGGACACTTTTAAAGCCTTCAATACAGATGGCAACATCAGAAAGGTCTCTAAGGTAGTAAAAACTTTAGGTTTTTACCTTGGCTCATCCCTTAACTTAACCAAACAAGTTAATGCAACAGCGTCAGCAGCAGCATACAATTCTAAGCGTATCAATGCTTGCAGACACGTTCTATCGCCTGACAGTTGCATTACCCAAGCCAGAGCACTCATTTTATCCAGACTGGACTATTGCAATGCCCCACAAGCTGGCACTAAGAACCACAATATTAAAAAAAACTACAGGTGATACAGAATAACTAATAGTATATATAGCGAAAAAGGAGTGTAAACACCGTACAATATACCCACAGAGATGACAAACACTAGGAATCAAATATTCCCAAATATACTTATTCATACATAAATTTATTTAATTATAACACTCTTAAAATGATCACATTACATAAAATTCATAGTTGAACACACAATATATAAAAAACATCAAGAGACTGTACTTTACAACACACATGAAAATCCCAAAAATGGGTTGATTCTGTTGATTTTAAATTGACTCCGTGTGAAACTCCACACTGGAGTGATTTCTCTTTTGACTCGGTTTTATTGGTACTTGCTCAGTAACCCAACCCAATTGACTCCGTGTGAAACTCCACACTGGAGTGATGTTCTCTTTTGACTCGGTTTTATTGGTACTTGCTCAGTAACCCAACCCTACTTGTACAAGTTTCTGTCCTGAAAACACAGATTAATGTGGGACATTCATCAGGGGTAAAGTGATATGTGTTTTTTCCAAAAGGTGATGGTGTTTCCTCCTATCACTTTCTTGCAGCCATAAGATTTCTAAAATTATCTCCCTGTGGAATAAAAACAAATTCTATTACTAAATTTGTACGACTGTTTCGTGTCTTATAATTTAGACTACAAAACTCAGCACCCTGATCCAAAAAAAGGGTGTTTAGGATATGTATATATTTACATACCTTATAAATTGTGGTAATAACTTCCACGACAACGCCAAATCTTTGGTATTGATAAAAGCGGCTTCCAATTAGTTTAAAGAAGGTCGCTCCAAAACTTCCTCTCAAGTTCTACAAAAAACACATAGGGAAAAAAACTTTTTTCTAGGAAAAGATTTTTCAGGGGTAGGTTTCAGAATGGTAAAGGAACTTTACATGATCCTATATTTCTTTATGAAATACTCAAATCTTACTTACTGATCCTATTACATAGATCGGTGCTCGGGATAAGAATTGGCCTCCATCTTGAAGGATGGTGAATCAATGGACGGAAAAGAAGGGACTTCCTGTAGAATTTAAAAACACAGGAAAAACGCTTACTTCTGAAATTTTTATTTCAAAGTTTAGATTTCAAAAAATATTAATTTCAAAGTTTAGATTTCAAAAAAAAGGGGGGGGGAAGTTTTCTACATTTCCCAATATATATACTTTATGTAATAGGAAAAAAGATTTCAAACTACACCCGAGGTTCTAAAGGTAAAGATAAATAGTCTGCCTGCTGTTTATTTTCTAATGGCAGTTTCTCATCACATCAAGGAGTATCCACTCCCTCTTACCTTAAAATGGAAAAAGGATGAACGAGAAAAATTCAGGCCGCAGAACAGGTTCCTGGTACGTCTGTGCCGTTTTCGAAAGGAAAACGGGACCGCCTTTTAAATCCCTTAATTCAATGCGGGTGTGTTTCACGTGACGCGATGACGTTATGCGCAAAATGACACGCGCGATGACGTCATCACGCGACGCGCAATAGCGTCATCACGTTCCGCGCGACGCCAAAACTGGCGTACGCCCAATTGGTTGGGGCAAAGAACCAAAGATAACTAGGGAACACACGAAGTGAAGTACTACCTCGTTTCCCTAGGTCTACTGGGAAATGTAGAGTGAAGGAGCCTGGTCATGGCAAACTAAAAAAGGACCAGAGACTGGACACAACCAGATTCATAGTGGCCAAATAGTAAAAAAGAAGTACAGGAGAAAAGTACAGGAAAAAAGGACCTCGTGGCGCGATGTCGTCACGCGTAACATGACACGCCTGATACCGTCATTACGCAAGGTGCAAAAGCGTCATAACGCTCCGTACGACGCCATATTGGCGTGCGCCCAAAATGTTAGGGCAAAACACCAAAGATAAATGGAAAAACAAACAGACTAAAGTACTACCTCATTTCCCTGGGTCTACTGGGAAATAAGGAGGGAAGGAGCCTAGTCGTGGAAAGGTAAAAAGGAAAAAAGAAGAAGACCAGAGACTGGACACAATCTACTTCATAATGGCCAAATAGTACAGGTAAAAAAATACCATTGCAAAGTTTTGTGAAACCGAACCAAAACCTGTTTAGAAAAAATACATATTTATTTGGGAAATTTCTAGAAGGTCGCTATTGACTCAGGCCCACAACAGGAGGGGGGATTGGACAACAAAATTAGTCAACCAAGGGCTAAATATGTCAAATATAGATGTAAATGAACAACCCTACAGATATAGGAACATAGTCACCTCATGATTTTAACAAAAAACTATGTAACAAGAATTACTGCAGAAAAAAGGAGAAACATTAAGCATTATGCCACTCTATATTTTCGTTCAAGCCCCAAATATGACTTTTTGTTTGGAAAATTAGTTTTTGTTCCAGGTTCAAAAGTTTCCTATTGATCAAATTTTGTGTTTTACCTTTCATATGTTTTAAAATTGTCCAATTAAAGTCTGTACATTTATGATTTTTTTCTAAAAAGTGCTTCACGAGTGGTGCTTGTTCTACCTTGTTCCTGATACAACTTTTATGCTCAGTCATTCTTATTTTACACTTGCGACTGGTTTTTCCAATATAAATGCATTGACACGGGCATTTGATGACAAATATAACATTCTCTGTATTACAATTAGTATGTTCAGTAATGTTCCATTCTTTTTTAAGGCCTAAGTCCACCTTAACAGTTTTTTTGGTCTGTGTACACATGATACATTTACCACATGGGTGGTGTCCTACTACTGGAGGTAAGTTCCACAATCTTTTCTGCTGAGACCCTTTATTTTCATTATTGCCAATATCATTCCTCATCACCAGATTACGTATGGTGGTACTTTTCTTGAATGCTACTAGCGGTTTCATATTCTCCTTTGGCATCACCTTTTTCCAGTTTTTATTGATGATGCCTTTGATTTTATAGGATAAATTGCTAAAAGTGTTCACAAACACTAAAGGGCTCTCCTTGCGAGTCCTGTTCTGGTGTAGTTGGTGATCAAGTAGGGCTTCTCTGTTATTGTTAAATGCCCTCTTCGCAGCGTCTTTGACCAAACGTTTTGGGTATCCTCGAGCTGTGAGTTTTGTAATCAATTTATTGGCACCTTCCTCGTATGACTCTCTAGTACTGCTGTTTTTCTTAATACGAAGAAATTGACCAAAAGGCAAATTATTTTTCACATGTTGGGCATGATGACTAGTGAAATGAAGGAGAGCATTTCTATCTGTCTCTTTATTGTAAGGTTTAACCAAAAGGGTGCCTTGGTGATGGTATATAGAGATGTCTAAAAAATTCACCATATCATTACTCATATTCATTGTAAATTTAAGGTACCTATTTTGTTCATTCAGCCATATGTTGAATTGATTGGCCTCTTCTGTTTTACCCTTCCAAATAACAAAAATGTCGTCTATATACCGTAGCCAACATATTATGTTGTCTTGAAAAGGGTTGAGACTACGATATATGATTGTTTCCTCAAACATGTTAACGTATAAATTTGCTAGATTGGGTGCCATGGCAGCCCCCATGGCAGTCCCTTCAATTTGTACATAAAACTGGCCCATGAATTGAAAAAAATTGTTTGTCAAAGCCATCTCCGTACACCATTTTATAAAAGAATTGGAGACAGGGTGATCATCTTCTCTTTTGAGGAGGGTTTCTTCTACAACTTCGAGGGTAGCTCGTTGAGGTATGTTGGTATATAGAGCTTGTATATCCAGACATAGTAATAGATTAATATCTGGGTTGAAATGACTGCCCTCAATTCTAGTTATGGCATCGGTAGTGTCTTTCACGTAACTTTTCATGCTGGATACAAACGGGCGAAGATAGTAATCCACATACTTGGATATAGCGACCTTCTAGAAATTTCCCAAATAAATATGTATTTTTTCTAAACAGGTTTTGGTTCGGTTTCACAAAACTTTGCAATGGTATTTTTTTACCTGTACTATTTGGCCATTATGAAGTAGATTGTGTCCAGTCTCTGGTCTTCTTCTTTTTTCCTTTTTACCTTTCCACGACTAGGCTCCTTCCCTCCTTATTTCCCAGTAGACCCAGGGAAATGAGGTAGTACTTTAGTCTGTTTGTTTTTCCATTTATCTTTGGTGTTTTGCCCTAACATTTTGGGCGCACGCCAATATGGCGTCGTACGGAGCGTTATGACGCTTTTGCACCTTGCGTAATGACGGTATCACGCGTGTCATGTTACGCGTGACGACATCGCGCCACGAGGTCCTTTTTTCCTGTACTTTTCTCCTGTACTTCTTTTTTACTATTTGGCCACTATGAATCTGGTTGTGTCCAGTCTCTGGTCCTTTTTTAGTTTGCCATGACCAGGCTCCTTCACTCTCCATTTCCCAGTAGACCTAGGGAAACGAGGTAGTACTTCACTTCGTGTGTTCCCTAGTTATCTTTGGTTCTTTGCCCCAACCAATTGGGCGTACGCCAGTTTTGGCGTCGCGCGGAACGTGATGACGCTATTGCGCGTCGCGTGATGACGTCATCGCGCGTGTCATTTTGCGCATAACGTCATCGCGTCACGTGAAACACACCCGCATTGAATTAAGGGATTTAAAAGGCGGTCCCGTTTTCCTTTCGAAAACGGCACAGACGTACCAGGAACCTGTTCTGCGGCCTGAATTTTTCTCGCTCATCCTTTTTCCATTTTAAGGTAAGAGGGAGTGGATACTCCTTGATGTGATGAGAAACTGCCATTAGAAAATAAACAGCAGGCAGACCATTTATCTTTACCTTTAGAACCTCGGGTGTAGTTTGAAATCTTTTTTCCTATTACATAAAGTATATATATTGGGAAATGTAGAAAACTTCCCCCGCCCCCTTTTTTTTTAAATCTAAACTTTGAAATTAATATTTTTTGAAATCTAAACTTTGAAATAAAAATTTCAGAAGTAAGCGTTTTTCCTGTGTTTTTAAATTCTACAGGAAGTCCCTTCTTTTCCGTCCATTGATTCACCATCCTTCAAGATGGAGGCCAATTCTTATCCCGAGCACCGATCTATGTAATAGGATCGGTAAGTAAGATTTGAGTATTTCATAAAGAAATATAGGATCATGTAAAGTTCCTTTACCATTCTGAAACCTACCCCTGAAAAATCTTTTCCTAGAAAAAAGTTTTTTTCCCTATGTGTTTTTTGTAGAACTTGAGAGGAAGTTTTGGAGCGACCTTCTTTAAACTAATTGGAAGCCGCTTTTATCAATACCAAAGATTTGGCGTTGTCGTGGAAGTTATTACCACAATTTATAAGATATGTAAATATATATATATCCTAAACACCCTTTTTTTGGATCAGGGTGCTGAGTTTTGTAGTCTAAATTATAAGACACGAAACAGTCGTACACATTTAGTAATAGAATTTGTTTTTATTCCACAGGGAGTTAATTTTAGAAATCTTATGGCTGCAAGAAAGTGATAGGAGGAAACACCATCACCTTTTGGAAAAAACACATATCACTTTACCCCTGATGAATGTCCCACATTAATCTGTGTTTTCAGGACAGAAACTTGTACAAGTAGGGTTGGGTTACTGAGCAAGTACCAATAAAACCGAGTCAAAAGAGAATATCACTCCAGTGTGGAGTTTCACACGGAGTCAATTGGGTTGGGTTACTGAGCAAGTACCAATAAAACCGAGTCAAAAGAGAAATCACTCCAGTGTGGAGTTTCACACGGAGTCAATTTAAAATCAACAGAATCAACCCATTTTTGGGATTTTCATGTGTGTTGTAAAGTACAGTCTCTTGATGTTTTTTATATATTGTGTGTTCAACTATGCATTTTATGTAATGTGATCATTTTAAGAGTGTTATAATTAAATAAATGTATGTATGAATAAGTATATTTGGGAATATTTGATTCCTAGTGTTTGTCATCTCTGTGGGTATATTGTACGGTGTTTACACTCCTTTTTTGCTATATATACTATTAGTCTTATCCATGTGGTAAGGAGTGTATTTTGATCCATTAGAGCATGGTTTTTGCCGTCTGAGAAAAACGATACAGAATAACTCCCTTAAAGCAGCTTTAAACATTCCCAAAAACACTCACATTTCCACGATGAGAAGGAATTCCCATTGGTTACCTGTTAAGAGCACATCCTCTTCAAAACACTCATTCTGACGCACAAATGCCTACATAAGTCAACCCCCACCTACCTTGCAGACAACATTACTAGATCCCAACCTAACAGGCACACACACTCAGCACACCTACACCTCCTATCCACACCAAGATACAAACTGCAGAAAGCTGGTGGCAGCAGATTCCCAGTAGTAGCTACTAGACACTCTACCAGCCAAACTAAGGTCAGAGGACACATTCAGGACCTTCCGTAAACTACGGAACTTAGCATTAAATTCTTAGCAACACAAATACCTCTCCTACTCAAGATGACGCTATAGCCCAGCACGCTTCAGACTGTCTGTCATGTTTATGTGTAACTATGTAACCTTTGCTGCTTGACTGTCTACTATTGTAAGAACAGCACCTAGATACGTCCGGGTTAGGTCTGCTATACAAATTGCAACATAAATAAACAAATAAATACATAAATAAATTAATAAACCTTGACTGGACATTCCTTTTGGACTATTATACTTTGTTATTTGGGTTGTAACTGAATCACATTCACACCCATAAAATTATAGCATTCCCTCTACCCACATTACCACAAAAGGCGAATAAGGACTATCTTCTAACTATGCCTGTTTGAACTTGAAGATTTAGGTCACGCTTGTTTTGTAGCAGTTTGAGGGCAGAGTAGGTGCTTCAGCCACTGTTCACCCATGTACTATTGTGGGGCAGGATTCATTTTGTCACAGTCCCCACCAGCATGTGTGAATTGCAGACTCCCTACGGTGCACCCTTAGGTAGAACTAGTGCCCCGGTTTGAGCGAGTAGTAGAGTCCATCAGGAGGTTCTACTTTCTTTATCTGTGAATACAGAAGTATGGTTGCCTTTACACAGGACTTACAGTAGTTCAAAACAGCTTAATCTTCAGGCTGCCTTCAGGTGGAGGAGGGAATGTAGCCAAGAACATTGGGAACCCTTTTAGAATCACTTTGGAAGACAGACATTGCTTTGGATTTGGGTTATTAAGGGTATTAAGGGAATGAAGTGGGACTAAATGTAGGACCTCAAACCATATGAGACCAGCCTCTTGGCAAATGGACATATTGTGCCACAGATATATGCTCTCCAACTTGTCTAGCTTGTACATTAGGGTCACCCCCTGTCTGATGGAGACCCTGGAAACATCCATTCAGTAGACCAAAAATAGAGTCTGGTCCTACTATATGCCTTATTATATGCCATCTCCTGGGATGTCTGTGGGTTCCAGAGAGGTGTCATCAACCACAGGAGCTTGGGATGGCTAGTGTCACCTGCAAATACAATGGGGTTTGGTGTTGGTTGCGGAACAATCAGCACGTGTACCAAGTAGTCATGATGTGGTGGTCTACATTTTAGGTAATGAACATATGGCAACATTGTTATTTCCATCATTGTCTCTGTTTTGCTCTTGACTCATTAAATTAGAGGTGAAATGCTTAATGTTGCTAGGGAATCACCCTTTTCCAAAATCAGAGATCCTCCCCATAGATAGCTGACATACCCTGTAACTGGATTGCCTATGACATGAAATCTGTGGATTTTCAGTACTGGGCACTCATGCATGTCCTCTGATATGCTTTCTGATTATATTGGGCACTTTGTTATTGTAAATGTGTGCTTCAGAAATTGTATTAATGGAGTGCATCCTTCATGCCATAGCTGCCCGTCAGGGTTGCACAGTCATCCTTTAGAGGGGAACTGTGCTTTGTAATGTCTACACATGCTTTCCCTATGCATTGTGACACCTGTAATTCAATATTTGTACTTTGGGATTATGCTTTTCTGACATGCCCTGACATTGTCATGCGCCACCTATTACTTTGTATGGGCTGTGTCAGAGTGCAAGCCCTTCATGTTCAGAGCTGTGGAAGGGCAGGCATTGCATTGCTATTACGTAGGGAACCCCCCCCAGAATAGTTCCTACACCTCTCAATTGTATACCCTGCATGCATGACTTGTTTGTGTATGTTTGTTCTTATCCAGGATCCAGGTTCATTGCCCACTGTTGATCACCATACATTTCAGCAGTGTAATGTTGCACAAGACTATGGTATCATGCTTCAACCCTGGGAAAAAACACAGCAGTGGCTCAAAGTGAGTTCTGCATCGCACGTCACTTGCACATTTTGGGAATGCTGAGGTTTCCTGTTCTGGTACACCTCTTCCAATGTCTGGGTTCCACTAATGAATACACTCCATACCATCTTCTGGCAGAAAAAGATCCCAAGGTTCTAACGCCTATTCTCATAGTCCTCTGGCAGAATAAAATTCTGGGGTTCTACAGCCTATTTCCATCATTAATTCCGCCACTGATCATTCCTGCAGCGAAATCAGCACTGGGATCTTACTTCACATTTTCCCAAACAATTTGGCAGAGTGGTCAAGTTGCAGTTATTCCATCGCTGCACTTTTTCCACTTACTGCCAAACTTGGAATGTGTGAGGATCATTCACTTTTGTATTTTTACGGGTGCATTGGGGATTGATACTTTTACAGAACCAAGTAACATATTTGTGAATGGTACACAAATGAATATGAGGGGTGATGTTTATGTTCACGTTGTATCTTTCCTTGTGTTTGCCTTCAGATTGCAAACAAGGATGGAGGCAATAACACCTGATAGAACAACCCAGCTTAGCCATTGCTTCCACCTACTAGCTTGAGATAGAAGGCCTACATTAAAATAATTTTTACCTGGGATTAGTGCCCGGCGGGGGGGAGGGTGGGGTCCAGCTTCCCAGCCAATGAGGAAGTTCCGAATGTGGGATATTACCAGATGGTAATCCTGCCTCTCTGAGCCTCCCTAAGCCTCCTCAGGGCTGGAGGCTGCTCTCTTCCCCACCAGGTAACAAGGTAAGTGCCTCCCTTTCCCCACCCCATTCACAGATTTCCCTCCCCCCTCTTACCTTCTTTTGGATCTTTTTCTGGAGTGGACACACTGGAAACACTTCTGTCCCCAGGGCGTCCGCTCCTGATCTGCGACATGCCGCCATGGAAAGCAAGAAGAAACTATGTGTAGTCCCTTCTCTCCTTTCCATGGTGGCAATTTTCTTTTCTTTACTTGTTTTCCTATTTTTTGATGGCTGCCATGGAAAGGGAGAAGGGACTACGTTTAGTCCCTTCTCCATTTTCATACAGGCAATTGTGTTTACTTTCCTTTTACCATTTGCAATGGCTGCAATCGAAAGGGAGAATGGACTTTGTTATCCCTTCCTTTGCAGCCATTTTCTTTTTTCTATCTTCAGTTTGCAAAATGCCAGAGCGTCTTTATGGGCCAGGGTACTAATAGCAATAAGCCCTTCATGGGGTGGTGGAGAGGAAGCATTATATGTGTAACCATGTGTAACCATGTGGAGAGGAAGCATTATATGTTTAACCATGTGTAACCATGTGTTGTGTCAGTAATAGGCCTTTAGGTTTGCCTTAGGTTCAGACGTATGAGTCAATAACATGGGAAAGTTATACAGATCCTTATAACATTCTAGAACATACTGCTAATATTAGGCTGGCTATGTCCCTCATTCAATTCAGGAAATAAATGAAATACCTGCTCTTCAAGGAATACCTCACTGACAAGTACGAACCATCAACTGACAAGACAATACCAGCCTGGAAGTGTTCAGAAAGTGTAACTGCAGTTGGCAGTCCACGAATAGCAGGGAGTTGGGGAGTGGAAGCCTGAGCTGAAGCAGAGGAAACTCACCAACAGGTATTTTATTGACACTTCAGTGTTTCTGGAGATTTCAGTGACATTAATTGAGTTTTAGTTATAGTTATAAGTGGATTTGATGCATGGCCTCTTATGATGGAATTGAGTGACTTTTAAATTGCTGCAGTGCTACTGTTTTTTATAGATCTTACCTAAATTGGGAACCTTGATATTTTTTAATCCAGTCAAACTCTACTAATGAGGCAATCTGGGGGGAAACTGGCATAATCACAGATACAACTTTCTTTGGATTATAGTAATTGGTGTGAGATTGAACAATGATGAGTGGGGGTGCAGTGGCCTTTTGGGAGCTGCAGTGGGTTGGGATTGAACTGCGGAATACCTACAACTCCTCCGTTGGTGGGAAAGCAATACACTGGTGCTTAAGAGAGCTGTATTAAATAGTACAGCTCGCAAAGACGCAATGTATAACTTAAGGAAAAGAGACACTGCAAGCAAACCCCACCCGGATATACCTACAGCCCCTTTGATTTTCACGAATAGACGAGACAGTCTCAGTCTGGCAACGGCCGGGCCTCTGATCCCGTCCCCAGTGGAGTAAGTTGTGAAAGTTATAGAGGGGATCAAAAAGTGGAAAATGGGGGGAATGAATGATCATTTCACCACGATCACCAGACCTTATATCACGTAGGTATCAGCCTCCCCTGGGGATAATTTGGGCACCTTGCCGCAGACTATGGAAAATCAGATAGTTGGATGTAGGAAGATTGAAAAGGCCCCATCCCAACAACTCTGAACCCCTCTCTTCTAATTACTCCACCTATGTTCTCAGAGGATGAACACGTATGGTTGTTGGTCTCTGAATATATTCAGAGTGGACAAGGAAGTGGGGCTGGAGTCTCCCGTGCCCTAGCGCAGTCATTTAATGGCTTCCTTCATGGGCATACTTGCTCATTTCGTCCTTAGAAAAAGTATGTGAGAATATATGTGGGGAATTTAGAGAAGAATCTGCCTATTTGAGCAACATTTCCCTGCGCTTGATCACTTTAGAAAAAGCAGCAAAGATAACCTTAAAGGTAGACCAGGAAAGAAGGGACTTGGACATTGTAAAAGGGGCAAGTCTGAAGAAGTGGCGCCTCCTTTAGGAGAGGATGTGAAGGCCTTGGAAAGTAGTTTAACGTGTAAGGAGCAGTGCAGAACAATGACTTAATCAAATAAACTGGATAGGAAATTGGTGAGACCTGGGTCCAAATCAACAAAAAGGCAGAACAAAAATTGTAAGAAGAAGAACGAAAAAGATATGGCCAAATCGTCAAGGAAGTCCTTATAGAAGGTTGTTTCTTTGATAGGAAAACCTTGAATTTAGAGGAAAATTATAATTTAACATTATGCAATCCTATATGGAATAGGACATTAATGTCGGATGAAAATGTCTCAATCGTATTATTGGGCTTAGAGGAGGATGGCTGAAAACAAGGAAATCAAAGCTTTGAACCCTTGCGTGTAGGTTTGTCTTTGGCAATGAAACATAAGGGTCTCAAGCAGGGAGGGAAGGAAACATCAGTGTTCAAAAGAATAAAGATAGTTGAACCAGCTCTCCTCCTCACATTAAACCTCATGGAGTAAAGCTGTTCTAGGCAGGATGACACACTCTGGCTCGGTTTCTAACACTCTAAGCATTTCCAAACCGTGCATTGAGGCCCACCTGGCCTTCCACATTAAACTCTCTTCCTTGAGTTTCAAAATTGTATTCCAATGTAAAGTTTACAAAAGTCCCCCTCTGCTGGGCTCAGACCTGATAGCACTCAGTTCACAAAGATCCCTCTCTGTCGGTCTCAGACCTCTCATTTCACAGTTCAACACAAACCTGCAAGGTGGCTTCCTTCCCAAGCTTCTTGTTCTTCAGGCCTCCCTCAATCGTACTCGGACCCCTTTCGGATGTCGAAGACCTTCGAATGTGCGTGGTTCCTTTTACAGACCACTGCAGGACCACTTCAACTCAAAGTTCACATTTATTTTAGCTTATTTCACTTTTGCAGTTCACTCATTTTTTAGCTTCATACAATGTACCTTTCACAGAGACTTTCGAATGGGCTACTTGCATTCACCGGATCATTCCATTATTTAGTATAGCTGATCTTACAACTGCTTTTAACTTCAAAGTTCATTCACAGGTCGGCCTTTCTTCGTGTCTCATCCACATGTGTGCAACCTCCACTTGTGATATAATGTTGCCATTTAATTCACTTTAAGACACACCAGTCTCTAGGGTAGCTTGCCAACTCACCAACAGTGTGTGTTTCTTTCTTGCTTTGCTATTTCCAATTCCCAAGTCAAGGCTATTACCAAAGGCTCGGCCTTGCCTCCCCAACACTGCCGTTCACCCGGCAGGGTCGCTTGCATCCTTGAAACACAATGCGATCTTCACTTGTGCAATCTGGCCTTCTCCACGTGTCTTTCATGATCTGTTGCATGCAACAACCTCCAATAGGGAGCCCTTGGAGTTTTCAGCCCACTGCTCTCATCCCTTGGTCCGTTGCTCTGCTCCAGTAGGTGTGTCTTTGTCTGGAAGTTCTGCTCGTACTTGTGTTCCGTCTTGCTTAGAGTGTGTCTTTAGGTGTTGCCTTTTATTTGTGTGAGGATAGCTAACTGGTATTAGGTGTATGCACTTAGTGTAAAGTGCCTGCCTTTGCCTGACCTGATTAATGGGACAGGTCCAGTACGATGTGTTTACTCTCAGTCACCCTCTTCAGCCCAGTGTTTGTGTAAAAAGGGGGGACTTTGGAAAACGGTACAAAATAGGATGTGTTTGATTAACAGAAAAGGGGGAATACTGCACCTCACCATCGGCTATCTCACCCCCACTCCCTGCAGACCCCTCACCCAGGTGATCCTCCCCCACTGGCCCATCTCAGGATCTGGATCCAAAAGTGATGGCCATGCCCTGGCCACATGAGAGAGAGATCCCTGGGGACTAGCGGGTGAGGTGAGACACCCTCTGGTTTCTCACCCCCCCCCCAGTGCCTGGCCCATTTTAGTGCTTTGCTTCTGTATATGACCCAGATTCTTCCAATTAATCAAATGTGGTTGCCCGCGGTATTACCTAGCCATTACTGGATATGCTGTGCATCTTCCATTTTTTATTTTCCCCTAAGAACAGGCCATGATAGCCGATTTGCTTGTGTTTATATTTAAATCCAAGTTTGTCATAACATCATTATAGACATTGATGACTTTTTGAAGTGCCTTCGGTGTGCAGACTATAATAACAATATCATCTGCGTGTGCCAAAAGCAGGAACGCTTTCTTCCCAACCCTGGGAAAATCTACATCTGAGTCGACAAGTTCCTTATAAAGACCATTAATGTACAGGGTGAATAGAAGTTGGGCCAGAACACATCCCTGTCGAACTCCCGTCACAACATCAAAATAACTGGTACATTGACCCTATTCGCCAAAGCGTACACATACCTTAGTGCCCTCGTGGACTCAAGCACCCACCATAATTTGACTCTGTTAACCTTGTCAAAGGCTATGCTTAAGTCCATGAAGGCCAAGCAAATTGGCTCACCCTTAACACAAACTGATGTTGTTATATCATTGTGTACATTTTGAGATTATTGACAGTAAGACAAGGGACCATAGTATGTTGATGGCTGTATTTAGGGGTAACCCAGAGTTTAATCCTAGGAAGGGTATGAGCAACCTGGAAGTAAATGCCAGTCTTAATCACCCAATAATTGCAGGATGGGAATATACATACATGTTGTCTGTTTATAGCGCACAAGGTTGCACAATGCCCTTATGAATCCAAGATGAGCGAATACTCTGTTAGGGATATACATTCTGCCATTCAGGTGGCTATTGCTTCTTTAAATAAAGGTTGTGCTCCCAACATTTTGGGGGTGCCTCATACCCATAGATTTGATTCTTATGTTCATGGACTTAAAGGTGCAGGTCAGAAGGGGATGCTTGATCTAAAAAGCTCACATTTTAAGGAGGAGGAAATAATTCTGTGTATTAAGAAAGTTAAACAAAAATTGAAGAATTGTATGATAGCCGACCGACATCAGCTACACAACATGATGGTGAGGTAATGTTGGCCATAATAAATGGGAGAAAAGAGGCTAATTTCTGGTCTCTGACCAATGCAGTGGAGTTGAATTAGTTGGGGTGCAATTAAATCCCATATCTGAGGAGGTGTGGGCAAAGAATTGTTGGAAGCTATATGTGAAACAGGAGTAGGAGGGTGCTGGATGGCAAACTCTGACCTCTGACAAATGGTCCCTTTAATTTAAGATATTGAAAGGAAGATTGCCAAAGCTGGAACCTCTCGGGCGGTGGGGGGCACATATCCTTTCAAATAAAATCTTCAAACATGCCCCGGGGTTTGGACCAACATAATGATGATTTTATTTAAATATATCATTGGAGCATGGCTACTCCAGCCTCATGGAAAACAGCATTTGTAATTCCCATTCACAAAAAAGGTGAGAAAAGATCACCTTGTAACTGTCAACCTACCACCTGTTTGTGCCCTCCCCATTTTTCTCATGCAAGGGAATAAAACTGACACACCCCTGACGGGGAATGAGGCAAAGAGAGCAGGCTGCGAGAGTTCAAGGCAAGGTTTATATAAGTGAATTGCATTCAAAGATCTCTGTTGCCTCTGAGAGCGCTCTGACCAAAATGAATGTTAAAATACATTTTATAAGGCAATTGGCACAACTAACATAAGATACTACGTTGGTCCCGGATTGAACAGTCCATATGGTGCCCAACGTGTGGGTGGCATCTCTTCCTCCAGGTTGGCTGTTGGTTGACGGGAGGGTGGACGTCAGGCATCTGTGCTCCAAATGGGTGAAGGTCAGGTCGCTGTGAAGCAGGGTGGTCACTATCTAAGCTAACATAATATATTTTCAAAATACATGCACTAAATAATAATCATTTGTAGTGTTTGAATAATTCATCATGTCTCTATAAAAGTCACACATATATCTATACTATCAATTACATTGGATTATAAAGGCTTTAGGTTAAGGGTGTTGACCACCATAATAACACTGGTTGAAGTTAGGGTCTGCGTTCATAAGAATCTCTGGTATGTGACATTTGTTAGTGGTAGACAACGATATGCTGCAGCAGGGGTCTAATGTTAGTTGGGGATCTGTTGGGTGGTCATCATGGTTTGGTCAGTGAGCTGACACATGAAAGGAATACCTTGCAGGGGCACGGGGTCCCACTGGCAGTAAGTTTCCACTGGCGAGGGCGTGGGGGCAAGGACACGTTTGTGGAGATGGACGAGCTATGTGCTTAGCTCATGCTGGTTCACATGCAGGACAGTGATTTCAGAGGAAGAGTGATGTGTTACATTTATTATTTGTTGCAAGCACCTCCGGCTTCAGCGTGAGAATGGAGCCATAGAGCTTTCCAGTCTGAGTGGGAACGATGGTTGGGGCCATGTGCCCTGTGCTACTGGTCGTTGCGATAAAGGGAAGAGAAGCGTTTTTGTACTATCGCAGTGAGGTCTAGTCACCAAGATGGAGCCGAAAGGGGTACAAAAATGGATGCCCTGTGTCCTGCACAGTGGTCCCATCTACGCGAATGTTAAACAAAATCGACATCGCATAAGGTCGAGAGGCAAACCCATCACTGGAGGCACTCGGTCCGAGTTTTGTACTGAGAGTAAAGGACGCAAGGGGCCTGATGGCCCCTCGCTCCCACACATTCCCCCCTTTTGTTACATCTAAAGTAACGAATTATGACACTTTATTTCTTTCATTCTCCCTTTGGTAGTACTCAGCTTCAGCAACTGCTTCTTCCCAGGCTGGGGTACCCTTTATTGGCATCCATGCTCTGCATACACTTCTCAAGATATTCCCTCTTCTTGGATATTCATCTGGAGTGCATGTTAAGTATATCCCACCATCCCTGGCCAGGTCTACCCATACCTCGTTATACCATTGCAATTCTGTTGGTTCCTTGATTGTGGTGTGGTATAAATTATCAACCCTGTCCCCATATTGCCTGTAGATGGCAGTCATCCTGTACTTTGGAGTGTTATGTTCCCCTGTTTGTATTTGTGCATCTATCATAGTTGCTACCGTTGTCGGTCGGCCCATTGTTACCATCATCATAGTTGAAGTAGGCATACTTTTTGCACAACACCGGAGTCTTAATTGGCACACGCAGAAGAATAGTAACACAAAGACGATGATAGGAACAAGTATTTTCATCATCACATTTACCCATGATGGTATCCAGCTGAACAAGTTGTCAAACCATGTGCTTTCTTCTGCTCCGCCCTCGGTTCTCATCCTCTCTCCTAAGTTGTGAACTGCTGTTATCACATGTGAGAGTGTCCGTTATCTGAATCTTCAGATGGCACATGTGTAACACCCCGTCCCCTGATTTTTCGGCAAACACCACCGTCCATCGCCGTGATGAGATCTAGAACATATCGGTTTTGCATTGTCATTAGACGCAAGGCACAGAGCTCTATTTTTATGACGTTGAATACTTCTTCAGTGCCAATGGCCAGTTGGATTAGATCACAGCGCACTATTTGTAACCATTTGGCATTTGCTCGTGCTTGGAGCCCTGGTGCTAGGAGCAAGGTGAAAAATGTCTCTGCGGATGAGAAGAGCTTGCATTTTTGTGGGATCTCAGCAAGGAGTTTTGATGATTCAGACGAAATATAGTTGGATGATCTTTTGCTTCGTGATAATTTTGTTTTCAACTCGTTTTCTGACAACAGTTCATAAGCTGGAAGCTCTGTGTTGACTTGTTGGGGCGCTGTCGATGGGTCAGCCAATTGCCCTGCTGCCGATCTGCCAGCCGATTCTCCTGCCGCTCCTTGGATATGGCTTTCTGGTATTACCATCATAGCTGTATGGAGGGTGGCTAAGGCACAAGTACCTTCCCAGGATGCAGGTAGATACAGGTAGGCTTGGTTGCCACAAATCCAGTACATGTCCATGAGGGCTGCGGTGCCTTTCTTCATGTCAGGTATTATTACTGTCTTGTTGCATCTCCTTGCTTCCCCCATGTTCACTTTCCCTTCCCCATGGAAGCATAGGTTGTGCAGTATTTCTTGTTGTATTTTTATAGGCTTTTCCAGTGCTGTGATCCATGTTAGCTTAGTGACGTGCTGTGACCAGAGAGGGGTCACACTTCCTTTATCCATTGGAACGCGTCCTCAGAGTGATTCTGCTTTGCATTCGATAGTTTCATCGTGTCATTTGTTTTCTGCATAACTCGTCCCTTTTATGACAATAAATGGTTCTCTGAGGCAGATTACTCCTTGACGCCGGCTCGTGCATGTTCTCTCACTTTCCAGCCTTTGTAGGCTGACGGTGTGTGCCTGGAAGGTGCTTTTTATCCTACATAGAACTAAGTGAATCAAACATTGAGCCTCCGACAAGGGCACTTTCTGTGGTACCAACATTTTGGGTGTCCCTGATGCATGTGGTATGAGTGAACAGATATAGCAGCTTTCATTTGTTGCTTGCTTTGCTGTAGCTCTCATGTCCGAGTACCATTTGTTAGATTGATCAGGGTGGCGGGGGTCTTCTATTTCATCTAACCCCAGGTCATGATAAATGTTGTATCTTTCCCTCCCCGCACCCCTTCTTTCTCTCCTCCCCCCCCCTCCTTATAGCTTCTCACTTTCTGGTAATGTATTGGGAACATTCCAGCCCAGGCAGTGTCATTGCTGTGGAATATGGCTTGTGTATACTCATTAGTAGCAGCAGCGTAATATGAGGTAGGTTCTAGGGTTGTCTGTGCATGCATACTTCTGTTGACTAAGTTACTCGGCCAATAATAGTTGCCATCATATTCATTTGATTCATAATCCTCACTCATATTTATTCCAGGATGTAACAAGAAGACAATTGTTGGATCAGCAGGGGTGTGCTCTGAAGGTTGTGTTACATTTGTATGGTTAATACTAATGATATATGCTTCTCCCCATATTGTCTTTACTCCAGTCCATATTAGGCTTGAACCTTCTCATATCAGCTTAGCCCCGCTCCCCCCCTTGTGCATGTCATTAACCAGAGACAAGAGAGAATAGTACCAGGCCATGAAAAACAACATCACAGAAAGCAAAACAGCAGCGCATTTCAAAACACATTCAACATTGCTAAACTTATTAGCCCTGATGGCATCCCTATTGCTATCTAGCATTAATGTGTTCTCCGCGGATGTACATCGTTGGGCCATTTTGTCACCTGGAGGGACGATATAAATTTGTTAAGTCACCAGAATATGTACATTATTTATATATTTACACTACATGTTTACTCATTGCTTCCGTTACAGCTACTGCACTTATTATCATCATACATTTGTCATTTGCTTCATTTATATCCTCCTTTTTTTTGTGCATTTTTATAGCAAGAGAAAGATATAGTAATGAAAAGAGGATGAAAGGAAGGAAGATAGAGTCGTAGAGTAAGGCAAGTCAGAGGACACATCATTTTCTTTTGCTCCTTACAACTTTCTTTTTATATGATCAGTTTGTCATTGCTGCTCAACCTCACTTGTAGTACCACTTGCACATTCCTGTTCGCTCTGAGGGAGTGTACTATTGCGTGCCCTCCTCACATCTGAGAGGTGCACCCAATATTTCAGTCCCTTTACTTTCACTGCAGTGGACATACTATAAATCACTTCATAGGGGCCATGAAACCTTGGTGAATTCCACCGCCTGACAAAACTCCTCAGATACACCTGTGCCCCTGGCATCAGCGGGCCAGTGGGCTATCTGTGGCTGGTGTGGTAGTATCAGTTGCCACATTTTCAGTAAAGGCAGTGCTATTTGCAGTGCGATGCTGCGAATGCGTGCGTCAACTGAGTCAAATATTCCTTGAATTCTTCCCCCAGCACTGTGGCAGCCCTGTGTGCATCTGATGCTATCCTAATCAGGGAGAGTGGTGTGTGTATTCGCCTCCCATTCACAATTTCATGGGGGCTCAAATGGTGATCCTTGCATGGTTGCGTTCTGAGTTGGAACAGTGCTAGGGGTAAGCAATATACCCAGAATATACCCAGTTCTTTTTCAATGTATTGCACAATTTCGATAACTTACTCTTGAGCAGGCCGTTGATCTTTTCCACCACTACATTAGCCATCGGATGATAAATGGAACACAATTTGTGCTTCACCCCCAAGAGTGATGTCACTTCCTTGAAGAGGTCATTCACAAAGTGTGTGCCATTGTCTGACCGTATCACATCACATATTCCCCACCGGGAAAACACTTCTCGTACTAGAAACTTCGCCGGCCACTTGGCGTCTGGGTGGGGATATGGACCTGCCTCCACCCACCTTGAAAAAGGACATACTACCACAATTAGATACCTTGCCCCATTACATCTCTCTCCCATGTCGGCGTAGTCTATATGGAGTTCCCTGAATGGCCCTGCTGGTCGTGGCAAAGTGCCTCGCAATGTCCTCAATGTCATCCCTGAATTGTATGTTTGACATGTTGTACAATCTATGATAAATTTTGACAAATGTTCCTGTAGGTTGGGGAGAAACCAATGTTCCTGGATGTCTGTGGCGATGTGTTGTCTCGCTACATGGGCTGGAAATAGCAACTGTTGGAATGCTATCTCTAGTAATTCTACCGGCATCACTACCTTCCCTGTTGTCTCCTGTCTCCAAATGAGGTCTGTGGCTGATTGTTTGCACCCCTGCTTGCTCCATAATTCTTGCTCCTCCGGTGTTGCTCTCCTCTGTAGTTCTATTAGCTGTGCTATGGGCGTGTTTCTATAGGCTTATTCCAGTGGCTCTGCGGTAGCTGCTTTTACAATGCATTCGGTTGCTGGTGTTATATTGAAATACGAGGCCTCCTTCGCTGCTGCGTCGGCTGTCACGTTTCCCAATGAGATTGCATCTGTGTTGTTGGTATGGGCTTGGCATTTTACCACTGCCACTACTGATGGCTCTGCCAATGCCTCTATTAATTCATTCAATAGCGTGGCGTGCTGTACGGGTGAGCCATCTGCTCGTCTGAACCCTCTTCCACTCCAGCGCGATAGTCCTGAATGGACAGTGGTAGTTGCATATACTGAATCTGAGTTTTTAGTCACTGTGCATCCTTTGGCTGTACGTAATGCTTCAATTAATGCGGTTAATTCAGCCGCTTGTGCAGAGTAATGGGATGGGAGATGTTTTTGGACGATTGTTTCATAGCTATCTTCCTCCATTCGTACTACTGCCATCCCTACATGCTTTTCTCCTGTTTCTGGGTTTATTGATTCTGAACCATCTATTAAATATATTTCTCCTTCCTTCAGGGTGTTTTCACTCGCTTTGGGAATATCATCACCCTCCCCCTCATAGGTGGCACAATTGTGTTCCTGCATGTCCTCCATTGTAAATGGCTCTGTAATGAATGTTGCTGGGTTTACTGTTTTACACCTGACCACATGCACGTTGGGGCTTGAAATTATTATCTCATATGCGGTTGCTCTCTTTGTTGTCAGGGTTGATTTTGACCGCTCAAGAATCGCAAATAATGAATGCTCTGCACATCCCATTACAATTGTGGCACTTTTTTCGATGGCGAAGGCCGTGGCTGCGAGGGCCTGTTCACACGCAAAGTGAGGTTGCATCACTGCATCTAGTGTTCCACTGTAATAGGCCAATGGTTTGTGGCCTAATGATGTTTTTTGTGTCAGCACTGCCGTCATCAGTGTTCCATTGCAGTGCGAGAACAAGAAAAATTCTCTCTCATAATCTGGGTTCGCGAGGACTGGGGCATCTGCGATAAGGTCTTTTAGTCTGAAGTACTGAGCCATCATGTCATGTGTCCATTTTATTGGGGCTCTACTTGTTTGCACTTCTTTTAATTCTTGCAATAATGGGCGTGTGTATGCTGCATAATCAAGGATCCATGCTCGGCAATAGTTACATATGCCAAGAAATGTTTGCATGTCCTTCACTGTCTTAGGTATTATTATGTTACATATAGCAGTTGCCCTGTCAGGGAGTATTTGTTTTCCATCTTTCGATATCAACTGTCCGAGGTATACAACTTCGGCAAGGCAATACTGTAGCTTCCCTTTATCGACCTTATATCCTTTGGTGGCTAACACATTTAACAGTGTTATGGAGTCCTCTCTGCACTTTTCTTCTGTTTTGCTACAGACGAGTAAATCGTCTAGGTATTGTATAATGGTGCTCTCTACATCTATATTTCCAATGTCTTTACGCAATACTCTGTTAAATATACTTGGGCTTACACAATATCCCTGTGGGAGTCTGCGATGTTCATATCTGTTGTTTCCGAGTGTGAATGCTGTGAAGTACTGTGATCCTGGGTCAAGTGGTATGGAGAAGAAGGCATTCTTCAACTCAACCACGGTAAAACATGTAGATTCTTTAGGTATGCTGCACAGTATAGATGCCGGGTTAGGCACTAGTGGGAACTCTTTTTGAATGATGTCATTAAGTGGGCAGAGATCTTGGATCATCCTCCACGCCCCTCCTTTTGCTTTTTTAATCGGGAAGATGGCTGTGTTACACGGGGAGTTTGATGGTACTATGATACCTTGGTTCAGGAGTGCATTGATTGTCTCTCTAATTCCTTCCTCTGCTTCTCTGGATATTGGGTACTCTTTCACTCTTGGCAGTATGGCACCTGGTTTAATTTTTATCTTTATTGGTGTTACTTCATGTAATAACCCTACATCATGGGGGTCTGTAGTCTAAATTTCTGATGCTACTTTTGCCATGTATTCCTCAAATATTGTTGGTGGGGCATTAACACTGGCCATAAGTGGGTTATGTACCTCTCTGTACTGGATCATGATGTCACATGGTATACTTATTTCCATTATTATCTCTCCATCATCTTCATTGTCAGTGAATAATTCTTCATCAGTTAGGTCTCTTAACATTATGTTTGGATCTATGCATAGCACGTTCTCCACTCGCACCCATGCGTGTCCAGGCCTATGACCACAATAAGTTTGCTCGATACCTCAACTGCTTCAGCGTGAGAATGGAGCCGCAGAGTTTTCCAGTCAGAGTGGGAACGATGGTGGGGGCCATGTGCCCTGTGCGTCTGGTCGTTGCGAGAAAGAGAAGAGAAGCGTTTTTGTACTATCGCAGTGAGGCCTAGTCACCAAGATGGAGTCGAAAGGGGGTACAAAAATGGATGCCCTGTATCCTGCACAGTGGTCCCATCTACGTGAATGTTAACCGAAGTCGACATCGCATAAGGGCAAGGGGCGAACCCATTACTGGAGGCACTTGGTCTGAGTTTTGTACTGAGAAGTAAAGGACGCGAACGGCCTGAGGGTCGCTCCCACACACACCCTACTAGATGCGGATTCCAAAATATTTGCTGCACTCATCCTGGAAAAAATAGAGGTTTGCAATTTGGAAAATGGTATCTTATCTACATTTCAAGCCATATTCAGAAGGCAGGTGGGAACAGACTGCGGGGGCTTCCTAATGTCCTGTTTACAAAAATGAGCTTGCGCAGAGCAGGGAAGTCCCATCTATGATGTGTCAATCAGCCTATTTATGGCCTTTGATCTGGCTGACGGCAGAAAGTTATGGGACAAACTAAAGAGATGGTGCCTACCGAAGGGCCTTTTTTGAAAATCTTGATACACATACATGAAGGAACTTTGGTGCAAGTTAGGCTCAACAATGAGGAAGCATTGTCTAAACCCCATTTTTTACAAGGAAAGGCCTTCGACAGGGGTGCATTTTGACCATGTGTCTTTTTAATTTGTATATGTCTGACGTTGGTGAATCCCTGTTAAAAGCCTCTTTTATAGCCCCAATTATAGGGAAGCTGTGAATGCCATGGTTGGCATACGAGGCTGATTTTACCCTGTTTGATTGCACACCAATAGCCCTGCAAAGATCAATTAATGTCTTTGTTGCATTTATACAAGAACACAAATTAAGGATTAATCCAAGTAATATGGTCATCATGAAACTTTGTAAAAGGGATACAAAAAATAATTTGATATGGCATGTAAATGAAAGTAGGCTGTCTTCTAATGAAAATATGTTGTATTTAGGTTTCCCAATTTTAGCACATACTCCTAACACATTTTAGCAGAATTATTTAAAGCAAAAGGCAGTGATGCTTGCCACGCAAATGGCTAAGGTGGATGCAAAATTTGACACATTTTCTTTGCTCAAGGTTTTAAAATGTTACATTGGTAAATTGGTCGTGAAATTCACATATGGTCTGGAGATTTGATCAATGTGGTTACTGGATTAACTTAATCACTACAAATCTATCATTTAGTGAAGCATTTTTGACTTTATTCCACAAAGTGTTTCTATAGCGACTGTCCATCATGAATTAGGGGTTCAGTCTCTGAGGAGCAGAGTGTGGTGGAAACAGTTAGATGTGTACTATATATTTTTAAGCTCCCCCTCACATCTACTTCATGTGGATTTTGGACAATTAGGAAAAATCAAGCAAACCCATAGAGAGAATTTAGGTGAACATTGTACAAAGCTACTATCAAAAATGAACAAAACGGTTTATATGTTATCCTCTAACCCTTTGAAAGGGAAAGAAAATAACTGACAGAGAGATTGGATCACTACAAGAGAAACATTGGTTAAAACTCCCCTGTATACCACCTATTTAATGGTTATGTAAGGATGGACATTCTGGAGGGGTACTTGAGGAGGTTTCTAGATCGCCCCTTTAGAAACAAGTATATGTACTTTAGGTTAAATGTCCTCCCAACAAATGAGATCATTTGTATTAGGAACTATTTCCCACCAGAGATGCTATTTTGTAGATTTTGCAAAAATCTGCATACGAAAGAAAATCTGCATGAATTGCATTTAATATGTCATGCGTTATTATCTTGGCATGTTACATATTTTGAAAAATGTGTTTATAATTTAGCATATTTTGACACTGAGACTATTTGGAGGAATATGCTGAATGGGAACTCTGTGGCACTAAAGCTTGCTGTTGTGAGGTGTTTACAGATTAGTAATAATTATAATTTATAGAGTAAATTAGGTATTTTTTAGGAAGTAGAAGACATTCATTTTTGTTTTCATGGAAATGTGGTGAATGCATTTTAAAATGCTGAATCTTAATTGGGATGTTTCTTGAGTGAATAACTATGTGATGTGATTTTTATTTTTTGTATTTCCTTTTTGTGTTTGTAAAGGTTTATTTTAAACCATGTACAAACAAATAAATTACTGAATAAATAATAAATACCAGTCTGCTGTATACCACTCCCTCTATTGCCTAGCACACTATTTCTTTCTAGTTGGGTTTGTGCTATATAGATCACCTATATACCTCTATACAGCACATATTATAACTAACTCTTATAGAGTGAATGTGCGGTAATGACTGTGGGATAGAAAACCACCCCCAAATTAATGAATGAGGAAAAGCCAAGGCCTATAATCTAGGAAGTGTCATATGCCAAGCAATCATGGCCCTAGTGAGACCTGCAAGACTATTAGGACATTGAACCTCATTACAGGTTTGGTAGTAATTCTGTGGCAAATCTGCAGAATTACAGCCACACTCTGTGGAAATTCCGCAATTGACTCAATGGAAATTTTTGGGGGATTTTGTGCTGACGGAATTACTGTGCATAAAAACTGTACTAATGTTGTTGCTGCTAGAAGAAAGTGGAGGAAACAGAATTACATCCACTTTTTTCCTGCACCACTAAACTTGTTATGCGACCTAAAGAGAAGTGCATCTAAATTTTAAGTCCCTTCTGAATTCAGAATGTATGAAACAAGGTCTATTCCGGAACCGATAAACTTAATTCCTAGTCTGATTGCTTGAGAGGAGATCCATAATGTAATCAATGTGCAAACATGTCATAGTGAATATACAGGAGTGAATAGAGGCCATAGAAAAAGTCTATATAAATAAATAAATGTGGAAAGAGGGGATGTTAGTCAATTTGAGATAAATAGTAAGTAAAAGAACTGTCACTGTGCAAACATGAAATGTTGTTCATAGAGTAAATATCAATTTTAAAGCAGAGCTTCACAATAAGAAACAGTTATGCATAAAGTGACACACATTCGTGAATCTCAGGCTTCAAAAATGGTAGTTGCAAGAAACTTATATTAGAAAGAAGTTATGCTCTTAAAAATGTCATGCCACAATGAACACGTGTCCAACATGCTGCCCAATGTAGACCAGTGTAGACACGTAAGAACATGTTACAGTAAAGCCTGCCAGGACACATTTAGACATACCTAAAATGCCAGTCAAAGCAATAACACTTATCATGGTTATTTTGTTATCACAAATGCCCTGAACAATATTTAATGCCACAGTCAGAAATGGCTAGACTGGCAGCAACCAAATGCCAGTCTAGCCAGGTAATTGTACTTAGCAGGACTGCTTTATCAGAGATGTCCCGTTAAAATAAAAGTCAAGCCAAACAAAGAAATGACTAAACTGCTGCACCAAAATGCCTCTATAGCCACTAATACCACATATCATGCCTGCTTATCCTGGACATGGATGACCATTATGATTTATTGCACAATCCCTGTCCCACCCCACCCCACACATCCCCTCTCCCTCCCACCTTTTGACAAAACCTTCAAAGTCAGCTTCTCGGCCCATAATTACCTCCACGTCCCTTTTCCTTGTCCCAGTACTTTCCTTGCCTCACAGGTAAGTACTGGGATGAGGAAGACTGGGACTAGGAGTAATGAAGATTACAGGTAGCTAAGCCAGGCATTATCTCCATTTCCCTCTACCTCATCCCAGTACTTGTGTATGAGGCAAAGTGCATAATGCACAAGTACTGTGCCAAGGAAGAATAGGGCTATGGGTAATTAAAATTACCAATAAGTAACCAAGGGTTTAAATTAAAGTAGTGGTTCAACACCATTGAGCTGACTGTGCTTCAGCACTTCCCCCCTCGCAACCCCCACTGACATTTTGGCCTATGTAGACTCGATCTGGCTAACCTACAGAACTGTTGCAGGACAGAACAGGACAGTGATGTTAAACAGCACCTGGGTTTCGCTGTAAACAAAGGCCCAGCAATTACTAACGTAAAGCATTTCGCTGTTAGTACCTGCATTCAAATGCATAATTTGTTAGGCAATTGAAATCTTGATGTGGGTTTAGTACTTGCATGCCAGGGAAGTGATTGGAAGGGTAGAGAAGGGATGCTTATTCTCACAGCAGTCCATAAGTGTGTGCTTTCAGACTTAAAGGAGAGAGTTAACTACTTGTAACATTGAAGGTGCACTAGAATAGTCTCATTAGAATGCATAAAGAAGTTAGATGCCCCCACGCAAATAAGTTTGCCCCTCTCCCACCGCCTGTGAATTTAGCACCTCTCCCAACATTTGAAGAGGTAGCCCTCCCCCGAAATGTATGTTTTGTTGCACCCCTAAACACAAGGACACACATCATTCACCAAACACACACACATGCACACCCAGCCACCCATACATTTAAGTGTGTATCCTTTCACCCTGCAGGCACACTGAGGCAGCTACCCACACATTTAAATGTGCATCCTTTCATCATACAGCCACACACACCCAGACAGCCACTCATATATTTAATTGTTCACACTTTCATCATACACACACATAGGCATACATTTAAGTGTGCACCCTTTCACCATACCGGCACACCCAGACAGCCACCGATACATTTAATTGTGCACCCTTTCAATGTGCACTCACACAGGAAGCCACCTATTCATTTAAGTGCACCCTTTCACCATACACTGACACACGTCATGGGTTGATGGGAGCCCTATTACTTCAAATAGAATTGCTTTCTTTTTAAAGTCACTCCGACTTCAAAAATACATTATTTCCGTTAAGGACCAAACCATAATATAAATAATTTCTTTATGAAGGCAGAGTAACTTCAATAAGAAACTATTTATTTTTGAATTCATAGTGCTCCTCCCACCCCATGACATGGAGGCCTTCAGCCTTGAGGCTTCCATGCCATGGGGTGGGGGGAGCCCTTGGACTTCAAAAAGAAAATATAGTCACTCTGCCTTAATAAAGTCATTATTTCTGTTACCCTGTAACAGAAATAATTATTTATGAAAGCAGAGTGACTAAAAACAAAAGTGTTTTTAATTTTAAGGTAGGCCTCCCCCCAGGACATGTGAGTGTCTCTGCACTACAGTTTGCAAGTCATTGCAGAAGGAAGCCAAGAGCAACTTTTTCTTTTATCCTGTAATGAAGGTAGAGTGATGGACAACAACAGCGAGGGAACAAGATGGTGGCCACCTCTTTGTAAGTATAGGTGATGGGGCTTTGTTGCTGAATGGACACACACAGACATTTTGTAGTTTATGCACATGATACCCAGACACAACACTACGCAGAGTCAACTAAAGACTATCCCTCAATCACAATGTCAGGGAAAGCCGGCTGGAATATAAAACAATGTCTGGCTTTGGGAAGTTGGTGGGAGCTATGTTTCAAAGTCAGAGTGGACTGGAGATTGTGTGTTGTTGTGGTACAGAGGCTAGTAGTAAAGGGGAGATGAAGGTGAAAGAGTTGAAACATACAGCAGCGGCGGTGGTGAAGGAGATGGTAAACAATACAGTGGAGGTGGTGAGAGGTCCAGAGGAGGCAAAGAAGAACATGACGTGAATACAGAGAAGTGTAGAGGAAGATGGGAAGGAGAAGAAACGTGCCCAGCACAAGCCATCCACCCCATGTGAATAAAATATGAACACAGCAATGGCTGTAGCCCTGAGTGTATGTACTATAGAAACATGTTTTTCACTAGACAAAATAGAACACCCTGTGTGACATAACCCCCCTACCACTACATCCTAACCATTTGGATATAAATGGCTCCAGCCCTAACCCAAGTCTCCACAACACTTCAATCTAGCTATGCAGGCATTACCCGAACCCTCTCTAGGCAAACATCAGTAACAATGTGTACAAAAGCCATTCTGGCATGGCATGCCCCCATCCTAGCCCGAATATCAATAATTATGCAACCAATCCCAACCATTCCTCTCATCTCGTCAATCCCCTTTGGGCCTGCTGCCCCCTTGTAGCTGCAAGAGGCGTCTAGTGGCCATAGGAGACTTCTGTTGGCGGCTGTGAGGGACAGGCTCTTCTATGGTGGTGGCAGAGGTAGTGTACCATCACTGAAGCAGTCCTAATGTTCCTTAATACTCAATCCTCTCATGGAACCGAGCAGCAATTCCCACATCCTGTAGGTGGCAAAGCCTGCTGAGGTGTCTGCAATCTTCATACTTATGCCTGCAACAGTCTGAAGCACAGAACCTCCCCCTGAGATATTGCAAGTTATTAACATTCATCGTGCGACTGATCCATGGCACAAAGCCTGTCCATGACCAGTTAGAGACTGGATACAGGGTTTAGACTGGAGCCACCCTCCAGATGAGCGGGCACATCCCGAGTAGGTGCTAGTGGTTTTAGGGTTTTGGGGCTTCTGTGGCCCAGCATCAGCTGCATAATTGTGTCCCTAGGCATCCGCAATATTGAGTGACTCATAGTACTGCTAATGTCTAGCGACATTATCTTGTGATCTTGTTGATGTTGCTCTCCTGCGTTAGTATACTTTCCTTGTCTCCTGGAATAAGATTGGACTTCACTACTGTCCCCACTGGCACTGGCTAACCAGGCTACAGACCGCTTAGGTCCTCACCATGTATGTCTGTAGGGTTACTTGAACAGGAATTGGGTAGCTGAGGTGAAATGTTGTGTTTTGTGCACTTCCTGCAGACTTCCTTGGGGGGAGCTTGCTGTATTTTTAATATCCTACTATGGCTTCATAAGCAGGAGGGGAATGGGAAGGGCTGAAACATGGACATAGGCTATATGGACATGCCTATAGGAGCAGCCATTGCAATGCTGCTAGCAAAGATAGTAGTGCTGGAGATGAGGTCTAGAGCACTCGGATGAAGGGAGGTCATTGCACTGATACCACTTTCATCACTTGCGTACCCTGTTGGAAAGCATACCACATGCAGTTACTAGCAGGACTGATTTAGTTGAGAGTTAGGCATACAGGGACCATTGCCCTGTCCTGCCAGTGAGAAAGGAAGCCCAACAATTGCTCAAGGATTTTCACTTCTTCCATCTACGGCGACCGGAGCTGCGACCTGGATGCCTCCCCTCTTCCATCCTGAGGCCCTGCAATGCACACGGTGCATTTTCGAATCTGCAGGTAAGCCCCCCTGGGCTTATTGTATCGGCACATGATGGCACCACAGCATACTTATAGCACTCTGCTAATTTGGACTACGTGACTTTGCCATCAGCCACATGTACTTTCTTGGCTTGAAATTGCAGATTGCTGGCATGCTTTGTGTGTTGTTGTGTGTTTTTGCCTCACTGGGTCCTCGAGGCACGGCCATTCCAAGATGGCTCTTTCTTTCTTTGTTGGGCACCGGAGTGCCTTCCATCCTGCTGCTGGTGGCCTGGGATTGGCCCTGGCCCACTACATCTGGGCCAATGAGGAGGCCGGCAGGCTTGGCCGGCCCTCCTCACAAGGCCCACTCCTAAGGCCCTGTCTACCGCTGTCCACCGCGGTACGCCGGATTGCCGGCACCTCCGTGAGTGTCTATGTGCCCCCCTGCCCCCTGTGAGTATCTGTGTGCCCCCCCTGCCCCCCGTGAGTATCTGTGTGCCCCCCCTGCCCCCGTGAGTATCTGTGTGCCCCCCCTGCCCCCTGTGAGTATCTGTGTGCCCCCCTGCCCCCCGTGAGTATCTGTTTACACCCCCCTGCCCCCCGTGAGTGTCTGTTTGCCCCCCCGGAGATTCTGTTTGCCCCCCGTGAGTATCTGTGTGCCCTCACCCTGCTTGCCCCCCCTCTTGCTCTGCGCTCCACCCCCTCCTCATCTCCATCCTCTTCAACTTCCCTCCACTCCCCCCTCCTTTTCTCCCCCCTCTTTGACTCCGCCTCCTAGCACTTACTTCTATCATCTGTCCCGTGACTCTTGATAGCAGCTTGTCTGTCCCCCCCCCTGTTGTTCTCCCCCTCCCCCCTCCCCTACTTTTCAATTTGTCACTGACTTTTTGCTCAGTAGCGTGTCTTGTTCTCCTTCCCCCCCTCCTTCCACTTGCCCCCCCTCCCACCCCGCCTCTTGTTACCACCTGCACTGCGTAAATTGTCGTCAGACTTAGTAATGTTACTGCTTGCTCTGTTTTCCTTCCTTTCCATTACCTCTTGCCTTACGCGTTCTATGCACTTGCACTATCAGTAATGTCGACAGGCCTATTATGATAGTTTTTTCACATTCTGTATTGTTTCAAGGACTTTTGCTGAATGTAACTGTATTTTTCCTATGTCCCCTCCCTCCTTGAAGCACTTTGAAACACATTGTGTATAGGCGCTATATAAATAAACTATCATATCATGTACATGTTCATGAGTGTTGCTCAGGAAAATACCACATGGCCCATACTCATGTGCTCAATGCGAACTGTTTTTTTTTGCAGTGGCAATTCTTGTTAATGGCTTGTGTCACTATGAAGCCATAGCTTTGTTGTGGCATGTTGCACACGGCAATGAGAAGATGTTTCTGATCAATAATACCGGGAACAACATACTATTCTGCTGTACATACAACTATGATAGGTGTTTGATATACGCCACAATCTTTAATGTTGAGGCACTCAGGAGTGTTTTCAGGTACTAGTCTTTTAAGGTGTTCGCTCTCTGACCTGGCGAAGACCAGAATGTCGTCGGACATGTTAATGACACCCCTCAAGCCGGACAACGCTCCTCTTATTGCGTTCTGGAAGACCTCAGCCGCGGATGAGATCCCGAAGTTGAGTCTCTTGTATTGGTACAACCCTTCGTGCGTCGTGAACGTGGTGATGTACCTCGACTCGGGGTGCAGTTCCAGTTGATGGTAGCCTGATCTGAGGTCTAGTTTGGAGAAGACTTTGGCGCCTTGGAGTTCACCGACGATGTCGTCCAGGGTGGGCGTGAGGTGGCGTTCTCTTTTGATGGCCGCATTAGGTAGCCTCATGTCCACGCAGATGCGCACAGCCCCTGGTTGCTTCGGCTTCGGGGCCACTACGATGGGTGAAACCCACGGGGTGGGCCCTTCTACCCGTTCGATGATGTCTCGGTCCATTAGCTGCTGCAATTCCGCCTCTACTTGTGCTCTCAGGTGAAACGGAATTCGGCGGTGTTTGAGGGCCGTCGGCCTTACGGACTTGTCGATGTGCAATCGAATGGGGTCAGCGTTCAGTTTGCCGATGCCCTTGAAGAGGCTCGCGAACTTGTGTAACATGCCTTTTAGATCTGCATGGTATACCCCAAATGTGAAATGCACGATGTCAAGCGCTTCTGACGCAGCGCAGCTCAGCAGCGAATGGGGGCTGACGTCGGTGACGAAGAATCTTGCCTTGATGGAGTTCTGTCCATGCGATACTGGGGCGATAAATGCACCTTGGATGGGTAAGGGGGTGTCGCCACCGAATGCATATATCCTCGCTGTCGACGTCGACAGTTCTGGTGGGCCTGGCAGGGCTACGTAGTGTTTGGTGGCTAGCACGCAGACTGAGGCCCCGGTGTCAATGAGGATGGGGGTGGGAATGCCCTTGATGTCGACGGTGCACTTGGGCTGGCGTTTCGTGCTGGGACATCTCGCGATGCTGGAGATGAAGAAGACTTCTTCCTCTTCCTCCTCTTCTTCTTCTGCGAGATCCAGGTCTTGCAGGCCTTGGTCAATGGAGGGGATGCCTCTCACTCTGCGGGAACTGCTTCGCTCCGCTCTCTCTGGTCCTCTCGTTGTTGTGACAGGGGCAGCTGCACGGCACGTCCTGGCAAAGTGGCCTGGTACGCCGCATCGGGCGCATGTTCTTGACCTGGCCGGGCAGTCACCGCTGTGGGGGAGGTCATACCCACAGTTCGAGCACGATGTGCTTGGAGCGGACGCGGTGTCAGGCTTTCTCGGCGCCCATCTTGGCCTATTCGCAGACGACCGCCCTACTGCAAATGCGTCTTCGTTGTGTCCTGGTCGCGAGGCAGCGTCCATTTTCGCGCCTCTGGCCTCTGCTAGTTCGTGTGCTCTGCCCAGGTCTAGAATCTGCTGGAGGGTTAGGCCAGGCTCCCTCAACACCTGCCTCCGGAGTTTACCGGAGCTGCACCCCTGCAGCAGTTGGTTGCGGACCATCTCCTCTTCGTCGGCCCATCTGCAAGAGGACGCCAGGTGTCTCAGGCGGGCGCAGAATTTGTCTAGGGGTTCATCGTCTAACTGTTTCTCAGCGCCCATGACGAATCTATCAAAATCCACATTGGCCATGGGTAAGAAGTGGTCTTTGAGTGCCTGCTTGACGGCGTCATAATTGACCACGGGGATGGTCAGGGAGTCATTGACCTTGTGGACTTCTGCGCCTGCTGAATAGATCATGGTCGCAATCTTTTCATCATCGTCGTCAACCCCTGCTGCCCTGAAGAACATGTCCAGTCTTTTGACCCACAGCAGCCACTTCGGTCCTAGCTTGGAAGGGGGCCCAGTGGCATCAAACTCTGGCATGGGGGCTAGGGAGCTGCGGGCTCTGCGGGGAACTGGGGCTGCGGCACCCTCGTCGTCTGCGCCGTCACCCATTTCTTCCTGCTAGGTACTCACAGGTGGTAGATGTGGCCTTGTGGTAGTGGTGGGAGCGAAATTCCCTTCTTTCTTCTTGTTTGCCACAGCCTTGCACCAGCAAGACTGTGGGGGTTCCAAAAATTGCTTGTCTTTTTTTTCTCCTTCTAGCGCCGTCGGCGAGTGGCGCACGAGCACCCTGTTGGGCCGCAACCACGGTCGCCGCACATGACGGGGAGCGGATCGAAGAAGAGAAAAAAAAATGGCCGCCGGTGCGTCGTCAGCGTGAGACGCGGCGGACTTAACTATAGCCTTGTAGCCGGGCACGGGAGTGGGCCGTGGCTCGTCCTCGTCGCCAGTGTGATGGTCGGGGGGGCCGCTGTGTCAGGAGGGCCCCTCCGGTGTATGTGGCCTGCGCGCAGCAACGCCGCGCAGGAACAGACACGGAAGCGTCTGCTCGTTCCGGCGCTCCGGCTCCAACTGCCGGGCGCCGCCTTTATTCTTAACTGCGCATGCGCCGGCTTGCAAGCCGCGCATGCGCCTTCGGTGTACTACGTACACAACAAACACTGTAGCACTTAGGGTCTGGCTCATGCGATTCACTTTTGGAAAGTGAGTACTAGTAGTCACTTTATAAACATGCGCCATGCAATTAGGTGTTTCTAGTGGTGTACAGCTTGAACGGAATTTGGGCATAACTTCCCTATGCCATTAGATGTTCCCCATGTGCCATGTAGCCATCTAGGCAGTTCGCATTATTGACTTCAAATTTCAGGTTTAGAACATGTGCTTGTTACACATGTTCTCAACTATGCAATAGGGAACGCTGCTCCAACCTCGTGTTACATATGCCCACCCATGCCAGAAAAGACTAGGGTTGCCTCAAACCTCAGCAGTTTCCTTTCTACTCGGCATGGCCTCCAGCGCTGTTCTGATAACATGGCCCTCGCCAAATGCCTGATGTCATTGCACTGATTGTGGATGTCCTCCCCTGTCCAGTGGCGATTGTGTGAACAACAGTGTGCCATATCTGATGTTTTTTGACAGTGCTGGTCTTGATGCAGAGGGTTCCATACAGGAAGGTGGTGGATCTCCCTGATGGCTATGTCATTAAAAACAGTGAGCTCTCCTTGGCTAGGCCTAACTTTTTGGAGCCATAAATCAACTCCTAACCCCCTGCACCACTTTGTTCTGCCTTATCTGGTGGGTATCCCGACAGAATCAGATCAATAGTTTCCTGTGCCATCAAATTGTTACCCAGTTCAGATAGCTTTCCATGCAAGTCTCTGAACTGGTTATGCAATATGGCCTAGTTTAGTTTACTTGGCTTTGAGAGTGATCTTTATCGCTTTCCTGTCTTTATTAATTATTAAAAGTAGTCTTTTAAAATAGAACAATCTTGAAGGTTTATGCAATCTTTCTTTGAATCTTAAATTCCATGAATTCTAACCACATGGTCACTAGCTAACAATACCTACAACAATTTGTGTGCCATTTTTGAACTTTGATTTGCCCACAACTGCATGCAGAGCTCCGTACTCCTACTTTGCATTATTTATATAATGTAAGATACATATAATTCCTGATGTGATGTATATGGTCTGCAATACATACTCTGTGAAATTCAATCAGTGGTTATTGTCATGAAAGAAAGCTATCAAGGGATTTTAACATTCAGAAGGGCGTGTTTTAAAACAAATCATGTTAACTACAAATGAGGCAGAGATCTACATATTTGTATTACTTAAAAGTGCTGTATACTGACTGCAACTTTATTAATACTTAGGGGGTGCTTCAGCGCCCTGTCCCCATCTTCAGCGCCGCCCCTGCCTGATGGTAGCGTTTGGTGCAAGGACTCAGGTGCATTAGGGATTTCGAGGTGATGCTGTTCATTCCACATATCCAGAGTTTGGGACCATGATATGGGGACTTCCAAATATGTTTGTGCTTGTACAGAAGCCAGACCCCTTTGTAGTAAGAGCCTATGCAGTAGCACCTATGAACACTATGGCAGTGGAAGCAATTCACTGTACTGCAAAATAAATGCTACAAATATACTGTTTGTCAGTGATAGCTTAATTTGAATAGTTAAAGGGCAACAAATAAAACAACCATTTCACCAAATATGTCCCTCATCCATAATCTGTACTTTTTGGAACATCATCTGTGATTTCCAGTCTTCTGTAAGACACGGTTAGGTTTGGGTGTTGATTGCTTGGGTACATTGTATTACATAGAGCAGCACACAATTAAACATGTATAAAGCTTCACCTCAATGAATTTCAAATAAACCCTCCATAAATCAGTAAAACAATATTCCAGTGACAGCAAGTGATAGAGATAGAAGACTGGAATTTAAAGGCTGTGGAAAGGTAAGCATTCTCCACCCTAAGGATACTATTTACAGCCTGTATACATCATTGAAGCAGCTCCCTACTTGGTGTGCTTTTAAAATAGGCAGGATTTAAATCTATACCTACTTTTATCTAAAAACATTGACATGAATTCCACACTTGATTTCGACCTCCTTCCTCTGAAGAAAAAGTTCTCTCATTCAAAGGGTAAGATTATGAACTCTATTATAAAGCAAACGTGCTTTCTACTTTTCAATGTGTCTGCTCGAATTATCTGCTCAGAGAAAAAGTCATATAGTCCAAATGTAAAAATATCCAGCTTTCCTTCTTAGCAAGGTCCGCAATGTGTGGAGAGAAGGAGAGAGAGGAGTCAAAGATGACACTAAGGTTTTTTGCCTCACAAGCGGGTGAGGGGGGACCCAAAGAGGGCGGCCAGAGGGTAGGAGCGATGAGGGAGCAGAGGTCCCAATGAGAAGGATCTCAGTCTTACTGGCAAGGTAGAGATCATTGGCAGCACACCATGCCTGAATAGCAGTCAGATAGTCACGGATGAGAGGGGTGGAAGAGGAGGCAGCTTGAAAGAAAGCTGTTTGTCTTTTGCATAACAATGAAAGTGAGGAGAGATGTAGGAGATCAGATGAGCCAGAGGGGTGAGGTAGATATTGAATATCCACAGCAAGAGGACAGAGCCTTGAGGGACGCTGCATGTGGAGAGTCTGACTGGGGGGAGAAAAGGGCCCAGTTGAACCTTGGAAGGATGGTCAGAGAGGAATGAGGTCAACCAGTCAAGCGTTCAGGCCAGTGATGCCAAAGATGTAACAGAGCCAATTAGTCAGGGTCGCATGATTCACAGTGTTGAAGGCGGAGGAAAGATCCAGAAGGATAAGAACGGATGGAGAGTTGGAGATGAGATTTTAAAGCAAGTCTTCACAGGTTTCAGGAGTGCAGTTTCTGTGCCTCTGGCAGCTCTGAAGCCAGACTGGTGGTCGTGGAGACAGCCAACAGATCCAGTGTGTTGGATCAGTTGGGAGATGACCAGCTTCTCCAGGAGTTTGCCCAGGAATGGAATAGTGAAGATAGGATGGTAGTTAGCAGGTCAGGAGGGGTCAGCAGTGGCCTTTTTGGGGAGAGGATGCACAAGGAAGTGCTTAATGGGTAACAGGAAGGAGCCAGTGGCAAAGGAGTGATAACAGAAATCTACCAAGGCTGGCACAAGGGAGGCAATGTTGTCCTTGATGGTTCAGGAGGAGCAGGGGAGCACCTGTTTGGAGGAGACGTTCATATGATATGATATGATAGGCTATTTATAACATGCTTAATACCCAGAGGTTTCTAAGCGCAGACCCGAGGATCGAACCTGTGGGGCTCTGTGTCGTCTTGCTTCCAAGGCTCATATAGAGAGGACTTGTCAAGAGACCTCATCTGGTGCCCTGGGTGAGATAGAGGAGGAAAGAGGGGATGGAGGGCAAGTGAGGCCTATGAGCAGGGGAGGGATGAGGGAGAGGTGTAGAGGAGAGTGAGGGCGGGATGTTCTGAGATTTGGTTAAGAAGTGTGAGTCCAATGAGGTACAGAGGGTCAGGGATGGCAAGAGGAAAGTGGAGACTGCAGTAGGATTGGCAAGTTCCTTGCAGATTTTAAACAATTTGCCAGAGTAGATAGTGGCTCCAATGATGTGTGCTTTTATATGGGCCCTCTTCTTTGAGTAGATGGAGTGTCTGTTATGCCTTTGGAGCAGGCGACAGGTCAGTTTGTGAGAGGATGTGCCTGATGCCTGCCACTTCCGCTCAGGAACTCTGTACTTGCGTTTCAGAGAGGGTAGGTCAGACTCAGCCGGTGTTGCACTTGAAGGCAGGCTTCATGCGTAGCCTCATGACAAGGTCAAGGATGTCCAGGGTGTTGGTGATAGAGAGATAAAGATTAGCAAGGGCAGAGTCAGTGTGGGAGTCAGTGGTAGGAGTGGGAGGGGGTATGAAAATAAAAGCAGCACCTGACACTTGCTTCATCGGTTGAATGACAGAGATGGAGATTGGATGTGCAGGTAGATGCTTAGCTGAGGGACCAACGAGATCCAGGTGAGAGGACAGTAGAGCATGGTCAGAACAGGAGAGAGGTATAGTCAGAGTGTTGGACATGGGGATGTGTCCTGAGATGAGAGCATCCAAGGTATGCCCGGCTGAGTGCGCCAGACCGGAGGGATGAATGGTGATGGAAAGAAAGTCACATAGGTTACGGAAGAGTCAGTAGAGTCAAGGTGAATATTAAAGTCTCAGAGGAGGAGGTGGAGGCAAGAAGAGAAGAGGTCAGACCACTCTGAGACCACTCTGAGAGGAAGTGGGAGACTGGACCAGGGGTCCTGTAGATGATGGCGAGAGTCAACAAGCCTGCAGACAAGGCATTTGAAGGAAGAATAGGTCTCAATGGGAATGATAGTAGCAGTTGTTTTTTCAGGTTCTGCTGAGATTGTTCTGCTGACATGCTCATGTAGTCCCTTTATTTACTTTTTTGGAGCTCATTAAATGTTATCTCCAATCTCCAGTGCCAGGCTTACATTTCTTTATCAGTCCCTGTGCTTGTTGCTATATCTTTGTTTACGTAATGGTCATTTTTGTTTATAAAAAAATGGCCCTACATAATTGGGCTTTCTATTACCTCATCAGTCTCCTGACGCTATTCCTGTGCCCTGTCTCTTGTTGGTTATCTTTATTTGATAAAACATCCCTACAATACTCTGTCCTGACTGGGTCTTATTACCTCAGCACACACTTAATGTTAGTCCAGTGTCCTGTCTCCTGTTATTTTATGTGATAATAATTATCTCTATACTTATTGCAACCTTGTCCTTTTCTTTATTTGTCCAATTTCTCGTCATATATTCCATCTTGCTTGGCCTAATTGGCCGATGAGATTACAGAGGGGACTTTTCAAAATGTGTTTTTTTCCAGACTGTGCATCAGAAATATTGCAGACAAATCTTTTGAGCTTTTCAATTGCTAAATGTAAAAGTATGGCTATATTTGCCTTCTAGGCTATTCTACATGAATCAAACCTTAATGCATGTTTCTAATATTCTCATTAGGTAGGGTCTTTCTAAGCAAAATAAAGTGTATAGAATGCATAGTGTTTTATGACCTAGTACTGGCCCTTCAGTAATGACATATGTATCTTTAGAGAATGCATACATTATCTTGGGCCATGAGGATAGCTCAGGGATTATGCATGGGTCTTAGAAGCAAGACAACATGGGGCAACACAGGTTTGAATCCTAGTTCCGCGCTTAGAGACTTGTCTCTGGTATTAGGCGTGTAATAAAAAAAGTATTATTTGGCACCTTGTGTTGGTGCTTCAGTATTGAGATATGTGTCTATAGTAAATGCAGAAAGTTAGTACATTACACTCTATATAAACTCTATTATTTTAAACTGGCTCTTGCCAATCTATATGTGAGAGTAAGCATACCTAGTGTGACATATATTCTGTACACAATTCTAATCACGCAGTTGTTCACATATACCCCTGCTTATGTTTGTTTGTTTGTTTGTTTGTTTTATTTGTTTATAGCGCGCGCCAGACCCAAGGGTATCCGGGCGCGTGTTCAAGGATACTTTAAGCTTACGTGTTACAGTTACACATTTCAGGAAGGTTACAGGGTGCATTAACAGTAAATGATGACAGTATACGTGTTACAGTTACACATTTCAGGAAAGTTACAGGGTGTATCAACAGTAAGTGATGTTAATATGCGTGGTTACATGCGCAGGTGAGTGTGCACAGGGGTGTGTGCACAGTATGCATTGATTGTCGGGAGCAAGGTGGGTTAAACGGGTGATGAGCGAGGTATGCGTTCGGCTGCAGATTAACAGGTGGGTCAGACGTGAGTAGTCCTAGTTTAGTCGGTTATAGGTCATTTTCTTTGAGCCATTTAATGCAATTAAGTCTGAAGCGTGGATAAGATTGGTCAGACCTTAAGGATGATGGGAGGGAGTTCCATAGCTGGGCCGCTTTGACGGGGAAGCTGGTGCCTCCGGCTGTGCTCAGCTTAAATGGGGGCACGGCTAGTTGGTTGGTGTATGCTTCTCTGGTAGGTCTGTTAGAAGTTCTCCTTTTGAATCTTTCTGTTAGGTATTTGGGGGCTAGGTCATTAATACTTTTGAAAGTCAGTGATGCTGTTTTGAGTTTAATTTTGTCAGCTGTGGATAGCCAGTTAGATTGTCTTCTGAAGTCTGAGATGTGCTCTCTTCTTGGGATTCCTAGGGCGGCTCGAAGGGCGTTGTTCTGCAGGGTTTGGATTTTTTGCAGTGTGTGTTTATTGGACCCTATGTATAGTGCATTGCAGTAGTCCAATTTGGATAATACTAGGGCTCTTGATAGGGTGAGACAGCTGGCGGTGGATAGATATGGTTTAGCTGCTCTAATCAGCTTACAGGTGTAAGTGGTGCTAGAGGCCATCGCATTCACCTGCTTTGTTAGGGAGAGGCAAGAGTCGAGGTAAAAACCTAGTGTTTTTACTTCTTTTGCTACTTTAATGGTGTTGCCATCTCTGACAAACGATGAGTAGTTATCGTTCAGTCTTTTGATATTTTGTGTGTTCCCTAGTATGATGAGTTCCGTTTTGTCATCATTCAGGCATACACCATGATGGGCCATCCATGCCTGGATGATGAGGTATATTCTGTTCACCAAGGCCAAATCCTGTTCATAATCCCCCGAAAGTGGGATGAGGATCTGAGTGTCATCTGCATAGTTTGTGTAGGTGACACCCAGAAGGTCCAGATCATCGAACAGGGGCTTCGTGAAGATGTTATACATAGTCGGAGAAACACAGGATCCCTGGGGAACGCCACATGTGATAGGTACTGGGTCAGCCGCGGCGGAGGTGGAGAAAACCCTCATGGTTCTGCCGCTTAGGAACAATCTGATCCATGCAATGGCATGTGTGGAGAAGTGGGCCGCGATTTCCAAGTGGGTACAGAGGACATCATGATCCACCAGGTCAAATGCTGCTGAGAGGTCCAGCAGGAGCAGCAGGGCAGTTTTTCCAAGATCTCTCAGCTCATCGACCTGGGTTTTGAGATCGATAAGTGCAGTTTCGGTGCCATGTTGAGGCCTGAAGCCTGACTGTCTGGTACCTAATAGTTGGTGCAACTCCAGATATTTTTGGATCTGTAGGTAGGACACTCTGTCTAGGATTTTTAGCAGAAATGGTACCGTGGTGATTGGCCTGTAGTTAGTCGGGATGGCTGGGTCCAGGGTTTGCTTTTTAAGGAGCGGGAGGACCCATGATTGTTTAAGATTGTCTGGTAAAGTGCCTGATGCAAAGGAAGCATTAATAAGTTTGGAGATAAATGGGGAAAGGTCTCTGGCCGCATCTTTTATCAGTTGGGCTGGGCATATGTCACCTCGACAGTTAGTTGGTTTGAGCGAGAGTATTATTTTTTCAATCTTCAGGATTGTTACTTTGGTGAAGTTAAATTTATGTTCTGGCTTGCTTGGTAGAGGTAGGTGGTTTACCACTTAGTTGGTTGAGGTGGGTATATTTTGTTTCTTTTTCTCAATTTTGGTTTGAAGTGTGGCAATTTTGTTGTTTAGAGCTTTTTGGATGTTAGAGCACCATGTTTTATTTTTATCGCAGTTGTCTGGAGTAGGGATGGGGTTTTCCAGTTCCTTTAGTATAAGAAATAGTTCTTTGGTTACGGATTTAGCCTGTAGTATTCTGTTGTTAAAGTTTTCTTTTTTGGCCTTCCTTATTTCATTTTTGTAGATCTTGGAGGCACTGATGAGAGCTATTTTATTAGTCTCTGATGGAGTTAGTCGCCAGGCAGATTCGCATTTGCGTTTTTCAATTCTTAGGGATTTGAGGTGAGGGGTGAACCAAGTGTTTAAGTGTGCTCTGGGCTTGCTTTTTCTCATTTTCAACGGGGCGATAGTGTCCAAGGCTGTGGCCATGGTTGAGTTGAATTTGTTCACTAGGGCTGTTGGGTTTAGCGATTCAGATAAGGAATTTAGAGTTGGGAGTATAAGTGGTAGCAGTTTGTCTGCAGTTATGTTTTCTTTGTTTCTGGTCGGTAGGGGGGGCTAATACAATTTCCTTGGGTTGGGTGGTGTTTTCATTTATGAGGAAGGTTATAGTGCATGGTCTGTCCAGATTTGTGGACAGACATCAGTGATTGTTACATTACAGTTGTGGTTGGCTACCCAGTCGAGTGTTCGACCTTTTTCGTGGGTAGGTTGTGAGATTCTTTGGGTAAATCCCAGTTCTGTGATGACATTGGCGATGTTAGTCGCTTGCAAAACTTTGTGGTCATTGAAACCTAGGTACATGTCTCCCAGGAGGATGGCTTGTGAAGAGTTTTTTAGATTGTTTGAGAGGATCATAGAGATGTCCTCCTCAAAGGTTCCAATGGGACCTGGATGCCTATAGATGAGGTGTATGTTGATAGATTGAGAGGGTGATGTTGAGAGTTTGGCGGTTAAGGATTCACAAGATTTGGTGATTGAGGGCATTTCTATTGTTATGGCGAGGTTGTTTTTAGCGATGATGGCTAGGCCGCCTCCTCGAGAGTTGGTTCTGTCCTCTCTGAGAATGTTGTAGTTAGGGGGCAGGGCGAGCATCAAAGCGGGTCCTGCTGCTTGGTGAAGCCAGGTTTCCGTTATGGCTAGAAGGTCATAATCGCCTATTTGGATGAGATCGGCAATTTCGGTGGCATGTGCTATCAATGATCTAGCATTAATGAGGGCACCCTTCAGCGGTATGTTTGGTTTGGGTGTCGCAGTGGTGACATGGCTTTTCTTTTTGGTGGGTCTGATGCTTGATTTGTGGTGGTTGTTAATGGGGCTGTCAGCGTGGGAATCTCTTTTGGTGGGGGAGGTGTCTAGTTTGGGGGCATTGCGTTGGTGGTTTCTTGTATTGCTAGGTTTGGTGGCTAGTCTGGCTAGGGATTCATAGATTTTGGGTAGTCTTGATCGTAGTTTTGCATTTCTACTTAAGGTATTGCATGGGATATTTGTTATGGGGTGGTGGGTGGTAGGTATCTTTATCTTTATAGTTTCTGAGTTAGTGTCTGGGATGCTGGTCGGTCGGGGCTCGTCATCAGAGTTTGACGTTGCAGTAGGCATAGACTGTGGTGGGTGGTTTGCTGCTGTCATTGTATAGCAAAGGGTGATCAGGAGGAAGAGGATGGGGATCATTCTATAGAGCATACAGTGGCTGTCAACATGGTGGCTAAGTATGGGCAGTGGTAACACAATGGCTAGGTATGGGCGGCACACTGGCTAGGTGTGGGCAACACAGTGGCTAGATGTGGGTTGCACAATGGCTGGGTAAGGCAACACGGCGGCTGCGCGATTGAATCTAGATACGCAGGGGCCACCCAGATTCAGAAATCAGGGTAAGGCTAAAGTGCGTGTGCAGACAGGGTTCATCTAAATTCAGGGGTTCAAAAGTGGGGCTAAGATGCATGTGCAAGCAGGGTTTACTTAAATTCGGGAATCGGAGGTAGGGCCTGGGTGGCAGATACCTATGCGGCACCTAGATTAGTAGTACAGTGGGCTAAAGCACAAGGCAGCAGTACAGTAGGCTAAAGCACAGGCAGCAGTATAGTAGGCTAAAGCACAGGGCAGGGCATCACCTAGATTTGAGACAGCGCAGTGGGCTAAAATGCAGCACTTAGATTAGCAGTACAGTGGGCTAAAACACAAGGCTGCAGTACAGTAGGCTAGAGCACAGGCAGCAGTATAGTAGGCTAAAGCACAGGGCAGGGCATCACCTAGATTTGAGACAGCACAGTGGGCTAAAATGCAGCATCTAGATTAGCAGTACAGTGGGATAAAACAGTAGGCTAAAGCACAAGGCGGCAGTACAGTAGGCTAAAGCCCAAGGCAGTAGTACAATAGGCTAAAGCGCAAGGCAGGGCATCACCTAGATTTGAGACAGCGCAGTGGGTTGAGATGCAGCACCTAGATTAGCAGTGCAGTAGGTTAAAAAGACCAGATGACTAGGCGTGGCAGGACTCGGGTCAGAATAGTTCCAAGGGTCTGATGTCCCGCCTGACCGCGGGAGGTATTGGCAATATCTTTCATGTGGAGAAGTATGTAGTGGCAGGCAGTAGTGAATTAGCATTAGACGTTATAGTTGCTAGCAGGCCAGAGAGCAATGGTGGCAGTGGGATATAGAGTGGGGCAAACAAGAGACGCTGATTGCTATAGCAGGGACAAGATAGTAACTGGCAATCTATGACAGACAATCATGGAGAGCTTGGCAGATGTATGGCTCTGTAGAAGGGCTCAACAGTGCAGTAGTCATAGGCACATGTGAGCAGGTTAAGTCAGACAATGTGGCCGGGCTCTGTGAGAGGGCCTAGCAATGCAATAGGCATAAATACACGTGGAGCGGTTGCGAACAGGATGAATCCAGCAATACGGCAGGGCGTGAAACGCATGAGGAGGCTTATACAAGAGCCATATGACCAGATGTGTGGGCTTAGAGACAGGTGGCTAGCAGTGCGCGCAGTGCGCAGGCAAGGCTAATCCGTGTGAGGACATGACGTTTGCGCCGCAGGGTGGGATAATTGCAGTTCGTGGCGTGAGGCAATGTTTTGCAGGAGTGCAGTTTAGGATACAGTGATTGCGCTCTCACGATAGGGCTAAGTAAAGTCATGCAGTGCAAGCTACTGACAAATGCTACTGATTTATGGTCTAAATGCTGTATGTTGAGGTTTTAAAACGTATGCATACTCCAGAATGAGCTGAATAGATGACAATTGTAATTAGAGGCACAGCAATATACCTGCCCTTTATGACCTTGTAGATCGGTTGCAGCTATGGGCTGTCCTATAAGAGATGAGATTACCTGGGGTCTTCTACAACTCCTCATTGTTGTTTATGATTACACTGAGCAGCTCATGATGTAAGTAATGGGTGTAAAGTGCATTGGTCCAATCTAGGACAAGATGAAAATTGAAACATGGTTGTGCTTGCCACCATACTGTTCAACCTGTTTGAAATGCACTTCAATTGACAAAAAGTGTAACCTGATGTTCCCAAGTTTGTCATGCGTAGGCTGCTCATTCTTGTGTATGTCGATAATGTTGTGAAATGGGATGTACATCCAAGGCTCTACAATTTGTCATTAATAAAAATGCCACATTTAGCATTAACTCCAAAATCAGCTATATTAAAAGTCAGAGTTGTTCTAGAACGGGGATAAGGTAAATGGTAAAGTGGAGTTGTTACTTGGATGTGGCACCACAGCAGAAAAAGGGAGAAATTAATTTCTCAGAGGTTGTGAAGGCATCATAAAGCAAGACACAGACAACAGATTCAGAGTTCAAACAAAAAGTCTTTGTTAACTCCAATGTCAGGATTAAATAAGCCTAACTTTCCCTACTAAGGTGGAATTCCCATACCTAAATGAACTAGAAATAGTTTGAGTCGGTAAGTTCAACTTAACAACTCCAAAACATATACTTTCCCTGACAACTAAAGCTGAACAATGTTTAGGGAGGTCAGCAACCAACGAAAAAAGTGTTCAAACTAAAGTCCTGAGCCTCTTCCAGCTCCAGGCTTGTTCTCAGAACCCTTAACCCAAGTTCAAACAAGTCTAACCAAATGGTCTCAGGGTTCCTTTCCCCAAGTTAAACACAATTCCACCAAATTGTCATGGGGTTCCCTTCCCCATGTTCAACACAGTTCCACAAGATGGTCCTGGGGTTCCCTTCCCCATGTTTAACATAGTTCCACAAGATGGTCTGGGGGTTCCCTTCCCCAAGTTAGACACTTTTCCACAAGGCTTTAAATTTGAATATGTGTGATTTTATCGAATTATGAAACAAAGAATGAATTTTGAACAAACCCAAACCAAATTCTTTTTTCAATGTTTTTTGGGGAGGATCTCCGTCAAACCGCACCTTTTCTAAAATACTTTTCCCCACCCCAAAAACTACTATTCCCTTTCCCAACCACATGTGTAAATCTTTTAAAAATTCATAATTTTTTGGATGTTTTGGGTTTGTTCAAAATGCATTCTTTGTTTCAGAATTTGATAATATCACTGCACACCTTTAAATTCACAAGTACATCCACTTGTTATGTTTGCCTTTTATTTTCATCACTTGCACAACTCTTGGGCCGCCCAGCCTCAGTCTCTGGATTCCTTTTGGTTCACTCCAAGGAAGGATTCCTCAGTCTAGGCACAGTTGTCAGACCACACAGTCCACCCATCAAAATTCGTGCCACCGATAACCCTATGCACTTTACAATAGTTCATACTTTCTCATAGGACTTCCTTGACAACATAGGTTTCCTATCTGCCTGTGTGTTATAAATCCACATATTCTTCAGGTATACTTTTTGATTCCTCTTGCCTTTATCAACATGTGACTCTCACAAACTTTCCTTTCTGGTATTTCATATGGCTACCACCTTGCTACCACAATATCCAATAGTGTTTCACTTTGGTCTTTTATTTTTTGTTGGTAAATTGAATTTTATTGATTTAAACATAACCAAGCATTGAACATCTCAATCAAACATGAAGCATGGACCCTGTACAAGCAATACTGATATCATAACTTGCCCCAAGAATTAAAATCCCTGACTCCCCCCCGAGTAAACCCATCATCTAGCATCTGGATTTTTAAAACTGTGCACAAGTATATCAAACAATGTCTGAGTTGTCTCAAGAGCCCAACTCACATCATACTGTACTTTGTGATGCTCTCCTATTGTCTATTGTCCACCCAGGCCAGACCGGGTCTCACTTTATAGTCCACTGACGCCCTTCCACCTCACCCAAAGGTATTACAGCATTGTTGCCAGTCCATCTCTATGGATGCACTCCCTTGGTGAATCTCTGCATTGATCTTCTCCATCAAAAATAAGTCTTTAGCTGTGTTTGACCACTCCTTCAAGGTAGGAAGGGCTGTCCTCTTCCAGTACCTAGCACAACATGCTTGTCGCTACTAGGAGGGGGAAGTGCACCAGTGGTGAAAGGACATGCCACTCGTCCTCCCGTCTTTCTAAACCAAATAGCAGCAACATGGGATCAAGCCTGCACTCCGAGCCTCCCACATCCTTGCTCCAACCCAGGAATTCTGCCCAGTACATCTGCACCCTGGGGCAGTCCCACCACATGTGCCAATAGTCTTTTGCATTACCAAAGCTGTGCCAGCACTGAGGGTTCACTGTGGGGAACATCTTAGAAAGACTCGTCAGATCATATTGCCAGTGGTGTAATAACTTCAGGCCATGGAGCTCATACTGGCATGATATCGATGTCTTAAAAGCTCTTTTGTTTATCTGTTGCCAGAGTTGTTCATCCAGCTCCATCCCCATGTCCCTCTCCCACCTCCTGTGAAGTTCCTGCACTGCTCCTACCTTTGGTTCTAGCAGCGCCCATAGAAACGTGAGATGAAACCTTTCATTTCTGTGTACCTGTCAAGGACTTTTTCAATTGGCATAAGATCCCTCTGAATTCACTCTTTCCACTTTTCTGCTGTGAATATTCCCTTTAGCCTAAGGTACAGGATCACCGATAATTTGCCTATATCCAGGGCCTCTCCCAAATCCGGTATACATATGGCTTTCCCTCTTTTCCACAGTTGACCTACCCTGGTTAGCCCAACCTCAAACCATGACTGAAACATTGCGACCTCTGGTATGGCATCTCTTACAGGTGGGGCCCAAATGTGGCTCAAAGGGAAGGGCCATGTAGTAATCCCGCCCACTCTCCCTCTCATGCTCAACAACTACCAATGGACCCCGAGGATCGTGTGTTCTCGAATTCTCCTCGGAAGCTTTCCCCTTTGGACACAGAGCCATTCCCCCACCGTTGCCGGGAGCATATGCTGATTTTCCAAGTATATACACTGCCTCCCGGAGTCCTCCCTCACATGTGAGACCATTGCCCTAAATTGTGCCACCCTGTAATACAGCATCAGGTCCGGGAGCCCCGCACCTCCATGATCCTTTGCCAGTATTAACGTCTCGTATCCCACCCTGGGTTTCTGATTTTGCCAAAGAAACCTTAAAATGTGTGTATTAGGAGTGGCCAGCAGGGGACGCACAGATGAGCCCAACCTCTGTGTAAGCTCTGTGATCCTTGGTCCTGAAAGTTGCTTCAGACCCCACCTGCGGACCCACCACCCTGGAAGCAATGTGTGGAGTAGATGCATGAACCAGCCCCCGTGCTTTTGAATGAAAGTCTGGAAGAAATCGGTGGCGGATTTCCTGAGAAGCGTGCCTGCGGTGGCCTTCCTTGAAATGTGTTGCAGAAAAAGGAAATGGTCCGGCGCCTGTGAGCACGAAAAGGAAGACACTCTGTGGACTCGTATTGTGGAAGGCCAAGAGCGAATTGCAAGTTACCAACGGAAGGTGTGGGCTGAGGCAACAGTCCCAAAGACGTGGATGCATCAAGGAACGACACCGGTTCCCACATCTGAATGGAACGGGAGATCCGTGAGTGGATGAGCGAAGTCTGGCAAATTGCCCTGGTAGGGCCCGGGAGGTAAGCCAGTGGGCCTCCTCAGCACCTGTGGATACCAGCTGTGCCCAGGACCTCTTGCCCACCACACACCAGGCAGTGATCGGGAGAAGATTGAGCGGCCCACTTCTGAGACGGCATGCTGTGGAGCTGCGAGCAGAGCCTCTGCCGACCCCAGGGGCAAGCCCTGGATGAGAGACCCGCTACATCTGCCCAGCTCACTGGATACCGCCCAGCTAGACCACCGCTCGATGTGACCGTTAAGTCCAAACCTACCATTTGGTGGGACGGACACACAGACCCTGACCCAGTGGGCATTTGAAGCACATAGTGGCTCTTGCTCATGCTGGTCTACCCTAAGCATCGATAAAAAATCCAATCGTAACAACGGAGGCTGCATGCTCCATACGCACTTTGGTTCTGACCCCGCTGCAATGTGAAAGGACATGCCACTGAAACAGAGAGATAGGACCATAAATAATTCACAGCCTCATACACATTTGGACCAAGATACAAGACAACATACTTGAGTCTCTACCCGTCCTGAAGTTATCCATCGCACGTGGCCTCTGAAAGTGAGAGACCCCCAAAAATGCAGTTAATTTTCCCAATTAAGTCAATCAGGACACTTCCCTTGAGGGAATGAGACCAAGACCAAGTGCTGGTTATATCAAAAGGCTTTATCTAGAATAGGGCAAGCAGAATCTACTCTGCTCACGCCAAGAGCGCTCTGCAGAAAACATGTTACAAATTACTTTTATACAGCTTTATCGTCATCAAACAGAGGGAAGGCCTAAGGGGCACATGAACAGTTGGGATTGGTCACTAGGGGTGAACACCTATAGGTGCCATAGGGTCAGAGGGCTGTGGTTGGCTCAGGAGCACGTGATGTTGTGATGATGCTTCTCGGATCAATCGGTCAGCTGGGCTCATCAAATTGGTATGCGGGATCGGCAACTGCTGTGATATTTCTTATTAAATAACCATTTGACATTTGCCCTTGTGGCCACACACTCCCATTCATCCAATACCATAATCTGCTTTGTCCAGCGTGCTCTGAGACCTGTGAGCTTAGACACTAAAGGAAAAGACATTGGCATTTTGGCATTGTTGATACAATACAAGATATATTGGCTAAAGAGGTGCACCTTTTGAGGTCATTGTGTGGTCTGGAATGTCCATCTGATAAACCACAAAGAGGACTCTAAATCTAAGGCCTGAATTACACATTAAAAGACTAGGTCACAAAGAGGCAAATACCACAATGGTCATAAGTCTTATTGTGGGGGTTAAAGGCCGGTTGTTTAAACATCATTACATCTCTGCTGATCTGCTTTAACACTATGAAGGGTGGAGGGGAATCAAAACACCTTTGCAGTGTAGTTTTGCATTGCACGGGAAAACAGGGCTTTCAGAAGCAGTTTTTACATAAAGGCTTTTCACACGTGGCTTATTACATTCTGGTTATATTCGTCTAAAGTATGTTATATTTTCTACCTGGCTGAGTATTCTCGTTGTTACAAAAATCATGGTGAGAATCTGCATATACTTAGGTGTTTTGTTCATGCTACGTTGAACAGTTCATGATTAGATTCTGCACACACAGGTCTTAACACAAATTGTCATAATACGATCATACTGGTTAGGGCGATTGGCTGCTGTACTGGTTTTACACAATATCATGCATATATTTACACTAAACTTAAAAACGAGGTAGCGTTGTGCTGACATGTACAGCGTTATGCTCTGTTATGCATTTTGTTATTGCAATCCATCTCTATTAAACAACATCATACTACATGCTAACACACATCACACTTTTATAACTGGATTCTAACATTAAGGCTTTTGAGTACGCATATATTGTACAGTGTGCTAATGTTCTAGTACAATTCTTGCATTATTCTGCATGAAATGAGCAGCTTACTCAGATCGCATGCAGAAAGACACTTTGGTTTTCTTCTATTAAAGCGCGAACAATCAAACATACTTGACGGTCGTTCTAGCTGTTTGACCATGTTTTAAAGAATATGGGGATGGTATTCTTTATGGCCTGGGTCTGTCAGGTGGGGGGCAGGTTTATAGAGATGAACGACTTCTGTTGCTTGTCCCTGTGCTGGGCCGTGGCAGGGTCAATGAGGTAAGACGGAAGACAGAAGATACAGTGTAAAGTTTATTGCATTCTCGCAGCTAGTCTCCCATGAGAAACGAACCACTGCAGAGATGGCAAAGGGGAGGAAGTGGGGGTAGTAACTTGTCTGCTGTGTGCCTGGCTGGGAGAGCTGCAGGCCAGCGTTCTTATTTCATAACTGGCCTGCCATTATTAACTAACAAAATGGAGTCAGTGGCCCACCAAATGGAGTCTCGTTCAACTCTAGTCTTATGCTGTCTTAAGTGACGTCACAGTTCCTAGGGGTGTTCCCGCGCAGGAGCTCTGGGTTCGGGGCCCTGAACCCAAAGCAGCCGCACTGGTCCTAGACAGGAAGGACCGCCGGTCAAGTGGCAAAGCGAGTAGAGCGCTCGGTTTGACATCTGTGCAGAGCTCGCTAATGCAGGTTCGAATCCCGGCAGAGCCAAACTCAGCCTTTCATCCTTCCGAGGTTAATAAATGAGCACTACACAGCGTGGGTAATAATAAGCAGCGCTCAGATACCTGAGGGTTCGTAGCACTATATAAATGCCAAATTATTATTATTATTATTATTATTGTTATTATTATTATTATTATTATTATTATTATTATTATTATTATTATTATTAATAATGATAATAATAATAATAATAATAATAATAATAATAATAATAATAATAATAATAATAAGTGTAAGAATGGAGGAGGAGGAGGTTCCAAGACCCCCTCCTACCACACATTCCCCTCTTTCATTTCTTAAGTAACTAATATTGTAACTGCCCCAACCTCTTACACTCTTCTTCCTCAGCCACTGCTTCATCCCATGCAGGTGTTCCGTTTATTGGCATCCATGCTATACATACTGCCCTGAGGCTTCCCCCCTCTGGGGTGCAGGTCATATATATACACCTACCTTGTACCATTGTAGCTCTTTGGGTTGCTTTATAGTTGTGTGATATACATTATCCACTAATGCCCTTTATTGTATATGGCAGTCATTCTTTATTTGGGCTCTGAACTATCTCCTATTTGCACTTCTGCCTCGTGTTTTATTTGCGCCACTCCATTTGCATGGCCCATTGTTACCATTATCAGCGCACCATTAGGTACAGCATTGGCGCAGCATCTGAGTCCTAATTGGCACACACAAAAAATAAGGAGCAAAAAGACGATAAGTGGTATGAGGAGTTTTACTGTCATTCCAAGCCACAATGGAACCCAGGAAAAAAGATTGTTCGAACCAGGTGCTGGGCTGGGCTCCCCCTTCATCTTTCATATGTTCTCTGAGGTTGTGCACCGCTGCTATGACATGAGAAAGGGAGCAGTTGTCCGCATCTGCAGAAAGTACAAAAGTGCAACATGCGCTCCAGATTTTTCGGCAATCACCTCCATCCATTGCTGTTAACAGGACTAGCACATACCTGTTCTGCATGGTCACTAATCGAAATGCTCAAAGTTCCACTTTAATGACATTGAATCCTTCTTCAATGTCATTGGCCAGCTTGATGAGTTCCCATCTCGTTATCTGAAGCCATTTTGCATTCGCTCTCGCCTGGATGCTGGGAACTAGGGACGCGAAAAATGTCTCGATGGAGCTGAACAACCGGAATCGATCAGGGATCTGCGCCAGGAGTTCTGATGATCTGGCTGAGATATAGTTTGATGATCGTTTCTTCCTCTGCATTGTGCTCTGTAAACTTTATTCACCTATGGCAAACACAGGAACCTCTTCAGGTGGCGTTGGGGACAGTTCGTTTGGCGCTGCCACTCATGTGCCTTCTCCTTGGATGTGGCTGTCTGCAATCACCATCATTGCGGAATGCAGCGTTGCCAGAGAGCACGTGCACCTCCATGATTGCGGGAGGTGCAGGTACGCCAGGTTGCCGCAAACTCAGTATGTGTCCATCATTGCTGCCGTTCCTTTCTTCATGTCAGGTATTATGAGAGTTTTGCTGCGGTTTTTGTTTTCCCCCATGGTCTTTTTACCTTCCCCATGGAAGCAGAGTTCGTAAGAAATGTCTTTTTGCAGTTTGAAGGGTTTTTCGATTGCAGTAACCCAAGTGAGTTTCATTATATGTTCAGTCCATATGGGAGCGCATGTTCGCTGTATCCATGAAAGCTTTTCTTCAGACATCCCTCGCAGTGCTTCTGCCTTGCACAATATTTCTTCATTCTGCCACTTATTGTCCGAGTGCAGCGTCCCCTTTATCAGCAAGAAAGGCTCCTTTACACAAATTACTCCTTGCGGCCGGGAGTAACATGTCCGCTCGTTTTGTAATAACTCAAATGAAACTATGTGTGCTTGAAAAGTATTTTTGATTCCACACAGCGCGAGATGTAAGAGACACTTTGCCTCTGCAAATGGAATTTCTTGTGGCAGCAATACCTTAGGGGTGCCCGAGGCATGGGGTATAAGCATGCAAAAGTAAGAACTTTCATTTGTTGTCTGCTTTGCCTTGTTGCTCATATCAGCATACCATTTGTTTGTTTGGTGTGGGTGCTGAGAATCATCAACTGTATCTAGGCCGGATTTATAATTCTCTTCCGATTTTTCCTGTTGTGTTGCCCTCTTTTTCCTCCTGTGTCCAACCCCCTCATTCCCCTGGACCTCCTTGTCATTCCCTTTTCCCTCCCACTCTGTTTATAGGTTGGAGTAGCTAATGGCCATGTGTTTGTTATCGCTGTTCCCTTTGCTGGTGGTTGTGCTACCTAATGATGTAGTTCCTGTAACTGGCATCGTTGTTGGGTATGGGTGGTTTTGTACCCACGTGAGTTCTGAAGGTGTTCTATCATTCATTGTATAAACACTAAAATCAGATTCATTCAAATATTGGGGCTTTTGAGTGGCCTGAATCATTTTACCATTTGTAGTAATATTGTATTAATTCCTGTGACTCCCGTCGGCCCATATTAACTTAACGCCATCCCAAATTAAATGTGTTCCTTCTATAATTGATGTTATGCCCACACCCCCCTGGCTTATATCAATTGAAATAAAATCTATTGTCCGATACATTACCAGGCCAAATAACGTTGAAAAAAACACCACAGCACACACATACAACACACACTCATATGAATAGCTAAGATAAACACTTCTTCTTCTTCTATTCCGATCTACACTATCATTCATTGCCGCTGGGGCCTCTTCCATGCCCATTGTAGCTCCAAATAAATGAGATATAAGCATTTGTTAAGCATGCATGTTGAGCTTTCATTATTTACACCGTTTACTCGTAAAACACTTCATTTTTTCAAGTTTTCTGCATTTGCTTTTTGTTTCTTAATACAAGTAAATGTTTTGGCATCCTTCCTTTCTTCCTCCCCACACCTCGAGTTTGGGGAAGAGGAACTGAGGGAGACAATTTACTGTCAACTTGAAACCAACAATGAAGAGAAATGGATCATAAAAGAGAGAGAGAGAGAGAGAGAGAGAGAGAGAGAGAGAGAGAGAACATGGAGGTTGTTTATCCTCATCTTTGTATAGATATTTTGCATTTCATCAGAAGTTTTTCATCTTTACATCCCACACTTATCATTACTCATTGAGGTTATGCACCCTTTTGAAAAACTCTCTTTTACTCTTGGTTTACCCCTGTTCTGTTCCTGCAATCTATTTCTATACTCCTGTTTTTTCACTTTCTATGTTAGTGCACTCTGCTCATTTCTGCCATCTTCATAGTCTGTGCACTCTGTATTACAATGAGCCTTCGAAACATCTGTCTAGTGCACCCAATACCCTAAGCCCTGCACCTTGACTGCCGTAGGCATGCAGTATATTACCTTGTAAGGACCATGGAACCTTGATCCGTCCCATCTTCGCACAAAACTTCTCACGTATACCATGTCACCTGTCATCAACTGGCAGTCTGGGCTATCTGTTGCTGGAGTGGTCTTGTCTGTGGCAATTTCCTGTGTAAATGCGGGTGCTATTTGTTTTGCTCTGGCTCGTGCTGCTCTTGTAAGATTTCTAAGATACTCATGAAACTCTTCTTCTAGTACTGTGGCACTCTGATGTGCAACTGACTGTCTGCATAGGGGTGAGTGGGCTGTGTGCATCCTTCTACCTGTCACAATCTCATGGGGTGACAAGTGGTGGTCCTTACTGGGCTGATTCCTCATCTCAAAAAGTGCTGGGGGTATAAAATATACCCAGTTCTTTTTGAGTGTATGGCACAATTTTGACAATCTGCTCCTGTGCAATCCATTAATTTTATCAACAACTCTGTTCGATTGCGGATGATAAATCGTACAGAGCTTGCGAATTATACCTAGCATTGCAGTTATATGCTTAAGCATGTCATTCACAAAGTGCGTCCCATTGTCAGAATGTATGATATCACAAAAGCACCAGCTGGGAAATACTTCCCTGATCAAGAATTTGGTGGCACACTGTGCGTCAGAGGCTTACTTGGTGGCAGCATCCGCTGCAGCATTCCCCAATGAGATGACATAATCATCTCGTGTGTGGGCCTGTCATTTCACGACTGCTACAAGTGTAGGCTCTTTCAGCACGTCACTTAATTCCCCTAGTAGTGTTGCATGCTGGACTGGGGACCTGTCTTCCCTTCGGAATCCTCTCCTTCCCCATCTTGCTAACCCTCCATGTACTGTTGTTGCCATGTAGGCAGAGTCTGTGTAGATGGTGACTATGCACACTTTTGCTGTTTGCAATGCTTCTATGAGTGCCACTAGTTCTGCTGCTTGGGCTGAGAAGTGTGGTGGTAATCTCTTTTGTACAATCACTTCAAATTCCCCATCCTCCACCTGAACTACTGCTGCTCCTACGTGTTTTTCTCCTGTTTCATAATCTATGGAGGCAGACCCATCAACGAAATACATTTCTCCTTCTGGCAGTGCATTTTCGTGTGCTGTAGGTGCGTTACCATCCACACCTGTGTATGTGGCACGGTCATGCTGCTGCATGTCTTCTACTGTTCATGCTTCTGTTAGAAATGTAGCAGGGTTTACACTTTTGCACCGTATGATATGAATGTTCGCACTGGATATGATGAACTCATACGCTGTTGCTCTTTGGGTAGTTAGTGTGCTTTTTGATCTTTCCAGTATGGCAAAAAGAGAATGTTCTACATATAACGTGACGGAGCATCCCATCACGATTGCAGAGCTTTTTTCGATTGTGAACACGGCGGCTGCGAGAGCCTGTTCGCAAGCTAAATGTCCTTGAATTAATGCATCCAGTGTTCCACTGTAGAATGCCAGGGGCTTGTGACCTAGGGATGTTTTCTGTGTTAGTACAGCTGTCATGAGTGTGCCATTTCAGTGTGAGAACAGATAACATTTGCACTCATGATTGGGGGTTGCTATAACTGGGGCAGTGGATATCAATTCTTTGAGTGTGTCAAAAGCTGTGTGCATTTATTTTGTCCACTGTAATTTAATGTTTTCTTGTTGCGCTTCCTTGAGTGCCTGTAATAGGGGTTTTGTGTATGCTGCATAATCGAGTATGCAGGCTCGGCAGTAATTACACATGCCAAGGAACGTCTGCATCTCTTTTACTGTGTTAGGCTCTTTTACTGCTTTTATCGCTGCTGCTCTGTTAGATATTATTCTCTTACCATCTTTGGATATCAGCAGACCTAAGTATAGCACTTCTGTCAAGCAATATTGCAGTTTTTGTCTGTTCACTTTGTACTCTTTCTGTGCCAACTGTGTTAACAGGGTGATGGAATCCTCCCTGCACTACTCTACGTCTTTACCGCAGACCAACAAATCATCTACGTACTGAATGATTGGACTTGTTGTGTGTATGTTTCCAAGATCTTCGTGCAATATTCTGTCAAAAATACTGGGACTTTCGCAGTACCCTTGAGGCAATCTACAGTGCTCATATCTTTTCCCCCCTAGTGTAAATGCTGTTAGGTACCAGGAACCTGGGTCGCATGGCATTGAAAGGAATGCATTTTTCAGATCTGCCACTGTGAAATGGGTGGCTTGTGTTGGGATGCTGCATAATATTGAAGCAGGATTTGGGACAAGAGGGAACTCCTTCTGTACTATGTCATTGAGGAGGCGTAGGTCCTGGATCATCCTCCATGCCCCTCCCTTCGCTTTCTTGATTGGGTAAATGCAAGTGTTGCAGGGCGAATTGGATGGCACTATTATTCCCTGTATCATTAATGCATATATTGTTTTTTTTTATTCCCTCTTTTGCTTCCCTAGATCGGGGGTATTGTTTTACCCGGGGTAAAATGGCTCCGGGCTTGAGGTTTATCTTTACAGGTGTCACTTCATGCAGCAACCCTACATTGTGTGGGCATGTGGTCCACAACTGCTGTGGTACTTGGGACATGTCTTCCTCAAAGTATGCTGGTGGTGCTTTAATGATTGCTACGAGGGGTAGTGGCACCTCTCTTTTTTTAATCATTACATGACAGGGGATTGCAATCTCCATCACTATTTCCCCATCATCTTCTGTGTCACTAAAAAGTTCCACGTCTGTCAAATCCTGCAGGGACGTATTGGCGTTGATCCACAGCACTGCTCTCCACTGGCATCCCTGCATGTCCATTGCAATTACTGCTATTCTTTGTGACGACACCTCTACTGCATGTATATCCGAGGACACTATTGAGCCTGGCACTATCTCTGGGTCTGTGATTGGGCGAAAATGAATTCTGAAGGCACTCTCCATTTTTCACTTTTCAACTGTTGCACCACTCCCGCTAGTATCCTCAACCCTTGTATGAACATATCTGATCTACAGGTATGCCACATGTTTGCAGGAAGTTTGCTTGAGTGTGTATCACTAGCATGGCGTGAATCGCGCATATGCCTGGTGTAGAGCACACTATTCCTCTGCCAGTGAAGGATATGGTCATGTTGAGTTTGCTGAGAAGGTCCCTTCCCAACAAATTAATGGGCGACTCTTCGTAGTACAGCAGGGGTGCCCATACAGTTTTCCCCCCACCGTTATGTCTAGCTCTTCAGTGCATGGAACCTCGACCACCGCCCCAGAGAATCCTTGCGTTTCCAAAGTCCGGTTAGAAAGCAGGAACCTGCCCTCCTTGATGCATGATTTTTGTGCTCCCAAATCCACCATAAAAATGAATTGTTTGTTTCCTATTGCCACCCCCACCAGTGGTTCCTTTGCTGCATTAAGGGTCTTCCACAGTACTGGACACGCAAATGTTCCCTGTGGGCTGTCCTATGCTGAATGCCATGGGAGTTCATCAGTGTCAAAAACATTTCCTGTTGCCATTGCCGTCCCTCTACATGGTATAGGTGCTCCGATTGTAGTGGTAGCGTAAGTGTTGCCACGGTTGGGGGTGGTACGTTCATGAAACTAGGGGTGTTGGGATGTGTTTTGTGGGGGCATCTGGCGCTCATTCATGTACCTAAGGTTGGGCTGGCTCTCCCTTCTATTTCCACCCATCAGTAACCCATAGGGGTTCCCTGGGGGGCGGTGTCCATTCTGTTGTTCGGTTGAGTACAAATGAGTGGACCTGCTACGACATTCTCTCATGAAATGCCCCCACCTCCCACAATTACAACACTGTCCTGGCCTTCCTGTTCGGGGTCCTCCGTACCCGGCACCCCCTCTTCTTGGCCCCCTGAATCCTCCTCTATTGCCACGGCCACCTCTCAACAGCCACTGTGGTCCCTCATACTGATTTTCCCCTGACCATGAGACCTGGCTATTACCTGTCCAGTTTAACGCCATTTGCATCGGTATTCCCATCTGTCTGTCGTCCTCCTCCCGCTCCCTTTCTGCCGTGCTGGATGCTGCTACTGCACTAACCTTCAATAGTTTGCTTTATACTAATTTAGCCTCATCTGCCAACCGCTGCTGAGCTATCTCCTTTTCCTTCTCTTTGATCCTTTTACAGTGGTGCACTATTATGCTTTGAATTTCAGGCCATCCCTTGGCTTCTAGCCCAGCTATTTTATCAAGGGCCTTCTGTACTTCCTTTGGGAGCCCTCTTTTTTATAATGAAATAAAATAGGGAAGTTGATTGGTCCCAGGCCGTGCCCGTTTCACTCTCCACATGTCCTGCACCCGGAGAATGAAAGACATTGCATCTTCCTCCTAATCTCCCATTGTACACTGCATTACTGACTGTAAATCTGGTGTGTCTGTAAATGTTTCTCTCAGTGCATCCCACACTCGTGCTCGTACTGTGTTGAATGAGGCCCCATCACGACAGTCACAATCCAATGTTATTCTGGGAAACCCCGCCTTTACCCAGTCCTGGTTTGCCTGGTCTCTCACTGCAGATACCAGCAGGCTTTTCACATCCCCCACTGTCAAGAGCACTCCTGCTGTGTGTTTCTCAAATGTGTATATCCACTTACTGGTGCCTCCGGACAGTAGGGGTAACTGTTTGAGCAAGTTGGCCTTGTCCATTTGGGCCCATGGTATGTAATTTGGCCTTCCCGCCCCCTGTGTATTAATGGCAGCTGTAGATGTTTCCCCCCCCTTACTGATACATGACCTTTTTCCCTTTCTTCCCTATTACCTCCATGCAACCTGCTCAGTCACTCAACCTATCTCTCCACTCTTCCATGGGGGACAATCCCTCCCCAAATGAAGCCCCACCTGTGGCAGCTCCTAACCTCCCTTCTTCTTCATCCTGCTCCTCTATGTCACACCAATATTCTTCCTCCCTGTCCGATGCCATCCCTCCCTCTTCTAACTCGCGTACACAGTCTACTGTGTTTATTTCTATGATTCGTGTGGGGGTGTCATTTATTTGAAATAGTATCTCTCCCTTTTTCCATCCTTCTTCCACCTCCCCTTCTCTCGGCCAAGGCATTGCGTCTTGTTCTACTCTGGGGGTGAGTGACCCTCCATGTTCCCCCATGGCCCTAAGGCGGGACAGCTCGGTACAAGCCATCTGTAGTCGTGAGTCTAAATCCTGAGTAAGTTTTTCAACATCGATCGTGGGGCTACTCACCTGTCCTGTTACTCCTTGGCTCTCATATGGGGTGTTGCTGTGGCAGATGGCTTCGGTATGGATGGTAATGTGGATTGGGCTACATATACAGGGTCACTATATCCTTCTGCGGGCACTGGTTTCGTCAATAAGGGATATACGCATGTAAACTCTATCTTATTCTCATTCTGTGTAATTGGCCCATCACTGCCAGTTGTTGTCAGGGGAGATGCATTACACTTGCTACTTTTACCCAGGGGGACTTCCTCGAACAGCCGCCACAGGTCCAATATTTCTTTCCTGTTCTGCAAATGTTTTCCTTTATATTTAATGAACAGACAGGTGGCAACCATATCTAGCACAGTCTTAGCAAAGGACCTTCCCTGGGGCCAAACTTGGGGCAATCCTTCTCCCTTCAACTCTGTGACCCATTGGTCATGGTTATTTGTTGATTTTCTCTGCATATCCTGGCAGAGTTTTACAGATGTGGGCTAGGGGTGTTTCTGCACCCATTTTAACCAGCTGAAGGCGTTACTCAACTAACAATCTTGTTCTATACTCTCACCCTTCTTGTATGGCCAACTCAATGTATTATGCAACCCTTGTTAAGAGGAACGGACTGTTTACTCACTTTTTATCAGTTATAAACCACGTCAATTTGAACAAAATTTTTCTTCAACACAAGTTTAAATCATTTTCATTGACGTTCATCAACAAGAAACAATGACCAAAGTCCGACACTTTTACACATACTACGTACAACGAATAACACAGACAACATAAATTCTACCTCACCTTCCCTAATTTTCCCTACCTACCCCACCTTGATGTATATCCATTATTCTATAATCCCCTTGAATAGGTCTCTCCCTTTACCCTACCTATATCCACTTGAGAGGGAGGAAAATAGGTTAAAAAAAGTAGGAAAAAGCATTTCTAAATACTACTGCGGGTCTTCCTTTGAGCCCCCTATGTTTTTTCTTTACCTCAGTTTTCCCATATCCATATATCCTGTACTAGTCAAGATAGCACTATGCAGCGCCGCCTTCCACCCCCCAACAGAGATAGGATCCCTTTAACCTCTTTTCGCCTTATTTTCTGTGACCGTCCTAATGGCCATATGCGATAGAAGAAGAGTAGAATAGAATATCGAACAGACCCAGGCCCCCAGGTTCCCGCCTGTGCTACAAGTCTCTACACCTGTTCAACCCTACTTGTGCTGTATTTCCCAAACCTCCTACTCTGACTCCAACCCTCCCTTTAATATCACCCACACTTGATACTCACATGTCCGTCTTCATCCGAGACCCTCTGGACCCGATCTGTCAGTGCAGGGGGACGTCTCGTGCCAGAAGGATGAAAAAAGAACGATAACCGTTCGGGGTCACCAAGAAAGTTAGAGACCCCCAAAAATGCAGTTAATTCTCCCAATGAAGTCAATCAGGTCCAAGTGCTGGTTATATCAAAAGTCTGTATCTAGTATAGGGCAAGCAGAATCTACTCTGCTCACGCCAAGGACGCTCTGCAGAAAACATGTTACAATATACTTTTATACAGCTTTATCGTCATCAAACAGAGGGAAGGCCTAAGGGGCACATGAAATGTTGGGTTTGGTCACTAGGGGTTGAACACCCATAGGTGCCATAGGGTCGGAGGGCTGTGGTTGGCTCAGGAGCATGTGGTGTTGTGATGATGCTTCTCAGGTCAATCGGTCAGCTGGGCTCATCGAATTGGTATGCGGGATCGGCAACTGTTGTGATATTTCTTATTAAACAACCATTTGACATTTGCCCTTGTGGCAACATACTCCCATTCATCCAATACCATAATCTGCTTTGTCCAGCATGCTCTGAAACCTGTGAGCATAGACACTAAAGGAAAAGACATTTCTCAAATACAGATTAATTTATCATTGGGCATAGGTCAAAATACAGCTATTAAAGGCAGTGTTTTATCCATCGAGTCGATAGGCAGGCTTAACTGTGTATTGATATAATACAAGATATATTGGCTAAAGAGGTGAGACTTTTGAGGTCATTGTGTGGTCTGGAATGTCCACCTGATAAACAACAAAGAGGACTCTAAATTTAAGGCCTGAATTACACATTAAAAGACTAGTTCACAAAGAGGCACATACCACAATGGTCATAAGCCTTACTGTGGGGGTTAAAGAATGGTTCTTTAAACATCATTAAATCTCTGCTGATCTGCTTTGACACTATGAAGGGTGGAGGGGAATCGAAACACCTTTGCGGTGTAGTTTTGCCTTGCACGGGAAAACAGGGCCTTCAGAAGCAGTTTTTACATAAAGGCTTTTTACACGTGGCCTATTACATTCTTGTTATAATTGTCTAAAGCATGGTATTTTTTCTACCTGGCTGAGTATTCTCGTTGTTACAAAAATCATGATGAGAATATGCACATACTTAGGTTATTGTTCATGCTACGTTGAACAGTTCATGATTAGATTCTGCGCACACAGGTCTTAACACAAATTGTCATAATACGATCATACTGGTTAGGGCGATTGGCTGCTGCACTGGTTTTACACAATATCATGCATATATTTACATTAAAATAAAAAACGAGGTAGCTTTGTGCTGGCATGTACAGTGTTATGTTCTGTTATGCATTTTGTTGTTGCAATCCATCTCTATTAAACAACGTCATACTACACGTTAACACACATCACACTTTTATAACTGGATTCTAACGGTAAGGCTTTTGAGTACACATGTATTATACAGTGTGCTAATGTCCTACTACAATTCCTGAATTATTCCCCATGAAATGAGGCAGCTTACTCAGATCGCATGCCGAAAGACACTTTGGTTTTCTTCTATGAAGGCACGAACAATCAAACATACTTGAGGGTAGCTTCTAGCTGTTTGACCATGTTTTAAAGAATATGGGGATGGTATTCTTTATGGCCTGGGTCTGTTGGGTTGGGGGCAGGTTTATAGTGATGAACGACTTATTTTGCTGGTCCCTGTGCTGGGCCATGGCAGGGTCAATGAGGTAAAACGGAAGACAGAAGATACAGTGTAAAGTTTGTTGCATTCTTGCAGCTAGTCTCCCATGAGAACCGAACAACTGCAGACATGACAAAGGGGAGGAGGTGGGGGGAGTAGCTTGTCTGCTGTGTGCCTGGCTGGGAGAGCTGCAGGCCTGCATTCTAATTTCACAACTGGCCTGCCATTATGAACTAACAACTAACAAAATGGAGTGGGTGGGCCACAAAATGGAGTCTCGTTCAACTCTAGTCTTATGCTGTATTAAGGGTGGTCACAGTTCCTAGGGGTGTTCGCGCACGGGTGCTCTGAGGCCAGGGCCCTGAACCCAAAGCAGCCGCACAGGGCCTACCCAGGACGTGTAAAAATGGAGGAGGAGAGGGTTCCAAGACCAACTCTTCACACTCACCTCCTACTGGCAAGAGGCAGTGCACAGCGCCATAAACGGCCCACATTACTGTTCGAGTCCCACACGCTTCGGGCCCTTCCTGATGCCTTAATTATGCCCGCTATGAACAACAGGAAACACCCAGAATGTTCACCAGCCCGCTCTGAATTAACCAGAAACATAATAAACAAACCCCCACAGGGCTGCATGCTTGTGGAATAAGCCCAGGGGCTTAAATTAGAGTGCTCCATATGGGTACTACCAGGCGCCTTCATTTCAACATCCAGGGAAAGTGAAGGCCCCATTGGAGAGATGCCAGCCACGAGGGCCTGACTCATACTCGAGTACACTCCTGGAACCATTCTGGAGCCCCCTGGCTCACACAGACCACTGTAATTGAGACGCTTCGACGCCAGTTGTCCTGGGTGGCCAACGTATCCTGTGGAAGTCAGCGCGTCGGAGCACAGACGGTTGATTACGGCCAAGACACAACTGACAGAGGCACAGAGTAGGATCATCCATACTCCCCAAAGGTCACCACTATATCGCTATACCACGTGGGTATTACTCTCGGGTGGACAGTGTGGCCTGATCAGCACATGCGAAACAGAGGGTATCTCTCTAACCACTCTATATACCGAGGTGGACCTCTTACACGATTCGGGTTGATTCCACCTGATGCTCCATCCGTACTCACGATCTGCAGCAAGAGACAATAAGTAGGCCCATCTGCCCCCAAATATGGTACTGCATTAACAAACTCACCTCTCTTTGCAGAAGCAAAATTATGAAGTGGATCCTGGAACTTAAAACGGTACACCCCTTACGAACATTCTAAAATACCACTTGACCCCTGGCAAGGGACGTGCAGGCCCAAACTAAAGAACATCACTTATCCGAGTCGGGAGTATGCTGGGGTTAGTTCCTTGAACCATTCTGGTGCCCTCTGACCACCCATGACTGTCATTTTATGTGTGTCAATATCACTGGACCGGAGATATCGGCGCGGTGTAGGTTAGGACTATCCAAAAGGTTGGACACCCGAAATGGGGGAGTGTGCCCGCCTCCGGCCGGCCTGCCATTGTCGGACGCCAGTCAGCAGACCCCATTGAGCTAAGCAGCCTTACAATAGAGTCTACGCCCAGAAGATACCCAGCAGGCCCACCATTGTCATTTTGTATACAACTCTCAGAGACTCTGACCATCACCTCCCCGCACTAGCGGCACACCCACCCTCAGTCAAACTACCATTGGAAGATCTGCATTGGGTCTGCGTAGGCAATGGAAGGGTTGGGCCCTCACGGACGAGGAGTGTGCCCTCCTCCCAATTCCGTCCCTGAAGAAAGGGAGTTAACCAGGCTCCCCGTTAGATGAGCAGATTGTCTGAACCCATGGAGTGAAATGAACCATAGGTCTGCGGAGTGAACCGGCAGAAATAGGTGGTGTTGTAACACTCAAAGTGAATCAAAGAATGTACCACCCCTCAAACTGCACATGAACTGTATTTCCTACCACACATTAGTGACCTCAAGCTTATACTGGAGAGCCTGCCTATAAGTACATGAACATAAAGTCAAAACTAGCCAAATTTGCTCACTCTCAGTTCCCTTCTGCACTTGAGGCTCCCCAAGACACAAACATGGCTACCTCTGGAACCAAAGCAGCTGCTACCAAAGGATATGTTGCGGCCTTATTGAATGAAATTAAGAACATGGGGGGACAATATAGGTGGGAAAATCGACAAGATCACACAACAGATGGATAAGAGAGAGACTCGAAGGAGTCGAGAATAATCAAACCTCTCTAGATATCCTCGAGACTCAAATGGAACACAGGATTGTGGACATAGAACAAATAGAGGAAGAGTTCTGTCTTAAAATGGACGATTTGGAAAATCTTGAGAGGCGAAATAATTTGCGCTTCTTTGGCATTCCGGAACATGATGGTGAGTCAGAGAATGACCTCAGGAAGACGCTACATGACGTTATAAAGCTATTATTCGAGGACAAAGTGATCAATGAACCAAAGACAGAGAGAATACACAGAGCGGGTGGTCCAACATCCAGACCTAGATCGGTCCTTGCACGCTTCCACAACTATCAGGACAGGGCCAGAATCTTGGAGAAGGCCAAACGTAGTGGGCCCGTCACCTTTGGCGAGGTGCAAATCACAATCTTTCAGGACTTATCTTCCCTGACTCTCAGCCTGAGGCGAATGTGCAGCCCTCTTACAAAATGGTTGAAAGAACGCGGAACACGCTATAGGTGGGGCTACCCATTCTCCCTCTCATTCTTGCATGAAGGTCAAAAGATATGGCTGCAGTCCAAAAGAGACATCAAGAGCTGCATATCAGAATTACTGGACACCGGTGAAGTAGGGAGAGACCAAGGAGAGGAGGGACAAAGTGGATGACAGTGGCGCATTCAAGGAGGAGGTGTGTTAAAGGATCGAGGAAATTCCAAAGAGCAAATGTCATGCCAGAGGGCGAAGACTGATCATAGGTGATAATGTAATAAATCTCCCAAAGTCTCACACCACTCAACATTGAAGGGGTCTCAGCGCTCATGGATAAGCATTGCCTTGGGGTGACGCCCGACACGATGATCCCGCTGCAGAGATTTTCCCCCGCCACCTGGACCATGCTGAACTGAAATTTTGCATGCCTTCGATACCAGGGGAGTGATGAAGTTTGCTGGTCGGGACCTTCCCTGCCCTGATGCCCTGATGCCGAAAGGCTCGGGAGAGGGGACGACGCTACCTACTTGGACATCCCTTGCCGGGGAAAAGGAGTGAGTTATTGTGAATGGACTCATATGGGGAGCATATTTTATTTCCTTAAGGTGTTAATGTTTTTGTTCGGGGAGGGTTGAGGGGTGGGAAATGGGGGCTCAAACGTTATTGTGATTGTTTTATGCAGGGGGCCGTGAGGTAACGGTCTCCACCTGGGGTCCGGTACCGACTCAGTGACTTCAACTGGGTTCAATCGGATGCCTACAAGGGGCAAGGGGTAGTAGAGAGGGAGAGGAGAGGAGGGGGAAGCAGGGTGGGGGGTGAAGGGATGGGAACAAAATCCTTGTTAGGTTACAGATTGGTGCATGCGCTGATGTTTCACGGTTCACTAGGTTGCCAATCCCCATTGAGGGGTCACTTGACATACATCAGAAGAAATGTCAGATAATTCAGATTCACAGAGGAGAGGTCTCCTTAGGGTAGGAACTCTAAATGTCAAAGGACTCAACTCTCTGACCAAAAGATCCCTGGTATGTCGGGAATTTCGCAGAGCAGGACATGATGTCCTGCTCCTACAATAAACTAAACATGCCTTAGGGGAGGAGCGAAAGATTCTAAGTGTGCGGATGGGGACAGAGTATTGGGGGTCAGGGCTCCTGAGGAAGGGGGGAGTTAGTATACTCATTAGAAAGGGATTAGACTTCACGGTCACCAAGATATGGGCTGATGTAGAGGGGCGATCTCTGCTTGAGGTAGGCTCTATAAAGAAGGTAACCATCATTTTTGCTACAGTGTACTCCCCCAATTCAGGACAGTCCTGTTTCCTTACCAATACGATTCCCAAAATTATGTTGGAAGCAACAGGTCATGTCCTCCTTGGAGGTGACTTTAACTTATGGGTCAATCCCAGATTGGACAGGAGAGCAGGTAACCCCAGTGCAAGGGAGCCAGTCGATGGGGGCCGCACAGGAGTCATGGACATGATGGAACTATACCAGCTGAAAGATGCATGGAGGGGGCTCCATCCTGATGAAACACCTTCTATTCTGCTCCCCACAATAAGTTCACTAGGATCAACTACATATTCCTATCTGAGGAACTAAATGACGCAATGATGAGATCAGAGATTGTCCCGGTTGCCTGGTCTGACCATGACCTGGTCATGGTCGGCATGCACTGGGACAATTTACCTACGAAGGGGGGGTTGATGGAGGTGCAATGAATCTCTCTGGAAATATCTCTTTAAGACAGTGATGGAAAATGAGATTAATGAATACTTTAGGATAAATAATACAGGAGAGATCTCCAAAATGACAGTGTGGGAAGTGGGGAAGGCAACATATTGGGGTATTCTAATCAGAGAAGGTTCAGACAAGAAGAGGGAAAGAGCACTGGTTGAAAGCAAAATTAGGAAAGAGATATGTCTCATAGATAGGGAAGGAAGGGAAACTGAGGAGGGAAGGGCAGACAAGATTCTAGAGGCAAAACAGAAGAGGGAAAAGCTCTGACTCCTTGAGGAGGGGCAAATAGTCTGTAAGCTGCAACTTCTGAGACAGAAGTTTTACGAGGGGGACAAGGCAGATGCCCTGTTAGCCGCCAGATTAAGGGAACAATGGGCGTAATTTAGGGTTCTGGAAATAGAGGGTGGGAGGAGTCCCAAAGTGCAATGAGTGGAGATATCCCTGAAGCTTTCGCTACTTTTTACGAGATGTTGTACAGATCAGAGGCAGACCCCAGACAGCCAGGAACAGATGGTTATCTGGCTTCGGTTGGGATACCAAAACTTTCATACAATTAATCTCTCGATTTAGAAGCCCTGATAACGGAAGAAGAAATCAAACATGCAGTTAAGACGCTGTCACTTGGGAAAGCCTCTGGGGAGGATGTATACACCGCTGGAGTTTACAAATCCTTTCTCTCCCCCCTTCTCCTTTTTATGGTCGAACTCTTTAATGAGATCCTTGACACTGGGAGAGCCCCTTACTCCTTGTCCAAGCCCTCATTTTGGTGATTCCAAAAGAGGGGCGGGACCACAAGCAGTGTGGTTCTTATCGCCCCATATCTTTGTTAAATATAGACGCTAAGATTTATACCAGAATCCTTGCAGCGAGGCTAGAGACACTCATGCCTCGCCTGATACATGCCGACCAAGTCAGATTTAAACTGGGCAGGCAGGGAGCTCACACAATGCGGAAGACCCTACACCTGATTAATGAGTCCAGAAAAATGGCCCACGACCCTGCCCTCCTATCGGTAGATGCAGAGAAGGCCTCCGACAGGGTCGAATGGAGCTTTCTGATGGTGGCCCATCCAAAGGTATGAATAGTCCCGATATTTAGAAGCGGGATCCAAGCAGTGTATACATCCCCCTAAGCCTCGGTTTTCATGAACGGGGAATACTCCCATTGGTTTGAATTGGGTAGGGGAACACGGTAGGGATGTCCACTTTCAGCGATACTCTTCGCGCTCTCATTGGAGCCACTAGCCCAGAAACTGAGACCTCGATGGAATTCAAAGAATAGCAGATCCCCTCTTAAATCTATTTGGGTCTGAAACATGTGAGGAAGAATAGAGAGGAATCAAGGGTCTGGCAGCCCCCCTCTTGCTAGCAGCATGCGCCGCCCTGGTAATGAAGTGGAAATCCAAGAGTTTGCCGAGCAAGGGTGAGTGGGTCAACATACATTGCCTTGAATATCTGTGTAATGGAAAAGATCACTGCGGCCCTATATGCAACATCTATGCAATGTGATCTACTGTAAGGAGACCTTGTGTGTAAATACATGACTGAGACTGTATGATGTCTGAAAGAAAGAGGACTGGACAACTTTGCCCACCCAACCAGCAAAACATGTTAAATGTACTACCGCAAAAGACCGTTATGATTGCCCCGAAAAGGATATAAGGAGGCAACCAAGCTTATTGTTGTTTGTAAAGCGTAGACACTATGCACCAATCACAACCAGAACAATTCTAATCTTTTTATAGTAAGAGGAAGCACTGTTCCGTAGGGGGGAGGAGGGTGGTTGGGGGAAAACTATCTTGAATGTTCTATGCATAAATTGTTGGGGGGGAAAGTCTTGGTCGAATGTACACTATCTGGATATGTCCCTAATATCTACTTGTATTGATCTTTTGCCTGTTTTGAAAATCTCAATAAAGTTAAATTGAAAAAATAAAAAAGATTTGTGAATTAGCTTCTTTTAAGAGTGCTTCTGGGGCATGGACTGGCAGCATCTGAAACAGGTACAGCATACTCGGGTGGAGGTTCATTTTAATTGCATCGAACCTCCCCTTCCATGATAGCTGCCCCTTTACGCAATCCATAATTTCAATTCACAGCTTGTCAATGAGGGGGTGGGTAATTAGCACAACCCAAGTCTTCCTCCGGTTTAACTATAGTGACGACTTGATATTTGACAAAAAGTACTGATTTTCCTTTGTCGACCCTGAAGCCAGAAAACCACTGATACTCCTCAATTACTACCAGAGCTGCGGTGATGGAGCTGATAACATTCACTAGGTGCAACAGCTCGTCATCCGCGTAAAGCCCCACCTTAAACTCCCTAATGCCCACCTTAATGCCCTCCACCCATGCGGCCTCCTCAGCCGCTCAGTGAGCACCTCCATCATTAATGCGAACAGGAGGAGAAAAAGTGGACAACTCTGCCTCGTCCCACTCTGTAGTTCAAAGGGCCTTGACAATCACCTATTAACAGTCACCCGGACCACCGGGGCTGCGTAAAGCGTCCGTATCCCTCTCAGGATCCGCTCACCAAATCCCAAATTTCTGTAATACCCCATTTAAAAAGCTATAGTACACACGATCGAAAGCCTTCTTTGGCATTTAGGATGACTAGCATCTGGCTTCCCTCCTTCCTTGCAGAGGCCTCCATTAGGTGTAATGTTTTACAGAGGGTATAAGCCCCTTGCCGACCCTGAATGAACTCCACCTGATCCGAGTGACCAGCCGCCTGGTAAAGATGTTTGCGTCAACGTTAAGTAAGGAAATAGGACGGTAGGACTTGCAACATTCTGGATCCCTACCAGATTTTGGTATGACCGTTATTAGAGCCCTCCCAAATGACGGGGGAGGCACTCCCTGTGGTCAAAATGTTGCTAAATAATTTTGCCAGATGTTGAGAGAGGGATCCAGCAAAGGACTTGTAAAACCCGACCGTGTACCCGTTGTCTCCCGGAGCCTTTCCCAGTTTAAGCCCAGCACTTGCCCTTAGCACTTCCTCCTAAGTAATTTGCCTTTCCAGTTCAATGTTGTCGCTACTTTGGAGGCTCGGCTAGGGCACCCTCCAGGTATCTTCACAACTCCTCCTCCCCTGCTCCCCCTCTCTCCCATAGGGATGTTTATAGAATGTGGCAAATTCTTGCACCACCTCTCCTGCTAAGCAATGTAACTGCCCTTCTGCATCCGTAACCCCAGATATCCACCTCTCTGCACATTGACCCCAAAGCTTGACTGCCAATAGGGCATCAGCCTTATCCCCCTTTTCATAGTATGTCTGTTTCTGATACTGCAGGCCAGTGATCATCTTGCCCATCTCTAAGTCTCTCAACTCTTGACCCTTCTCTCTTGCAAGCCTCAAATCTGCCTCCTTCTTCCCTTCCCCTTTGCCTTCTACTCTCTCTAACTTACAGATCTCCTCCCTGAGTTTCTCCTCCAGGACGGTCCTAACTCTCTCGAATAAGGAGGCCCCTCCAGGTCACCTTAGCCACGCCCCATGTCATGCCCAGTTCCACCTCTGCCCAATCATTAACGAAAGAACTCTTCAATTGCATCTTTCATTTCCCCCACAAAGACAGGATCCTTCAACAGGACATCGTTACACCGCCACTGCGATTCCCAGGGCCTCAAACCCGTCAGTATTATGCCCATATCCACCATATCGTGATCTGACCAAATAATAGGGGTGTGGTCACTTGAGATGACCCTACTGACGTGCTGCTGAACCATGAACCAGTAATCGATCCTTGCTCGGAATCCATGGACGGGGAAGAAAAAAGTAAAGCCCCTTTCAGTGGGGTGACATTCCCTCCATACATCTATCAGCCCCTGATCTGACATACAGTCCGTGAGTCTGCATTCCGATTGCCCTGCCCCACCGCCCACAAGAGTTTGCCCACCACTGTGGTCCATCCCCCGGTCTGCCCACATGTTGAAGTCCCCCCCATCCAATAGCAATAAGCCCTGCGTGCAACCAAGTATCTCTCCCACGGCTTCCCGTAAGGACTGTATCTGTCCTGCTTTTGGGCAATATATAGAGGCAACGGTCAGTCGTATTCCCTCAAGGGTCCCAGAGATCAAAAAAGCCCTCCTATCAACCCTCCTCCAAAACAGTGGGTCAACTATCTGCATTCTCTGGTTGAGGATAATACCTAACCCCCCACCCTCTTGGAGGGCCCAGAGGCCCAGAAAACCTGTCCAACATGAGCTCCTGGGACAAAACTTTCTTCCCCCTGAACCAGCCTCGTCTCTTGCACTAGCAGTACATCAAGAACATGATTCCTCATTTCCCTACCCAACAGTGAGCATTTGGTGGGTGAGTTCAGGCACTTAACATTCAGGTTCCCCATCCTGAGAACCTTTCTCAAAGTGTGCCATCTGGAAGCATGAACATGTGTCCCACCCACTCGGCCCCTCGCAGTTCAGTAATCCCCATCCTTATGCCACTCCGGCTAGCATTCCCGGTCCTCTGCGACAACTGTGCAACCCCCCATCACTGAAGAGTTGCTCTGGGATATCGGGTTGCAGTGTTCGGCTCCGGTGCCTCACTCCGCTCCAAGAAGCCTGTGCCCACACCACTGTGGCGGCTCTGTGGGACAACACAGGCCACGGGATGGGTGAGCCCTCTACGGCACACGTCTCTGGCCTGCAGCCACAAGTGTACACCCCCTCTCACTGGGGGGGCTCTGGAGTTTTCCTCTGCTCACCTGCGCAGCCATGTCCCGCACTCTCCGTCCACTATGTGGGACTGCCTCAGCGTTTCGCTCCACAGGTCCCACCAAGGGTGCAAAAACAGCAACAGTAGCCCCTGCCTGGGTCCTGGGGGCTCTGGGTTGTCGTGCAATGGCTCTGTCTTCACTGGGGGGAGAGCCATGATCACTAGAATGGCAATGTGTGGAAGAGCAGCTTCTTTACGCGGCCATTTTGGCCCACGCCCCCTAGTGGTCTCTCTCACTTTTGTGCATTTTTCAATTGATTTGCAACTGCTTATTCTTTAACTTTGATTCATTTACAAATGTTCTTCACATTCTGTTTCATCTATCACATATTCTTATTTCTTTCTATCATTCAGTATTTCACGCTTATTTATGCGTGTCACCTTGTTTGATAATCAACAATTCCTCTGTGGTCTTCCAACCTATTCTTTATTATTCAAAATTCACTCTGTGATTGGCAATTAATTAAATATTAAATAGTTTGCCGTTTCAGGTCTTCAGACCCTTTTAACTTGTGTGGCAGTTTGTCTGGCCTTTGCCATTGCCCACACCATGCCCTTGGAGCACCATGGCCCGAGTAAACCTTTCCCATCACTCACTCACTAGTGTGTGACCGCTCTTCCGGGTACACTGTTCTCATTAGCACATTCTCTCTTGTTCCTCCTCTCATACCGAGGAGATCCAGTGAGCAGCGCTTTCTCTGTTCAGTTTCTCTTGCAGTGGTCCGTGGTGTCTCAGTGTTCCCCACTCCCAATGGGGAACACACAGCAATAGGATTCACTTCGGACCAGACCCTCTTACGACCCACAGTGGCCCTGGTGTCTTCCTGGCATTCCTTTTCGATGCATCCTTTTCAATGGCCTATATGATGCTAGTTCCACCTTGGTTGGTTGTGCACTCCAGCCCAGCTGTTATCCTCTTATGCTGTCTCTGCCTCCCTTTATACACCTGCAACCATTCTACAGGTTGCATGTGTGAACACTCAGTGTTACTTGCCTAACCAAAGTCATTAGGACATTAGGAAATACTTCTCAGGCCTCTTCCTGGTCTCAGTACTAGAGTGGTGAAATGAACTGTTAATCTTCACTACTTTGTCGCCTCTTCCTTGTCCCAGTACTATCATGATTCAAATGAGGAGAACAACTGGAGATGATTCACAAAAGCCTATAAAGGCAGGGGGAGGGTGAATGTGGTTCTCAATAGAAAAGGGGGGATACCATGTCTCGCCTGTGGACATACTCTCTCCAATACCCAAAGACCCTCCAACCAGGTCATCATTCCTTGCATCTCCACCCCCAGGAACAGGATCCAAAAGCAATGTCCTTTCCCTGGCCACCTGAGCAGAGGATCCAAGGGGGGTAGATGTGAGGATACCCTAAGGTTTCTCACAGGGTGCAATTTACAGCTGTCCTGAAGGATAAAAGCCATGCAGCCAAGCAAGGCACACAAATGGCACAGGCCTTGAGTGAGGAATTTTGATTGAAGATGATTCTACAGTGCCAACCAGATTGTGTTATTTTGAGAGCCTATAGGATCAAGGTGGAGTCTCTGGCTGTCTATGTGGTAGATCAATGATGTTTCAAGATTTTCAAACCAGTTTTGCTTGTCAAGAATTGATTTTGCAGAAATATGTTGGCCCTCCCAAAGTCAGCCAGCACCATTATTTGCTACTCACTCATAGTTGGGACTGAATTGTATTAACAACAATGAGGTAATAGCCCTGATTCTCTTCTGGCTGGCAGCATGATGAATGATCAAGCATCCCTGTTTAGTTTATTTCTTTGAGATCCAATGGGTAGTACAAACCAATTTTGTATATTGTAGTGAAGAGAGTCAAGGACAAACTTTTTGCCATTAATTGTGAAGCCTGCTTTATTGTTCTGGAAGCTATTTGTGTAGGTGACAAACAAAGTACAATGACTCTGCTGTTGAAACGAGCCCAATCTGTCAGCAAAGATATTAGGATTGCGCAAGGAAAAAATAGGGGCCTTGCCACAGTTAGTGTGCTCCAGGTATACAGTCAAATGTATTGTGGTGTGCTGGACAAAGTCAGCAATTAATACTAGGTTCAATTTATTACAGCTGGAAATTGTAGTGGGAGGCTGATTTGGCAAAGACCGCCCTGCATGCAGTTGTCTTTGTTGCGCCCACCTGAGGGGCCTCATTACGAGTTTGGTGATATCTCGGTGGTAAATTCTCAAAGAAATAAACACATTCAAGATGTTTAACAACAAAATACATCCCTAAAATCAGCATCAAATCTTTCTTCTTGTGAAGGACTTCTCTTCTCAAGTTCTACAGCATTCCCCCTCTAAAATTGTTATCATTGTCCTTAATAAAAGCAGCAAAACAATTCTTGCTTGAAAAAAAAAACAACAGCCACTTATAGAAAAACGGGAATTGTCACTGATTTATTTATCAAAACTTGACCTTCAAATGTCAACTTTCTCATTTGCCAGTAGCCAATCTGTTTTGCAGTTGTATTCACTTTCTTGTCGCATACCTTAGACGCACCATCCAAAGCATCAATTTGCACTCCTAAAATCAATATACTATCTCAAAACGCTTTCGAACATGTGTTGATTATCTATTCAACAGTTCTATGTTCATTCTTTGCCGTTTTCTTTTTCGCTGCACTTTTTTCTGAAATCGTTTTGCATTTCTTTGTTGTTTGGGGGTGGGTCGCCCCCAAACTCCCATGCCCCTGTTATTATTCCCACATATTTTTCGATGTTTTTGTTCGGCAAAAATGTTTGCCAAAAAGTGACGCAAAAAATAAAACGCCGTTTAATGACCGTCATACCCTATTCAACACAATCACACTTTTTAACATTTAATTTTAGACAAGACACACCAATAATGTTTCTGAATGTTCAATCACTGTATGAACGTAATCTTATCTGTACATAAAACATGCAAATCACCATATACATCACACCTTTACACTCACTACCATCTCCTCCTGTAATGTGCACTTGAGTCACATCCTTATCTTCTCACAACTTTATCCCCAAAAGGTACCAGGCAATTCCCAAACAGTAACAGTTACATGGCACATCCTTGTGTCACACCACATTAACTCCCGTCCCATCACTCAACTAACCATTCACCAAAACATTCTCATTTATTAAAAAACATAAAGCAAATCATTATGTAACAAATCTTAGAGTATGTCATAAAAGTGTTTTGGTTAGCCATATTTGTCTGTGGTTTCGCCATTTTTAAATTACTTAAATACAAAAAGGGACCCACCAGTCTGTTTTCTTGGGTCTGAGATAGGATACTATGAAAATTACATAAATTGTCTATTACCATGTTTAGTCTATCTTTTTACCATCATATAGTCTGTTATAAAAATGGTTGGCAATGGCACACATTTCTTGGGCCTTTATTCAAACAACACCTTGTTCATCTTTCAATCCTGTAATTACTATTAGTGAATTTACATTTATGTTTAAAATAACATAATTTATCTGCTTCAAAGTATAATTTGTTTACTCATTGTATGTGCCCACAGCAAAACAATTTCTTCAAACAATGCTAACCAGCATGTAATACATTATACCCTTTTTAATTCATTTTGCAACATAACTTGCTACCTCCAATTCAAATAAACTTTCAGCTGTCCCATTGTTGAAAACATGATTCTATATTTGACAAAAGCCCACACTTCAGATTTTAGAAAATAAAAATATTGGCCCTCACTATAACTCTGGAGTTGGTTTTTTTCCAGCACCCGTGAATGGGCAGTAACCGGGTCATGCTGAGTTTGGCAGACCCGGTAATTGCCCATTCGCAGGTGCCGTTATGGCCGGCCTCCCGATTGCCCTTCTGCCCCATAGGGCAGAATGGGGGTCAGGAGCATGGTTGCACCGGTACCATTTATAACGGTGCTGGTGCAATCATGAGTTCTGCTCACGGGTGCCGGTATGCACGCCTGGTCAGACCAGGCGTGCAGTCCGGCACCGGCGAGCAGAACTCGTTGTGTGGTGGAGAGGTAACAACGGCGCCGGTAGCACTACCGGCGCCATTGTTGCCTTTCCGCAACACTCATAATGAAGCCCATTGCAATGACCATCATCCTTTATAATCTTTCCTAAAAAAAACCTTTATCATTTGATCCTGTAGCAGTTGTACATTAAATATCCAAATCCCTTTTGCATAACGAATGTTATTTGAAACCGGAATTGTAGATTACATCATACAATGATCAGAAAACAAAATATTAGAATAACTTCACTTGACAACATTCCATTTTTTCAGAAACAAAAGGAAAATAAATTCTTAAGCTATATAATTGATCAGGAGAACTTCACGTTTACCCTGTTTAAAATCTTTCACAATTTCATTTAATAACCCAGATGATTTATCCACTTTAACTTTGTCATGCTCAGATGTACACACATTAAAGTCCCTAGTCAAAATTACACCTATATGATTTTCACATTTGTCTGGAGCAGCATGCACATTCATTAAAAAAATCAGCCCTTTCAAAATTAAAATCCATTCTTAAAATTATTCCTTCTTTTAAAACACCACATTCCGATAGTGATATGTTTATGCTTTATTAATAATGCAATTACACTACTTCTACTTTGTTTGATGCTGACCAGAAAGAAACCCCATGGTCCCATGACATATTCTTGCAAACAAAACACATCTGCCTGAATCAAATTTAAATGTCTCAAAAATATAACACATCTTCTGAAATTTGTAATGCTTCGGACATTCAATGGCACAATTTGTAAGGTCATAAAATAATGATGGATTAAATAGATGGTGACATCAGTACTGCAGCTTCAAAACATGCCACATCTGATTAAGAGGCTTCACACCCCACTGATGCCAACACAACATATTTATTAAGACTTAGTGGGCTCACAGCCACCCTAAATCCAACACATCAGGCATACATTTTTTTAACTCTTACCACACCCACTTGCTTTTCCTCACTTCAATCAGTCTGACACTTCCATGCACAACTGTTGTTTTTCATTTATTTTTAGTTGTAATAGTCACAACATTCTCAACACCTACCTTTTGTTTATCTTATCCACACATTATTTCAATTGCATCCTCTTCCATTTCATTCTGTTTTCCTCCACCTTGACCAGCAGATGTCATTCACACAAACTCACATTCAGATTGACTTTCATCCTCAGCAACCATAGCCTCCCTAGCTATCAGCTCTTCCATTACCTTCACAACACCAAAACCTCAAATTACATGTAGCACTTCACCTTCCTCCTGCATACCAACATTCACATTTTTTTGCACCCCTTCTACATTCCCACTATCACTACAATCATCATACTTGCATTTATCTAAAACTTCTGCATTCAAATTTCCAGAGGACAGGTGTTCAGTTTCTCTAGTCTCCATAATAACTTGTGAACATTTAAGGGCATTATCAAATGACACTGGACAATGTTATGCACATTATCTGGTTGCATTTCTTAAACACTATACTTTTCTGATAAATGAAATATCTACTTGTCTTTGAACAGATATTTATTTCACATTCAGCTGCAACATATCCAGCTTCTCCATATTTATGATAAACTTCCTTGGGTACTTCCGCTACCAAAAAAGCCAACGCTAGTCCCTAACAATCCGTCCAACTACAGACCGATCACCACAGTACCTTTTCTTTTGAAAATACTAGACCGAGTGGCATACCTGCAGATTCAAAAGCATCTTGAATCAAATAACCATATTGGTCTAAGACAATCAGCCTTGAGACCCAGACACTGGACAAAAACAACCTTCATTGACCTCAAGACTCAAATTTAAGCTGTCAAAGACAAAGGAAAACATACTCTTCTCCTCCAATTAGATCTATCTGCAGCGTTCGACCTAGTAAACCACAAAGTCCTTTCCAACCATCTAAGGTCAGCCGTACAAACGCCTGGATCCAGGCATTCCTAAACAACAGATCGATGATAGTCTTTGCAACATCAGCTTCTACAGAGCTAACACCTGTTACCTGTGGAGACCCGTAAGGCTCTTGTGTGTCCCAAACTTTATATAATGTGTTTACAAAGCCACTGTTCAATGACCTTGACTATTTAGGTGTCACTTACACCAATTACGTGGATGACACCCAAATACTCATCCCCATCATGGGGGACCATGTTACGGACAGTAACATTTTGAATGATGTCTATCTCATAATACAAGCCTGGACGGCTAAGCATGGACTCTGTCTTAATGACGATAAGACAGAGTTACTCCTCTTAGGATCCCCAGCAAATCTTAACAAAGTAGATCTACAGTTTTCCTCCTTTAATATTGACGGGAACATAATTAAAATCTCCAAGGATGTACAAACCTTAGGTATTTACAATGATTCCTCTCTCACACTGACTAAACAAACCAATGCAATTGCCTCCTCCACGGCCTACACCTGCACATTGATTACCACATGCAGACCATTCGTCACCACTACAAACTGCATCTCAATAGCTAGAGCACTAGACCTCTCAAAACTGGACTATTGCAACACGCTATACCTGGGAACTAACCAACAGAACTTAAACAAGAGGTAAGTCTTACAAAATAATGCCATTAGATCATCAATGAATATCACGAGACAACAACACATCTCCGAAACTAGGCGCAACCTGAACTGGCTGTCTATCAATCAAAGAATTGCACTCAACAACCTATCATTTACACATAAGTGTCACACTGACATGGCGCCTAAGTACCTGACCAATAGTCTCCCACGTAATATACCAACTCGTCCCACCAGTCCCACCAGAACCCCCAGGTTCAATCTAAAAAAAGTGGGAGGTATTAGCTTCCCTGTACTGGCAGCCAAAAGCTGGAATGCTCTTCCCATACACCACACCAAGATCTGAACCCTCTTACCAGTTGTTCAGAAAGTAACATAAAGCTGTGGCTCCACGTGCAAGATACTAGCAGTTCCCCATGACACCACCCATCCTGGTCTGCATCTCGCCCAGCACTTTCACTGTACCCGCTGTAGTATACTGATCTGCATGTAACTATACTGTATGTAAAAATGTAATTTATGTTAATTCGCCCTCTATGACCCCTTTGGCACTGTACCTCTCTACTTCTCTGTATGTAACTAACCGTATGCAACAATGTAACATGTAAGACTAGCACCCAGATGCCTCAGGGCTTTGCACACTCTACAAATAAATAAACTAAACTAAACTAAACTTCAGCAGCTCCCACTCCCAGCTACACTGATCTGCAGCCCAACAGACAATCCTCACCAAAATTCCAGCCATGCAGCACAGCTCTCCCTCACCAGGAAGTCTGAGCTTCCCTACTTTCTCCACCTCTATTGCAAACCCTCATTGAACACCTCCTACATATGATTATGTATATTTTCTTTAATTTTGCCCAGCCTTTTTCTGTGGTGTCACTTCTGCCCATATCATATGCCAGAACCTTCCAGCTCCCATCTTGCCCCATCTGCAACCTTTCAGCAGTGTTCCGCTTAGCACAATCTCCCATTAATGTTGCATCTCTCACTTTTATCCTTCCTTCCCCATTCCTGTTTTGTACAAACAAAGAGTGTTCTATTTTCGAGGCACATTGCCTATGTTACATAGCTCTGCACACCATGAATATTTCCTTCATGTTTTTCTTTTAATTCTGCTTTATTTTCAGAACATGGCCATGTTCATGTGCCTTTGGCTACAAGTATTTCCGCTGCCTAAGCAAACCTAACCCACTCTATTTGCCCCTGTACTAAGTGTTAATATCAAATGTTAAACTGTAAATAATGCAGATCATAAATGCTCAATCACATTATACAGTTTCAGAATTACAACATTCATACTAGCTTCTATGAAGTACTCCACATTAAAGTACTGTAATTCATAATAATGTTTTTTCTGTTGATAAACATTCTAAAAGTAGTTAAACTGGACTTCCCTAAATACACACATTGCAGGTATTGCAAAAGAAAGAAAAGGGAAAGCACTTGAAAAGCATAAAATCCACATCATTTCATATGACATTTCAACTTCTAAAAATAATCTAAAACAATCAATATGTTCTAAACTTGCTAAAAAAAAAAGGGAAACTGCAACAAAAAGAACCTGCCTACAAATGTCACCCTGTCTTCTGTAACTTGAAGCATGGCATCCTTCTTCTAAAATGCATCACAATCCAGTTCATGCAAGCAATTCTGTCTTTACCATAGAACAAATTCCGTGATTTACCCCAATACAGTGGAATCAGTCAGGTAATGTCCATTTTCCGTTTAGTTCTAACTCATGAAAAGCCATCTAGACGGACATCTTGATTAACAAAGTCTCATATTTTAACTTTACCAACTTTTCAGCTGCATCTATTGTTAGCAAAATATCAGACAATAACAGAAGTTTCCTTGCTTTGCAAATGCTCATTTTAACACAAGAAAGGGGAACTCTTCAGATCACAATCCATTTTGTTTTTTTGTCAACGCCTTTTATGCACCCATCAAATGACTACATTCTTTCCCAATTTTGATCAATCATAGGGTTCCTATCATAGATAAATACTAACTTCTGGCCAGACCACCTTCCCAAATGAAAAATCCCACAATGTATGGATGGCTGGCTCATCTTCACCATATCCTTCTGGTGCCTTGCTAGGGATCTTCTGAACATTGTTCTTTTTACTGGTAAAATGTCATGCAGTCTGCCAACAAAGTCTTCAGTGCTGGTGCAGAAGAGTGAGATATGACACCAGTACTCAACATCTTTCAACATTTTTCAGTAGCTGGTTTTCTACCGGAGTCATGTTTGTACTATCAAGCACAAAAGTTAAAACAGTGTTAATACGTTTCCACATAGAAACAGTATAAGTACACACATCAAATTCCTTCAACATGGTTTTCACTAGGCCATAACTTTGTTGACATTTAAAACATATTCACTTCAATAATGTTGGTTGCAACATCGTGTAAGCTCTTAACTTTTTGCCCAAATAATATATTTCAAAACATAAAACAAATAAGTTTCATCAATCACAACAAAAAACTATCTGAAAACCAATTAAATGTTCAACAACGCTTTCCCTCCATATTTCTTTCGCTTAAATGCAATCTCTCCATTAAGTGTTATTGGTATCAACAATTTTAAACCGCCCTATATTATAGTACATTGCGAGACAATCGTATGTTCACCTGTGTGGAAGGACCTATCTTCCCTCCCGCCCTGCTGCATTACCTGGTAGTTGTTCCAGTCTTCCAGCTATCCCCTAAAAGAAGTTACAACTCTATTCATGTCCAGCAAATCTGGGAAAAGCCCATTGCCTGACTTCCTGCCCTCTGACTTTTCTTTATTCCTATGTGGATAAATGGGTGGCCATTCTTACGGTAGCCTTCAATTCTCTTCTGTCCAGGATGGAACTACGGACAGCTGGAAAGAAGCAATAAGATGCCCAATCTTTAATTCCTCCTCAGGCACTTAAAGACCCATTTCATTATTAAATAATGTATGTTCGCCGACCCAGCTGGACTTTATAGCAGGAATGGGTGCTGTGCTACTGGCCTTATTTTATAGCATCACAATACATTTTTGGGAAACAAGGAAATCTGTATGCTACTTTCACAGACCTCGCCACCGTTTTTGACTGTGTTGGCTGTTCTCAGCTTGGGTTTACATTATCTTCTATGTTAATTCTGAAAGAGCTGTTGTGGTTAATAGAGGAAGTCCATGAGGGTAACTGTTGTGCCCTGGGCCAGGAAAGTAAGACAAGGGGCGGGAAAAAGTCTGACCCAGGTAGGTGCAAAGGAAATGATGTTTCTTTATTCTTAGTTACAGGTTACAGGTTAGAGGTGGGAGAGCAGTGCCTTTGCACCCATCTTCACTTCTAGTCCCGAACAACGTTTCTTGGAACATCCAGGTTCCCCAGGTTCCTCACAGCTCATCAAATTGTACAAAGCCTCTCAATTCAATAACACAGTAACATACATTTAAAGTCAGAACAGTAACACTGCAGCAGTGCGTTGTTCGAGGGGTAGTAAGGTGACAGTGTCCATACTAATAAAAAAGGGTCATTTATCAGTGTTTTGTGCTAGCCCTCTATTATTCAAACTTGTACAACCTCTTTCTTCCAACATCTTTGTACACTCGCGGTGGCTGCTCCTGACGTGAAGTGTTTTTACTTTCCAGTGTTGTCGTAAACTGAAGGCAGCATCCTGCGTGTGTGAGGACCGAGAACTGTTTGTAAACATTAATAAACGCATATGTCAAGTTTATGAATAGGTTCAGCATGACAGAGAATGCCTAGACATGTTGACTTTTGGGAACCAGAACAAGATACAGTGCCGATAATGCACCCTTTTTGGATTACCTGGGAATTCACTGTATGCCTTGCTGATTAGCAACACTCTTGTAGAAAAGCAAGCAATGCACATGGCACATGCGACAGGCATAATTTTTACATTTGCTCAAAATTTTAACATTCAACATCTGAGTTACATGATGGGGACTTAGAAAGTAAGGGCAAAGCCGGTAGGGTCAAGTGGCATGGGACTGTAGGGGCAGATGGCATGGGAGGTGGGACTTCAATGACTCAACAAAATTACAAGTTATTGAAAATATTATTGGACGTCATTAATTCTTCTCCAATGCTTTGTATTCACATTGAACTGAGCATGTGCCAAATTGAAGATGACATTGGCCTGGTCCCAATCTTACTTGTCTTGAGCATCATTACAAACAATGCATTTCTATTGAAACCTTTAACTTTATTATTGGTGCCACATGTAGAGCAAATCATCTCTGGCTTCAATATGTGGCAAACATATAATTCAAGAGGAGGCACAGGCAATGCTGTATTATAGAAATAATCAGAAACACCAGGCTAGGTTTGTAGGCTTGTACAGGCAATGCTTTACCAAAAAGAGCAATAGAGAGAGGACCAAGAGATTCAAAAGCCTCTTCATTCAGCTTTCAGGGCAATTTCTAACAGAGACATCTCTCTGATAAATAAGGCTACAAATGTGGGCTATGAATAAGTTCAACTGTGAGCCCAGACACAGAACTTAATTCATATCCTTTATTTATCAGAGATATGTCTGCTAACTAGAGCCGGATTGAAATGCTGATATCCAATGGTGTAAGCAATTTTAATATTGACAGACAAGTCATTGTAATAGCAATAGTCTTGGTGTTGGCACTATTATGAACAAGGCTCGATTTTGCCCGTACTGGTCATCGGAATCAGTTCTGAATCGCATCATTGAATTCTGTTGGCCAATTTAGGCTTTAGACCTTATTTATTAATAATTTAGAGTGAAACATGAGCACCTTTTACATGTATAGGATTTTTAAAATGTTATTAAATTGTATACCTTATCTATTTTATATCATTGTTGTTGTTGCACCGATGTTTGTGTATGTTTTGTATTGTTTTATGGGAAAGTGCGCTAAATAAACAATGTTGACTCACTGACTGCATTGGTGAAAACTGAGCACAGCCCCGGGACAAATAAGCAAACTTATCACATAGGTTACATCTTTTCTGTTCTGTGCATTTTATTCATTCATAGCATAAAAGCAGGTGGCAAATGCTTCAATTGCCCTATCTCTAAGGGTTGAAACCTAATTCTACAAAAGCTTTCCATGAACTAGTTCTCATTTTATCTCAACAAGAGAGAGACCTTTGTACAGCGGATATTAAATCATATTGCTAAATCTGTTTCAGGAACTGTTACATCAAAATTATGTCTAATCATTGTTTTTGCTCTTGCAAAGATGAGTGCCTTCACTTCTAATTTCTGCACTGTCAAGCCCCCTTTTCACTTTGGTATGTAGCCCAAAAAGGGTTACATTCTGAAAGTCCATAGAAACTAATGTCCCATGCATACCTACTGGGGACCAATAATACAATAAATGTCTTCTGCATCTTATTTTCAATGAATTCTGCAATATAATTCCACTAAACTCCAAGCTGTTCATCTAAATTGTCTCATCACCTTTAAAAAAACATGTTTTAACATCAAACCTAAATCAAAATCTCCACTGGCCCCATCTTTTGAGAAACCATTTCTCCACCAAACTACCAAGTACTCATTTCAGAAAATAACCAAAAATAGGAAAACAGAAAAAGGAAAACAAAATAGCAGAAGATTGGACAGCCCCTGAAAGAGAGCTTCTGATTCAAGTGCCCCACTCAACCACAACCCCTATACAACCAAGGGGACTAAGCTTTATGGGCAAGGGTATGTCTCTCACCTTCTATTACCAGGTTCCTGACACTGGTGCCCTTTCATCTCACTAGCACCCTTTCAAACCTGCATTCCAAATACTCCTGCTAAACAGCAGTTTTAGACATTCTTTTTGAGCACAGCATCAAGGCCAAGAATCAAAAAAACTACATCCCAAATTACTCTGCCTCATTGGGCATCATCAGTCAGGTGTAGCTTGGAGTAGTCCTTTGTGGTCACTTCTCCCAACTGCTCTTTTAGCCACAGTTTATCTCTACTTTTCTACCAACCAACTATAATCTATTTAACAATGTAACATTTCTACAACAGGAATTAACAAACCAAATGTAGGACAGCCCCTAATGCCTAATTCCAGGGACTATTGAACCACAGGAAAAACTGAGAGTGTGGAATTAGGATGAAGCTAATAAGATTACTAAATAGATCGTTATTTAATCATTCATTATCTTTTCAAAAGCTGCCATAGCTGGCTATTATTAATGCTAGGCATACATTAAACAAGACAATACATAGTTAAGACAATTTCATCAATTTAAAATTCATCATCATCTTCAAACATATTCAATAGTCATAAAGTGAGATGTGAAAATGTGCAATACGTATAATCATGCATTCCATCACAATCCGACCCTGCGTATGAATGATGCAATGCACACAGTGCAATATTAGTTCATGAATGTATTAAAAAAAACATTATATAAAACCCCTTAAATGCAAATACTACAAGTCATGAAAGATCTTTTCCCCATGATGTGACAACCACCATCACCATAAAGGGAGCATAACTACATATCTGCAACAAGGCCACTTCTTATGGGCTATGTATGCATGATAAAAGTGAATAAGCGTCAATGAACAAAAGGCCATCTTGGTAATGGCCTGATGTGTATGGTGTTACTGCTATAAGAACTTTTCACTCAATGTGGATACAATGCTTTCCTTAAGACAAAGGAAAAACAAAGAGGAACATTAACATTTTGGAACAGAACACTTAAAGAAGCCATTACTGCCATTTTCCACTGCATTGTCTGAAATCGAATGTGAAGTGAACGGTACCTGACACTGACAGCTGACACTGGACCTTTGTTTGTCCTCAGGTAAATTAATTTGACACAGGGTGACTAGAGGGAACATCCACTAGCACATCCTCATCTTGTGAGCACTTACTCAAACTGCCTTAGCTAGAACTTTCACGCTTTTCTCACGCCAAAATTCCAGAGGAACATTTTACACAGATGTCACTGGTGCTTCATGTTTCAGCATATACCCAGACAGACACGAAGATTACTGCAAACAGCACATGTTTCTGTATGCTGCCTATACAAATGCATCACCGCACATAATGTCTCGCCTTTCTGACTAATGTGCAATGTGCAGAATAGGTTGATAACATGCATTATTGACAACCTTTTCTTGCTCCTCTTATAGGCCAAGGTGGTGATGGCCAAAGTTCAGGCTACAAGAAAAACAGGTAGGAGAAATGCACAGGTAAAACATTCTATCTTTCTTTCAGTGATCTTCCTTTAGAATCTTTAACAAAAATGTAGCATCGAGTTTACCTTTGAAAAAGTAGAAATGCAGACATTTGTATGTATATTTGAGGTACGTTTTTATAAAGCACTCATATAACCCTAATGGGTATCATTGTGTTAGTGAGCCTAAGGAGATGAACAAATACATGTTCCTTAACATAGGTCAAATCCATATGAAACCATGCAGAGCAATGGCGTATATGCAAATGAAATTTGGGGCCAGCAGAACATTCAAGAAGCAACCTCAGTGGGGAATGTTCTGTCATTCAGTCAGTCAGAAAATACATTTATTCGGATGAAAATCCATCAAGTTAGTACATTATACTCTCAACAAATATCACATAACTAGATACCAACATTAAAATACACTCTTGCTTATAAAATCAATTGCAATAATGGTATAAAAACTAATAAAAGTACTAAAACCAAATATGGAAAATCCAAGAACAGTTAAGGTTGCCTTTCTTAAGCACAATTATTTTTTTCAAAAAAGTCAGCAAAGCCCATGCCACGTAAGGAGAATCGGCTGAGAGAAGAAAAAATAAAATGGGGATGACATTGTCTAAAATTGAAATGCCTATGCAGAAGCAGCATGGTTGCTGTTCTAATGGCCTTACATGTTGAACAAAACAATACAAGATGCATAAGATCTTCCACAGCATCTCCTCAAAAGGGACAAATTGCCATGTCAGAGAAGCCTTTACATCTAGCTCTGTCATTCCTTAATAATGGACAGTCAAATCTGCCATGAATTAACCTGACTAATTAATGGCTGCGTGCAATCTGTTGGTTCAGACACACATATCTTTACACTCATGCCTCGCGCTAACTGCCAAAACAAAGAGGCTCTTGTAAAGTTGTTTGCACAAGTAGGAACAAAAGGTTCAGGTGGGAAAGGTGCAGGTGCATTGAATTGTATCAAAAACGTATTTATAAAGGAAAACCAGGGGATTGTATGCAAATCTTCCCAGGCCAATAAAGATTTAATAATACAATGGGCTAAACCTGTTTTCACATTTGCCCACAATCATAGCCAAAAGAGAATGGGAGCAAGTGCCCAATGATCCTGTAAAAAACACAAGCTCTAGGCAGTTGATGTGTAATTCTAGCTCTCCCTGAGACCATTTTCCCCCTGTCTCTATGAGGCCGCATCTCGCTCCCCAGCCCGATCTGCTGGCATCTGACTCTATAATGATCTCTGGTAGGTCTCCGAATATGGGCCGGCCATTCCAGGCCTCCATGTTGCTGAGCCACCATTGAATCTCTGACTTTCTCTCTTGGTCTAGGGGGACTACGTGATGATATCTCCACCCTTTCTGTAAGTATCTTATCTTGAGCCTCTGAAGAGCTCGATAATGTAGAGGACCTGGGAATATCGCCTGGATCGACGCCGCCAGAAGACCAACTATCCTGGCTAGATTCCAAAGCGATATAACCGGTCTCCTCAGAGCTGATTTCAGATCTTTCTTTGTCGCTCTGATCTTGGTCAAAGGAAGCTCTAGCATGGCTTTCTTTGTGTCTATCATAAAACCTAGAAATGCTATTCTTTTGCACAGTATTAGTGCCGACTTTTCTGAATTGATTAGAAACCCTAGACCTGAGATCAAAGACATTGCCCATTGAACTTGTTGCTGCAACCTCTCTTTGTCCTCGGCCATAAACAGAATGTCGTCTAGATAGATGATCATTTGAAGCCCTTCGTCTCTTAAAGCAGCCGCGAGGGGTCTCAGAAGTTTGGTGAACACCCAGGGGGCGGATGCGAGGCCAAACAGCAGAGGTTTGAACTGCCATCTCTGTTCCCTCCATGTAAATTGTAGGAAGTGATGATACAGAGGTGCAATGGGTACCGTCAGATAAGAATCCTTCAAATCTAAGTGCGCTAGCCAATCTTCTTTCCTGAGAAGATCTGCTAGTAGATGGATTCCCTCCATCTTGAAATGCCTGTAGACTAGCCAACTGTTTAATTCTTTCCGATTGATAACAGGCCGCACCTTTCCTTTTCTCTGTACTAAAAATATGTTGCTCAAGAAACCTACCAAGTCGGGATGCGCTCTTTCTATAGCCTGCTTTCTCGCTAATGCTTGAATCTCCGTGTCTAATAACTCCTCTGCTTCTGAGCAGTGAATATGTGGCGGAGGGCTTTGTTGACTGGGTGGGCAAAGGAAATCTAGTTGATAACCCTGTGGTGTCTGAAAAGCCCAAGCATCTATTGAAAGCTTGCAACAATTGTGCATAAATAGCAAAGTCCTGCCTTCCACAGGTGGATATGTTGCATTACACCCTCTAACCTGAGTTATTATTCTGGTGCCTGAAGTATCCTCTGCCTCTTCTTCCTCTGAAGCCTCTGCTTCTGTTTGGAAAGAAAGCATCTTGTTGACGTGTTTCCCAGTATTGAGCTCTCGGTCCCTGTGGCCTTCTGTTCAAGTTGAATCGGCCGGTCGAGCGGCCTCTGTATCGACCTGCCCTGGCAAAAACCTGTCCGGGGAACACCTTTTTGATCAAAGCTTGTGCTTTCTCCAGTTCCTATGAATCTGCTCATCTCTTTGATGAAAGTGTCTCCGAAAAGCAGACCCTGGGCGCCTTCTCCCACCTCATAAGAGGCTAGGTCACCCAGTTTTGCATCTATTTTGAGCAGCATGGACCTAGCAATCATATGACACATTGTGCCCAGCCTGCAAGGATGAATGGGTCCACTGGTTCTCCCGTATCTTTGGCTCTCTCTGCTAGATCCATGATCTTAGCAAAGGGCCCTGTCAAGTCTAGAATCTTGCCCTGGCAAGATCTCTATGCGCGCTCCATACCTCTCCTGAGATCTTTGCTTGCTTTGGTGACAAAAGTGAGCATTTTAGGATCTAGCTCCGGGGTCTCGGATACCTTGCCGCTAAGCTCTGATCTGAGACACTCTGCCTTAAGGCAAAATCTTTTCTCTTTCTCCAATGGTTTTCTAATCTTTTGTGCCATATAAACTGCTACCCTTGGTGACGGGTCCATTCTGTGGACCTTGGGTGCCAAATTGTCTCCGGTTTGAACATATCAGATATTTCATCCACTGTGCTGGCTTTCTTGGTACTGTCTGTTTTGGTTTGCTCTGGCACCTTGTAAATGCTCAAACTCTCATCCTCCTCCTCCTCCTCCTGTCCAAACTCTTCAGATGATGAAATAGCATCCCCTATGTTATCCACCCCTGGGGTAGGGGTGAGAGGCAGGGCACTGCTGATTTCGAAAGGAAAGCATCCTTCAGTCTGTTGTAAACATCATCTTCCTCTTGGGGCTTCAGTCTTATCCCCTTAATAGACCCGAGGGTGGGGTGGTAGAAGAGTGCTTTCTCTTCCAGGCCACCTTACGCCCCCTATTAGCATTTTCCAAGGCTTAGTGGAGGTCCCCTCATCCGGATCATCCTGTAAGCCAGCCTTAGTGCCCAATAAAAGAGGACTAATAGTCTCTCTTGTATGGGTTGCACTCCTTGAGCAACAGCTCTCACTAGGGAGTCACCTGGCACTCTCTTAAAATTGAGTGACAGGTCAATTTCTTCTTCTTGCAGCTCTGCATCCTGCTCCTCATATTCCTCCCAATATTCTTCACCCTTGTCAGATGCCATTATATATATATATTCTGAGGGGGAACTGTGTCACATGTGACTGGAGGAATTGCCTCTTAGACCTGTGCTGGGGTAGCAAGATAGGTCAGGTTTCTTGAAGCAAGAACTTCAATTATGTGAAATATAAGATTTCTTCTTTTTTTTTTCTTGCTCTTCTGAGCATTGAAAGCCTCTGGATAGGAGCGCAAACGCCCTAAAATGGAGTTTCCCGCAGCTTGTAAGCTTTGGGACCGAGCTGCATGCATCATTGTCACCTGAGCGGCCATTGGAGATGAAAAAGACTCTTCGTGCATGCGCAGAGCTGTAGAAAGTCCATCGCAACAGCCTTCTTCAGGCGCTCGCTGCTCCGGTTAACTGAAAGAACACGTATAGCTTAATTTCAGGAGGAAACAAGCCCTAACGCTAGCGATAACGCTCGCGGGCCGTTTCCTTCATCTGTACCATCTTAAATTGGAATAAAACATCTTAATTTGCGCACAATGCAAAATGCCTCATACATGCCTAATTATACGTTGCGCTGCTGCGCATTAAGTATATATAATTAACACATGATATCAATTGCGACTACAATACTTATATCAGTCACAAGGTAAACAAACTCTGGAAAGGTAGAAATAGTACTTAGCTGTGTCAGCAGCAAAAAAGAAGAGGAAGGCACCTTGAAACTAGTGACACTTATACCAGCAGGGGTATCCTCATTGGAGGATGAGACTGAGGCTAGGACTACTGGATACATGAGGCCTCATGGGAGTTGTAGTGGGGCACTACCTCCAGTTACTTACAGACGCATGAGTTTTCAAAGTTTTCTTTTGTGTCAGTTTTACTATAAAAAAGAAAAAAAAGGAAATTGTTCTATTTGAAAAGCTGTGATTTGGCAGTATTAAAGAAGAATAAGCATAATGCTCACCTTCGGTCTTGCCATACAATCGTAAAATGAATCATACTAGAATAAGCATAAACAGATGCATATCTACATTTTTGGTTCAACAGAAATAGTTTATATTTAAGAAATATTATTGAATGCCTACATAATGTACTACAGTGATGGGCTGCTTTACTTTTGTGTGTTGAAAAAGTATAGCCAACCTTTACCAATGGTGATTGTGTTTATAAAAAAGTGTGCTGTATTTCGTTGTTTTAGAGTATGTTCTACTGTGTACAGATTGGGGTTGCGTATGGTTCTTGTGTTTATAATTATTTTGGCTACATTCAGTTTTTAATAAAGATTGCTGTATTTCGTGATGGGCTGCTTTACGTTTGTGTAGTATATTTTACACAGCACCTTTACTGAAGGCACTTGTGTTTTTAAAAAAAGTTTTCTGTATGTTGTTGCTTTGGTGTATGTTGTAATGTGTATGCAGTATGTGTGTGTGCGTAACTTCCATGTGTTTATAATGTTGCCTGTATGTTGTTGATTTCCTATGTGCTGCACAGTGTACGCAGTTGGGGTGTGTGCGTATAGTTGGTGTGCAGTTTGTTAAATGGCATGTCGTGTACGTTGTAATGTGTATGAAGTGAGGGTGTGTATGTTCTGTGTCTTTACAATAATGTTGACTACATTGTGTTGCTTTATTGTGTGTGGTACTGTGTACACAGTTGGGGTGTGTGCCTATAGTTGGTGTGCAGTTTGTTATATGGCATGTGTTGCTCTTGTACTATGTAAACAGGGTATATGCATATGGTTTGTATGTGGTTTTGTACATACAGCGTACTATTTCAATTACATAAATGTCATCAGTATTGTTCATGTGTCATATACGGATTCATATTAAATTGTTAATATCTCAAAAACGGCAATGCTGATTTTCAATTATTTATTCTGTAAACAAATTCCAGATGAGGTCTATGTGTATGCCAAACATTGGGAAAATCAAAGTGGCCAATGTTGAGATATGTGTGCCCAAAAATATATAAGTTTTCCTTTGGGAAAACCCATGATAAATACTGTTCAAATTGCAATAATCTTTGACGCTGTTAATTTACAATTGTGAAATTTTGAAATTATCAGGCGGCTGTCTCAAAGTATTACTGTGGGATATATTCAGATTTTTTCATGCAAGTGTTCGAAGCCTTAATTATGTGATGAGCTAGTTTGATGGCAAGTAGTAGATGGACATGGTATGGTTATGGTAATGTTTATTTATGTAGCGCCTATACACAGGCAAGTGTTTCAAGGCTGAGAGCCCTTAAAAAATGAAGACGATTATAGTCTGCACAGGCAGAGTAAGAGCATAAAATACATTTAACAGTATGGAAAAGCAAATAGGCCTGACAGCGATTCTGCAATTCTGGCAGTACAATTAGGGGTGAAGACCGGGGAGAAACAGGTATACGATCTTCAGGCGTGGTGCATACGGATCGAGTAAGTGCACAGAGGGTCACAGGGAGGGGAGGGTCAAGTGTGCCTGGTTGGTTTAGACTTGGGTAAGTGCAGAGAGAAACACTGTCTTGGTTTAATTTTTCAGTGCATGTAGTGTGGGTGGGGTTTAGGGCCCTAAGGCAAGTGCGAGAGGACTGGGGAACAGTGAGACTCTGAGGTACACCAGGCGGCCAGCCAGCATGATCTAAGGAATAGGAACGAGAGAGGGAAAGTACAAATAACATGGTTAGCAGGGTAGAGGGAGAGAGAATGAAGAGGAGAAGAGGAAGATCTTGAGGAGTTTCCTAAATTTCAGGAGATCTGGCTCAAGACGTAGGGCTGCAGGGAGGCTATTCCAGAGAGAGACACCTGCTGAGGATAAGGACCTCCCACCAAGTCTCTGCTTGGAGAACTGGCTCACTCGCAGTAGGTTGGGGGTAGATGAGCGGAGGGTTCATTAGGGACAGTATTGAAGGTAGGTGGGTTCCAGGCCCAAGAAATCCATGTGGACAATGCAAAGGGTCTTGAATTTGATCCTTGCAGCCACAGGAAGCCAGTGGAGGGATTTCAGCGCTAAGGAAATGTGGTACATGGAATTGAGGCCAAGAATAAGTCTTGCAGGTCTGTTCTGGATAAGTTTCAGAGGGCACCGGTCAGAAGAAGGAACGTTGAGGAAGAGGCTGTGCAATAGTCCAGCTGGGAGAGAACCAGGGCTCTGGAGACAGTGAGCCGTGGGGGGAAAGTAAGAAAGGGTAGTGTACACCTGAGGAGGTGTAGTTGATAGTTAGACTTCTTAGAGATGTCTAAAATGTGAGAGGAGAAGGGGAGAGTTGAATCAAAGATGACCCCAATGTTTCTTGCTTCGCAGGTGGGTGAAGTGGAGGGCCAAAGGAGGCCGGTAAGAGTGAAAGTGGGAAAGCGGAGCAAGGGTTCCAATGTGAAAAGTCTTGGTGGCTTGAGATACAGGTCATTTGCAGCACACCATAACTGAATAGCGGACAGACCGTCAGACATCAGCGAGGAGGAGGTGGTGGCTGAGGGTAGTCTGACATGCAGAACTGAAGTTGCAAATCCATATTGCCACGAGTCATGCCCTTCAATTCATGTTTTCTTCAATTTTTACAGTAATGTTTTAGATAATTAGTGATAAAATAAATGTCCTGAGAAAATAAATGTAACTAATATTTATCTGAAAGGGTCTGTACCCATGCAACCACTAAAATAGGTTTTAAATAGAAAACTGTAGGGCATTGCATTTTGACTGATTGCATTTCATGTTATTATTTGGAAAGCTAATGGGGGTCATTACGAGTTAGGAGATAGCCATGCCGCTATTAGCGCCATGGCTACCTCCAAACTTGTGTCTGGGTCCGGGTTCTCAGAATTGGGACTTACCGGGTCATTCCAACCTTGGAGGACCCGGTAAGTCCAGATTCAGGAAACAATTCCCCATTCCCATTCGAGCCCCCATAGGGCTCAATTGGAATGGGGAAGGAGCTAATTAGGGGCTCGCAAATAGCAGACCCGTTATTATCTCCCTAGTCCCTTAGCGGCTCCCGCTAAGGGTGGCTGGTAAAACCAGCCGGCCTTAGTGGGACCTACTAATGGTCCTCGGAATGCGGCGGTAAGGGGTTAACGGCACCGGCATTCTTAACGGTGCCGTTAACCGCTTACAGCCGCACTCGTAATGAGGCCCAATGTCTTCCTTGCTAAATGGCTGCATACAATTTCTCATCTTTAAGCATACATTTGTTTACCAAATGCATAATATTCTTCTTGTGCCATTTTACCTTTTAGGAAATATCATCCTTGCCTCTGTCATTAAACAATTGCTTGGCCTGGTGCTCAACACACTCCTCTGCATTAATAATGCCTCCTTCATCAAAGGGTTTTTTCCAGGGCACTCTCATGAATGGCTTTATTAGTTCTCTAGTCCCAGCTGACCTGGTCATTTAGTGGCCCATTACGAACCTCTTGTTTATCGGCAAAATCTTGAAAAAATAGTCACTGCACAACTACTTTCAAAGAATCAAAGAACAACACCTCCTAAGTGATTTGCAGTCAGGGTTCCACCACAAGTGCAAGATCGAGCCAGCAATCATCCAGGTGATGGATCACGCCCTCCAAATCATGAATAACTCATGCCTTCTCTGCCTGCTTGACTGCATTCACCACATTCAACCACAACATTCTCCTCTCCCTCCACTCTGACAGGATGGGATTCTCTTGTACTGTCCTGTTGCATTCTAACCAACTCCCAGTCTCCTGTAGAGTCCCCCAAGGCTTCATACACTCACTGATCCTTTTTAAACTTTACATGGCATCTGTAGACATACTCCTCAATGATCCCGATATAGCCATACACCAATACGCGGATGATACTCAATTGTACATGAAAGTGAAAAGATAACAGGACATCAATCATTGCTGCGATTACCGCCATGTTACAGTCCTGGATATCGGTTGACTACCTCAAAATTAATTACTCCAAACCAATTTGTCCTCATAGGTCTCCCTGCTAAACAAGAATATGTCCAAGAATGTATCAATGATATGCGCCTTGAAGGATTTCATCCACAACTCTTGGATCCATCAAAATCCTTAAGATTCACAATTGACTGCAGTCTGTTCTTCCAGAAATAGAGAGTCAAGAAGGGCCAAATGGCCTGCCGCCAAATCTCCACCCTTAGCAAATTCAAACCCTTCAACCTGCCTCAGGTCTCCTGTTGTTATCTTGTATATATCGATGGTGGAAATGCCCACCTGATGGGGCTCCTAGCTCCTCACTTGGCTCCCCTAAAAGCATTCCACCATGCTGCAGAAAGTCTTATTTGACCAATCACCCCTGTCCTATGCAAACTACATTGGCTTCCGCTCCAGGTCAGGATACTTTTCAAGACTGCATGTATATTATCTATAAAAAAGATGGAATCCACAGTTACAGTGGAGTTAATGGAAGGAGCTGAAAGGACTCGAGAACACAGAGAGAAGCTGCAGGCTAATTCCATATAGATGTGCAGACCAGGCTTCCAATGCAGCCACTGTGCATACATTTGCCAAGAATGCAGAGGGGGGGTATGTTTCAAGTTAACAGAAGTGATAGGGCACCTGCGTGTGTAATAAGCTGAAAATCCTCATAAATGCAAGCCGGATAAATGAAGTTTGGGGGCCCTACACACGTGATCTGAACCTGCAAGACAAAGCCTATTAATTCGAGCCAGGCTAAGGTAGCTGTTCCCATCCAAACGAAGGCAGAATGATACAAAAGTAATACCAGGTTCAAAGCCAAATCTTCTGTCTTAAGGCCTAGGATATCGGAGATGGCAACTTGTTGAGAACATACAGCACCTTTGGGGCAGTTCTCACCACCTTGAATAGTTGCACTTGTGCTGGTAACTTTTCAAAGCTCCAAGGCGGAGAATACCCTCTTTACCCAATCCCAATTCACATTCCAAGCTAAGTTTACATTTTGTTGCCACACCCAATTGCAGCACAATAACCTGAAATATTTGTAGTTACAACATTTAGGAGGTGGTCGCAGGAGAAGACACCAGATATGTTTTATCCATTTAATGTACTAATCCCCTATGCAATATATATCTGTAGTTTACCTCACTAACCAATTCTGATCCCCATTAGGTTTTTTGGGTGTATCTTTAGTTTTGTGACATCACTCAAAACTGGATGACAGGCACAAAATTGTCGAGCCAGTATTATAGAATGTTGTATTGTCTATGTCTCAATCCCTGATAAATGCTTTTGTATAAGCAGTAAACCTTTGTCACATGGCTGGACTCTTGTATTTGGTGCAGGGGATTTCCTCAGCCCAGTTCCTCTTGCTTGTAACTGGGGTGATTGATATTGATTCCCCTGCCGACTTCTACACTAATGTTTAAAGGTGCAGCCCCAGCATGCTGTAAAGCGCTTTGCTGCTCTCGACTTTGGTACACACTTTAAACAATAAAATAAAATAGAAATGTCTCCAAAAGTTTGTAAGTCTTGGAGTTCTCTAATTTCCATTTGAACTACTGCTCAATACTATGTATTGATATTACACATAAGAACTGTGTCACTTTTATCTACCCTTTAATATTACACTTTGCAGTTCTTTTCACAGTCGTCTTTGTTATGATGCACATCTTGAGCAAATGTGCCACTTGATCAGAAGTCTGCTATGTTGTTTTCTCTAATTTGTTGGAAAATTGCTTTAAAAACAAAATGTTAGTATATCTTCCAATGTATCTGTTTAAGCAACTTTCAGAATTAACTTTACTTCAATAGGGGGGGCGTGGCTAACTAGCCATGGACTAGGACGTGTCTTCGTGTTGAGCTCCTGTTGATCCGACATCCATTGGAGAAATTACGCCTGAAAAATGCTGCACGTGCTTGGTAACTGAAGGGACAGACGTCGGAACACATGCCCTGCAAGAATCCTCAGAAGCAAGTCCCCCGTGTCTATGAATCGGAAGATATAAGTCTTTTCAAGAGGCGGCCGTGTGGACAAATTGTTGCCAAAGATGGCGGACAACAAAGGGAGCGTAATCGCAGCCCCGAAGAGAATCGAATCCTGTTGAATTGCACGGAGCGCGAGGAAGTTAGCCGCCAGTAGAAACCCTGCTCTATTTACAGTAATAATGAGGCGGTGCTCCCGGGCTCGAATGATTGTAGCGACCGCAGATTGTAACAGTATTCACAGACATACGCTGTATGCGCGCGCGGCTCCCAGCCGCTCACAAAGGCAACTGTGTATGAACGTTGCGATCCGTGACAGGGAGAGTGGGTGGAGGTGAGTTCGAGGAGGGAAACACTGACCGCGAGCTACATCAAACAAAGCGAGATTTCCGTTTGGGTTCCTTTGTATTGCAGCAGTGCGCTGCAAGCATGAATCGGTGCGCTGTTTAAATTGGAATGCAGTCGGAAATTAGTGCCACTCAGAATGAGATTAACAATGGATCGGGGTGCATTGTAAAGCCGGATTTGCCACAACAAAGGCCTGAGAACTGACCCCCTTCCACTGCTGAGATTCTCGGTAAATGCAAACCGCTGGACTATACAGTAGCACCGCTGCTGAGAAGTAGGGCTACGTGGACAAATGAATGCAACACTGTGAGCTTTGACGGAGGTTGGAACCTGCAAAGAGGACATGGACCCCAAGTTGAAACGTTGCCAGGAAGGGGGAAAAGTGGAATGTGAGCACAGGCACGCTATTGAAACACTGCTTAAAGGAGAGACGTGGGAAGACACAGCCCACTCCAAGCTTGACCTTGCGTGCCACCTTGCAGTATAGCCCACTGAGGACACCCAAACACTGAACTGAATTGGGGAAGCTACAGTGACACAGGAGAGCTGATGTAGGACACAAAGTGAGATTGCAGGATGTCGGTGAAAGGGCTGAAGTCCAGGAGCAAGCAACCCACTATTGACACCATTGAAAAGGCGCAGCGGACCCCTTCGACCTCAGCACAAATACGGGGGAGGCATCGGGGGATGACGCCCCTGAAGGAGAAAACCAACAAGACCTAGCGGCCATAACGGACCTGAGTGCTAAGTGGGGCACGGTGATGGCGGAACTGCAGACAGCCCTGGAGAACAAAATAGATGCCGTAGGAATTGAAGTCACCCTGCTGCGACAGGACGTCAGAGCGCTGGCAGAAAGAACTAGTGGTCTGGAAAGCGTAGTAAAGACTAACCTTGATGTAAGCACGAACAATGCGAAGGAGGTCCATGTACTCAAGCAACAGGTCGCCAACCTTGAAAACAGAGTGGAGGAAGCAGAAGGACAGGCGAGACGGAACAACATCCGGGTGGTTGGCCTGCCCGAAGGAGAAGAAGGCCAAGACCCCACAGACTCCGTGGAGAACATGATCCTGCAAGAAGTGGGAGTGGACAAACTCTCACAGGGGTTCACGGTAGAGCGGGCACATCGAGCCCTGATGAGGAAACCACGGCCTGGAGCTCCACCGCGGCTGATAATTGCAAACATTTTGAATTACAAAGACAGGGAAAAGAAGATTCTGGAGTATTTTCGGAAGGGCGGAACGATAGAAAGAGCCTCCTCCAAAATTACAGCATGCCCCGACTATACTGTGTTGGTGCAAAGGCAGCGATATAGTTATGTGGCGGTTAAGAGAAGACTGCGTGCAGCGGATATCAGGTACATGCTATTGTACCCAGTGAAGTTGAAAGTTCTGCATAAAGGCAGAGCGCTGTTCTTTGATACCCCCGAGGAGGCGGCGTCATGGTTGGATCTACAGGGCTGCCCGGCACGGAATGAGGAACAAGATTTCCAGGAGCACGATAAGTGAAGATACTATATCATGTACACTGCGAGGATAAGAGGGTGGGGAATTCTAGCATAGCGCCTTGATGAACTTGATAGATAAGGTGTAGCCCTTGAACTCTATGACTCTGTTGGACTGGTATATGGTGTATAAAAGCGCACATGAAAATGGGAGTATTAGGCATAGCAACTTTAAACAAATAGGAGCAACAGGATCGCAGTTACCTACCCCCGAGAATTAGTAGTAAGGCAGCCAATAGGGGGGTTGTTGATGGAGCTGGGCAGCAGGTGGGGGGGTAAAGTTGGGGAAGGGAAGGGAGGTGGGAGGGAGAGGGGAAGGGGTGATTGGGGTGTTTGTAGTTAAGGGAAGTTTGAATTGGGAAACTAGTCTATATGGACTGAGACGGAAGTGGGATCTGGACTGCACCAATGGGAGGGGAAGGGGGACTCTAATGGGCCATGGGGGGACCTTAAAATAATTACGTGGAATGTCAGGGGACTTAATAGTTATCTAAAAAGGAACAATGTTATGTTGTACCTGCGCAGACAAAAAATAGACATCGCACTGTTGCAGGAGACTCACCTGACACGGGAAAAGATGGAGATGGTTGTGAAGAAATGGAAAGGGGTTGTGGTGGGCTCGACATACTCTGCTTATGCTAGAGGAGTACTAATCTGGGTGGTGCCGCATGTCCCATTTCAGCTGTTGTAGAAAGTGACGGAAACGGATGGGAGGATGGTCATATTGAGGGGATTGGTGGAGAATAGGGAGATAAGCATTGTAAATACATACGCCCCAAATCAAAATACGGCAGCATATTTTAGAACTCTGTGCACTAACCTTAGCATATGTATGGGGAGCGTGGTGATCTGGGGTGGGGATTTTAACTGTGTATTAAACCCCAGGGTGGATAGATCAGATGGAAAGATTGATATACCCGCCCCAGCGGCCAAAGCATTGCAGACACTACTAGACGACTTCGGTCTGGCAGATGTGTGGAGAACGAGACACCCCCAAGAAAGGCAATACTCACACTACTCCGCCCCGCAGCAGATACATACGAGGCTGGACTATGTCTTTGCTACGTCGGAGGTAGTAACAGAGATTACTCAGGCAGAATATAAAGCGAGGGTCCTCTCGGACCACTCGTCCCTGGTTATCGGGTGGCAATACTGCCCCTTCCCCCCCGAGGGCAAGGATTCCGACATGGCGCCTCCGGGCAAGGATCCCGTTTTCAGGGAAGATATAAGGGAGGAGATTACAAACTACTTTGAGACAAATACGGGTAGCGTTGACTCAACAAGCACATTATGGGAAGCCTTCGAGGTGGTGATGCGAGGTGTAGCCATAGCAAAATCAAAAGGCCTACAAGGTGGGATCTTGGCTGACCTACAAGAAACAGAAAGGGAACTGGAAAAGGCATTGAAGGGAGGAGGTGAAGACATGGAGCTGATACTTAAACTGCAGCAGAAATGTGCGGAGCAATGGGAAAGACTGTGCAACCTCAACTATAAAAAATATAGAGAGAGACAGCACGCGGGAGGGGATAAAACAGGAAGGCTTTTGGCATGGTTATACAAGAGCGAAACTCCCAGACCCACGATTAGAACGCTAGCGAGAGAAGATGGTAGTGTAGCTGACACCCAAGAGGGAGTTAATCAGGAGTTTGCAGACTATTATAGGTTACTATATGGGGATGAGGAGGGAAGTAGTCTTGGGGAGATAACAGAAACACTGAGGACATAGCGCTGCCTATGATAAGTGTTGAGGAAAGAGAGGAACTGGATGCACTGATTACTTTGGAGGAGTTAGAAGAAGTGGTGAGGCAGCTGCCTACTAGTAAGACCCCAGGGGCGGACGGGTTCCCAAGTGAATTTTATAAAGTATATAAGGAGGAAGTGCTCCCCCCAATGTTAGAAATGTTAAATGAAGTGTTTGAGGTGGGACGGCTTCTGGAGTCACTTAGAGAAGCGATCATAATACTGCTTCCCAAACCCAACAAGCCTGGGCATAGCTGTGGCTCTTACAGACCTTTGTCGATGTTGAACCAAGGCAGCAAGATATTGAGGGTTGTCTTGGCAAACAGACTGCGGAGAGTTATTGGCAAACTATTACAGCCCGACCAGACGGGCTATGTCCCGAATAGAAATATAACTCATAATCATCGATGATTCCAACGGGTTGTTGAATAGGGGAGTAAGAACGAGGGCGAAATGGCAGTTGTGTCCTTGGACACGGTTAAGGCTTTCGATTCAGTCAAGTGGCCATGGCTGCTGGCAGCCCTGGCGGGCTATGGAATGGGTCCTGGATGCATAAGGTGGGCGAAGATGCTATATAGTGAACTGTTGGCCAGGGTTAGAACAGGATCAGTGATATCTGAAAGATGGCAATTTAGTAGAGGCACCAGACAGGGGTGCCCATGGTCCCCAATGCTCTATATACTAGCCCTGGAGCCCGTAGCAATATACCTTAGACAACAATACGACACTATAGGTATCGAGGTGGGAGGGGAACGACACTTGGGGCCTCATTACACGGTAGGCGGTAAGGGTTTACCGGTACCGCTATTTTACCAGTACCAGTAAATCCTTACCGCCTTACTACGAGGTCCCTTTGCGGGTTGGGGAATTTAACGCCTGCTTTTTGCAGGCGTTAAAAACCAACCCGCAAAGGGACCCAGGGAGCTAATTACGGCACCGCAATTTGCGGTGCCGTAATTAGCGCCTTCCCCATTCCTATTATGCCCTATGGGGCAAAAATGGGAATGGGGAAGGGCAATGGTGGAAGGGAGAATTACCGCCCCGCCAACCTTGGAATGGGGCGGTAATTCCCCTTTCCACCAAGGCGGTGCCAGTATTTTATCGGCATGAACCATGGCGCTAATAGCGCCATGGTTCTCCGCCTACCGTGTAATGAGGCCCAAGATCTCCTTACATGCTGATGACTTGCTGCTGTACTTGAGGCACCTGGAGGAAAATCTCCAGTACATCCTGAAAGTGATAGATAGATATGCGGGGCTGTCTGGTGTAGCGGTGAATCCTCAAAAATCTAGGCAGTTATATGGGAATCCCTGTGGGACGGTTACCGGTGTTACAAATACCATGGCCGGTTAGCACATTCCGGTTTCTTAGGATAGATGTGTACCACATGGTGGAAGAGGTGCGCAGGCACAATACCAAGGTAGCCATTGAGAAAATCGAGAAGTGTATGAAATTCTGGGTGAAGTTGCCCCTAGCAATGATGGGACAAGGGGCAATGCTTAAGATGGTGGTCCTACCTAGGCTCCTACATTATTTCGGGAATATTCCATATCTGATACCCAAGACATTTTTCACCAAACTGAATAGCATGTGTCGGGATTTCCTGTGGCATGGTACCCGGAATAGGGTGGCACTATGGAAGCTGCAGAACTTTTATGAAAAAGGGGGAATAAATCTGCCTAATTATGAGGTCTATTATGTAGCGAGCCAACTGCAATATATTGTCAAATGGCTCTCAGATGAACTGACCCCCGAATCCAGGTTGTTTGGACATGATTGTGCCCCATTTTATTTAAAAGAGATGATCTGGCTGCCCAAGACAGAAATGGAAGAGCGCCCTAAAATGATGATGCTTAGGTGGAAGATGTGGCGCCGGGCATGCCAGATGATGGAGAACCCATTCCCATGTTCCCCGCAGGTACCACTAGTTGCACTGGCAGGGGGAGATAAGCAGCTGAGGATGATAATCAGGAACCACTGGGAGTCGGTGGGGGTAGTGACAATGGGAGATATCTGGCGGGAGGGGACCATCATAGATTTTGAAGTGCTTGGGAAGGAAATGGGGTTACACACGTGCCAGTATATCACATATAACAGAATGGTGCAGAGAATTAGGAGTACATGGCCCGAAACGGTACTGGAAGAAGAACCAGATGCTACTTAAGATACGATATATGATATAACGGAGAGGGGGGGCATGAGATCTCCAGACTGTACGAGATGATGATGTCTAAGGTAGGGAAGGAATTAACACAATTAAGACTAGACTGGGAAGCGGAAGTAGGAGCCCCGATAGAGGACGGGATGTGGGAACATGCCCTGGGGTACCACAAGAATGTGTCAAGGAATGCGAGACTAAAACAGATACAACTATATATTACGCACAGGGCATATATGACACCCGAGAGGATATCTAGGTTTGAAAATGCTGGGAGACAAGCATGTCCCAAATGCGACGTAGAAAAGGCTGGCATGGTACACATGTTTTGGTCATGCCCAGTAATTGAGCGTTTCTGGGGTGAAGTAGCACAGAAACTAGCGGAAAAGGGGGTCACGATTATTATAGATACAGCTTGGGCCTGCTTGCTGGGGGGTTCCCCAGATTGCAGAAACTTAAGTATGTTAGCAAATTGAAAGATCTAGCATATGTGCTCACAAAAAGAAGGATTGCCATGGGATGGTAGACATGTCACAGGCCACGAGTGGAGGTGTGGTGGAAGGAGTTGTAGAAATGGGCGGAGGCAGAAACCATGGTATGGCAAGAGGCGAGCAATGTAGGGGGAGAGGAGGAGGCGGGAACCCTGATGGCATGGAGATCATTAATAGCGGAATTGTTTGGAACGATACAAGATCTGACAGAATCCATGGAACGTGAGACCCCACCACGCGAGGCAGATAAAGAGTGCACGGAACAAATAGGCTCATAAGGGAGGGTGGGATAAGGGGAGCAGTGACCGAAATTAAGCAATGAACAATTGTACTGTTGATATATGCACTGCATGTTTGGTTTGTATTGTTTTTGTTTGAATAAATCAATAAAATTGTTTTTTAAAAAAAAACTTTAATTCAATACATGATAAATAATCTTACGTAGCTTGCTGCTTGAAATTAATATTACAAGGGAATGCAATATCTTTATGGTGTTCAAGTAAGTTATTTCGAAATAGCCACCAGTTTACCCCCAAAATATTGCACAACCCTGACTATGTTCGGATACTATACTTTGTAAAAACTTTTCCTTGAAAATAAAACATGGTGGTATCTATACATTTGCTTGTAAAACACCATTAATCAATAAAAAGGCGACAGTGAACTCCACAGTCTATTTTACTACAATAAGTGCATCCTGCTCTAGTGGATGTCCATGCATTATGTGCAGTAGTTTGCAGAGTTCAAACTTATATATATGTATAACAGAGGCACGTATCACAAATTACTATCACTATTATTGATTATGTGATTCTGTTTTTTTTCTCCAGGGTTAATAAGCATGCATGAATACCTACACGCTTGAAAGTTTTGTTCTGTGCTACAAAAGAGCTACATTTACCCAATCAGTCCAAACATGGGCAATGAAACAACAATTGAAGACTTTGTTCTGCTGGGTCTCTCCCGGAACCACAATGTGCAGATCATGTTGTTTTTCATATTTATTTTGTTCTACATTGCAACACTGTTTGGAAATGTGCTCATCATGGTAACAGTAAATGCTGACTCTTCTCTTCACTCTCCAATGTATTTTTTTCTCAGTAACTTGTCATTCATTGACTTATGCTACCCATCTGTAACTACCCCCAAGATGCTTGTGAATCTTCTGTCCAAAGATGAGACCATATCTTTCAATGGGTGCATTGCTCAAATATTCTTCTTCCATTTATTTGCTTGTGCTGAAATCTTCCTTCTTACTGTGATGGCTTTTGATCGCTACATTGCCATATGCAACCCTCTACGGTATGCTTCCATCATGAGCAGGACAACATGCATTCTCCTGGTCTTTTCCTGCTGGGCAGGAGGAGCAGTGCACTCTATTGTGCAAACATGGTTGATGATGACTCTACCTTTTTGTGGCCCAAATGAAGTTGACCATTTCTTTTGTGATATTCTCCCTTTGTTGAAACTGGCATGCAATGATACCTACATAACGGGAGTCTTGATAGTGTCAAACAGTGGGCTTATATCTCTGGTATGCTTTATTCTATTGCTTGTTTCCTACATCTGTATCCTGCACAGTGTTAGGCACCGCTCTGCTGAAGGAAAGCATAAAGCCCTCTCCACATGTGCAGCCCACCTCACAGTTGTGACTATCTTCTTTGGACCGTGTATCTTCATTTACACACGACCATCCACCACTTTTCCTCTGGATAAGAGCATTTCTGTGTTTTATGCTATTATGACTCCGATGCTGAATCCGCTCATATATACTTTGAGGAATACAGAAGTGAAATCAGCTATGAAAAGAATACTAAGTAGGAAAATGTCTGTACAGAAAACTTAGTCAAACAAGCAATGATTTAGTTGATTTAACTTGATTGATGTTAAATACAGTGTACTATTCTTGATGTCATCAGGTCACCATTTAGCAGTCGACAAACATGTGTCTAGTCATTAATGTATTTGTTTATTAATGTCAAATTTTGATATTGTAGAAGTAATTGTACGTGAAAGGTCTATTCCGATTCATTCATACTTGTAAATTTATGTTTTCTTGAATGTTATATAAGTGGAATTCTAAATGTAGAAATTAAACATGCTTGGACTCTATTGCAAAAGACAATTTCAAAGGTAAAGAAGTGTATTGCTATGCCTGTTGTCCACTTATTTATGGTCTTATATAACAGCATTGAAATGTTGTGAACGGTATAGCAGATAGCAGTCTGAAATGTACATTAATCATTTATTGAACAATGCTTGCCAAAGAAACAATCATTTTTTAAGTGTTTTGGCTTATAATCGAAAGCTTCAAATCAAATATAAATAGTTAAGATAATACAATGAATCTGTATTATAAAGAATTACATGGCCTGTGGTAGCAGCCATGTAGTTATGCTTAAGTTGCTAAACCCATAGCAAGAGCACTTTTTGGGCGGCTTATAACTTTGCTCCCCCTGGATGAATCCTCACCAAACCTTGCAAAAAAAGTATATGGCTCACTCTGAATATAAAAGTTTGGTGAGGTTTGGTCAAGCAGGGGCACAGTTGCAGGGGGGGTCCCAAAAAATGTTTTTCCCATAGAGTTAATGGAGAAAAGGTTTTGCGCACGCCTACAGCCCAAACCGCTGGACAGATTTTCACCAAATTTGTGGCAGGAGCTGCGGCTTGGTCCTGAAAGCGTGCTTTTGTAAATTTGGTGAAAATCCTTCCAGTAGTTCTTTTGAAAACAACCAAAAAGTGGGTCTCAAAAAATCATTGATATCTATGTCCACTCCGCGGAGCGAACAGGACACCGATTGGATAATTGGTTTGCGTCGTGTCCGCAGAAACATGATGTGTTCGCTGATTGGTTGGGGTGAAGCGTGAGGTGCGCCAAATTCATCTGATGCACCCGCCATATTGGATCCGCGAACATTCACGGACATCGCAGCGTGGAAGTGAGCATAAATGCAATTTTGGGGAGTGTGTTTGTGTGTAGTAGTGCTTGGAGAGGGTGGGGGACTAAGAGATGGATCAAATGATGTATTTGTTTAGGTGGGAGAAGGCCGTAATGTACTTGCAGTGTCCGTGGTCACCGCGGTAGTCCGCAGACATACTAAACACTGGGCGCACTATTGGTTATTTTACTTTACTATGATGTTGGTTTTGGGTTGTTAGTAGAGCATTGGGTGAAGAGGGTATGTATTGAAGAGTTTGTGCGTTGGTTATAATTATTATTTTAGAACGATAATTGAAGTGGATAGGTTTTGAGGTGGATGTGTTATGTTTTTGGGTTTTGGTAATTCGGTAGCTGTTTATTTCTATGGGTGTATTATGCTGCGGTGGTTGTGGCCAGGGCCTAGAGTCTAGGGTGCTTGGCCACAGGCTATAGACTCTAGTCCCTAGCCACAACCACCGCAGCATAACACATCAATGCCACCAAACATTTTGACTGTGGTTTGTGGGCTGCTTAGGGGATATTTTTTTCAAAAATTTGAGTACTAGTTGGCAGAAGTGTCATTGTGTTTGTAGGATACTGAGATGATGTGTGTTTGTTTGTTTGTTGGATTGTGTTCAGAATGTGTCTTTATTTGTAAGGTGGATTGATTATCTGAATTGCAGATAGTACATAATCTGCTATGGTTTGCATTTTGGATGAGTTGCTGAAATGGAATGGATTCCCAGTTAGGTATGGCTACATATACGAAGCGTTCATTAGGAACTTCTCCTTGTGCGACATGGCTGCAAAGAGTGCATGTATGTTTCCACATGTATGAAATCTGGAAGATTTCATGTATAGGTATGTTTTTGTTTTCTAGTACTTGTAGTAAGTACATTAGACATTCTTATGGATCTTCTTGTGTGTTTATAGTGATTTTGACCATTCCAACACAGTAGTCCAATTCCTCCTGCCTTATTCCAGAGACACTGTAAGTGTTGTCAGGATTGTTGGTTGCATTTCTGTGAAGGACTAACATTTGCAAACACAATTGGTCTGTCCCGCGTAAGTAGATGTTGTCAATAATTGGTGGCAATTGGAATAGAATATTGATTGCTACATTCGTGTAGCAATTTACACCAGTTATATTTCAAAATTTGAATGGACCTGACAGTTCGGTGTCCAAGTCATTTGTTCGGGGTGCTAGTTGTTTCTTTGAAGAGGTAGTTGACTTTGTTTTTGCAGTAGATTCTTCTTTGGTTGAGGTCATTGATAAAGTGGTAGCTTCTCTTAATTTCTTTGGAGGAATTGCTGTGAGATCCTGCATAATTTGAAAGTGAAGTAGTTTTCTTTTACAAAATGTTGCTTTTTGCAGAACAGGATAGTTTTTAGATGGGGTGTAGTGTGACCTAAGTCTATTGTATTCTAGAATACAAGGAATATCAGCATTTACTTTACTTGCATCAAAGTTGATTAGAAATAGTATGTCAAGTGTACGTAAGCATGATAGTGCTACATAGCTCATGCCTTCTTTGAACACTGTGCTACCAAATATCTATAAATGCTTTATCTAGGGTAAGGCCTTGTGATTTGTGAATGGTGAATGTGTATGCTAAAGTTAGAGAAAATTGTTCTCTGCGTACATACATGTCTTTGAAAAGAAGGGAACGGATGGTTGAGCGTCCTATCCTTTTAACTTCTGATAGTTTGTGGAAGAGAATAATGACAAACTGAATGTTGTTGTCACGTGGGTATGTTTGAAAACCAGCAACTGTACCAAGTGCTCCATTAAGTAGTCCTTGGTCCACGTCAAGGTTACGTTTAAGCATTACTCTACAGTTTAAATATCATTTTAATATTTTCTCCAAAACAGCTGTGAGAGATATTGTTTTCTAAGGTATTTAGCATTGTCGTGGCTTGTTGACACACGGGTAGTGTTATACCATGTACGTCCAGTTTGTCTGTGGAGCAAATTTGAAGTATTGGTTGCATTTCTTTTTTTTAACATTGTTTCATAAAATTTTGAACAGCATACACAAGTTGGCATCAAGGACATACAGTTTACATTTTTGTGTGGTCATTGTTCCATGACATCTGTAGCACATGAGTTATGGCCATAGAGTGCATGGATGTGGCTGGTTTTCAATATAGATTGTGCTTCTTCAGATAGTACACCAACTCTAATACTTTTCAAAATGTTGGCGTATGTGAGGTCTGCAGATTGACGCATGTTTTCAGTTAATTCTCTGTATTGGAAATGTTGCCAAAGGTTGACATTTCCATGCTGCCAAGAGCTTTACGGCATACTTTGTGCTCTAAGGTTTTAAAAATAGGTTCACCTCAACTGGTGTTAATTGAAGAAGATATCCAAAAACTATAATGTGTTTTCCTCCAAAGAGCTCTTCACCGTCTGTTTTCAGGGCCTCTTGTAATCTGAGGTAATGAAGGCTAGCATTAGATTGGAAACTATGCTTACCACATCTATTAGCAGCATTTTCATTTGTTTGAAAACTCTGCGTAGTTCCATTGCAGCTTCTGACGAAAGTTTGTAGTAGTCCAATTTGTTTTGCTGTTCTAATGGAAGGAGTAGTAAGCAGTCTAAAGTGACACTGCCTATGTTGTAGGCAGCTAAACCTGTGGGGGCAGTTACAACAGCTGACAGTTTGCTGTTTGTCAATTGTTGGAGGAACTTGCTGGTGATTTTGATTAAGAATGTTCTGCCTGAACCAGCTTGACCACTCATGTATAGGTTTGTAGACTTGGCATGTACAATTTTTACTTTCATGCTGCACACCAGGTTCAATTTGTTTTGTTATTTCTTGGAAAATGCTACGCTGCTCATTGTTTAGTTGTGATTTTAGTAGAACAAAGTCTTCTGTAGATTGCTCATACGAACACATGGTGTTTTCTACTTCTGTCATGGCTAATTCTGCCTCATTTGCTATTAGTGGCTTTCCAAGTGGTTCTTGGCTTCCTGTTACAGAAGGTTGACTACTGTCAGGAGTGTCCACATCTAGTTGCGCCTGGAGTTCTTCTTCTTGTTGCTGTTCATTGTGCAACATTGTTTTGTACTGTGTAATGTTTACGTCTTTTATAGTGCTTTCATTTGATTTGAAAGCATCTTCATAGGAGTCATAGGTATCTAATAATTCTTCTTGTTTTCGCCATGCTTTAAAAGGTTGTAGCAGGGACATGTATGTTGATGAGTTTTTATTGACAATTTGATATGATTAATTAAGCTTCATTTCGTAAGTTTCACTAACCTGCTTTCACACTTTTCCACTCTATATCTACCTTTCATCTCATCTGGTTTAATATTATTTTTGTATGTGTAGTTGTGGGCTATGTGGCATAGGCACATGGGTTCCAAAGAGGTACTCCTGTTTGGGTGGCATATGTCTAGTCAATTGTTTTTCAAAATGTCTTGGCTGTTGGGCTCATTTTTGGCTATTGTTTCTATGTATTCATATGATTTTTATGATTGATTTTCCATACAAGGCAGTGCCGGTTAAACAGTCTGCAGCTTCGTAGCAGCCACATTATCCATGGGAGAATATTTTTATGTCTAAGATGTACAATTTCTGTGATAGTGTTTTGTCAGATGATATGTCATCCCAGAGGACCTGCAGCTCTGTTTGTTCTGCTTTGGTTAAGTAGGCTGTGACATATCGTGCAACTGTAGTGGAGTTGTCTGCAATGTACTGCACATCTACATTTACATTCCATAAGAGGGCATGATTGCATTGTAATCATTGATGTATTTTGATCCTTCTGTTCTTTTTATGTAATTGTGTTCTTAGGTGATTTACCTTTGACACTATATCTAACTGAAGACATGAAGTTGTTTACTTGACCTGTTGTTGAAACTAGTCTAGGGAAACCAAAGCACCATTTGGTGTAGTATTTCCCTTTGTTTTTATATTTGCAATGACAATACTTCCCACATTTGTGTCTTTTAAATTGTAAAATGTGTGCATGAAGGTATTATGTGTCATTTGTGAAGGGATTTCACAAGTGGCATATTTTTGGATGAACTGCAAAACAGTGGCATCACTGTCCTGACCAAATTTGGGAGCATCTTTAATCCACAAAAGCATGTGGATGTGTGGTGCTCCTCTGGCTTGGTATTCTTTTCTCCAAAAGAAGTGTTGCACTTCTCCGAGGGGTGGAACATCTTTATTACAAATGAAGTGGAGCATAGTAATGAAGCGATGATGGAAATATCTTGATACATTTACAGGATCTAGAGAGCAGAGTTCTCCTGCTGTTTTTATATCTATATTTGTTTTGCTTTTGTTTGCTATGCGTAGGAAATCGTGTCAATCTTCCCATGCTTATTCTGCACAACTTAATGTCACAAACCAAGTGGGTGGGCCAAGGTTTCTTATTAGACAGCGTACAGCTCTGTGACTTCGGAACCAGTATTCTTTTGTACCAGGCATGTTTGCTAAAAGATTTGCAATGCTTGTCTGTAAAACCTCATCTTTTTTTGCACTTTTTGTAGTAATTGAGTAGCTGACATATTTTGAAAATTGGTACCTCATTTCAATGTGTGTGCAACTCTATAGCATAGAGTTGCTAGTTCAGTTTCAAAAGAAGGTGGAATATGCATTCCACGTTTTGTCTGAATCTAGGGTCTTCAGAATACATTTGTAAAGAGCGGTATTCTGATGCTGTTATTTGTGTGGGTCTATCATCGTACCTTCCTCCTTTTCCAGCAGGAAAGATTAGAGGAAAGGCACGTGCTTCTATACTTTTTCTCCATATGCTGATTGGAGATCCTTTGGCTTGTCGCATTTGGTACGTTTCCAGTGCATCATCTATGGTGTCTTTAGAGTGCAATGGGTGAATTGTATAATGGTCTAAAATATTGGATTCTGTAGCAGGATCTAGAAGATGAAATTTACCAGTTTCTGATGAGTCTTGAATTATTTCAGTGGTTTCTCTCAGGTTTTCTTCAATATTTATTTCTTTGTAGTATTCATTGTTGTCTTGTAGATATTACAGGGTTTATCTAACTTTATGTAAGTCCACAAGTTGTTGCCAAATTGTTTTGTCTTTTGTAGGTACGCCATTTACTAAGATAATTAAAGATTGATCGATTCTACATTGCTCTCCCCGAGTGTGTACATTTTCTTTGAGATCTAATGGCAAATAAACTACTTTGCCACAAATGCCTTTCAGTAATTCAGAGGGAGGTAGTTTGGCTGTTTTCAGTTGAAGGCGTATTATTGCCTAAAATGGGTGCACTGTTTGAATTATGATGCTCCCATACAAGTTAAGTTGGTGCAGGGGTTTTGGTAGTGGGAATAATTCCAAGTTATTTGATATAGCACGTGAAGGTGTTTGGTTGTTGTCAAGTTTTGCAGTGCAGTAACTGCAAAGTATTAACGGGTCAGTAATTTCGTATTTGTTTTCTTCTATAAGATAGAGAGCTAATTGGAACCATTTGGAATATTCATTGTCTTCTGTTTTGTACATTATGTCTACAGTTTTTGTGCTATTCTTATAAAAAAAAAAGTCCTACGGCAACACGCACACTCACACACATGGTATGGTACTTCATCAGATGTACTTTTAAACTTTAGTATTTCTTTTTTGTATGTGTGTAGTAGAAGGTTGCCATCTGTAATGTTGTTGCTAGTCTGTTGTGAAGCAATTGAATTTTGTAAGTGGCTTTCACGTCCAAAATATTTTCTCTGGATATGCTCTATTTCTTCGAGTAGTTCTTTGGCTGTACCATGTAGAAGATTGTTATTTAAATTGGTTAGTGCTAAAGCAGAACTTTTGGCATAGTACAGTAAATGAACCAGATTTCTTATAGTTGAATGGTGTGTTGATATAATTTTGATATGGTGGAAGATGCTTTTGCAAATACGTTCAGAAATGCAGGTTAATGAATGTCCTTGTAGTCATGTGTATCTGCGCACTGGACAGGGCTCCATACTTTGTAATAGTTTTATTTTCAATGTTTCTTTGCCTTTCACATACTGATTGAGGAACTGGCATAAAGATGTGAAAGATTTTTTGGCAATGTTACAGATTGTTGTGCACGTCCATTTGTAGACTGGACGCATTGGTTCAGTTGAATTGAGAGTTCATACTAAGTTTTCCGGGGATATTTTTGTTAGCAGCGTTTCTTGTTCCATAATGGTATTCTTAACTTTTTCATACCCTTGTCCACTGCTATGTATGGCAATTGGGTTTATTTGCTTTTGTTTTATGCTTCTTCATTGAAATATGGTTCTGTGCTGGTGGTGTGAGTCCATTCACCTCCACAGAGGTTTGCGAAGCTATCTTTGTTGATATTTCATTTATTTAGAAGTCTTTTTTGTAGTTTAGTACTTAGTTTTGTTAGTGGTTTCATTCCATTTAAAACAAAAATAAATAATTTCCTTTTGAGAAGGATTGCGAGCTTCTAGGATTACTTTTCTACGGTAGGTTTTAAGGGCTGTGCGTGATTTCTGTCCTGTTTTTATAAGGTTCTGAAGGACTCTGTGGCGGAAAATATTTTGTAAAATAATTTTTTTTGTATGCTTACTTGGGGCTACATCGAGATTTATAGGTGCAGTGTTAGCACTAGTGGTAGCTGCAGTCTTGTTAATCACTTTCTGTTTCATTTTAAATTTTGAAAGAGGAGGCAACGTTTCCTTATTCAAAGCTGATTTTGATTCGCTTAGTGACTGTATTAGCTGTTTTGTATGAACTTTTTGTACGCATTCTGCTAGAGGTGGTTTCTTATTTTGGACACTTTTATTTTGATTTTGTCTACTTTTGCATTGCTTTCTACAGAGTTGCTTTTTGGTAGGCATTCTTTGGTTTCGGTCTGTTGGAGAGAAAAAGAAAGTGTAGGTTGGGATGTTGTGAAGTGTATGAGTGCTTTGTGCATGAGTGTCTGAGTATGATGCTAAGCATGTATGTAGAGGCAGGGGAGTTGCTAGGTCTGGAAAAGACCCGGGGCTAAGCTGATGTTGGAACTGTTGGGACTGGGGGCTAGCTAGTCTTTTGGCTGTAGCTCCTAAGATTCTATCAGGGGCTACAACCAAAAGATCAGGGGCTATAGCCCCCTTAGCCCCCCCCTAGCAACGCCACTGTGTAGAGGTGTGTGATTGTGCAATGGGCTGTTAATTCAGGTTGGGTAGGCTATTCTGGTATTTGATTTAGATGACAATACAAAGTATGCAGCTGATGAGGGACAAGCAGTAAAACTGAATCTAATGCTGCAGGATTAATACAATTGTTTGTTCTACAATACTAGAATTCAACAGTTTTTAAGTAACAGTTACAATGGCAGTATTGCACTTATTTCTTTGTATGGAAAGAGTATGTTTCTTATGAGTTCTGGTTCGTACTTCAGACGCTGCTCGTTTTCAGGAGAGTCGTCTTCACTGCAATTGTGAAAGAAAGAAGTTAGTAAATGTGTGTGGTAATAGTACTGTTGTGAATGTAGACATGCATTTGTTTCTTTTTGCAGTAGCAGTGCTTTCTGATAACTGTGCATAGCATGTAGATGCACTTTCCTTTGTCTATGTGCATTCTGTATATTTTACTTAGAATCTGTCAGTTGAACGTGCCTTAGAAATGATAACAATCGAAAGCACACAGAGTACACTGGGCTTTTTAAGGTAGTGATTGAATGTTAGGAGATAGGAGAAATAACTGTATGCTTTTCTTGCTATTTATACAGGGTAAATGGCAGGAACTCTGGGGGAAAAGCATGCAATGTATGAATTTGTGAAGGTGTGACAAATAAAGCAGAAAGATTTGATGGGATCAGCAGCTTATTAATCGCTGGATAGTTGTAGGGCAAAAGGTTCAAATAAGAAAACTTGGAAAAGTGGCAAAGGGACAAAGCAAGTTTACCAGACTGCAGGTGATTAGCAAGCTAGTGGGTGGTGGTGTGATGTTTGGAGATGGGAGAGTCTGAAATAAAGTAAGGGTTGTAATGAAGGGTGTGGTGCTTGCGTTGCAGACTGAAGGAAAGGGGGGAGATGTTGTACGTGTTGGTTTACACACACTGTTTGCACATAGTTGTACATGATGTGATAGACATGACTGCACCTGTGTATAGTTGAATGCTGTGGTAAATTCTAGAACAGAATGGGCAACAAGCTGGAATGAGAGAGCTGTCTAGATTAGAAGAACAGTTGTAGAGGCAGTGGTGTTGTTTCAGCTGGGAGCCTTTCAAATGATATTGGCTATCTGTGTGCATGAATAAAGATGCATGTACTCATCCTGGCTGTGTGTTATTTTATAACACACTACAAAGCCTCCTCCCACAAACATATTGTTATTTCTCACATCTTTTAACATGAAATGACACTTTGTTAGGCAGCTGTGTGTGTTGTGTCTGATTACTATTGTAATCATTTTTAAAGGAAGTTGAAATGATAGATTGTACGTAAAATATCCAGAATTTATAGAAAGGAAAGTGTATGTACATCCTATGCACTATAATGGATTAAATGCTATTATGGTTGAAATGTGGATAAATAGGTGACAGTCGTTACATAAGTGACAGAATGAATTAAGAGAATAACCGTTTGCACATTACAGTTCGTAATATGGGTAAATAAAAATTTGGAGAGCAGACAGCTTTGCAAGCAACACTTGATCTCAGCAGATGTGAGAAATGACAGTAAGGTTTTTTTTACAGGTTATACAGGGCAGTTACCCAGTTTATATGCATTTATACAAGAGCTATAGATGTACTGTGCAGAAAATATTCGTACCTGTAGTTTTGTTCATTCACGTGGATGAATCTGCTAGCAGAAATCTTGGAGAGTTTTACAGTAGTTGCTGCGGTACGTGCTTTGCAATCACAGCCCAATTGTACTCACAGTGATCAACAGTATATCTAAAGCGCTGAACTGTGATGATGGAGTTAGATGTACAGTTCTTGGATGTGATTGGTGGATGGTTGTGTGACTGCTTAACAGTAGCCAAAGAGGGAATGGTGCAGAGAGTGAAATGGAAAGGGTAGAAGGGCTGCCCCAGTGTTACTTACACTCTCCGCGGACAGCGCAGCTGTTCACGGACAGGGTGTGCCACATCCGGGGCTTCTGAGCATCAAATGGGAGTGTTTTGTTTGGATTAGCCATCAAGTGTTGAGGTTCTGCTTTGTATTGAGAGAGGCTGTGTGTATTGAAGATGGTGGAGGTGGAGAAAGTCAGGATGTTGGTGGTTGGAGATATGTTTGTGAATGGTTTGGAGCAGTATGCTAAATCTAGGACTATGGCCAACAATTTTAACATAAAAGGAGTGGAGGTTGTGTGGTGCACTGTGCCTGGTTTTAATTTGCAGGCAGTGCTAGAAGTTTGTCAGGATATGGCTAGGTTTAGTAGTCCACATGTGGTTGCCCTGCACTGTGGTGCTTTGCATTTGGGCTATGTCAGTGTCCCTACTTTGTTGCAAGATCTGTAAAACTTGGTTTGGGCAGTAATGAAAGTACTTCCAAATGCCATGGTTATTTGTTCGGCTTTGGTACCTAGGGCAGTATGGGACAATAGTTTTGCTTTTTGTCCTCAACAAAATGTTGCTAGGTGATTAATTAACCAAGGCATGTTTGCTTTTATGAAGAGAGCTGGCATGTTCTTTTGTAATAATGACAACATTGATTCTGGTAATGTTGTTTACTTTAAAGAATATGGGATGTCTTTTACTTTTATGGGAAATGCCATACTGTTTTGGAACATAAGGATTGCTTTAGAGAAGCTAATGTGAAGATATTTGGAGGAAAATAAGAAAAAAAAATTACAAAATAATAGGTGTTTCTGAAGCATCTTGAAAAAAAATTGCTCTTTTCAGAGCCAACCTCAAAGGGGAAATGGGGCACACGATTGAAATTTTCATTCCCCACTTACAGATTTTGTGGTTTGTCTGTGGACACCGGGGTTTTCCACGGACAGCACGTATTACATACAGGCATTTTGAGGCTGAGAGGCAAGCAAATGAGACGTAGCAGGGCAAGGGATTGGTCAATAAGGTTTACTGGGTGTGATGCGTAAGGAGGAACTTTGTCAGAATGTCTTTTTCTTGAGAAGAGAGCAGATAGCTATGGCTGTGTCTTTCAGAAGCCAGATTGTTTGGATTTTGGGAGGCTTGTGGATAAATTGGTTGGAGATACATGCAGATCGCTGTGGAGTGGTTGCACATCTTGGATTCCCTCATGTGGAAGTGCACTGGCATGGAGTGCGTGGAATAAAGTGGCTCTTTGTGCTACTTTGGTGATGCAGCGTAATCCAGAAATTATTATTATTCATTGTGGAGGGAACAGTTTAGGACATGTCTCTGGAATCTCTTTGCAATTTGCAATGAAAGAAGGACTTGGGAAAGTCATGGCCATGTTTCCAAAGTCCCAAGTATTTTTTTCTTGTATTGCGTAGAGACAAATGTGGCTGCGTTCTTCTTCATTTGGTCCACAAATGGAGAACGCAAGGCGCAATGTTAACAAGGCTGTTTGTGCCTTTTTGAGAGATGTTGGCATGTCCTCTTTTCACAATGAAAATATTATGTTTCGAAGAGATGGAGTACATCTTACTTATGCTGGCAAACAGATTTTTCTGCGAAATATACAAAATGCATTGCAACCCTTTTTGGAATTATAGCAAACCTTTTTCCAGTAGGTGTTGACCATTTAAGGTTTTTGCAAGCCAAAAAAAAAACACCACCAAAAGGCTCTTTTCAGAGACACCACTTCCTCCCGGAGAAGAGTGCAATGGTTTTGATAGGGCAGCATCCCAGAAATGTCGATGTCCGTGAAATTCTAAAAATACACAAGGCCCTGCAGTATTGCATTGGCACTTCTATTTTCGAACTGTGAAAGGAGGCTCTGAAAAGAGCCTTTTTTTCTTTTTCTTTTTTTTTCAGACATGACACATAAGGAAAGGCATTGAAGGGATGGAGGGTAATGAAGGGGCACCAACCATGGGGACAAGAAAAGGCAGGTGGAGAGAAGAAGATGTAGTGTGGGCCTTACTCAAGTAGTTGGCAGTCCTTCTCATGCTCCTGGACCGCAGCCTCGAAAGCACTTCGAAGGGTCTCCCCCCTGCAGAGTACTGCGTCACAGTACATGCATAATACTGTGACCCTCGAAAGGTAAGAATCTACAGAATCATGTATGGCCTGCGAGGCAGCTGCAGGGATGCGCTGCCCAACAAGAGTGTTTCTTGTGGTGGCAGGAGCAGAAACGGAGGATGCTGCAGAGGAACTCAAACTACTATGTTTATCGCAACATACAACCTTACTAATAGCCCCACCGTGGAATGGCTTTAGGTGTCACTTCATTGAGGTAGTACCGTAGCTGTACAAACCTGTTTGCCATGACTCAGCACCTTCTGGCACTGAGTGCAGCACATCTTGTTTGCTCAAGCTTTCGGTACTCCAGCAAGAGTGGAAAACAACCTCCACACCCAAGGCTCATGGTGAGTGCTAGAAGTAGGGACTTTGACTACCTCATCCTCATCATCCTCTTCATCCTCCTCTGTATCCTCATGCCTGTTCCCCTCTGCAGGCCCTTGGGGAGGTGGTGGTGGAGGGGTTGGGGGGGTTCCTGCGACAGAAGTAGCACCAACAGTAGCCAGGGATGCCATCAGGACAGCTGTCACGAATTTCCCAAAAGGAATTAATGCAGTAGCAAAAGCAGGTCCACCAAGGATCAATATCCAGCAATGCTCTGTCTTGCATGGAACTCAAAAAGCAGAATGAGGATCAGCTTTGGGGTGTGGCCTTTTATAGGGGTACTAGGGCACACTTCGCGGACACCCACGCTGTCTGCAAACATTTTGAAACACCAAAAAAGGGCTAATAAAAGTTCCAAAAGTATGTAGATCGCTAGGGACATTGTCTGGGACATGTGCAAGGATGAATTTTCCCAGGAAAATACCTTGGATTGCGCAAAGAAGCACGTTTTAATGTCCGGGGCTCAGTCTGTGTTAGCAAACAAGGACCCACACTTAGCGTGTGTGTGGTCACATGATGACATCACGGACACGTTCGCCAATGGGACGGGTGTCGGTAGGACACCAAATGTGCAGGGTCAGGTGTATGCATGCGTGCAGGTGTTCTACAGATAATCTTAGTGTTGATGTCCCGAACTAATTAAAAGTGCGATACATGTGCGGCGGACAGTTATGTAATGTTTGTAATACTGTCATGCCTGCGACTGCAAATATCCTGCCCGCAAATATCCCACCCAGAACCACCCCACACTACAATACCTGCATTAGGTCCCCCTCCCAACAACAGTGGGATGCTCCGGCGGTGCCTCACCGTATCATAAAGGCCACAAGGAGATGGTGGTACCCCAGGACATGGCGGCTGTGGCCGCGGTGGCGTTGGGGGTCACCATGGTCCTCAATGCAGAACCGAATCAGGTGGCAGACTGCGCCCACTGCTATTTCCCGGTCACATGATCACACGCAGCGCCGCTCACATGATCTCGTGAGGACACGCTCATGTGACCAATCAGGAAGTTCTCCAGTATAAGAGAACACCGGGCACACACAACCACGCTTCTCAGCTGTTTCCTTTATGGTGAGTGGCGCTTTTGGACCTTTTGACCCTGTTAACCGGTTTTTGGACCCTGTTACGTTTTCTGGACCTGATTCTGCTTATTCCCTCGGATTTGGCGATTCTGATTTTTTCTTCACGGTCTCTGGATTACTTATGACCATTGAATCATTGACTTCTTTTGGACTACTATTTGGCAAAGGTTATTGAGCACATTGAACTTTGTGTTCAAGGAGCTTTTCACCTCTCCCTTGTGACCAGGACTCCTGATTTCAACCTGCAACCAGGGCTCCTGACTTCGACCTCTTCAGGTGCAGGTGACATCCAGAGCATACTGCAGGCATTGGGGTACTGCACATCTCTGTTACACCCCACTATCATCTTGCTGCTGTTGGGTTTCCTTCTCCTCCGTTGTCCATCTTAGGGAGGGATACATAGAGAATCCCCTCACCTACAACTTCTTCACAGGCATTCTGTTGGTAGGTGTCATTTCATTCCTTTTGTTAACGTTTATTCCTCACATTACTTGCTTTTGGAATTCCTGTGTAATTGACTGTTCCTTTGCAGCTACCTGGGTACCCGTGTTCCTGCTTTCATCACCTGTGGCCTCAATAACTGGCCAGGGAGTAGTTATGATCACTCCCTGGCCAGTGCTTGGGGACGGAGGTATACATAGTCATCCTGGAGTCTATCCTTGACAGACTGAGAAGCCTTCGGCTTTGGCTATGGATGCCGCTGCCGGGGACTGGTTGCTGCCTTGGTGCAGGCAATCACAGTATTGCGAGCTGATATGTCGGCGGCAACGGCCGCCATTCATCAGCAGTTGGACGCAATGCAGAGCGAGCGCCATGCCCTACCCGCTGACCCTGAGTTTGGGGATGCACCCCTGAGGCGAACCGTCCAAGTCCCGTCCCAACACCGCCACCCGTCTATGTCCCTACCCCATTCCCTCTGGCACCCCCGAGATATTCCAGGGTGACCCCCGTAAGTTCTGCACCTTTCTAAATCAGTGCAAGCTCCATTTACTGTGTCACCCACAGGCTTTTCCAGATTCCATAACAACGGCTGCATTCACTCTCTCACATTTGGGGGTTATAGCGGTTGCCTAGGCCAACCCATTATTAGAGAATGATAGTCCCGTTCTGTACGATTTCAACTTGTTGGTAACGGAGATGACCAGGGTATTCGACACCACGCACAAGGCCCAAGCTCGGGATCTGGAGTTGTTGGAATTAACCCAGGGCAAGACCACATTGGTTGACTACATCGCCTGCTTTAACCAGTTGTCAGTAGAAACAGCCTGGCCAGAGAACAAGAAGGCTGTGGTGTTTTACCGAGGGCTTAATGATGCCATGAAAGACGCCCTGGTGTTGGTGCACTCCTTACCAGCTCAATATCCCGAGCTTGTAGACCTGGCCTTACAGGTGGACGCCCGAAGGCTAAGAGAAGACTGGATACTGGAAAGTCCATGCCTTTCTCTTCTGGCCCTTCTCCCAGCGACTCCATAGGTGAACCCATGCAGATTGGGGGTGTTCGCAGTCCTATCACAGCCACGGAAAGGGAGCGCTGTCGTTCTTTGAATGCCTATTTCTATTGTGAGCTGAACGGCCATTATGTAAGAGAATGCCCCAGGCGTCCCAAACCCAAGACAACGGTTTTTCAGAAAGCCCATCCCTAGATGAGGGGGGACGGACGGGCCCACCTTTAACCTCCTCAGGAGACCAGTCCGGTCTTGTGGGACCTATGTACATTCATGCCCTTCTGGTCTCCGTAGACAACACTCGCCACAAGGTACAGCTAGTTATTGATTCAGGGGCAATGGGTAACTACGTGGACATAGCCTTGACTGCCTCTCTTAACTTGCACCTTCAGAATAAACGACCGCCAGAACCTGTACAAGCTGTTGATGGTTCCACTCTAGTGTCAGGCCTGATCAAACAACAGACAGCCACTTTGATGCTGAGCATCCAAGAAGTACAGTGAGACCCTGTCTTTTGACCTAGTCTCCACACCTCAATTTGGACTCATTCTTGGCATTCCCTGATTAGGAACCCACAACCCGGTTATCGATTGGTATCGTGGAGGTATATTCTTCGAATCTGCCCACTGCCAGAACCAATGTCTTATCTATCCAGGCAAAGTAACGTCACCTTCCCAAGTATTTGGTGCATTGGCCTAATGGCAGCTCAATGAAGAACAAACCATGGAATTTGACCCAGCAAATCATGTTGTGGGGGACACTGTTTCTGGTGTTCTTGCGGAATACCATGACTTCTCGGAAGTCTTTGATAAGAGGTGCGATGAACATCTCCCACCGCATGGGTCTTACGATTGTCCCATCGACCATGTCCCTGTGGCGGTTATACCTTGCGGGCAGATCTACTCTTTGTCACCCACGGAAGACCTAGCCCTGAAAGAGTACCTCCAGAATGCTCTAAGAGTGGGTCATATCCATCCTTCCCAGTCGCCTGCTGCTAGTCCCATCTTTTTTGTGCCTATAAGAGCAGGAGATCTACATCCATGTGTGGATTACCGTCGCCTTAACCAGATAACAGTTAAGAACCGATATCCCATTCCCCTTATAACTCCTCTCCTCAATAACCTCACACATGCCACTATCTTTACCAAGCTTGATCTCAGGGGGGCATACAACTTAGTCTGAAACAGACAGGGTGATGAGTGGAAAACTGCCTTTTGCACTAGGCATGGCTTATATGAATATACCGTCATGCCCTTTGGCTTGTGTAATGCCCCCACAACCTTTCGGAGGTTCATGAATGACATATTCCATGACATCATCGATTCCTATGTTATAGTATTCCTGGACGATAACTTGATATTCTCACCAACTCTCCCGTCCTATGTAGATCATGTCCGAGAAGTACTCCACAGACTCAAAACCAATGCCTTGTTTGCGAAACCTGAAAAATGTCTTTTTCATGCAACAGAAGTGGACCCATAGTTCTCAATGAAATTCCTGTAATACCCAGTGAGACCTAAGAAGGCTCTCACCTGGGTCTGAGTAGTAGGTGTTGTCCAATATTGCACAGCTTCAATCTTACTGGCCAAAGGCCTTATTTCTCCAACTCCTACCTCATGTCCAAGGTAGACCACTTTACTCTGTCCAATCTGGCATTTACTTGCCTTTATGGTCAGATTGGCCTTTCCAAGAGCCTGCAAAACATATCTTAGGTGGTCCACGTGTTCCTCCCAGGAATTGCTGAACACTGCTATGTCATCCAAGTATGCCATGCAGAAGTCCTCCATCCCATTCAGAACCTGGTTTACTATCCTTTGAAATGTAGCAGGTGCATTTTTCAATCCAAAAGGCATAACCTTAAACTGGTATAAGCCAACTGGGGTAGAAAATGCAGTTTTCTCCTTGGCATGGTCTGTCAGGGCTATTTGCCAATAGCCTGATGTCAAGTCAAATGTGCTGAGGAACTTGGCTGCACCAAGTCTATCCACCAACTCATCTGTCCTTGGCAAAGGATGGGCATCAGTCTTGGTGACCGCATTAAGAGCTCTGTAGTCCACACAGAATCTAAGTTCTTTAGAACTTGCCTTTGGCACTAACACAACTGGGCTAGACCATGGACTAGTAGAGGGCTCTATTACCCCGAGAACAAGCATCTTGTTGACCTCACATTTGATGTGGGTTCTTACATTTTCTGACATTCGATAACCTCTGCTTTTGACTGGCAGACAGTCACCAGTGAGTATGTCATGCTGTCCCCAAGGGGTCAAGCCTGGTGAAAGTGAGAACAGAGAGGCAAACTGATTCAACATAGATTTGCATTCTTCCTGTTGCTCAGGTGTCAGAGTTGAAGAGAGATTTACTCCTTCAATTTTTTCATCCAAAGGTAAGCCTCGGAGGAGATCAGGAAGAGCTTCACTCTCTTCTTCTTCCTCTGATGATGCTAGAAGCAAAGCGCCTACATTAGGTCTAGAGACATACGCTTTTAGTCTGTTGGTGTGGAAGACTGTTGGAGCCTTCTTGGGGTTGCCCAAGTCCACCAGATAGTTGACCTCTCCAAGTTTACCCACAACTTTGAAGGGTCCCATCCATTTGTCTTGCAAGGCCCTCTGCCTTGTGGGAATCATAACGAGAACTAGCTGGTCTTGAGTGAACGCAACCATGTTAGCCTTTTGGTCATGCCAGTGCTTGACCAATGCTTGTCCAGCTTTCAAGTTATCACTTGCTTCTGCCATAATGTGTGACATTCTCCTGCAGAGACCTATCACATAGTCAGTCACTCTGACTGGCTTGGGGGAAGGAGCACTCTCCAGCCCCTCCTTGATCAGGGCCAATGGACCTCTGACCAGATGACCATAGAGATGTTCAAAGGGAGAATAACCTACTCCCTCCTGAGGGACTTCTCTATAAGCAAAGAGCAGGCATGGCAGTAGAAGGTCCCACTTTCTTTTAAGGGGGTCCTCTAAAGCACCTTTCATGCTCTTCATGGTTCTGTTGAACCTTTCAACCAGTTCATTTGTCTGAGGGTGGTATGCGGTTGAGAACTTGTAAGTAACTCCGCAGGTTTTCCACATGGCTTTCATGTAGTGGGACATAAAATTTGACCCCCTGTCAGAGATTACTTCCTTAGGAAACCCAACCCTGGTAAAAATACCAAGGAGGGCCTTAGCCACAGCCGGAGCTGTAACAGTCCTCATAGGAATTGCCTCAGGGTACCTAGTAGCATGGTCTACTACAACAAGTATAAACCTGTTGCCTGAGGAAGTTGGAGGATCAAGGGGACCAACAATGTCAATCCCTACTCTCTCAAATGGGACTCCCACAACTGGGAGAGGCACTAAAGGTGCCACATTCTTGGAGCTAACCTTACCAGAAGTCTGGCAGGTGTGGCAGCTCCTGCAGTATTTATCTACTTCGGCCCCCATCTTTGGCCAACAGAAGTAGAGTGAGAGCCTTTCCTTAGTTTTCTTGAAACTCAAGTGACCAGCCAAAGGAATCTCATGGGCTAACTGCAAGAACTGTGGTCTGTCCTCTTGAGGTACTACAAGTTGTTTGTGGTCCCCAGGTGCAGACTCGGTGGGTTCACTGTAGAAGAGGCCATCTTCCCAGTGTAACCTGTATTTTCCAGGCTCTTGCCCTTCAGCCTGAGCATCTGCCTGGTGGCGAAGACCTTCCGGAGTTGGACATTCTCTTTGTCCCCTACTGAAGTCTGCCCTGTTGGATCCACATTCTGCCAGTAAAGACTGCAGCTCAGGATGGTCAACAGGATCCAGATCTCCAATGAGTTCCTGGCCTTCCACTAGCTCTTCTTCAGAGGCCCTCATTACGACCCTGGCGGAAAGCGACTGACCGGACCGCCACAGCGTAAATAGCGTTTCCGCCATTGCACGAAGGAGCAAAGTGCGGCCCATTCCGACCCATCGGGCACGAGCACCATGGCATGGCGGAAGTGCAAAGTCCGCGATGGCGGAAATGACCCCAAAACGGCCCACACCGCCGCCGTACGGCGCCCTAGGTGCAATACCGCCACCCATCACAGCGGACACCGCAGTGTGCGCCTACCGGAAAGTACGGTGACCGGAAATATACGGAAACGGAAGTAAAGACATGGGCCCGGAACGGGAAACATCCCGCCGTACACCTATAAAACCACAAAAACCACACAACCACTAAAAACACTACCCTGAGACACACCCCAACCCGTCATCCACCCTAGCGAAACCAAGAAAAATGGGAAAAGTAGCGAAGAAAGCGTGCGACCGCAAGCGGCAGGTCCACTTCTCCCGTGAGGAACTCACCGTGCTAACAGAGACCCTCCAGGAGAATGCTGCCGTCGTCTTCTCCACGCAAATGACCAGGACGGCACTTGCGAACAAGAAGGCCATATGGGCTCTGGTGGCACAGCGGGTAAGTGCGGTGGGGACCGCACCCCGCAACCCACAGCAATGCAGAAAGCGATGGGACGACCTGCGGATACGCGTCCGCAGCATACTCTCTGCCAACCGCAACATTGCCACAGCCACCGGGGGAGGTCCTGAATCACCGATCAAGTTGACCCCCTGGGAAGAAATCTGTGCCTCCACCATCGGAATGGAGAGCATAGAGGGAGTCGGAGGGATGGAGAAAGGAGTGCAGACATCCGAAGATTCAGGTAGGTGGGCCAGATAAAACAATGCTAAATCCACAATGTCCAATCATGTGAAGTACCATGTGTCCACATAGTGCAACAGAAACACATGTCCAGGAGAACGTCCACACACATCGGCCTGATAGCGCACTTTAAAACTCACAATAAATACATAAATAATTAAAAACCCCTAAAACACGCACTACACGTGCAGCAGGCACACCCTAACTGCAGGCTGCCAAACAACTGCACCCTCACTCCACACACAAATGAAAGCACCTCCAAGGCCCCGACCCAAATCACCCTCAGGTACCACCCCAATGCATGTGATACAATGCTATTCCAATTCCCACAGCCCCATTAATAACCCTCGCCCTCCTTTACTCCACCACAGGGTCCGATCCAAATGACGAGCATCAGGACACCCCTACCAGCACACCTGCAAAGAGGGCCAAGACCAACGGCCAAAGACCCTCCACCTCAGCTGCACGCATCAAGACACGGCAGCAGCACAAATCAGGTGGCAGCACAGAGGAGGGAACATCAACAGGCACCCCAGCAGCCAGCATGCCCACAACACCACCACCACAGGTCCCCCCAACGGATGCCACAGAAGGCACTGCCTCTGGTGGCAGCAGCACCATAGGTGACACCCCATTGATGGCAGCATGCTCCGACACAGAAGACGGGGATGTCGAAGTCAGATCCATCCATGACCTGTCCCAATCCCCCTGTCTGTCCCATCCCGTACAACATGAGGATACCACGCAGGGGCACCCACAAGACGACGACTGGCCATCCCCCACAGGCCCTGTGGCAAGGCAACATGAGGTCAACAGCCCCTCTGTGACACCCCCGCAAATGGCCATGGCACAGCAGAGGCAACAGTCCCTCGACCAGTTAATCGTGCAACAGCAGCAACTGGCCACGCTCCTCAAGGACCATGCCGATGAATGTGGGGGCACTAAGGCAGACATAGAAACATCAACTGAGACACTTAGGGCAGAAATGGAGAGGAGTACAGAGACACTAAGGGCACAAATGGAGAGTAGCACCGAGAGCCTGAGAGTCCAAATGGAGAGTAGCACCGAGAGCCTGAGAGTCCAAATGGAGAGTAGCACCGAGAGCCTGAGAGTCCAAATGGAGAGTAGCACCGAGAGCCTGAGAGTCCAAATGGAGAGAAGCACCGAGAGCCTGAGGGGGGAACTGCATGCGACGTCCAAAGACGTATGTGCCGAACTTGCCGCAGTGCGCCGTGTGCTCACTGAGCTCTCGCAAACCCTTAGGGACATGCATGGACGTGAGCAGGCAGAGACATCATCCGTTTCAAGTTCCGTCCAGGGCAGCCCCCAACGTAGATCTGGGAGGAACCTGCGCTCCACAGGCAGGGGTGCCCCTGATACCCGCAGAGGGGGCTTGCAATAGCGACAGCCCACTGACAATGAGCATCTTTGGACACTGGTGTTCGGGGGGGAGGTAGGAGGGTGGAGGGGGTGTGTTGGGCTCACTTGGGTGGCGGGTCGATAGGGTGTTCAACATGATACCACATATGCCATAAACAGTGCACGATCAACCAATGAGATGTGTGGACAATGATCTTTGTGTACTAGGCCATCATAGGCGTACAGTCCATATTGTGCATGTACCAGACACACACAGTGCCACGAGTCCCGTGTCCATGTATCAGCCACCAGGCGTGAGTGCTAGAAGCATGCATCAATGAGATGCTGACGAATGTCACGGCCCTCCGGTGCCTCGCAGACTCCTTGAGGTGCTGCCACATCCCCACCCTCATCATGACCATCATCAGGTGCTTGCAGTTCTGCGTCAGGGGGCATGGGCACATTTCTACGAACGCACATGTTGTGGAGCATGACACATGCCATGACCATCTTTGCAACCTTCTCATGGCGGTACAGGAGTGCCCCGCCAGACCTGATGAGGCAGCGGAAACGAGTCTTCAGTAGGCCGAATGCCTGTTCAATGACTACACGGGTACGTGAGTGGGCATGGTTGTAGTCCTCCTCATGCTGGTCCCGTGGGTTCCGGACTGGTGTGAGGAGCCATCTCTTCAGTGGATACCCAGCATCACCTGTATGTGGACGAGAAACGTATGATGTGGAATGCCATTGCTACGTACGCACACCCCCCCCCTTCCTGCCAGGTCATTGCCGCATCACATACCCCACATCATCATGCATGAAATGAGACTCACCGAGTAGCCAGGATCTGTTCCCTGCGTGTCGCTCCATGTAGCGTGGTATTGTTGAGTTCCTCAAGACCATAGAATCATGGGTTGATCCAGGGAATCTGGCACAACAATGTGTAATGATCCTGTTGGAGTCACACACCATTTGTACATTCAGGGAATGGAATTGTTTTCGGTTGCGGTACTGGGCCTCCATGGCATGTGGGACGACCAATTCCACATGGGTGCAGTCGATGGCACCAATGCAACCCGGTATGCTGGCAAGTGCATGGAATCCCACTTTTGTGTTGGTAATTTCCTGCTCCGAGCGTGGTAGAGAGATGTAGTCGTCTGCGTGCTGCAGGAGGGCATCGAGCACTTGCAATAGTGTCCGTGAGAACAGTGGCTGAGAAATGCCATGCAACTGTCCCACTGTGTGCTGGTAGGTGCCTGTGGCCAGGAAGTGGAGTACAGACACCACCTTCAGTAGGGGTGGGATGGCGGTTGGGCTATCTATCATGCTGACAAGGTCAGCCTGTGTCATGTCCACAATGGCGGCTATGGTGTCCCGGTCCAAACGGTAGAGGGTGTGGATCTGCTCATCAGTGAGGTTGAACGGATGTGCTCGGAGGCGTGGGATTGCGGGCTGCCTGCGTGGTGGTAGTGGCTGTGCTGGCGGCCCTTGCTGGCCCTGCCTTGCCCTCCTCCTCCTCCTGCGTCTCCTCCGTGCGGCCGGTTGTAGTTGGTGTTCGTCTTCTTCTTGGAGTTGGAGTACTTGCAGTGCTATCAGGTCCCCCAGGGCCAACATCGCGAGTCCTGCCGGTAGCATTTCGGAGTGGGTGTGGTTGTGGGAGGAGACTGGGTGTGCAATTTATGTGTTTTCAGGCTGTATGGCCTCCACCTGTGGTGATTCATTCCACCTGTGCAAACTGCTCTCCCCTTTGGCCGAGCACGTCCCGCACACAACGCTGCAATTCGAGGAATGGCATCTTGCTATTGCAATCATGTATTTGTACCCGATGGCCGTGTAACATTGGTTGATATGTTCATTCTGCTATGGTCCCATTGTTTCACATACTATCTGTGCAGTCGCGAACAGACTTGTGAAGGGTCAGTGGAACGTAGTACTCGAGTAACTGTGGGCCCTCATGCATCACTGTACCGAGTTGCAACGACGGGCGGGGCGTCCCATTTGTGGGTGAAGGCAGTTGCCATTTCCACACACAGCTGCACTAGATGGATTAATTAGTGATTTCAAACGGCCACAGATGCCTTTTCGACGTGATGTTGCAAATGAGGAATTCGAAGGGCGGCGCTTTCGGTTTTCAGCTAGCGGCGAGGAGATGCCCACAGGTCTGACTGCAAATATAACGTTCTATTGTTCAATGTCCTTGAGACAGGGGCCATGGCGAGGATGCAATGATTGATATGAATGATTTGGGATGCGCAATAGCGACGTGGGCGATGAGGCCGGACGTTCCCAAATACATGTTACTTCACAACACTGGAATTACGGGCTGGGGCACTGTGGATTTTGCAGGCTGCATAACGCACAGACTCAATGGATATTTCTAATGTTATGTGAGTAAATATTCAGGCGTTTTTATACCGGGATGAGGGAATGATGAATGGATGCATGGGCAGGTGATTTGATACAGAGTTTGCCATGTACAGGGCTTCTTGGAATCTATCCGCCTCCCCTGCGCTATGTGATGCAGGGCTGCCATAGTGGGACCATCGTCTATCTGGCCTTGTTGAGCCCTCCCTGTCTCGACGCGCCCTCAGACACTTGTGTCCATGCACGTTACCAATCCCATCTGATGGATTCTGTTTTGACAGACGCATGCACAGGTACACTCGTTTGTGATGGTGTTTACACCTCGATATAGATGGTTATGAGTCGCAAGTGGTTTTGGGGTGGTGATGATCCTTTGGAGTGGGCTAGCATGCATATGGCTGTGGATTTAGTGTGATCATTGAAGTGAGTTGTTCGAATGTAGTTCTGATGGCCATTCTATTCTTTTTCTTTTCTTTTGGTTGACAGGTATCTCCTCCCCTTTTGCCACTGCCATCTGTATGCCACTCCTGCAGATGGCTTTTACTCCCGACACCTGCTGCTTCGTGTTAATCAGTGGAGCAGCATTACGATCTTATGGGACGATCGCCAATGGGCCACATGCCCTTACGCAGTACTAGTGGCTCGGAGCAACATTTCGGCCTTTCAGCTGGACTAGTGCCTCCCCATTGGGACGGCCCTGCGGTTCTGTGCGCTTCCATGTTGCCTTTTCGTACGTGAATGTGGCTCTGTGTACCATGATGGAACAGGGCGTCACACAAGTAGTGGCTGGTCATTTCTTGCGGATGCAGCCCACAATGGTGAAATGTGTTTTGGAGTTCATGGCCTAATGGCTGTATGGGCTTGGTGATTTTGTTGTGCATTAAATTTCTATTCTGATTTGGCCCGTGTAGCGTTCTTCTTTGCAAGTGATTTGGCATATTCCTATTTGGGGAGCGATGTATTGGGAGGAGATCTGCATTGGGTTCCAGCTTCGGAGTTTAGTTGCGTGGTACTGTACTGGGCGCGTTTGCCTACGAAGCCCAGTGAGGTCAGGGATGGGGGCTGCCAATATGACTGTTTGAATGTTGTCATGCTCAGGGGCGGGGGATTGGGTTTTGTGTAACAGATGGCGGTCAGCCAGGTGGACTGGTGGAATGATGTGATTTTCGGAATATTGCTGGTCACAGGTGCCTGTGTTTGCGTGCGTTTCGGGGGGGGGGACTGTGGTCATGTCCATTGGAATGGCTTCTGTATTCGTGCCATCTGTGCCCTGCAGCTCCCATTGGCCCCTCTTGTGATTCTTTTGTTCGTTGGCATGCATGGGTGACTTGTACATTTCACTGGTTGCATTGTGACTTCATTGCACCTACGGGGAGTTGTACTTTGTGGGCAGGGAGCGGTGTACAGGCACTCAGTGGGGCCGTTTACGGTTGATTCGCGATGCCGTACTTCTCATCATGGCGGAATGGTACATTCCGCCATGCTTGATGGCGTTAGGTACATGTCCGCTAGGGTCGAAATTCGCGTACCCTTGCGCCATGGTGGTATTTACGGTTTGGCATGGCGCGCGCGCGCGTACTTGGTGCAGTTAGCGTTGGCGTTCACTACGGTGTCGCTAATGGCTTCGTACTTTGCGGTGACGGGTCATAGTCGCACCGAGCGCTATTCGATGGCGGTATTGCATTTCCGCCATCGTTTTCCGATTTCCGCCAGGGTCGTAATGAGGCCCAGAGTCTAGTTCAACCACACAGGGTTGTACCTCCCTCTCAGCCTCAGCTGGAGGGGGAGTTACGGGTGTAACTTTGGACAACCTAGGGGAAGTCCTTGTTGGCTGCACTGGAGTGCTGACTGCTGGTTTCTTGTTAGAAGTCTTAGGTTTCCCCTTGGCTTCTGGTTTCTTAGAGACAGCAGCTGACATCTCTAGTGGAGCAGGAGTGATCTCTTTCTTCATCATCTCCTGGGGAGTACCTCTCATGGCTCTCTCCCTTGCAGGTCTGGTGAGCTCCTGTAATCTTTTACTAGGAGGTCTGGGGGTGTGTGACACTACTCCAAGAGTTTTCAAGTCATTACCCAGCAGAACCCTTCCTGGCACCTCACTTTGTATGCTGACAGGTAACTTCACAGTCATGTCATTACACTGGATGAGAACTGGTAATTGGGGAAGCATCTGCACAGGCCCTCCAGCTAACTTGGTGAGGCATTTGGGTGCCTTAGCAACATCCTCAGCCTGAAAAAACGATTTGTCCACCACAGTTATGCTGGCCCCAGTGTCCCTAATGGCAGGAGTCTCCTGACCATTCACCTGGACACTGTCCTTATAATACTCTTTAGTATTGTCTGGGATAGAATTATAGACATCTAAGTTATGTTGTTCCCACAAACCCAGAGATACTAAAGAAACACTGGCTGAGACTCCAATGGGTTCATCAGCTAGTAATAGAAAGTTTCCACTTGCCATTTGTACTTCCTCCTCTGGAGCGAAGACTAAGGAGACAAGCTGGACCCCTGAAGGTTTACCCTTACATCTGGGATCTCCTTTCACATGGTCAGTAGGGCCACAAACAAAGCATTTACCAAATGCTTTCTGGAATGGGGGCTTGTTCTGACCTCCTTCTAGTTTGGCACCAGAAGGTACGCTAGCCTGATTTGGTTTCCCTGGTGGCTTACCCTTTTGGTTCTGTTTGGGGCCCTCTTTGGAATTGGAATTATTGGAATTCTCTTTGGAGTCCTTTTTTGGCTATTTCCCCTCATCCTTTTTCTGAGTAGCCCCAGAATCCTTGTGAGTGGCCCTGTTGGCAACCCACAAGTCAGCAGCCTTAGCTAACTTCCTGGAATCTAACTCCTTTGAATCAGCCAAGTGCTGTCTGAGCTCAGGAGAGCAGGCATCATAAATTGACTCCAACATTACAAGATTCTTCATTCCTTCATAAGTGTTAACTTTGTAACCCTTAATCCATCCCTTTAAATTTTTCAAACTTTCACTCACCCAGGTAGCCCAAGGGGTACCATCATGCTTTTTGAGGGTCCTAAACCTCTTAAGGTACTGGGAAGGGGTCTTCCCAAATCTAGCTATCAAAGCTAGCTTCACACATTCATAATCCTTCTTATCCACCTCCCCCAACTCCATTACCACATCAGTTGCAACAGGGGGAAGCCTAGAGAACAACCAGGGAAGTAACTCATTCCCTGTGATGTCCTGGAGCCCGTGATTATACTCAAACATTTTCAACCAATCCAACACATCCAATCTAGGTTCATACATACCCACTAATTCCTTAGGCATCCGGGGTCTTTTGGGACTGGAACTCCTAGAAGAACCAGAGGAGAGAGAAGCATTTTCCACAGACAACTTTTTCATTTCTAACTCATGATTAAGCTCTATTTTTCTGAGTCTTAACTCAGCTTGCTTCTGCTCAGCCTGGGCATTCATTCTTCTGAACTTTAGCTCTTGGTTTCTTTCAGATTGAGCTAAAAAATGTTTGTACTCTAATTCAAGCTTCATTTTTTCAAGTTCAAAATAAGCAGGGTTACATGTGGGACCTGGTATGGGCCCAGTAGGTACAGTAGGTAAGGCTTATAGAGATTCAGAGTGGCTAACTTCATTAGGTTCACTTTCCTCTTCTGACTCATTCTCAAGACCTTGATTCAGATCAATACCATCACTGTTTTCTACATTTGCTGGGGGGGTAGATTCCTCTCTGCCACCCAGACTTTGGTTTTCTAACAATCTTTCTATAAGTTCTATTTTCTTGCCCTTCTCAGAGGGATTCTTATGTCTACATAATACTTTTAAGCAATCAGTAGTTTTGGCAGACAATGATTCTAGGGTATTACTCTCCATAGCAGACATAGTTTGAAAATCAGCTTTTTAGTGCTAAGCCATGTGGTAGTTGTCCTAAAGTGTCCAACAAGCACTCTAAAATGTATACTCAATACAAATCCCACCGCTGTACACCAGTGTTAGGCAGAAACCTGTGCAGTTCCCTCTGGGACCACTGCAAAAGATTTAGGACTACAGGTGTTTGGCAGTAAACCCACTTGGTAGCAGTCTGTACCACACAGATTCACTTGGTAGCTGTGACTGAGCAGTCAGACTTCCCTCAAGAAGAGTTAGGCAGTATACAGAGTATTCACAATAGGTCAGGAGCACACAATAGAACAAGTAAACACTGACCAGGGCTTGGTGTAAAAGAGATATCATTATTTATTAAAAACCACATCTAGAAAAACACACAGGCACTAATAATGAGCAATTCAAAAACACGGTCACTAAAAGATATACACTCCCTTAAAAGAATATTAGACAAGTCTTAAGTAAAGCCCCACTTATTTTCAGACAGCGGTGAGCGCTTAACGCAGATGGCACTCTAATAGTTTGTTTTTAAAAAGGGAGATAAAAGCAGAGAACAAATTGAAACAGATCCCAATGCTTTTTCAAGAACACAACAAGGGAGGAAGGCAAAGTAAAACCGTGAAGTTAGAGTTCAAGAGGCCGGATCCACCTTCGGAGGATCCAAACGAAATGTGTCCAAGGTCACACGGTTGCAGTGCACAAAGGTCTTGTAAAGGTTCAAAATGGAGTTGGACCACAGAAAGGGACCAGTTAGAGGGTCAAGGCGGCCAGCCCAGTCCAGAAGTTTAAGGAGTTATTATTACCTTGTAGCAATCTTTAGAAAGGGAGGCCTGGCGGACACGGTACCTTAAAGTGGTGAGAACGCTCCAGTGGGGGCAGTTGTTCCTGGCAGCAGGTGCAAGTCAGTGCTTCATCCGGGGGAAGAGAGGATCTCGTCGTGGAGGAAGACAGGAGTCTGTTGCACTGCCAGGGAAGAAACCAGCCGCGGAGTTTCTCAGGTACAAGGAGCGGTCCGGTGATTCGCGGTCCAGTGGTGAGTGGCTATCTGGCTGCCGGGGTGCTTGGCACGGGCAGTTCGCCCACAAACCGGGCTGGGGTGCGAAGAAAGAAAGGAAAACTGGTTGTGCCCACCAGTCAGGGGAAGAAGCCCCTCCAGCCGGGAGATCTTCTCTGTCGTCGGGAAGTGGTGAGTCGGTTCTGCAGGGCTCCACCGGTGGTGTCGTCGTGGTAGGTCGGCTCAGCTTCTCCCTCATCGGATTCTCAGGTCCTGTGGCGACTTCTGAAGTTCCAGTCCCCAAAGCCCTGCTTTTATGCAGCATACCCCCATTCACTCAGCCTAGCTGTCAATCAAACATGCTAAATGGTGAACCGGCCGACTCACCACTTGGGCCAATCACACAAGAGTGCGACCTGAGTTACCTTGGTAACTCGGTCCAGGGTGCCTAAACCCCCTCCCACACCCCCTGTGGTACCCAGACAGAGTGGCACCACTTTTGGAGGCTTCTGTGGAGAAGCCCGCCAAAAAGTGGAACAAAGGGCTCGACTTGGGTTGGAGTCACAGAAGAGAACACAAACTCCATTTTAGAATCGAGTCTTGGCAAAAAATACCAACCGGAGAATTAATATTAATTAAATAAACCGGCGGTATGTTCGAGGCTATGAGAATTAAATAAGTAAATTTCGTAGCCTCGAACAATGGGAAAATCCCATAGGAAAATATTCGCGGTCGAATATAAAAAGTAGTTTCCACTGCCACCAGCCAAAACTCGATCAGGGGGGACAGAGACGTGCCCCCTCGACTAACAGACCCCGGGGCAATCGAATTGCCCTGACCAGTACGTCCACAATATGATGGTTTGTACTGGTTTCTGTTAATAATTTGGGACTAGTAAAGCCAATGGTGACTTTACATGCCCTGGGAGACAGTAGTCAGTCCCAGGGTATGGAGTCTATGGTGGGGTGTCACTATGACACCCCTGTGTTACTGCACGGAGGGTGCTGTGTAACACACATAGGAAAAAACACATGAGACCCTATGGAGTAAAGGACCCCATAGCCCATAAAACACATTACCAATCAAAGGAATACCATGAATCATGTCCAAGAGTGGGAGAAAAAGAGTCTCACTCTTGGCAGGAGGAAAAAAACAAACTCCAGAAATCCAGCAAAGCTGCTGGGGGACTCACTAGGTTAGGAAATTCAGCCTAAAGAGAGAATTCTCCCTAACACCAAACACCAGATAACTGTCTATTCCGATCACCGCAATTTACAATACCTAGCAACCGTGAAATGCATTAACAGTTGGCAGGTACGCTGGCACCTATTTTTTTCCACCTACGACTTCATCATACGTCACCGCCCAGGCGTGGGTCATGGCAAAGCAGACGCTCTATCACGCCTGCCGGGTGGGGAGTCCCTTCCGTTCGTTCCCGAAACCTTACGGGACAGAAAATATGTTATCTGTCTTTGTACTCCACCCATTAGTCTGCTTGACTACATTCGTCAATGGGTTTCCCTAAATCCCGACATCGCTGATGAATGGAGTCTGGTATTCCATGAGGGCTAGCCTTTCATACAGGACCGGTTACAGGACCGGTTGTATCTACCCACCGGGGATACCCGTGTACGGGTGCTTGAATGGTCACATGATTCCTCGATCAACGGACATTCAGGTCAAAAACGGACCCATGCTTTATTACAGAGATGGTGTTGGTGGCCCACTGTGCGCAAGGATGTGGGTAATTATGTGTCTAGCTGCTCGATATGTGCCCAGTGTAAGAACAGGAAGGGTTGTCCCTTAGAAATGCTTCAACCCCTGCCCATTCCACCACACCCCTGGCACAAGGATTACCATGGACTACATCACTGATCTACCTAAGGTCCAGGGTCACGACACTGTTTGGATTGTTGTAGACGCATTCACAAAGATGGCACACTTTATTGCCTATATAGGCATTCCCTCAACTCCAATCTTAGCCAAACTGTTCTTCCAGTCTATCTTCTGCCTCTTTGGGTTGCCTTCTGTTGTTGTATCCGATAGGGGTTCCCAGTTCACTTTCCGGTTTTGGCACTCCCTCACCAGTCTTCTAGGTATTGACACCCGGTTTTCTTCCTCCTATCACCCCGAAACGAATGGCCAGACAGAGCGTGTTAACCAAACACTCGAGCAATACTTACACTGCCTCGCCTTGCAACGCCAACACTCTTGGTATCAAGTGCTACATTTAGCTAAATTTGCCTATAATAATGCCCCACATTCTGCCACTGGGTTTTCCCCGTTCTATTCCTTGTACGGCCAGCATCCCCGGATCTTGCCTTTTCCCGATCTTTCTGCTGCTCATGCTCCTGCTGCCGCTGCTTCTTTAAGGGATTTGAGGGACATTAATGCTCAGACCATTACCCATTTTAGGGAAGCGCAAGCTACCATGTGTCACTCGGCGAATAAGAAACGCACTCCTGCTCCCTGCTATGCAGTTGGTGACAAGGTCTGGTTGTCCACCCGGCACCTTTGCATACCTGGTTGCCGGAAACTGCTTCCTCGTTTTGTGGGACCTTACTGTGTCACTAGAGTCATCAACCCAGTGGCTTACCGCTTGTCCTTGCCTTCTGTGTGGCGTATACACCCTGTGTTCCACACGTCCCTGTTGAAACCCTGCCCGCCTGCCATGAGAGCCATATTACCCACTTCCCCACTTGTGCGTAGCTCCACGGATGAGTATGAGGTCAGTGGTTCCCGCATACGCAGGGGGGTGCTTTATTATTTGGTGGACTGGTCTGGATTCGGTCCACAGGAAAGGTCTTGGGATCCCGCTTCTAATGTTCATGCCCCGATCTTAGTTTCCAGGTTCCATCGGGACAATCCGTCCGCCCACACAGTCGTGGGTCCTTGGGGGGGGGATTCTGTCATGCCTGTGCCCACAAATATCCCGCCCACAAATATCCCACCCAGAACCACCCCACACTACAATACCTGCATTAGGTCCACCTCCCAACAGCAGCGGGATGCTCCGGCGGTGCCTCACCATATCAGAAAGGCTGCAAGGAGATGGCGGTACCCGAGGACATGGCGGCTGTGGCTGCAGTGGCGTTGGGGGTCACCATGGTCCTCGATGCACAACCGAATCAGGTCGCACCCACTGCTTTTCCCTGGTCACGTGATCACACACAGCGCCGCTCACGCGATCTCGTGAGGACACGCTCACGTGACCAATCAGGAAATTCTCCAGTATAACACACAACCACGCAACCACGCTTCTCAGCTATTTCCTTTACAGTGAGTGGCACTTTTAGACCTTTTGACCGTGTTTGCAGGTTTTTGGACCATGTTACGTTTTCTGGACCTGATTCTGCTTGTTCCCTCGGATTTGGCGATTCAGATTTTTGTCTTCACAGTCTCTGGATTACTTCTGGCCATTGAATCACGGACTTCTTTTGGACAGCTGTTTGGCAAAGTTAATTGAGGACATTGAACTTTGCGTTCAAGGAGCTTTTCACCTCTCCCCTGTGACCAGGACTCCTGATTTCAACCTGCAACCAGATCTCCTGACATTGACCTCTTCAGGTGCAGGTGACATCCAGAGCATACTGCAGGCACTGGGTTACTGCGAATCTCTGATACACCCCGCTATCATGTTGCTGCTGTTGGGTTTCCTTTCCCTCTGTTGTCCATCTTAGGGAGGGATCCATACAGATTTGCATCACCAACAACTTCTTCACGGGCATTCTGTTGGTACGTGTCATTTCATTCCTTTTGTTAACGTTTATTCCTCACATTACTTGTTTGTTGGAATTCATGTGTGATTGACTGTTCCTTTGCAGCTACCTGGGTACCCGTGCTCCTGCTTTCGTCACCTGTGGCCTCAATAACTGGCCAGCCAGTAGTTCTGGTCCCTCCCTGGCCGATGCTTGGGGACGTAGGTATACATAGTCATTGCAGAGTCTATCCTTGACAAATACGCACGCGTGCGGGAGTTCTATGGACAGAGTTCAGGTCCCCGACCAAATTAAATGTGCGTCAGAACCTTGCGGACAGGCGGATGGGCTATGTGTTCTACGGACGCATTCATTGTGGTTGCGGACAGTGCGAACAAAGGGTATGTTCTAAGGACACCTTTTTGTAAATAGTTGCACACCTCCATTTTGATTGCGGACAGTACGAACAGGCATAGTGTCCTGAGGACACCCCATTTTGGTTAATTGCGGACGGGCAGACATCTTATGTGTCCTAAGGACACCTCCATTTTGATTATGACCAGTACAAACAGGCATAGTGTTGTTAGGACACCCCCATTTTGGTTAATTGTGTACATCCCAAACACCCTAACTGCCTTTAAAAAAAAAAAGAAGACTCAGAGGAATATAGTAACAGCACACTTCATATTTTATCATTGTATAAAAATATAACAATTATGAAAGGGATGGGGAAACAGAAATTGATACAAATACAGCGGAATTATGGGGTTTGTAGATGTTGAAATGTAGGGGAGGAAGGGATTGAAGTCTCATCATAACATTTTTTGTTGCTGAGTTTTTGGTGATGGTTGGCTGGGACATGGAGAAGGGGTACAGGTACATGTGGGACAGTGATATTTAATTCTTTTCCTTTTTATGGTCCTCTACAAAGTTTTTTAAGAGATTGAAATTTGTCATTAATAGATCATTTTTTTGCTCTATTTGCTGCAGAGGATTTTCCAAGGTGTCTGCTTCTGTATTGTTCTTGTTGTCTGTATGGTCTGTTAAAAAAATATATGTTATGTACACATAAAATAATGGTTATCAATTGGTTTATTTAAAGAAGTGTAGTGTCTACCATTACTATCACTGTTCAGTCATTTCGTCCCGAGGAAAATTTTCTTCTAGCCATTCCAAAGTACCAGACATTTCTGTGTAAAAAATATATATTATTGTTCAGTGTACCCTGATACAGAAGGTTTATAAATATATGAAATGAATATAGTGTACTTAACAGTTTCTTCTTAAGGTTTGGCGCTACTGCTGCATAAGTGTGCTGTTGGTTTTTGCTGTGCAGTTTCTGTGAGGTAATTCTGCTGGAGGTACATGCTATTTTCTTTTGGTATGTTCCATTATGTTGCATATGATGTGTAATTGGACTGTTGGTGTCTTACATACACAGTTTGCACTTCTTATTTATTCTGGAATGTAATTTATTTATGTGCCGCTCTTTGAACATGTTCAGTGTTTTTATTGCATGATACAACAATGTAAGATACCCTCTGAGTTTTTGGAAAATGATGATGTTGACCGACACAGTCCGCAGACATGCGCGGTTCGCGGACCTCAGAACCACTAGCCTGGGGCAGGGGGTTCAGTATGTTCTATGTTACATGTATATTAACTAAGGAAATTCTACTAAAAACCTATCAAATTCATGCTATCTATATCTATATTCAGTGAGAAAACGTTGTTAAATGGATGTTATGGTTAAGTTGCACTACTAAAAACCTACGAAATTCAGTGAAAACTTTGTTAAAGGGACGTTATGGTTACAAGTAAAACTGAAAAACCACAGATATTCGCCAGTTATGGTACGCTAAGCAACCATAACTCACGCCACCACCATTCACTAAGACTAACACCCAGGTCATCAAAGATGACATCACAAATATCATTGAAGCCATCACTGATGATCACATGTGCATTTACTTTTCATACAAGGGGTTGTGCATGTAATGTTGGCAAAAATGTATTAGGGATTATCGGGAGATGTGTATTAAACTACATACTTCATTACGCAATGCAGTGTTCTAAAGATCATTCCATTGCAGTGTTCTTTCTAGTACAGGAAAGTACTCATACAGAAATGCAGGTATTGGCTGCAGCAAACACCATAGAGGTGCAATATTTGTAATTTTCCAAAGTTATGTGATAAAACGGTAAATGCTTCTGTAGCACACTTTTTCATACTGTGAAACATGTACTAAGTAGCTAATAATGCATCACTTACTACATACTTCTATTAATACACACAAAACATAAATAGCCTACAATGCATACAAATATGGCGCTTATATATGGAGAGTAAAGTAAGCAAACAAGAGGCAGTATCATTAGCAACTGTGTATAACCTACATGATTGTATTCACGCACAAAAATGATTGCTGTGTTTCAGGCCTGCTTCTTCCCCTATATATGAACATCATAAAATGCCATTAAATTCTAAGGAAAAATGTTTTTGACTGTCACTAAATAAAACCACCAGGCCTAGATATGGCAGTGAATAAAAAGGAAGAGGCTCGACATGCAGGGGGTAATTCAGAGAATTTAGCGCACAAGTGGCGCACGCGGTTGGTGCACAGTGTGCGCGTGCAAATCTCTGCACCAGCCGCGTGCGCTAAAATCCATTTCCGCGCCCAGCGTATTCATGGATTTCAGCTACCAAAACCAGCTGTGGCGCACAGTGGCGCAGCGACCCTGCAGCAGCGCCAGTTACGCCCCCAAGAACGCCCCTCGCACAGGGAAAAGCCATCAAAATCCCCAATCCAGCGCAAAGGGCTGCGCTAACCCTGTACCAGCACGGCAAGCGGGGTATGTGTATTACTGGGGTTCGTGGGAAGTTTCACACGCGATTGGCCCTGTGCAAGCAGGGTACGTGCATTTCAGGGGTGCGCGGGAAGTTACACACGCGATTTCAGCAGGGTACATGCATTACAGGGGTGCGTGGGAAGTTTCACACGCGATTTTAGCAGGGTACGTGTATTTCAGGGGTGCACGGGAAGTTTCACACGCGATTTCAGCAGGGTACGTGTATTTCAGGGGTGCGCGGGAAGTTTCACATGTGATTTCAGCAGGGTATTTATATATCTGGGGTGCGCGGGAAGTTTTACACGCGATTGGCCTGGGTACGTGTATTTCAGGGGTGCGCGTGAAGTGTTACACTCGATTCCAGCAGGGAACGTGTATTTCAGGGGTGCGCGGGAAGTTAAACACGCGATTGGCCTGGGTACGTGTATTTCAGGGGTGCGTGTGAAGTGTTACACTCGATTTCAGCAGGGTACGTGTATTTCAGGGGTGCGCGTGAAGTTTCACACACGATAGGCCCTGTGCGAGTGGGGTACGTGTATAACTGGGGTTTGCAGGAAGTTTCACCCGCGATCTCAGCAGGGTACGTGTATAACTGGGGTTTGAGTGAAGTTACACACGCGATTGGAGCATGGTACGTGTATTACGGTGTTCGCGGGAAGTTTCACACGCAATTTCAGCAGGGTACGTGTATTTCGGGGGTGCCGGGGAGTCCTACACGTGATTTGGCAGTGTGGGTCCTCCCAGGTGTTCCCTGTACACCCTCCACGGTCCCTGCAGGCAGCCCACACCACAGGGGACTACCCTGCACCCTTGGTCATGTCCCGCAGGCAGCCCACCCAACATGGGCATGCCCCCCAGCAAAGCCACATGTCTCCTTGCACTACTGATCTCCAACTCATGTCCCCTTGCACCCCCACCCCCCAGCAGAGCAGGGCACCTGCCAGCAGGTCCCCACTCATGTCCCCACTCATGTCCCCTTGCACCCCCAGCCCCCAGCAGTGCGGGGCACCTGCCATCAGGCCCCCACTCATGTCCCACTCATGTTCGCCTGCACCCCCACCCCCCAGCAGTCAGGGGCACCTGCCAGCAGGCCCCCACTCATGTCCCCTTGCACCCCCACTCCCCAGCAGTGCGGGGCACCGGCCAGCAGGCCCCCACTCATATCCCACTTATGTCCCCCTGCACCCCCAACCCCCAGCAGTCACGGGCACCTTCCAGCAGGCCCCCACTCATGTCCCCTTGCACCCCCACCCCCCAGCAGTGCAGGGCACCTGCCAGCAGGCCCCCACTCATGTCCCCTTGCACCCCCACCCCCCAGCAGTGCAGGGCACCTGCCAGCAGGCCCCCACTCATGTCCCACTCATGTCCCCCTGCACCCCCACCTCCCCAGCAGTGCGGGGCACCTGCCAGCAGGCCCCACCCATGTCCCACTCATGTCCCCCTGCCCCAGGTCATGACGATCCTCAATCATGGCCCTTATGGCCAGCCTCCCCAGCCCAAAGACCCAACCAAGTATTGCATCCATCCACAAAGAAAAGGCTGTTACATGATACAACCCCAATGGCAAGTATGTAAATGAACACATGCCCGTCACACACACACAATGGTTGCAAGTGAATGTGAAAACCCATCTCATGACATGCATGAAACCAATGAGATAATACCACACATCAAAGTATGAAGAAATAAATGTCTTAAACACAACATGAATGTAATGAAAATCAAACAAACAACAATGGTAATAAAAAAGAAAAGCTGCATGTCCCTGAAAAACAGAAAAACAAGAAATCATAATCCAAAGAAATCCAAAGCAAATGGTGTCCAAAGTCACAGTCCAACAACGCAAATCCAAGGGAAAAAAGAAAAGTGAAAACCATTGCTCCATGAGAAATAAAAAAAAAGAGAATAATCCAATGGTGAACTATATACAGATGAACAATCCAGGGTCCATGAGCCTAACTGAAGAAATGAAACCTATCAAAAGTACTACCTAATAAAAAACTATATACAGAAACGTGGTGCATTGTCCAAGCGCAACCAAAATAAAGAAAAAACAAAAGGAAACCTAACACTATCTAACTATATAAAATGGCGGCGGGCAAGTCCAGCGGCTCACTCTGTGGTGTCCCGGGCTAGGGCATCATCGAACTCCATGTCGATGTCCCGGAGGCGGGCCTCTGTCCTGGCCCCGAGGTCTCGCAGGGAGGCACTCATGGCCTGTTCCAACTCCCTGTGAGTTGCCTCAAGGCACTCTGCCCGCCTCAATGCCCGACGCATGGAGTTCTCCGCCCTGACCATCGTGAGCTGCGCTTCTTCCGCCCGCCGCCGCTCTGCACTGTTAAGACGGATTTCTGAACTCTGTCCTGGCGGCGCAGAAGTTCAGAAGGCCAACCTTATTACTTGGAACAGGGTAACCTCTGGACAAGCCAGACCAATCAGGGTAGCGATCACGGCGGTCAAGACTAGGTCTCAAGAGGGGTGAGGGTGACTGAAAGCCTGCAATGAGCACAAAAAGCAAGGACACTTACAAACTACTCCAAACAGGTGTTATATTAAAAATATATACACATTTATTCCAAGGCCTTTGGAATAATGACCGTAGCGAAAAAAATCACAATAGAACTCTAGCAAACCAACACATACCAAACCAATACAATATATATACAAATACAAACGAGTCTAAAGCGTTAGATGCACGAAATTTGTAGTCCACCTAGAAGGGAAGGAAAACAGGCAGTGCGAAATAATGCTTAGACCCAGTCCGCCTTCAGAGGCACCTAACTAAAAGGAAGTCCGAGCCCTACGAAGAGTGGAGCCTTGTGCTCAAAAGTACCTGCACACGCTGGTGCCAACGGGCAAAAAGGGGAGTCTCTTTGAGGGAATCAGGCAGTTCAGTTTGGTGCACAAATGAAGAAGAACAGAGTTCCGCGACTCAAGCGCAGCCTCCACTGTGGGCAGAAGCAGAGCGCGAGTACGGAAAGGCGTGCTGTTTTGACACAGCGGGGAAAAGCTATGGGCTCCTGCAGGAGGGCGACCAATTCCTAGCTATGCTACTCACCGGTCCCCGATGCAAGCAGACCCAGTCTTCTCCGCGTCAGTTTCAGTGCTGGCAGGTTCAGGAGAGCAGGGGACGTCTCGTCGTCGTGTAGATTCTGCAGCAGCAGAGTTGAGTTAAAGATGTCCCAAACGAAGTGAACCCGCACAGTTTGTTACCACAGCAGGGCAACGGAGCGGCCGTGTGTATCTCAGCCAAATGTACACTACTCACTTCAGACCTGGGAACGCCAAGTGTACGAATTGTGTGAGACTAGAAAAGGACTAGAAATACAACACAACGTGGCGGCGGTTACAGAGCAAGACTCCTGGGTAGGCTGGTCAGTCTGCTGGATGGCCCAGAGACACTTCCGAAGGCTTACCTGCAGGAGGTGGTGAAGATGCCGAGAATAGCTGTTCCCGCTATTCCAAGGGTCGAAGTACCAGTACAGGCCTTCTGGTTCGATCAGAGGTAAAAAGGGTTTCACAGAGCGACAGCAGTGCAGAGGAGCATTCCTTCAGCGGGTCACCAGCGATTCCTCGGTTCAGCCTCTTGGTTGCAGGATACTTGGCTCCTGTATTCCTTCGTTCGTGAGAACTCAGGAGATCGACATGGTAGTGGCGTTTCCATCCCCCTCTTATCCACGGTTCCCTTCGCACCAAAACGGAGGGGACCCAATGGGAGATCCGCTCATCAACACTCACACCATACGTGGACCTATCACGGACCACGGTGGTCCCAGGCATTCACACCACCCTAGACTCTCTGGCACCCAGGATGTGTATTGGGACCAGACATCCCAGCCCACATCCTGGAGGCACACACAAGGCCTGTAGAAGCCCGCGAAAGCATCTGTGTTTCGCAGGAAACTACATGCCCAAATAAGGAAGGCCCCGGGTTGGCTCGACCTGGGGAAGGTGAAGGGAGCAAGACGGTCAGTGGACAGGACAAAGAAGCCTCGTGGTCTGGCCATTTTGGGAGCCAGGCCACCATTTTGGGCTAAGCGCGAGAAACGCGCTTAAAATGCCAAAAGGAGCTCAAAACACACGAAACGATCACTGCCACCATTCCCGTCCGTGATTCACTTGCACCGATCAGTTACAATCCAAAAAGAGTATCTAGGGCCTGTAGAAGACTAGAGACCCAAGAGAGCAGTAACTTAGCTTACAGTGCCCTCTTGTGTCATGTTGCACGAAAGCCGCAACATGATAAAGAAACTACGGAAAACAGCGTTTCCCGGTACTGACTGTCTTAAGGGCATGTCAGTTTCCCCGTAAGAATGGAGTGAAAGCCCAGAGGAGTGCGGCAGAAGGCTGCACTTCTCTGGCAAAGTCTAGATCATGGTGAAAACAACAGAAAAAAGTTTAGGGGTTGCCACATGGAAGGAAAATTACCCACAATTCCGAAAATCTTTCCTAACACGCACGTATCTGCTGGCCCAACCGCAGCCACACGGAAGACACTCCCGTTCCTGGGTCCTCCTGCCCTATGGCCGATGCCTGCCCCTCCGATGTTGATGGCCCCGAGCCATCATTGCTCCCACCTACAGCCTGCTCCTGCTGCTGCTGCTGCTGTCCATGTGCCCTGTCCGATGGTGCCTGCACATCCTCCATCTGCTGGTCTCCAGTTGTGGTGTCCACCCCTGCTGGACCGACAACTCCTGACTGTGGCAGGGATGGGATCTCAACCAAGCTGGCTGTGTTGGTCAGGCCAGATCCACAGGGGTCCCTGGTGGAATCTGGGCCGGAAGACGATGTGGAGAACGACCGGCGCATAGCCTCCACAGAGGAGGAGAGGTCTGCCAGAGTGCGCGTCACATGTAGGAACCCACCGACCAGGGCCCCTCCCAGCAGTGCCATGTCACGACGCTGCTCTTCGTGATGGCGTGCATTCTCCGCCCAGGAAGAATGTACGTCATCACGAATGACATGCGTGCAATACGCGACACCGACCAGGACGGATCCCATACGGTTGCGGGACCCCTCGACCGCAGGTAGTGGAGAGGCAGGTGATATGGCACTCTCCCCTACCTGCGGACGGGCCTGGGACAGGGCCTCCCTGCTGGTGCATGATGGTGCAGTCACAGGGTCAAGGACAGCGACATGCACAGGCCCCTCCACGGTGACCTGTGCTGCCTCCTGACTTTGGCCCTAGACTGCACCACTTTCACCAGTGGTACTACCCCCACCAGGCCCCATGTGCAGCTCAGTAGCGGGCTCCTCCTCCTCTGTGGAGACCACCAACCTGGATGTCTCCACACTGTCTTCCGCCATTGGAAGCCCCTGTGGGGGCTCAGCCGGCGCTTCCGCCACAGCTGTTGTGGCAGACGCGGCACCAGCCCCCTCGCTCCCGTATGATGGTAATTCCTGGGAGGGTGGCTGGGCCATGCGTCACCGCCCGGTGGAGGCATCCACGCCGCTTGGCTCCACAGCGCCATCTCCACCCTCTTCTTCACTTGACGCTGCGTAGAGGGTTGACATAGACATAGAACACAAGCATCAGGGTACAGTACAAAATACCCTAGACAGGAAGCAATAACACATGAGTGGCACTGTCAAATGTCACTTCCATCCTGCCCTTCCACAACACATGGGTAAATGCATGCAACACACATCAGCATCAACACCCATGTACAAGGGCCCCTGTAAACCAAAATCACATGCATCCATGGCGTTTCAAAGTCAAACACACACTTCTCTGACACACACACACACACACACACACACACACACACACACACACGTGTGCATTCTGCATAGAGGTTCCCATGTTGCATTAAAACACATGCACCTACCATGTGGTTCACACATAACTGGTCCCACATGCATGGCCATGATGTCCCTGCACACACACATCCATACATGGCCTATGTCACACATAAAGGCAAGTATCAGACTACCAGCACACTGCAACATGCCCTGTCTCACACAGCAATGCTTGGCCACTTACCGCTCAACTCCAGACGGGTCTGCCTCCAAAGGATCTGGGTGTGGAGTGCTGGGCCTACGCGTTCCAGGACCCTCATCTGGATGTTGCTCAGGCTGACCCGGCCCCCCTCCGTGAGGCGCCGGGCCTTGTTGAGGGTCCTGGACCTGAAGTCCTCCCAGCGCTTCTTGACATGTTGGAAGTCGCGGACTACAACCACCTCCGCGTTGATGGCAGTCACGATGTCCGTCCAGATCTGAGTCCGTCCTTCCTTGTCGGCGCGCAAACTTCCGAAGAGGGCATCATACTGCCCCAAGACTTGCTCCACCAGGACACCAACTTCAGAGGTAGTGAAGCTGGTGGCCCTCTGCCTCTCTGGCTGGGGGTTGCCAGTGGTGCCAGATGGTGTAGTGCCCGACATGGCAACCCCAGAGGCAGGTGTGGGTGGGCAACTGGGTCCTGGGGCTGGGCTGTGGAGCGATGGAATAGCAGTCGGGAGTCTTCGGTTCCAGCAGGGGCGGTCACAGCAACAGCACCCCTGGCTGACGTGCAGGCAGCAAATGGCAGGGCATGTGGGCAGCAGACAATCAGGCAGCAGCAGATGGCATGTGGGAGCGTGCTCGGGGCTCTGGGGGGGCAGTAATTCAGCCTTCTGGGCAGGAGCGTGGTCTTCCGTGTGTTTTCGCGTGGACAGCTTGATACGGAGTGATTTGGCACGTGAAAATCTTGCACGTCAGCGTGTAATTCGAGGAAAGACCCTGAGCGCGTGAGCACGTCAGCGATTTCATTGGACCAAAGGCCCTTCGCGTGTAAGCGATTGTTGGGGAGAAGCTGGACCCCCCCCCAGGGCAGTAGGGGCCAGCAGCCATACCCTCACCATCTATGGGAGACCCCAACACATCCCATATGGCCCCCAGAAATGCAACAGAGTCCCAAGCAGGCAGCAGCATGTTCCAAACTGCGTTTATTTCTGGGCAGCAAAAAAAGAAAAAAACACGCAGGGCATCGTGCACATCGAGAGTTCAGGCGCCGTCTTCCCCGGGGCTGGCTTGCAAGCCAGCTTTGTAATCACACTGCAGGCTGACCTCACAGAATTGGATCAGCTCCCAGAAACCTATCTCCTCCTGCTATTGGCTGCTAAGTGGTAGGTTACCTATGTAGCCCTTATAGAGAGACTGACAATTGGATATTAACCTTTTGCGTCAGTGGGTTGATTTAGCTGTGCCAGCCCCCATTACCTAATTCTACCTTGTTGCAATATGACCTTGTTCCCATAACTTTTTAGCTGAACAAGCAGTTCGCACCTGGGCTCTGGGCGCTGGGCTGCGCCATTCTTGTTACAATTTATGTTTCAAATGTTGTGCGAGTCCTTGAGAAAGTGTCTTTCTTTCCCAGAAAGAAAAAAAAAGCACACTGGGTTGCCGTGATTTATTCGCATTTGTGGATAATTAAAAAATGTCTGTCTGCAGAAAGCAATCTTATCTTGAATGTGCGGCCTTGGCAATTCAGAAGTTTTGTGAGGAACATTGCTGAAGGCTCCCGCAGCCAGTGTTCAGTGAGAGAAATGAACTTGGCTGTAATTTTCCTGAAACATGGCTTTACACTGTGCAATTAGACCATGTTAATTCATATAGGCATTTGCAAGCCTTTAAACAGGGATTTTTGTGTTTGTAGATTCTGATATTGCAGCATTGATTCTAATGTAGCATGGAAGTTGCACTGTTGGTGAAGTGGGTGTGTTTCAGCATATTTGTCACCCATGGGTGCGCTGGGGCCTGGTTCAAATGATAAGTGCGCTCCTTGTTCTTCCTGCTGTTCTTCTGTATATGCGCCTGGGGTGAGGGGGCATGGGTTTGATCTCGATTTTCCCTCTTCACGCTTCTGTGACGTGAGGCGCGGGAGCGTGTGCGGGCGTTTCCCCCATGACGTGGGCATAGTGGATTAGCGCGCATGCAAAAAAAATGCACGTCCCCGTGTGAATGTGTGTAATCCGAGGAAAGGGCCTACACACATAAGTGACGTGACACACGCGGGCGTTTCCCTCAGCATGGGTTAAAGGTGAGCGGGGCTGTACGTGCCTTTCGTGGAGACCGACGTGTGTTGATGCTTCCTGTTGTTTCGCGCGCCATCACAACTTCACAGCTATCAAGGACGTATCTCTTCTTTTGGCGGGGGGATTGGCTACGCGTGTTTTTCTGCATCGCGCTAGTCAGACGGTGAGTCGCGCACGCTATTTTTCCCACTGCGGGTGCCCCTGTGTATCACACCGTTTTTGATGTCATAGTAGCCTGCGTATCCCACGCATACACGTTTTTCCTGTTACTGGGTGCAACCACATACTGCGGGAGGTTGATTCCACGCACGTAGGCTGCAGGGTTGCATGCACGGTTTTCCAGCAGTTTTGGGGTGCCTGAGCGTTGCGTGACCCGTCACTACATCACCGGGGTCACATACAGCCTTTCAGGTGCAGGGGGGCGGTTAACATCTTGCTTCCCACCTCCTTCACCCCAATTGCCCAAGTCAATTGTGGTGTACACCTCCCATTGGCACAACTCCATCGGTGCCGGCACTACTACATCTGTGCCATGGTTGGGAGGCCACCAAAGGTGAGGGGCGCCTCAGCTGGGTGTACTCCTCGTGGCGGGCGTGGTCAGGGATGTGGCTGGGGTGACCAGGGAGTAGGGGGACTCCAGGGTGTCCAGGGCAGCCGCAGAGGGGGAAGAGGCAGGGGTGCGCCACTTGAGTGCCATGTGTCGGTGCAGTCATGCTACCACCCCCTGTAGTTCCGTGAGATGCAGCTTCTGCATCTGGCACTGGCGCCCGTGTTACCCGGCAGTCCGTTCCATCAACTGCCACGGGCCCAGGGGTAGTGGTAGCTGCAGGTGCAGCTGTGGACACCGCCACCCAGGCTCAGGGTCTGCCAGCGTAGCCTGCGTTGGCACTGGAGGAGCCCTTGGAAGATTTCCAACAGGCAAGGAGGGAAACCGTAGGGGCACACAGGGTTGCCCTGACCAAGATACATGTCCCTGGGGCAGTTATGTCATCTGCTGCCCCAAACAGCCAGGTGTTGGCAAGTGCAGGGGCAGATGCACCCAACAACACCCCGGTTGTGAGTCTGCCAACCAGGACAGTTGCGGTCAATGACCCTGACACAGCGGATGTTGCTGTGTAGGGTCCATTAGAGGGCACCCAGCTGCCACTGACAGAAGTCAGGCCTTTGGTCGTCCCTCCGCCTGCCACTCCCTTGGCTCAATCCACCGAACCCACTGGCCATACTGGTCAGGGCGGCATTAGCCTGCCAGGGTCTGAGCCACATTCCAAGAGGAGGAAGGTTGCACCTGCAGCACAGGCTGGGACCTCACTCACAGCCACGACCTCCTGCAAATCGAGGAAGAAGCCATTCTGCAACCAGGAACTGGACTTCCTCGTGGGCTACGTGCGGGGCCACAGCCGTGACATGATAGTGGGTGCCAATAGTTAGACTACGGCTGCCCAACGTGACGCCCACTGGACGCATGTTGCGGAAAATGTCAGTGCATTCGGCCATGAGGTGCGCACGGCGCAAGAGTGCAAAAAGCGTTGGAATGGCATCAAACGCAGCGCTAAGGCTAAGCGTGCCTCTAATAACAACTTGACTCTGGTGACTGGCGGTGGGCCTGCACCAGAGGAGGAAGTCCTCACTCCGCATGAGTCACTTGTTGCGGAGTTCATACCATCTGAATCGGTATAAGGAGTGGGAGAGATGCCGGACTTTGATGCCCAGTCCAGTGAGTGTTGATGCGTGTTTGTTGAGGATGTGTGTGTTTTACTTGTGGGATGTGTTGTGCATGATTGCCACTACATATGAGGTGTACATGGTTCGGATGTGCAAGTAATGCAATGCTTCCATGATGCATGTCTGCTCTGCTGGATGGTGGACATGTGGAGCAGACGGGGACTGTCGGCATCAACACTATTGCATCCTACTCACATGCAGGTTACCAGGATGCCCCTCCAGTCCATGTCCCAGCGCACTGGCCCTTCTGCATGTAGCGTGGGGTGACCTTCCTCTAAGCCCAGGCACAATGTCATAGCATGACTGATGTGCATGTGTCCTCTGCCTGCATGGGGGTACTCCATGTAGGCATGCTCCCTTGCCACGCCACCCCCCGCTCTGCACCCCAATTCCACCTTTACACTGGTCTGCTTCAATATTGCCGTTGGGTACTTCCCTGTTAATGCTTCCTGTGTGCATGATATCTTCCCGCAACCAATCTGCCAGACATATGCTGTGTGGTACAGCCTTAGTTCTTGATGCAGGGTATCTCACTTGTACTGTGCAGAGGTCGGATGCCCTGCAGGGACATGAGTGCCCATTCATGCTCCATGTGCATTGCACGCATGCCCCTATGTGTTCTTGACTGGATGATCACTGTAATACAAGTCCTGGGTGACATACATTGCATGGCATTTCATCAGCCTTCCCATGTCTACTGTGGCTCAGTACTGCGTTGCACACATGTTTAGGGTCTGACAATCTGGTTGGGTCACAGGCCTCAGCCTGTTTAATGGCCAATGACTCTGTCCAACTGGTGTAGTGTCCTCTTCACACGTGGGTGGCCTCCAGACTTGTCATCATGTGTCCTGCTTACTGTCCCATCATCATTTTCAGTGTTGTCACTTGACTCACATGAAGCTGTTGATGCTAGTCAACACTGTCTGTCAATACACAGGTCTATGGTCAGCCTTTTGATAACATGCTAGGCATCCGTGCTTTTGCACTTGGGTGGAGGGGTGCTTTGTTTGTAGATATGCTACCCATGGAATGCACATTGCACGTGATGCCTGAAGTTGACCTTGCACTGCCTTCACATTTTCTGACACACAACATGGAGTCCTTGTACATGTAGGTAGTGAGTAACATACATATTTGCTGCACTGCATAGACCCACTTCAATGCAGACTGCCACCTTTCAACAGGTCTAATCACAGAAGCAATTCCAAGTTGACCCAGCATGCATGCCAGGTTCTATTTTGTGTGTCACATGTCTGCCTGATGTTGTCGGTGTGTGTGTGTTGTGTGCTTCTGACATGTGTAGTGACCTTTTTTTTCTCTATTTTTCAGATGATGACGCAATGGAGCCAGAGGATGGTGTTGTCATGCCAGGCACAGGGTTGGTATCACTACATCAACCCGGCACAAGTAGGGGTCGTCGGGTGGCAGGCCATGAAAACCCCCAAGTGCTACAAGCCATCTTGTCTCTGGCTGCCTATGAGTCCAGCCCTGATGACGACTCTGACGTCCATGTCGAGTTGGATGAGCATCAGGTCCATGTGTCAGGGGTGAGTGATTCTGATGTGGATACTCCTCTGTCCGCGACACCTGCACTGAGGGGTCAGACTGTCTTGGAACCTCTGCCCGTGGTGGATCGGGACGCAGGGTCACCCTCCGCACCAGTCACTGATGTGCCTGGGACATCACGTCAACGGGGGTATGTAGTCGTGCAGCCGCGGGCGGTGCCAACACGACGAGGACAACCGGTCCTTGGATCCCGCAGGGGTCAAGCCCAGCAACGCGGTCGCCGCACGCAACCGCTGTATAGTGAGTGGGAGCAAGACATGACTGCCAATTCAGAATAGCAGGGGGCAGCAATGGAGAACATCACTGAGAGCATAGAGCGTGTGGCCCGATCCATGCTCCCCCCTGCTAGGCAGATGCTTCTCCAGCAGCAGGCGGCACGGTCCACGGCCCGCTCACTCAGGCTGGGCATGGCGGTCTCAGACAGGGCACGCCTGGCTGAAATGTCGTCTCTGCGTCAAGCAATTGCTGCTCACGCAGAGGCACACATGGAGGCCCTGAGGGGGGAGTATGCTTCCCTCAGATCCACTCTGGGTGTCTTTCTGATGTCCCAGAGGGAGCGGTCAGAGGAGAGGTTTGCACAGCTTGAGCGTACCATCTCGGCTGAGCTACAGGCTTGCCGGGAGGTGCAGCGGTTGTCAAGCCAGGCCTTGCAGGAAGAACTCCGTGTTACACGTGCTACCTTGCAAGAGGAAGCACGTGTATCACAGGAGGTTCTGCATGCAGACCTACGTGTCATCGCCACACAGAACCAGGCTCACCCGTCCGGCAGACTTGCTGCCGACGAGGGGCAAGCTGCAGCTAGGCATGGCCAGGCTACTGTGCCACGTCCTCCTTTCCAGGATGAGCCAGACTCGGACAACCCTCTATCTCCCACATAGGTCGGGCTGTGCAGGCGTTGAGCCCATGGAGGTTTTTCTTTTGGCTCAGCATCATCGCATGTGGGTGTTGAGCAGCACCCTGTACCTCCCCACTCCTGGGTGCCCCCCCCCCCGGGTCGTATGTGGCCATTTTTGATTTTTCTTTTACTTTAGTTAGTTAAGTTTCTGTTTGATAGTTAGTTTAATTAGGTAAAGTAGGTTTTTCGTAGTTAGTGTCATTAGTTAATATAGTTTAAAATTGCTTGTCTATTGTACTTTCATGTGACAGTGTGGTGCTTTGTGGCTTTTGAAAGCATCCACTGTCTGTTCCAGCCGGGCCCTTCAAGCTTGTCTTGTGTATGTGTTTGCTGCTTGGGATCCTTGACTCACATATGCCACTCCTGCTTCCCTTATCCATGGACTTGCAAGGATGGTTCGGTGTAACAGCCTATTACACAAGGGCTTTGGACTGTCATATCTGTGGCATGTCTGATGCTGTGGAACTTGTGTTAACACCCCTAGTGGGGATGATTAGGGTGTTATTGACCGCTGTTCTGCTTTTACTAGATAGGGTGTTTCATGATTCATGTGTACATTCATTGCCATGCATTGTGTAGTATGTTTCTTATCTTTACTGTACATGTTCTTGTTGCAATTCATGCCGTAGATAGTGTGTTCCACACTTTGGCTGTGAAAGACGGACTGTGGTGTGATTTCTGATGTACATCTCTGACATGGTCCAGTGATGTGATGCCTGAAGAGACACACACAGATGAATCTAATGCATTAATCATGTGTTTCATGCCCTTTCTGCAGGGGGATTAGCCTCCAGACCACCTTTGCCAGCAGACAAGGGCCATTGGACGTCTGGAATCTAGACACGTATGGTGGTGCCCACATGCACATGTGTGCGCAAGCAGAGGCACAGGGATTGCAATCATACATCCGAAAACTGCTGACGTGTTTCAAGGGACTCCAGGCAAGGTGAGCAGCACAGGGGGGCCACAACACAGCAAACCTTCCACCAGGCCAGTTGCACATGCATGCTTAGTAGCAGCACTGAGGGTGAGCTTGGACGAATATTGGTGTTGAAAAGCACAATACAGCTCAGATGTGTTGGTGGACTCATGGCTAGTTGATTGTAAGGTTGCAGGGGCAGTGGCACATTCCCTCCGGTCCACCATGGTCCATTGAGGCACTTGTATCACCCAAGTAGCATTCCGAGACATGTAAAGAAGCAGCTGACAGGGACAGACAGCCAGGGACAGACTCGGGTGCAGTGCATTTCATTTCCATGTAGAATTTGAAACATGCACTGCCTACTTTATTTGGGTTGTGGTGGAACACGACTTGTTTGGAAGTCATACCTTGCTATATGCGTCTGTCTGCTTACCCAGGGAACATTGCATGTTGTGTGATTTGTGACACATTGGTGTTCCATTTGCCACGCACCCACCGGCGCCTGACATACTGCTTTGACTGTGTATGAACCATCACAGGGGTAATGTTAGGTATGGGTACGAAGCATCCACACCAGATTGTCTGTTTGTAGAGTAGTTTGTTACTTTGGGGCATATTTGCTGGTGTGTTTGTGTGTTATGGGCACTCACAGATTTTTAACTGTGGCTCTCTTTGCAGCATTGAGGTGCTCCTGTTACCGGACCTGAGAGTGCGCAGGCAGGAGGCCAGCACTCACGCCAGAGATAAGTTTCTCTTTGACTTCCATTTCAGTGAATTGCTGCTATGTTTCTGATGAACAAGTTTGGTATGATTGTGTATGTGTTAATGTGAGTACTACATTCTTGGCCATTCCCTACTTTCCTGTGTCAATCCTACTCCCCTCTCCTGCCCCTCATTTTGGTTATCCAGTATGCCAACGCCTGTCCCGACTCCATATACCTGACCCTCCTTCCCCACCAGGGTTTCAGAGGCCTGTGTGAGTTTGACCTTGCAGCCACCCAGACCACGGTGGGGGTGGTTGGTTCGTGCCACTCCTGCACCTGTACACAGGAGCAGTGACAGTACACATCCGTTTGTGGTGCCTCATTCTATGTTATGTAGCACACATGGTACACATCCTGTTGTGACATTGTTTTACTGTGCTACCTTGGTTGTTACGTCATTGTAGTAGTACTTGGCCTTTGTGAGGTACTGCTACGTCAAGTCATCTACTGGAGGCTGTTCTGGTTAGTTTTTCTGCCTGAAAGCTTTTTGCTTGGCTTCTGTGTTGGCCTGCTTTGAGTTCTCTTCGATGTAGTGTTTTTGCAAATCAAGGTGGACTCTGAGGGTGCAGGCAACTTTTTACACACAAGGTGGGAGATGGTGACAAAGGGGAAGGGTGATCCTGTGGCCAGGTGAAATTCAAGGATTTAGGCTCCATAACCCCGGTGCAGTTGTTCAGTGGGTCATGGTGATTTGTGAGGGAGGGGTGGTGCTTGGTTGGTGATAGTTGCCTTGCCCTGCAGTGTGATGGGCGCCCTGACATTGTAATTGTGGTATTTTATGTACATGATGTGTTCTGCTGATCAAAGCCTGTTCATGTGTTGTGTTTACATTTCAGGTGTGAGGGGATAGTTGTGGTTTGACATGCAGGGGTGTACACATGGTGAATGTTCACATGTGATGTGTAGAGGACACTGATGGTCACTTGATTGCACATGCATATGTTGAGTGCATGTCCCTACTGACCCACACACTCGCACTATAATGCACTACATGTACAACCACCCTTCCATGTCAACGTGTACACTCTGTTTTCCTTCTGGTGCCCACTGTGTCCCTGCAGCTCATGTCCTATGACCAATTGGGGATCCTATACATGCCTAATTTGCTTTTTGATGTGGTTTGTCGCTTAGATGTGATGCTCAGGGTGTGCATCACACGCAATGGCTCATAACTGTGCTGTGCACTGAGCAGTGTGTTGCAGGAGGTGTACACGGCACACAGAAGCTGCAGTGTTAATTTTTCAATGCACAATGTGCATGTAGACAGGCATTCATTGTTATGTTACAACTTCGACTTTTGGAATGCATTTGGGTATAACTTCTTTTGGGTGGGAGGTTGTTGGTCAGTCATTTCATCTGATTCGATGTCAGGCATCATTGTCTGATGCCAATTTACATTTTTCACATGGCAATGTGTAGCTTATTGGTACTGTGTTGGTGTATATCCATATCCCCACCCATGGGCAGCGCCTGTGCCTATGGTTGGGGATGTGGGGGCACCACCATGTCCACGGGTACGCCCTGCCGTGTTGCAACATTGTGCAGGACACATGCTGCCACAATGATCCTGCACACTACTGGGGGTTCATAGAGTAGCTGCCCACCAGAGCGGTCAAGGGAGCAGAAGCGTGACTTGAGCACTCCGAATGTGCGCTCCACTATGGCCCTGGTTGCAATATGAGCCGCGTTGTATCTTACCTGGGGTGGTGTGGTGGGGTTCCGGATTGGCGTCATCATGTGGTTGCTCAGAGCGTAGGCACTGTCCCCTGGAGAGGTGATAATGGTTGTTATTATTGGGCTTTGGGGTTTGTGTATTTGTGTGTGTGTGTGACATGCATGCATGTGCAAGGGCATTTGTACTCACCTAGGAGCCATGTGTCGCCATGCTGCCCAGCTTCCAGGGCCCGGCTCCGGACAGACATTCTGTATATGAAACTGTCATGGGTGGAGCCAGGGTAGTTTGCATAGACAGAGGTGATGATTCCCTTTGCATCGCATACCACCTGTACATTGATGGAATGCCAGTGCTTGTGGTTTCGGTAGATGTGCTCAGTGGCCCTAGGTGGACTTAGGGCAACATGGGTGCAATCTATGGCACCAAGCACTTTGGGGAAGTCTGCCATCCTGTAAAAGTCCTGGACAATGGCCTGCCTTTCTGCGGGTGTTCTGGGCATGTATATGTGCCTGCGGACTGAGGGGCGTGCAGTCATGATTCCCAACACCTGGTGTAGGCAGCGTGACTGCATGGACTGTGAGACCCCCCTTACTATGGCAGTAGTCTGCTGAAATGACCCAGTGGCCAAAAAATGCAGGACATTGAGCACCTTCTCCAAGGGGCTCAATGCTTGGGAGCAAAGGCTGGGGGATGTAAGGTCATCTTCCCACTCCCTGACCAGGTCTAGGATGATACGGGGTGGAAACCTATACCTGCCGTAGACCTGGTCGTCAGGCATCCCAAAAAGGCTTGTCCGTGGTGAAAAAATGCGTGCCCTGGCTATTCTCCTCCTCCTGCGGTGTCCCACGATCAGTGCTGCGACAAATGGGGCATTCATGGGGCATTCATCGTAGCTATATATACGTGTTTGTTGTTTGTGCGCACTTTTATACTGTGTGCGGGGACGCTTCCGCCTGCCTTGGTGTGGCGGACACATTCACGCCTGTGGGCGTCTTTTGCCGTGCGCGGTTTTCCCGTATTCGTATCCATGAATATGGGTTGTTCGCGTGCGTGTGGGCGATCCGTGTAGTTCCCTGCAGTACTTCCCCAGTTACGCCTTCTTTTTCACGCGTTATTCCCCATTCTGCGTGTTACGCCCACTGTTCCTCCTACTTTTGTTGTGTGTGCTGCGCTATGTGCGCTTTTGCTGTGCGCGTAGTGCACGCTGTTTGATGACGTGTGTTCCCGCTTGCGACATGGACCTATTTGGCGCACAACCAGTGGGAAACAAGCTCAGCGCCTTCCTTGAATCGCACGCGTGCGCGTGCGCTTGCTTTCTCACGCTTGCGCCACCTTGCGCCTGCTTGTGCTGGGATTTTCGGCGCACGTTTGTTCCATGAATCGGCCCCGCAATGTCATCGGAGATGTCATCAATGATATTTGTGATGTCATCTTTGATGTCCTGGGTGGCGCGAGTTATGGTTGCTTAGTGTACCGTAACTGGCACATTTCTGGGCGTTTTCTGGGTTTTTTCAGTTTTGCTTGTAACCATAAAATCCCTTTAACAAAGGTTTTTCACTGAATCTATATATATGTATATGTATATATATATATATATATCATAATTTTTCTTGCACCAAACATTGGCGCAAACTCGAGCCGCACTCCCGGGATGCTGTGAGTAATTGCAGAGTAAATCAAAACGTTCGTAACAAAAGCCAGCTGCACCATCGCTCAGTTTAAAAAATCTTCTTTATTTCCATACAAAATTTAAAAGTTCCATGTGGAAACCTCCAGCCCATCAACACAAAGGAAAACCTCAGAGATGACGCGTTTCGCTACGGCTTGTAGCTTGTTCACATGAATTCAGTTTTCCAAGACACAGTATTTAAACCCTCCCCCTACAGTTTGACCTTCAAAATAAAGGTAGGACTAAAATTAATTCAGTGCCCTCTGCCTATTCAAGCTGTCCGCCATTTTTAAATAGGTTCAGTTACTCAATATAACATGGAGACTGGGTGTTAAAATCAATCAATATCGCATCATTATTATATGTGCACATGTTCTTTTTATAAAAAAACCCCAGTTTCAACAAATGGCAATTCGAATCTAAATTCGTATATTTATGAATTTGATTGCATCTGAAGGTTTCTTAGAACACATCTAATTCTCCAGCCCAAACAGTGGTTTGTGAATATCTTCCATTAATGGGGTGTGGAACCAATGCCGTATCCCTTCGGATCTATGACTTATGGTACATAATTCATCCCTTCAACGGGTACGGTTACCGCAGAACTGTAATACGATGCATAATGCATACAATCTCATTTTTACCGCGGCATACCATTACTATTATCTGCCACAGATTGTTATATACACCTTTTATTAGAGTGACTGGTGCTGACAAGAAAATAATGAAAACACCCAATCATGAACATCTCCCTCATCTAAGGCAGGCAGGCATGCTAATTTAATATGGCTCTATAAGGGGGTAGGATAACCTGAGTCTAAACATAATTAAAAACAATGACGCCAGTGGAACCCATCTGGCGGAAAAAACCCTCTTACATAGGGGGAATTCTAAGGGAAGGCTTAACAATCTTCAGTGCATAGTCATTTTACTGATTTTCCAGGAGGGGGATAATATAACATCCCAGTGATTTATTCGCCCAAGAAAGTATAAAGTTCCTCATCGATATTATGTCCCGATGGGAACTTGCTCTCGAAATCAATGATGACTCTCGTTTCTCGTTGTCTGAGCAGTTTCTCTCTATCTCCTCCCCTTGGTCCAATCTTCACTTGTTGTAACCCCATAAACGAAAAGTCACTTAATTTTCCTTCATGTTTCTCCCAGAAATGTTTGGCAATAGGGTATGAATAGTCTTGATTTTTGATGGCTCTTATATGTTGCTGTATGCGAATCTTAAGTTTGCACTTGGTACTGCCTATGTACCACTTATTACAAGTGCATTTGAGTGCATACACTATGTACTCTGAGTCACAGGTTATTCTGTCCACAATGGAGATAGTTCTCTTGAGTATGGGGTGTAGAAATGTGCTGCACTCCTCCGCATATTCACAAATCTTACACTTTCTACATTTGTAGAAGCCATCCTTCCTACTGCTTAGCCAAGTGGGCTGCTGGGGTATGGTGTCAGGTGGCATAAAACTACTTACTAGTTTGTCTTTAATAGATTGACATTTTCGGAAGGCAAAATTGGGATATTCTCCCAATGAATGTCTCAAGTCCGGGTCCACTATCAATGTATTCCAGTGTTTGCGTATGATGCTTTTGATATATTTTGCAGATTGTCCATACGTCAAGATCAGACGAGTTGTAATTTCTTGATCCGTACTAGGTGTCTTACTGCTACGATCTAGTAGCAATATGGACCTCTCGCATTGACGTGCTTTTAAATAAGCTCTCTCGATGACTCGTTTGGGATAACACTGATTTTTAAAACCCCAGGCTGTGATTTTACTCTCATCGTCATAAGTGCTGAGTTCCGAGCAATTTCTTCGAAGACGGATAAACTCGCCGTACGGAATACTCCAGATTAAATTTTTGCAGTGGGCACTGTTCGCGTGTAATGGGGCATTTGTTCCTGTTGGCTTGCGGAACATTTTCGTTTTTATTTTCCCCGCATCAATTTGGACCGTGACATCCAGAAACACAACTTCCTTGGGACTGTGAGTTTCGGTGAACTTTAGATTGTACTCATTTTTATTTAGATGTTCCACAAAGTCCATCCAGTCCTTTGGAGAGCCCTTCCATATGATGAATAAGTCATCAATGTAGCGTTGCCACATGATCACCTTATTCGTGAACTTTTCGTTACTTTCCTTCCATGCCTCATATTTCTCCCAATACCCCATTGTGAGATTTGCGTATGACGGGGCAAAAGTCGTTCCCATCGCGGTACCTTGCTTCTGTCTATAGTACTTTTGGTTAAATAAGAAAACATTATTCGTCAAGCACAGATATATCATGGCCAAGATCATTTCGGAATGTTTGGAAAAATTCAACGACCTGGTATTCAAATAATGAGTACAGGCTTTGATCCCTTGCTCATGTGTGATGGACGTGTATAAAGAAACCACATCCATCGTGGCCAATAGGAAGTCTGATTCACAGGGTAATTCATTGATCTTCGATAAGAAGTCCTTCGTGTCTCTCAGATATGAGGGTAGTGTTAGAACGAAGGGAAACAGAGACTCATCAATGTACTTAGACATGTTTTCTAATAATGACCCTGTTAATGTAACGATGGGTCTCCCCGGAGGCTTTGAGATATTCTTGTGTATTTTAGGCAGGAAGTATATTGTCGGGGTTATAGAGTGAGATTTGTAGAGAAACTTTATGTCATCATCTTCCAGCATTCCTTCTTCTACCCATTTGTTGAGGAACGTCTGTACTTTCAATTCCAAATCCTTCATAGGATTGTCACTAACTTTTTCGTAGCAAGTTGTATCATTCAGTTGCCTATTGGCCTCATATATGTATTGATCTCGGGTCATCAACACAATGTTTCTGCCCTTGTCTGACGCCTTGATGATACAATTGGGCAAGAGGTTCAGTTCTTTCAGAGCTTTCGTATATTCTTTTCCAATGTTGGGTTTATATTTTCTCGCCTCCTTATGTCTTATCTTTTTCAGGTCATCTATCACCAAATTTTGAAATGTTTCCACAGTGCCTCCTATAGTCATAGGGGGCATGAACTTGGATTTACTTTTCAATTTTGTACTTTTATACCAATCCATATTGATATCCAATTCATCCAAATCGGATTCTGCTGGTTCAAAAGTTGGATCTCTATCCTCCTGTAGGGATATGAGAGTAGATAAAGTGTCCAAATCTGCTTTAGAAAGGTCAGTCCGCCCAGTTTGGGCAATTCGTTTCTTCTCTTTGACAGGATTCATCATAAAGAATTTCCGTAGTTTTATTTTCCGTATATATTGGTCAAAGTCTATCCTGGTCTGCGGATAGTCATATTCTGATGCGGGACAGAAATTCAGACCCAAACTTAGCACTGAGCGTTGTGTTTCCGTTAGGGTATGTGTGGACAAATTGACAATGGACATTTGCAGACTTTTTTCCACGGTTGTTTCTTTTAATTCCCAGAGCGCAGTGATCGCCCTGAGGTATTCCTTGTCGGTTTTTTGGCCCCTCTGCCCCCTCCTCGTTTTTGTCTTCCTCCTTGAGCTTGTCCCCGTGTTTTGCCTCCTCCAGTCTGCTTGTTTGCCCTTCCATCCTGACAAAGCAAGCGCATCTCTTCTAAAAAATTTAATCTAACTGGAGGTTCCTCATTTTCACTTTCTATCACATCGGATTCAGAGGCTGTGGAGTCTTCATTGGAGGTACCGGCTCTATTCTCGGCAGTGGGTTTCTTCTGTGCCTTCGTCTGTGCCCTCATTTGATCGAACCGTCTAGCAAAAGTGTAGACACGACCATTTTGATAGTCCTCTTTATCTCTCAGGAATTTGCGCTGCTTTCTTTGTTGAATTTCTTCCTCGAAGACTATGAGATTCTTGTCAATATTCACTTTCAGTTTCACACTGTCCTCGCCCAGCTTTATTTTTTCTAGTTTTTTTTCAACTTCCGAAATCTTCATTAGGATCTTTTTTCTGTCATTCCCTGCATATTTCACCAATATTTCCAGTAGGGTTTTAGAGCATGAATTGGTTGCAGCACCCCATTCTTCCAACATTTCGGGGTCCTGCTCTTCAAAGGACGGTGTCGTCAAAATCCTCAACCCCCTTGGTATTCTTTTTACATCTATATAGTTCTGGAGCGAATGCTCCTCCCACCATTTGCTGATTTCCTTTTTGGACAGTTTCTCATATTCCTTTAGGAGCGTGATTTCATTAGATTCAACAAGTGCAGAAGTCTTACTCTGAGTTGTACCTGTGGTAGTTTTTAATGTCTCACTGAATAGATTCAAAGCCAATTCCCTTCTCGAGGCTTCCTTCGTGGCTAAGGCATGTGCCATATTGGGCGGAGGTATTATGTGCACGTTGGCTATTGGGAGCGTAGTTTCATAAAATGTCTGACAGCAAATCCGCCCAAAATGTGTAAGGGACTGCGTGACATAAGAGTGGATAATTACCCCCTTGGGGGGGATCAGGATAAGATTTCCCAATACCCCAACAGGAACAGAAGGCAGATGGCACTCACCAGGGTCAGATCCGCTACGCCGTGTCCTCCTCCGATACCACGGTAGCGGCGTCCTCGCCGGTTACGTGCCTCTGTCTCTGCTCACTGTGGGCGTTCTCACTTCCATATAAAGAGGCTCCATTCCGAGCAGCAGCAGGACAGGGTGTTAGTCTTAGCAGTGCACGGTGGTGGCGTGAGTTATGGTTGCTTAGCTTACCATAACTGGCGAATTTCAAGGGTTTTTCGGTTTTACTTGGAACCATAACGTCCCTTTAACAAAGTTTTTTCACTGAATTTCATAGGTTTTTAGTAGCGCAACTTAACCATAATGTCCCTTTAACAAAGTGTTTTCACTGAATTTCATAGGTTTTTAGTAGCGCAACTTAACCATAACGTCCCTTTAACAAAGTTTTTCACTAAATTTCATAGGTTTTTAGTAGCGCAACTTAACCATAACGTCACTTTAACAAAGTTTTTTCACTGAATTTCATAGGTTTTTAGTAGCGCAACTTAACCATAACGTCCCTTTAACAAAGTGTTTTCACTGAATTTCATAGGTTTATAGTAGTGCAACTTAACCATAACGTCCCTTTAACAAAGTTTTTCACTGAATTTCATAGGTTTTTAGTAGCGCAACTTAACCATAAAGTCCCTTTAACAAAGTTTTTTCATTGAATTTCGTAGATTTTTAGTAGTGCAACTTAACAATAATGACTTTCACTTTATATACATATCATACGGAACTGACTGAATCTCTTCTACTGTACTTGATGTCCGCAAACTCATTGAATGTTCGCGGACATGTTCGAAGAACAGTACCACTACCTAAAAAACTCTGGGGGGGTATGTTTGATTGTTATATCATAACATAGGAACATTTAACAAATTCGAAAAAAAGCACACAAACACATTATATGTACTAATACATAAGAAATGTAACCCATATATACAACACACTAACCATTCATTTAAATGCACTATGTTCTAAAATGGAATATACCCCAAGAAAATAAATTGGCTTCCAACATAATTACCTCACAACACAACAGAACTGAGAACAAGAGCAGACCCACTGAGTACATAGGACATATCTTACCTGCAATAGTAAGTGTACTTAATTTTATTCATATATTTATAAAATTTCTGTATTACATAAAAAAATATATTATCTTTTTTTTTTTCTCTCACAGAAATGTCTAGTACTCTGGAATGGCTAGAGGAACATTTCCCACATGAAGAAATGTCACAAGATAGTGAAACTAATGGTAAACACTTTATAATATAAACCATTTAATTTTTATTATTTTGTATACATTTAACATATATATATATATATTTTTTGTACAGAGCATACCAAAATAGAAAATACTTCAGAAAAACCTGTTATGGATAACACTTTTCACAGTATAGAAGAAAAAATTGATTTATTGTTGACTAATTTTAATATTTTGAAAACTTTTGTGGAAGATCATTTTAAACCAAAAACCTCGTACCATTGCCCCACATGTACTTGTCCCTCCTCACCATATCCCAGTCAATTATCCCCAAACCCTCTCCATAACCCAAAACGTTTTGATGAGACTTCCATCCCTTCTTCACCTAATAACAATCATGATGAAACCCCTAATTCTCCTGTTTTTGTTTCTGTTTCTGCCTCACCTTCTCTGTCATAAATTATTAATATATGTTAAATAAAGTTTCATTTTTATATTGTGTAGTAAATAGTTTCGTTTTTTTTTAAAAAAAAAAACAATGTAGGTGTCCGCGGACAGTGCAGTTGTTCTGAAATGTTCGTAAATAAACAAAAATGGAGGTGTCCTGAAGAACACTATACCTGTTCGTACTGTTCGCTAGCAAGATGAAACTATTCTAAGAACACACGCGGTGTCCTGAAATGTTCATAAAAAAAATAAATTAAAGTGTCCTAAAGAACACTATATCTGTCCGTAGTGTTCGCTAGCAAGTTCAAACTGTTCTAAGAACACACGCGGTGTCCTGAATTGTTCGTAATTAAACGAAAATGGAGGTGTCTTAAAGAACACTATACCTGTCTGTACCGTTCGCTGTCAAGTTGAAAATGTTCTAAGAACACAATTGGTGTCCTGAAATGTTCGTGTACATAAACGAAATTGAACGTGTCCTGAAGAACACTATATCTGTCCTTACTGTTCGCTAGCAAATTTAAACTGTTCTAAGAACACACGCAGTGTCCTGAAATGTTCGTTTCACGTGTGACGCAATTTTAATTAGTTCAGGACCCGAACAGTGTCTGTAGAACATCAACGCGCATGTGCTAGCCAATCTCTGTGCATTTGGTGTCCTGCGGATATGCGCTTCCTTCGCGGACTTATTTGCGAACGGATCATATGACCGCGCCCATGCTGATCGCCTGTTCTGAATGCGGACACTGTTCGGGTCCCCGAACAAATTAAAAGTACATTTTCAATTAATCCATAATATTTTTCAATAAAATCTCACCATGGCCCACATAGTAATCCTGAGTTTCTACATACCTTTTGAAACTTTTCAAACATTTTTTTGTGTTCGATCTGTCCACGGACAGCGCGCATGTCCGCGAACCACGCACAAGCACCCTTATAAAAGACCACGCCCTAGAGCTTATTCTCATTGTGTTTCTGGCTATTTTCAGAGCACAGCTATTTCTCCAGCAACCTGCTGATTACACCATTGAGATGGCAACCCTGGCTGCAGAACTGCCACCTGGTGCTGCACATGCTTCAGCACCACCCCCACCCCCTCCACCTCCACCACCTCCCCAAGGGCCTGAAGAGGGGAACAGGAGTGAGGATACAGAGGAGGAAGAAGAGGATGATGAGAATGAGGTAGAGGAAAACCCTACTACCCACACTAGGCGTGAGTCTTGGGTGTGGCGGTTATTTACCAATCATGGTAATGTTCCTAAGGCTCGTGCGAACCGTGTGACATGCAATGAGTGCAAAATGATACTCAGTCGCGGGAAGCACGGTAAGTACAGCTTTCGGACCACTACTATGAAGCGACACCAGAGGTCATTTCACTCTGGGGCTATTCGCAGGGTTGTACCTTGCGAAGAACGTAGCAGGTTGATTTCCTCTACTTCATCATCTGTTTCTGATCCTGTCACCACAAGGACCACCTCTGTGGGACAGCGTCTTCCTCAAGCTGCCTCACACGCCATACAGAATGCTGATGACCCTTACCTTTCGAGGGTCACAGTTGTATGTATGTACTGTGACACAGTACTCTGCAGGGGGGAGCGACTTCGTAGTGCTTTTGGACAAAAAGGCAGGGTATGAAATCAACTCGGTACCAACACTTTTACGAACAAATGCAAGGCAAGTAAGGCAGGGTCTACTGTAGATAGCAAAGTTCAGAGGCCAGGCCCACTCGGAGAGAGGCAAAGCGATATGTTCCAAAAAGTATCACAGTGGAAATAAACTTCGAGTCTTTGTCGCAAATTGTTATAGAAAGATTGGACCAGTTCAGAACAGAAAGTTAAGAAAGCTTGGAGGCGACCCAATGGAGAGGCAAGGATTAAGACACCTCACGCTACCCGTCACGAGGGAAGCCAGGCGGACACGGTACCTTGTATGTGGAGAGACAGCTCCGGCGGGGGCAGTTGTTCCTGGTGGTGGATGCAAGTCGGGGCTTTGCCAAGAGAAGAGATGATCTCGCCGTCGAAGGAAAGTTGAAGATCGTTGCACCACCAGGGAAGAGACCAGCCGCGGAGTGTTCCGTCACAAGGCACCACCTTTTGGTCGCGGTACAGTGGGTAGTGGCTATCCGGTTGCCAGGGTGCTCAGCACGGGCAATTCGACCACTACGTCCTGGAATGAAGAAAAAGCAAAGGGGGACTGGTTGTTCCCACCAGTCAGGGGAAGAAGACTCTCCGGCGGGAGATCTCCTCTGTCATCGGGAAGTGGTGAGTCGGTTCAGCAGGACTTCACCGGAGGTGTCGTCATTGCAGGTCGGCTCCGCATTACCCTCGTCGGATTCTTAGGTCCTGTGGCGACTTCTGAAGATCCAGTCCCAAAAGCCCTGCTTTTATGCAGAAAACCCCCATTCATTCAGCCTAGCTGTCAATCAAAACACGCTAAGCGGGGTGGCTCACCACTTGGGCAAATCACACCAGAGTGCAACTTGAGTTGGCAAGGCAACTCAGTCCAGGGTGCCTAAACCCCCTCCCACGCCCCCTGTGGTACCCAGACAGAGTGGAACAAAGGGCTCAACCTTTGGTTTAGGAGTCACAGAGACGAACACAGACGCCATTTTAAAAACCGAGTTCTTGCAGAAAATACCAACCGATAGATTTGTTTAAGACAAATAAACCGGTGGTATGTTAGAGATTAACGAGAAAAAGTATTAACCTCCAACAATGGGAAGAATCCCATAGAGTTATATTCGGGGTCGAATATAACAAGTAGTTTCCACTGCCACCAGCCAAAACTCGACGAGGGGGGATGGGATAGTGCCCCCTCGAATAACAGACCCAGGGGTTATCGAATTACCCCTACCAGTACGTCCACAATAGGATGGTTTGTACTAGTTCTGTTAGTAAATTTAGGTCTAGTAAAGCCAATGGTGACTTTACATGTCCGGGGAGACAGTAGTCAGTCCCCGGGTATGGAGTCTATGGTGGGGGTCCTCTAGGACGCCCCGGTGTTACGGCACGGAGGGTGTGTTTGTAACACACATAGCAAAACACATGAGACCCTATGGAGTAAAAGACCCCATAGCCCATAGAACACATTGACATGCAAAGGAATTAACCACATTCATGTCCAAGAGTGGGAGAAAAGAGTCTCACTCTTGCAGGATGGAAAAAAACAAACTCCAGAAATCCAGCAAAGCTGCTGGGGGACTCACTAGGTTGGGAAATTCAGCCTAAACAGAGAATTCTCCCTAACATCCCCCACCCCCTGCTCATGCCCCATGTCTCCCCTGTTCCACCCCAGCCCCTGCTCATGCCCCATGTCTCTCTCCTTTTCCCCCCCAACCCTCTGCTCATGCTCCATGTCTCCCCTGTTTCCCCCACCCCCCTGCTCATGCCCCGTGTTTTCCCTGTTCTCCCCACCCCTCACTCATGCCCCTTGTCTCCCCTGTTCCCCCCACCCCTGCTCATGCCCCATGTCTCCCTCCTTTCCCCCAACCCCTGCTCATGCCCCGTGTCTCCCCTGTTGACCCCACCCCCCGCTCATGCCCCGTGTCTCCCCTGTTGCCCCCACCCGCCGCTCATGCCCCGTGTCTCCACTGTTCCCCCCACCCCCCACTCATGCCCCGTGTCTCCCTCGTGTTCCTCCCCACCCCCCGCTCATGCCCCGTGTCTCCCCTGTTCCTTCCCACCCCCTGCTCATGCCCCGTGTCTCTCTTGTGTTCCCCCCACCCCGCTCATGCCCCGTGTTTCCTTCCTTTCCCCCCAACCTCTGCTCATGCCCCGTGTGCCCTGTCCCCCCCACCCCTCGCTCATGCCCACGTGTCCCCCTGTGCCCTCCCCACCCCCCGCTTATACCCTGTTGTGTTCTCTTTATACACCCCGCGTTCCCTTTCTATGGTGGCCATCTTGGTAAAAGATTTTCCTTCCTACACCGGGACGCCGCAGGCGTCCCGGTGTAGGAAGGAACATCTTTTGTGCTTACCACCCGGGGTTCCCACTTTGAGGACTTAAGATGCTAGTGGTCTTCATCTATTGAAAAGGATGTTATGGTGATGTTGCACTAATAAAAACCTATGAAATTCAGTGAAAAAACTTTGTTTAAGGGACGTTATGGTTCCAAGTAAAACCGAAAAACCCTTGAAATTCGCCAGTTATGATAAGCTAAGCAACCATAACTCGCGCCACCACCGTGCACTGCTAAGACTAACACCCACGACATCAAAGAGGACACCACAAATGTCATTGATGACATCACTGATGACATCACATGTCTGGCTCACTCTTTTTTCTTTTGCTGAATATCTAGGCCACATGGTTTTCTTCAGTAACAGTCAGAAACTAAACAATTTATTTTATTTGTAGACAGATCCTTCAAGTAGGTTCTTACAGTAATTCCCTTAAAGTCCAGTCACATCATATGAAACATATACATACGGGAAGACACAAGCTTGAAAGACAGCAATGCTTTTTGTGCATAAAGATAATCAATAGACTTATGAGCACTTTCTGACAGTTCTGTTGTTTTTTTATGGCTGTACTTTCCCTGTATATGGTCATATTTGTATACATTGTACTCTCACTACTTTCCTTAGGGTCCAATCACATCAAGTGATACATATACATAGGGTAAATAGCAGCTTTGAAACAGAGCAATCATTTATTTGCATGAAAATAATCAGTTAAGTTATGAATTGTTTCTGCTACTACTTGTGCTTTTTTGCTAACTTCTCTTTCCCTGTATATACCCATATTGGTATGTGTTCTTGTGTCTTTGTGTTTTGTCTATTGTAATGCAATTCTGTAATACATGGTTTTATTAGCTACTTATTACATATTTCACAGTACACAAAAATCTATTAAGAAAACAATTATCATTTCATGATTCAACATATTAACATTACGAATATTATACCTTCATCTTGTACGCTGCACACAATGTTATGTTTCTGCATGAGTAGCTTAGTATACTAGATAGAATCCCATAATAGAATGCCATTTATATCAATTCATCGTTCAATGCACTAATTAGGGTATTATATTTATTGCAATGATCCTTGACACTTTTTTCGCAACATTACAATAAGAATCCCGTGTACACATATTTCATGAAAAGTACATACACATGTGATGTCATCAGTGATGTCATCAATGACATTTGTGATGTCATCTTTGATGTCTTGGGTGTTAGGCTTAGCAGTGCACGGTGGTGGCACGAGTTATGGTTGCTTAGCTTACCATAACTGGCGAATTTCAAGGGTTTTTTGGTTTTACTTGGAACCATAACGTCCCTTTAACAAAGTTTTTTCAATGAATTTCATAGGTTTTTAGTAGCGCAACTTAACCATAACGTCCCTTTAACAAAGTTTTTCACTGAATATGTATATATATATATTACACTGCCACAGTAGTGGCTGTGTAGTTATGGTTAAGTTGCTGTTTCCATAGAAAGAGCCCTTTTTGGGTAGCTTATAACTTCGTTCTCCCTAGACGAATCCTCACCAAACTTTGCACTAAAACAGTATATGGGCCACTCTGAATTTGTTTGCAAAGTTTGGTGAGTTGTGGTCTAAGGGGGCAAAGTTATAGGGGGGTCCCAATTTTTTTTTTTCCATAGACTGAATGGGGAAAAAACTTTGCTCATGCCTACAGCCCAAACCGCTGGACAGATTTTCACCAAATTTGGACCAGGAGCAGCGGCTTGGTCCCGAAAGCGTGCTTTTGCAAATTTGGTGAAAATGTGTCCGGTAGTTTTTTAAAAAAATGACCAAAAAGTAGGTCACAAAAAATTAGTGATATCTATGTTCGGTCCGCGGACACACTTCCCTGTTCGCTCCGCAGACAGGGTCCTGATTGGCTGGGCGATGCGCGTCGAGTCTGCAGACATTGGACGTGTTCACTGATTGGGTGGTTGAGAGCGTGCGGTGCGTCAGATTTCCTGGGCACGCCCGCCATCTTGTATTTGCGGACATCCGCGGACAGCGCGGTGAAACTTGGTGGAAAAATATTATTTAGTGAATTGTGTTGGCGTGTAAGACTGTTTGGGGAGGGTGGAGGAGTAAGAGATGGGTTAAATGTTGTATTTATTTAGGTGGCAGGCACCCCTATTGTGTTTGCTCTGACCGCGGACAACACGGGTGTCCTGAAATGTTCGTAGATAAACGAAATGGGGGTGTGCTGAGGACGCTATACCTGTTCGTACTGTTCGTAGGCAAGTTGAAACTGTTCTAAGAACACATCATCTGTCCTAGGATGTTCGTAAATAAATGAAATGGGGGTATTCTGAGGACGGTAGACCTGTCCGTATTGTTCTCTAGCAAGCTGAAACTGTCCTAAGAACACAAGTGGTGTCCTGTAATGTTCGTAAATAAACAAAATGGGTGTGTCCTGAGGTCGCTGTGATTGTCCGTATTGTTCGCAGGCAAGTTGAAACTGTTCTAAGAATACAGGCGGTGTCCTGAAATGTTTGTAAATAAGCGAAATGGGGGTGTCCTGAGGACGCTGTCCGTATTATTCGTACGGAAGTTGAAATAGTTCTAAGAACATGTGTCCTGGGATATTAGTAAATAAACAAAATAGAGGGGTTCCTGAGGACGCTAGACCTGTACATACTGTTCGTAGGCAAGTTGAAATTGTTCTAAGAACACATCAGGTGTCCTGGGATGTTCGTCAATAAACAAAATGGGGGTGTTCTGAAGAAGCTAGACCTGTCTGTATTGTTCGCAAGCAAGCTGAGACTGTCCTAAGAACACACGCGGTGTCCTGAAATGTTCGTAAATAAAAGAAATGGGTGTGTCATGAGGACACTATGCCTGTCAGTATTGTTCGCAGGCAAGTTGAAACTGTTCTAAGAACACACGCGGTGTGCTGAAATGTTCGTAAATAAACTAAATGGGGGTGTCCTTAGGACACTATACCTGTCCGTACTGTTCACAGCCAAGTTGAAAATGTTCTAAGAACACTCATAATGTTCGCAGACATTAAACGTGCCCATATGGAATAGATAAAATGTTTGACTCTATGGGTGTGATATGCTGCGGTGGTTGTGGCCAGGGCATAGAGTCTTGGGAGCATGGCCGTACATACGGCCATGCACCTACAATTCTATGCCCTGGCCACAACCACCGCAGCATATCACACCCATAGTGGTTTATAACTTTGGGACACAAGAACAAATTTATAAGCAATGAAGTTATAAACCAGTATCAGTGTGATATGCTGTGGTGGTTGTGGGCAGGGCCTAGAGTCTTGGGTGCATGGACAAGACCAAATTTATAAGCTCTGAAGTTATAAGCTACTATGGGTGTGATATGCTGCGGTGGTTGTGGCCAGGGCCTGGAGTCTTGGGTGCATGGCCAAGACCAAATATATAAGCACTGAAGTTATAAGTCACTATGGGTGTGATTTGCTGCGATGGTTGTACTTATTATAATATACTTACTGTTTGGTTTAGTAACTGAAGTACATATATTTCTTGTTAATTTCTGTGATAAAAGAAAAGATCATGTTAGTATTGGTATTTTGTAACGACTTATAACATTGAATAATCAACATTTTTTTTTACCCTCATATTTAGTAGATTACAAACCAGTGTACTGTGCAATTTGCTCAGTTTCTGTGTTTGTTGCTAAAATGATTGGGTCTGTGAAAAAAAACAATCCATGTTGAATTAAAAAGAAACCTTTTTTTTGTTATGCTACAGTCTATTTGATTGTTTGTTTTCGGTGTTCACTTGTTGTTTCTGTTTACAGTTGTATTTGTTGGCTTGATGCAGATTTTTGGAGCAGTTATATACCTGTTGGCATATTCTAACTGTCTATTTTTTGTTATAATGAAGTGGTATTCATTTATCTGTTTGGATATTGTAAAATGTTGGGGCAGTTAGATACCAGTTGGCGTGTTCTAACTGTCTATTTTTTGTTATAATGTAGTGGTATTGATTTATCTTGTTGGTTATCGAAATTCTTGGGGCAGTTAGATACCAGTTGGCCTATTCTAACTGTTTATTTTTTATATATAATTTAGTGGTATTCATTTATCTGTTTAGTTTTTGTAGAATCTTGGGGTAGTTGGATACCTGTTAGCATATTCTGTCTATTTTTTGTTATAATGAAGTGGTATTGATTTATCTGTTTGGATATTGTAAAATCGTGGGGCAGTTAGATACCAGTTGGCGTATTCTAACTGTTTATTGTTTGATATAACTTAGTGGTATTGATTTATCTGTTTAGTTGTTGTAGAATCTTGGGGCAGTTAGATAGCTGTTGGCATATTCTAACAGTTTATAGTTTTTTAATAGAAGTTTTGTTAATGTTTAAGTACAGATTAGTTAATATATTTTGGTTTTAAGAAGATTAAATAAGCGTTTGTAAGATTTGCTGGTAATCTCTGCTTTAGAGTAATGGTACTATCATTACATTCGAACCATCCACATTTTTTTTATACATGCAGTATAGTGACCTGCATTATTTGTAGCTCCTGTGTGGTAGATTATACATATTGTTGTGAAGAATTTTTTTACCAAGTGATACTTGACCATGTGTGAATCCAATCAGCTTGCAGTTGTTTTTGGTACCATCTGCATTGTGACGTAGAAGCACTAGTATTACGTATTTACTATGTGTTTGTATTAGTAAGGTAGAGCGATTATCCGAATTGCAGGTAGTGCATAATCTACCAAGGTTTGCATTTTGTACAAGTTGCTGAAATGGAACTGATTCACAATTAGGTATTGATACATACACAAAGCGTTCATTAGGGATTTGTTCTTGTTTCACATTGTTGCAGAGAGTGCATGTATGTTTCCACATGTATGAAATCTGGAAGATTTCATTTATAGGTATGTTTTTGTTTTCCAGTACCTGTAGTAAGTAGATTAGAAATTCTTGTGGATCTTCATGTTAGTTTATAGTGAATTTCACCATTCGAGCACAGTAGTCCAATTGTTGTCTTATTCCATGAACACTATATGTGTTATCAGGATTGTATGTTGCGTTTCTATGAAGTACTAACATTTGCAAACACAATTGGTCTGTTCTGTGTAAGTAAATGTCAACAATTGGTGGTAATTGAAATAGAATATTCAATGCTACATTTGCGTAGCAACTTACACAAGTTATATTTGAAAGTTTAAATGGACCAGGTAGTTCTGTATCTGAGTGTTTTTTTTTGGAGTTTGTCTTCCATCATTGAAGAAGTACCTGGTTTACTTTCCCTAATAGTTTCTTTTTTGCTTGTGGTACTTGATGAAGTATTAGTTTCTTTTACTCTCTTTGGAGGATTTGCAGTGACATCCTTGTTCATTTCTGTTTGATTTAATTTTCTTTTACAACGTTTAACTTTTTGTGGAACAGGATATGTTTTTAGATGGGGGTGTATAGTGAATGAAGTCTATTGTATTCTGAAATTCAAGGAAGATCAGCGTTTACTTTACTTGCATCAAAGGTGATTAGAAATAGACCGTCAAGTGTACGTAAGCGTGATAGTGCTACGTAGCTCATGCCTTCTTTAAAGACTGTGTTACCAATATCTATCAATGCTTTGTCTAAGGTAAGACCTTGCGATTTATGAATGGTGACTGTGTATGCAAGAGTTAGAGAAAATTGTTCTCTGCTTACATACATGTCTTTGAAGAGAAGGAATGAAGCTGTTGAGCATCCTATCCTTTTCACTTCTGAAAGTTTGTCAAAGAGAATATTGACAAACTGAATGTTGTTGTCACATGGGTATGTTTGAAAGCCAACAACTGTACCCAGAGCTCCATTAACTAGTCCTTGATCCACGTCAAGGTTACGTTTAAGCATTACTCTACAATTTAAGGATCATTTTAATATTTTTTCCAATCCAGCTGTGTTGGAGATTGAATTTTCTAAACTATTTAGTCTTGTTGTGGCTTGCTCACACATGGGTAGTGTCATACCATGTACGTCTAGTTTGTCTGTGGCGCTAATTTCAATTATTGGTTGCATTTCTTTTTTTAACATTGTTTCATTGAATTTGAAACAGCTTGCAAGAGTTGGCATTAAGGCCATACAATTGAAACTTTTGTGCGCTAGTTGTTCCATAACATCCATAGCACATGCATTATTGTCATAAAGTGCATGAATGTGCCGGGTTTTCAATATTGCTTTTGCTTCTTGAGATAGTATACCAACTCTAATACTTGTTAAGATGTCAGCATAAGTGAGATCTGCAGATTGCCGCATGTTTTCTGTTAATTCTCTGTATTGGAAATGTTGCCAAAGGTTGACATTTCCTATGCTGCCAACAGTTTTACGGCAGAGTTTGTGTCCTAAGGTTTGAAAAATAGGCTCACCTTTCACTGGTGTCAATTGAAGAAAATCTCCGAAAACAAGTGTTTTCCTCCAAAGAGCTCTTCGTAGTTTGTTTTGAGTACTTCTTGTAATCTGAGGTGAATCAAAGCCAACATTAGGTTGGAGACCATGCTCACTTCATCTATTAGTAGCATTTTCATGTGTTTTAATACTCTGCGTAGTTCCATTGCAGCTTCTGTAGAAAGTTTGTAATAGTGTAATTTGTTTTGGTGTTCTACTGGCAGGAGTAGTAATCGGTGTAAAGTGACACCGCCCATGTTGTAGGCAGCTAAACCTGTGGGGGCATTGACAACAGCTGACAGTTTGTTGTTTGTCAATTGTTGAAGGAATTTGCTGATGATTTTGATTACGAATGTTTTGCCAGAACCAGCTTCACCACTGACGTACAGTAGTATAGGTTTGTAATTTTGGCAGGTACATTCTTTATTTTCATGTTGTACACCATGTGCAATTTCTTTTGTTACTTCTTGAAAAATGCTACGGTGCTCATTGTTTAGTTTTGATTGTAGTATAGTTAAGTCTTCTTTATCTTCATACTGACAGATGGTGTTTTCTACTTCCGTCATAACTAATTCTGCCTCATTTGCTATTAGTGGCTGTCCCAGTGGTTCTTGGATTCCTGTTATAGAAGATTGGCTAATGTCAGGAGTGTCCTTATCTAGTTGGGCCTGGAGTTCTTCTTCGTGTTGCTGTTCATTGTGCAACATTGTTTTGTAATGTGTAAAGTTTACATCAGTTATAATGCTTTCATTTGCTTTGAAAGCATCTTCGTAGAAGTCATAGTTATCTAGTATTTCTTCTTCTTTTATCCATGGTTTAAAGAGTTGTAGCAGGGACATGCAATATAGTTGAGGAGTCTTTAATGACAATTGTATATGATTAATTAAATTTGGTTTGGTGAGTTCTACTAAGCTGCCTTCACAATTTGTCACTCTGTATCTACCTTTTTTTTCATCGGGTTTTATATTATTTTTGTATGTGAATTTTTGGGCTATGTGGTATAGACAAAGTGGTAATTCTGTTTGGGTAGTATGTGTCCAGCAAATTGTTTTTCAAAATGTCTTGGGATCATTTTTGGCTATTGTTTCTATGTCGTCGTATGATTTCAGAACTCTTTTTCTAGATTTAGCAGGACCAAGACTTAGCCCTACTATATTTTCAGATTTTCCATACAAAGCAGTACCGGTCAAATGATCTGCTGCTTCATAGGAGCCACATTCTCTGTGGAAGAGCATTTTTATGCCCAAGCTGTATAATTTCTGAGACAGTGTTTTGTCTGATGACAGGTCATTCCAGAGGTCTTGAAGCTCTGTTTTTTCCTCTTTGGTTAAGTATGCTGTAACATATCGTGCAACTGCAATGGAATTGTCTGCAATGTACTGCACATCTCTGTTTGCATTCCATAAGAGGGCAATGATAATCATTGATATATTTTTCTTCTTCTGTTCTTTTTATGTAACATGTATTTTTAGGTGATTTACCTTTGACAGTATGTCTAACTGAAGACATGAAGTTGTTCACTTGACCTGTTTTTGTAACTGGTCTAGGGAAACCAGGTGTAGTATTTCCCTTTGTTTTTGCGACAACAATATTTGCCACATTTGTGTCTTTGAAATTGTAAAATTTGTGCATGAAGATCACTATTTGTTGCTTCCGATGGAATTTCACAAGTGACAAGTGTAACACAGTGGCATCATTGTCTTGACCAAATTTAGGAGCATCTTTAATCCATAAAGCATGTGGATATGTGGTGCTCCTCTGGCTTGGTATTCTTTTCTCCAAAAGAAATGTTGCACTTCTCCGAGGGGAGGAACAGTTTTATTACAATAAAGTGAAGCATAACAATGAAGCGATGATGAAAATATCTTGAAACATTAACAGGATCTAGAGAACAAAGTTCTCCAGGTGTTAGTATATCTATGTTTGTTTTGTTTTTGTTTGATATGCGTAGGAAATCATGTAAATCTTCCCATGAATATTCTGCACAACTTAATGTAACAAACCAAGTGGTTGGGCCAAGGTTTCTTATCATACAACGTACATCTCCAAGACGTTGGAACCAGTACTCTTTAGTACCGCGCATATTTGCTAATAGATTTGTAATACTTGATTGTAAAACCTCATCTTTTTCTTGCACTTTTTGTAATAATTGTGTAGCTGACATATTTTGAAAGTGAGTTCCTGATGTGTATGCAACTCTGTAACAGAGTTTCTAGTTCACTTTCAAAGAGTAGGTGGAATACGTATTCCACATTTTGTCTAAATCTGGGATCTTCAGAATACATCCGTAACGAGCGGTATTCTGATGCTGTTATTTGAATAGGTCTATCATCGTACCTTCCTCCTTTGCCAGTAGGAAAGAGTAGAGGAAAAGCATGTGCTTCTATACTTTTTTCCCAAATGCTGATTGGTGATCCTTTTGTTTGTCACATTTGGTACGTTTCTAGTGCATCTTCTACGGTGCAATGAATGAATTGTATAATGGTCTAAAGTATTGGATACTGTAGCAGGATCTAGAAGCTCAAATTGACCAGTTTCTGGTGACTCTTGAATTATTTCAGTGGTTTCCTTCAAGTTTTCTTCAATATTAATTTCTTTGTAGTATTTATTACTGTCTTTTAGATATTGAACGGCTTGTCTAACTTTATGTAAGTCTACCAGTTGTTGCCAAATGGTTTTGGGCCTCATTATGACCCAGGCGGTAAGTTACTGCCTGGGTCGTACCTTTACCACCATGGCGTAAACTAAGTTTACGCCATGGTGGTTGGTGGACTTACCGCCCCATTCCGAGGTTGGCGGGGCGGTAAGTCCCCAATCCCCATTTACCCTTCCCCATTCCCATTTTTGCCCCATAGGGCATAATGGGAGTGGGGAAGGCGTTAATTACGCCACCGTAAATTACGGTGGCGTAATTAACATCAAGGTCCCTTAGCGCCATGGATTTTAACACCTGCTAAAAGCAGGTGTTAAAAGCTCCATGGCGCTAAGGGACCTCGGAATCAGGCGGTAAGGGTCGGCGCTGTTTACGCCGCCGTAAACCCCTTACCACCTGAGTCGTAATGAGGCCCTTTGTCTTTTGTAGGTACACCATTTACTAAGATAGTTAAAGATTGCTCCATTGGATGTTGCACTCCCAGAGTGTGCACATTTTGTTTTAGATCTAATGGTAGATACACTACTTTGCCACAAATGCCACAAATGCCTTTCACCAATTCAGAGGGAGGTAATTTTGCTGTTTTTGGTTGAAGGCGTATTATTGCTTGAAAGGGGTGCGTTGTTTGAATTATGATGCTCTCATATAAATTGAGTTGTTGTAGGGATTTTGGTAGTGGGAATAATTCCAAATTATTTGTGATAGCACATGAAGGAGTTTGGTTGTTGTCAAGTTTTATAGTGCAGTAACTGCAAAGTATTAAGGGGTCTGTTTTTTCGTATTTGTTTTCTGCTATAAGGTAGAGAGCTAATTCAAACCATTTAGAATCTTCATTGTCTTCTATTTTGTATATTAGGTCTACAGTTTTTGTGTTACTTTGATAAAAAGTTCTGCGGCAACATGCACACACATGGTTTGGTACTTCAGCAGATGTACTTTTAAATTTCAGTATTTCTTTTTTGTATGTGTGTAGTAGAAGGTTGCCATACATAGAATTGTTGCGAATTTGTTATAAAGCTATTTCATTCTGTAAGTGGCTTTCACTTACAAAATGTTTTTTCTGGATATAGTTGATTTCTTCAAGTAGGTCTTTTGCTGTACCATGTAGAAGAATGTTATTTAAATTGGCTAGTGCTAAAGCATAGTACCGTTTATAGACTAGATTTGTTATAGTTGAATGATGTGTTGATATCATTTTGATATGATGGAAGGTGGTTTTGCAAGCAGGTCCTGAAATGCAGGCCAATGAATGTTCTTGTAGTCCTGTGTACTTGCGCACTGGACAGGTATCCATATTTTGCAGTAGTTTAATTTTGATTTTGTCTTTGCCTTTCACATACTGATTGAGGAATTGGCGTAAAGACTTGAAAGATTTTTTGGGAATGTTACACATTGACGTGCATGGCCATTTGTATACTATACGTTCTGGTTCAGTTGAATTGAGAGGTAATTCTAAGTTTTCTGGGGATATTTTTGTAAGCAGTATTTCTTGTTCCATTATGGTATTATTAACTTTTTCATAACCTCATCCACTGCTATGTATGGCAATTGTATTTGTTTGGTTTTGTTTCTATGCTTCTTCATTAAAATATGGTTCTGTGCTTGTAGTGTGACTCCACTCACCTCCACAGATATTTAAGAAGTTATTTTTGTTGACAGTTTGTTTATTGAGAAGTCTTTTTTGTAATTTAGTCATTCGTTTTGTTAGTGGTTTCATTTTGTTTAACACTAAAATAAATAATTTTCTTTTGAGAAGGATTGCACTGGGCCTCATTACGACCCTGGCGGAAATCAACCGACCGGACCGCCATAGCGTAAATAGCGTTTCCGCCATTGCACGACGGAGCAAAGTGCGGCTCATTCCGACCCATCGGGCACGAGCACCACGCCATGGCGGAAGTGCAAAGTCCGCGATGGCGGAAATGACCCCAAAACGGCCCACACCGCCGCCGTACGGCGCCCTAGGTGCAATACCGCCACCCATCTTAGCGCACACCGCAGTGAGCGCCAACCGGAAAGTACGGTGACCGGAAATATACGGAAACGGAAGTAAAAGCATGGTCCCGGAACGGGAAACATCACGCCGTACACCTATAAAACCACAAATTCCACACAACCATTAAAAATACTACCCTGAGACACATCCCAACCCGTCATCCACCCTAGTGAAACCAAGAAAAATGGGAAAAGTAGCGAAGAAAGCGTGCGACCGCAAGCGGCAGGTCCACTTCTCCCATGAGGAACTCACCGTGCTCACAGAGACCCTCCAGGAGAATGCTGCCGCCGTCTTCTCCACGCAAATGACCAGGACGGCACTTGCGAACAAGAAGGCCATATGGGCCCTGGTGGCACAGCGGGTAAGTGCGGTGGGGACCGCACCCCGCAACCCACAGCAATGCAGAAAGCGATGGGACGACCTGCGGATACGCGTCCGTAGCATACTTTCTGCCAACCGCAACATTGCCACAGCTACCGGGGGAGGATCGGAATCACCCATCAAGTTGACCCCCTGGGAAGAAATCTGTGCCTTCACCATTGGAATGGAGAGCATAGAGGGAGTCGGAGGGATGGAGAAAGGAGTGCAGACATCCGAAGAATCAGGTAGGTGTCCCAAATAAAACAATGCCAAAACCACAATGTCCAATCATGTGAAGTACCACGTGTCCACATAGTGCAACAGTAACACATGTCCAGGAGAACGTCCACATACATAGGCCTGATAGCACACTTTAAAACTCACATCAAATACATAAATAATTAAAAATCCTAAAAACACCCTCTACACGTGCAGCAGGCACACCCTAACTGCAGGCTGCAAAACAACTGCACCCTCACTCCACACACAAATGAAACCACCTCCAAGGCCCCGATCCAAATCACCCTCAGGTACCACCCCAATGCATGTGATACATTGCCATTCCAATTCCCACAGACCCATTAATAACGCTCGCCCTCCTTTACTCCACCACAGGGTCCGATCCAAACGACGAGCTCCAGGACACCCCTACCAGCACACCTGCAAAGAGGGCCAAGACCAACGGCCAAAGACCCTCCACCTCAGCTGCACGCATCAAGACACGGAAGCAGCACAAATCAAGTGGCAGCACAGAGGAGGGAACTCCAACAGGCACCCCAGCAGCCAACATGCCCACAACAGCACCACCACAGGTCCCCCCAATGGATGCCACAGTAGGCACTGCTTCTGGTGGCAGCAGCACCATAGGTGACACTGCATTAATGGCAGCATGCTCCGACACAGAAAACGGGGATGTCGAAGTTAGATCCATCCATGACCTGTCTCAATCCCCCTGTCTGTTCCATCCCGTACACCATGAGGATACCACGCAGGGGCACCCACAAGACGACGACTGGCCAACCCCCACAAGCCCTGTGGCAAGGCAACATGAGGTGATCAGCCACTCTGTGACACCACCGCAAATGGCCATGGCCCAGCAGAGGCAACAGTCCCTCGACCAGGTAATCGTGCAACAGCAGCAACTGGCCACGCTCCTCAAGGACCATGCCGATGAATGTGGGGGCACTAAGGCAGACATAGAAACATCAACTGAGACACTTAGGGCAGAAATGGAGAGAAGTACAGAGACACTAAGGGCACAAATGGAGAGTAGCACCGAGAGCCTGAGAGTACAAATGGAGAGTAGCACCGAGAGCCTGAGAGTACAAATGGAGAGAAGCACCGAGAGCCTGAGGGGGGAACTGCATGCAACGTCCAAAGACGTATGTGCCGAACTTGCCGCAGTGCGCCGTGTGCTCACTGAGTTCTCACAAACCCTTAGGGACATGCATGGACGTGAGCAGGCAGAGACATCATCTGTTGCAAGTTCCGTCCAGGGCAGCCCCCAACGTAGATCTGGGAGGAACCTGCGCTCCACAGGCAGGGGTGCCCCTGATACCCGGAGAGGGGGCTTGCAATAGCGACTGCCCACTGACAATGAGCATGTTTGGACACTGGTGTTCGGGGGGGAGGTAGGAGGGTGGAGGGGGTGTGTTGGGCTCACTTGGGTGGCGGGTCGATAGGGTGTTTAACATGATATCACATATGCCATAAACAATGCACGATCATCCAATGAGATGTGTGGACATTGATCTTTGTGTACGAGGCCATTATAGGCGTACAGTCCATATTGTGCATGTTCCAGACACACACAGTGTCACGAGTCCCGTGTCCATGTATCAGCCACCAGGCGTGAGTGCTAGAAGCATGCATCTATGAGATGCTGACGAATGTCACGGCCCTCCTGTGCCTCGCGGACTCCTTGAGGTGCTGCCACATCCCCACCCTCATCATGACCATCTTCAGGTGCTTGCAGTTCTGCGTCAGGGGGCATGGGCACATTTCTACGTACGCACATGTTGTGGAGCATGACACATGCCATGACCATCTTTGCAACCTTCACATGGCGGTACAGGAGTGCCCCGCCAGACCTGCTGAGGCAGCGGAAACAAGTCTTCAGTAGGCCGAATGCCTGTTCTATGACTACACGGGTACGTGAGTGGGCATGGTTGTAGTCCTCCTCATGCTGGTCCCGTGGGTTCCGGACTGGTGTGAGGAGCCATCTCTTCAGTGGATACCCGGCATCACCTGTATGTGAACAATAAAGGAATTTTGAGGAATGCCATTGCTACGTACGCACCCCCCCCTTCCTGCCAGGTCATTGCCGCATCACATACCCCACATCATCATGCATGAAATGAGACTCACCGAGTAGCCAGGATCTGTTCCCTGCGTGTCGCTCCATGTAGCGTGGTATTGTAGAGTTCCTCAAGACCATAGAATCATGGGTTGATCCAGGGAATCGGGCACAACAATGTGTAATGATCCTGTTGGAGTCACACACCATTTGTACATTCAGAGAATGAAATTGTTTTTGGTTGCGGTACTGGGCCTCCATGGCATGTGGGGCGACCAATTCCACATGGGTGCAGTCGATGGCACCAATGCAACCCGGTATGCCGGCAAGTGCATGGAATCCCACTTTTGTGTTGGTAATTTCCTGCTCCGAGCGTGGTAGAGAGATGTAGTCGTCTGCGTGCTGCAGGAGGGCATCGAGCACTTGCAATAGTGTCCGTGAGAACAGTGGCTGTGAAATGCCATGCAACTGTCCGACTGTGTGCTGGTAGGTGCCTGTGGCCAGGAAGTGGAGTACAGACACCACCTTCAGTAGGGGTGGGTTGGCGGTTGGGCTATCTATCATGCTGACAAGGTCAGCCTGTGTCATGTCCACAATGGCGGTTATGGTGTCCCGGTCCAAACGGTAGAGGGTGTGGATCTGCTCATCAGTGAGGTTGAACGGATGTGCTCGGAGGCGTGGGATTGCGGGCTGCCTGCGTGGTGGTAGTGGCTGTGCTGGCGGCCCTTGCTGGCCCTGCCTTGCCCTCCTCCTCCTCCTGCGTCTCCTCCGTGCGGCCGGTTGTAGTTGGTGTTCGTCTTCTTCTTGAAGTTGGAGTACTTGCAGTGCTATCAGGTCCCCCAGGGCCAACATAGCTAGTCCTGCCGGTAGCATTTCGGAGTGGGTGTGGTTGTGGGAGGAGACTGGGTGTGCAATTTATGTGTTTTCAGGCTGTATGGCCTCCACCTGTGGTGATTCATTCCACCTGTGCAAGCTGCTCTCCCCTTTGGGCGAGCACGTCCCGCACACAACGCTGCAATTCGACGAATGGCATCTTGCTATTACAATCATGTATTTGTACCCGATGGCAGTGTAACATTGGTTGATATGTTCATTCGGCTATGGTCCCATTGTTTCACATACTATCTTTGCAGTCGCGAAAAGACTTGTGAAGGGTCAGTGGAACGTAGTACTCGAGTAACGGTGGACCCTCATGCAACACTGTACCGAGGTTCACCGACGGGCGGGGCGTCCCATTTGTGAGTGAAGGCAGTTGCCATTTTCACACACAGCCGCACTAGATGGATTAATTTGTGATTTCAAGCGGCCACAGATGCCTTTTCGACGTGATGTTGTAAATGAGGAATTCGAAGGGCGGCGCTTTCGGTTTTCAGCTAGCGGCGAGGAGATGCCCACAGGTCTGACTGCAAATATAACGTTCTATTGTTCAATGTCCTTGGGACAGGGGCCATGGCGAGGATGCAATGATTTATATGAATAGTTTGGGATGCGCAATAGCGAAGTGGGCGATAAGGCCGGACGTTCCCAAATACATGTTACTTCACAACACTGGAATTACGGGCTGGGGCACAGTGGATTTTGCAGGCTGCATAACGCACAGACTCAATGGAAACTTCACATGTTATGTGAGTATGGAAACAGGCGTTTTCATTACGGGATGAGGGAATGATGTATGGGTGCATGGACAGATGATTTGATACAGAGTTTGCCATGTACAGGGCTTCTTGGAATCTATCCGCCTCCCCTGCGCTATGTGGTGCAGGGCTGCCATAGTGGGACCATCGTCTATCTGGCCTTGTTGAGCCCTCCCTGTCTCGACGCGCCTTCAGACACTTGTGTCTATGCACGTTACCAATCCCATCTGATGGATTCTGTTTTAACAGACGCATGCACAGGTACACTCGTTTGTGATAGTGTTTTCACCTCGATATAGATAGTTATGATTCGCAAGTGGTTTTTGGGTGGTGATGATCCTTTGGAGTGGGCTAGCATGCATATGGCTGTGGATTTGGTGTGATCATTGAAGTGAGTAATTCAAATGTAGTTCTGATGGCCATACTATTCTTTTTCATTTCATTTGGGTGACAGGTATCTCCTCCCCTTTTGCCACTGCCATCTGTATGCCACTCCTGCAGATGGATTTTACTCCCGACACCTGCTGCTTCGTGTTAATCAGTGGAGCAGCATTACGATCTTATGGGACGATCGCCAATGGTCCACATGCCCTTACGCAGTACTAGTGGCTAGGAGCAACATTTCGGCCTTTCAGCTGGACTAGTGCCTCCCTATTGGGACGGCCCTGCGGTTCTAGGCGCTTCCATGTTGCCTTTTCGTACGAGAATGTAGCCCCTGTGTACCAAGAAGGAACAGGGCGTCACACAAGAAGTAGCTGGTCATTTATTGCGGATGCAGCCCACAATGGTGAAATGTATTTTGGAGTTCATGGCCTAATGGCTGTATGGGCTTGGTGAATTTGTTGTGCATTAAATTTCTATTCTGATATGAACCGTGTAGCGTTCTTCTTTGCAAGTGATGTGGCATATTCCTATTTGGGGAGCGATGTATTGTGAGGAGATCTGCATTGGGTTCCAGCTTCGGAGTATAGTTGCGTGGTACTGTGCTGGGCGCGTTTGCCTACGAAGCCCAGTGAGGTCAGGGATAAGGGCTGCCAATATGACTGTTTTGATGATGTCATGCTCAGGGGCGGGGGATTAGCTTTTGTGTGACAGATGCCGGTCAGCCAGTTGGATTGGTGGAATGATGTGATTATCGGAATATGGCTGGTCACAGGTGCCTGTGTTTGCGTGCGTTTCTTGGTGGGAGACTGAGGTCATGTCCATTTGTATAGCTTCTGTATTCGTGCCATCTGTGCCCTGCAGCTCCCATTGGCCCCTCTTGAGATTCATTTGTTCGTTGGCAGGCATGGATGACTAGTACATTTCACTGGTTGCATTGTGTGACTTCATTGCACCTACGGGGAGTTGTACAATGTGGCCAGGGAGCGGTGTACAGGCACTCAGTAGGGCCGTTTACGGTTGGTTCGCGATGCCGTACTTCTCACCATGGCGGAATGGTACTTTCCGCCGTGCTTGATGGCGTTAGGTGCATGTCCGCTAGGGTCAGAATTCGCGTACCGTTGCGCCATGGTGGTAATTACGGTTTGGCATGGCGCGCGCGCGCGTACTTGGTGCAGTTAGCGTTGGCGTTCACTACGGTGTCGCTAATGGCATCGTACTTTGCGGTGACGGGTCATGATCGCACCGAGCGCTATTCGATGGCGGTATTGCATTTCCGCCATCGTTTTTCGATTTCCGCCAGGGTCGTAATGAGGCCCACTGTCTATCAAAGCTTCTAAGATTAATTTCCTATGGTAGGTTTTAAGGGTTGTGCATGATTTCTCTCCTGTTTTTATAAGATTTTGAAGGACTCTGTGGCGGAACATTTTTGCTAAAATACTTTTTTTGGTATGCTTACTTGGTACTATATCAAGATTTATAGGAACAGTTTTAAAAGTAGTGTTAGCTGAATTCTTGTTCATCATTTTCTGTTTTGTTTTACATTTTGATAGAGGAGGCGAAGTTTCTGTACTTGAACCATGTTTTGTTTGGCTAAATGACTGTATTACCTGTTTTGTTTTAACTTTTTGTACAAATTCTGCTAGAGATGGATGCTTATTTTGGACACTTCTATTTTCATTTGCTCTACTTTTGCGTTGATTTCTACAGACTTGATTTTTGGTAGGCATTCTTTAGGGTCTGTTGAAGAAAATAAAGAAGGTATGGATTGGGGTGTTCTGCAATGTATGTGTGCTGTGTGCATGAGTGTCTGCGTATGATGATAAAGATGTATGTGATGGTGTGTGATTGTGGATTGGGCAACTACAACTAGTTGGGATGTGTATTCTTGAATTTATGTGCTACTAAACTGGGGTTCAGATGACAGTAAAAAGTAAGCTAGTGGTGAGGAGAAGCACAAATAGTAAATCTAATGGCATAGAATTAAAACAGTTGTTTGTTCTAAAATATTAAAATTCTAGGGGCTGAGTTATGTCATTTGTGCGCCGAAAAATGGGGATTTGTGAGCCATTCTGCATGTAATCTCTGTTTAACAAATGGGGATTTGTGGACAGAATGGCACACAATCTTTGTTTTTAGGTGCAGAAATAGCATGAATTAACCCCACAGTGTGTTTGAGTAATAGTAAAAATATTATGGTGGTATTTAACTTACTTTTTTGTGGAATGAACAGGTTTCTTCTTAGTTGTTGTTTGTACTTTAAATTCTGCTGTTGCTTTTCAGGAGAGTGGTCTTCACTGCAATTGTAAAGGAAACAAATTAGTAATTTTGTGTGTTTATAGCACTGATGTTAATTTAGACATAGATTTTTATGTTTTTTTACAAGTATTGTTGTTTGATATTTGAACATAGTGTGCGCATGCAATTTTGTTTGACTATGTGCAGTCTTTATATTTTACTTTAAATATGTTAATTCAACATGCTGTGCAAATGTGTGTGTAAAAAGAAATTAAATAGCACATAGGTTTGGAAGTGACAGTTGATTATAGCAGATGGGAAAAATGACAGTAAGTTCATTTTATAGGTTATACAAGTTAAAAGTCAGTTAATCTGTTTATGTGAATGTATAAGAATTGTACATGTACTATACAGAAAATATGCATACCTGTAGTTTGTGTTCATGCATATGGATATGCATGCGGCTACAAGTAGAAATCTTGGAGACTTGTACAGTATTCCTTGTAGTAGGTGCTTCCCAATGCTATGACAGTTGTATTCAGAGTGATTAACAGTACGTTTGAAGTACTGATCTATGATGATGGAGTTAGATGTAGAGGTCTTGGATGTGATTGGTGGATGGTTGTGTGACTGCCTAGCTATATCCAATGAGGGAATGGTACAGAGAGTGAAGTGGAAATGGTAGAAGGGCTGTCCATGTTACGATATGTCCGCGGACATGGCGGTAGTCCGCGGACAACGCGTGTTACATACAGGGATTTTGGGGTGGGGGGCATGCAAATGAGAATGAGCAGAGCAAGGGATTGGTCAGTAAAGTTTAGTGGGTGTGTTGTGCCAGGAGAGAGTTTTTCAGATACTCTTTTTCCCGAGAGAAGAACAGATAGCTATGGCTGTGTGTTTCAGAAAACAGATTGTTTGGATTTTGGGAGACTCGTAGATACATTGGTTGAAGGTGCATGCAGAAAGCTGTGGAGTAGCTGTAGATCTTGGATTCCCACATGTGGAAGTGCACTGGCATGGAGTAGATGGAATGAAGTGGTTGGACTTGCTACCTCTCTGTGCTACTTTGGAGACAGAGCATCATCCAGACATAATGATAGTTAATTGTGGAGGGAATAGTTTAGGACATGTGTCTGGAATTTCTTTGCAATTTGCAATGAAAGAAGGACTTGGGAAGGTCATAGACATGTTTCCAAATTCTCAAATCATTTTTTCTCGGATTGCGCAGAGACAAATGTGGCTGCGTTCTTCTTCATTTGGTCCACAAATGGAGAAAGCAAGGAGCAATGTCAATGCGGCTGTTTGTGCCATTCTAAGAGATGTTGGCATGTCCTCTTTTCACAATTAAAATATTATGTTTCGTAGAACATACATTTTTCGCAGAGAAGGAGTCTATCTTACTTATGCTGGAAATCAGATTTTTCTGAGAAATGTACAAAATGCATTGCGAACCTTTTTTGGAATTACAGCCATCCATTTTGTAGTAGGTGTTGACCATTTCAAGTTTTTCAAACACAAACAAACACCACCAAAAGGCTCTTTTCAGAGCCACCACTTCCTCCCAGACAAAGGTGCAATGGTTGTGATAGGGCAGCACCCCAAAATTTTAGATGTCCGTGAACTGTCCGCGGACTTCTAAAAAATACACAAGGCCCTGCTCAATTTATTTTCCACTCCTATACTGTGAAAGGCGGTCTGAAAAGAGCCTTTTTTTAATTTTTGTTGTTTTATATATTTTTTTGGTTTTTTACACACGACACACTAGGAGAGGAGGGAAAAGGAGGGTAAGGGGGGACACCAACCACTGGGATAAGAAAGGGCGGGTGGAGAGAGGAAGATGTAGGGTGGGCCTTACTTAGGTAGTGAGCAGGTCTTCTCGTGCTCTGAGACCAGAGTCTCAAAAGCACTTTGAAGTCTCTCCCCCTGCAGAGCACTGCGTCGCAGTACATACACACAGCTGTGACCCTCGAAAGGTAAGGGTCATCAGCATTGCGAATGTCCTGTGATGCAGCTGCAGGAATAGGCTGTCCCACAGGAGTGTTCCTTGTGGTGACAGGATCGGGAGCGGAGGATGTAGTAGAGGAAGTCAACCTACTAAGCTCCTTGCAAGGTACAACCTTGTGAACGGCCCCACCGTGGAACGGCCTACTACTTCATAGTAGCCGTACCAAAGCTGTACGAACCAGGCCTCCCACGACTCAGTACCATTTTGCACTGGTTGCAGGTGACTTTGTTTGCACGCGCCTTAGGTACGTTACCATGAATGGTAAAAAACCGCCACACCCAAGACTCACGGCGAGTGCTGGTAGTAGGGACTTTCACTACCTCATGCTCGTCATCCTCTTCATCCTCCTCTGCATCCACACGCCTGTTCCCCTCTTCAGGCCCTTGGGGAGGTGGTGGAGGGGGTGGGGGTGGTGCTGAGGCAGATGTAGCACCAGGTGGCAGTAGTGCAGTCATGGATGCCATCAGGTTTCAGAAATAAATCTGGAAATTGGCAGCAAAAACGCACTGTGTTCTGTAAGATAGCCAGAAACACAATGAGGATGAGCTCTGGGGTGTGGCCTTTTATATGGGGCTTGTGTGCGCTTTGCGGACACCCGCGCTGTCCGCGGACAGATCGAACACCAAAAAAAGGTTCAAAAAGTCCCAAAAAGTATGTAGAAAGTCAGGATTACTGTCTGGGACTTGTGCTATGGTGATTTATTATTGAAAAGTATTGTGGATTGCCTGATAAGGTAGTTTTAAATTGTTCGGGGAATCGAACAGTGTCCGCAGTCAGAACACACGCTCAGCGTGGGCGTGGTCACATGATGGCTTTGCGAACATGTCCGGGAAGGGAACAGGTGTCCACAGGACACCAAATGCACTGAAACTGTTTTGCGCATGCGTGTTGGTGTTCTACGGACGCTGTTCGGGTCCTGAAACTAATTAAAAGTGCGACACAAGCGAAACAAACAGTTACGGACAGGTGTTTGTTCTTAGAACAGTTTCAATCCACTTGTGAACAATACGGACAGGCATAGCGTCCTCAGGACACCCCCATTTTGTTTATTTACGAACATTTAAGGACACCGCGTGTGTTCTTAGAATAGTTTCAACTCGCTTGCGAACAATACGGACAGCCATAGCGTCCTAAGGACACCTACATTTTGTTTATTTGCGAACATCCCGGGACACTTGATGTGTTCTTAGAACAGTTTCAACCTGCCTACGAATGGCACGGACAGATCTACCATCCTCAGGACACCCCCATTTTGTTTATTTACAAACTTTTCAGGACACCGCGTGTGTTAGTTTGATTGCGGACATCCCGGACACCGATTGTGTTCTTAGAACAGCTTGGACTTGCTTGCGAACATTACGGACAGGCATAATGTTCTTAGAACATCTCCATTTTGGATAATTGGGGATATCCCGGACATCTTGTGTGTTCTTAGAACAGTTTCAACTTGCTAGCGAACTGTACGGACAGGTATAGTGTCCTTAGGAATCCTCCATTTTGATTAATTACGGACATCCTGAACACCAGGTGTGTCCTTAGAACAGTTTCAGCTTGCATGCGAACAGTACGGACAGGTATAGTGTCCTTCGGATGCCCCCATTTTAGTTTCTTTACGGACATTCCGGACACCCGCGCTGTCCGCAGACACCTCAACTACTTTAAAAAAATATCAAGAAATGAATTAAGACACAATATAATAATTTTACTTTATTATATATGGATATTAAATTTATGACAGAGAAGGTGAAGCAGAAACTGAGACAAACACAGGAGAATTGGGGGTTTCAAGAGGATTCATATGAGGTGAAGAAGGGATGGAAGTCTCATCAAAACGTTTTTGTTCATGGAGAGGGTTTGGGGATAATTGACTGGGATATGGTGATGGGGGACAGGTTCATGGTGGGACAATGGTATCTCGTTTTTTTCTTTCAAGTTTTTTAAATTGTTGAAATTTTCCATGAGTATGTCCATTTTTTCTTCCATGCGCTGGAGAGTCTTATCCAATATTTCTTTTGGTTTACTATTTTCAATGTTTGTATGGGCTGTACAAAAAAAAGTATATGTTAAATGTATATAAAATAATATTTATTAATTGGTTTACATAGAAAAGTGTCTACCATTAGGTTCACTATCTTCAGCCTCTAGCTTTAGTATACTAAGATACTCATATAGAAACATAGGCATTGTGTGGAGCATACATGATGGAGGTGCAATATTAATAATCTTGCCATGTTGAATAGTAAAATGATAAATGCTTTCTTATTAGAGTTTTGCATACTGTGAAACTTTTAATAAGTAGCTAATAAAACCCATTTACTACATAATTGCCATATTGCAAACAAAACAGAAACAGACAACAACACATAGAAATATGAGCACATACAGGGAAAGTGAAGTAAACAAAAACAGCAGTATTACCCGACAATCTTCATAACCTAACTGATTACCTTCATGCACAGAAATGATTGTTTAGCTTCAAAGCTACTGTAAGTGCAATGTGTACAAATAGGAGCATATCCAGGGAAAGAACAGTAATAAAAAAAACAGCAGACCTATAAAAAAAGTGTTGATAACCTTACTAATCCTATTCATACATAGAAAGCATTGCTGTCTTCCAAGTCTGTGTTTTCCCCTATGTATATGTTTCATATGGTGTGAGTAGATCCTAAGTGAATTACTGTAAGAACATATTTGAAGTATAAGTCTATAAATATAGTACTTTTTGAATGTTTAGTTCCTGACTGTTACTGGCCTAGATATATCAGTAAAGCAAAAAAGAGTGAGCCAGACATGTGATGTCATCAGTGATGTCATCGATGACATTTGTGATGTCATTTTTGATGTCCTGCTCTAAGCATGAAAGCAAACATGCCTCGATTGATTGCACACCTAGCAATATTTTGCTGAGGACAAAAAACAGAACTATTTTCCCATACTGCTTTAGATAACAAAGCAGAAAAAATAACCTTGGCATTTGGAAGGACTTTCATGATTGCCTGAACCAAGTTTTGCAGATCTTGCAACAAAGTAGGGGCACTGACATAGCCCAAATGCACAGCACCACTGTGTAGGACACCTACATGTGGACTATGAAACCTAGCCTTATCCTGACAAACTACTAGAATTGCCTGCAAATTCAAATCAGGCAAAATGATCCACACCACAGCCACTCCTTTTGTGTCAAAATGGTTAGCCACATTCCTAGATTTAGCATACTGCTCCAAAACATTCACAAACATATCTCCAACCACCAACACCCTGACTTTCTGCACCTCCGCCAGCTTCACTACACACAGCCTCTCTCAATATGAAGCAGAACCTCAACACCTGATTGGCTCATCGTCAAAATACAGTCCCCCTTCATGCTCGGAAACCCCGTGGCATTTCCTGTCTGTGTACAGCAGCGCTGTCCGTGGAGCGTGTAAGTACCACTGGGGCAGCCCTTCTACACTTTCCACTGCACTCTCTGCACCATTTCCTCATTGGCTACTGTTAAGCAGTCACACAATAATCCACCAATCACATCCAAGAACACTACATCTAACTCTGTCTTCACAGATCAGCACTTTAGATGTACTATTGATCACTCTCAGTACAATTTGGCTGTGACTGCAAAGGACATACAGCAACAACTACTATAAAACTCCCCAAGATTTCTACTTGCAGATTCATGCACATCCACATGCATGAACACAAACTACAGGTATGAATATTTTCTACACAGTACATTTACACCTCTTCTAGGAATACAATACATCCCGGGAGCATAGCTCAGCAGCAACGTGTGCACCTTGGAAGCAAGACGACATGAAGCAACACAGGTTTGATCCCCAGGTCCACACTTAGAAACCTCTGGGTGTTTAAGAACGTTATAAATCTGCAACTAAAACAAAATATTTACACAACTAAAAAACAAACAATTCCTGTAATACCCACAGGCTGTGTAAGCACTTTAAAAATGTAATATAAAATAAATAAAAATATGAACAGGGTAACAGCCACTTATCCTGTATGAACTGTAAAATTAACTTACTGTAATTTCTCCCATCTGCTATGATAAAGTGTCAATTGCAAACCTTTCAGCTCTCCAAATGTTTGTTTACACACACATACCTATCTAGAAAAATATTGTTTCATATTATAAGATGGGAAAAATAACAGTATCATTATGGAAAAAGACTGTCCAGTGTGTTTAAAAATTACACGCAGCCAGGATGAGTACATACATATTCATTCAAGCACACACACAGACAATATCATTAGAAAGGCTCCCAGATAACACCATTGCCTATATGTGAAATCCTTCTGTTTTATTTCCCACACCTTCACAAATGCATACATTGCATGCTTTTATGTACAATCTCTGCCATTTACTCTGTAAAAATAGCAAAAAATGCACATGATTATTTCTTCTCTCTTTTAACATCCATTAACATAACATAAAAAAACAAGTGTGCTCTATATGTTTACTATTATACTAATTTGTAAAACATATTCAACTAACAGATTCCAAATAAAATATACAGGATGCACGTAGGCAAAGGAAAGTGCATGTGCATACTATGCTCAGTTGTATGAAAACACTGCTACTACAAAAAACAATGTCTACATTAACAAAAGTGCTATAAACACATATATTCACTAACTTCCTTCTTTTATAATTGCAGTGGAGACCACTCTCCTGAAACGCAGCAGCGTCTGAGGCACGAACAAGGACTTAGAAGAAACCTACTCTTTCCATACAAAAAAGTAAGTACAAAACTAACATAATATTCTAACTGTTACTCAAACACACTAGCACTTTAGTATTATACAAGAAACAAGTATATTAACCCTTTACCATTAGATGTAGTATTAGTGCTTTCCCTTACTAGTTGCATACTTTATATTGTCATCTGAAGCCCAGTATAGTAACACGCGAACACAAGAATAGCCTTCCCAACTTGATATAGCTGCCCATTGCACAATGTCACACCTCCAAAGTCATACTTACCATCATACTCAGACACCCATGCACAAAGCATGCATACACTGCACAACAGCCCAACCCACACTTTCTTTTTTCTCCGACAGACCCCAAAGAATGCTTACCAAAAAGCAACTCTGTAGAAAGCAACGCAGAAGCAGAGCAAATCAAATTAAAAGTCTCCAAAATAAGCATCCATCTCTAGCAGATTCTGTACAAAAAGTTCAAACAAAACAGCTAACACAGTCATTAAGCGAAACAAAACAAGCTTCCAGTACAGAAACGTTCCCTCCTCTCTCAAAATGTAAAACAAAACTGAAAGTGAATAACAAGACTTCAGCTACCACTACTGCTAATGCTGCATCTATAAATCTTGATGTAGTGGCAAGTAAGCATACCAAAAAAAATATTTTACAAAAAATGTTCCGCCACAGAACCTTTTAAAAACAGGAGAGAAATCATGCACAACCCTTAAAACCTACCGTAGATAATTAATCCTAGAAGCTCTCATAGACAGTGCAATTCTTCCTAAAAGGAAATTATTTATTTTTGCTTTAAACAGGATGAAACCACTAACAAAACTAACTACTAAACTACAAAAAAGACTTCTAAATAAACAGAATATCAACAAAAATAGCTTTTTAAACATGTGTGGAGGTGAATGGAGTCACACCATGACCACATAATCATATTTTAATGAAGGAGCATATAAACAAATACAAACAAACCCAATTGCCATACACTGCAGTGGACGAGGGTATGAAAAACTTAATAACACCATTATGGAACAAGAGAGTCTGCTCCCAAAAATATCCCCAGAAAACTCAGTGGGCCTCATTATGAGTTTGGAGGCCGCCATGGTACTATTAGCACCATGACGGCCTCCAAACCGGGCTCCATTACCAGGGTTCCTGCAATGAGGATTTAACGGGTCATTCTAACAAAAGAGGACCCGGTAATTCCTCCTAGCAGGAACCATTCCCCATTCCCATTTGAGCCCCTATAGGGCTCAATGGGAATGGGCAGGGAAGTAATAATGGGCACATTACAACTGGCCCGTTATTACCTCCCTCTTCCCCTTGTGGGACCCGGAAAGGATGCCTGGTTTTACCAGGTGTCCTTACAGGGTCCCGCAAAGGGAACCTGGTAATCGGCGCTCCTGTAATGAAGGGTGGCGGTCCCGTACTGGCACCCTTCATTACGGGAGCGCCACCCTTGTAATGAGGTCCAGTGTCACCTCCCCATTCTACTGAACCAAATCTACAAATGGCCGTGCACATCAATGTGTAACATTGCCAAAAAATCTTTCAAATCTTTACCCCAGTTCCTCAATCAGTAAGTAAAAAGCAAAGACAAATTCAAAATGAAAATACTACAAAATATGCATGCCTGTCCAGTGCACAAATACAAAGGACTACAAGGACATTCATTAGCCTGCATTTCAGGACCTAACAAATATGGTCCAAAAACTCTACTATGCTAAAAGTCCTGCTTTAGCACTAGCGAATTTAAATAACAATCTTCTAAATGGTACAGACAAACAACTACTCAAAGAAATAGAGCATATCCAGAGAAAATATTTTGGAATTGCAAGCCACTTACAAAATGCAATAGATGTACAACAAACTAGCAACAACTGTACAAATAGCAACCTTCTATTAAACACATACAAAAAAGAAATACTAAAGTTTAAAAGTACCTCTGCTGAAGTACCAAACCATGTGTGTGTTGCCAATGAAGACAATGAAGATTCCAAGTAGTTCCAATTAGCTCTCTACCTTATAGCAGAAAACAAATACAACATTACTGATCCCTTAATACTTTGCAATTACTGCACTGCAAAACTTGACAACAACCAAACACCTTCACATGTTATCACAAATAACTTGGAATTATTCCCACTACCAAAACCCCTGCAACAACAAAATGTATATGAGAGCATCATAATTCAAACAGTGCACCTATTTCAAGCATTAATACGCCTCCAACCAAAAACAGCAAAATTACCTCCCTCTGAATTAGTGAAAGACATTTGTGGCAAAGTAGTTTATTTACCATTAGATCTCAAAGAAAATGTACACACTCTAGGAGTGCAAAGGCCAATAGATCAATCTTTAATCTTTATCAGTCTTAGTAAATGGCATACCTACAAAGAAAAAAAAAATTGGCAACAACTCGTGTACTTACATAAAGTTAGACAAGCCCTGCAATATCTAAAAAAACAACAATGAATACTACAAAGAAATTAATAGTGAAGAAAACCTGAGAGAAACCATTGAAATAATTCAAGACTCACCAGAAACTGGTCAATTTCATCTTCTAGATCCTGATACAGAATCCAATATATTAAACCATTATAAAATTCATCCTTTACACTCTATACACTATAGATGATGCATTGGAAACGTACCAAATGCGACAAATGCGATAAGCCAAAGGATATCCAATACGCATATGGGAAAAAAGAATAGAAGCATGGGCCTTTCCTCTACTCTTTCCTACTGGAAAAGGAGGAAGGTACGATTATAGACCCACACAGATAACAGCATCAGAATATCGCTCACTATGAATGAATTCTGACGATCCCAGCTTCAGACAAAACGTGGAATACATATTCCACCTTCCTTTTGAAAGTGAACTAGCAACTCTATGCTATCGAGTTGCACAACCATTAAAATCAGGTATCCATTTTCAAAATATGTCAGCTATGCAATTATTACACAAAGTGCAAGAAAAAGATGAGATTTTACAGTCAAGTATTACACATATTTTAGCAAACATGCGTGGTACAAAAGAATACTGGTTCCGATGTCACGGTGATGTACGCGGTATGATAAGAAACCGTGGCCCACCCACTTGGTTTATTACATTAAGTTGTGCAGACTATGAATGGAAAGATTTACACAATTTCCTACGCATAGCAAACAAAAATAAAACAAACATAGATATAGAAACACCAGGAGAACTCTGCTCTCTAGATCCTGTAAATGTATCAAGAAATTTCCACCTTTGCTTCATTGCTATGCTACACTTTATTTGTAATAAGGCTGTTCCTCCCCTCGGAGAAGTTCAACACTTCTTTTGGAGAAAAGAATACCAAGCCAGAGGAGCACCACACATACACATCTTATTATGGATTAAAGATGCTGCTAAATTTGGTCAGGACAGTAATGCCACTGTTTTGCAGTTCATCCAAAAATATGTCACTTGTGAAATCTCTTCACAAACAACACAGTGACCTTCATGCACAAATTTTACAATTTCAAAGACACAAATGTGGGAAATATTATCATTGCAAATACAAAAAAAGGGAAATACTACACCAAATGGCGCTTTGGTTTCCCTAGGCCAGTTTCAGCAATAGGTAAAGTAAACAACTTCATGTCAGAGCCTACTTAACCAAAGCAGAGAAAATAGAGCTTCAGGACCTCTGGGATGACATATCATCTGACAAAACACTCTCACATAGATTGTACAGCTTAGGCACAAAAATGCTCTCTCATAGAGAATGTGGCTGCTATGAAGCTGCACACCATTTCACCGGTACTGCCTTGTATGGAAAATCTGACAATATAGTATGGCTAAGTCTTGGTCCTGCTAAATCTAGAAAAGGAGTTCTCAAATCATATGAGGATATAGAAACAATAGCCAAAAATGATCCCAACAGCCAAGACAAGACTTTTTTAAAAACAATTTACTAGACACATACTACCCAAACAGGAGTAATACTTTGGAAACCATGTGTCTCTACCACATAGCCCAATACATCACATCCAAAAATAATGTTAAACCAGATGAAAAGAAAGGTAGATACAGAGTGGTAAATTGTGAAGGCAGCTTAGTGAAAGTTACCAAATGCAGCTTAATTAATATTATCAATTTGGCATTAAAAACTCCTCAACATAAAGAACTGTATTACATGTCCAACATTCTTAATCAAAATCATCAGCAAGTTCCTTCAACAATTGAAAAACAACAAACTGTCAGATGTTGTAACTGCCCCACAGGTTTAGCTGCCTACAACATAGGCGGTGTCACTCTCCACCAATTACTACTTCTTTCAGTCGAACACCACAACAAATTAGACTATTACAAACTTTCCACAGAAGCTGCAATGGAACTACGCAGAGTTTTCAAACAAATGAAAATGCTGCTAATAGATGAGGTGAGCATGGTATCCAACCTAATGTTGGCTTTGATTCACCTCAGATTACAAGAGGTCCTCAAAACAGACTACGAACAGCTCTTTGGAGGAAAACACATTATTGTTTTCGGAGACCTTCTTCAATTGACACCAATGAAAGCTGAACCTATTTTTAAAACCTTAGGGCACAAACTGTGCCGTAAAACTCTTGGCAGCATAGGAAATGTCAACCTTTGGCAACATTTCCAATACAGAGAATGAACAGAAAACATGCGCCAGTCTGCAGACCTCACATATGCCAACATTTTAAAAAGTGTTAGAGTTGGTGTTCTATCTCAAGAAGCACAAGCAACATTACAAACCAGGCACATCAATGCACTCTATGGCCATAACTCATGTGCATGGAAAAATTAGCACACACAAATGTCAATTGTATGTCCTTGATGCCAACTCTTGCAAGCTGTTCAAAATTCAATGAAACAATGTTGAAAAAAGAAATGCAACCAATAATTGAAATTTGCTCCACAGATAAACTCGACGTACATGGTATGACACTACCCATGTGTCAACAAGCGCCAGCAAGACTAAATACCCTAGAAAACTCTATCACCAACACAGTTGGTTTGGAAAAAATATTAAAATTATCTTTAAACTGTAGAGTAATACTTAAACGTAACCTTGACGTGGAGCAAGGACTAGTTAATGGAGCACTTGGTACAGTTGTTGGCTTTAAAAACATACCCACGTGACAACAACATTCAATTTGTCAATATTCTCTTTGACAAACTATCAGAAGTTAAAAGAATAGGACGCTAAACAGCCCGCTTCCTTGTTTTCAAAGACATGTATGTACGCTGAGAACAATTTTCACTAACTCTAGCATACGCAGTTACCATTTACAAATCACAAGGTCTTACCCTAGATAAAGTATTAACAGACATTGGTAGCACAATCTTTAAAGAAGGCATGAGCTATGTAGCACTATCATGCTTACGTACACTTGACAGGCTATTTCTAATCAACTATGATGCAAGTAAAGTAAATGCAGATATTCCTTGCAATCTAGAATGAAAACTACTTCAAATTGAAACAATGCAGGATATAACTCCAATTCCTCAAAATAATACTTCATCAAGTACCACAACCAAAGAAGAATTTACTGGTCAAAGTAACTCAACTACTTCTTCAAAGAAGCAGCAGAACACTCGGAAAAAATGACTTTGAAACAGAACTGTCAGGTCCATTCAAATCTTCAAATATAACTGCTGTAAATTGCTAGGCAGAGGCAGCAATAAATATTCTATTCCAATTGCCACCAATTATTGAAAACATTTACTTACACAGTACAGACCAATTGTGTTTGGAAATGTTAGTCCTTCATAGAAATGCAACCAACAATCCTGACAACACTTGCAGTGTTCATGGAATAAGACAAGAATTGAACTACTGTGCTGGATTTTTCAAATTCATTATAAACTCACAAGAAGATCCACAAGAATTTCTAATGTACTTACTACAAGTACTGCAAAACAAAAACATACCTATAAATGAAATCTTTGGAAACATACATGCACTCTTTGCAACCATGTGGCACAGGAACAGGTCCCTAATGAACGCTTTGTGTATGTATCCATACCTAACTGTGAATCCATTCCATTTCAGCAACTTGTACAAAATGCAAACCATGGGAATTTATGTACTACCTGCAATTCAGATAATCGCTCCACCTTACAAATACAGACACATAGTAAATACGTAATAGTAATGCTTTTACGTTACAATGCAGATGGTACCAAAAACAACTGTAAGCTGACTGGATTCACACATGGTCAAGTATCACTTGGTAAGAAAACCTTCACAACAATAGGTATAATCTACCACGCAGGAGCCACAACCAATGCAGGTCACTACACTGCATATATAAAAAGAATTGTGGATGTTTCGAATGTAATGATAGCACCATTACTCTAAAGCAGAGATTGCCAGCAAATCTTGTAAATGCTTACTTGATATTCTTAAAACCTAAATTTAATACGTAATCTGTGTATGAACATAAGCAAAACTGTGCACAGTTAGAGTACACCAACATGTATCTAACTGCCCCAAGATTCTGCAACAAGCAAACAGATAAATACATACCACTAAAATGTAACAAGAAATACATAGTTAGAATATGCCTACAGGTATCTTACTGCCCCAAGACTCTGCAACCAACAGATAGAAGATTAGCAAGAAACAATAATAAAACAGTAAAACAATGAAAGAAATATATTGTACCACAACATAGAAGTTCTTTTTATCCAGCATGGATTTTTTTCCCACAGACCCAATGATTTACAAAACAAACACAGAAACTGAGCAAATTGCGCAGTTCACAGGTTTGAACTATAGTACTTGTAAAGTACTAAATATGAGGGTCAATAAAATACAGAAATGTCTATTATGCAATGCAATAACTCATTATGAACTACCTACTCTAACATATGATCTTTTCTTTTATCACAGAGATAGAAAAAATATGTCTGATCCAGTTACTCATGTCATATAAAACTGCATACAACCACAAAAAACTCAACCAGTAAGTATAAAATAAATACACTCAGAAACACTGCAGTCCTTGTTACAAACTCTACAATCTTAACTGCATAGCCTAGCCAAAACTTCACCTACAAACTCTACAAATGAAATAGTACACAAACTTTTGGTTTGTGGATATTTGATGGGCGTTTGATTCTATGGGTGTGTTATGCTGTGATGGTTGTGGCCAGGGCCTAGAGTCTTGGGTGCATGGCCTACAGCCTTCGGCCATGCATCCAACACTCTAGGCCCTCACCACAACCACTGCAGCATAACACACCTATACTATCAAACATTTTGACTGTGGTGTGTGGGCTGCTTATAGGGGATATTAATTACAATCAATCCTCTACTAACAACCCAAAACCAACATCATACTAAAGTAAAATAGCTACTAGTGCATTTTATATGTTTGCTGACAGCCACGAAGACCGCAGACATGGCAAACACATCAAGGGGCACCTGCCACCTAAACAAACACAGTATTTGACCCATCCCTTACTCCCCAATCTTCCCTAAGCACTTCTGCACACCAACACACTCCCCATTGCATTTTGCCTCTGTTCGCCGCCGCACTGTCGGCGGATCCAAGATGGCGGGTGCATCGAAACAATGTGACGCACCTCACGCCTCACTCCAGCCAATCAGCGGACTTGTCACGTGTTTGCGGACATGACGCAAGTCGATTAGCCAATCGGTGTCCTGTCCGCGCAGCGAACAGGGAAGTGTGTCCATGGAGCGGACATAGATATCACAAATTTTTTTGCCTTACGTTTTGCCCATTTCAAATAAAACTACTGGACGGATTTACACCATATTAACAAAAGCTCCTGCCACAAATTTGGTGGTAATCCATCCAGCGGTTTCAGCTGTAGGCGTGCACAAAGTTTTTTCCCGTTATGTCTATGGGACAAAATACATTTTGGGACCCCCCTATAACTTTGCCCCCCCTAGACCAAACCTCACCAAAATTCAGAGTGGGCCATATACTTCTTTTACAAAGTTTGGTGAGGATTCATCCAGGGGGAGCGAAGTTATAAGCCGCCCAAAAAGTGCTCTTCCTATGGGATTAGCAACTTAAGCATAACTACACAGCCACTACTGTGAGCTGTGTTATACAGTCATAAAAATAATTTCTCAAAAACATTCACCAATGTAAAATAAGAAAAATCAGATAAATATTGATTCATGATTACATCTATCAAAGCACAATGAATTCATTATAAAACTTCAATCTGTTTCCATAGTCCAAATGCCATATTTATTTCTACCATTGAATCACAAGAGATGATTTGTGGCTAGAATTGATCAAAGGTGATCATATGGTCCCCCTGTGAAAATTTGTGATGGCAAAGAAGATAGTTTTAAATGAGAACCAGGCATTGAGACAAAAGATGTTGTGTCATTTCAAGTTCTAGATGGCATGATCTATATTGATGAGCTTCTAGAGAAATCTTCTGTCGAAGGCCAATAATCATCAGGGGTGGAAGAAGGTTACATCTGAATTACCTGGCAAACCTGCAACGCCAGGCATCAACAATATGTAATAAGTAATTCATTTTCAATGTGAGAATTTCTGTTTGGGAGACCCAGAGTTTTTTCAGTGCCAGGAAATTGATGTTGACACATCTGTCCCACAATCAGGCCCTAGTGGTTAACTTATTCTATTTATACTGTGAGATGCAAAGTCCATTGACCAATTAATGGAATTATTAAATTCGGTACAAGAAGTAATAGCTCCGGCAAAACTTTATCACAGGGACCTTCAGATATAATACCATTGCCATTAAACACCAAGAAAAGTTTCAGAATCACAGGTCATCATTTTGTAGTAGAACATTTTGCATTTAATACTGCGTGTCTAATGAGACCAATCACAGTTCAGGTCTTGCTGCCTAGAGAATGAGGATGGGAGAAGGCAGGAATACATTATTAAACTTCCAGGTTTTGAGCCATACAATATGCTTGTGCGGGAATGTTATTAATCCATAAAGTGTAGAAAGAATTAAGCTGGATTTATAGATGTTAACCAGGCCCTCGATGGAGAATCCACCTTGCATGCATATAACACTTTCAATTAACCTGAACGTGCTGCAAGCCTTGGGGAGATATCATTTTCTATCGAGTCACTAAAGTGAGAACAGCATAGCAACGTACCTAGATAAACATATTGTTCAACTTGTTTCAATAGCATGACCATCCAGAATGCAATTACACGTTTTCTTAAATTTTGTTTACCGTATCACAATTATGTTGTTTTTGGCATAATTGATTATTAGGTCATTTGTTTTAGGATAGTCAGCAAGTGCATGTAGACATTTTTGGAAGTGAATGATGGCTCTGTCTAAGAGGACTCTGTCATTTGAATAACGTAAACAACGAATGTGTTGTTGCCCAACTTTTGGAGAGTAGTTATTACAAGTTACAAAATAACCACACATGTAAGCAAACACAAAAATGACAGAGTAATGGAGCAAGAACACACCCTTGCTTTAGACCATTGGTTGTCTTAGTGTAAGGAGAAAGTGTGCCAGAGTTGTCTAATCTGATTGCATGTGAAGTGTTGCTCTGTAGCGGTCGGACAAGGTTCAATAATGAACCACTCAGGTCCCAGTTACTAAGTTTCCAAAAGCGTAAAAGCAATCTATAATGGCAAGATAAAGAGTGGTAAAGGTGGTATTTAAAATGCTGCATATGCTGTGCTTTAGTGCCCAGATGTTGTGTGAAGTCTATGTAAACATTAGTGTTCTCGGCCCACGCCTTGAGTTCACTCAACAATATACTGCTATAAACCTTACTTGAGGTGTCAAGTATTGCTAATAGATGGTAGTTGGAGGGTAAATCCTAAGGTCCTTTTTTATGCACTGGGATGAATAGAGATTTCCTCCTTGATCCAGGGATAATGCTCTCACAGGGAATATTCTCCAATAATGTGTTTAGCAAACCTGCCCATAAATGAGGCACCTTTTTATTATAAGTATATTATCTAAAACAACTGGACAGGAGGCTTGGAATGGTTTTAGCCTTCGTATATAGTCTAGCATATCTTTGTCTGTCACAGTGTAATTATGAGGGCAGGGAGTGAATGCTTTTAATGGATTCATTTTGTTAAAAAAACCTATACCCAATATAACGTATTCACTCCATTGTGTTTCTGAGATGGGATTAATTTCTATTTTATTAGCCACCTCTTCAAATGTGTTAAAAGTGTGCCAACATGTTTTTGTTATCATTCTCGCCAGGGATACTAGATAGAAATTTCCACAAAGATGATTTGTAGCTCCGCCAACAGTTTTTATATCGAGTTGCAAGGTTTTTAACTGAATGAACGCAAGCTAAGGTATAGTCCTTGTAAAGCTTACAATAAATAAAGACATATCTGCCGATTTAAAGTTCTTTTTGGTCAGCATTCATCATCGTAGAAATTGCAGTGATCAGACGTTTAAGCTAAACAATGCTTCTTCGGTGTAATACCAAATAGTTGAGCGGGTTTGGACAATGGTCTATGGCAGAATCAACGAATGAATAAGGAATGGAAGTTAGTAGATCAGTATTAGTAGACAGATAGCAATTTAGTTTATCAACATTGCCTTTACAACATAGGATAAGATTTCCCTGAGAGTTAATGGCATAATTTCCCTGCAGTTTACCGCTTGTAAACATTGTGACAGATTTGAAAGCAAGTATCAGCATGGAATGGCCACTCAGGAGGTTGGGTTTCATCTCAAATTTCAATAGTCTTCAGGTAAAGAATTTGCTAGCAAAGATATAATCAATTCTGCTTCTGCAGTGACCATTAAACAATGTATGGCCATAGGTACTGCCTTCGCTATCCAAAAACTCAATATATCATAAACTATAACCAGCCATGAAGTTTTGCAATTTTTCTCCTTGGAGTAATGGTAGTTTGGCAGAGGAAAATATATCTGTTGTGCCACCATATTGTCTACCCCCCTGTTGCCTATCCACCACTAAGATACAGTATGCCTAAACATCACCAAAAATACGATAATCGTCATCACCCTGAGTCAAATTCCATTACACAGTATATTTGCTAGAGCCTACATAATGGACTAATTTTCGATGCCCCCAGGAGTGTCATCAACATTAATTATCAAGAAATAAAAATCAATAATAATTGACTAATGTCCCATCTGTAGCTGCACACATAATATGCAGGGGTAAGCCTCGGAAAGGCAATACTTTGTGATCAAATGCGTACTCTTGGCACTAATAAGTAAGCCTCCCCACGGAATACAAAGTTTAACCGTTAGGGTCACTCTGAAACCCGTCAAACATTATTTTGTCAAGTAGCCATGTCTCCTGTAATGCAAAAAGATTGAAAGTGTTCATTAGATCATAACCCGTTTTTTAATTGATAAAGTGAGAATGACCCTGGGTGTTCTAAGAAGTCAAATAAAAGGGACAGTGGTCATTGTGATAATTTTTTAGCATATTGTAAAGCTGAGGGTAGCCATGGCAAATTATCATTTGTGCTACTATGCGTTATCAGGGTATCACAAGGCTTTTTGTTGTGTAACTGTCTGCAGGTGGCATTACATGTGATCTTTACATTATTGATACCAGATTTAGTAAGGCCAATAAAATCAGCCAGGCTATGAACCAATTTATATCTGAGACTTAACAATTTAGATCAATAATTCATGATTATTTCAACAATCTGAAATGAGTTGAAATGCAATCTCGACCAATTCATTTTGTTTAAATCAGCAGACAGTTTGAAAAAGTCCAAATATTTAGATGTGACTACTCTCAGTTGCAGGATCATATGTAAAAAGTTAATACTAGATTATCTATTTAGACAAGGTCTTTTAATGTTGGGAAAAGGTTTGGAAACTGTGAGAGTGCACATTCCAGCATGATGATTGTTTTCAAAGAGCAGAGTAGACGATTTTATCGAATCAAGCACAGAAGTTGAGCAACAATTTAGGTTTTTTTGGCAGATTAATGGTCTTTCCTAAGAGAGGTGAAGTGTCAGAAAGGTCTGGAATATCCACTACAGTAAGTAAAGAATCATGCTCAGGATGCAGGTTAGCTGGATTCTGAGAAATGTTTGGTGGGTCTGTCTGCTTTCAGCCACCTCTGAATTCTTTGAGCAAGCAAGCCATGTGTCAAAAGTGCCAGGTGGGAATTTGCATTTGTTATGCCTGTGTTTTCTTTTTTAGGAGGATGCTCAGTCTGTTGAAGATCATAACGATTGTCAGACCTCTTGAGAAAACGTGATGGTAGCCAATGACCTCGTTTTTTTCCTCTGTATGCCAGATTTTTTATTTTTATTCTTGCCTTGTTTTCTTTTGCAGATTGTTTTCCTCAAACCAAGGGAGGAATTGTGCATAGATTCAACAACCGGTGCCTTGATAATCCGAGGATTAATAGTGTTCTCCTCTTCCTCTGCTTATAGTGTCAAAATAGACTCCTCATTTTCCATAGGCTCCTGAGAGCTAATTTGAAAGATAGGAGTCAGAAGTATTTCCGTCTCTCTCTGGGCAGGAGCCAAAGCATTTGGTTCATCATCAGGTTCCTCTAAAAAACTGTTGTTTAGAGTGGATGTATGAGTGAACGAGGTGGTTCCTCTATATCCTTTGTGGCTATTTCAATGTCCCTTTTACAATGTTGTGCAAATGACCATGACCGACTTTAAGAGGGAAACAATGACATTGAAGGGTTTAGAGGATATTTCAACACATGAGGCCTTCAAGGAAGAGCAATCGCTTCTATAACTCATAGTATTTTCATCAATTGTGTCTAGATCTGGCATCCTTGACAGGAAACCAAAATGTACTTCCTGGGATAACATGTCCAGGTTATTAAGTCTCTTAACCTCTCGTTGTAGGTTGCAACAAACCTCTAATTGTAATAAGGAGTTACTGTCAGTTGGGATAATAGTTGTGCAGATTGTGTGGAAGGTACTTTGGAAAAGGGCTCAAATTGCACATCAGGGATCACCTGAAAAAAGGCTATGATCTTGCCTTTATTTTGGGCCGTGCTGTATTTTTCAGCTGTGTTACTGGTAGATCTCTGGATTTTATTGCTCGAAAAATCACCATGTATGTAGCTATTGCAAGCACCACGGGCCGTTTGTGCGGCTATAACAATGTCCAGTTCTGTGTAAATTATATATTGTGGCCATAATTCTGGGTACTGTGTATTGCAAGTCAAGATTTTGTTGAAAGTGTACTTGAAGAAAGAGAAGTAGCCTACTGCTAAGTCAGTTTATAGCAACAGCCGGGCAGAAAGAAATGACCTCTGCACTTATTCCACTACTCATGACTCCAGCATGGCACAGGGACCTCATGGTGTCTTAAAGTTTTCTGTCCATCTACGTTATTGGGATGGGGGTGGAGGAAGGGGTATGGGTGAGTCTTGTTATTTGAAGGTGTATTGTACATGCTTGTTATATGGTTTAATTCTGTTGTGGTGGTTGTGGCCAGTGGCCAGATTCTTGGGGACATGGCCATAGGTGTATAGTTATTATATTACTGTATGGGGAGTATATCCCTCCGGCCTAGAAACACTTGTGTAGAGGTATGTTTAAATGCCATATCATATCATATCATACCGTATTTGTAATATGGTAGAATGATATAATTGAAGTGTATATTGTATTCATGATCGTAGGAAAACTGAGCATAGTGCTCCTCGTTCTCTCCTCCACCTTTGACATGGTCTGATATTCTATCCTCGTTAAGCGGTTACTTGATACATTTGGCATCACGGACTGGGCACTTGACTGGCTGATCTGTTTCCTCACTAGCCACCCTTCCCAGCTGCAACTGGGCCATTTGTCCTCCACCAACTCACTCTCTACATGCATTGTCCCCCAGGGTTCTATCCTATTGCTGTGACTCTTTGATAACTATCTTGTCCCTCTGGCTCATCTGATCTCCTTTTCTCCTCATTTACAGTGTTATGCTGATGACACAAAGCTGTTCTTGAAACTTCCCTATACTACTTCTGCTCATTATCTTTGAACCCTGATTGTCTGACTGGCATCGAGGCATTATATATGGCTAATGATCTCTGTCTCAGTGTCAGTAAGTTGGAGATACTTCTTATTGGGACACCTATGCCCAGTTTCTATCCTACCCTCTAGCCACTGTTAGAAACCAGAAAGTGTCCCCCTGACCAGTTCGCGGGAATCTGTCGTCCAGTTGGCCAGGGCACAGCCACCGCTTTTGGCTCCAGTTCCTGGGAGTGGACCAGTGAGGGGGGATCACCTGGATGGGTGGTCATTAGGGAATGGAAGTAGGACACCAAAGGGTAAGACGTGGTTTTCCCCTTCTTGTAACACCTTTTCCCCATCCTCCCATGTGGATACTCAAGCACTGTACCCCACCCCGTTTTCCAACACAAACATTTTCGCACACCATGAAAGACGACAGACAAATACCAGAGCTGTTTACCTGACATGTACCAACACAAGGGTCAGGCAAAGTCCGGCAATTGACCAGAATCACACACACCTGATGGCACTTAACTTTCCCCAAAGAGATAAAAGGTAGAGCACAAGAACACAATTTGAGAAAGGTAGACCACACAATGAGAGAGCTAACCCAACACAGCAGTTCAAGAGGTGGAGAAAGGTGTCCACAACTGAAAGGGTGACAAGGAGAGATGCAACCTTGCCCTTTCCAACACAGGCCCATGCAACCTCTGTGGAAGGAATCGTAAGACCGCGAACAAGAGCCAACGTGTGTTGCAGCAGATGTCAATGGTACACAGGGCCCTCCTCCACTGATAACCAGGCCGGGGAGAGACGCTTGCCTCCGTGGTACCGTCCTTGAATTCAGAGACAAGAAAAGCCAATCGGTTCATCACAGACAGTGAGTCGAGGGGAGAGCCGATAAGAAACTGAACTGTGTTGAACAAAAGTATCAAACAGCTAATTGAAGAAAGTCGAAAGAACTGTTGATACAAGAGGGGAAAACTAGCTACAGAGGAGTCAGGCACCAAGTGGGTGCTAACACAGGAAACACTGGGCGATTACCATATTGTTAAAACTATTGTTACCAGAAGGCCTTGGGAAAGGCACGAGAAAGGGGTCAAAGTGGTTCTATAGGGATCTAGTAAAATCCTCTGTACAGTCGAAAGTCTTTGACCGGCAGATGAATGTGAAGCTAAGGGAAGGGAATCCTACATTGTAAGAAAGTAGAAGGAATTTTGTGACTGGCAAAGGTTGGCAAGAGTGAACCCGATGGAAGGATGCCTGTGAAAAGGGGCAAAGCCTAAAAGCCCTGATAAACAGTATGTTGACAAAAGTGAAGCCGATGGAGGGATGTACACAGTGAACTGTTTAAAAAGACATTAAGATTTGTGAATGGCAGAAGTGATATTGATTTGAAAAGCTGTAGTGAGCACAACGGAAGGAGGCAAACAGTCGAGAACGGTCTGAGCCCGGAGGAGGGGGATCCAGGGTTGAAAAGTGATCACTGAACATGCAAGCAGAAAGGAACTTTTGTTTTTTTATTTTTGGAACACATCAGGTCCTCGGAGGCAAGAAACATTTTGTAGAAAAGAGACTAAACTACCGAAAGTCCTGATACCTGAGAGAGGAACTGAAGTCTCGTGCTAGGAAAGCTCAAGTGTGTGCTGTGCTCCAGAGTCCTGCTTTGTACCGTGCTCATAATGTGGGGAAGGGACACCCTGACTACAGCATCCTGACTTATTATGTGTGAACACTTCTTTCTTTCCTGCAAATCCTATCCCACACCCTTTTGTATTTAGTTGTAAGGACTGGCCATTTTATTTGATCAGATGCCACTAGGACTGCCTTATTATTATTTGATGGTTGTAGCTTGCTCCCATCTTAGATTTAGGTTTACACTAGGTGTTTTATCCAACCACATATACAGTTTAATAAACACCCTTGAAATGTGATCTCTTGCATCTGTGTTTACTGTTGCCACCATGAGTTTCTTACACCACCCTCCTTGGGCCCTCTATCCTCACCATCCTGTGAGGCTAAAAACTTTGGGGTCATCTTTGACTCCTCTTTCTCCTTTATTCCTTAAATCTTGGACCTTGCCAAGAAGGTACAGAGGTCATCTTTGACTCCTCTCTCTTCTTCACTCCTTACATCTTGGACCTTGCCAAGAATGTGAACTTTCCGCTCCACCTCATTATAGGCATTCTACCTTTCCTCACCTTCCCCCAGAAACTCAACATCTGTACAGCCTTGGTCCTGTCTAGGCTGGACTACTGCAACAGTCTCTTCCTCAACCCCCCCTTTTGTTCTCTACGCCCCCTTCAACCAATCCAGAATAGGGCTGCCAGACTTATCCTTGGCCTCAAGCCCAGGGTTTGTATCTCTGGAGCTCAAAAATCTCAAAACTGGCTCCTGGTGGCTGCAAGGATGGATTTGAAGACCCTCTTTATCATCGACGAGGCTTTCTGGGGCATATGACCATGCTATCTCCAAATTCTTCTCCCTAAATACTCCCCAGCTAGAGCCCTTCCCTCCTCTAAGTCCAATTCTCTGCTTGTGAAATGCAACAGCGAACAGAAACCAGGTGTCCCTCTTCGGCTGGTGGCTCTCTTCTCAGGCTTGAGCCGGACTTACTTAAGTTCTTGAAGTTTCTCAAAACTCTGATTTTCTTTTCCTCTTTCCCTCAGACCCTTCCCTGCTAACTCATACCACTGCCACTGAGACTGGTAGCCTGGTCCCGCATGAACCTCACAGGTTCCACGCCCTATACCTAGTCGACACCAGTATCCCCCCCTTCAGCACTGCCCTTGCAGGCCTACCACCTGAAGGTTGTGCACCCCACCCTTGGGATTCCTGCGCCATAGCACAGCGACCTCACACTTTGGCATCCCCTCGAACCACCCTCAAGGTCTACCATCAGCACTTGCCCATCCCTACTGCCCCTTCCATTCATGCACTTCTCTCACTGCACAATGCATTTGTGCATGTATAGCAGCACTGTGTAAACATGTATAAGTAAGGGAAATGCAGATACAAAATATTTCTAGAACATTGCTAAGTGACAGTTGGTGTGTGGACGTTTAATATGTTGATAGGGTTACATGCAGAGTTTTTGGAAGTGATTGGTGGATGGATGTGTGACTGTTTGAAAGCAGGCAATGAGGGAGTGTTACAAACATAAAAGTAACAAAAGGGCTGTTCTGTGCGATCATGTGCATGTGTCGTCCGTGTCTTTTAATGATGCCTGGCCTGGAAAGGGGACTGCTGAGAGAATGGATATTCATGAAGGTCCATGGATTATGGTCGTCATTGTATGCTAGAGAAAAGTATTTATGACAGAAAATTGTTTCTGTCCTTTTTTCTTATCTAGTATACAATTGTCCATTACTTACATTAGCGTAATGCAATATGCTAAAGGAAATGTTCGAGAATTTTATTGAGTATTACTACTTTACTGAAAAATGTAAAGCAGATGAATTTATAAGATTCATTTTTTTTGTTTAACTGTGAAAGGTGGCTCCAAAAGGAACTTTTTTTGGGGATGTTTTTTGATTTTGTATTTTCTTTTATGCAGGAGTGACCAGGAAGTAAGGTGGGTGAGGGAAATGAGGGAAGGTGCACCAACCACAGATATGGAGGAGCAGGTGGACACGGGAAGATGTAGGGTGTGCTTTAAATCTAAGGTAGCGGACAGTGTTTCTCATGCTCTTTGATTACAGCCTTGAAAGCACTTATAAAGCACTTATAAAGCACTTATAAACTGCTCCCGCCTGTAGAGTGGTATGGTGCAGTATATACTGTATGGATCAACAGCCTCTTGTATGACTTGCAAGGTAGCTGGTGGGATGTTCTGCCCCTCAGGAGTAGCAAGTGTAGTGGCAGTAGCGGTTGAGGAAGATAAAGTAGAGGTAGAGAGCCTACTACCTCTTGAGAAAGAAACAGCCTTTCACTGAGTATCTGGGTGGTATGAGCAAGTGTGGCAGAGCATGGACGTGGTATCAAAAGAGTACTGCCCATATTGTCCGCGACTGCGTATGATTCCACACTCAATACATTCAACATAGGTAGCGCAAGCCTTTGGTAACCTTTGTATGGTCTTAAAGAACCGCCACACCCATGATTCTCTCTCAGTGCTGCAGGTAGGCAATTCCTCTATCTCACTTTCCTGGTCCCCTTGATCCTCCTCTGCATCATTGCACCTTTTCCTTTGTCCAGGCCCTCCAGCTGTTGGTGGTGCTGTTGGTGGCTCCTGGTGAGGAGGGATGGCCATGGCAGATGGCATTTTTGAAGTTAAGTAGCAGGTATGCTAATAATCTTCCAGGCAGGTGCTTTTTCCAGGATTGAAGATGAAAAATCAGTAAGTATTGGTATAGGAGCTGTGCAATGGTACACTTTCAGCTTGAAACTTCCTAGATCAGCTGAAAATGCAGTTTTGAAATGTCCGCAAAGCACAAACCTGTACACGAACATGTCATTGTGGTGTGGGCGCACGTGGTCATGTGACATGGCCCGGAAAGTCTGCAGTGACATCAGATCGTGGATGTCAGTGAACATAAAATGGTGTAAACAGTTGTAGAAAGTTGATAGAAGTGTAAGAATGTTGCTAGAAAATGGGAAATGGCATAGTTTTCCCTTGAAACATCTGAGATTGGCTGAAATGCTGCTATATTGGGGGTGAGTATGATATTAGGAAGTTGGAGCAAATTAGGATGCACTGGTAAAACCCTATAAAAATTCAGTGAAAAACATAGTTAAAGGGACGTTAGGGTTACGAATAAAAGCGAAAACCCCCTGAAATTCACCAGTTATGGTAAGCTAAGCAACCCAAACTCGCGCCACCACAGTGCATTGCTAAGACTAACACCCAGGACACCAAAGATAACATCACAAACGTCATTGATAACATCACTGTGGTGGATTGGTTCCAAAAGTGTGCATTTGCAAATTTGGTATGAATCCCTCCAGTAGTTTTCTTAAAAATGCCCAAAATGTAGGTACATAGAATTTGTGATATCTGCGTCTGCTCTGTGGACTAATTTCCTCGTTCGGAGTCCATGGACACCTGTGGACCAATTAGAGAGCAGCATGACATTTGCGGACATCAAACGCGCACAGTGAACAGTTGTTGGAAAACATTGGATCCGGGGACCACAGCATTTGCTGACAGCGTGGTGAGAAACATCTCTGAAAATTAATTTTAGGCTCTTTTGTGGCTGAATGAGTGTCTGGCAAGGGTGGGGGAGTGGTAATAAGTTGGGAAGGTGCTGATGAGTATGCAGTCCATTTTACTGTCAGTGGCCATTTTCGGAGCTACAGATATGGGCGAACATGTTTCTGTGGACACAAACATGTGTCTACAGACAATATTGGGATTGGGAGGGGTTCTGGGTGAGTAATTTCCTTTGAGGTGTATTGTGCATATTTATGATATGGTTCAATTCTATTGTTGTGGTTGTGCGGCCATGCACCCAAGAATCTGGACACTGGCCACTGCCATAGTAATATGTGCATAGTAATTATAGCTACTCTACAGGCGTGTACAGTATTTGTAATATGGTGGAACAATATAATTGAAGTGTATATGGTATACATGCTATCTCCTCTCCTCCTCCCCTTACTTTCTTCTATGCACTTACTCTATCAGAATTGTCCCTGGACCTAGTATGATAGCAACCTCGTCTGTCTCCTCCCCCTTGCCCTTGCTGCCCCCCTCCCCCTCCAGCACTATCTGAAATGTTGTCAGGCCTAGTACGATAGTCGCTTGTTTTGTTCCTCCCCTCACTTTCTCCACTGCTCTCGCTCACCTTTTGTTTTTCTCCAGCTCTACCAGAAATGTCATCAGGCCTAGTACGGTAGTCGCCTGTCTGCTTCCATTTTCTTCCCACTCTCCCGCTCCCTTCCTTATCTATGTCTTAGCTCTTGCACTATCTGAAATGTCGTCTGGCCGAGTACGATAGTTAATTTCACATCCTTACTGTTCATGGCCTGTAAAAATGTCATTGTATTTTTTCTTGTTCCCTCCCTTGCCTTGAAGCGCTTTGAAACACGTTGTGTATAGGCGCTTTATAAATAAACTATCATATTATAATATACAATCCTACTACAAATGAGGATACTGCTTTTGGAATCAGTGGTTGTTTCTCTATGAAGAAAAAAAAAGTATAATAATCGGTGTGGATACTTAGTTGCATATGGTAAGAAGCCTAGAATCTGTGGTAGTTTTTCTGTGAAAAAAAGCATAATTTGATAAACAGTATACTTTAAAACCTCTAATTGCATACTCCCTTTACTTACCCCAGTCTTCACCGGCTGGGTGCACTTGACCTCGCCCTTCCTGTTACTGTATACTCACTTGCACGATCCAACTGTAACATGCCTGAAGATCGTCTGTCTGTTCTCCCCTTAACTGCACTGGTAAAACTGCAGAATCGCCGTCAGGCCTATTTGCTGTGTCTCAATTGTGTTATGCAATTACTCTGCCTGGGCAGACTATTATCGTCTCAGAATGTCAAGGTCTCTGAGCGCCTGTTGTTTTTTTTGCCTTGTTCCCACCCTCCTTGAGTGTCTTGAAACACTTTTCTGTGTATAGGCGCTCTATAAATAAACAATACAATACAATAGATTTACTTTGTTGACCCTCATAAATAGTATATTGTACGTACTATGTTTGGCACAACATTTGAAGGTGTGGTACACTGTTGTATAACGTAATCATTGGGTCATTGGGGGAAAAAAATCCATGGTGGATTAAGAAACCCTACTCTATTTACATATTTTTTGACATTACATATATACATGTTACAGAATACATGCATGTTGAGGTAGGGATATATTATGTAAGTTTAAGTGTCACAAGACATTTGAAGTGTATTATAATGAAGGGTATGGTTAAAGTAGTTATATTCCCATTGGTGTATTATAACTCTACTGGATTTTACAATTACTATTGTAGTAGTATGGATGTACTGCACAAGTATAACTGCAATGGCATATTTCAAGTGTATTATAATGAAGGGAATGTTTAAAGTAGTTAGATACCCGCAGTTTTTTTCGAACTGTCTATTGTACTATACTTTAGTGAGTACATTTGGGATGTAAGAATATTAGGTAGGCATTTGTTAGATTTGCTGGTAATTTTACATTCAAACCAACCACTTCTTTTTTTACATATGCAGTATAGTGGTCTAAAGTGGTTGCGGCACCAGTGTGTTAGACTGTGCCTACTGTTCTGAAGGTTTTCTTCTCAAGAGATACTTGGCTGTGAGCTTACAGTTATTTATTTTTTTAATCATCTGTAATGTTCCTTAGAAGCATTAATATGACATATTGGTCATGTGAGTTTATTTGTATGCTGGAGCGATTGTATGAACTGCAAAAAGAACATGATATGCTATGATTTGAACTCTGCAGATGCTGGTAAAACGGAATGGATTCACAATTTGGTATGGATTATACACACATCATTCATTAGGTACGTGCTCTTGTGAAACCTGTATGAAATATGGAAGATTTCTGCTATAGGGATTTTTTTGGTTTCTAGTACTTGTAGTAAGTATATTAGAATTTATTGTGGATCTGTGTGTTTATGGTGATTTTTACCATTCCTGCACAATAATCTAATACTTGCTTTATACCTGAGACACTGTAGGTATTATCAGGATTATTTGTGTCATTTTTATGAAGGACGACTGGTCTGAGTCGTTTAAATATATTTTGTGAACAGTTGGTGGTAATTGGAATGGACGTTTGATCACTACATTTGCATAGCAATGTAATCCAGTTGTGTCGCTGAATTTAAATGAAGCAGAGGGTTGTGACTCTCTACTCTTTGATGGTACTGCAGTTATTTTTCAACAAGACATATTTGTCTCTTTCTCTTTTGATGGAACAGCCGTTTTTCTTTGTTATTTAATGCTATTGCAGGGGGATCTAGTATAGGTTCTGTTTTTATTACTTTTCTTTCAGAGGTTTTGTTTTTTGAGGAACAGGGCACATATTTAGAAGGGGTGTACAGTGCATGTAGCTTGTATTCAAGGATGCAATGTATGTCAGCATTGACTTTGTTTGCATGAACGTTAATTAGGAATATAAAATTGCATATACGGAGACGTGAACATACTATGTAACTCATACCTTCTTTAAACACTTTGCTGCCAATGTCAATCAGTGTATTACCTAGAGTTAGACCTTGGATTTTTGAATAGGGAGAACATATGCAAGAGATAGAGAGAATTGTTCTCTGTGTATATAAATATCTTTGAAAAGAAGGAAATGTGCTATTGTGCAGCTTATTCTTTTAACTTCTATGAGTTTGTCAAAGTGCATGTCACAAACTGAATGCTGTTGTCATGTGGATATGTTTGGAATCCAACATCTCTCTCAATTGCTCCATTGACTTAACCTTATTCTACTTCAAGGTTAGGTTTTAGAATTACTCTGCAGTTTACACACATAGCTTATATTGAGCCCCTTGCAATGGTTGAGAGTACATGTTTTAAAAATATCCTGGGGCTCCCCCTTAGTGCTCCAATTATTCCAGTGCTGCTTAAGACTGGCCTACAGGGGTTCGATTCAATCTGTAAATTGCATCTGGTGCCCTACTGGGTCGACTAATGGACACATTAACATATTTGTAAATATAAAGATGCAGTCCAGGATGCCCTGTCCAAGCAAGGGAGTTACTCTCTAAAGTGGGTCTCCCATGTAAAAAAACACCTTAGGACAGCTGGGGCTAGGGGAGTACTGGTCCAACCAGGCTGCCATGACATCTGCTTCCAAGGAAGAAATCAAGAGTGCTTCACTGAGAAGGGCAGAGAGAGACACCTTGACGAAATCCAGGGCCTCTGAGTGCTTAGCCAGGTATCTTGTGATCAAGAAAGGGGTCGGCTGCGATGAGTACCTGGACTATGTTACCACCATGAGGGAAAAAGTTGCATATTTAAAGTTTCGTCTTGGGATCGTGTCCACTGATGCACTACTCCACAAATGGAATAATGTACATCCTCCTACATGCATTATATGTAAAGATGCTGTAGAAGATCTTAAACATTATTTATTGTTCTGTCCTGGGACCAAGTGTGTGAAGGAGCGATACCTGAAGTGTTATTTTTATGTCGTGGCTGTAGGACCACCGGCGAAGCAATGGCTAAATGACTAGACTCAACAGACGTTTTGGCTGTTTTTGCCACTAGTAACTACCTGAGCCAGGCATGGTGAGTCCACCTGAAGAAGCTTAAGATGTCAGCCTAGCCAATTTGTGTAACCATCTTATCACCTAATGTTACAATGCTGTCCATCACCCTCCCCTATTTTATCCATGTTGTTTTGTTTTACTGACTTATAATGATAAATTCTTGTATGATTGTATTTTACTGGTGTGTTAAGTTCATATTTATACTGTTGCTTTTATGATTTTTAATGTCAAAAATAAAGCCTATGAAAAAATAGTTTTTCTAATCCAGCTTTGTTGGAGATATATGTTTTGAATAGATTTAGTCATGCTGTTGCTTGTTAACACATAAGAAGTGGCTTGCAGTGCACTTCTAGTTTGTCTGTGGTGCTGATTTGGACATGGGGTTGCATTTCTTTTTTCAACGTTGTATCAATGAATTGGCTGCAGCTTGCAAATGTTGGCATTAAGCACATGCATTTTATATTTTGTTGAGTTAATTGTTCCATGACATCAGGGGCAGATGTGTTTTGTCCATACAACTCATGGATTACTAGTTTTTAGGATGGATTTTGCATCTTTAGTAATCAGAATAGTTCTAATGCTTAGCATAGGTTAGATCAACAGACCGATGCATGTTTTGAGTTAGTTCACTGTAGCAAAATGTTGAAAGAGATTTACATTTACAATGCTTCCGAGTGTATTACGGTATTGTTTGCCTCCTAAGGTTTTGAAACTAGGTTGACCGTTTACTAGTGTTAACTTTAAGAAGGGATAAAAAATCAATAAAATGTTTTCCTCCAAACAGTTCTTTGTAGTATGTTTTTAGGACTTCTTGCATTCTGAGATGAATTAAAGCCAGCACGAGGTTGGAAACCCTGCTTACTTTATAAATCAGGTGGACTTTTATTTGTTTCAGAATTCTGCATACTTCAGTAGCAGCTTCTGCTGATAATGTGTAGTATTATAATTTGTTTTGGTGTTCTACTGAGAGGAGAAGTAGTCAGTGTAAAGTTACAGGCAGCTAGACCTGTGAGGGATGTTACAACAGCTGAAAGATTGTTGTTTGTTAAGTCTTGTAGAAATTTGCAATGGCATGTTTGAAGGTTCACAGTGTAGCTATTTTTGCAGAACTTGTACTGCACTATTTTAATCTCGTTTTGGGAATGGTGCTCCTTCACCATGAAGTAGCTGCAGCTGTCAGATGTCCTGGGAGGAAAATGGAATCCAAATAGAAATTTATAAAAAGAAAAGAAAATAACTAACTGAACTAAGGAATTGACAATTTCCTGTGAGGTTGAAGGTGTTTTGGCTTGCTAAACTTTGTGTACAATAAATTGGGACCACATTAATGTTGTCCAAGTGGAGCTGGGCCAATTGTTGATTGAGGACGTATGTACCCAAGCTCTGTTATTGCACTTTTTTTATCTCTTTTTTGCATGTAAATCTTAGACAGTTTATGGGGTTGACAGTGTCGCAACTCAGATGATAATGCGCCGGCTGCTAAATGATTAAACATATGTGTACAATTGTAACTAATTGCATTCTGTTCTTTAAGTAATTATATTTTCTTTTTTTACAGAAAGAAAACCACAAATTATACCGTTCCCACCACATCTAACTAAGGGGTAATACCTAATATGATGCTTATTGCAGGAGCTTGCTGAAAAGCTTCTTATACTTTACAGACAGAAGAAAAAGCAATGAGAACAATTAAAGGGGTTGTCTTTGGGTGTGGGGAATATTCACGGCTACGGCCAGCAACCAATCAGTTGGCGCAGTTTGTATGCGCAGCTATGAGTCATGTGTTACCACAACGTGCATTCTTCACGCATGGGTTATCGACATAGCTGCGCCTGAGGAACACTATGCATAATTGGTTTTGGCTTTAGACACGGCTACAAGTCATATGTAGGTGTGTATGTGGAGCACGAACTCTGATTGGTCAATGGTCTCGGCATGAATGAAGGTAGCCGCGTTAACGAACCACACCACCTGATTGGACACATTTGTTGACGCAGTTATGGGTCATGTGTAGGTGTGTATGTGGAGCACACAATCTGATGAATTGATGGTCTAGGCGCGAATGCACGTAGCTGTGTTAACAAACCATGATGCCTAATTGGGCCCTCTCATTGACAAGGTTACGAGTCAAGTGTAGGTGCATAAACAGAGTGCAAAATCTGATCGGTGGATAGTCTATGCGTGAATGCGCTTAGCCGTGTTAAAGAACCACGCTGCCTGACTACGCCCTCAATCGACAAGGCTACGAATCTGAAAGAATACAACGCTCTAGGAAAAAAGGCCAAGAGATTGCTTGCAAAGATAACAATGCTTAACTGTGCAAAAGACAAGGGTGCCAGCAGAGGACTCTGCTGCTCAAGAACATTCTGTCTGAATCATAATGTACAGTGCATTATAAGAATTTACAATGCGACGAATGATATCATCCATAGGGTCTAAACCTGCACAGCTGATTGGTGAGAACATACACAACTACTCCATAGAGGATGCCAGGCTATGATTGGATTCTGTCTCTGGCGTCTGTCGGTCTACACGTGGGTCAGCTGGGCTCATCTCTCCAGCAACGAAAGGTCCGGTGTTCCACATATTGCAGTTTTCAAGGTTGCAATTGTGAGCTAATGCTACTACTACATCATTATGCCATGCACCTGGGAGGTCCATGGACTGGCACCAAGTGGCGGGACGGAATACAATCATGCTAACCAACACATTCTGCACTCTGTCTATATCGCACTCCTCCCATCCAAGGCTTCCACCCTTGTTTTGAGCTATAATGTATTCCTCCCTGTATCTCATACTACAAAGGATGTATTTGTAAGAAGAGGTGACATGGTCATGCATTTTCAGATCTTTTATGACTATTGGTTTTATCGCTGGCAGGCTGGGATCACTCATTATCGTGAAATGCAGTGTCTTGGACTGGGTCAGTGGTGGGAGCAATTACTCCTGGTGGGCTGGGTGGGATTAGAGGTCTGCAGTTGGCCTGGCTGTGATGAATTGGTGTTGCGAGAAGCCTGGTGCTGCCTCAGGGCCTTGCAGGGTGCATTCCTTTCTGAAACAGTTAAGGGACAAAGAGAGGTCTCTATGAGAACTAGTCATGCAGGCTCCTTTCTCTTCAGCATTTCGGGGCTGTTCGGGTTTCTCCATCGTGTTTAGGTATTACAGCATGGCCATGCAGGGATGAGTGTGTCTAACATAACTAAAAAATGGCATCTCTTTATATGCGCACACTAAATCTTTGCAGTTATATCCCTGCGATATTGTATCTATGTCGGGTTTCTTAACACCGTCCTCTCCCCCCAACTACACCGCATGGCTACTTATGGGATTTGCCTCACTCTAAAGCACCTAGGAGGGTGGGACAGACTCATTTCCATCCCAACAAGTCAAGTGTAGGCGTGTAAGTGGGCCGTGAAATCGAATGGTCAATGGTTTAGGTCTAAATACCTCATTGCGCCTTGGCCTAGCTGCATTAACGCACTGCATCATGTGGATGTGGATATTTAAGATATTACTGGTAGATATATTTAACATCATATAAAAGTTAAATTAAGTGATACATTTCGTCTTCTCTTGTTTAAGCAGTTTTAAACCATACAGAAAATTCCCCATTAACAAACCGCAGCGACTGATTGTTTCTTCTCATTGATGCAGCTAAAAGTATTCGTAGATGCATAAGTGAGGTGCTGAATCTTTTTGGTTGATTGGTTTAGGCACGGCTATGTCATTGCGCCTGGCATAGCAGCGTATGTGAAAGTCATACTGAAATTAGTTGATTTTGTAGCTGTGGCTATTCATCCCACCCAAAGACACCTCTCTTTTATTTTCTCATTGCTTTTTGTCTCTTGGTTGGTAAACTTGCTTGTGAGCCACCAGGAATTTTTAAAGAGCAGTATTAATAATTTCCCATCCCTTTTTTACCACTCTTGTTCCTATACGTTTATCCATTGTCCAGTCACTTGTAGTTAGTGTTTTGTTTTATTTTAGCTTGTTATATATATATTATTTTAAACATTTTCCTTTTTAAGTGAGAGAGTCATTTTTGTGGTGTGTTTTTTAAAGGTTTTTTGTTTCTCTCAGTGGTCCCATATTTTAAGTATGTTTAGGACCAGCATTTGGTGAAGAATGTGGTGTGGGTGTGTACGGCCTTACCTCCATGGAAGAAGTCAGGAAAACTGTTGCTGATAGCTGCAGCATTTTCGTGTGAAGGAGCAACACAGTAAGAAGGAGGCCGAGGAAGTTCAGTGTGTTTTCTGTGAGATGGTGGTGCAGAGGGGACCTTCATGGAAACCATCACAGATTTTGGGAGCCTCTACTTTGATTCAGCTCCATTGTGTCCATTGGGATGCTGTGGAAGAACCTTGTAGGAAGACTCATTCCATCTTAAGGTGAGAGCTCATGGTACACAATCAGCACAGCGGTATCTGTCGCCCAAAAGCACCTCTGCACTATTGCCTTCCACTTCTGTTGCTTCCACTTCTGTTGCTTCCACTGTTTCATCAACCACCACCAGAGAGCCATATGGGTGGCAGAGGTTAGACAAAGAATGAAAGAAGAGTGGCTGCACAGCACAGTTCTAGCTAAACTCAACAGATGGCCCAGTAGAGGTTGTCACAAAGGCGTGCATGCAATCCAGAAAGGAATAGAATTTAAAGAGACAAGAGATGCACAGATGAAAAACTACACACAACCTAATTTGGATTTTTAACAAGGAGGCACACATGCAATACAAGAGAGTTGCACAGATGTAAACGTACACACACCCTAATTTCGATTATTGACAGGAAGGCACAAATGCAGTGACAGGAGATGTAGGCTAGGAGTGGCAATGAAGACAGAGAACATATGCACAGTGAAAGGTCCAGGTAGATTGGTGGAGGCGGCAATGGAGGATTTCATCCATCACTCACTTTTAGTGGTGCAGGGACAGTAGATGTGCAAGGATCCAGTCAGGAGACCTGGATATAGTTAGTGGAGGGTCCTCCTCAATCCGGTCAGGCACAGACAGGGGCCTTGGGAGGCAGGCCTGCATTTGCCTGAGGCTTTGCTGATTGGGCCTTTCGAGGAAGAGGGGCCCAATCAGAGTGAATCCTCACAAGAAGGCCTGCAGAACAAGGGTGGCCATGATGGAAAGGAAGCGACATGCAGCCTCTCAATGGAGGCACACAGCACCAGATGAAATGTGATTCTAGCATTTTTTAAGTGAATCAAATGTTTTTCTTTAAACTCAATTGAAAATATGCAGCTGGAAATTGCTTCATGCACCGCTTGCGCATGCGGGTGCTCATGAACTCTGAAAATAGAACAACAGTGAAATTTGGCTTGACAGGGAGATATCAGCCCCATTTGAAGTTTGAAGGGGGTTAGACACGGTTGCGCCCTTGAAACCCTTCTATTCAATATATATACTGAAGAAAGTATTGAGGCATTGGTACAGGGCTCCTTAGATTCCCCTACAATGAGTAACAACATCTGTCCTGCATTATTGTATGCAAATGATACTGTGATCCTATCTACCTTCCCGCTCTGCCTAAAAGCAAATTTGAAAGATTTATTCACCAAATTCAAAAAACTGGAGCTGCAACTACATATTGAGAAAAAGAAGACCATGTTTTCTAAACCCCAGTTTGCTGAACACAGCTAATTGGATATCTCTGTTAATGGTTGTAAACTTGAACAGATGTTGTTTTATTACTACCTAAGCATTAAGTTCTATGAAAATGGTGGATGGGCACAACAGATGGATAAAGCTTGTGCTAACCTTGGAAAACAGTGTGGAGCCACAAAATATTTTTTCAAAAGGCTTGCTAGTTAGGCCATCTCATCTGCCATTGAACTTTATACTAAGCAGGCTATTGCAGCCTCTTTTTTTGGGGGTATGGCTCTTGGCTCTCTAAGAGTACATAAAACAACTGAAAATCATTTTCTAAAACATTTGCTCTTGCTGCCATTAGGCACTCCAATTGCTTCATTACAATTGGAAATGGACATAAGCATGATTGATGAAACACTTGCCCTAAAGCCTATATATCACTGGCTTACACTATGGATTACTGAGGGTCTGAGTAGATACTGAAATTTACTGAAGAACCGTATGAGCTTGGATGGGGGGAAGTCAATCCCGTGGATGACCCACATCAAAAGAAAACAAATCCAACAGAATGTTGCTGAACTTGGGAGTCCCCTGACAAGATTGACAAAAATTCCCTAGCCAAGGTCAAATTCTTTCTCCCTTGATCTCGGAAGCCCTAGACGTTCGTGCTTCCAGGGACTGCCACAAAGAAGATGGCTCTGGAGGACACTTATAATTGACTGTGAATCCCCAACACATGTCCCACTGCTTACGAGTCTCTCAGGACTCTGAACAAGCTACTTAGCTTCCCAACTCTTCAATGGTTGCTCACAGGTCTGCTGATTCTCGGTCTCTCGTTCCCATTTCGAAGACCTTCTCCCATATTCGAGTTCTGTGTTGGCTCCGCAACCGCTCCTTGTTTTCAGGCACAGCGTCTCAGGCAGACCACACTCTAAAGCTCTCTTGATCATCTGGCACTTCGTCTTCCTGCTTCCAGACACAGCCTGATCATGTTGGAGCTCTCCAGAGCATCTCTGCTGACAGGCAAGTGTCCGTCCTTGGTTTCTTTGCTCGGCTCCTGAATGATGGCTCCATAGAACCCAGTTCCTCCAGGGAAGTTCTCTCCCTGAGCTTGAATTTCCCTCTTCTACTTCACTTGTGCCTTGGTAAAAAGGAAGTCCACAAAGACTAGACTGCTCAGTATGATTCACAGAAATGCTATGTATGCGTCTGCACCTCCACCTCATCTCAATACTGATCTTGAGGACTCCTAGTGAGTCAGTTGGACTCTTCTTCATCTCAGTATTGACCTTGAAGACTCCTAGTGAGTCAGTTGGCCTCTTCCTCATCTCAGTACTCCCTACCTTCCTGGTTTTAAAGAAACAGACAGGAACACTAGGGATGGTGTTATTGATATTGCTATTTTATTTCTATCGTGCTCAGACACAAGTGTTTCAGAGCGCGAAAAGGCAAGTGAAGGGAACAGGGAAGAACAAAACAATGATCTTACTAGGCCCAGTGACATTGAGAATGCGCAAGTGCATGGCAGAGGGGGAGGGGAACAGTGCATGGAAGGGGGGAGAAGTGGAAAGTGTGGAGAAAAGGAGAACTAAATGCATAATAATAAATAAATAATAAAGTCAACAAACAGTGGTAGTGCAGCCAGAAATTGGCAAGTGCTGGGTTTAATGCAGCAGAGAGGGTAGGTCTGATAAGTGCAGGAAGATAAAAGGGGGGGACTGTATGGGTACAGATACAGACCCCAGTGCAAGGGGTGGCCTGGAGGCAGTGTGGGAGGGTGGCAGAGTGAGCAGGTACCTGGGCCCAGGAGGACAGATGGTGGCCAGGTGCACAGTGCCAAGAGAGAACTGATCAGCAGCGGAGAGGGGGAGGGAAGGCAAAAGCAAAGAGGAAGGTCTTGAGGTGCTTCCGGAACCGGAGATGGTTCTCCTCAAGTTTTAGAGTGGTAGGGAGGCTGTTTCGAAGGGACAGCCGAACACAGAGATCTAACCCCAGCTTGTTTCTTTGAAAAGCGACTGACCCTGAGGGAGTTAGAGGTGGAGGAGCGAAGAGCTCGAGAGGGGGGTATTTGCAGAGGGATAGCTGAAGGTATTTTGGACCCAGGCCCCAGAATGCCTTGTGGACAATGCAGAGGGTTTTTAATTTAATCCTTGCATCCACTGGGAGCCATTGGAGAGATTTCAGAGCTGGAGAGATACGATCCGAGGGCTTGAGGCCAAGGACAAGTCTTGCAGCCCTGTTATGTATTAGTTGCAGAGGGTGGAGAGTAGAGACAGGTATATTTAGAAAGAGCCTGTTACAATAGTCCAACCTAGAGAGAATCAGAGCTTGGGAGACCATTGGCTTCTGGGGGAAGGAGAGGAAAAGCATAGTACCTCTGAGGAGGTGCAGAAGGAAATTTGACTTTTTAGAAACATCAGAGATATGGACGGAGAAAGAAAGTGTGGAGTCAAAGATGACCCCGAGGTTCTTAGCAGCACAGGTGGGGGTTGGAGAAGGGCCTGAGGGAGGCCGGCCAGAGAGTGAGGGGAAAGGATGGTGAAGGTGTGCCGATGAAGAGGATCTCCGTCTTGCTGGTATTCAGGCAAAGATCATTGGCGGCACACCAATCTTGAATGGCAGTTAGGCAATCAGAGATGAGAGAGGGAGAGGAGGTAGCCGAGGGCAATCTGAAAATGAGTTGTGTCGCCAGTGTAGCACTGGAAACTTGAGCAGAAAATGGCAATGCAGTGGGCGAGAGTTGCCAGTTATTGGTTGAAAGGGAGTTAGCGAGGGTGGCTTGTTAGGACCTCCCTCCCAATGATATGAATCACTGGCTGGGAAATCTTGGAGATAAGGATGCTGGTGAGCTATACAAACTTCTCAATACCAGGCCAACTCAATCAGAAGGAAATATACTAGATTGGGTTACTTCAAAAATATTTCCATGGAAAATTACGAACACCACACCAGAGTTTCCCCTTGGTCTGGTCACTTTTTTGTGGAATGTTGTGTATGTCTTCCCAGTAAACCTCAGAAAAACATACATCCTGAGAAAAAGAATAACTAGTAGGAATTTAAAAAAGGTCAATCTGGGGGAGGTGGAAACATACATAAAGCATATCATGGCCCTTACTCAGGATTCTGACTCACCAGAAATTTGGTAATCACTTATAATTCACAACTAAAGTGTTTCTTGGACAGATTGGCGCCTTTAAAACCTAAGGTGATAAGAGACTGAGCTTGCTGACAATCTTGGTAGACTTCTGCCTTGTGCAAAGTCAAATTTGAGAAGAGACGGCTTGAACGAATTTGGGAGAAAATCCAAATAGTGAGAATAAAGAAGCCTGGAAGTGTGTACAAAAAGCCTGAAAAGAACAAAGTTATGAGGCAAAAATAACCTCTATAACAATGAAATTGAGTCAGCAGAAAACAACTCAAGGAAATGATTCGAAATGTACAGAAGCTTGGAAAGACCAGCATTTCAGCCCCAGCAGTTTACGCCCAGGGTTGCTGACTGCAATTCCAAAAGCCTTTGCAACTAAAATTACAGTGGCTCATCTCTGAATTTTTAAAGCCAGACGTAAACCATTTGCCATTGGCTATCCAAAGTGAAGACTTTCATGCCATGATTTCTCTTTTTCACACATATCGGAAGTAGAAGTGCAAAAGATTCTTAAAACAATGCTTCCGACATCGTGTTTGGGTGAAAAATGTCCACCTAAATTTATACTACATAATTCTAATATATTTGGTTCCTTCTTAGCACACTTTGCTAATTCTTCCTTTATTCACAGAAGTGTCCCAGATATTATTAAATACATAGTATTTCACTCCAAAACAAACCAGCCACCAGCCCTAGCCCAAACGACACCTGCAACCTGCACCCCATCACTAACACGCTTTGACTTATGAAAATCATCGATAAAATTGCTACATTACTGTTCCAACACCATATGGAAAATGCGACTATCCTCCATCCAAATCAATTTGGTTTCCACGCACTCCATGGCACAGAAAGTGTGCTATTAGATCTGCAAACAATATGCTCAACATCAGGAACAGCAGCAAATCAGGGCTCCTAATACTTTTTGATCTGTCTTCCACATTTGATTTGCTAGATCATAACCGCTTACTAGATTGCCTATCCACGTTTGGTCGATGTTCCAGAGAAGCACCAAATTGGATCAGGTCCTTTCTAAGTAACATGAAATCAGGTGTGAGCTGGGGCAAAACATCTTCAGACTTTGAACACATACCTAATGGAGTCCCACAAGGAGCATGCCTTTCTGCAACGCTGTTCAACTTGTATATGAAGCATCTCTGTGATCTCCTTACCACCTTTATGCAGACAACACTCAGAGCCTCATGGAACTGAGTGGAGATTACAAGATTGATTCTGCCCAGCTTAATCACATCTATGGCATTGTGAAAGGTTGGATGTGCCAGAACTGGATATGCCTGAATCCAGACAAGACAGAAGTTACGATTTTTGCCTCAACACAATCTCGAGCCAAACTAGGCCCTGAAAACTCCCAAAATGAGTATCCAGATTAAGGAAGAAGTGAAAACATTAGGGGTACTTATGAATGCCTCAATGAACTCAGATGCACATGTTGACAGTGCAGTGGGTAATACCCATTATCATCTTAGGATGTTGAGATATGCAAAACCACTCTTATCCTTTGAAAAACGGATAACTTTGGTAATTATGCCCCACCTAGACTACTGCAAAACCCTCTTGGTTGTGGGAAGTAATAACAACACAAAGAGATTGCAGGTACTTCAAAATGAAACAGTGTGTATCATCTACAGCATACCTAAAAGAGAGCATATCTCTCATGCCAGGAAGAAACTTCACTGGTTACCTGTATCAGCAAGACTACACTTTAAGGCCTTATCCCTAACTCAAATGTGTACATATGGCATGGTCATGCCTATCTAAAGGAACAAATTAAACACTATGCTCCAGCTAGACGAATTTGCTCAAGTTTAAGCGGTCTGAAGACTGTTCCTAGGACCAAAATAATCTGAGGCCTCTGCTGATCTTTCCCTGTCATTGCCGCCCAAGCCTGGAATACTCTTCCATTAACATTACACTTGGACGGATGCTACTTAATTTTCCAGAAAAACTTTAAAACATATCTATTCAACTGATCTTTTCTGGCTACTAGTTGACTGGCTATCGTTTTTCATGGAAAATACACCCAAGTCTGGCAATAATATGCTCTGAATCTCTGGTCAACTTGCAGTCAGTACATTATTGAGGTAAAGTGAACACAATAGTGATTCAAACCAATAAAAAGAGCCATTGATTTTTGATATATTCATACTGTAAGATATTGACTATAATCACTATGTTTATATTAACTTTGTACAATAATCCAAAAGAATTTGAAAAAAAAATACATAAATAAGACTTGAACTTTGTTTTGGCTTCATCCATAAAAGCATACACACATACAAATTAAAACCATACATTAAAATAAGTGACCTTTAAATATACATCTGACATACAAAATGTCACAAATATTGTGCTTAGGTATTCCTTTCAATACCGTGCCCAGAATTCATCAACTGTGGTACTAACACAACATCTGAACACCTACACCCCTATCTGTATCATTTATTCATGGTTAAACTGGTGTGTGGGAGCGAGGGGTTTTTAGGGCCCCTGTACCCTCCTTGCATTCAGTACAGCTTGGACCATGTGCCTTCAATAGTGAGTGGGGAATGCCTCCATCGCCCTTATGTAATTCCCGTGTCGCCTGGCATTTGCGTAGATAGGCATGTTGCGCAGGACATGTGGCATCCATTTTGTGCACCCTTGAGTCCATCTTTTTGACTAGGCCTCACTGCAATAATATGAAAAGGCTTCTCTCCCATCAGCAGCACCGTGCACACTGCGCACATGGCCCCCACCCTTTCTCTCACTGTGTCTGAAAGCTTCACAGCTCCATTCTCACGCTCGAGCCGGAGGCAATTGCAACAAAAACAAATGTAACATCTCACTCTTCCTCTGAGATCACTGTCCCATGTGTGAACCGGCTTGAGCCAGGCCCTGTAAGCTCATCCATCTCCACAAACCTGCCCATAACCCCTCTCTCTCACTATTGGAAAATGACTGCCAGTGTAACCCTGTGTCCCTGCACGGTATTCTCTTGATGTACCAGATATGTGACCCTCACCATGATGCCTACCCCAGCATGCCCTTAGCTAACATCAGACCTCTGTCACAGTATATTGTCTCCCACTACTAACAAACATCAACCTGCCTCAGCCTCTTTTATGAGTCAAGACCCTCGGCGCAATCAATGTTATCATACTGGTCAAAGACCCTTAACCTGGTACCCCATATAAATCCCAATAAGCAATGGTGTAAATATATGAATGAAATTTATGGGTTCACAATGATTTGCTCAAAGGAATTGTGATAAATTTTATTTAGTGCATGTTTTATTAGGTTGTATTATGTTAGCTTAGTTAGTGGTCACCCCACCCCGCAGCGACCTGACCCTCACCCCACCCGGACACAGGCAGATGGACCTCGTGATGCTTGCCCTCCCACCAACTAGACAACCAATCTGGATGGAGCAACACCCAGTGGACTACATACATCCATACTGCCTATCCAATCCTGCACTGGCCTAGCACCCTATGTTAGTTGCGTCATCTATGACGATGTTTCACTTTATATTGTCATGTACATGTAATGTTTGCCAGAGCGCTCTCAGGCAGCAGAGTTCTCTGGATGCCAATTTTCGATAAACGCTTCAAACTCTCGCAACCAGTCCTCGTATCCTCATTCCCCATTGGGATGTGTCTCATTTACTTGTATTGCACGTGGTAAAATGGGGAGGGCTCTAACACTGGTTGACCTTTAAAATACATATAACATACTTATAAAACTTTCTCAGTATCATACATAAACATTCCTTTGAATACCACACATTAAACAAAATGTATAAGCAGTAAAAATAAAGAGAAACATATAGGGGGTAATTCATAGAATTCAGTGCACAAGTGGTGCATGCGGCTGGCGCACAGTGTGCGCGTGGGGCAGTCTGCGCGAGCTGCATGTGCCAAAATCCATTTCTGCGCACAGCGTATTCGTGGATTTTAACATCCATAACCATCCGTGGCGCAGAGTGGTGCTGTGACCCTGCAGCTGCGCCAGTTACGCCCCCAACCCCTCCCCGTGCACCACGAACAGCACACAAATCCCTTACATGGCGCACAGGCCAGTGGACCAGCATACAGCCCCCCAACCATGAAAACGTCTGTAAAAATCCCTGCGCACCCCTCCGAATACACGTACCCCGTTGCGTGGGAAGTGTTACACACAATTGGCCCTGTGCTAGTGGGGTACGTGTATTTCTGGGGTGCGCGGTAGGTTTTACATGCCATTGGCCCTGTGCGAGTGAAGTATGTGTATTTCGGGGGTGCGTGGGAAGTTTGCGAGCGGGGTATGTGTATTTCTGGGGTGCGCGGGAAGTTTTACACGCGATTGGCCCTGTGCAAGCGGGGCACGTGTATTTCTGGGGTGCGCAGGAAGTTTTACACGCGATTGGCCTTGGGCGAGAGGGGTACGTGTATTCTGAGGCGTACACGGGGAGTTTCACACGCGATCGGCCTTGGGCGAGCAGGGTACGTGTATTACTGGGGTGCGAGGGAAGTTCTACACGCGATTGGTCCTGTGCGAGCGGGGTACGTGTATTCCTGGGGTGCACAGGAACTTTCACATGCGATTTCGCTGTCTGAGCGGGGTACGTGTATTCTGAGGGGTGCGCGGGAAGTTCTACACGCGATTGGCCTTGGGCGAGTGGGATTCGGGTATTCTGAGGGGTGGGCGGGGAGTTTCACACGCGATAGGACTTGGGCGAGCGGGGTACGTGTATTCCTGGGGTGCGTGGAAAATTTCACACGTGATTTTGCTGTCTGAGTGGGGTATGTGTATTCTGAGGGGTGCGCGGGAACTTTCACACATGAATTTGCTTGCAGAGCGGGGTACGTGTATCCAGTGGGGTGCGCGGGGTGTTACACACGTGAATTGCCAGTGTGGGTCCTCCCAGGTGTGCCCTCGACCCCCTCCCTAGCCCGTGCAGGCAGCCCACACCACAGGGGACTACCCTGCACCCCTGGTCATGTCCCGCAGGCAGCCCATCCACCATGGGCATGCCCCCGGCAGCCCACATGTCACCTTGCACTAGTGATCATCGACTCATGTCCCTCAGCACCCCCACCCATCCAACGTTGAGGGGCACCTGCCAGCAGACCCCGACTCATGTCCCTCAGCACCCCCACCCACCCAGCATTGAGGGGAACCTGCCAGTAGGCCCCGACTCATGTCCCTCAGCACCCCCACCCACCCAGCATTGAGGGGCTCCTGCCAGCAGGCCCCGACACATGTCCCTCAGCACCCCCACCCACCCAGCATTGAGGGGCACCTGCCAGCAGGCCTTGACTCATGTCCCTCAGCACCACCACCCACCCAGCATTGAGGGGCACCGGCCAGCAGGCCCCGACTCATGTCCTTCAGCACCCCCACTGACCCAGCATTGAGGGGAACCTGCCAGCAGGCCCCGACTCATGTCCCTCAGCACCCCCACCCACCCAGCATTGAGGGGCACCTGTCAGCAGGCCCAGACTCAAGCTCCTCAGCACCCCACCCACCTAGCATTGAGAGGCACCTGCCAGCAGGCCCTGACTCATGTCCCCCCCAACACTTCATAAAGATGCACAATCATGGGCCTCATGTGCACCAAAATCCCACAGCACCCCACCCCAGTCTTGAGAGGCAATCAAGTCCCCAATCCACCCCACACTGAAATGGCTATTCCATGACACAAACCGAAAGCCAACTATTTACATGAAAACATGTCCCTCACACACACACACTGGGTGCAAGTGATTGTCTAAATCTACTTTTAGACATGCAGTAACCCAATGAGCAAATACCGTACATGGAGGTAAGAAACAAAAATGTATTATGAACAAAATGAATGTAATGAAATGAAAGCATAAAACATATTTCAAATGATGAAATGAAATGTATGTCCGAAACAGAATCAAAAAACATATGAAGAACCAATCCCAAGTGATGAAAAAAAAACATGTGTCCAATCTCACGGTCCACCAAATGAAATCCAAAGGAAACGTAAATTGAAAAATCCATGGCTATTCCATGACACAAACCGAAAGCCAACTATTTACATGAAAACATGTCCCTCACACACACACACTGGGTGCAAGTGATTGTCTAAATCTACTTTTAGACATGCAGTAACCCAATGAGCAAATACCGTACATGGAGGTAAGAAACAAAAATGTATTATGAACAAAATGAATGGAATGAAATGAAAGCATAAAACATATTTCAAATGATGAAATGAAATGTATGTCCGAAACAGAATCAAAAAACATATGAAGAACCAATCCCAAGTGATGAAAAAAAAACATGTGTCCAATCTCACGGTCCACCAAATGAAATCCAAAGGAAACGTAAATTGAAAAATCCATTGATCCATGGTGATAAAATAAAATAAAATCCTCACATGATCCACTGTTCAACTATGTACACAGAGTTCATCCAGGGTCCATGAGCCCAACAAAAGAAATGAAACCTATCCAAAAAACGACCTAAGACAAGAACTATATACAAATGTGTGGGGCATAGTCCAAACACCCCAAATCAAAGGAAAACGAAAATGAAACTTAACACTAAAAACTATATACAATGGTGACGGGCTAGTCCGACGGCTCACTTTCCGATTTACCGGGCCAGGGCATCATCGAACTCCTGCTCAATGTCCTGGAGGCGGTCCTCTTCCATGGCCCGAGGGTTCGCAAGGACGATGCCATGTTGATCTCCAAATCCCTGCAAATTGCCTCGAGGCACTTGGCCCGCCCAGAGGCGTACAGAGAGCAGGGCCTGAGCGGGCAAGGCCCACCCAAAATCTGTAAATGCCCACTCAGCAGCACTGTGTAGGCATTTACATATGTTAATGTCAATGCGGTGGGCCCAACTACATAAGCTTCAGGCCCCACTTGTTAGACAATCCTGGATATGCCTCTGGGCCCGCCTCAGTGCCCTCCGCATGGAGTTCTCCGCCATGACCATTGTGAGCCGTGCCTCTTCCGCCCGCCGCCACTCCACATCTATGGCCTGGCCCAACCGCTGCCACACGGAAGACACTTCCAATCCTGGGTCCTCCTGCCCTGTGGCTGATGCCTGCCCCTCCGATGTTGGTGGCCCTGAGCGATCATTGCTCCCACCTTGTTGCTGCTGCTGCTGCTGTGCCTGTGCCCTGGCTCTTGCTGCCTGCACGTCCTCCTCCGGCTGGGGTGCAGTTGTCGTGGTGGCCACCCCTGCTTGACGTCCGACTCCCGACTGTGGCAGGGATGTGTCCTCCACCAGCCTGGCCTCTGGGTCAGAGGCAGCTCCACAGGGTACCCAGGTGATACATGGGTGGGAAGATGGCATGGAGGACGACTGGCGCATAGGGGGTTCAGGTGAGGAGTGGGTCGGAATAAGGTCCAGCATACGGAGGAATCCAGCCCTGGTGACCCGTCCCAGTAGGTCAACGAGGTCAATGTGGCATCCGAGATGACGTGCAGTGTCTTCACGAAAACGCTGCAGGTCACCTCGCATGCCCCGTTGACGCAAAGCCATCCCAGACAGGACAGGCTCAACCCGGTCCCAGATTGCCACGTCCGCAGGGAGAGGAAGGCCAGCTATTGTGCGCTCATCCCCTCCCTGAAAACGGGTCTGGACGTAGGCATCCCTGCTGGTGAAGGATGATGCAGTCACAGGATCGGGGACAGGATTACACACAGGCACCTCCGCGGCGGCCTGTGCTGCCTCATGTCCCTGACCCTGCACTGCACCACTAGCACCAGTGGAATCCCCACCTCCAGACCCTGTCTCTGTCCCTTGCACGGCCTCCTCCTCCACCAAATCCCCCACCAACCTAGATGACTCCATGCCGTCTTCCTCTGTCGGACCCTGTGGGGTCCCAGCTGCCCCTTCTGCTGCCGAGGAGTTCACCTCAGACCTCTGCCTCTTGGACATACCCTCGGCAGCTGCGGTCTGGGACACGGCACCAGACCCCTCACTCCCCGACGAGATGACAACCTGAGAGGGGAGCCGGGCCTTGCTTCTCTTGCTGGTGTTGCAATTCCTGCTGCTTTGCTCCACAGCACCCTCTCCGCCCTCTTCATCAGTTGACGCTGCAGACAGGGAGAGATAGAACACAGGCATCAGGGCACTGTACAATGGACTGATACACACCTGACAGTTGCACATGAGTGGCAGTGTAAAACTACAGACATGGCATCACACTCCGCAACAAACATGTCATTTCAACTCACACACATGAGCAAATCAACAGGAATCTTGCACCAGGCAGCACCGTCCATACACAAACAACAGCACGAGCAGCCGAAGGTGAGCCTGACGTCACATGAAACACGGGGAGAGCACAACACATGCACACACGCCACCAGACTTACATGCATGTGTCCATCTCCACCAACTGTCGCAGTAATGAGATCGCCATCCATGTCATATCTCGCATTCAGCCTTCTACATGTCAGTGTCACATGCATCCATGTTGCATCACAGTTGCACACTTGTCAAATACACCCACATGCACATGTGCATAGTGCAGATACATGCAGCATTAACCAGCATCCATGTGTGACACCACAACCATGCCACAGTGCATACTCATAATTCATTACAAGTGTGTACCCACACATGCATTTGCACAGCATGCTTACCAACACATACACCATCGATGTGTCTCACACTTGATAGGAATCACATGTGGCAGGTTCACGTCCCTGTACATACGCAGCCATGCATGTCCCTACAAAGACATATGTGCAACCTGCACACTCCTGGCACACCACAACACGCACAGCGTCCAATCAGTATGCATGTACACTTACCACTTGACTCCAGACAGGACTGCTCCTCAAGGACCTGGAAGTGGACACGCTGGGCATATGCGTTCCAGGACCCTCATCTGGTTGTCGGTCAGGTGGACCCGGCACCCCTTGGCATCCGCTGCCTTCAAGGGGCGCTGGGCCTTGTTGAGGGTCCTGGACCTGAAGTCCTCCCAGCTCTTCCGGACATGTGTGATCTCGCGGACTGCCACCCCCTCCTCGTTGATGGCAGTCACGATGTCCACCCAGATCCTCTTCCGTCCTTCCTCTTCCGTCCTTCATTGTCGGCGCGCAAACTTCCAAAGATGTCATCATACTGCCCCAGGACTTGCTCCGCCAGGACATCAACTTCACTGGCACTGAAGCTGGTGGCCCTCTGCCTCTCTGCCTGGGGGTTGCCAGTGGTGCAAGATGGTGTAGTGTCCAATATGGCAACCCCAGAGGCAGGTGTGGGAGGGCAACTGGGTCCTGGGGCTGGGCTGTGGAGCGATGGTATGCCAGTCGGGAGTCTTTAGTTCCAGCAGGGGTGGTCACAGCAACTGCACCCCTGGCTGACGTGCAGGCACCAAATAGTAGGGCACGTGGGCAGCAGGCAGGCAACAGCAGATGGCAGGTGGGAGCGTGCTTAGGGCTCTGGGGGGCAGGAATATGGCCTTCTGGGCAGGAGCGTAGCCAGCTTGATACAAAGTGATTTGGCACGTGAAAAAAGTGCACGTCAGGGTGAAATCCGAGGAAAGGCCCTTAGCGCGTAAGCGCATCTGTGACGTTACGCGCACGGGCGTTTCCCTCGTGACGTGTGCATAGTGGTCCAGCGCATGAAAAAACTGCACGTCCGCATGTGAATGCGTGTAATCCGAGAAAAGGGCCTACGCGCGTAAGTGACGCGATGCGTGCAGGCGTTTCCCTCAGTACGGGTTAAAGGTGAGCGGGTCCAGCAGTTCGCTGTATGTGCTTTTCATGGTGACCGACGTGTGCTGCTATTTCATGGTGTTTCGCGCGCCATCACAACTTCACAGCGGATCGAGGGCGTATCTCTTCTTTTGGCGGGGGTATTGGCTACGGGTGTTTTTCATCATCACGCTAGTCTGACGGTGAGTCGCGCACGCTATTTTTCCCACTGCGGGTGCCGCTGTGTATCGTGTACCCGTTTTTGAGGTCATAGTAGCCTGCGTGTCCCACGCATATGCGTTTTTCATGTTACTGGGTGCCACCGCGTACTGTGGGAGGTTAATTCCACACACGTAGGCTGCAGAGGTTGTGTGCACGGTTTTACTGCAGTTTTGGGGTGCCTGAGCATTGCTTGACCCGTCACTACATCACCGGGGTCACATAAAGCCTTGCAGGCGCAGGGGTGATGTTAACATCTTGCATCCCACCCCCTTCACTCCAATTGCCCAGGACAATTGTGGTGTACACCTCCCATTGGCACTCCTCCATCTGTGCCGGCACTACTCCATCTGTGCCATGGTTGGGAGGCCACCAAAGGTGAAAGGCGCCTCAGCTGGGCATCCTCCTCATGGCAGGCATGGTCAGGGACGTGGCCGGGGTGACCAGGGAGCAGGGGGACTCCAGGGTGTCCAGAGGGGGAAGAGGCAGAGGCGAGCCACTTGTGCACTATGTTGTGCCATGTGTCGGTGCAGTCATGCCACCACCCCCTGTGGTTCCGGGAGATGCAGCTTCTGCATCTGGCACTGGCGCCCGTGTGACTCGGCAGTCTGTTTCATCGACTGCCACGGGCCCAAGGGTAGTGGTAGCTGCAGGTGCAGCTGTGGACACCACCACCCAGGCTCAGGGTCTGCCAGCGCAGGCTGAGTTGGCACGTGAAGAGTCCTTGGAAGATTTCCAACAGGGCAGGAGGGAAACCGTAGGTGCATGCAGGGCTGCCCTGACCAAGACACTTGTCCCTGGGGCAGTAATGCAATCTGCTGCCCCGACCAGCCGGGTGTTGGCAAGTGCAGGGGCAGATGCAGCCAAAAACACCCTGGTTGTGAGTCTGCCAACCAGGACAGTCACGGTTAATGACCCTGCCACAGCGGTTGTTGCTGCGCAAGGTCCATTAGAGGGCACCCAGCTGCCACTGACGCAAGTCAGGCCTTTGGTCGTCCCTCCACCTGCCACTCCCTTGGCTCAATACACCGGTGCCACTGGCTATACTAATCAGGGCAGCATTTGCCAGTCAGGGTCTGCGCCACAATCCAAGAGGAGGAAGGTTGCACCTGCAGCACCGGCTGGGACCCCACACACAGCCACGACCTCCTGCATGTCGAGGAAGAAGCCTTTCTGCAACCAAGAACTGTACTTCTTCGTGGACTACGTGCGGGACCACAGCTGTTATATGCTTGTGGGGCCTAATTGTCAGACTACGGCTGCCCACCGTGATACCTACTGGAAGCAAGTTGCGGAACATGTAAGTGCATTCGGCCATGAGGTGCGCACGACACAAGAGTGCAAAAAGTGTTGGAATGACCTCACACGCAGCGCTAAGGCTAAGCGTGCCTCAAATTACAACTTGACTCTGGTGACTGGCAGTGGGCCTGCACCCGAGGAGGAAGACCTCACTCCGCACGAGTCACTCGTTGCCGAGTTCATGCCACCAGAATCGGTCGAAGGAGTGGGAGAGATGCCGGACTTTGATGCCCAGTCCAGTGAGTGTTGCTGCGTGTTTGCTGAGGACATGTGTGTTTTACTTGTGTGATGTGTTGTGCATGACTGCCACTCCATGTCATGTGTACATAGTTCTGATGTGCAAGTAATGCAATGCTTCACTGATGCATGGCAGCTCTGCAGGATGGTGGACATGTGGAGTGGACAGGGACTGTCCGCATCACCACTATTGAACCCTACTCACATGCTGGTTACCAGGATGCCCCTCCGGTCCATGTTCCATCTCACTGGCCCTTCTACATGTAGCCTGGGGTGACCTTCCACTCAGCCCTGGGACTATGTCATAGCATGACTGACGTGCATGTGTCCTCTGCCTGCATGCGGGTACTCCACGTAGGCATGCTCCCTTGCCCCTCCACCCCCCTCTGCACCCCAATTTCACCTTTGCACTGGTCTGCTTCAATTTTGCTGTTGAGTACTTGCCTGTTCATGCGTCCTGTGTACATGCTAACTTCCACCAGCCAATCTGACAGACATATGCTGTGGGGTACATCCTTTGTACTTGATGCATGGTGTCTCACTCAGATTGTGCAGAGGTCAGATGCCCCGCAGGGACATGAGTGCTCATTCATGCTCCATGTGGATTCCATGCATGCCCCTATGTGTCCTTGACTAGATGATCATTGTAGTACGTGTCCAGGGTGACCTACATTGCATGGCATTTCATCAGCCATCCCATGGCCACTGTGGCTCAGTCCTGCGTCGCACACATGTTTAGGGTGTGACAGTCTGTGTGGGTCACAAGCCTCAGCCTGTTTCATGGCCAATGACTCTGTCCAACTGGTGTAGTGTCTTCTTCACATCTGGGTGTACTCCTGAGGTTTCAACATGTGTCCTGCTTACTGTCCCATCATCATCTGCTGTGTTGTCACTTGACTCACATGATGCAATTGGTCTATGGCCATCCTTTTGATGCCATGCAAGGCATCCCTGCATTTGCACTTGGGGGGGAGGTGTGGTTTGCGTGTAGCCATGCTACCCATTACATGCACATTGCACGTTATGGCTGAAGTTGACCTTGCACTGCCTTCACATTTTCTGATACACATCATGAAATACTTGTACATGTGGATAGTGAGTAACGTACAAATGTGCTGCACTGCGTCGACCCACTTCAGAGCGATATAACACCCTTCTACATGCCTAATCACAGAAGCAATGTCAAGTTGACCCAGCATGCATGGCAGGTTCTCTTTTGTGTGTGACATGTCTGCTTCATGTGTTTGGTGTCTGTGTGATGTCTATGCGTGTGTGTGTTGTGTGCTTCTAACATGTGTAGTGACCTTTTTCTCTCTACTATTCAGATGATGACGCAATGGAGCCAGAGGATGGTGTTGTCATGCCAGGCACAGGATTGTTATCACTACAGCAACCCGGCACAAGTGGGGGTAGTGGGGTGGTAGGCCACGAAAACCCACATGTGCTACAGTCCATCTTTTCCTTGGCTGGCAATGAGTCCAGCCCTGATGACCACTCTGATGTCCATGTCGAGTTGGATGTGTTTCACGTCCATATGTCAGGGGTGAGTGATTCTGATGTGGACACTCCTCTGTCCGTGACACCTGCACTGAGGTGTCAGACAGTCTTGGAACCTCTGCCTGTGGTGGATCGGGACGCAGGGTCACCCTCCACACCAGTCACTGATGTGCCTGGGCCAACACGTCGACGGGGGCATGTAGTCGTGCTGCCGCGGGCGGTGCCAACACAACGAGGACACCCGGTCCTTGGGTCCCACAGGTGTTAAGCTCAGCAACACGTTCGCCACGCGCAACCGCTGTATACTGAGTGGGAGCAAGACATGACTGCCAAGGAGGCAGCAATGGAGAACATCGCTGTGAGCATGGAGCGTGTGGCCCAATCCATGCTCCCCCCTGCTTGGCAGGTACTTTAGCAGCAGGCAGCACAGTCCACAGCCCGCTCGCTCAGGCTGGGCATGGTGGCCTCAGACAGGGCACGCCAGGCTGAAATGTTCTCTCTGCATGAAGCAATTGCTGCTCATGCAGAGGCACACATGGAGTCCCCGAGGGAGGAGTATTTTTCCCTCAGATCCACTCTGGGTGTCCTTCTGATGTCCCAGAGGAGAGGTTTGCACAGCTTGAGCGTACCATCTCGGCTGAGCTACATGCTTGCCGGGAGGTGCATCAGTTGTCCAGCAAGGCCTTGCAGGAGGAACTCCGTGTTACACGTGTTTCCTTGCAAGAGGAAGCATGCGTATCACGTAAGGTTCTAAATGCACACCTACATGTCATCGCTGCACAGAACCAGGCTCACCTGTCCGGCAGACTTGTTTCCGATGAGGGGCAAGCTGTGGCTAGGCGTGTTCAGGCTCCTGTGACACGTCCTCCTTTACAGGAAGAGCCAGACTCGGACAACGAGGTATCTCCCACATAAATCGGGCTGCGCAGGCGTTGAGCCCATGGAGGGTTTTTTTTCCTCAACATCATCGCATGTGGGTGTTGAGCAGCACCCTGTACCTCCCCCTCCGAGGTGCCTCCCCCCAGGTCGCATGTGGCCATTTTTGATTTTTATTTTAGTTTAGTTAGTTAAGTTTCTATTTGATAGTTAGTTTAATTAGGTAATGTAGGTTTTTGATAGTTAGTGTAATTAGTTAATATAGTTTAAAATTGCTTGTCTGTTGTGCTTTCATGTGACAGTGTGGTGCTTTGTGGCTTTTGAAAGCATCCACTGTCTGTTCCAGCTGGTCCCTTCAAGCTTGTCTCGTGTATGTGTTTGCAGATTGGGGTCCTGACTCACATATGCCACTCCTGCTTCCCTTATCCATGGGCTCGCAAGCATGGTTCGGTGTAACGGCCTATTACACAAGGGCTTTGGACTGTCATATCTGGGGCATGTCTCCTGCTGTACTACTTGTGTTGACACCCCTAGTGGGGATGGTAGGGGTGATATTGACAGCAGTTCTTCCTATGCTAGAAGGGTGGTTTAATGATTCATGTGTGTATTAATTGCTATACGTTGTGTAATGTGTTTCTTATCTTTGCTGTACATGTGCTTCATGCAATTCATGCTGTAGACAGTGGCTGACACACTTTGGCTGGGAAAGTTGCACTGATGGAGTGATTTCAGATGTACGTCTCTGACATGGTCCACTCATGACATGCCTGAGGAGACACACACAGGGAATTTTCATGCATTAATCATATGTTTTCTGCCCTTTCTGCAAGGGGATGAGCCTCCAAACCACCTTTCCCAGCAGACATGGCCCATTGGATGTCTGGAAGCTGGCCACGTTCGGTGGTGCAGACATGCACATGTGTGCGTAGGCAGAGCCACATGGATTGCGCTCATACATCATACATAAACTGACGTGTTTCAAGGAACTCCAGGAAAGGTGAGCAGCACAAGGGGGCCACACTGCAGCCAACCGTCCACCAGGACAGGTGCACATGCATGCTAAGTAGCACCACTGACGGTGAGCTTGGACAGATATTGGTGTTGAAGCACACAGTACAGCTAAAATGCGTTGGTGGAGTAATGGGTAGTTGATGGGAAAGTTGTCAGGGGCAGTGGCACATATCCTCCGGTCCAACATGGTCCATTGAGTCAGTTATATTAGCCATGTAGCGTTCCAAGACAGGGAAAGAAGCAGCTCACAGGGACAGACAGTGAGGGACAAACTTGTGTGCAGTGCATTGCATTTACAGGTTTGAATTGCCACATGCACTACCTACTTTATTTAGGTTATGCTGGAACACGACTTGTACTAAAGTCGTACCTTGCTAAATGCGTCTGGATGTTTACCCAGGGTACATTGGATGTTGTGTGAATCTTGACACATTGGTCTTACATTTGCCATGCACCCACCGGCGCTTTACTTACTGCATTGGCTGTGTATGTACCATCATGGGGGGAATCTTATGTATGGGTACAAAGCACCACGCCAGATAGTTTGTAGAGTATCTTGTAACTTTGGGGCATGCATAGTGGTGTGTGTGTGTGTGTTATGGGCACGCAGAGATTAGTGACTCTGGCTCTCTTTGCCGCATTGAACTGCTCATGTTACCAGACCTGAGAGTGCACAGGCAGGAGGCCAGCACTCACCCCAGAGATAAGTTTCTCTTTGACTTCAATTTGAGTAATCTGGTACTATGTGCATGATGTACACATTTGGTCTGATTGTGTATGTGTTAATGTGATTATTATTTTTTTGTACATTCCCTACTTTCCCTTGTCAATCCTACTCCCCTCTCCTGCCCCTCATTCCGGTTATCCAGTATACCAATGCCTGTCCCGACTGCATATCCCTGACCCTCCTTCCCCACCAGGGTCTCAGAGGCCTGTGTGAGTTTGACCTTGCAGATACCCAGACCATCCTGGGGGTGTTTGGTTCGTGCCACTCCTGCACCTGTACACAGGAGCTGTGACAGTACACATCAGTTCGTGGTGCATCATTCGATATTATGTACCACACATGGTACACATCATGTTGTGACATTGTTTTACTGTGCTACCTTGGTTGTTCCATCATTGTGCTAGTACTTGGGCTTTGTGACGTACTGCTACTTCAAGTCATCTACTGGGGGCTCTTCTGGTTTGTTTTGCTGCCTGCAGGCTTTTTGCTTGGCTTATGTGTTGGCCTGCTTTTAGTTCTCTTTGATTTGTTGTTTTTGCAAGTCAATGTGGCCTCTGAGGGTGCTGGACACTTTTTACACACAAGGTGGAAGATGGAGACAAAGGGGAAGGGTGATCCTGTGGCCAGGTGAACTTCAAGGATGAAGGCTACATACCCCATGCACAGTTGTTCAGTGGGTCATGGTGATATGTGAGGGAGGGGGGTATTTTGTTGTTGGACAGTTGCCTTGCCCCACAGTGTGATGGGCACCCTGACATTGTAATTGTGGTATCCTATGTGCATGATGTAGTCTGCTGATCAATGGCTGTTCATGTGTTGGGTTTACCTTTCAGGTATGAGGGTATAGTTGTGGTTTGACATGCTGGGGTGTACACATGGGCAATGTTCACATGTGATGAGGACACGGATGGTCACTTGATTGCACATGCATGTATTGAGTGCATGTCCCTACTGACACACACACTCGCACTATGATCCACAACATGTACAACCACCCTTCCATGTCCACATGTGCACACAGTTAGCCTTCTGGGGACCACTGTGTCCCTGCAGCACATGATCTATGACCATTTGTGAATCCTGTACCTGCATGATTTGTTTTTTTTATTTAGTTTGTCATTTTTATGTGATGCTCAGGGTGTGCATCACACACAATGACTGGTCACTATGCTGTGTGCTGAGCAGTGTGTTGCAGGAGATGGACACAGCACAGGTATTATGCAGTGTTTATTTTGCCGTGCACAATGAACATGTGAACAGGCATTCATTGTTATGTTCAAGCTACAACTGTTGTTATGCATTTGGGAATGACTTGCTTTGTGTGGGAGGTTATTGGTCAGTCATTTCATCTGATTCCATGTCAGGCATCATTGTCTGACGCCACTTTGCATTTTTCACATGTCAATGTGTACATTATTGTTATTGTGTTGGTGTTTTGCTATTGCTTGCCATGTTATGTTGTGGTTTTGGTGGCTTTGTGTGATATACCAGTGATTGTCATGGCCTGTTTTGCAAGTCTTTGTGATACACACCTTGCATGTGTACCTTTTGGTCACACAGGATTGGTTAGGTTTAAGTAGCTAGGTATGCACACAATGTGGCACTTCCATGGCAACATTCTCAGCGTGGTAAGGTTGTGACAGTTGACTGTCTCTTTGTCATCATCGATTGTCACATGCTATGTGCCAGGCCTGTGTGCACTCCACAGGGGTGGGAGTTTAGGTGAAAAATGTGGCCACAAGCGGGGTCCGGGCTGCCTCGCCACTTGCCCTATCCCCTCCCATGGGCAGAGCCTGTGCCTGTGGTTGGGGATGTGGGGGCACCACCATGTCCGCCGGTACGCCCTGCCGTGTTGCAACATTGTGCAGGACACATGCTGCCACAATGATCCTGCACACTACTGGGGGTGCATAGAGTAGCTGCACGCCAGAGCGGTCAAGGGAGCGGAAGCGTGACTTGAGCACTCCGAATGTGCGCTCCACTATGGCCCTGGTTGCAATATGGGCAGACTTGTATCTTACCTGGGGTGGTGTGGTGGGATTCCGGATTGACGTCATCATGTGGTTGCTCAGAGGGTAGGCACTGTCCCCCGGAGAGGTGATAATGGTTGTGATTATTGTGGTTTGTGTATTTGTCTGTGTGTGACATGCATGCATGTGCACGGGCATTTGTACTCACCTAGTAGCCATGTGTCGCCATGCTGCTGAACTTCCAAGGCCCAGCTCAGTGCGGACATTCTGTATATGAAACTGTCATGCGTGGAGCCAGGGTAGTTTGCATTGAAAGAAGTGATTATTCCCTTGGCATCGCATACCACCTGCACGTTGATGGAATGCCAGTGCTTGCAGTTTCGGTAGATGTGCTCAGTGGCCCTAGGTGGCCGTAGTGCCACAGGGGTGCAATCTATTGCAGCGAGAAATTTGGGGAAGTGTGCCACCCTGTAAAAGTCCTGGACAACGGCCTGCCTTTCTGCGGGTGTTCTGGGCATGTATAAGTGCCTGCGCACTGAGGGGTGCGCAGTCATGATTGCCAACACCTGGTGTAGGCAGAGTGACTGCGTGGCCTGTGAGATCCCCACCACTATGGCAGTAGTCCGCTGAAATGACCCAGTGGCCAAAAAATGCAGGACATTGAGCACCTTCTCCAAGGGGCTCAATGCTTGGGAGCAGTGGGTGGGTGATGTAAGCTCATCTTCCCACTCCCTGACCAGGTCTAGGATGATACAAGGTTGAATCCTATACCTGCCGTAGACCTGGTCGTCAGGCATCCCAAAAAGGCTTGTCTAGGGGGAAGAATGCGGGCCCTGGCTATTCTCCTCCTCCTGCGGTGTCCCACGATCAGTGCTGCGACAAATGGGGCATTCATCGTAGCGGTATGTACGTGTTTGTTGTTTGTGCGCGCTTTGATACTGTGCGCGGGGACGCTTCCGCTTGCCTTCCTGTGCCGGACGTGTTGATGCCTGTGCGCGTCTTTTAGCGTGCGCTTGTTTCACGTATTCAAATCCATGAATATGAGTTGTTCGCATGCGTGTGGACGTTCTGTGTATTTCCCTGCAGTACTTCCCCAGTTACGCCTTCTTTTTCACGCGTTGTTCCCCATTCCGTGCGTTACGCCCCCGTGTCCCGCCCTCTATCAGGTATGAGCGCGACGTTGTGCGCTTACCCTGTGCGCGTCACGCACAGCGTCCGGCATGTTGCAATGAGGTGTGCGCCCGTGTGCGTCACGCACGGGTTTTGGCGCACATCCCAAGAAAAACACATGCACAGACTTCCATGAATCGCACACTTGCGCGTGCGCTTCCTTTTTCACGCTTGCGCCACTTTTATCGGCGCACATTTGTTCCATGAATCGGCCCCATAATTACCTAATGATCTGTTCATCATCGTAGATTTCCTATTCCCCAGACATGTAGATGAAACTTGTAATTTGTCCCACTGTATCCAAGCCCCGACTCATTCGGGTTAAGAAAACAAATAAAACAATATGTGAGAAAAACTGATGATTCATTTTCTTCACTTGACTTTTGAATATTTTGATACATGTGAGACCTTTTGGTATTTTCTACTTTTTTCAGATGTTTAGTTCCAGTGCAGCAGGCAAAGTTCTCCATGAATACAGCACATTTTTACAGAGGTTTTCAACATTTCCTGCTGTCAATTTAAAGTTATTCAAAATCATTCTATGAGGCGAAATGTGAGTATGAGTCATCCCTGTTCATAGTCAGTAGCTCTGTAAATATTGTAGGGCTTCAACTACAATATGTTCTCCATGGATCAACGAAAAGTAATTAATCAAAGCCCATACCATTTCCTGGAGTGATTTCTTGCATTCACTGAGTTCCCCCACTTCCACATGACCCCTTCGATAGATGAACCAAGGTTCAGTGTTATCTGAATAATTCTCTATGAATGTATTACTGTAATTGGTCCACCTTAAGAGAATTCATATTTCACATAGATTTGTAGGGTTCTACAATTTTAGTAGTAGTCTTCTTTTTGTGAAGATGGAGACGGTCTGCATTGATTTCATAGTTTAGAGAATGGATGATAATGTATGATAAGATAGCTTAGCAGGTTGTCTTGCTGCTATGATGTATGTGATCTGGAGGTTGCAGGTTTGAATGTCAGCAAGTCCAATCCAGCCTTCCATCCTTCTATGATTTATAAATAATTACCAACTTCAGTCTGATGAAATGGCATCTAAATATGTTTAATGTACAGCACTTTGGCAAAAATGCTGTATAAATAACACATCAATATCATTGCTTTAGTTCTGTACAACTGTCCTTTCTGAAGTGATACATTCACACCTGCATGTCTTAGTTCGGTTAACATGTAGGGTGGATCGCAAGCAGGTGTTCTTCCATAGTTTAACTCTTAATTAACACGTCGACCACATAGGCCAAATACCCTCTTTACAGAAAATCAGGCATGAATTTATGTAGGTATATATTGAACTCATGTCCTCTATTCATATACGCAAAGGACGTTCCGGTCCAAGACTTATTGTTGTCCCCCAAAAGGTAAAATATTTATTAGCGTTCATGGAGTACCGAAACAGTCTAATGCCCATATATGAAATTGAGGGCAGTGTATACTTTAGAACCTGAATCTATGCAAGACCTTGTTCAATATAGGGAAGAGGCTATGCTGACATGTGTACCATCTTATTCAATTCTTCTCGGTCTGAACAGAGTTTCCATTGTCCATTGGGTTTCAATATTCCTAGTACTGGGCTATTAACGGTACTGTGAATTATTGGAATAATCCAACAGGATTCCAAGTTTTTTATAACTACTCTGTGCAAGTCTAAGTATGCTAGAGATAACCAGTATTGTCTAACAAATACTGGTGCCATATTGGCTTCCATATGTATGGTTGTATTATGAAGGGAGATATGTCCACAATCAACAGTAATAATTTCATGAAAATAGAAAAAGTACCTGTTTTAATGTTTGCTTCTGCTCTTCTGTCATACTGTCATCAATCATACTGATCTGCTCCTCAACCATCTGAAGGAAATATTTCTGAGATTGCAAATTATGAGGTACCTTCTAATTAGGTTCAGAGATCTCTGCTTAGGATGCCTTCCTGGATGGGTGGTTCCTTGCAGTCTAGGTAGTTAATAGCGACTTTGAATACTATCTTATCCTCCAGTATCTCACAAGTATCATCACCTATTCCATAAGGGCACATGGAACATGCCATAAGATTCCCTCCTTGTCATGTATAAAGATTTTCCGGCCTGCTACCATGAGTATTTTTATAACAATCCTCCGGTATGTGACCAATGATGGGATTAGATGAATACATGAAAACGTGTCTGGAATCAACAGCCCTTCCAATGTAGTTATCTTGGGTAGAATTATGTTTTGTGGATAAATACTAGCTGTCAGATACACACTGTGGAGTCTAGCGGTGTGAGCCTATTGGCAGTTGAATTCGATGTGTATACGATTCATTATTTCTGCCAATATAACTCTCAACTGTTCCAATAGGACAGACTGAGAGATCTATTGACTGGAAGATGGAGGAAATGCCACGGGACACAGTTGGCTGCAAGAAAAAATCCACAATCAGAAACTCAAAAAGTAGTAAGGACAATATCACATATATGAGTCATACTGCTCACTTGTGTGTCAGACAGTAGTCTCCATAAAGGATCAACCAATTCCTCCTGTTCTGATCTAGAGAGGTGTGACCCTTGTAGGATTATTTAGCGTGCTTTTGGAGTGCAGCGCCACTACATGGGATCAATATATAGCGTGTTTTTGGAGTGCAGCACCTCTGCATGGGATCAATGTATTGCTATAACTTGGTACAGCAAGCTATGTGTTGCCGGTGTAACATATGGATATCTAAATGAAGACAGGCTACTCAGTCAAAAACACAGCATTTTTTTCACATTTAAAAAGGCACCACTTTTTTTTTTTTACCTGAAATGCCTCTGTTGCAGGAGGCACATTAGAGGATTAATGAACTGATATAATTAACAGTACTAACATGATTCTAATGAAATAACATCATAATGTGTTCTCAAGTGCAAAATGAGGTAGAAAAGACAGGCTCTGAAATTCATTTTAAACGTGCACTTGGATTCATTTTTTTTTTCTGTTCACTGTCTTAGCTGGATGCGAAATCTGCATGCCAGGAAATGAGTAGATACAGTTTCTAAACCGTATAAGCCAAGCCATTGTTGAAAGAGGAGGATAGATTATTGTGTATTTTGATTGGTGACACGTCACCTTAGGTGCTGTAATGGAGGTTTCCTGAAGAATCTCGGCGAGAGAGAAAGGCAGTGGACATTTTTACACAGCTTCAGTGAGAAGCCTGAGGGGAGTTGCTGTGGGGCTACCTGATTGAGGGGCGTTGTTCCAGTGTACCGCTGACCTTCACAGGCTGGAGATTCCAGTCAATTGGCACCGGCTTGAGGATGAAAGAATGCAGATTGGAACTGCATGTCCTCGCCGGGTGCTCTAAAAGGAAGCCCCGAGCCATTTAAAGAAAGCGACCTGTCCAGAGAGTTTGCGTGCTGATCTGCTACAATTTTGCTGGTAATTATCTTACACAAAGCGAGAATGCAGCGTGTGAATGAAAGCTATTTCAGTCAGGCAGCGTAGCGATAGCTGCATTCTAATGTTGCTATTCAGAAATGCAAGTCAACTGATGCACTTTTCTTTTTATTGTTGCAAGAATCTAATGAAATGCCATGTATTTTGCAATTGCTTCTCTTATGTTTATTCTAGAAAAGACTTCCTCGCAAAACTGGTAATGTATGAATTTTGAAATGAAAGTGATGTAAATCACAATCCGTGTAAAGGCTTCTATTTGCTTCTGTTTTTCTCTGGTACAGTTGGCCCATATCACCTGATAAAAGGGAAGGTTATTATGTAATACATGTCAAGCATCCCATGTGGAAAAAATTATGTTATGAATAATTATAAATAGCTGTGTGTGTGGTTCCACTCAGTGTATGTGTGTGTGACTTCTGAGTGGAACACAATCTGATAGTCGGTTGGACGTACATGAGTCAGCAGAGAAAGATGCCTCTGGAAATAGTATCACTAATGTAAATAAATTAGTGATTATACCACATGTTATTGTGAATACTTTACGGAAGCATAGTTCACTGGTGTAGATAAATCAGTGATAACAGCCATATGTGGCACTCCATATGAAAATGTGATGTTCTTGAATAATGTAGAAGCCTGAGGCCTCTAGAGATCACAAGAACAGTCTAAACAAAAGAAAGGGGTTTTGTAGGTTGGGGCCACAAATAAAACAAAGAAATTATGCTCATCACTATACCACAATGAAATGCATACCAACTAAATGTATCTGTGTACTGAAATAATGCATAGCCACAATACCACTATAATACCAAACCCAATCTGAATGCAAGGAGTGATTGTTGCTAAATTACTTTTATTCTTGGTGGTACGAAAATACCGCTGGGCCCCAAATCTACACAAAATACCCTACATATTTATGGTGCGTTGCAGGCCAGGAACAAGATCATAGAGCACTTACTGGGCGTGGCAAGTGTGTCTCACACCGCCATCTGTACATTAAAGGGAACCCATTTCATAATAGCAGTGTGTCACTAAAAAAGAATTTCAGAATGTCTCAAAGGGAAACCACATTCTCAGACCTAGTGCAATATTTAGAGGCAAAGTTATTCGCACATGGGACGTGGTCATCAAACAGTACCTCAGAATAGCATGACCGCATTCAGGGTGAGGTGCAGAAAGAAAAACTAGACAATATTTTTGCAGAAGGCAGCATAATTCAGGTCTGCCTTCTAAGGTTATTAAATGCAGCCGATAATAATGCAGAGAAAGACTGTTTGATACGGCTATGTGCCAAAATATGGTTTATTTTGAATAGGTCCCTGCGAATGCAAGAAAATGACACCCAGCTAATTAACAGGTTAAGGACTGAATTAGATGGGGCAAGTAAAAAAGAGGAAATGTTAAGAACAGAATTGGATGTATGCCAAAAAGACATGCAGTTAAAATGTAGAGATTTTGAAGTTCAATTGTCCAAAAGCAAGAAACAATTTGAGGACAGTGAACAAGAATTGGTACACTTAAAAGCATTGGTGGACCAGATTAGACAAGATAAAGATGAGGTTGTGTCAGAGATGCAGATTTTACAAAAAGAACATTATGAGAAAGAAAGTGACCTCCAAAATCCGGAACAAGAAATGGTTAAAATGCTCCAAGAAAGAGACAAGAGGAATAAAGAATTTAATGAGTGCCAAATGCAAATGTGCGACATGCAGGAGGTAATTAATAAAATGAGTGATGAAAACAACTATTTGCAAAACGAAGCAAACTGGCTCCTTAAAAAGTGTAAGGACTTAGAACAGCAAATGTGCATTCCCATGTCCCAGGAGAGGCAGCAGGGTACCACATTCAATGGAGTTGAGGTGAATTCTATTCCTACCCAAAGGGCTAGTGCCCTAGTGACTGGGCCGGTGACTGAACTTGGTTGCAGCGCCCTTGGGAGATTTGATACTCCCACTGGGGGCCGCTACCAATCCCATACACCTGGAACCAGGGTTGAGTCACCAGGTAGTGCAATTCCATGCATTGCAACAAGTAGCCCCATGAAGATAATGAAATCCATTAAAGCCTTGATCAAACCATTTAAAAAAGGAGGGGAATGCTGCATTGAAGATCACTTAGAAGCAGTTCATGACATTGTTAAAGCACTCCAGATACCTAAGGAACAGAACAGGCAATATTTTCATTTAACTTTAGATGCTCCGACGGCCAGTATTATAAGAGGATTGAATGAACAGCAGAATATTACATGGGCGGAGTTCGAAAAAGAGATTAGGCGTCATTTTTCTCCTTTCCAGTCATTGCAGGAGGCAAAGAAAGTCGCTTACACAATCACTGCTGGGCCTAATACATCCCCTCGCCAGTTTTTACAAGACTTAAAAAGAGCATTTTCTCACTTTGATGTATCTTTTGACCCCAATTCCAATGAGTTTAAAACTGCCTACTTCTATGGGCTGCAGAAAGACATCATATCCCAATTGGTCCGTGAATTTGACTGTGACAAGTCCCTGGAATGGATTGTACACCAAAGCACAAAACTATATGAGGTACTCTATTGTCAGGGTAGAGAAAGTGATAAAATGAGAGATACTAGACCTAAATCTAAAGAACCCTCAGCAACAGTGATGGAAATCAGATCAGCCAAAATGTCCCTTGAGTCTGCTCAAAGTCCAAGTAAAAATAATTTGGCACCTGAACAGAGGGGTAATCAACAAAGGTCATCACACACTGCACCAATGTTCCAATCACGTGATCCTAATAATAGGGAGAGTTACATCAGCCCAAGGTACTTAGGAAATAGGCCCCGGGCAGGCTATCGATCTGATATGTCATGTATGAACAATAACCAGAGACAAAATCAGGATCAAAGAAATGATGGTCCTTATCAGACATTGGGGACACAAAGCAGATTTGATCCCAATACCATGATATATGGTAATCAGGATAGACCCCAATATGTGGATCGATTTGATGATAATGGGAATCAACATAGGGGGCAGTACACAGAACCTGAGGGACAAGACATGAGGCAGAACATGAACTACACTTCATGTCAGTACAATGATTCCCGACCAGGGGACTACAACCAAAGGATGGGTGCACCCCGCTCCCCTCCGCAAATGAATCAAGAGTTCAGGAACCATCCCAATAGAAATCATTCTCCTGAGAGGTATCAGAATAGATCCAATCAGGGAGAAAACAACCAATATCGATCTAGGCCACAGAGAGAGGATTCTACATAAATGGAATGATTCCAGTGCCTCGAGGCCCAAGTGAAAATGTTGGCTGAGCAAATAGGAAAGCTCTGCACAACACAAAAACAGTCATCAAAGGAGGGGGCAGAAGGCCATAGCAATGATCGGGGGGCTTCTGAAAAGTGACTAAGTACTTATGATACCTGCAGCGCCAAAAAGACAGTTTGCTCTGATGTAATTTTGCATAATGACTCTGAGATGCCTAATGATTTAAAAGTGAAAATACCAATACATGAACATGTAGCAGAAAATGCAAATACTTCTAAAAGAGAGGTATGGTTTAACCTAGAACTAAATCAAACATTGGGGGTATGTACAAATGAAATAGGAAAACCTGAAAATCCAAAAGAACAAAGAGACAGGTTTAAGAAAAATGACTCATGCACGGGGAATACCAGTGAACCGGGAGTAAGTGGCGATGCTATAGCTCCTTCCCTGGGCAATCCAAACAATGACCAAACACAGGCAGGAAAAAGAAATGCTCAAAAGGAGGGTACAGGTCAATCACCTGAAGAATTCTTTGAACCACATATTTTTGAGGAGGTTAAAAGGGCTGGTATCATACTGAATAATCACAAATGCACAGAATTAGACAATGACAAACTGCCAAGTGATGTTGTTACACATGTTCAGTTGGAGGGTTGTAGTGTGACCTCTGATGATACCCGGATGGATGGGCGAATGGTGGCCACACTCCAAAAAACCATCCGAACATGGGGAAATGAATAAAGTCTCTCACACAGGAATTAGCAAAAAGGAGGGAAACATGTCTTTCCATTTACCAATGTGCTTAACCAAAAGTGAAAAAGGCCTGAGAAAGGTGAGCCCTGAAATCAGTAAGAATTCACATTTCCTATGTGTGTTAGAGGAAGTTGAAGACAGGTATTATGCTCCCATCATTGTGGATGCAAAATGCCATACATTTGCAATGATTGACACTGGCACACAGGCAACAATTATGTCTAAAGAATTAGTAAAGAGTGTCAATGAAGGGAGATCCGCGCAGAATCACATCACAGTAAAGGAGAATCAAGGTCCAGTGCATAATTTTAATGGGGAGGAGGTGCCTATTATAGGCGCCACCGAGGTTGACATAAAGATAGGTAAACACATAATGAAACAGGAGGTATTGGTCACATCAATTTGTGATATTCCATTTCTGATGGGAACAGACTGCCTGAAAAGATTATCTCAGCTCATAGATGGGGTGTCTGGAGTACTGTGGTCCTTAACAAAAAAACCATTGAGACCTAAGAAACTAAAATCACAAAACAATGAATGTCACACCGTTGCAAAAACATATGATGCAGTGGAGGTGTATCTCCAGAATAGTTGCATACCTAGCGTCACTGTTATATTAATGTGTCAAGACAAGATGCAGAGTGAAAATAAAAAATTACCTGTATAAATATATTTAGACCCAAGGAAAGAATGGCAAACTGCCCTAGATGAGCACACCTTACGTTTTTATTTAAAAGAGAAGACATGCAAACAGAATACTGGTCCTGGAACAGGTTCAGAAAAACACATTACCACTCTTGCTGAAATACACATGGAAGATGAACAACCATGGGTTCATGTTGGGACAAATGACTATTCTAAAACAATAAAAGCCACTTTTTTTTTTTTTTTTTTTTTTTTTTTTTTTAGCGCTTGAACAGAATGTGTATTGTGCTAGATTTCCTTAATCAAAAGATATGGTCACGCATAGATGGGATGGCACCTGAATTTGAAGACAAAAGAAGGGCTTATCATTGCGCACAGCTGGTCCCTTATGCAATTGAATTACAAATGAGGAAAGATACTGTTATCCCTGCATTCACAAAGCAGTTTGCAATAACACTGAAATGCAAACATGGACAGCAGATGAAAGATTTTGATGCATTTGTATGTCTGAATGAATCCATAAAACAGCAAGGCCTGGATTATGAATACATTCCATTGGTAGATGTGGGTGAAGGGTCTGTAAAAATGATGGTGAATAATAAAGGTTATCAGAATATTCATTTAGAGGAAAACTCCCCAGTAGGAATGGCCATACAAAAATCACATTACACAGCAGATCTAAATAACATGGTGATTTGAAATATACCTGAAAAGTATGTAGATGCTAAGGGTGAATTGCCAGAATACCTGGGCTCTCAGCCCAAAGGGATATTTAAAATTCATTCTGTGTACCCTTATGATTCAAGCGAGACAGTGTGCTGTCATCAAGAGGATTTCATAACATTTAACTTAAATGAAAATGAAACAGAAAAACAGCCCATTGAAATGGAAGCTGATATGCCAAAACATTTAAATGTGGCAGCTTTACAAAGAGACACCGCCACACAATTAGAGGAAAGCGCCAAGATTCCCATGCCAGAACATTTTTCAGAATTCCCCAAAATGGCAGAGGAGCAGATTTTGTTAGCGGATGCATGTGACAACGTGGAGGACAGAAATGAATTGAGGAAGATATTTATGGAGTTTAAAGATGTATTTGCAAAAGATGTTTATGATTGCGGGCTAACTAATTTACATGTGGCTGATGCAGCAGAACGAGGAAACATAGTTTATGTGGATGATGTGCAGATTAAAAATAAATGCTTGAAAAGCCATTTTGATGAAATAAGGCATGTTCTTGGCCAATTGCAGAAAGCAGGCGCCAAAGTATCTTTACAAAAAGCACAATGGTGCAAGAAAAAGGTGAATTTTCTAGGCCATGAAGTGACTGAACATGGACAAAATCCACAAAAGAAGAAAATAGAGGCCATACCGAAACTAAAAGATCCTAAAAATGTGAAAGGGGTAAAAAGTTTATTAGGAATGACAGGCTATAACAGAAAGTTCATTGAAAATTATGCTGAAATCACTCAACCATTGACTAAACTGCTTAAACTGAATACACCCTGGAAATGGGAAAAAGAGCAGTCTGAGGCAGTGGCTAAATTAAAGGAATGTCTTGTAAAGGCACCATGTTTAGCATATCCCATAAAGGACATGGATTTCTTTATAGAAATAGGTTTCTCTGAACATTGTATGTCAGCAGTGTTATCACAAAAACATGATTTGAATCATAAAACCATTGCATATGCAAGTAAGGCATTTTCCCAAGTTGAAATTAAATTCAATGAATGTGAAAAGGCCCTATTAACCACTGCGTGGGCGTTACAACATTTCCGCCACATTGTTCAGGGAGAAAAGGTGATTATTGAGACAAATCATCAACCTTTGCAGTTTTTAGAGACTAAAAGAATTAGGTCAGGTAATCTAGCACAATCCAGAATCACTTCATGGATGCTGGCATTACAAGGCTTTCCTGTAAAAGTAAGATATGGCCAAAATAAAAGAAGCCCAATTGCTCAAGATTTAGCAGACTTACATGACTGTGCAGCTGAACCAGTATCAAATGAAATAGAAATGGAACCTCATTTGCAGGAATTTGAACAAGAGGCCTAACTCTTCCATGGTCAGATTTGCAAATAGACTATGTAGGGCCTGTAAAGAGGTCGAGCAGTGGGAACCGGTATATTTTAAGTGTGGTATGTTTGATGTCGAAGTGGATTGAGTGTATTCCTGCACCAGATTGTAGTGCGCAAACAGCAGCCACATTGCTGGTGAACCATGTGTTTTCAAGGTGTGGGTTGCCACAAAGAATAGAATCAGACAGAGGAAGTCATTTTACAAGTGCTCTAATGAGTAAGGTATGGCAAATACTGGGTGTGAAGATAAAACTACATATCGCATAATGGGCGGCGTCTTCAGGTGGAATTGAACGCAGCAATAGGCCTGTTGTGGACATTTTAAAGAAATTCATGGCAGAAGCAGGTTCCAGATGGGATTTACGCTTACCTTTGGTTCTGATGGCAATCAGATCAACTCCTGCCAACGCAATAGGTATTAGCCCTCATGGAGTTTTAACAGCTAGAAAAATGGTGTTACCACAACACCTGCTATACAGGACACATGAGCAAACACCTGTGAGCGCATCCACAGTTCATGAATACATTGATGAACTGAGGAAGCATTTACAACATGCATTTGCTTTTGTACAGAAAAATTTAGAAAGAGCTGCTGACAGTGCAAAGTCATATTATGATAAAAAGACGTCCGTAAAGGAATATTGTGTGGGCGATCAGGTGTATAAATTTCATTTTGGAAAAGGTAAACAGAAAAATTCCAAATTTCTAGCAGCCTGGCAGGGGCCATATCGAATTATAGATAAGGTATCTCCTGTGGTCTATAAAATTTTGAAGACTGAAGGTGAAACAGCAACAGAACAGTTTGTTCACGTGAATCAAATTAAACCATGTCACCCAAACATGAGATTAAACAACTTGAGCGTGTAGAAGCAGATAAAGTCCATTGAACATAAAAAGGTAAAGTGAATGGTTCTAGTCAATAGTAGTGGCAGAGAAGTTAAATAAAGGTGGTTGATTATGTTAATGGCACATAAACACTGTAATATATGTCAATATATATATATAAAAAAATGGAAGCTAACATTTATGGAATTGGTGCGCAAAATGAAAATATTAAATAGTGAATGCTGTTTTGTGTATGTTTGTTTTCTCTTTAACCTATGTTTAATTTCAGAAACCAAGAGGAAAAAGGGCGAAATATTTTACAAAGCATGTTTTATTTTTGGCAAAAGGGTGAAGTTAGTATTGTGCTATGTACTTAATTTATTTATTTTCTATTTGATTAAGAATATTAACATATTTGTACTTGGAGGACAGAGGACCAGAGGACACGGGAGGCGATGGAGTCTTGAAGTCCCCTGGAAGAAGATCAAATGATGCCTGCCTCCGGGAGGAGGTGAAGACAAAATAACTGGAATGCCAAAGAAAAGATGACTTCTATGGAAAAAGTCCAAGAGTGCCAAGATGGAAGAGCACCCGAATGAACCAAATGATGTGACATCACCGGTCGGGACATATCAGAGGCAGACAAGTGTCCCGGAGTATGGAGTTGCACGTATTTATTATTTTAATTAATTATTTTAATCTGTTATGTTAATTATTTATTTTAACTATTTGTTTTATTTTATTGTTTTGTGATTAACTTCAAGTATAAAGTTAAAACACTGGACTATGGACACTTCCATTGGGAAAAGAAATGTACAAAGATGAATTTTGATATTATGATGATTGAACAGTGACTTTTCAGTTTCATTTCTTCACATATGAGTATTGATTTTGTTGGATTGCTACATGTTAAAAGAAGAAAGGGGGCAAGTTTGTTTTCTTCCAATTGTATTTTGGATCATGGCCAAAATTCTCAGAAAAAGGAGGGGATATGTAGGATTATTTAGCGTGTTTTTGGAGTGCAGAGCCACTACATGGGATCAATATATAGCGTGTTTTTGGAGTGCAGCACCACTGCATGGGATCAATGTATTGCTATAACGTGGTATAGCAAGCTATGTGTTCTGGTGTAACATATGGATATGTAAATGAAGACAGGCTACTCAGTCAAAAACACAGCATTATTTTCACATTTAAAAATGCACCACCTTTTTTTTTTTTCACCTGAAATGCCTCTGTTGCAGGAGACATATTAGAGGATTAATGAACTAATATAATTAACAGTACTAACATGATTCTAATCAAATAACATCATAATGTGTTCTCAAGTGCAAAATGAGGTAGAAAAGACAGGCTCTGAAAGTCATTTTAAACGTGCACTTGGATTCATTTTTTTTCTCTGTTCACTGTGTTAGCTGGATGCGAAATCTGCATGCCAGGAAATGAGTAGATACAGTTTCTAAACCGTATAAACCAAGCCATTGTTGAAAGAGGAGGATAGATTATTGTGTATTTTGATTGGTGACACGTCACCTTTGGGCCTGTAACAGAGGTTTCCTGAAGAATCTCGGGGAGAGAGAAAGGCAGTGGACATTTTTACACAGCTTCGGTGAGAAGCCTGAGGGGAGTTGATGTGGGGCTGCCTGATTGAGGGGCGTTGTTCCAGTGTACTGCTGACCTTCACAGGCTGGAGATTCCAGTCAATTGGCACCGGCTTGAGGACCAAAGAGTGCAGATTGGAACTGCATGTCCTCGCCGGGTGCTCTGAAAGGAAGCCCAGAGCCATTTAAAGAAAGCGACCTGTCCAGAGAGTTTGCATGCTGATCTGCTACAATTTTGCTGGTAATTATCTTACACAAAGCGAGAATGCGGTGTGTGAATGAAAGCTATTTCAGTCAGGCAGCGTAGCGATAGCTGCATTCTAATGTAGCTATTCAAAATTGCAAGTCAACTGATGCACTGTTCTTTTTATTGTTGCAAAGAATCTAATGAAATGCCATGCATTTTGCAATTGCTTCTCTTATGTTTATTCTAGAAAAGACTGCCTCGCAAAACTGGTAATGTATGATTTTTTAAATGAAACTGATGTAAAGCACAATCAGTGTAAAGGCTTCTATTTGCTTCTGTTTTTCTCTGGCACAATTAGCCCATATCACCTGATAAAAGGGGAGGTTATTAGGTAATATATGTCAAGCATCCCATGTGGAAAAAGTTATGTTATGAGTAATTATAAATAGCTGTGTGCGTGGTTCCACTCAGTGTATGTGTGTGTGACTTCTGAGTGGAACACAATCTGATAGTCTGTTGGACGTACATGAGTCAGCAGAGAAAGAGGCCTCTGGAAATAGTTTCACTAATGTAAATAAATGAGTGATTATACCACATGTTATTGTGAATACTTAATGGAAGCATAGCTCACTGGTGTAGATACATCAGTGATAACAGCCATATGTGGCACTCCATATGACAATGTGGTGTTCTTGAATAATGTAGAAGCCTGAGGCCTCTAGAGATCACAAGAACAGTCTAAACAAAAGAAAGGGGTTTTGTATGTTGGGGCCACAAATAAAACAAAGAAATTATGCTCATCACTATACCACAACGAAATGCATACCAACTAAATGTATCTGTGTACTGAAATAATGCATAGCCACGATACCACTATAATGCCTAACCCAATCTGAATGCAAGGAGTGATTGTTGCTAAATTACTTTTATTCTTGATGGTAAGAAAATACTGCTAGGCCCCAAATCTACACAAAATACCCTACACCCTATAGAGAGAGGACAATGCAAACATAAGAGTCTAACTTATCTAATGCAGTAACTATATTAATCTCTAAACAATGGAAAAGTCAAAAGTCTTACAAACAGAATGCGCTGAAGAGGAGATGAATTCCGTGAAGAAACAAAGTCTGGAAGTGTCAAGAATAATCCCCTATCCTGCTGGCACAAGGGCGCCTGAAGTGATGTCCAAATTCCAGGGGTCACCTAGCACCGATGGCACGAGGACGCCTTAGTTCTAAGACCAGTGCTCAGTGTAAGTCTCTAGTTCAAGCACGTAAGTACCAGGGTCTTAGACCAGAACAAATAAATGTTCCCAAAGTTCCAAGAGATCGAAGCAAAGTAACCAAATCTGTGAAGCAAGAGGAGTCTGAAGGCAGTTCCTGGGTCTGTTACCTTCCGAGGGATAAAACATGTTAAATTTGTAAACTGAAGCAATCCGTAGGGAGGTCCGAGTAGATTTCCTGTCGAGTAGTAGACAGAGGGGCAAGACAATAGCAAAACCGGTAACCAGAGTTAAAATAAACCACAAGTCCAATACAATGAAGTATGAAGAAAATGCTGCCGATACAAATTCAGAAGCACTGTTTGTCAGTAAGGATGGAGCTTATATCGGAATCAGCTGACCCGCTGTACGTGCTGCTGGCGAGTAAATGAAAACCGGTGTGCTGGACGCGACCATTTCCACAGCAACCCCCAACATTCCCGAAAAGACCTGATGAGCGTTGACGTTTTGCTGTACATGCGTGTTACATGGGACCGTCTCCTAGTACTTCAGTCATGAGCCGGGAGTGGAGTAGAAACACGGGCAAGGCTGTTGTACTTGTTCAATGAGGGTGATGGTGATTTCCTGACACTATCAACTAATTTACATATGGTTTTATAATTGAGATCAACTAATTTAGTTGGATGTAGAGATAAACCTCTTTGCTGAAGAATGTTCTTTAAATTAATAAAACGCTTTCTCTTTAAACAAGGCCTGTCATTTTCTGATCTGTATTGGAAATGTGTGTTTCCTGGAATAGTATCTCTTCTCTAGTTTAAATTCCAGCAGCCCAAGGCAGCAATTCAGCTGATCTAATTGCCATTTCTAGATCATTGAAGTCCATCGTTTTCTCTTGATTCTAGACCACACTTTGTTGTTAATGAGATCCAAATTAATTTTCAATAGATGTAATATTTAATTACTAATATCAAAATCAGAAGTGAGATCTCTTACAAACCAAAAATGATGTTTTACATTTGTGGTTCCAATTTTGATCTCTAGTAATCATGTGCTTTCAGTCCATCGCTTCAAGTCCAGTTTCCCATTTATCTCTCTGATGATTAAATATGGGACATTTCTAATCCTTCAGTAACTTCTTAAGCAATCTTTCAATGAAGGAACTTCTTTCTTGAGTTCAACAATTTTTGGAGAGAACTGATTATGTACCTTCATTGAATTTAATTGAATAGGGACAAAGACAGTTTCACCTTCTTTGTATTAGAGGTAAGCTGTTGATTTTATCTTCTGAGTTATCAATCGGTTGAAAAAGATCCTCACTGGAGGTCTGCTGCAGATAGATCTTAAGTACATTTTCCTCCAAAGTGCAGAATCACTCATTATTCAGAGGAAGATTTATTTTTAACGGTTCTGTAGGAGTGCCATCATTATCATCTTGTTCCTTCAAAGATATCATAATGAACATTCAGTCAGGATGCCATTGAAACCAATATAGTTGTCACTTCTGTTCTAATTTGAACGGACAGTGGATTTGTGTTCAGCAGACCTGGTGCAAGGAATCTATTAGAGGTCAAAGCCTTCAGCGTAAATTGCTTCCCAATAAAATAAGTCCTGTGGAGCCATGACAATCACTGTACGGATGAGTCTGTGTCCCCCTATTTTAATTTCAACTTCAGTAACCATATATGCATCTCTTTTCCATCAAAATTAGTTATTTCCCCATCAAGTGCTACACAGTAATACAGGGATCTTCTTCTTTCCTTGTTTCAGGCTATTAGGTACTTCTCAAGATATCAAGGTTGCCTCAGACCCTGTTTCTATGAGAGTCAGTAAGTCACAATGTCCTTGAACATTGATAGTCATGAAAAACATTTTGGGACTGATTCACAGAAGCATTTTATAAGACATGTCACCATACAGAGGATATGTGATATATATTGGTAGCTGGCGGGGCAGACTGTGTTTCCTGAGGGATCTTTGAGAATTGGTTAAATGTGGGCTGCTTTAAAACTCTATGGTATAGTTACTGTGTGAAAAAGAGTAGTTCTTGAGGTTGCAGAAATATTTGCTGAGGATGTTCTTCTAGATGTCAGTAGGGCAAGGATTTACTGGTGATCCAGCTTTGCTGCTTTTGTTTACTACTTTAGTGAAGTTTTCTGTCGAGATCAGTGTGAAGTAGTTCAGTTTGGTTGCCTCTGGGGTTGGGTCATTGCTGAGGTTGCTGGTTGAGTCTTTGGGCATAGTGTTGAACAGTTTATGGATGTTTATGACTTTGATTTTGAATTGTTTTTTAAGGTCATTACTTAGTTTCGGTCAGGGAATGGGTGCGTTATTGCAAGCTGTCAGGTTTCTTATCCCATTGATGATTTTGAACATCTCTTTTTGTATGTTGCTTGATTTTGAGATGCACAGTAGCGTCCAATTTATGCCATGATCAGTAGTTTCTCCCTTTACCAATTGTTGTAGGTCCATTTTGGGTAGTCAGCAATATAGCCAATGTGTTGTTTTCTTCATCAAACCAGATATTGAAATCTCCTAATATCATGAGATGGAAGAGTTTTATGGAGATGCTGATCATGGCATATACACGCCTACAAATGTTTCTATGAAAGAGAAAATGTATGTTGGTGGTCTGTAGATGTGTAAGAATTAAACATTGGTTTGATGGCGCAGATTCAGGTGAAGCAAGAGTGATTTACAATTATGGATATTAATGATGGAGCCATTGTGATTTTTGGATGGCCTTTGTAACAGTAAGGTTACCTTCTCTTTTTCCAAATTTATTGGCTTGGCTGAGTTTCAAGTTGCTCAGGAAGGATTCACGTGCAATGACTTTGAAGCACGCTATTATACAGGTTTCTGTAAGGAAAATTATGTCAGTCTCACTTTCCATTAGGAGATTGTGTATCCCTGTGCTTTGTTGTGTCATTGAGCTGGAGTTCATCAGAGTGTATTGAATCATTCTGTTTTCTAGGGCTTGTTTGATCTTTGGGGTTGTGTCGATAAGGTGATATTAGGTTAGTTCTCCGTTCTTTTGATCCTGTCGTTGGTTTTGGTGTGTGGGCTGTACTATGGACATTAATTATTTCCAGTTCTTCATTGAGTAACTCGAGAAGGTTCTGTTTCCAGTCAATCTTGTCTTCCAGGGTGGCTATGGATTTGTACCTTCAAATCCTGTCATCTCTTTGGTGATGAACAATGTCTTAAAATCAGTTGATTCTATTCTACTCCTTTGAACACTGTTTGAGGCACAGTCATCCAGTATTCTGCCCTGCAGGATGGCAGGACCAGGTTGTCTAAAAAGAATGCACACAGTCCTTCCACATCTGGCCGGTCCCACAGTGCGGACACAAGCATGATGTCAATCTGATGCAGCTTCTTATAGCTATGTTCATTACTATCTGCCATTCCCTAAACTCAGGTGTGGCTTTATTTTAAAGATTAAACTGCCACCAGAATAGTCATTCCTCATGACTATGTGGGTTTGGAACAAGGTACTGGCTTTTAATGCAGCCACAGCTCTAAAGCACCTTTTCTGTCATTGCAGCTGTCAAATGGGTACCTGTGACCAGGATATTTTTTCAGCAGGGCCTCATTGTACTAAGCCTTTGACATAGCACTTAAGAATGGGGGTAATACTTAGCAGATCACCCTTTCGGAGTTGGAATTACCTGCATCATTGTATTATTTAATATAACTCCAAGAAGCCAGTACTTCTACAACCTTGGCAGATGTCAACTCCTCAAAGACATATACTGAGATGGACTACAGGATTTAATGTGGGCACTAGCAGCACGAAATATGGGCAGCATTAGCATATATTGTTGAGGTAATACTTTTTGTGGTCACTAGCACAATGCAAATGTGATGATTTTCAGGGGCAATTCTGGCATACATTGTTGACACCAGTCCAATTTCCTTCGAAGGACACACACAGCATGACAGGAGGACAAAGATCATGCTCTGGTTTGGTCAGAATCTGCTTGAAAGTGGTGCATTGCTGGGCTATATTGTTGAGAGAGGCCTCCTGCTTTTTCTTTGGCCTGCATCAACACCTCTTACAAAAGGGTCCTGGGTACTGATGGTGACCTGGCACCTATTGGAGTTCTTTATTTTGTAAATTCTACATTGTAACCCAATTCTTCTGAAATGTTTTCTGTGAAATGCACAATTTCAACCCATTATTTTTTTAAAGGGAAGCCCTTGACTAAACTTTACTGGATTAGCTCAGGTATGTTCACTTGGTTCAATTCAGGAAACCCATTTACACCTCTCTACTTTACAAACTCACCAGCTGCATCCGCTCTACACTTTTGTTATATTGTTAGTGTGAGGCATTGAAGCCAATGAAAAGGTCTAGTTAGGTCTTGCCACATTCTTTGTCCAAATATTGGAGAACTAGATGCACCCCATAAAAAACAGGGTTTTTTCCATAGTTTGCTCCTACTCTTGACCTGCCGGATATTACCCTGGCACCCATCTATCTACCCAGTTTTGCATGCCTCCATTTCTCTCTTGCGCACTGCATTTTGTTTTTAATTTTCACACTAATTTATCTCAGTTTTCTATTTATAATTATTGTTGATTGTTATAAATTCATTTGTTACAGCTACCGCTGCTTTTAATTTGAACCCATTACTACCAACGCTGTTTTCAAATTAAGTAACAAAGTATTTAGTGCAGTCCAAGGAGAAACACCAACTTTCACTGGCAGCTCTACCCTGAGACCCTTTTAGAGATGTCATTTAGGCCTCTTACCTATTCTTTGTTTACATACGTGTTGAACATTTCTTTTAAAAAAATAGAAGATAAAATAACCAAGCAAGTTTAAAGATGCAATATGGTTATGCAACCTAGTACATAAGGACATCACTGAGGGGAAAAAGTGTGTATTAACTGGCTGCCAATTTCAAACACTATCTGTATCCTAATTCAACATGCTTCCTACCACCTTTGAAAATAAAAATTGAAAATACTTTATCATTGCAAAGGGTAATGCCTGAGACAAGTGTGTAGTGATAAATGCAGTTCTAAGATTGATGCAGTTAGTAATACGTGTTTTTTTCTGAACAATTTCCATAACACTAGTACACATAAAATACAAATTAAATAACATTGAAACAATTATTTAACCAAATATATACATGCACACACTATAAAACTGTCAATTCAACTGTAAATTAGGACATTCATAAGCCCAAAAATCAAATTGATATTTAAAAGTTCACATCTGTAAAATGTATAATAATGTACAATAGATAAAAGTGCCTACTTTATCATTTTGATGCCAATACAGGAAACATATGTCCTTGCATGTAAAGGTTCTTGATTTATAGACATTTCTCCATATGAACATATGAAACATATAGTGACAGTGCAATTGATTTATTCGACACAGAGCACAAGAATCTTTCTGCCACACCCCTGTGATTACTTATTTATTTATGTGTACATTTATAGAGGTCAGTCAAGCCCTCAGGCATCTAGGCGCTTTTGTTAAGGATATAGTTATAAGTTGGTTTACTGTGTTTTTTGTGTTACAGTCATGCCACAAGACTTACATCAATGTTATGTTACTTACAGTTTGTCATGCGTTGATTAATACATTCATACAAGTTACATGCACCCTCCATGTGCAAACAGCCATGTTTTCAGGTCCTTTCGGAACGAACTGAGCAGCAAGTTCGCTCTTACTGCTAGTGGTATAGAATTCCACTGTTTGGCAGCAATTGCTGGGAAGCTGTTGCCTCCAGCCTTTTGCAGTTTATATCTTGGGATAGTGAGGAAGTGTGAATAGGCAGAGCGGGTGGGTCTGATAGTCTGTTCTTTGGAAATTTTGTTGGCAAGGTATGCTGGGGCATTGTTGGATAAACATTTGTGCATTAGGGACAGAACTTTGAATGTAATATGGTCCTCTACTGGGAGTCAGTGAAGGTTTTGCCTGGCTGTGGAGATATGGGCCCTCATTACGATCCTGGCGGTAAGTAACGGTCATTACCGGCATGGCACAATTAACATGTCCGTGCTGGCCAGATACCGCTAAAAGCGGCACATTACGACATCTCGGGCACGAGCATTGCGCCATGCTGGTAATGTAATCACCGAAATGCCGGTAAAGTCCTAGAAACGCTACTTACCGGCATCGTATGCCGTGCAAATAGCAGATCTGCCGCCCTAGCTATCGATATTAGCGGTAACCCCTAATAGCGGGAACCGCAATTAGCGGTGACCGCAAATAAGCGGATCCGGAAGTTGCGTCACCGCACAGGAACGGGAAAGAGCACGGCGGCCATCTTTAAAAACACAATCCATTGCCATTCTCTTCAACCAGTGGACACCTGATCCCCACAACCTCTACAAACCTTCTCCTACACCCATCAATCATCAGAATGCCTAAAGTGCTGAAAAAAAACGGAGATCGGCTGTGGCAGGAGCGCTTTTCTAGGGAGGAGCTAAATATGTTGGCTGAAACCCTACAAGAGCATGCTGATGTAGTATTCTCAACAGAGATGAACAGACCGGCGATCATGAGGAAGAAGGCTATATGGGCCATGATAGCCCAGAGGGTCAGTGCAGTTGGCACAACACCCCGAAATGCAAGACAGTGCAGAAAAAGGTGGGACGATCTACGTCTCAGCGTCAGGAGTATACTGTCAGCGAATAGAAATCTGGGGATGGCGTGTGGCGGAGGAGCTGATTCGCCCATCAAAATGCAGCCGTGGGAGGAGATATCTGCCACAACCATAGGCACAGAGAGCATAGAGGGGGTCGGAGATATGGAGAGAGGAGCCCCGACATCAGGCGACGCAAGTAGGTGTCTTAAATCCAGCAAAACTCACTCAAGACCAGATTTTTGGGGAGTGCAATGATGCCTAACAGGGTCAACACGACACATTAGTAGAAGACTGCCTACAGGCAGTGCTGACCTCCACCTTGTACAGATGCATTATGCACACCCTTTCTGTAGCCACCCACATGCCTCCATGCCTCTACCACCTAAGAGGGAAACAACCTGTATGTCACTGCCTCCAATGTGCACCATGTAGTAATCAAAATGAATGCAGCCATCTCAATGCCTGCTCAATGTCCGCAGACCCATCACTAACCGTTTCCCTCCTTTGGCCTACCACAGGCTCTCATTCGGACAGTGCCGACAAAGACACTGGCACTACACCTGCCAAGAAGGCCAGGTCCGAAGACCCAAAACACTGTCCCTCCACCTCTGGTGCAAAAATCAAACCCCCACAGCAGCCAAAATCCACAAGCACATCACAGTCCACGGCACTGATGTGCAGCAAGTCAGGCACTACGGCACCACCAACGACAACCATCTGCCCAGTGGTGTCTACTGAAGGCACTGGGTCTGCAGGAAGCAGCACGATTGGGGAGACTGCTGCCACCGCTGCCAGTTCAGACAACGAAGAAGGGGATGTTGATGTTGTTGTGGGTCCTTCCATTCCCCCCCTTCATTCCCCCTAACTACCCCCATGCAGCCAGCATGACAATGGCACACAGGAGCAATCTCCTGATGACTCATGGCCGACCACTCCATGCCCAGTGGCAGATGTCCAAGAAGGGAGCAGCTCAATGGACATGCCAGTAGAAGCCTCCACAGGCCAAGAAACACAGAAACTGATGCATGAAATCATCACGCAGCAAAAACAACTGGCCTCCCTCTTGACACAGCATGTGGCAGAATGCGCCAGCGCAAGGGGGGAAATGTGCGAGTGTGCAGAAACTGTAAAGGCAGCCATAGAATCCACCTCCAAGGATATTTGTGCTGAACTAGCCTCGGTGCGGCACGTACTCTCGGAGCTTGTTCAAACTATGAGGGACATGCGTCCTTGTGAGCAGCCCAGTTCCTCCTCGGCTCACAGTTCTACCTGAACCAGCCCCATCTGCAGATCGGGCAGGAACCTGCAGCATATAGACAGGGGTGCACCGGGTGCCGGGAGAGGGGGCTGCCAATAGAGGCCGCCCTGTGGAACAATCCCACATGATGCACTTGAGCACAGGCATCCACAACATGTTTTTGGGAGTTGAGGGGGGAGGGGGAAGATGAGGGTGGAGGGGAGAGTTGAGAGGGGCGGGGGGAGTGGGTGTGTTGGGGAGTTGACGGGGGAGGGGGGAGTGGGTGTGTTGGGGGATTTAAGGGGGGGAGTGGGTGTGTTCACTTAAATTTTCTATTTCAATACACTTTTTGGTTATGCACAAATCACATGTGTGGACATTGTTCATTGTGTACATGTGCTTTATTGTTGAACAGTCCACAGTGTGCATGTCCCAGACACACCCAGTGCCCCAAGGTCCATCACCATGTGACAAGCCCCGTCCAAGTGTGCTAGAAGCATTGGTTAATCAGAGTCTGACGCATGGCACGTCCCTCCTGTGCATCGCTTCCTCCCTGAGGTACTGCACCATCCCCACCCTCCTCATCCTCTTCATCAGGTGGTTGCAGTTCAGCATCAGGGGGCAAGGGCACATTCCGTCTGATCCACATATTGTGTAGCATTACACATGCCATGACGATCTTTGCAACCTTCTCATGATGTTACAGGAGTGCCCCACCAGACCTGCTGAGGCACCGAAACCGTGCCTTCAAGAGGCCAAATGTCTGCTCAATCAGCACACGGGTTTGTGCATGTCCACGATTATAGTCCTCCTCGTGCCGGTTTTGTGGGTTCCGGACTGGGTTAAGGAGCAATCTCTTCAAGGGATAGCCTGCATCACCTGTATTTGGGCAACAATGTACGTGTTAGTCATAACATTAGATTTTACCTCATCAAGTGACACCATGGCATGCATTCCTCTCTTACTTTGAACCCCATTTCAATGCCTGAATGGAGTCACACAATGTGACTGCTATATGTGTATTCCTCTTATAGACTGTTTTGCATCCCATCAACTAGTGTGCGCAGGGGATCCAGTACCTTGTGAATGCCCATGCACTGTGTTAGTCCACAATGGTTGTTTTGGTGATCTGGCAGATGTCCAGTGATATCAATGCTTTCATCCTCGCACCATTGATGTCAGCCTCATGATGATATCTCTGAGCAATTCAGTAGGTGATACGCTATTTTGGTGGGCCTCTGTGTCAGTGTAGTGGTGTATTGATGTTTTTTACCGTCATGTGACTCCTTTTTATGCAGTGATGGGGGACAGGCCTTTCAGTAGATGGTGTTTGGTGCTGTGTATTGGCTGAAGTCATTGCATGTAGCTGCATTTCGTTGAGGGTGGATGTGGTCTGATTTGGTATAGTGAACATGCAGATGGCTGTGGAATGGTTGGGACACAGCTTCATTCACATGGTAGGGTTGCTTACATCTCGCATTATGTGGTCAGGTGTGAGCTCAAGTCTGGCCTGCTTTGGGGTATGAGCTTGCACCATTCCCTCTGGTACTCGCAGCCAAGTAGAGTATGCATCTCTCCCCCCCCAATATCAGCCAGGTAGAGTATGCATCTCCCCCCCAATATCAGCCAGGTAGAGTATGCATCTCCCCCCAATATCTGCCAGGTAGAGTATGCATCTCCCACCCAATATCAGCCAGATAGAGTATGCATCTCTCCCCTCCCAATATCAGCCAAGTAGAGTATGCATCCCCCCCCAATATCAGCCAGGTAGAGTATGCATCTCTCCCCCCCAATATCAGCCAGGTAAAGTATGCATCTCTCCACCCCCAATATCAGCCAGGTAGAGTATGCATCTCTCCCCCCCAATATCAGCCAGGTAGAGTATGCATCTCTCCCCCCCAATATTAGCCAGGTAGAGTATGCATCTGTACCTCAATCACCTACACACTTCACTTTACCATGGTCATGACATGCGACAATCCGAGTAGCCAGGATCTCTGCCCTGCATGTCGCTCCATGTAGCGTGGTATTGTGGAGTTCTGCAGGACCATTGAATCATGGGTTGATCTGGGGAATCGGGCACAACAATGTGTGATGATCCTGTTTGAGTCACATACCATTTGCACGTTCATTGAGTGGTATAGCTTACGGTTGCGGTACGCTACCTCAATGGCATGTGGGACAACCAATTCCACATGGGTGCAGTCGATGGCACCAATGCAATCAGGTATGCTGGTCAGTGTCATTGCCGCACAGAACCAGGCTCACCTGTCCGGCAGACTTGCTTCCGACGAGGGGCAAGGTGCGGCTAGGCGTGGTCAGGTTCCTGTGACACGTCCTCCTTTCCAGGAAGAGCCAGACTCAGACAACGAGGTATCTCCCACATACCTCCATGGGCTCAGGCGTTGAGCCCATGGAGGTTTTTTTTTTCCTCAACATCATTGCATGTGGGTGTTGAGCAGCACCCTGTACCTCCCCCCTCCTGCGTGCCTCCCCCCGGGTCGCATGTGGCCATTTTTGATTTTTCTTTTAGTTTAGTTAGTTAAGTTTCTATTTGATAGTTAGTTTAATTAAGTAATGTAGGTTTTTGATAGTTAGTGTAATTAGTTAATATAGTTTAAAATTGCTTGTCTGTTGTGCTTTCATGTGACGGTGTGGTGCTTTGTGGCTTTTGAAAGCATCCACTGTCTGTTCCAGCTGGTCCCTTCAAGCTTGTCTCGTGTATGTGTTTGCAGCTTGGGGTCCTGACCCACATATGCCACTCCTGCTTCCCTTATCCATGGGCTCGCAAGGATGGTTCGGTGTAACGGCCTATTACACAAGGGCTTTGGACTGTCATATCTGTGGCATGTCTGCTGCTGTACTACTTGTGTTGACACCCCTAGTGGGGATGATAGGGGTGATTTTGACCACAGTTCTTCCTATGCTAGAAGGGGGGTTTCATGATTCATGCGTGCATTAATTGCTATACGTTGTGTAATGTGTTTATTATCTTTGCTGTACATGTGCTTCATGCAATTCATGCTGTAGACAGTGGCTGACACACTTTGGCTAGGAAAGTTGCACTGATGGAGTGATTTCAGATGTACGTCTCTGACATGGTCCACTCATGACATGCCTGAGGAGACACACACAGGAACATTTCATGCATTAATCATGTGTTTTCTGCCCTTTCTGCAAGGGGATGAGCCTCCAAACCACCTTTCCCAGCAGACATGGCCCATTGGATGTCTGGAAGCTGGCCACGTTCGGTGGTGCAGACATGCACATGTGTGCGTAGGCAGAGCCACATGGATTGCGCTCATACATCATACATAAACTGACGTGTTTCAAGGAACTCCAGGAAAGGTGAGCAGCACAAGGGGGCCACACCGCAGCCAACCGTCCACCAGGACAGTTGCACATGCATGCTAAGTAGCACCACTGACGGTGAGCTTGGACAGATATTGGTGTTGAAGCGCACAGTACAGCTAAGATGCGTTGGTGGAGTATTGGGTAGTTGATGGGAAAGTTTTCAGGGGCAGTGGCACATATCCACCAGTCCAACATGTTCCATTGAGTCAGTTATATTAGCCATGTAGCGTTCCAAGACAGGGAAAGAAGCAGCTCACAGGGACAGACAGCGAGGGACAAACTTGTGAGCAGTGCATTTCATTTACAGGTTTGAATTGCCACATGCACTACCTACTTTATTTAGGTTATGCTGGAACACGACTTGTACTGAAGTCATACCTTGCTAAATGCATCTGGATGCTTACCCAGGGTACATTGGATGTTGTGTGAATCTTGACACATTGGTCTTACATTTGCCACGCACCCACCAGCGCTTTACTTACTGCATTGGCTGTGTATGTACCATCATGAGGGTAATATTACGTATGGGTACGATACACCACACCAGATAGTTTGTAGAGTATCTTGTTACTTTGGGGCATGCATAGTGGCATGTGTGTGTTATGGGCACGAAGAGATTAATGACTCTGGCTCTCTTTGCAGCATTGAACTGCTCATGTTACCGGACCTGAGAGTGCACAGGCAGGAGGCCAACACTCACCCCAGAGATAAGTTTCTCTTTGACTTCAGTTTGAGTAATTTGGTACTATGTGCATGATGCACACATTTGCTCTGATTGTGTATGTGTTAATGTGATTATTATTTTTTTGTACCTACTTTCCCTTGTCAATCCTACTCCCCTCTATATTCCGGTTATCCAGTATACCAATGCCTGTCCCGACTGCATATCCCTGACCCTCCTTCCCCACCAGGGTCTCAGAGGCCTGTGTGAGTATGACCTTGCAGGCACCCAGACCACGCTGGGGGTGGTTGGTTCGTGCCGCTCCTGCACCTGTACACGGGAGCTGTGACAGTACACATCAGTTTGTGGTGCATCATTCGATATTATGTACCACACATGGTACACATCCTGTTGTGACATTGTTTTACTGTGCTTCCTTGGTTGTTCCATCATTGTGCTAGTACTTGGGCTTTGTGACGTACTGCTACTTCAAGTCATCTACTGGGGGCTCTTCTGGTTTGTTTTGCTGCCTGCAGGCTTTTTGCTTGGCTTATGTGTTGGCCTGCTTTGAGTTCTCTTTGATTTGTTGTTTTTGCAAGTCAATGTGGCCTCTGAGGGTGTTGGACACTTTTACACGCAAGGTGGAAGATGGAGACAAATGGGAAGGGTGATCATGTGGCCAGGTGAACTTCAAGGATGAAGGCTACATACCCCATGCGCAGTTGTTCAGTGGGTCATGGTGATATGTGAGGGAGGGGGGGTATTTTGTTGTTGGACAGTTGCCTTGCCCCACAGTGTGATGGGCACCCTGGCATTGTAATTGTGGTATCCTATGTACATGATGTATTCTGCTGATCAATGGCTGTTCATGTGTTGGGTTTACCTTTCAGGTATGAGGGTATAGTTGTGGTTTGACATGCTGGGGTTTACACATGGGCAATGTTCACATGTGATAAGGACAATGATGGTCACTTTATTGCACATGCATGTATTGAGTGCATGTCCCTACTGACACACACACTCGCACTATGATCCACAACATGTACAACCACCCTTCCATGTCCACATGTGCACACAGTTAGCCTTCTGGGGACCACTGTGTCCCTGCAGCACATGATCTATGACCATTTGTGAATCCTGTACCTGCATGATTTGTTTTTTTTATTTAGTTTGTCATGTTTATGTGATGCTCAGGGTGTGCATCACACACAATGACTGGTCACTATGCTGTGTGCTGAGCAGTGTGTTGCAGGAGATGGACACAGCACACGTATTATGCAGTGTTTATTTTGCCGTGCACAATGAACATGTGAACAGGCATTCATTGTTATGTTCAAGCTACAACTGTTGTTATGCATTTGGGTATGACTTGCTTTGTTTGGGAGGTTATTGGTCAGTCATTTCATCTGATTCCATGTCAGGCATCATTGTCTGACGCCACTTTGCATTTTTCACATGTCAATGTGTACATTATTGTTATTGTGTTGGTGTTTTGCTATTGCTTGCCATGTCATGTTGTGGTTTTGGTGGCTTTGTGTGACATACCAGTGATTGTCATGGCCTGTTTTGCAAGTCTGTGTGATACACACCTTGCATGTGTACCTTTTGGTCACACAGGATTGGTTAGGTTTAAGTAGCTAGGGATGCACACAATGTGGCACTTCCATGGCAACATTCTCAGCGTGGTATGGTTGTGACAGTTGACTGTCTCTTTGTCATCATCGATTGTCACCTGGTATGTGCCAAGCCTGTGTGCATTCTGCAGGGGTGGGAGTTTAGGTGAAAAATGTGGCCACAAGCGGGGTCCGGGCTGCCTCGCCACTTGCCCTATCCCCTCCCATGGGCAGCGCCTGTGCCTGGGGATGTGGGGGCACCACCATGTCCACCGTTACGCCCTGCCTTGTTGCAACATTGTGCAGGACACATGCTGCCACAATGATGCTGCACACTACTGGGAGTGCATTGAGTAGCTGCCCGACAGAGCGGTCAAGGGAGCGGAAGCGTGACTTGAGCACTCCGAATGTGCGTTCCACTATGGCCTTGGTTGCAATATGGGCAGCATTATATCTTACCCGGGGTGGTGTGGTGGGATTCTGGATTGGCGTCATCATGTGGTTGCTCAGAGGGTAGGCACTGTCCCCTGGAGAGGTGATAATGGTTGTGATTATTGTGGTTTGTGTATTTGTCTGTGCGTGACATGCATGCATGTGCACGAGCATTTGTACTCACCTAGGAGCCATGTGTCGCCGTGCTGCCCAGCTTCTAGGGCCCAGCTCAGTGCGCACATTCTGTATATGAAACTGTCATGGGTGGAGCCAGGGTAGTTTGCATTGACAGAGGTGATGATTCCCTTGGCATTGCTTACCACCTGCACATTGATGGAATGCCAATGCTTGCAGTTTCGGTAGATGTGCTCAGTGGCCCTAGGTGGACGTAGGGCCACATGGGTGCAATCTATGGAAGCGAGCACTTTGAGGAAGTGTGCCACCCTGTAAAAGACCTGGACAACGGCCTGCCTTTCTGCGGGTGTTCTGGGCATGTATATGTGCCTGCGGACTGAGTGTAGGCAACGTGACTGCGTGGCCTGTGAGACCCCCACCACTATGGCAGTAGTCCACTGAAATGACCCAGTGGCCAAAAAATGCAGGACATTGAGCACCTTCTCCAAGGGGCTCAATGCATGGGAGCAGTGGGTGGGTGATGTAAGCTCATCTTCCCACTCCCTGACCAGGTCTAGGATGATACGAGGTGGAATCCTATACCTGCCGTAGACCTGGTCGTGAGGCATCCCAAAAAGGCTTGTCTAGGGGCAAAAAATGTGGGCCCTGGCTATTCTCCTCCTCCTGCGGTGTCCCACGATCAGTGCTGCAACAAATGGGACATTCATCATAGCGGTATGTACGTGTTTGTTGTTTGTGCGCGCTTTTATACTGTGCGCGGGGAGGCTTCCGCCTGCCTTCCTGTGGTGGACGTGTTGATGCCTGTGTGCGTCTTTTACCGTGCGCTTGTTTCACGTATTCAAATCCGTGAATATGAGTTGTTCGCGTGCGTGTGGGCGTTCTGTGTATTTCCCTGCAGTACTTCCCCAGTTATGCCTTCTTTTTCATGTGTTGTTCCCCATTCCGTGCGTTACGCCCCCGTGTCCCGCCCTCTTTTAGGTATGAGCGCCAACGTTATGCGCTTTCCCTGTTCACGTAGCGCACAGCGTCCGGGATGTTGCAATGACGTGTGCGCCCGTGTGCATCACACACGGGTTTGGCGTACATACCAAGAAAAACACGCGCAAAGACTTCCATGAATCGCATGTTTGCGCGTGCGCTTCCTTTTTCACGCTTGCGCCACTTTTTTCGGCGCACATTTTTTCTATGAATCGGCCCCATAATTACCTAATGATCTGTTCATCATCGTAGATTTCCTATTCCCCAGACATGTAGATAAAACTTGTAAATTGTCCCACTGTATCCTAGCCCCGACTGATTCGGGTTAAGAAAATAAATAAAACAATATGTGAGAAAAACAGATGATTCATTTTCTTCACTTGACTTTTGAAAATTTTGATACATGTGAGACCTTTTGGTATTTTCTACTTTTTTCAGATTGCAGTTCGAGTGCAGCAGGCAAAATTCTCCATGAATACAACACGTTTATACTGAGGTTTTCAACATTTCCTGCTGTCAATTTAAAGTTATTCAAAATCATTCTTTGGGGCGAAATGTGTGTATGAGTCATCCCTGTTCATAGTCAGTAACTCTGTAAATATTGTAGGACTTCAACTACAATATGTTCTCCATGGATCAACAAAAGGTAATTAATCAAAACCCATACCATTTCCAAGAGTGATTTCTTGCATTCACTTTATTTTATCTCAACTGGCAATAAAGTGTTGCTTGCGTGTGAGATCAGTGTATTAACCTGGACATGCTTCTAATATTAGATTGTGGTAAAAGAGGTGTCAGAAAATTATGTTTCCATGACAAATTCCTTATTTAGTGGGAAGCCGAGCAAAGAGCCTCAGATAGACTTCTTTTCAGTGGCTTAATATTCTCTGTTTGAGAGTTCCCCCACTTCCACATGACCCCTTCAATAGATGAACCAAGGTTCAGTGTTCTCTGAATAATTCTCTATGAATGTATTACTGTAATTGGTCCATCTTAAGAGAATTCATAATTCACATATATTTGTAGGGTTCTACAATTTTAGTAGTAGTCTTCTTTTTGTGGAGATGGAGATGGTCTGCATTGATTTCAAAGTTTAGAGAATGGATGATAATGTATGATAAGATAGCTTAGCAGGTTGTCTTGCTGCTATGATGTATGTGATCTGGAGGTTGCAGGTTTAAATGTCAGCAAATCCAATCCAGCCTTCATCCTTCTATGATTTATAAATAATTACCAACTTCAGTCTGATGATATTGCATCTGAATATGTTCAATGTACAGCACTTTGGCAAAAGATGCTGTATAAATAACACATCAATATCATTGCTTTAGTTCTGTACAACTGTCCTTTCTGAAGTGATACATTCACACCTGCATGTCTTAGTTCGGTTAACATGTAGGGTGGATCGCAAGCAGGTGTTCTTCCATAGTTTAACTCTTAATTAACAGGTCGACCACATAGGCCAAATACCCTCTTTAAAGAAAATCAGGCATGGATTTATGTAGGAATATATTGAACTCATGTCCTCTATTCAGATACGCAAAGGACGTTCCGGTCCAAGACTTATTGTGGCCCCCAAAAGGTAAAATGTTTATTAGCGTTCATGGAGTACCGAAACAGTCTAATGCCCATACGTGAAATTGAGGGCAGTGTATACTTTAGAACCTGAATTCATGCAAGACCTTGTTCAATATAGGGAAGAGGCTATGCTGACATGTGTACCATCTTATTCAATTCTTCTCGGTCTGAACAGAGTTTCCATTGTCCATTGGGTTTCAATATTCCTAGTACTGGACTATTAACGGTACTGTGAATTATTGGAATAATCCAACAGGATTCCAAGTTTTTTATAACCACCTCGTGCAAGTCTAAGTATGCTAGAGATAACCAGTATTGTCTAACAAATACTGGTGCCATATTGGCTTCCATATGTATGGTTGTATTATGAAGGGAGATATGTCCACAATCAACAGTAATAATTTCATGAAAATAGAAAAAGTACCTGTTTTAATGTTTGCTTCTGCTCTTCTGTCATACTGTCATCAGTCATATTGATCTGCTCCTCAACCATCTGAAGGAAATATTTCTGCGATAGCAACTTATGAGGTACCTTCTAATTAGGTTCAGAGATCTTTGCTTAGGGTGCCTTCCTGGATGGGTGGTTCCTTGCAGTCTAGGTAGTTAATAGCGACTTTGAATACTATCTTATCCACCAGTATCTCACACGTATCATCACCTATTCCATAAGGGCACATGGAATATGCCATAAGGTTCCCTCCTTGTCGTGTATAAAGTATTTCCGGCCTGCTACCATAAGTATTTGTATAACAATCCTCCGGTATGTGACCAATGATGGGATTAGATGAATACATGAAAATGTGTCTGGAATCAACAGCCCTTCCAATGTAGTTATCTTGGGTAGAATTATATTTTGTGGATACATACTAGCTGTCAGATACACACTGTGGAGTCTAGAGGTGTGAGCCTATTGGCAGTTGAATTCGATGTGTATACGATTAATTATTTCTGCCAATATAACTGTCAACTGTTCCAATAGGACAGACTGAGAGATCTATTGACTGGAAGATGGAGGAAATGCCACGGGAAACAGCTGGCTGCAAGAAATAATCCACAATCAGAAACTCAAAAAGTAGTAAGGACAATATCACATATATGAGTCATACTGCTCACTTGTGTGTCAGAAGTAGTCTCCATAAAGGATCAACCAAGTCCTCCTGTTCTGATCTAGAGAGCCGTGACCCTTGTAGGATTATTTAGCGTGTTTTTGGAGTGCAGCGCCACTACATGGGATCAATATATAGCGTGTTTTTGGAGTGCAGCACCACTGCATGGGATCAATGTATTGCTATAACTTGGTACAGCAAGCTATGTGTTGCCGGTGTAACATATGGATATGCAAATGAAGACAGGCTACTCAGTCAAAAACACAGCATTTTCTTCACATTTAAAAACGCACCACTTTTTTTTTCTTCACCTGAAATGCATCTGTTGCAGGAGACACATTAGAGGATTAATGAACTAATATAATTCACAGTACTAACATGATTCTAATCAAATAACATCATAATGTGTTCTCCAGTGCAAAATGAGGTAGAAAAGACAGGCTCTGAAAGTCATTTTAAACGTGCACTTGGATTCATTTTTTTTCCCTGTTCACTGTGTTAGCTTGATGCGAAATCTGCATGCCAGGAAATGAGTAGATACAGTTTCTAAACCGTATAAGCCAAGCCATCGTTGAAAGAGGAGGATAGATTATTGTGTATTTTGATTGGTGACACGTCACCTTAGGGGCTGTAACAGAGGTTTCCTTAAGAATCTCGGGGAGAGAGAAAGGCAGTGGACATTTTTACACAGCTTCGGTGAGAAGCCTGAGGGGAGTTGCTGTGGGGCTGCCTGATTGAGGGGCGTTGTTCCAGTGTACTGCTGACCTTCACAGGCTGGAGATTCCAGTCGATTGGCACCGGCTTGAGGACAAAAGAGTGCAGATTGGAACTGCATGTTCTCGCCGGGTGCTCTAAAAGGAAGCCCCGAGCCATTTAAAGAAAGCGACCTGTCAAGCGAGTTCGCATGCTGATCTGCTACAATTTTTCTGGTAATTATCTTACACAAAGCGAGAATGTGGCGTGTAAATGAAAGCTATTTCAGTCAGGCAGCGTAGCGATAGCTGCATTCTAATGTTGCTATTCAGAAATGCAAGTCAAGTGATGCACTGTTCTTTTTATTGTTGCAAAGAATCTAATGAAATGCCATGTATTTTGTAATTGCTTCTCTTATGTTTATTCTAGAAAAGACTGCCTCGCAAAACTGGTAATGTATGATTTTGAAATGAAACTGATGTAAATCACAATCCATGTAAAGGCTTCTATTTGCTTCTGTTTTTCTCTGGTACAGTTAGCCCATATCACCTGATAAAAGGGGAGGTTATTAGGTAATATATGTCAAGCATCCCATGTGGAAAAAATTATGTTATGAGTAATTATAAATAGCTGTGTGCGTGGTTCCGCTCAGTGTATGTGTGTGTGACTTCTGAGTGGAACACAATCTGATAGTCTGTTGGACGTACATGAGTCAGCAGTGAAAGATGCCTCTGGAAATAGTTTCACTAATGTAAATAAATTAGTGATTATGCCACATGTTTTTGTGAATACTTTATGGAAGCATAGCTCACTGGTGACGATAAATCAGTGATAACAGCCATATGTGGCACTCCATATGAAAATGTGCTGTTCTTGAATAATGTAGAAGCCTGAGGCCTCTAGAGATCACGAGAACAGTCTAAACAAAAAAAAGGGGTTTTGTATGTTGGCCACAAATAAAACAAAGAAATTATGCTCATCACTATACCACAACGAAATGCATACCAACTAAATGTATCTGCGTACTGAAATAATGCATAGCCACAATACCAATATAATACCAAACCCAATCTGAATGAAAGGAGTGATTGTTGCTAAATTGCTTTTATTCTTGGTGGTAAGCAAATACCGCCAGGCCCCAAATCTACACAAAATACCCTACAGATTTATGGTGCTTTGCAGGCCGGGAACGTGATCATAGAGCACCTACTGGGCATGGCATGTGTGTCTCACACCGCCATCTGTACATTAAAGGGAACCCATTTCATAATAGCTGTGTGTCACTAAAAACAAATTTCAGAATGTCTCAAAGGGAAACCACATTCCCAGTCCTCGTGCAATATTTAGATGCAAAGTTATTCGCACATGGGACGTGGTCATCAAACAGCACCTCAGAATGGCATGACCGCATTCAGGGTGAGGTGCAGAAAGAAAAACTAGACAATATTTTTGCAGAAGGCAGCATAATTCAGGTCTGCCTTCCTCGGTTATTAAATGCAGCTGATAAAAAAGCAGAGAATGACTGTTTGATACGGCTATGCACCAAAATCTGGTTTATTTTGAATAGGTCCCTCCGAATGCAAGAAAATGACACCCAGCTAATTAACAGGTTAAGGACTGAATTAGATGGGGCAAGTAAAAAAGAGGAAATGTTAAGAACAGAATTGGAGTATGCCAAAAAGACATGCAGTTAAAATGCAGAGATTTTAATGTTCAATTGTCCAAAAGCAAGAAACAATTTGAGGACAGTGAACAAGAATTGGTACACTTAAAAACATTGGTGGACCACATTAGACAAGATAAAGATGAGGTTGTGTCAGAGATGCAGATTTTACAAAAAGAACATTATGAGAAAGAAAGTGACCTCCAAAATGCGGAACAAGAAATGGTTAAAATGCTCCAAGAAAGAGACAAGAGGAATAAAGAATTTAATGAGTGCCAAATGCAAATGTGCGACATGCAGGAGGTAATTAATAAAATGAGTGATGAAAACAACTATTTGCAAAACGAAGAAAACAGGCTCCTTAAAAAGTGTAAGAACTTAGAACAGCAAATGTGCATTCCCATGTCCCAGGAGAGCCGGCAGGGTACCACATTCAATGGAGTTGAGGTGAATTCTATTTCTACCCAAAGGGCTAGTGCCCCAGTGACTGGGGCCGGTGACTGAACTTGGTTGCAGCACTCATGGGGATTTGATACTCCCATTGGGGGCCGCCACCAATCCCATACACCTGGAACCAGGGTTGAGTCAACAAGTAGTGCAATTCCATGCATTGCAACAAGTAGCCCCATAAAGAAAATGAAATCCATTAAAGCCTTGATCAAACCATTTAAAAAAGGAGGGGAATGATGCATTGAAGATCACTTAGAAGTGGTTCATGACATTTTTAAAGCACTCCAGATACCTTAGGAACAGTACAGGCAATATTTTCATTTAACTTTAGATGCTCCGACGGCCAGTATTATAAGAGGATTGAATGAACAGCAGAATATGACATGGGCGGAGTTCGAAAAAGAGATTAGGCGTCATTTTTCTCCTTTCCAGTCATTGCAGGAGGCAAAGAAAGTCGCTTACACAATCACTGCTGGGCCTAATACATCCCCTCGCCAGTTTTTACAAGATTTAAAAAGAGCATTTTCTCGCTTTGATGTATCTTTTGACCCCAATTCCAATGAGTTTAAAACTGCCTACTTCTATGGGCTGCAGAAAGACATCATATCCCAAATGATCCGTGAATTTGACCGTGACAAGTCCCTGGAATGGATTGTACACCAAAGCACAAAACTATATGAGGTACTCTATTGTCAGGGTAGAGAAAGTGATAAAAGTAGAGGTACTAGACCTAAATCTAAAGAACCCTCAGCAACAGTGAGGGAAATCAGATCAGCCAAAATGTCCCTTGAGTCTGCTCAAAGTCCATGTAAAAATAATTTTGCACCTGAACAAAGGGGTAATCAACAAAGGTCATCACACACTGCACCAATGTTCCAATCAGGTGATCCTAGTAATAGGGAGAATTACATCAGCCCCAGGTACTTAGGAGATAGGCCCCGGGTAGGCTATCGACCTGATATGTCAAGTATGAACAATAACCAGAGACAAAATCAGGATCAAAGAAATGATGATCCTTATCAGACATTGGGGACACAAAGCAGATTTGATCCCAATACCATGATGTATGGTAATCAGGATAGACCCCGATATGTGGATCGATTTGCTGATAATGGGAATCAACATAGGGGCCAGTACCCACAACCTGAGAGACAAGACATGAGGCAGAACATGAACCGCACTTCACTTCAGTACAATGATTCCCTACCAGGGGACTACAACCAAAGGATGGGTGCGCCACGCTCCCCTCCGCAAATGAATCAAGAGTTCAGGAACCATCCCAATAGAAATCATTCTCCTGAGAGGTATCAGAATAGATTCAATCAGGGAGAGAACAACCAATATCGATCTAGACCACGGAGAGAGGATTCTAGAGAAATGGAAAGATTCCAGTGCCTCGAGGCCCAAGTGAAAATGTCGGCTGAGCAAATAGGAAAGCTCTGCACAACACAAAAACAGTCATCAAAGGAGGGGGCAGAAGGCCATAGCAATGATCGAGGGGCTTCTGAAAAGTGACTAAGTACTTATGATACCTGCAGCGCCAAAAAGACAGTTTGCTCTGATGTAATTTTGCATAATGACTCTGAGATGCCTAATGATTTAAAAGTGAAAATACCAATACATGAACATGTAGCAGAAAATGCAAATACTTCTAAAAAAGAGGTACTGTTTAACCTAGAACTAAATCAAACATTGGCGATATGTACAAATGAAATAGGAAAACCTGAAAATCCAAAAGAACGAAGAGACAGGTTTAAGAAAAATGACTCATGCACAGGGAATACCAGTGAACCGGGACTAAGTGGCGATGCTATAACTCCTTCCCTGGGCAATCCAAACAATGACCAGACACAGGCAGGAAAAAGAAATGCTCAAAAGGAGGGTGCAGTTCAATCATCTGAAGAATTATTTGAACCACATATTTTTGAAGAGGTTAAAAGGGCTGGTATCATACTGAATAATCACAAATGCACAGAATTAGACAATGACAAATTGCCAAGTGATGTTGCACATGTTCAGTTGGAGGGTTGTAGTGTGACCTCTGATGATACCTGGATGGATGGGCAAAGGTGGCCACACTCCAAAAAACCTCTGAACATGGGGAAATTAATAAAGTCTCTCACACAGGAATGAGCAAAAAGGAGGGAAAAACGTCTTTCCATTTACCGATGTGCTTAGCCAAAAGTGAAAAAGGCCTGAGAAAGGTGAGCCCTGAAATCAGTAAGAATTCGCATTTCCTATGTGTGTTAGAGGAAGTTGAAGACAGATATTATGCTCCCATCATTGTGGAAGAAAAATGCCATACATTTGCAATGATTGACACTGGCGCACACTCCACAATTATGTCTAAAGAATTAGTAAAGAGTATCAATGAAGTCAATGAAGGGAGAGCTACGCAGAATCAGAGCACAGTAAAGGATAATCAAGGTCCAGTGCATAATTTTAATGGGGAGGAGGTGCCTATTATAGGCGCCACCGAGGTTGACATAAAGATAGATGAACACAGAATGAAACAGGAGGTATTGGTCACATCCATTTGTGATATTCCATTTCTGATGGGAACAGATTGCCTGAAGAGATTATCTCCGCTCATAGATGGGTTGAATGGAGTACCGTGGTCCTTAACAAAAAAACCATTGAGATCCAAGAAACTAAAATCACAAAACAGCAATATAAATGAATGTCAGACAGTTGCAAAATCAAATGATGCAGTGGAGGTGTATCTCCAGAATAGTTGCATACCTAGCGTCACTGTCATATTAATGTGTCAAGTCAAGATGCAGAGTGAAAATAAAAAAATACCTGTACAAATATACTTAGACCCAAGGAAAGAATGGCAAACTGCCATAGATGAGCACACCTTATGTTTTTATTTAAAAGAGAAGACATGCAAACAGAATACTGCTCCTAGAACAGGTTCAGAAAAACACATTACCACTCTTGCTGATATATACATGGAAGACGAACAACCATGGGTTCATGTTGGGATAAATGACTATTCTAAAACAATAAAAGCCACTTTAGCGCTTGAACAGGAAAGGAGCTTCATTAATGAGAAATTGTTGCAGAAAATAATGGAAATGGAGGAGATCCCGAAATTTAGGATTAAAAACCAGTATGTCTCTGGTTTGGACGGTCCAGACTTTGAAAACCGAATTGCAGGTAGATGCATGCTGAAAATTAGCATTGGATAGTGTGTGGGACACAAAATGACTTTTACATTGGCAATGACAGCATGCACAGAATGTGTATGGTGCTAGATCTCCTTAATCAAAAGATATGGTCACGCATAGGTGGGCCGGCACCTGAATTTGAAGACAACAGAAGGGCTTATCATTGCGCACAGCTGGTCTCTTATGCAATTGAATTACAAATGAGGAAAGATACTGTTATCCCTGCATTCACAAAGCAGTTTGCAATAACACTGAAATGCAAACATGGACAGCAGATGAAAGATTTTGATGCATTTGTATGTCTGAATGAATCCATAAAACAGCAAGGCCTGGATTATGAATACATTCCATTGGTAGATGTGGGTGAAGGGTCTGTAAAAATGATGGTGAATAATAAAGGTTATCAGAATATTCATTTAGAGGAAAACTCCCCAGTAGGAATGGCCATACAAAAATCACATTACACAGCAGATCTAAATAACATGGTGATTGGAAATATACCTGAAAAGTATATAGATGCTAAGGGTGAATTGCCAGAATACCTGGACTCTCAGCCCAAAGGGATATTTAAAATTCATTCTGTGTACCCTTATGATTCAAGCGAGACAGTGTGCTGTCATCAAGAGGATTGCATAACATTTAACTTAAATGAAAATGAAATAGAAAATCAGCCCATTGAAATGGAAGCTGATATGCCAAAACATTTAAATGTGGCAGCTTTACAAAGAGACACAGCCACACAATTAGAGGAAAGCTCCGAGATTCCCATGCCAGAACATTTTCAGGAATTCCCCTGAAGATGGAGGAAATGCCACGGGAAACAGCTGGCTGCAAGAAATAATCCACAATCAGAAACTCAAAAAGTAGTAAGGACAATATCACATATATGAGTCATACTGCTCACTTGTGTGTCAGAAGTAGTCTCCATAAAGGATCAACCAAGTCCTCCTGTTCTGATCTAGAGAGCCGTGACCCTTGTAGGATTATTTAGCGTGTTTTTGGAGTGCAGCGCCACTACATGGGATCAATATATAGCGTGTTTTTGGAGTGCAGCACCACTGCATGGGATCAATGTATTGCTATAACGTGGTACAGCAAGCTATGTGTTGCCGGTGTAACATATGGATATGCAAATGAAGACAGGCTACTCAGTCAAAAACGCAGCATTTTCTTCACATTTAAAAACGCACCACTTTTTTTTTCTTCACCTGAAATGCATCTGTTGCAGGAGACACATTAGAGGATTAATGAACTAATATAATTAACAGTACTAACATGATTCTAATCAAATAACATCATAATGTGTTCTCCAGTGCAAAATGAGGTAGAAAAGACAGGCTCTGAAAGTCATTTTAAACGTGCACTTGGATTCATTTTTTTTTCCCTGTTCACTGTGTTAGCTTGATGCGAAATCTGCATGCCAGGAAATGAGTAGATACAGTTTCTAAACCGTATAAGCCAAACCATCATTGAAAGAGGAGGATAGATTATTGTGTATTTTGATTGGTGACACGTCACCTTAGGGGCTTTAACAGAGGTTTCCTTAAGAATCTCGGGGAGAGAGAAAGGCAGTGGACATTTTTACACAGCTTCGGTGAGAAGCCTGAGGGGAGTTGCTGTGGGGCTGCCTGATTGAGGGGCGTTGTTCCAGTGTACTGCTGACCTTCACAGGCTGGAGATTCCAGTCGATTGGCACCGGCTTGAGGACAAAAGAGTGCAGATTGGAACTGCATGTTCTCGCCGGGTGCTCTAAAAGGAAGCCCCGAGCCATTTAAAGAAAGCGACCTGTCAAGCGAGTTCGCATGCTGATCTGCTACAATTTTTCTGGTAATTATCTTACACAAAGCGATAATGTGGCGTGTAAATGAAAGCTATTTCATTCAGGCAGCGTAGCGATAGCTGCATTCTAATGTTGCTATTCAGAAATGCAAGTCAAGTGATGCACTGTTCTTTTTATTGTTGCAAAGAATCTAATGAAATGCCATGTATTTTGTAATTGCTTCTCTTATGTTTATTCTAGAAAAGACTGCCTCGCAAAACTGGTAATGTATGATTTTGAAATGAAACTGATGTAAATCACAATCCATGTAAAGGCTTCTATTTGCTTCTGTTTTTCTCTGGTACAGTTAGCCCATATCACCTGATAAAAGGGGAGGTTATTAGGTAATATATGTCAAGCATCCCATGTGGAAAAAATTATGTTATGAGTAATTATAAATAGCTGTGTGCGTGGTTCCACTCAGTGTATGTGTGTGTGACTTCTGAGTGGAACACAATCTGATAGTCTGTTGGACGTACATGAGTCAGCAGTGAAAGATGCCTCTGGAAATAGTTTCACTAATGTAAATAAATTAGTGATTATACCACATGTTGTTGTGAATACTTTATGGAAGCATAGCTCACTGGTGACGATAAATCAGTGATAACAGCCATATGTGGCACTCCATATGAAAATGTGCTGTTCTTGAATAATGTAGAAGCCTGAGGCCTCTAGAGATCACGAGAACAGTCTAAACAAAAAAAAGGGGTTTTGTATGTTGGCCACAAATAAAACAAAGAAATTATGCTCATCACTATACCACAAAGAAATGCATACCAACTAAATGTATCTGCGTACTGAAATAATGCATAGCCACAATACCAATATAATACCAAACCCAATCTGAATGCAAGGAGTGATTGTTGCTAAATTGCTTTTATTCTTGGTGGTAAGCAAATACCGCCAGGCCCCAAATCTACACAAAATACCCTACAGATTTATGGTGCTTTGCAGGCCGGGAACGTGATCATAGAGCACCTACTGGGCATGGCATGTGTGTCTCACACCGCCATCTGTACATTAAAGGGAACCCATTTCATAATAGCTGTGTGTCACTAAAAACGAATTTCAGAATGTCTCAAAGGGAAACCACATTCCCAGTCCTCGTGCAATATTTAGATGCAAAGTTATTCGCACATGGGACGTGGTCATCAAACAGCACCTCAGAATGGCATGACCGCATTCAAGGTGAGGTGCAGAAAGAAAAACTAGACAATATTTTTGCAGAAGGCAGCATAATTCAGGTCTGCCTTCCTCGGTTATTAAATGCAGCTGATAAAAAAGCAGAGAATGACTGTTTGATACGGCTATGCACCAAAATCTGGTTTATTATGAATAGGTCCCTCCGAATGCAAGAAAATGACACCCAGCTAATTAACAGGTTAAGGACTGAATTAGATGGGGCAAGTAAAAAAGAGGAAATGTTAAGAACAGAATTGGAGTATGCCAAAAAGACATGCAGTTAAAATGCAGAGATTTTAATGTTCAATTGTCCAAAAGCAAGAAACAATTTGAGGACAGTGAACAAGAATTGGTACACTTAAAAACATTGGTGGACCACATTAGACAAGATAAAGATGAGGTTGTGTCAGAGATGCAGATTTTACAAAAAGAACATTATGAGAAAGAAAGTGACCTCCAAAATGCGGAACAAGAAATGGTTAAAATGCTCCAAGAAAGAGACAAGAGGAATAAAGTATTTAATGAGTGCCAAATGCAAATGTGCGACATGCAGGAGGTAATTAATAAAATGAGTGATGAAAACAACTATTTGCAAAACGAAGAAAACAGGCTCCTTAAAAAGTGTAAGAACTTAGAACAGCAAATGTACATTCCCATGTCCCAGGAGAGCCGGCAGGGTACCACATTCAATGGAGTTGAGGTGAATTCTATTTCTACCCAAAGGGCTAGTGCCCCAGTGACTGGGGCCGGTGACTGAACTTGGTTGCAGCACTCATGGGGGATTTGATACTCCCATTGGGGGCCGCCACCAATCCCATACACCTGGAACCAGGGTTGAGTCACCAAGTAGTGCAATTCCATGCATTGCAACAAATAGCCCCATAAAGAAAATGAAATCCATTAAAGCCTTGATCAAACCATTTAAAAAAGGAGGGGAATGATGCATTGAAGATCACTTAGAAGTGGTTCATGACATTTTTAAAGCACTCCAGATACCTTAGGAACAGTACAGGCAATATTTTCATTTAACTTTAGATGCTCCGACGGCCAGTATTATAAGAGGATTGAATGAACAGCAGAATATGACATGGGCGGAGTTCGAAAAAGAGATTAGGCGTCATTTTTCTCCTTTCCAGTCATTGCAGGAGGCAAAGAAAGTCGCTTACACAATCACTGCTGGGCCTAATACATCCCCTCGCCAGTTTTTACAAGATTTAAAAAGAGCATTTTCTCGCTTTGATGTATCTTTTGTCCCCAATTCCAATGAGTTTAAAACTGCCTACTTCTATGGGCTGCAGAAAGACATCATATCCCAAATGATCCGTGAATTTGACCGTGACAAGTCCCTGGAATGGATTGTACACCAAAGCACAAAACTATATGAGGTACTCTATTGTCAGGGTAGAGAAAGTGATAAAATTAGAGGTACTAGACCTAAATCTAAAGAACCCTCAGCAACAGTGAGGGAAATCAGATCAGCCAAAATGTCCCTTGAGTCTGCTCAAAGTCCATGTAAAAATAATTTGGCACCTGAACAAAGGGGTAATCAACAAAGGTCATCACACACTGCACCAATGTTCCAATCAGGTGATCCTAGTAATAGGGAGAATTACATCAGCCCCAGGTACTTAGGAGATAGGCCCCGGGTAGGCTATCGACCTGATATGTCAAGTATGAACAATAACCAGAGACAAAATCAGGATCAAAGAAATGATGATCCTTATCAGACATTGGGGACACAAAGCAGATTTGATCCCAATACCATGATGTATGGTAATCAGGATAGACCCCGATATGTGGATCGATTTGCTGATAATGGGAATCAACATAGGGGCCAGTACCCACAACCTGAGAGACAAGACATGAGGCAGAACATGAACCGCACTTCACTTCAGTACAATGATTCCCTACCAGGGGACTACAACCAAAGGATGGGTGCGCCACGCTCCCCTCCGCAAATGAATCAAGAGTTCAGGAACCATCCCAATAGAAATCATTCTCCTGAGAGGTATCAGAATAGATTCAATCAGGGAGAGAACAACCAATATCGATCTAGACCACGGAGAGAGGATTCTAGAGAAATGGAAAGATTCCAGTGCCTCGAGGCCCAAGTGAAAATGTCGGCTGAGCAAATAGGAAAGCTCTGCACAACACAAAAACAGTCATCAAAGGAGGGGGCAGAAGGCCATAGCAATGATCGAGGGGCTTCTGAAAAGTGACTAAGTACTTATGATACCTGCAGCGCCAAAAAGACAGTTTGCTCTGATGTAATTTTGCATAATGACTCTGAGATGCCTAATGATTTAAAAGTGAAAATACCAATACATGAACATGTAGCAGAAAATGCAAATACTTCTAAAAAAGAGGTACTGTTTAACCTAGAACTAAATCAAACATTGGCGATATGTACAAATGAAATAGGAAAACCTGAAAATCCAAAAGAACGAAGAGACAGGTTTAAGAAAAATGACTCATGCACAGGGAATACCAGTGAACCGGGACTAAGTGGCGATGCTATAACTCCTTCCCTGGGCAATCCAAACAATGACCAGACACAGGCAGGAAAAAGAAATGCTCAAAAGGAGGGTGCAGTTCAATCATCTGAAGAATTATTTGAACCACATATTTTTGAAGAGGTTAAAAGGGCTGGTATCATACTGAATAATCACAAATGCACAGAATTAGACAATGACAAATTGCCAAGTGATGTTGCACATGTTCAGTTGGAGGGTTGTAGTGTGACCTCTGATGATACCTGGATGGATGGGCAAAGGTGGCCACACTCCAAAAAACCTCTGAACATGGGGAAATTAATAAAGTCTCTCACACAGGAATGAGCAAAAAGGAGGGAAAAACGTCTTTCCATTTACCGATGTGCTTAGCCAAAAGTGAAAAAGGCCTGAGAAAGGTGAGCCCTGAAATCAGTAAGAATTCACATTTCCTATGTGTGTTAGAGGAAGTTGAAGACAGATATTATGCTCCCATCATTGTGGAAGAAAAATGCCATACATTTGCAATGATTGACACTGGCGCACACTCCACAATTATGTCTAAAGAATTAGTAAAGAGTATCAATGAAGTCAATGAAGGGAGAGCTACGCAGAATCAGAGCACAGTAAAGGATAATCAAGGTCCAGTGCATAATTTTAATGGGGAGGAGGTGCCTATTATAGGCGCCACCTAGGTTGACATAAAGATAGATGAACACAGAATGAAACAGGAGGTATTGGTCACATCCATTTGTGATATTCCATTTCTGATGGGAACAGATTGCCTGAAGAGATTATCTCCGCTCATAGATGGGTTGAATGGAGTACCGTGGTCCTTAACAAAAAAACCATTGAGACCTAAGAAACTAAAATCACAAAACAGCAATATAAATGAATGTCACACAGTTGCAAAATCAAATGATGCAGTGGAGGTGTATCTCCAGAATAGTTGCATACCTAGCGTCACTGTCATATTAATGTGTCAAGTCAAGATGCAGAGTGAAAATAAAAAAATACCTGTACAAATATACTTAGACCCAAGGAAAGAATGGCAAACTGCCATAGATGAGCACACCTTATGTTTTTATTTAAAAGAGAAGACATGCAAACAGAATACTGCTCCTAGAACAGGTTCAGAAAAACACATTACCACTCTTGCTGAAATATACTTGGAAGACGAACAACCATGGGTTCATGTTGGGATAAATGACTATTCTAAAACAATAAAAGCCACTTTAGCGCTTGAACAGGAAAGGAGCTTCATTAATGAGAAATTGTTGCAAAAAATAATGGAAATGGAGGAGATCCCGAAATTTAGGATTAAAAACCAGTATGTCTCTGGTTTGGACGGTCCAGACTTTGAAAACCGAATTGCAGGTAGATGCATGCTGAAAATTAGCATTGGATAGTGTGTGGGACACAAAATGACTTTTACATTGGCAATGACAGCATGCACAGAATGTGTATGGTGCTAGATCTCCTTAATCAAAAGATATGGTCACGCATAGGTGGGCCGGCACCTGAATTTGAAGACAAAAGAAGGGCTTATCATTGCGCACAGCTGGTCTCTTATGCAATTGAATTACAAATGAGGAAAGATACTGTTGTCCCTGCATTCACAAAGCAGTTTGCAATAACACTGAAATGCAAACATGGACAGCAGATGAAAGATTTTGATGCATTTGTATGTCTGAATGAATCCATAAAACAGCAAGGCCTGGATTATGAATACATTCCATTGGTAGATGTGGGTGAAGGGTCTGTAAAAATTATGGTGAATAATAAAGGTTATCAGAATATTCATTTAGAGGAAAACTCCCCAGTAGGAATGGCCATACAAAAATCACATTACACAGCAGATCTAAATAACATGGTGATTGGAAATATACCTGAAAAGTATATAGATGCTAAGGGTGAATTGCCAGAATACCTGGACTCTCAGCCCAAAGGGATATTTAAAATTCATTCTGTGTACCCTTATGATTCAAGCGAGACAGTGTGCTGTCATCAAGAGGATTGCATAACATTTAACTTAAATGAAAATGAAATAGAAAATCAGCCCATTGAAATGGAAGCTGATATGCCAAAACATTTAAATGTGGCAGCTTTACAAAGAGACACAGCCACACAATTAGAGGAAAGCTCCGAGATTCCCATGCCAGAACATTTTCAGGAATTCCCCAAAATGGTAGAGGAGCAGATTTTGTTAGCGGATGCAGGTGACAACGAGGAGGATAGAAATGAATTGAGGAAGATATTTATGGAGTTTAAAGATGTATTTGCAAAAGATGCTTATGATTACGGGCTAACTAATTTACATGTGGCCACACTTCCGGAAGGGTGTAGCAGAAGCCAAGTATATGTACTCCAGTATAGACTACCGCTGGCATGTTTAGAATCATTGGCAGAGATTATTAAAAATTTGGAGTCACGGGGAATCATAAGGCCCAGTCATAGCACATCCATTACACCTATTTTAGGTGTGTTAAACGCAAACGGTCAGTGGCGACTGTGTGCAGATTTGAGAGAGTTAAATAAAAGAGTGCCAACATCCAGATGGCCACTGCCATTCATTGATCAGGGATTAGCTCAGGTACATTGTTCAAACGTGTTCACCACATTAGATCTCTCCTCTGGATATTGCTGTGTGCCATTGGCAGAGGCGATACAGAATTTATTTTCCTTTTCATTTGATAAGACTCAATACGCATGGGTTAGAACTCCATTCGGGTACGTCAATAGTGGGAGTGAATTTGGCATATTTTTGAGGAAGTCTATGCCTGATGCAGCAGAAAGAGGAACCATAGTTTATGTGGATGATGTGCTTATAAAAAATGAAAGCTTGAAAAGCCATTTTGATGAAATAAGACATGTTCTTGGCCAATTGCAGAAAGCAGGCGCCAAAGTATCTTTACAAAAAGCACAATGGTGCAAGAAAAAGGTGAATTTTCTAGGCCATGAAGTGACTGAACATGGACTAAATCCACAAAAGAAGAAAATAGAGGTCATACCGAAACTAAAAGATCCTAAAAGTGTGAAAGGGGTAACAAGTTTATTAGGAATGACAGGCTATAACAGAAAGTGCATTGAACATTATGCTGAAATCACTCAACCATTGACTAAACTGCTTAAACTGAATACACCCTGGAAATGGGGAAAAGAGCAGTCTGAGGCAGTGGCTAAATTAAAGGAATGTCTTGTAAAGGCACCATGTTTAGCATATCCCATAAAGGACAGGGATTTCTTTATAGAAATAGGTTTCTCTGAACATTGTATGTCAGCAGTGTTATCACAAAAACATGATTTGAATCATAAAACCATTGCATATGCAAGTAAGGCATTTTCCCAAGTTGAAATAAAATTCAATGAATGTGAAAAGGCCCTATTAACCATTGCGTGGGTGCTACAACATTTCCGCCCCATTGTTCAGGGAGAAAAGGTGATCATTGAGACAAATCATCAACCTTTGCAGTTTTGAGAGAGTAAAAGAATTAGGTCAGGTAATCTAGCACAATCCAGAATCACTTCATGGACGCTGGCATTACAAGGCTTTCCTGTAGAAGTAAGATATGGCCAAAATAAAAGAAGCCCAATTGCTCAAGGTTTAGCAGACTTACATGACTGTGCAGCTGAACCAGTATCAAATGAAATAGAAATGGAACCTAATTTGCAGGAATTTGAACAAGAGGCCTAACTCTTCCATGGTCAGATTTGCAAATGGACTATGTAGGGCCTATAAAGAGGTCGAGCAGGGGGAACCGGTATATTTTAAGTGTGGTATGTTTGATGTCGAAGTGGATTGAGTGTATTCCTGCACCAGATTGTAGTGCGCAAACAGCAGCCACATTGCTGGTGAACCATGTGTTTTCAAGGTTTGGGTTGCCACAAAGAATAGAATCAGACAGAGGAAGTCATTTTACAAGTGCTCTAATGAGTAAGGTATGGCAAATACTGGGTGTGAAGAGAAAGCTACATATCGCATATCGGGCGGCGTCTTCAGGCGGAATTGAACGCAGCAATAGGTCTGTTGTGGACATTTTAAAGAAATCCGTGGCATAAGCAGGTTCTAGCTGGGATTTACGCTTACCTTTGGTTCTGATGGCAATCAGATCAACTCCTGATTAGCCCTCATGAAGTTTTAACAGGTAAGAAAATGATGTTACCACAACACCTGCTATACAGGACACATGAGCAAACACTTGTAAGTACATCCACAGTTCATGAATACATTGATGAACTGAGGAAGCATTTACAACATGCATTTGCTTTTCTACAGAAAAAATTAGAAAGAGCTGCTGACAGTGCAAAGTCATATTATGATAAAAAGACGTCAGTAAAGGAATATTGTGTGGGATATCAGGTGTATAAATTTCATTTTGGAAAAGGTAAACAGAAAAATTCTAAATTTCTAGCAGCCTGGCAGGGGCCATATCGAATTATAGATAAGGTATCTCCTGTGGTCTATACAATTTTGAAGACTGAAGGTGAAACAGCAACAGAACAGTTTGTTCACGTGAATCAAATTAAACCATGTCACCCAAACATGAGATTAAACAACTTGAGCGTGTAGAAGCAGATAAAGTCCCTTGAACATAAAAAGGTAAAGTGAATGGGTCTAGTCAATAGTAGTGGCAGAGAAGTTAAATAAAGATGGTTGATTATGATAATGGCACATAAACACTGTAATATATGTAAATATATATATATAAAAACATGGAAGCTAAAATTTATGGAATCGGTGTGCAAAATGAAAATGTATTAAATATTGAATGCTGTGTTGTTTATGTTTGTTTTCTCTTTAACCTATGTTTAATTTCAGAAAGCAAGAGGAAAAAGGGCGAAGTTAGTATTGTGCTATGTACTTAATGTATTTCTTTTCTATTTTATTTAGAATATTAACATATGTGTACTTGGAGGACACGGTACCAGAGGACACGGGAGGCGATGCAGTCTTGAAGTCCCCTGGAAGAAGATCAAATGATGCCTGCCTCCGGGAGGAGGTGAAGACAAAATAACCGGAATGCCAAAGAAAAGATGACTTCTATGGAAAAAGTCCAAGAGTGCCAAGATGGAAGAGCACCCGAATGAACCAAATGATGTGACATCGCCGGTCGGGACATATCAGAGGCAGACAAGTGTCCCGGAGTATGGAGTTGCACGTATTTATTATTTTAATTAATTATTTTAATCTGTTATGTTAATTATTTATTTTAACTATTTGTTTTATTTTATTGTTTTGTGATTAACTTCAAGTATAAAGTTAAAACACTGGACTATGGACACTTCCATTGGGAAGAGAAATGTACAAAGATGAATTTTGATATTATGATGATTGAACAGTGACTTTTCAGTTTCATTTCTTCACATATGAGTATTTATTTTGTTGGATTGCTACATGTTAAAAGAAAAAAAGAGGGCAAGTTGGATTTCTTCCAATTGTGGCTTGGACCATGGGCAAAATTCTCAGAAAAAGGAGGGGATATATAGGATTATTTAGCGTGTTTTTGGAGTGCAGCGCCACTACAGGGGATCAATATATAGCGTGTTTTTGGAGTGCAGCACCGCTGCATGGGATCAATGTATTGCTATAACGTGGTACAGCAAGCTATGTGTTGCCGGTGTAACATATGGATATGTAAATGAAGACAGGCTACTCAGTCAAAAACAAAGCATTTTTTTCACATTTAAAAACGCACCACTTTTTTTTTTCATCTGAAATGCCTCTGTTGCAGGAGACACTTTAGAGGATTAATTAACTAATATAATTAACAGTACTAACATGATTCTAATCAAATAACATAATGTGTTCTGCAGTGCAAAATGAGGTAGAAAAGACAGGCTCTGAAAGTCATTTTAAACATTAATTTTTTTTCTCTGTTCGCTGTGTTAGCTGGATGCGAAATCTGCATGCCAGGAAATGAGTAGATACAGTTTCTAAACCATATAATCCAAGCCATTGTTGAAAGAGGAGGATAGATTATTGTGTATTTTGATTGGTGACGTGTCACCTCAGGGGCTGTAACAGAGGTTTCCTGAAGAATCTCGGGGAGAGAGAAAGGCAGTGGACATTTTTACACAGCTTCGGTGAGAAGCCTGAGGGGAGTTGCTGTGGGGCTGCCTGATGGAGGGGCGTTGTTTCAGTGTACTGCTGACCTTCACAGGCTGGAGGTTCCAGTCAATTGGAACCGGCTTGAGGACCAAAGAGTGCAGATTGGAACTGCATGTCCTCGCCGGGTGCTCTAAAAGGAAGCCCCAAGCCATTTAAAGAAAGCGACCTGTCCAGAGAGTTTGCGTGCTGATCTGCTACAATTTTGCTGGTAATTATCTTACACAAAGCGAGAATGCGGTGTGTGAATGAAAGCTATTTCAGTCAGGCAGGGTAGCGATAGCTGCATTCTAATGTTGCTATTCATAAATGCAAGTCAACTGATGCACTGTTCTTTTTATTGTTGCAAAGAATCTAATGAAATGCCATGTATTTTGCAATTGCTTCTCTTATGTTTATTCTAGAAAAGACTGACTCGCAAAACTGGTAATGTATGATTTTTTAAATGAAACTGGTGTAAATCACAATCCGTGTAAAGGCTTCTATTTGCTTTTGTTTTTCTCTGGTACAATTAGCCCATATCACCTGATAAAAGGGGAGGTTATTAGGTAATATATGTCAAGCATCCCATGTGGAAAAGTTATGTTATGAGTAATTATAAATATCTGTGTGCATGGTTTCACTCAGTGTATGTGTGTGTGACTTCTGAGTGGAACACAATCTGATAGTCGGTTGGACGTACATGAGTCAGCAGAGAAAGATGCCTCTTGAAATAGTTTCACTAATGTAAATACATTAGTGATTATACCACATGTTATTGTGAATACTTTATGGAAGCATAGCTCACTGGTGTAGATAAATCAGTGATAACAGCCATATGTGGCACTCCATATGAAAATGTGGTGTTCTTGAATAATGTAGAAGCCTGAGGCCTCTAGAGATCACAAGAACAGTCTAAACAAAAGAAAGGGGTTTTGTATGTTGGGGTGACAAATAAAACTAAGAAATTATGCTCATCACTATACCACAACAAAATGCATACCAACTAAATGTATCTGTGTACTGAAATAATGCATAGCCACAATACCACTATAATACCAAACCCAATCTGAATGCAAGGAATGATTGTTGCTAAATTACTTTTATTCTTGGTGATAAGAAAATACTGCTAGGCCCCAAATCTACACAAAATACCCTACACCCTCTAGAGAGAGGACAATGCAAACATAACAGTCTAACTTATCTAATGCAGTAACTATATTAATTTCTAAACAATGGAAAAGTCAAAAGTCTTACAAACAGAATGCGCTGAAGAGGAGATGAATTCCGTGAAGAAACAAAGTCTCTAAGTGGCAAGAATAATCCCCTATCCTGCTGGCACAAGGACGCCTGAAGTGATGTCCAAGTTCCAGGGGTCACCTAGCACCAATGGCACGAGGACGCCTTAGTTCTAGTACCAGTGCTCAGTGTAAGTCTCTAGTTCAAACACGTAAGTACCAGGGTCTTAGACCAGAACAAATAAATGTTCCCAAAGTTCCAAGAGATCGAAGCAAAGTAACCAAATCTGTGAAGCAAGAGGAGTCCGAAGGCAGTTCCTGGGTCTGTTACCTTCCGAGGGATAAAACGTGTTAAATTTGTAAACTGAAACAATCCATAGGGAGGTCTGAGTCGATTTCCTGTCGAGTAGTAGACAGAGGAGCCAGAAAATAGCAAAACCGGTAACCAGAGTTAAAATAAACCACAAGTCCAATACAATGAAGTATGAAGGAAATGCTGCCGATACAAATTCAGTAGCACTGTTTGTCAGTAAGGATGGAGTTTATATTGGAATCAGCTGACCCCCTGTACGTGCTGCTGGCGAGTAAATGAAAACCGGTGTGCAGGACGCCACCATTTGCACAGCATCCCCCAACATTCCCGAAAAGACCTGATGAGCGTTGACGTTTTGCTGTGCATGCGTGTTACATGGGACCGTCTCCTAGTACTAGAGTCATGAGCTGGGATTGGAGTAGAGACACGGGCAAGGCTGCTGTACTTGTTCAATGAGGGTGATGGTGATTTCCTGACACTATCAACTAATTTACATATGGTTTTATAATTGAGATCAACTAATTTAGTTGGATGTAGAGATAAACCTCTTTGCTGAAGAATGTTCTTTAAATTAATAAAAGCTTTCTCTTTAAACAAGGCCTGACCTTTTCTGATCTCTATTGGAAATGTGTGTTTCCTGGAATAGTATCTCTTCTCTAGTTTAAATTCCAGCAGCCCAAGGCAGCAATTCAGCTTATCTAATTGCCATTTCTAGATCATTGAAGTCCATCGTTTTCTCCTGATTCTAGACCACACTTTGTTGTTAATGAGATCCAAATTAATTTTGAATAGATGTAATATTTCATTACTAATATCAAAATTAGAAGTGAGATCTCTTACAAGCCAAAAATGATGTTTTACATTTGTGGTTCCAATTTTGATCTCTAGTAATCATGTGCTTTCAATCCATCGCTTCAAGTCCAGTTTCCCATTTATCTCTCTGATGATTAAATATGGGACATTTCTAATCCTTCACTAATTTCTTAAGCAATCTTTCAATGAAGGAACTTCTTTCTTGAGTTCAACAATCTTTGGAGAGAACTGATTATGTACCTTCATTGAATTTAATTGAATAGGGACAAAGACAGTTTGACCTTCTTTGTATTAGAGGTAAGCTGTTGATTTTATCTTCTGAGTTATCAATCGGTTGAAAAAGATCCTCACTGGAGGTCTGCTGCAGATAGATCTTAAGTACATTTTCCTCCAAAGTGCAGAATCACTCATTATTCAGAGGAAGATTTATTTTTAACGGTTCTGTAGGAGTGCCATCATTATCATCTTGTTCCTTCAAAGATATCATAATGAACATTCAGTCAGGATGTTTCCCAATCAAATTGCAGGTGCCATTGAAACCAATATAGTTTTCACTTCTGTTCTAATTTGAACAGACAGTGGATTTGTGTTCAGCAGACCTGGTGCAAGGAATCTATCAGAGGTCAAAGCCTTCAGCGTAAATTGATTCCCAATAAAATAAGTCCTGTGGAGCCATGACAATCACTGTAGGGATGAGTCTGTGTCCCCCTATTTTAATTTCAACTTCAGTAACCATATATGCATCTCTTTTCCATCTAAATTAGTTATTTCCCCATCAAGGGCTACACAGTAATACAGGGATCTTCTTCTATTCCTTGTTTCAGGCTATTAGGTACTTCTCAAGATATAAAGGTTGCCTAAGACCCTGTTTCTATGAGAGTCAATAAGTCACACTGTCCTTGAACATGGATAGTCATGAAAAACATTTTGCGCCTGATTCACAGAAGCATTTTATAAGACATGTCACCATACAGAGGATATGTGATATATATTGGTAGCTGGCGGGGCAGACTGTGCTTCCTGAGGGATCTTTGAGAATTGGTTAAATGTGGGCTGCTTTTAAACTCTATGGTATAGTTACTGTGTGAAAAAGAGTAGTTCTTGAGGTTGCAGAAATATTCTGCAGCTGTTTCTTTGCTGAGGATGTTCTTCTAGATGTCAGTAGGGCAAGGATTTACTGGTGATCCAGCTTTGCTGCTTTTGTTTACTACTTTAGTGAAGTCTTCTGTCGAGATCAGTGTGAAGTAGTTCAGTGTGGTTGCCTCTGGGGTTGGGTCATTGCTAAGGTTGCTGGTTGAGTCTTTGGGCATAGTGTTGAACACTTTATGCATGTTTATGACTTTGATTTTGAATTGTTTTTTTAAGGTCATCACTTAGTTTCGGTCAGGGAATGGGTGCGTTATTGCAAGCTGTCAGGTTTCTTATCCCATTGAGGATTTTGAACATCTCTTTTTGTATGTTGCTTGATTTTGAGATGAACAGTAGGGTTCAATTTATGCCATGATCAGTAGTTTCTCCCTTTACCAATTGTTGTAGGTTCATTTTGGGTAGTCAGCAATATAGCCAATTTGTTGTTTTCTTCATCAAACCAGATATTGAAATCTCCTAATATCATGAGATGGAAGAGTTTTATGGAGATGCTGATCATGGCGTGTAGACGTGTACAAATGTTTCTATGAAAGAGAAAATGTATGTTGGTGGTCTGTAGATGTGTAAGTATTAAACATTGGTTTGATGGAGTAGATTCAGGTGAAGGAAGAGTGATTTACAATTATGGATATTAATGATGGAGCCATTGTGATTTTTAGATGGCCTTTGTAACAGTAAGGTCACCTTCACTTTTTCCAAATTTATTGGCTTGCCTGAGTTTCAAGTTGCTCGGGAAGGATTCATGTGCAATGACTTTGAAGCACGCTATTAGACAGGTTTCTGTAAGGAAAATTATGTCAGTCTCACTTTCCATTAGGAGATTGTGTATCCCTGTGCTTTGTTGTGTCATTGAGCTGGAGTTCATCAGAGTGTATTGAATCATTCTGTTTTCTAGGGCTTGTTTGATCTTTGGGGTTGTGTCGATAAGGTGATATTAGGTTAGTTCTCCGTTCTTTTGATCCTGTCGTTGGTTTTGGTGTGTGGGCTGTACTATGGACATTAATTATTTCCAGTTCTTCATTGAGTAACTCGAGAAGGTTCTGTTTCCAGTCAATCTTGTCTTCCAGGGTGGCTATGGATTTGTACCTTCGAATCCTGTCATCTCTTTGGTGATGAACAATGTCTTAAAATCAGTTGATTCTATTCTACTCCTTTGAACACTGTTTGAGGCACAGTCATCCAGTATTCTGCCCTGCAGGATGGCAGGACCAGGTTGTCTAAAAAGAATGCACACAATCCTTCCACATCTGGCCTGGTCTCACAGTGCTGACACAAGCATGATGTCAACCTGATGAAGCTTCTTGTAGCTATGTTCATTACTATCTGCCATTCCCTAAACTCAGGTGTGGCTTTATTTTAAAGATTAAACTGCCACCAGAATAGTCATTCCTCATCACTATGTGGGTTTGGAACAAGGTACCGGCTTTTAATGCAGCCACAGCTCTAAAGCACCTTTTCTGTCATTGCAGCTGTCAAATGGGTACCTGTGACCAGGATATTTTTTTCAGCAGGGCCTCATTGTACTAAGCCTTTGACATAGCACTTAAGAATGGGGGTAATACTTAGCAGATCACCCTTGCGGAGTTGGAATTACCTGCATCATTGTATTATTTAATATAACTTCAAGAAGCCAGTACTTCTACAACCTTGGCATATGTCAACTCCTCAAAGACATATACTGAGATGGACTACAGGATTTGATGTGGGCACTAGCAGCAGGAAATATGGGCAGCATTAGCAGATATTGTTGAGGTAATACTTTTTGTGGTCACTAGCACAATGCAAATGTGATGATTTTCAGAGGCAATTCTGGCATACATTGTTGACACCAGTCCAATTTCCTTCGAAGGACACACAAAGCATGACAGGAGGACAGATATCATGCTCTGGTTTGGTCAGAACCTGTTTGAAAGTGGTGCATTGCTGGGCTATATTGTATAGAGAGGCCTCCTGCTTTTTCTTTGGGGAGAGCCTGCATTAACACCTGTTACAAAAGGGTCCTGGGTACTGATGGTGACCTGGCATCTATTGGAGTTCTTTATTTTGTAAATTCTACATTGTAACCCAATTCTTCTGAAATGTTTTCTGTGAAATGCACAATTTCAACCCATTATTTTTTAAAGGGAAGCCCTTGACTATACTTTACTGGATTAGCTTAGGTATGTTCACTTGGTTCAATTCAGGAAACCCATTTACACCACTCTACTTTACAAACTCACCAGCTGCATCCGCTCTACACTTTTGTTATATTGTTAGTGTGAGGCATTGAAGCCAATGAAAAGGTCTAGTTAGGTCTTGCCACATTCTTTGTCCAAATATTGGAGAACTAGATGCACCCCATAAAAAACAGGGTTTTTTCCATAGTTTGCTCCTACTCTTGACCTGCCGGATATTACCCTGGCACCCATCTATCTACCCAGTTTTGCATGCCTCCATTTCACTCTTGCGCACTGCATTTTGTTTTTAATTTTCACACTAATTTATCTCAGTTTTCTATTTATAATTATTGTTGATTGTTATAAATTCATTTGTTACAGCTACCGCTGCTTTTAATTTGAACCAATTACTACCAACGCTGTTTTCAAATTAAGTAACAAAGTATTTAGTGCAGTCCAAGGAGAAACACCAACTTTCACTGGCAGCTCTACCCTGAGACCCTTTTAGAGATGTCATTTAGGCCTCTTACCTATTCTTTGTTTACATACGTGTTGAACATTTCTTTTAAAAAATTAGAAGATAAAATAACCAAGCAAGTTTAAAGATGCAATATGGTTATGCAACCTAGTACATAAGGACATCACTGAGGGGAAAAAGTGTGTATTAACTGGCTGCCAATTTCAAACACTATCTGTATCCTAATTCAACATGCTTCCTACCACCTTTGAAAATAAAAATTGAAAATACTTTATCATTGCAAAGGGTAATGCCTGAGACAAGTGTGTAGTGATAAATGCAGTTCTAAGATTGATGCAGTTAGTAATACGTGTTTTTTTTCTGAACAATTTCCATAACACTAGTACACATAAAATACAAATTAAATAACATTGAAACAATTATTTAACCAAATATATACATGCACACACTATAAAACTGTCAATTCAACTGTAAATTAGGACATTCATAAGCCCAAAAATCAAATTGATATTTAAAAGTTCACATCTGTAAAATGTATAATAATGTACAATAGATAAAAGTGCCTACTTTATCATTTTGATGCCAATACAGGAAACATATGTCCTTGCATGTAAAGGTTCTTGATTTATAGACATTTCTCCATATGAACATATGAAACATATAGTGACAGTGCAATTGATTTATTCGACACAGAGCACAAGAATCTTTCTGCCACACCCCTGTGATTACTTATTTATTTATGTGTACATTTATAGAGGTCAGTCAAGCCCTCAGGCATCTAGGCGCTTTTGTTAAGGATATAGTTATAAGTTGGTTCACTGTGTTTTTTGTGTTACAGTCATGCCACAAGACTTATATCAATGTTATGTTACTTACAGTTTGTCATGCATTGATTAATACATTCATACAAGTTTTATGCACCCTCCATGTGCAAACAGCCATGTTTTCAGGTCCTTTCGGAACGAACTGAGCAGCAAGTTCGCTCTTACTGCTAGTGGTATAGAATTCCACTGTTTGGCAGCAATTGCTGGGAAGCTGTTGCCTCCAGCCTTTTGCAGTTTATATCTTGGGATAGTGAGGAAGTGTGAATAGGCAGAGCGGGTGGGTCTGATAGTCTGTTCTTTGGAAATTTTGTTGGCAAGGTATGCTGGGGCATTGTTGGATAAACATTTGTGCATTAGGGACAGAACTTTGAATGTAATATGGTCCTCTACTGGGAGTCAGTGAAGGTTTTGCCTGGCTGTGGAGATATGGGCCCTCATTACGATCCTGGCGGTAAGTAACGGTCATTACCGGCATCGCACAATTAACATGTCCGTGCTGGCCAGATACCGCTAAAAGCGGCACATTACGACATCTCGGGCACGAGCATTGCGCCATGCTGGTAATGTAATCACCGAAATGCCGGTAAAGTCCTAGAAACGCTACTTACCGGCATCGTATGCCGTGCAAATAGCAGATCTGCCGCCCTAGCTATCGATATTAGCGGTAACCCCTAATAGCGGGAACCGCAATTAGCGGTGACCGCAAATAAGCGGATCCGGAAGTTGCGTCACCGCACAGGAACGGGAAAGAGCACGGCGGCCATCTTTAAAAACACAATCCATTGCCATTCTCTTCAACCAGTGGACACCTGATCCCCACAACCTCTACAAACCTTTTCCTACACCCATCAATCATCAGAATGCCTAAAGTGCTGAAAAAAAACGGAGATCGGCTGTGGCAGGAGCGCTTTTCTAGGGAGGAGCTAAATATGTTGGCTGAAACCCTACAAGAGCATGCTGATGTAGTATTCTCAACAGAGATGAACAGACCGGCGATCATGAGGAAGAAGGCTATATGGGCCATGATAGCCCAGAGGGTCAGTGCAGTTGGCACAACACCCCGAAATGCAAGACAGTGCAGAAAAAGGTGGGACGATCTACGTCTCAGCGTCAGGAGTATACTGTCAGCGAATAGAAATCTGGGCATGGCGTGTGGCGGAGGAGCTGATTCGCCCATCAAAATGCAGCCGTGGGAGGAGATATCTGCCGCAACCATAGGCACAGAGAGCATAGAGGGGGTCGGAGATATGGAGAGAGGAGCCCCGACATCAGGCGACGCAAGTAGATGTCTTAAATCCAGCAAAACTCACTCAAGACCAGATTTTTGGGGAGTGCAATGATGCCTAACAGGGTCAACACGACACATTAGTAGAAGACTGCCTACAGGCAGTGCTGACCTCCACCTTGTACAGATGAATTATGCACACCCTTTCTGTAGCCACCCACATGCCTCCATGCCTCTACCACCTAAGAGGGAAACAACCTGTATGTCACTGCCTCCAATGTGCACCATGTAGTAATCAAAATGAATGCAGCCATCTCAATGCCTGCTCAATGTCCGCAGACCCATCACTAACCGTTTCCCTCCTTTGGCCTACCACAGGCTCTCATTCGGACAGTGCCGACAAAGACACTGGCACTACACCTGCCAAGAAGGCCAGGTCCGAAGACCCAAAACACTGTCCCTCCATCTCTGGTGCAAAAATCAAACCCCCACAGCAGCCAAAATCCACAAGCACATCACAGTCCACGGCACTGATGTGCAGCAAGTCAGGCACTACGGCACCACCAACGACAACCATCTGCCCAGTGGTGTCTACTGAAGGCACTGGGTCTGCAGGAAGCAGCAGGATTGGGGAGACTGCTGCCACCGCTGCCAGTTCAGACAATGAAGGGGATGTTGATGTTGTTGTGGGTCCTCCCATTCCCCCCCTTCATTCCCCCTAACTGCCCCCATGCAGCCAGCATGACAATGGCACACAGGAGCAATCTCCTGATGACTCATGGCCGACCACTCCATGCCCAGTGGCAGATGTCCAAGAAGGGAGCAGCTCAATGGACATGCCAGTAGAAGCCTCCACAGGCCAAGAAACACAGAAACTGATGCATGAAATCATCACGCAGCAAAAACAACTGGCCTCCCTCTTGACACAGCATGTGGCAGAATGCGCCAGCGCAAGGGGGGAAATGTGCGAGTGTGCAGAAACTGTAAAGGCAGCCATAGAATCCACCTCCAAGGATATTTGTGCTGAACTAGCCTCGGTGCGGCACGTACTCTCGGAGCTTGTTCAAACTATGAGGGACATGCGTCCTTGTGAGCAGCCCAGTTCCTCCTCGGCTCACAGTTCTACCTGAACCAGCCCCATCTGCAGATCGGGCAGGAACCTGCAGCGTATAGACAGGGGTGCACCGGGTGCCGGGAGAGGGGGGTGCCAATAGAGGCCACCCTGTGGAACAATCCCACATGATGCACTTGAGCACAGGCATCCACAACATGTTTTTGGGAGTTGATGGGGGAGGGGGAAGATGAGGGTGGAGGGGAGAGTTGAGAGGGGCGGGGGGAGTGGGTGTGTTGGGGAGTTGAGGGGCGGTATTGTATGTGTTCACTTAAATTTTCTATTTCAATACACTTTTTGGTTATGCACAAATCACATGTGTGGACATTGTTCATTGTGTACATGTGCTTTATTGTTGAACAGTCCACAGTGTGCATGTCCCAGACACACCCAGTGCCCCAAGGTCCATCACCATGTGACAAGCCCCGTCCAAGTGTGCTAGAAGCATTGGTTAATCAGAGTCTGACGCATGGCACGTCCCTCCTGTGCATCGCTTCCTCCCTGAGGTACTGCACCATCCCCACCCTCCTCATCCTCTTCATCAGGTGGTTGCAGTTCAGCATCAGGGGGCAGGGGCACATTCCGTCTGATGCACATATTGTGTAGCATTACACATGCCATGACGATCTTTGCAACCTTCTCATGATGTTACAGGAGTGCCCCACCAGACCTGCTGAGGCACCGAAACCGTGCCTTCAAGAGGCCAAATGTCTGCTCAATCAGCACACGGGTTTGTGCATGTCCACGATTATAGTCCTCCTCATGCCGGTTTTGTGGGTTCCGGACTGGGTTAAGGAGCAATCTCTTCAAGGGATAGCCTGCATCACCTGTATGTGGGCAACAATGTACGTGTTAGTCATAACATTAGATTTTACCTCATCAAGTGACACCATGGCATGCATTCCTCTCTTACTTTGAACCCCATTTCAATGCCTGAATGGAGTCACACAATGTGACTGCTATATGTGTATTCCTCTTATAGACTGTTTTGCATCCCATCAACTAGTGTGCGCAGGGGATCCAGTACCTTGTGAATGCCCATGCACTGTGTTAGTCCACAATGGTTGTTTTGGTGATCTGGCAGATGTCCAGTGATATCAATGCTTTCATCCTCGCACCATTGCTGTCAGCCTCATGATGATATCTCTGAGCAATTCAGTAGGTGATACGCTATTTTGGTGGGCCTCTGTGTCAGTGTAGTGGTGTATTGATGTTTTTTACCGTCATGTGACTCCTTTTTACGCAGTGATGGGGGACAGGCCTTTCAGTAGATGGCTGTGGAATGGTTGGGACACAGCTTCATTCACATGGTAGGGTTGCTTACATCTCGCATTATGTGGTCAGGTGTCAGCTCAAGTCTGGCCTGCTTTGGGGTATGAGCTTGCACCATTCCCTCTGGTACTCGCAGCCAAGTAGAGTATGCATCTCTCCCCCCCCAATATCAGCCAGGTAGAGTATGCATCTCCCCCCCAATATCAGCCAGGTAGAGTATGCATCTCCCCCCAATATCTGCCAGGTCGAGTATGCATCTCCCACCCAATATCAGCCAGATAGAGTAGGCATCTCTCCCCTCCCAATATCAGCCAAGTAGAGTATGCATCCCCCCCCCAATATCAGCCAGGTAGAGTATGCATCTCTCCCCCCCAATATCAGCCAGGTAAAGTATGCATCTCTCCACCCCCAATATCAGCCAGGTAGAGTATGCATCTCTCCCCCCCAATATCAGCCAGGTAGAGTATGCATCTCTCCCCCCCAATATTAGCCAGGTAGAGTATGCATCTGTACCTCAATCACCTACACACTTCACTTTACCATGGCCATGACATGCGACAATCCGAGTAGCCAGGATCTCTGCCCTGCATGTCGCTCCATGTAGCGTGGTATTGTGGAGTTCTGCAGGACCATTGAATCATGGGTTGATCTGGGGAATCGGGCACAACAATGTGTGATGATCCTGTTTGAGTCACATACCATTTGCACGTTCATTGAGTGGTATAGCTTACGGTTGCGGTACGCTACCTCAATGGCATGTGGGACAACCAATTCAACATGGGTGCAGTCGATGGCACCAATGCAACCAGGTATGCTGGTCAGTGTCATTGCCGCACAGAACCAGGCTCACCTGTCCGGCAGACTTGCTTCCGACGAGGGGCAAGGTGCGGCTAGGCGTGGTCAGGTTCCTGTGACACGTCCTCCTTTCCAGGAAGAGCCAGACTCAGACAACGAGGTATCTCCCACATAAATCGGGCTGTGCAGGCGTTGAGCCCATGGAGGTTTTTTTTTTCCTCAACATCATTGCATGTGGGTGTTGAGCAGCACCCTGTACCTCCCCCCTCCTGGGTGCCTCCCCCCGGGTCGCATGTGGCCATTTTTGATTTTTCTTTTAGTTTAGTTAGTTAAGTTTCTATTTGATAGTTAGTTTAATTAAGTAATGTAGGTTTTTGATAGTTAGTGTAATTAGTTAATATAGTTTAAAATTGCTTGTCTGTTGTGCTTTCATGTGACGGTGTGGTGCTTTGTGGCTTTTGAAAGCATCCACTGTCTGTTCCAGCTGGTCCCTTCAAGCTTGTCTCGTGTATGTGTTTGCAGCTTGGGGTCCTGACCCACATATGCCACTCCTGCTTCCCTTATCCATGGGCTCGCAAGGATGGTTCGGTGTAACGGCCTATTACACAAGGGCTTTGGACTGTCATATCTGTGGCATGTCTGCTGCTGTACTACTTGTGTTGACACCCCTAGTGGGGATGATAGGGGTGATTTTGACCACAGTTCTTCCTATGCTAGAAGGGGGGTTTCATGATTCATGCGTGCATTAATTGCTATACGTTGTGTAATGTGTTTCTTATCTTTGCTGTACATGTGCTTCATGCAATTCATGCTGTAGACAGTGGCTGACACACTTTGGCTAGGAAAGTTGCACTGATGGAGTGATTTCAGATGTACGTCTCTGACATGGTCCACTCATGACATGCCTGAGGAGACACACACAGGAACATTTCATGCATTAATCATGCGTTTTCTGCCCTTTCTGCAAGGGGATGAGCCTCCAAACCACCTTTCCCAGCAGACATGGCCCATTGGATGTCTGGAAGCTGGCCACGTTCGGTGGTGCAGACATGCACATGTGTGCGTAGGCAGAGCCACATGGATTGCGCTCATACATCATACATAAACTGACGTGTTTCAAGGAACTCCAGGAAAGGTGAGGAGCACAAGGGGGCCACACCGCAGCCAACCGTCCACCAGGACAGTTGCACATGCATGCTAAGTAGCACCACTGACGGTGAGCTTGGACAGATATTGGTGTTGAAGCGCACAGTACAGCTAAGATGCGTTGGTGGAGTATTGGGTAGTTGATGGGAAAGTTTTCAGGGGCAGTGGCACATATCCACCAGTCCAACATGGTCCATTGAGTCAGTTATATTAGCCATGTAGCGTTCCAAGACAGGGAAAGAAGCAGCTCACAGGGACAGACAGCGAGGGACAAACTTGTGAGCAGTGCATTTCATTTACAGGTTTGAATTGCCACATGCACTACCTACTTTATTTAGGTTATGCTGGAACACGACTTGTACTGAAGTCATACCTTGCTAAATGCATCTGGATGCTTACCCAGGGTACATTGGATGTTGTGTGAATCTTGACACATTGGTCTTACATTTGCCACGCACCCACCAGCGCTTTACTTACTGCATTGGCTGTGTATGTACCATCATGAGGGTAATATTACGTATGGGTACGATACACCACACCAGATAGTTTGTAGAGTATCTTGTTACTTTGGGGCATGCATAGTGGCGTGTGTGTGTGTTATGGGCACAAAGAGATTAATGACTCTGGCTCTCTTTGCAGCATTGAACTGCTCATGTTACCGGACCTGAGAGTGCACAGGCAGGAGGCCAACACTCACCCCAGAGATAAGTTTCTCTTTGACTTCAGTTTGAGTAATTTGGTACTATGTGCATGATGCACACATTTGCTCTGATTGTGTATGTGTTAATGTGATTATTATTTTTTTGTACCTACTTTCCCTTGTCAATCCTACTCCCCTCTATATTCCGGTTATCCAGTATACCAATGCCTGTCCCGACTGCATATCCCAGACCCTCCTTCCCCACCAGGGTCTCAGAGGCCTGTGTGAGTATGACCTTGCAGGCACCCAGACCACGCTGGGGGTGGTTGGTTCGTGCCGCTCCTGCACCTGTACACGGGAGCTGTGACAGTACACATCAGTTCGTGGTGCATCATTCGATATTATGTACCACACATGGTACACATCCTGTTGTGACATTGTTTTACTGTGCTACCTTGGTTGTTCCATCATTGTGCTGGTACTTGGGCTTTGTGACGTACTGCTACTTCAAGTCATCTACTGGGGGCTCTTCTGGTTTGTTTTGCTGCCTGCAGGCGTTTTGCTTGGCTTATGTGTTGGCCTGCTTTGAGTTCTCTTTGATTTGTTGTTTTTGCAAGTCAATGTGGCCTCTGAGGGTGTTGGACACTTTTACGCGCAAGGTGGAAGATGGAGACAAATGGGAAGGGTGATCATGTTGCCAGGTGAATTTCAAGGATGAAGGCTACATACCCCATGCGCAGTTGTTCAGTGGGTCATGGTGATATGTGAGGGAGGGGGGGTATTTTGTTGTTGGACAGTTGCCTTGCCCCACAGTGTGATGGGCACCCTGGCATTGTAATTGTGGTATCCTATGTACATGATGTATTCTGCTGATCAATGGCTGTTCATGTGTTGGGTTTACCTTTCAGGTATGAGGGTATAGTTGTGGTTTGACATGCTGGGGTTTACACATGGGCAATGTTCACATGTGATAAGGACAATGATGGTCACTTTATTGCACATGCATGTATTGAGTGCATGTCCCTACTGACACACACACTCGCACTATGATCCACAACATGTACAACCACCCTTCCATGTCCACATGTGCACACAGTTAGCCTTCTGGGGACCACTGTGTCCCTGCAGCACATGATCTATGACCATTTGTGAATCCTGTACCTGCATGATTTGTTTTTTTTATTTAGTTTCTCATTTTTATGTGATGCTCAGGGTGTGCATCACACACAATGACTGGTCACTATGCTGTGTGCTGAGCAGTGTGTTGCAGGAGATGGACACAGCACACGTATTATGCAGTGTTTATTTTGCCGTGCACAATGAACATGTGAACAGGCATTCATTGTTATGTTCAAGCTACAACTGTTGTTATGCATTTGGGTATGACTTGCTTTGTTTGGGAGGTTATTGGTCAGTCATTTCATCTGATTCCATGTCAGGCATCATTGTCTGACGCCACTTTGCATTTTTCACATGTCAATGTGTACATTATTGTTATTGTGTTGGTGTTTTGCTATTGCTTGCCATGTCATGTTGTGGTTTTGGTGGCTTTGTGTGACATACCAGTGATTGTCATGGCCTGTTTTGCAAGTCTGTGTGATACACACCTTGCATGTGTACCTTTTGGTCACACAGGATTGGTTAGGTTTAAGTAGCTAGGGATGCACACAATGTGGCACTTCCATGGCAACATTCTCAGCGTGGTATGGTTGTGACAGTTGACTGTCTCTTTGTCATCATCGATTGTCACCTGGTATGTGCCAAGCCTGTGTGCACTCCGCAGGGGTGGGAGTTTAGGTGAAAAATGTGGCCACAAGCGGGGTCCGGGCTGCCTCGCCACTTGCCCTATCCCCTCCCATGGGCAGCGCCTGTGCCTGGGGATGTGGGGGCACCACCATGTCCACCGTTACGCCCTGCCGTGTTGCAACATTGTGCAGGACACATGCTGCCACAATGATGCTGCACACTACTGGGAGTGCATTGAGTAGCTGCCCGACAGAGCGGTCAAGGGAGCGGAAGCGTGACTTGAGCACTCCGAATGTGCGTTCCACTATGGCCTTGGTTGCAATATGGGCAGCATTATATCTTACCTGGGGTGGTGTGGTGGGATTCTGGATTGGCGTCATCATGTGGTTGCTCAGAGGGTAGGCACTGTCCCCTGGAGAGGTGATAATGGTTGTGATTATTGTGGTTTGTGTATTTGTCTGTGTGTGACATGCATGCATGGGCACGAGCATTTGTACTCACCTAGGAGCCATGTGTCGCCGTGCTGCCCAGCTTCTAGGGCCCAGCTCAGTGCGCACATTCTGTATATGAAACTGTCATGGGTGGAGCCAGGGTAGTTTGCATTGACAGAGGTGATGATTCCCTTGGCATTGCTTACCACCTGCACGTTGATGGAATGCCAGTGCTTGCAGTTTCGGTAGATGTGCTCAGTGGCCCTAGGTGGACGTAGGGCCACATGGGTGCAATCTATGGAAGCGAGCACTTTGAGGAAGTGTGCCACCCTGTAAAAGTCCTGGACAACGGCCTGCCTTTCTGCGGGTGTTCTGGGCATGTATATGTGCCTGCGGACTGAGTGTAGGCAACGTGACTGCGTGGCCTGTGAGACCCCCACCACTATGGCAGTAGTTCGCTGAAATGACCCAGTGGCCAAAAAATGCAGGACATTGAGCACCTTCTCCAAGGGGCTCAATGCATGGGAGCAGTGGGTGGGTGATGTAAGCTCATCTTCCCACTCCCTGACCAGGTCTAGGATGATACAAGGTGGAATCCTATACCTGCCGTAGACCTGGTCGTGAGGCATCCCAAAAAGGCTTGTCTAGGGGCAGAAAATGTGGGCCCTGGCTATTCTCCTCCTCCTGCGGTGTCCCACGATCAGTGCTGCAACAAATGGGACATTCATCGTAGCGGTATGTACATGTTTGTTGTTTGTGCGCGCTTTTATACTGTGCGCGGGGAGGCTTCCGCCTGCCTTCCTGTGGCGGACGTGTTGATGCCTGTGTGCGTCTTTTACCGTGCGCTTGTTTCACGTATTCAAATCCGTGAATATGAGTTGTTCGCGTGCGTGTGGGCGTTCTGTGTATTTCCCTGCAGTACTTCCCCAGTTATGCCTTCTTTTTCATGTGTTGTTCCCCATTCCGTGTGTTACGCCCCCGTGTCCTGCCCTCTTTTAGGTATGAGCGCCAACGTTATGCGCTTTCCCTGTGCACGTAGCGCACAGCGTCCGGGATGTTGCAATGACGTGTGCGCCCGTGTGCATCACACACGGGTTTGGCGTACATCCCAAGAAAAACACGCGCACAGACTTCCATGAATCGCATGTTTGCGCGTGCGCTTCCTTTTTCACGCTTGCGCCACTTTTTTCGGCGCACATTTTTTCTATGAATCCGCCCCATAATTACCTAATGATCTGTTCATCATCGTAGATTTCCTATTCCCCAGACATGTAGATAAAACTTGTAAATTGTCCCACTGTATCCTAGCCCGGACTGATTCGGGTTAAGAAAATAAATAAAACAATATGTGAGAAAAACAGATGATTCATTTTCTTCACTTGACTTTTGAAAATTTTGATACATGTGAGACCTTTTGGTATTTTCTACTTTTTTCAGATTGCAGTTCGAGTGCAGCAGGCAAAGTTCTCCATGAATACAACACGTTTATACTGAGGTTTTCAACATTTCCTGCTGTCAATTTAAAGTTTTTCAAAATCATTCTTTGGGGCGAAATGTGTGTATGAGTCATCCCTGTTCATAGTCAGTAACTCTGTAAATATTGTAGGACTTCAACTACAATATGTTCTCCATGGATCAACAAAAAGTAATTAATCAAAACCCATACCATTTCCAAGAGTGATTTCTTGAATTCACTTTATTTTATCTCAACTGGCAATAAAGTTTTGCTTGCGTGTGAGATCAGTGTATTAACCTGGACATGCTTCTAATATTAGATTGTGGTAAAAGAGGTGTCAGAAAATTATGTTTCCATGACAAATTCCTTATTTAGTGGGAAGCCGAGCAAAGAGCCTCAGATAGACTTCTTTTCAGTGGCTTAATATTCTCTGTTTGAGATTTCCCCCACTTCCACATGACCCCTTCAATTGATGAACCAAGGTTCAGTGTTCTCTGAATAATTCTCTATGAATGTATTACTGTAATTGGTCCATCTTAAGAGAATTCATAATTCACATATATTTGTAGGGTTCTACAATTTTAGTAGTAGTCTTCTTTTTGTGGAAATGGAGATGGTCTGCATTGATTTTAAAATTTAGAGAATGGATGATAATGTATGATAAGATAGCTTAGCAGGTTGTCTTGCTGCTATGATGTATGTGATCTGGAGCTTGCAGGTTTAAATGTCAGCAAATCCAATCCAGCCTTCATCCTTCTATGATTTATAAATAATTACCAACTTCAGTCTGATGATATTGCATCTGAATATGTTCAATGTACAGCACTTTGGCAAAAGATGCTGTATAAATAACACATCAATATCATTGCTTTAGTTCTGTACAACTGTCCTTTCTGAAGTGATACATTCACACCTGCATGTCTTAGTTCGGTTAACATGTAGGGTGGATCGCAAGCAGGTGTTCTTCCATAGTTTAACTCTTAATTAACAGGTCGACCACATAGGCCAAATACCCTCTTTAAAGAAAATCAGGCATGGATTTATGTAGGAATATATTGAACTCATGTCCTCTATTCAGATACGCAAAGGACGTTCCGGTCCAAGACTTATTGTGGCCCCCAAAAGGTAAAATGTTTATTAGCGTTCATGGAGTACCGAAACAGTCTAATGCCCATACGTGAAATTGAGGGCAGTGTATACTTTAGAACCTGAATTCATGCAAGACCTTGTTCAATATAGGGAAGAGGCTATGCTGACATGTGTACCATCTTATTCAATTCTTCTCGGTCTGAACAGAGTTTCCATTGTCCATTGGGTTTCAATATTCCTAGTACTGGACTATTAACGGTACTGTGAATTATTGGAATAATCCAACAGGATTCCAAGTTTTTTATAACCACCTCGTGCAAGTCTAAGTATGCTAGAGATAACCAGTATTGTCTAACAAATACTGGTGCCATATTGGCTTCCATATGTATGGTTGTATTATGAAGGGAGATATGTCCATAATCAACAGTAATAATTTCATGAAAATAGAAAAAGTACCTGTTTTAATGTTTGCTTCTGCTCTTCTGTCATACTGTCATCAGTCATATTGATCTGCTCCTCAACCATCTGAAGGAAATATTTCTGCGATAGCAATTTATGAGGTACCTTCTAATTAGGTTCAGAGATCTTTGCTTAGGGTGCCTTCCTGGATGGGTGGTTCCTTGCAGTCTAGGTAGTTAATAGCGACTTTGAATACTATCTTATCCACCAGTATCTCACACGTATCATCACCTATTCCATAAGGGCACATGGAATATGCCATAAGGTTCCCTCCTTGTCGTGTATAAAGTATTTCCGGCCTGCTACCATAAGTATTTGTATAACAATCCTCCGGTATGTGACCAATGATGGGATTAGATGAATACATGAAAATGTGTCTGGAATCAACAGCCCTTCCAATGTAGTTATCTTGGGTAGAATTATATTTTGTGGATACATACTAGCTGTCAGATACACACTGTGGAGTCTAGAGGTGTGAGCCTATTGGCAGTTGAATTCGATGTGTATACGATTAATTATTTCTGCCAATATAACTGTCAACTGTTCCAATAGGACAGACTGAGAGATCTATTGACTGGAAGATGGAGGAAATGCCACGGGAAACAGCTGGCTGCAAGAAATAATCCACAATCAGAAACTCAAAAAGTAGTAAGGACAATATCACATATATGAGTCATACTGCTCACTTGTGTGTCAGAAGTAGTCTCCATAAAGGATCAACCAAGTCCTCCTGTTCTGATCTAGAGAGCCGTGACCCTTGTAGGATTATTTAGCGTGTTTTTGGAGTGCAGCACCACTGCATGGGATCAATGTATTGCTATAACGTGGTACAGCAAGCTATGTGTTGCCGGTGTAACATATGGATATGCAAATGAAGACAGGCTACTCAGTCAAAAACACAGCATTTTCTTCACATTTAAAAACGCACCACTTTTTTTTTCTTCACCTGAAATGCATCTGTTGCAGGAGACACATTAGAGGATTAATGAACTAATATAATTCACAGTACTAACATGATTCTAATCAAATAACATCATAATGTGTTCTCCAGTGCAAAATGAAGTAGAAAAGACAGGCTCTGAAAGTCATTTTAAACGTGCACTTGGATTCATTTTTTTTTCTCTGTTCACTGTGTTAGCTTGATGCGAAATCTGCATGCCAGGAAATGAGTAGATACAGTTTCTAAACCGTATAAGCCAAGCCATCGTAGAAAGAGGAGGATAGATTATTGTGTATTTTGATTGGTGACACGTCACCTTAGGGGCTGTAACAGAGGTTTCCTTAAGAATCTCGGGGAGAGAGAAAGGCAGTGGACATTTTTACACAGCTTCGGTGAGAAGCCTGAGGGGAGTTGCTGTGGGGCTGCCTGATTGAGGGGCGTTGTTCCAGTGTACTGCTGACCTTCACAGGCTGGAGATTCCAGTCGATTGGCACCGGCTTGAGGACAAAAGAGTGCAGATTGGAACTGCATGTTCTCGCCGGGTGCTCTAAAAGGAAGCCCCGAGCCATTTAAAGAAAGCGACCTGTCAAGCGAGTTCGCATGCTGATCTGCTACAATTTTTCTGGTAATTATCTTACACAAAGCGAGAATGTGGCGTGTAAATGAAAGCTATTTCAGTCAGGCAGCGTAGCGATAGCTGCATTCTAATGTTGCTATTCAGAAATGCAAGTCAAGTGATGCACTGTTCTTTTTATTGTTGCAAAGAATCTAATGAAATGCCATGTATTTTGTAATTGCTTCTCTTATGTTTATTCTAGAAAAGACTTCCTCGCAAAACTGGTAATGTATGATTTTGAAATGAAACTGATGTAAATCACAATCCATGTAAAGGCTTCTATTTGCTTCTGTTTTTCTCTGGTACAGTTAGCCCATATCACCTGATAAAAGGGAAGGTTATTATGTAATATATGTCAAGCATCCCATGTGGAAAAAATTATGTTATGAGTAATTATAAATAGCTGTGTGCGTGGTTCCACTCAGTGTATGTGTGTGTGACTTCTGAGTGGAACACAATCTGATAGTCTGTTGGACGTACATGAGTCAGCAGTGAAAGATGCCTCTGGAAATAGTTTCACTAATGTAAATAAATTAGTGATTATACCACATGTTGTTGTGAATACTTTATGGAAGCATAGCTCACTGGTGACGATAAATCAGTGATAACAGCCATATGTGGCACTCCATATGAAAATGTGCTGTTCTTGAATAATGTAGAAGCCTGAGGCCTCTAGAGATCACGAGAACAGTCTAAACAAAAAAAAGGGGTTTTGTATGTTGGCCACAAATAAAACAAAGAAATTATGCTCATCACTATACCACAACGAAATGCATACCAACTAAATGTATCTGTGTACTGAAATAATGCATAGCCACAATACCAATATAATACCAAACCCAATCTGAATGCAAGGAGTGATTGTTGCTAAATTGCTTTTATTCTTGGTGGTAAGCAAATACCGCCAGGCCCCAAATCTACACAAAATACCCTACAGATTTATGGTGCTTTGCAGGCCGGGAACGTGATCATAGAGCACCTACTGGGCATGCCATGTGTGTCTCACACCGCCATCTGTACATTAAAGGGAACCCATTTCATAATAGCTGTGTGTCACTAAAAACGAATTTCAGAATGTCTCAAAGGGAAACCACATTCCCAGTCCTCGTGCAATATTTAGATGCAAAGTTATTTGCACATGGGACGTGGTCATCAAACAGCACCTCAGAATGGCATGACCGCATTCAGGGTGAGGTGCAGAAAGAAAAACTAGACAATATTTTTGCAGAAGACAGCATAATTCAGGTCTGCCTTCCTCGGTTATTAAATGCATCTGATAAAAAAGCAGAGAATGACTGTTTGATACGGCTATGCACCAAAATCTGGTTTATTTTGAATAGGTCCCTCCGAATGCAAGAAAATGACACCCAGCTAATTAACAGGTTAAGGACTGAATTAGATGGGGCAAGTAAAAAAGAGGAAATGTTAAGAACAGAATTGGAGTATGCCAAAAAGACATGCAGTTAAAATGCAGAGATTTTAATGTTCAATTGTCCAAAAGCAAGAAACAATTTGAGGACAGTGAACAAGAATTGGTACACTTAAAAACATTGGTGGACCACATTAGACAAGATAAAGATGAGGTTGTGTCAGAGATGAAGATTTTACAAAAAGAACATTATGAGAACGAAAGTGACCTCCAAAATGCGGAACAAGAAATGGTTAAAATGCTCCAAGAAAGAGACAAGAGGAATAAAGAATTTAATGAGTGCCAAATGCAAATGTGCGACATGCAGGAGGTAATTAATAAAATGAGTGATGAAAACAACTATTTGCAAAACGAAGAAAACAGGCTCCTTAAAAAGTGTAAGAACTTAGAACAGCAAATGTGCATTCCCATGTCCCAGGAGAGCCGGCAGGGTACCACATTCAATGGAGTTGAGGTGAATTCTATTTCTACCCAAAGGGCTAGTGCCCCAGTGACTGGGGCCGGTGACTGAACTTGGTTGCAGCACTCATGGGGGATTTGATACTCCCATTGGGGGCCGCCACCAATCCCATACACCTGGAACCAGGGTTGAGTCACCAAGTAGTGCAATTCCATGCATTGCAACAAGTAGCCCCATAAAGATAATGAAATCCATTAAAGCCTTGATCAAACCATTTAAAAAAGGAGGGGAATGATGCATTGAAGATCACTTAGAAGTGGTTCATGACATTTTTAAAGCACTCCAGATACCTTAGGAACAGTACAGGCAATATTTTCATTTAACTTTAGATGCTCCGACGGCCAGTATTATAAGAGGATTGAATGAACAGCAGAATATGACATGGGCGGAGTTCGAAAAAGAGATTAGGCGTCATTTTTCTCCTTTCCAGTCATTGCAGGAGGCAAAGAAAGTCGCTTACACAATCACTGCTGGGCCTAATACATCCCCTCGCCAGTTTTTACAAGATTTAAAAAGAGCATTTTCTCGCTTTGATGTATCTTTTGACCCCAATTCCAATGAGTTTAAAACTGCCTACTTCTATGGGCTGCAGAAAGACATCATATCCCAAATGATCCGTGAATTTGACCGTGACAAGTCCCTGGAATGGATTGTACACCAAAGCACAAAACTATATGAGGTACTCTATTGTCAGGGTAGAGAAAGTGATAAAATTAGAGATACTAGACCTAAATCTAAAGAACCCTCAGCAACAGTGAGGGAAATCAGATCAGCCAAAATGTCCCTTGAGTCTGCTCAAAGTCCATGTAAAAATAATTTGGCACCTGAACAAAGGGGTAATCAACAAAGGTCATCACACACTGCACCAATGTTCCAATCAGGTGATCCTAGTAATAGGGAGAATTACATCAGCCCCAGGTACTTAGGAGATAGGCCCCGGGTAGGCTATCGACCTGATATGTCAGGTATGAACAATAACCAGAGACAAAATCAGGATCAAAGAAATGATGGTCCTTATCAGACATTGGAGACACAAAGCAGATTTGATCCCAATACCATGATGTATGGTAATCAGGATAGACCCCGATATGTGGATCGATTTGCTGATAATGGGAATCAACATAGGGGCCAGTACCCACAACCTGAGAGACAAGACATGAGGCAGAACATGAACCGCACTTCACTTCAGTACAATGATTCCCTACCAGGGGACTACAACCAAGGGATGGGTGCGCCACGCTCCCCTCCGCAAATGAATCAAGAGTTCAGGAACCATCCCAATAGAAATCATTCTCCTGAGAGGTATCAGAATAGATTCAATCAGGGAGAGAACAACCAATATCGATCTAGACCACGGAGAGAGGATTCTAGAGAAATGGAAAGATTCCAGTGCCTCGAGGCCCAAGTGAAAATGTCGGCTGAGCAAATAGGAAAGCTCTGCACAACACAAAAACAGTCATCAAAGGAGGGGGCAGAAGGCCATAGCAATGATCGAGGGGCTTCTGAAAAGTGACTAAGTACTTATGATACCTGCAGCGCCAAAAAGACAGTTTGCTCTGATGTAATTTTGCATAATGACTCTGAGATGCCTAATGATTTAAAAGTGAAAATACCAATACATGAACATGTAGCAGAAAATGCAAATACTTCTAAAAAAGAGGTACAGTTTAACCTAGAACTAAATCAAACATTGGCGATATGTACAAATGAAATAGGAAAACCTGAAAATCCAAAAGAACGAAGAGACAGGTTTAAGAAAAATGACTCATGCACAGGGAATACCAGTGAACCGGGACTAAGTGGCGATGCTATAACTCCTTCCCTGGGCAATCCAAACAATGACCAGACACAGGCAGGAAAAAGAAATGCTCAAAAGGAGGGTGCAGTTCAATCATCTGAAGAATTATTTGAACCACATATTTTTGAAGAGGTTAAAAGGGCTGGTATCATACTGAATAATCACAAATGCACAGAATTAGACAATGACAAATTGCCAAGTGATGTTGCACATGTTCAGTTGGAGGGTTGTAGTGTGACCTCTGATGATACCTGGATGGATGGGCAAAGGTGGCCACACTCCAAAAAACCTCTGAACATGGGGAAATTAATAAAGTCTCTCACACAGGAATGAGCAAAAAGGAGGGAAAAACGTCTTTCCATTTACCGATGTGCTTAGCCAAAAGTGAAAAAGGCCTGAGAAAGGTGAGCCCTGAAATCAGTAAGAATTCGCATTTCCTATGTGTGTTAGAGGAAGTTGAAGACAGATATTATGCTCCCATCATTGTGGAAGAAAAATGCCATACATTTGCAATGATTGACACTGGCGCACACGCCACAATTATGTCTAAAGAATTAGTAAAGAGTATCAATGAAGTCAATGAAGGGAGAGCTACGCAGAATCAGAGCACAGTAAAGGATAATCAAGGTCCAGTGCATAATTTTAATGGGGAGGAGGTGCCTATTATAGGCGCCACCGAGGTTGACATAAAGATAGATGAACACAGAATGAAACAGGAGGTATTGGTCACATCCATTTGTGATATTCCATTTCTGATGGGAACAGATTGCCTGAAGAGATTATCTCCGCTCATAGATGGGTTGAATGGAGTACCGTGGTCCTTAACAAAAAAACCATTGAGACCTAAGAAACTAAAATCACAAAACAGCAATATAAATGAATGTCACACAGTTGCAAAATCAAATGATGCAGTGGAGGTGTATCTCCAGAATAGTTGCATACCTAGCGTCACTGTCATATTAATGTGTCAAGACAAGATGCAGAGTGAAAATAAAAAAATACCTGTACAAATATACTTAGACCCAAGGAAAGAATGGCAAACTGCCATAGATGAGCACACCTTATGTTTTTATTTAAAAGAGAAGACATGCAAACAGAATACTGCTCCTAGAACAGGTTCAGAAAAACACATTACCACTCTTGCTGAAATATACATGGAAGACGAACAACCATGGGTTCATGTTGGGATAAATGACTATTCTAAAACAATAAAAGCCACTTTAGCGCTTGAACAGGAAAGGAGCTTCATTAATGAGAAATTGTTGCAAAAAATAATGGAAATGGAGGAGATCCCGAAATTTAGGATTAAATACCAGTATGTCTCTGGTTTGGACTGTCCAGACTTTGAAAACCGAATTGCAGGTAGATGCATGCTGAAAATTAGCATTGGATAGTGTGTGGGACACAAAATGACTTTTACATTGGCAATGACAGCATGCACAGAATGTGTATGGTGCTAGATCTCCTTAATCAAAAGATATGGTCACGCATAGGTGGGCCGGCACCTGAATTTGAAGACAAAAGAAGGGCTTATCATTGCGCACAGCTGGTCTCTTATGCAATTGAATTACAAATGAGGAAAGATACTGTTATCCCTGCATTCACAAAGCAGTTTGCAATAACACTGAAATGCAAAAATGGACAGCAGATGAAAGATTTTGATGCATTTGTATGTCTGAATGAATCCATAAAACAGCAAGGCCTGGATTATGAATACATTCCATTGGTAGATGTGGGTGAAGGGTCTGTAAAAATTATGGTGAATAATAAAGGTTATCAGAATATTCATTTAGAGGAAAACTCCCCAGTAGGAATGGCCATACAAAAATCACATTACACAGCAGATCTAAATAACATGGTGATTGGAAATATACCTGAAAAGTATATAGATGCTAAGGGTGAATTGCCAGAATACCTGGACTCTCAGCCCAAAGGGATATTTAAAATTCATTCTGTGTACCCTTATGATTCAAGCGAGACAGTGTGCTGTCATCAAGAGGATTGCATAACATTTAACTTAAATGAAAATGAAATAGAAAATCAGCCCATTGAAATGGAAGCTGATATGCCAAAACATTTAAATGTGGCAGCTTTACAAAGAGACACAGCCACACAATTAGAGGAAAGCTCCGAGATTCCCATGCCAGAACATTTTCAGGAATTCCCCAAAATGGTAGAGGAGCAGATTTTGTTAGCGGATGCAGGTGACAACGAGGAGGATAGAAATGAATTGAGGAAGATATTTATGGAGTTTAAAGATGTATTTGCAAAAGATGCTTATGATTACGGGCTAACTAATGTACATGTGGCCACACTTCCGGAAGGGTGTAGCAGAAGCCAAGTATATGTACTCCAGTATAGACTACCGCTGACATGTTTAGAATCATTGGCAGAGATTATTAAAAATTTGGAGTCACAGGGAATCATAAGGCCCAGTCATAGCACATCCATTACACCTATTTTAGGTGTGTTAAACGCAAACGGTCAGTGGCGACTGTGTGCAGATTTGAGAGAGTTAAATAAAAGAGTGCCAACATCCAGATGGCCACTGCCATTCATTGATCAGGGATTAGCTCAGGTACATTGTTCAAACTTGTTCACCACATTAGATCTCTCCTCTGGATATTGCTGTGTGCCATTGGCAGAGGCGATACAGAATTTATTTTCCTTTTCATTTGATAAGACTCAATACGCATGGGTTAGAACTCCATTCGGGTACGTCAATAGTGGGAGTGAATTTGGCATATTTTTGAGGAAGTCTATGCCTGATGCAGCAGAAAGAGGAACCATCGTTTATGTGGATGATGTGCTTATAAAAAATGAAAGCTTGAAAAGCCATTTTGATGAAATAAGACATGTTCTTGGCCAATTGCAGAAAGCAGGCGCCAAAGTATCTTTACAAAAAGCACAATGGTGCAAGAAAAAGGTGAATTTTCTAGGCCATGAAGTGACTGAACATGGACTAAATCCACAAAAGAAGAAAATAGAGGTCATACCGAAACTAAAAGATCCTAAAAATGTGAAAGGGGTAACAAGTTTATTAGGAATGACAGGCTATAACAGAAAGTGCATTGAAAATTATGCTGAAATCACTCAACCATTGACTAAACTGCTTAAACTGAATACACCCTGGAAATGGGGAAAAGAGCAGTCTGAGGCAGTGGCTAAATTAAAGGAATGTCTTGTAAAGGCACCATGTTTAGCATATCCCATAAAGGACAGGGATTTCTTTATAGAAATAGGTTTCTCTGAACATTGTATGTCAGCAGTGTTATCACAAAAACATGATTTGAAACACCATTGCATATGCAAGTAAGGCATTTTCCCAAGTTGAAATAAAATTCAATGAATGTGAAAAGGCCCTATTAACCATTGCGTGGGCGCTACAACATTTCCGCCCCATTGTTCAGGGAGAAAAGGTGATCATTGAGACAAATCATCAACCTTTGCAGTTTTGAGAGAGTAAAAGAATTAGGTCAGCTAATCTAGCACAATCCAGAATCACTTCATGGACGCTGGCATTACAAGGCTTTCCTGTAGAAGTAAGATATGGCCAAAATAAAAGAAGCCCAATTGCTCAAGGTTTAGCAGACTTACATGACTGTGCAGCTGAACCAGTATCAAATGAAATAGAAATGGAACCTAATTTGCAGGAATTTGAACAAGAGTCCTAACTCTTCCATGGTCAGATTTGCAAATGGACTATGTAGGGCCTATAAAGAGGTCGAGCAGGGGGAACCGGTATATTTTAAGTGTGGTATGTTTGATGTCAAAGTGGATTGAGTGTATTTCTGCACCAGATTGTAGTGCGCAAACAGCAGCCACATTGCTGGTGAACCATGTGTTTTCAAGGTTTGGGTTGCCACAAAGAATAGAATCAGGAAGTCATTTTACAAGTGCTCTAATGAGTAAGGTATGGCAAATACTGGGTGTGAAGAGAAAGCTACATATCGCATATCGGGCGGCGTCTTCAGGTGGAATTGAACGCAGAAATAGGTCTGTTGTGGACATTTTAAAGAAATCCGTGGCATAAGCAGGTCCTAGCTGGGATTTACGCTTACCTTTGGTTCTGATGGCAATCAGATCAACTCCTGATTAGCCCTCATGAAGTTTTAACAGGTAAGAAAATGATGTTACCACAACACCTGCTATACAGGACACATGAGCAAACACTTGTAAGTGCATCCACAGTTCATGAATACATTGATGAACTGAGGAAGCATTTACAACATGCATTTGCTTTTCTACAGAAAAATTTAGAAAGAGCTGCTGACAGTGCAAAGTCATATTATGATAAAAAGACGTCAGTAAAGGAATATTGTGTGGGATATCAGGTGTATAAATTTCATTTTGGAAAAGGTAAACAGAAAAATTCTAAATTTCTAGCAGCCTGGCAGGGGCCATATCGAATTATAGATAAGGTATCTCCTGTGGTCTATACAATTTTGAAGACTGAAGGTGAAACAGCAACAGAACAGTTTGTTCACGTGAATCAAATTAAACCATGTTACCCAAACATGAGATTAAACAACTTGAGCGTGTAGAAGCAGATAAAGTCCCTTGAACATAAAAAGGTAAAGTGAATGGGTCTAGTCAATAGTAGTGGCAGAGAAGTTAAATAAAGATGGTTGATTATGATAATGGCACATAAACACTGTAATATATGTAAATATATATATATATAAAAACATGGAAGCTAAAATTTATGGAATCGGTGTGCAAAATGAAAATGTATTAAATATTGAATGCTGTGTTGTTTATGTTTGTTTTCTCTTTAACCTATGTTTAATTTCAGAAAGCAAGAGGAAAAAGGGCGAAATATTGTACAAAGCATGTTTTATTTTTGGCAAAAGGGTGAAGTTAGTATTGTGCTATGTACTTAATGTATTTCTTTTCTATTTTATTTAGAATATTAACATATATGTACTTGGAGGACACGGTACCAGAGGACACGGGAGGCGATGCAGTCTTGAAGTCCCCTGGAAGAAGATCAAATGATGCCTGCCTCCGGGAGGAGGTGAAGACAAAATAACCGGAATGCCAAAGAAAAGATGACTTCTATGGAAAAAGTCCAAGAGTGCCAAGATGGAAGAGCACCCGAATGAACCAAATGATGTGACATCGCCGGTCGGGACATATCAGAGGCAGACAAGTGTCCCGGAGTATGGAGTTGCACGTATTTATTATTTTAATTAATTATTTTAATCTGTTATGTTAATTATTTATTTTAACTATTTGTTTTATTTTATTGTTTTGTGATTAACTTCAAGTATAAAGTTAAAACACTGGACTATGGACACTTCCATTGGGAAGAGAAATGTACAAAGATGAATTTTGATATTATGATGATTGAACAGTGACTTTTCAGTTTCATTTCTTCACATATGAGTATTTATTTTGTTGGATTGCTACATGTTAAAAGAAAAAAAGAGGGCAAGTTGGATTTCTTCCAATTGTGGCTTGGACCATGGGCAAAATTCTCAGAAAAAGGAGGGGATATATAGGATTATTTAGCGTGTTTTTGGAGTGCAGCGCCACTACAGGGGATCAATATATAGCGTGTTTTTGGAGTGCAGCACCGCTGCATGGGATCAATGTATTGCTATAACGTGGTACAGCAAGCTATGTGTTGCCGGTGTAACATATGGATATGTTAATGAAGACAGGCTACTCAGTCAAAAACAAAGCATTTTTTTCACATTTAAAAACGCACCACTTTTTTTTTTCATCTGAAATGCCTCTGTTGCAGGAGATACTTTAGAGGATTAATTAACTAATATAATTAACAGTACTAACATGATTCTAATCAAATAACATCATAATGTGTTCTGCAGTGCAAAATGAGGTAGAAAAGACAGGCTCTGAAAGTCATTTTAAACATGAATTTTTTTTCTCTGTTCGCTGTGTTAGCTGGATGCGAAATCTGCATGCCAGGAAATGAGTAGATACAGTTTCTAAACCATATAATCCAAGCCATTGTTGAAAGAGGAGGATAGATTATTGTGTATTTTGATTGGTGACGTGTCACCTCAGGGGCTGTAACAGAGGTTTCCTGAAGAATCTCGGGGAGAGAGAAAGGCAGTGGACATTTTTACACATCTTCGGTGAGAAGCCTGAGGGGAGTTGCTGTGGGGCTGCCTGATGGAGGGGCGTTGTTTCAGTGTACTGCTGACCTTCACAGGTTGGAGGTTCCAGTCAATTGGAACCGGCTTGAGGACCAAAGAGTGCAGATTGGAACTGCATGTCCTCGCCGGGTGCTCTAAAAGGAAGCCCCAAGCCATTTAAAGAAAGCGACCTGTCCAGAGAGTTTGCGTGCTGATCTGCTACAATTTTGCTGGTAATTATCTTACACAAAGCGAGAATGCGGTGTGTGAATGAAAGCTATTTCAGTCAGGCAGGGTAGCGATAGCTGCATTCTAATGTTGCTATTCAGAAATGCAAGTCAACTGATGCACTGTTCTTTTTATTGTTGCAAAGAATCTAATGAAATGCCATGTATTTTGCAATTGCTTCTCTTATGTTTATTCTAGAAAAGACTGCCTCGCAAAACTGGTAATGTATGATTTTTTAAATGAAACTGGTGTAAATCACAATCCGTGTAAAGGCTTCTATTTGCTTTTGTTTTTCTCTGGTACAATTAGCCCATATCACCTGATAAAAGGGGAGGTTATTAGGTAATATATGTCAAGCATCCCATGTGGAAAAGTTATGTTATGAGTAATTATAAATATCTGTGTGCATGGTTTCACTCAGTGTATGTGTGTGTGACTTCTGAGTGGAACACAATCTGATAGTCGGTTGGACGTACATGAGTCAGCAGAGAAAGATGCCTCTGGAAATAGTTTCACTAATGTAAATAAATTAGTGATTATACCACATGTTATTGTGAATACTTTATGGAAGCATAGCTCACTGGTGTAGATAAATCAGTGATAACAGCCATATGTGGCACTCCATATGAAAATGTGGTGTTCTTGAATAATGTAGAAGCCTGAGGCCTCTAGAGATCACAAGAACAGTCTAAACAAAAGAAAGGGGTTTTGTATGTTGGGGTGACAAATAAAACAAAGAAATTATGCTCATCACTATACCACAACAAAATGCATACCAACTAAATGTATCTGTGTACTGAAATAATGCATAGCCACAATACCACTATAATACCAAACCCAATCTGAATGCAAGGAATGATTGTTGCTAAATTACTTTTATTCTTGGTGGTAAGAAAATACTGCTAGGCCCCAAATCTACACAAAATACCCTACACCCTCTAGAGAGAGGACAATGCAAACATAACAGTCTAACTTATCTAATGCAGTAACTATATTAATTTCTAAACAATGGAAAAGTCAAAAGTCTTACAAACAGAATGCGCTGAAGAGGAGATGAATTCCGTGAAGAAACAAAGTCTCTAAGTGGCAAGAATAATCCCCTATCCTGCTGGCACAAGGACGCCTGAAGTGATGTCCAAGTTCCAGGGGTCACCTAGCACCGATGGCACGAGGACGCCTTAGTTCTAGTACTGTAGGGTATTTTGTGGAGATTTGGGGCCTGACGGTATTTTCTTACCGCCGAAATATAACTTAGCAACAATCACTCCTTGTATTCAGATTGGGCCATGTACAACAATAATACAGTGAACATGCATTATTTCAGCACCCAGGCATGCATATTTGGTATGCGTGGGTGGTAGGCGCGGTTGGTGGTATTTTGGTGAGCATAATTCCCTTGTTTTATTTGTGGCCCCAAGGTCCAAAATCCCTTATCTTTGCTTAGATTTTTCGTGTAATCACTAGAGAGACCTCAGACCTACATTTTAGGAATACCACATTTTTCAGTGTTAGTGTGCCACCATGGGCGATCTCACTGACTTATTTACGACAGAGAGCTATATATGGTAATCTTGTGGTAATTTCCACTACCTTATATACGGTAGGGAGCTATGTTCAGAGAGTCTCTCTTCCCGTTGGCTCATGTACCTCCAACGAGCTATGCTACAGTCACTCACAACTGTTCATACTGAATCTGACATGCACACATCTGTCTTAAAATGACCATTGCACTGTTTAAAATCTCCCCACATCATCAGCATTGTAATGGTAAATAGTAAATACACCACCCGTCTGTTTTCAAATATTTTTCTGTATTATAAAAGTTGCAATTAAACACGATCTCATTCTTTACAGAAATAAATAAAATGGTACAGTAAAAGCATTGTCTATGACACACTGCAAAGAGAGTGGCGGATAACAGAACTCAAATTGCAACATTAGCATTTGATTAAGGCATGCACAGGAATCCTACACTGACTACATATTATCGTACACACTCAGCTCCCACATTTCTGTAATTACCTTATCTTTTTAGTTGTTCTCCTTGGCTGTTCTCTTTCTGAATGTGGCTCCCTTGAAGATTAACTCCAGTAAAAAGGAACGCTTGCCTTCTCAAACCGGGGTCATTGCCTGGAATTCTCAGCTTTTGCAGATAGGAATGCCTCAGCCAGTGGAAAGGTCCTTCTTTCAGCTCTCCCCAATCTCGACTGCTTTTCTCCTTTCTCAAAAAACCCCCCAGCAAAAGCCTGATCACTCCCTCTAGCATATTACTTGCTATGACGCTGCTCCAATCAGAATTAATCACGCCATCTCCTCCTTCTCTACGCAATGGCTCATTTTTATAGTAATACTTTGTAACCAACTGATTTCCTGTAGTTATGTGGACAGGGCAGCAGAGAGAACAGAAAAAAAAATGGATGTGCGTTTAAAAGTTCACTTTCAGAATAGGCCTAATTCTGCAGTGGAGACACATTTTTATTAGTGGATTATGTTTCATTAGTCATGTTAGTTGTCAGTAAGGTTAGTTATTATTTTCAAATGTGTCTCTCGCACCATAGGCATTTCAGGTGAAAAATAGTGTGCATTTTTGGGTGTGCACATGTGCTTTTAACTGTAAAAATAGATTTGCATCTTATATGTTAAAATCGTTTTTGACTGAGTGGCCTGTCTTTCCTTGTTAATCTGGTAACACATATAGCAATGCACCGCACCCTTGTGGTGGTGCTGCAAAAAAAAATGTTGCTACCTCTGTGCTGTTTGCTACCTATGTAGTAGTGTTGTACTCTGTGCTGTTTGCTACCTGTGCAGTAGTGCTGTACTCTGTGCTGTAACATGCCAAATATCCTTACAGTACCAGTGCTCAGTGTAAGTCTCTAGTTCAAACACGTAAGTACCAGGGTCTTAGACCAGAACAAATAAATGTTCCCAAAGTTCCAAGAGATCGAAGCAAAGTAACCAAATCTGTGAAGCAAGAGGAGTCCGAAGGCAGTTCCTGGGTCTGTTACCTTCCGAGGGATAAAACGTGTTAAATTTGTAAACTGAAACAATCCATAGGGAGGTCTGAGTCGATTTCCTGTCGAGTAGTAGACAGAGGGGCCAGAAAATAGCAAAACCGGTGACCAGAGTTAAAATAAACCACAAGTCCAATACAATGAAGTATGAAGGAAATGCTGCCGATACAAATTCAGAAGCACTGTTTGTCAGTAAGGATGGAGCTTATATTGGAATCAGCTGACCCCCTGTACGTGCTGCTGGCGAGTAAATGAAAACCGGTGTGCAGGACGCCACCATTTGCACAGCAACCCCCAACATTCCCGAAAAGACCTGATGAGCGTTGACGTTTTGCTGTGCATGCGTGTTACATGGGACCGTCTCCTAGTACTAGAGTCATGAGCCGGGATTGGAGTAGAGACACGGGCAAGGCTGCTGTACTTGTTCAATGAGGGTGATGGTGATTTCCTGACACTATCAACTAATTTACATATGGTTTTATAATTGAGATCAACTAATTTAGTTGGATGTAGAGATAAACCTCTTTGCTGAAGAATGTTCTTTAAATTAATAAAAGCTTTCTCTTTAAGCAAGGCCTGCCCTTTTCTGATCTCTATTGGAAATGTGTGTTTCCTGGAATAGTATCTCTTCTCTAGTTTAAATTCCAGCAGCCCAAGGCAGCAATTCAGCTTATCTAATTGCCATTTCTAGATCATTGAAGTCCATCGTTTTCTCCTGATTCTAGACCACACTTTGTTGTTAATGAGATCCAAATTAATTTTGAATAGATGTAATATTTCATTACTAATATCAAAATCAGAAGTGAGATCTCTTACAAGCCAAAAATGATGTTTTACATTTGTGGTTCCAATTTTGATGACTAGTAATCATGTGCTTTCAATCCATCGCTTCAAGTCCAGTTTCCCATTTATCTCTCTGATGATTAAATATGGGACATTTCTAATCCTTCAGTAATTTCTTAAGCAATCTTTCAATGAAGGAACTTCTTTCTTGAGTTCAACAATCTTTGGAGAGAACTGATTATGTACCTTCATTGAATTTAATTGAATAGGGACAAAGACAGTTTGACCTTCTTTGTATTAGAGGTAAGCTGTTGATTTTATCTTCTGAGTTATCAATCGGTTGAAAAAGATCCTCACTGGAGGTCTGCTGCAGATAGATCTTAAGTACATTTTCCTCCAAAGTGCAGAATCACTCATTATTCAGAGGAAGATTTATTTTTAACGGTTCTGTAGGAGTGCCATCATTATCATCTTGTTCCTTCAAAGATATCATAATGAACATTCAGTCAGGATGTTTCCCAATCAAATTGCAGGTGCCATTGAAACCAATATAGTTGTCACTTCTGTTCTAATTTGAACGGACAGTGGATTTGTGTTCAGCAGACCTGGTGCAAGGAATCTATCAGAGGTCAAAGCCTTCAGCGTAAATTGATTCCCAATAAAATAAGTCCTGTGGAGCCATGACAATCACTGTAGGGATGAGTCTGTGTCCCCCTATTTTAATTTCAACTTCAGTAACCATATATGCATCTCTTTTCCATCTAAATTAGTTATTTCCCCATCAAGGGCTACACAGTAATACAGGGATCTTCTTCTATTCCTTGTTTCAGGCTATTAGGTACTTCTCAAGATATAAAGGTTGCCTAAGACCCTGTTTCTATGAGAGTCAATAAGTCACACTGTCCTTGAACATGGATAGTCATGAAAAACATTTTGCGCCTGATTCACAGAAGCATTTTATAAGACATGTCACCATACAGAGGATATGTGATATATATTGGTAGCTGGCGGGGCAGACTGTGCTTCCTGAGGGATCTTTGAGAATTGGTTAAATGTGGGCTGCTTTTAAACTCTATGGTATAGTTACTGTGTGAAAAAGAGTAGTTCTTGAGGTTGCAGAAATATTCTGCAGCTGTTTCTTTGCTGAGGATGTTCTTCTAGATGTCAGTAGGGCAAGGATTTACTGGTGATCCAGCTTTGCTGCTTTTGTTTACTACTTTAGTGAAGTCTTCTGTCGAGATCAGTGTGAAGTAGTTCAGTGTGGTTGCCTCTGGGGTTGGGTCATTGCTAAGGTTGCTGGTTGAGTCTTTGGGCATAGTGTTGAACACTTTATGTATGTTTATGACTTTGATTTTGAATTGTTTTTTTAAGGTCATCACTTAGTTTCGGTCAGGGAATGGGTGCGTTATTGCAAGCTGTCAGGTTTCTTATCCCATTGATGATTTTGAACATCTCTTTTTGTATGTTGCTTGATTTTGAGATGAACAGTAGGGTTCAATTTATGCCATGATCAGTAGTTTCTCCCTTTACCAATTGTTGTAGGTTCATTTTGGGTAGTCAGCAATATAGCCAATTTGTTGTTTTCTTCATCAAACCAGATATTGAAATCTCCTAATATCATGAGATGGAAGAGTTTTATGGAGATGCTGATCATGGCGTGTAGACGTGTACAAATGTTTCTATGAAAGAGAAAATGTATGTTGGTGGTCTGTAGATGTGTAAGTATTAAACATTGGTTTGATGGAGCAGATTCAGGTGAAGGAAGAGTGATTTACAATTATGGATATTAATGATGGAGCCATTGTGATTTTTAGATGGCCTTTGTAACAGTAAGGTCACCTTCACTTTTTCCAAATTTATTGGCTTGCCTGAGTTTCAAGTTGCTCGGGAAGGATTCATGCAATGACTTTGAAGCACGCTATTAGACAGGTTTCTGTAAGGAAAATTATGTCAGTCTCACTTTCCATTAGGAGATTGTGTATCCCTGTGCTTTGTTGTGTCATTGAGCTGGAGTTCATCAGAGTGTATTGAATCATTCTGTTTTCTAGGGCTTGTTTGATCTTTGGGGTTTTGTCGATAAGGTGATATTAGGTTAGTTCCTCCGTTCTTTTGATCCTGTCGTTGGTTTTGGTGTGTGGGCTGTATTATGGACATTAATTATTTCCAGTTCTTCATTGAGTAACTCGAGAAGGTTCTGTTTCCAGTCAATCTTGTCTTCCAGGGTGGCTATGGATTTGTACCTTCGAATCCTGTCATCTCTTTGGTGATGAACAATGTCTTAAAATCAGTTGATTCTATTCTACTCCTTTGAACACTGTTTGAGGCACAGTCATTCAGTATTCTGCCATGCAGGATAGCAGGACCAGGTTGTCTAAAAAGAATGCACACAGTCCTTCCACATCTGGCCGGTCCCACAGTGCGGACACAAGCATGATGTCAATCTGATGCAGCTTCTTATAGCCATGTTCATTACTATCTGCCATTCCCTAAACTCAGGTGTGGCTTTATTTTAAAGATTAAACAGCCACCAGAATAGTCATTCCTCATGACTATGTGGTTTTGGAACAAGGTACTGGCTTTTAATGCAGCCACAGCTCTAAAGCACCTTTTCTGTCATTGCAGCTGTCAAATGGGTACCTGTGACCAGGATATTTTTTTCAGCAGGGCCTCATTGTACTAAGCCTTTGACATAGCACTTAAGAATGGGGGTAATACTTAGCAGATCACCCTTGCGGAGTTGGAATTACCTGCATCATTGTATTATTTAATATAACTTCAAGAAGCCAGTACTTCTACAACCTTGGCATATGTCAACTCCTCAAAGACATATACTGAGATGGAGTACAGGATTTGATGTGGGCACTAGCAGCAGGAAATATGGGCAGCATTAGCAGATATTGTTGAGGTAATACTTTTTGTGGTCACTAGCACAATGCAAATGTGATGATTTTCAGAGGCAATTCTGGCATACATTGTTGACACCAGTCCAATTTCCTTCGAAGGACACACAAAGCATGACAGGAGGACAGATATCATGCTCTGGTTTGGTCAGAACCTGTTTGAAAGTGGTGCATTGCTGGGCTATATTGTATAGAGAGGCCTCCTGCTTTTTCTTTGGGGAGAGCCTGCATTAACACCTGTTACAAAAGGGTCCTGGGTACTGATGGTGACCTGGCATCTATTGGAGTTCTTTATTTTGTAAATTCTACATTGTAACCCAATTCTTCTGACATGTTGTCTGTGAGATGCACAATTTCAACCCATTATTTTTTTAAAGGGAAGCCCTCGACTATACTTTACTGTATTAGCTTAGGTATGTTCACTTGGTTCAATTCAGGAAACCCATTTACACCACTCTACTTTACAAACTCACCAGCTGCATCCGCTCTACACTTTTGTTATTTTGTTAGTGTGAGGCATTGAAGCCAATGAAAAGGTCTAGTTAGGTCTTGCCACATTCTTTGTCCAAATATTGGAGAACTAGATGCACCCCATAAAAAACAGGGCTTTTTCATAGTTTGCTCCTACTCCTGACCTGCCGGATACTACCCTGGCACCCATCTATCTAGCCAGTTTTGCATACCTCCATTTCTCTCTTGCGCACTGTGTTTTGTTTTTAATTTTCACACTAATTTATCTCAGTTTTCTATTTATAATTATTGTTGATTGTTATAAATTCATTTGTTACCGCTGCTTTAAATTTGAACCCATTACTACCAACGCTGTTTTCAAATTAAGTAACGAAGTATTTAGTGCAGTCCAAGGAGAAACACCAACTTTCACTGGCAGCTCTCCCCTGAGGCCATTTTAGAGATGTCATTTAGGCCTCTTACCTATTCTTTGTTTACATACGTGTTGAATATTTCTTTTACAAAATTAGAAGATAAAATAACCAAGCAAGTTTAAAGATGCAATATGGTTATGCAACCTAGTACATAAGTACATAAGGACATCACTGAGGGGAAAAAGTGTGTATTAACTGGCTGCCAATTTCAAACACTATCTGCATCCTAAATCAACATGCTTCCTACCCCTTTTGAAAATAAAAATTGAAAATACTTTATCATTGCAAAGGGTAATGCCTGAAACAAGTGTGTAGTGATAAATGCAGTTCTAAGATTGATGCAGTTAGTAATACGTGTTTTTTTTCTGAACAATTTCCATAACACTAGTACACATACAATACAAATTAAATAACATTGAAACAATTATTTAACCAAATATATACATGCACACATTATAAAACTGTCAATTCAACTGTAAATTAGGACATTCATAAGCCCAAAAATCAAATTGATATTTAAAAGTTCACATCTGTAAAATGTATAATAATGTACAATAAATAAAAGTGCCTACTTTATCATTTTGATGCCAATACAGGAAACATATGTCCTTGCATGTAAAGGTTCTTGATTTATAGACATTTCTCCATATAAACATATGAAACATATAGTGACAGTGCAATTGATTTATTCGACACAGAGCACAAGAATCTTTCTGCCACTCCCCTGTGATTACTTATTTATTTATGTGTACATTTATAGAGGTCAGTCAAGCCCTCAGGCATCTAGGCGCTTTTGTTAAGGATATAGTTATAAGTTGGTATACTGTGTTTTTTGTGTTACAGTCATGCCACAGGACTTACATCAATGTTATGTCACTTACAGTTTGTCATGCATTGATTAATACATTCATACAAGTTACATGCACCCTACGTGCGCAAACAGCCACGTTTTCAGGTCCTTTCGGAACGAATGGAGCAGCAAGTTCGCTCGTACTGCTAGTGGCATAGCATTCCACTGTTTGGCAGCAATTGCTGGGAAGCTGTTGCCTCCAGCCTTTTGCAGTTTATGTCTTGGGATAGTGAGGAAGTGTGAATAGGCAGAGCGGGTGGGTCTGATAGTCTGTTCTTAGCAAATTCTGTTGGTAAGGTATGCTGGGGCATTGTTGGATAAACATTTTTGCATTAGGGACAGAACTTTGAATGTAATATGGTCCTCTACTGGGAGTCAGTGAAGGTTTTGCCTGGCTGTGGAGATATGGGCCCTCATTACGACCCTGGCGGTAAGTAACGGTCATTACCGGCATGGCGCAATTAACATGTCCGTGCTGGCCAGATACCGCTAAAAGCGGCACATTACGACATCTCGGGCATGAGCATTGCGCCATGCCGGTAATGTAATCACTGCCATGCCGATAAAGTCCTAGAAACGCCACTTACCGGCATCGTATGCCGTGCAAATAGCAGGTCCGCCGCCCTAGATATCGATATTAGCGGTTACCGCCAATAGCGGGAACCGCAATTAGCGGTGACCCCAAATAAGCGGATCCGGAAGTTGCGTCACCGCACAGGAACAGGAAAGAGCACGGCGGCCATCTTTAAAACAATCAATTGCCATCCTCTTCAACCAGTGGACACCTGACCCCCACAACCTCTACAAACCTTCTCCTACACCCATCAATCATCAGAATGCCTAAAGTTCTGAAAAAAAATGGAGATCGGCTGCGGCAGGAGCGCTTTTCTAGGCTAAATATGTTGGCTGAAACCCTACAAGAGCATGCCGATGTAGTATTCTCAACAAAGATGAACAGACCGGCGATCCTGAGGAAGAAGGCCATATGGGCCATGGTAGCCCAGAGGGTCAGTGCAGTTGGCACAACACCCCGAAATGCAAGACAGTGCAGAAAAAGGTGGGACGATCTACGTCTCAGCGTCAGGAGTATACTGTCAGCGAATAGAAATCTGGGGATGGCGATTGGCGGAGGAGCTGATTCGCCCATCAAAATGCAGCCGTGGGAGGAGATATGTGCCGCAACCATAGGCACAGAGAGCATAGAGGGGGTCGTAGATATGGAGAGAGGAGCCCCGACATCAGGCGACGCAGGTAGGTGCCTTAAATCCATCCATGCAAAACTCACTCAAGACCAGATTTTTGGGGAGTGCAATGATGCCTAACAGGGTCGACACGACACATTAGCAGAAGACTGCCTACAGGCAGTGCTGAACTCCACCTTGTACACATGCATTATGCACACCTTTTCTGAAGCCACCCACATGCCTCCATGCCTCTACTACCTAAGAGGAGACAACCTGTATGTCACTGCCTCCAATGTGCACCATCTAGTAATCAAAATGAATGTAGCCATCTCAATGCCTGCTCAATGTCCGCAGACCCATCACTAACCCTTTCCCTCCTTTGGTCTACCACAGGCTCTCATTCGGACAGTGCCGACGAAGACACTGGCACTACACCTGCCATGAAGGCCAGGTACGAAGACCCACAACACTGTCCCTCCACCTCTGGTACAAAAATCAAACCCCCACAGCAGCCAAAATCCACAAGCACATCACAGTCCACGGCACTGATGTGCAGCAAGTCAGGCACTACGCACCACCAACGACAACCATCTGCCCAGTGGTGTCTACTGAAGGCACTGGGTCTGCAGGAAGCAGCACGATTGGGGAGACTGCTGCCACCGCTGCCAGTTCAGACAATGAAGAAGGGGATGTTGATGTTGTTGTGGGTCCTCCCATTCCCCCCTTCATTTCCCCTACCTTTCCCCATGCAGCCGGCATGACGATGGCACACAGGAGAAATCTCCTGATGACTCATGGCCGACCACTTCATGCCCAGTGGCAGATGTCCAGGAGGGGAGCAGCTCAATTGACATGCCAGTAGCAGCATCCACAGGCCAAGAAACACAGAACCTGATGCATGAAATCATCACGCAGCAAAAACAACTGGCCTCCCTCTTGACACAGCATGCGGCAGAATGCGCCAGCGCAAGGGGGGAAATGCGCGAGTGTGCAGAAACTGTAAAGGCAGCCATAGAATCCACCTCCAAGGATATTTGTGCTGAACTAGCCGCGGTGCGGCACATACTCTCGGAGCTTGTTCAAACTATGAGGGACATGCGTCCTTGTGAGCAGCCCAGTTTGTCCTCGGCTGCCAGTTCTACCGGAACCAGCCCCATCTGCAGATCGGGCAGGAACCTGCAGCGTATAGACAGGGGTGCACCGGGTGCCGGGAGAGGGGGGTGCCAATAGAGGCCGCCCTGTGGAACAATCCCACATGATGCACTTGAACACAGGCATCCACAACATGTTTTTGGGAGTTGAGGGGGGAGGGGGAAGATGAGGGGGAAGGGGGAGGAGGAGTGGGTTTATTGGGGAGTTGAGGGGGGAGGGGGGAGTGGGTGTGTTGGGGAGTTGAGGGGGAGGGGGAGTGGGTGTGTTCACTTAAATTTTCTATTTCAATACACTTTTTGGTTATGCACAAATCACATGTGTGGACATTGTTCATTGTGTACGTGTGCTTTATTGTTTAACAGTCCACAGTGTGCATGTCCCAGACACACCCAGTGCCCCAAGCTCCATCACCATGTGACAAGCCCCGTCCATGTGTGCTAGAAGCATTGGTTAATCAGAGTCTGACGCATTGCACGTCCCTCCTGTGCATCGCTTCCTCCCTGAGGTACTGCGCCATCCCCACCCTCCTCACCCTCTTCGTCAGGTGGTTGCAGTTCAGCATCAGGGGGCAGGGGCACATTCCGTCTGATGCGCATATTGTGTAGCATTACACATGCCATGACGATCTTTGCAACCTTCTCATGACGGTACAAGAGTGCCCCACCAGACCTGCTGAGGCACCGAAACCGTGCCTTCAAGAGTCCAAATGTCTGCTCAATCAGCACACAGGTTTGTGTATGTCCACGATTATAGTCCTCCTCGTGCCGGTTTTGTGGGTTCCGGACTGGGGTAAGGAGCCATCTCTTCAAGGGATAGCCTGCATCACCTGTATGTGGGCAACAATGTACATGTTAGTCATAACATCAGATTTTACCATGCCATGCGTGACACCATGGCATGCATTCCTCTCTTACTTTGAACCCCATTTCAATGCCTGAATGGAGTCACACAATGTGACTGCTATATGTGTATTCCTCTTATAGACTGTTTTGCATGCCATCAACTAGTGTGCGCAGGGGGGTCCAGTACCTTTTGAGTGCCCATGCACTGTGTTAGTCCACAATGGTTGTTTTGGTGATCTGGCGGATATTCAGTGATATCAATGCTTTCATCTTGGCACCATTGCTGTCAGCCTCATGATGATATCTCTGAGCAATTCAGTAGGTGTTATGCTATTTAGGTGGGCCTCTGTGTCAGTGTAGTGGTGTATTGATGTTTTTTACCGTCATGTGACTCCTTTTTACGCAGTGATGGGGGACAGGCCTTTCAGTAGATGGTGTTTGGTGCTGTGTATTGGCTGAAGTCATTGCATGTAGCTGCATTTCGTTGAGGGTGGATGCGGTCTGATTTGGTATAGTGGACATGCCGATGGCTGTGGAATGGTTGGGACACAGCTTCATTCACATGGTAAGGTTGCTTACATCTCGCATTATGTGGTCAGGTGTGAGCTCAAGCCTGGCCTGCTTTGGCGTATGAGCTTGCACCATTCCCTCTGGTACTCGCAGCCAGGTAGAGTATGCATCTCTCCCCTCCCCCCAATATCAGCCAGGTAGACTATCCATCCCCCCCAATATCAGCCAGGTAGAGTATGCATCCCCCCCCCAATATCAGCCAGGTAGAGTATTCATCTCCCCTCCCAATATCAGCCATATAGAGTATGCATCTCTCCCCCCCAATATCAGCCAGGTAGAGTGTGCATCTCTCCCCCCGCAATATCAGCCAGGCAGAGTATGCATCCCCCCCCCAATATCAGCCAGGTAGAGTATGCATCTCTCCACCCCCAATATCAGCCAGGCAGAGTATGCATCTCTCCCCCCCAATATCAGCCAGGCATAGTATGCATCTCTCCCCCCCCCTTCCATATTAGCCAGGTAGAGATTGCATCTGTACTTCAATCACCTACACACTTCACATTACCATGGCCATGACATGCGACTCACCGAGTAGCCAGGATCTCTGCCCTGCATGTCGCTCCATGTAGCGTGGTATTGTGGAGTTCCGCAGGACCATTGAATCATGGGTTGATCAATGTGTGATGATCCTGTTCGAGTCACATACCATTTGCATGTTCATTGAGTGGTATAGCTTACGGTTGCGGTACGCTACCTCAATGGCATGTGGGACCACCAATTCCACATGGGTGCAGTCGATGGCACCAATGCAACCAGGTATGCTGGCCAGTGCATGGAAACCAACTTTGGTGTTTGAGATCTCCTGGGCAGACCGAGGTAAAGTAATGTGTCTGTCTGTGTGCTTGAGGAGGGCATCAAGCACTTGGTTCAGTGTATGTGAGAATAATGGTTGTGAAATGCCATGCAAGTGCCCCACTGTGTGCTGATAGGTGCCTGTGGCAAGGAAGTGGAGCACGGACACTACCTTCAGTATGGGGGTATGGCGGTGCGTGTTTCAATCATACTGACAATGTCGTTGTGTATCATGTCGACGATGGTGGTGATGGTGTCCCGGTCCAAACGGTACAGGGTGTGGATCTGCTCAGCGGTGAGGTTGAATGGACTGGCTCTGATGCGTGGGATTGGGGGCTGCCAGCGTGGTGGCACTGGCTGTGCTGGTGGGGCTTGCTGGCCCTGCCTTGCCCTCCTTCTCCTCCTGCGTCTCCTCTGTGCTGCCTGTTGTGCTTGTTGTTGTTGTAGCACTTCCATTGCAATCAGGTCCTCCAGCCCCAACATTGCTAGTCCTATTGGGATCATTGTGAAGTGTGACTGGGTGTGGGAAGGGGTGGGGTGTGCTCCTTTTGTGCTTGGCCAGTCTGTATTGCCTCCACCTGGGCTGATTATGTGCACCTGTGTCACTTTGGAATACTGCACATGGCCGTTTACGGTTGGTCCGCGATGGCGGTATTAGCACCATGGCGGTATGGTACTTTACGGCCTTCACAAGGGTGTTAAGAGCATGTCCGCTTGACTCGTACTCATCCCCATTTTGCACCATGCCGGTATTTATGGCGTGGGAGGTTTTGTACCCGCGGCCTTGGCGCAGTTAGCGGCACCGTTGATTACGGTGCTGCTGATAGCACTATCTCGGTTCATAATTGGCCCTAGGGGTAAGGGATGCCGGTAATCCTTTACCGGCATCGTTTTTCACTTACCGCCAGGGTCGTAATGAGGGCCATGGTCTTTTTTGGGAATGTTGAGGCCGGCTCTCATTGTGCTGTTTTGCGTTATTTGCAACTTGTTTTTGTTACGGGTGTTTGTGCCTGGAAAGAGGGTGTCGCAGTAGTCAATTCGCAAGAGGATGAGTGCTCTGACTGATGAGAGACAGTTGTCTGTGGTTTGGAAAGGTCTGCTAGCTGTGATCAGTTTGGCCGTGTATACTGCTGATGAACTTATGGCAATGACTTGTCTGGAGAGGGATATAGATGAGTACAAGTAGACTCCTAGGGTTTTTACCTCCTTGACCACTGTGATGATGTTACCATCAATATTGAAGGATTGTGGTAGTGTGTTAAGTCTGGAGGGATTGCCAATTAATAGTAGTTTGGTTTTTTCATCGTTTAGACAGATCTCATGTTGAGCCATCCAAGCTTGAATAATGAGGTAGTTGGTGTTGAGGAGTTTGGTGTCAGTGTCGAAGTTGCCTGTGGTGCCTGTGGTGGCAAGGAGTTTTTGGGTGTTCTCAGCATAGTTGGTGTATGTGACGCCCAGTTTGACGAGGAGGCTGAAGCGCAGGTTAGTAAACATCGTATAGAGAGTAGGGGAGACCCAGGACCCTTGAGGTACTCTGAATGTGACAGGGAACTGGTTGTGCAGCTGCAGTGGAGGAGAAGACTCTTGTGGTTTGGTCTGCCAAGAAGGATTTGATCCACTTTATGGCACTGGTTCAGAAGTGGGCTTTGTTTTCTAGATGTTGATAGAGGATATTGTGGATGAAGAGGTTGAATGCAGCAGAAAAGTCTAAGATGAGGACGATTGCTAGTACTCCTTTGTCCTTGATGTCATCCATTTGGATTTTGAGGTCCAATAGGGAAGTTTCTGTCCCGTGGCCTGGAAGGAAGCCTGATTGGCAGAGGCATAAAAGATTGTGGGTCTCCAAGGGTTTTTAAGAGAAATGGCACTGTGCTGATTGGCCAGTAGTTGGTTGGGATGTTAGGGTCTAGAGTGGCTTTTTGTAGCAGGGGGAGCACCCATGCTTCTTTCAAATTCCCTGGTACATTGCTGGTGTTGAAGGAGTTGTTAATAAATTATGTGATGAATGGTGCAAGTTTTTCAGCACAGACTTTGATGATAGTTGCCGGGCAGATGTCACCTTGACATCTGGATGGCTTTAGGCCCTTAATGATTTTTAGTGTTTCCGCAATGGAGAATGGGATGAATTCAAATCTGGGGATGGGGAGGTTTTTAAGATTGGGCAGATCAGGTTGCACATTTTCTGAGGTAAGCTAAGTTGTTTTGGCTTTGATTTTGTTGTGAGTAGGGGCAGGTGATTCAAGCTCCCTAAGTATGGTGAAGAGTTCTTTGGAGCTCAAGTTGGCATTCTCATATTATAGTTTTTACTCTTTGCGTGGATGGTGGTGATCTTATAATCAGATGCAGAGGAGTTGAAAAGACGTTTGTTTTCGTCTGTGTTTTTTTCCCATATGTTCTCTGCTGTTCTTTTGGCTGTGTGAAGGTTTTTTTAGGTTGCTGGTGTATCATGAGTTGGTTTGAGCGATAGGTGTTCGGTTTGAGAAGGCCTAGCAGGGTCACTTTGTTGATATACTCTTGCAAGGTTTGGTTGTAGAGCGTTACTAGATTGGTTGGTTTAGTTGTGGTGTTTACTTGATTGATGATGGGGAGTAGTGGGGGAAGTATGTTGTCAGGTGTGAAGTTCTTATGGTTTCTTGTGAGAGTTGCTGGGATTGCTTGCAGTGGAGCATTGTGCTTGGATGAAAAGCTGACGCTAAATTGGATGATATAGTGGTCTGACCACGGGCATGGTGTGTTCGCTAGTATGTTGGTGTGACAGTTTAAGTCGGCTAACCAGACAAGCGTACGTCATTTGTTGTAGATGGGACTTGTGATTCTGAGGGTAAAGCCTTGTGCTTGTATAGTGTTGGCAAAGGTGGTAGACTGGGAGTCGGACTGATCATTCAAGCCAAGGTTGAAGTCTCCCTTGATGATGATTTTAGATCGAGGTTTGGTATTGGTGATGAGGGGGAGGCTATATCTTCCTCAAAGGATGTCAGAGATCAAGTGGATAGTGGGGGTGGAGGCATGCTGAAAGTGAGAGTTTGACCGAGATGACTTCACCGGATGGGAAGGATTGTCAACTGGTGGTTCTTATCTGGATGTTGTTTTTGACAATGATTGCCACTTCCACTCCTTTAGAGCCAGCTATATCTTTCCTGAGGATAGTGTATCCTTCAGGGATGGCCATGGAGAGGATAGAGCTGGCTGCTGCGCAGAGCCAGTTTTCTGTAATGGCTAGGAAGTCGAGGTCTAATGAGGTGATCAGTCGGCTATGTCTAATGCATGAGCCAGCAGGGATCTAGCATTGATGAGAGGGCCTTTGATGTTAGATGATGATGGTGTTAGCTCATTGTTTCTCAAGTTAGCTAGGAGCTTGTCTGGTTTACTCTTTTTGGTTAAGCATTTCATGTTTGGGAAATGGCGAGAGGCTAGGCGTTTATTTCTTAGTTTGAGGGAACATGGGTGGGAATGTGTGGCGATATTTGGTGAGAGAGGTTTGTAATCAACGCTGAGGTCTAGAGTTTTCTGTACATAGGTGGTCAAGGGAGTTTTTTGTGGGTTTGCGGCAGTTGGGAATGGCCGCATCTTGGGGAGAAGGGGGCAAAGGGGGTTATCTCGTAAATCGGTGAGCACATGTGCCATTTGCATAAGGCTTATTGCTTTGCAAGTTGATCTTGGGTGGCGGTTAGGTGGTTCCGGAGTGCACAACATGGTGTTTTCAGTATACTAGTCCTAATTAGATGGTAACCTGAAGGTGTAGTAGTCCTAAATCGGTGTACTTCTAGCTGACGGTGGAAAAGGTTTTGGCTTATAGAGAAGAGCCCAGATGAGGCTTGCTTATGCCTGTTAAGAAGGCTTGTCTAAAGGACACCTCTGAGTATAGAGAACAAATGGTAAGCCCTATGCTTTGAGGGGAGTCTACCTGTGACTTTGAGTCGGCACGGAGTGTAGTAGGAATGCAGTTCAATATGACACTTAATGGACAGGTCTAGTTTGAGTCACAGGCCCATTTCGGCTCGGCCTACCATGGTCATGTAGAGGGTGCAATGTAGGTGTAGCAAAGAGTGAGCATTGAGTAGTATTGATTTGAAATAGTCCGGCCGGAAATACTCATTGGCATAAGCACTTCTAGCTTTGAATTGCATAAAATCAGATAGTGAGCATGGGCATGGGCATATCTGGCTTTGAATTGCATAAAATCAGGCCGTGAGCATAGGCATAGGCACTTCTAGCTTTGAGTTGCATAAAATCAGGCAGTGAGCATAGGCATATGCACCTCTACTGAATTATCATCCTTGAGGATATGGATTGTATACTTTCTGCATTGGGACTGTGTATGGGGGGACAAAAGAGCATAAGGTGTACTTCACCCTCCACCACTGTTTTGCTGGGTTATGCCTATTACTCCAATTGTATCGTAAGGAAACTATAGGAAATCTTCTTGCCCTAGGTTTGAACAACATACCTCATATTTGAGGGCTTTTTCAAACCAATATATATATATATATATATATATATATATATATATATATATATATATATATATATATATATTTCTCAGATAGAGAACTCCATAGCAAGGTACTGCTTGTTTAGCATTTTCTTTTTCTTCATCTAGTCTACTTAAAAATGTCAGTTTGAGACAGAGCTTTTTGATCAAATGTCCCATCCATGGACAGATTATTAGATATCAGTTTGCAATTGCAGGGAGGTAAGTCCATTTTTCATATATTGAAGCCACCACCTGAAGGAACCTATATCGGAAGTCATTGAGTCCCATATTATCTTGTGCGTAAAGTGAAATTCGTTTTTCTTCAGCAACCTTAGCCACAGTTTTATGGGATTTAGATCAATGATGTCAACAATGTACCCTAAATTGGCCCCCAATGTAGCAAACATTTAGGAGCATCCTTTGAAACTTCACACACACTGCAAAAAGGCGATTTCCTTTTTTTGTAATGCCACCAAACCTCAGAACTTTAGATTTCACTTGTAATGGCTTTTGCTTCAAATGGATAGAATTGGGGTAATGGTAAGAGGACCCAGTTGTCTATGTCTATGGGCCTCATTACACGGAATGCGGTAAACCGTGGTGCTATTAGCACCATGGTTGCCGCCGGTACCATACCGGTACCACCATGGAGGAAAAGGGGAATTACCACCCCATTCCAAGGTTGGCGGGGCGGTAATTCCCCCTTTCTCCATTCCCATTTATTCCCCATAGGGCTCAATGGGAATGGGGAAGGAGCTAATTACGGTAGCGTAAATTAAGGTACCGTAATTAGCACCAAGGTCCCTTTGCGGGTCCCAACTTTAACAGCTGGTCTACACCAGCCGTTAAGGTCGGGTCCCGCAAAGGGACCTCGTAGTAAGGCGGTAAGAGTTTACCGGTACCGGTGCCCTTACCGGTACCAGTAAACCCTTACCGCATTCCGTGTAATGAGGCCCTATGTTTTTGTTGAGCAGCAAAGCCCTTGGGCATTAGGGTGCTACATAGAGACACAAACGGGACAGGCTGGACAAGAACATACATAGTTTATGACCATATGTCAATATTGTGCCATTTACCTGTGCGATTTATGTTGCACTAGCATCCAGATGAGTTCCTGAATACATATTGGGCCTCATTATAAGTTTGGAGGTAGCCATGCCCTTAATAAGGCTCAATGGGAATGGGGAGCATGCTAACAACGGGCCGTTAAGGACGTCTGGTAAAACCAGGTGTCCAGTACGGGTCCCGTGAGCGGACCTCGTAATGAGGTGCTATGGGGTTAACAGCGCCGCCAGCTCTACCGGCACCGTTAACCCCATAGCGCCAGGGTCGTAATGAGCCCCATTATCTCAGAACTTAACAAGAAGATTAAAAAATCACTTGGCTCAGTTCAATGTACTATCAGTGACATGTAGGGAGACAAGACAGGGAGACAAGAATTTTCCAATGGTGGCTAATACACATTAACGTGGATTTCGAAGTATTAAGTCGTACATCATGTTCGTCCATTTCAAGTATCTGAAGGACTCTACAGGTGCATGCAATTTGCACTGTGCCCTCCATGTAGAATATGAGAGGTTTTTCAATATAATTGTGGGTGTGTCAATAGTTAATTTATGTAATCAATTAGGCTGGGAATGTATGTAAAGATTACATTATAATTGGGCCAACATCCATCCCTGCTTAGTCATAACTGACACTAGCTGTTAAATCCGCGTGAAGTGCAAAGAATATATTTAAAAGTTCAAGCAGCATACCTAAGTCATTCACCTGCTTCCATAACTTTTCTCTGTACCGAACTTTGTCGATAAAGCCCAAATAAATAGGAGCCCTATATCCAAGACGGTATTCACAGAGAATGAGTCTCAGGTTTAAAATACCGCCACAGAAACAATACTGTTCTTAACAAAATATATTGTTTAACGTTGTATTTTAATTATTTTGTTATATATTATTAGACCACTCCATTTGGTGCTGGAATCAATTATTGATTTAAGGTGGTAACAACTGGGGTACAATCTATTCCTCTTCTTGTAGAGTGGTAAAATCAACGCCTTTTTCTAACTTATAGGGATCCTGCAGCCTTGCAGAAAAGCAGAAAATATGTCTGTGAAGACTTGAAACCAAATGAAAGAAATACATTTAAAAAGCTCTATTGCGACCGTATCTGGTGTTGAGGTTTTCCATTGATCATCATGGTTAAAGTTGTCTGCACTTCATTACATGTGATTATACCACAGCAACTATTATTCTTTACTATCTACTTCTCAAATATCCCCAGGAGCAAGTTGTAAAGATAATTGTGGCATGATAACACATCTCAGATGTTTTCCATGCGTCTAAGCATCATCCTTATCTGTGTTTATCTGCTCCACTCTAGAGCAATCTCCCAACTTCAAGTTAAAATCTCCCCCATGAAAATAAGGGTGTAACTGATCTCTTTTGATTGAAAGAAAGTACTTAATACATGTGTTAAATATATGATATGGAGTCCTAATTTTCTACCATGGGTTGCATTGCAAACATTATTAAACAATGCTTCTGCCATTATTCAATTTTGTGGAAACAACCAATAGTGTATTGTTCAAATATATACATTTGCTTTGCTTGCCTAGTATATTGATAATGTAGGTCACTAACTGGCGTGTGTTCCTTTCTCTAAACATTTTTTTGCTAGAGAACGATGTAAATCCAAGGGTTCTTTGTTACATCAAACTCTTGTACAAAAGCAACTAAGTTGGGATCACTAAACTGACCTTTTAGTCAAACTGCATTCCATCTAAAAACGTAGAGAAGCCCGAGTGGTGAAAAGGGCGAGCTGTTGTCTGCTGTCTGTGTGCGGCTGCTACCTTTGGAAAAGACTTTGTTCATGTAAAGAACTGGGAAACACTTGCCTTGTGGATAGGAGGATTGATTAGAAAACACCCGCTCCAAATCGCGTAAGACTCCCAGCTCAGCTGCGAGCAGTTTGAAGTGAGCGGCATCCCCCTGCAGCATGTGACCCGCGTCACGCGACTTTCGGAAGCCACTCCCCCTGCTTCAGCCTCATAAGCAGAACAGCTCGACCCTTGCGGCGAGAAGCCCGAGTGGTGAAAAGGGCGAGCTGTTGTCTGCTGTTTGCGGCTGGAGGCGGCTAAAAGGCTAGGTAAGATACTAATTTCATATAATGCTTGGTACTTTAAAGTGACTGCTTGTTCATAAACTTAATTCGTAAAAGATGAATAATGCAAAACCTCGTACAAGACTCCAAGAAAAACTGGAAGAAACGTTAGCATTGAATGACAAAGGCAGAGTACAGTACAGTATTAAACCTCAACTAATTAACACGCATATAGTGGAGAAACCAAGACCAACTAAAATCAAAGCAAATACTGTATTGAAACACAACCTAAAACACACAAGCAGTGACTTAAAGCAAAAAAACTCGCTTACTATAGAGGACACTGTAAATACTGAAACACATTATCCAAACAGAACCTTGACAGATCCGGTATACCCTTTAACAGTTGAAATTGTAAATCAACAGAAGCCAACAGATGCCATTCTGGCTCATGTCGAAGAGACACCAACCCAAGGTGATGCGGAGCCCAATCAACTACAAAAAATAAGATCAGATGATTCTTGCTTTACACCATCCTTAAAAGAGAGAGCATGGATTGCTAAACAACAGTGGCAGACAACATATCGTCCAACTCACTCTCTTTGTGATAACAATATACAGGCTCTCCCCTTTAGGATAGCACGATTGTCACTGGATATAACAGAGATAGATGCTCTAATGGATTGTCAAGACAAAAGACAAGAGGTATTTAATGGAAAAGGTTCAACTGTCCTTACGATAAAAATAAATACCTCTATGCCAAATAACCACAAGGACAGTAAAACAACAGTAAAAACATGTACGAATGAAGTAAACGGCTATGTGAAAAATCAAAAATATGAGACTGAGGAATCCACATCGATAAGTATGCACTCAGACGGCACAAGGGACTTGATTAATTCTCCATTGAGAATACCTACCACAATGTTGGACTTGCAAAACACTTTAAGTGCAGTTTTGTCAAATGCAATGATTCCATTCTTGAAAATACAGGAGTCAATGGTCGATGCTACAAAAGATCAAGCAACGCTATTAGCAATGATCATGACAAAACAATCCCACTTTGAATCTCTAACAAATAGCTTACAAGAAAGAATGAAATACGAGGCAGAAACGCTGAGGACATGGCAATCATGCTTAGCAGATATGGCAAGAGTGGAGCATATTGAAAAAAGGAATCTAATAGAAACCGTGTCAACTATAACAAAAAGACTAATAGACGAAAAAGCAAAAAAACATTCACAAATAACACCTCATCTTAACATATTAACACAAGAAACTCAAACTGAAGAAAAAGGTTGCCCAAATAAAAATAACACCCATCAAACAACACAGTATGAGTTGCAACCATTGATGATCGAAATAAACTCACAGCTAAAACCAATTACAATAGATACTAATGAATCTCCAACGTGCACACCCTTTGACATATTTGATCTTATAAAACGTGGATCAATAGGACAGGATAACCTAACAAAACCAACTCACAAAATAGCGACTAAAAAATCGCAAACAGGTTCCCGTGCATTTTTGAGAAATATACAAAGGGTGCAAAAATCAATAAATGACAAAATACCACAAACTAAGCAGACTAGTGCAACGAAACATACAGGGCTCAAAGCTCCAACTCTGGCTTTGGCTAACACATCCAGCTCAAAACTAATTTCCCAAATAGCTAAACAAGCATTAAAGGAACCATTGGACGACCTATTAATTGAGATCAACCGTCATAACAACAAGCAGACAACAAGCCAGGGCTCAGCTACAATTGGACACAATAAGAACTTGAAAATAAGTTCAGTAATAGCAATAGAGCCTCCAATAATTGGGGATTCATCAGAAGATACCTCTATCATTGCCAATGATCAAGAGGAGGAGTTGATTGTTATTGACGAGTATAATGACTCAATATTGACCTCAACGACAAACTTGCAGGAATCGACAATCCAAGGGGGAAATGAATCTGTCAATTATTCTGGGGTTTCGAGCGATGAAACATGGTCCTCTATAGGAACATCACAGAATTCAAAAAACGACGATAAGCAGAGCCCTATCCGTGATTCTCCCATTATGAGACCTAAGTTTCAGAATCCTTTGAGTAGTATGTATGCCTATAGAGTGGCCCTCTTTCAACTATCACCAAATTCAGAAGATCTGGTGACTTTAAACAGATCCAACATTCTCCGACTGTTGAAAGCAATCCCACAACTGGGAGATATAAAAACGAACGACATTGAAGTAATCATCTTTGAAAAAAAGAAACACATGGAGGAAGCCCACATTGACTTCTACTCAGAAGAAATCATGCACCGTGTCTTAGCAGCAAACAATCTATTAAAAAAACTTGGCTTCAAGACAGAAGAAATATACGTAACCAGACTGATGGCTATCAAAAAATCTACGAAATCCACCAAAGGCTGAAAAATAACAAAACGAATGAGCTAAATCAAAATAACGCCCAAAGTAATCACTCGAATACTCCAACGCAAGCAAATGTAGCGGAAAAAGTCAACAATTCCAGACAACCAAGGAAAACATACCTATAACAACCAAAGGACAAATTAAACAAGGCACATAAAATATCCCTAATGTCCTGGAACACAAGGGGTTACAAACATCTCTTGAGAAACCAATCCACAATGTTAGCAAAACCAGAAATAATTTGCCTACAAGAGACCTGGTTAGACAAGGAGATCCTATGTGAAGGTTACATAACCTGGTTGAACCCCGCAATACCGTCAAAGACAGGCAGACCGTCTTCAGGAATGTTAATTCTGATGCAAATAAATGTGACATGGTCTATAACCGCTAGAATGAACATCAATCCTTGGTGTCAATATATTACCATTAGCATGCCAGCATACAATCCCGAACACAATGATAAGAACAAGACACGCAGAATGGAACATAGGAGTATCTCAATCTTTAACATTTATTGGAACCCGCTTGCAATCAATGACAATCAGTTAATCGATGCTGTATGTGAAGAAATTGATTCCATCATACAAGCTAACAATCAAACTGAATTTATCATAGCTGGTGATTACAATATGCATCTTTTTGATAAAGAGGGTAATAAATACATGTTACAAGAAATGTCACCACGGGCAAGGAAATGGATGAAAGAGCTAAGAATTCGCAGTATTTCCTTAACCAAACAATCAATGAATGCAAAGGGGATACCAGGCCCGACTTGGACACGACAAACTTCCACCTCAGTGATCGACTACATATTTGCATCTGACACTTTACAACAATTTATAATCGGAACCAATAACTTCCCAAACGAAGAAAGTGATCACCATCAAATCTCAATCTCATGGCTTGCTCACAAAACTACTTATGACCAAATAAATTTACCTGAACTAGAAGTATACAACGGGCTGAATAAACTAAGAATAAGAAACCATCAAGCCAGGGAAATACTTTCAACTTTTCAAGTGGCCTCTCGGGAAGATCAAGAAAAACTGGACTATGGATGGATATTAGAAAAATATAAGTTTCCACAAACAAAATCAAAGAGTACTCCCAAAATCTCTCACAGCCATCAATACAATCAAAGAATCAAACAAGAAAAACAAGAACACCAAAAGAGAATACGGCACTTGAAAGCAAAGAAGGATCCAGACCTCAAAAAACAGATACAAAAAGAAAAACAAAGATACTCTAATTTTCTAAAAAGCAACAAGGCGATGATGAAACAACATGATGCTGAAACAATCTTGAGTGCTTTACAAAACAGAAACACAAGAAATCTGTGGTCAATGATGAATGATAAACCTACCCAACAAACTTTAATACAAGAAGTCGAGCCACACACATGGGTAAATCATTATCAAGAAATATACAACAGCAAAACATCCATTTTGACTACAAACGGAGAAAATGATGAGTGTACTTGGAAATTTGACTGGGATATCGACGATATAACAAACAAAATCAAATCCTTGAACTCGACACGAGCCCCTGGCCTGGATGGGCTTTCAAATGCAGTCCTCAAAGCGACACCAAAACTATGGGCCCAATTTTTCTTTCATCTGTTGGAACTTATAGTAAAAAGAAATCCCTCACACTTGGACAGTTGCAATCTTGATCCCAATCCACAAAACAGGAGACCGAAAGACGCCAAGTACCTATAGACTTATAGCCCTTCTAGACCCATTGGGAAAACTATTTGCAAGCTACCTACAACAACAATTGAACATCTGGGCAGCAAGGAATGGAAAACATGCGAAAAGGCAAACTGGCTTTGTGACAAAAATTGGAACAAACGTAAAATTACTGTTACTGAATATGATAAAAGTAGAAGCAAGTATCAAAAACCAACCGGTATATGCCTTGTTCATAGACTTGAAAATGGCATTTGATTCAGTAAACAGACAGAAGCTCTGGAGCAAATTAACAGCATGGGGTTGCCCCACTTACATCTTAAACCCAATCATCCAATTATACTCAAATACCTCGATTCGAGTTCGACTGACAAATGCTGGTTTGGTCACAGAAGCCATTCCTACTTCGAATGGGTTGAAACAAGGCTGCCCATTAGCCGCTTGTTTATATAACCTGTACGCTAACGATTTTGAAGAACAGATTGAAAACACGAAAGCAAATCCCCCAAGAATTAACAACGAATCGATTCATGCACTAATCTATGCTGACGACATTATTATACTAGATAAAACGACATCCGGACTACAAGAATCTTTGAATAAAACACAAGATTACATGTATGCAAACGATCTCCAAATCAATACGTGTAAAACAAAGATCATGAAACCTATCAGTCAGAAGCGGAAAAAACAACATCCCATAAAAATCTTGCATGATAATAAAGAAATTATGATCACAAAGACAATAAAATATCTGGGCGCTCTCATAAATCCTTCAAACAATGAAAAAGAATGGTACTAAAACATCGAAGAAAAGGCTAAATCCTTGGCCAGACAAGGTAGATTCTTTCATTTAAAGTATGGTACATACTCAGCGAAGGCCACAATGTTACTATACAGGCAAAAGGTCATCCCAATCATAACCTATGCTAGTGAATCTTTAATCAATGAGAAGGTCATTAACTGGTCCATCCTAGAAAGTCTATAATAGCGGAAAACGTTAGCTCTCCCCAAATAATTTCCGATTGCTAGGATCCGTTTTGAATTAGGTTTACAAACAATTGAATCTATAGTCACATGGAAACAGATGGACCTTTATAGAAAAATCATTTTGGATTATCTGATTTCAATACTGGAAATATTAAAAAGAAAAGAACAAGTATTTCAAACGACAGCTCTTTCGAAATGGGCAACAACAATAAAAAGAAAAATGCAAGCGGAAGAAATCACAGAAGTAATGTTGACAAAGAGACCCCAGCAAGCGAAAAGAAAACTAAAATCGAATGACTGGATAAAAACAATAGACAAACAAAAAATCTATAAGCGATTTCTTAAATGTGACACAGAAGTCAGAGCCTTAAATGAACTACCAGAATACCTAAGTCATTTTCCGTATAAGACGATTCGTGATTTATTTTTAAGATTTCGACTCAATATACTACCAACCAGGGACTATCTAGCTACATTTGATACAACTGGGTCTACCTCTGTGAACTGTAGATTTTGTAAAGAACTGCAAACACCAGAAACTTTATTCCATCTAATTATGGTGTGTCCGATGTTGAAATAAAAAACAGAACTATTCAGAAGCTTCTTTAGAATTTCGAATAAAGCAATGACGACAGAAGAAAGATGGGCTAATCTTCTAAAAGGAAATGATCAGTGGCTAATAATTACAATAATCAAATTCTGGACTGAGATTATAAAATGAGTAGAAAAGCACAGAGCAAATGACATTTTTTTTCTCTTTTGTTTTTTATTCTTTTTAAAAAAATATGAAAGTGAAAAAGAATTTAATGTAAAATTTGTAAAATCAAACCAAACATTTTAATTAAAAAAAAAACGTAGAGCTCATAAATACAGCTAAATCTGCTTTAGTAGCTGTAACTGCATGCAATTATACATCACCTGTGTAGACAAATTAAAACAAGATAGTAGCACAACTATTGCCCTCTCCAAAACCCTTGTATGTATGTTCATAATGTCAGTTGTGGTTAATGCAATGGTCACATTTTGTGTGTCCATGAGACTGGTGTTTTCAGGAACATGATCTTCCCTTAAGCATTCAGTGATTCTTTGTAAATGCAAGTCGTCGTGAAAGATGACAGTGCGTTGCACCTTTGTCCAGAAAGATTTAAATTTCTGAGAGTTAATAACGCCTGTTCAAAAAAAGGCTACCTATCCTTGGATCAGGAAAAGAGATTCTTATGCTTCTTCCGCCATAGAACATACAATCAGAAAGAATGTGTAGCAACATGAACATTTTCCCTAAAGCACCCAGGACTTCCAAGATGTTATGGGACAGGTTAGATAGTGTTCTCCTGTTGGTGGTATTATTCTGATGAAAGCAGCACTTTTTATTTTATCTCTGTGTATCTGAGGCAGTGTTGTATCTAGTGCCTTGATACACTCCTGGGCCTCCAATGTGCCCTGTGTGACAGACTGCCTATTGAAGTGGAAATCACAGCCTCCTCGTGTCCTTTACAAGACAGCCACCGCCTCTCCAGTACACTAGCAGGGCACCTCTGGAGCTCAATGTCCCGCCTTCCTCAACTCAATTAAACAGGGCAGCCTTCTTGTGCCCTATCCGGGAGCTGGCAGGCAGTAGTCAACCTCCCTTCTCAAAGGCCCACCTCTAAGGCCCCTGTTCGGGCCTGGGAGGGCTCAGAGGGACCTCCCATCTCCTCCCCTGCAACACTCCACGCTCCACCACTTCTCACCTTCGTGGAACAGTTCCTCAGCCTGCATCCAGCTGCTCCATAAAATGTTGCCTCTCCTGGAGCTCTCTTCTAGAGCATCTATCAGTCATGTTCTGAACAACGTGATGCCTATTCACTTACTCACAACTGTTGAACCTAGCTGTGCCTTAAGCCCATTTCTGCTGTTTTTCCTATGCCTTACAATACCCATTTTCTTTTCTGCATCTGCGTGTTCTTTGTTAATTTCGAACCTAGGTGTGTTTTTGCTATTATTATTAAAATCCTTTATCCGACATTAAGTCATCAGGTTACATTATATGAAAATAAAATTGCAATACATTAAAATCTAACAATCAGTTATGACAGTACAGAAGATCAGTGGCACAGGTAAAAAATATAAAAACCAGACTGAAAACATTGCCCAGGGGGTTACTGGTGCAGCAGGTGAGCTATGCTCTCAGCCTGTCACAGCCTGTTGCCCAGTTGAAGTACTACCATTTTTCTCCTCAGGATCCATTCTCTATGCAAAAAACAAGCCACAGCACCCACAGGGGGGTAGTTGGTATGGCCAGTAATTCGACGGCATTGGGGCATGACTTGATCCCTAACTCCAGCAGGATGGGCATAAGGTATATGGACCTTAGCCACTGGAGTGAAATGTGATATTGACTCCTAGAGTGCACCGCAAAGGGGCATCTAGCGGAGCCAAGGCCGTTCCATTTGGTGGTAAAAGCACTGATAGGCAGTATACCTAATCTTACTCTCAAATATAAGGATTGTGCAGTGGCAGGCCTGATCTGATCCAGATAGGGTTTGTAGCCATGTGTGTGTCTCTACGTTAAGTAAAAGGTCCCCAGCCTTAGCTTTGAGGCATTGCGTATGAGCATTTCCCTCTGTTTTATTAGGGGCTTCATTTGGTTCGATCTTGCATTACTGAGCCTGCCCGGCTCATCCAAAACGCAGCCACATTCAGGTAGAATAGCACATTTTTTATATGTGTGAGCCATTTCTATCCACTTGCGCCTTGCAATTATGTAATATGTACCAGTGCCGCATACATGGCTGAAGGGCTGGTCTCGTCCACAATCTGACCCAAAGGGACAAAGGGAAACAGGACGATAAATAATGGATAGGCTCAAAGGGAGTTTGCCACATTCCAAATGCACCAATGAGGAAGGCGCACTTGGCAGTAGTTGCAATAGTATTTTAATAAAGTTATTTTCTATTACTTGCAGGGTCTTTACATTCTCATATGCCCATAGCTGTGAGCCATAGAAGGCGGCTGAGACAGCCTGCCTCTGATGTAACTCTAGTACCGGTGAAATTGCACCACTACCTTGATGGCGAAAGAAGGCCCGAATTGCCCCACTATATTTGTTCAGAGTGGCTGCCGCCCTGGTTATCTGGTGGGCCCATCCGGGGCTTGCCTGAATTCTCACCCCCAAATAGTTAAAACATTTGACCTGTTCCATTACCTGGTTATCAATCGTGTTTTGGAGGGCGACCCTATTCCCACATTTTGTTTTGATAACCGTTGAGTTTGTCTTGGCAGTATTAATGCCAAGACCCAGCTCCCTAGTCTTCTTTATGAAGATTGCTAAAGAATCCTTAAGACCCTGTGGTGACGTGGCTTTTAGCACCGCGTTATCCGCATAGAATAATGCAAGGAACTTCACTGTCGCCAGCTTCGGGCAGTCCTGACCCCGCTTCACTAGCTCATCTATGATTCCTTGTATATATAGATTGAACAGGAGGGGTCAGGTCACAGTCCTGCCTGACTCCCAGGGCCACCTCAAAATAGATATTGTGTTTTCAGCCCAGATTGTACAATACACAGGACTTCATTTTGGAATTTGGGGCTGATATGATGCTTATATTATATGATGCTTTCCCTTCTCCCAGGACCTTCAATAGTTGTTCTCAGGACACAGAGTCAAATTATGTCCTAAAGTTCATGAATAGGACGTACAAACGCCTTTTTAGTAAGACCGTGTATTTTTGGATAATTAGATATAACATGGTCTATGGTACCCCGTCCCTTTTTAAAAAAAAAAAAACTTTATTTATTGAGTACTTGATATTACAACAGGTATAGACATAAGCATTTTGACTACAGCAAATGGGTATCTGGCCATTCATCGAAAGCCATACCATTGAATGCATTAGCATCACATTTTTTACATCTAAATAATTGACATCGAATGCATGTTTTTTGGGGATAAAGGGTTAATTTTTGTTTAGGTGGATTTTTAAGGGTAAAACATGGGGGTTTGTTGGTGGGAAGCCCCCAAAAAAAGAAAGAAAAAAAATGCATTTGATGCACATTATTTAAATGGAAAAAGATGTGATGCAAAGGCACCTCGATGCAAGGGATTTGATGCAGTTACCATAAACCCAGCAAATTCATTACATCACAATCATTGGTGTTCACTGTGCAGTGATTACGACATAGTAAACAGTGAAGAAGGGATAAAACCATGAGCGGAACATCAAGTCAGGCATTGGGGACAGCAGAACCTTAATCATGGGATGAAGTTTGGGTTATTGGTCTTGGACCTGGGTTGACAGCAGATAGCTACGGAAGGGGGCCATATGTTTCTGGGTTTACAGTTTGTAGGTTGCAGCAAAGACCAATGCTCTTCAATATCACAAGCCCAAGTGACAGCCCGTAGCCATTGTGCCACAGTAGGGCTGGTGGGGCAAAGCCAGAGCAACGCACTCCTCGGAAAGCCTGCAATGAAAAGAGGCTAGCCAGCTCACGGGAGTTACCAGGTAATTGTTCGTATTGATGGAACAGACAATTTGACAGGGTAGGTTCCATAGCACAATTAAATATCTCTGACATTACATCGCAGACCCCTTCCAGTAGTCCCCCAATTTAGGGTAGCTCCAGAGAATGTGGAGGTATCCCGCTCCCTCAACATGACACCTGGGACATAAATCGGGATGGGAGCAAGAGAATAGGTGTAGTCTGGCTGGGGTATAATGGAATTTGTGTAAAACCTTAAATTATATTAGCCGGAACCTAGAATTGGAGGACACTGTATGGGTCTATGAACACAAAGATTCCCAAATTATATCTGTAACATTCATCTCAATATCCGTAGCCTAGGCATCCCGGAGCCTAGTCAATGGGCCGCATTCCGACCTTGGCGCAAAAGGATACCAGGCACCAGTAAGGACACCGGTGCTGGCAATCGCTTTGCGCCCTATTCCGAGGTCCCCCAACGGGACCCGTAATGTACATTTGGTCGGACCAAACGTTCCTTACGGTTTCCGTTAGGGGACCAGGGTGCAAATAACGGCTTTGGCATGTGACAGGCCGTTATTTGCGCCTTCCCCATTCCCATTGAGCCGTATGGGGGCTCAAATGGGAATGGGGATTGCCCTTTTCAATAGCGACTTACCGGTCCCGCAAAGGTTAGAATAGACCAGTAAATCCCCATTGAACCAGGGTGGACTCGGTACCGTTATTGGAGGCAGTCATGGAGCTAATAGCGCCATGACTACCTCCAATCTCTGAATGAGGCCCAATGGCTTGGTATTGCGGCATTGCAGTGCATTATATAATGTGGCTACACATCCTCTCACAGTGGTGCCCCACATAATAATGTCTAGTATTGGCTCATCAGGCGGTTGCATTGGGAACTCAGACCAAGTGTTATTGGCAGCCCGGCGGAGCCCTGCATACTGACACCATCGCTGCTTACGCCTGTGCAGTGGGCCAGGAAGGTCTTGCAAGATATTGAAGGTCTCCATCCTATACATGTCGCCCATCGTCGTGTAACCATCTGCAGCCCACCGCCCCGTCTTCAACTTACTTATGACAGGGAATGATGGGACAAAGTTCCACAAAGGGAGATTTCTGTGATATGGGTGGGGGTTGCCTACCAATTTCCATTTTTCCCCCAGGCTAACGGAGTCACCTGGGCAGGGTCTGTGGTGTCAGCGTTCACATGCTTTGCTGGAAGTGTCAATGAGCGGACATCGCAAGAGCCCGCAGAGAGCCGCTCAATCTCTAAGTGTGGATACCACGAGTAGGTATCAAACCAATAGGCTGTGTATTGTGCCAGTGCAGCAATCTGGTATCTTTCAAAGTCTCGGGCAGCAAGGCCCCCATGTGCATAAGACTGCGTCAAAGTATCCCACTAAGTTGGACTGCACCAGTATGCCACATAAAGTTGTTAATAAATGCTTTTAGAGTGTCAAAAAATATCTTCCCCGGCCACAGTCGTATGTTCGAGAAATAGTGTAGTAGCTTGTGAAGGATAATAATTTTAAGAAGTGCCACAAAACCTAATGTTGCAAGTAGGGGCCTAGCCCAAGTATATCATTTTGTCTCAGGTTTGGGTAGGTATGTCCCATAATTAAGGGCATATAGGGAAGTGCTATGGAGTGTTACGGTCACCCTTAAGTATTTAATCTCTGATGGGACCAGGCAAGATCCATAAGATATGGGGGGGGGGCAGTGAGGTCAGTAAGAGGGAACAATTCTGATTAAGTGCAGTTAACTGATAGCCCTGACAGGATACCAAAGGAGAGTACTTCCTGCATAATCGGTGCTAAGTCCCTTATTGGGTAGTGGATAAAGAGCAGGACATCATCAGCATATAACAAGATGATCTCGGGTTTCCCCGTCAGACGGACCCCACTCTGCGCATGTCTACTACGGATTGCATTGGAGAACGGCTCCATTACTATAGCAAATAATAGGGGAGACAATGGGCAGCCCTGTCGAGTCCAGCTATTTATGTTGATTGGGGAAGAGAACTCTATTGATGTTGACTCTTACGGTGGGCATTGTGTTTAGCAATTGAACCCATGATATGAATCCCGGCACTTGCTCAGTACCGCTCACATGAATTGCCATGAAACCGAGTCAAAGGCCTTTTCAACATCTAGGGCTCTGGCAACTGCCTGAGCCTATGGGTCGATTTGTGCATGATATTAAAAAGGCGTCTTAGTTCTAATGCTGGGGAGTGGCCAGGAATGAATCTGGATTAGTCCAGGAGGAGGATATTGTTCCATATATGGAGCCAAGCACAGAGCCAGCATTTTGGCAAATATTTTAACATCAGAATTTATAAGAAAAATGGGCAGTATGAACCTCATTGTTCCAGCGGTTTATCTGGCTTAAGTAAAACAGTAATCACTGCTTGGTGAAGCGTGGGAAAAAGAACCCCAATGACGCATGATTTTTCCCATAATGCAACCAACCTAGGGACTAGGGGGGATTTGAAATGTTTGTAAAATTGCAATGTAAGGCCGTCAGGTAACCTATTAGATGGGAGTGCATCAATAGCTTGGGATACCTCATCGGGAGTAATTGGGTGGTCTAGATTTGTCTTGGTGTTCTCTGACAATATCGACAGTGGGAGGTTATCTAGGAATGTCTCTATGCCACGGAGGGCAGCTGTGTCTGAGTTAGCATACAGTGCCGAGTAGAAGGCGTGAAACACTTGGTTAACTTCAGATGTAGAGTAAACCACCCTGCCCCACGTGTCCTGAATGGTTGGGATTTGTTGGTTGCCATGTGTTTGTTTGACCATTCCTGCAAGTAGTTTCCCATGGTGTTCACCTTTGCTGTACCTCCTCCCCAGACCCGAGCTGTCAAGAAACTTCAGTCCTCTATCTGCATGCGCTCAGAATTTATATAGCTCGGTTTTGATATCATCCAGTGTTGCCCTATCTGGACTAGATGCATATATATGTTGTAGGTGGCATGGATTGGTTTTGCTTCAATGGATATCCCTGCATATCATTTTGAGTATGCTTGATTCTGTCGCAAGAGCAACACCGCCTATATAAGCCTTGAAGTCTTCCCATAAGGTTGCAAGACTATCCACAGAACCAGTATTTATTTAAAAGTATTCGTCTATCCGTTTACCTCTGCCAGCTGTAAATACAGGATCTGACAGGAATTGTGGTTTGAGTCTCCATTGTCTGTATCTGCCCATACCTCCCCAAGAGACAGCCTCAGTGTAATGGGGAAATGGTCCGAAAACGTCCATGGTAAAATGTTGGTTCCTTTAAGGTAGCCAATTAATGTATCTGACACCCACCATAGGTCTATTCAGGAGTGTAAATCGTGGACTGTGGAATAAAAGGAGTATTAGCGCAGTGTGGGATTAAGTACCCTCCAGGCACCACTATCCCTCTTTCACCCAGGGTTTGCTGCCATATCAGGGCAGACTTAGCAAGATGACAGGGTTTGGATCCAGATCTGTCAAGCTCAACATTCAGGGGTTTTAGGGATAGAGTGTTATCAGGCCCACTAATTCAGCATTGAAGTTGGGGTGGTCAACATTTGGATCGTACACATTGAGCAGCAAAATTTCCTGGCGCAAGAGGATACCTTGGTGTAGAATGTACCGTCCCAAGTGGTCGAGGTGGAACTTAATGTGTGTGAATTGCAGTGATTTGTTAATGATGGTCATGACCCCCCTACTTTGGGAAGAATACAAGGTGTATTAATGTTGTGTGTGCCAATTCTTGGCAAATCTCTCATTACTCACAGTCGAAGCTTGAGTAGAAACAAAATGTGAACCATGTGCCATTCGGCATATAGCTGGAGTCTGTGCATCTTTATCGGGTTACCCAACCCCAGCTCATAAAGTTTATAGGTTCATCCATCATAGGCCCAAGGTACAATGTATTAGTTAGGTCTCGTCGGACAAGCCCTTAGACTGTTTAGTGGAATAAATACCCAAAACCGCTGTTTGTTGTCAATGTTTCCACTGATTTGAAGCACTTTTTCTTGAACAATAACAGAACACCACCCACCCCAACCCCTCTAGCAATCAGAACAGTGATCTCCCCCTTAGAACAACCAACAACACTTGCAACATTGCATGGGGGGCCAGAAGGCTGACTTCAGACCGGCATAAACTTAGCGTAAAATGACATACACAACACAGTATTGGGTGCGATATTTCGATTTGTTCTGTTAACATGCAGCGAGAAATATTGACACTCCTGGTAGATAAAAACATTTCAGATTAAGGCACTATCCGTGGTATCGTAGTTGTTCTGCATATGAAGGTTAAGCTAGGAGAGAGCACATTGATTGAGGTCACCCCGGAAAGTGCTCATCTAAAAATCTCATAGCCTCATCCTCATAGTGAAGAAGTAAACCTTATTGCGGGGTTCTATTTTATGTTTTGCTGGAAAGAGCATAGCATATTTCACATTATGGTCTCGAAGTCTCTTTTTGGTAGCCAGGAGGGATTTTCTCTCCTGCTGCACATTAACTGAGAAAACCGAGTACAAGTGGATGGTGTTGGAGCCCAGTAGAAACTCCCCATTAGCTATCGCTGCCCGAAAAGCATATCTGTCACGGTAGTTTAGCACGTAAGCAATTATCGGGCGGGGTGGGCCTCCAGGCTCCGGCTTGGGGGCAAGTATACTGTGGGGTTGCTCGGTTGAAAAGTGTGGAAACAATTTGGGGTTTTCGAGCAATGACAGTAAGGTGCGCTCCACGTACTAATCCATCAGCTTTGAGATATCATCCTCAGGAACCCCTATAATTCATAAATTGTTACACCGGGTTCTTGATTCAGGGTCTTCATTCTTTTTGTCAATGGACAACACCTGCTTCGAGAGAGAAGTGACATCTGCTCTAAGTGTACTGACCACATCCTTGATGGTTCCCACCCTGGCCTCCACCTCTATAATACAGGCATTGGATTTGTCCATATGTGATTTAATGCAACTGATTGTTCCGCTCATATTGTCTAGTTTAGCGTGGAGGGCAGGGAATGCCTCTTGCATGTACTCCACCATGTGGTGCATTTCACTGGAGTCATGTTGTGCAGCCGTACTGCCGATGCTTTTCCAGCATCAATGTTGTCCTCGGGGATCTTAGGTGGGGCATTAGCAAACATATTGTTGGAGTTCTGTTTTTTACCAGCACCTTTTGTCATGGTGCAGGTGACCGTGATTGGTGTGTGGCACAGTGAACAGTGCAGTAGGGGTCCGAAGTGGTACCTCTGGGTAGGTAGGTTATAGTGGCAAGGGAGATGGTGAGGTAATCCTCCCATACTGGAGTATGAGGTCAGACCAGGACACTGGTGTTTATTTTGAAGATTCTGGTTACAAACAGCAAGTTGTGGCACCCTGTATTTTATCCGGTTGCACATTCAGCCACGACAAGCCCCAGCCACGGGGAGGGGATTTGTAGAGACATTGTTACTTAGTCCATCGGGGCAGATTAGAATAGGAGGCTGGAGGGCCCCTCGTGTGGCAGATGAGCCGGGGCGGGCAGGAGGCCAGCACTGGAGAAGCGACAGATTACAATGCCCACTGCCAAAATAACCATGTATCAGGTTGGCTGTGTTGCTGTTCATAGGGATCAGTAAACGTATGTTTTCCAGGGCAGAAGATAGAGGGGCTTCCCTGAGTATGGTGGGCATAGCAAGCACCAGCAGAAATAGTATTCAGCAATGTACTGGAATTGCAACCACACCTAGGGGACACAGAAGGGCAGGACTTCCATATAGTTGGTTGTGCTATGAGAATGGCGATGGCATCAGCGAGACCCCTGCGCAGAAGCGCAACAGAGGGAGGTGTTGAGATGCTGAGAGCAACTTTGTTCTTATGCTACTGTGGGGTCAGGTCCGCAAGGGATTACTTTGCCTGGGTAGACACATCTGAGGGGGAACTGGTGCGTAGATGCAGAAGGTCCAGACTGAAGGGAATTGAGCAGGAACCCCACTGGCACTGCCGACAGCAGATGTGGTTTAGAATTCACAGCAGTTGGGCCACCTTTGAGATGTTGTATTAGTCTTCTGGTCCAAATCACTGCAGGAAAATGTTGTGAAACCATGTGCACGTGTGTATGGTGATATGTCCCTTAAACGTGGGGGGGTGCTCAGGTGAAGCAGTGACAGGACATCACAGATTGTGTCCCAGATTTTGGTTGGGCACGGCCACTCCTCCCAGCCCATCACCATGGCAGCCGCGAGTAACAAAGTTTGATTCCAGAGGGTGCAGAGGCACCAAGAGTGGAGGACGGCAACCTCCAGAGGCCCACAGCAGTGAGCAGTCCAAAGACAGGCAGATCGTGTTACATGTTACATTATAACATTTCTGATTCTGCACTTTCTTTTGGTTTCTTGAGATACATCTGATGCAGGAATACTGGCCTTCTGATTAGCATACAGACTGGTCTACGGGCTGAACACCCAAGCCAAGTGATCGCAGAGCTGTGGAGTGTGCAATGCCCCAGAGACGGGCATGAACAGCCCCTTCTGAGAAGTACACAGTTATGACGCTGCTGGCTCAAGTCCCAAGGCTGCTAGAGGCTGCCTCGCTGAAACAGCCTGCTGTTACGAAATATACTTTCTTTCCACCGTTCGGCAAAATTACCTGTTTTTTTATGATACGTGGTGTTAATGGGTGGAGAATAAGATGTAGCTACTGCATTGAACATAAGGATGAGCCAGGCCTGGGAGGGTCAGAACCGAATGCAGCTCTCCCAAGCACTGCTGTGTGTTAGCATGACAGCGCTTTTCAACCCACTTCTGGTCTCTTGTGTATTATTAGTGTCAGAGTGCCTGGAATGCCTGAGACTTTGTGAGGGAGCTGGATGAGCACTGGTATCGTGGGGAGCAGGACGAGCCTCTAACAAACTGTGATGCCTGTGCAAGGACAGAGTAAAGGAGGAGGCCACGCTGATGCAGTTCCGGGTGGCACCTGGGGGATAGATCTGCTATGCACTGCGAAGTGGTACAGCCAACCCTGGGCTGCACAGCAGTACGTCGGACAGAGGGTAACTCAGCAACATGGGGAGAACTCACCTGCCGTTCCAATGGTGCCGGGCCTCTAGGTGTTGCACGTCCCAGGAGAAGGACTGGGTTATGCCATTCCTCAGGCAGCGAAGCACCGAGGCAGCTGGTCTACAATACCCGCTCGGGGGACTTAGTACAGCAACTGAAGGCACTCTGCAGTGTCTCGCAGCCAACGGTGGGTCCCAGATAGAGGCAGGGCATGGATTCATTGTCATGCTCCCAGAGACGGAGGAGGATGGTAAGCTGAAGGTGTTCAAGGTCAGGGTGCCAGGGGTAATCACTAGCAGCTTAATATCTGCAATGTATCCAAGGATCCAAGGATTTTTCGCAAACTGATGGTGTTATAGGCACCCTTATAATAAGGATCTAGCAGGGCAGTGAGGCTGGGCTACGGAGATTGACAATTACACAGCCATCTTATTCAAGCGCAACATCATCTGGAAATGTTTCAAGATTATTTTTCCGAACATTTTCCTACCCCATCCAAGAGGGACATTGGTCTAAATTTGTCTGGGCTGCCCTTTCCTCCCTTCCTGTATACCGGGATGATGACTGCCCTTTGCCATGCATCTGGGATACTGCCTGTGTATAACACTGCCCTAAAGACCTGGAGTATTATTGCTCCCGAGGTACAAGGCTCATCCTTATGAGGATCCAATGGCATTAGGTCCAGGCCCGTCCGCCTTTCCATTTTTGGAAGAGACTAGGGCTTCCTCTATGTCCTGTAAAGTTATAGATAACGGATTGATATGGATCCGCCTTCAGTGGCCAATGGGTTGGTTAAAAGGTGGTCTACTGCATAAAGAGTACTATAGTGAGCCCTCATCTATCTCCACCTGTACTATCTGTCTTTTGGGGGACCCTTTTAAGATCATTATCAGCGACCCATTTCCAAAACAGAACATTATTTCTTGACTGTCAGGCATTATGCAATCCCTCCCATTTCCCTTTTAGATATTTGGACTTTCTATCGTAGAGTAGGTTTTCTAATGGGTTCTCAGTGAATGGAGCAAGGGACGATCAATCCCCAAAGGATCTCTTAGGCATTTTTCTATATCTCTCTTTGCCTCTCTGCAGGGCCTGTCAAACCATTCCCTGCCAATGGCAGTTTTACTCTTAAATGTCGCCCCAGTTCCTGATACATATGGTTGCACATTTGTTTTCAACATTTCATATTTGTCTAGAACCCTGATGGGCTTAGTTTCTGGGTTACAGATTACCTTGACGTCGGCTAAGATTGAAGTATATATACTTTGCTTCAATTTAGTTTTCTGCAGTCTTTGCACAAACTCTTTGACCCTATTCAGACCCTTCGTAAAGGCTTTCCTCCCGACGCCTTGGTTTTCCAGTTTTAGATGCATGGCCAGCGGGCGCTCGTCACTTTCAGTCCTAGCGATTACCCTGAACTCATCTGCTCGTGCCCAGACTGATGCTGAAATTATTAAATTAAGGAGGAGCTGTTCGAGCCAAGAAACGTTTTTTTAGCTGTTTGGTCTATAGCAAACCTTCCGTTACAGGCTCTGAGCTGAAGGTTATGTAAGATTGTCAACGTGTTGGCTGCCAAGGGGTGCAAAGAAGTTGGGCCAGGTGCCACCAGGTCAGGAATATCCCAGGCTTCGTTTTGGTCGGTCCACAGACCCTCAAGCACCTTGATCGGCTCCAGTTGTAAATTGAAGTCATCTGCTATCCTTAAAAAGGAGTGATTTTGGGCCCCTGCTTTGTTGGTGGCTGGCACCTTCTGGACTGCTTCAAAACAGGCCATTCCTGTTAAGCCGAGGGTCTGTTATAATATGCTGATTAGGTATAATTTTTCTGCAGAATTGAGTTTAATATACAACAGATGAACGACCACGGGAGAGGGTGTCTGCCATCTTGACTTCTCAGCCCATAGAACAATAAATCCAAATCAACAGCCCCCCACTTGGCCTGCCGAACAGCCCCTTTGTGGCCAGGCAGTGAAAGGACTGGTAACCATATAACATAACTTGATCCACGGCCACGTCCTCTGTAAGGCAAATATATTAGAACCACTGATAAAACCAGTCCACATTGGATCAGCCAGTTGCCTATCTGAGGCCATGGTTGTTTCTTGCGAAGGAGGTACCTTGACCATGTCAGTTGAATTCCTCTGAATCTAGTTGGCTCATGGGCTGCTGGTGGCCAGCAGACACTCTCAGGCAGATCTCCCTTGGTCTTCCCCCAAAGGTAAGTAACGGCTCAGGGCCATAGCTGGAGAAGGCAAAGTGAGGCCCTCCGTTACTTCTGCAGACATGCCATTGTGGCAAGGGGTGATGATTTGAGGGCCACAGTTGGCAGATTGAAAGGACAAAGCCCATAGACAGTAGGGTTTCTGCCCATGTAGTTAATAGTGAGAATACCACTGGGGAGACTAGTTCAATTAGAGCCCAATTTTGGGCACTGTTCCACTTAGGTAGTTCAATTCGGGCTATGTCTCTACTGCAAATTGAAGATAACTGTGGAATAGGCCCCCATATAGATAACAGTGTAGAGTGGTTCAGAAATGGGCCATCGGGTCTTGCTTCGAACTGCTCCAGTCTCACTGATCTGGAGAGCAACAAGTTTTCTTGTGCCTCATCGTGGTTTTTGGGGAGTCCAATTGGATGCTCCTTATGTGGCTGTAGATTCTTGTTTATGCCAGGTAAGTTTTGAGAGAGACCCTCTGTAGAGAGAGGTTGAGGCTTTGGCAAAAACATCAAACCACCTGCGTCCAGATTAGTCCCACATTCTCACTTTATGATGCGACAGTTCTGCTGTTTAAATGGGTGGTCTAATTTAAGGTGAGAGAACTGAGTTGTTTGTGGGCCTTGGAGGATCACCGGCCACACTGTTCCATCCCCCTGGGCCATTGTGATATACCTTTGATGAAAGCTCAGGGGTGGAGGATCACAGTGAGGGAGAGGTGTATGTGCCTGTCTTTTTGACACCCCATGCAATACCACAAAGGATTCCACCTTGTGTGGTGGGCTATCCAAGTCGGTAGTCCTAATAGTTGATGCCGGCCGTGGACCTGTCGATTTGGTTGCCCACAGGGAGTACCAGCACACATCATCTGTTCAATTTTTACAGTCTCGATTGCATCTTCCTCTGTAGCAGCCTCAATATGCAGGAAGTCATTCGAGGGGCAGTGAATTGGTCAGATTTCCCTATCGAGACGGGGGGCTACGCTCTTGAAAGAACTGGGGAAGGGGATTTCATCAGGATCATGCTGAGATGTAAATGTACCCCCGGTAGTGCCCCTGTTCCCCCTGTCGCCAGGTGGAGCCCAGAGCTCGGGATTGTTGGGTTGGCTGTTGCATTGACTATTGGCCATAGTGGCTTCTGCCACCTTCACAAGTGTATATTTAATAGATTGCTGGTCCGCTGCCATCTTTATGCAGAGAAGAACAAAGGCCTCAATTTTAGCCAAAATGACGGACGTTGCATTGGGTGATAGATCATCTGCTTGGATATTAGCAGTCGCACTCAGGGTCATCGGAGATGTCGGGGATGTTGCCATGACCGCAAGACCCCTGTCCGTGTAGGGAACCTTTGGGTTTTAATTTGCGGCCACCGTATTAGAAGTAAATAGCACCATTTGCTAATGCGGTTTTCCATGGCTGAGGCCGTGTCAGTGGTCATAGAATTCCGCCTTAGGTTCTCACACATGCGCAGATGGGATCCATTGTTGTCAATTGATGGCAGACTGTGATCTAGGTTATCTGAAGAGTCAATTACAGCACCTATAGCCCCGTCAGTTGCACCCTCTATCGTTCCTGGCATGCCCACATGGAGAAAAGGACCAAGCAGGTTTGGTAGAGAAAATAGAGGCGGCTAGGCCAGTGAATTTGTAGTGTAATCTTGAAAATACCCTGTAATCCTCCTTTGTGCCCTGTAAGGCCATCGTTTTTTGCTCTCTTCGATCGGATGCCTCTGGGTTTGTCGGAAGACCTGACTTGTTTCCCCACCTTCCAGCACTCACTTCGTAGACCCTGCCTGCATGCTTTTTTCATCATCACTTAAAGTCTGAAAGCAAGATGCATCTGGGCAATTGAATACATTATGTTTAAAGTAGCTGTTGTAGTTGTGGATATACTATGGCTACTACTGGTTTAAAATTGCTGGAATAGTGCGGTCCCATCCAGTGGTACTACAGCTCATTACTTTGTTTCACCAGATAAGGGCAGTAACACCGGGGTTGGGGTGTGATAGAGGAGGAATTGTGCCACAGGGGCAGCCAGGGCTAGGGGGGCTAAGGTGAAAAGCCTCTGGCGATCTTGGTCCTTGGCTGTTTTCTTTTTTAAAATTATTATTTAGGTGGCAGCCACCTCCTCGTTTTGCCTCAGGGTGCAATATGCACTCACTGAGGTTACCAGGGTGGTGACTAACAACCCCCCTGTTGCCTTAGCACAATATTGGAATAATATACCCACACAACACCCCCACAACACGTCCTCCTCCCACACACCAAGATCCCGCACTTGCATGGGAGTTTTCCCGGCTCACAGCACTCCTTTGACCACGTGACCAAGTGCCTCCCACAGTGCCTCAATTTCCCTCAAGGTCTGCTCTCACACACTCTCAGTTTCTTTAAATCAGTAGATACCCATGGATGGCACACAGATACTTCCTACACCCTGAGGTGACATAAATAATTAGGACACTGTGGACATTGATATATCACTGGTACATTTAGAGCAATACTGAGTTTGGTGTCAAAGAAAAGGTTTTGGGAATAAAGCAATGGTTAACGAATATTGTTAAGCAGTTAAGTACTTTTTGAACCCTCCAATGCAAAGTAAATTAACCCTTTCCTGAAGGACAATTAAAGCAAAATATCAGAGGTAAGAAGAGCCTTTCAGGGAGCCAGGACAGCCAATTTGAATTGAGCAAATTGAGCAAAAGTCTAGGTGAGCTGAAGCACTTCTTGCAGGTAGCTAAAAAGTTGTGCACAATGTTTTAGAAGGCTTCACAACAAGAGGTAAGTCCCCTGAGTTTTATAATACCTTTGGTTTGAAGAAATTGGTTGCAGCTGGCTTCTGTTCCTGTGTTGATCAGTAGATCCTGTTGTTCCTGGGCCTCAGTCGTGGGGACAAGAAGAAGGACATCTGGGGACTCCTGCACTATGAATTGGAGTTTGGTGCTAGAAAGGGCAAACTTCAGATCAGCAGCACTTCGGGGTTTCAGCTTCTCGCAAATAGCACCACCGTGGTTCTCGGATACCTTGATGGACTTTCCTCGCATCTGGGGTCCATCACTCTGGTGAGGTGGCTCAGGCTTGGTCAGTCCTGCTTCATGGGAGTCCGGATATCTTTCTGTAGCTCAGGTCCTACTTAAAAATGAGACACTCGATTTTGGTGTTCCTCGCCCTGGCAATAGGTTCCTGCAGCAGCAATGGAAGTACAGCCAGCTCCGAGAGGATGTCCAGACGAGTTTGCTTTGGGGTTGATTGGTCCCACCAACCCAAGGGTAGAAGTCGTCTGTTGCAGGGCTTCTGTAGTCAAGGCAAATTCAGAGATTTCAACAATGCAGCAAGGCTTCACCTGGCAAACCAACTGTCCTGGAGTTACAGCAAGTCTCTCTTCCAAGTTCTTCTTCAGATTCCTTCGTCCAGTGGTCGACTCTGCCTTCCAAGTTAAAAGCCTTGCCTTTTATGCAGGTTTCTCCCATTCATTTCCAGCCCAGATGTCACTCATGAAGCAGGGTGCAGCCAATCCCCTTTGGGTGCATTCCTGTAACCAAGGGGATTAAGCACAGGGAGTTTTGCGGCACCTCCCTTACTTCCTGCCCTGCCAAACACGCTGGGGCCAGAGGCGTGCTTCATCAGTGAATCCAGCCAAAGACAAAATTAACTAAGGGACCAAACCTGGTTTGGTGCGCAGAGTAAACCTTAAGAAGGACCTTTCCGACAAGAAATGCTGATAAAAGAAGACCAGAGCCATTTTAACAAAATGGACACCCATGGGTGCTTTCCTGCAGCTGCAATTGCAGCCCGCGGTACAAACACACAATGGTAGGAAAAAGTAAACCTCTGCCACCAGCCATTAATTGTAGAAAGGGTAACATAAACAATGTTACATGATAAACTAGACCAAGGGGATACTAAGTAACCCCTCCAGCACCCTATTGTAAGATAGTGTGTGCGGGGTCTAGAAAGTCCATTTCACTTCGCTGCTCTTGGAAACAATAGTTTCACCATGAGGGGGTATTTAAACCTTTGGGAAATCTAAGAGACTTCCCTGTGCCACTGCACTGAAGGTGCTGTGTGTAAAGATGATTCCTATGGAGTTTGTCAGACTCCAAAGTCAAAAGAAACACTGAGTCCAAATCACAAAAAAATACATGAGAGTTGGAAAAAGTTCTCACTCTATCCAGGTTAAAAATCAAAAAGTCCTAAAGTCCAGCAAAAAGAGCTGGGGTCTCTAAAGTAGAAGGGAATTAGCAGATTTCTGAGAATTCTCCCTAACACTCGTCGACTAAGGACACGAGGATTTAATCTGCTCCTGGATGAATCTCCTTACTCCAGTCGGTCATACTTTCTGGAGAGACAATCAGCATTTTGGTGATTACACTCTGACCTGTGTTCTAGGTGAAATCAAACCCCTGAAGGCTGATTGACCACCTTAACAATTTGCGATTCTCCCCCTTCATCTGCATTAACCATCTCAAGGGTTGGTGGTCTGTTTGAATTACAAAAGTAGATCCATACAATTATGATCTAAACTTCTTCAAAGACCACACATTTGCAAAACATGCTCTTTCAATTATTTCCAACCGGTCCTTCAGTTTCCTATTGATGAAGCAGATAGGGTGTTCCCTGCCATTCTCATTCAGCTGACTCAGTACTACACCTAATCCTGTATTTGAAGCATACGTTTGGACAATAAAGGATTGGTTGTAGTCAGGAGCTCTCAAGACTGTCCAAATCACAGAAAAATACATGAGAGAGTGGGAAAAAGGTCTCACTCTCTCCAGGTTAGAAATTAAAAAGTCCTAAAGTGCAGCAAAAAAAGCTGGGGTCTCTAAGGTAGAAGGGAATTAGCACATTTCTGAGCATTCTCCCTAACAACTACTCCACACCCCCATTTTGCATTGCATGTGTGTGCTTTTTGTTGATTTCGAACCTAGGTGTGATTTTACAACTTCCCACCCCGCATTTTGCATAGCATTTGAGTGCTTTTTGTTAATTTTGTATCTAGGTGTATTTTTACAACTCCACACCCCCATTTCGCATTGCATTTGTGTGCTTTTTGGTAAATTCGAACATAGGTGTGTTTTCCAACTCCACACCCCCATTTCTGCATTATAAGTGTGTGCTTTTTGGTAATTTCGAACCTAGGTGTCTTTTTCCAACTCCACACCCTCATTTCACGTTGCATTTGTGTGCTTTTTTGTCATTTCAAACTTAGGTGTGTTTTTACAACTCCACACTCCTATTTTGCATTGCATGTGTGTGATTATTGTTAATTTCAAACCTAGGTGTGTTTCGACAACTCCACACACTCATTTTGCATTGCATTTGTGTGCTTTTTGGTGATTTTGAATTTAGGTGTGTTTTTTCACAACTCTGCACCCCCATTTTCTATTGCATTTGTGTGCTTTTTGGCAATTTCGAACCTAGGTGTGCTTCTATAACTCTACACCTCCATTTTGCATTGCATATGCATGCTTTTTGCCATTTCAAGCCTAGGTGTGTATTTACAATTCACTTTTGTACCCAATTGTTTCTATTCCATCTATCTGCTCTCTGTTACAGCTTCTATACCGCCTGGTGAGTGGTGCTTGTGCTGTGTATTATCGCCTTCGATCCTCCATCCTTATCTCTCTGCCACCCCTATGGCCCTCACCATCTCGCCTATCTATTCTAACTGTTTTACTATCACCTATCCTCCCTCTTTCACAAACTTTGAAAGGAAAATGTTTTAAAAAGACGTCTTGACCACTAACCCTGGTCTTCCCATTGGAGACACCTATGTCAGTGCAACTTCCAGATAGATTGTCACTGATATCCTCTTTAATGTCCCCTCTCCATATCTCCGGACTCCTCATCTCCTTTCTTATCCTCACCCATTAATGGTGGCACTAGATGGGAAGTATTCTTGGTGGGCTTCTCATCATCCTGGTGTATCATTAATATCTATCGCAATGGTACTATCACGGCTCTGGGTATTCAACCCAACCTCCTCCTCTTTGATCAGTGCCTACCATCCCTCATCAACATCCTTCCTGCACCTGTTACTCCTTTTTCTTCTCTCTCTGTCCCTCCTCCTCCTTCTCCGACTGGTTTACCATGCCCATGTACCCCTCTTTGAAAACCTTTATTCTGTCATCTGAACTCCCGTTCTTCTGTGAACAACATATGCCCACACTGCTTCTGTCTCCTGAATTTATATGCTAACTCAGCCAATCTCAACTTTTTCCTGACATACACAATCACCCGAGCTGTTTGGTATTTCTCCCCTTCATGGACTTCAGTATTTTTATCATTATGGGGTTATTAAATAGTCACTTGTCAGAATGCACAAGATCACTCCTATGGCATTCTGCACCATCACTTGGCTGCTGTTTTGGAACTGCACAGAGTTTTCCTCTTTGTTCAGACAACATTTTAACTTGGGCATCTAGGCATTGAAACCTCTCAATGTCCCTGGATTCCTCTCTTTGTGGCCTGGGCCTACATTGTTTAAACTCACCATGATTGGGCCTATTCTGGTACGTTTCAGGAGATTGATTTCTATTTGTGTTTCTTCTGAACTGATGGGCCATAGGTGGTGGGGAGTACGGCGTGGCCATTCTTTGACCCTGGGCGACTGGTGGTGGTGATTGGTTATAATGGTGCAGGACATAATTCATATTTTGTCTTTCATTTGGTGGCAATTGTCCCCTATGCTGATCCCCATTTTCAATTACTCTATCCACATACTGTGGTCTTTCTTGGTGGCCATATATCATGGTATTAGGGTTAAATCTGCTCTGCATCACCAGGATCTGGTACGGGCCATTGTACATTTGATTTTGATTGTTATTCATGCCTGACATATCGGGGCGAAATCCCTTCCTGTGGGGCATTGCTCAGATATCTAGGGCTTATATAAGACTCCCTATTGCTCGGATCAATAGATTGGGATACAGGAGTTTGGGGTGGTGTCCTCAGGGGTGGCATGCCTCTCTGACTATGTGTCATGTTGTTGCTTGTCTGAGTTTGGGCTGATTCAAGTGGCATTTTTACAGATTTTGCCTCCATTATTGCTGGTGGGGATTCTTTAGATTTCGGTTTTGTCTCTTTATTCTTAGACCCTTCCTCTCGCTGTCAATAAAGTACCTCATATAGTTTGGTCCACTGTTCTATTATCCATTCTAATGATTTTTTGCTGTCGAATTCACAAATTAGCTTTGATACAATATCTTTTTGGAGACCATAAAAGTATGCAGCATTCAACTCTACAGAATTAGAATTAAAGGACACATCAAAGCCTGAAAATGTTCTTTTTATTTCTTTGAGGAACAGGCGAAGGGACATATCTGGCTTTTGCAGTCATTGTATATGCTGTTTTTTTGCCTCTTGTATCGACTGCTCAGGTGAGAACTGATGTCTAACCTCTTAGTCAAAGACGCCCATGACAGGTTTTCCTGTTCATTGAGACCCTGAATAACACTAGCAGCTGCTGAGTCAAGCGTTAGGTGAAAGTACTGTCTATACTGTCCCCTAGGTATCTTCAGGGCTTTGAATATATTGTGGACTGTTTCTAAATGGTCTTCCATGCAACAATCGCCTCCCTTTTTGAATGGTTTAATCAGTGTTGATTGACTTTATGATTTTGCTAGGGCTACATCATGGTGCATTTTGGGGTGCATTTTGGGGTGCATCATTCTGTTGCTCATTTCTGTTCTCTGGTGGACAGAACTGATTGTAACCACTGGCGAGTGACTCATACCCCCCGCGGGCTACAATCAGGTCTGGCCACAGGAACAGCTATTGGTACACTGTTCCCTCGGGCAGAGCTGGGGTTAATCTCAACTCCATTAAATGTAGTGCCTTGTCGCTATTCCTGAGATTTAAAACTAAATAGTCGCTGTTCCAGATTCTTGCATTGTTCATGAAGCCGTTCTGCCTCCTGCCAAAGATTAAATTTCTCATCCCTAATTTTATTGATCACAGCCTACAGTTTGCATATCTGCAATTGGCACTGATCAAAATCTCTTTCTTGTCATTCTCTACCAACACTTTAACCATTTCTTGTTCTATAGCACGGAATTCCTTATCTTTTTCCATGTTATTCTTTCTAAGTGTTTGTAATTCTGAAATGGCATCATCCTTGTCTTGTTTTATTGCATCTAAGTCCGTTTTAGGTGCATCAATTCCAGCTCCCTCTTCTTAAATTGCTTTTCCTTCTGAGTTAACTTATTATCCACATCATTACATTTAGACTGAAATTCTGAATTACACTGCTCTAATTCTGGTTTAGGCACTTTATTTGGTCAACTGCATCATCCAAACTGCCCTGCAACTTATTAATCACTTCATATTAATTTCCTTGCATTTGCAGGACGGCTGTAGGAGGAACCACAATTTAGCGCATAATCATATTGCGCAATCCTTTTCCCCCTTTCGGTCTGGAGCTTCAAAAAAGTCTCATTCTGCATACCATATATGATGCTGCTTTCCTCAAAAATAACCTGCTATGACTCATTTTGCACTTCTACACATATCCTGTCCTTCCATACGGTCACATTTTCTGAAGCCCAAATTGCATGGGCAAAGAGTTTTGTCTCAAGGTAGTTCATCAGATCAGAAAAATCAGCTTGAACTTGGCACAAGGTAATATCGCCCACATCGCTGCACTACCACTTTTTAGGTGCACTTGATGGCTATATGCCTAACGCAATGCCATACCCAGTAACTGCTTTAAAGTTCCTGGCCAATGCACCAAATATTTTGGATATATTTTCTGGAGGCGATATACCTAATCTTGTAACATTTTATTATTGTGGTAAATTGTGGTATATTTCATTGTGCTAATGCATTGGTGGCTTCCCTATTTATAGTGGTAACACTCCACTCAGAATACACCCTAACACCGGTCCTTTTTCCCAGGGTCTTTTCAGAATAATAGCTACTGGACTTATTACACTTACATGTGACAGTATAATGTTTTTTCTCTGCAACTTATCTATGATGCTAAGTTATGCTATAGCAGTCAAAGTACAACACACCTTACATTATAAACAAGGGATTGGATACACATACATCACACACTTCTAAACTCACTTATTTGTAAAACCAAAGGTTCACTTCAGATTTTACCACCTGTGGTAAAATGAATTACCACCTACAGTAAAATGGGACTAGTCCCTGTGAACTCTCAACCTCTGTGCCGGTGAGAGCAGTCATGCAATGAAAATCGGACTCAATATGTTTTAATTTTCTGATTTTCTATGCTAATGATGTTTAAAGTTGTTCATATAAAATATCATGCGTATTAGCCATGTGTACAAAAGAGAAATATAGTAGATTATTTATTACATTACAAAGTTCACACTCATCAAAAGGCTCCCCCGGTCTTATTTTACCAATGTCCTTGTACACAAACAAAATTGGCAGGAGATGCAGCTTGAGTGAGAGGAAAAAGAGTGATCTGTTTTTATGAAGTTTCAAAACTGTGTTCGTTTTAACCATTAATGAACATTATAAATTAAAGCAATCTGCTAACACTGACTAGCTACTAAATGACTGACAAGCTCACTTATGACCCATATTCACCTAGAAATTGTCGAGATTCTTGCGCGGCTGGCTGTGTAAAACCCCTCTTTATTGGCTCGCCACCGATAAGGAATGTCACGACCTCAGCAACTCGTCAGCACTGCCTCAGCCAGCAAAGCCTCTCAGACTGCCTGTCACAGCCCAGCACTCGGACAACCTAGCGCCCAGCACAGTATCCCTGCATGTCTTCTCACAAGTCAGCTTGCCCGTCTAAACTCACACCCTCTCTCAGCTACTTTTAAAAGCCACTGCTGTCATTCAAAAGGACCTGCCCCTCTTCCTGAACATGCCCACATCACCTGCCTGCTCAGTATTTTCACAACGCCTGCTAAACTATAAATGTATCATCTTTCTTTAATTTCTTTTGCTTCCTGCGAAAACACAATGGCCTTTTTAGCAGTGCATGCTTCGTATTCACAGCCTCTGCTATGCTGTACGTTCAATGAAACCAGCCAGCTCATAACTCATATTAACAAGGGGTCCTGGGAGTCACTCTGCCAGACATTAGTCCTGGTTACGAGAGACTTACCCAGAGTCTTTAGGTCACTATCTTTCACAGAGAAGAAATATCCCAAACATATCAGTCTTTGTCCTGCCCTGGGGCAGACCAGCACCGAAATGCTAGGCAATTCTCCTCTGAACAAGAGTACCAACAGAAACCCCAGACACGTGTTTCGGTCTGGTTGGACCTCATCAGTAGGGTGGATCTGTGCCTCGTGACCAGGACTAATGTCTGGCAGAGCGACTCCCAGGGCCCCCCTTGTCAATTAGCTCATAACTCATTGCAGAAAGGCATTTCAAAATAATTTCCAATTTATTTCATCTGAACCAATTTGCACTCCATGTTAAGGATAGGAAATTCAGTTTGTTAAATGGGAGGTTAAGTTAGTATGTTAATGTATATTAGTTATTATATTTGGTTCAAATTCAGTCAAATGGAACATTTCTCTGAAATAAACTAATTTTAACACATGTGCACTGTAATGTTATGTGCATTTCCATTTGGTGCACACGCTGGCCATTCATTATGTTTGCATTTTCTATATGAACCCCTTACCACTACCTATACAAGAACCCCTGCACTTCACTGCCCCCCAGTTACATCTATATACCCATCCTTACAGTTCCAAAACAAAACTCATGATATTTGGATGATATTTGGTAAAAAGAAAAATCTGAAGGTTAACTTTCAGTGGCATTATGGCGGGGATGTGTTGGAAGTGGTGGACAGACATGTAAATTTAGGAGTTCGTTTTTATAGTATTCCATCCGCTCAAAAGTATAGAGAACATATTATACTTAAAGAAGAAATGGCTTACGGTTAGGAGGTTTAAACGCCACAAGGGAGGTAACAATATGGAGGGAATGGTGGAAATTTACTGTAAAAGCATCGTTCCCATGATACTCCCGAAATCTATGGTCAAATGGATGGACAGTTTAGAGACCCAGCTGTTACCTTCCATATCAGGGATTCCCTATTCTGTGCTAGTAGAGGCCCTCCATTGAGAACTTGGGGTTCAATCTATCTGTTCGATATGGTTTCATCAGCGATGTAAATTGCTCCTTGAGATCTGTAGTATGCCTGTCAAGACAGAGAATGATTTTAGTTATTTGACTCCACTATATGAGGGAGTTAGTTCTAACCCTATTCTTGATCAACTTGAAATCTCTGCATTTGCATATTAAACCAGCCTTGACATTGATATTTCTGAGCTCCTGGAACACACTAACTCTTCTCTTTTCTTAAAAAGGAAAAATATGAATACAGGTATGGTGGCTAATACTGAAGCCTTGTGTTAAAAAACTATGTTGTATCAGATTTATTCTAGGCAGTCTTTTCGGCAAGGTCAGTTGTGTGCTTACTTGACAAAATTAGTCCCTTCTAGCATGCAGCGTTTTATGCTGTACTTGAGGCTCAATATTCTCCCAACTTTGGAACACATGGGTAGATGGACTAAACTAGCCCGTTGTTACTGTGTATGTTGTTTCTGCAGTGCCCATATTGAGTCTTCACTTCATCTCCTGACCCAATGTTGGATCCTCCAGGCCTTTTATGATGTAGGCTGTAAGGAATTTGTTCACAATATCAGGTCAATTACTGGCAATCAAGTTTGGAGTATTTTATTTAGCGCTGAATCCATTGCTCTAACTGGAGCTGCTTTTTATATATGGAATATGGAATGCAACAAATAGTTTTTAACATGTCTAATTGATTGACTGTCTTACTTTTATTATTTCTGCATAATTTTTTACTGTAGTTTGTAAGTTTTTTGTAAATGTTTTTTAATAATGTGTTCATATTATGGTTAAGTCATATATCTAAAAGATTAATAAAATGCCGAAAGTTGTGTATTTTAACCAAATGCTAAATAAAAAATAAAAAAGTAACACATTTAAAAAAAAAAAGAAAGTCTCATACTCTCTTGGATAGATGCAGTGGCCTTTATACTCTGACTCCTCATAACTGATTGAATCAGTGGTTGTGATGAGGTAGAAGCTGTTGGATCAACAGCCAATGCTTTTGATACCTTGTCTCTTTGCTGCACTCAGGCAGAATTACACTGCTTCTTTGCACATGACTTGCCGTTAGAGGGGTTTAGCAGTTTTTTTCAACTTCTGCCTTGAGGGGTACTACACGAGTACTGTAAGGTCACACTCCAAGACACACACAATAGTGTTAAGAATAACTGAAAATAAAAATAACTAAATGTGACTGAGAGACTGAGTGCTAAAATAGTGTGGGTTATAATAATGGTGCTAAATATCATTGCTTCGTAGTATGATATGATATGATATGGCATTTATAATGCACCTATACACAAGTGTTTCAAGGCGCAACGAGGCAAGAAAGGAGAAACAGAGGGAAGACAGTGACACTGATCTTACTAGGCCAGGTGTCATTGCGATTGTGCAAGTGCAGGGGAAGGAGGAAGGGGAAAAGTGTGGGGGGAAGGAGGAGGGAACAATGCAGTACATGGGATTGACAGTAAAAAATAACAATAAGTAAAAAGTGCAGTCATCAGGTGTCAAGTGCTGGTAGGGGACTGTTGGGATACAGAAAACAGTCCCCAAGTGCGGGTGTAGCCATGGAATCAGTGCAAGTGTGCAACTGGTGGAGGAGGGGACCTGGGCCGTGATCAAAGGCTGGCCAGGTAACCAGTGCAGTTTGAGTTCAGCAAGGATTTCAGCAGGGGAGAAGAGGAGAGAAAGCAGAAACAAAGAGTAAGGTTTTGAGGTGCCTCCAGAACCGGAGATGGTTTTCCTCAAGTTTCAGGGTGGCAGGGAGGCTGTCCCAGCCGAAGAAAGAGATCTACCACCAACTTGTTGCTTGGCGAAGCCACTGACCCTGTTGGAGTTGGAGGTGGATGAGCAAAGAGCTTGAGAAGGAAGATATTTAGGAAGAGATAGTTGATGGTATTGACCCCTCAGTCCCCAGAAGGCCTTGTGGACAATGCAGAGGGTTCTGAACATAATCCTTGCAGCTACTGGGAGCCAGTGCAGACATTTCAGTCCTGGAGAGATACAATCCATGGGATTGACGCCCAGGACAAGTCTTGCAGTCCTGTTCTGGATGAGTTGCAGAGGGTGGAGAGTAAAAGCAGGCACATTTAGAAAGAGGCTATTGCAGTAGTCCAGCCTAGAGAGACCCAGAGGTCTGGAGACAATGAGCTTCGAGGAGAAGGAGAGGAAAGGAAGACTACCTCTGAGGAGGTACAGCTGGTAGTGTGACTTTTTAGAGACATCAGAGATGTGAGGAGAGTGTAATGGTAACCTGTATCCACGGGGACGTCACTCAGCCTGTTCTGGCCTCTTACGACCTCAAACCCTTCCCTGGAGTCTACTCGACTGGAGACTGGGCCCGAAACACAGGATTGGTAGAGTTTAGCTCCCTATTGTCTCTGTGTGCTTGAACCCCTTCTTCCCCGGGGTCCAACCCCTCCCTTTGATCCACAGCTCACCTTGTTTTCTTGGAAAGTGTGCTCTCCGTCCTGTTTTCAGCACAGGGGCGTGTTGATTGATGCGGGCTCATTGCTGCCTAGTTACTTCACTGGCAAGAGTCCGACAGGTAGTATAATGAGTCTTTTGAACAGTTCTCTAACTTCGTTCGTTTCCTTCCTTAGAGGATGGCCGGCGTCCGGGGTTGGCGACGTGCTGCTGAGATGAGTAGTGCTGAAGGTGAGTGAGAGCGCGATGTGCGATGTGACCCTTTCGTATTTGTATTGAACTGAGTTCTTTTTCTGTGTCTTTTAGGTGCCGCAACGTTTTCAGCCTGGATGCCGGTTATGAAGAAGAAATGCAGTGAGTAAGCGGGGTATGCGGCGCCTCTAGATGTTTCCACGCTAACCTGGAGTGTCTTTTCCCTCTTGCAAATGGATGAGAAGTTCCGGAGACAGAGTTCCCCCAGAGCGGCTGGGATTCAGGTAACCGTTTGAAGCTCGTCCAGTCTTTAAAAATAAGTGAAGATTTGCTGAATGCTTCCTAATGCCTTTTTTCTGTTCTTTTCCCTTTTCCTTAGGAAGCAGCGTGCCGGGTTGGGGATGACACACCCCAAGATGCCCGCAGAACAGAAGAAGCGATGAATGATGGGCAGAAGCACCGCTAACGGTGTTCTTGTTCTTGCAGGAGCTGACGCCAGAAGAAAGATGCAGGCCTACTGGAGACCGATCCGAACACGGTGAGTGTCACGCTGCAGGTGCAGAAAACACAAAGCATGTTTCTCAGACTGGGCGTGGCTTAAATAGTCTCTGGGTATCCCAGGTGTCTCTGGGCTGAACCGCACCCAAAAGACTAGCCTGCACATGCAGTTCTGGGAACCGAAATATGTGGGGGCATCCATCTTGTTACCAGCAAAGCACTACAAGTCCAATCCCCAATGTTATCCTATGGGAGTGAGTGAGTCTGGTGCCACAAGAGCCAAGTCTGACTCCAAGTGGGTCTTTGGAGGGATGGAGAGGCCCTTGAGGGCCATGTAGGTGATCATGGCTTGGCTCCAGCCTGACATCTTGAAGGGCTGAGGACATGAGGGGCAGGAATCATGACAGAGAGAAGGAGAGTATGGAATTGAAGATGACCCTAAGGTTTTTAGCCTCGCAGGTGGGAGCAGGAAGAGGGCAGAGAACGGCAATGAGGTGCGCAAGAAGTGCCAGGTATTGGTTGAACAGCCAGGGAGAGAGGATAGACCCCTGGGGAACACCAAAGGTAGAGATTCGGATAGAGGAGAGGAAGGAATCCAAGTTGGACCTTGAGGGTCTGTCAGAGAGGAAAGAAGTAGGCCAAGCCAGGGCCTGCCCGGTGATACCCAGGTTATCACAGAGATGGTTTAGCAGGAATGCATGGTTGACTGTGTCAAAGGCAGAAGAGGGATCAAGTAAGATGAGGACACAGGGGGTGCTGGAATCAAGTTTGGAGAGTAGGTCTTCACGGATGTTCAGGAGAGCATTTTCCGTGCTTCTGCCAGCTCTGAAGCCACACTGATGATTATGAAGACAACCAACAGATTCAGTGTGAGGATTAAGCTGGGAGATGGCCAGCTTTTCCAAATGTTTGCCCAGGAAAGGAGTGATGGAGATTGGGTTATAGTTAGCTGGGAAGGATGGGTTGGCACAGGGTTTCTTAAGAAGAGGGTGCACAAGGGAGTGCTTAAGGGAGAGAAGGGGCAGACTCCAGTGCGGAAGGAGTCATTGCGAAGTCGGCCAGAGCAAGAGCCAGGGAGTCAATGTGGTCCTTGATGGTTTTGAATGAACAGGGATGGACCTGTTTTGACGAGACATTCATAGATCAGACTTGTCTAGGAACCTCATCTAGGGACTATTTGAATGCACTATGATAATGATGTGTTATTAACATTGAGCTTTCATCAAAGCACTTTACATAGAACACATTTACATACAATAACACCCAATTGAAGATGGTAATATTTTATCGACCTCTGAAGGATGAAATACTGAGTTGACCTTGGTGGGAATCGTCCGACGTTCTCCTTCACTCTTCTCTGCTAAACCACCAATCTCGCTCTACATGCTGTTGTATTTAAGCACAGATCATCACTAGGCCCCTGTGCTGCGCTGCGAGCACCCCCGACCAACAGAACTCACACGAGACTCTGTTACACGTGCGGGCTCCACAGGTGTTCTGGCGTGCATGTGACATGCCCCTTTTATTAAGCACACGTGGCAGAGTTACGGCACTCCACCAGGTTTGTCAACACACCCCTCCTTTATTATAACAACAAAACACAGCACACCAGATAACACTTTTCAACTTTTAAACTAACAATGACCAGTATATGTTCCAGGGAATGCCACAACGTGTTGGTGGCTTTGGGTGCATCTGCTGCCATGCGGGTCAATTCAGGAGTTCAGTACATAGTCACAGAGGTGGGCAGGCCTCCCCCTTGCCACTCTCTGGGGATACCTTTTGCAGGTTTATAGTGATAATTTCGAAAAAATAATTTCGAAAAACAAAAATGTCTAAAAAAATATGTCAAATGAAAATATGTCAAAACTACATACTTACAATGGACATGGTAATTTTTTCTAAAAATTAAATTTCGAAAAAAATTCGATGACACTATGCCAAAATATCAATGGCACTTGTAAAAAAAAAGTTAACGTTGTTATGGGGGGGGAAACCCCCACCCCCGTCACCCCACCTCCAACCCCCCAGGGAACATTATTTACCAATGTTACTATTTATTAAAATATGTAATATATCATTATTAATATTTAATTAATTATTTACTATAGCACTTACCTTATATTTCGAATTAATTCGAAAAAATCGATTTATTGTTTATTAAACATTAATATTTTCGAAATAATATTTTCGACATTTTGACTTTCAAAAATATTACATTCGAAAATATAACTGGATACCCCTTTTGCCCCCCTCCTGGCATGGACTGTCCTCACCTGCGTACCCTCGGTCCAGGCAAGCAGATGTACCTGCAGGGCCTCCCCCTTCATCTGGCACCTCAGTGATTTATCTCCTCGGGGTAGCCTCCGACTGGACAGCCTCCTCCACCTTCCTGAAGAAACTGCCATTCCTGGTGACTGTCGACCGTCCATCCAATGCTATTACCAATGACCCTTTCATGGCCACAATGTCCGGAGGAGCAGGCTCATATGAACATCTTTCCTTGAGGGTGGCGGTTTCTGATCAGCACCTCATCGCCCAAAGCGAGGTGATGTTGGCGGACCCCGTCTCATATTTTCACTCTCAGTCCGCTGTCTCATTTCTCGCTCCACTTGGTCATCGTTGTTTATCGCCGCTTCTCTTGGCACCACCTCCGGAAGAAGATCTCTCAGGCTCCTTTGGACCATGGGCCTCTGCTGGGGAAACTCTGGTGGAGCCATGAGGAGTCGCTGTGTACTCCTGGATGTATTGTTACATGGCCTGACATAGGCCCTGACCGTGTCCGTGCGCAATATGGAATACTTTGTTTAGTGTCCTCATAAATCTCTCTGTCTCCCCATTGCAGCATGGCTACACTTGCATGACCTTCCTGTGATGGATTCCATATTCTTCCATCAGCTGGGCAAAGCTTCCTCCCTGGAATGTTGGCTCACTATCTGAGTACAGAGTCTGGGGTAACCCATGTGTCGCAAAGATCATTTTGAGGGCCACCGCCACATCATCAAAGGCCACCGACTCCACAAACTCCACCTCAGGGTACCTTGATCACTGGCCGACCACCACCAAAAAGTTGACACCCCTTTCAGTGGAGCCGAAGACTGCATGCACCATCTCCCACCGTTGTGTCCCCCGGGGCATGCATTTGATTTGTGGGTCATGTTGCATTGGTGAGGCTGCTTGGCACCACACACACAATGACACAAACTCTTCCACTCACCTCTTCAGGTCAGAGAACCACAACTCCCTGTATTCCAACAGGGCAAGCATCCACCTTTCAATCCTTGCAGGCGATTTAACAACAACCCTGCCATAATCGGCAGCAAAGGTTTATGGTTCATCACAACGGTCACTGGCTGGCCTAGTACGTACAATCGGAAATTGCCGGCACCCCCCGTTCAATCTGGGAGTACTGCTTCTCTGTATCAGACAGCGCTTGACTTGCATAGGCTACGGGCCGGTTCTCTTCACTGCCGTCCTTTTCCATTAGGACCGCCCCTAAGCCGGATGGGCTGGTGTCCACGGCCCACCTCCCATGGCAATGAGGGATCAAAGTACACTATTGGTATCCTCTGCCATTAGTGCTCCTTTTACATCATCATCAGCCTGTTCTAGTGGTCCCCATTTCCAGTTGGAGTCCTTTCTGGTGAGGCTCCTCAGGGGTTCAGAGCGGGGTGCCAGGTTCTTTATAAATCGGCCACAGTACGTGACCATACCCAGGAAGCTGCAGACCTCTGTCACGTTTTCAAGTGGCCTCGTCTCCTCAATGTCTTTGACCTTCCTGGGGTCTGACGACACACAACCCTCTTTGAATACGAACTAGAACAATGTGATGCTTGTTTGCAGGAACTCACACTTTTCCTGGTTTAAGGTGAGACTCAACTCCTTAATGCGCTCAAGTATCTTCCTGAGGCATACCATGTGTTTCATTTCAGAATTCGCAAACACCAAGATGTCATCATTAATGTTTAAGACCCCTTCCAAGTCAGCCAGGGCCCCATGTATTATGTTCTTAAATACATCGGCCGCCGAAGCTCAGGCGCTTATACCTGTACAGCTTTGGGTGTGGTGAGTGTAGTTATTTATTTTTTTTTATTTTTATATGCATATACATTGAAAAAAAATGTTTAGCAAACATAACAACAGAACACAAGAAGACACATAACAACACGAACACAAGAAGATAAAAAAGGATGACAATCCCCATCCATCACCATGTTATTATGGTGAAACTAAAATGTCCATATTTAAATGTCCCATGAAGAATCAAGATATCTTCAAGCACGAGGAATAAAATAGCTAGATGAAAGTGATTTGGAGGTCCTCATGAGTCAAACAAGGGCTCACAAAATGTGTTATTTCAATCACATGACTCACTTTGTTTCCTGCAATCAACATTGACCAACTCACATCCATGTCTTGTTTTTGAAAATTGGAAAGTAGGTGGTTAAAGAATGTGATGCGCCTCTCTGTGCGAGCTAGACAGGCAATAATCCAGTGCTTTATGGTTTCTACCTCAGTTGCATTCTTACAGAAGCAACAACTGCTACTTTCACAAAGACCTCGAATGACTCTTACTTCATTTGTCGGCTGAAGGTTGAGGCAGATCCATAAAAATGGTCTCTTCATTTTTTATCTGGACATTGTTACAAATATTCAGTCGAGTAGAATCAAAATATTTTCTAGAAGAAGCTGAGACTTTTTCCAAAGTACAATTGATTCTAATGAGGAAAGGCCCAACTCCCGTTGCATGATTTGGATTGGGACAGATTGAGGGAGACCAAGGACTTTCTTCCAGAAGAGACCTTCTTAGTTGAGACCACGTCTTTTCTGGGATATTTGGCACTGCATCTGACCCATAGGTTATTATTGGTACAACCTTTGACCGATAGAATGTGAGTAACGGTAGAATGGAAAACCGCCCATAGATCTGATTGAAGGCACGTGCCTGACTAGACAAGGCCTTAGTTGTAGCTTTCAGATGGCTAACCATGGGAGCCTCTGACACAGTGAGCCTCATCACGAGTTTGGCGGAAACCCTTAAATCTGGCGGTAGCGCTGTTACCGCTGGATTTAAGGGTCCGCCAAATCAGGGCTTCGGCAGATTTCTCCCCAGCTCTGGGCTGGGGGGAAATCTGCCGAAAATCCGCGCTTGTACCGCCGGCTGGAAATCCGCCAGTGGTAAGAGCACGAAATTCCCCATTGAGCCCAATGGGGAATGGGACATTCCCGAATGGGCTTAATGGGGAATGGGGATTTCCAAATCCGCCAAACCCGTGATCCGGCGCTAATAGCGCCGGTGGGTTTGGCAGTAGGGCAGATAGCGCCAGCGCTATTAGCGCCGGCGTTACCGCCCAACTCGTGATGAGGCCCAGTGTCACTTAACCAGACTCCCAAGTACTTGAATATGGTGACTTGGTCAATGTGCTCGTCGTCGAGCATCCACGAAAAGGCATTTTTGCCTCTATTGGAATTCCTGAAAATCAAGATTTTAGTTTTCAATTTGTTAATCTCAAGGCCATTGGAGAACATGATTGATTGCAAGGTGTTGAGTTGCCGCTGTAGCCCCACAGGTGTTTGATGTGCTAAAACAATGTCATTGGTGTATATTAGTCGCTGTAGAGAGACACCTCCCATCGGTGGGGGGAAGATCTTATATTGGAGTCCATGTGATTCATGTCCGCTACAAAAAAATGTAATAGGGCCAAAGCTGTTGGGCAACCCTCTTTGACTCCCCTGGCTGTGGATATTTCTTCATACAGCAATCGAGATTTGGCCAATCGAACTCATAACGATGTGGCTCAATGCATCGCCTTTATTGGTTCAAGGATGGGTCCCGGACAGTTCTTCATCTCCTGTTTGGTCCGCAACATTTGACGATCGATCTGGTCAAAGGCTTTAACCAGGTCGATGAAAGCCATATACATTTTGGCTTTTGTGTCTTGGGCACGTCCCTTTAGTATGTTAATAATGAAGATGTTTGCTGTGGTTCCGACACACCTCACGAATCCAGTTTGGAGAGGATCATTAACCCTTTTTTTCACACACCAGTTGCAGAAATGGTCTAAGATCATGGCACTATATAATTTTCTGATGACATCTAAGAGTGCGATGGGACGATAGTTTTTCAGGTTGTCCCTTTCTCCCATTTTGAAAATTGGGACTACAATTGGTCTCTTCCAGGAGGATGGCATTTGATGGGAAATGGAGATCCGCGTTAACAGGGTATAGATGAATAATGCCCACTTTGCTGGATGTTCTTTCAGCATGAAATTTGTGAGTCTGTCTGGTCCCGGAGCCCGAAAGTTGTTTAATTGGCTAATTTTCTGTTTGATATCGTCAGGGCCTAAGTTTATGTCCACAAGGCTAATTTCAATTGGTGGAACTCAGCGTTTGTTTCACAAGGCGATTGGGTTTCGATCACTGATGAGTTGTTAGTTTGCTATAGAACGTCATGAACTGTTAATGCTTGTGATACCCAAGATCAGTCCTGTTGTTTCTCAAGCATTGATCTTGGGGGTGGAGGTGCATTGTTGGTGTTGATTTCACGTTCACGAGTTGGTTTGAAATGTGACGTTTAATGTCTGTCTCGGTCCAGGTGGAACTCTTCCTATTTGTAGTTAAGTATCTTGAGTCTGGGTGCAGAACAACCTGATGGTAACATGCTCAGAGGTCAAGCTTGGAGACTAATTTCGCTCTTTGCAGCTCTGCAATGATGCCATCTATCGTTGCTGTGAGGTGCCTCTACCTTTTCATGGCTTTGTTCAGTAGCCTCATGTTGACGCAGATCCAAACTGCATCAGGCTGCTTTGGTTTGTGGGCAACCACTATTGGAGAGACCCAAGTTGTCAGACTGTCCACTTTCCTAATGATATCTAACCTCACCAGGTCCTCCAGCTCTCTATCCACTAGGTCACGCAGGTGGAATGGAATCCTTCGATGATTCAGGGTGATTGGCTCTATTGACTCATCAATGTGAAGCCGCACCGGCTCGCCAAACCAGCTGTCCAATGCCTTCAAAGATTCTGCCAAACCTTCAGAGAATGTCCTGCACATTCTTGGCATACATGCCATAGGCAAAGCTGACAATACCTAAGGCTTATGCAGCCGTGCAACTCAGCAATGTGTTGTGGCTAACCTCTGTGACATAGAAGCAGGCCCTGATTGAATTGTTGGCATGCTAAACTTTTGCAACAAAGGCCCACAGCAGGGGGATTGGCTGCTCTCCTCCAAATGTAAAGATGTGGGCCTTGAGCTGATGCAGACCCGGGGACTCAACCATCGCCTCGTAGTGCACTTTGGCCATCATGTTTACGGAGGCACTGGTGCCCACCACTATCACTACCGATGATTCATCCACTGTTACAGTGCATTTCGGGTGTTGTCGGGCCTTGGTCATTAGCACACTGACGCTGGAGATGAAAAAGATGCTTTTGTCATCTTCATCCACTTCGGGCACCTCGTTGACCTTGTTGACCCTCTCCTCTTCTTGGTCCACCAGGGCCATGGTCGACGGGCATTGTTGCTTGAAGAAGTCTCCTCTGTACCACCACTGGCAGTGGTGCACGGCACATGCACGCTTAGTGGTCCATCTCCCAGCACCTCCCGCACTCTTTTCCTTGAGTTGGGCACTCCACCAGGTGCAGCAGGTCATAGCCACACTTCTGGCATGACTCCGGGTTACGACCTCCTCTGTCCCTGGGGTGGCTTATCAGTCGACATGCTCCTCTCATGCCTTGGCCACGCCCCACAGCACACACCTCCTCGCTCTTCACAGGTCGAAGAGCAGCATCCATCTTGTATGCCCTTGTTTCCGCCACCTCATGTTACCTCCCCAGCTCCAAGATCTGCGGCAGCATGAGGTCAGGATCCCTTAGCACTTCACGCCTCAATTTGCTAGATGTGCACCCTTGGATGAGCTGGTTGTGTATCGTACTCTGCTAATTATTCCAAGTGCAGGACATTGCCATCTGTCGGAGGCGACCATGGAAAGTGTCCAGGGATTCATCGTCCTTTTGTTTCGCACTGCATATGATAAACCGTTCGTAGTCAGTATGGGCAAGGGGCATGAAGTGCTCCCAAAGTGCATTCTTGGCCCCCACAAAGGTCTCGGGCAGCTGAAGAGATTGATATATTTGGTGAATCGCAGGTACCGTAGTGTATAGGAGCATTGCCGCCATGCTCTCATTATTTGTCTCCCCCATGGTCTTGAAGTAAATGTCCATTCGATCTATCCAAGCTCTCCACCTGCGGTTCAAACTCGAAAGGGCCATTGACACATCAAATTCTGGCATGGGCGCCAATGCCCATTGTCGAAGCGGGACTCACGCACCACCCACGGCCTCTGCTGCCGGTGCCACAGTAGCCTGCTGGTCATCTGCCATGATAGTGAGGGCACTGTCACACAGGCACCCTTGTCACACTGCCCAAGGGGCGCAGCTCACTAAGAAACATTTCAAACCTATCCACTTTTTCCACAAAAGAAAACATTTTTTTTTCTTCTTTTCTTCACAGTACTGTTCCCACTTGCTGCAGCACGAGGATCAAACTCACGTGTGAAAAATGTCCCTCGTGCCCAGTGGGGGTTCCTAAAGCTGGTGCCCGGGAGGAGCACAAGCACTCCAGTATGAGCTGCTACCTCCCTCGCCACATTGTCACAAAATGGCGGCTGATAATTTCACAGGCGCTAATCCCGCATTGTGAGAAAAACATTCAGGATGAAGCGAAGACGCTTTGAACTCACTGCAATGATCCCACGCGACCGTGATCGGATGCGACCACCTCGTCCCCATTATTGTATTCAAGCACGGAGCATGACTACGCCCCTGCACCGTGCTGTGAGCCCTCTTGGCCAACAGAAATCACACCAGACACTGTTACACGTCCGGGCTCCACCTGCGCTCTTAGTGTGCACGTGGCGTGCCCCTTTTATTAAGCGCACACAGCGGACTTATGTTACCCCTAGTCTAAAAGGATGACTTTAGAGATCATCCTGGAGTCATCTGATGATCATCGAACTACATTAGAAGTCATTCCCACATCATCAGAAGTCATCAAGCTGTTAAAGTCATCAGCAAATGTCTCAGAATGGTGGGTGATGATTTGGGGATGAGCTTAGGATGACCTGCTGATGATGCCAGCATCATTCCTATTTTAGGAAACTCTTTGTCCCTGATGACTTTAGGATGACTTGCCGATTACTTCAAGAGCATCACCATGATGATTTGGGGATGATTCTGGGATGACCTGCCGATTACTTCAGGAGCATCAACAGGTTGCCCCAGATGATTCTGGGATGACCTGCTGATTACTTGAAGAGCAAAAACATGTTTGTTGATGATGATATGGGGATGATTCTGGGATGACCTACTGATTACTTCAAGAGCATCGCCATGAAACATGTTTGTTCTTGATGATTTGGGGATGGCTTACTGATTACTTCAGAGCATCACAGAGCTTGTAGGTTGATTTGCAGACTAATACTGATTGTCATTCAGCTTTTGTTTAGTTGCACTTGTTCTGAATGATTTTCAAATGCTTTGCTAAGCACATCTTTTTGACTATGATGGCGAAAATGGAAGCCACAGGCCTAAACATAGCATGCACCCCCTGTGTGAGAATCCTTTGCCATCCCAGTCAAAAGCTGGCACCCAGCACCCTCAAAATCCCCAATGTGGCAAGGGTAAAGCTTGAGACTATGTTCAGCAAAGAATTGAAGCCATTGCCTTAACATAGCATGCACCCCCTGGGTGAGAATCCTTTGCCATCACAGTCAAAAGAAAGCACCCAGCACCCTCAAAAGCCCCAACATGGCAGGGGTAAAGCTGGAGACCATGTTGGGCAAAAATGGAAGCCACAGGCCTAAACATAGCAGGCACCCTCTGTGTGAGAATCCTTTGCCATCACAGTCAAAAGCTGGCACCTATCACCCTCAAAATCCTCAATGTGGCAAGGGTAAAGCTTGAGACTATGGTCGGCAAAAATGGAAGCCACAGGCCTTAACATAGCATGTACCCACAGGGAGAGAATCCTTTGCCATCACAGTCAAAAGCAGGCACCCAGCACCCTCAAAATCCCTAATGTGGCAAGGGTAAAGCTTGAGACTATGTTGGGTGAAAATGGAAACCACAGGCCTTAACATAGCATGCACCTTCCTTTTACTTATTTAGCATTTTATTGGTGCAAATTACAAATCCAACTGCGCTTAACTAATTTCTCCAGTAAATAATACCTAGTCGCTTGCGTTCAGGGTATACCAATTTGCAGCAATACGTAGAAGAAATGGCTAACACCTCGGCCATCCCATCTCCCATCGCGCCACCTGACTCGCTGGACGGTGGCCGCCTGTCTCCTGCCTGCAACCCGGTACAGCTGTACCCCTCCTCTGTGCCCCTCTGTATACCACCCCCAGCTGTATATCTGTTCTTTTCCCTGCCTCTACCTGGAGCAGAAGACAGTGCCCCCCTTCCATACAGGGCACAGAGCCTGAGCCAGCCAACATCTATATGGTTCAGAATGGCCTCATAGACGTGTCAAAGATGGGCGCCAGCTTCATACCCTTGCCTGGCCTCTTGGAGGTCTTCACGCCATGCAGCCTGCTCATTTGCTCTAATATTCATCAAATACGCAGTCCCGATGGAGCAGGGTGGCAAAGCCAGGCCTATTTGAAAGGGCTGTGTGCAAGGGCCCTGTTGTTCAGGGTATACCAATTTGCAGCAATACGTAGAAGAAATGGCTCACACCTCGTCCATCCCACCTCCTATCGCGCCACCTGACTCGCTGGACGGTGGCCGCCTGTCTCCTGCCTGCCACCCGGTACAGCTGTACCCCTCCTCTGTGCCCCTCTGTATACCACCCCCAGCTGTATATCTGTCCTTTTCTCTGCCTCTACCTGGAGCAGAAGACAGTGCCCCCCTTCCATACAGGGCACAGAGCCTGAGCCAGCCAACATCTAAATGGTTCAGAATGGCCTCATATACGTGTCAAAGATGGGCGCCAGCTTCATACCCTTGCCTGGCCTCTTGGATGTCTCCACACCATGCAGCCTGCTCACTGGCTACAATATTCATCAAATCCGCAGTCATGATGGAGCAGGGTGGTAAAGCCAGGCCTATTTGAAAGGGCTGTGTGCAAGGGTCCTGTCTTTCCCTGTCTACACTGGTTCGCCCTAAGGTAAGAGTGACGGCAGTTGCATACCCCTCTCCCGCCTCTGTGAGAAACACTTAACTTTCTTCCTCGCGTCACTCTGTCCCTCACATACGTCCCCTATATTTTGCTTCTGACCTGCACACCACCAGCATCTTGCGGAACGGAGGCAGTACTCACCTTAGCTCTGCACTTGAGCTCTTTCATCCTCGCGCCTATCCGGACTTAAACTCCATTTTTTTGCTTAAGCCACCCGTAACGTGAGACGTGGCACGTGGCTTGTAATGTATGTGTTGCTCCTACCAGTTTTTTCTGAATTTCTTAACTAGCCCTGTGTAACTCGAGGCATGGCTCTGTATTGTATGTTCCCCCCGTTTTGAACTTGCATCTATTGCGTTAAGCCAACCCGTAACATGGGGCGTGGCTTGTAATGTGTTTCTCCTACCTGATTGACTAATGTGCTGCTCCTACCGGTTATACCTGCATCTATTGCGTTAAGCCACCCGTAACATGAGGCGTGGCTTGTATTGTGTTTCTCCTACCTGATTGACTGTACCTAACTTTAGTTTACACTAAGCACTTTTGTAACCATGTAAGCCTTCTGTAACAGCGCCCGCCACAATGCTGCAGGGCTGTTTGTGATCTTACTCTACATAAAGCAACCCCCTGCCCCCGACAAATGGCCAAAAGGGGTCACCGGTTTGAATGGAAGATATGGAGGGGAACTGGAAGGCATCATTTAACATTTGTATCCAGTTCTGTCCGGCAACGTCTGTGTTGGTCAGCCATGTTGAGTCAACATAGCCCAAAATCTAGTGGGAGGGATGTGGGGGGGCTGAAGCTCGGTCAGCTCAATGGTGTTGCACCACTGCATGGGCTTGTCTTGTAAAAAATATCTTGCCTGAATAGGCTTGCTAGGCACACGTGCAGAGCATAAACTTGTAGGACAGCTGGAGCAAGGTAGCAAATACATAACAGAATATCGAGAACATGAGAAGATCAAAGACGGACCTTTCTTTACAAATGCTACAGCGAAAGCCATTGACTTTAGCATTTGGAAGAATGCTGAACAGACATGTTTGCACACGAAGCATGAAGTGCCTCTTTTTCTAATGTTGTGTCTCACTTCCCAGTCCCGGGACTCTGCTCTACATCACGCCTTCACTAGACCCTCAAGATGCTGGCAGTCAGGCTGCTGGAATGTGCGCCTTATCCTCTGTAGGTACAGGAAGACAAGAGAGTGTCTTTTCTTTCTTTTGAATTGAAGGCGTGGGCGAGCCCCCGGTGGGGCTCATGGCCGGTCCCTGCTTCTGGCAAGCACTGCGTCACGATGGGGGGATAAGGCCAGAGTCCTAGGTGAGACTCGGGCTGGCCCGAGCTCTGCCTGGATCTCCCAGCTCCAGTATCCCCACCTAATAAAACACTCCTTTTGGCTTACCTTTAAAAATGCCATATCACATTGAGAATACATGTCCAAACTGGATGCACAATGTAGGCTAGTCTTATTGTCAGGCCTGGCTTTAGAGGTATGGGGGCCCAATTGAACATGGTGGTTGTGGGACCCTTTGCTTAGAGTGGAAAACAGTCTGAGGCCCCTGTGGTGTGCATACATTATAATGGAGAGAAAGAAATACAGCCATGGGTTAATAGCTGCTGATTTTCCCCAGGCACTTGCACGATCCAACTGCAATGTGCCTGAAGATCCTCCGTCTGTTTTCCCTTGTCGTCTGCCCTTAATTGCACTGGTAAAACTGCAGAATCGCTTCCAGGCCTATGTTACTCACCGGCCGACGAGTAACCAAGGCAAGCGACCAGGATGGTTATACTGGGTGGTTGCTTGAAGAGCTTGAGGTGGGGCCTCCACCTGAGCCTCCTCTCTGTGAGGGTAATAAACTCTTTTTGATAATATGACTCTCTGCTGTACTTAATATCAGACAAAGAGAACGATTACCCAAAAGAGCGGGGAGAACACACCGCCACGGACCCAGCTGAAAGAAAAGACAAATGGTAAGTACTTGGTGACAATAAGGACCACCACAAAAAAACCCTCACAAAAACAGGAAGTACCTGGGTCACCCTCTCCCCTTGTAATTGAAAGGAATAAGTATGGGAATCCCCCTGTAGGTGCAGAAAGGATATTAGACTCTATTCCGATGGGTTCAGTTAAGGTATATTAATAAAGGGTTAAGTATGTCTTACCAGAGTAGGATTGGAGAGAGACTAATTAATCCGAACTATGACACAATGAAGGTACAAAACAATAAACAGGGAAGTTAGTAGAGATGCTATACCCGGGCGTCACAAGGAGCGCACTAGATACAAGTAGGTGTACTTTTAGCAAAGCGTCCCTGTGTGCACTTTCAGCATTGCGTCCCTGCCTGTACTTTTAGAAAAGCGTCCCTGCGTACACTTGAGGATTTAACAGTTCCAAAACAAATGAATGGGGTCAGGATCCACAACAAATGCACTTTGAAATGAGGAAGGGTACAGTTAACAATCGATGTATAAGATGGAGGTATTGCAGCAGGCTACACAAATAACTGTGGTCATGTCTTGGTAGCCTCAAATGTCCAGAAGATAGCAGCAGGAAGAACTCAGCCACAATTGTAAAAAGTAGACGCTGAGAGCTTGGAGCCAGCTGGAAGGGTGAGGCAGACCAGGTGTAGGCGGCGGTTCGGTAGCTCGGCACATAACGAGTGAAAGCCCCGTTCTGGAAGAACAAAGAAAGGCAATCCAGGGACAGGCAGCAAGGTCTGGTACACAGGCGGGCTATAGGCAGTACAGAATCAGGATACAAGCAGATTTTAGACAGGCAATGGAGTCCGGTACACTGGCGGCATGTACACAATGTAAATATCACAATCCAAAAGGCATAACCGTAAAGAAGGCAAAAGTCCGGTTCACGGGTGGGCAGATTTGAGGAATCTCAAGGTAGTCCGTTAATCAGAAAACCGGATCTGGTACACGATAAGGCAAAAGGTAGTCTGTCTGTCCTGGCGTAATGAGGAGGCAAGAGGGGCATTCAGACACTGATGTGTGACAGCCTATTTGCAGTGTCTCAACTGTTAAATGGATTTTACGTACTTACTCTGCCTGTGCAGTCTATTTTCATCCTCCTTGAGCACTTTGAAATAGTTTTGGTGTATAGGCATTATATAAATAAACAATGCATGACAATACAATAGATGGCCAGCCAGAAGGAGCTGAAACACTAAATATCCACTGAAAAGCTACAAATCCTTCTTTGTCAGCAATTGGCTGATGTGGAGAAAACTGTGTTAGGCAACGAGGTAATAAGAACACTTTTTTATAGCGCAAGGAAGTGACGGACAGAAGGCCTCCAGCAAACACAGCTTGTAAGGCAAGCGCTGAAAAAGACACATTTAAAGTCCTAGAATGAAAGTAATATAGAAAGGAATATATTTATGTGTTATAAGACTGCTGACTAGCAACATGGGGGCAGTTGCTGGGGGCCCCACTGACCGTTACCAGAGCATAGTAATCAAGACCAGTTGGACTAAGGAAGGACCAAAAGCCAATGATGTGAAAATACTAATAGTCAGACAAATAAAATACATTTTAAATAAATAATGTTTTATTGTGTATGTGTTTTCTCTATGTTTATGCTAGTGTGCTGTTTCTTACTTTTGATACCTAGCCACACCGTTTACGGTCTGTGCTTGCTTTTTTGGATTATTTTGATGAGAGTCAGCTTGTTTAGGGCTTTTTTTTGAAGGAGGTGCAGCTTGTTTTTTGCTTCCAGCCTGGAGTGGAAACACTGGGAAGCAGCAGCAATGGCCGATGAGATTCCTGCCTGCGCCGGAGAAACGAAAAGCAGACACCACTCACAGCAGCTAAGGTAAGGATCCGAAATGATGCATGCTTTTCAGGCTTTCTCTCCGTGTCTCCCTGGACGCACAAAAGCCTTATCTTGATTACGATCGAGGCAGGCCTTTGTTGTGCTTTCAGGCGCCATGATTTACAGAGCAGCACTTGAGGGCGAGGCATGCAGCCGATCATAGTGTTGGATGTGAAACGGCTCATCTCCTCGATTCCTCTAGTCTCTCACACACGTTTTATTATACCTCGCAATAATGCAAGTGCGTTATTCCACCGGCTCTGTGCGACTGGAGATTGCAACAGCTGATCCCACACACACATTGCAGATCCACTTGCCGCGCTTGCAAACGTTTAATCATCCAGAAACTACGGTTGCGCCTTTTCACCTTATACAATTCGGAGTTCCTGGTCTTGCAGTTTGTTTGATGACCGCATCAGGTACATTAGCCTAAAACAAAACGTTTCGTGGAAATAGTTGCGGGTGCATGTGATGTGGGTCATGGGGTTAAAATGTGTGGTATTGCCGTAAAGCGAGTCTGTTGAGTGTGTGTGTGGGGGGAGGAGCATTGCTCCAGTTGAACTCTGCCTTTTTTTTCTTTTTATTGTGTCTTTCCTGTAAAGACGGCAGCAAGCTTCTTGGTACATACACAAGGCATCCCCTTTGCGAGAAGGAGCCTGTGCATTTCTTCTTTCTTTTCTTAGACACAAACACCCGGCCCTCCCAATGTCATTCGTTTTCCTCGCATGCAAACAAGGAACAGCATTTCAATAGCAATAGTATGACATTAGAATATTAAAACGTGTCCATAAGGTCCCAGACCCAGAGAGTTTGATTTGTACGAGTGTATATATAAATAGAAATACAAACCCCATCTAGTATAAGTGTCTGGGTGGAGGAGGAAAATACGCGTTTTAAGAGGGTCAGATGTCTTGGCTTGCCTCCCTCTTGGAAGTCTGACGAGTGACGTGATAGACATAGCTCTCAACTCACCCGCTTTTGGCGGGTGTCACCCGCCTTGAAAGCAGATGAATCACCCGCCAAGTCCTTCGTACGCCCATTCACTTCTATGGGCCTCTCACCCGCCAAAAAGAAAATCGGGTGTTTTCACCCGCCATGCTGACAAAAAAGGTTGGGAGCTATGGATAGACCAGGGCAACACAGTGTAGTAGATAATATCGAGGGGTGAGGGGATTCGAGAGGCGATATTTGCCGTTCTTCCTTCGTGGGAATGCTGGGAAAAGGCCACTTGTAGATGGCAAGAAACCAATGCTGGGCGGCACACGGTCCATCATTATTTTCAGAAAGTAATAATCCCATTGATTGCCAACGCGCGTCCATTCAGACTTACGGCGGTGAAGCATAATTCACCCTCCTGAGCGCCGGCTCAGCTAACAGCTGCTATATGTCTGCAAAGACATGCATAATCTTTGACAGAGGTTGCAGGCGAACACGTTTTATTTTTCCTACTTCTAGCGCTTCATGAAGGATTCCATCTGCTTTTCAGCGCTATAATGAACGATGTAATTACTACCAAAACGCATCAGCAAACTGCGATTAGATCCAGAGTGGTGGGTAGATGAATTCAGTCTTCACTCTTAGCCAAAAAATACCTGGATCCACCACCCTCAGTGCACGTTGCTGCCTCACTCTTTACTGCTGAATGGTCTGCACTGTACCTTGAACAGGGTGATCTACTAAGGGGGGTGGAGGGGCACATCTGTCCAGTGAAAGAAACACGAATTATACAAAACGGCACACAAAAAACCAATCTAAGCGGAACAGAGCCTTCCGTTGTTTAATATTGGTTGTCATGTGGCAGAAATGTGTTTTGCTTTCTACTCAGTGTCAACTCAGTAGATCTGTGTGTGACAGTCTTAATGCTCATGTGCTTTGATCTACCATATGGATAATTCCAGGGCCAATATGCATGCATTAAATAGCTTTAGAGCTGGAGCAAAGATTACGTTGTCTGTTAAACCCAGCACTTGATGTTTTCACAAATTGACAAAACTTGGCTTGTCCTAGTGAAATTGCCAGTGCTACATGTTTGCCATCTGCTATAGATGGATGTCACATGACCACTCTTTTATCAACCACTGAATGTAATGCTCTTGTAACCTCCTAATTTAGGTGGTGACTATTGCCATTTGAAAAGCATCAGCCCCCTCTGGGCCGAGGCAGCACTATTCGCTCTCACATGCCTGTTTTTCATCCAATACTTTAATACAGTGAAGCCAAAATACCAAAGCACAGTGATTGGTAAAATACCACCCGCAATGGGAGTGATCGAGTAGCAGGTGCGTGATTGGGAGAGGTTTTGAAGGTGGGAGTTTGTGTAGAAGATATTGTGTGTGCATTGTTGGACGATATTGTATGCATGGGTGTAAGAAGGGTAGGGGCAGAATGGGAGGTAGTTGGGGGAAGAAGAGGGGTGGGGCAGTTGGGGTAGAAGGGAATTTGGCCACTGGTCACAGAATTCCCTATTCAACTCACAACCTGTCTCAATACAAACAAGCTGAAGCGGCAAGCTTGCTGCACCAGTTCTAAATCGAATGGCTGAAGGCAGACCTGTTTGAGACATTTTTATTACACCAGTAGTGGGTTTAAAACTCCAATGAAGTCATTAACTCTCAGAAGACTGCTTTGAAAAAACACTGGCAGGCCCGTGTGTGGTGCAATGTGTGCCTGCAGGGCTCATTGTCCCTGGGGGGGTTGGCCCCATGTCAGAGGTGAATACTAGCATTTTGTAAGCATGGTGCTCAACACATTTCAAAAACCAGATAAAATGAAACCATTTGTGTCAAACTAGGAGCCATCATAGGTAGTGAGTTTTATTTTTTTGCTGACTTTGATTGCCCATTAAGTGGCATTTGTTGCTATTGGAATGTGTAATATTAATGTTTGTGCTATTATTTCAGTGTACTGGGATGGAATGAATTTACATCAGAATCTGCCCTGCGAACACTGCCTGGAACTGGCTCTTTGGTGGAAAAAAAGGGGGACTGGAACCACCAAGTCGCTGATCCCAGTCCTGGTCCGGCAACAGCATCACAAGTAAGCACCCCTTGAGTATAAAAGCAAGTTGGTTGACGTCCCTATTCAAATAAATGCTTTTTCTCAGTCAATATGCAAGTTCCTCTTCCCCAGGCATTTCTATGAGGACATCTTGGGGTTGATACCCATGTATAATTTGCAATAGACTATAGGCCTAAGCCTAGTGTGCTTACAAAGCTGTTTCACCAAAGCACGATACAATGTGAATGAATGACCAGTTAGGAACTAGAAAAGCAATAAGGAAACGAGATAAACAGACCATCAAGCGAGAATGTACTTGTGGATGTGGTTTTATTAAATATTGAAATCTGAACAATTTCTTTGATATAGATTTTTAAGTTTTGAGAAATCTAATAATTTTTCATTTCTTATATGCACAGAGGAAAATTGTTGTTACAGACTTCATGGTGAGCAACGTGAAACCAGGGGAGATTGTGATAAAGGCAAAAAGACAGACGAGCAGCTCGGCACGCTACCTGCTGAATTTTGAATGTAGCAAAATCGCTGAAAAGGGAAGATTAACATTGGATTGTCAAAGGTACATAAATGCCATTCAGAACATAAATGATTAGTATATTTATTTGCAGATTGTACCGTGCAAATTGTCTACTGTGCTTCCTTTCATCCATGCATCCCTGTGCCAGGCACATATTCAGCAAAGTTATGCTTGTTGATCAGTTGAGCACCTCCTTTCAAGCTAGTTATAAAAGCAAGCACATAGTTAAATTCCCATAGGTAGTTAAATATTCACATAGGTAGTTAAATTCCCATAGGTATTTCCCATAGGTATACGTGATCGACATTAGTTGGCCTGGGAGCCAAATGTAGCTCCAGGTAGGCATTGCCTGTATGGCTCCTTTACCAATGCACTGTACATGGGGAAACGTGACATTGGTCATTTCTTCACAATATACCAATTATGCAAATAAATGGGAAACAACTACGGAATTACCATTCTTTGATCAGATTGACAGCTTTGAGAAATGTAGTAATTTTTCATCTTTTGTGTACACAGAGAAAAATACCCCTTGTGACAGATGGGACATGCAGGTTTGCAGATGTGTTAGTGAACCCAGTGAAGTTGAGGGAGATCGTGGTAACTGCCAGAAAATCACAGACTGGCAACCCAGCACGTTACCTACAGAATAAGCTGCTGGATCTTTTGTTCACAAAAGAAGAACTGATGGCAGCAAAGGGGAGGTCAACACTGGAGCAACTTGGCCCGCTACCTGCTGAAAAAACAGCTGGACCCTGAACGTAGCAAATGGCAGAAAAGGGAAGATTAATATTGGATTGTCATCGACAAGAAGCTAAAAAAGGTACATAAATGCCATTCAGAACACTCATGTTAAATATATTTATTTGAAGCTTGTAGAGTGCTAATTGTCTACTGCGCTTCCTTTCATCCAGGCATCTCTGTGCCAGGCACTTCTTCAGCGAAGTTATGTTTGTTAAACACCTCCTTTCAAGATCTACCGGTTGGTAAAATGTCCTTTTCCAGCTCTTCTCAAACAATTTCTACAGAATTATTCCTTTTTGCCTTTCAGAATGTATCCATTAAAGCAACAGAAATGGGCCTTGCAGAACACTCTGCTGTTGAATACCGAAAAGCACTGCCGAGCACAATTGGGATCTACTGTCAGAAGCAGAAGGCACCTGACTTGTCTTTTTCTACGCAAGTCTAGTCACTATTTACAGAGTGCAAAATTCATCTTATTTTTTAAAACATTTAGTTATTGTATTATAAAATGCTACCTGGGCTGGTTCAGGGGAACTCCATTGCTGCCTGTACTTGTCTGGGGCCCCCAACCCTCTTGCTCCCTGCGTTGTGGCTGGGTCCCTGCCACCCCTTGCTACCTTGCATGGTTTTGTGCCCTCCCCTCTCTGACTCTTTTGCTCCGTGGGCCGGTATCCCGTCCCCTTTGCGTCCTGGGCTGGGTCTGCGTCGTCCCTCTCCTCTGCTCCCAAGGCTAATCAAGGGCCGCCCCAACATTTGCTTGATCCCTGGGATGGGTCTGCATCACCCTCTCGTTTAATCTCTGGATTGTGTCCACACCTCCGTTTTCCTCCCTGGGATGGGACGTGCCCCCCAGCTCCCTGGTCTGTGCTTGTGCCCCCCTCCCTTGCTCCATGGGCTGGTTCTGGGTCACCATCTGACTCCCCTGATCCCTGGACTCACCCTAGGTCCACATCAGAATCCCTCGCTCCCCAGCTTGCTCTGGTTCCCCATTTGACACACTAGCTTGTTCTGGGTCCCTAACAAACTTCCTTACTTGTTGGGCTGTGTCTGGGTACCCATCTGGCTCCCTGCACTGGTTCCGGGTCCCTTCTTCGCCCTTGCTCCCTGGGCTTGCCCTGGGTCTCAATTTGACTCATTGGCTGGTTCTGGCTCCCCGCCTAACTTCCTTGAAAGCTGTGCTGAGTCTGGGTACCTGCTTCACAATTGCTCTGTGAGCTTGGTCCGTACCTGACATCTTGCTTACTGGGTTTATCCGGGTTTGACTCCCTGGCTGGTATTATTTTTTTTAAATCCATGCATGTGCACTAATTGTAAAGTACCCAGTTCTGGGATTGCTACAGTCATGCTTGTGTATATGTGCCCATTTTCAGGTTGAACCTCATTGTGCCTCTTTTAATAAATGCAATTGAATAAAAAGCAGGTGTTAGTAATTAAAAAAAAAAAATAATATCCCATTAGCCTTCTTCGACTGTCATATCATTTTACCCAAATGACGACTAAGACCCAATGAGTGTAATGCCTGCAGGAGGGTTTCTTTTCAGGGTTAGAGTTAACATCGCTTTTGGATTTTTATAGGATTTTTGTGGGATTGCATTGCTTCTACCAGGAAGGACTTCTAATTAACATATTTCGGGTGCATTAAACCAAAAGGAAGCCATTGCTTGGGTTTATTTGAAGATTAATGCAGCGCTTTGTAATTGTGGGAGTTTTCTGGGTGTGAGGACATATTAGCTAGAGGTGAGAAATGAAATGAGGGAGTTTACAGATTGGTTCGTGACATGGGGGGGATTTGTAGATTTGTACACTAAATCAGCGAACTTAGTTAATGACTTGGGTGCTATAGCATAGAAGTCAAAGAGGGAAAGTGACGGCTGCAAAATTCCCTAAGAGTTTTTCCAGTACACTATACGTAAGTCTAAGTAGTGTCCTTTTAAAATAATGCCACCAGTCTTACTCAAAAGGGATACATCCTGGGGTAATCCAACCCCTTTTCCTAAATCTTTTGGAAGCATCTTGAAATCATTCAAACTCATCCTGGAGTGGTCTGCAATAATCATTCACAATTCAAAACCCATCCTAAAGTTATCATGGAACCATCCTGGAGTAATCCCCACCCATCCTGAAGTTGTCATGAAGTCATCCTGGAGTTTTCATGGAGTCATTCTAGAGTAATCCAAAATCATCCAGGAGTAATCCCCACCCATCCTGAAGTTGTCATGAAGTCATCCTGAAGTCATCCTAGAGTAATCTGAAGTCATCCTGAAGTTGTTATGGAGTCATCCTGAAGTTGTCATGGAGTCATCCTAGAGTAATCCAAGATCATCACTGGAAGTAATCCGAACTCATCCTGGAGTAGTTTCTGTAATGACTCTAGAGTCATCATCTCATTACATATTCTGGCCTGTGGGAATACTTCGGATGATCTTCCTGAACTATCCATGGATGACTCTAAAATGGAGTCATCGGATGACTCCAGAATGATTCCAGGATGATCTTTTTTGACTAGGGACTCTGCCACGTGTCTTTTTTAAAGACACAGACACCGCACATGCTGCTGCTGTGAAGCCAATGCACCGCTCTGTACTACTGCTCTGTATGGTGCCAGAAATAATGACATGTTCCAAGCGTGCATAGGGGGTTTCCGACGAAAGAACACTTTGACGTCACACCGACGTTCCACATACTACAGAGCACATCTGTCAGGGCCCTCCCATTGCCATGCCATACTACGAGGCATTTCCCAGCCGCTTTGGACAGTTCCAAGAAAGTGTGCTACATTGACTCAGGCAAACTCTCGAGTGGATTGATGCAGTTCCTTTTTCTGATGTTGAACTTTCCAGTAACGTGCTACTTCCCCAATTGTTCTGCAATTCGATAGGCATAATAAAACAACATAAGAGGGGCACATATAGACTACAATGAGACTTGGAAGGGTGAATTTGTTATGTGCTTAAATTGGGTGGATTACCATGGAAAATATATGAGTCAGATACAGAGGGACAGATTGCGACAGTTGGAGAAAGCAACAAAACTGAACATATGCCTAGTTCTCAAACATACAGGAAAGCATGGGAGAGGTGCACGTGGATGGTGATTTCAGGAATGGTATATAGGCTAAGCTAATAAATCTCATATTTAGCATCACCTCTGCAGGTCAAAAAATGGAGTGGGCTATGGCACGCACAGCAATTGACGATTATGTGAGCAAAGCACCTGTGAGCAATCCAAGGCAGAATTGCCTAACAGTCCTGGCCTGAAGAGCTTAACAAAGTATCAGGAGTGCTGTCTGTTAGGGAGAATTCTCCGGCTGGGTTTCTTTTTGAAAATGGCTTTCTCGTGTTGTGTCCCTTTGTTTGCCATCCTTTTGCAGGCTTCTATGCAGAAGCCCTCCTTAGGCACCTGAAAGTCTGGGTAGGCAGGATGTGAGAAAGGGGTTTTAGCACCCCTGCCATGGGATCCCTTGGTAACCCCAGTCGCACTCCTGTCTGATTGGCTAGGTAACTGTCCCGCCAGGACAGCCACCCTGCTGTGTGAATGAGAGCCAGGCTGTGTGCATGGAGGAAAACTGCATAAATAGCAGGTCTCTGGGTCTGTCTGGAAAGGCAGAGTCGCCACTGGAATGAAAGAACCGACGAAGAGCTGACTGAAGAGGACCCCTACAACGACTGAACTGACAGGTGAAGCCCTGCTGCAGGTCCGAATCTTCAGACTCCAACGGCAGAGAAGATCTACCAGCAATCTTCTTCCGCTGAGCTGGTGGGACCAACCAATTCACGTAAACCGCAAGCCTGGACTCCCTCCTCTGGTCGAATTTGCTGTACAGTGAACCAGGTAGCCAGGAAGGTCGGACCCTGCTTGGGTTTTAAGGAGCGCACCTTTTATTCGTTGCTTTGCTGTGCTGCTGGTTTCTTCCCTGGGCACTGCAGGACCCTCCCGTCTTCCTACTTCATGTCAGTCCGATAGTCGCTTTAGGAACCGTGAGCCTGCAGGACCTGCCAGGAATCTCCACCTCAGCTACAGCTTCTTCTTCATTTAAAGGTAGTGTGCAAATCTGGTTGTTCGTTTCTTCCAGCCGCGGTGAAGGTGTGTGAAACTTTTTGCCAATCCGAGGGCTTGTCCTTCTCTACTCTTTAAACTAACTTTTCTACTGACCAACTTCGTCCGGAACTCTTGGCAAAGACTTAACCGCAAACTACCCTGAACTATGTGATCTTGAGCAAAATACTTTTGTCCTATTGACTTTGGCTCTAAGCCTTTTTTGATTTGATTCCATCACTGTAGTTCCTCTTTCTAGATTGCCCTGCTTACTTACCTGTTGGTGCTGCTCAATTTTAGTCTAACCTTGCCTTTCGCCCACTTTTTAATTGCTGGAGTGCCATTTTGCTCACACTTCATCTTGAGCTTAACTTGTCCAGAATCTATTGGGAGTGGTGTGGTGTATTAAGAGTGTGATTTTTCAACTGCTTTATTTAAGTGAAATGTTTTACAACTGATGTGTAAATAAATGTATATTCCTTTACTCAGAAACCTTGAGTCAGTGTTTGTTTGAATCATAGTTATTGCTGTCCTTTGTGTAACTATTGATACTGCTCACTTGCTCTTGAGATAAATCTGGCTGCTCAGCCATCGCTACCACTTTACTGTGTAATACAAGCCTGTACCAAAGGGGAATTTGTACTGTCACTTGAAGTCTTAATTGTGTTTGGAGTTCCCAAAGGGTACTGCATATAATTCTGCCTAACACTGTCTACAGTGGGGCATGGCATCGTCAGTGGAAGCTCTCTGGCTGGCAAGGCAAATTCAAGGTTACGCAGTTTTCTTTCTCTCCCTAGGGGCACATCAAAGGCGGGTAGGCTTCTACCTACAGAATTCTGCCTGGTATTTGGGCTGTCTGAAGATGGGACTGGGTGAACCACTGAGACTTCTTGGATATCACGATGCCTGAGAAACTCAATTATTGCTTTATGAATAGTCGCTGTGGTTAAAGGAACTGCCATAGATTTAGTGCCTCCACACGCTTAAATGTGGCCAGGTAATGTGTCATGGAGAGAATTTGCTGAGAAGGTGAATCAAAAGTATTGATAATGAATGGGACATGGCTGTTTCTCCAAAACAGAAGGTTCATACACTCTGTTTGAGGACTGAATCAAGATGTGAACTTTGTGCTTGTTATCCAGACAAAAAAAACATAACATATATTGTGTCACAGAATGTAAAGTTTGGATAGATCTCTGATATGAAATCCAATGTAAATGCCCTTTTATATTGGCACACCGTTTGGATAACTTACTGGAGTTTTTAACTCATGTACAAAGAATCGAGAGCATAAAGTAGTACATTATGTATTCATTGATTTATTTATTGTTTATTCATACAGCGATTATTCACAAGTGAAGTGCTACAAAGCGCTTCAAGGCGGTAAGAGAGAAATGGGATACAGTAGTCATTCTTAGGCCCTGAAGTTTATTATTTCTTCCTGCCCACTCGGGTCTGGATTTGCCATGTCCTTTGCCTAGGAAAGCAGAGACTTTGCTTAGGAAAGTGACTGTGTTTGTGTTGCCGATGAGAGGACTGGGAATGTGGTTTCAGTCCAAATCAGAGTTTCTGAGTGTTAGTTGTTGGACAATGTTTAGCTTTGTAGGGGTCTTGGCTCCTGCGCATGGCTGCAGGAGTCCCGCATTGATCTGGGATTCAGGCAAAAGTTGCTCCGATCTCTCATATGGCAAGGATGCACCGTTCAAATTGGCAGGGCTGTCCAATCCTTCTACAACTTTGGCCACTGCATCTGCCCAGCAAAGGATGGACACCGGGCTTGGATGTAGACTGGGTGCAGACACCCCCACCCCCACAGCCTACTCAAACAAACCACCTTTTAGACGACTGGAGCTATCCTTGCATTAAGGCTTGCCATAAAAGATCTCTTTTGACAACTAGTTTCATAACCTTAATCTTTTTATTAATTTAACCTTCTCTGACTTTCTGGACGGAAGGAAAATCCTTAAGCTTCACTTCCCTTTCCCTCATTTTATAATAGGGAAAACTGATCAGCCCTTCAGACCATCAGTACTGGGAAACTGTTTTCCTTTGCATCGTATAATGCAGTGCAATGAGGATACTTTTCTATCACCCTAACTGTCAGGGAGAATTTTAATTTGTGCCAATTCCCTTGAACCATAGAGAAGCCCCCCCCAACTATTTTGCTGGACTTGGGGCTTTTTAATTTTTTCTCATGAGTGAGTGGGACCATTCCCCCTACTCCCTCATGTGTTTTCTGACTAGGACTTTGTGTTTCCTACTTTTTAATGGAGTCTGGTAAACTCCATAGACATCTGCTTTTTGCATTGTGACACACAGCACCTTTCGGTGTAGTGCCACTGAGACGTCCATTGGACTTCTCTTGAGGTTTAACAGCATTTTCTTGGGTGAACTACTGTTCCCAAAAATAGTAAATGACTTGTCTTACCTTTTCTTTTATGGGTCCTGCACACACCACCTTATGTGGAGTGCTAGGGGGGCACGGGTGGGGGGGGTTTCATAGTAAGTCCTTATCCCACTTCTCATGTAACATTTTGTTACACTAACTTGAATGGCTGGTGGCAGTGGTTTCTTTTTTACTGCAGTTGTGCCATGTAGCTGCAGGCTGATTTATGACCTGCAATACAGCACCCAAGGATGACCATTTACCCAAAATAGCTTGTCTTTTTTCGCCATTTCTTATCTGTCAATTCCTTCTGGGATTTTACTCTGTTGTTTGAATCAGGTTTGAATCTTTGTGCATTTTGCCTTTGGCGGGTTTCAGCCCTGAAGCCCGCCCAGGCTCAAGTGTGTCTGGAAAGGCAGGAAGTGAGAGAGAGTCCCGAAGCTTTCCTGTCCTTTATCTCCAAGTTTGCCTGAGTGGAACCAGTTTTTAATGGCCTGCTGGCTGTCAGGGAGGACAATAGCAAAACAAAAGAGGGGATGGCTGAAAGGTTTAGAATACATCTTAACCTCTGGCATTGCTCTGGGCAACCCTCCAGACCATCGTTCTCCGCCTGCCAAGCCATTACAAAAGGGGAAAGACCATATGCAAATCAGGCTTTGTCCCACCCCCAAATGGGTAGTCCAGCCCGAACTGCTAGGTCACATCCCTTCTGCAGGAGACCACAAGCATCCCCAGACATGTTTCAACCTTGGTGGGCATCATCACTGAGGAGTAACTTGGGTCTCTAGGCCCAGCAGACCCAGGACCCACGTCTGGGCATACCTGTCCCACTCGGGTTGACAATAGCAAAACAAAAAAGGTGATGGCTGGAAGGTTTAGAATAAATCTTAACCTCTGGCATTGCTCTGGGCAACCCTCCAGACCATCTTTCTTCTCCTGCCAAGCCATTACAAAAGGGGAAAGACCATATGCAAATCAGGCTTTGTCCCACCCTCAAAGGGGTAGTCAGCCCGAACTGCTAGGTCACATCCCTTCTGCACGAGACCACAAGCATCCCCAGACATGTTTCAACCTTGTTGGGCATCATCAGTGAGGAGTAGCTTGGGTCTCTAGGCCCAGCAGGCATGGGAACCACGTCTCGGCATACCCCTCCCAGTCAGGGTGACAATAGCAAAACAAAAGAGGTGATGGCTGGAAGGTTTAGAATAAATCTTAACCTCTGGCATTGCTCTGGGCAACCCTCCAGACCATCGTTCTTCGCCTGCCAAGCCATTACAAAAGAGGAAAGACCATATGCAAATCAGGCTTTGCCCCACCCCCAAAGGGGTAGTCAGCCCGAACTGCTAGGTCACATCCCTTCTGCACGAGACCACAAGCATCCCAGACATGTTTCAACCTTGTTGGGCATTATCAGTGAGGAGTAGCTTGGGTTTCTAGGCCCAGCAGGCATGGGAACCACGTCTGGGTATACCCCTCCCAGTCGGGGTGACAATAGCAAAACAAGAGAGGTGATGGCTGGAAGGTTTAGAATAAATATTAACCTCTGGCATTGCTCTGGCCAACCCTCCAGACCATCGTTCTTCGCCTGCCAAGCCATTACAAAAGGAGAAAGACCATATGCAAATCAGGCTTTGTCCCACCCCCAAAGGGGTAGACCAGCCCGAACTGCTAGGTCACATCCCTTCTGCACGAGACCACAAGCATCCCCAGACATGTTTCAACCTTGTTGGGCATCATCAGTGAGGAGTAGCTTGGGTCTCTAGGCCCAGCAGGCACGGGACCCACGTCTGGCATACCCGTCCTACTCGGGGTGACAATAACAAAAATAAGAGGTGATGGCTGGAGGGTTGCCCAGAGCAATGCCAGAGGTTAAGATTCATTCTAAACCTTCCAGCCATCACCTTTTTGTTTTTGCTATGTCACCCCGAGTGGGACGGGTATGCCCAGACGTGGGTCCCGTGCCTGTTGGGCCTAGAGACACAAGCTACTCCTCACTGATGAGGCCCAGCAAGGAGGAAACATGTTTGGCGATGCTTGTGATCTCGTGCAGAAGGGATGTGACCTACCAGTTCGGGCTGGACTGCCCCTTTTGGGGTGTGGCCAAGCCTGATTTGCATATGGTCTTTCCCCTTCTGTAATGGCTTGGCAGGCGAAGAACGATTGTCTGGAGGGTTGCCCAGACCAATGGCAGAGGTTAAGATTCATTCTAAACATTCCAGCCATCACCTCTTTGTTTTTGCTATTTCACCCAGAGTGGGACGGGTATGCCCAGACGTGGGTCCCGTGCCTGCTGGGCCTAGAGACCCAAGCTACTCCTCACTGATGAGGCCCGAAAAGGCCAAAACATGTTTGGGGATGCTTGTGGTCTCGTGCAGAAGGGATGTGACCTAGCAGTTCGGACTGGACTGCCCCTTTTGCGGTGGGGCCAAGCCTGATTTGCATATAGCCTTTCTCCTTCTGTAATGACTTGGCAGGCGAAGAACGATGGTCTGGCGGGTTGCCCAGAGCAATGCCAGAGGTTACGATTCATTCTAAACCTTCCAGCCATCACCTCTTTGTTTTTGCTATGTCACCCCGAGTGGAACGGGTATGCCCAGACGTGGGTCCCGTGCCTGCTGGGCCTAGAGACCCAAGCTACTCCTCACTGATGAGGCCTGTAAGGATATTTGGCGTGTTACAGCACAGAGTACAGCACTACTACACAGGTAGCAAACAGCACAGAGTACAGCACTACTACACAGGTAGCAAACAGCACAGAGTACAGCACTACTGCACAGGTAGCAATTTTTTTTTTTGCAGCACCACCACAAGGGTCCGGTGCATTGCTATATGTGTTACCAGATTAACAAGGAAAGACAGGCCATTCAGTCAAAAACGATTTTAACATATAAGATGCAAATCTATTTTTACAGTTAAAAGTACACGTGCACATTCAAAAATGCACACTATTTTTCACCTGAAATGCCTATAGTGCGAGAGACACATTTGAAAATAATAACTAACCTTACTGACAACTAACCTGACTAATGAAACATAATCCACTAATAAAAATGTGTCTCCACTGCAGAATTAGGCCTATTCTGAAAGTGAACTTTTAAACGCACATCCATTTTTTTTTCTGTTCTCTCTGATGCCCTGTCCACATAACTACAGGAAGCAAATGGGCTCGAAAGAACAGGAAATCAGTTGGTTACAAAGTATTACTATAAAAATGAGCCATTGTGTAGAGAAGGAGGAGATGGCGTGATTAATTCTGATTGGAGCAGCGTCATAGCAAGTATCATGCTAGAGGGAGTGATCAGGCTTTTTGCTGGGGGAAGTTTGAGGGAGGAGAAAGGCAGTCAAGATTTGGCAGAGCTGGAAGAAGGACCTTTCCCCTGGCTGAGGCATTCCTATCTGCAAAAGCTGAGAATTCCAGGCAATGACCCCGGTTTGAGAAGGCAGGCGTTCCTTTACTGGGGTTAATCTTCAAGGGAGCCACATTCAGAAAGAGAACAGCTGAAGAAAACTCTGAACAGATAAGGTAATTACATAAGTGTGGGAGCTGGGTGTGCACGAAAATATGCAGTCAGTGTAGGAAAGGGGATTCCTGTGCGTGCCTTAATCAAATGCTAATGTTGCAATTTGAGTTCTGTTCTCCGCCACTCTCTTTGCAGTGTGTCACAGACAATGCTTTTACTGTACCATTTTATTTATTTCTGTAAAGAATGAGATCGTGTTTAATTGCAACTTTTATAATACAGAAAAATATTTGAAAACGGACGGGTGGTGTATTTACTATTTACCATTACAATGCTGATGATGTGGGGAGATTTTTAAACAGTGCAATGGTCATTTTAAGACAGATGTGTGCATGTCAGATTCAGTATGAACAGTTGTGAGTGACTGTAGCATAGCTCGTTGGAGGTACATGAGCCAACGGGAAGAGAGACTCTCTGAACATAGCTCCCTACCGTATATAAGGTAGTGGAAATTACCACAAGATTACCATATATAGCTCTCTGTCGTAAATAAGTCAGTGAGATCGCCCACGGTGGCACACTAACACTAACACTGAAAAATGTGGTATTCCTAAAATGTAGGTCTGAGGTCTCTCTAGTGATTACACGAAAAATCTAAGCAAAGATAAGGGATTCTGGACATTGGGGCCACAAATAAAACAAGGGAATTATGCTCACCAAAATACCACCAACCACGCATACCAACCACGCATACCAAATATGCATGTCTGGGTGCTGAAATAATGCATGTCCACTGTATTATTGTTGTACAGGGCCCAATCTGAATATGAGGAGTGATTATTGCTAAGTTATTTTTCGGCGGTAATAAAATACCGTCAGGCCCCAAATCTCCACAAAATACCCTACATATTTATGGTGCGTTGCAGGCCGGGAAAGTGATCATAGAGTACCTACTGGGCGTGGCAAGTGTGTCTCACACTGCCATTTGCACATTAAAGGGAACCCATTTTATAATAGCAGTGTGCCACTAAAAACGAATTTCAGAATGTCACAAAGGGAAACCACATTCTCAGATCTAGTGCAATATTTAGAGGCAAAGTTATTTGCACATGGGAATTGGTCTTCGAATAGCACGTTAGAATGGAGTAACCGCATTCAGGGTGAGGTGCAGAAAGAAAAACTAGACAATATTTTTGCAGAAGGCAGCATAATTCAGGTCTGCCTTACAAGATTATAGAATTCAGCCGATAAAAGTGCAGAGAAAGACTGTTTAATACGGCTATGCGGCAAAATATGGTTTATTTTAAACAAGTCCCTGCGAATGCAAGAGAATGATACTCAGCTAATTAACAGGTTAAAGACTGAATTAGAGGGGGCAAGTAAAAATCAGGAAATGTTGAGAGCAGAATTGGATGTATGCCAAAAAGACATGCAATTAAAATGCAGAGACTTTGATACTCAGTTATCCAAAAGCAAGAAACAATTTGAAGATAGTGAGCAAGAATTGGCACACTTAAAAGCCTTAGTGGATCACATTAGGCAGGATAAAGATGAGGTTGTTTCAGAAATGCAGATTTTACAAAAAGAACATTGTGAAAAAGAAGGTGATCTCCAGAGTGCAGAACAAGAAATGATTAAAATGATCCAAGAAAGAGACAAGAGAAATAAAGAGTTCAATGAATGCCAAATGCAAATGTGCGAAATGCAGGAGGTGATTAATAAAATGAGTGATGAAAATAATTATTTGCAAAATGAAGCAACCAGACTCCTTAAAAAGTGTAAGGACTTAGAACAGCAAATGTGCATTCCCAGGTCCCAGGAGAGGCGGCAGGGTACCACATTCAATGGAGTGGAGGTGAATACTAGCTCTGCCCAAAGAGCTAGTGCTCCAGTGACTGGGCCGGTGACTGAACTTGGTTGCAGCGCCCTTGGGGGATTTGATACTCCCATTGGGGGCAGCCACCAATATCATACACCTGAAAACAGGATTGAATCACAAAATAGTGCAATTCCATGTATTGCAACAAGTAGCCCCATAAAAATAATGAAATCCATTAAAGCCCTTATCAAACCATTTAAAAAGGGAGGTGAATGCTGCATTGAGGATCACTTAGAAGCGGTGCATGACATTTTTAAAGCACTCCAGATACCTAAGGAACAGTACAGACAATATTTTCATTTAAATTTAGATGCCCCGACGGCCAGCATCATAAGGGGATTAAATGAACAGCAGAATATGACATGGCTGGAGTTTGAAAAAGAAATTAGGCGTCATTTTTCTCCTTTTCAGTCATTGCAGGAGGCAAAGAAAGTCGCGTACACAATTACTGCTGGACCTAATATATCCCCTCGCCAATTTTTACAAGACTTAAAAAGAGCATTTTCTCGCTTTGATGTATCTTTTGACTCAAATTCCAATGAGTTTAAAACTGCATACTTCTATGGGCTACAGAAAGACATCATATCCCAATTGGTCCGTGAATTTGACCTTGACAAGTCCCTTGAATGGATTGTACATCAAAGCACAAAACTATATGAGGTACTCTATTGTCAGGGTAGAGAAAGTGATAAAATGAAAGGTACTAGACCTAAATCTAAAGAACCCTCAGCCACAGTAATGGAAATCAGGTCAGCCAAAATGTCCCTTGAGTCTGCTCAAAGCCAAGGTAAAAATAATGTGACACCTGAACAAAGGGGTAATCAACAAAGATCGCCATTTCCTGTACCAATGTTCCAATCACATGATCCTAGTAATAGAGAGAGCTACATCAGCCCTAGGTATTTAGGGGACAGACCCCGGGTAGGATACCGGTCTGATAGGGCAGGTATGAACAATGACCAGAGACAAAATCAAGATCAAAGAAATGATGGTCCCTACCAGTCATTGGGGACACAGAGCAGATTTGATCCCAGCACCATGATATATGGTAATCAGGATAGGCCCCGATATGTGGATCGATTTACTGATAATGGAAATCAACATAGGGGCCAGTACCCACAATCTGAGAGACGTGACATGAGGCAAAACGTGAACTACAGTCCACGCCAGTACAATGATTCCCCACCAGGGGACTATAATCAAAGGATGGGTGCAACCCGCTCCCCTCCACAAATGAATCAAGAGTTCAGAAACCATCCCAACCGACATTAATCACCTGAGAGGTATCAGAATAGATCCAATCAGGGGGAAAACAACCAATATCGACCTAGGCCACAGAAAGAGGATCCTAGAGAGATGGAAAGGTTCCAGTGCCTTGAGGCCCAAGTGAAAATGTTAGCTGAGCAAATAGGAAAGCTCTATACAGCGCAAAAACAACCTTCCAAAGAGGGGGCTGATGGCCATAGCAATGACCGGGGGGCTTCCGAAAAGTGACTAAGTACTCATGATAACTGCAGTGCCAAAATGACAGATTGCTCTGATATAATTTTGCATAACGACTCTGAGATGCCTAATGGATTAAAAATGAAAGTACCAGTAAATGAAATTGTGACAGAAAGTGCAAATACTTCTAAAAAAGAGGTACGGTCTAACTTAGAGCTAAATAAAACAGGAAAGATTTGCACAAATGAAAAAGAAACATTAGGAATTCCAAAAGAACAAAGGAACAGATTTAAGAAAAATGACTCATGCATGGGGAATACCAGTGAACAGGGAGTAAGTGGGGATGCTATAGCTCCTTCCCTGGGCAAGCAAAACAATGACCAAACACAGACAGAAAAAGGAAATACTCACAAGGAGGGTACAAGTCAATCACCTGAAGAATTCTTTGAGCCACATATTTTTAAAGAGGCTGAAAGGGCTGGTATCACACTAAATGATCACAAATGCACAGAATTAAAAAATGACAAATTGCTGAATGATGTTGTTACACATGTTCAGTTGGAGGATTGTAATGTGGTCTCTGATGTTACCCAGATGGATGGGCGAACAGTGGCCACACTCCAAAAAACCTCTGATCATGGAGAAATGAATAAAGTCTCTCGCGCAGAAATGGGTGAAAAGGAGGGAAAAATGTCTTTTCATTTACCAATGTGCTTAGCCAAAAGTGAAAAAGATCTGAGAAAGGTGAGCCCTGAAATCAGTAAGAATTCACATTTCTTATGTGTATTAGAGGAAGTTGAGGACAGATATTATGCACCCATCACTGTAGAAGAAAAATGCCACACCTTTGCTATGATTGACACTGGCGCACAGGCCACAATTATGTCCAAGGAGCTGGTAAAGAGTATCAATGAAGGGAGGCCTCCACAGAGTCAGATCACAGTGAATGAAAATCAAGGCCCAGTGCATAACTTTAATGGGGAGGAGGTGCCCATCATAGGTGTAACTGAGGTTGACATAAAAATAGGAAAGCACAGAATGAAACAAGAGGTATTGATCACATCTATTTGTGAAATTCCATTTCTGATGGGGACAGATTGCCTGAAAAGATTGTCTCCTCTCATAGATGGGGTGAATGGAGTGCTGTGGTCCTTAACCAAAAAAACATTGAGGCCTAAGAAACTAAAATCACAAAACAGCAATATAAATGAATGTCACACCGTTGCCAAAACAAATGATGCTGTGGAGGTATATCTCCAGAATAGCTGCATACCTAGTGTCACTGTTATATTAATGTGTCAAGACAAAATGCAGAGCGACAATGAAAAACTACCTGTACAAATATACTTGGACCCAAGGAAAGATTGGCAGACTGCCATAGATGAGCACACATTACGTTTCTATTTAAAAGAGAAAACATGCAAACAGAATATTGTTCCTAAAACAGATTCAGAAAAACACATTACCACTCTGGCAGAAATACACATGTAAGATGAGTAACCATGGGTTCATGTTGGTATAAATGACTATTTTAAAACAATAAAAGCCACTTTAGCGCTTGGACATGAAAGGAGCTTCATTAATGAGAAATTGTTGCAAAAAATAATGGAGAGGGAAGAAATCCCGAAATTTAGGATTAAAAACCAAAATGTTTCTGGGTTGGACAATTCAGACTTTGAAAACCGAATTACAGGCAGATGCATGCTTAAAATTAGCATTGGGCAGAAAACAATTTACCATAATGTATGGATAGTGAGTGGAGCACAAAATGAATTTTACATGGGCAATGACATCATGCACAGAATGTGTATGGTGTTAGATTTCCTTAATCAAAAAATATGGTCACGCCTAGGTGGTCCGGCACCTGAATTTGAAGACAAAAGAAGGGCTTATCGTTGTGCACAACTGGTTCCTTATGCAATCGAATTACAAATAAGGAAAAATACTGTTATTCCTGCATTTACAAAACAGTTTGCAATAACACTGAAATGCAAAAATGGACAGCAGATGAAAGGCTCTGATGCATTTGTATGCCTGAATGAATCCATAAAACAGCAAGGCCTGGATTATGAATACATTCCTTTGGTAGACATTGGTGAGGGATCTGTAAAAATCATGGTAAATAATAAAGGTTGTCAGGATATTCATTTAGAGGAAAACTCCCCATTAGGAATGGCCATACAAAAATCACATTATACGGCAGATTTAAATAACATGGTGATTGGGAATATTCCTGAAAAATATGTAGATGCCAAGGGCGAGTTGCCAGAACACCTGGACTCTCAGCCCAAAGGAATATTTAAAATTCATTCTGTGTATCCTTATGATTCAAATGAGACAGTGTGCTGCCATCAAGAGGATTGCATAATATTTAATTTAAATGAAAATGAAACAGGAAATCAGCCCATTGAAGTGGAAGCTGATATGCCAAAATATTTAAAAGTGGCAGCTCTACAAAAAGACACCGCCACACAGTTAGAGGAAAGCGCTGAGATTCCTTTACCAGAAGAGTTTCCAGAATTTTCCAGAATGGTAGAAGAGCAGATCTCCTTAGCGGATGCATGTGACAGCGATAAGGATAGGGACGACCTGAGGGAAATATTTATGGAGTTTAAGGATGTATTTGCAAAAGATGCTTATGATTGTGGTTTAACTGATTTACATGTGGCCACACTACCAGAAGGTTGTAGCAGAAATCCAATTTTGTACGCCAGTATAGACTACCGCTGGCATGTTTAGAATCATTGGCAGAGATTATTAAAAATTTGGAATCACGGGGAATAATCAGGCCCATTCATAGCACATCCAATACGCCTATTTTAGGTGTGTTAAAGCCAAATGGTCAATGGCGGCTGTGTGCAGACTTAAGAGAGTTAAATAAAAGAGTACCAATATCTAGATGGCCACTGCCATTCATTGATCAGGGCCTAGCTCAGATACATGGTTCAAATGTATTTACCACGTTAGATCTCACATCTGGATATTGGTGTGTGCCATTGGCAGAGGAGATACAACACCTATTTTCCTTTACATTTGACAGGACTCAATATGCCTGGCTTAGAGCTCCGTTCGGGTACATCAATAGTGGGAGTGAATTTGGCATATTTTTGAGAAAGGCCATGCCGGATGCAGCGGAAAGAGGAACAATAGTTTATGTGGATGATGTCCTGATAAAAAATGAAAGCCTGAAAAGCCATTTTGATGAAATAAGACATGTACTTGGCCAATTGCAGAAAGCAGGCGCCAAAGTATCTTTGCAAAAAGCACAATGGTGCAAGAAAAAAGTGAACTTTCTAGGGCATGAAGTGACTGAACATGGGCTAAATCCACAAAGGAAGAAAATAGAGGCCATACAAAGATTAAAAGATCCTAAAAATGTGAAAGGAGTAAAAAGTTTATTAGGGATGACAGGCTATAACAGAAAGTTCATTGAAAATTATGCAGAAATCACTCAACCATTGACTAAACTGCTTAAACTGAATACTCCCTGGAAATGGGAAAGAGGGCAGTCTGATGCAGTGGCTAAATTAAAGGAATGTCTTGTAAAGGCACCATGTTTAGCATACCCCATAAAGGACAGGGATTTCTTTATAGAAATAGGTTTTTCTGAACATTGTATGTCAGCAGTGTTATCACAAAAACACGATTTGAATCACAAAACCATTGCATATGCAAGTAAGGCATTTTCCCAAGTTGAAATGAAATTTAATGAATGTGAAAAGGCCCTATTAACCACTGTGTGGGCGCTACAACATTTCCGCTCCATTGTTCAGGGAGAAAAGGTGATTATTGAAACAAATCATCAACCTTTGCAATTTTTAGAGAGTAAAAGAATTAGATCAGGCAATCTAGCACAATCCAGAATCACTTCATGGACGCTGGCATTACAAGGTTTTCCCGTAGAAGTGAGATATGGACAAAATAAAAAGAGCCCAATTGCTCAAGGGTTAGCTGACTTACATGACTGTGCAGCTGAACAAATACCAAATGAAATGGAAGTGGAAACTAGCTTACAGGAATTTGAACAATCACCACACAAAGCTTTTGATGAAAAAACATGCAAGGATTTGCCAACTGTTTATGTGGATGGTTGTGCTTTTCACATTGAAAATGACAGTAATAAACAATTAGTGGCAGGAATAGGAAATGTCTGGTTGAAATGTGAAGGCGTTCCCAGTATAGGGATGAGGATTGGAGATAGGAGCAGTCAGGTGGCGGAATTGGCAGCCATTTATAAAGCAATTGCTACTGCAGTTGATAAAAAGTTCAGTGAAATTGTCCTGGTGACTGATTCTGACTATGCACGGAATAGCTTTGTGGAGTATTTGGTTGGAAAGCAAGAGGCATGGTTACATACAACAAAAAGCCACTTAAACATGGAAAAATGATACAAGCCATAGACAAATTGGTGTCAGAAAATAATTTAACAATATACTGGAGAAAAATTCGTGGGCATTTAAAAACACCAGGAGAGGATAAGGAGGGAAATGATAAGGCAGACCACCTGGCTAAGATTGGGGCTGTGATGGGAGAATTGCTACCTATTGATTATTTAATGGGTGAAATACAAATTGATGCAGTCACACGTTCTAAAGCACCAAAGGAGGTAGATCAACCGGTGGTGCAGTGGAGTCATGACACGCCAGACCAAGATTTGATTGAGGCACAAAAGAATGATCACATTTTGGGAATCTATTATAATCATTTGATAGATCCTGAACAAAATCCTTTAACAGAAAATGATTGTATGGGAAAAGAAGAGTTGAGGGGGTTATTAAAGAACAAAACACGAATTAGATTACAGGATGGACTCATGATTAGAGAGTCCATAACAGGGCAAATACAGTGGGTAGTACACCTTTCATTCAGAGGACTAATGCTACACCATGCACATGATGCCATAACTGCAGGCCATAGAGGTTCACAAAAAACATTAGAAATACTAAAAGATTATGCTTACTGGCCACATATGTCCCAAGATGGGGAATTATATACTAGAGGATGTCTAGTATGCGCCCAATTTAAACCTGCTTCACCAATGCATAGAGCACCATTGATGAAAAGAGGCCTAACTCTCCCATGGTCAGATTTGCAAATAGACTATGTAGGTCCTTTAAAAAGGTCGAGCAGGGGACACCGTTATATTTTGAGTGTGGTATGTTTGATGTCGAAGTGGATTGAGTGCATTCCTGCACCAGATTGTAGTGCGCAAACAGCAGCCACATTGCTGGTGAACCATGTGTTCTCAAGGTTTGGGTTGCCACAAAGAATTGAGTCAGACAGAGGAAGTCATTTCACAAGTACTCTAATGAGTAAGGTATGGCAAATACTAGGTGTGAAAAGGAAACTACATATTGCATATCGGGCGGCGTCTTCAGGTACAGTTGAAAGAAGCAATAGGTCTGTTGTGGATATTTTAAAGAAATTTGTGGCAGAAGCAGGTTCCAGCTGGGATTTGCGTTTACCATTGGTTTTGATGGCAATCAGGTCGACTCCTGCCAAAGCAACAGGTGTTAGCCCCCATGAGGTCTTAACAGGTAGGAAAATGGTGTTACCACAACACCTACTATACAGAACACATGAGCAAACCCTTGTGAGTGCATCCACAGTTCATGAATATATTGATGAACTGAGGAGGCATTTGCAACATGCATTTGCTTTTGTGCAGAGAAATCTATAAAGAGCTGCTGACAGTGCAAAATCGTATTATGATAAAAAGACATCAGTAAAGGAATACAGTGTAGGGGATCAGGTATACAAGTTTCATTTTGGAAAAAGTAAACAGAAAAATTCTAAATTTCTAGCAGCCTGGCATGGGCCATTTCGAATTATAGATAAGGTCTCTCCTGTGGTTTATAAAATTTTGAAAAATGAAGGTGAAACAGCAATAGAGCAGTTTGTCCATGTAAATCAAATCAAACCATGCCATCCCAGACATGAGATCAGGCAGCTTGAGCATGTAGAAACAGATAAAGTCCCTTGAACACAAAAAGAGAAAATAAATGGGTGTAATCAGGAGGCAGTGACAAAAAAAAAAAAAAAAGTTGATTGTTATGATGGTACATAAACACTGTAATATATGTAAGGATATATAATATAAATAAATAAATAAATAAATAAATAAATAAATAAATGCACATATAATGGAAGCTCATGGTTGGTGTGCAGAGAGAAAGTGTGTTAAATATTGAATATCTGCTTGTTTTCTTTTAACTTGTGTTTAATTTCAGAAAAAAAAAAAAAATGAAATATTTTTACCAAGCATGTTTTATTTTTGGCAAAAGGATGAAGTTAGTATTATGCTATGTACTTAATTTGTTTATTTTCTATTTTGATTTAGACAATTAACATTATTTGGTCGGAGGTTCCGAGATCAGAGCCTACGGGAGAGACGATGGAGTCCTGGAGTCCCCTGGATGAAGACCAAAAGATGCCTGCCTCCAGGTGGAGGTGAAGACAAGATAACCAGAATGCTAAAAAGGATGTCTCCTATGGATCTAAGATTGCCAAGATGGAAGTGTACTCGAATGAACCGAATAACATCGCTGGTCGGGACATATCAGAAGCGGACAACAGTGCTGACATATGGAGTTCACGTATTTATTATTTTAATTATTTATTTTAATTTGTTATATTAATTATTTGTTTTAGTTAGTTGTTTTATTTCTTTGTTTTTAATTGACTTGGAAAATCTAAACTTAAAGTAATGCCACTTCAACTGAGAAGGCAAATGTAGAACATTTTGTAAACTAATGAACTCAGATGAATACTGTGTTGATTGCAAATTTTTCATTGATGCACATGAATATTCATTTTGTTGGATTGCTATATTGTAAAAGAAAAAAAAGAGAGAACAAATTGTTTTTAGGAATTGGCTTGGATTATAGCCAAGTTCTAAAAACAAAAGGAGGGTATGTAAGGGTATTTGGCGTGTTACAGCACAGAGTACAGCACTACTACACAGGTAGCAAACAGCACAGAGTACAGCACTACTACACAGGTAGCAAACAGCACAGAGTACAGCACTACTACACAGGTAGCAAACAGCACAGAGTACAGCACTACTGCACAGGTAGCAATTTTTTTTTTGCAGCACCACCACAAGGGTGCGGTGCATTGCTATATGTGTTACCAGATTAACAAGGAAAGACAGGCCATTCAGTCAAAAACGATTTTAACATATAAGATGCAAATCTATTTTTACAGTTAAAAGTACACGTGCACATTCAAAAATGCACACTATTTTTCACCTGAAATGCCTATGGTGCGAGAGACACATTTGAAAATAATAACTAACCTTACTGACAACTAACCTGACTAATGAAACATAATCCACTAATAAAAATGTGTCTCCACTGCAGAATTAGGCCTATTCTGAAAGTGAACTTTTAAACGCACATCCATTTTTTTTTCTGTTCTCTCTGCTGCCCTGTCCACATAACTACAGGAAGCAAATGGGCTCGAAAGAACAGGAAATCAGTTGGTTACAAAGTATTACTATAAAAATGAGCCATTGTTTAGAGAAGCAAGAGATGGCGTGATTAATTCTGATTGGAGCAGCGTCATAGCAAGTATCATGCTAGAGGGAGTGATCAGGCTTTTTGCTGGGGGAAGTTTGAGGGAGGAGAAAGGCAGTCAAGATTTGGCAGAGCTGGAAGAAGGACCTTTCCCCTGGCTGAGGCATTCCTATCTGCAAAAGCTGAGAATTCCAGGCAATGACCCCGGTTTGAGAAGGCAGGCGTTCCTTTACTGGGGTTAATCTTCAAGGGAGCCACATTCAGAAAGAGAACAGCTGAAGAAAACTCTGAACAGATAAGGTAATTACATAAGTGTGGGAGCTGGGTGTGCACGAAAATATGCAGTCAGTGTAGGAAAGGGGATTCCTGTGCGTGCCTTAATCAAATGCTAATGTTGCAATTTGAGTTCTGTTCTCCGCCACTCTCTTTGCAGTGTGTCACAGACAATGCTTTTACTGTACCATTTTATTTATTTCTGTAAAGAATGAGATCGTGTTTAATTGCAACTTTTATAATACAGAAAAATATTTGAAAACAGACGGGTGGTGTATTTACTATTTACCATTACAATGCTGATGATGTGGGGAGATTTTTAAACAGTGCAATGGTCATTTTAAGACAGATGTGTGCATGTCAGATTCAGTATGAATAGTTGTGAGTGACTGTAGCATAACTCGTTGGAGGTACATGAGCCAACGGGAAGAGAGACTCTCTGAACATAGCTCCCTACCGTATATAAGGTAGTGGAAATTACCACAAGATTACCATATATAGCTCTCTGTCGTAAATAAGTCAGTGAGATCGCCCATGGTGGCACACTAACACTAACACTGAAAAATGTGGTATTCCTAAAATGTAGGTCTGAGGTCTCTCTAGTGATTACACGAAAAATCTAAGCAAAGATAAGGGATTCTGGACATTGGGGCCACAAATAAAACAAGGGAATTATGCTCACCAAAATACCACCAACCACGCATACCAACCACGCATACCAAATATGCATGTCTGGGTGCTGAAATAATGCATGTCCACTGTATTATTGTTGTACAGGGCCCAATCTGAATACGAGGAGTGATTATTGCTAAGTTATTTTTCGGCGGTAATAAAATACCGTCAGGCCCCAAATCTCCACAAAATACCCTACAGGCCCAACAAGGCCAAAACATGTTTGGGGGTGCTTGTGGTCTCATGCAGATGGGATGTGGCCTAGCAGTTCGGGCTGGACTGCCCCTTTTGGGGTGGGGGCAAGCCTGATTTGCATATGGTCTTTCCCCTTCTGTAATGGCTTGGTAGGAGAAGAACGATGGTCTGCAGGGTTGCCCAGAGCAATGCCAGAGGTCAAGATTCATTCTAAACCTTCCAGCCATCACCTCTTTGTTTTTGCTATGTCACCCCGAGTGGGACCGGTATGCCCAGTCCCTTGCCTGCTGGGCCTAGAGACCCAAGCTACTCCTCACTGATGAGGCCCAACAAGGCTGAAAAATGTTTGGGGATGCTTGTAGTCTCGTGCAGAAGGGATGTGACCTAGCAGTTCGGGCTGGACTGCCCCCTTTGGGGTGGGGCCAAGCCTGATTTGCATATGGTCTTTCCCCTTCTGTAATGGATTGGCAGGCGAAGAACGATGGTCTGGAGGGTTGCCCAGAGCAATGTCAGAGGTTGAGATTCATTCTAAACCTTTCAGCCATCACCTCTTTGTTTTTGCTATGTCACCCCGAGTGGGACGGGTATGCCCAGACATGGGTCCCGTGCCTGCTGGGCCTAGAGACCCAAGCTACTCCTCACTGATGAGGCCCAACAAAGCCGAAACATGATTTTTTGATGCTTGTGGTCTCGTGCAGAAAGGATGTAACCTAGCAGTTCGGACTGGACTGCCCCTATTGGGGTGAGGCCAAGCCTGATTTGCATATGGTCTTTCCCCTTCTGTACTGGCTTGGCAGGAGAAGAACGATGGTCTGGAGGGTTGCCCAGTGCAATGCCAGAGGTTAAGATTCATTCTAAACCTTCCAGCCATCACCACTTTCTTTTTGCTATTTCACCCCGAGTGGGACGGGTATGCCCAGACGTCGGTCCTGTGCCTGCTGGACCTTGAGACCCAAGCTACTCCTCATTGATGAGGCCCAACAAGGCCAAACATGTTTTGGGATGCTTGTGGTCTCGTGCAGAAGGGATGTGACCTAGCAGTTCGGGCTAGACTGCCCCTTTTGGGGTGGGGCCAAGCCTGATTTGCATATGGTCTTTCCCCTTCTGTAATGGCATGGCAGGCGAAGAACGATGGTCTGGAGGGTTGCCCAGTGCAATGCCAGAGGTTAAGATTCATTCTAAACCTTCTAGCCATCACCTCTTTGTTTTTGCTATGTCACCCCGAGTGGGACGGGTATGCCCAGACATGGGTCCCGTGCCTGCTGGGCCTAGAGGCCCATGCTACTCCTCACTGATGCGGCCCAACAAGGCCGAAGCATGTTTGGAGATGCTTGTGGTCTCGTGCAGAAGGGATGTGATCTAGCAGTTCGGGCTGGACTGCCCCTTTTGGGCTGGGGCAAGCCTGATTTGCATATGGTCTTTCCCCTTCTGTAATGGCTTGGCAGGCAAAGAACGATGGTCTGGAGGGTTGCCCAGAGCAATGCCAGAGGTTAAGATTAATTCTAAACCTTCCAGCCATCACCTCTTTGTTTTTGCTATGTCACCCCGAGTGGGACGGGTATGCCCAGACGTGGGTCCCGTGCCTGCTGGGCCTAGAGACCCAAGCTACTCCTCACTGATGAGGCCCAAAAATGCCGAAACATGTTTGGAGATGCTTGTGGTCTTGTGCAGAAGGGATGTGACCTAGCAGTTTTGGCCTGGACTGCCCCTTTTGGAGTGGGGCCAAGCCTGATTTGCATATGGTATTTCCCCTTCTCTAATGGCTTGGCAGGCAAAGAACGATGGTCTGGAGGGTTGCCCAGAGCAATGCCAGAGGTTAAGATTTATTCTAAACCTTCCAGCCATCACCTCTTTGTTTTTGCTATGTCACCCCGAGTGGGACGGGTATGCCCAGACGTGGGTCCCGTGCCTGCTGGCCCTAGAGACCCAAGCTATTCCTCACTGATGAGGCCCAACAAGGCCGAAACATGTTTGGTGATGCTTGTGGTCTCGTGCAGAAGGGATGTGACCTAACAGTTCGGGCTGGACTGCCCCTTTTGGGGTGGGGCCAAGCCTGATTTGCATATGGTCTTTCCCCTTCTGTAATGGCTTGGCAGGCGAAGAATGATGGTCTGGAGGGTTGCCCAGAGCAATGCCAGAGGTTAAGATTCATTCTAAACCTTCCAGCCATCACCTCTTTGTTTTTGCTATGTCACCCCGAGTGGGACGGGTATGCCCAGACGTGGGTCCTGTGCCTGCTGGGCCTAGAGACCCAAGCTACTCCTCACTGATGAGGCCCAACAAGGCCGAAACATGTTTGGGGATGCTTGTGGTCTCGTCAGAAGCGATATGACCTAGCAGTTCGGACTGGACTGCCCCTTTTGGGGTCGGGCAAAGCCTAATTTGCATATGGTCTTTCCCCTTCTGTAATGGCTTGGCAGGTGAAGAACTATGGTCTGGAGGGTTGCCCAGCGCAATGCCAGAGGTTAAGATTCATTCTAAACCTTCCAGCCATCACCTCTTTGTTTTTGCTATGTCCGGGAGGACAGCCACCCTGCTGCTGATTGATAGCCTAGAGCTATGAATGAATGAAACTTGCTCAAAAGGTGGGACTAGAGGCAGATCGACCACTGGAGGACATATGACAAAGATGTGAAGAGATGCCAGCAGCACCCTCCTGTACCACGAATTGCCCAGTAAAGCCCAGCTTCTGTGCTGATCCAGTTTTCATTTCGACTGGGAAGATCCGCACGGGGGGACTTTCTCCCTTGGGCCGGTCGGACCAACTAGCCTTGAGACAAGCTTCATTTTGGTGCAACCAACGACTTGCTGTGACTTTCCAAGGCTGCAGAATCCCAATGCTGAGGGACCATCTGACCGTCATAAAGTGCTTTGTCTTCTGAAGTGGGAATCTGGCTGAAACCTTTAGGCATCCAGAAGACCATACAATGCAGGAAATCTACACCCCGAGTCCCCTCACAGAGTCCTGGACCGAGGGATCCAGTAACTTCCAACCGGAGATCGCCTGGAGAAAAAGTACAGGGTGCCAGACGCAGCACCTGCGGGCCCAACCATCTCCGGATTCAGTGGTGTCAACGACAGCCAAGAAGAAGTTCTCGGGTGGCTCTTCCTTGGCAGCAGCCACTCCTCCGAACAGCGAGGGCAAGAAGTTAGATGCCATCAGGAGACGGGTCATCTATTCTGCAGCGACTACCATCAAGGCTGCTAATGCCCTTCCCATCGTAGCGCACTATGACTGGGAGCTGTGGTTCAAGATAACTCCCCTCCTGGATTTCCTCCCTGATGACAAGAGGTCCGAGGCACTGGAAATTCTGCAGAAAGGTGTGGTGGTGTCGTACCACACCATCGCGGTAGCCACAGACATCGCTGATGCGGGGTTCTGCCACATGGGCAACAGCATTTTCCTTTGTCGTGGCTGGGTCAGGGCCACCAGCTTTTCCTATGACGTCCAGTGGAAGGTGTTGGACATGCCCGTCGTCGGAGCTAATCTGTTGGGGAGGGCCGTTGATGAGTCTTTGCAAGCCATGAAGACGGGCACGGAGACGGCGCATGCTTTGGGCAATATTCAACAATGGAAGCTGTCCTTTCGGACCTCGGAGGGCAAGTCCTCAGGATCCTCCAGGGGGTTTGATGGGGGCTCCTTCTCTTACCGCCAACCCTCCTGTTCTTGGAGTGGATGAAACAGATAGAACGGATGGAACAGATGTGAAACGGATGGAGTGGATGTGGAACGGATGGAGTGGATGTGGAACTGATAGAGTGGATGGAACGGAGGGAGCGTATGGAACGGAGGGAGTGGACCGAACGGATAGAACGGATGGAGTGCATAGAATGGAGGGAGTACATGGAATGGGTGGATACCACCATATCACACCACCACGCTTACTCTCTCCTATACACCACCACTCAACTAGAACACAGCGATACTTTGACACATTCGGCATAGCTGTTCTCATACTTACACCCGCCACACACTCCTCATCATCCTAATTAAACACAGCTAGCTGAGCGCACACCGCTAGCCTAATCGTCTACTCAGGCCTAACACAGTCAGAAATCAGTCTAGGTATGAACCCACCAGAATGAACACATATTCCTGACCTCCCAACCACCACACCTACCGCTAAAATGCAGCTATCATACAAGTGCCACACCAGCTGCACACAAAGCCGGTGCATCCACACACCGTATGACTCTCTCTTCCTCTCTCTACTGACTTGAACTGCGGTTCCCGAGAGCATTCCACCTACCATCGCTTTGAGATCATATCAATGATACACAAGGCTCTATATAAATGCAAAGTAACATAACATAACATTATTGTATTTATATAGTACACATCTAGTTCGCTAGGTTGGAAGCAGTAGAGCACTATACAGCAGGATTATGGTAGCATAAACATATAAGTGTGTGGAGGGGCAGACATCAGGGGAGTTGCTAGGTCTGGAAAAGACCCGTGGCTAAACTGATGTCGGAACTGTTGGGACTGGGGGCTAGCTAGTCTTTTGGCTGTAGCTCCTGAGATTCTATCCGGGGCTACAACCAAAAGATCAGGGGCTATAGCCCCCTTAGCCCCCCCTAGCAACGCCCCTGGCAGACATTAACGTAGCACTGTGTGATTTTGCAAAACAGTTAACACGTATCACTTGGTTGAGTTGCAAATACTCAGCCCATGTAATGTAAAGGTATGATTGAAATAAATAGGATTTCAGCTCTTTCTGTAACAGGATGAGGGAGGTAGCAGTCCGGATTGATACTGTGAATATTATCAAATAATCATCATAATATATTGAAACCTTTTGCATAAAAAGAAAATGACAGTAAAATAGACACAAAAGTAGATATCATTCCGAAAATCATCGTGATAGATTAAATAGCAATCAAATAACACATCTACCATTTGCACCCCAAAAGATGTAATGTGCCACATTACACAAGTATTCATGTGGCTGAGTCCATGTACAATAGCAATTGATGTACCCGTAGTAATTGCCACCATAATTGATTGATGTTCCTGCAGGTACCCTTTGCACAAGAGCCAGAATGACCTGCTCTTTCCCCTCTCTATGTCTACACAGCTCTCTATAGGAAATAAACTGACTGTTGATGCTTCCGTTCAACACCGGGTTTGCATTTGTTTGCTGCTTTCACAGTATAAATATCCCTTCTCACTCCTAATATCTAACTATAGCAAGTTTGAAAATGATACCTAACGACAAATAGCACTACCTGCAATTAGGAGACCACAATGTCAAAAGACCGTTGTAAAACAAAGAAATAAGATTCGTTTTTGATGAGGGGGCACTTCCCATATATTATATACAGCATGAGATCCTAGTAAACATATGCATGAATTGATAAACAGAACATTACAATTGTATTTTGTTGAATGTATTTCATTCTTCACACTATGTTCTTTGAGAGTAATTCTTATAACAATGTCAGATAGGTATGTTTGTAGGATGTCTTGGAGTGTTTGTGCCCCTCAAGCAATCTGTCTTACATTTATTCTTGTGCAACTTGTAATTAATATTTAGATCCTTGTGTTGTTTATACAATTTCTTAGAAATAAGGAATATTCAAAATTACTGCTTCTGGCTGAACAGTTTACTTAGAGCACCCCTAATTTCCTTATTCCTCAAGGTGTATATAACAGGATTCAACATAGGTGCCCCTACAGTGTAGAGCAATGACAAAGCTTTGTATAAACCAATGAACTGATCAGTTACAGTGGATACCAAGTACATCATAATTAGTGTTCCAAAATATGTCACAACCACTGCGAGGTGAGAGCTACAGGTGGAGAAGGACTTGTTTCTCCCAGTGACTGAAGGAATTCTCAGAATGGCCGAGATTATATACACATAGGACACAATGATTAACATGAATGGGATTATCAACACAAAAACAGACATGAATAGGATCACTTTCCTAATCACTGATGTGTCAGAGCACGCAGCTTGTATAAGAGGTGCAAATTCACAGAAGAAATTGTCAATCTCACTGAAATCAGAGAACTGTAACCTACACAGAAAACTCATTGTGACTGATGCAAGTAATAAACTCCCCACCCAGGTGAATGCTACCAATGTCAGGCACAACGTTTGGTCTATCATTCTACTGTAATGTAAAGGATAGCAAACAGCTACATATCTGTCATAAGCCATGATGGTCAAAAGATAGCATTCACTGGTGGCAAGCCAGGCGAAAATGTACCATTGGGCAATGCAAGAAGAGACAGAAATGGTGATGCCATTATGAATAACACCAATGAGCATATTTGGAACAACCGATGTTGTGTACCATATTTCCAAGAAGGACAAGTTTCCCAATAAAAAATACATAGGCGAGTTGAGGTGACGGTCAGTAGATACCGTGAGGACAATCAGGATATTCCCACATACTGTCAGCATGTAAGCGCTCAGGAGCATGGCAAAGAGCAGAGGCTTCCTGCCAGGAAGCACCTGGAGTCCAAGGAGAAGGACCTCTGGTACACCGCTGATGTTTTCTGAACAGTTTGCATGAGGCAGGTGGATCATCTGTGAAAATGAAGAACTGAATAAAATAAAATGCTCCATATTACTAAGGTAGTGCATTTGAATTACAGAATTTGGCTTGAATAGTATTTAGGGCAACCTCTATGGTAGATATTCACTCCATAGCATTTTCGTAATGCAGGTGGGACATTATAAATACTCCCCAATAATTCGGAACTATTTCATAATATATGCTGCCGGCATAATGTTTATCAATAAAGTTTGAATGTACTTTCTTTGTCTTGACTTCGCCACTCTCTCTCACCTTCCGATCTAGCTCTTTTTCTCTCTCACGTTCTTTTGTATTATCTTCTTAGCTTTCTCCTTGTCTTGTTGCACCTTCTGAGTTTACTAACTTACTGAATTGAATGTCTGCTGAAATGTGTCTGTGGCATGCAGGGGACAGAATTCAATCCTAGGAGGTTTTTGTTTATAATATGTTCACTGAAATAGAGGAAACACATGTCCTGTATGTATGAGACACATATAAATTGAATAGGAACGGAATAGGATCTGTGTTTCTCTCATTGCCCCTGCATCGCAAGTTCTGGTTTAACGTTGTCTTTTTCTTATTTATAGAAATATCTCCAGTTTTACTGAAATCGAATATTCCTGTTCCAGTCAACAACGAAGAGATACATGAACTGTTCTATAATGCCCACGTGCGTCTTCGTGTTCCACTATTCATAAAGAGGCGTGCTCATTTTTGCTACAATCTTCTAATGAGCAGAATCCTCCATAGTCATAGTTCGTGTAAATATTAGAGCTTAAAAATCATTATTTAAAAATAATCAGTAACTAGGTGTCCTATGCATCTCTTGCTCTATACTCCCTTTGTGGTCCTAAGGTGTGATGTCATTTTGGAATACCATTTTGTAGAATGTTTCTTTACGATATTTCAAGTAGGTTTATCTAGGACAATGAAGAGCATATCAGCTTCTATTTAAGCAATAGGCCCCAAGCAGGGGGGCACTACCACTTTAGGTAATGCCCCAGGCCTATAGTTACAGGCCTTGACGAACACTCAGGGGCATTACTTGAAGTGGTAATGCCCCCCCTGCGAGGAGCCTATTGCTATTAATACCCCAGCCCATAAGAGCAGGGTACTAACATTTTTCCTGTCTGAAATGCTCCAGCATTTCAGAACAGAAAAATAATGTTTAAAAAATGGCCGCCGGGGGAGGCAAAACGAAGTATGTTTTCCATTTCCATGGTGGCCATTGGAATTTTTTTTTTTAAGTACACAAAAAAATGGCCACCATCAAAAGGAGAGAAGGGACTACATGTAGTCCCTTCTTCTTTTCCGTGACGGCCTATCGCAGAGCGGATGCTCTGGGGCAGAAGTGTTTCCAGCGTGTCTGCTCCCAAAATGGACTTTAACGAAGGTAAGTGGGGATGGGGGCAGGAAGGGAAGTCTGTGAAAGGGGGGAGGAGGGTGGGTCAAGGGGAAGTGGGACACCACTTACCTCATTCCCTGGCGGGGGACGATGGCGGCCTCCAGCCGTGAAGCTGCTTGGAGCAGGGGCATTACCACTAGTAATGCCCCCGTTCTGAGCCTCTTCATTGGCTGAGAGGCTGCCCCCCTCGCCGGGTACTAATATTAAATAATCTTAACTTTAACTAGTTTCTCCTTTATGATATGATATGATATGATATGATATGATATGATATAATATGACATTTATAACATGCCTATACACAAGTGTTTCAAGGCGTGACGAGGCAAGAGAGGGGAAACAGAGGGAAGACAGACAACAATCCTACTAGGCCAGGTGAAATTGAGATTGTGCAAGTGCAGGGGGAGGGGGAAATGGAAAAGTGTGGGGGAAAGGATAGGGGGCACTGCAGTACATAGGATTATAGTGAAATAAATAAAGACAATAAATAAATAATAAGGAAAATAAATAAAAGTGTGGCCAGCTAGTGGCAAGTGCAAGGATAAGTGCAGACAGCAGGGGTCACATGCTAGTAAGGGCTGTAGGGATACAGAAACAGTCCCTGATTGCAAGGGTTGCCAGGGGGGCAGTGCAGGTGTGCAACTGGCTGGGAGGGGACCTGGGCCAGAGATCAGATAGTAGCCAGGTAACCAGTGCAGTTTCAGCCAAGGGATCAGCAGGGCAGAGGAGGAGAGAAGGCAGAAGCAAAGAGGAAGGTCTTGAGAGGCTTCCAGAACCGGAGATGGCTCTCCTCAAGTTTCAGAGAGGCAGGGAGGCTGTTCCAGAGGGAGGCCCCAGCAGATGAAAGAGATCTACCACCAACTCACTGCTTGGAGAAGCGACTGGCCCTGAGGGAGTTGTAGGCGGATGAGCACAGAGCTCGGGAAGGAAGATATGTAGGAAGAGAGAGTTGAAAGTATTGAGGCCCCAGAAGGCCTGTGGACAATGCAGAGGGTTTTGAACTTAATCATCACTGCCACTGGGAGCCAGTGGAGAGATTTCAGTCCACGAGAGATGTGATCACTGGGCGTGAGGCCAAGGACAAGTCTCGCAGTCCTGTTTTGGATGAGTTGCAGATGGCGGAGAGTAGAAGCAGGCAGATTTAGAAAGAGGTAGTTGGAGTAGTCCAGCCTAGAGAGAACTAGAGCTCTGAAGACAGTGAGATTCTGGGGGAAGGAGAGGAAAGGAAGAATACCTCTTAGGAGGTGCAGCTGGTAGTGTGACTTTTTAGAGACATGAGAGATGAGAGGAGAGAAGGAAAGTGTGGAGTCAAAGATGAGCCCGAGGTTTTTAGCCTCACAGGTGGGAGCAGGAAGAGGGCCAAGAGCGGCAGGCCAGAGAGTGGCTGGAAAGGCGGGAGCAGGTGTGCCAATGATGAGAATCTCGGTGTTACTGGCATTAAGGCAGAGATCATTGGCAGCAAACCACTCCTGGATGGCGGACAGACAGTTAGAGATGAGAGAAGGAGACGATGTGGCAGAAGAGAGCTTGAAAATGTGTTGAGTGTTGTAAGGGTATATATGGGGTTTGTTACCATGCAACATGCAGCATGGGGGTGCAGCCATATGTAAGGATATGTGGGGTTTTATTGCCATGCAACAAGCAGCATGGAAAGGCAGCCAGGCCCAGTTTGAAACTGCAGACATTATTTCAGTAACAGCCAACAGGCAAAGTTGTCAGAACACATAAAAATAAAAACACAGTGTTAAAATAAAGCCAGGTTAAAATAAAGACGTGCACAATTTATATTGGATGTTTCATGTGTGAAAACTTCATTAGAATACATAACTGATTAACCTTGTACTAACATTACTAAAATACTAATTTCAACTTTTCTAACATTATAATGCAGTCTTCTATGCACAATGAAGTACAGTCCATGTTTTGGGTGCACTGTTTAAATTTTTTATTTTTCCATGAGGAAATGCACACTAGCGTTTTCTTCATCTTGTGGAGAACAGAAATATGCAAAATGCAGGAAGGGAAATGAAACAGTTGCTTTGAAAATGAAGTCTTCATTGTCTTGAAAACAAAGGCTGGCACATGGCACATTCCTTTATTCTGATTGGTGGGGATTGTAGGCAGACAAGCCACATCAACAGGGGGCTGAATGAGAGTTTTCCTAATGATTTAAAAATGGGGAGTTGGTAGTTCGTGCTGGGACCAGGAGACGGACGTGCCATCTCTGCTGAACTACATGTGGGTCGAGCACTGACTTTGAATCTAATCACTTGGCTGCACCCCACACATATACGGAGGAGTGTTGCACTGAGCCTAGGTCTGCAAAGACAGCAAGGTCATGCAGGGATTTCAGATTTCACTGGACTTGCTAAGATTGGTGCCAAGTGAGGGAAAAAAAAGTATGATGTACGTGTGTTGCTAGAATTTATTGCCAGTTCAGAGAGGTTAGAAAAAATTGCATGTTTATTATTCTCTCTATTTTCAAGGTGTGAGAACATAAATGTGTGTTTGCAAAATACCTGCTTATTGTTCTTGTTCTTTTATCTTGCAGGTGATGCTGTAAATATCATGCGGTAAGATGTTTTACAGTTTGTAATTGTCATGTAATACAAAGTACAAATAAAAAACAGAGACTTTGGTGTCATTCATACATCTATGAATCATTTATATATGTGAAACACAGAGGTGATGTTTATATCAGTGCAGTAGTGCATTTACCAATTTACCACTGTAGTTCAAATAGCAAACAAGAGAAAGTCAGTAGTAAATATCTACAAAGTGGAAAGGTATGCGTGTGAAGTGTAATGAGTGATTCCTTCCTTGCATGCTGAAGGGAAGGGGTACCTAATCTGCCACTTAGATTACTGGATGTACATAAGACAATAATACCAGCCACAAACTACAGGTGGCGGTCTGAATAAACTCATTGGGTTCTCTGAAGTGTCCTAAGTCTGTGGCTCTCTACAGGTGACTAGAAGACATTCTAATAGAAAGGAAATCTTTGTTTATGATGGGGTTGTAGTATAAAAAAAATACATGCTCACCACTATACCATAAAAATGAGGAAATTCTGAAAATACCACACAAGAAGACACCACTAAAATGACCACCAATATAAGCTAACACTATATAATCAACAAAATAGAGTAATACCAAACCCACTCTAAGTGTAAGGCCAATTTACCGCCAATTTAACAAGACTTTACGGTACAGAAAATACCGCCAAATCCCAAATTTACACCAATAAGACAAAGGGCCTCATTACACGGATGGCGGTAGGGATTTAACGTTACCGGTAATGTATTACCGGTAACGTTAAATACCCGTGTGGATCACAACCTGGCACACCACTATTAGCGGCACCGCTAATTACGGTGCCACTAATAGCGGGCAGGCCGCGTGCGCGCGACCCTCCATCCCGTTAATTACGCTATGTCGCTATTAGCACAGCATCACAAGGCCAGTGCACATGCTAATAGCAGCATGGTAAATCCCCCCAAACCCCTTACCGCCATGGTGCTAATACCGGCATCGCGGACCACCCGTTAAGGGAACTGAGCAGTGTTCCCATCTGCCACAGGTGGACCAAATCAGCACAGGTGGAGGCAATGGAGACTGTGGCAGCTCAAAAGGAGCACACCACACCCCTTCCCACACCCCTTCCCACACCAAGATGATTCCAATACTGGCAGCATTACATTGCCTGGAAGACCTCATTGCAGCGCAGCTGCTACAACAACAGGCAGCACAAAGGAGACGCAGGAGGAGGAGGAGGAGGGCAAGACAGGCACAGCAAGCACCACAACGGCACCTAATCATACCACAGAGGCACCCACCAATACCCAGGATCAGAGCCAGTCCATTCAACCTGACCCCTGAGCAGATACACACCCTCTACCGTCTGGACAGGGTTACCATCACCAGCATCGTGGACATGATCCATGACGACATTGTGAGCCTCATAGACATCAGAACTGCCATCCCCCCGCTACTGAAGGTGGTGAGTGTGCTCCACTTCCTGGCCACAGGCACCTATCAGCATACAGTGGGACAGATGCATGGCATCTCACAACCAGTATTCTCACGCACGCTGAACCAGGTACTCGATGCACTCCTGAAGCATGCACCTGAACACATATCCATGCCACAGACTGCCCAGGAGATTGCAAACACAAAAGTTGACTTCTATTCACTGGCAGGCATTCCAAGTTGCATCGGGGCCATCGACTGTACCTATGTGGAATTGGTGGTCCCACATCACAATGAAGCAGTGTACCGAAACAGGAAGCAATTCCACTCTATCAATGTCCAAATGGTATGTGACGCCAACAAGATAATCACACATTGCTGTGCCAGATTCCCAGGATCAACACATGATTCCATGGTTCTGCGGAACTCAACTATCCCACGCTACATGGAGCGACACACCGGACAACGTTCGTGGCTACTTGGTGAGTAGCAGGGCAAGCACATGGCAGCTTGATTTGGGGGGGGGGAGATACATACTCCAACTGGGTGTGAATGGGGGGGAGAGATACATACTCCAACTGGGTGTTGACTGGCGTCCGTAGGGAAAATGGTCATACAGATGTACGCCAATGTCCTTCAGGGAAGGCCACGATGTACTTGAGAAGAACCCACATGCAATTTGAAGGTGCACAACATTGAGAACAATGCAGGTTGCAAAATATTACACATCCATCCACATTGCACATCATGCCACGCCACATATTACACAAATCAGCAACATGGCGTCAAGACAGTAATACAGAATCAGTGCAGCACAACATCAATCCAGCAACGCGCCCTTGAATGTATGCAAAGGGATCACCCCTAGACATAGCACTGAACCACACACCTATGGCACCACTGAAGTGATGCTTCACAGCATGGCAACATCGATGTCAGGATGTCAGTACACTAGCAGTGTGGTACCAAATTTGGATGGGCCAGGGACACCTAAGACCTGGCCTCACCCAGGACATGTCAATTACTGTTGGAGGCATTAATGTGGCATTTCTACTTGCAGGGTCGACCTCCCCCTTGCACGTTGCTGTCACACAGACCATCTGCATGTATGCTGTCAATTCAGTACTTGAATCACAATGCAATGTCAATTTGTGTGATGTGAACAGGCCGATCTTGAGGTGAACAGTAACAGGACCCCGTTCATTCCTCCATAAAGGTGATGCGGGCTATCCCCTGAAGACCTGGCTCCTCACACCTGTACAGAACCCACAGAACAGGCACGAGGAGGAATACAATCGTGCACATACCCGTACCCGCATCGTGATCGAGCAGACTTTTGGACTGTGAAGTCACGTTTCAGGTGCATTAGCAGGTCTGGTGGTGCTCTCCTGTATGGACATGAGAAGGTGGGCAAGATCACCATGGCATGTGTCATGCTGCACAATATGTGTATCAGACGGAATGTGCCACTGCCCCCTGACGTTGAAATAGAAGCACCTGATGAGGATGATGATGGTGATGAGGATGGAGGTGAAGGGGATGCTGGTGTTGCAAGAGGGGATGGCCAGGAGGGACGTGCTGTGAGACAGCATCTGATCAACCAAATATTCGGAGGAACATGTTTCCGTACTGTCACATGGATATGGGGGGTAATGCACTGGTGTATGTTTTGAAGCACGCAATGGACCCTGTCGCCAATAAAGTACACACACACAATGAAGATGTCCAAGCCTGTGTTTTGATCAGAAACCAGTGTATTGAGTGACATAAAGGTGTAGAAGTGCAAGCCCCAAAACATCCCACCACCCTTCCCACCCCCCCACAACAGACCCATAACACCCTTCCCACCACCCCCCACAACAGACCCATAACACCCTTCCCACCACCCCCCACAACAGACCCATAACACCCTTCCCACCACCCCCCACAACAGACCCATAACACCCTTCCCACCACCCCCCACAACAGTCCCTCATGTGTCTGCCATGTGTTCCCTGGACAATGCATACAGAGGAATCTCCATCAACCCCCTATTTTCCATTGTCCTTGAAAGGATCTTGAGGGTTGCCAGACGTGCGCCTGGTGGTGCGCGATGAGCGCCGGAGGGGGCTTGTTTGTCTCGACCCGGAAGATGAGGACGGGGCAGACTGGCCTTGTTGGGAAAAGTGGTGGTCCATAGTGTCAGCCATGCGGACAAGGACCTCCCTGAGCCTCGCTATCTCATTGCAAAGCCTGTCGGTGTTGCCGTCCATCCGCTCAGTGCAATGCCTCGCCGCCTTGACAATGTTCTCTCTGAGATTGGCAGCCTCCTCAACATGCTGGCCGACCAGCACAGTCAGCTCGTTTTGGCGCTGAAGGATGGTGGTGAGTTGGGGGGCAGTTCTGGGTGACCGTGCACTGGATGCTGTGCCCTCCGATGCATCCACTGCAGCAGGTGATGGTAACATGGGGGACATGATTGTAGGGTTGGTGTCCTCAACAGTCCCATCAGACCCAGGGGTCTGGAATGGCACAGGCGCTGGGGTTCCAGGGGGGCTTGGGGTGTGCATCTCCATGTGCTGGCCTAGGGTGTCCTCCGGATCGGATAGGGGGGCAGTGGCGGCTGCCTCACCAGCGGAGCTAGCCGCAGCTGATGGTGGGCCTTCGGTGGCTGGCATTGGTGGCAGTGGGTTCACCTCCGGTGGTGGGGCTGCAGTTGGTGGTACAGCTACTACTGCCCTGGCAGTGGCACTATGACGATGTTTCCTACTCGTCAGGTGTGCCCTTCCCCCCTTGCCCCTGGATGTTGTTGGGGTATCCTCCGGCTCCTGTGCCCTTGGCCTCTTGCATGTAGCTGGTGCCTTTGATGCATCAGCGGCATCCTCCCCATCTGTATGTGAGCCTGTCAGGGACGAGAAGGGGGATATCATTGGTTGTGATTCAATTTACTTAATGAAGATTACATGAATGATGCAGTTGTGGCCATTGGGACTCAGTGGTTGTGGATGCAGGTGATGTGCCAGTTCAGTGCCTCATCCATGCATGGTTGTGTTTGGGACTTGTCTCTGGTGATGTGTGCATGTGTGTGTGTTTGGGTCTGACACTGACATGGTGAGGGATGGATGCATGTGTGGATGTGTGTCCATGCATGAGAGGAGTCTGTGCTCACATATGGGGGTAACAGTACATTCACACCGCATCCTGTCATGTGTACACTCACCTCCATCTGAAGTGGTAGCCACGCCGATCTCCATGCTGCCCACTCCCTCAATGGATTCAACGGCAATCATGTTTGCGCATGTCTCCTCCCATTCCTTCATCTGGATTGGTGAGCCATCTCCACCGGCACTGGCAATGCGGTGGTTCTCAGCCAGGATGCCCCTCACCCGCAGCCTGAGGTCGTCCCACCTCTTCTTGCATTCGCGCACGGTGCGCGTGCTGGTGCCCACAGCACTGACTTTGAGAGCTACCTCCTCCCAGATGGCTTTTTTCTTCAGCAAGGTTGGCCGGCGCATGTCATTTGCAAAGACTACCTCTGCATGCTCTGCAAGGGTCTGTGTTAACATGACCAATTCCTCATTGGTATATTTTTCCTTGTGCTGCCTGTCACTGGTTTTCTTCAAAGCCTTGGGCATGATGCAGGTGTCCCAGATGAATTTGCACAGCTCCCAACTCAACACAGGTACAGGGTGTAGAGGATGGCAATGGATTGTGTTTTTAAAGATGGCCGCCGTGCTCTTTCCCGTTCCTGTGCGATGACGCTATTTCCGGTTCCGCAATTTAACAGTCACCGCTAATAGCGGTGATCGCTAATAGCGGTGACCGCTAATGGCGCAAGGGTGGTGGTGCTATCTGCACTCTCGCGGAAGGCGGTAAATGACTTTTTGGGGACTTTAGCGGCATGACGGTAGGGTCATTAACGGCATGGGGCTATGCTTGTGTCCGCGTACTCGTAATGGTACGCCATTAGCGCCCTCTTGCGAGGGCGGACACGTTAATAGCGCCATGCCGCTAATTTGCGGTTTTTAGCGCACAATGTGTAATGAGGCCCAAAATCTCCTACAGATATGGTGCGTTGGCCAGGAAAGTGACATTAGAGCACCTACTGGGCATGGCAAGTACGTTCCACACTACCATACGTGCATTAAAGGGAACCCATTTTGTGACAGCAGTGTGACACTGGAAGTGAATCTCAGAATGTCTCAAATTGATGCCACATTCCCAGAGTTGGTGAAATATCTGGAGGCAAAATAATATGCACATGGAACATGGTTATCACATAATGCCACAGAGTGGCATGGCCGTATTTATGGGGAAGTTCAGAAAGAACCATTGGACAACATTTTTGAAGAGGGTAGCATAATTCAGGTCTACCTTCTGAGATTATTAAATGCCACTGACAAACCTGCATAGAAAGATTGTCTGATATAACTATGTGCCAAAACATGGTTTATTTTAAATAGGTCTCTGTGAATGAAAGAAAAGTATGCCATGCTAATTAGCAGACTAAAATTCGAATTAGATGGAGTTAGTGAACAGGAGAAAAGGTTGAAAGCAGAACTGGAGGTATGTCAGAAGGACATGCAATCATAGTGTAAAGAGTTTGACACTCAATTGTCTCAAAGGAAAAAACTGAGGACAGTGAACAAGAATTACAACACTTTAAAGGATTGGTAGATCACATTAGACAAGATAAAAACAAGGCTATTTTGGAGATACAAGTTTTATAAAAAGAGAATTTAGAGTAAGAAGGTGAGAACAGACAGTTGAACAAGAGATAGCTAAAAGGTTTCAAGAAAGGGACAAGCGAGACAACGAGTTTAATGAATGTCAAATGTAAATGAACAACATGCAAAATGTGATAAATGGCATTGGCCACTAGGGGGCGCACGGATGAGTCGCCTCTCCGTGTGAGCGCTCAACACAGGGTCCGGAAAGTGGCAGTGAGCCCCCACTTCGAGACCCCCCCCAGAGTTGGTTTTTGAGCGAGAGACGTGGGAAGGTGTCCCCTCCGTATGAGAGAAAACCCGGAGAAAATCGGAGGCGGCATCGTGGTGAAATCAACACCGGCGCTCTGAGGCCTTCGGCGCGGCGTGCGTCCTGCGGAACTTCCAGTCCAGGCCTGCGTATACGCGGGAAGAGTCGCCTTCTGTGACTGACCCTGCGCTTTTCTTGGAGCTCCGTGAGGAACCTGCTGTGCACTACTGCTCAGTGCGGCTGGGAGCCCCCTCTTGGGGCTCGCTGACACCCCCGCCACGACACGGTAAGCGGATCCTTCTTTCCCCCCTGCATCGCGGGGCAGCTGTCCACTGCTGATCTTTGCCGGCCTGCCCTCGGCTCATCCTCCCCCCTACCTACCCTCCAGGGGGCCCCTCTCCGGTGCTGCGGAAACAAAACTCGAGAGGCCCTGGTGGCATAGTGTCCGTATCAAGAGCTGGCCCTTCGCGCTGTCCCGCGACCGCGGGTGCTAACGTTACATCGATAGGAGACCGCCAGGACATTTTTCACCCCGCTTTTGGGTGCCGCCCTTCATGGACCCTAAAACCAAGTTGGCGAAATACACGTTTTCACCAATTGCCAGATCCCCAGGGCCCTCCTCGACTCCTACAATGTCGACAGCAGGATCCGAGGCTGCCGCGACCAAGGCGGATGTAGCTGATTTGCTTGCCGAACTGAGGGGTATGCGAGCAGATATTGGTAACAGGATAGATAAGATCACGCAGAGGATGGACAAAATGGACGACAGGCTCGAGCAGGTTGAGCACAACCAAACATCTCTGAACGTACTGGAAGCACAGATGGATCACCGCATTGCAGACATATCAAACAGAGAAGACGAATTGCGCCTTAAGGTCGACGACCTCGAAAATAGGGAGCGTCGTAACAATATTCGAGTCTTTGGCCTTCCTGAGAAAGAGGGTGAAACCGAACTAGACCTGAAGCAATCGTTACACACTATCCTGAAGCTCCTCTACAACGATGACTCAGTTGACGCACCTAAAATTGACCGAATCCATAGGGCTGGAGGTAGACCGGGGGCCCCGAGATCGGTCCTGGCTCGATTCCACAACTACGCGGACAGAGCACGAATCTTGGAAAAGGCCAGAACCGCCCCACAATTGTCCTTGGAGAACTCCGCCATTTCTCTCTACCAGGACTTGTCATCTCTCACACTAGCAATGAGAAAAAAGTGCTCTCCGATCACGAAAATGTTGAAAGACAAGGGCGTCAGGTACCGATGGGGGTACCCATTCTCCCTCACCTTCGAATGGGAAGGCTCGACATTGAGACTTGTCACGGAGAAGGACATTGCTGATTGTGCTTCGGACCTGATAGGCTCGCCGGAAGGTGCCCCCTCTCACGAGGATCAAGGAACATCTGGTGGTGAGTGGAAAATCAAGGCTTCACGGCGGAGGAAGATCCCAGGTTCCAGGAAATTCAGAAAGATGAACACCTCCCAGGACATGGAACACTGACAAGGTGCCTGAAGCGCTTTGGCATGCCCTTGGGTAAAAAGTAAACTGGGCAAATTACTCTGCCGAGGGGGTCACGAACTCATGCATAAGAATCAACCTCCTGCTATGAGACTTCCATAGATGGCCTGCAGGCCAAACTGTGTAAGGTCACTTTTCTCCAAGTGTGAGGTATCTTTAGCTCTGTGTGTCTCAGACGCTCGGTATGTGATATGGCGTAATACTCACTGTGCCAGCTCCTGGGGGATGGTTGATGACTCTGTTATTGGATTAATGTTATTGTTAGGTGCAAACAAAAGTTGGGGGCTCACTGATATATGTGACTTTATTATGGTAGGACCGCCTGTTCTGCGGTCTCCACTGGTGGTCCGAGTTCGGCTGGGTGATGTTAACCTGGGCGAATCGGGCGCCAAATGTGTTGGGGAGGGGGTGGTGGGTGGGGGAGGGGGAGGTTGAGGAACACACACTTAGCAACAATCTTGATCCAAAAGATATGCAGACGCACCTTGGCCACACTGAGGTCTATGGTAGGCACTGGACGATTTGGTCGTCGGCCTCCGTGGGATTTTTTGGGATATACTCTTATAATGACGACCCATGCATAACGATGGCCGGCAGGACATGTGCCGTGGCACAGATGGAATGGCCGCCCGCGATCACTAATTACACCTACGATGGCACTCGCACCCCGTAGGGACACATTACGCATTTGCACACTCAACGTCAAAGGCTTGAACTCTCCCACAAAACGATCAATGGTGGCCAGGGAATTCAGAAGATCGAACGTAGACATCTTGTTCCTTCAAGAATCAAGATACCGGAGGGGTGAGGAGAGAGCCATCCCGTCACGGGAGATTGGCCTTGCCTACTGGAGCTCGGGTATATTGAAAAAGGCAGGGGTGGGAATTCTGGTTCGCAAATCCCTCCGAATGACAATTCTTGACATATGGACGGACACTGAGGGTAGGGCGATCACGGTTGTGGGTAATATAGGGGGCATAACAATCACTCTGGCCACGCTTTACGCACCCAATCAAGGGCAGAATCGTTTTCTTCACAAAATCTCTGAAAAGGTCTTTAACATGGCTAAGGGTCACACGGTCCTGGGCGGGGACTTTAACACATGGATGGACAGCTCTATTGACAGGCAGACCAGGGCCGACGCATTAGACCCGCCCAACACTCGAACTGAGGCTGAAATCAAGTCTACCCTTCATCTTTATGGCCTTGTAGATAGCTGGCGACATCTACACCCGTTGGACAGAGGTTTTACCTTTCACTCCCTCCCCCACGACACACTCACACGCATCGACTATATCTTTCTCTCCAACGATCTTCTACGTGTACTGCAAGCTGCCACTATATACCCCTCCGCATGGTCAGACCATGACATGGTTGCAATTGATATATCTTGGGATGAGCTGTCACCCCGCAACACCAAATGGAGGTGTAACGAATCCCTCTGGGCTGACCCGGTCTTTAAGGAGACCTTTGAAAATGAGATCGAGCAATTCTTTCCCACTAATGATACAGGGGAAGTAGGGAAGGTAGCTGTGTGGGAAGCAGCCAAGGCTACCTGGAGGGGAATCCTTATAAGGGAAGGGGCCCGAAGGAAAAGGGAACGTGCCCTTATAGAAAGGGGCATTAGGGAGAAGCTTGCTGTGGCTCAGAACTTGGCGCAGACCACCCCGTCTGACAGACCAAGGTATTTAACTGAAGCTAAACAACTCAGAGAAGAATTGAGGATTCTTATCGCTGGCAAAACAGCCCAGACCTTAGAGTGCCTTAAGCAAAAATATTACGAGAAGGGGGACAAAGCAGATGCTCTGTTAGCAGCTCGCCTCCGTGCGCAGAGAGCGGAGAGATGGGTCGATCGAATTGAGAGGACTGACGGCACTCTAATAGATACGACGGTCACGTCCCCGAAGGACATACAGGAGGCATTTGCCTACTTCTACGAAGATCTATATATGTGTGACCCCCCTCCCTCTGTAGGAAGCGTAGACGAATATCTTGAGGGAGCGCGTCTTCCCACCCTCACAGGTGCAGAGGCCGAATCCCTAGATACTCCGGTCACTGAGGAAAAAGTGGAGAGTGCCATTAAGAGGCTAAAAATAGGGAGAGCCCCAGGGGATGATGGATTTACACCGGGTTTCTATAAAGCATTTTCTACCCTCCTTGCCCCCTTCCTAGCATCCTTGTTCAACCATATTTTCAATACGGGTCAGGCCCCCCCATCCTTCTCTCAAGCCCTCCTGGCTGTAATTCCTAAGGAAGGTCGAGACCCCAAATACTGTAGTTCTTATCGACCCATCTCGCTTCTTAATATCGACGCTAAGGTGTATGCTAGAGTCATTGCGGCTCGACTCGAAACATATCTTCCTAGATTGGTACACTCTGACCAAGTTGGCTTTGTTCTTGGCAGGCAGGGGGCAGCTACCATGCGGAAAACACTCCACTTACTACACGAGGCACAGGGAATGAAGGGGGACCCATCTCTTTTATCGTTGGATGCTGAGAAGGCTTTTGATAGAGTGTCTTGGGACTTTTTAGAAAGAGTGTTGGTATCATATGGCTTGGGACCGAAACTCTGCCGCGCCATTAAAGCATTGTACACCTCCCCCACGACATCGGTGGCGGTGAATGGAGGATATTCACGCTGGTTTCCCCTTGAAAGAGGTACGAGACAGGGTTGCCCATTGTCAGCAATATTGTTTGTGATGTCCCTTGAACCATTGGCGCAGAAACTAAGAAGTGACGGTAGAGTTAAGGGCATCACGGTGGGAGACAGGGAGTACAAACTAGGGCTATACGCGGATGATATTTTGCTTCACCTGACCGACCCCTTAGACTCGATCCCAGCTGCGCTTGATATAATTGGGGAATACGGTGCACTGGCTGGCCTAAAGATCAACACAAGGAAGTCAGTCCTCCTCCCGATTGACAAGAGTAGGGATTCCGAAATCGTACGCTTTGCCCCGCTAGGAGTCCAAGTCAGCCTTACTACCCTTCGCTACTTGGGCATTAATGTCACCCGCGACCTTGACTCCTTATATGAAGCTAACTTCCCACCACTGTCACATGCTTTACAGAAAGATAGCCAACGGTGGTCCAAGCTCACAATCTCCTGGATGGGCCGTTTAAATGCCATAAAGATGGTCTTTCTCCCTAAGATATTATATTTGTTCCAGATGCTCCCCATTAGGATGCCCCCGGAATTCTTCATCGATGTGCGAAAAATGTTTTTGTCCTTCCTGTGGCAGGGCCAGAGACCTAGAATTCCAAGACCCTTACTCCAGCTCCGCAAAGACAACGCGGGAGTGGGCCTCCCGGACATGGAAACGTATTACAGGGCGGCGCAACTTAGAGTTCTTGTCCCACACTTTAGGCAACGTTCGGAACCCCAGTGGATAGCGCTGGATAATTATCACCTTCGTCCCTTTATTGTGCCCGAATGGTTATGGGTCCCCAGACCCCAGTTGCGTGAAAAAGTCAGATCCCACCCCATCTTGGGTACGTTATGGGCAATTTGGAAACCAGGCAGGAAAATGATGGGAGTCACGACGTGGCCAGCTCCCCTGGGTCACCTTTGGTCACCAGGGATCCGAGACGCAATCCCAGAACCAGGAAGCTATGAAACGTGGTACCAAGCGGGGCTGGAAAGAGCGGGCCAATTATGGCGCGACGGGACCTTTGTGACCGTACAGGAGCTCCAAGAGGCGCTTGGCATAGGCACGCTTTCAGTCTTCCTGTATCTGAGGCTCAAAGGGGTAATGACAAGGTCAATCTGGAAGGACCAGCTGCAGAGGGATCTTACCCCATTTGAAATGATCCTTGATCGATGTACGGGCTCCAGTGGTCTGATAAGCGCTATGTATTCGGCCCTGATTGAGACTGATATCTCCCCCTCATTGGTGCTTAAGGGCAGATGGGAAGCAGATATGGGCAGACAAATCTCCGAAAAGCTGTGGCTAAACATCTGCAGACGCACTGCGAAATCCTCAATATCCTGCCAGTACAAACTGCATGCCATAAAACTTTTGTATAGATGGCAGTACGACCCGATCAGGCTTGCCAAAATGTATCAGGGGGTTAGCCCATATTGTTGGAGGGGCTGTGGGAAGCGGGCGGGTTACTGGCATATGTGGTGGGGGTGTACCATGGTCCAGACCTACTGGTCAGAGGTTCTTAGCTGGATCAGGGATCTGGACGATGAAGAAAGGGTGCAGCAGCCAATGTTTATCTTGTTTGGTCTGATCGAAACAGGGGACAAAGTTGTAAAAGCACCTAGGATGGTACAAGGTCTGTTGATGGCTGCACGAGCCTGCCTCACTATGGTGTGGAAGAGGGCCAAGCTCCCTACTAAAACTGAATGGCTTGCGGTTGCCCAGACTCTCTATAGGATGGACTACCTAACCGCCGCTTTACGCGGAGATCTTACTGTTGTCGAAGGTGCCTGGTCCGAGTTCAGAGCCAAACATGCCTTGTAAAGACAATGTGTGCAGTATATTGTTGCGATTCGTGTCAATAACGATAACAAACGAAGATTTTTGCTGTGGCGGACCCTTGGATCATGCTATGTGTCCTGGTCGGATATCATATTTATATTAGAAGCTTTCTGGTGTTGTCTCATTGTTTAATGGTGTTTCTCAATCACGTATTTGGAGATAATAAAGAGAGGGGGGGGAGGGGGGGTGAAACTGGGTTTTGTTGATCTTATTCATTATAATGTTTAATGTTCAGGAACTACTCCACATGATATGTGAAGATGGTACTTGCCTTATATGCTCCCTTTACTTATTTACTGGAGATTTTGGATGTAAGTGACTGTTGAACTTGTACAAAATCAATAAATCTTGAATTTAAAAAAAAAAAAATGTGATTAATAAGATGGGCGATGAAAACAATTACTTGCTAAGGAGGCAGATCGATTCCTTAAAAAGTGCAAGGGTTTAGAACAGCAGATATGCACTTTCAGGTCCCCGGACAAACGACAGGGCACCACATTCAATGGGATTGAGGTGAATTCCATCTCTACACGGGGAGATGGTGTCCCAGTGGCTGTGCCGGTGTCTGAGCTTGGTTGCAGCGCCTTTGGGGGGTTTGACACACCCATTGGGGGTCACCATCAATATCATACACCTGAGACAAGGGTTGAACCACAAAGCAGAGCAATCCCAAGCATAACGCCAAGTAGTCCTATCAAGATAATGAAATCAATCAAGGCCCTGATCAAACCATTCAAAAAAGGAAGGGAGTACTGTATAGAGGACTACTTAGAAGCAGTGCACGATATATTTAAATCCCTACACATACCTAAGGAAAAATAAAGACAATACTTTCACTTAACTCTGGATGCTCCCACAGCAAGCATCATCAGAGGATTAAATGAACAGCAGAACATGTCATGGGCAGAATTTGAAAAAGAGATTAGGCGTCATTTTTCTCCATTCCAGTCATTACAATAGGTGAAAAAAGTTGCATACATTATTACAGCTGGGCCAACTAAGTCCCCTCATCAATTTCTTCAAGGCTTAAAAAGAGCTTTTTCTCATTTTGATGTATCTTTTGATCCCAACTCCAAAGAGTTTAAAACTGCCTATTTTTATGGTTTGCAGAAAGACATTATATCACAGTTAGTCCGCAAATGAATCCTCGGCAACAGTAATGGAGATCAGGTCAGTTAAAATGTCACTTGAGTCCGCTCAAAGTCCAGGCAAAAATAATGTGACACCCAAACAGAGGGGTACCCCACAGAGGATTCCACCCTCTGCACTGAAGATTCAGTCACATGATCCTAGTAATAGAGATAGCTGCATTAGCGCTAGGTATGTAGGAGACAGGCCCCGGGCAGGATATCGATCGGACATGTCAGGCATGAACAATAATCAGAGACAAAATCAAGACCAAAGAAGAAATAGTCCCTACCAGACATTGGGGACACAGAGCAGATTTGACCCCAACACCATGATATATAGTAATCAGGACAGACGCCGGTATGTGGATCGATTTACTGAAAATGGGAATCAGCATAGGGGACAATACTCACAAAATGAGGGGCAGGACATGAGGCAGAGTATGAATTATTCTCCACGTCAATACAACCAATCACCGCCACCAGTGGATTACAAACAAAGAATAGGTACACTCTGCTCCCCGCCCACATGAATCAAGAGTCCAGAAATAACTCCAATAGGAATCACTCTCCTGAGAGATACCAGAATAGATTTAACTAGGGGAAAAATAACCAATATCAACATAGGCCGCAAAGAGACGATTCTAGAGAAATTGAAAGATTCCAGTGTCTCTAGGCCCAAGTAAAAATGTTGGCTGAACAAATAGGAAAACTCTGTACAGCTCAAAAACAGTCATCAAATGAAGGGGCAGAAGGTCATAGAAGTGACCTGGTTGCTTCTGATAATAAGTGACTAAATATTCATAACACATGCAATGATAAAAAGACAGATTCCCCTGATCCTGTTTTGAATAATGACTCTGAGCTGATTAATGATTTAAAAATGTAAATACCTGCAAATGAACAAGAGACAGAAATTGCAAATACATCTAAAAAGGAGGTTTGGTTTAACACGGAGTTGAATCAAACGTTGGAAATTTGTACCAATGAAAAAGGAAAACAAGGAGAACATGAATTTCCAAAGGAACAAAGAGACAGATTTAAGAAAGACAACTCATGCACAGATAAAATAATTGATGAAGCAGAAGATGTAAATGATAGAAAACCCTCCCTAGACAATCAAGAGACTAATAATATACAGGCAGGAAGAATAAGTACTCAAAATGAGGGTACAGATCAGTCACCTGAAGAGTTCTTTGAGCCACGCTAAATACCCACAAATGCCCAGAATTAGAAAATAACAACTTATCAGGTGATGTTTATACGGATATTCAGTTGGAGAATTGCAGTGTGAACTTTGATGATCTCCGGATGGAAGGACAAACAGTGGCCACACTCCTAATGACCTCTGAATATGGGAAGATGGGTAAGGCTCAAATGGAAATGGACAGAAAGGAGGGAAAAATGTCTTTTCATTTACCGATGTGCTTAGCCAAAAGTGAGAAGGGTCTGAGAAAAGTGACTCCTGAAATCAGTATGAATTCGTACTTTTTGTGTGTATTAGAAGAAGCTGAAGACAGATATAATGCTCCCAATACTGTGGAAGAGAAGTGCAATACATTTGCAATGATTGACACAGGTGCACAGGCCACAATTATGTCCAACAAATTGGTAAAAAGTATTAATGAAGGGAGATCTCCACAGAATCAGATTAAAGTGAGACAGAGTGTGTTAGGCAGAAACCTGTGCAGTTCCCACTGGGACCACTGCAAACTGCAAAAGATTTAAGACTACAGGTGTTGGCAGTAAACCCACTTGGTAGCAGTCTGTACCACACAGATTCTCTGTGGTAGATGTGGCTGAGCAGTCAGACTTCCCTCAAGAAGAGTTAGACAGTATACAGAGGATACACAATAGATACAGAGGCACAGTAGTACAAGCAAACACTGACCAGAGCTAGGTGTAAAAGTATAAACTTATTTATTAAAGGCACACTCATAAATTACACTAGCACAGAAAAAGGTAAGAAAGTCAAAACACAGTTACTATTACTCATATGTACATCCCTAATCATTTGTTGGACAATTCTAAGTTAACACCACTTATTTCCAACCAGAGGTGAGCGCTTAACGTTAGATGGTACTCCAACAAGTTATAAAAAAAGGGAGGGAAAAGGCAGGAATTAAAGAGAGCAGTAAGGTAAAACACTTTTCACATAAGGTTAGAAAAGGCAGTCAATTGTGGAACAAGGAAAATTAGTTCGGGGCCCGCTTTAGAGGGAGCCAGGCGAAAATATGCCCAAGATCACACAATGTCTTTGCAGGTGAGTAGAAAAGGTTTTACTATGTTTCCGAAAAGTTTAGTTAGGGTGTCCCAGACCTACCCAGGTTCGAGAGCCGAGGGCTAAATCTACCCCGTACAATCGGTGGCAAGGGAGGCCGGGCGGAACACAGTACCTTTAAAAGTGGAAAGGATCCTCCAGCGGTGGTAGTCGTTCCTGGTAGTGGGTGCAAGTCACGGCATCGTCCACAGGAAGAGGTGATCTCGACGTGGAGGAAAGCTGAAGGTCGTTGCACTACCAGGGATGAGGCCAGCCGTGGAGTTTTCCGCACACAAAGGGTTTTACCCCTCTTTCGCGGTGGAGGTAAAAAGTGGTATCCCGGTTGCCGGGGTGCTTGGCACAGGCAAGGCGGCCACGAGATGCTTCGGGACGGCGAAAAGAAGGCAGCAACTGGTTGTCCCCACCAGTTAAGGGAAGAAGACTCTCCGGCGGGAGATCTCCTCTGTCGTCGGGAAAAGTGGTGAGACGGTTCCGCAGGGCTCCACCGGTGGTGTCATCTTGGCAGGTCGGCTCGGCCTCTCCCTCTTCGGCTTCTTAGGTCCTGTGGCGACTTCTGAAGAACCAATCCCAAAAACCCTGCTTTTATGCAGCAAACCCCCATTCATGCAGCCTAGCTGTCACTCAAACATGCTAAGTGGTGAGCGGGGTGGCTCACCACTTGGGCCAATCACACTAGAGTGCGACATGAGTTGGCAAGGCAACTCAGTCCAGGGTGCCTAAACCCCCTCCCACACCCCCTGTGGTACCCAGACAGAATGGCACCACCTTGGAGGGCTTCTGTGCAGAAGCCCGCCAAAAGTGGAACAAAGGCTCGACTCGGGTTCAGGGTTACTGAAGTGAACCTAGACGCCATTTTGGCGGCGAGTTCTGGCAAAAAATCCCAACCGGTGAATTTATATTAAATAAATAAACCGGCGGTATCTTTAACATTGCACCAAAAAGTGGTGCATCAAAAACAATGGGAAAATCCCATTGGGAAATATTCCGGTGGAATATTTCCGTGGTATCCACTGCCACCAGCCAGAACTCGGCGAGGGGGGACGGGACAGTACCCCCTCGACAACAGACCCAGGGGCAATCTAATTGCCCCTACCAATACTTCCACAGTAAGATGGTTTGTACTGGTTAAGTTCCTAAGTTAAGACTAGTAAAGTCAATGGTGACTTTACAGACCCAGGGAGACAGTAGTCAGTCCCAGGGTGTGGAGTCTATGTTTGGGGGCCTCTGTGACATCCCTGTGTTACTGCACTGAGGGTGCTGTGTAACACACATTCCAAAAACCAATGATGGCCTATGGGGAAAATTACCCCCTAGCCCATAAGCACATGGCAAGTCACAGAAACACTCTCAAGTCATGTCCAAGAGTGAGAGTAAAAGAGTCTCACTCTTGGCAGGAGAAAAAAAATAAACCCCAAAAATCCAGCAAAGCTGCTGGGGGACTCACTAGGTTAGGAAATTCAGCCTAAACAGAGAATTCTCCCTAACACTCGCCCCCCCCCCCCAGACTAAGGGACAGGAGGATTTAATCCACTCCTGGATGAACCTCATACCTCTAGTCGATGACATACATCCTAGAGAGTCCATCAGCATTTTGATGGTGACACCCTGACCTGTGCTCAATGGTGAAATCAAATCCTTGGAGGCAGATTGACCATCTCAATAGTTTTGGATTTTCCCCTTTCATTTGCATTAACCATCTCAAGGGTTGGTGGTCAGTCTGAATGACAAAAGTAGAACCATACAAGTATGGCCTAAACTTCTTCAGTGCCCACACAATAGCAAAGCATTCTCTTTCGATTGTTGCCCACCTTGTTTCAGGATCCTTCAGTTTTCTACTGATGAAGCAAATGGGGTGTTCCCTACCCTTCTCATCCAGTTGGCTAGGAACTGCACCTATACCTACATTGGAAGCATCAGTTTGTACAATGAAAGTTTGGTGGTAGTCAGGAGCTCTGAGTACTGGAGCTTGGCAAAGAGCTTTCTTCAGGTTTTCAAAGGCCTGATTGCATTCCTCATTCCATTTGACCTTCTTAGGGAATTTTGGAGAGGAGATCACATTCAGGGGAGAAGCTATGGTCCCATAGTTCTCAATGAAATTCCTGTAGTACCCAGTGAGGCCTAGGAAGGCTCTCACCTGGGTCTGAGTAGTAGGTGTTGTCCAATTTTGCACAGCTTCAATCTTGCTGAGCAAAGGCCTTATTTCTCCACCTCCTACCTCATGTCCAAGGTAGACCACTTTACTCTGACCAATTTGGCATTTGCTTGCCTTTATGGTCAGATTGGCCTGCTCAAGAGCCTGCAAAACATGTCCTAAGTGGGTCACATGTTCCTCCCAGGAGTGGCTGAAGACTGCAATGTCATCCAAGTATGCCATGCAGAAGTCCTCCATCCCAGCTAGAACTTGGTTCACCATCCTTTGGAATGTGGCAGGTGCATTTTTCAGTCCAAAAGGCATAACCTTGAATTGGTATAGGCCAACCGGGGTAGAAAATGCAGTTTTCTCCTTGGCATGGTCTGTCAGGGCTATTTGCCAATAGCCTGACGTAAGGTCCCGTGTGCTGAGGTACTTGGCTGCACCAAGTTTATCCACCAACTCATCTGTCTTTGGCAAAGGGTGGGCATCAGTCTTGGTGACTGCATTAAGAGCTCTATAGTCCACACAGAATCTCAACTCTTTGGATCCTGCCTTTGGTACTAACACCACTGGGCTAGACCATGGACTACTAGAGGGCTCTATTACCCCGAGATCAAGCATCTTCTTGACCTCACCTTTGATGTGAGTTCTGACATGTTCTGACATTCTATATCCTCTGCTTTTGACTGGCAGACAGTCACCAGTGAGTATATCATGCTGTCCCCAAGGGGTCAAGCCTGGTGAAAATGAGAACAGGGGGGCAAACTGATTTAACATAGCTTTGCACTCCTCCTGTTGCTCAGGGGTCAGATCTGAAGAGAGATCAACTTCTTCAACCTTTTCGTCCAAAGGTAAGCCTCTCAGGAGGTCAGGTAGAGCTTCACTCTCCTCCTCCTCGTCTGATGAAGCTAGAAGCAAGGCTCCTACTTCTGGTCCAGAGACATAGGCTTTGAGGCGGTTGGTGTGGAAGACTCTGGGAACTTCCCTGGGTTTGCCCAGATCCACCAGATAGTTGACCTCTCCAAGTTTTCCCACAACCTTGAAGGGTCCCATCCATTTGTCTTGCAAGGCCCTCTGCCTTGTTGGGAGCATAACTAGAACTAGCTGGTCTTGAGTAAACTCAACCATGTTAGCCTTCTGATCATGCCAATGTTTGATCAGGGCTTGGCCAGCTTTCAAGTTGTCACTTGCTTCTGCCATCATGTGTGACATTCTCCTTCGGAGACCTATCACAAAGTCAGTCACTCTGACTGGCTTGGGGGAAGGAGCACTCTCCAACCCCTCCTTAATCAGGGCCAAGGGGCCTCTGACGGGATGGCCATAGAGAAGTTCAAAGGGAGAATAACCTACTACCTCCTGAGGGACTTCTCTATAAGCAAAGAGAAGGCATGGCAGTAGAAGGTCCCACTTCTTCTTAAGGGGTTCCTCTAAAGCACCTATCATGCTCTTCATGGTTCTGTTAAATCTTTCTACCAACTCGTTTGTCTGAGGGTGGTAGGCGGTTGAGAACTTGTAGGTGACTCCGCAGGTTTTCCACATGGCTTTCATGTAGTTGGACATAAAGTTTGACCCTCTGTCAGAGATCACCTCCTTAGGAAACCCAACCCTGGTAAAGATACCAAGGAGGGCCTTAGCCACAGCCTGTGCTGTAACAGTCCTCATAGGAATTGCCTCAGGGTACCTAGTAGCATGGTCTACTACAACAAGGATAAACATGTTGCCTGAGAAGGTTGGGGGATCAAGGGGACCAACAATGTCAATCCCTACCCTCTCAAATGGGACTCCCACAACTGGGAGAGGCACTAGAGGTGCCACATTCCTGGAACCAACCTTACCAGAAGTCTGGCAGGTATGGCAGCTCCTGCAATACCTATCTACTTCAGCCCCCATCTTTGGCCAATAAAAGTAGAGGGAGAGCCTTTCCTTGGTCTTCTTGAAACTCAAGTGACCAGCCAAAGGAATCTCGTGGGCTAGTTGCAAGAACTGTTGTCTGTTCTCTTGGGGCACTACCAGGCGTTTGTAGGCTCCAGGTTCAGATTCGGTTGGTTCACTGTAGAAGAGGCCATCTTCCCAGTGTAACCTATACTTCCCAGGCTCTTGCCCATCAGCCTGAGAAGCTGCCTGCTGGCGGAGACCCTCCAGAGTTGGACATTCTCTTTGTCCCTTATGGAAAGCTGTCCTGCTCGGTCCACCTTCTGCCAGTAACGACTGCAGCTCTGGATGGTCAGCCGGGTCCAGGTCTCCAATAAGTTCTGGGCCTCCTACTAGCTCTTCTACAGAGTCTAGTTCAACCAAACAGGGTTGTACCTCCCTCTCAGCCTCTGCTGGAGGTGGAGTTACAGGTGTAACTTTGGACAACCTCGGGGAAGTCCTTGTTGGAAGCACTGGAGTGCTTGCTGTAGGCTTTTTCCTAGGAGTCTTGGGTTGCCCCTTTGCTCCTGATCTGGTAGTTACTGCAGTAAGTTGCTCCAGTGGGAGAGGAGTGATTTCTGTCATCATCTCCTGAGATAAACCTCACAGGGTTTTCTCTCTTGCAGGTTTTGTGAGCTCCTGTAACCTTTTACTAGGAGGTCTGGGGGTATGTGACACAACTCCAAGAGCTTTCAGGTCATTTCCCAACAGAACTCTTCCTGGCACTTCACATTGTATACTGACAGGTATCTTCACAGCCATATCATTACACTGGATGAGAACTGGTAACTGGGGACACATCTGCACAGGCCCTCCAGCTAACTTGGTGAGGCATTTGGGTGCCTTAGCAACATCCTCTGCCTTGAAAAATGATTCATCCACCACAGTTATGCTGGCCCCAGTGTCCCTGATGGCAGGAGTCTCCTGACCATTCACGTGGACACTGTCCTTATAATACTCATTAGTATTATCTGGGATAGAATTATATACATCTAAATTCTGTTGTTCCCACAACCCCAGAGAGACTAAAGAAACACTGGCTGAGACTCCAGTGGGTTCATCAGCCAGTAGTAGAAAGTTTCCACTTGCCATAGTGACTTCCTCCTCAGGAGCGAAGGCTAAGGAGACAAGCTGGACCCCTGAAGGTTTACCCTTACATCTGGGATCTCCTTTCACATGGTCAGTAGCCTTACAAACATAACAGGCCCCAAAGGTCCTTTGGAATGGAGGCTTGTTCTAACCTCCTTCTGGTTTGGCACCAGAAGGTATACTACTCTGCTGTGGTTTCCCAGGTGGCTTACCCTTATGGTTTGGTTTGGGGCCCTCTTTGGAATTAGGATTATTAGAATTCTCTTTGGAGTCTTTCTTAGGCTGTCTTCCCTCATCCTTCTTCTGAGTTACCCCAGAAACCTTGTGAGTAGCCCTGTTGGCAACCCACAAGTCAGCAGCCTTAGCTAGTTTCCTAGGATCTAATTCCCGTGAATCAGCCAAGTGCTGTCTGAGCTCAGGAGAGCAGGCATCATAAATTGACTCCATCATTACAAGATTTCTCATTCCTTCATAAGTGTTCACCTTCTAACCCTTAATCCATCCCTCTAAGTTTTTCAACCCTTCACACACCCAGGTAGCCCAAGGGGTACCATCATGCTTTTTGAGGCTCCTAAACCTCTTAAGATACTGGGAAGGGGTCTTCCCAAACCTAGCTATCAAAGCTAGTTTCGCACTTTGATACTCTTGCTTATCCTCCTCCCCCAACTCCATTACCACATCAGTCGCAACAGGGGGAAGCCTAGAGAACAACCAGGTAAGTAAATCATTTCCTGTGATGTTCTGGAGCCCATGATTATATTCAAACTGAGACAACCAATCCAACACATCCAATTTAGGTTCATACATACCAATCAATTCCTTAGGCATCCGGGGTCTTTTAGGACTGGTACTTCTAGAGGAGCCAGAGAGAGAAGCATTTTCAACAGACAATTTCTTCATTTCTAGCTCATGCTTGAGCTCCATTTCCCTTAGCCTTAGTTCTTGTTGCTTGTGTTCTGTTTGAGCACTAATTCTTCTATGCTCTAATTCTAGTTTCATTTTCTCTAGTTCAAAGTATTGAGGGTTAAATGTGGGACCTGGTAAGGGTCCAGTAGGTACAGCTGGTAGAGTAGACAGAGGCCTAGAGGGAACATCTACGACAGTTTCATCCTCCCCTTCTGGTTCTGACCCAAGATCATCAATACTTTGTTCAATATCAATATCATTGCTGTTCTCTACATCTGCTGGAGTGATAGGTTCCTCTGAACCATCCTCCAGACTTTGGTTTTCTAACAACCTTTCTATTAGCTCCATTTTCTTTCCTTTAGTCATGAGATTCTTATGCTTACAGATAAGTCTTAGACAATCAGCAGTTTTTGTAGCAAGGGACTCTTGACTATAACTTTCCATAGTAGACAGGTTAAAAAATGACTTTTTCTTTCTTGTGCTTAAGCTTTGTGGTTAGTTGCACTAAGGTATCTCAAAAGTACTCTAAAGTGTATACTCAATACAAATCCCACCGCTGTACACCAGTGTTAGACAGAAACCTGTGCAGTTCCCACTGGGACCACTGCAAAAGATTTAAGACTACAGGTGTTGGCAGTAAACCCACTTGGTAGCAGTCTGTACCACACAGATTCACTGTGGTAGCTGTGGCAGAGCAGTCAGACTTCCCTCAAGAAGAGTTAGACAGTATACAGAGGATACACAATAGATACAGAGGCACAGTAGTACAAGCAAACACTGACCAGAGCTAGGTGTAAAAGTATAAACTTATTTATTAAAGGCACACTCATAAATTACACTAGCACAGAAAAAGGTAAGAAAGTCAAAACACAGTTACTATTACTCATATGTACATCCCTAATCATTTGTTGGACAATTCTAAGTTAACACCACTTATTTCCAACCAGAGGTGAGCGCTTAACGTTAGATGGTACTCCAACAAGTTATAAAAAAAGGGAGGGAAAAGGCAGGAATTAAAGAGAGCAGTAAGGTAAAACACTTTTCACATAAGGTTAGAAAAGGCAGTCAATTGTGGAACAAGGAAAATTAGTTCGGGGCCCGCTTTAGAGGGAGCCAGGCGAAAATATGCCCAAGATCACACAATGTCACAAGTCTTTGCAGGTGAGTAGAAAAGGTTTTACTACGTTTCCGAAAAGTTTAGTTAGGGTGTCCCAGACCTACCCAGGTTCGAGAGCCGAGGGCTAAATCTACCCCGTACAATCGGTGGCAAGGGAGGCCGGGCGGAACACAGTACCTTTAAAAGTGGAAAGGATCCTCCAGCGGTGGTAGTCGTTCCTGGTAGTGGGTGCAAGTCACGGCATCGTCCACAGGAAGAGGTGATCTCGACGTGGAGGAAAGCTGAAGGTCGTTGCACTACCAGGGATGAGGCCAGCCGTGGAGTTTTCCGCACACAAAGGGTTTTACCCCTCTTTCGCGGTGGAGGTAAAAAGTAGTATCCCGGTTGCCGGGGTGCTTGGCACAGGCAAGGTGGCCACGAGATGCTTCAGGACGGCGAAAAGAAGGCAGCAACTGGTTGTCCCCACCAGTTAAGGGAAGAAGACTCTCCGGCGGGAGATCTCCTCTGTCGTCGGGAAAAGTGGTGAGACGGTTCCGCAGGGCTCCACCGGTGGTGTCATCTTGGCAGGTCCGCTCGGCTTCTCCCTCTTCGGCTTTTTAGGTCCTGTGGCGACTTCTGAAGAACCAGTCCCAAAAACCCTGCTTTTATGCAGCAAACCCCCATTCATGCAGCCTAGCTGTCACTCAAACATGCTAAGTGGTGAGCGGGGTGGCTCACCACTTGGGCCAATCACACTAGAGTGCGACATGAGTTGGCAAGGCAACTCAGTCCAGGGTGCCTAAACCCCTTCCCACACACCCTGTGGTACCCAGACAGAATGGCACCACTTTGGAGGGCTTCTGTGCAGAAGCCCGCCAAAAGTGGAACAAAGGCTCGACTCGGGTTCAGGGTTACTGAAGTGAACCTAGACGTCATTTTGGCGGCGAGTTCTGGCAAAAAATCCCAACCGGTGAATTTATATTAAATAAATAAACCGGCGGTATCTTTAACATTGCACCAAAAAGTGGTGCATCAAAAACAATGGGAAAATCCCATTGGGAAATATTCCGGTGGAATATTTCCGTGGTATCCACTGCCACCAGCCAGAACTCGGCGAGGGGGGACGGGACAGTACCCCCTCGACAACAGACCCAGGGGCAATCTAATTGCCCCTACCAGTACTTCCACAGTAAGATGGTTTGTACTGGTTAAGTTCCTAAGTTAAGACTAGTAAAGTCAATGGTGACTTTACAGACCCTTGGAGACAGTAGTCAGTCCCAGGGTGTGGAGTCTATGTTTAGGGGCCTCTATGACACCCCTGTGTTACTGCACTGAGGGTGCTGTGTAACACACATTCCAAAAACCAATGATGGCCTATGGGGAAAATTACCCCCTAGCCCATAAGCACATAGCAAGTCACAGAAACACTCTCAAGTCATGTCCAAGAGTGAGGGTAAAAGAGTCTCACTCTTGGCAGGAGAAAAAAAATAAACCCCAAAAATCCAGCAAAGCTGCTGGGGGACTCACTAGGTTAGGAAATTCAGCCTAAACAGAGAATTCTCCCTAACAGAGTGAAGGCCCAGTACATAATTTTAATGGTGAGGTGGTGCCTATCGAGGGTTTCACTGAAGATGACATAAAAATAGGAAACACAGAATGAAACACGAAGTATTGATCACATCTATTTGTGAAATTCCATTCTGGATGGGAACAGATTGCCTGAAAAGATTGTCTCCTCTCATTGATAGGATGAATGGGGTTCTGTGGTCTTTAACCAAAAAACCATTAAGGTCTAAGAAAATAAAGTCACAAAACAGCAGTGTAAATGAATGCCATACTGTTTCCAAATCGAATGATGCAGTGGAGGTGTACCTCCAGAATAGCTATGTGCCTAGTGTCACCGTTATTTTGATATGTCAGGACAAAATGCAAAGTGAAAAAGATAAACAATCTGTGCAGATTCATTTGGACCCTAGGAAGAAATGGCAGATTGAGATAGATGAAAACACATTGCACTTCTATTTAAAAGAGAAGTACAAATAGAATACTATCCCAAAAGCCGACACAGGAAAGCACATCACCACTCTTGCTGAAATACATATGGAAGATGAGCAATCATGGATTGATATTGGTATAAGAAGCCATTTTAAAATGATAAAAGCCACTTTGGCGCTTGAACAGGAAAGGAGTTTTATTAATGAGAAACTACTGCAGAGAATAATGGAAAGGGAGGAGATCCCGAAATTTAGAATTAAAAATTAATATATTTATGGTTTGGACAATCCAGATTTTGAAAATAGAATTGCAGGAAGGTGCATGCTAAAGATTAATGTTGGACAAAATATCATTTACCACAATGTGCGGATAGTGAGTGGAACACAAAATGATTTTTATCTGGGCAATGATATCATGCACGGAATGTGCATGTTGTTACATTTCCTTAACCAAAAAATATGGTCCCGGCTAGGCGGGCCTGCGCCCAAATTTGAAGACAAAAGAAAGGCTTATCATTGTGCACAATTAGTGCCATATGCAATTAAATTGCAGGTGAAGAAGGATATTACTATTCCTGTATTCACCAAACAGGTTGCTATAACATTAAAGTGCAAGGATGGACAGCAAATGAAGGATTCTGATGTATTTGTGTGCTTGAATGAATCCATTAAACAGCAAGGGCTGGATTATGAATATACCCCATTGATAGATGTTGGGGATGGGTCTGTCAAGATTATGGTGGATAATAAAGGATGTCAAGCTATTCATTTAGAAGAGAATTCCTTACTAGGAATGGTCATACAAAAATCACATTATACTGCAGTTTTTAATAACATGGTGATTGGAAATATCCCTGAGAGATATGTAGATGCACAGGGTGTGTTGCCAGAGTATCTGGATTCCCAACCCAAAGGGATGTTCAAGATTCAATCTGTATACCCTTATGATTCCAATGAGACGGTGTGCTGTCACCAGGAGAATTGTATAGTATTTGAATTAAATGAAAATGATAAAGAAAATCAGCACATTGAAATGGAGGCTGAAGTGCAAAAATATTTAAAAGTGGCAGCTTTGCAGAGAGATACAGCCACACAGTTAGAAGAGAGCACAGACGTTCCTCCACTGGAGGATTTCCCGGAATTTTCAAAAATGGTAGAGGAGCAAATTCTGTTAGCAGATGCATGTGATAGCGAAGAGGATAAAAATGAATTGAGAAAAATATTTATGGAATTTAAGAAAGTTTTTGCCAAAGACGCAAATGATTGTGGCCTATCGGATTTACATGTTGCCAAATTACCAGAGGGGTGTGGTAGAAATCCAGTATTTGTGCACCAATATCGATTACCACTGGCATGCTTAGAGTCATTGGCAGACTAATTAAAAACTTGGAGACTAGGGGAATCATCAGACCCATTCATAGTACCTCCAACACTCCTATTTTTGGTGTATTAAAGCCAAATGGTCAATGGCGTCTGTGTGCAGATCTGATGGAATTAAATTAAAGATTGCCAGTGTTTAGATGGCCGCTGCCATTCATTGATCAAGGCATGGGTCAAAGGTATTTACCACATTAGATCTCACATCTAGGTACTGGTGTGTGCCATTGGCAGAGGACATTCAGAATCTACTTGCATTTTCATTTGATAAAACGCAATATGCTTGGTCTAGAACACAATTTGGGTATGTCAATAGTGGAAGCGATTTTGATATATTTTTGAGAAAAGCTATGCCGGATGCAGCAGAAAGAGGAACCATACTTTATGTCCTGATAAAAAATGAAAGCTTAAAAAGTCATTTCGATGAAATTAGACATGTACTTGACCAATTGCAAAAGGCGGGTGCCAAAGTATCTTTACAGAAAGCCCAATGGTGTAAGAAAAAGGTGAACTTGCTAGGCCATGAAGTAACTGAATATGGGTTAAATCCACAAAAGAGAAAGGTGGAGGCCATACAGAAATTGAAAGATCCTAGAAATATGAAAGGTTTAAAAAGTTTATTAGGAATGATGGTACATAACAGGAAATGTATTGAAAATTATGCTGAAATCACTCAACCATTGACTAAACTATTGAAGCTGAATATGCCCTGGAAATGGGAAAAGGAGCAATCTGAGACAGTTGCTAAAATGAAAGAATGCCTCATAAAGGCACCATGCTTGGCGTATTCCCATAAAGAACAGAGATTTCTTTATAGAAATAGGATTCACTGAGCATTGTATGTCAGCAGTGCTATCTCAAAAACATTATTTGAACCATAAAACTATTGCTTATGCAAGTAAGGCATTTATCCAGGTTGAAAGTAAATTCAGTTAATGTGAAAAGGCTCTTCTGACCACTGTGTGGGCGTTGCAACATTTTCGTCCCATTGTTCAAGGGGAGAAAGTAATCATTGAGACAAATCATCAACCATTGCAGTTTTTACAGAGTTTTTGTGTGTTGAACTCTCCATCCTGCGTCTCTGTGAAGGGGTGCATGGTTGGTGTGGGCATTCCGTCGACCTAGTTGCTTCACTGGTTCATGTGCCCTTATGTCGGGTCCAGACCGGCTGTGACTCCGACTCTGCTTGCTGTCTTCCAGATGAGTTATAATGTCTTTTCCGTCTTTATTCTGTCTTTCTTTCTTTCCCTCCATTTTCTCTGTCTTCCCTGCGTCTTGCTCCACTACGCTGTTCACTAGCAATGTCTCTTTTTGTTTTCACAGGGATGGTTGCGATGTCAGAGTTGCCGCGCCGATGGCGAAGACCATGGAGAGTTATTGATGCGCAGAGCGTGCGCTGTTTATTGCTGTTAATTGCTAACCTGTGTTCTCTTCTCTTTGTACAGGTTGCAGTGATGTTCCGCAGTGATGAGCGTTCGAAGCGCTGCTTGCCCAGGTAAGTGCTTTGTTAATGCTGACCTTGTTCCACCTCCCTTGCAGGTTGCGGTGAAACCCGGAGATGGGCGAGGTAAGAGAAGCACAGGGTGCTGCCAGGACTCGCTGCTTGCCCAGGCAAGAATTGTTATTAATGCTGACCTTGTTTCTTTACCTTTGCAGGTTGCAGTGAACTCTGGAGATGGGTGAGGTAAGTAAAGCGCAGGATGGATTCAAGACCAGTTACTTCACAGGCAAGTGTTCTTGCTCGCTATTGCTGTTCTTGTTCTTCCAGGTTATTATTGGAATCCGGATCTAGGGCTTCAGGATCGGGCAGCCGGAAAAACAGATGAGCAGGAGCTGGACACAGTGAGCGTTACGCTGCAGGAGAGCAGAATAACGTGAAGCGTGTTCTGCTTTTTGGGTGTGGTTTAAATAGCCCAGATAATGTAGTTCCAGGCCAAGTAGTTGCAGGCCAAGCCACACCCAAAACACTAGACCGCATGGCTTGGTTCTAAAGAACTGAGCTGTGTAATTGGCCTCCATGTTGGATTAAGGTCCAAAACTGGTATTGTTTTATTCCTGATAATGAGCGTGGCACCAAAGGCACCAGGACTGATTCCATGAATGTTTCTGATGGAGTTTTAAGGCCCTTGGGGCCAGTGTAAAGGGCTTTAGCCCCACTACTGCCTGGGGGCTGTTATACCTGGATTGTGACAAAATTGGTATCGTTTGACAGTGGTTTGTTTGATGTCGAAATGGGTAGAATGTATTCCGGCACCAGATTGTAGTGCACAAACAGCAGCTACATTGCTGGTAAATCACATATTTTCAAGATTTGGGTTACCACAAAGAATAGAGTCAGACAGAGGAAGTCATTTCACAAGCACCTTAATGAGTAAGGTGTGGCAGATATTGGGGGTAAAAAGGAAACTGCATATTACATATCGGCCTGGTTCTTCTGGAAATGTTGAACGTTGCAACAGGTCTGTCGTGGATATATTAAAGAAGTTTGTAGCGGAGGCAGGTTCGAGTTGGGATTTACGATTACCTCTGGTATTGATGGCCATTAGATCGACTCCTGCTAAAGCGACAGGTATCAGTCCTCATGAGGTGTTAACAGGAAGAAAAATGGTACTGCCACAATATTTATTATACAGTAGACATGAGCAGACACTTGTGAGTGCATCTACAGTTCACGAATATGTGGAAGAACTGAGGAAGAATTTACAACATGCATTTGCATTTGTGCAGTGAAATTTGGAAAGAGCTGCTGATAGTGCAAAGTCATATTATGATAAAAAGACATCTGTGAAAGAGTATAATGTAGGTGATCGGGTATATAAGTTTCATTTTGGAAATGGTAAACATAAAAACTCTGAATTTCTTGTGGTTTGACAAGGTCCCTTTGAGATAGTAGATAAAGTGTTCCGGGTAGTTTATAAAATATTAAAGACAGAGGGTGAAATGGTGACAGAACAACTTGTTCATGTCAACCAAATTAAGCCCTGTCACCCTAAACACGAAGTCAGGAGACTTGAGCAGGTAGAGACAGGTTAAGTGCCCTGATTACATGGAAAAGAAAGATGCAGTGACTATTTCATAATGTCTCACGCCATAAAAAACTGGAGATAATGTTTAGTATGGAGATAAATACAAATGAAAGTACCACATGTGGGAAATTGTGTGAATATATATATATATATATATATATATATATATATATATATATATATATATATATATATATATATATATATATATATTATATATGTATGTATGTATATATATGTATATGTATATATATATATATATATATATATATATACATATATATATATATATATATATATATATTAGTAGAAGATGCTGAATCAGGTTAATTTACTATGGTACAATGTGCTGAAATGTTCTACATAAAAATTGTTTTGATGTATAATAATGTGAAATGTAAATATTGTTGTTTTCTCTTTTACATGTGCTTAGTTGCAGGTATTCGGATATTATTTTGAGCCACATTTTTGCTTTCAACAAAGTAGTAGAAAGGGTAAAATTGGTATAGTAGTATGTACTTAATCTGTTCCTTTTCTATTTGATTTAGAAAAAAATAACTAACATTGGTTGGGGTCAGAGGTCGCAGGACCGGAGGACGCAAGAGATGAGGGATTCCTGGAGTCCACGGAAGGAATTCCCAAGAAAGCCCCAGGTAAGGGCGAAGACCAAGTCTGCAGAACGAATAACAATGATAATAGCACTGGCAACATGGATGATAATCATTCTGATTGTAGGGGGTCTTAAAGCTACAGGAGCACAAATTATCATTGAGCCTGGACCAGCATCTGGCATTGCAGTGGAGGAAGCGCCTGGGTTTATTATGGGTGACAGGCAGTTGAAATATCAAAATATTTATATACCCGTGTACCCTGACAAGATTTATTAACAAAACTGGAATTGCGACTGATCAGACTAGAGATTGGCTAAAGTTGAGAAATGATTACGCTAAACAGACAATAAGAGACATGGTTATGCAATTAGAAAAGACCTTTGTGAATTCAGCGGATATAAAGAAAAGGAGGGGAAAGAGAGGGTCGGTACTGCTTGTGGTCTCTCTGGTAATGTCTATTATTGGAGCTGAAATAGGTACTACAATGTCTACAGTGAATTCAATTTCAGTAGGGACATTGAGTGCCAAAGCACAACTATTGACTTATGATTTGGTCATAATCCAAAAGGCTTTGGATGGAATTAGAGGTGGATTGGATGAACAAGTGAGATTTATTAATGGGACTGTTATTGTACTAAATGAACAGCCTTAAATTCTACAACACAGCACCAAAGTGATAATTAAAAATGACAGGGTGTTAAGCGATATTATGAACATAATAAATCCTCTTGATAGGTTATTGACAGATTATATTAGGGAGGTTCAAACTGCAATTTCCCAATTAATTCAAGGACATATACCGTTATATTTTGTTTCGCAAGACATTGTTCATCAGATGATGGAGAGAATTACGCACAGAAAAATAGAAGTGATGCAGGTTAAAATTGCATTTGAAAGGGGCAGTGCAATGCCACTATATGTGAATTTGGAAAGAATGGAAATCGGGTTTTTGTTGTATATTCCATATATAGCTCCTGAACTTATTTACCAAACTAAGTGGGCACATAACGTGGGATTTTGGCAAGATTGGAAATACATCAAAATTAAAACTCCAGAGGTGGTGGCATTTCAGTCATGGGAGCCTGAGGTTTACTTGATCCCAAATTTGGACACATGTATAAGGTTTAAAGAACAAAATGGTGTGTCCAGGTAAACCATTTGTTCCTGATGCTGCAGATGCTATCTGTGGTTTGAAACCTGACCCAGGTGTATCAGGGGGATATGAAGTGGTCATTAGCAATTCGGGTGGTGAGGAATTATCACAAGCTAAGCTGGTTAAAAATAGGTGGTTGGTCAGCCCTTCTGTAAAGAATTATACTGTTAGCCATTTGAATCATGGAATATTTGTTGTCAAGCAGTTGAAATATAATGTATTTTACCTACAGGTTCTGAAAGATACAATCGTCTCGGTTGGGGTTCAACCCTATTGTCTGGGTGTAATGGAAGTAGATATGTTTAACTTTGGAATCTGGGTGGAATGCACTATGGTGTGTTTGGCAATATTGGTGATAGTGATGGGAGGATGGCTGGTTATTTTGTCTATAAAGATGGGGATGTTGATTATACTACTAGAAATAATGGGAAATGAGAGATATCCCAATGCGCATACATTTTAAGAAAAAATGAAGAAGAATTTGGGTTTCCTCCAATTATGGGTTGGTTAGCTAGAATTGTCGGAAAAAGGAGGGAATATGTAAGGGTATACATGGGGTTTTATTACCATGCAACAGGCAGCATGGAGATGCAGCCATATATAAGGATATGTGGAGTTTTATTGCCATGCAACATGCAGCATGGAAAGGCAGCCAGGCCCAGTTTGAAACTGCAGACATTATTTCAGTAGTAGCCAACAGGCAAAGTCGTCAGAACACATAAAAAAAAAACACAGTGTGCTGCCAGGTTAAAATAAAGAAGTGCACAATTTATATTGGATATTTCATGTGTGCATTAGAATACATAACTGATTAACCTTATACTAACATTGCTAAAATACTACTTTCAACTTCTCTAACATTATAATGCAGTCTTCTATGCACAATGAAATACAGTCCATGGCTTGGGTGCACTGTTTAAAATTCATTTTTTCCATGAGGAAATGCACACTAGCGTTTTCTTCATCTTGTGGAGAACAGAAATATGTAAAATGCAGGGAGGGAAATGAAACTGTTGCTTTGTAAAATGAAGTCTTCATTGTCTTGAAAAACGAAGGCTGGCACAGGGCACACTACTTTATTCTGATTGTTAGGGATTGTAGGTAGACAAGCCATGTCAACAGAGGGATGAATGAGAGTTTTCCTAATGAATGAAAAAAAGGGAGTTGGCTGTTCGTGCTGGGACCAGGAGACGGACGGTGCCACCTCTGCTGAACTACATGTGGGTCGAGCGCTGACTTCGAATCTAATCACTTGGCTGCACTCCAAACATATACGGAGGAGTTTCCCACTGAGTCTGTGTCTGCGAAGACAAAAAGGTCATGCAGGGATTTCAGATTTCACTGGCCTTGGTAAGATTGGTGCCAAGTGAGGAAAAAAAAAGTATGATGCACGTGTGTTGCTTAGTTTAGTTTAGTTTATTATTTGTAGAGCGCCACCAGGCCCTAGGGCATCCAGGCGCTTAAATTGAAAAACAGCATATCAGAATAATACAATACAATGCAGCATGGTTTGTAGAAGGTAATTACAGAGATATTGTACATTATCAGTCCAGAACAGATGGATGCAAGGTATGGCAGGCATAAGTCATGTAATAATACTTAGTTTACAATAGGCAATAGTTATTTTAGCAGTATAGTGTTAGTACTTCATGGCTTCTTTGGTTAGTACCCAGGATTTGGCGCTGTGTCTGAAACTGTTAAAGGAGGGTTCAGATCTGCGCTCCAGAGGCAGTGAGTTCCAAAGTTTGGAGGCAAGCACGGGGAAGCTTGCACCACCTGCTTTTTGGAGTTTGTATCTGGGGATGGTTAGACAGCGTGTTTGTGCTGATCTGGTTGGACGCTGTGGGATGTGGAGAGTGAAGTTGTCTGATAGGTATCTGGGTGCTTGATTGGTTAGGCACTTGTGCGTGAGCGAGAGAGTTTTATATTCAATTCTCTAACCAGTGGCAGGAACTTATGATGTCAGAGATGTCTTCGTGTTTGGATATATTCAGAGCTGCTTGAAGGGCATTGTTTTGGATAACTTGCATCTTGTTGATGTTTTTTGGCTGGTGCCCAGGTATAGAGCATTACAATAGTCGACTTTGGAGAGGACTAGCGCTCTGGCAAGTGTGATGCAGTTGGAGGGAGAGAGGTACGGTCTGCCGGCATTGATGAGCTTGCAGGAGTAAGCAGTGGTGGAAGAGATGGCGTTAATCTGTCTTGTCAGTGTAAGGGATGAGTCAAGGTATATCGCAAGGGTTTTGACATCGTTGAAGACAGAGATGTTATTTCCGTCAATAGAGAATGACTGATATAGTTTGTCCAGATTGTTGAGTCTGGGTTGGGTGCCTAGAAGGAGAAGCTCAGTCTTATCGTCGTTGAGGCAGAGGCCGTGCTTGCCCATTCATTCTTGGATAATGGAGTTGATTTTGTTGAGTACTGAATTGTCAGTGGAGAAGTTGCCTGTTAGTGGGATGCATATTTGCGTGTCATCTGCGTAGTTCGTATAGATGATGCCCAAGCGGTCCAGTATGTCGAAAAGGGGTTTTGTGAATACATTGTATAGAGTGGGGGAGACGCAGGAGCCCTGAGGGACACCGCATGTGACTGGGGCCGGTATGGCAGAGGCTGTAGGAGCAAAAACCCTCATGGATGTGTTGTTCAAGAAGGACTGGATCCAGGCATTGGCTTTGTCAGAGAATTTGGCTGCTGAGATTAGATGTTTGCAAAGGATGTCATGGTTGACCAGGTCGAAGGCAGCCGACAAGTCGAGGAGGAGAAGGAGTGCAAGTTTGCCATTGTCTTTGATGTTGTCCATTTGTGTCTTGAGGTCAATCAGAGCAGTCTCTGTGCCGTGTTTGGGTCGGAAACCTGATTGTCTAAGTCCTAATAGATTGTTTTTCTCGAGGTGGTTCTGTATCTGTAGATAGGCAGCTCTGTCAAGGATTTTGAGGAGGAAGGGGACAGTTGTGATGGGTCTGTAATTGGTGGGGACACTGGGGTCGAGGGTAGGCTTCTTTAGTAGGGGAAGATCCCACAAGTCCTTCAGGTTGTTGGGCACTATGCTGGATGTGAACGAAGAATTGATTAATGAAGTAATGAAAGGAGCAAGATGTTTGGCTTTATCTTTGATAATAGGTGCCGGGCAGATGACGCCTTGGCACTTGGATGGATAAGGTAGAGGACTCAAATAGATTGTTGTCTTCTGCTATAGATGGGTGGGTGAGGGGGGTGGGGTTGTCAGTGAGGGTGAGGCTTTCTTTCTTAGGTACAATTTTGGCTTGTAACATGGCAATCTTGCCTAGGAGTGCTTCTTGAATGTTGGTGCACCAGGATATATCTTTGATGCAGGTATCTGGAGTGGGGGAGGGGGATTCGAGGTCTCTGAGAATGTTAAAGAGCTCTTTGGTATTGGATTTGGCATTACAGATTCTTTCACTGTGCATATTTTTTTTTGGCTGGATGATGGCAGTCTTGTAGATGTTGGAAGCAAGTGCGTACAATGTCTTGTTGTTAGTGGAGGGAATTTGTTTCCATGATAATTCCGCTTGTCTTTTAGTTTTGCAGAGCATTTTTAGTTCAGGAGTGAACCAGGAGTTGAGATGCGCACGTGGTTTGGCCTTCCAGAGTTTGAGAGGTGTTATGGTGTTTATGGCCTTGAGGATGGATGTGTTGTAGAGATCTACTAATTCCGTGGGGTTGGTGATGGAGGGTGAGAGTTTGATGATAGGTTGGAGTAGAGGGAGGAGTTTCTCTACTGTGATGTTTTTGCTATTTCTGGTGAATGTCGGTGGAGCATTGGGAGTAGGGACGGGTGTTTGGGTGCCTTTGTTGACGGTAAAGATGATGAGGTGGTGGTCAGTCTAGGCACCTGATGTGTTCGAGACAATGGTGGTGTTGCAGTTGAGATCAGCTATCCAATCAAGGATGCAGCCTTTATTATGTTGGGGTTGTGAGATGTGATGGGTGAAACCTAGTTCGGAAATTGTATTGGCGATAGTGTTTGCATTGTCGTCTTTCTGGTCGTTCAGACCTAAGTTGAAATCGCCTAGAATGAGGATTTGTGAATTGGGTTTGGTGTTGTTGGATAGTAAGAGAGCTATGTCGTCGTTGAAGGACAATATGGGGCCTGATGGTCTGTAGATAAGGTGAGTTTTAATACTACTTGTATGGGTTGTGGACAGTTTGATGGTGAGTAGTTCTGCGGATGGGAAAGATTGGTTTTGTATGTGCCTTATGTTGAGGGAGCTTTTAGCAATAATAGCTACTCCTCGCCTTAGAATGTATTGGCAGTGCAAGGAGGTTAGAAAAAATTGCATGTTTATTTTTCTCTCTATGTTCAAGGTGTGAGAACACAAATTAGTGTTTGCAAAATACCTGCTTGTTTCTGTTGTTCTTTTATCTTGCAGGTGATGCTGTAAATATCATGTGGTAAGATGTTTCACGGTTTGTAATTGTTATGTTATACAAAGTACAGAAGAAAAAAAACGGAGATTTTGGTGTCATTCGTGCATCTATGAATTATTTATATATGTGAAATACAGAGGTGATGTTTATATCAGTGCAGAAGTGCATTCACCAATTTACCACTGTAGTTAAAATAGCAAACAAGAGAAAGTAGTACATATCTACAAAGTAGGAAGGTGTGTGTGTGAAATGTAATGAGTGATTACTTCCTTGCATGCTGAAGGGAAGGGGTACCTAATCTGGCACTTAGATTACTGGAAGTACATAAGCCAGTAATACCAGCCACAAACTATAGGCGGCGGTCTGAATAAACTCATTGGGTTCTCTGAAGTGTCCTAAGTCTGGGGCTCTCTACAGGCGACTAGAAGACATTCTAATAGAAACAAAAGGTTTTTTTCAAATAGAGCACTACTAACTGCAGTTAAACAAGGATGCGTCGGAGATCTCTATCTGTTTATTGCTCTTAATATATTGTATTAGCCATGGATTCAGTAAAGAACATTTTTATGTTGAACATTTTGAAAAACAAATGGTGAATGCACGTTTTATGCGCATTCGGCATGGTAAAAAATAACAGTTTCCCATAATGTTGAACAAGGCGAGAGTGGGTTTTGGGTGTGTCCCCCACTCCCCTTGTTCGACATAATGGGAAGTCTAGGGCTAGGAAGGTGTCTCCCGCTTGCATAAAAAGGAAAGTCTGGCAAATGTTCTGCCACACAATGGGGAGGCGGAACTCACGCCGCAGGGAAAGTGCAGCGGGAAAGGAGATCAGGTAAGTGCACCGCAGGTAAGATTTATGCTTGTGGGGGTGCATGGGAGGGGGATTGTGGGTGAGGTTGATCTATGTGGTTATTGAACACTGCACATTGGAATTCAGAATTTTCGGATTCGAGATTTTCAGCACAGCAATAATCACGTAGATCCAAGGAACACACATTAAAGGTAAACATTGTTCCTATCAAATGGCTAGCCTTAGCAGATAATGTTGTTATTCTAGACAACACACAAATAGGCCTCCAGTTAAGTTTAGCAGGAATAGAACTCTGTGAAGGCTAACGATTACATCATATATGAACAACAAAACTAAAATTATGACATCTACAACCAAAAAGTGTAGTAATATATACATATAGATTCATCATCGAGGAAGTAAAAAAATATAATTATCTGAGGTTTTTACTTACAAACTTGAGTTCAAGAAAACACTGGAAAGAAATTATAAGCAAACGTATTACCCTTTGTTGTGGCTAGCCTGAGAGGTTTTGACCAAAATATGAAGAGCATTCCAAATCACCTCTAAAGTTAGCATACAATCAAAAGTTATGCCCCATTGTTTTACATAGTGTAAAATTGAGAAATAAGCCAATAGACAAATGTTTGGAAATAATCCATGAAAAAATGTGGCGGACATGCTTAAATTATCCACTGTCTGTGCTGTCAAAAAGTATTTTTAATCAAGTTAAAAGTAAACTCTTTATATACTGGGTCCTGATTAGAAAGGGAGTTTTATATCTTAAATGCTGGAGGCAGACCCAGCAATATATATATTAAAAAGGGGGACAGTGGTTTTCTAACTAAGTTTGCCAAAGAATGATGACAGTTGTATTTGAATATTGATTTTACCAAGACTTCTATCTCTCTACACCCAAAATTAAAGAGAATACCGAAAAGCCATTTTAAGGGAAAGACGTATTATATCTCACAATTTAATAACCAATAAGTCTCTGGCTGACTATATTCAGGTTTTTTCTGCTTATTCCAGGATAAATTCCGAAATATTCAACATTTTAACCATCTCGAAACATACGAGAGAAAGGGAACATGGCCATAATTTTGAGGGGGAAACTACATTGTTGTTTATGTGGTAATTTGGAGGAAATAGAGGATCTGTGACATTTGTTAATTAAGTGCATTGTCTTAAATGAACTAAGAAATACATATTTGATATACGGATGATCAATTTGGTAACATCAGGTTTTGGTATTGATTTATAAACCTGCATCAAGTCTCCCTTTTTCTCGCACCATACTTTTATTGTTAAAATATACAATTTAAATTAAATTAAATGATTCTTGAGGGTAATTTAAATTTAACACTATGAAATAATGTATGCATGAAAATGTTAATTTCAGTTCGCTTGTACTGTGTTAGCCATCGGTTGAATAGAATGTCTATTTTGAAGAAATCAATGATTCGATACCTTAATTAGGCTAACAAAGTCAATGTAAATTTCATAATGTTCTTATGAAGTGTAAATGTTTGTTTAAAACCAAATACTACTAAATTAAAAAGTAACCTATAGGTTTTATTAATAGAATTGCGTAATTGTACAGTCCTGCATGAACTGCTGCTAGCTAAGGGCAATATTGAGATGCTGCCAAGAAGTGCAAGGCCTTTTCAGCACTCATGGCACGTCATATGTCTACAAAACACCTTTGGAGGCAAAGTACAGGTAGGTGCAACCATGCACAAACTGCTTCTGATATAAGGTCAGGATTGTGGAGGTGCTAGGATCTTTCAACACTTCTTCCAGTAACTGTCTCTTCACAAATCCCTTCCCAGGCAAAGTCAGTGAAGTGGCACAAATGCCTTCCTTGACATAAACTGTAGACTTGCATGAACTGCTGCTCATCTAAGGTGAATATTATGGAGTTGCCAGGACCTATCTGGACCTTTTGCCATCACCTGTATCTTCAAAACGACTTCCTAGGTGTGGCTAAGCGCAGACTTCTACAAACTGTTGCTGAGCTGAGGAGAGTATTGTGAGGCAGCCCAGAACCTTTAACAATGCTTTCAGGACATGTGTCTACAAAAATGCCTTCTAAGTCAAACCCTGCCCAAGTGCAAATAAGTGCACTCTTGCAGGGTGATAGAAATAACAGAGGACAGTGAATGTATAATCCTTCGGTGAGTCAGTATAAGGCAAAACTAACAAGGACATGATTTAGTTCTTTTAAAGGAACAGACTGTCATGCGCTGAGGGATTCATGTTTTCATTCATAGATCTGAGCTATAGTTTTGCAAGCCAATCAGCATTTCATGGATTAACCTTAGATAGTTTTTTATTGGTATTTCGAGATTTCACACAGTTGTTACTGTATATTTGCATCCGGGGAGGGGCACTCAGCCAATCAGTTGGCTGGAAATGCAGTTGAGAACTGACAGTGTACCGTCCATGTTTTGCCAACCATCCAATAGCCGTCTTTGGGTACATCCATCTTGATTCTTCAGATGGCACACCTAGCACCTCATGGTTGCCTTTCCATGTTCCCACCCCCACTCCCGTGGACCAAGCGACAGCTCATAGCGCATCCCCTACCACTTCCCCCCCTTCCCGCGTATTTGCTCTGCCAGAGCATTCTACTCTGTGTCAGTCCTCTGTGCCTGCCTAGAAACAGCAACGGGACTATTTACTATGACAGTGGACATCTTGTTTTTTGTTTCTTTTTCTCCCTGAAGAAAAATATTATTTGCAACCCAGACGGAGGCCTGGGGGTTGGGCGGGACTGTCACACCCTTGTAGGTGGGGTTGTGCAAACAGGACCAGTAATGCCCATGACCCTCACTGAGGCCCTCACAACTGATGGGCCATTACCAGCCGTGTACATTCCCTGACACGAGGGTGATCGCAACCTTATTTTGGGCATGTGTAGAAGCGCTCGTTGACAGAACTGCTAACTTTGTAATTTTGTGCATGACCGTTTTGTTCTCTTTGTGAATTAACCAGCCTATGCACCTGCCTCTTGTAGAACATATGTATCATTGCTTTTAGCTGATATGAGGTTATTATTATTTTAACAGCATGTGTGTTTTACTTTGAATTTGGAAAGCAAACACAATTAGCACTTCTTCTGGTCACGAGGAAGCAAAAGGCTTCACGGTTCTGCTCAGAGTTTGGATGACTTACACCTCAATTGTTTAGCACGATTTATGAAAGTAAATAGCCTCTGAACTGGGGTGAAATATGGATATAATGGGCCACAGGAATACTGTATTGATTATCAGCTTCCTGGTCTCAGAGAAAAGGGAGAGGGTGACAGAGCACTAGGTTAATTCAACCAACTAAAGCGCTGTGTGATTCTGTAGAGCTACTGATACAGGTTTGCTTGCAATGTTGAGACCCATACTCACCTCAAATCACCTCCAGAATGTGCCATGTTTGATTCACAGCACAAACTATTTATCAACACTGACTTCTACGCTTGAGCTTTTTCCCTATTTGTTTTTCAGGACAGCTTATAAGTGGGGGTTACTGTTTTAGGTTTCTGCATGATCCTGATGCATACATGTGAGCCTGGAAAGATGAATCGCATCCTCTCATATATTTTTACTGCTTTACTCAAACTCTCTCATACCACAGAACAACTTCCCCTCCCCTTTCCCTCCCCTTCCTCCCCACTCCTGTGTGCCCTCCCTTGTCACGTGTTCTCCCCTGAAAGGTCCTATGCACGTTTCGTAACTTCGGTCTTACATCTGTTCAATTAGCCTGGAGGATTCCTGGATGTCTCACTGAGGTCGCCCAGGAGATTTGTGGGTTTCTCTGGACCCTTCTTCATTGGTTCATGCTAGATCTTCCACAGGTTGTTCCCCCCAAATCTTCGTCTGGCCTTTTCTCTCTTTCTATGGGTGCTTCCTCTGCTCTCAGTGGCTCTGTGGTTTCAGTGTCCTGTGTGTGTAACCGGTGGAAGAAGGAGGAATTTCAGGTTATGTCCCGCCCATCCCTGGCCAGTGTAACCCTGGACCCTTTTACCTCTGTCACTTGAAATGGGTAAAGGTCATATCGCAAGTTGGTCTTCCTCTGTTGCTGTTGGCAAACCAGGACTTGTTCCCCGACTGCCAGCTGTGGCTCTCTCCCTCGTCTTTGCTGGTCAGCCCTCATCTTTGCTTTCTTCTTTCTTTTGGCATCTCCTTCCCAGATCTCTGTGTCCCGTTCCTCTGTGTAGTGTTCAAATTGCAGAGGGTCTGTTCAGGGTTTCTTCTGACCGTTATATCCACTGTGGTCTTCCCCGTAGCCTTGTGAAGAGAATTCATGTAGCTCGTCAGCATTTGGCACACCGCTTGAGGAAATGGCACCTGTTCAATGAGGGCTTTCTGCCTGGTTTGTTTGATAGTGGACATGAACCGTTCCATTGTCCCATTGACTTGGTGCCAGAGTGGTGTGATCTTGTGGTGCTGGACCCCGAGTTGGGCTGCAAACCATCTGAAGTCTTAGCCTTGGAATGGGAGTATGTTGTCTGTTTGCACTACATCTGCTACCCTCCTCACTCACTGAATAGCTCATCTATGAGGCCCCCCCATGACACTGGGAAAGGTTGTGGATTGTACTATTCTCACCACTAGGAAACTTGAGTATTCATCCATGCCCACCAGTAGGTGCCCCTTTCGTCCAGCGGCCCATAAAAGTCCATTGCCACTTTCTGACAGGGGCCCTTAGGCAGTGGCACAATCCACAGGGGGCAGGGAGCTGTGGTTGCTGCTGCTATCAGGCATGCCTGGTGCGTGAGGATGTTATCTACTACTGTGTCCATGTAGGGGAACCATACTTGGTTGTGCAACATCTTTTTTTTTAATGTTCGCCACTCCTCAGTGGCCCTTGTGTGCCATGTTGATGACTGTCTTTCCCAGAGCCTTGGGTACTACCTGGCAACTCCCTCTCAGGAGAACAACTTGCTCCATGGTGACTCGCTCTCCTTTACTTTGGTCATCCTCTCTATTTCTTTCACATCCACCTCTATGTTCTTCTGCACCTCTTTCCAATGGTTTTTCCACTTGTTTGTGTTAGTGAACAGTACATCTGCCCTGATGATGGGGTCTTGCTGAACCTGTCCGTGAACAGTGTCAGTGTGAGCATCAGGGGAAGCAAAGTATCGGATAAGTATTGGATGCAGTGTTTGGGCTCGTTCTGCAGCGTGTCCTTCACTTGTCCTTCTGGGTGTCTTGATAGGTAGTCTTCCAAGTTACCTCCCCCTCACCCGGCTTGTGGACAATGCAGAAGTCATGCTCCTGGAGTCTGATGCCCCATTTTGCAACAAAGATATCAGCGCCTGGTGGTCTGTGATGAGGGCAAGTCGCTGCCCAATGACAAAGTGGTGGAATTTTTCACAGGCCCCCAGTACTGCCAAACTCTCCCTCTCGGCCTGTGAGTATGCCCTCTCGGTGGTTGATAGAGCTCTACTGGCATAGGCAACTATGCGTTGTCCAGGTTGTTGCACATTTTCACGCTGAGTGAGGATTTTTCCCAACCCTTATGGGGCTGGCGTCCACTGTAATTTTGGTGTGCCAGTGAGGGTGGAAGTACACCAGCCTGCGGCTAGTGACAAGTTAATCTTTGATAGCTTAGAATGCATTTGCGCATGTGCTGTCCCACTGAAATATTGCTTCTTTTTTTAGCAGCTGCCTAAGGGGGTCGGTAAGAGTAGCGTTGCTGGAAAGGTATCAGGCACATTACCTGGCCATGCCCAGGAACGATCTGAGTTCTGACACCTCTGTCGGCGGGGCTAGGTTCACAATCACGCTTATCTTGTCCGGGTTGCCATTCATCCCTTGTTCTGAGAAAATATGGCCAAATGATTTAGACTGGGCTTGTTAATGTCGCATTTGGCCCATTTAAGGGTGAGGGCGGCTGTTTCGAGAAATTCACATACCTGTAAGAGTATATAGTCTGGATTCAGGGTGAATAGCTAGCTGCTGTTAACCCTGGTTAATGTTGAGCTTCAAGAACCGTTTGGTTTGATTCAGTCTAGTGTTCATGTCCCCGATACTAAGATCAGAGTGTCTCTCTCTCTCTCTCTGTATTGCTGTGTTTGGAATGCACATATTGACGCAGAGCCTCAATCGTCCATTCTCCTTTAGCACCGCCACCTGTGGTGATGCCCAAAGCATTGGGCTGCTCACTCTCTCTATAATGTAATTGTCTAGAATGCAGGTGCAACTCTAGGGACACCTGGTCTTGCAGGTAGAATCCTACTTGGGGCGGGTGTTGGGGTACCAGTGTCAGTGTCAGGTCCACATGGAGAGTAAAGATTGAGTCTTTATGCATGCTCATTCCTTCGAACACTGTCAGGAATGTTATTTTGATCTTTTGAAGTGTCATCTCTTGATTCATTATCATTTTAACCTCATCTTGTTTCGCTGGGAGTCCTTGACCACCTTGGATTGATCATACTCGATGTCAATGAGGGCTATGGCCTGTGCCGTCCATTAGCTTAGCAGGCATCTGCACTTCATCAGGCTTTGTATCACGTGAATAGTAAGTGACACAATGCATCATTTGTGGTGTAGATCACATCGGAACTGTCCTGCTGACTGAAGTGGGTATGCGGCTCCCCACTGAAAAGTTCTTGCCTGGGAAGGAGTCACAGGGTAGAGGTCCCTTATCGCCTGGTACAGGTTTGCGTTCATCACATTGATGGTAGCCCCAGTGTCAAAGATGAATTGGTGGGTCAATCCTCCTATCGGGTTGCCCCTTGGGGTGTTGCCATCATCAGTCTCTGCACTTTTCAGTCACACATACTCCTTACTGTATCGGTCATGCTGAGAGTAGCTCTCCTGAGCATATGTGACCTCTCATGATCCGTGGGTGGGTTCTCATACGGTTCTCTCACATAGTCAGTTTGGTACCTTTCCAGGTGGTTGGTGTAGAGTTCTGCTGGGTTTGGCAAGTATGCTCGCTCTTCATAGTACTGTGGTGGTGACTGTAGGGTAAAATCCTCCATCTCTCTAACAAATCTGGCTTGAGGTCGAAACAGCATCATTCGCCTCCCTTGAGGTGGTCATTGGAAGTTCTGCTCAGGGTAGGTTCTAGCGTTGAACCCCCTTGGCGTCCAGCCGACCTAGCCGGTGTTGGGTTTGTATAGTGTGGGGTTTCCGGGATGTTCTCCCTGCATTCAAATCCACACCTGTATCACTGTTTGTCTCCTTGGGGTCATGAGCGTGGGCCACCTGGTCCTGTCCTGAACAGGCTCCCTTGTTTCCTGAAGCTGGTCATCGGCATGTTCTGAATAGCTGCCACACTGTATGTTTTCCTGGCATTTTCTATGGTGGCAACTTGAACATCTACCCTCTCGAACACACTGGCCAAGCCCAAGATCTCTGGTAGTTCTAGAGTTATTTTTAGTAGGTGCTTGGGAAATATAGACAATGTGCACCCTTCTAGTATCCTGAGGCAGATTACCTCATCATCTGAAAAGCGGCAAAATCACAGAAGGTTATTTTCCTCTGGAGGCCAAAAACAAACTCACCTATTGTATTGTGGGGTAGCTGGGTACACTGATTGAATGAGTACCTTTCATAGTCTCTGTTGGGCAAAACAATCAGTTTTCTACTCACGGCGGCAATCATCATGGTTTACGTGTTTTTCTCCTGGAGAGGGATTGTCTTTAGGGTGCTTTTTATTTTTTCCCCACCAAATGGGTGAATATGTCAGCCATGTTAAGTGAGTCTTGGTCACCCACTGCCCTTATAAAGTCATTACATTCCTCCATCCATTCTTCCCATCTCTGACCCTGGTCCTGTTGGGGTTATAGAGAGAAAGGTGCTGGTCGTCATAGGAAGGTTGGTCTTGATGACATGCCCACCATGACGCCTGCTAGTGCACTCCGCCTCCACTTGAGCTCTAGGTGCCACAGTGGCCTGCGCGGTGTCCAACATGTCTTCTCGAGAGCAGGCGCTGGTTGCCCTCAGTGTGGTGCAGTCTCCCTTTTCGACGTGTGACAGTGCCTGGACTCGCACCCTGCCTCTCGCTACCTTCATGGACCTTGGCCTTCCGGTGCTTCATGCGGTCCTACTATCTGTTCTTCGGGTGGTACATCATTGTAGTTGCGTACTTATGAGTTTGTCATTGGCGGTGCTGCCATGGTTCTGATGGCACTTCATTCACTAACATCTTGGTCCTTGTCTTTGTCACTGTACCTTCCTTCCTAGATTGCCACCTGCCTGGTGCTTCACCTCCTTATTGCTTCCTTGTATTCCTTGTGCCTCTCAATCCTTGTGCCCAGTCTGCCTTTGGGCCCCTTTGTATATTCCTTTGTCCAGTTTTCTCTTTTGTGTCCCTTTTCTTTTTGCAATTTTTATTTTCATTTTCATTTTTTAGACCGCTGCCCTGGAGGAGTCGGAATATCTGTTCCCCTGAACCCAGGTAAGCTTTCTCTCCCTTGTTCTGAACTTTGCACTGAATTAAGTTAACTGATAGTTACAAGGCTGAGTCAGTTTAAATGACCCAGATTATTTGGACTCATAACTACAAAAGCCTGACATTTAAGATTGGTAAAAATAGTGAGCAGTGTTTGCTTTGTGACATTCCACGATTTTTAAGGCCATTCTTTATTATCAAGTAAAAGCGTGCAGTTGCTGTGTGGGTAACACTGCAATCTGCTTGTTATACTCTCGTGGAGGTTTTTCTTCTCCGTTTGCTTTCTGTTGGAGGAAGAGTGAGGACACACCTTCAAACTTGCACTATCCCGCGCAGCGGCTGTAGAGTTGCTGCATAGTTAGCACTGCAGCCTGTGGTTCATAGAGAGGACTTGCCATAGCATTTCGGTGCTGGACAGAGACTAATATGCAAATGGATATTTTCCATCTGAGAAAGGTACAGTGAGCAAAAAGTGTGTGCTGCAAACTGTCATCTCAGAGCAGGTTATCATGCCATGTTCTTTCTGGAGAGGTGTGCCTGCTACCTTTTTTGAAATATTTGCAAGGAACTTGGGGTTGGTCACCCTGAGTTATCTGGGGGCAACCAGGCATGGACTCCCTGATCACTGTGCTCAGAGAGGCACAGGTTCACCTCACTGATGAGGCCCAACAAGGCTGAAACGTGTATGGGGTTGCTGTTGGTACTCTTGTTCAGAGAAGAATTGCCATAGCATTTCGGTGCTGGACTGATATGCAAATGGATATTTCCCATCTCTGAAAGGTACAATGAGCAGAAAGCGTGTGCTGCAAATTCTAATCTCAGAGCAGGTTATCATGCCATGTTCTTTCTGGAAAGGAGCGCCTGCTACCTTTTTTGATATACTCTCCTGGAGGTCTTTTTTCCCAGTTTGATTTCTGTTGTAGGAGGAGAGAGGACACACCTACAAAATTTGCACTATCCCATGGAGCAGCCGCGGAATTGCTGGAAAGTTAACACTGCAGTCTGTGTGTAACACACTCCTGGTGGTCTTTTTTCCCTGTTTGCTTTCTTTTGGAGGAGGAGTGAGGACACACCTACAGAATTCCCACTATCCCGCGGATTGGCTGCAGAGTTGCAGAAGAGTTAACACTGCAGTCTGCGTGTAATACTAAACTAGAGGTATTTTCCCCCTGTTTGCTTTCTGTTGGAGGAGGAGTGAGGACACACCTACAAAATTCTCAATATCCCGCGGATTGGCCACAGAGTTGCAGCAGAGTTAACACTGCAGTCTGTGTGTAACACTCTCCTGGTGGTCTTTTTTCCCTGTTTGCTTTCTTTTGGAGGAGGAGTGAGGACACACCTACAAAATTCCCACTATCCCACGGATTGACCACAGAGTTGCAGCATAGTTAACACTGCAGTCTGTGTGTAATACTCTCCTAGAGGTTTTTTTCCCCTGTTTGCTTTCTGTTGGAGGAGGAATGAGGACACACCTACAGAATTCACACTATCCTGCGGAACAGCCGTGGAGTTGCTGTAAAGTTAACAATGCAGTCTGCGCAGTCCGTGTGGACAGTGAGGACGGAGTATAGGCGTCAATCGGTATGATATTTGTTTGATGCCAATTGCAGCAATTGTGACTAATCAACTCAGATTTATATGCTTCCTCTGTTTTATTAGCCCTACTATCACAACCTTATGGCTTGTTGCCTTGTCTGCTGCTGCTCTGCTTTGCGTTCCATGAGAAAGGCATTTCACTTTAAACTGGTTTCCTTAATGAACTCCATAACGGCCACCTCATGACTGTTTAAATTCCAACCAGGTGGTGAAATGATACCTCCCATACAGAGCGACTGCAGCCCTGCTTCCTTTGAGCTCTGTTTGAAATTCTCATTTGTTCGCCACACTTTTTCAAGCATTGTTGATGTGGCTGTTCGGCACGAGTAACTGAGCTTCGTCTTTGGATTTTTTCACTCTGGGAGGTCGTCTCTCCACAACCTTTGGATTAATGTCATTAATTTTAATGACTGCTTAATATCTACACTGGTTGTAATTTGATACTGTTAAGACGGATTTCTGAACTCTGTCCTGGTGGCGCAGAAGTTCAGAAGGCCAACCTAATTACTTGGAACAGGGTAACCTCTGGACGAGCCAGACCAATCAAGGTAGCGATCGCGGCGGTCAAGACTAGGTCTCAAGAGGGGTGAGGGTGACTGAAAGCCCGCAATGAGCACACAAAGCAAGATCACTTACAAACTACTCCAAACAGTTGTTATATTAAAAATATATACACATTTATTTCAAGGCCTTTAAAACAATGACCGTAGCGAGAAAATCACAATATAACGATAGTAAACCAACACATACCATACCAAAACAATATATATACAAATATGACAGTCTCAAGCGTTATCTGCACGAAATGGGTAGTCCACCTAAAAGGGAAGGAAGACAGGCAGTGCGAAATAATGCTTAGACCCAGTTCGCCTTCAGAGGCACCTAACTAGATGGAAGTCCGAGCCCTGCGAAGAGTGGAGCCTTGTGCTCAAAAGTACCTGCACACGCTGGTGCCAACGGGCAAAAGGGGAGTCTCTTCGAAGGAAGTCAGGCAGTTCAGTTTAGTGCACAAAAGAAGAAGAACAAGTTCCGCGACTCAAACGCAGTCTCCACAGTGGGCAGAAGCAGAGCGCGAGTACGGAAAAGGGTGCTGTTTGACACAGCGGGGAAAAGCAATGGGCTCCTGCAGGAGGGCGACCAGATCCTAGCTATGCTACTCACCGGTCCCCGATGCAAGCAGACCCAGGCTTCTCCGCATCAGTTTCAGCAGCTGGCAGGTTCAGAAGAGCAGGGAACGCCTCGTCGTCGTGTTGAGTAAAAAGGCGTCCCAATCGAAGAAACCCGCACAGTTTGTTACCACAGCAGGGCAACGGAGCGGCTGTGTGTATCTGAGCCAAATGTACACTGCTAACTTCAGACCTGGGAACGCCAAGTGTACGAAGCGTGTGAGAGTGACAAGGACTCGAAATACTACACAACCTGGCGGCGGTTACAGAGCAAGACTCCCGTGTAAGCTGGTCAGTCAGCTGGATGGCCCAGAGACGCTTCTGAAGGCTTACTGGCAGGAGATGCTGAAGATGCCGAGAATAGCTGTTCCCGCTATTCCAAGGGTCGAAGTACCAGTACAGGCCTTCTGGTTCGATCAAAGGTGAAAAGGGTTTCACAAGGCGACAGCAGTGCAGAGGAGAAGTCCTTCAGCGGGTCACCAGCGATTCCTCGGTCCAGCCTCTTGGTTGCAGGATAATTGGCTCCTGTATTCCTTCGTTCGTGAGAACTCAGGAGATCCAGATGGTAGTGGTGTTTCCAGCCCCCTCTTATCCACGGTTCCCTTCGCGCCAAAACGGAGGGGACCCAATGGGAGATCCGCTCATCAACACTCACACCATTCGTGGACCAATCACGGACCACGGTGGTCCCAGGCATTCACACCACCCTAGACTCTCTGGCACCCAGGATGTGTATTGGGACCAGACATCCCAGCCCACATCCTGGAGGAACACACAAGACATGTAGAAGCCCGCGAAAGCATCCGTGTTTCGCGGGAAAGTACATGCCCAAATAAGGAAGGCCCCGGGTCGGCTCGACCTGGGGAAGGTGAAGGGAGCAAGACGGTCAGCGGACAGGACAAAGGAGCCTCGTGGTCTGGCCATTTTGGGAGCCAGGCCACCATTTTGGGTTAAGCGCGAGAAACGCGCTTAGAATGCCAAAAGGAGCTCAAAACACAAGAAACGATCACTGCCACCATTCACGTCCCTGAATTACTTGCACCGATCAGATACAATCCTAAACGAGTATCTAGGGCCCGTAGAAGGCTAGAGACCCAAGGGAGCTGTAACTTAGCTTACAGTGCCCTCTTGTGTCATGTTGCACGAAACCCGCAACATGATAAAAGAAACTACGGGAAACAGCGTTCCCCGGTACTGACTGTCTTAAGGGCATGTCAGTTTCCCCGTAAGAAAGGAGTGAAAGCCCAGAGGAGTGCGGCAGAAGGCTGCACTTCTCTGGCAAAGTCAAGAACAAGGTGAAAAACAACAGCAAAAAGTTTAGGGGTTGCCACATGGAAGGAAAATTACCTACAGTTACGAAATCTTTCCTAACAGATACCACTATTACAGAGCGACTGTGGGTCTGGATGCCTTTGAGCTCTGTTTTGACTTAATGTATGATACTTGCAGTTACTTATACAAGCAATTAATTGATTAACTTTTGTGGACCAACTGCAGAATTTACTATTTTAATTGTTGCTTGAGGTTTTGTGATTTGTGTTTTAGAATGACTTTGCAAAAAAGACAAACACATACGGACTAAGGAGTCACTCCCTGAGACAGGGTAAAAGGATGAGGAGTCCTTCAAGAACACATGACAATTTGGAAAAAGCCCCAAGAATCAAAAAGGTTAGACAAGACGTCAAGGGGATTAATTTTGTTTGTCCTATTATGTGTTTTTTTACCCTAAAGCCTCTCTAAAAAGTACTATCACTAAACAACCTGAAATTAATCTACCTAATATCATGCCCAGTAAAGTAACCCTGAGTGATACCTTACATTAATTCACTATTGATAATAATGTATCACTCCTCAATGTATGTAATAACCTAAAAAGGAATTAATTGAGGCCATCCTATACTGACATAGAATTTATAAAAACCCACCAATTTATTGGGAACTCCAAATCTTACAGGCTTAATTTCTGATTCTGAAGATGCGGATCGTGAAATGGATGAAGAGTCAAAAAAGTCACATGTGAATATATCTTTAACTGTATCTGCAACCCTACAGTTCCCTGACTCTCTGCACTGATGAGCCACCTCCCGGCTGCACTTACTAATTATTTTGCACCCCCTGGCACTTCTCCTCCTCCCTCCCACCTGCACTTGCGCAAACCAAATGACACAAAGCCTAGTAAGATTGTTGTTTTGTCCTCTGTTCTCCCTTCTTTGTCTTGTCGCACCTAGAAACACTTGTGTACAGGTGCGTTATAAATTACTTATCATATCCTATCACATAATTCAATCAGTCACTAGGCTGCAATCCTGCCCCGACCACCGCAGCTGCTGCTTTAATTGGGATGAAAATTCAAATAAAAGCATCTCTATCTGGCGAAATGAGTGGGGGCTGAAGCGAGCAGTGGTGAGAAGAAAGGGATGCCTTGGCTCTCACATGGCTTTAAAGATCCTTGCCTAGAAGAGAGATCAGGCGGGGATCTCTGCAAGGAAATAGGGGAGAAACTGGTGATGATAGAATTGTGTCTGCAACCCCAAGCAAGACCTAGCAGTGGCAGAAGCAGGGAAACAGAAACTAGGTGCATTAGAAAGGAGGCTGCACACACACATTACCTGGAACTATGGAGCTATATCCAATAGTGAAAGGGAAATAACGAGGGAAAGCGTAAGAATTACAACCGGTACACAATAGGCAAACACGCATTATACTGTATTCATATTTCAAAGATGAACCTGTTAAGTGTTGCTTAGTGAACAGTTTGTTTGTGTTGCCAAGTATTAATGTAGTGTTGTTTGCTGTATGCCCAAATGCTCACATAATTTCCTAGGCAAGGCCACTGCATACCCAGGTACTCAAACCGTTTTGGCAGCTATTGTCATCATGTGCCCAGTTATAGCCATAATTTACAGTGAATTGCCATGATTTGCTCAGAAACTCACATGTGAGAGGCTCCCTGGGGAGATTGCAAAAGATCTCGGAGGGAATGGGGGTGCAATTGACGGAGCATTGAGGTCTGTCCTGCTTTCACACCTCCCAGCATGAATGTCTATATTTCTCCACTGGGGGTCACGCCTGCTGGATGAGGGTTTGAGGTGACACATGGCCCTTACCTTCACAATCCATCTCCCTTGGATCATGCCAGGTATTTTAGGGGCAGGTGTCCATTACACCGGCTCCTTATAGTGGAAGAACGCTGCACCAAGTCAGTGTTTTCTCAAAGTAGTCTTCTGAGAGTTAATGACTTATTTGGAACTGTAAAAGCGCTACTGGTGAAATAAAAATGTCAACCAGTTCTGCCTTCAGCCACTCAATTTATAAGCACTATGCCTGTCCTTCACTGAAGTCCTGTAAAAAGCAGTGCTAATATATGCCCAGGTACTGTCGCCAATTTCCAGCTGCTACAATCCAGTTAATACCACTAGGCATTGTCTGGCAAATGCCTTTCCCATGCCTACAGAAACGCCAAAATTGTTGGCATTGCCAATGCTCCTTTAAGAATGCCTTTTATCTGTGTGCCCTTCCCAGCACAGGAATGGGATGAAATGGATAAAAGATGCATGGTGCCTGGGCATCTTTAATAACAGATGAATTATTTTTTTTCATCTGCAAAATGTGTAACGACCCCATAGAGCCCTATCTCTGGATGGGTGATTGTCAGAATGTGTGTTGTACTCTTGTGTTAGCTGAGCGGCTCTACATTTATAGTCATCATATTTGCACTATTCCACCTTGCAGAGGCAAACCATCTAGGCCAGCCAGTCAGCCCTGAGCCCAAAAACCAGCAATACGTTGACTGCTGGCCTTTCAAAGTCACTTCTTCCACGGCTCGACAGCATGCCATTCAATCAAATTACTACAGTACAGGCCCAGCAGAGAAACTCACTACTGCAGCTGACGTGGTGAGTACCTCCTAGACCAATATCATTGTTTGCTGCTTGATGAGTTGAGGTGTTGCTGTTGCTTATTTGAGAATGTTGCTAGATTATGTGCACTATCTGATATCTGCAGCTTTTTAAACCATACAATTGCTAATGATACAACCTCTAGTCTGTCTTGCTGTACTCTATCCAGAGATTACATATTATTGTGACTGTATCATGGACTGTCAAATAAGTGAGAAGACTTCTGAGATAATACGCACAAGGACAAGCCAGAATCTGAAATTAATCATCTTTATTTTAGGAAATGTATATTAGGAAGCACTTTGACAGTAAGGGTTCAGAAGCAGCAGTACCAACAGCATCTTCAACATCCACATCCAATGAGCTCTGAGCAGTGCCAAGAAGAATTTGAGAGTGCAGAACAGAGTATTCTGGTTGATGATGATTTGCAACCTGCTCATGAAGGCTCAAGTACCAACACAAATCGGAGTACAGTTACAGAAAGATTAAGCGGCAGACCTATGGTTGTCAGTAGATCTAGTGAGGCAACAGATGAAGAAGATCTTGATAAGGGCCCAGTACAGGTTAAATTACTAGAATATCCTTATAACATTTTTTTGTTTACAAAATAGTTCATTTCAGTATAATTGCCTTTTAAAATACTGTTGCTGGAATATTCTGTCAAAGGAAATACCTCTTTTTGTTTTGCTTGTAGACATTTCCTGTCAAAACATAATCGGTTAAACGTAGATTCTTTGTGTACTAGTGGGTGTAAAAACTGGAAATGTGCCTTAAATTCATATAAAGACCATGAAATTACAGGAGCACACAAATCAAGTATGTTGGCATGGGCAATTTACAAAGATGCTCTAGTGCATGGCAATGTACTCGATCAGATGCAAACATGCAGTGAACTTCAAATCAAAGAAGGGAAAGACTATCTTCTCCATATTGTGGCAGTAATAAAGCTGCTTGGTAAAGAAGGTATTTCATTTAAGGGGCATGATGAGTCAGAGGACAGCGAGAAGGAGGGGAATTTCATAGAATTCTTAAATGTACTTTCAAAGTTTTACTCTTTTCTTAAAAAGTATATACCTCCTGACAATGCTACCTATAGTTCCCCATCATCTCGGAATTAAATCATGCAGTGCTGCTCTGAGGAAGTTACACATCAAATAGTAAATGAGCTGAAAGCTTCTGGCATGTATGAAATAATGGCAGACAAAGCAACAGATCATCACAAAGAGCAATTGGCAATCTGTGTTCGCAATGTGTTATCAATAAGTGATGAAATTAAAGAAAATGTTCTATGTTTCAGGGAATTGGAAGAATTTAATGCAGAAGCTATCACAGAGTCTTTACAAGAATGCCTAAAAGAACATGCGGTAGATCGTATATTATGTGTTGCTCAAACCTACGATGGCGCAGCTGTTATGAATGGAGTAAGTGGTGGTGTGCAGGCAAAATTTAAGAACTACAAACTCTTTACAAACTCATCACCTCTTAAGGGTTAGCCTAGACCACTTGTCTTGCTACCTTGAACTGGCTTTACTACAGCTCCCCGAGTTGTCCCTGTTGCAATGTTATGTTGGCATTTTATACATCTGTGCACCAGGCCAGAGTATTAGAAAATCAATTTTAACAGCAGGGAGGGTGTATCGTAAAATTTTTGAAGATTGAACCAAATCAGTTGAAAATCAGTCTTTTGCGTGCACCCTCCAATGTTAGAAAATATCACATAGTATATCTATATCACTGTACCATAAGAAGTATGCAAACCAGAGCTTACCCAACCTTTTCCAATGCCACCAACTTCTGACGCTCTAGTCAACTGAGAAAAACAGTTTACCTTTACATCTAGGGGTCAGTGATAATCCAGTGCTACTTTCCACACCTCAGTTCTTTGTTACCAGCACTATTCACCATTTGACACCTCTAATCTTTGACTAGCTCACCTTCTGCGGTCTGTTTGGTTGTCCCAAAATTATTCTGGAACTTTCGTATTACCATAAATACACTGGAGGTATTTTTAAGCCTATATATCTGCCAGGGTTAAGCATGCTCTCTAGTCCATGCTCTCTATTGCTGAACCCAACACTATTTGATCACTACCCCCACAATTTATCCAAGTCGGCCTTGGAATCCCAATGTGTACCTTAATGTGGTAAATTATTAATAATTGTAGGCACTTTATAAAAATGAATGGACATGGGTTCTCTAAATCAGTTGGTCTGTGCCCACGTTTAAAGAGTGCTTGCCTTGCAGGAAAAGGAAAGCCCTTGTGGTTTGCTCGTACATGTTTATTTTTGGGGTAGGTACCAGAGAGTGCAAATAGCCAGGCGACGGCTGCATGTAGTAAGTTGAGACTCTAGCCTGTGTTCAGTAAAGCAATGCTGTGCGTTATTGTTAAGACGGATTTCTGAACTCTGTCCTGGTGGCGCAGAAGTTCAGAAGGCCAACCTAATTACTTGGAACAGGGTAACCTCTGGACAAGCCAGACCAATCAAGGTAGCGATCGCGGCGGTCAAGACTAGGTCTCAAGAGGGGTGAGGGTGACTGAAAGCCCGCAATGAGCACACAAAGCAAGAGCGCTTACAAACTACTCCAAACAGTTGTTATATCAAAAATAGATACACATTTATTTTAAGGCCTTTAAAACAATGACCGTAGCGAGAAAATCACAATAACACAGTATTAAGCCAACACATACCAAATCAACACAATATATATACAAATACACAGTCGCAAGCGTTTAAAGCACGAAATATGTAGTCCACCTGAAAGGAAAGGAAAACAGGCAGTGCGATAACGCTTTTGACTCAGTTCGCCTTTAGAGGCACCTAACTAGATGGAAGTCCGAGCCCTGCGAAGAGTGGAGCCTTGTGCTCAAAGTACCTGCCACGCCGGTGCCAACGGGCAAAAGGGGAAGCTCTTCGGAGGAAGTCAGGCAGTTCGGGTTAGTGCACAGCAGAAGGAGAACAGGTTCCGCAACTCAAGCGCAGCCTCCACAGCAGGCAGAAGCAGAGCGCGAGTACGGCCAAAAGGGTGCTGTTTTTACACAGCAGGGAAAAGCAATGGGATACTGCAGGAGGGCGACCAGATCCTAGCTAAACTACTCACCGGTCCCCGAAGCAAGCAGACCCAGGCTTCTCCACGTTAGTTTCAGCAGCTGGCAGGTTCAGAAGAGCAGGGAACGCCTCGTAGTCGTGTAGAGCAAAAAGACGTCCCAATCGACGAAACCAGCACAGTTTTGTTGCCGCACAGGACAACGGAGCGGCCGTGTGTATTCGAGCCAAATGAACCCTCCTCCCTTCAGACCTGGGGACGCCAAGCGTACGAAGCGTGGGAGAGGGACAAGGACTCGCAATACAACACAACCTGGCGGCGGTTGCAGAGCCAACCTCCTTTGTAAGCTGGTCAGTCAACTGGATGGCCCAGAGACGCTTCCGAAGGCTTACTTGGCAGGAGATGGTTGAAGATGCCGGGAATAGCTGTTCCTGCTATTCCAAAGGTCGAAGCACCAGTACAGGCCTTCTGGTTCGATCAAAGGAGGACAGGGGCTCTCCGGACGACAGCAGTGCAAAGGAGGATTCCTTCAGCGGGTCACCAGCGATTCCTCGGTCCAGCCTCGTAGTTGCAGGATACTTGGCTCCTGTATTCCTTCGTTCGTGAGAACTCAGGAGATCGACATGGCAGTGGTGTTTCCAGCTCCCTCTTATCCACGGTTCCCTTCGCGCCAAAACGGAGGGGAGCCAATGGGAGATCCGCTCATCAAAACACATACCATACGTGGACCAATCACGGACCACGGTGGTCCCAGGCATTCACACCACCCCAGACTCTCTGGCACCCAGGATGTGTATTGGGACCAGACATCCCAGCCCACACCCTGGAGGCACACAAACGACATGTAGAAGCCCGCGAAAGCAACCACGTTTCGCGGGAAAGTACATGCCCAAATAAGGAAGGCCCCGGGTCGTCTGACCTGGGGAAGGTGAAGGGAGCAAGACGGTCAGTGGACAAGACAAAGGAGCCTCGTGGTCTGGCCATTTTGGAGAGCCAGGCCACCATTTTGGGTTCAGGGCAAAAACGTGCTCAGAACGCCAAAAGGAGCTCAAAATAAACAAAACGATTGCTGCCACCATTCGAGTCCCTGAATGACTTGCACCGATCAAATACCATCCTAAAAGAGTATCTAGGGCCTGTAGAAGGCTAGAGACCCAAGAGAGCTGTAACTTAGCTTACAGTGCCCTCTTGTGTCGTGTTGCACTAAAATGGCGACACGATTAAAGAAACTACGGGAAACCACGTTCCCCGGTACTGACTGTCTTAAGGGCATGTCAGTTTCCCCGTAAGAAAAGGAGCGAAAGCCCAGAGAAGTGCGGCAGAAGGCTGTACTTCTCTGGCAAAGTCAAGAACAAGGTTAAAAACAATAGCAAAAAGTTTAGGGGTTGCCACATGGAAGGAAAATTCCCTACAATTACGAAATCTTTCCTAACAGTTATATGTACTAACTCAACAGCAAGGGGGTAAAAACATGCATATTTTTCTTCCACATTTGACCCAGAGGCAAAAGCACTTCGAATTGTTTAAGGGGTGTTGTAGCTGCAGCCATTTCTATGAACCAAGACAATGCTATAATATAGGGACACCAAGTTACATTCTGTGTCACATGTGATTGATATTTTATTGAACAAAACTAAAACACAGCACCTGACAAATGCCAGGTTATCTAGGTATGACCTGACGTTATTGGCTCCAAACATTGCCATACAACATTGTGACACTTTAAATTCTGCTACCTTGCAACCCCTCCCATCGGATGAATCAAAAGTAAGGCATGATTGTGTATTAATAACACATAATGAAAAAAAGGGACGAGTAGATTTGATGGATACTCCAATTAATAAACCTAATGATACATTATATGTAGATGGCTCATGTTTTAAATTACCAGGTGGTACTACCACAGCATCATATGCCATTATGATATGATATGATTGTTTACTCATATAGGGCCTATACACAATGTGTTTCAAAGCGCTTCAAAGCAGGGGAGGGAACAAGGCAAAATACAACAACATTCTTACAGGCCGTGAACAGTAAGGATGTGAAATTAACTATCGTACTCAGCCTGACGACAATTCAGATAGTTCAAGAGCTGAGACATAGATAAGGAAGGGAGGGGGAGAGTGGGAAGGAAATAGAAACAGACAGGTAACTACCGTACTAGGCCTGATGACATTTCTGGTAGAGCCGGAGAAAAACAAAAGGCGAGGGAGAGGGGTGCAGTAAGGGGAGGAACAAAACAAGCGACTATTGTACTAGGCCTGACAGAATTTTAGATAGTGCTGGTGGGGGGGGGGGGCAGTAAGGGGATGGGGGAGCGACAGATGGGGTTGCTATCATACTAGGTCCAAGGACAATTCTGATAGCGTAAGTGCATAGAAGAAAGTAAGGGGAGGAGCGGAGGAGATAGTAAAAGGGAGAGGGAAGGGGAGGAGAGAACCGAGAGTAAGCTGTCAAAAAGAGTGGAGCAGCAAGATGGGAGAGCGAATACAATTGCAGAAGTCAGTAGTAACACACTTACACCTGCTCCCCAGCTGTAAAGGAAAAGAGGCTGGAGGACTCCTTAAGTAGGCAAAAGAGCGGCAAGCAGGAAGGCACCAGGTGGGCGGGGCTTGCTAAGTGGTGAAAAAGAATGGCAACCAGGAAGGTACCAGGTGGGCGGGCTTAGGCCAGGTGACTTAAATCCACTTACACCTGCTCCTCAGCTGCAAAGGAAAAGAGGCTGGAGGACTCCTTAAGTAGGGAAAAGAGCGCCAAGCAGGAAGGCACCAGGTGAGCAGGGCTTGCTAAGTGATGAAAAAGAGGGGCAACGAGGAAGGCACCAGGTAGACAGGGCTTATGTCAGGTGACCTAGATCCACTGACACCTGCTTCCCAGCTGCAAAGGAAAAGAGGCTGGAAGGCTCCTTAAGTAGGGAAAAGAGCGGCAAGCAGGAAGGCACCAGGTGGGCGGGGCTTGCTAAGTGGTGAAAAAGAGCAGCAACCAGGAAGGTACCAGGTGGACGGGGCTTAGGCCAGGTGACCTAGATCCACTTACATCTGCTCCCCAGCTGCAAAGGAAAAGAGGCTGGAGGGCTCCTTAAGTAGGGAAAAAAGCGGCAAGCAGGAAGGCACCAGGTAGGCGGGGCTTGTTAAGTGGTGAAAAAGAGCGGCAACAAGGAAGGCACCAGATGGGCGGGACTTAGGCCAGGTGACCTAGATCCACTTACACCTGCTCCCCAGCTGCCTTTACAACATTGAAAACAATTGAGGCTTTTAGGATATCGCTGCATTCAGCACAAGCTGCTGAAATTATTGACCTTACCCGAGCTTGTGAGTTGAGCTCCGGTCTTGTACTTAATATTTACACTGACCATTCATATGCATTTGGAGTAGCTCAGAACATTGTCCGCTTATGTGATGAGAGATTTTCTTTAACTTCACATGGGACAAAAAATACTGCTTAGTACATTGAAAAGGCTGGCCATCATTAAATGCAGTGCACACAGGGCCATTGTAAATGATGTGGGCAAAGGTAATGCTTTTGCTAACCAAATTGCAAAGGCAACTGCAGTTCCTGTACCCCTTATGTATGCAATGCACATGATGCAGCCATAGAATATCATATTGATAAATGTGAATGTTAGCATGTGCCATCCCTCTGCATACACATCTCAAACCCAACCAAACACAACCACAAGGCTTAAACGCAGCAAACTGCTCAAACTTCACTACACTGCAACAACAAAACAAACCGCACATAGACTTGCACAACAGCACACAATGACTACCAACCATAAAACACCCCAAGCCCAGCCAACGGACCCACTGGGCTGAGGCTGCCAACAGCACATCACTGCTATCTTGCACTTTTCCAGCTCATTCCTACTAACTCACCCAGCCAACCCACTCCCTTTTTCAGAGCCACCAGAGCACCAGGGGACCACTCTGGTGGTGATAGTGCACGGTACAAATATCCTTTAACATTAACATAACTATCATCCAGAAGCTATTTATGTTCATTGGTATGCCCATTAACTTATCCTTGTGCTATGTCATGCCTGCAAAGCAATAACGGATGCCAAAGATATCTTCAATACAATGGAAAAGCTATATATATTTGTTCATTACTTCACTTATTCATAACCATAAATTCAAAGTGGTTCAAAACACTCTGGGACAAAAATAAGGTGAGCCAGTCCAGCTTCCAGGTACACGTTTGTCTTGTCAAGTGTGCTCTGATAGCTAACTTTTCAGGTGTCCATTACTGCCTTTCAGAAATTGAATCCAGTTCAGCAACTGGTTTACTGTAAAAGTAAAAAAAAATGTCAATAGTATTTTGTCTCTTTATGTTCCAGTCTTTGCTTACCACCACAGAGGGTTTCCACACAATCCTTCAAAAAGAAAATCTAGGTTTAGCTAAAGCAGTTGATTTGAAAGAAGCTGTGAGCAATACGTGAAAAGCTATGCAAACTACAGAAAGAGATTCAGAGCTAATGCAAAAAGGAGAATCCTTGCTCAGTGATACCAACACTCAAGGCAATGAAATAGTAGTGGAAGGAAGAAAAAAGCAAAAGAGCATGGAAGACTTTGTGGTTCAACAAAGTTCTTCTCAGGAACATGTCAGTACCAAGGATGACTTTAGTTATGTTTCCTGTGCTTGGATCGGATGATCTCTGAACTAGAAAATCAGTTCTCCAGTGTCAAAGAAGAGATGATAAGAGGAATTCGGGCGTGCAGTCAACTTTCTCCAAACCTCCTCTGAGAATTTAAGGGAAATTGCAAACCATTACAAAATAGAATTTAAGTCTGAGGAAACACTTGTAGCAAAGCAATATTTTGCTAAAAAGCAACCAAAAGGTCAAACTCTCTCGACGGATCAAGTATACAAGCCTTTAGATCCTCTAATATTTCCAAATTTAAAATAAAAAAAAATGATTCAAATAGCTTTAACTGTGCCAGTCAGCAGTTGTAGCTTTGAGAGATCTTCCAGTGTTTTACACAGACTTTACAATTGGCTCAGATGTACAATGGGACAATCTAGGTTACAGAACCTTCCTGTACTGTCAGTAGAGCGAAGAGTGCTACAATCAATTTCTGATGATGCTATTGTTGATCATTTTGCTGGCATGCACACATGAAGGCAACCACTTACTTTTACTGGTTAAAATGGTAAAATAAGTTATTTTAGATTGTGACATTATCCAGTTTGTTAAATTATATTTGACATGGTTTGTTTTAATTGGTTTGTATAGGAACCCAATCCAGTGTATATGTTAAGGTTACAGTTGTTGGACAGAATCATATTTGTTTTGTATTATGTATCTTTGAATTTAAATGTCTTAACATTTGGCTAATCTATTTTGGAATTGTAAATGTGTCTTTCATTTTTACTGCAGTATGTTCTGTCTATACTGTATTTCTCCTAAATGCAACTCACAAGGTAATGGAATAAAACCACAAATTTCATTGTTTAAAAAGCTATGTTGGAATTGAAAATGCTTTTCATTTATTAGTTATCTTATGTTATGTTGGGTACTTTTGTATCCCAACTGCTTGGTGCTGGTGGCAGCTTATTAGGGGTACAATATTCGGCTGCCCTTTAGATCACTAAGAAACATATGCAGTTTTCTGGTTCTTTTGGAAAAATCATGCTAACATATGTGTGATTTTGACCACAGGGGGAGAAACTCACCCTCCCTCCCACTCCCCATTTCCGTAGTCAAGTTCTGGCTCACTCGCTCGCTCCCTACATTGTATAATTACATTAATCATGTTCCATCACTTTTTAAGCCCACTAGCACTAGCTACCCCCTGCCACTTTGTCAGCCCAACAACCCATCCAACAACCAGCAGTAAGTCACTGTATGGTTGAAAAAGCAAACAGGTAGCTCTCCAGCTGCTGCTTGACCCCTTAAGTGCCAATTTACGAGATTGCTCGTCCTAGGTGCATGGGGAATCCCATTGGGCTAATTTTTCTTGGCAGTTAATTAAATACAATTTCTCAATCCACAGCAAATCTCTGGCTGTCCTGTCCTGTCCAAGGGCTTTTCTTTGTCTTATATAACATCATAAAGTATTACCATGCACTACTGGATGAATGCTCACACTTTGAAGTGACAGTATAGCTAAATGTTAGCACAGCACTTCAAAATGATTATGAGCAGTATAGTATGCATGCACTATGAACGCATGAAAGCGCAATGCTGTGTGTGCATTCATATGATATATTTATGTGACATCGAGATTTGCAATGGGCTCTAGCCCCAGATCTTTCACCAACCTAGCAATGCCCCTGGTGAGTGCAGTTATAATTATATATTATTATTAGGGTATCTATTGAGCGCAGGTATAGCCCTATTTGATATCAAGCTGGCCTTCAACAAATGTTTTTTTTCAACATCCTTACAACATTCGTAGATTCAAAACCATCATCTCCCTCCCTATTCCTATTATATTCATTTCATTTCTTTTCTCTCAGTGTAGTGCATGGTTGCAATGTTTAGGTGTCAGAGTTACATTTCTAGTTATTTCAAGGTAAACACAGTGGTCAGCCGCTTGTTGATTTTTTATCCAGACCACATTGATATCAGATATCATGATATAGTTATGTGACATGAACTTGAAAGTCATACTTGGGTGTATTTTACATTTAACTTGAAAGTCAAATTTGGGTGTGTTCTGCATTTAACTTGAACGTCAAACTGGGTGTATTTTACATTTAAGTTGAAAGTCAAACTTGGGTGTGTTCTGCATTTAACTTGAAAGTCAAACTTGGCTGTATTCTGCATTTAACTTGAAAGTCAAACTTGGGATTGAACTTGAACATTTAACTTGGGTGTATTTTACATTTAACTTGAAAGTCAAACTTGGGTGTGTTTTGCATTTAACTTGAAAGTCAAAGTTGGGTGTGTTCTGCATTTAACTTGAAAGTCAAACTGGGTGTATTTTACATTTAACTTGAAAGTCAAACTCTTGTGTGTTCTGCATTTAACCGGAAAGAAAAACTTGGGTGTGTTCTGAATTTAACTTGAAAGCCAAACTGGGTGTATTTTACATTTAACTTTGGCCATTGAGTGTAACCTGCTAGCCCAGTGACTTTTTCTATACTGCTGTACTTGCTTTCTTCTACCTCTGCCTCCTCTCTCTTCTCACCAATTGTGCTTTCTGTTCTTCCCATCATTTCAAACTGCTTCTCTATCAACTATCCTTCCCTTCTCTCCAAGTCTAGAACTAAGTTGCTTAAAAAGATATCCTGGACTCCAACCCAGGTCTGCCTAGGCTGATACCTATTCTAGTGCCTCTTCCAGACAGAACCTCACTGACATCCTCTTTGTTGTCCCTTTGCCAGATCTATGGACCCTGCATATGATCTCTGTGCTCTGTCCTTTCTCCTCATCTCCCATAAATGGTGGCACTCACTGGGAAGTCCTCATGGATTCCTTCAACTCCTCTAGAGGCATCCTTAATGTCTACCTAAATGGCACTGTCATGGTCCAAGGCCCTCAGGCCAATCTTCTCCTCTTCGATAGGTGGTTTGCCCGCCTTATCAACTTCGTTTCATCTTCACTTGTCCCCTCCTCTCATCCTGTGGCTACCATGCCCACTCTTCTCTCCTTCTCTGCCCCACCTCATGCTACCTCCACACCTTCGCATGGAGTTCGTCTGATTTGTACCCCTCCCCAGAAGGTCTTTTAGGCTGGCAACCTTCTTCATCTTGCCACTCTCAACACTCGCTCTGCTGTCACACACTCGTCTGACATCTGCCACCTCCTTCAAGAACTGGGCCTTGATGTCTTTGGTCTTACAGAGACATGGTTCACGGCCAGCTCTGTCACAAGCTTTGACACTCTTCTCTTTGATAGCTACAAGATCCTCTCCGCAACTAGATCCATCCAGCCCAAAGGGGGTGTTGCCCTGATCATTCCTGAGTGGATCCCTGCCACTATCATTCGACCTTTGTTTTTATTGAAATAGCACTATTTGAACTGTGTGTGCATAATTGGCCTGGAGAATTCAGCATGTTGATCTCTGCGCTCTCCCCACTTGGGAATTTCACCTTTTATTATTTAATATGCCCGATGCCTTCCCTGCCTTAGGCCTTTCTAAGATGGCCATCTCCCTTGTGTTATCTGTTGTTTGCTTCCTTCCTTCTGGGCCAGCTCCTGCCTCCCTCTCCCATTGGTCGTCTTGGCCCCTTAAGCCGATGGCAGCAACCGGGAGGCGGGAGCCAGCCACACAGTCGAAGGCCCACAACGAGGCCCGCCTCCATCCACACTCTCTTCCTCCCTTACTGCTGTTCCGGATGGAGCCCTTTCCCTCTGCTCCCCAGCACCCTCCATCTGCGCTGGACCACTACCACTGCTGCGCAATGCTGGGGGTAAGGACTTTGACATTGTGGGACATTTTGACATGATGAGGCGAGTAACCGTTTTTATTGAAATATCACTATTTGAACTGTGCATGCTTAGTTGGCCTGGAGAATTCAGCATGTTGTGTTCCGCGCTCTCCCCACTTGTGAATTTCACCTTTGATTATTTAATATGCCTGATGCCTTCCCTGCCTTAGGCCTTTCTAAGATGGCCGTCTCCCTTGTGTTATCTGTTGTTTGCTTCCTTCCTTCTGGGCCAGCTCCTGCCTCTCTCTCCCATTGGTCGCCTTGGCCCCTTAAACCAATGGCAGCAACCGGGAGGCCGGAGCCGGCCACACCGTTGAAGGCCCACAACGAGGCCCGCCTCCATCCACACTCTATTCCTCTCTTACTGCCGTTCCGGATGGAGCCCTTTCCCTCTGCTCCCCGGCACCCTCCATCTGCGCTGGACCTCTACCACTGCTGCGCAATGCTGGGGGTAAGGACTTTGACATTGTGGGACATTTTAACATGATGCGGCGAGCGACCTTTGTTTTTATTGAAATAGCACTATTTGAACTGTGCGTGCTTAGTTGGCTGGGAGAATTCAGCATGTTGTGTTCCGCGCTCTCCCCACTTGGGAATTTCAACTTTGATTATTTAATATGCCTGATGCCTTCCCTGCCTTAGGCCTTTCTAAGATGGCCGTCTCCCTTGTGTTATCTGTTGTTTGCTTCCTTCCTTCTGGGCCAGCTCCTGCCTCCCTCTCCCATTGGTCCCCTTGGCCCCTTAAGCCAATGGCAGCAACCGGGAGGCGGGAGCCGGCCACACCATCGAAGGCCCACAACGAGGCCCTGTCTACCCCTGTCCACCACGGTACGCCCCCTCCCCCCGTGTAATGTCTCCCCTCGCTCCCCCTCCCCTGTGACCCTGTGTCATGTCTCCCCTCGCTCCCCCCTCCCCCGTGACCCTGTGTCATGTCTCCCCTCACTCCCCCCTCCCCGTGACAAGGCTCCCCTCATTCCCCCCTCCCCCCGTGACCCTGTGTCATGTCTCCCCTCGCTCTACCCTCCCCCTGTGTCATGTCTCCCCTCGCTCCCCTCTCCCCCCGTGACCCTGTGTCATGGCTCCCTCGCTCCCCCCTCCCCCCGTGTCATGTCTCCCCTCGTTCCCCCACGTGACATGTCTCCCCTCGCTCCCCCCTCCCCCGTGACAGGTCTCCCCTCGCTCTTCCCTCCCCCCGTGACCCTGTGTCATGTCTCCCCTCGCTCCCCGCTCCCCCCATGACCTTGTGTCATGTCTCCCCTCGCTCCCCCCTCCCCCTGTGTCATGTCTCCCCTCACTCCCCCTGGCCCCGTGACCCTGTGTCATGTCTCCATTCGCACCCCCTTCCCCCTCCCCCTCCTCTGTGTCAATTCTCCACTTGCTCCCCCCTCCCCCGTGACATGTCTCCACTCGCACCCCCCTCCCCCCGTGACCCTGTCTCATGTCTCCCCTCGCTCCCCCCTAACCCTGTGAGATGTCTCCCCTCACTCCCCCCTCCCCTGTGACCCTGTGTCATGTCTCCCCTCGCTCCCCCCTCCCCCCATGACCCTGTGTCATGTCTCCCCTCGATCCCCCCTCCCCCTGTGTCATGTCTCCTCTCGCTCCCCCCTCCCCCATGACACATCTCCCCTCGCTCCCCTTCCCCCCGTGACATGTCTCCCTTCGCTCCCCCCTTCCCCTGTGACCCCGTGTCATGTCTCCCCGTGCTCCCCCCTCCCCCCTGACCCTGTGCATGTCTCCCCTCGCTCCCCCCTCCCCCGTGTCATGTCTCCCCTTGCTCCCTCCTCCCCCGTGTCATGTCTCCCCTCGCTCCCCCCCGTGTCATGTCTCCACTCACTCCCCACTCCCCCTGTGACCCTGTGCATGTCTCCCCTTGCTCCCCCCTCCCCCGTGTCATGTTTCCCCTTGCTCCCCCTCCCCGTGACCCTGTGTCATGTCTCCCCTCGCTCCCCCCTCCCCCGTGACCATGTGTCATGTCTACCCTCGCTCCCCCCTCCTCCCGTGACCCTGTGTCATGTCTCCACTTGCTCCCCCTCCCCTGTGTCATGTCTCCCCTCGCTCCCCCCTCCCCATGACACGTCTCCCCTCGCTCCCCCCTCCCCCGTGACATGTCTCCCCTCACTCCCCCTCCACCTCTGACCCTGTGTCATGTCTCCCCTCCCTCCCCCCTCCCCCATGACCCTGTGTCATGTCTCTCCTTGCTCGCCCCTCCCCCCTGCCCCTGTGTCATGTCTCCCCCCGCACCCCCTCCCCCCGTGACATGTCTCCCCTCGCTCCCCCCTCCCCATGACCCTGTGTCATGTCTCCCCTCGCTCCCCCCTTTCCCCGTGACCCTGTGTCATGTCTCCCCTTGCTCCCCCCGTGTCATGTCTCCCCTCGCTCCTGCCTCCCCCTCCCCGTGTCATGTCTCCCCTTGCTCCCCCCCTGTGACCCTGTGTCATGTCACCCCTCGCTCCCCCTCCCCCGTGACCCTGTGTCATGTCTCCCCTCGTCCCCCCTCCCCTGTGACCCTGTGTCATGTCTCCCCTCGCTCCCCCTCCCCGTGTCATGTCTCCCCTCGCTCCACCCTCCCCCCGTGTCATGTCTCCCCTCGCTCCCCCCTCCCCCTGTGACCCTGTGTCATGTCTCCCCTCGCTCCACCCTCCCCTGTGACCCTGTGTCATGTCTCCCCTCGCTCCTCCCTCCCCCGTGACCCTGTGTCATGTCTCCCCTCGCTCCCCCTCCCCCTGTGTCATGTCTCCCCTCGCTCCCCCTCCCCCCTTGACCCTGTGTCATGTCTCCCTCGCTCCCCCCTCCCCCGTGACCCTGTGTCATGTCTCCCCTCACTCCCCCCTCCCCCAGTGTCATGTCTCCCCTCGCTCCCCCCTCCCCCGTGTCATGTCTCCCCTCGCTCCTCCCTCCCCCGTGACCCTGTGTCATGTCTTCCCTCGCTCCCCCTCCCCGTGTCATGTCTCCCCTCGCTCCCCCTCCCCCCGTGACCCTGTGTCATGTCTCCCCTCGCTCCCCCCTCCCCCGTGACCCTGTGTCATGTCTCCCCTCGCTCCCTCCCCTGTGTCATGTCTCCCCTCACTCCCCCCTCCCCCGTGTCATGTCTCCACTCACTCCCCACTCCCCCGTGACCCTGTGCATGTCTCCCCTCACTCCCCCCTCCCCCGTGTCATGTCTCCCCTCGCTCCCCCCTCCCACCCTGTGTCATGTCTCTCCTCGCTCCCCCCTGCCCCATGACTGTCTCTGTGCCCCCCCTCCCCCGTGACCCTGTGTCATGTCTCCCCTCGCTCTCCCCTCCCCCCGTGACATGTCTCCCCTCGCTCCCCCCTCCCCCGTGACCCTGTGTCATGTCTCCCTCGCTCCCCCCGTGTCATGTCTCCCCTCGCTCCCCCGTGACATGTCTCCCCTCGCTCCCCCCTCCCCGTGACATGTCTCCCCTCGCTCTTCCCTCCCCCGTGACTGTGTGTCATGTCTCCCCTCACTCACCCCCTCCCCCATGACATGTCTCCCCTCGCTCCCCGCTCCCCCCATGACCTTGTGTCATGTCTCCCCTCGCTCCACCCTCCACCCGTGTCATGTCTCCCCTCACTCCCCCTCCCCCATGACCCTGTGTCATGTCTCCCCTCGCTCCCCTCTCCCCCGTGACCCTGTGTCATGTCACCATTTGCTCCCCCTTCCCCTCCCCCTCCCCTGTGTCATGTCTCCCCTTGCTCCCCCCTCCCCGTGACATGTCTCCACTCGCTCCCCCCTCCCCCCGTGACCCTGTCTTCTGTCTCCCCTCGCTCCCCCCTAACCCTGTGAGATGTCTCCCCTCACTCCCCCCTCCCCCCGTGACCCTGTGTCATGTCTCCCCTCGCTCCCCCCTCCCCCGTGACCCTGTGTCATGTCTCCCCTCGATCCCCCCTCCCCCTGTGTCATGTCTCCCCTCGCTCCACCCTCCCCCGTGACACGTCTCCCCTTGCTCCCCCCTCCCCCGTGACATGTCTCCCTTCGCTCCCCCTCCCCCTGTGACCCTGTGTCATGTCTCCCCTCGCACCCCCATGACCTTGTGTCATGTCTCCCCTTGCTCGCCCCTCTGCGCTCCCCCCGTGTCATGTCTCCCCTCGCTTCCCCCTCCCCCTGTGACATGTCTCCCCTCGCTCCCTCCTCCCCCATGACCCTGTGTCATGTCTCCCCTCGCTCCCCCCTTTCCCCGTGACCCTGTGTCATGTCTCCCCTCGCTCCCGCCTCCCCCCTCCCCGTGTCATGTCTCCCCGTGCTCCCCCCTCCCCCCTGACCCTGTGCATGTCTCCCCTCGCTCCCCCCTCCCCCGTGTCATGTCTCCCCTTGCTCCCTCCTCCCCCGTGTCATGTCTCCCCTCGCTCCCCCCGTGTCATGTCTCCACTCACTCCCCACTCCCCCTGTGACCCTGTGCATGTCTCCCCTTGCTCCCCCCTCCCCCGTGTCATGTTTCCCCTTGCTCCCCCTCCCCGTGGCCCTGTGTCATGTCTCCCCTCGCTCCCCCCTCCCCCGTGACCATGTGTCATGTCTACCCTGGCTCCCCCCTCCTCCCGTGACCCTGTGTCATGTCTCCACTTGCTCCCCCTCCCCCTGTGTCATGTCTCCCCTCGCTCCCCCCTCCCCATGACACGTCTCCCCTCGCTCCCCCCTCCCCCGTGACATGTCTCCCCTCACTCCCCCCTCCACCTCTGACCCTGTGTCATGTCTCCCCTCCCTCCCCCCTCCCCCATGACCCTGTGTCATGTCTCTCCTTGCTCGCCCCTCCCCCCTCCCCCCTGCCCCTGTGTCATGTCTCCCCCCGCACCCCCTCCCCCCGTGACATGTCTCCCCTCGCTCCCCCCTCCCCATGACCCTGTGTCATGTCTCCCCTCGCTCCCCCCTTTCCCCGTGACCCTGTGTCATGTCTCCCCTTGCTCCCCCCGTGTCATGTCTCCCCTCGCTCCTGCCTCCCCCTCCCCCGTGTCATGTCTCCCCTTGCTCCCCCCCTGTGACCCTGTGTCATGTCACCCCTCGCTCCCCCTCCCCCGTGACCCTGTGTCATGTCTCCCCTCGTCCCCCCTCCCCTGTGACCCTGTGTCATGTCTCCCCTCGCTCCCCCTCCCCGTGTCATGTCTCCCCTCGCTCCACCCTCCCCCCGTGTCATGTCTCCCCTCGCTCCCCCCTCCCCCTGTGACCCTGTGTCATGTCTCCCCTCGCTCCACCCTCCCCTGTGACCCTGTGTCATGTCTCCCCTCGCTCCTCCCTCCCCCGTGACCCTGTGTCATGTCTCCCCTCGCTCCCCCTCCCCCTGTGTCATGTCTCCCCTCGCTCCCCTTCCCCCCTTGACCCTGTGTCATGTCTCCCTCGCTCCCCCCTCCCCCGTGACCCTGCGTCATGTCTCCCCTCACCCCCCCTCCCCCAGTGTCATGTCTCCCCTCGCTCCCCCCTCCCCCGTGTCATGTCTCCCCTCGCTCCTCCCTCCTCCGTGACCCTGTGTCATGTCTTCCCTCGCTCCCCCTCCCCGTGTCATGTCTCCCCTCGCTCCCCCTCCCCCCGTGACCCTGTGTCATGTCTCCCCTCGCTCCCCCCTCCCCCGTGACCCTGTGTCATGTCTCCCCTCGCTCCCTCCCCCGTGTCATGTCTCCCCTCACTCCCCCCTCCCCCGTGTCATGTCTCCACTCACTCCCCACTCCCCCGTGACCCTGTGCATGTCTCCCCTCACTCCCCCCTCCCCCGTGTCATGTCTCCCCTCGCTCCCCCCTCCCACCCTGTGTCATGTCTCTCCTCGCTCCCCCCTGCCCCATGACTGTCTCTGTGCCCCCCCTCCCCCGTGACCCTGTGTCATGTCTCCCCTCGCTCTCCCCTCCCCCCGTGACATGTCTCCCCTCGCTCCCCCCTCCCCCGTGACCCTGTGTCATGTCTCCCTCGCTCCCCCCTCCCCCCGTGTCATGTCTCCCCTCGCTCCCCCGTGACATGTCTCCCCTCGCTCCCCCTCCCCGTGACATGTCTCCCCTCGCTCTTCCCTCCCCCCGTGACCGTGTGTCATGTCTCCCCTCACTCACCCCCTCCCCCATGACATGTCTCCCCTCGCTCCCCGCTCCCCCCATGACCTTGTGTCATGTCTCCCCTCGCTCCACCCTCCACCCGTGTCATGTCTCCCCTCAATCCCCCTCCCCCATGACCCTGTGTCATGTCTCCCCTCGCTCCCCCCTCCCCCGTGACCCTGTGTCATGTCACCATTCGCTCCCCCTTCCCCTCCCCCTCCCCTGTGTCATGTCTCCCCTTGCTCCCCCCTCCCCCGTGACATGTCTCCACTCGCTCCCCCCTCCCCCCGTGACCCTGTCTCATGTCTCCCCTCGCTCCCCCCTAACTCTGTGAGATGTCTCCCCTCACTCCCCCCTCCCCCCGTGACCCTGTGTCATGTCTCCCCTCGCTCCCCCCTCCCCCGTGACCCTGTGTCATGTCTCCCCTCGATCCCCCCTCCCCCTGTGTCATGTCTCCCCTCGCTCCACCCTCCCCCGTGACACATCTCCCCTTGCTCCCCCCTCCCCCGTGACATGTCTCCCTTCGCTCCCCCTCCCCCTGTGACCCTGTGTCATGTCTCCCCTCGCACCCCCATGACCCTGTGTCATGTCTCCCCTTGCTCGCCCCTCTCCGCTCCCCCCGTGTCATGTCTCCCCTCGCTTCCCCCTCCCCCTGTGACATGTCTCCCCTCGCTCCCTCCTCCCCCATGACCCTGTGTCATGTCTCCCCTCGCTCCCCCCTTTCCCCGTGACCCTGTGTCATGTCTCCCCTCGCTCCCGCCTCCCCCCTCCCCGTGTCATGTCTCCCCTTGCTCCCCCCTCCCCCTGTGACCCTGTGTCATGTCACCCCTCGTTCCCCCTCCTGCCGTGACCCTGTGTCATGTCTCCCCTCGTCCCCCCTCCCCCGTGACCCTGTGTCATGTCTCCCCTCACTCCCCTCCCCGTGTCATGTCTCCACTCGCTCCCCCCTCCCCCTGTGTCATGTCTCCCCTCGCTCCCCCCTCCCCCTGTGACCCTGTGTCATGTCTCCCCTCGCTCCCCCCTCCCCCGTGACCCTGTGTCATGCCTCCCCTCGCTCCCCCCTCCCCCGTGACCCTGTGTCATGTCTCCCCTCGCTCCCCCCTCCCCCTGTGTCATGTCTCCCCTCGAACTCCCCTCCCCCCTTGTCATGTCTCCCCTCGCTCCCCCCTCCCCCCTTGACCCTGTGTCATGTCTCCCCTCACTCCCCCCTCCCCGTGACCCTGTGTCATGTCTCCCCTCGTTCCCCCCTCCCCCTTTGTCATGTCTCCCCTCGCTCCGCCCTCCCCGTGTCATGTCTCCCCTCGCTCCTCTCTCCCCCGTGACCCTGTGTCATGTCTCCCCTCGCTCCCCCTCCCCCTGTGTCATGTCTCCCCTCGCACCCCCTCCCCCATGTCATGTCTCCCCTCGCTCCCCCCTCCCCATGTGACCCTGTGTCATGTCTCCCCTCGCTGCCGCCTCCCCCGTGACCGTGTGTCATGTCTCCCCTCGCTCCCTCCCCCCCCCGTGTCATGTCTCCCCTTGCTCCCCCCTCCCCCGTGTCATGTCTCCACTCACTCCCCACTCCCCCTGTGACCCTGTGCATGTCTCCCCTCACTCCCCCTTCCCCCGTGTCATGTCTCCCCTTGCTCCCCCCTCCCCCGTGACCCTGTGCATGTCTCCCCTCGCTCCCCCCTCCCCCGTGTCATGTCTCCCCTTGCTCCCTCCTCCCCTGTGTCATGTCTCCCCTCGCTCCCCCCGTGTTATGTCTCCACTCACTCCCCACTCCCCCTGTGACCCTGTGCATGTCTCCCCTTGCTCCCCCCTCCCCCGTGTCATGTCTCCCCTTGCTCCCCCTCCCCCGTGACCCTGTGTCATGTCTCCCCTCGCTCCCCCCTCCCCCGTGTCATGTCTCCCCTTGCACCCCCCTCCCCCCGTGACCATGTGTCATGTCTCCCCTCGCTCCCCCCTCCTCCCGTGACCTTGTGTTATGTCTCCACTTGCTCCCCCGCCCCCTGTGTCATGTCTCCCCTCGCTCCCCCCTCCCCATGACATGTCTCCTCTCGCTCCCCCCTCCCCCGTGACATGTCTCCCCTCGCTCCCCCCTCCACCTCTGACCCTGTGTCATGTCTCCCCTCCCTCCCTCCTCCCCCCTCCCCATGACCCTGTGTCATGTCTCCCCTTGCTTGCCCCTCCCCCCTGCCCCTGTGTCATGTCTCCCCCCGCTCCCCCTCCCCCGTGACATGTCTCCCCTCGCTCCCCCCTCCCCCATGACCCTGTGTCATGTCTCCCCTCGCTCCCCCCTTTCCCCGTGACCCTGTGTCATGTCTCCCCTCGCTCCCCCGTGTCATGTCTCCCCTCGCTCCCGCCTCCCCCTCCCCCCGTGTCATGTCTCCCCTTGCTCCCCCCTCCCCCTGTGACCCTGTGTCATGTCTCCCCTCACTCCCCCACCCCCTGTGACCCTGTGTCATGTCTCCCCTCGCTCCCTCCCCCGTGTCATGTCTCCCCTCACTCCCCCCTCCCCCGTGTCATGTCTCCACTCACTCCCCACTCCCCTGTGACCCTGTGCATGTCTCCCCTCACTCCCCCCTCCCCCGTGTCATGTCTCTCCTCGCTCCCCCCTGCCCCCATGACTGTCTCTGTGCCCCACTCCCCCCGTGACCCTGTGTCATGTCTCCCCTCGCTCCCCCTCCCCCCTTGACTGTCTCTGTGCCCCACTCCACCGGTGACCCTGTGTCATGTCTCCCCTCGCTCCCCCCTCCCCCGTGTCATGTCTCCCCTCGCTCCCCCCTCCCCCTGTGACCCTGTGTCATGTCTCTCCTCGCTCCACCCTCCCCTGTGACCCTGTGTCATGTCTCCCCTCGCTCCTCCCTCCCCCGTGACCCTGTGTCATGTCTCCCCACGCTCCCCCTCCCCTTGTGTCATGTCTCCCCTCGCTCTCCCCCCCCTTGTCATGTCTCCCCTCGCTCCCCCCTCCACCCTTGACCCTGTGTCATGTCTCCCTCGCTCCCCCCTCCCCTGTGACCCTGTGTCATGTCTCCCCTCACTCCCCCCTCCCCCAGTGTCATGTCTCCCCTCGCTCCCCCCTCCCCCCGTGTCATGTCTTCCCTCGCTCCTCCCTCCCCGTGACCCTGTGTCATGTCTCCCCTCGCTCCCCCTCCCCCGTGTCATGTCTCCCCTCGCTCCCCCTCCCCCCGTGACCCTGTGTCATGCCTCCCCTCGCTCCCCCCTCCCCCCATGACCCTGTGTCATGTCTCCCCTCGCTCCCTCCCCCGTGTCATGTCTCCCCTCACTCCCCCCTCCCCTGTGTCATGTCTCCACTCACTCCCCACTCCCCCGTGACCCTGTGCATGTCTCCCCTCACTCCCCCCTCCCCTGTGTCATGTCTCCCCTCGCTCCCCCCTCCCACCCTGTGTCATGTCTCTCCTCGCTCCCCCCTGGCCCAATGACTGTCTCTGTGCCCCATTCCCCCTGTGACCCTGTGTCATGTCTCCCCTCGCTCCCCCTCCCCCCTTGACTGTCTCTGTGCCCCACTCCCCCGGTGACCATGTGTCATGTCTCCCCTCGCTCCCCCACCCCGTGTTTGTTTCTCTCCCTGCTCCCCCCTCCCCCGCGAATGTCTCGGCTACCCCCACGCCCCCCGGAACTTGTCATGTTTCTCCCCTCCCTCCAAAGCCCTTACCCCCCTTGCCTCTGTGCTGTGATATTAGCCCCCCTCCTAAACCCCCTGCTTCCCTATCTTAACTTTTCTCTCTGCACTACTCCTCTTCCCACTCTGACTATCTTGGTTGCCCCTTATCCCCCTTATCCCTTTACCCTCCTCCTGTCTAAAGTCTGGCTCTACCCCAATTGCCATCAGGCAGAGTAATTTGTAGCGCCTGCTTTTTTCACTGCCTCCCCTCTTACTACCCCTCTCCGGGCTACAGGCTGGCACTTCACCAATTGCCATCAGGCATAGTAAGTCGTAGCCGCCTGTTCTATCAGCCACTTACCCTTCCCTCTACCCTCCTCCCTCTCTCCTTCACCACTTCTCTTCCCATAGCACTTACTACTATCATTGTTCCCTGACTTCTGATAGCAGCTTGTCCGACCCGCCTTTCCCTCCTTGTTCCTCTCCCCCATCCCTCCCTATACTACTCAGAACTGTCTTCCGACCTTCTTGTAGTCTCCAGTTTGTTTCCTCTCCTCCTCACACTCTCCACTTTGCCCCACCCCCTTCCCCTACTCCTGTAACTCTTGCACTGCAACAATTGTCTCCAGGCATAGCAATGCTACTGCTTGTTTTGTTCTCCTTTTTCCCTTCCCTTTCTTCCCTTTATTGTTCCATGCACTTGTACAATTTGTTATGATATGATAGTTATTTTTCACATTCTAATTTGTTTCAAGGACCTGAAAGAATGTAACTGTATTCTCCCTTGTTCCCTCCCTCCTTGAAGCGCTTTGAAACACATTGTGTATAGGCGCTATACAAATAAACAATCAATCAATCATTCCAACTCATATTTGCTCTTCTTTTGAATGCCTTATCTGCAGGTTATCTCTCTCTCTCTCCTAACCCCTCTCTTACTGGTGCTACTCTCTTCCAGCCCCCTGGTCAAATCACCTCTTTTCTCTCTGAGTGGGATGATCTCTCCTCCTCCCTCATTGCCTCTACCACTCAACTCCTCCTCCTATTTGACCTCAACATCCACCTTGATTCTCCCTGTTCCTCCTCTGTGCTCTTTTGCGACCTCTGCAATTCTCTCTCCCTCTCTATCCTCCCCTCTGGCCTGGCTCATTCTGAGGACGCACATTTGATGTCTTGATCTCCTCTGTCCTCCCCCTCTCTATCCCTCTGACCACTCCTCTCTCCTGCAGTGACCACTGCCTCCTCTCCTCTTATCTCTCCCTGTCTTCCCCCAAGCCAAGCCTACCCCAATATGGCCACCTACATTCTCAGACATCCAGCCCATGAAGCGTGTGTCAGTTGAGGCTTTCGCTGCCAACTTCTCTCCCCCCCTTCCTCCTCTGACTGACTCACACCCTGACACAGCCCTGTCCCTTCTCTACTCTTCTATTGCTGATACTCTTAATGTTCTTGCCGCTGTCATGAGGATCTGCTTGAAGCCTAAATCCAAGTGCACTTCCTGGTATGGCTCCAACCTAGCTACACTTAAACGTAAGTGTAGAGAGACTGAGAGGAAATGGGGGGCTTCCTGTTCATCCTCTGACAAACTGGCCTGATGCCTGCTTCAAAGGCAATACTGAGTCTCTGTCCACACCAAGAAGAGAGCCCACATTCAAGCCTGTGTCTCTGCGGTATCTAACAACTCGGCTGAACTCTTTAAAATCTGCAAGGAGCTGGCCAACCCTGCTGCAGTCTCTACCCCTCCTCTTGCCTCCCAGGCTCTCTGCAATGCCCTTGTCTCTCACTTTATCTAAAAACCCAGGACGTCCTGTCCACCCTCTCTTCCACTCCCCCTGGCCACCCCTCTCTGTCTGTACTTGCTGTCCCTCCTTCAGCCACCCCCACCCTCCTTCTTGTCCTTTCCACTTTTCTCCCCTAATGAGGTCGCTAGACATGTCCGATCAATGGAAGCCTTGTCAAAACAGGTTCATCCCTGTTCCTCTAAAACCATCAAGGACCGCATTGTTACCCTTGCTCCGGCCATTGCTGATTTTTGCAACCACTCCTTTGCCTCACGATCCTTCCCTTCCCCTCTGAAGCACTTCCTTGTGCATCCTCTTCTCAAGAAACCCACAGCTGATCCTTCTTGTCTGGCCAACTATCGCCCAATTTCCATTACTCCCTTTCTGGGAAAACTCCTGGAAAAGCTGGCCATCGCTCAGCTTAACCTTCATTCCGGTTCTGTTGGCTGTCTCCATGACCATAAGTCTGGCTTTAGAGCTGGGAGAAGCACAGAAACTGCTCTCCTGAACATCCGTGAGGATCTGCTCTCCAAATTTGACTCTAACACTCCCTCTGTCCTCATCCTACTCGATCTCTCCTCTGCGTTTGACACAGTAAACCATACCATCCGGCTCAACGTCTCTGTGATAACCTGGGTATCACTGATCAGGCTCTGGCCTGGCTGACCTTTTTCCTCTCTGATCGACCCTCCCAGGTGCAACTTGGGTCCTTTCTATCATCTATTTTCCTCTCTACTTCTGGTGTACCCCAGGGGTCTAACTTCTCGCTGTGGATTTTCAACCAATACCTGGTAACTCTGGCCCACTGCATTGCCATTTTCTGCTCAAATTTCCAATGCTACACTGACGACACTCAACTCATTTCCAGGCTGCCCTCGGCCACCACCTCTCCCTCTCTCATCTCTGATTGCCTAATTGCCATTCAAGACTGGTGTGCCACCAATGATCTTTGTCTGAATGCCAGCAAGACGGAGATCCTCCTCACTGGCACACCACCACCATCCTTTCCCCTCACTCTCTGGCTGGCCTCCCTTGGCCCTCCTCCTATCCCCACCTGTGAGGCTAAGACCCTAAGGGTCATCTTTGACTCCACACTTTCCTCCTCCACCCACATCTCTGATGTCTCTAAAAAGTCAAACTTCCTACTGTACCTCCTCAGAGGTACTCTGACTTTCCTCTCCTTCCCCCAGAAACTCACAGTCTCCCAAGCTCTGGTTCTCTCTAGGTTGCACTATTGTAACAGCCTCTTTCTAAATCTACTTTCCTCTACTCCCAGCCCTCTGCATCTAATCCAGAACAGGACTGCGTGACTTGTCCTTGGCCTCAAGCCCTGGGATCGTATCGCTCCAACACTGAAATCTTTCCATTGGCTCCCAGTGGATGCAAGGATTACATTTAAAACCCTCTGCATTGTCCACAAGGCTTTCTGGGGCCTGGGTCCAAAATACCTTCAGCTATCCCTCCGCAAATACCTCCCCTCTCGAGCTCTTCGCTCCTCTACCCCTAACTCCCGCAGGATCTGTCGTTTTTCAAAGAAAGAAGCTGGGGGCAGATCTCTGTCTTCGGCTGGGGCCTCCTTCTAGTACAGCCTCCCTGCCTCCCTAAAACTTGAGAAGAACCATCTCCGGTTCCGGAAGCACCTCAAGACCTTCCTCTTTGCTTCTGCCTTCGCCTCCCTCTCCCCTGCTGATCTGTTCTCTCTCAGCACTGTGCACCTGGCCACCATCTGCCCTCCGGGCCCAGATACCTGCTCACCCTCCCAGCCGCCCTGCACTGCGTCTGGGCCAACCCTTGCACTTGGGTCTGTATCTCTAGCCATAGAGTACCCCCCTTTTTCTTCCTGCACTTATCAGACCTACCATGCCTGCTTCCTTAAACCCAGCACTTGCCACTTGCTGGCTGCACTACCATTGTTTGTTGCCTTTATTATTTATTAATTTATTATTATTTTTCTGTTTCCTCCGTTACTCTGCACTCTCCATTTCTCCCCCCTTCCATGCACTTTTCCCCTCCCACTCTCCCATGCACTTGCGCGTTCTCAATGTCACCGGGCATAGTAAGATTGTTGTTTTGTTGTCGCCTGCTCCCCTTCCCTTGCCTTGTTGCACTCTGAAACACTTGTGTATGAGCGCGATAGAAATCAAATATCAATTCAATTCAATTCATTATCCCAAACAAAACAAAACATTCTTGCACTTAGGACAACTGACAGGCAATGTTACTAGAAGGGTTCAAGTTTTAGGTTGGAAATACTGGTGTCTAGAAATCTGTAAATATTTAGGGAATTGAGGGATACATGATTGACAATATTAAACTGCATGTTAGTGCCTTCAACAAGACTACACACAGAATATGAGGTATCAGCCCATTAGTCAGTAAAATATGAATCCAAAAGAAAATTGAGTCTATACATTATTTGTAAAGGGCCCTATGAAATGTTATAGAGGGGGTCCTTTTGATCACACTGTGACCATCAGAGGTGGTGCTGATGTTGAGTAGGCAGGGATAGGCAGAGGGCAATCGTTTCTATTGGGAAGGGGATGGGCCTTAAAACCTTTCTGACATCCTGGTAGTCCTCCAGTCTATTTAGGACAAAGCACTCATCGAGTTGCTCATTTTACCGAGAAACGTCATTCAATGGTAAACTTTGTTCTTGTGTTCGACACAGACAAGTGTAAGAAAGACATTCATCTTAAAAGATGTAAACATATGTGCCCTCATTATGAGTTTGGTGGATTATTTGGCCATGTTTACTGCATGTGGTAATCCGTGGACCCGACCTCATTATCAGAATACCAACAGTACAGCAGTAACAGACGCATTCTCAGAATAACTGCAGGCAGTATTTACACACATATGTATTACACATTCTTCACATTTTAAAACATTATTCTCCACCCTTAATTTCTGGACGAAATCGATTGGCTACATACGGACATTATCCCGGTACATATTCAACAATGCTATATTCAGAAACCGAATTGATGCTTTTCACCCTCCTTTTTTTTGGCCACTTGCAGGTGTGTTTCCTTTGCTCTACTGCAAAAGAACATGTAAAACCATCTGGAGGATGTTATAATGTGCGCCTCTACATTTGTGTTGGAGGTGGAAACTGGAAGATTTTAATGAGGTATTTCATAATGAATAGGCGCTATATACTACTTACAGTATTTCAAAAGCATCAGAACATGCAGTAATGACTTGAGTGGTCATAATATGGTGAGTTGGCAAAAAACAGTCAGCATTACAAATGGCAACAGTGGTAGCCTTTGCTTCCGTGCTCGTAATGACTGTCCGAGAAACTGAAATCAGTAGTAGAAATAGAGACAGAGACGACAGTTTATGAATCTCTTAACATTTTCACTTTTTTTCTCACACATATATTTGTTGAAATTATAGTGTTTTTCTTAGTTTATGATGAACTGTGGCGATTTAAAATAAAGGTTAATCATAATTTTCCCAACAAGGGAAATCAATACAAAATATAGTGTGGGTTTGGACCTACTACAGCATGCACATTTCCAGCTACTTTAAGACAAATGGTAGAGGACTGGATCTGGGAGGATAGCCCAGGGGCAAAGCATTTGTGTTTGAAGCACGTTAATGTAAAACAACACAGGTTCAAATCCCAGTCTCCTTACAAAGTGTTAATTGATGTAAAGCAAATGCACACATCATTTGACTCAAATCCTAGAAGAAATGTGTGGAGACACACAGGACTGATACATACATTTGACTATTGTGCCCTTTAGGGGAAATATTTCCTCTATCTCTGCCACATGTGAATTCCTTAAATCTGGACAGCTTGAAGTTCATTCCTACAAAAGCTGTTTGAGGACACTGAGACAAATTAAAGTGTGCAGAGAATGTGATGTTTTTATTATTATTTACTGTAGTTTGTGAAATGCAAAGGTCAGCTTACTCTCAAAGATGACCTGCTCAATTCAGAGGGATATATGGAAGGGCTTAGTAGTGCTGGACAGTACTCTTTCAAACATGTGTTAGACCACAATGTCTTGCAACTGCCCAGAACCTTCGTGGCTGATAAAAGCGCATATCACAATGATGGGTCCTAAAAGGGCTTGTGAATGTGAAATGTGTAAAACAACACAAATACATGTCTATCCTTTTTTCAGGGATAGAAATGCAAGTTGGACAGCATTGGTTTATAGCTCTGCTCTTCATGAATGACCATGTCATGCTCATCCCATGCACCTGTTCCAAATGAGATAATCGGAATGCATTTGCTTTCTGAACACTTCAAATTGCATCCCATTTGTGAATATAGTTTAAAATGTTTACAAACGCCCCATGCTTTCTACAAGTGTAAGAATGGGGTGAATAAGGATATCTACTATCCGCGCATTCAAATGACCTTGCAGAAAAAGGTGCATCGTTATTTTGGTGCAAGTGATAAAGAAGCGCTAGAGTGGCACATCTCATCACCATCATCAAAACATGTGTCGAGCATCTGGCCAATGGTCTCTTGTCTGGCTAAAATATATGCGCTTGCGAATTATATGCACGCTATACACAAAATGTTCAGAGACAAGGCTGCACTATTACATCTACCAAATTACCAAAAGATATCAGTGAAACATTGCGAAATTGGAAGATGGCTGAAAAATATTGTGTACCTTATTGGCAGCACCTTCACAAAACGCAATACAATATGTGCAATACCTTCATATCATGCAATTTAACATTGGCAACATCATCACATTATGCAATACAAAGGCAATACCTTCAACACTTCAACGATTGTGATGTAGATGTCGACTTTAATTCGGTTTCATAAATCAATCCATTAATTAAAAAAAACAGCTGCAGGTGAATCACAGACTCACTTGACTTCTTTCTAATACACAATTGTCAAGTCCATGGCATAGTTATAGTACCAGATGTGAATGCTCCCACATTAATGAACGTCTGCTTTGTTCGTCACTTTTATAGCCGTTTAGCAAGGCAGGATTGTGCCTGAGTTTCCCAGTGGAATACCTCTGCAACGTTGTAATGAACAAAATACAATTACATGAGATGCTGCATAAAACATCAGTTCCAGAGAATTGCTCAGAAAAGATTGCCTTTGAAATCTACAATCAGCTTTTGAGAAGGTTTAAGGTATATTGCCCACTTCCTACGGCGCAGGGCATGCCAAGATTTTTAAAGTAGGTCATTTAACGTCGTGAAAGAACAAAGACTGTTTACTTTCCATGGAGGCTGGCTGGATCACAAATTATTTCTTGTCAAAAAAGTAGAGGAAACATGCATTACTATATTGAATCTTTATTTTCTCTTGTTATTTTTATCCTTCGCTAATAATTGCTCTGTACAGTCTAGAATTCTAAAAGTGCAGACCAGAAAAAGCGAAATTCAAAACAAGTACAGAGTGAACGTTTAACAAAAATTAGCCAAACATCCTTGCAAGCTCTCTATTCGGATTTTCGGGTACCTTGAGAGTCAAGTTCCATACTCAAATCTTTCTAACCAGTTTATCTGGGATTATTATACCTTCACTAGATTTGGATTGTCTTGTGGAATTCTGGGAACGCTAGACTCTGAAAAGATTGATCAAGGTTTTAGAAATGTCAAATTCACTTCTAGCTGCCTTTTGAAATGTTTTTAGCTGAAGGAAGTGAAGCATGGATGGGTCAAAATAGACAACTTGGATGATAAAGGAGTGAAAGCATAAATAACAAAGGTTGTCTTTTGGTAGGGGGTGCTTACTTTTTCATGTTGTTGAAAGGGTTTGGCATAGTAGTGATAGTGTCAAGGGGATGCATGAAAAGTATGGATGGTGCACTAGGCACCCCGCCTGCATGCAGATACACATGAATGCATGTGGGGGAGCTAGCAAACATCACAGCACTAAATGAAAGGGAACTCAGCACACACAACAGGGAGTTCCACGCCAATGCATCAACCAACCTGACTAAGGTGTTTTATAGCTACCCACCACAATCTACAGCTAGAGTGCTCCCATTGCAGCAAGAGGTTGAGCGAAGATCTAGAAGACCTTCCCAAGTCTACAGAGGCCTGCTCCCTATCAGCCAGTCCATGGATCCACCGGGCACACCTACCATGCCACCTGCCAGATAGGACACAACAATTGGCTACCAAGGCAGAATGGGGGACTTGGGAGACAAGAGGGCAACTCTTGTTACCCCACCCACGCCAAAGACTGTAGGGAGACCTAGACCCACTTACCTCCCTATCGAGGCATTTTAGAACCTGGGAACACCATTGGCTCTAGGCCCAAAAAAGTTTGCTATGGGTAGATCATTTGGAACATTACTTCACCACCACAAAGAAGAATGATGATGGCATACATAAATCAGCCACACTATTTTATGCAGGAATTGGAGAGCATAACATTTAAGAAACTGTGTGAGGTCCCCCCTAAGTAACGGCTGCACCCCTGCAAAACTGTGTGAGGTCCCCTTAAGTAATGGCTGCACCCCAGTGGTCGAAGTGTAGGAAAAGAAGTAGTGGAACTATGTTCCCTGCTGGCCTGCCCCTGCTCCCCACAAACCCCATTGCCACAACCCTTCCCACACACAATACATCCCCCAAACACTTGCACCTGCTGTTTAAGGGAACAGTGCACTGAAAGTGAAGGTTTCAACTTCTTCCTACACTTTTATTTTAAAAGAAAACCATTCTGGAACGGTTTCTTTTTAAAATAATAGTATAGGAGCTGTACAAGGTAATTTAAAAAAGTATATGAGCACCTCTCCCGACCGCTCCCGCTCACTTCGACCACTGCTGCACCCCAGCAAAAATGCACAAGGTACCTCCTAAGTAACTGTTGCACCCTTGTGAAACTGTGTGAGTTCCCCTGTAAATGATGGCTGCACTTCTGTGAAACAGTGCAAGGTCCCCCGTAAGTAATGGCTGCACCACTGCAAAACTGTGCAAGGTCCCCAGTATATATCAGCTGCGCTGCTGTGAAACGACACAAGGTACCCCAAAGTAACGCCTGCACCCCAGCAAAACTGCGCAGGGTCCCCCCAAAGTAATGGCTTCTCCCCTCTGAAACTGTGCGAGGTCCCCTGTAAGTACAAGCTGCACCCCTGCAAAACTGCAGACCACCCCCCTACGCCCATGGCACCCAAACTGCTGGCATGTAGCCCTCACTCATAGCAGCCCCTTCATGTCTTGACACCACCCACCAGCCTCCTAAACTCTCCCATGCCCCCAGGCAGCCTCTGAATGTCCTGACACCACCCACCAACCCACCTCACCGATGACCCACCCGACAGCCCCTTCATGGCCTGACAACACCCACCAGCCCTACACAACACTGCCACCCCTCCAGGCAGCCCCTTCATGTCCTGACACCAGCCTTCTTCACCGCTACCACCCCCCAGGCAGCCCCTTCATGTCCTGACACCACCCACCAGCCCTCCTCCTCTTTGAAAATGCACAAGGTCCCCTGTAAGTATCCGCTGCACCCCTGCAAAACTGCGTAAGATCCCCCGTAAGTAATGGCTTCACCCCTGCTAAACTGCAGACCATCCCCCTACTCCGAAGGCAGCCACACTGCTGGCAGATACCCCTTAGTTATAGCATCCCCTTCATGTCCTGACACCACCCACCAGCCCTCCCCACCACTGCCACCTATCCAGGCAGACCCTTCATGTCCAGACACCACCCACCAGCCCTCCTCACCTCGACCACCCCCAGGCAGCCCCCTGGCAGTACACCACCCTCCAAACACCCCCTGATATCTGCCAGTACCCCCAGGCTGGTCCTGCAGATCGACCCACCTACCAGTCCAATGTTGATGAACAACTCACCTCAAAGACACCAGCCTGTAGCAAACATGAAGTACACTAGCCGTATATCCCCTCCAGCCAGAACAACCAGGATTATTTCTGCAGAATCCATGCCTAGAGCTCATCAAAAGACTCCCTGATCCTTCACACTCAGCTCCCCATCAACAGGACAGGATCATTTTGCACCAGCAACGCTGTGACTACACCATGTACATGTAACATACCAATGAAATGGAATACAATGAACATACCATTCAACAAAGGTAGCAGGCGCCCCTCTCTCGGAAGAACAAGGCATGATTACCTGTTCAGTGGTTGATAACCACATTGAGAGTTCGCAGCCATCTGCTTTTTGCTCACTGTACCTTTCACAGATGGGAAATATCCATTTGCATATCAGTCTTTGTGCCGCTCACATGGGCAGTCCAGCACCGAAATGCTATGGTAATTCTCTCTGAACAAGAGTACCTACAGCAACCCCATACGCATGAACATACCACCCTGCCCATATGCCATTGTAATGGAATGAAAGCACAGTAAGTGCATGCTCGTGGAGGCCCCAAGTTTGACACTGACCAGATTGTACTGAGTTACATGGGATATGCGTCTGAATAGTAGCCAGTTCAAAGGAATCAAGGAAGGCAGTGAGGTAGTCAGGGGTGGCAAAGCACGCCAAGTGACACAAGCCCAACTGTCTTGTGTCTGGGTGATGCAAAGGCTGTCTGAGAGGTATAGGCCAAAATGACTGCATCGAAAGTACTGACGTATACAAAAAGGTCATAAATGAATGCCACCAAAAGTTCGAACACCAAAGGTTTGCACCGTTGGAGGCATGCATTTTAGGTAGGTTAAAAAAAAAGACTGTGGAGGCTGCGGGGGTGTCCCCCACAACACCTTGCTCACCATACTATACAGTATAGTGAGAGTGGGTTGCGGGGCGCACCCCTGCAGCACACCTGAAAAAAATAAAACGGGGACTGCGGGTATGTCCCCGCAACACCCCGCTCACTTCACTACACAGTATGGTGAGCGAGGGTTGCGGGAGAAACCTCTGCAGCTGCCCGAAAAAAAAAAAGAAAAAAAGAAAATGACCCTGCGGCGCCGTTTTCCGATCACCGAAGTGAATGGGAAGTAGTGCTGCAGGGACACAGCGCATCTTGAAAGTAGGGTGTGCATGGTGGTCTGTTGGGGCTGGGGGTGTGTTGGGGGTGTGTTGGGGGTGTGGGTGGGGTGTCTTGTGAGTGTGTTGTAGGTGTGGGTGGGGTGTGGTTTTGTAGGGGTTTTAAATGTATGTTCACATCGGAAATGTACTAACCTTTTGTGGTGCGTACATTTCTCATGGAAACATTTCCGTCGTGGACTTTTCCCTGATGGAAAAATCACGCAGATCCATCTGAGAGTGTGCGAGTCAAGGAGATGGACAATGTGCACATGCAGATTCAATGGCAAAGAAACAGAGAATCCTGCATGTAAGTGGCTGATGTGCAGCATGAAGTAAGAGCATGTTTTGAGTGATTGCATATGTGGATGGGGGACCATGCCTTGGGAGGGCTACATCTATTGAAGATTAAGTGCACAAGAGATGAGTACAGCCCACAAATACTACGTGTCTCCCAAACCCACATGGCAATCATCGTTGAAATACATTACACAAACATAGCAAAGGTGAATCTGCACATAGCCAACAGACTGCAACAAGTCTATCATTAAATTGTATTCTGAAATGCACTGACAAAAACAAAACATGAGGAAGCGTGAAATGTTAGTGCAGAAAGATAAACATAATCCAAAATAAAACTTAACCCTAGGAACTATGTACACAGGCAGCGGGCCTACGTGTTCTGCAGTTCGTCCTCCAGGGGAGTCACATTCCTCATCATTCTCCTGTATGTGGGCCTCCGTTCTCTCTGGATGTCATGCTGGCATTCCATCGTCCTCCTCTGCTCCTCCTCCGCATCCCAGCAAGCTTCCTCCAGGATGGCAGCCTAGCTCACTGACACCTCTGCCCTTGCCCTTGTGATTCTTGCCTCCCTAGCCCCCTGCCTTTCTGCCAATGGTATGTTGCACGCACCAGATGACAGAGCTGTCTCCTCTCCTCCTGCCATATGCCAACCATGTCCTGACTCAATTACCTCCTTAGTCTTGAGTGGTCCTGCATGGAGTGCCTCTGCACACTCCTCATCTGCTGCTGCCTGACTGATTTCAAGCTGTGCAGGTTCCCCCACTGTCTGGATGTTACATGTTGGGGGGAACAGTGCCAGTACTGTCCTGAAGTGCTGGCTATCTGACTGCTGCCTGCCCCTGTGTTGGTGCCTAGGCAGGCACAATGACCACATCATCTGTTGCACGTGGGACTTCCACCAGAGACAGAGGCATGCGCACCACCAGACCGGGCGGTGTGGGTGAGATTGTTGTAGGGGTGGTTATGATGGTATCTGGCAAAGAAGGTTCCCCGGTGGATGACTGGGGAACAGAGGAGGGAGCGGAGGAGGGGGAAAGTGAATGTGCCAGAGCACAGAGACCATCTGAGAGCAGTGCACATGCCAGCCGGCCCAGGTAAAGGCTAATTGACTGGTGATACTGAGGCAGCTCCTCATGAGTAGCTGACACAGCATCACAAATCGTTCCTGTCCACCTCACTTGACCAGCCAGCAGGGCCTGCACCAATTCTGGGGTGGTCTCCTTGGAGGCATCCAAGAAGGTGGTCACTGGCACAGCAGATGGACCAGGGACAGGAGTTTGTGCAGCTTCCTCCACGGTGCACTGCACATCCGTGTGTCCCTGGCCCAGGGGTGCGGCCTACCACCCTCCTGCATGCCCCCACCAGTCCCATTGTGCTGGCCTTCATTTGCCTCTTCCTCCACCACCACCTCTGTTCCTCTGGATGACTCCAGGAAGTTTTCGTCCCTTGATGGCCCCTCTGTCCCTGCACACTGGCCCACAGCCGCTGATGAGTCCCACACCAGAACCACCTCTTGGGACTTACCCACAGTAGCTCCGTCTAAAGAAACGTGTGCTCTCCAGCCAACACTCCCTCAGAAGAGATGGTGTCAATGGCAACTGGCTGGGGTGCGTGCTTGGGACTGATGGGCCAGTCCCTGCCCTTCCGCATCACAGCAAGGCCTCCATCCTCTTCACAAGCTGCTGCAACTGTGGAAATGGGACAAAGGACGTTGATATCAGTTATCGGTGTCAATGCATGTGTGGCATACATGACATTAACATCACCAATCATGTAGCATGTTGCAACCAGAAATGGACACACACATCACACACACACACACACACACACACACACACACACACACACAGACACACAAGTGCAATCTGCATGGCTACTGACACATTATTGTAGTGTCAACAATGAATAACAGTCATGCCACACGCACATAGCAAATCAGCACATTGTCGTGTGGCCACACACACTTTACCACGAAGTTGCAATGCCACCATACCAATGCAAAACCGACAAACGTATAACATGCAGACAGGGGCATGGGACCTGAACCAGGGCACATGCCCACACAATTACAGTCAGCAACATGCCTGTCACAGCCTGGCCTGCAAGCAACCAACATGTACCGGCACACATATCTAGTGATAAATTGCTCATGTCGTGTGGCCCAACACACACATATTGCATGTACACACGTACACGTGTGCTTCAAATGCAGTCGGGTGACACATCACATCCCTGTGCTTGAGACACCAATGCTCCAACTTGACATTCACAGACATCGATGCACATGTGTCACTCTCAGCAAATGTGTGTGCATGGACTCACTTGCAGGTGTGCCACACATGGAAGCGTCCATCATGCACGTCCCTCACATGGTCACAACATAGCATGCTCGTATTCATACTGTCCCTGCACCTGGTCCATGATCTCACACAGCATGTCCCGAGTTCAACAAGTCATGAGGACAAAATCTGCAAATACCCATGCATATGCCAGAAAAAAATGTCTGCCAACACATGCGCCCAGCATTGGCATGAGGCAGTACATATAAACACATGATATGATAAGGCCTGTATAACGCGCCTATACTCAAGTGTTTCAATGCGCTGCATACAGAATGTGGCACCTGCAATCATGCCTGCCACACACACACTGTAGAGCACTGCTCCACATGGCTATTCACCAGCAGCATCAATTTGATTTCTCCATGCACAGATCTGGGTGTGAAGGTCTGGGTAAAACCTCTCAAGGACCCACAGCTGGTTCTGGGACAACAGGTGTCAGTCTGTACAGTACAGCTCCACGGTGGGCTCCGTGGTGAGCGCTGCCTCTGCCTTTGAATGTCTGCAGGCTTTGAGGTCATGCTATCTCTTCCAGACAGTTTCATCTGACGGTCTTCCCCACCTAGGCATTGATGGCAGCTGTGATGTTCTCCCATATCTGTTGACGTGTGTCATGACCCAGCTGTGTTGCTGGGTTAAAGAGGGCATCATATGTGCCCAGGACCCAATCCACCAGGATGCCAACTTCAGAGGCGGTGAAGTAGACCGTCCTTTGCCTTGCTCACGTGGAAGCACCCCTCTCTCCCGAAGAGGTGGATGGTCCCGACAAAGCACCCCGTGAGGCAGGTATAGCTTTGTTGGGTCCTGGATAGGATCTGTGGAGCTGTGGTGCTGTGGTGCTGTTGGCAGTGTAAGGAAACCACAGTGGCAATCGTAAAGACAGACACAAGTGATCACAGTTCAAGGGTGTTTATTAAAGTGTAAAGGTAGGTTGGACAAACTCCTAATCTAAACCTAAATTTAAGATGGGAGCAAGTTTTGAACATCAAACAAAAATATGTGGCATCTTATCAAATAAAAGAGACTATATTTAGAAAAATGTATTGCCAATCCTTACCCCAAGTACAAAAGAAGTGTGGATAATGCTTATAAGAAAGACAACGTTTTCATAAAAATCATTCAGGATGTGGTAGTCGGGGCCCTGCCCCATGATTTCAGCACGGAACGAGGTAGAATTCTATAGCACAGCACACACTCAAGCTTTCCCAGCACAAGCCAACAGTTCCATTGTTAGCAATCAGGACCTGCAGTGGTTAAGTCGCTTTTCTTCAAAAATGTCTCTTTCTCTTGCCAATGTGAACCTGATGTATTCAAAATAATAAACAAAAAGTACATTTCTGCTTGCACGTTGGGTGATGCCTTTCACCCTTGGATCCCTCTTTTCCGGGGGCAGATCCCTAGAAGGTTCCTCAATAATACCAGGACCTCCGATAGCTATGTTTTGTTGCTTTCAAGGGCTTGACAGGTTCAAAGTAAGTATCAGAATAAAGATTCAACAAAAAGGTCTATCTGGTTTTATTTGGGTGATAGCTCTTCAACCCTGGATTCCCTTGCTTCTGGGCTCAGACCCCTCTCGAATATCAGCTTCTCTTTGTTGAGCTCACTCTGGCACGGCATGCATTGTCACTCCAGCGTGGCTTGCATTCTAAGGCTTTCCCGCTTGTACTCTTATTGGTTGCATTCACGGGTCAGTGGGTGTTGGGTTCTCACTCTTGGATCCCCCTCTTTTGGGCTCAGATCCTACTCGACTGTTCGCCTCCCTCGATCGGGTTCAATCTGGCTTTCAATGTAATTGCTTCTGTGATTTTCACAAATCTGAATCTCCTTTTAAACAGTTCACTGTGGACATTCCTCGGCCGAGCTCACTCTTGTCACTGTATTTCTGGACTTTAGACTTTGCACCCTCTTTATCGGCATCCCTTGTTCGGGTTCACTCTTGCCAATCTTGCCAATCATACTTTTTCTTATTCCACTCTTATGATGAAGGATTCACTTCCCTTAGCTTTACAACCATCTGTCGGTCAAAGACTTTCGATTGTATAGAGGATTTTACAAGACCCCTGTATAACCACATTGACCCCCTTCTCGCCTTTCCCAAGGACCTTTGGTATTAGTAGTTTCTACAGTAAGGTAATCGGCCAGAGTTTCTTAAGTGAGCACCCACGTGGTGCCAGACTTCTCTGTTGCTGTTTTTCCCTCTGTTCGATATCAACAGTTATTTGTAACTTTTCACAGTTCAATTAGCCGTTTGCTAGTTTGGTTCAACACAGTTCGGTTTCTTATCGGTTCTCCCCTCGACTCACCAGTTGTGATGAACAGTTTGGCTTTCTTCTCTCTGGAGTAAAGGTTGCTACCACAGAGACAAGCGTCTCTACCTGGCTTTGTTACCAGTAGAGGAGGATGCTGTGTACTGTTGACATCTGCTGCAACACACTCTGACTATTGTTTTCAGTCTTGCATTTCCTTCTACAGAGGTTTCACATGCCTTGGTCGGAGAGGGCAAGATTGCATCCCTCCTTGTCACCCTCTCGGTGTGTGCCGTCTTTCTTTTCCTCTTGAACTGCAGTGCTGAGTTAGCTCTCTCAACGTGCAGTCCGCCTGGCTCATCTTGTGCTTTCGTGCTCCACCTTATATCTCTGATGGGAAGGGAAAGCACCATCAGGTGTGTGCAGTTCTGGTCAATTGCCTGACTTTGCCTGATTCTGGTGTTGGGACATGTCAGGTAAATGGCTCAAATGTTAGTCTGTCATCCTTTATGATATGCAAAAGTGTTAGTGTCGGAAAAGGGGGGGGTCAGAGAGACTGAGTATCCCATATAGTAGAATGGGGGAGAGGGTCTATGAGAGGGAGACTACTGATTTCAGGTGATCTCAGCTGTCAGTGTTCCTGCTCCACTCACCATCCAGGTGATCATCCCACACTGGTCCACCCCTAGGAAATGGATCCAATAGCGATGGCCGTGTCCTGGCCACTTGACTGACAATCCCCGGGGACTGACTAGGGAGACACCTTCATGTTTCTCACAGAAGGCAGAGATGGAAAGCCCAACTGACAGATGAGCTGGTCACAGGCCCAATACAGGAGTACAGGCAATTGCAGGCAATTGCTTGACAGCTGGCACTTCAAGACAGTGCCGGACACATGCAAGCACTCACACTCAATCAGGCAGCAGCAGATAAGGAGTGTGTGAGGCTATGCCGGATTGAAGGAGGCAAAAGCAATGACTGGTGGGCTGGAGGAACTCTGGTGCACGTCTCTCATCTGTGGCAGCTGAAAACAGAGTAAAGGCCCTTACTACTGTAGGAATATATGCTCGGCGGTTCATCATCCACATTTTAGCGAAGGTTTGAATTTTAACTAGGGCCAAGGATGTGAGACTCATATATGTGATTCAAGGATATGAGACTCAGGCTGATTCTAAATAGAGGCCAATGCACAGAGAACATGCTAGAAAAGAATCACTTTGGTCCACAATGCTATTTTAATAGGCTGAGTTGCACTGAAAAATAAAACTAATATGAAAACAACATACTAATTTACCCTACCCATGTAACATGTAATAACATGAAGTACAAACTAGTTAATAATATAAACTGGATGCAGATTGATGGAAATGCATGATGCTCTGGAAATGGAAAAGGAAAATAATGTAAACATACAGGCTTGAAGCTGTGCTGTAATTCAATTTGTGGAATGTGAGATCCATTCTGCTAAAGACATTGCATTGTCTCGGGGCAGGAAGCACCAGAGGGATGTAACAATTTCTCCTCAGTGATGTAGATTGTATCTTGAATAAAGGAACAGAGGAAATCCTGTGCTATTTTAATTTATCATGGGCAGATGCTTTTAGAGTGAAAAATGGGTTTTAGAAGAAGTGCTGGAAGAGAGGACAGATTCTTGCTGACTGTCTGTAGTGCTGCAGGCGGCATGTCTCTCTCCTGGGTTGGCAGTCCTTAGAAAGCTGCAGTTTCAATCAACCTTATCTGTGAATGACCCTGTGCGAGGCAAGCAGACAGGCTGGGGAAGGACTTTGTGGGTTACTAACAAGCTGAGTAAGGGAATATAGCCAACAGATTTTGGTAGTTATACAAGTAATTGAGGAGAGTGTTGAAGTGGATGCTGATATTATGTAGCATAAGTTAAATAATTCAGTTCAATTTAGTTGCTGCATTAATAATAATGTAAGCATGCATGCAAAACTGTGATTATATTTCTCCAGGTTTTGCTGTGATTCAGAATAACATTAGACTCTGCCAGTTTTGTTGCAAAGTCAAGGCCAACAACAGGCAGAGCTCGGCACATTATCACAGATAGAGCGTTGAAATACATTGCAGGAAAGAAAATGCTTATGTTGAATTACAGCATGGGTGCACGTATCTTTCTGTGTAACTTGCACATTTCTAGTTTGTGATAAAAGAATAAGCATTCGATAAAATAATTTAGTCTCAGTGTATTTATTCTGCAATCAGTCTCATTGAGTTGGCATGAATAGAGATGTAAAGGTACAGTAAGAAAAACACCAAAACAAATTTAGTCACAGTAAATTGTTTTATTTTGAGAGGCTGAATGAATGTGTTGTATTTCATGTGCATGTTTAATGTATTTTGAAACACAGCCAAAAGGGCATAAAAGTAATATTGTAGATAAAATATCACAAGAGAGCATGAGATAATTATTCAGAGAGTACTAAGTCCAGTATTTGTTAACTATTAGTGACCTTAGTGAAAAAATTATTACGCAATGTTCTGAAATTAGTCTCACCACTATAAAAATACCCCAATAGGTTTACCTCAATATATTGCCAAGAGATGAGAAAAATAATGCCATACCAAAACACCACAAAATACCAAAAGATACAAAATATATCCCAAAAAGATCTCTAACGCTGCATAATTTATGTGACACATGCTGCACATAGCGTGCCTACGCAGCTCACAGCAATTATGGTGATATTTGAAGGGTGCAATGTGCATTACTGGTTGTGCGCAAAAAGGTACGAAGATGGATGAGTTTTGCATATAAATATTTTTTCACCTTTTCAGAAGCTTTCCGGGTATCGTGTGCACAGATTTTGTTTCATATCGCATATGCATATTTTTGCTTTTGGGGTACATTTGAACCTTGTTGGACCATGCATCCACATAGGACATCATTTAGAGGGCTCCCTCTCCACATATTCCCCAGAACAATATACTGGTGTGCAATCCATTCATCCATTACATCTGCAACATGAATGGAAAGGCACCAAAAGGGAAAGGGAGTAGACAGGGACAAGGTCAGAACACATGTGCCCCCACCCCAGGAGAATGTGTTATGCCTCAGCCCGCAATTGACTCAGCACCTGGACGTGGACGTGGCCCAAGGCAGACAGGTGAAGCAGCACCACCTAGGGCCACAAGGTCCAAGACAGGATGCCCTGCAGAGCAGGAAGAGGCACCACCACAAAACACAGCAGAGAAGGTCTGCAGAGGAAGAAGCATTTCTCTGATGAGGAGCTCCAGATCCTCGTTAACTACGTTAGCGATCACCATAATGAGATATACCAGCATGGGGGAGCACCCCTGGTGCATTGGCAGCATATCACAGCGCTCATCAACACCTTAGGCTACGAGAATCGCACTGCTGAACAGGTCCAGAAGCAGATGAATGATCTCATATTAAGGGCCAAGCATAAACTCAATGCCAACCTGGCCTCTGCACTGGTCACTGGAGGGGAGCCACCAGAGGAGGAGCAGCTGACTCAATTTCAAGAGGCCACAAGTCAATTCATCACCATTGAGTAGGTGCAAGGTGTTGGAGGTTGAGACCTATGAGGGCACATCTGGTGAGTGACATTTGTGTGCATTGCATGTGCGGACAATCATGGTAAACCTACCCATATATGCGTTGCAGTACAGCTGGCTGCAGTTGGTCCGTATCCTTGGGCAATGCATTTTTGGTTCCGAGTGAATTTCTGTCACATGTCCATCGTTCTGGGAGGTTGCTGTGTGGTTCACATGTGTAGCACATGTCAGTGTCTGCTGGCCTTAACAGCTGTGACAGTACTTGCTTGAAGGGTTTCAATGTCCAAATTATGTGAAAATTACAAGATACCATTATGTGCACCCCTGTCATGCACACATCACCCACAGGGCACACTTCTGTGTCTCACCAAAAAATGAAACAGCCGCATGTATCAATCTTTGTAACATTCTTGTGGCCTGTCCTTTTGCACTTTACATCATGTACATGCGATTTATGTTGAAGACACACATCCTCTGCTGCTGAGTTGCATGTTTGTACTGTCACCTGCTCTTAATGAATGCTTTTTCAGAATCTATATCCAAGCTGCCTGCCATGATACACTGTGGTGTGGCCAGACTTCCGGGGCATCAGTGCCCACAGACCTCTGCCCTGTGTGACAGGTGTCCGTAGATGCAACTTAACTTGTATATTGCAAGGGGTAACACTAAACAAAACATAGTGTAAACAGGTGATGGTGGGCCATCATGACAAGGTGGCTAGTCTGGTACTCTTCAACTGAAATGTATGTAGACAGCCCATGTGGAAGGATACAGGCATGAATAATGCCAATTGGTGTGCCTGTCTGCATTGCATGTCATGCATGTCCATGGTCCAATTTCAAATACATAAATCCAGGTCATATTAGAATCACCAGTCTGACATGAAAGGCCTGTATGTGTTCATCAATCGATGCATGACACACACATGACTTCTTTCACGCATCATTGTGGACGACACTCACATGAACATTGTCCTGCCTGTGTATTTGAGACGTGCATACTCGGCCAGACATGTGTGAACTGTTTGTAATGTAATGACATGGCAGCTACATAGTCCATACAGATGTGGCATGATGGCTCTGTTGCTCCTTGTTTCATGGTATTTGTAGATGAGGAGGTGCTGGTTGTCAGTCCAAGCATACCAGATCATGACTACTGACACGTCATTGTACGGTGATGCTCATAGACAGGGACTGATGCCCCAACAAACTCACCTATACAGAATGCATGAATGTAGGAAATGACTGTTACACCGACATACTACTCCTAGAACACAAATCACCTTTAGCAGTATGTATGACAAAGATGGATCATGAAATGTTGTATAAGTGGACACAGCCTCCTCACCATCAGGCATGCCTCATGGGTGAATTGTGCACAAATGAGCAGGGCCATACTTTGACTGACAGTGCAGGCATCAGCGTCTCTACACAGTGCTGGCATGTAGCCAGTGAATACCATGTTGTTATGGTATAGCAAGTTGGTATCATACAGTGGAGAATAGAATTTGAGGAGAATTCAGTGAATAATTAATGCGATTGAGTGTGGGTACAGTATGGCACACTGTTGTAGATGCGTATGTCAATGTTCTCAGTGCACTGATGACTGTATAAGTGGCATAGAGCTGGTGCAAGGGACTACCAAGTTGTACGGTCACACAGGGCAAGGATGAATATAGTGCACCGCAGACACACACAATGTACTGTGGCACTTCACATTGGGTGTGATGACAGCACCAGTTACTTGAGAGTCTCATACAAAGAGACAGTCATTGTCTGTCAGTCACTCACTCATTGCCTGTCATTGCATGACACTCCATGAGTGTGCCATGTGAATGGCACTCTTATCACACACAATATGATTTACCAATGCATATCCATGCATTGTGCTAGGCATGCAGCAATGGACTCACAACCATGTGAATCCACACACAGGATGTCTGTACAACTGGTGTCATCATTAATGTGACACACAAGACGGTAACAGTCAAATGTATAGTCACAATTTGGCATAACACAGGGAGGCCTTCACTGAGAGGTTTGTGGATTGGCATGTGCACACATCGTTGCTGCACACTTATCACATAGTTGATTGTACATGGACTACGTTCTGCACAATAATGCAATAGACCGTGCTGGCCTGATCAGGGTGCAAATTCACATTTACCAAAATGTGGCACTGGTTGGCATGTGGGTGGATGGTTAGTATTCTGATGCTGAGGGAATGCATGCAGGGTGTGTCACAATGGATCCACAGGAGCACTTAGGCAAGGACATTACTGTTTGGCATCTCAAGCATGTGGCTTATGTAGCAATGGAGAGTTACGGTTGAGCAGTCTACATGTGTGATTTGCCATGATATGGTTATCAAGTAGAAAGTTCTAATCATGTTTTGTCCATCATATCCCAATGTTGGTAGTATCTATGGATTTGGCCAGCTAACTGAGGCCATGTGCTGGCCTCCAGCCTCACAATACCCCATAAACAGTACTGGTCCTTGGGTCGGTAGTTGAGATGCTTGTTGCAAGGCCCATCAGTAATTGTGTGTGCCACTTGTGTATGTCTATGTGTCCACTAACAGCATGGACAGGTCATGGGGTGGAGGGTGCTGCATGTCAGCAAATGGCACATATCCGTGGCTTACAGCTCACAGTGTGCCAAGTCACAATGTCAGATGTAAGGGTGTCCAGGCATTTAGTGTCTGTCTGCACTTTGATGTACATGTGCATGTTTGTCAGGAAAAGCATCATGACTCAAAATGTCTTTCTCTGTCCATGTGCAGATGATGATGCAGCAGAAACAGAGGAGGAGGAAAAATAGCAACTGGTTCATCAGTCCAACAGTGGAGGATGTGGTGTTCTTCACCAAGAAAGCCCATAAGTGTTATAGGTGATTATCTGTCATGCTCCTGCCTCATCGGACTGTTCCGACTATGCTGATTTAAATTCAGAACCACAGGTGGATGCCTCGCAGAGAGAGAGAGTTAGTGCCCCAAAGGGCAGAGCAGATGGGGATGTTGAGTCTGTGACAGTTGTGATGAAGGAGGGGTCGTTTTGCCCCCCTATGCATTCAACGTGAAGGAAATAATCTGCTCTTGCAGTAGTGGGGGGACGCCTTCCTTGCCCTTCGCTGGTTCCAGTGGAAAGATCCCTGGCACCAATGGAAGTGGGAATACTGCAAGATACATTTGGACTCCATCTTGAGCACCCCACACTCCATTTTTGGACTAAGCCATATTCAAGTTACTGTGAAGCCTCCTCTCCCCTCAGCAGCGTAGTGCACAGCGAACACTCACAGCCCCCACCTCCTCCTCCCCTGTTCACACACCACAAGCTTGTTTCTCACAGATGTTCGGGCACAAATTGTTGCAAACAAACATTGTATTCTTTTATCCTTCCTCTGACCTCATCGCCCTGTGTGTGACCGTAGTGAATCCTGCCCTGTGGCCCATTCGTCTCCACAAATCTGCTCTTGTTCCGCTCACCCCCACCTATGGAAGTTATTGCCTGCAGACCCGTTTGCCCCTCCATTCTCCCTTTGATGTACCAGAAGTTTGATCCTTCCCCACAGATCACTCCTGAGTGCCCCTCATATAACTGGGTTCATGTCATCATATATTACACTAAAAACCAACACATATCAATCTGCCCACCCGATCTCTGTGGCACCTTGACCAATAAATCCCAGATAAAACCCTCTGATAACGCACCTGGGGGGCAAGACCCATACCCCCACTGCCTCTACAATGGCCTAAAGCAGAAATGTGTTTATATGTATTTTCAGTTTATAGGTAACCTCACATTCTCAATGTTGTTTTATGTCCTGCATTGTTCATCATATTTCAGAAAATGTTATGTAGTTTAGTTAGACAGGGTTACCCCCTCTCGTGGCACTGACCTGAACTTCACTCTGCCCAGATCAGCCCGGCTTAGCCACGTGCCACACAAAGCAACAATTCTGAACCAGCCTATTCTGTGGAGCCGGCCCTTATATCCATATAATATATTTGTATTCTCCACCAATCCTGATGTAATCCTGTGTCCCTATAGGGAAACGTCAATAGTGACGTTTCTAGACCATATAATCTACAATTTTTGTAATGTTTGCCAGAGCACTCTTGAAGCAGCAGAGTTTTCTGGATGCTGGATTCTATAAACCTTTATTTTACTTACAACCAATCTCTTGGTCGCATTCCCTTACTGTGGCAACTATCTATCGGCCACCTGGTCAGATTTCCTCCTTCCTCTCTGAGTGGGAAGACCTCTCCTCCTCACTCCTGGCCTCAACCACTCAACTCTTCCTTCTTGGAGACTTCAACATCCATCTGGATGCCTCCTGTCCTCCCTCTGGACTCTTTCGCTACCTCTGCATCTCTCTCTCACTCACTATTCTCCCCTCTGGCCCGGCTCACCCTGGATGTTCTGATCTCCTCAGACCTGTGCCTCTCACCACTCCTCTCTCCTGGAGTGATCACTTTCTCCTCTCCTCCCACCTCACCCTCCCCACCCCTCAGGCCAAGCCACTTCCATCACTGCCACCTGCCACCCTTCCTTCTCGGTCTTCCGACCCATGAAGTGCGTGTCAGCTGAGGCATTTGCCACCACCTTCTCACCCCTTCCCCCTTTGGCTGACTCTCATCCTGACACAGTCTTCTCCATGCTCCACTCTGCTATCTCTGATACTCTTGATATCCTTGCCCCTGTCATGAAAATCCGTCTGAAGCACAAAGCCAAGTGCAACTCCTGGTACGACCTTGTCACCCTAAAACGCAAGTGTAGGGCGACTGAGAGGAAATGGCATGCTTCATGTACATCCTCTGACAAACTGGCCTGCCGCCTGCTGCAAAGGCAAAACCAAAGACAAAACCAGCTCTCTGTCCTAACCAAGAAGAGAACTCATATCCAAGCCCGCATCTCTGTGGCATCTAACAACTCAGCTGAACTCTTTAAAATCTGCAAGGAACTGGTCAATCCTGCCACAGTCTCTACCTCTCTTGTCCCCTCCCAGGTCCTCTGTACGGCACTGGCTTCTCACTTCATCTCTAAAACTCAGGACATCCTGCCCTCTCTCTCCTCTTATCCCCTCCTTTCCCCACTCCTTCCTCTTCCTCTGGCCTGTCTACAGCCACCTCTCCTCCCTCCTTCTCTGCCTTTCCCCTGTTCTCCGCAGACAAGGTTTCTAGACAAGTCCAATCTATGAAAGTCTCGTCAAAACAGGTTCACCCCTGTTCCTCCAAAACTATCAAGGATCACATCGACTCCCTGACTCCTGCCCTGGCTGATTTCTGCAATCACTCCTTCACCACTGGAGACTTCCCACCCCCATGAAGCACTCCCTTGTGCACCGACTTCTTATGAAACCCTCTGCCAACCCCTCCTGCCCGGCTAACTATCGCCCAATCTCCATCACTGTAACGCTCACCTGTCAATCTGCGGGAACGCCAGAAGAACTCCCTGGAACTTCAGTAAATGACTATCCCTGTAGAAAGGATGACAAGAAAACAACCCTCCTTAATAATGTTCCTACCCTATTCTGAAATAACTCTCCAGTACTGAAAAAAGAATAATAGCCAACAACAGGAAAAGCTCACCTAAGGTTCTTTTTTAGTGAGCCCTCCATCCTGCATTCATACAGGGGCGCATGTCCTGAAGAAACGGTGTAGTCTGGGTGCCAATTGAATTCTTCTATAATGGAAATAAGGCGACTAAGTGGCAAGGAGAAAATAATTCCTATTAAGTCATAACCAATATGAGTGTAGCTGTGAAAAGGAAGTACAAAAGCTATGATGGTTCCTAAAAATAGAAAAAACTGTGTAAGCCTTAATACATTAAAATTGGAGGGCAATAGTGGAATTTCTGATGACACTCTGTTCCGTATAAGTGGTGTAGCGCTGTTCAATAGGGAACTAACTAAACAACTACCAGCAGAGTGTAATGCGGAATGAGATGATACCCTTTCTTGCACTATAGCGAGTCACAAGAGGTAAATGAATGTTGAAGTTAGCTACACAGCTTGGCAAATTTACGGGCAGTGTGACAGCAGCCTGGCACAGCAAATGAGTTTCTAACATTGGCGCGCGGAACAATGCGTATAAGCATAAACACAAAATGCGAAATGCACAGTAACTAATCCGTTGCTAAAACACTCGCAACGAAAAACAACAAATGCTGGTAACCCACGGGAAACCTTGAAAACGGGTACTTGCGTGTGTGTAAGGTGTACTCCTCACGAAAATCTGACAGGAAAACTCCGGACTAGAACTAAAGACAAGACACTAGGGGACAACAAATAAAACAGGAAACTACTGGCTGTGAGCAGGGGAGGAGACTATTGGACAGGACGAACGAATTCTGACTTTAAAATGGGAGTGCAGGGAAACTCTGACTGGAATTCTACGGAGACCGCGGTGAGCGTCCGTACTGCAAGGCAGTCAGCAACGCAAAGCGCGAGTCTTCTCAGAAAACGAGTACTTGTAACAGAGGTCGCAAAAGAGTAGACCTACAGATTAGTTCCTGGTTGACACCACTAGGCGGCCATTTTGGAATACCAATTTCCCCATGACTTACTATATGGATCTGAATGGGAACAATACCTTCTCTCAAATAACAGAGCAATAATAATCTACGGAAACATGGGCTTAATCAGGGAACTCGTTGGGAAATCATGACAATACCCCCCGTCAAAGATTTCCTTCCCGGCTTGGTTGGGTGGTTACGATGAAATCTTTTTAACAATCTTGGGGCATGAATGTTCTCCAAAGGTTCCCAAGATCTCTCAAGGGGACCATCACCCTTCCAATCTACCAGGTAGAATAATTTATGACGCATTATCTTGGAGTCCAAAATCTCCCTGACTTCATATTCTGGTTGATCGTCTTCGACTTCCACTGGGGGTGGGGCTGATGGCAAACGTTGTCTCTGCTTCTACCGGTTTTAATAGAGAAACATGAAAAACTGGATGTATTCTCATTTTTTTCGGGAGTGTCAACCTCATAGCCACTGGATTAATGACAGCTTCAATGACAAATGCTCCTAAATATCTGGGAAGAAACTTCTTGGAATCCTTTAAGACCAGGTTTCTGGATGACAACCAGACAGAGTCACCAACTTGGAAACTGGGACGAGTACTTCTATGTCGATCAGCGAACTTCTTTTGGGATTCCTTAGCCGCCACTAAGCTAGTTTGGGCCTCCCTGGTTGCGGTTAAAATCTTGTCATGAAGGTTCCTAACTGCCGCCATTTCTAGTGGATCTGGAGGGTCAAATGCAGATGTTCGAGGATGTCGACCATGCAAGGTAAAGAACGGCGTGAAACCAGTAGAAGAGTGGATAGAATTGTTGTAAGCGTATTCTGCCACCTACAAAATGTCTAACCAGGAATCATTAGTTTGATGAAGCATGCAGCGTAAGTACTGTTCCAGGGTCTGATTAGTGCGCTCTGTTTGACCATCCGTGTGAGGGTAGTGACTAGTGGATAGTCTAACATCTATCTGGGCCAGGTCGCAACACTTTCTCCAGAATCTGGAAACAAATTGACTACCTCTGTCAGAAACGACTATGGAAGGAAACCCGTGTAGTTTGACAATATTTTCTAAAAAACTCCTTGCCAGGCCAGCAACGGTGGGAATCCCTTGTAGGAGCACAAAATGAGCCATCTTCGAAAATAAATCTACCACCACCAGGATGGTATTGTAACCCTCACATGACGGCAGATCCGTGATAAAATCCATAGATATAGTATGCCATGGATTGGGTGGAACATTTAAAGGTTGCAGAAGACCGTCCGGTTTCTTTTTGGAATTCTTGTTTTGTGCACAATTTCCGCAAGTCTGAATGAAATGAGTCACATCCTTACGCCAAGTTGGCCACCAGTAGTACCTCTTGATCTTCTCCAAGGTCTTGGTCACTCCGGGATGACCCTCAATGAGGGAGCCATGGTAGTTGGAAATTACTTGGTTTCTCATTGTCTCAGTAGGAAGATACATTCGATCTTGATAGTAAGGCAATTCATCTTGGACCTTGAATGGATCTCCCTGATTAACCCATGTTAGCAGCTCTTCTCGAGTAACGGTTTCTTTAACTTCCTTCTTCAGGTTCTCGACATATGGTTCTTCATTGTGCAATAAACCCAGGACTCTTTCTCCGGCGATGACGTTCATGGGAGCAGAAGAGACAAACGCTTCCTCTCCATTGCCAATTCGAGATAACGCGTCAGCCTTTCCATTCCGCACTCCAGGTCTAAACGTGATGATGAAATCATATTCTGCGAAGAACAAGGCCCATCGCAGTTGGCGGGCAGATTGGGCCTTAATGGAATGGTAATACTGGAGGTTTCTATGATCAGTGAGGATGGTAATAGTGTGCTGAGCTCCCAAGAGATAGTGTCTCATCTCCTTCAGGGCACACTTTATGGCTAACAACTCCTTGTCTGTAATGGTGTAATTACGTTCATCTGGAGAGAGTTTCTTCGACCAGAATGCCACTGGGTGCAAGACCTGAGTTTCTGGATTGTGCTGCGACAGGACGGCACCCATGGCAACATTTGAGGCATCAGTTTCCACGACAAATGGTAAGTCAGCTTGAGGATGTTGCAGTACTGGAGCCTCATTAAATTTGGTTTTTAAATTCTGAAAGGCTTCCTCCGCCTCCTTGGTCCATTCAAATTTTTTATTTTTCCTAAGCAAGGACGTAATGGGGTGTACCAATAGGGAGAAATTATCCACAAAGCCACGATAGAAATTAGCAAAACCCAAAAAACTTTGGACTCCCTTCACAGACGTTGGAGCCGGCCAGGTGAGTATAGCCTCCACCTTCCGCATGTCCATCTTGACTCTTTGAGAGGATAGTACAAAACCTAGAAATTCGACTTCGGAAACATGGAAATAACATTTTTCTAGCTTCACAAAAAGAGAATTCTCTTGTAGCTTCTGAAGAACAGCTGTAACATGTTTCACATGTTCTTGGTGGTTTCTGGAGAAAATCAGGATATCGTCAATATAGACCACTGCACATACATCCAGCAGATCCCTTAAGACATCGTTCATAAAACATTGAAATGCTCCCGGAGCATTGCACAATCCGAAGGGCATCACTTGGTACTCAAACAAGCCATATTTGGTGCGAAAAGCGGTCTTCCATTCGTCACCCTCCTTTATTCAAATGAGATGGTATGCACCTCGAAGATCTAATTTGGTAAAGATCTGGGCGCCCTTGATTTGATCTAACAAATTAGAAATGAGGGGAATGGGGTACCGGTTCTTGACTGTAATCTGGTTTAAAGCACGATAATCAATACAAGTCCTGAGATCTCCTTCCTTTTTCGGTACAAAAAAAAGAGGAGAGGCAGCAGGGGACTTAGAAGGCCTAATGAATCCATTTGCTAAATACTGGTCTAGATACTTCTTCAGGTGGGCATCCTCCTTCTCTGTTAATGAATATATTCGATTACAAGGAAGTTGTCCTCCTGGAAGTAAGTCGATCTGACAATCGTAGGGACGATGAGGAGGCAATACCTCAGCCAATTTCTCTTCAAAAACTTCTTGAAATTTCCTATAACCCGAGGGTAAACTTTCAATCAATCCAAGCGTTGAGTCAGTAGATGCTCTCTCGAGACCGAAATTCTTTTGGTTACCAACCATAGAACAGGAGTCTTCACATTCAGCAGCAAAGGTGAGGGATCTGGAGCGCCAATCTATAGTGGGATTGTGTTTCTCGAGCCAAGGCATACCTAGAATGATTTGAAATTGTGGAGCACTTATAAGGTCGAATGTTATCCTCTCTATATGAATTTCCTGGCAAAGTATGATAAGGTCACTCGTACATTGTGTGACTGGGCCCGAAGCTAAAGGAGTACCATCTACTGTAGATACATTGTCAGCTTCGGATTTGTCCACAAGGAAGAGATCTAACTTGCATGCCAGTTTAGAATCCATGTAGTTCCCTATGGCACCACAATCTATGTAGGCTTGTAAAGCATGAATTTTAGTGGGCTGTTCTGGACTAAATAAGATAATTGGAAAGACAAAGTGAGAGGTCATTACTCCCTGTTTCATGCTCGACAAGCTGACCTCTACACTTGCCGGGCACTGGAGTTTTCCGAAATTTGATTCGTTGTTTCCTGGTTGATGCCTCCAATAGGTTTTCTAGAAGGTTTCACAGGGCAATCTTTTAGGAAATGTCCAGGCTTGCCACAGTAAAGGCACAATTGTTGTTGACGCCTCTTGTCCCTCTCAGCCTGCGAAATGGACCCCCTAACAACCCGTAACTGCATCGGTTCTGGGCGAGTATCCGGACCAGCTCTTACTGGGTTTTCTTTTGGGCGCACAAAATAAGTCCGACTTTCGGAACGAGAACGATCCACTCTTCTATCTTGCAATCGCTGGTCTAATTGGATAGTGAGGTCAATAAAGTCAGCAATACCATCTGGCGGATTGACTACTTGAGCCAAGACATCCTTTAATTCACTTCACAATCCTCTATGAAACAAGGTTGTTCTTTTTTCATTGGGCCAATTGGACTCTGCTACTAGTCTATTGTAGGTTGCCACATAAGCCAACAATTCTTGGTTTCCCTGTCGGAGAGAGAGCAGCTCATTATCTAGGGCCTGACCCTGGGTATGTCGTGCAAATAATTTTTCCATTTCTTTCTGGAACTCTGGTAGATTCCTCAAGATTGGGTCGTCTCTACTGACTAGGGGAATTGACCAATCCACAGCATAACCACCCAAGTAAGATAAAATAAAGGCCACCTTGGCCTGATCAGTGGGAAATACTCCTGGACGACAGAGAAAATGTAACCTACACTGATTCATAAACACAGCAAATTTCTTGGAATCCCCCAGAAAACGCTCAGGAGGAGCTAAAGGAATGTTTCCAGGAACAATTACTTGGACTGGAGCTTGGGGTGTAGCGGGAATAGGGGCTGACGGATTAGCTGCGGGTAAGGGAACTTGACCAGCCTGTGTTTGTAAAAGTTGGCGTGCCAATTCGTCTGTATGGTCCCTATTAACCACTAACTCCATACGCAATGCACACGTTTCAGAACGTGCGGCATGAACCTCTGCCCTCAATTCTCCCAATAACTGAGCCAGCTGATCCACCTCAGGAGTCTCCATGGCGCTCAGGCAGATATTTTCAAAAGGCGGCTTCGCGTACTCTAACGCTCACCTGTCAATCTGCGGGAACGCCAGAAGAACTCCCTGGAACTTCAGTAAATGACTATCCCTGTAGAAAGGATGACAAGAAAACAACCCTCCTTAATAATGTTCCTACCCTATTCTGAAATAACTCTCCAGTACTGAAAAAAGAATAATAACCAACAACAGGAAAAGCTCACCTAAGGTTCTTTTTTAGTGAGCCCTCCATCCTGCATTCATACAGGGGCGCATGTCCTGAAGAAACGGTGTAGTCTGGGTGCCAATTGAATTCTTATATAATGGAAATAAGGCGACTAAGTGGCAAGGAGAAAATAATTCCTATTAAGTCATAACCAATATGAGTGTAGCTGTGAAAAGGAAGTACAAAAGCTATGATGGTTCCTAAAAATAGAAAAAAACTGTGTAAGCCTTAATACATTCAAATTGGAGGGCAATAGTGGAATTTCTGATGACACTCTGTTCCGTATAAGTGGTGTAGCGCTGTTCAATAGGGAACTAACTAAACAACTACCAGCAGAGTGTAATGCGGAATGAGATGAAACCCTTTCTTGCACTTTAGCGAGTCACAAGAGGTAAATGAATGTTGAAGTTAGCTACACAGCTTGGAAAATTTACGGGCAGTGTGACAGCAACCTGGCACAGCAAATGAGTTTCTAACATTGGCGCGCGGAACAATGCGTATAAGCATAAACACAAAATGCGAAATGCACAGTAACTAATCCGTTGCTAAAACACTCGCAACGAAAAACAACAAATGCTGGTAACCCACAGGAAACCTTGAAAACGGGTACTTGCGTGTGTGTAAGGTGTACTCCTCACGAAAATCTGACAGGAAAACTCTGGACTAGAACTAAGGACAAGACACTAGGGGACAACAAATAAAAAAGGAAACTAGTGGCTGTGAGCAGGGGAGGAGACTATTGGACAGGACGAAAGAATTCTGACTGGAAAATGGGAGGGCAGGGAAACTCTGACTGGAATTCTACAGAGACCGCAGTGAGCGTCCGTACTGCAAGGCAATCAGCAACGCGAAGCGCGAGTCTCCTCAGAAAATGAGTACTTGTAACAGAGGTCGCAAAAGCCTAGACCTACAGATTAGTTCCTGGTTGACACCACTAGGCGGCCATTTTGGAATACCAATTTCCCCATGACTTACTATATGGATCTGAATGGGAACAATACCTTCTCTCAAATGACAGAGCAATAATAATCTACGGAAACATGGTCTTAATCAGGGAACTCGTTGGGAAATCATGACAATCACTCCCTTCCAAGCTCCTTGAGAAACTGGACATCTCCCAGCTTAATATCCACACTGAATCTGTTGGTTGTCTTCATGACCATCAGTCTGGCTTCAGAGCTGCCAGAAGCATGGAAACTACTCTTCTGAACATCTGTGAAGACCTGCTCTCCAACCTTGATTCTAACACCCTGTGCGTCCTCATCCTGCTTGATCTCTCTTCTGCCTTTGACACTATCAACCATGCCATCCTGCTCAAAAGTCTCCCTGATAACCTGGGTATCACTGGTCAGGCTCTGGCGTGGCTGACTTCTTTCCTCTCCGAACGACCTTCCTAGGTCCAACTTGGGTCCTTCCTCTCCGCTATCTTTTTCTCTACCTGTGGTGTCCCACCTGGATCTAACCTCTCCCCCTGGCTGTTCAACCAATACCTGGCACTCCTTGCCCACTGCATCGCCGCTCTCTGCCTCAAATTTCAGTGCTATGCGGATGACACTCAGCTCATCTTCAGGATACCCTCAGCCTCCTCCTCTACTTCCCTCATCACCGACTGTCTGTCTGCTATCCAGGAGTGGTGCGCCACCAATGACCTCTGCCTTAATGCACACCGGCTCCCTCCTTTCCTGCAGCTCTCTGGCTGGCCTCTCTTAGCCCTCTTCCTGCTCCCACCTGCTAGGCTAAAAACCTCGGGGTCATCTTTGACTCCACGCTCTCCTTCTCTCCTCACATCTCTGACGTCTCTAAGAAGTCACACTACCAGCTGCACCTCCTAGAGGTATTCTTCCTTTCCTCTCCTTCCCCCAGAAGCTCACTGTCTCCAGAGCTCTGGTTCTTTCTAGGCTGGACTATTGCAACAGCCTCTTTCTAAATCTGCCTGCTTCTACTCTCCGCCCTCTGCAATTTATTCATAACAGGACTGCGAGACTTGTCCTTGGTGTCAAGCTCATGGATCGCATCTCTCCAGGACTGAAATCTCTTCACCGGCTCCCAGTGGATGCAAGAATCAAGTTCAAAACCCTCTGAATCATCCACAAGGCCTTCTGGGGTCTGGGGCCTCTATACCGTCAACTCTGTCTTCCTAAATATCTTCCTTCTCGAGCCTCCAACTCCCTCAGGGTCAGTCGCTTCTCCAAGCAACGAGTTGGTGGTAGATCTCTTTCTTCGGCTGGGGCTTCCCTCTGGAACAGCCTCCTTGCCTCCCTGAAACTTGAGGAGAACCATCTTCGGTTCTGAAAGCACCTCAAAACCTTTCTCTTTGCTTCTGCTTTTTCTCCCCCACTCCTCTGCTGACCTCCTGGCTGTAACCGGAACTGCACTGGATTTCTGGACACCCTCCGATCTCGGGCCCTTGTCCTCCCCCGCCAGCGTCTCACATCTGCACTGCCCACCAGGCACCACCCGCACTTGGGGACTGTTTCTGTATCTCTACAGTCCCTTTACCTGCTCTCGACACCTGCTGTCCGTACTTACCCATGCACTTGCCACTTGCTGGCCGTTAATTACATATTATCTTATACCATCGTACTGCACTGTCCCTACCCCCTTCCCAAGCACTTGCATGATCTGAATGACGCCATATCATATCATATCATATCATTCTCTAGTTGGATGTGTCCTTTATAATGAGTTTATAATTGCATTGTTGGGGGGTGATCACCTTCACTTGGTGACCCCGACGTGATCGTGGGTGCTCCGACGAGGCCCCTGTGCCGTGCGGCGAGATCCGGGACGCACCCAGCAAAACCATCGCCACCTGCGGCTGACCAATGAGCGTATGCACCAAAGAGGTTCTAAGGGTCCTGGCCATTGCAAATACCCAGCTGCATGCCGGAGCGGGCCACGGTTCTTGGATCACCTCGGACACATGAGTATTGGTTGCGAGCAACTTAAAGGAGGGGAAGTTAAAGGGGTAAAACGGTAAAGGTTTCAATGTAAAGGAACGCCCTGGGAGTTAGATTAGGTGTGCATGGGAGTGTGTGAGTATTGACTAGTGTGCTTTTCTTTCTCATTTCTTATATGGCCATTAGGTTTTTTTGTGAAGAGGTAACGGTATAAAAGGAGAATATACGGGAACCTAGCTCCGAAAGGGGGTGGAAGGTAGCCGTGTAGCATTGTCTGGACCGGTGGTCAGTCATAATTTCGAAAAAATAATGTCGAATGACAAAAATGTTGAAAAAAAAAAGTCGAAAAAAAAATGTCGAATTCCGTTTTTTTAATTATATATTTATTTTGGGGTCCGGGAGTAAAAAAAAATGGGTAAAACAAAAAACATTTTTAAAAAAGGATGGTTGGGGGGAAGCCCCCATTTCAAAAAAAAAAAAATGTTCACATTTTTTTTTCTCGAAAAAATGACTTTTGACATTATTGTTTTCGGAATTATCACTATAAACCGTCTCGACCAGTGCAGGATATAAATGGAAAGTAAAAAAGAAAAAATCGTAGGAGTCTTGTATATTGAGGAGACTCGGGAGATATTAGCAAACTCTTTCTCTTGTGTGCAATAAGTACTTTTACAGGTAGGCCCAGAGAGGGCCCAGGGAGAGGTAAATGTGAAGAGTGAGTGTGGGGAAAGAACCCAACAGGGTTAACAGGTATGGGATAAAAAGAAAGGGCTATTGATATTTTTTCTTTATTCACTGTTGTTAGTAAAGTACGTCAGTTTGTACCAATGCCTATCCGTTAAATGGTTTTTATGTTCCACTGTCTCTGTTTGTGTTTATGGAGTATTCTGGGTCAACCAAAGGGTAAGTGAAAGTGTTTTTGAATTGTAATGGTTTGAAGTTGGTTCTCGACAAAGATATGGTTAACTAACATATTTTGTGGTATTAGCATACACATACAAGTATACACATGCAAGACAATAGCAAAAGAAAAGCCATGGGGGCAGACACTCCCTTAGTGCAAATTTGTCAACTCCTCCCTCTCTACAGTGATAAAATAAAAAAATATCATGACCAGTAGCTCACTGAGATTAAAGGGGAGGGGTTGTCCCCAGTATGGCCTGAAGGTGGATGTTTTGACAAAACGGTATTAGATCTTGTAACAACATATTTGCTAGCCAAGTACAAGGGGAAACTGCTCCAAAATCGAACAGAGGTCCTAGATCTTTGGAGGATGTTTGAAGAGACCCCTCCTGTAACTTATAAGGGGAAGGGAAGGTAGTGCCTTCCGATGTGGTATATGTGCCGACAGGAGGAGGGGGAGAAAGTAAGGAAGGGTAACCAACAAAATTGTACCCACTCCTAACCAGACCTGCTGAAGGTTATAGCGACCCATCCTACCTTCCCAAGCCAATCGCGCCCGCTACCCCCGCAGCAGCACCCCCGGCCCCTTATGATCCGAAAGGGCTGTATGGTCCTACATGCGCACCACCACTAAACATTGCAACTTTAACTACGGATTTAGAAAGACAACTGATCACCACACAAGCAGAATTAACCCGGCTAAGAACACTGTATGATAGGAGCCAAATGCTGCCAGGGGGCGGGGAGACACCATCGTTGGCCCCGTCTAAAAATACCTCCAGTTTAACAGTGGATGAGTGGAAGTCAGGGGAATTCTTCTTCCACCTCAATAACACCCCAAAAAAAGTGCTACGTGTAGATCAAGGAAGCGACAAAGCAAGTGATGAACAAGGTAGTGTAGCATCTGGCAGGGAAGCAGAAATAGATGAATGTTGGAGTGATTTAGACGAGTACCAGGAAGGAGTGGCTGCAGCTGGCCAGCAGCTGCCACTGAGACACGAGCCGGAGTAAGGGGTACCGGTGAGGGACAGATGGCAAGGGTGACTAAGGAGCAAGGTAGGGAAAATGGTAGTGACGAAAAAGAAAGGGATAAAGGTAAGTAAAACAAAGGGGAAGACAAAGTTACAGATGCCCCTTATCCACAAAGGAGTTGGAAGACCTCATTATGTACCTTGAGCGTTTATGGATAAGACTAATCTGTTAAAAGCATTGACTTTGCTGTCGGGGGGGGAAGCAAATGGATATATGCTTTTGAGAAAAATACTGCAGGGGTCCCACTGGCTATAGGAGACATAAAAAGCTTGTTAGTGTCTGCTGTGGGTGATCAAGCAGACGTGGTGTGGGTGAAGGCAGGTTTCCCGGGGGTAACAATTGATTGTGACTGCCATGATGGGTCATCCTTTAATAATGTAAGAGCTCAGATGTGGGATGCACTGCAAAGAACCTTCCCAGACACCCCTGATTTACACTCAGTAATGCAATGCACAATGGGGACGAGGAATACATTCTTCGGGTGCAGGACATGTGGAGAAAAGAGACGGGTATGGCTTGGGACCAGTCAACCTCCCTTTTTTACTTCATTATCAAGAGAGGCCTCCCGAAGGAGGTACATAAGGCCCTAGATAAAATTGCTGGGATAGGTTCCAAAGACTGCCCTGAAATACAGAGTATCATAGTTCACCACTGTGAGAGGATCAAAGAAAGAAAAACAGAAAAGAATTGCAAAAAGAAGGTTGGCAGATGAAGCGAAACTCGTGCAAAATAAAATGGTGAAGGTTGCGGCGGTAATAGCCACCCTACCCTCTGAAAGGCAGGGGGAGGAAGGGTCAATAGTTATACAGGCAAGGATGATAGCAGCGTGGACAAATGGGCGGGAGCAATTGGCTGGATAGGAGCAGTATGAGGGACAACAATGGCAGGGATTGCCTGGAAGAGGAAGAGGTGGGTACAGAGGACTGAGAGGGGGATATGGAGGGCAGGGCCTTGAGGGGGAGGACAAGGAGGAGGGCAATGAACATGTTGGACATGCGGAAAGGGGGGCCATTTTTCAAGGAAATGGTGCACTCGCCCCATGGGACACTATCAGAATGCGCAACGTTTCTGGGCGAGCAACATTTTGGTCATCCCCACCCAGGCAGCCATCTGGGCTACCCATGGGAGGGTACGGACAGCATGAACAATATGACAATAGTTACCAACAAGGGCCCCAACCACCACAGCAAGGACCTCAAAGACCACAACAAGGGGGAATAACAGTGAATGACACGACAAAACATAATGAAAATATAATCACACTCAAATCCTTTTGCCACTACAGCAAATGGCGCGCCAGCACCGTTTCACGGAACAGCAGTAGTGGGGGAAAGCGTTTTCTCATTTCCAGGTACCAACACACATCCCGATTAGGACAGTCCACAGAGAACACTTGTGTGTCCAGTCCTATCAGTTACCCTACGTCCAAATGAGGAACCACTGGTGGGGGCAGAGACAGGAAATAAGTCAAGTCAAACAAGTTTATTCTGATAAAAAAATCCATCAAATGACAGAATAAAAACACAATATTACACACAATCAAAGGAACACATAAATCATAACTGATACCTAAAATAAGCAGTTCATCTTTATGGTGGACTCAGGGGCGGAAAAATCGTGCCTCATGGAAGGCCGGTTTCCACTCTCTGCCAAGATTTTGGAAATGCAGGGATTCTCTGGGGCAATTTTAAAGGTTCCCTGCACGAAAGATGTGGATGTGACATTGGGGGGAAAGCCAGTGTGAGCACCCCTACTATATCACAATGACTCGCCAATTAATCTGCTTGGGAGGGACCTCCTTAGTAAGCTCAACATGACAATTTCTTTTACCAAGAGGGGGATGGTATGTTCAACCCCCAGGGTATGCCCACTCAGGCAATGCTTATGATTCACGCCCTGACAAACAAAGTAGCAGTGAGGGGGGTGCCCACGAATGCAGACATGTTTGTCTATGGCATACAGGTTCTTGCAAGGGTGGTGCCGGAAATAACGCAAAAGGAATGGAGGGTGCCTTCTGATTTCATTTTCCACACTGTGGCAGCCTCAGAGATTGTGCCCAGTACCGTCCTCTCTTTAGATCTACAGGGAGTGCAAGTATCACCTGGACGTATTGTGGCAATAGGATTGGACATGCAGGGGTGTGAATGGATAACAGTCTTCTGCATAGTCCCAAATATAGCACTGCAAGATTTAACTGATGAGGAGCTGTTCACTGATGATGTCAATGATGGGGAGATTATAATGGATATTTGCATGCCATGTGACATAATGATCCAAAACAGACGAATAACCAACCCCCTCATTGCCACCGTCAATGCACTGCCAACATAATTTGATGAAGACATGAAACAGGTACCAGTACATTTATGGACTACAGGCCCCCACGATGTAGGGCTCCTACGGGAAGTGACACCAGTAAAAATAAAACTTAAACCAGGAGCAGTACTCCCCAGGGTTAAACAATGCCCCCAGTCCCGATAAGCAGAAGAAGGGATAAAAGAGACAATATACGCACTATTACAGCAAGGTATCATCGTACCATCAAACTCACCTTGTAATATGGCAAATGACCCCATTAAAATAGTGAGGGGTGGGGCTTGGAGGATGATACAGGACCTACGCCCACTTCATGATGTCATACAGAAGCAGTTCCCTTTGGTCCCAAATCCCGCATCCATCTTGTGCAGCATTCCAATAGAAGCCACGTGCTTTACAGTAATGGACTTGAAAAATGCTTTTTTCTCGATACCACTTGACCCAAGTTCCCAATATTTGACAGCGTTTACCCTAGGGGGGAAAAGATATGAGAATTTTAGGTTGCCCCAGAAATGTTGTGAGAGCCCAAGTGTATTCAACAGGATCTTGCTCGAAGATCTTGGCAACATTGATGTAAAAAGCACATCATTCAGTACATAGACAACCTTTTGGTCTTCAGTGAACGGAAAGAGCAGTGTAGAGCGGATTCCATAAGACTACTGAATTTGCTAGCGCACAAGGGAGCAAGGTGGATAAAGGCAAGTTGCAATGCTATCTAGCGGAAGTGCTTTATTTGGGGGTAACTAACATCAAAGGATGGCAAACGAATAATGCATGACAGAGCAGCAGCTATACTTTCAACATTAATGCCAAAAACTGTAAACGACATGCACAAATTCCTCGGCATATGCAATTATTGCCGAGCATGGATACTTGATTACGCACCATACACAAGGCCCTTGCTTCAGGCATTCAAAGAGGCGCAGAAGGAAAGTACGGCAATCACGTGGACACAATAAATGATAACAGCCATTTAAAAAATAAAGGACACAATTTCAGAGGGACCCGTCCTGGCGACCCCAGATTACGATTGGGAATTCTACTTATTTTTGCACTGTAATGGTACTCTCATGACTGCAGTGCTAACACAAAAAACATCAACGGGCCACAATCCATTGACCTACTACAGCGGCACACCAGATTCTGTGATGCAAGGGCACTTTGTGTGGGAACAATCTCTTGTGGCAGCCACCTTTGCAATTGAGAAAAGCGCCACCATAGCTATGGGGTGCTCACTGACACTATTCGTTGAGCACTCTGTTTGCCATACTTGAACGATCAAAATCAACACTTACTACACAGCGGGCCACGGCATATGAAATTATAATCTCAAGCCCAAACATACATATTGTACATTGTAAAACAGTCAACCCAGCCACTTTCATCATGGAACCATGCACAACGGTAGACATGCAGGCACATGATTTTGCCACCTATGAAAGGGAAGGTGACGATATCCCCAAAGCCATTGAGAAGTGTACTTTGTAGATGGGTCAGTATCAATAAACGCAGAGACGGGTAAAAAACATGGAGGAGCAGCTATGGTGAGGTCAGAGGGAGAAGAATATGAGATCATAGTGCAAAAACGCCTCCCCCTGCATTATTCAGCACAGACTGCAGAGATAATAGCGCTCATAGAAGCGCTACACACAGCAAAAGGATGTGCAGTAACAATATACTCTGATTCAGCATACATGACCACCACAGTATATGCCGGATTGTCACAATGGCGAAAAAGGGGATTCAGGAGAGCAGGCGGGTCCCCAGTACAACACGCACAGTTATTGAATGATTTGATAGACCCACTAGTCAAACCCTCAGTGGTTGTAGTGATGAAATGCCAAGCCCACACCAACAACAATGACATAATTTCTTTGGGAAGCGCGGTAGCAGACGTCGATGCGATAGAGGCAGCATACTTTAATAAGCCCCAAATTGTAGAATGTATACTGAAAAACAACGTGCAGGAGGACAAGGAAGAAGGATATAATTCCCTGCCCATTACACAAATAATTGAGTTGCAGAAAGATGCCCTGACTGAGGAACAGGAACTATGAGTAAAAAGGGGGTGCAGACAATCACCAACAGACTTCCTTTGGCGTCAGGAAACAAGTGGGAAGGTTGTAATGCCCATAGAATTATTAAATGTAGCTTTTCAACAACTCCACTTCCTAGCACAAACTTCCAAACAACACATAGCAGCAGACATTCACGAAGATTGGTTTGTTCCAAACCTCCAAGAACACTTGAGCAAAATGACAATAGAGTGCATCACATGCCAAACATATAACTTTGGGATGACACTCAGAACACTGGGAGTAACACTCCCTCGCCCCGTTGGGCCCTTCTGAGAGTTGCACATAGATTATGCTGATATGGGAGAAAAGTGCAATGGAGCAAGATACCTCATAGTGGTGGTGTGACCCTTTTCTCGCTGGGTAGAAGCAGGACCTTGTGCAAACCCAGATCCAAAATGTGCGGCAGCAATTTTGGTAAGCGACATGTTCCCAAGGTGGGGAATTTGTGATGTTATACGATCAGATAATGGAACTCAGTTTGTAAATGACCTCTTTAAAGAAGTGACATCTTTGCAGGGGGTAAAGCATAAACTGTAAGACGAGCATCGGATGCACACAGAGAGCTGCCACAGTGCTGGGAGACGAGTTCAGGGAATATCTGACCCAACTCAAAAGAGCACTAAGAAGCATAGCCAAACATATAGCACCCCCATTCACACAAGAAAGAGAAACAGATACAAATACCCCAGCAACAGACAGTACCACGTCCCAGTTAATGCCCGCAGAGTATGTGTACGTGCGCAGCCAGCAACAAGAAACAGAAGTAGCTGTACCTTGATGTGGGGAATGATATGGAGGTAAAATCAGATGTATATAACAGCATAGAAAAAAGGTGTAGATAGTATAATTATAAGCAGTTTCTAAACGTGGGTTATGTTAAACGGTGATCTAACATGTAAAATATTTGCAATCCCTTTCTCCATTCTCTCATTCTTTTATTCTCCTCTTCTCCCTTTCTTTCCTTTTCTCGCTCTCCCTCTTCCCTTTTTTACCAACCTTGAGAGATGTGCTGTTGCCCTCTCAATGGAAAAATTAGTTCAGTACTGGAGATACAGCCATGCACAGTGGTGTGAACGTGCATGGTTGACTTGGACACAGCAGAATGATATCTGCAGGTAACAATGGGCAACAATGGGCTGATGGTCTTTTTGCACATATGTGCAGTATTCATGATTTGCTACCATGGATAGTGGCATACACTGTCCCATGTTGTTGCAGTGATCCTGATTCATCCAGTCACTGCACTCCATGGGAGGTCCACCCTGCACCCTTTTACCTCCCTAGTCCTCATGCCCTCTGCCAGGCACTGGCCCTCCATTCACAAATGGGGATGTACTGTTTCTGGTGGAGGTGATGAGGGAATCACACCAGGGCAGCTCTGTCAGCAGGTAAGGATGAGCACTGTCTATCATATAATATATGTTTTAGTGGTCACCGTGGTCTTTGCATGCATTCTCACACATTGTATTTCAGAGGGTGTAATCATTTAGTCACGGTGAATATCAGTGCAGATGTGTGTTTGTACACATGCATGTGTGTGCATGTACCCTTCCACATCAATGAATGTGCATTGTTTTTGAGGTTAAACTTCCACAATTGACGGTCAATATAATTGGAATGCGCAGCACTTATCATACTCGAGAAGTTGGCAGTATTTACCACATTGTGGATCTACATCCTCATTCACGTTCTGCATTCTCTGTGCATCTAGACTCTGTGTTTTTGATTGCTCACCACTTGCCTCACTGACCATTATGATGTCTTCTTACTGCCACCCTTCTCCTATTATCAATAAACCAGTTCTGGTGTTTCCCCGTTTTACTAGGTACTTTCTCTATTACCAGAATTTTGGTTTTCGCTTTATTTATCTCGAAGTTGTTTTCACCGATGTACTTCTCCAAGTTTGATAGTTTTCGTTGTAACCCAGCCTTGGTCTGGACTATCAGAATGACATCATCGGCGTACAGAAGTCGTGGAATCTCTGTTTTTCCAACTTTTGGAGGAAATGCTCATATTTTTCTTTCCGACTGCTGATAGTCTCCTAGAAACGCAATGAATAGGGCCGGGGCCAATGGGCAGCCCTGCTTGACGCCTCTGTTCACCTTGATCTCCTCTGATGATGTGCCCTGATAGTTTAATTTGACTTTGATTTTCGTCTGGAAGTGAAAAGCTTTTATTGGCTCGAGCTCCTCTTTAGGGCAATTCCAACTTTGTAGTTTTGACCACAGTTTGTTACGGTCTATCCTGTCGAAAGCTTTCGATAGGTCCACGAAAGCCAAATACACCTTGGGCGCTCCTTCCAATACTTTGGCTTCCGGGATGTTTATTAAAAAGATGTTGATCGCTGTGCTGCCATTTATTTGGAAGCCCGTTTGTAGAAAGTCTTTTGAAGGGCCATTTTTGTCCCAGGTTCGAAAGTGTTCGAGCAGGTGTGTTGCGTAGATTTTGCCTATTATATCTAGTAAGGCGATAGGCCTATAGCTTTCAGGTTCTTTTCAGCATCCTTTTCTTGTAGATCGAAACTATGACAGCATTCTGCCAAGTTTCCGGAATCAGTTTTTTCCTGCCGCATTCAGCAACGACCGTGCTGATCACTTCTGACCATTCCTTCGGGAACAGTTTAAGGTCCATGTTTGTTAAGCCGTATGGACCAGGGGCTCTAGATGTTTTCAGCTTCCTAATTGTCATTTCAATGTCTGCTGGGTTGGATACATCCACCCAAGATGTTTTGTCCTTTGTTTCACCACAGGCAAGGTTGCATCCGGGCTCTCAAATTCCGTCGTTAGATAGCTTATCCACCTTGCTTCAGACACTGCATTGCACTGCATTGCGCTAGATGTGCTATTCATTCTTTTTATCAGTCCCCAAAATTCACTAGATTTTTTGGGGGAATTTTGCTCATCATCACCTCAGCGTCATTTTGGTATTGGGCTGCTCTATGGTGTTTTCACCAACTTTTATACCTTTTCACTTCCAATTTCCATTTCTCCCAATCTTCCCGGGCGTTCGTTTTTTTGGCTAGTCTTTTCAATCTTCGCACCACTTTTCAATCTGCCACCCTTCTCCTCCCCGTGCCCCATGTGTGCTATGGGGCCCGGCAGGTGTACTTCCTGTCCACACTACTCTTTAACCTGTGCCAGAGACCACTCCATACCCTTATCCGCTCACATGACCGGCCCTGATACAATTCCACATCTTGAGCACATGTCCATTGCAGGTCTACATGTCATTGACTACTCCCCTTCATGGCCTTGCCTCTGGTACCACGGATCTGGCCATTTGTCCATTGACTCCACAGGACAGGTTTGGCACACTTGGTGCATCTAGGGCTGTACTGGTTCCTGCATGTGTACTCCAAACAGACTTTACCTCTTTTTCTGAATCATGTCAGTTGTTCATTGTTGCTTTCGGTATGTTCTCTCCACCTGGATGTATTGCATGACTTTGTTTAGGAATTATTTGTTGTTCAAATCCAGCACTGTGAGTGACTGCAAAATGTGAGTGCACATTGTGGGCACATGCATAAGGTGTGTTGGCCACTCCCGCAAGCTTCTGTTCATCTGTTGTCCCTGTAGGTGTTGCCACTGCACCCTACAATCCCTGCACAATTACTAGGACTGTCTTGTCCAGGGTGCATAGTCTGTTGGAGGGTGAGGCAACTGCTGGGTATTGCTGTCATGTCCATTTACTGTGGTGTCCAACATGGGGATGGGGGGTTAGTGGTTGGTGAAGGGTCAGGAGATGTGTTTGAATTGATTTTTCTTGAATGGATGGTGTGGACATAGGCGTCTTTCTGGTTTACAAGGCATGGTGGGTTTCACATGTTTTTTTATTTTATTTTTACTCAGTTAAGCCTGAGTTTTATCAAAGTTTCGAACCCGCTTTTCATGAACGAACTTCTCTTCTCACAAATCCATCAAGCTGCTATGGCATCTCTCTACCTTGGGGAAAATATACAAGAAAATTGCGTCTTTGTCCTGCTCACTGGGCTGGCTCGTCGTTTGTCTGAAGAGTACTAGTGGTCAATGGCTGGTTTATCTTTTTAAAGGGTAATTCTATTAGTTTCACCATAGCCACCATCCATCTAGTTGTTTCGCCTGAGATCAATCTCTTCCACAGATCGTCTGGTTGTAGCATCCATGCATTTGCAATCAACGGTAGGAGATAAGTGCTTCTATTTTCTTTGGTTTTCGGACAGTCTGCTTTAGTGTTTCTGCCACTGATTTCTTTTCACACAGGCGACAAGTCTTGTCGCTTTTGGATCCTCGAATGGATATAATCTCCCGCGTTAGTAACAGATTTAATCTGGCTTTCATAAACACGCTTCTCAGTCTTTTGTCCGGGAATTTTAGACAGTAGTTTTGCGTTTTTTTCAATTTATTGAAAGTCGGTGGCAAATGCGATAGAAGTTTACTCTCCACTGCTTTTTCAATTGTGGTGATCCAGTCCCAGTCCTCCATTTTTTGTTTGATTCGATCTGGGTTTTCCTTTAGATCTTTTTCTGTGCAGGCTATTTGTATTAAGTCATCTTTTCTGGCCTTTACCCATTTATTTAGGGCTTCGCACTTTCCTGTTTCCATTTCTTCCTTCATGATGTCATATGTGAGTAGGGTATCGGACATGATTATTTTCCTATACAATCTCATTGCGCTTTGATCAACCATAGACGCTAGTGACACAAGGCCCAGTTCTCTCCTGATGGCTGGCATGGAGGTTGATTTAGGTATGCCTAACACAGATTTCCAGACGTAGCCCTCCAGTTTGGTCCAAAGCTGAAGTGGGATATATAGAGAGGCCTCCGTTTTGTACACAAGAGTTTGAACTACCTTTGTCTTATAAAAGGTTATCGCCGGAGTTAATGAAAACTTCCCAAACATGTTATCAACTGCTCTTGTTTGTGAAGTTAAACGTTTGGGTTTCTCCCACAGTTGGTTTTGCAAGGTGTTGTCCATTCCTGAACTGTCAATCTGCACGCCCAGATATTTAATACTCTTTACGGTTTCAATTTTGGTATTATCAAGAAACCAGTTCTGGTGTTTCCCCGTTTTACTAGGTACTTTCACTATTACCAGAATTTTGGTTTTCGCTTTATTTATCTCGAGGTTGTTTTCACCGATGTACTTCTCCAAGTTTGATAGTTTTCGTTGTAACCCAACCTTGGTCTGGTCTATCAGAATGACATCATCGGCGTACAGAAGTCGTGGAATCTCTGTTTTTCCAATTTTTGGGGGAAATGCTCTTATTTTTCTTTCCGACTGCTGATAGTCTCCTAGAAATGTGATGAATAGGGCCGGGGCCAATGGGCAGCCCTGCTTGACGCCTCTGTTCACCTTGATCTCCTCTGATAATGTACCCTGATAGTTTAATTTGACTCTGATTTTCGTCTGGCAGTGAAGAGCTTTTATTGGCTCGAGCTCCTCTTTAGGGCAATTCCAACTTTGTAGTTTTGACCACAGTTTGTTCCGGTCTATCCTGTCGAAAGCTTTCGATAGGTCCATGAAAGCCAAATACACCTTGGGCGCTCCTTCCTTTACTTTGGCTTTCAGGATGTTTATTAACAAGATGTTGATCGCTGTGCTGCCATTTTTTTGGAAGTCCGTTTGTAGAAAGTCTTTTGAAGGGCCATTTTTGTCCCAGGTTTGAAAGTGTTCGAGCAGGTGTGTTGCGTAGATTTTGCCTATTATATCCAGTAAGGTGATAGGCCTATAGCTTTCAGGTTCTTCTCAGCATCCTTTCTTGTAGATCGAAACTATGACAGCATTCTGCCAAGTTTCCGGAATCAGTTTTTTCCTGCCGCATTCAGCAACGACCGTGCTGATCACTTCTGACCATTCCTTCGGGAACAGTTTAAGGTCCATGTTTGTTAAGCCGTCCGGACCAGGGGCTCTAGATGTTTTCAGCTTCCTAATTGTCATTTGAATGTCTGCTGACTCGGATACATCCACCCAAGATGTGTTTGTCCTTTGTTTCACCACAGGCAAGGCTGCATCCGGGCTCTCAAATTGCGTCGTTAGATAGCTTATCCACCTTGCTTCAGAAACTGCATTGCACTGCATTGCGCTAGATGTGCTATTCACTGTTTTTATCAGTCCCCAAAATTCACTAGATTTTTTTGGGGAATTTTGCTCATCATCTCCTCAGCGTCATTTTGGTATTGGGCCGCTCTGTGGTGTTTTCGCCAACTGTTATACCTTTTCACTTCCAATTTCCATTTCTCCCAATCTTCCTGGGCATTCGTTTTTTTGGCTAGTCTTTTCAATCTTCGCACCACTTTTCTTTTGTCAGCCAGTGCTTTATCGAACGCGTGTAATGCGGGATCTGATTTCCTGATTTTTCTTGTCCCCTGCGTTCCATATTCCAATAGTAGAGGTAAATAGGTTGGTCTTTCCTCAATCTTGTTTGCAGAATTGCTGATGACACTTTGCTCCCATGCCCTTTTGATTTTCAGAATATCTGCTTCTGTTAACCTAAGTCGTGTAAGTTGGAAATTCGCTTCGTGACTGCTTCGTATGTCATTTTATTAGGGCTACTTCCTTGCCATGTACAGGTCAGTAGATTGTGGTCGCTATGTTGGGTTTTTTGCACCCTGAAGCTCCTCATGCCATGTGTAAGACCATCTGAGCTAAATATATAATCAAGAGTTGCTTTCGAGGAATTACATTCCCACGTCGGGATGTTTACTTGATATGGGAACAGCGAGGCAATGTTTTGTATGTTTCTCGATCTGATGACTTTGTTCCATGCCTTTCCTGTCTCTGTGGTTGCTTCCGTACCCCCGGCCCATGTTGAACTCCCGGCTGAGCACCCCCTGTGTCGGTACATTTAGCATTGAAATCGCCACATATGATGATTTCAATTTTTTCGAATTCTTCATACAGTTGATCGATCGTGGCACTCATGTTCGAACAAAAGGTTTTTGTGGACATACGTTGCGGGTTCCAATAGCAGTTTATTATTGCTAGGGAATATGGGTGGCTGTTGTGCATGGCCCCTCGTATTCAACGATCCCAAACTGAATTTATTGTTTACGGGCCGCTCTGCTCCTCTTCTACTTTTGTTGTCGTGGAGGCAGGTTGACCCTGGTCATTGCTATTTCGCGGTGCTTTTGTTCCATGTTGATGTTAGCCACTTCCAGGGGCCTTTGGATTGAGTAACCTCTGTTGTTTTCACCGGGCTATTTGACGGGGCACTTTTCTTGTCCTCCAGGGTTTTTACACCTTCAACTGAGTGCTTCTGCGGGTCTTGCTGTACCTCTCTTTGTCTGAATTTCGTCCATATTCTGGATACTCCCTGTTGTTGTGACTCAGTCTTGAATTGTATTTGGGTTTTTCCCCTCCCGCTCATTTCTCTTTGTTGTTTGCCTTCCCCCCCGGATGTCGCTGTGTTCCTTCCGGGATTCTTGTGACTCCTGGGAGTATTTCCAGCTATTTTGACGGTCTAGTTCTTCAGTTTTTGATTGGTAGTGCTTTTGGTATTTACTCCTTTCGTTCTTTTCAGCCATGGGATACCTTCTTTCCCTCGTCATATTTATCTCAGTCAGACGAAAGCCCATTTGTTCAATTTCGTCGTATGCCCGCTGATCGATGTATTTGATTCCAGCCGGTTTTAGATGTAAATAGGCTTTAGCACTCTTTTCATTGTGATAGGGTTCAACTAGTTTGAAATCCTCCGTTCTAATTTTTGTCAACGTTTTCATTTTCTTTGTTATCTTCAGTACTGTTGATCTATTTAGTATTAAGTAATCTTCATCTGTGTCCATTTGCTCAAACTTAAATACTCGTATCTCCTCTTTTGTTATGTTTTGCTTTTCCATTTCGACTCTTTGGGCTCGATGCTTTCGTGGGCTCAATCTCGTTTTGCTTTCTTTGGTTTTCATCTTATTGTCCTTCTCGCTTGGATATTGTATGTTTTTGTATTTACATTCATTTATCTCTGACGAAGTTGACGTGCTACGGTCATTGTGGCGATGAGCCTCTTCTGGCACTAATTCTGCAACATTTAGAGCTTTTTTTTGGTTGGTGGGCTCACAGGTTTTAATTCCATCTCGGATGCCTTCCTTTTTCTCAGTCAGATCATTTTCTAAGTGTAGCAACATATTCATTAGGTCGGAGTTAGTCAGGAATTCCTCCGTAGTTCTTGGCGGTCTAGCTGTGGCATTCTCCTCATGCCATTTCTTTGACTCGTCTTGGGTCCCCTCTCTTTGTGACCCCACCGGGCTGAGAGTTATCACAAGTGGGTCACTGGTAGTTTTCGAGTCTTTCTTGGGCTTTCTACTTGCCTCTGTCTGAAGTGTTATCACTTGCATGTTCTTTTTTGGGACTGCGAGTTATTTACCTTCACTTTTCTCAGGTGAGGGTATTGGCTGGATTTTTCCCTTGTCCTTTGACTGTACCTGCGCCTCTTGAAATTTTGGTATGAGAGTGCTCGTTGGTGGCATTAATTTTCTGTTTAGTACTTCCATGCTTTCGATCTTTCTTTCCAGAGCTTCAATTTTTCTTTCCCAGTTGGTTTGCTGATTACTTGCTCTGTCCTCTACTGCTGTTATGTAACTTTCGACATGCAACAATTTGGCTATCATGTTTGTTAGAATTGCGGTGTTGTCTTGAACATCCTCTTTTATGGCTTCATACAATTTGCAGAAGGGCCCTAGCACAATGGACATCGTAGACATGATTGCTATGTCAGGTTTCTTATTTGGTGATTCTTTTTGCATTGATGCTGCAATGTCACTTAATCTTCTCTTTTTCGGGGATAATTGTTTTTTTCAGGTCTTCTCATTGCAGCTGGAGAATCTATTTATGAACAATCCAATGGTGAGATTGATTTTGATCTCTTTTCGCTAGATGCCCAGAGGACCCTTTATTCATGAGGACATTGTCCCAAAGGGATTTGGACTCATCCCTTATTTTTGTTGGTGACATGGTTATCGAGCCCGTAGTCAAATGAGGCTTGGTCCAGGCTAGACGGTGTTCACTTTCGGTCAGTATCTTTGTTCGTTGATTTGCCTCCCAGGCTGTTTGTTTTGCCTGAACTATCACCTCCTCACTCCTTCCACCACTCCTTCCGTTTCACGTATGATCTCATGGGCCCCTTTCTTTACTTGTTGCATTTGGGCATTGTATGCTTTGAATCTGAGATTACTCCTTATATCGGATTGCTTCGTGCCCGTGTTCCCTGCCCCCTTTGGATCTTCTTTGGTTGTGCTTGCTTCGTTGTTACTGGTATCTTTATTTTCCGGGGTCTTCCAACCCTCGCTTGTCTTTTAATAGGACGTCCATTTCCATTTTCCTCTGCTTTTGGGCTGGCAGTGTTTCAAGTGCTACTTCTAGCATTTCCGCGTCAAATACTTCTGACTCTAGGTTTGCTTTCTTTTGTGATGTTGTGTAAAGAATGCCTTTAACGGGCATGACAAAGGTGGATTTGGCAGCCCTTTAGAGGTTTAACCCCGTCTTCTAAAAACCTTCTTTGCTTTCTGTTCCGTCAGTGGGTGTTTGTTTGCTGCTCTTATATTCGGCAGATTTTATGTCCCTTGTTTCGATGGTTTCGCCGGGGTTTTGATTTTCTGTCTTTTTTTGCTTTTCTCTGTGGAAGCAGTCTTTGGTTGTTTACCTTCTGTCTCATTAATTGGATCTTCCGGCTTACCAGCCGCTTTACTTTCGATATCAGTGTCTGCTTCTTCAGATTCTTCATCTTCCACGTCCTTTTCAGTGTCAGAATCCATCTCGCTCCCACTGATATTTATAATGGTCTTTGTGTAATTTATTTTTCTTTTCTCCTTTATTGTCCGATTCCCTTGCCCTTGTGGGGTAACACTGTACTCTCTACTGGTGTTATGCATCATTGCCTTTATTTGGATTCTATTTCTGTTGGGCTGAGTTTCAGTTTCAATTTCGTCCATTGAATGAACCAGATTCATTTGTACTACGTAGCCATTGCCATTTTGTTGTTGTTGTTGTTGTTGATCCTCTCTGGGCGGTGAGTTTTCAGGAGTTTCCACCCCTTTTACTCCCCCGTTGGACCTTCTGTGTTTAGAGCACAGTTCTGATTTCCCTGTCGATCGCGTCGCACTCTGGCTTCTCGAGACCCACCTCCGCTTCGGCACATCGTGTGTGCTTGTCCCCGCTGCTGGACTTCTGCTTGGAGTCGGGCGGGTGCCGTCCTCCGACCGCGCTCGTATAGATGCCACTCACCATTCTGGAGGACTGCGGACTACGGCCAGCAGCGGGGCTGGAGGAAGAGGAGGAAGAGGTAGGTTCCTCGCACCGCTGCGCCCCGAGCACCTCCTCAGTACTCGTCTCTCGGGCGATACAATCTTCTATTGCTGCCAGGGTCTTGAGGGTCTTCGGGGACGGTGACGTTGGTAGAAGTGCTGATGCCAGTATCAGATCTCTCGGCTCAGGTAGACTAGCGGTTTCCTTCACACTGTTTACATTTGCACTGCCCTTAGCGGGACCATGCTCTCGTGGGAGTTCGCAGGCTGTTCTTGCCTCACCAGCCCAGGGGGCCGCGCTTATTTCGTCCGGGTGACTAGACCCATCAAAAGATGTGTATTGAGGTCTCGGGTGGACTCCGACTTGCTCCTCTCCTTTTTTCCCAGTGCCATTACCCGCATGGGTTTTGATGTTACTTTTGAAGGTCGTACGTCTGGATCCATGCGGCTTTGGCTCCACGTCTGCAGTGGACTGCTGCAGACTGGCTCCCCACCTCAGCTCACCAGCTCCGCTCACTGCTCCGTGGTGGGTCTGTGTAGTTATAGACTCCTCCTTTCACACTCAACACAGTGGAAAGACTCTGGTCCTGCAGACTGGCTCTCCACCTCGGCTCACCAATTCCGCTCACCGCTCCACGGTGGGTCTACATAGTTATAGACTCCTCCTTTCATGCTCAACACAGTGGAAAGACTCTGGTGCTGCAGACTGGCTCCCCACCTCGGCTCACCAGCTCCGCTCACCGCTCCGTGGTGGGTCTGTGCAGTTATAGACTCCTCCTTTCACGCTCAACACAGAGGAAAGACTCTGGTGCTGCCGACTGGCTCCCCACCTCGGCTCACCAGCTCTGCTCACCACTCCGCGGTGGGTCTGTGTAGTTATAGACTCCTCCTTTCACGCTCAACACAGTGGAAAGACTCTGGTCCTGCAGACTGGCTCTCCACCTCGGCACACCAGCTACGCTCACCGCTCCGTGGTGGGTCTGTGTAGTTATAGACTCCTCCTTTCATGCTCAACACAGTGGAAAGACTCTGGTTCTGCAGACTGGCTCCCCACCTCGGCTCACCAGCTCGCTCCGTGGTGGGTCTGTGTAGTTATAGACTCCTCCTTTCACACTCAACACAGTGGAAAGACTCTGGTGCTGCAGACTGGCTCTCCACCTCGTCTCACCAATTCCGCTCACCGCTCCACGGTGGGTCTACATAGTTATAGACTCCTCCTTTCACGCTCAACACAGTGGAAAGACTCTGGTGCTGCAGACTGGCTCCCCACCTCGGCTCACCAGCTCCGCTCACCGCTCCGTGGTGGGTCTGTGCAGTTATAGACTCCTCCTTTCACACTCAACACAGAGGAAAGACCCTGGTGCTGCCAACTGGTTCCCCACCTCGGCTCACCAGCTCTGCTCACCACTCCGCGGTGGGTCTGTGTAGTTATAGACTCCTCCTTTCACGCTCAACACAGTGGAAAGACTCTGGTCCTGCAGACTGGCTCTCCACCTCGGCACACCAGCTCCGCTCACCGCTCCGTGGTGGGTCTGTGTAGTTATAGACTCCTCCTTTCATGCTCAACACAGTGGAAAGACTCTGGTGCTGCCAACTGGCTCCCCACCTCGGCTCACCAGCTCCGCTGATGATTGCCCTTTCATGGCTCGCCTTTGTTTCCCAGGCTTCCACACCATGGTGCATTTTCCCAGTCTTTCTGTCTCTTTCTTCCCCTCTTCACCACCTTCTCTCTGCCCATACCCACTGTGAAAGCCAGCATCTCTCTCCTCATCTCCCCACCTGCCTGTCACCTCCTTGCACCACAATTCCTGTATCCCTCTATCTTTCGCTTCACTTTGCAGCTACACATTCATCACTCTGTGTTCTGTCTCCTTCTTGCCCTCTGTCATCCTTCACATTGGCTCCCAAACTTGTACTTACACTCCCCAGATCTTTACCTCATCAGTTGGTGTCCTTTTCCTCCCCTGCCTCCATGGGTGACCCAAAGACACACAATACACCAGACAGTTGATCTGTGGAAATGGTATGCCTGCAATCAATGGCCCCGCTAGTGGATGAATCCCGGGGCTGACTGACACCCGTTTCCAGAGTGCATATCGTGCTTCACTTGAAATCTGTTTGCTTCACTGCCAGCAATTTCTCAGTTGGTGAGTTTTCCTGTGATCAGATTGATTGTTTGTTATGCTCTGTTATTTGTACTACTAGGCGTTGACACCGGGGGTGTGTCCCTGGCAGTTGCCTTGTTCCGTACGGGAGTTGTCAAGGCTGTCCAGTTTCTTTAATTTAATGCAATACATGTCTTTGGTAGCTTAGAATGTTGTTTCAGATTTGATGCTGTGGATTCGAGACAGGTGGGTACATTGTGCAGGTAAGTTGAAGGCACTTTTTTGCATGAAGACAGGCTTTTGCATGGCACTGGTTGCAGGGTGGTTGTTGTTAGGGGGGCTGTCACTGTAGGGTGTTTATTATTGAGTTATCCTGGGGGGGTCAGGTCTGGCTGCATGGGTGCGAGGACACATGGTGTTGGGAGTCTGGCCAGTGATTGCTTGCAGGTTTTGCATGTATCGTGCTGGCCACGTGGCATTCCGTTCACTCAGCCTTTCAAGGCATGTCTATCCACACTGGCAGTCCACTCATTGTACTTCTTCTCCTTCAGGGGGTGCTCTCCCAAGACAAATCCACACCCAGCTTAGCATTGCAGCCTATTTGGGGGATGCTAGGTTCATCACAGACACCAGGCACATGCCATTGGCCTGGTGTTGTTTCCCATCGGGACATGTACCATGCATGGTACACTGGCAGATATTTTGCTGCCGCTGGAGAGCTGATTGGTGCATCGCAATGCTCCCTTCAGCTCCTCGTTCAGTCCAGTCCCTATGAGCTCTGCCTTACCTTCCTCTTGCCTGTTCTGTTCTCCCTTTTGTGTGTCAATCCACTTGGCCTCTGTTTCTCATTCCTTTCTCTTGTCTGCTTTTTCTCTTTTATGCCAGTTACCTCCGTGCCCTGCCTTCCTGTAGGACTGCTGCTCTTTGACGAGCTGCCTTCTTCCGGACCCTGTCTTCACTGCAATTGATGAGATGTTTGCATTTCGTCATCTTGCAGTTTCCATCATTTGCTCCCCTGCTAGTGTTTACAGCACTGTCCTGATGCCACGTTAATCAGGGAATGCCATATCGTAGCAGTGGGAGTGCTTGCAAGGGGATCCTGGGTTTCCAACCTCTCAGTGATCTCTATTTGGGCATCCTCTCACTGGCATTCTGACTCCAGTTAAATCAGTCTGTTCACAATTTCCCCTCACCAGAACAAGAGGTAATTGGTACCTGATCCATCACTGCATGGCACTTTGTTGGGCTGGCGGTGTATGAGTTGTGGGTGGGGGGGTGTCACTATGTGTGTTTTCTATTTGCATTGGTGGGCCGGTCTGGCTTCATGGGTGCAGAGACACATGGTGATGGGTGGTTGTTAATTTCTATCTTGCATTTGTTGCATGGCACTCAGGTGGGCACATGTTGCAGTGTAAATGGGTGGAGGGATATGTTACCTGCTCTGACTTTGTGTTGTTTTTGTGTACTGAGGCATTCTACATGGGAAGATGTTTTGTGGTAATGTGGAGGACAGTGCTGTCAGATGCCTGCACGTGACACGTCGGCAGTGTAGACTAGTTTGTAAGCCTACCAAGGGGAGGATTCATTAATTCCAGGCTGTAGCTGCAGCAGCCTCACAATGGGAAAGGTGTGAGGTGAGATGTGCATCTTTCCTGTCGTCAACCTGTCATTTTTGCATTCTGTGTGACTATTTTGACGTAGATGGGAATTGTGGATGTGATTGTTGTTAGTGAATGCGGTGGTCATTCAAGCTGTTTATTGTTGTGAGCCACACATATGTTGGCCAGTGCAGTTCACACAAGTATTAATTGTGGATTACATTTTGTGCTGTGCCCCCCTACTTGTGTTCTCCTGTGTATTGTTGTGGGTCTGCATGCACTATTGTTGGTGCTGGCCATGTGATGGTCGTGGATTTTGTTGCTTGTGTTGCATGCTTTAGTTTGTGCAACATGGTAACTGTTGTTTACTGTTGCAATGACTGTGTCAGTGTTGCAGTTGATTATATGGCTATGGCCATGCAGAGTTTGCCTCTCCCAGACACACAATCTCAGGGTTTCGTTATTGGCATGTAGGATTGTCATCATTGAATGGCACAAGGGATGTGGCCACACTGAGTGTGCTCCATAGGGACTGATTTTCATGAGAAGTTTGTTTGAATGAGCTGATTGTGTGCAGCCTCTCCCTGTGGGCATTGGCTGACCAAGGCCACGGGTGGTGCCTGTGGCTGAGGACGATGACCCTCTTGCATATAAACTGGTATGCCATGCGGTGTGGCAACACTGTGCAGGACATATGCTGCCAGGTCGATTTTACAAACTACTGATGGGACATATAGCAATACCCCACCAGAGTGGGCAAGGGAGGAGCGGAACTGTAACTTAAGCACCCCGAATGTGCACTCTACTATGGCCTTAAGGGCTCTATGTGCTGCATTGTATCTTCACTCAGCTGGCATTGCCACATTTCTGAATGGCATGAGCAGGAATCTTGATAGTGGGTAGGCACTGTCCTCTGCAAATGTGTTGATGGTTGTTATTGGCGTTTATTGTAATGGTCAGTTTTTCATTGTGTCACATGAATGACGTTTGATACTCACCTAGGATCCAGCCGTTGCCGAACTTTCCCGATTCCAGTGCCCAGTAGAGAAGTGACTAGCTGTAGATGTAACTGTCATGTGTGCTTCCTGTAAAACTGGTGTTGACTTTCCTGATGACTCCTTTTGCATCACAGATAACCAGCAGATTGATGGCATGCCAATGCATCCGGTTGCAGTAAATATGCTGAGTGAATTGGGGTGGGCGCAGCGCAGCATCTGTATAATCAATGGCACAAAGTACACATGGGAAGTGTGCTACCACATAGAACTCCTCGGACACTCTCTGCCTTTTCTGCACAGTGTGCAGCATGTATATGTTCCTATGCACACTTACAAGTGTTGTTATGCAGGCAAACACATGGTGGAGATAGTGGGATTGTGTGGCTTGAAATATGTCACCAACAATAGCTGTGGTGCACTAAACGAAGCCCAGTAATTATGAAATGGAGTGCTGTCAGCACCTTTTCCAGGGGGGTGAGGGCATTGGAGCAGAATATGTGGGATGCAAGGTCTTCTTCCCACTTCCTGACCAGTTCTAGTATGACATGTGGTGGGAGCCGGTACTGTGCATACACCTGGTCATCTGGCATCCCAAACAGTTTGGTGTGTGTTCTGAAAATCCACAGTCTTTGCATTCTCCTCCTACTTCTGTGCCCAACTACGATGCCTCCCACTATTCCTGCATTCAGTGTGGCTGACTGACGTTGGAATCGTGTCCATTGCTTGCTGTATACATGGTTTCCTTTGCACATTGTATCTGCGTTGAACTTTGTGTGTACTAACATATGGCGGTGAGATCAGGAGGACTGCACGTGACTTTTCCCGAGGTGACATTGCGCAGTGAAATCCCTACATTTGGTTGTGTTTGCACTTGAATGGGTGTGTGGTTTCTCTGCATCACCCGTCCCTCAACACGCCCACGTTCTTCCTCATTCTGCTTTGGAAATGGGTTATATGCATGTTCTGCCCCCTATTTATTTCCTTGCGTAGGCCAGTCCCACTCTTTGCATGGAGTCTCGCGCACTTCACTCAACTTCACGAAGACATGTGATGGGCCCGAGCGACGCCACACCGTCGCGGTGTACACTTCAAAATGAGTGTCACTGTACACTGCAACAGCAACTGATGCAATAGCCTAACCAGGGCAGCTGAACAATCCAGCCCAGGAACTCACAGACAGGCTCCAATTACCAATTCCTTTAGACTTGAAAAGGCCCCCTGAGGTCGAAACACGTGTTAGCTGACCATTTAAGACTATATGTCTTCATTACACTAATAAAACTACAATTGGTTTTGAAAAAACTATTATTGTAGATATCCATCTTTCTAACTAATAGCACAAGGTATCCGGGACCATACTACATTCATTCTACACATAAAGGAGGTGTGGGCAGTGCCTCCAACCACACGTGACCACGCTGCTAAAACTAAATTCAGATAACAATAGAATGACGTGTAAGAGTACTTTCAAGCCTAGGGCCCAACCTTTCTGTATATACTAAACTGCATCTCCCTGGAAAACACACGCCTGCAATTACTTGCAATAATTACAATTCCCAATAAAGCCACACAAGTGTTTTGAAATGAAAATATTGAGGGCTCTATTGAGGAATTCTATATTGGTGCAACTACAATTAGCAATTTGCAAATCATTGACCATTCATAATACATACACTTTCAATGCATGTTTACACTTCAAACTTGTGCTTGGAGTATGGAAATCATTGTCCTAGTGAAAAAATGCGTTGAGGGAATGTTGTTTGCACAAAGGCAAATTTTCCCTAGTGCTAATTTCACTTGCATTGGTGAATGTTTCCGTAATACTTATTTATTTGTGTATTTATAAAGTGGAAACACATTACATAGTATTTCTGGGATAAACAGTGTAAGCCAACAGTGATGGTTCCGTGGTTACAGTGCAACTGGTAGAAGCAGAGACATTAGTGGCATGTTACAGTTATGTAAAGAAAGGCGGTGCAGTAGACAGGCTAGGTGAAGAGTTTTGTTTTCAAAGCGTTCCTGAATACTGAGTATAACGTTTCGTTTCTGGGGGCAGATGGGAGGGCGTTCCAGTTTTTTTGTGCTAGGTGTTGGAAGCTTGCGCCCCCTGCTTTAGCTCGTTTGAAGTATGGCATGAAGATCTGGTTGGTCAGGTGAGACCTTGTGGGTCTTGAGGAGGTGACTGGGGTGATCCTGTCAGATAGGTATGGAGGGCATTTTGTGAGAAGCATTTGTGTGTGATTGCAAGGGTCTTGAATAGGATGTGCTGTGTAACCGGCAGCTAATGTGCCGCTCTCCTAGCCTGAGAGATGTGCTCCCTTTTGGAGATGCTCAGGGCTGCCCGGAGGGCATTGTTCTGTGTGGCTGGTAGCTTTTTGATGTTTTTGGCAGAGGTACTAGGAAGAGGGCATATCAGTAGTCTAGTTTAGTGCCTACTGTGGCCCTGATGATGTTGAGGCAGTTCTTGGTAGATAGGAATGGTTTGACAGCATTGATGATACTTGCTGATGTGGGAGACAAGTGCATGTTTCTGCATCCTACATGTAGTGGTAGAGTGATATAGTAGATCCATCAGTTACCTATGACTGATGGTCTACATATGATGGAACCAATACAGATATTTTCCCAAAGTTTAAGTGGTGCAATGTTTAATTTTTACCCCAGAGCGCTTCATCCTCAACAGTGTCTTACCTGATTGCATTCAAAGTAACAAATACAAAAATACCTTACCACTGTTGCAATATCCAATATTATCTTAGCATGCATTCTGCTCAATAGAGGGGGTCTATTATTTAAGTTTGGAAACCCATGTTGCTGTTTTTGGTACTTTCATCCTCAAATACTTTTATTTCAACATCACAATGAAAAGTGTGTGCAAAACAACAACATTCACAATAAATACATAGGTACATAAATACATGCTAAATACACCACAGTAAAATACTCCATAAAAAACATCATCCAGTTTTGCTCATTGTTCCATGAGAAATGGTTGAGCTTAAAAGAACGAGTGACTATCCTACAAGGTTGTAAACAGTCCAATCTTTTTCATGCCAGTACTCATGCTGCCAAATGTAGGTTGTAAATGCACACATCACCACATTATCAGCTGTGCTCCTGGACAATGACAATGCCTCATGTAAATGTTGAATATTACATTTGAGCAAACAGGTTTCAGTACTTTGTTTCTAAGTCCCAAGTAGTAATGGAATAAAAACAGAAAATGCCCATAGACGTCCCTGCAAAGAGTGCACACTTTGCAGAGTTTAGAATCAATTACCCGCCATTTAAAAAGTAGCATGTTTAGTGGCAACATTCCCAACCTATTTTTTGCATACAGTGATATCATCCTAGGCATGGTGATGTTATACAGGTAGTCTTCCTTACCTGGCATTGATTAACATTGTGAACATTCCCTGGTCTGAGCCGTTGATGTGAGGTAGCTGTCAATGTTACGTTGGGATTTTAGCCAATATATTTGCTTGAACTGGGATTTTCATCTGCAGATGTATAGATGCGTGGTTAGACCATAAGTGAAACATGAACATTGAGTTTAATTTTTTCCTCACATGCTTACACCACTGTATGCTACCAGCACCTGGTTGTAACAGCACGTAGCACATAGCCTCTCTATATTTAGACAGTTCAGAGGTTGCCCAACGTCATATCCAATATAGGGTGGGTCTGCTGGCCAGTACATCAGCCATCAATGGTAGTGTTAATTCAATGTGCAGGGACATATTTCAGGGTGCTCTTTGGGACCAATAGTAATTTAAATAACAAACATTTTCATTGATTTGCAATTATGCACAATTAACGTAACCCCACATATCGGCGTCATGAATTGAAGTAGCCCCTGATTGCACATTGTACATTTGAAGCGAGGGAGACAGTCCACCCCCACCAAATGAGCTAGCTATTTTTAGCAGAGCATTTCTTGTCCTGTCCCGTGTAATCACTGCCTTCTGTAGTATAAGTTATTGTATTTTGGAGTGCAGCGCCACTGCATGGGATCACATTTTTGCTATAATGTGGCACATATAGCCAGCCAGATGTTGCCAGTGTAACATATGCATATGCAAATGAACACAGGTTACAGATTTAAAAGCATAATAGAATTTTTTTTTCTCTTTTCTCACTTGAAATGCCTCATTCACAGGAGACCACATTAGTTATCTAATTGACTAACTTAATTAACAAATACTAACACTAATTCTAACTAAATAACATTATAATGTGCTCTCAATGTGGAAAGAGAGGCAGAAGAGATGTGCTCTGAGAGTCATTTTTAAACATGCATTTTCCTCTGTTTTTCTCTGACTGCATTGAAATGTGAAGGACGGAAAGGCAGCAGGAAGCAAGAAACAGAAACAGTTATTGCAGTATGAAGATCCCATTGTTTGTGAAACAGGGGTGGCAACCTAATACACTTTCTGTTAATATGATTGGAGGGAAGTATATCTGAAGACAGGCTGCGTAAGCAACAGAGCTTTGCTGGACGAGCTCTGACAGAATTATAGTTAGTTCACTTTTGCGGAGCTGCTGTGAGGTCGCCTTCGTTCTGCTGCTGGGAGGAGTCATTCCAGCTGCACTGTTGACCTTCAGAGACTGGGGGTTCCTGGTCACTTGGCACCGGCTTGAGAACTGCAGATTGCAGATTGAACTGCATGTTCTCGCTGTGTGCTTTAAAAAGAAAACCCCGGGCCCATTCATCAGAGGCCACGAGCCAAGGGAGATTTCATGTGGGAGAACTACAGATAACTGGTAATTATCAAAGAGAATGGAGATTATTGTGACTGCTGTACGAATGACCTAATATATATCAGGAAGGCAGAGTAGAAAAAAAAAGGAATCCCGTGTGTTTAATTGACACTTTAAAATGTTGTGAAATGAATATTGTTCTTTTGCTGCATGTTTTCCTTTTTCTCTTTGTTACAGATGATGCAAAGTGAATCTCGTTCCGCTGCTGTACATTTTTCTGTTTATTTCTGTAAAACAAACAAGGGTAAGATGGTGTTCTGAAATGCAACTGTTTATAAAACACAAAAGTACATGAAGGCAGACGTGTAGTGTGTTTTTGTCTTTCTCTTTGCTTAGTGCATCTGGAATAGCACTTGTGATATGGGGAAGATTTTGAGGTAGTGCATTTGTCATTTTTCCCATATAGATAAAACAACAAAAAAAATAAGTTGTCTAAAAGTAAGATTTAGCAATTATAAATTGCTGTGTGCGTGATTCCACTCAGTGTATGTGTGTGTGATTTCTGAGTGGAATAGAATACAATAGTTCTTGCTGAGCGTACATGAATCAGCAAAAAGAGGCCTATGGAAACATAATCTCACTAATGTAAATAAATTAGTGATAATACCACATGTGTTGTGAATACTTTATGGAAACATAGTTCACTGGTGTAGATAAATCAGTGATAACAGCCATAGGTGGCACTTTATATGAAAATGTGGTGTTTCTGAATAATGTAGGTCTGGGGCCTCTAGAGATCACACGAACAGTCTAAACAAAAGTAGCGGGTTTTGTATGTTGGGGCCACAAATAAAAAAAATAAATTATGCTCACCAAAATACCACCAACAAAATGTATACCACTATAAAGCCAAACCCAATCTAAATGCAAGAAGTAGTCATTGCCAAATTACCATTATTTTTGGCGGTAAAAGAATATACCGCCAAGCCCCAAATCTACACAAAATACCCTACACTTCCCTACCTATGCAGACCATATTCCTTTGGCAGCAAGTCTATTACCCAGATAATGAAAATTACCTGCCTGCTAAATGAGAATCCCCCTATCTTCACATTCAGCTTCAGACACTTCTTGTTGTTTGTCGTACCGAATACCATGGCCTTTGTTTTGGAGATGTTGATTATAAGACTGCTGTCAATGCAGACTTTGTAGTAGATATCTACTTGACCTTTTAAGACTGCCAGTGTTTTAGAAATCAAGATGGCATCATCAGCAAAGAGCAAGAGGTATAAAGTCACATCCCAGTCTTGGTGCATCAGTTTCTACCTGGAATAGACCAATATTCAATGTGTTCATATATATATATGGAGAATAGTGTGGGCACGAGTACACAGCTTTAGCAGACACCAAGATTAATGTTAAATGGGAGAGTGATGTTAACTGCTAAGTTCCATCTTATTTTCCCAGTATTACCCATAAGCAGCCTCATGATGGAAAGCAAAAGGCCTGCTGGTATGTCACAGTCTGCTAGGTCCTTCCAAAGTATGTTATGTGAACACCATCAAATGCAGCCTTGAGGTCAATGAAAATGGTGTAGGGGTTCTGTTTCCTCAAGGCGGCTACATATTTTTGGTGGATCAGAAAGAACCTAAAGGCTTGATCTATTGTACTCAGGCCAGGTTCAAAACCAGCTTGAAGATGGCTAATTACAGATCACTCTTTTATCCATGATGCCAGATGAAACAGATTTAGGTACTTTACCAGATTCAACCCCGGCATTGAAAATAGCACAGAGTGTGGGCTCCCATATGTCACCTTCCTTCTTAAAGTGATCAACAGGTATTACATCTGGTCGCAGGGCTTTATATTGCCCTCTGGGTTAAGATGGCCTCTTTGACATCACAAAGAGTGAGGCATAGGTTAACTGCAGGGGGACCATGGGGCTCATCAGAGACAATGAGTAATATAGCATATGAGTGGGCAACATCAGATGCATAAAGATCAACAATTTACACATACTTTTTCAGAAATGCCCTCAGGGGTGCTATTTCTGATACGTTGTGTTCCCACCCATTTAAGGTTCTGAATCATACTGTAACAGATGATGGTGGGAGGTAATAATGATGGCTTTTTTATGTGGATATTTTTACCTCTATAGGTTCAGTCTCACATTTGGCCACAATGTGTAATAAATCACATATATGTGTTCAGACCTCCAGTTTCTAGATTAAACGTCTTCAAGTACTTGAGTTCCCATGTTCTTCTTTGTGTTCTATTTGTGAGAGTTTCAAGTTCTTGACACTGTCGAGAGGGAGTAGGGACCCTTCCAACCTGGCATTGGTGGCCTGGCAAGTCAGTTGCCAGAGCTGATCTTACCCCAGAGGTGCTGGGGGTGACAGTCACTGACTCCCACTGGGGACGAGGGGGTGTTTTATTGTAACATCACTGCTTCTACTGTCTCAAAAACATTTTCTTGCAACCTTCTTTTTGGCCAGGCCTCATTACTTTCTCTTCCAGAACAAGAAAACCCCAGGTGGCTGCAGAGCAAATCTGGACTGGAATCCTCCGAGAATATAGACCACTGCACAGTGCTCACCACTGACAATCAAAAACGAGTCATGCAGAGCTTCCATCCAGCGCTCCTGAGATAGAAGGAAAAATATGTTTGATAAATGTACTTGTCAGGGAAAGCATGCACACTGAGAACAAATTATGCACGTCCCGTTTGGAACCCCCTCAGGAAATGATAGGATTGGCTTGGCCCCTAGAGAAAGGTCACTGCAGCACCAAGTGCTAACCGATACGAAGACCCATACGAAGACCTAACCAGTCCAGGGAAGGTTTTGCTTAAAAACCTGTACAAACAGAATGAGCATGAAAGGTGTTCAGGTGAAGTCAAGGGTGGAGCAGGTGGATCAAAAGACCAGGTGGTGGAAAGCAGACGGTGCAGAGATTGTGGCGGTGGCAGGTTAGATGTAAATATGAGCGAAAAGGGTACCAATTGAAGCAGTGCATAGAGTGAGAGTGTAACTGGGACAGAGTGAGTGGGTGAGAGAATGAGAGGGAGATAGTGATGTGTGAGAGTATAGGCAAGCAGTTTTTAGAGGTGTGTCAGATGGTGGAAGTGAGTTGAGAGAGAGAGTGAGACCATACGTGGTAGTGGAGAGCAGATAGAAGTAATAGAGCGAGGGATGGGCAAAATATCAGCAGAGGAAGGAGTAAAAGAGATGGCGAAGGATGGTGGAGGAGATAGAGAATACCTTGGGAGAGAGTGAAGCAGAGGAGAAGCGAGGGGGATGTGAGGGTGTAGGAGGAAGTAATATCAGAGGAAGTCGAGCGAATGAGTTAGAGGTGGAGGAGAAAAACTAATGAAGAGAGGAAAACTAGTAAGATCAGAGGAAGGAGGAGAGGAGAGAGAACATAAGGGACAATAGAGAAAGTGGGAGGAGAGGGTATACAGACAGAGTTAAACTGGTGAGAAAGATAGAGGAAGAGGAGTTTAGAAATATTTTTTGCTTGGATTTTCAAGCAAAAAATAGAATATTTGTCCTGTTAAAAAATTCCCCAGAGGGAGAGATATAGAGAAGGCCACGGCCTTTAAACCCTCCTTTAGACTAGATTAGATCTGGGCAGCTATCGTGGTTTAGACTCTTATCTCAGAAAGTTGTGTTGGCAAACAGGGGTGCCTGGCCTAGGATGTAGAGAGCACACTCGAAGATGGAAAACAGGCCACAGTACTCTGTTGACCATATCCACCACAAGCTCCTGAGCAACCAAATCACAATCATATTGAACCATGGTGAAAACATATATTTTGTCTGTGAATTATTGAGGCCATTCGCGGCATATTCTAGAGGCCAACTTTTGATTTCATCAATGGCCGAGTCCTGCAATGTTTGGCCTTTCTGTGTGGAGTGGTGACCCACTGTCATTTCTGTTTTGCAATTCAAGTCAAGATGGTTTATCTATTCAAGTTCATTTTTATTTTTCCAAGCAGTTGCTGGATACTCACACTTACTATTCTTGCAGGCATTTCTTGTATTGCATGTGGTGTATAAAGCTGACCGATCTGCAGTTATAGGTCCTTTGGATCTATACGGTTTGCTTTTTTTGGGCTTGTAATGGCAGATTACGTTCAGATTGGTTGGCAGGTTTGCATATCCCAAATATTATTGGGTGTCTTGCCTATTTTATTTGTTCTTTTTTGATCTGTTAAAGATGCACTTCGATTTTTCAGTTGCTGTGTTCAATTAGGAAGGTTTCCTCGAAACATGTTCCTCAGCTCTTCATTCCTAGTGAATATAGATCGCAGGTGCTTAACCGTTCTATGTAGTTTTATTAGTGCTGGATGATAAGTTAAAACCAACTGTTTTAGTTCTGTGTTTGGTTGTCTCTGTATCACTGCATGCTGCCTCTATGGGGTATTTTCAATACACAATTGAATTCGGTGTCAATGTGTCTGTCTCAGTGACCTTTTTGCAAAAAGGATGCACCGAGTGGGCAAGTTGACTGTCCCGTGCGTTCCTGTTGGAATATGCAAAACATGTTTGTCAGCTGAAATGGAGGAATGTGGAAGGTTTGGAATGTAAACATTGATATTGGATGGCTGTAGATAATAGATTGTTTTATGCAGCATGGTTGGAAACTAGTCATGTGCAGGATGGGTGCATGTGTTTTGGTTTCCTCTGTATATCTGTACATAAATGTTACTTAGTGAAAGAGCAGGCAGAAAAGTGCAATGTCAACAGACACAGCTTGGTGGATTGGAGTGAGCTGTTTTTTTTCTTCTCTGCTGCAGTTGAACGTGACTGCTGTGCAACGTGACTGTTTGCTTTTTTGTTTATTAATTTATAAAGCACACCACACCCTGAGGTATCTGGGCGCATTACAAGACAGGTTGGATGAAAACAATGGATACATACAAAAATTGATACATACAATATAGTCATGGCAAAACCACAGAAGGTACATACAGTATATACAAAAAAGCGGATGACTAATATGAGCAGAAAAGGGGTAGTGATAAGGCATATACAGCACGCGTTTATGCTCACTGCACGTGAGCCTGCCAAGTGGAGCCTATATAAACAACAGTGCCGCAAATCACATGTGTGCAAGTGTAGGTGACAAAGAGATTTTCCAGCAGATACTACTTTGTGGACTGGAGCTGAGACATTTGGCTTTCTTCTCCCCTGCCTTAAGTGCAACGTGACTGCTGGTGAGCCTGGGAAGTGAAGTCGATCTAAACACTGGCCCATCGCGTAGCACAACAAAGTGCAGTGTAGCTGTTGGAGACAGATGTAGAATTATTAAGATGTGATATGAGGACTGTCCTCATCTGTTGAACATTTGCAGCCCTTCAAAGTTTTGAGATTATTATTTTAATCTTAATTGTGGAGTTTTATTTGTAATACGTGTTAGTGCTACTTCATCGTGTATGACTACGGAGTAAATCCGTCCAACATGAGGATTCACGGTTGCTTGATTCTAATGGACAGTGCGACGGATGGGCAGCCAAGTGAGTCAGAAGTGGAAGAAGCCTTTATCATGTCACATAACAGCAGTACACGAGGGGCTTCCGCCAGCATGGATGAATTATGGACTATCTCAGTAAGGTAAGGTCTATTTGCAAGGACAAAGGGTGAATGCTGCAAACAATGTGAACTAGTTACCAGGACAAAGGGTAAATAGTGCTGAATTTCTACTAATTGCAAGGACAAAGGGTAAAAAGTGCAGAATTTCTACTACTTGCAAGAACGATGGGATAAAGGGTAAATAGTGCAGAAGGTCTACAATTTGCAGAATGAAGTGTAAATAGTACCAAATGTACACCATTTGTAAGGAGTAAGGGCCAAAGCCTAAATAGTGCAGAATTTCTACTATTTGCAAGGATGAAGGGATAGAGGGTAAATAGTGCAGAATTTCTACTACTTGCAAGGGCGATCGGATGAAGGGTAAATAGTGCAGAAGTTCTACTATTTGCCAGGACAAAGTGTAAATAGTGTAAAATGTGTACTATTTTCAAGGATGAAGGGTAAATAGTGCAGAATGTTCACTATTTGGAAGGACAATGGGGCAAAGGCTAAATAGTGCAGAATTTTTACTACTTGCGAGGACGATGGGATGATGAGTAAATAGTGCAGACATTCTACTATTTACCAGGATAAAGATTAAATAGTGCAAACTGTGTACTCTATGCCAGGACAAAGGGTAAATGGACATTTTTGTTTAGTGTACATTACATTGTGCCCCCATCCCCATTGTCCAAGTAATAAGTTGCTTGCAAGCTACAACTTGAAGGGCTGGAACTGACAAACCAATCATGATAGTTAATTTTCATAATAATCAAAATACTTTTTATTGATCCATGCAACTATTTGGGATTCATTATTTTTGCAAAATAGAAAGAGCCAGACTGGAGTAATCCTGTTTGAGTGGTTTAATAAATAAAAATGGTAACAGTCCCCCAACCTAAACTTTTTGATGGAACTAAAGACTTATTATTGGGCATCCCAAAACCGTGCATGATTTCCTTATTTACTCTAATGGCCTTATGTTCTATACTTGGTTAAATTAATTTGTTTTATCAATGGTTTAGTGCCAAAACATAATGCACATAGCCACTTTACCTTTCCAAGAACCTTAGATCAGGCTTCTTTAAGACAACTAAAGGAACTGTTACTATATGACCAGGATCTCAGGGAGTCTAATGATTTAATGAAACCTTTTAACCGCAGACACATGGTTCTAACTTCAAACAAAAATACTTATCCTGGACAAATTGGCAGTATGAGAGATGTAATATAACACAAGCAAGTCTTTCTTTAAGACCTCAGGCTTTGCATCTTATTTCTATGATGATCTTGGTGCATTCTGTTAGGGAGAATTCTCCAGAATGGCTAATTTCCCTTCCCTACTGAGTCCCTGAGCAGCTTTGCTGGATTTCTAGGATTTATTTTTTTTCACCTGGTCAGAGTGTGAGCCTTTTTCCCACTCTTGCTGTGTGTGTTTAACATTTTTGTGTTCATAGACTGTGGAGCCTCACCTACTCCACAGGCATCATCGTTTTACTGTTTGTTACACAGCACCTTCAGTGCAGTGACACAGGGTTGTCTTTTAGATTTCCCAACTCAGACTCCATTTTCTGGGGCTGACTATTGTCTCCCAGAACATGTAAAGTTGCCATTGACTTTATTAGTCTTTTTAAATCCACAGACCCAGTACAAACCCTCTTACATGGAGTACTGGAAAGGGTTAATACTTATCCCTTTTTGTCTTTGTCTCTTGGAGCATTGTTTTGCTCCCTTTTCATCAAGACTTGGCTGGTGGCAGTGGTAACTACCCTATTTTTCCTACCGCGGTTATCTTAAATAACCTTGGTATTGTTTTGGGCTACCTTGGTAGCCTCGAACTTAAATCCGCTAGACCATATATGTTTTATTTCGGTTCCGGCTGGGTTTATTCGCCATTTCTTTTTGAAAATGTCTTTCCCGTGTTTTACTCTGCACGTCAAACCAGGTTTGGTTCCTTTGTTCACCATCTTCTTGAGGGCTTCTATGCAAAAGCCCTCCTTAGGCGCCTGTATGTCTGTGGGGGACAGGATGTGTGGGGTAGGGGTTTAGGACTCCCTGCACAGGGTCTCCTTGGAGACCCATGTCGCACTCTGAACTGATTGGCTGTGGTGACTGTCCCGATGGAACAGCCACCCTGCTGCGTGATTGACAGCCAGGCTGTGTGAATGGGGGAAAACTGCATAAAAAGCAGGTCTCTTAGTCTGGAAAGGCAGAGTTGCCACTGGAACGAAAGAAACGACGAGGAGCTGATGGAAGAGGACCCCTACCATGACTGAACCGCCCGGTCAAGCCCTGCTGCAGGTCCGAATCCTCAAACTCCAACAACAGAAAAGATCCTCCAGGAATCTTCTTCCCCTGAGCTGGTGGGACCAACCAGTTTGCCCAAACTGCAAGCCAGGACTCCCTCATCTGATCGAATCGCTGTACAGAGCTACAGTGGGCCGGATAGCCAGGAAGGTCGGACCCTGGTTGGGTTTCAAGGAGCGCACCTTTTATTTGTTGCTTTGCTCTGCTGCTGGTTTCTTCCCTGGGCAGTGCAGGATCTCCCAGTCTTCCTACTTCATGTCAATCCGACAGTCGCTTCATGACCCGTGAGCTTGCAGGAACTGCCAGGAACGTCTACCTCAGCTACAGCTTTTTTTCCATTTAAAAGTACTGCCCTGAACTGTGTGATATTGAGCAAAAGACTTTTGTCCTATTGACTTTAGCCCTAAGCCTTTTTGATTTGATTCCATCGCTGTAGTTCCTCTTTCTAGATTGCCCTGTTTACTTACCTGTTGGTGCTGGACAATGTCTGCCTAACTTTGTCTTACGCTCCCTTTTAAATTCCTGGAGTGCCATTTTGCTCCTCCCACTTCATTTGTGAGCTTAACTTGTCTGGAACCTATCGGGAGTGGTGTGATGTGTTAAGAATGTGATTTTGAAACTGCTTTACTTTAGTGAAATGTTATACAACTGATGTGTAAATAAATGTATATTGTTTTACTCAGAAACCTTGAGTCAGTGTTTGTTTGAATCATAGTAATTGCTGTCCTTTGTGTAACTATTGATACTGCTCACTTGCTCTTTAGATAAGTCTGGCTGCTCAGCCATTGCTACCACTTTTACTGTGTAGTACAGGCTTGTACCAAAGGTGAATTTGTTCTGTCACTTGTAGTCTTAATTGTGTGTGGTGTTCCCAAAGGGTACTGCATATAATTCTGCCTAACACATTCCTCTCTTCTCCCCTACCTTAAACTGCACTCTTTTTTTGGGCGACTTTAATCTGCCCCACTCTTTATCTTATTCTGCAATGCTTCTATGTATTCTTGACTCCTTTCATCTACTACGAATTTTACTCCCCCTTCCATAATTCCAGTTTCTCACTGGACCTGGGGGCCGATTCATGGAACAAATGTGTGCCGAAAATCGTGGCGCAAGCCGGCGCAAGTGTGAAAAAGCAAGCGTACGCGTGCGATTCATGGAAGGCCCTGCGTCTGTTTCCCCCGGGAAGTGTGCCAAATCCGTGCGTGGCGCACACTGGCGCACACGTCATTGCAACATCCAGAACACAACGTTCGCGCACACACCAAAAAGGGGCCGGAACACGGGTGTAACATGCGGAATGGGAAACAACACATGAAAATAAGGGCGTAATTGGGGATGTACTGCTGGGAAGTACACGGAACGCCCACACACATGCGTATTCATGGAATCGAATAGGGGAAACCCGTGCAGGCCAAAGACACGCACAGGCCTAAACACGTCCGCCACATGAAGGCAGGAGATAGCGTCCCTCCAAAAGTGTGGGCAAACAAAAAACATGTATATACAGCTATGATGAATGTCCCATTCTGTGGCCCCCTAGGAGAAATGACATGTCACATAACGCACGGGAATCCCAGAAATGCAAGAAAAAGAGATAAGCGACCCCTGTTGCCCACGTGCATATAAAAAAATACACGCAGTATGCTGTGGCAGTCAGGAGCCCCAAAAATACGGATGTGATCAGCACGCAGGCTAATATGCCTGTAAAGAAAGGGGTACGTGACAAACATGGACACCCGCAGTGGGAAAAATAGCATGTGCAACTCACCCTCTGCCTTGCGTATAGAAAAAGAATGCGTAGCGAACACCCACCAGCTGTGAAGTAATCACGTGTGAACCCCAAAGCTTGGAAAACACACGCACCACTTCCCATGAAAAGCACGTACATAGCGATGGAAACCCACGTGGGACCTTCAACCCGTGCCAGGGGAACGCCCGTGCGTGTCATGTCATAGACACTCTTACGCGCGAAGGGCCTTTTCTCCAATTACACGCCGTGACACCTGGATGTGCAGCTTTTGCACGTGTACAATCAACATGCACCTGTGTGGAGGGAAACGCCCGTGTGCATTGCATCACAGATGCGCTTATGCGCTAAGGGCCTTTCCTCGAATTACACGCTGACATGCAGTTTTTTCACGTGCCAAATCACTCCGTATCAAGCTGGCCACGCGACAACACACGGAAGACCACGCTCCTGCCCAGAAGCTCATTTTCCTACCCCCCACAGCCCTGAGCCTGCTCCCACCTGCAATCTGCTGCTGCCTGGCTGCCTGCTGGCCACGTGCCCTGCTGTTTGGTGCCTACACGTCAGCCATCTGCAGGGGTCCAGTTACTGTGACCACCCCTGCTGGAACAGAAGGCTCCCGACTGAAGTTCCATTGCTCCACAGCCCAGCACCAGGAACCAGTTGCCCACCCACACCTGCCTCGGGGGTTGCCATTTCAAAGGGGAAACATCATTGGAGACCACTGGCAACCCCCAGCCAGAGAGGCAGAGGGCTACCAGCTTCAGTGCCGCAGATGTTGGTATCCTGTTGGAGCAAGTCCTGGTGAATTATGATGCCCTGTTTGGAAGTTCATGTGCCGACAATGAAGGACGGAAAAGGATCTGGAAGGACATTGTGGCTGCCATCAATGTGGAGGGGGTGGCAGCCCATGACATACAACACATCTGGAAGCGCTGGGAGGACTTCAGGTCCAGGAACCTCAGCAAGGCCCGGCGCCCCTTGAAGGCAAAGCATGCAGAGGGGTGCCGGGTCCGCCTTACCAACATCCAGATGAAGGTCCTGGAACGCATACACCCAGCGCTCCCCCTCCAGGTCCTTCAGAGGCAGACCCGCCTGGAGTCGAGTAGTAAGTGTCCATGCATACTAATTGGATGCAGTGCATGTTCAGGTGTGCCAGGAGTGTGCAGGTTAGACTTATGTCTTGAAAGGCTCATGTATGGATGTGTATGTACAGGGACATGAGTCTGCCACATATGAGTCCAGTCATGTGTGAGGCACATCAATGGTGTATGTGTTCAAATGCATGACGGCCAAATGCATGTGTAGGTGCACACATGTATACATTTCTGTGTATGTACTATGGCATGGTTGTGGTGTGACACATGGATGCTGGTTCCACCTCCATGTATGTGCACAAAGTACATGTGCGTGTGTGTGTATTTGACATGTGTGCCACTGTGATACACTATGGATGCATGTGACACCCACATGTAGGAGGCTGATTGGCAGTATGTGACATGGATGCCGATGATTTCACTGTGACAGGTGGTGGAGATGTACAGATGCATGTTTGTCTGGTGGCGTGTGTGCATGTGTTTGGCACTCCCCATGTTGCATGTGATGTCAGGCTAACCTTCGGATGCTCATGCTGTTGTATGTGTATGGATGGTGCTGCCTGCTGCAACATTCCTGTTAATTTGCGCATGTGTGTGGGTTCAAATGATATGTGTGTTGGGGAGTGTGATGCCATGTGTGAAGTTTGACAATGCCACTCATGTGCAACTGTCATGTGTGTATCACACCATTGTACAGTGCCCTGATGCCTGTGCTCTGTCTCTCCCTGTCTGCAGCGTCAACTGATGAAGAGGGCGGAGACGGTGCTGTGGAGCACAGCGGCTGGGATCCCACCGCCAGCCGGAGACGCAAGACCCAGCCCCCCCCCACGTTGTCATCTCGTCGGGGAGTGAGGAGTCTGGTGCCGTGTCCGCGGCCGCAGCTGCCGAGGGTAAGTCCAAGAGGCGGAGGTCGGGGGTGGACTCCTCGGCAGCAGAAGGGGCAGCTGAGACCCCACAGGGGCCTATGGAGGAAGATGTCACAGAGTCATCCAGGTTGTTGGGGGGGTTTGTTTAAGCAGGAGGCCGTGGAAGGCCCATGCACAGGGTCTGGAGGGAGAATTCCACTGGTGCTAGTGGTGCAGTCCAGGGGCAGGAACAGGAGACAGCACAGGCGACCGCAGAGGTGCCTGTGTGTAATCCTGTCCCCGATCCTGTGACTGCATCATCCCGCACCAGCAGGGATGCCTTCGTCCAGACACGTTTTCAGGAAGGGGATGCGTGAACAACAACTGGCCTACCTCTCCCTGCGGACGTGGCAATCCGGGACCGTGTTGAGCCTGTCCTGGCTGGGGTGACGTTGCGTCAACGTGGCATTTGGGAAGACGTGCAGGGTTCCCGTGTGGACAATGCATGTTTTTTCAGATGCCTCATTGACCGTGTCGACCTACTAGGATGGGTCACCAGGTCTGGGTTCCTCCGTGTGCTGGACCTTCTACCAACCCCCTCCTCAACTGAACCCCCTAGGCGCCAGTCGTCCTCTGTGCCATCTTCCTGGCCATGTATTACCTGGCCACCCTGTGCAGCTGCCCCTGACCCAGCGGCCAGGCTGGTAGAGGACACATCCCTGCGACAGTCGGGAGTCGGAGGTCTAGCAGGGGTAGTAACCACAACAACTGGACCCCAGCAGGAGGAGGATGTGCAGGCATCGACAGGCAGAGCACATGCATGGCAGCTGCAGACTCAAGGTGGGAGCAATGATAGCTCGTGGCCATCAACATCACAGGGGCAGGCATCGGCCAGAGGGCAGGAGGACCCTAGATTGGGAGTGTCTTCCGTGTGGCAGCGGTTGGGCCGGCAAATAGATGTGGAGCAGCAGAGGGAGGAAAAGGCACGGCTCACTATGGTCAGGGTGGAGAACTCCATGCGAAGGGCGTTGAGGCAGGCTGAGTGCCTCAAGGAAATTTGCAGAGAGCTGAAGGTGGACATGGCTTTATCCCTGCAAGACCTCGGGGCCAGGGAAGAGGCCTGCCTCCAGGACGTTGAAGAGGAGTTCGATGATGCCCTGGCCCGGGACCTCAACAAGTGAGCCATTGGACTTGCCGACCAACTTTGTAAATAGTTCTGTAGGTGTAAGTTTCCTTTCTATTTTTTTCCTTTGATGCGCATGGACTATGCCCCACATGTTTGTACATAGTTATTTATTAGGTAGGCTTTTTGGTAGGTTTCATTTGGATTGTTGGGCTCATGGACCCTGGATTTTTACATTGTATACAGTTCTGGACTGGATTTGACTTAATTGATTTTTTTTTTACAATGGAGCAATGGTTTTCTTATTTTTTAAAATTTGGATTTGGTTTAAATGGGCAAATGGTTTGGAGCCATTTTAATTTGGATTTTATTGGATTCAGCATTCACATTTTTTCATTCATTTTGGACATCCAGGCTTTTGTTTTTTATTTCTTTTCTTGTGAGGATTTTCTTTCATTCCTTCAATTTTGTATATAATACATTTTTATTTCATACTTCATTTGTGTGGTATTCTCTCATTGGTTTCGTGCATGTCATGATGTGGGTTTTCTCATTCACGTGCTCCCATTGTGTGTGTCTGACGGACATGTATTGATGTGCATACTTGTCATTTGGGATCTATCATGACATGGGTATTTCAATATGGAGAGGATGGAATGCTTGGTTGGGTGTTTGGACTGGGGTGGTGTGGGGTGAGATTTGGGTGGCCATAAGGGCCATGAGTGTGGATCGTGATGACGTGTTGGGTGGGGGGAAATGAGTCGGGGCCTGCTGGCAGGTGCCCGTCAATGGTGGGTGAGGTGGGGGACATTAGTCAGGGCCTGCTGGCTGGTGCTCGTCAATGGTGGGTGGTTGGGTGGGGTGCGTCAACACAAACTTTTCGCTAAGTTGGAAAAATGTGTTTTCAACGTGACTGAAGTTGAATTCTTGGGATTCATATTATCACCTGGCGGAGTGCGTATGGATTCAAAGAAGGTCGATGCAGTTCTCAAATGGCCATCACCATCCTCCGTAAAAGGTGTGCAAAGCATGTTAGGCTTCGCTAACTTTTACCGCAGGTTTATCCCCGAGTTCTCTCGAATAGTCCAGCCCATCACTGCCTTGTTAAAGAAAAACAAACGTTTTGAATGGTCTACCGAGGCGGAACAAGCTTTCCAGGATTTGAAGACTAAATTTATCTCTGCACCAATCTTAAAACACCCTCGCCCGAACTCCCCTACATCGTGGAAACTGATGCTTCAAGCCTTGCCATGGGGGCAGTTCTATCACAAAAGGACCCGGTAACCAATCAGTTGCATCCCGTGGCATTTTGGTCCCGCAAATTCTCGCCTCCTGAAGTCAATTACACGATTACTGACAAGGAACTTCTGGCTATCAAGTCTGCCTTTAAGGCTTGGCGGCATTATCTGCTGGGGGCCCGACACACCGTTACTGTGATTACGGATCACCAAAACTTGCAATATTTGAAAACCGCAAAGGCCCAATCCTCTAGACAACTCCGTTGGGCATTATTCTTTGCCGAGTTTGACTTCATAATTACCTATCGACCTGGTACAAAGAACGGTAAAGCCGATGCCCTTTCTCGGATGGGAGTGGAAGAACACTTGATCAACCCTAAACCTGTACCAATCATTCCCGAACAAAGAATTCTGGGTGTAATCGCCACAGAATCCATAGAGGAAGTTAAGGATAAAGCCAGGCAACTGGTAACTCCAGCAGACATACAGAATTGGCATATGCAGGGAAAGGACTTTGCAGTAAAGGACAACTTATTGTATTTCCAAGAACGATTATACCTACCCAGCACAGATTTACAGAAAAAAGTAATCTCTTGTTATCACGACTCTTTAATGGAAGGTCATCCCGGTATAGCCAAGACCTCAGAAAAGATCAAGCGCTACTTCTGGTGGCCGTCTTGGAAAAAAGATATCAGAGACTTTATAATGTCCTGTGGAGTATGCGCCCAAAGCAAGAGTCAAAAGGAAAGACCAGCAGGCCTCTTACGCCCTATTGACATCCCACCTCGCCCTTGGCATACGCTTTCTATGGACTTCATCACCGATCTACCTCCATGCTCCGGATACAATACGATTCTAGTAATCGTGGACTTAGTCTCCAAGATGGCGCATTTCATTCCGCTCAAAGGCTTGCCAACAGCAGCAACTCTGGCCCGAGAATTTCTCGAAAACATCGTCCGACTGCACGGTTTTCCTTCGGTTCTAATTTCGGATTGAGGTAGTCAATTTATTTCTCATTTTTGTCGAAGTTGCTGTCGGTCAGCTCAAATTGATGTGAGACTATCGACCAGTCACCACCCTCAGACCGACGGACAAACCGAGAGGACCAATCAAACTCTGGAACAGTATTTACGCTGCATGCTGCAACAAACTGAAAAAACTTGGAAAGATATCCTTTGGATAGCCGAGTATGCCTACAATAACTCTGTCCATTCGGGAACTGGGAAAACCCCGTTTTTTCTTTTGTACGGCAGTCACCCTCGAACCTCGGAGTTGGATCCCCTCCAAGATCTTGAAACACCAGCAGTAGACTACCTGCATTCTACAATCACCCAAGCCTTTAAGGAAGCTGTTTCTCACCTTCAAAGGGCTAAAGAACAATACAAGAAAGGAGCAGATCAACATCGGAAGGAAGCCCCTCACTACCAAGTAGGGGATCAAGTCTGGTTATCCACCAAATATCTATCTCTAAAAGGGCCACGCACATTCAACCCAAGATACCTTGGTCCCTATTCCATCACTACCATAGTAAACCCAGTAGCGGTCAAGTTGGACTTGCCACCGCACATGAAGATACATCCGGTCTTCCACGTCTCTCTATTAAAACCTGTGCAACCTCAAACCCGACTAACCAAATCTCCAAAACCTATCCTAGTTGATGGAGAACTCGAGTTTGAAGTCAAAAGCATTCTGGACTCCAAGATCTCCAAATCTAAACTATTCTACCTAATTGACTGGAAAGGCTACCGCCCCCAAGAGAGATCCTGGGAAGCTGCTGAATATGTCCACGCTCCTCGCCTAATCAAAAGATTTCACCGAACATTTCCTGACAAGCCAAAACCCCCGGAGAAGCCCGGTTTGGGAGGGGCCTTGAGGGGGGTACTGTCATGGCCTCTGCTTCCAAAAGGTCAGGGTTTTCCCAACTCCCTTGGAAGCAGATCCATAACCCAGGTTCCGAGTGCCAACCAGTCCCAATTGGGACCTTTTGGACCCAGTCCTGGCGCCAGTGGCACCAGGCTCATAAATATGCCCAGTCCCAGCGCTGGAAGCGCCGGGCTCATAATGCTTGGGTGGACTTACCTGCAGCAGACCATGCTGCTTACTTGCCTGCCAGTTGAGTCTCTGATCCTCTTCTGTTTGGAACTACTTTTCCTGTTGGGTGGGGCTGGAGCCACTCCCTAGATTCAGAACACTGGAACTCTTCTGGAAGGCAGGAACTCTTTTCTTACCACAAACTCTTTTCTTACTTAGGCGTGGCTGTGGAAGGAGACACCTAAGCACTACAGGAGGCTATTTAAACCACACCCGGTGGATGAATCTTGCTTTGCGTTATTCTGCACCCTCTGCAGCAGAACGCTCATCGTGTCTTCTGCATCCGGTCCTGGGCCTAAGGAAAAAGGCTTACCATCCTGAATCCAGTCTTCAGCAACTCCTATAAAGACAAGAAAGAACAGGTTAGCATTCCGGCATCTGAAAGGCAAAGGCTTACCTACTCTTCGTGCGCTCCGGGGGTCTTCACACTGCATTCCGGCATCTGAAAGACAAAAGCTTACCAACTCTTCGCACGCTCCGGAGGCCGTCGGCGCTGCATCCCGCATCTGAAAGACAAAACAAGGTGCGTTTAAAGACATTGGGGAACTTTAATACTCACGTGCCATTACTCCTTTCCACATCTAACCCAGTGGGTATCCCGGCACCCTGCAGCCGCTCCGAACTTGTACCTGCAAAATAAAAGACAGTTAGAGCGCATCGTGAAGCTGGCAACAAGCGCTTACTTACGTGCTTCCAGGCGCTTCTATTCATCACACGGGCTCCATCTTCAACTCACTTCCGCCCGTCATCCGCCATCGCCGGAACCCTGCAAAACAAGAGACATCATTATTAAAGACTTTAAAGACATTTGAGTTACTCGAAACTTACCGTTCGTGCAGTAAACGACGGACAGCAGTCCTCTGAAGTCAAGAGGCCTGCGCTACCTATCCAGGGAAGGAACTGGTTACAGCACCCTGCCCTGAGGCAGATGGAGAGCTCGGCATTCACTTACCTAAGACATCCTCTCTGCACGTCGGGCATACAGGGCACAGAGGTCCAGCCCAAAGAGCCAACCGGGTGCTGCACATCACCTTTGAAGATACGGTAGTCGCCCAGTCAAGACCGGCGCCTCTGCGAGAATCAGGTGAGCGTTACAACAATATTCACTCAGATGCATACATAGGGAATTTACAAATCTATATGTAGTGTGTACTCTTTATGCATCTATTAAAACTCTGCAGCCAGGAGTTTGCATTGCCAATTCTGAGCATCTGGGAACAACTAGTTTTGCAGGATTGGAGGCCGGAGGAAGAGTAATGATTAACCAAGCAGATGGTCAGCCGACAAACCAGTCAGATGACCTGGTTGTTTTGTTAAAATCTGATGTAATCTCTTTGAAGTGCATGAGAGCTTGCAGAGGGGTCTGGACATTTCCTTTGATCAATAATAAACATGGATTGAGGTGACGCTCAAGGCCAGATTGACCAATACTAAGGTGTTTCATTGTTTTCTCAGGATGTGTCATGCATGCAGAAATGGTAGTCATTTAGATTACAATGTTCTGGGACACCGATAAAACCGGGGTGGATGAGATGGCTATCAATAGTTCAAAGGCAACATGTTTATTCTGCTCTCTCTCATCTTGTTTGAAGTATCCAATGCGAACCATGTGCAATTATGTTCAGGGTTAAAGGGCTTAGGCCAACTGTGATTTGTAATCAATTATGTTTGTATTGTACTGTGTAACCATGTTATGATGTCACAACCTACCATGGATGAATCCCAAAAAGGGGTGTGCTATGAATATGATCTGTAGATGGTAGATAACATAACAGTGACCAATGGGAATGGCAGAATTGGAGAAAGATTGGATTTCTTTGTATAGGTTTTGTGCAATCACAAGTGGGGGGTAATTGTAATAAAATATATGGGAGAGTTTTAACTGTTGCAAAGATCTATGTAATGTGTCAATTTATGCAGTTTGGGGAGACTCGGCTTAGTTTGACTCTTCATAGTCATCTAACTCATCCCCAGATGAAACTTGCTTTACGTAGAAAATGTGCAATAATTCCTTAAGCGGTGGGCCTGCCTTGGGTTAAGGTGAGTAGGGGCCTGTTAGGAAAGATTTCGTAATTGTAGGTAATTTTCCTTCCATGTGGCAACCCCTAAACTTTTTGCTGTTGTTTTTCACCTTGTTCTCGACTTTGCCAGAGAAGTGCATCCTTTTGCCGCACTCCTCTGGGCTTTCGCTCCATTCTTACGGGGAAACTGACATGCCCTTAAGACAGTCAGTACCGGGAAACGCTGTTTTCCGTAGTTTCTTTTATCATGTTGCGGCTTTTGTGCAACATGACACAAGAGGGCACTGTAAGATAAGTTACTGCTCTCTTGGGTCTCTAGCCTTCTACAGGCCCTAGATACTCGTTTAGGATTGTAACTGATCGGTGCAAGTGATTCATGGACCGGAATGGTGGCAGCGATCGTTTCTTGTGTTTTGAGCTCCTTTCGGCGTTTTAAGCGCGTTTCTCGCGCTTAGCCCAAAATGGTGGCCTGGCTCCCAAAATGGCCAGACCACGAGGCTCCTTTGTCCTGTCCGCTGACCGTCTTGCTCCCTTCACCTTCCCCAGGTCGAGCCGACCCGGGGCCTTCCTTATTTGGGCATGTACTTTCCGGCGAAACACGGATGCTTTCGCGGGCTTCTACATGCCTGGTGTGTGCCTCCAGGATGTGGGCTGGGATGTCTGGTCCCAATACACATCCTGGGTGCCAGAGAGTCTAGGGTGGTGTGAATGCCTGGGACCACCGTGGTCCGTGATAGGTCCACGAATGGTGTGAGTGTTGATGAGCGGATCTCCCATTGGGTCCCCTCCGTTTTGGCACGAAGGGAACCGTGGATAAGAGGGGGCTGGAAACACCACTACCATGTCGATCTCCTGAGTTCTCACGAACGAAGGAATACAGGAGCCAAGTATCCTGCAACCAAGAGGCTGAACCGAGGAATCGCTGGTGACCCGCTGAAGGACTGCTCCTCTGCACTGCTGTCGCCTTGTGAAACCCTTTTCACCTTTGATCGAACCAGAAGGCCTATACTGGTACTTCGACCCTTGGAATAGCGGGGACAGCTATTCTCGGCATCTTCACCATCTCCTGCTAGTAAGCCTTCAGAAGCGTCTCTGGGCCATCCAGCAGACTGACCAGCCTACACAGGAGTCTTGCTCTGTAACCGCCGCCAGGTTGTGTAGTATTTCGAGTCTTTGTCACTCTCACACGATTCGTACACTTGGCGTTCCCAGGTCTGAAGTGAGTAGTGTACATTTGGCTCAGATACACACGACCGCTCCGTTGCCCTGCTGTGGTAACAAACTGTGCGGGTTCCTTCGTTTGGGACGTCTTTTACTCAACTCTGCTGCTGCAGACTCAACCCGACGACGAGACGTCCCCTGCTCTTCTGAACCTGCCAGCGACTGAAACTGACGCGGAGAAGCCTGGGTCTGCTTGCATCGGGGACCGGTGAGTAGCATAGCTAGGAACTGGTCGCCCTCCTGCAGGAGCCCATAGCTTTTCCCCGCTGTGTCAAAACAGCACGCCTTTCCGTACTCGCGCTCTGCTTCTGCCCACAGTGGAGGCTGCGCTTGAGTCGCGGAACACTGTTCTTCTTCATTTGTGCACTAAACTGAACTGCCTGATTTCCCTCGAAGAGACTCCCCTTTTGCCCGTTGGCACCAGCGTGTGCAGGTACTTTTGAGCACAAGGCTCCACTCTTTGTAGGGCTCGGACTTCCTTTTAGTTAGGTGCCTCTGAAGGCGGACTGGGTCTAAGCATTATTTCGCACTGCCTGTTTTCCTTCCCTTTTAGGTGGACTACACATTTCGTGCATCTAACTCTTGAGACTTGTTTGTATTTGTATATATATTGTATTGGTATGTTATGTGTTGGTTTACTAGAGTTGTATTGTGATTTCTCGCTACGGTCATTGTTTTAAAGGCCTTGGAATAAATGTGTATATATTTTTAATATAACACCTGTTTGGAGTAATTTGTAAGTGTCCTTGCTTTGTGTGCTCATTGCGGGCTTTCAGTCACCCTCACCCCTCTTGAGACCTAGTCTTGACCGCCGCGATCGCTACCCTGATTGGTCTGGCTTGTCCAGAGGTTACCCTGTTCCAAGTAATTAGGTTGGCCTTCTGAACTTCTGCGCCGCCAGGACAGAGTTCAGAAATCCGTCTTAACAGGGCCCACCCATAAACTTCTCATATCATCTCGATGCTGATTCTTCTGTCCTTTCTATGACTCTTCATTCTGCTCTCTTGGCCCATCTTCTCTGTATCCAATCTTGGATGTCCTCCCACTACTTTCACCTCCATTTGTTTCAGACTGAGGTTCTCATCTTCCCTGCTTCTACTATACCTCCTTCTCTTCCCCCTTCCTCCATTTTATTTCCTTCTGCTGCTCTTCCTATCTTAATGTCTGTTTGTAATCTGGGTGTTATTTTCAAGACCTCTCTCTCATTTACTTTGCACATTTCTACCATCTCTCAGTTTTGCCTCTTTCAACTTTTTAATAGCTGCAAGACCATCATTTCTTACTTTTGATGCCTCTAAGCTCCTTATTGCTTCCCTACTTTTCTCATGCCTGTTCTACTGCCCTAATCTTCTTCTCTGTCGCCCTGCCTGGTATCTTACCCCTCTTTGTTTAATCTATCATTCCTCAATGTGTGTTCTATGTATTCGGTTCTATGTCATTTTTAGAGGTCGCCTAAACAAAAAACAGATTTTTTTCAACTGGTTTTAGTCACCCTACAAAAATAGAAAAAATATATTTCCTCGCCCCCTCCCCCTCTACCCACCCTTCACCCTCTCTTGCCCCATTTACTAAAATGCAGGGGGTTTCACCTCTCAAACTCCCTTCCCTCAACCCCTGCTGCCTCCCACACACAAACATGTACACCCAACACAAACACACACACACACACACACAATTCATGCAAATAACAGCATATGTATACAGATTCTAAGGGAAGCAAAATGGATGTTTTATTGGCAGTGTTTAAAAGCAGCCATTTTGTAATGGGTGAAAATGGCAGCTTTTCTCAGATCCCGCCATGTTTAGAAATACTAAATGAAACATGCAGTCATTTTAAAGTGGATGCAAATTAGGTGTACAGTTCAGCATGGTAATGGGATTAACCTGAAGGTAGGAAAGAGATGGGAAGTTACATGAAGCAGGTAAAATGCCACATTAGGTTTCACATTAAAAAAAAACAGAATGACAGGGTTTCAATGTGCGTCTTTACAAATTAAGTATTTCTATCTGTGACACACTGCACTGTGGAAATAACCTATATAACAGAATATAATAACCAAAAGCCCATTGTCCAACTAATTGTCCCAAATTAACACTGTAATGCAGTTGGAAAACACAGATGAAAATTCATTCAGTTTTAGCACTCTTCTATGGAGAAGAAGAAATATGCACACTAGGATACTAGAAGGGTAATAGTTTCTTGCATAACTGAAGTTTCCATTGTTCTAGCAGGAAATAAGTTGTTACATGAAGTCTCTTTTAATGTGATTGGTAGAACTCTGGGGGTGTCAGAATCACGTCAGGGGAAGCTGTGTTAATTTGTGATAGACAGGCAGAGGAAATTTAAGCAGCTAAGCTGTGGGTGTGAAGTCAGAGTTTCCTGAGATTCGATTCCTACCAGTGCCTCCCTGGGACGCTGGGCTCTGGGGGCTGCAGCTTGAAGAGAGCTTGAGGACAGGGCAGAGGGAGTGTAATCCTGGCTTTGGAGTGACTGGAATTCCCAGGGCTCTGTCCCTGGACTGTGTCAGGTTGTGCAGATAAGCTCCGGTAGCAAGAGACACAGGCAGAACATAGAAGCAAACTTCAAAATAATTATACAAGTAACATATTATCCTGGCAGGGTTGAGTTCTGGAGATGATGGAGTCCACGGGATTGGAGTCCACGGAATTGGGGTCCACAGGAGGAAACCCAAGACGAAATATGGAGATGAAGACAAAGTATGAAGAAGAAAAGGCAATGATGATCAAGTCTAAGACATGGATAATTGCTGCGCTACTTATGGTGGGTGTGGTGGGAATTGAAGGCGCTGGTGCACACGTGATTGTTGAACCTGGACCAGCAACTGGAATTGCAGTGGAACAAGCACCTGGATTTATTCTGGGAAATAGATGATTAATTTACCGGAATATGTATATCACCATAAACCCTGACAATTTAGTTGAAAAATGTCTTGATAAGACTGTGTTTAAATCTGACCAAACCAAGGAATGGTTGGAGCTAGGGAAGGAGGGTGCTAGGCAAGCGATCAGAGACATTGCCATGCAGCTGGAGAAACCTTTTGCCAATTCATCTGATATAAAGAAAAAAAGGGGAAAGGGGGGGTGGTATTATTTGTGACATCTGTGGTTATGACTATTATTGGGGCTGTACTGGGCACTACAATGTCTACAGCCAACGCAATTTCAGTGGGGACGCTAAGTGCTAAAGCACAGCAGTTGACCCACGACCTAGACATAATCCAAAGTACCTTAGATGGAATGAGAGGCAGACTAGATAAGCAAATAAAATTCATAAATGAGACTGCTGTTCAATTAAATGAGCAGACTGAAATTGTGCAGCACAGCACACATGTTGTGGTTTAACATGACCGGGTGTTACGTGACATTATAAACATAGTTAATCCTCTTGATAGGTTGTTGACAAAATATATGGGAGAAGTTCAAACTGCAATTTCACAACTAATGTTGGGGCATATACCATTGTGTTTTGTATAATCTGATATCATTAGTCAAATGATGGCAAGAATTACTCAAAGAGAGGAAAAGGTGATGCAGGTTAAAGTTGCATTTGAAATGGGGAGCGTGATGCCCCTGTATGTGAATCTGGAGAGAATGGAGATTGGGTTGTTGTTATGTGTTCCATATATTGCTCCTGAACTCATATACCAGACGAAATTGGTACACACTGTGGGATTTTGGCAAAGAGATAAGTATGTTAAGATAAAAACTCCAGAGGTGGTGGCATTTCAGTCTTGGGAACCTGATGTTTACTTGATCCCAAATTTGGACACATGTATAAGGTTTAAGGAACAAAACTACATGTGTCCAGGTAAACCGTTTGCTCCTGATGCTACAGATGCCATTTGTGGGTTGAAACCTGATCCAGGGGTGTCGGGAGGATGTGAAGTGGTCATTAGCAATTCGGGTAGTGAGGAACTGTCACAGGCTAAGGTGATTAAGAACAGGTGGTGGGTCACTACTTCTTTGAATAACTACACGGTCACCCATTTAAATTATGGAACATTTGTTGTTAAGCAGTTGAAAAAACATATATTTTATATATATATTCCAAAGGACACAATTGTTTCAATTGGGGATTTAACTCTGTACCATGTTGCTAATGATGTATGGGAAAGCCAGGCGGAGAAAATTGATTTTTTCTAAAGCGACTTATTCCCACTTGATCCAGATTTGGAATTTTTGTTGAGCCATAAGGAAAGGCACACCATTAAGATGAACTTGAGAACAAATAACATCACTGTGAGCAGCTTGGGCATAATGGAAATAAATACCTTCAAGTGGGGAACCTGGGTGGAATGGAGTATGGTGTTTCTGTCAATTTTGATGATGTTGTTGGGTGGATGGCTAATTGCTCTGACTATAAAAACGAGGAAGTTGGTCATGCAATTATCAACAATAGGGAAAGAGCGATATCCTGTAACACATACATTTTAAATATTGATGTGTTTCCTCCAATTATGACTTTGCTAGCAGTGATATTTGTTCGAAAAAGGGGGATATATGTAGGGATATTTGGGTGCTAATTCATGCAAATAACAACATATGTATGCAGATTATAAGGGAAGCAAAATGGGTGTTTTATTGGCAGTGTTTAAAAGCAGACATTTCGTAAGGGGTGAAAAAGGCAGCTTTTCTCAGATCCAGCCAGTAAAATGGATGTTCATTTTTAAAATACTCAGCAAGATTTTTCAGTAGAAGCCAGTAAAATGGATGTTCATATTTAGAAATACTAAATGGAACAGGCAGTCATTTTAAAGTGGGTGCACATTAAGGGTACAGTTCAGCATGGTAATGGGATTAACCTGAAGGTAGGAAAGAGATGGTAAGTTACATGAAGCAGGTAAAAGGCCACATTAGGTTTTACATTAAAAAAACTAAAAAAAAACAGAATGACAGGGTTTCAATGTGCATGTTTACAAATTAAGTATTTCTATCTGTGACAAACCGCATTGTGGAAATAACCTATATAACAGAATATACTAACCAAAATCCCATTAACAAACAAATTGTCCCAAATTAACATTGTAATGCTGCTGGAAAACACAGATGAAAATTCATTCGGTTTCAGCGCTCTTCTATGGAGAAGAGAAAATATGCAAACTCGGAAACTAGAAGGGTAACAGTTTCTTGCATAACTGAAGTTTCCATTGTTCTGGCAGGAAATAAGTTGTTACATGAAGGCTCTTGTAGTGTGATTGGTAGAAGTCTGGGTGTGTCAGAACCACGTCAGGGAAAGCTGAGTTAGTTTGTGATGGACAGGCAGAGGAAATTTAAGAAGCTGAGCTGGGGGTGTAGTCAGAGTTTCCTGAGATTTGATTCCTACAAGTGCCTCCCTGGGATACTGGGCTCCGGGGGCTGCAGCTTGAAGAGAGCTTGAAGACAGGGCAGAGGGTGTGTCTTCCTGGCTTCAGTGTGACTGGAATTCCCAGGGCTGTGTCTGTGGGCTGTGTGAGGTCGTGCAGGTAAGCTCCGGCAGCAAGAGATGCAGGCGGAACATAGAAGCAGAATTGGAGTGTATGAGAAATTATCCTGTAATTGCAGGTGCACACAGGTCCCAATGTAAGCATTAACTGTGTCTATGTCTAAACGATATTTAGTTATTATAGGGTATGCATCAGCAGTGAGGACCAGAAGGGTAATTTCTCAAAGACTTAAAAGTCTTCACTGTCTGCGCTACCCACCTATATCAATCAACTAGACAAATAAGGATACACAATTAATCTGAATGTGAAATAACTGTAACAGAGTCTCTTATGGTTGCAGATTTTGTTATTGGACAATTTATGTCGAAAGCAAACACAAATTCCAACCCTTGGAATTTTACAAGTTACAACAGAAAGATCCGCAATATAAATTTGCATCAAAAAAGTTGCCTTCTTGTGAAATTATAACAGAAGGGACCGCAATACAAGATTACATCAGAAAAAATGCCAAAACGTGTTTCACCCCTAACCGAGCCATCCTCAGGACGTATAAATCTTTAATTGACTGAATAGTAACCAATAATGCATTACAATGGTCCAAAAATTAAACATTGGTAACGTATATGCAACATAAGAAAAATAAATACAGTTGTTTATCCATTGGCATTTATGCAATTTCAATGAAAAATCACAGAGGAAAAAAACAGGGAGAGGGGAAGTGGGATGGGAAGAGAAGACAAAATAAATATAATGAGTGAACAGTCCACAATATTGTTAAATACAGATTCAGGGTTGCATAATAGTTATATCAATGGCACTTGGTGAGCATATCCACATCCCAAATGGCAGTGCTTTTTACAAAAAAGTACCTGGTAGGTTGGAGACAGGGTACTGGTTGTGCCCAAGTTCCCGCACAATGTTTAGTTACATTTTCTCCTAGTCTTTATCAGACGTCCAGTGGTATGAACGATCTGAAAGCAGACACGACCTGCTAATGTTATGCCCAATAACGAGAACCTCAGCAGATCACTAATATCTGAATAAAAAAAACGCTTCAGCGCTTACCTACCAATTTCGGTATTTAGGTTGCAAGATGTGTTTTCAAAGAAGGCATAGGTTCCTGAAATTAATTTCCAGATATAAAGCTTGTTGTGAGCTTAGCAAAGGTACACTGGAAAGTAAAAAAGAAACTGAGGTTTTTGTAAATAGCAGACCGAACCGGTATAACTTTAACATTGCGGCATGGACCGAAAGTAAAAGATAATTGGTTTAAGTATGTCCTGTCTTATGGACATATTGTACAAAGTTTAGTTCACGATCCTAATATGGAGTTTGTTATGTCAGCGCATATTTTTGCAGAGTAAACTCCTCACCATATGGGGTCTCTATCCCCATTTCCTCTCTTAAAATTCCACCTTAAGGACCATTTTCTTTCTCCTTCATCTGTTTATTTGACATTTGCATATTTATTGTACCATTTTGATTTCTTTGTACAGTGCTTAGGTGTTAAGTGCCATACAACTACCCTAACATCATTCTGGTTGCAGAAAAATATATGATTAGACAGCCAGCAAACCCCTCTTCATTCTGCTAAAGGGGCGATCTGGGCCTTCCAATTAAAGTCATGACCAAATTGGGTGATTCCATTTGTGTCTTCTCCAAAGTGCTCTCTTTCCTGGGTATACAGGCGAATATGGAAAATTTACCATAATGACTGTTACATACCTTGAGGAGTCAAAGGAAAACAGACTGATCAAATAAGAGGACAGGCTGATGATGTTCTGGAAATTCGCACGAAAGCATACACACACACACACACACACACACACACACACACACACACACACACACACACACACCCCCCCCCCCCCCCCCCCCCACCTCTAACACTTGAATGTGTTGAGGTTTGGTTTGAGGGACTCATTTAATCTGGCCTTTCAAAACAACAGTAGGTCTACCGTCCCTTTAATCCAGCAGATGTTTATTGAAAGGTACCCATAATGTACTGCCAATTTGCCTTTCTTTATACAATTGCATATTTTTTCTGGTATGGCTGTAAAACCAAGCATCGGTCTCTACGAAATGTAAAGCTAGGTGCAGACATGGTCCTCCAGAGCCGTCTACTGGATCCTTTCACATACATAAGTCTCAAGGCTCACACACAGTGGGAAGGATGAGTGGTTCATAGAGAGGTAGGTTGACTATTGACTATGAAAACTATTGTTAGTATGGTGACTCGCTTGTACTGGCCACTTTGCCTATTCCTCGCCTTTCAATGGTAATATAACAATCTTAGATGGCTGAGAGTGGGCCAGGAGGAAATACAGCAGCAGCCTGAGAATGTGATAGAATATCTATGCAGAGAGGGAAAACTAGGCATTCAACCAAGACTTCAGATGTGACGAATATAGTTTAAAGAATCTGCTCATGAGGCAACCTTGTTGAAAATGCCCAATGACAACGTCTTCAGTGTAGGTGACCAATCAGAGAGGAGGTGTGCAACCTTTGATGCTCTAAATGTTTTGGTAAACTCCCATCAGACCCAGACTGCACAGCCAATGAGTTAATGGGAATCATGGACCAACATGTCTGAAGAGCTGCTGGTTGCAGACCCCTGCATCAGTGTTTCATTCTAAATGCAGTAAACACTGAAGCCTGCTTTCCAAACAAAAACCAAAATATGTCAAAATAGTGTGTCAGAAGGCCAAATATGAAGGGCTCTCCATGCATCAGGATTATCAAGGGTACTTGATGGAATGTATCAAATGCATTTTTAACAACTTAAGGAGAAATATATGTTTAATTTGCAGGTTCAATAAGCCTTTAGGCACAAAAGAAGTTTGGATATTTCTCTCAATGAAAAATCAATGTCAGTTATGAGGAAGAAAGGGCATACAATTTAATTCATTTAACCAGCACATGAGAGTATCCACGTATTACAGCAGAAGAGTTGTAATTTTGCTTGATGCCATGGTGGTTTGAACCCTAGTGCAGTAGCCCTTTTATTTCACTTCCCATGTTCTGTTTGCAGAATGACTTAGCGTCTTTATTAATGTTGGCTCTTTCTGGTGCATAGATTTGTCAGGTTTTCCTGCATTACAAATCTCAGACATCCACTTTTTTGTATTTTGTAATTCCAAGTGGACATTTGTCTAAATATTCTCTATATCTAAAAAAGACATGGGAAAGAAGTAATTTATAATGTAAATACTATTTTCATAATAGTATATTATATGCCTTTCTAAAACAAAAGGTATATTTTCGCTAGAAATCTTATACAATATATAAACAAATTATTAAGAAACCTGCTGAGTCAAAAACATTGTGACATGCCAGTGTAGACCATTATAGTTCTTAAGCTATACAATCCTGAAGTGTATCTACTGTATAAAAATATCAGGATGAAATAAGGAACCTTAGGCCTTATGAACCATTATGAATAGAGTTTCAACTGGCTCATGCCGTCCTACAGGGCGGTATGTGAGCTCAGCATGCCATGTGTTCTGCAAACAAGTGTTTGCTACTGAACTCTTCCCTTGGTGGTGAGCATACCGTACTATTAGCTATGGGAGAGTGGGGATTTGGGAGACGATTTAATATTTACAAGGAGGATAGTTGCCCCGTTCAGGTGGCTATGGATAAGTGAGTAAAATAGTGTACTCATGTCCTTGTTCAGAGGCCACATGAGGATGATTAGATCAAGTAAGAATACATTTTGGTGCACTAACCGCTCATTAATAGTGTAAACAAACAACTAGAAAGAACGAGGTTACTGCATTTGAATCAGTATGCCAGTGAAGCAATGCCTGCATAGTTTGTTAGCATAAATATTAGAGTTTGGGGCACAATCTGAATTTAAGGTAAAATAAAAAAGAGTTGTTCCTTGATGGAAAGACACTGTTCATATTTCATTCATATTTTGTGCCAGTATTTATTTTTTAAAGTTTACACATCATTATCAGAAAAAGGTAAACAATACACTTAAAACTATTTTCTTGTGTTTATTTCCAATGAATTATGTTGCATGAATATATAAATGCATGTCATAAGCGTGGTGCTTTGAAAAAAATACATTTATCTGTATTGAAACTCTGATACATTCACAATTTACTAGAAACTTAAATTAAATCATAAACACAATTGACAATGATGGGTTTTCAAATGTTTATTTTTATTTACTAAATCTTAGTGTACAAACAAGCTAAATATGTACAGGTTTCTGTGGATTGACCAGAATAGTCAATAACGGTGTGGCCTGGCAGGCGGCTGATGGAGTCCTAAACCCATGAGCTCCAAGTTGCTGCCATGGAATATACAGCTTCATGATGTCCTAATACTACATTTCACCCCAAAAACCGCGGAGCTAGAGTGGGTGGACTACTGTGAATGCCCTGAGTGACTTTCGCTGTGTAAGTGGGCCTGTGACCAAATATCTCAGCATTCCCTGCTGAAGCTGAAGCACCCATGGCCAATAAAAATGGCAACTTCTCGCAGATCGTTGGTGCAGGGACTCAAGAGTGTGCACTGGTCTGTTGCTGCACGCCTGTGCACCTTGGAATGGCATTGGAGGAACTGGGTTGAGTAGAGAGGTGTGGTGAGCCTGATCATTCCCGTCCCCCCTTTTTCCCGTGACATTGGGAGAGACGACCCACACAAAGAGCCCTGGCGGCTTGAACATCTTTGTCCCGTGAACCAGAACAGGCACTGGCGGCCTCCTTGATGTGGCGACAGGGCTGCTTTGAGACTGAGTGCCTTCCGGAGGGGGTGCAGCTGTGTGTGACAGGCCTGTCATGGCCCATTGGAATGGAGCAGGGAAATTGTGGGCTACAGCAGATTCCAGCCCACAGGGACCCCCTCACCCAGACCTGTAGAAGGCTGTGAAGTGGCATGCCCGCTCAACTAGGACCGCATCCTCTGCCAGCCCAGTGCTGGCTCTTCAACACTGCTTCTTCGCTGCAATCTACATTAACATCCTTGGAGGACGGCTGCTCCCGTCAGTGCTCGTGCCCTGCCTTTGGCTATAAGGCAGTTTTCCTGCAATTTGGCTGGTAGGTGGCCCCCTTGGGATAGTGTCCATGCCTTATTCTTCCTGCATAGCTACCACTGCTGCTGTTTGTAGCTACCTGGACAAACTGTGCTTTAAGTTGGTGTCCCCCACCCATTCCCTGGGATGAGGACCAAGTGCATTCCCGGGCTTCCAGACTTTTGTTCTGCTTCTACAATAGGACTCTACTCCTGATAGCAAAGCACACATAACCCTTCAGAGCCCCCCTACAACTGACCGTAGCGTCAACGCTGCTCCCTCCACTGCCCCTGGCCTGTATCCCTGTTGTGGTGAGTGGCTTTTCATACAGCAATTATCAAAGGTGATATTCAGGGTTCATTTGGATATGAAATCCACCAAATCCAATGAGAAATCTTCTGCTTTCATTAGGGACCTGCTGCAGTCAACCAAGCCAGCCCCATCAGGAGGAGGGGGTATGGAACCGCCTGCTACGTCAGCGCAAGATTCGTAGCCAGCTACTAAAGGTGACATTGCACAGCTCCTACAATCCATTCAAAATGACATGGTGTCCACTCTGCAGGAGATAAAGGGTTCATTCCAGGAACTGTCACATAATATTCAATGAGTGGAGCATCGCCTGAACAACCTTGAGGCCGCCTTCTGTGACCAAACTAATTCACAGGACCGACTGGAGTAATGGATGGAAGCCCTTGAATGGCATCAGGCAGCCAGAGACGAGCGGCTGGAGGACTCAGAGAATTGTTCCTACAGGAAAAATCTCCAGATTCTTGGTGTCCCACAGGAGATCCTGGACCGGGACTTGGAGGCTTATGTGAGAGACCTCTTTCGCCACATTCTAGGGGAGGACGAGCAAGTTGACCTGCTGTTGGTTTGCACACACAGAGTTTACTCAAATTTCCAGCAGCGTCAGAACCACCTCATGAATATCCTATCCCAGGTCCACTTTGTTCGCACCAAAGAGCGCATTTTCCGAAAGCCAGTGTTCTGCATACTGTTAGAGATAGTTTTAAACTATATTTAGTATCTTGTGGAATCTTGTGGTATTTTGTGGTATTTTGGTATGGTGGTATTTTTTTAAGCTCTTGGTAATATATTGTGGTAAACTTATTGGGGTATTTTTGTAGTGAGATGACTAACTTCAGAGTACTGCCTAATAATTATTTTACCAGGGTCACATATGGTGAACAAGTACTGGGATTAGTACACTCTGAATAATTAACTCATCCTCTCCTGTGGTATTTTATCTACAGTCCCACTTTTTTATGCCCTTATGGCTTGCATCCCAGAATACCTTAAACATCAAAATGAAATACAAAACATTAATTCAGCCTCTCAGTGTAAAACAATTTACTGTCACTTACTTTTCTTTGATATTTTTCATACTGCAGGTTTTGCATCTCTATGTATGCCAACCCAATGAGACTGAGTGCAGCATAAACACACTGTGACTAAATCATATTTTCAAGTTATTATTCTTTATCAGAAACTAGAAATATGCAAGTTACACAAAATGACATGTGCATCTATGTTGTAATTCAAACATAAGCACATTTTTGCCTGCAATGGTTTTCAACATTGCGTCTGCGATAATGCCCACATTTCTGCCTGTCATTGGCCTTGAACTTCGCAGAACCTCTGACACTCCGAATTTTATCACAGCACAACTTGGAGAACTATGAAGACAGTTTTACATACACATTTCAAATATTATTATTCAGCGCCTAAAAATTAAATGACTTATTTAACCCTACGCTGCCTAGTATCAATCGCACACAACACTCTCAATTACTGCATAATTACTTAGAGTCAGCTGGAGATATTCCCTGACTCAGCTTGGCAGTTACCCACAAAGTCCATCCCCAGCCTTTCTGCTTGCCGTGCACAGGATCATTCACAGATAAGGGAGCTTGAGACTGCAGCCATTCTAAGGACTGCCAACCCAGGAGAGAGACAGACAACCCACAAGACAGTCAGTCTTTCTGCCCCCTTTGCCAGTGTGTGAGTGAGCGACCCCGCCCTGTCTGCATCCAGCCTTTTTTTCCAACTCATGTGTCATTCAAAGAGAGCCTCCCCTGGACAAATCAGCCCATTAAACCCATGTACGGCTCTTGGATATTCAATGACTGCGGGGGTGCCCGATGTCTCCCATTGCTATGATAGACTCAATGCTCCTGAAATTGTACAGTGTGGTATTCAGTTCCCATGAGGGGTGGGGGGTGGAATGGTGGAATGGGTGGGGGAGTATTACATTTTTTTGACAAATGCCAATAAAGATGATAAAAAAAGAAAATAACACATGATTTCCTTTGTGCTTTTGACTGAGATTCAAACTGCAGCGCTGAAGATTTTAACATTCATCCAGCACTCTTCCTCATTTTCATTAATGAACAATGGAGTCAGCTTGAATAAATCAACTTGAATCTCAACCCTGTCACTGCAAAAGAAATCGAATTCCACATTTCCAGTTGGCTTTGCACAGTTCAAATATCTTTCCATTTTATGAAATGGGCCCGTTTGCCCCTATGCACCAATGTTTTGCACTCAAAAGCAATGGTCTAAAGTGTATTGAATATTATTATGGGAGTGGGTTATTGGGTTATGGAATATTAGTAGAATTAGTATGTTAATGTTCTTTCATTGCATTTAGTCCATTGCTGTGGTGTGGTGCACATGATAAAACCTGTTGTGCAGGGTCAGATTCAAATTGGCTGGCATGTGCTTTTTGCGTAATAATACTGACATCTATTAGGCACAGCTTGAGGTTCACCCATGAGTCTCACCCTTGGCCCTAGGTAAAATTCAGATCTTTGCAAAAATGTGAATGATGAAATGTGGAGCTACCTTATATTTCCCTACAGTACAATTACATCCAGAGGTGCTGAAATGCAAATATTTCAGGAACTGGCACAGGGGATGATCGTGAGGCACCGACAGATGAAGTCACTGACCCAATGGCTGCTGAAGAAAAGCATTAAATACAGATGGGGGTATCCCTTTTGTAGCCTGTTCAGCTATGAAGCAGTGCAGCATCCATTCACCTAATTGGCCACTGAGTTGGAAATATTGCAGATCCCCCGGATAGAGCTACAACTCCCTGAGGGCACCAAGGGCACTGCTCCCCATGCTGAGTGGGCCAATGCACAGTCTAGGAAGTGTAGGCGCAGAGATCATAGGAGGCCGTCTTTGGATAGATGGGAAAGAAGTGTGAAATCGGGGTATCCGGCATGACTGAATTCGATGGACTGCATTCTCTCTAATGTTGTCACTGCTCCTCTGGGGTGCTTGGCTTGGAGGGGGTTCCGTTGTTTTAACATCTTGGTTGGTTTACTTGCGACCATTCATGAAGCTGCTTAATGTTATGCATACAAGTATATGTGGGCAGGGCAACTGGTGTACCTGCCCCTTTCTTGAGTTCAATGTTGACCCAATGTACGTCCCAGATGGGATAAAGTCTTTTGTTTTTCACATTTGTTTTTTGTGTTTTTTTGTTTTTTGATTATGATAGCACTGTTTTTTTTTCTTGTGGTCTGTCTTTGGTTGGGTTGTTCTTCTTTCGCTGCAGTGGCTGGCAAAGGAGGGGGATAGTGCCGTGACCTGTAATTATGGTGGAATGCGGTTGGGCTTGAAATACTGCAGGACTCCTGGGTAAAGGGATGATCTGAAAGTGATCTCACTAAATGTGCAAAGACTTAACTCCCCAGAAAGAGGAAGAGTGTCCTAGATAAACAAGTGGAATTGAAAGCTGATGTTGTCCAGTAACAAGAGACACATTTACTTGGGCAAGATTGATCTCGGCTTCACTCTAAATGGTTCAATCGACACCCCCAACAAAGTGAGCAGGTGTTACCATTCTGTTCACTCATACCTTGAATTTTACAGTGGTAAGGTCACTTCGAGATCCGCAGGGACAATATTTAGGTTTGCATATTCGGATTGGGGATGTGGATTTCACGTTCTTTTTAATGTATGACCCTAACCAATCGCATGATACATTTTTTGTTTAGACAGTCGCATATATCGCTCAATTCCAAGTGGGCAAGCTCATTGTAGGAGGGGATTTTAATGTAGTACTTGATGGCAGGCTGGACAGATCTGGGTTGGCAGGGGTGTTACATGCTGCTAGGTCAGAAATACTTAAGCAAGCTATTTCCCCAGGAAAGAGACTATACCCATTTTTCTCATGTGCATCATAGCAATTTCTGGCTGGACTTTTTGTTGTTGTACCGTTCTGTAATCTCCAAGAGTTGTCAATTCTTCCATTGTGCTGGTGGTGGCCCCAGTGACCCTCTGGCAGGGTATTCTAGCACCCGGGCCAGAAAGGTATCTTTATGGAAGGAGAATAATTTGTTATTGTCTGAGGAAGCCTATTGTGTGGCCATTTCTGAGTGAATAAAGTGGAACTTCCAGGAAAACCTTACTGGGGAATTACCAATCACAACTGTCTGGGATGCGCTCAAACACACGATACGTGTTGAACTTATTAGTCCAGTTTCTGCTAGGAAGCGGCTCTTGAGTTCCATGCATTGAGGAATTAGAGAGGTGTGTATCGGAGCTGGAAACATCCTATAAAAGGGATGGGGCTTGTAGGATTTGCAGGCAGCTTTAGGTAGCTATGGCTGAACTCAATGCCTTATGGGCATCTGATATTTCCCACAAGCTGCGCAAGATGAAACAGTTTTATTTCAGCACCTCTAATCACTTTGCAGAAGTGATTGGGTCTCTAACATCAGGTGGGCAACTAAGCCTTCATCTAATGTAAGTCATCTTCATCATCACAAAAGATACGACTATCCATTGGTTACACAAACTATAGGGCTCTTTGATACGTGACCCTCAACAATTGGTTTGGCACCCTTGTATCCTTCTGGAATATTCCACATGCTAGCAGCAGGGAGGCTACCACTCCAGGTGCAGGGAGGGTCAGCGTGATCATGCTTCCCCTCCCAATTAGCCCACCATCTATCATCACTCTTGCAGTCTGCCAGTCAATTAGGGCTTTGAACTTGGCCTTGCAGAAGTTCTCTGTGCCTGAGAATAAAAGGGAGTTTCTTCTTGGTTTCAGTGTAGCTCAACTCAATGTCCATTTTGATCTGACCATGTGACTGGTGACCACGTTTTCGAGCTCTTTGCTGCATTTCATACTATTAAATGATGAACTCTTGATGCCTTCAGTGTTCTTCCATTCCACCTCAAATAGAAGTTTGTTTCTTTCCCACATTCATAACTACTGGATGGACAACCAGGCTCACAGTGGCCTTGACTTGGTGCTGGGCCAGCCAATCTTTTCTTGAATTTCTCCATCGCCCTTAGCTGTTTTCCAACTACGCCATACTGAAACACTTACAATCACAGGGTTTAAAGCCTTGCTTAAGTGCATCGTGGAACATCCAGGTTCTATACATTCCTAGTTATATACATTGGTGCATCGCCTCAACTATTCACTACGTAGCTAGCCTTAAGATCACTTCATCTACTTAAGTTACTGCATATGCACAAGAGTAAACTGATATTGCATTTTCTTCAGCGATTCTTACATGAGCATCTTCATCTTGAGCCCAAAATGTTGCTCACCTTCGATACCTCCTCTTCAGATCTTATAGAATGTTTATATTCTTTTGCCTAAGCATCTTTTATAGGTGTGTCACTTCTGCCTCATGTGGCATCACCAGTCTTCTTTTTTACTCACTCACACACTTCTTCTGGGACTTTATCCAGAAAGGCATCATATCTTCGTGAATGCATATAAGGCTTTCTCAATGGATACCTTCTTTCTACTATTCTTCGTGGTACAGGCATCCTTACTGGTACTGCACGTGTTGCAATTTCCGTTTCCCAACATATAGGCAATATGGGGGCAGGGCTTTTGGTGGGGGTACTTGACTTCTCTACATACGCCTTCCAGGCCCTTCCAGTTTGTGTTCCCAGGTGGGCCCTTGCTGACCCGCAAACCTTCATTGTTCCATTTCTCTGGGGTTTCCAGGGTCTTCAGTCATACGCTGATGACAGCAAAGGTAAAGGAAGGGTTGGGGGTCCCAGATATTGAGGTATATCTTTGTGCAGCGCAATTAGCCCCATTGTTTGACAGTGTAAGAGCTGACTGAAACCCTAAACACTGGGTGGCTATAGAGAAATCCAGGCTACAGGCCCCCTTGCATGACTGGTGCTGGCGGTCCCTCTCAGTTTGTGGGAAAGAGTCTAGTCTCCTCTCGGCAACCCGTGTTTTACTAGATTACTGGGATAGGGCGGCACATAAGTATCAGTGGACAACATTCCCTTCCCCTCTTACGCGCATTTGAAATACCTGAGTTCCCACCAGGCTGTCAGCATAAGAAGTTCAGCAGATGGATTAAGGGGGGTCTGGAATCGTTGGTCCAATCTTTTGAGTCCAAGCTTCCTCTGACTTTCGATAAATGTAAGGAGGCTTTTATGGTCTGGTACATAGATAAATACTTGTATATACATCTTTGCCACTGGGTGTCTAGTGCAAAGGTTTCCCAGCAGGCTAAAAGAGAGACTACCACGTTCGAAGAAATATTTGTCTGGGAATCCCCTTCCCAGACAATCTATTTGCTTTACCAGGTTCTTAACACATCTCATCTTATGCCCTCACATGCCTATATGTAACATGGGGAGGAGGAGTTGCATGTTGTCAAAGGGGACCTTACATGGTATAATGTCTGAAGCAGAGCTGCTTATTCCTCCAGGTGTGTACAGCTGTAGGAGATCAGTTGTAAGTTAATGTTACAATGGTACTTCACCGCCTCACAGCTTCATAGGATAGATCCGGCTATACCAGATTGTTGCTGGAGATGTGCCCAAGCCCCGGGAACCCTTCATCACATTTCGTGGACTTGAACTGTAATTCAGCCATACTGGAGTGAGATTGTTGCCCAGATTAAGGGGATTATGGGGCTATACCTCTCTATGACACCTTAACGTTGCTCATGGGGGATGGAGATCCCAAAGGGCAAAACAAACTGACTGCCAAGTCAGTCAAGTTGCTCACACATCTCTTTGTTGCTGCTAGGGTTGTGCTAGCATGTAATTGGGAGTCCCTTACTGCACCTGATATTAAGAAGTGGTGGCCCAAATTGTGGTTTATAGTAGCCATGTGTAAAATTGAAGCCATAAAGTTATTCTCCTCATCTCGGGAGGATAGCTCAGGAGCAAGGTGCTTGCCTTGGAAGCAAGACGACACCGAGATACACAGTTTCGATCCCCGGGTCTGTGCTTAGAAACCTCTGGGTATTGAGCTCGTTATAAATAACCAATCATATCATATCATATCATGATGAAAGGAGAAATGTCCCAGTTTCTGGATGAGTGGGATCCCTTCATCCAGGTTGTGACCCGAAACGACAACCCTGCCCTTCATCACCAACCACACAACATAATGTTGTTCACATTAATATGATGTTGACAGTATGCTTGCATATCCTCTCTTTCCTCAGTGCTGGTTATAATTATGTTTGGGTATGATTTATTATAGTTCTTCCCCTTTTCCCTTTCACCTTTATTTGTGCTGTGATGGATGATCATTTGCATTGTTGCATATTATGTTTAACTTGTTCTTAACATCTCTTTGATATCTACTGATAGGTTTGTACATGGCTGATACCTCGCCTTTAATTACTTGCTGGAATTGCGGAGTTTGCAGAACTGTGTACTGTTTGATACATTTTCTTCCAATAAAATGTGAATGATAAAAAAGAATACTCAATAACATCTTTGGATCATGCAAAGGAACTTCAAGGTTATGTGCACTTTTACAAAGGAAAGGAGGGCAGTTAAAAGACAAAAATGTGTACAACATGCTGCTGTATAATCTGAGGGGGATGGTCAGCATTGAAAAAGAGCATTTACCATGACTGCCTTCTCAAGAAACCCAGTTACCTATAAGATTTGCCAGAATCCACCCATGGTTACACCCAATGCTGCCCAATTGCTATGTCCCCAGAATTCTGCTCCATAAAGGGCGGCCTGCCTACCTTTGGCTTTATTTGCCTGTATTAGTGGCCCCATACCACCATTCCCATACTAATATGAAAAATTAGTGATAGCACTGCCATAACCAACAAGTGTTGCTCCATCTCTCTCTATATGCTCAGACCCCTTGAAAAATGTTTTCTTTTTTAGTGAACTGTGACCACAAAAGTGATGGGTGGAAGGTTTTGAATGAATCTGTATCACTGGCAATGCTCTGGGCAACCTTCCACACCACTGTTTTTTAGTCCGTCTGCGCCATTGCAAAAGGGGTCCAGCCATATTTAAATCAGTCAGGTACTGCCACCAATTGTAGCAGCCCAGCCCGAACTGCTAGGCCAGGTCCCCTTTGCATGGAAACACAAGCAACCCCAGACATGTTTCGGCCTTGTTGGGCCTCCTCAGGAGTGATCTCCATCATCACAATGGTGATATCCAGAGAACCAAGAGTCAAGGACACATCTGGAGTAAACTCCCTTGCCACAATAGTGATACCCAGAGTGTTGTGATTGGCTTTATTAGGGTCTAACTATAGCCACAAGAAGAGAGCGTAACACATATAGGGAATTCCTCCCCTCCCCCAAGGGTGACTAGGGTGGAAAACATGCAAGGCCCAACACCCCATAGGGGACAGGACAAGCGGAATCCCACTGGGGATGACCCACCCACCCCTTTGAATATAGGAAATCCCTAGAAAGGGATACAAATTGTTCTCACTATTCCCAAGTTCCTAATATCTTTGTTGGCTATATGGGGGTTAAACTGATGACTTGAAGATGAGTGGCCTGGTTTCTGACCCTCTGTATGCATAGTATTCAGTGGGAATGGTACAGCAGGGGCAGATTCCACCCTCTTTCAGAGGGGAGGCTAAAGCACCAATCAAGAAGCCAGAGAGGGCCGATGTCAAAACCTCCGACTTAGGGTTGCAGGCAGCATGGACTTACAGATTTACATGTGGGAGGAGGGACAGAGGGACACTGCCCACCTCTTCTTCCTGGACACTAATCGCCCAGGCATTGAGACTGCAACGAAGAACATCTGAAGGGAAACATGATGGAGTAACAGGACCACATCTCCCCTTACCCTCCAAATCCATCTTGGGCCTCCCAGCGTATTTAAATCCCGCCCTATTACACACCCATGCTTGGTGTTACTCAGACACCTTGACAGCAAGTGAAAGCACCCAAAAATGTACTGTTTTGCGAGAACCATGTTATTCCGCTTGCCACACGTTCTCTTCGCACTCTACTTCCCTTAAGTAATGGGCTAGCTGTTTCATCCTCCGACACCTGTAAAAAGAAAGAACACAGGAAACACAGACATCCACTGAAGCGTTCCGCTCCTTTATTTCATTCCTTGCTGCCCGCCGCAGTCCACGATCTAAGTAGTCATCAGCAGAGCAAAGGACACTAATCATTGCATTATAAAAGGGAAGCAACACTTGTGCTGAACTAATAAGCCTAGTGTCCACTCTGCATGCTGACATATATCTCCTCTACTTAAGGATCATTTCTTCAGAATTCCTCCACAGTGGCCTCCTTGCCTGAAGTGCCCTGAAAAGAATAAAGAGATTTATTTAAGTTGAAATAACGTGAATAGCACAAGCCACAAGAGACAGTTAGAATGCAAGCTATAGAGACATTGGAAATCTACAGTAGAGTGAATAGGGAAATCTTGACGTTATAAGAATATTACAGAGACATTAAAAGACATTTTCAGCTAAGGCCAGGAAGAGCACTACAAGTCCTTAAAGGCCCATAGTAGCATGTCTACATCCCGTCCATCCAGTGCTGTTAACTGATTGGAGAAGGCTTCTCACTGCTGTCTTCTCTTCCGTCCCAAGAAACTTGCAAAGTACGAATCAGCTCTGGGGAAACCTGGGAGAGAGTTAGTGAAGAGCTCAGTTTACCACTCCATGTTTCCATTGCAGATGTCAGCACATCATGCATAAATCGGGGGAAGAAGGAGGTCATCTGCAAATCCCCATTCCTTTCATTGGGCCTCACAAGAGTGTGCATTATTCCAGTTTTGAGTGACCTAGTCATGGAAGTGGTGGGCTCACGGCATCCCCAAAGAAGGTACTAGATAAGCGCATGACAGCCAACAACCGTGGAGCTGGAGAGATGTGGAGCCCTCCTCCTTGTTGATGTGACAGGAGATGGACTGTGTGTGCCAGGCTTGGAGAGGATGAATGGGTCCGAGCCCATGAAAGGGTAACTACCCGCCGAGCCAGAATCCAAAAAGACTGCTGCTCAACTCTGCTTGGAGCAGAGCAGTGAGAACCAGTTGCAAAGTCAGAAACGTGGAAGCCACGCTACTCGAATCAACTGAGGAGCACCAGCAAGAACAAAAAGGTACACAGTTGCTCCAGGGAACTGAGAGAGGGGAGGTTAGGATAAAAAAAGACCACATTGTGGTGTGAGAGAAGGAAAATCCAGGGTGGGGTGAGCGAGAGGAGCCCCACGGCAGGGTCAGAGATAAGGGCAACTCAAAGGTGGGTTGAGTGAGGGGATACCCCATGGCAGCATGAGCAAGAAAACAACGCAATGTGGGGTGAGCAAAACAAAACACGAGGGTGGGGGTAAGAGAACCAATTCCCCAAGCCTGAGTTAGCAAGATGAGACTCCAAGGCAGGGCGAGCGGGACATGACCCCAAAGTGGGGTAAGAGAACCAAGACCCAAAGGCGGGGTGGACGTGATAAGACCCCAAGGCGGGGTGTGAGATTCCAGACCCGAATGCGGGCTGAGAGAAATTAAACCACAATGCATCGACAGAACCTATACCCCAATATGAGGTTTTAAATGTAAGGCCCTAAGGTGGGGTAGAAACCAAGAACTACTTGGTTGAGAACACCCGGAGCCTTCCTGATATACGATACTGAGGGCACTTTCCCAGAAGGGGGGACTAGAACCAGATAATAGACCTTTATGGAACTTGACCAAACAGGAAATGGGAGAGGACACTTGGAAAGAAATGCCCCATCCCTCCATTCCAGACCCCTACCAACATGCCCTCTCCTGCTGATCCAGACCCCTCCAAGATGTATTTATTTTATGTATTGAATATTTATAAGGTGGGAATCCATATCACAACTCCAAGACTTGAAGCCTAACAGTTAACAATACGATTACATTGACCTTGGTTATTTGGAACTCCAGGGGAAATTGTTTTCTCAATAATTGTCCTGAGATCTGCTCATAACTGGGGGGGGTGCTCATTTGTCTGTCTACAGGAGACCTGGTTTACCGAGCAGTATGTGTTAGATGGATTCATTGTGCATGCTACATTGGCCCGTAAGGGAACGGTCGGGCGCCCGTTGGGGGGTTTGCTCATGGCTGTGAATATTAGCCCTAGCATCATTAAGATCCATATGATCCATGGCTGGTGTCTGGTGCTACTGATTCGGTCTAACAGTAGACTCTTTTGTGATCAGTGTGACCTTTTGGTGATCAATGTCTACTGGAGCCTGAAGTTGGAAATTCAATCAGGCCTAAAACAGCTTGGTCATATCATGATGGATTGTCTGGAAATGTGTCCTAATATGATGTTTCTGATTGTAGGAGATTTTAATGTTTACATTCCCAGATGCAATACCTTTGTGCACAATGGAGGGGGAATAAGCCCATGTGAGAGGACGGGCAAAACAGGGTCTCTTATGGGGACTTTTCTTAGAAGCATGGGGACTTCAGAATGATAGAGATTTTCTGAAGAATGATTCAGACCATTCTACTTGGTTTAGAGGTATATTCTCCACAGTAATTGATCATGTCTCTTTTTCTGCTTCAATGATGAATTTGGTAACAGACTTCAAGCTACTTACTACCACTTGTAGTGATCATAAGATTCTACAGTTTAAATTTGCTGGGGAGGGGGACAGTGTTTGCGACAATTTTTGTGATGCCAATCTACAGGTCAACGTTACTAAAACAAGAGTTATTTGGCATACAGGTAATGTTGTAAAATTGAATGCCGTTTTACTGTCTGACTTTAACAGCTTTAGCTATGGGAAAAAACATGTATTGTATACTAATGAGTCTTTTGGTGACTATGTGGGGAATGTAATTAGCCAATCCAATGTAATATGGGCCAATTAGCAAATGTAATTAGCCAATGTGATATGGGCCAAAATGCAAAATTTAGTGCTCGGAAAATTCACTTGCACACATATGATCTGGTGGTTAGAACCCTTAAGAATAATAGAGCTAGGGAATGGCGTACCCTATCTAAAACTAGCTTTCCATCTTCCAAAAAAATACAACTTAGGAAAAATATTAATAACAAATGGAAATACAAGATCAAGGCTCATTGTGCCGCATTATATCAGGCTGATGGGGAAAGTATTGTTGCTTCTATGAAAGATAACACTTCAAAAACATTCTGGACTTTGATGAATTATCAAATAGCTAGGAATAGTGAGGCCCTCTCTTGCTCTATATCAGAAGCACAATGGGTTGGCCATTTTGGTGAGCTGTATAAATCTTCCCATGTTAAATCTTTACTTCCGGATAGTGTGCAAGATACTATTTAAAATCCATCTGGAGGATGTTGAAGAACTGATTCAGAAGGCTTCAGCGTCTAGGGCGGCTGGACCTAATGGCCTTGCGGATGTCATCTTTAAGCATAATCAGGGGCTCTGGGCTAAAACTTTGTATATCTTCTTCAATGACATCGTTAAGACCCTTATCATTCCCCAACCATGGCATGTTTCCTTTGTGGATCCAATCTACAAGAAGGGCTATCGGTCTTGTCCTAAAAACTATAGGCCAATCGCCCTTCTTGATGCGGATTCCAAGTTATTTTCAGGAATTATTTTGAAGTACATCCAAGAGTGGATTAAGGCACAGAGTATTTTGTTTCATTTCCAGTTTGGCTTTAGAAATTGGGTTCGAACAGACGCTGGTGGGTTGCTTTTGAATGTCTTGCAGGAAAAGGCGTGGACTAAGGATTTGGCACCCATTTACAATGCCTCCATCGACATGTCGATGGCCTTTGCTAAGGTGGATAGGTCAGTGCTTTGGGGAACATTAGATCGATTAGGGATGCCTTTGGATCTCCTTTCTATATTAATACATCTCCATGAGGGATCAAAGCTCCAGGTCCGGCTGAACAATCTGGGTCGCTTATCCTCCTATATAATTGCCTCCAACGGCCTCCGGCAATGGTGCATTTTTGCACCCACCATTTTCAACCTCTATGTTTCTGATGCCAAAAATAAATTGGAAGAAAAATCTTTTGTTCCTCCCACTGTGGAAGGAGTCAAAATTAGTTGGACTACCTATGCGGATGACTTTTTACTCTTGGACCACACCCTAATTGGCTTACAGCGCTTACTCTGTAGATTCAGGGATTACACTGGGGCAAACAGTCTCGCTATAAACGAAGAAAAAAAAAACAGTCATCATACGGCTGCATCCTAGACCTTATATTTAACAGTTTTTCTGGTTTCTGAATCATATAAAGCTAGTGGTGCGTCCTTGTTTGAGATACCTGGGTTACCAAATTTTTGTGTGTCTTCAGAAATCTCAATATAGGGACCTCTTGGAGATTAAGGTAGCGCCTCTGATTATACAACTAAAAGAAGTGGACCGTAAATTCGGAAAGTTCTCTATTGTGCCTACGCTTCGCTACTATAAATTGAAGATTGTACCCCATTTGTGCTTTGGCCTCGAGCTGTTCCCAAAATGGATGCTCGCTGAATTTCCCAAATTCAAAGCTCACTTACTAAGGACATCTATCAAGAGTCTACCAAAATGTGAAACTGTGGAAGCCATTCGTTATGAATTGGGTTTCACCTCCCTGGTAAATGTGATTATATGGAGAAAGATGATGTTGTTTAGGAAACTAATAACTTCTACTAAGGACACGTTGTACAATATTTTGGATTGAGGTTTTCGATTTGATACAACTGCATCTGATTATTTGTCAAGATTGAAAATGGATAGCGTAGAATATTTGAACCATCTTGGCATCTCCTTAGATCTACCTATATTTAAACCCCAGAAGGTGAAAAAGAGATTTGAATGGTGGGATTGGAGTGTTACTGTCTGAAATGCAGCTGCAACAGTCTTATACAAACATTGTGTGTGTGATTTTAAAAAACTGAGCACAATTGAATCCTATTTAATTCTGTTCCTTGATAAGGGTGCTCGACAGAAATATATGCGCTTCAAACTTAATGTCCTTCCAACTTGTGAAATTTTACATATGCGTCATGTGGGGGATGAGTTTCCACTGATTTGTAGATTTTGTAATTATCCATATGCAATTGAAAATCTTGAACATCTAATGGTGGACTGCGTCACTCTTAGGAATGCAAGAATACAGTATTTTGGGAAATTTGTTAATGATACAGGGGTCGTCAACTTAGACTTACTTTGGTGGAAAATGCTTTATGGGAAAAGTAAATCATTACAGCTTGCGGTAGTTAGGTTCTTGGAAAACACATGTAAACTGTATACTGAGTAATGAATATGAGATAAGTGAATAAGCATGTTAAATTGTATGTTCACTGTATTTTGTGTTTTATTGCCTTCTGGTTCTAGTCTGTGTTTGTTTAGATTTGGGAACTATGTATAAGTTATTCATCTAATTTATTTAATGATTTTTTTTTTCATCTGGTTTTCTCTTTGTATTATCTTTTTATCTTTTGTAAAGGTTATGTCCATAACCATAAACAATAAAAACAAATAATAATAATATTTATAAGGCGCCTTTACAGCAAATGGTGTTTCCAGGGACCACAAGACAAAAAGGGGATGGCGAACAGGGGAGAAAATAGCAATACTTGATTGATTGATTTGTTTATTAGATATACATATAGCAACAAGGCTTTGTATAACACATGGCTTACAATTTATATACAAAAATAATTACACAGTATAAATAAAATGTCTGCAAGGGCACTCAAGACTTATTGGAGACGTTTAACAATTTCAACTAAATTCATATAAAACCAAACAATAAAATATATTAAGTTTGTGTCATTTCCTTGCATAAAAACCAACCATAGAGAGGGTATTTCATTCATGGTAATAGTGTTATTGTAAGCTTTAAAACACTTCATTCGCAGTGAGACAAGGGATTCACATTCAGTAATCAGAAGAAAGACGGTCTCATTCACCAAATTACCACATAAACGACTAGCAGGGTAATTCATAGAATTTCGCAGAAAAGTGTCGCAAGCGGCTGGCGCAGAGTGTCCGCGTGCGATTGACTGCGCCAGGCACGTGCGCTAAAACCGATTTCCGCGCACAGTGTATTCATGGATTTTAGGCTCCCAAACCAGCCGTGGCGCAGAGTATCGCAGCGACCCTGCAGCAGCGCCAGTAACGCCCCCAAGAACGCCCTCGCGCAAGGAAAAGCCATCAAAATCGCTAAATCATCGCAAAGGGCTGGCTAACCCTGGACCAGTTTACAGGGCTGCCAAACAAGGAACGCAAAGCGGGTAACGTGCATATCAGGGGTACGCGTGAAGTTATACACGCGATTAGCCAGGGTACGTGTATTACAGGGGTACGCGGGAAGTTTAACATGCGATTGGCCAGGGTACGTGTATTACAGGGGTACGCGGGAAGTTTAACACGCGATTAGCCAGGGTACGTGTATTACAGGGGTACGCGGGAAGTTTAACACGCGATTGGCCAGGGTACGTGTATTACAGGGGTATGCGGGAAGTTTAACACGCGATTGGCCAGGGTACGTGTATTAAGGGGTACGCGGGAAGTTTAACACGCGATTGGCCAGGGTACGTGTATTACAGGGGTATGCGGGAAGTTTAACACGCGATTGGCCAGGGTACGTGTATTACAGGGGTACGCGGGAAGTTTAACACGCGATTAGCCAGGGTAAGTGTATTACAGGGGTACGCGGGAAGTTTAACACGCGATTAGCCAGGGTACGTGTATTACAGGGGTACGCGGGAAGTTTAACACGCGATTAGCCAGGGTACGTGTATTACAGGGGTACGCGGGAAGTTTAACACGCGATTAGCCAGGGTACGTGTATTACAGGGGTACGCGGGAAGTTTAACACGCGATTGGCCAGGGTACGTGTATTACAGGGGTATGCGGGAAGTTTAACACGCGATTCGGCTGGGTACGTGTATTACAGGGATGCGATTTGGCCAGGTACGTGTATTACAGGGGTGCGCAGGAATTATCACACGCGATTTGGCTGGGTACGTGTATTACAGGGGTGCGTGGGAATCATCACACGCGATTAGGCTGGGTGGGTCCTCACAGGTGTTCCCTGTACACCCTCCACGGCCCCTGCAGGCAGCCTACAAAACAGGGGACTACCCTGCACACCTGCTCATGTCCCCCTGCACCCCCACCCCCCAGCAGTGCAGGGGCAGCCTCCACCAGGCCCCCACTCATGTCTCCCACCACCCCCACCCTCCCGCCACCAGGGGCAGCCTCCACCAGGCCCCAACTCATGTCCCCCTGCACCCCCACCCCCCAGCAGTGCATGGGCACCCTCCACCAGGCCCCCACCCATGTCTCCCACCACCCCCACCCCCCAGCCACCAGGGGCACTCTCCACCAAGCCCCCACCCATGTCTCCCACCACCCCCACCAGTGCAGGGGCACCCTCCACCAGGCCCCCACCCATGTCTCCCAACACCCCCACCCACCAGCACTGTGGGGCACGTGGCCAGCAGGCAGTCAGGCAGCAGCAGATGGCAGGTGGGAGCGTGCTCAGGGCTCTGGGGGGCAGTAATTTGGCCTCCTGGCCAGGAGCGTGGTCTCTCGTGTGTGAACGCGTGGACAGCCTGATAGGGAGTGAAATCCCACACGTCAGCAAAGGCCCTTAGGGCGTAAACCCGTCAACAGCATATGCGCGCCTATAGTCACCTGCACGTGCAGGAAATTGTTGCGTGACACGTCCCAGTGTCAAAGCGTGTGATTGGTGAAAATGGATCTACACGCAGAAGTGACAAAGCGTGTGATTGGTGAAAATGGATCTACACGCAGAAGTGACAAAGCGTGTGATTGGTGAAAATGGATCTACACGCAGGAGTGACAAAGCGTGTGATTGGTGAACGTACACGCCGCGTAAGTGACGCTGTACGTGTGGGCCTGTATATAAGGTACATGTAGAACACCATTTCCTTGTACGTGCTTTTCGTGGAGAGCGAGTGGGTGAATTCTGTACTTCTTGTCGTTTCACACGCGATTTACTTCACGGCGTTTCCAGTTCGTATTCCCTGTTACCTCTGACAGCTTTTTCTCTTTTTTCTCTTTTACTGGTTTACCTGGGCCTGTTCCCTCAAACAGTGTCCCCTTCTACTGTTGTCCTGTCTTCTCAGACAGCGTACACATCTTCTTTTGGCGGGGGTTTAGCCAGCCAAACGCGCTCATTTTTCACGCTCTTTTACCTGGCAGACGGTGAGTCACGCACGTATCCAACTTCTGTGCTTGCCCCGTGTGTAGCCTACCCCTTCAGAGGTCATTCTAGGCTGCGTGTGACACGCATACGTTCATTCTTGTGTTACTGGGTGCCACAGCGTAGTGCAGGTTTTTCTTTCTGCACACGTGGTCTAGGAGGGGTTGCGTGCACGTCATCTCCCTTTTTTGGGCCTCCTGTGCGTTGCGTGACCCGTCATCTTTCCCCAGGGGTTACAATCAGCCGTGCTAGAGCACTAGGGTACAATTACCATCTGGTACCCAACCCCTTTGACCCCCAATTGCCCAGGACAATTGTCCACAGCCACTCCCATACGCACATTAATATCAGTGCCATGGCTGGGAGGCGAGGATTCCGTAAGGGTGGCAAAGGTGGAAGAGCCACAAGTGGTGGCCGTGGTGGATCCGGTAGGGGACGTGGTCGTAACTTGCAGGGTGAGCCTGTCCCCCCATGTGTGGAGGACCAGTCAAGGGCACCCATCATCCCCCCCCCTCACCCCCCTCCCCCCCTCCCGTTGAGGCTGAAGTGGCTGACACCATCCATGCTCAGCCCTTGTTGGACCAGCCCATTGTGGCACCAGACCTGGCTGACTCCATGGCTGACTTCCAGGTCAGCAGGGCTACGACACGTGCGCTGGTGCACGTTGATGCCATCATGCCACGTGGATCTGGGGCAGCAAGGTCATCTGCTGCACCAAGGCGGCAGGGCGGAGTGGCTGCAGGGGCAGCTGCGGCTCCATCCACCCCAGCCCTCACACACCCAGCCAGGACAGTGTCGGTCCTAGTCCATGCTGCTGACATTCCCCCTGACACCATCACACTAGAGCCAATGCCTGCACCAACTCCCATGCTGAGTGTGCAATCCCACACTCCTGATACAGAGTCCACCAGGGCTCCTGCCCCTAGTGTCCAGAGCGGCGCAGGACACTCAGGATCACCACCACCTTCCAAGCGGAAGAGGAAGAGTGCTCGTCCGGCACAGGCTGATGCCCCAGACACGGCTACACAGTCCGGCCCGTCCAGGAAGCCCAGCTTCACGGATGACGAACTGAATGCACTTGTCGAGTATGTGTCCGGACATGACAACGAGATGGTCATTGTTGCAGGATCCAAGACCACACCTGCACAACGCCAGGCACACTGGCAGACCGTTGCGGACATCGTAAGTGCCCTTGGAATCGTGAGGCGCACAGCCAATGATTGCTATAAGCGCTGGAATGACCTAAAGCGCAGGGCAAAGAGTAAGCTGGCCTCAAGTCATGCCGCAACTCTAGTGACTGGAGGTGGGTCTCCAGTAGTAGACATGGAACTCACTCCACATGAGTCAGTCGCTGGGACCTACGTCACGGAGGAACAGATCCAAGGCGTGGGAGATCTGGCTGATTACGAGGCATTGTCCGGTGAGTGCACATGCATGTGTGTGTCATCCATGTGCATGGTGTGTGTGTGAGGGCTTCTGTTTGGGTGCCAGGTGAGAGTGTGTGCGCCTGAGTCGTATGGGTCAGCCATGTGCTTCATGCAATACTTCCTGCGCAGCTGCATTTGGCCATAGCAGTATCCCTTCTGCCAACAGTAGACATCTAGCACAACTGCACGCCAGTTGCCCTTGAAGTGTCACCTTGACACAACATATTTGCTTATTTTTCACTGTTCATTCAGTCAGTTTGTTTGCATTCCACCACTTTCACTAGGCATGTCGCTGTCCACTAGTCACATGTCTGACATGGGTATGGTAAAGTGGAGTGACTTTGTTACCTGGATATCATTTGTACACACATGTCCCTGTGCAATTTGACCATTTTAGACTGGCAGCTCCAGGTGAAAATTCTGACCTGTTAGAATCAGAAAAGCTATTACATGCGGGAACTGGACTGAATGAATAGGTGCTGCCCTCCTCTCCATCTTCACTCAATAGCAATGGTACATGCCATCTGTGTGATGGCATGTGTGTTTCACCTGCCAATCACAGGCCAATGTGTGATGCCACTGCCAGGCAGCATGCAGAAAATTTGTTCTTCTTCCATCTTGGTGTCATCAGTGTGTGCCATTTGCCTGCACTTCATACGCAGTGAGGGTGCATGCATGGGAGGGTTTTAGTCATGTGGGACATGTGTCAATCAAGTACTGGTTCTCTTGCTTCTCAGCCCTCAATGTGTGCCATGGTGCTAATGCCTGTTTCCATTACTTTGTTTTCATGTCTTTGCAGGGGAAGACGCACCTGATACTGCTGGGGTTGTGGAGATGGTGCAGACCCAGGAGGTGTCCCAGGGCCGACCAACCACCAGTGAGGGACGTGGTGTGGTGGTGGGGGAGAACCCACAAGTGCTGCAGGTCGTGCTCTCAAGGGGTGTCTCTGGCTGCACCTCCCCCGAGCTGTACTCAGGTGTTGATTCGGATGAGACCTACGTGCCGTCGCAGGTGAGTGTTCCAGGGAGGGATTCTGTTCTGTCTCACCCACCTGCACCAGGGTCAGTACCCTCCATGGGGATGTCAGTGTTGGCAGCTACGCCTTCGGTGGTTACGGATGCAGGGTCACACTCCGCGACATCTGATCCTGTTCCTGGGCCAGCAGATCAGAGGGGGAATGCAGTCCTGCAGCCTCAGGCAGTGCCGGCACAGCAAGGCGCAGTTCGCCTTGCCCCAGACAGGTGTGGTGCCCGCCGACGTGGTGGCCGTACGCCACCCGGCAATACCGCATGGGAGCAATCCATTTATGGTATGGCTACCCAACAGGCTGCATCATCCGAGATGATGGCTCAGGCCATGGATAGGGTGGCCACTTCCATTGTCCCCCCAGAAAGGCTGATGGAGCGACTAGAGCAGGCAACCGACTCCATCTGCCAGTCACACAGGGAGGACATGTTGGGGTCCAACAGGGACAGGCGGGCGGCACTGGCGACTCTGCAGGAGGCCATCTCCATTGAGTCCCAGGGCCACAGGGAAGCCCTGAGGCAGGAGCTCCTACACCTCAGGACGACTCTTGTTGAGCTTGAGGCTTCAACACACCAAAGGACAGAACAGCAGCTGGAGCGTCTCACCCGTACGCTCTCAGCTGAGATGCAGGCAACGAGGGCGGAGGTCCGGGCATCCCGTGAGTTGTTGCATGGGGACCTCCGCACACTCATCCTCCAGAACCAGACCTACCACACCCACATGCTTGCAGCCATGGAGAAGCAGACTAGGGCCTTGCGTGGGCTGCCTCCCATAGTGCAACCACCTCCGGATGCAGCTGCACAGGGTGATAATAGCGACAGCAGTGATACTCCCACAATAGGGTAGCCGTGTGGGCCATGAGCCCATGGAGGTGTTTTATCTTCCCAGGATCCACGCAGGTGGGTTCTGGTGTGCATCCTGTCCTCGGACCTCCTGGGTGGCCTCCCCAACCCCCCGGGCCCATCAATGGCCATTTTTGATTGTTTCTTATTTTTATTTTTATTTTGATTTCTTTTATTCCCAATTTTTTTGGGACGATCTGTTGGCTTCGATCTGTTGGCTTCGATCTGTTGGCTTCGATCTGTTGGCTTCGATGTGTTGGCTTCGATCTGTTGGCTTCGATCTGTTGGCTTCGATCTGTTGGCTTCGATCTGTTGGCTTCCGTGGTTCCTGTGGGCATACGCTGCATTGTGGCTGGGCACATGCAGGCTTGTAATGTATTTGGTTCAGATGCTTGGGTTTGAGTCACACACACCCCTCCTGCTTCCCGTTTCCATGGGCTTGCAAAGGGTGTGCCCAAGTGACAGTGAATTACACAGTGACGTTGGACTCCCATGAGCTGTGTGGCCAGTCTGTAGTCAATACTGTGTATACATTCATAGTGCATATTGCTGTTGTGTTGTACACTGCATGTTGCATTGATGTGTAACTCTTCTTCTGTGTCTACCTCCCAATTTGCAGGTCCCTTCCTCAAGTCCACACAAGGACCTCTAGTCTGGCGATGGGGACCATGTTGGCAGCAGTGCACCTACAACTCTACATGGCGCCAACACTGCACAGTTGGTAGTGGTGGGAGTGCAGGCATTTCCAGGTGGTGAGACTACTAATATGTAACATTTGTGATGTCATGTTAATGGTACTACGTGCTCAAGTATGTTGTTGGTCCGGCATTGCTGTGAGCATTTCAGGTGTTGCAGGTTTCTAATAGTGCCACTGTACATAGTGAGAGTGATGTCATGTTGTGGGGATTACTTTGTTTACCTGCAATTAGCATGACATGGCACGGTGTGTCGTGTGGCAGTGCTGGGGTTGGGTTGGCTGACATGGCACTGTCCTCTTGTTGCATTTTGCAAGTGGGTATTCATTTTAGCTGCTTCAATGTGTAACTTCACAAAACTGCATTGGTGGTGTCTGTGTGGGTAGGGATGCACACATTGTGACACTTCCAGGTGAACAATCTCAGGCTGACATGGAATTCCCGGTTCATTCTCCAGACATTCAGGATCAGTGTCAGGTTGAGTCATCATTGATTGTCAGATGGAATGTGCCAGGGCAGTGTGCACTCCACAGGGGTGTGATTACTATGTGAAGTAATTAGCCACGAGCTGTGTACGGGCTGCCTCCCCCCGTGCCCTTTCCCCTCCCATGCGCAGCGGCTGTGCATGTGGTTGGGGATGTGGGGCCACCACCATGTCCACGGCCAGGCCCCGGCGTGTTGCAACGTTGTGCAGGACACATGCTGCCACTATGATCCTGCACACTACTGGGGGAGCGTATAACAGCTGCCCGCCAGAACGGTCAAGGGAGCGAAAGCGTGACTTTAGCACTCCGAATGTGCGCTCCACTATGCCCCTGGTTGTAATGTGGGCTGTGTTAAATCTTACCTGGGGTGGCGTGGTGGGGTTCCGAATTGGCGTCATCATGTGGGGGCTGAGAGGGTAGGCACTGTCCCCTGTGGAGGTGGGGATTGGTATCATTGGTGAGGTTGTGACCTTGCTCAGTATCCAACATGCATGCATGTGCAGTGGCATACATACTCACCAAGCAGCCATGTATCGCCATGCCGCCCAGCTTCTAGGTCCCGGCTTAGGGTGGACATTCGGTAAATGAAGCTGTCGTGGGTGGAGCCGGGATAGTTGGCATATACTGAGGTGATGATTCCCTTGGCATTACATGCTACCTGCACGTTGATGGAATGCCAGTGCTTGCGGTTCCTATAGATGTGCTCAGATGCCCTGGGGGGACGTAGAGCCGCAATGGGTGCAGTCGATGGCACCTAGCACTTTGGGGAATCGTGCCACTGCGTAAAAATCCAGGGCGGCAGCATGCCTTTCTGCAGGTGTTCTGGGCAGGTATATGTGCCTGCGGACTGATGGGCGTGCAGTCATGATGTTCAAGACCTGGTGTAGGCAGCGTGACTGGGTGGCCTGTGACACCCCACCCACTATGGCACTTGTCCGCTGAAATGATCCAGTGGCTAAGAAGTGCAGTACATTGAGGACCTTCTCCAGGGGGCTGAGTGCTTGGGAGCACAGGGTGGGTGATGTGAGGTCATCCTCCCACTCACTCACCAGGTCCAGTATGATGTGTGGTGGAAACCTGTACCTCCCATACACCTGGTCATCAGGCATCCCGAAAAGGCTGGTTCTGGGTGTGAATATTCTGGCCCTGACTATCCTCCTCCTCCTCCTTTGGTACCCCACTGCCACTGCTGCTAGGAACGGTATGTTCATCCTGGCGTCTGAGCTTGTTATTGTTAAAGTCCGCAATTTATGCTTAGCGCGTGTTCTAGGCGAGCGTGTGACCCGCGCACCCCTGGAATCCAGTTCCCAGTCCAATAGCGTGTGGAAATTCACACGCACCACGGGATACAGCGTGTGACCCGCGCACCCCTGGAATCCAGTTCCCAGTCCAATAGCGTGCGGAAATTCACACGCACCACGGGATACAGCGTGTGACCCGCGCACCCCTGGAATCCAGTTCCCAGTCCAATAGCGTGCGGAAATTCACACGCACCACGGGATACAGGGTGTGACCCGCGCGCCCCTGGAATCCAGTTCCCAGTCCAATAGCGTGCGGAAATTCACACGCACCACGTGATACAGGTTCGCTGACGTACTTGCGTGTGTAAGTGGCCGCGCACCCATTAAATACACGTACATAGGCCAATCGCGTGTACGCGCACTTTTGTCCAATTACACGCGATGACACTCTGACGTGCAGTATCTCCACGTGTGCCCCGTCATCACGTGCTGAGTGGGGAACACCCGTGCGGGTCACGTCACAGACGCGCTTACGCGCTGAGGGACTCTGGTCCAATAGAATCGCGTATGCGTGCTGACGCGCTTACACGCTAAGGGCCTTTCCTCGGATTTCACGCTGACGTGCAGGATTTTCACGTGCCAAATCACTCCGTATCAAGCTGGCCACGCGAAAACACACGGAAGCCCACGCTCCTGCCCAGAAGGCCGAGTTACTGCCCCCCAGTGCCCCGAGCAGCCTCCCACGTGCCATCTGCTGCTGCCTGCCTGCCTGCCTGCCTGCTGCCACCGTGCCCTGCCATTTGGTGCCTGCACATCAGCCATCTGCAGGGGTCCAGTTGCTGTGTCCACCCCTGCTGGAACTGAAGACTCCCGACTGGTATTGCATCGCTCCACAGCCCAGCCCCAGGACCCAGTTGCCCACCCACACCTGCCTCTGGGGTTGCCATGTCGGGCACTTCCACATCTGGCACCAGTGGCAACCCCAGGCCAGAGGGGCAAAGGGGCACCAGCTTCACTGTCACCGAAGTTGGTGTCCTGGTGGAGCATGTCCTGGGGCAGTATGATGCCCTCTTTGGATCGTCCCGCGCCAGCAAGGAAGGACGGCAGAGGATCTGGGCCGACTGTGTGGTTGCCATCAACGCGGAGGGGGTGGCAACCCGCGACGTCCTGAAGATCAAGAAGCGCTGGGAGGACTTGAGGTCCAGGACCCTTGTGAAGGCCCGGCGCCTCGTGGATGGGGGCCGGGGCCGCATGAGTTCCATCCAGATGAGGGTCCTGGAACGCGTACGCCCAGCGCTCCACGCCCAGATCCTTGAGAGGGAGGCCCGTCTGGAGTTGAGCGGTAAGTGTCCATGCATTACTGTGTGAGACAGGGCATGTTGCAGTGTGCTGGTTCTATGATACTTGCCTGTATGTGTGCCATAGGCCATGTATGCATGTATGTGTGCAGGGACATCATGGTAATGCATGTGCGACCAGTGATGTGTGATGCACATGGTTGTTGCATGTGTTGAAATGCCGCATGGGGAGCCCTATTCAGATTTTGAACATGAGAGCATGCCAGTCTCTGTACCTGGACATGGGTGGGGGTGAGGGATGTGTGCTGATGCCAGGTACATATATGGTAGCCATGTCTGTGTGCCTGACCTGCGTGTCTGTGACTTGTGCATGCCATGGATGCATGACACATGTGTGTGACAATGCAGAGATTCAGTAAAGCAGCCAAATTACCCTTGTATCCGCTGTGTTTGGTGTGTTTGGGGCCAGATGGATGTGACTGAGGTGAAGTGTGTGCATGTGATGGGCATGAGGCATGATGCATGTGAGTTACATATCATTGAATGTTTCAAGAGTCCATTGGACATGCATGGAAATGTCCATGGCATGCACCATGCCTGTTACTGTGTGTGTTTTGCCTGGACTGACCCATGTGTTGTGGAGGGACATGATGGAAGTGTACTTTGACAGTGGTGGTCATCTGCTATTGCTTCCTGTCTAGGGGACCATTGTACAGTGCCCTGATGCTTGTGTTCTTTGTCTCCCTCTACGCAGCGGCTAGTGAAGAAGAGGGCGGAGACGGCGCTGTGGAGCAAGGCGGCGGGGATGCCCCCACGGCTGCAGCGGAAGGGGTGGGTGAGCCCCCACAGGGGCCTGCTACGGTGGGAGACGGTGAGGAGCCATCCAGGTTGGTGGTTTGCACAGAGGAGGAGGAGGCCGCCACTGGGGCACACATGGGGCCTGGTGGGGGCATCCCTGCTGGTGCAAGAGGTGCAGTCCAGGGCCAGGGGCAGGAGGCAGCACAGGTCACCGTGGAGGGGCCTGTGCATGTCGCTGTCCCTGACCCTGTGAGTGCACCACCATGCACCAGCAGGGATGCCCCGTCCCAGGCCTGTCCGCAGGTAGAGGGGATGTCCATGTCACCTGACTCCCCTCCACCTGCGGACGTGGGAACCCCTGGCCGTGCGGAGAAGGTCCTGATTGGGGTCGCGATGCGCACGGCTGTGATTCGTGATGCCGTGCGTGCTTCCCGGGAGGAGCACGCACGTCATCACGAAGTGCACCGTGCCGACGTGGCCCAATTGGGATCGGCCATGTTCGGGGGTTTCCTGCATGTGTTGGCCAATGTGGCGGCCCTCTCCTCCTCTGTGCAGGCTATCCACCAGTCGTTCTCCTTGCCGTCTTCCAGCCCAGATGCCACCAGGACCCCTGTGGACCTGCCCCGACCAATGCAGCCAGCTCGGTGGGGATCCCATCCCTGCCACAGTCGGGAGTCAGAGATCCAGCAGGGGTGGACACCAGAGCAACTGGACCCCAGCAGATGGAGGATGTGACGGCATCATCGGGCAGGGCACGTGCACGACGGCGTCGGTGGTTTCCATCAGCCTGGATGCCGTCGTGCTGGCACAGGCAGTTGCGTCGGAAGCAGCAGCAGGCTCAACGTGGGAGGCATCATGGCTCGGGGCCATCAACATCAGGGGTGCAGGCATCGGCCGGAGGGCAGGAGAACCCTGGAATGGGAGTGGCTTCCGTGTGGGAGAGGTTGTGCCAGCGGATAGGTGCGGAGCGGCAGCGGGCAGAGGAGGAACGGCTCACGATGGTCAGGGCGGAGGACTCCATGCGGAGGGCGCTGAGGCGGGCTGAGTGCCTCGAGGGTCTTCGCAGGGAGTTTGAGCTTGACACTGCGTTATCCCTGCGGGACCTCGGGGCCAGGGAACATGCCCGCCTCCAAGCCATTGACCAGGAGTTCGATGATGCCCTGGCCCATGACAACAACCAGTGAGCCGTCCGAATAGCCCGCTGCCTTTGTATATAGTTGTATAGTTAGGGTTAGGTTTCCTTTGTTTTTTTGATTTTTTTTTGGTTGCGATTGGACAATGCACCACTTTTTTGTATATAGTTCACTTTTTAGTTAGTAGTCAGTTAGGTTTAATTTGGTAGGGCTCATGGACCCAGGATGATCTTCTTCATTGGCTTATTTTAATTTTTCAGATTTTTTTCTTGGACATTCATCTTGTTTTGTTTGATTTGCTTTGTGTTTTTTCTTATTTCATTTCCATTCTACTTGCTGTTAAATACATATTATTTTTTTAATCTTCAATGTGTCGTATCATCTCATTGCTTTCAGGCATGTCATGTTGGGTGTTTTGTCATTCACTTGCAGCCATTGTGTGTGACAGACATGTGTTAAATTGCATTATTTAAATTGGGGGTGTAACATGTAATTGCCTTTGATATGTGGGTGGGTGTGATAGTTGGTTGGGCCTTTTGGCAGGGGAGGATGGGCATTACGGACATGATTGGGGAATGTTGGGACCCAGGTGCAGGGGGGCATGGATTGGACATGGGTGGGGGCCTGCTGGCAGGTGCCCCACAGTGCTGGGGGGTGGGGGGGGGGTGGGGGACATGAGTTGGACATGGGTGGGGGCCTGCTGGCAGGTGCCCCACAGTGCTGGGGGGTGGGGGGGGTGGGGGACATGAGTTGGACATGGGTGGGGGCCTGCTGGCAGGTGCCCCACAGTGCTGGGGGGTGGGGGGGTGGGGGACATGAGTTGGACATGGGTGGGGGCCTGCTGGCAGGTGCCCCACAGTGCTGGGGGGTGGGGGGGTGGGGGACATGACTTGGACATGGGTGGGGGCCTGCTGGCAGGTGCCCCACAGTGCTGGGGGGTGGGGGGGTGGGGGGGGCGGTGGGGGACATGAGTTGGACATGGGTGGGGGCCTGCTGGCAGGTGCCCCACAGTGCTGGGGGGTGGGGGTGGTGGGGGACATGAGTTGGACATGGGTGGGGGCCTGCTGGCAGGTGCCCCACAGTGCTGGGGGGTGGGGGTGGTGGGAGACATGAGTTGGACATGGGTGGGGGCCTGCTGGCAGGTGCCCCACAGTGCTGGGGGGTGGGGGTGGTGGGAGACATGAGTTGGACATGGGTGGGGGCCTGCTGGCAGGTGCCCCACAGTGCTGGGGGGTGTGGGGGTGGGGGACATGAGTTGGACATGGGTGGGGGCCTGCTGGCAGGTGCCCCACAGTGCTGGGGGGTGGGGGTGGTGGGAGACATGAGTGGGGGCCTGGTGGAGGGTGACCCTGCACTGCTGGGGTGTGGGGGTGGTGGGTGACATGAGTGGGGGCCTGGTGGAGGGTGCCCCTGGTGGCTGGGGGGTGGGGGTGGTGGTAGACATGAGTGGGGGCCTGGTGGAGGGTGACCCTGCACTGCTGGGGTGTGGGGGTGGTGGGTGACATGAGTGGGGGCCTGGTGGAGGGTGACCCTGCACTGCTGGGGTGTGGGGGTGGTGGGTGACATGAGTGGGGGCCTGGTGGAGGGTGACCCTGCACTGCTGGGGTGTGGGGGTGGTGGTAGACATGAGTGGGGGCCTGGTGGAGGGTGCCCCTGGTGGCTGGGGTTTGGGGGTGGTGGGAGACATGAGTGGGGGCCTGGTGGAGGGTGACCCTGCACTGCTGGGGTGTGGGGGTGGTGGGAGACATGAGTGGGGGCCTGGTGGAGGCTGACCCTGGTGGCTGGGGGGTGGGGGTGGTGGGAGACATGAGTTGGACATGGGTGGGGGCCTGCTGGCAGGTGCCCCACAGTGCTGGGGGGTGGGGGGGTGGGGGACATGAGTTGGACATGGGTGGGGGCCTGGTGGCAGGTGCCCCACAGTGCTGGGGGGTGGGGGTGGTGGGGGACATGAGTTGGACATGGGTGGGGGCCTGCTGGCAGGTGCCCCACAGTGCTGGGGGGTGGGGGTGCAAGGGGACATGAGTTGGTGTTCATTAGTTCAAGGAGACATGTGCCTTTGCTGGGGGGCATGCCCATGGTGGGTGGGCTGCCTGCGGGACATGACCAGGGATGCAGGGTAGTCCCCTGTGGTGTGGGCTGCCTGCAGGGGCCGTGGAGGGTGTACAGGGTACACCTGGGAGGACCCACACTGTCAAATCACATGTGGAACTTCACGCGCACCCCTGATATACACGCGCCCAGGCTGTTCGCGTGTGGAACTTCCCCCGCACCCCTGAAATACACGCGCCTAGGCTATTCGCGTGTGGAACTTCCCGCGCACCCCTGAAATACACGCGCCCAGGCTGTTCGCGTGTGGAACTTCCCGCGCACCCCTGAAATACACGCGCCCAGGCTGTTCGCGTGTGGAACTTCCCGCGCACCCCTGAAATACACGCGCCCAGGCTGTTCGCGTGTGGAACTTCCCGCGCACCCCTGAAATACACGCGCCCAGGCTGTTCGCGTGTGAAACTTCCCCCGCACCCCTGAAATACACGCGCCCAGGCTATTCGCGTGTGGAACTTCCCGCGCACCCCTGAAATACACGCGCCCAGGCTGTTCGCGTGTGGAACTTCCCGCGCACCCCTGAAATACACGCGCCCAGGCTGTTCGCGTGTGGAACTTCCCGCGCACCCCTGAAATACACGCGCCCAGGCTGTTCGCGTGTGGAACTTCCCCCGCACCCCTGAAATACACGCGCCCAGGCTATTCGCGTGTGGAACTTCCCGCGCACCCCTGAAATACACGCGCCCAGGCTGTTCGCGTGTGGAACTTCCCCCGCACCCCTGAAATACACGCGCCCAGGCTGTTCGCGTGTGGAACTTCACGCGAACCCCTGATATACACGTAGCCCGCTCCCCCAGACCCGATCGCGTGTGAAACTTCACACGAACCCCTGTGATGCACGTACCCTGCTGAAAACGCGTGTTAGACTTCCCGCGCACCCCGGTATACACGCACACGTATTTTTTGTCAGCGGGTGTCCGTGTTTGTGGGTACCCCTTTGCACGTCATTTTTCCTGGAGGGCCACAGTATGGGACATTCATCATGGCAGTATATAGGTGCGATTTGTTGGCGCACCTTTTGGCGCACATTTCTTACAGCCGCAGAGACGCTACCGCCTGCTTTCTTGTGGCGGTCGTGTTTGTGCCTGTGCGCTGGTTTGAGCGTGCGCTTTTTTCCCCTATTCTATTCCATGAATACGTGTTGTAGGCGAGCGTGTGGGCGTTCCGCGCACTTGTGCCCTGTACTTCCCCCGTGACGCCCACGTTTTGGCAAGTTGTTCCCCATTCCGAGTGTTACGCCCGTGTTCCGCCTACTTTTGTTGCGTGCGCCGCGCTATGTGCGATTTTCGCTGTGGCCTGTGCGATTTTCGCAGTGACCTGGCGCACGCTGTTAGATGGCCTGTGCGCCAACGTGCGCCGCGCACTTTTTATCGCACATCCGCTGGTTTTCTCGCGCACGGCCTTCCATGAATCGACGTGCGCTGCTTTTCGTGCGATTTTCGCAATTGCACTGCGATTTTCGCTATTCCACTGCGATTCGCACGTTTTTGCCCACTTGCGCCGCGCTAATTATTCCATGAATCGGCCTGAAAATGTGTGTCGATAAGACCATTGATTACTCCACCACTTAGACGATAAAACCACTGTCACATTGAATTTGATTAGTAGTTAGGTACGAAAAATATGCGGACTGGGGTAATCAGTAATATATGTTGGAGGAGAAGTTCTAGATATTCTCTCATTACAATAGTCATGAGTAGAGGGAAAACTCCCAATATGAAGCATATTTTCCATAAAAGCAACCAATGCGTAATTTAGACTTCAACCATTGCTTGATATCCCCAGATAAGTATATGTTGCTACCCTCTTATAGCCATTTCGTGTGAGTTAACTTTAAAAGACTAATTGTGCCTATTGGTATTGTATCCTTAAAACCTTAAAAGGCCTTCATATAAGGGACAATGATAGTTTCCATTAGCAAAGTAAGTAGACGTTCAAAAAGCAGTAGACATTGGGCTATATATACATTCCAAATGCCCTTCAAGATAGAAGTATTGAACGCTAACACATTGGGGGAGACGGAATATCTTCCTTAGTAGTTTTGCTTCGAAAGTGATGCGTTTTTTAAATTTTTGGCCCCAGATTGCTACTCCATAGGATAACATGGCTAGAATCTTAGCATTATAAATGGATCGAACAGCTGATGTGCAGGAACCATTGTTGCGTCCAATAAATACACTGAGTGCACTGACCGATATAATGCATTTCCGTTTCAGGTCAGCCCAATGCAGGTCCCATTTAATTTTATCATCAAAACTAAGGCTCAAGTATCTATAGTTATTGCTCGAGTGGTTGGAAAGATAGAGTCCATAGAGATTATTTTGGTCTAAGTTTCTGGGTGAAGACGATGATTTTGCATTTGGCGGTGTTAATTTTAAGGCCTTTGTCTGCCGAATATGTTACTAAAGCATTTAACATCAATTGCAAGCCTGCATGCATGTAATCTAAAAGTATGACATCGTCTGCATAAGCAAAGTGGGGTAAGAGAACCATGACCCAAAGGTGGGGTGAATGTGATAAGACCCCAAGGCAGGGTGTCAGATCCCAGACCCCAATGCGGGCTGAGAGAAATTAAACCACAATGTGTTGACAGAACCTATACCCCAATATGAGGTTTGAGATGTAAGGTCCCAAGGTGGGGTAGAAACCAAGAACTACTTTGAGGGCGAGAACACCCAGAACCTTCCTGATATACGATACCCAGGGCACTTTCCCAGAAGGGGGGAACTAGAACCATATAATAGACTTTTATGGTACTTCACCAAACTGGAAATGTGAGAGGACACTTGAAAAGAAATCCCCCATCCCTCCATTCCAGACCCCTACCAACATGCCCCCTCCTGCTGATCCACACCCCTCCAAGATGTATTTATTTTATTTATTGAATATTTATAAGGCGCTTATACAGCAAATGGTGTTTCCAGGCACCACAAGACAAAAAGGGGTTAGCGAACAGGGGAGATAATAGCACTAATGGTCCTAGTAGGCCTTGTGACGTTCGGATTGTGCAAGTGCACTATGGAAGTGGAAGGGGGGAAGGTGGGGAACTGCATACAATGCAGAGGGTCTAGAGGTTAAGCAAGTGCTGAAGGGAGCTTGGGGTGGGGGGGGTAAGTGCCAAGGAATGGGCATCTATGTGCGAGGACATGGGTGTGCTCCACAAGGATGCCCAACCCTCCAGACTAGTGAGGGAAGGGGGAGTGGAAGGGCAATGCTAGATTGGGGGAGTGCTGGTATAGACTGGTCAAGGAGGGCCTGGTAACCAGGCAAGATGCCCCCGTCCTCCATCTAGACCCAAACTATGATACCTCATCCCTCCCTCTAGATGCCCAGATGCCCTTCCCACCCTCCAGGCCCACACAGATGCCCCATTCCACCCTCCAGATGCACACACAGATGCCCCATCCCACCCTCCTAAACCACACATATGTCCCATGCCACCTTCCAGACCCACTCCAAATGCCCCATCCCTCCCTCCAGACCCACACTAAGATGCCCCCTTCCCTCCTTTTATACCCATAACAAGATGCCCCTTTCCCTCCTTTCAGACCGACACTAAGATGCCCCCTTTTGTGCTTTAAAACCCACAACAATGTGCCCTCACGCCTCCCTCCAGATCCACACCAATGTACCCCGATCCCTCTGTCCAGACCACAACATGATGCCCCTTCCCTACTTTCCAGACCCCACTGGTATGCCCCCTCCCTCCGATCCAGACGCCACTAAGATGCCCCATCCCTCTGGAGCCATACATTGATACCCCATCCTCCCTCCACACACAAAAAGGTTCCCCCATCCTGCCCTCTGGATACACACCAAGATGCTCCCTTCCATCCTTCCAGACCCACACCAATGTACCCCCATCGCTCCCTCGAGACCCACACACAGATACCCCCACCCTTCCATTCCAAACCCACACCAAGTTGCCCCATCCCTTATTTCCAGACCCCATCAAGATGCCACTACCACTCCAATCCAGACCCCACCATGATTCCTCATCCCTCCCTCTAACCTTATACCATAATGTCCCATCCTCCCTATACATAGTAAGATGCCAAATGCTGCCCTCTGGACCCACACCTAGATGTGCATCCCTCCATGCCAGACCCACAACCCGATTTCCCCTTCTTCCCACCAGACTCACACACAGATGCCCCTTACCTCCCTCCAGACCAACACAGATGCCCAGCCCACCTTCCTGACCCACACAGATGCCCCACCACACCTTCCAGACACACACAGATGCCCCATGCAACCCTCCGGACCCATTCTGAGATGCCCCATCCATCCCTCCAGACCCACACCTGGATGCCCCATTCCTCTCTCCTGGCCAACACTCCGAAGCCCCATCCCTCACTCTAGAGCCACAGTCAGATGCTCAATCCCGTTCTCCAGTGTCACACCCAAATAACCCATCCCGCCATCCATATCCACGCCCACGTGCATCCATCCTTGCCTCTAGAGACACACGCAGATGAACCATCCCTTCCTACAGATCAACACCCAAATCCCCCATCCCTTTCTCCAGATCCGCTCGCAGGTCCCCTTATTCCACCCTCCAGATCACAAACCCAGATGCCCCATTCCTCCCACCAGATCATAACCCAGAAGCCCCATTCCTCCCTCCAGTTCCATACCCTGGTGCCTCCATTCCTCCCTCCAGATCCACACTGACATCCAGCCTCATCCTCCCACCACATCCACATATGATTCCCTCATCTCTCCCTTCAGATCAATGTCCAGATGCCCCTTCCTACCTACAGATTCACACCGAGGTGATCCCATCCCTCCCTCCAGATCCACACTCAGGCACCCCATCCCTATCTCCAGATCCGCACCAACAGGTCCCATCCCTCACTCCAAAGCCACACCCAGATGCCCGATATCTCTCTCCAGATTCCACACCCCATGCTCCAGATGCCCCATCCCTTGCTCCAGATCAACACAGAGATCTCTCATCCCTCCCTCCAGACTAACACCCAGATGTCTCATCCCTCCCTCCAGATCCACATAAAGACCCCACACCCAGTGGCATTGCTGGGGTGGCTGATGGAGGATATAGCCCTGGGTCTTTTGGCTGTAGCCCCAGATGGATGCTCAGGGGCTACCACCAAAAGGCTGGTTAGCCCCAAGTCCTGACAGTCTCAATATTCGCATAGCCCAAGAGGCCTAGCATCACCCCTGCCCAAACCCAAATGCTGCATCCCTCCCTCCAGATCAACACCCATTCACCCACACCTACCTCGAGATGCTCACCTGGGTGCCTCCATCCCTCTCTCCAGACCCACACCCAAATGTCCCATCGCTTTCTCCAGATCCGCAGCTATGTTCCCCTATCCCGCCCTCCAGATCAACACACAGATGCCCCTTTCTTACCTACAGATCCACACCCTAATGGCACTCCCCCCCAGGTCTGCACCCAAATACCCCATCCCTCCCTCCAGAACCACACCCATATATCCCACCCCTTCCTCCAGATCCACAAACAGGTGCCTCCACTCCCCCCCCATGTCTGCACCCAAATACCCCATCCCTCCCTCCAGAACCACACCCATATATCCCACCCCTTCCTCCAGATCCACAAACAGGTGCCTCCATCCCTTGCTCCAGAACCACACCCAGATACCCATATCATATGTCCTTGCTTCTTTTTCTATTGATGTGACCTTGCAAATCCCATAGTTGGTGAATATCTTTTACTTCATATATGCATCCTTTATCATGAATTCTCAGGCTGCAAAACAAATGGTCACTATGATCTACAGAATTAACTCAGTTTTCATTCAGGCATAGCATCTTGAAAATGTACAGTACCAAACACAAATGCATCAAAACATGCAAAACTCAGTTGCCACCCATTGAAACTATGCTTTGCTAATCTTATTTACACTAAATGCTATCCTTCACACACTTTCTCCAATCATATGAGGCTAATCTAAAAGAGGTATGTCAACCTATTAGACTAAAGGCATTCCTTCACCAGACATTTGAAAGAAGGTCACATGGTCTTCTCTCTCTACATTCATTGCTCACTATAAACTGAAGGTAAAAAGTGGGCATCTTAGTCCTGAGCACAGTAAACATGGCATAAAATAGCATAACGTGTTAATTCATATTCACAAAGGTGTTGCAAGAGAATCTGTTACACATCTATGGTTTGATGTACCAACCTACCATTCATGCATATCTGGTGTGTCCTCAATTCATGAGGAAGGTGATGAGGAAGGAGAGCTACAAGGAAATGTGCTGCCACTCAGTTGCTCCACACAGCTCCAGTTGTCACACCTTACAAGCCTCTACGTAAGGAATGTAGGCCAGCTACAGGCAGAAAGCATAGAGTAGACTGCTTGTCACGTGACTAGGCCCTGCCACACACTTGCTCCTCCGAGGACCCATTTAATCAGTCCTTCTTTGATGTCCTTATCAAAGGATGGGCAAAGATAAGCACCTCTCCTGTTTGTACCTTTTCAGGCATCATAGGGCCAATGGCCTGACCCGCTATCCTGCATTTCACCTACAAACTTATCGCTACTACTACGACTCAACAAAAGATATCACCATGTGTTTCCTCCCTCCACTGCCCATCCCCACTTTCAACAGGTTTCTGAATGGCCAAGTGACCTGGGCAGCCCCAGAAACCTACCCTAGCAAAACTCATCAGTAATGCCATTGCCCCATCTCAGTGAACATTTCTTTAGTAATACCTGGCATACTGTAACCATAACATCATAGTACAATTCCCAAACCACTTCTAAAGAGAGAAAATGTTCACTGGAAACTTACAAGTTGAAATTAACTTTCCCTGTAAGATGGCAGAATCCATGAATAAGGAAAATAACATTTGTCGACATCAAAACCAAGTTAGCATTGATTAGCTGAACTCCATCATAAGACTTGTCATATTTAAGGCCACATTCGAAAACTTCCACAAATCTGACACAACATAAGTTACAAATATTGGGTCATAGGGAAGAGCTTGTTATCCAACTTCAAAGCACAAACATAGCTACAATAATTTTCAATGGTACAAGTATGCTGCTTGTTTAATGATAGAATTGACTATACTAAAGATCCTTTTATTTGCATTTGCTTTATTTTAATGAATTGTGTTGCACCCCTTTCATTATACATCTCCCTATATCTGTGTGTTGTGTAACAATATATGTGATTACATCACATGAAACCCACAAAGGTTCCTGCCCTTCCAAAGCACACCATTTCCAAGCAAATTGAAAAACTGCCAGATATGGTTGCTGATTATTATTTATAAATTACTACCAAACTTGTTCTTTGTCTACCACACAGGTTATGCTTGTGCATACATAGCTGAGCTACATAATGCAACAATTAGATGAGAGTGACAATACTGCAGTATAAAATAATGCCCCATGTAGACCTCTGATCCAAGTGCTTGAATAATCTGGGATGGTATTGGGAAGTTCATATAGCGTAAATATGATGAGCAAAGTAAACTTTCACTGGGTGGGCACTGAGTTTGTCGGGTTGTGATATATAAGTCTGAATTAAAAGTGAGTTAATCTTATACACCACACTAACCATTTCTTTAACAACCTAAAAATTAATGAAAAAGCATGCACATATTAATAGAAAAATGTGCTTAAACCATGTGATTTGCAAGGTCATACCTTTATAAAAAGAGGCAAACACATTTGATGGATTACTGTAGAAAAGCCAAAATGCAAACCATAAGGCCATAGCCACCTATCCACTATGAATTCACCTTCTTCATCTTGCTTCATAACTTCTCAGAAACCATTTACCTGGTGTATTTTGCCTGAAATGCCAAACAACTTTAGTAATATCTGGCATACTCTAGCCATAACTTCAGAGTACAATTGCTGAACCATTTCTCAAGAGAGGAATTGTTAACTGCAAACTTTCCACTTGAAATTAACTTTCCCAGCAAGCTGCCAGAATCCAGGAATCTCCACAAATAAGCAAAAGAACATTGGCGAACATAGCATTCATCAAATGCACTGCATCATTAGACTTCTCAAATTTAAAGCCACATTAAAAGACTTCCACAACTCTAACACAGTAGAAAGTCACTGATATAGGGTCACAGGAAACACCTTGATATCAAACTACAAAGCACATACAAACCTTCGATATGTGGAAGAGTTATACTGCTTGGTTGACCCTAAGGGGTTCTCATGCACCCCCATTCATTTCACATCTTCCAATGTCAGTGAGAAACAAGCTTTAATTGGAAATATATTTATTCTCACACATAACCATAGCACACCATGTGCAACTGCTTGATCACTCTCCTGAAAACACTGGAGTAAAATATGGAAAACCCTGCTTTCCAAATAATACTTATAAACTTTACTAAATCAGAAACCTAAACATACTTATTTTATCTTATATAAACAATTATTATACATGAAATATAGAAAAAGACACAATCAGTGACCTTAAGCTAATCCAAATAATCAATAGATCTTGACAATAGCCAAACTCAGAACATGTGCACACTCTGAGTTCTGGAATCAGAATGTCAAAAGTTCACAAAAAGTCACTTTCATAGCTTTCAGGAATCAATTGCACAAAAAGGTGGACTGTACTAAGTAAACAAGTAAATGCCCAACCCATTTGTATTATAACCCATAACAGTCAATAAACCGCAAAACAATCCTTCTAAAGAATACTTTGTAGAACATGTAGAAACACTATTATTATTGTTTTAATTTGACAATTTAGATAACCACAGCTATTACCCCGATTACACGGAGATGACCTTCCCACAGCTGCATGTACATGTACATTTTTTAAATGCACTGAAAATCACATATTGCAAAGGTTTCACATTTAAATCACACAGGCCTTAAGATGAGAACATCCAAACAGAAAGAAGCTGTGCTGAAATATCCATAAAATAATATGATCACTGCACCAAAATACAAACAGCTATAAAAACAACACAAAGGTACACATGAGAGTATAGAATCAAAAACACATGTACAATTGTGCACTGTAAAATCCATGAAATATCATGATCAATACAAAAGAACTGGTACAGCTGTACCTGCAGCTGAGGCGATAGTTATAGTCATGATGCAACCTCCAAAAATATACAACTTCCCATTGGGTCTTTGATACCCACAGCTATAACTCCTTTGATAGGGTACAAAATTGTATTTGCTGCTGCCGTAACCGCAGCTATTTTAAAAAAGGCATCATAGGTATTTTCTTTTTCCAATATACTTAAAAAGTTGTCTGGGTGGCTCTTTGGGTGCTTTTACCAATTTATAACCAACAAATACATTTTCAATCAGAGAAATACTCTTAGCCTCTGTTACATTTAAAACAAATATTGAAACATTTCTCTGTGCTCTTTCTTTAGATGATGAATATATTTTTTTCCCGAAGAGAAAAAAACCTGACAAAAATATTTCTCTACAATTGCAGCATAAACCTCTCATTTCGAACACTCCATTTAAAATAATATTATAGAACCAAACAACCTTTGTAGGCCAATGCTTTGACAACACATCACCTATGTCCTCAATATCACTATGAACCCATTTCTCAAAATTCTCAAACTCTCTGCAGTCTTCTGAACAATGAAATTCCTCTCCTTCTGAAATTGGCTCCATGTTTCAAATATCCAATGAAAAAATAAATATACCTCAAAAATAGCACAATCTCCCAGAACTACACCTCACATTCAACCAATTAAAATGTACTATGTTGAAAAACTCTTAATATAATGATACAATATAATCTACAGTTGTATTGTCATATATAAACATCACTCAAAAAAGTACATTCTCTGATAGGTTCAACAGTTGAACAGCATCTGAGGGACTTGACATCCTATTGGCAGCTGGCCACCACATAAACAGTAAACAACCAATCAGAAAGCAATACAAGAAATTCCACCATCTCTCCTCATGTACTCTTCCTCCATTGCTTATTCTAATATCTGAGGTGACAAGCAGTAGTTCTTTCTACCACAGTAAAATGGAAAACTACATGGAATGGCTCGAGGACAATTATCCTACAGAGGAAGAAATTATAAAAGAAGAGGAACCATAATAAAATATGCAACATTCAGGTTTTGTGAGTCCATTCTTTATATTAATGTAAAATGAGACTAACAATTTTATTTTAAGAAACAAATATGAGTCATGAAACAGATATAGTTTATCTGACTACTATTAAATGTCTATACAACCAACACAAATATTTTAAAAGTGTTTTATATCTTCAATTGTTTAAAAATATTTCAAATATTTTCAAACAAATGAAGAAGTAATTCAAGTATCAAGACGAATTAAACAATGAGCACCACACAAACTACCCATGAAACTAATCACAGATACATTAAAAGAAATAAAAATAACTATTAATTAACATACAAAAAGAAGGACAATCAATGTAAAAGAACATTGAAAATGTAAGGCAAATCAGGGAGAGTAATAAAAAGTATGGAACATTTTACAATAACATTTTACAAAAAGTATACTCAATATATCTTAAAAAACATTCCAAGATGACTACCCACACATATATTGTTTTTAAAATATATTTTTATAGCCGTGGCTACACAACACATGATGTGATAGCGGCTGCTTATTATTTGTCGCTGCACAGAGCACCACTTATACCCGTGGTTAACAACCCAGAACACGGGTTGGATGTAGTATAGCTGCGGGGTAAACATCCCCAGTCATTGCTGTTCTTAAGCACGATCCTCAATACACCAATGACACCCCTTTGTTTATGTAGCCGCAGCTATAGGATTTTCTTTTATTTTTTTCTTAAACTGAGTATGGAATATGAATGACAAAAGAGACAGTAGTGATACAATGGTAGTTAAAATGAGTTATGTAAGTTACATTATGATAAAGAGAGCATGCAGAATGTGCCAAACTACAAAACTCAGTGTACCCCAAAACTGTCCTTGTAAGGACCACTTATCACACAGAAATATACAAATACAATTAAATTACATCCCAAATCTTTTTCTAAAATAAATCATTGCCGTGGCTAGAGTTCACTGACTTTTTTCCAAGCCGCGGTAACACTATGACACTTTGGGGGTAAATTACATAGATTTGTATACATATATTCATAATAGATAATTCTTAGAAATGATTGTTGCAGGTACAAACAGGGTACTTTTTCTAACATTGAGGACTATAGCCGTGGGTATGGTCCAATGAACCCACGGCTATGACCATCCCCAGTCATTGCTGAGGTTAACCACGCCTCCAAATTTCAACACCACATTGGGCAATACCATAGCCTCGGTTATTCATCTATGTTTAAAAAAATATAATATCCTAATATCTGTAACAACAAAAAAACTTAATTAGTTAAATAACAGATAAGAAACACAATATAATACACATATTGTTATGACCCTCACATCTTGTATGCAGTGGGGAAAGTCCAATGCAACTTGTGGGAAAAAGACACCAAGACGTGGGCCTCTAAATGTGTCTACATGGTCTGCCCTATACTAGGCTGCAACCTTTTCTGACTTACATGTGGTCTTCCCTCTAAACTGGGGCTGTGAGTGGTGTTTGTGCACAATCAACCTGCACACATTAAAGGCACTGCCACCAACAGCCATACTCTTAAAATACCTGCAGCACTGGAGCACTCCATTTGAAGAATCAACAGAAATACTAAAAAGAACGTTCACAAAGGAGGCTTTTCATGAACTGACTACAGATGTGCTGCTCCCATCTCCAGCAGTACCACTATGTTTTGAACATGGGTTGGCCTTTTAACTGTACAACATCTAGTCCAAGTTCACTGGGATGATTAGAACAATGCAGCTACAACAAAATTAAAACATTAACAAAATTACTAAAATGAACTTGCAAAACATCATCAATTGTACTACCTCACAGAATACTCAAAACAGCTAAGACTACTGCATAGCTGAAAGTGCATTAAAGTTACAACATATTCATTCAAATAAACCTTCAACATCACTAACATGAATACAAAAAACAAATGTCTGCATATAAATGCCATTTATTGACAAATCTAATTGTGTAGGTCCATTTTAGTGAAAGTTAAAAAATACATTAAAAAATACTAGCCACACAATCAGAGCAGATGAAGAGAATGATAATGAACACCACCTGATAGCAGTGATTAATATTACTAACACACATAACAATTCAAATAAACCTTCAAATATATACATATTTATTAACACTTACTTTCACATCAGCCACACTCCTGCCATGTGCACAGTTCTGGAATCAAAAGGATACAACTGCAAATAATGGTGGCTTGTATACTTTCCAAAATGAATACCAAAAAAAGAGGACTATACACCAATAAAACTACCAAAATGAATGACATGTTTTCACTACAACCAATCACAATGGGCAACACAAATAGATCTGTAACAACATCCAATTACAAACAATCAAACTCACACAAATCTTTTTTTCCCCACCCAGCATCTTTCATAGCCATGGCTACTCGACGCAGCTGCAGATCTTGCTTTGTAGCCACGGCTACATGTACATTGTTCGCATACTCAAAAACAAACCAGACCAACCTTCAAAATGTCAAATAAATCAAGGGAAAACCTAAGCCCATAAAATAACACACACACATGAAATCCAGTGCTCTATCATCCACACAATATGATTATTGCACAGAAAATGTATGGAAAGCATTGACACGCCTAGGCACATGCTTTTTATAGACATGGTTACTGAAAAGCCCCTTCAAGGCTGTTTGCAGTTAGCCGCGGCTACATGAAAAAACTATGAATAGAAACATTTGTTTACACTCCCACAAACTCAAAACAAGTGTCTCTGACGTGCCTGCCAGCCCCCCTCCAGTCCCCATGGTCCTCACCCACTCCCATGGTCTCTCGAAATCCGCCAAAATACTCAATGCATCTATGATGCTACTCCACCAAAAATGTCAGATAGCTGTGGCCACATACACAAACAAACGATGTGCCATTTGCCCGAATTTAGGGGCAGCTGCCCAGGGTGCCATGTTTATCCACCGGTAGCAACACCATGCACCATGCACCAGATGGGTGCTGAATAGCCACGGTCAACCCAGTCATTGCTATTGCTAGGCGCGATCCTCAATACACCATGCATTACCCTTAATTATAGCCAGGACTGTGAAGAAAATTAAGGACAAAAGAGACAGTAGTGATACAATGCTACTTAAAAGGTGTCATTACAATAAATGACCGCTCATCAAGTTATTTAAAGTAGATGATAAAGTATACATAGTAGTAAGGATATCGAAGATCAGGGGTTAGGTAGGGTGGATAAGATTCAAAAAGAGGAAAAGGATGGGTTATACACAAACAATTAGAGTATAGTGCATAACGAGGTCTATAATCAGAAGGACAAAACTGGATAACATGATAGCTTTTATACTTTCCAAACTCAAAACCACTACAAGAGGACTATATTTACTAACCAAAATACTAAAATGGCCAACACATTTTGAGTGTAACCTATCACAGGAAAACACAGAATTACAACAGTAACATCAACCAATGACAAACAACAAAACACACACATACCCTACTCACACAAATTCCTAGAAATTCAAACTAGGAATACTTTTCCTGGAAAAAGAGAAATTCTGCAGATATCATTGCTGGTTTGAAAACTGTGTGGCTAATCGGAGATGGCTGTTTTGGTTACTGGCGTTTAAACTAAATAGTAACATGGTCCTAGGTTTGAGAGATTTTACAATTAAATGGCTTGGATTGCACGGAATGCATAGGTTCCAGGTCTTTCCAAAATTGTTCAGTTTGAGAAGTAGAGGGCAGCCAGGCTTCATACTAATTCACATGATTTGGGGATTTAACAATGTGTGTCCATTACTTTAATGATGGAAGAAGACCTGGGGAAACAAATGGAACTTTTTCCTCACACCATCTTTCTCTTTTCCAATCCGACCCAGAGGCAAAAATGGAGTTGGACCACCAGATTTAAAGGTAAAATTGAGAAATCTTGGAGAAATGTCTAAATAGTAATTTTGGCATTCATGGGAGACCACAATCAATGATAGATTTCAAACAACAACATACATTTCTACATACCCAATTTCTATACACAGGATGGAGTACACTTAATCGATGAAGAAAATGTGATTTTCCATTATAACATCAGAACAGTACTGTAAATGCTCAGTAAATGAGCTAAAATACTACACTCAGTGGACCCCAAAACAGTCACTTTAAGGGCTACTTAACACATACTTAACACATATGTATTTATATATGTATTGTGCTTTTGTAAGGCACTTGTACATCAAGTAAATTGGGTTTCAAACTACCCACAGGGCAACAAGGAGGGAACATGGGATGAAATGCAAAAATAACAAGGAAAAAGAGAGGCAGTCCTACAAGGCTGTGTGAGCATTTAGAGCCTGCAAGTACAAAGAGAGAGAGGGAGGGGGAGGGATAAGTGTCCAATAAAAATCTGCCCACTGGCCACACACTATAGTAATATGTATATAGTACTATTGCTACTGTAGGGGGAAGTATACAGTATTTGTAATATGGTAGAATTATATAATTTAAGTGTATATGGTATTTATGATTGTAGTACAATTGTGGATAGTGCTCATCAAATATGTATTTGTTTCTTTGTGAAGATAAAAAGTAGGATAATACTTGTTATCATTACTTAGTTGCATATGTACATGAAGCTGGAATATCTGGTTCTTTTTCTGTGAAAGAAACCTGTAAAATGTGTTAAGCAAGATAGTTTAAAACGTTTAATTGCACACAATTTTACATATAGATTTACTTTTTTGGCCCTCATAAATAGTACATTCTACGTACTATGTTTGGTACAACAGTAGTTGGTGTTACACTGTTGTTGTATAGACATGATGTCACATCTCGCCGTAGCCGGTTGAGGCGCACCCTTCACCTAAACAAAGGCAGGCTTATTAAAAAGCCAGTTCAGGATATTATTCCCTTTGGAGGCGTTGGCTACTGCCATGGCAACACACTCCGATGTTTCATTATGCACGGCGCAGGACGTCATGTGTCGGTCAGCTGACAAGTGCGAGAGAAACGCCTCTGTGATACGTGTTATAACAGACCTACTTCCATGGAAGGCTGCTTCTGTTTACAGCATTATTTCAATACTGTTTTCTGATGCTATACCTTCTTTCTTGACCTCGGTTTTTCTTTTTTCTTCGGAATTCCAACCATCTTGTGATTTTGTCTTGCTGATTTCATATTGCCAATCTCGGAACTCTCAACGGACTGCTTCCTGATTCCCGATTCGGATACCTCCACCACTGTGATGACTCCTTTCAACGTGTCTTGTCTTCCGCTTCATACCTCAGCGCTTGGCTGATCCCAATCGCAGCAAGCTGCTCCTCATTCAGACGCTACCATTACAGGTCTCTGCATTAGTATCCGGTAAGCGCTGTATTACTTGCTTCTTTCCTCCTTGACTACCATTCTGCAACAACTGCTTACAATCATTTGCTGCCATTTCTGTACTCCTTCCAGTGTACTCCAAGACTTTTGGGAACTGTCTTTGGGAACCCATCCAAGTGCACTCTGGACGCTTTGCTGTGTGTGTGTGCACCAACCCGACCCTAGTGTGACCCTCATGCTGCTCGGGTTATTTTTTCCTGTACTAATTTCCATGTTTATTATTTTCTCCTGTAGTTGTACTGGACCTTATTTTGACCTTAGGTGTTGTACAATTGGGGTAAGAGAGGAATTATTTTCTTTGACATCTAGTTCTAGTTATACTATACCTCGTATTAAGTCAGTTTTGTTCTGCTTCTTGTAGATTCATTTATTTCATAGACAGCAGCAGCATATTCCTAATGTACAATTCATGTGAATCAGTACTGGTTGTATGTGACATCCTTTCTGGTATTAACCTGTGTTTTTTTTTTCCTTTGCAGGATTGTGGTTTGGTGGTTCGTGTTCTCCCCGCTCTTTAGTTTGACTGGTCCCTCTGTCTGTTGCTATCCAGCAGAGGGACACGTCATAATAAAGAGTACCCTCAGGTTGAGGAAACTTAGTCCAGGACAAACAGATTTAGGCTTAAGAAGTTTACGTGTATTCTTCTGGCTATCTCTCCAACCTTCCCGGGTCCCATAGCCAACACCCCCGCCTGTGTGGTGAGTAACACATGAAATAATCACTGGGCCATTGTAAATAAATCCATAGTGGATTAAAAAAGCCAATACCGATTTACATAGTTTTTAATAATGTACATGTTACAGAATAGTTGTGTGTGGTAGCATGGACTTTACAAGAATTATTGCAGTATGAATAACTATAATGGTATATTTGGAGTGTATTAAAATGAAGGTGGTTTTTAATGCAGTTAGATTGCTGTTGGCGTATTCTAACTGCGCTGGATTTTAAAAGTACTATTTTAGTTTTTTAGTTGTATTTAGATACCAGTTGCCATATTCTAATTGTTTATTGTACTGTACTTTAGTGACTAAATTTGGGGTAAAGGAATATTAAGTAGGTATTTGTTAGATTTGGAGGTAATTTAGGCTTAGTGTAATTATATTGGATTTTACAAGCACTGCAGTAACAAAAACTGTGATGGGTATTTTTGAAGTATTTAGATACCCGTTGGCGTATTCTAACCTTCTCGGGTTTTAAAAGTACTATTGTACTATTATGGATATAGTTATATACCCATTGGCTTATTCTAACTGTTTATTGTGCTATACATTAGTAACTACATTTGGGTTGAAGAAATATAAAATCAGCATTTGTTAGATTTGCTGGTAATCTATGTTTTGGAGTAATGAATGTGTTGCATTCAAACCAACTACTTTTACATATGCAGTATATTGGTTGTGGCACCAATGTGGCAGATTATGCCCACTGTTGTGAAGGGTTACTTGCCAAGAGATACTTGCCCGTGTGTGACGCTAGTAAGCTTACAGTATTTTTGGTACCCTCTGCATTGTACCTTAGAAGCATTAGTATCATCTATTGGCCATGTGAGTTTATTTGCTCTTGTGAAACATAGATGCAGAGAGTGCATGTATGTTTCCATGTGTATGCAATCTGCAAGATTTTATTTATAGGGATGTTTTTGGTTTCTACTACCAGTATATTAGGAATTCTTGTGGATCTTCCCGTATGTTTATGGTGAATGTTACCATTCCTGTAAAGCAGTCCAATTCTTGCCTTATACCTGAGACACTAAGTGCTGTCAGGATTATTTGTGTCATTTCTGTGAAGGATGAGCATTTGCAAACACAACTGGTCTGAGCCATTAAAGTAAATGTGAACAATTGGTGGCAATTGGAAGAGAAAAATGATTGCTATATTTGCATAGCAATTTACTCCACTTATGTTGCCAAATTTAAATGGACCAGAGAGTTGTTCCTCTGTATCCTTTGATGGGCGTGCAGTTGTTTTTTGAGAAGAACCATTTGTCTCTTTGTCTTCTGTTTGGACTAGACAGTTTTGTGGTTGTATTCATTGATGGAATATCAGTTGTTCTTTGTTTCTTTAGCAGTATTGCCGGGAGATCTGCTAGAGGTTTTGTTTGTATTCGTTTTCTTTTTCAAGGTTTTCTTTTTTGAGGTATAGGGTACATATCTAGATGGGAGTGTAGAGGGCATGTAGCCTGTTGTATTCTAGGATGCAATGAATGTCCATAATGACTTTGTTTGCATCAAAGTTAACTAGGAATAGACCATCAAGTGTACGCAGATACAAAAGTGCTTCATAACTCATACCTTCTTTAGAGACTGTGCTGCCAATCTCAATTAAACATGATCTAGGGTTAGACCTCGCGATTTGTGAATAGTGACAGCATATGCAAGAGATAGAGAGAATTGTTCACTGCATACATAGATATCTTTGAAAAGAAGGAAACATGCTATTGTGCGGCCTATTTGTTTAAACTTGTGCAAGTTTATCAATGTGGATATTGACAAACTGAATGTTGTTGTCATGTGGATATATTTAGAAGTCAACAACTGTACCAATTGCTCCATTGACTAAACCTTGTTCTGTGTCATAATAACATTTTGGAATTACTCTGCAGTTTAGACACACAGTTAATACTTGTTCTAATCCAGCTGTGTTGGAGATACATTTTTCTAAGCTATTAAGTTGTGCTGTTGCTTGTTGACATATAAGGAGTGTCATTCTGTGCACTTCTAGTTTGTCTGTGGAACAGATTTGCTGTATAGGTTGCAATCCTTTTTTCAACATTGTATTGTTAAATTGACTGCAGCTAGAAAGCGTTGGCACTAAGGACATGCATTTTATATTCTATTGAGTTCATTTTTCGATGACATCAGGAACAGAGGTGTTTTTTTTCCCATTTAGCTCATGGATTAGTCTAGTATTTAAGATGGATGTTGTATGTTTAGTAAGCAGACCAGTCCTAATGCTTTTTAAAATGTTTGCATTGGTGAGATCTGCAGACTAATGGATATTTTGAGTTAGTTCTCTGTACCAAAAAATGTTTTACATTTTCAATACTGCGTGTGTTATGGAATTGTTTGTGTCCTAATGTTCTGAAAATAGGTTGACCTTTCACTGGTGTTAACTGTAGGAGGCTTCCGAAAACAATAATATGCTTTCCTCCAAATAGTTCTTCGTTTTTAGGATTTCTTTCATTCTGAGATCAGTTAAAGCCAAGATGAGGTTGGAAACCATGCTTACTTCATCTATCAGGAGCACTTTTATTTGTTTCAGAATTCTGCATACTTCAGTAGCAGCTTTAGCTGATAATTTGTAGTATTCTTATTTGTTTAGGTGTTATGATAGTATACGATATGGCATTTGTAATTCACCTATACACAAGTGTTGCAAGGCGCAATGAGGTAAGAAAGGGGGAACAGAGGGAGGACCGAGACAACGATCTTACAAGGCCAAGTGACATTGAGATCGAAAAAGTGCTGGGGAGGAGGGAGGCAGGTGCAAGTGTAAGTGCAGACAACAGGTGTCCAAAAGTACAGGTAGGGTTACAGATACAGACCCAAGTACAAGGGTTTCCGGGAGGCAGAGCGGGTGTGCAACTTGGCAGGCAGGGACTTGGGCCTGAATCAGGGGTTAGTCAGGGGGTAGTATCAGAAAGGAAATCAGCAGGGAAGAGGAATAGAGAAGGTAGAAGCAAAGAGGAAGGTCTTGAGGTGCTTACGAACCTGAGACGGTTCTCCTCAAGTTTCAGAAAGGCAGGGAGGATGTTCCAGAGAGAGGCCCCATCCGAAGAAAGAGATCTACCACCAACTCATTGCTTGGAGAAGCAAATGACCTTGAGGGAGTTGGTGGTGGAGGAGCGAAGGTATTTGCGACAAGATCGTTGGAGATATTGAGGACCCAGGTCCGGCCTTGTGGAAAATGCAGATGGTCTTGCACTTCATCCTTGCAGCCACTGGGAGTGAATGCAGGATATCAGTGCTGGAGGGATACGATCCCTGGGCTTGAGGACAAAGACAAGTATACTGGGAGGAGCAATAATCAGTGTAAAGACACACCTCCTATGTTGTAGGCATCTAAACCGGTAGGGGCTGTTACAATTGTTGAAAGGTTGTTGTTTGTTAATTCTTGAAGAAAATTGCTGATTATTTTAATTAAGAACATTTTACCAGAATCAGCTTCAACACTTACATACAGGAGCAGAGGCTTGCTTATAATTTTTAAAGCTGCAAGTTTTAGTTTCATGTTTAAAACCATGTTCAATTTCTTCAATGACTTCTAGATAAATGGTGAGCTGTTCATCATTTAGCTATGATTTGAGCCCTGACAAGTCTTCTTCAGATTGTTTAGATTGATAGATGGTATTTTCCACCTCAGTCATGGCTATTTCTTCTTCATTTAGAATGAGTGGTTGTTCAAGTGTTTCTTGGCTTCCTATAAGGGAAAGTTGACTGCACTCAGGAGAGTCTTTATCTAGTACAGCTTCAATTTCTTCCAATTTCTTCCTCTTGTTGGCGTTCATTTCCAACATTAGTTTGTATTGTTTGAAATTGACATTTGTTATACTGCTTTCATTTGCTTTGAAAGCAGCTTCAAATGAGTCATGGTCACTTAAAAATTATTCTTCTTTTCTCCAATGTTTAAAAAGCTGTAGTAGGGTCATGTAATAACGTTTTCTATGTTGCAGAGATTTAAGTGAGAACTTTATATTATTAATTAGGCTGGGTTTGTTAAGTTTTACTAGGCTTCCTTCATAAATTGAGACTGAATATTTGCCAGTGGTCTCATCTGGTCTCATCTGGTCTCATCTGGTGTTTGTTGGAGCCGTGTTGGCCTAGGTCGTACTGGCACATGTTTTCCAAAGCAGTACTTCTGGTTGGGTAGTATGTGTCAATTAAATTATTTTTAAAATGTCCTGGCTGTTGGGATCATTTGTTGCTATTGTTTCTATCTCTTGATTAGATTTTAGTACTCTTTTTTTGGGATAAATCTGGACCAAGGTTTAGCCAAACAATGGGCTTCATTTTGAGTTTGCCGGTCGGGAAACAAAGGTGCCAGTGGCACCAGCACCCTTGTTACCAGATTGACAAACTCTGAGTTTGCAGTGGCCACAGTAGTCAGACCCATCATAGAAGCACCAGCACTGCTAGCAATGCTGCCGGTGTTTCTGTGTCCCTACTACAATAGAGTCCTATGGGAAACTATGGGAATGGGGACTTAAAATTTACCAGCATCTGACTTTCTGGGCTGCTGGACTCGTAATGAGCCAGTGGCCCCTGGAAGTCAGGCGCCAGTAAATTATTACGAGTCCGGTGGCAACCCAATGGTAGCACCAGCAGGGTTACTGTTGGAATCGTAATGAAGCCCAATATGTTCAGATTTGACATGTACGGCAGTATCTGTTAAACGGTCTGCAGCTTTGTAGCACCCCCATTCTCTTTGGGAGAACATTTTTATACTATAGCTGTGACAGTGTTTTGTCATATGATATGTCATCCCAGAGTTCTTTTAGCTTTGTTTTCTTAGCTTTGTGACATATCTTGCAACTGCAGTGTAATTGTCTACAATGTATTGTATGTCTATATGTGCATTCCACCAGAGGGCAATGATTAAATTGTAATCATTGATGTACATGGATGCTTTGTTCCTTTTAATGTTGTATGTGTTTTTTTGGGGATTTGCCTTTTACACTGTGTCTAACAGAAGACATCAAGCTATTTTTCTTATTTTTGTTGTGCAAACTGTTCTAGGGAAGCCAAAGCAACATTTGGTATGGTATTTCCCTTTGTTTTTATGTCTAAGTCAGAGGTATTTGCCACATTTATGTTTTTGGAAGCATAATATTTGTGTATGTAGGTCACTATGGGCCTGATCACAACTTTGGCGGTAACCCTTAAATCCGGCGGTACCGCTATTACCGCCAGATTTAAGGGTCCGCCAATTCAGAACTTCGGGGGATTTTGCCCCAGCTCTGAGCTGGTGGGAAATCCGCCGAAAATTTGCGCTATTACCGCCAGCGGGAAATCCGCCGGCGGTAAGAGCGTGAAAATTCCCCATTGAGCCCAATGGGGAATGGGGCATTCCCGAATGGGCTCAATGGGGAATGGGGATTAACATTACCGCCGAACTCGTGATCCGACGCTATGTGTGATTTCTGAAGGAATGTTGCAGGTAATGTATTTCTCTATAAACTGTAAACCTCCATCGCCAAATTCAGGAGCATCATTTAGCCATAAAAGCAAGTGGATGGATGGTGCTCCTCTGGATTGATATCCTTTTTTTCAAAAATAAGTGTTTCAATTCTCCCAGCGGAGGGGTAGTTTTATTGATATGATAAGTCATTTATAAAGCTCCTGAACACAAGTGTTTCTGTTGCAGAAAAAGTGCAGCATGGCAATGAAGCAATGATGAATGTACCTTGATACATTTGGGCCTCATTATAAGTGTGGCGGCCTGGAAATAAGGGTGCCATTCGCACTGTACCAGCACACTTACAGACCTCAACTCTACAACTCTGCAGGCAGGGGCTGCTGTGCATGACAGGTCTGACAGCACCCACCCACAGAGTATTGACAGAAGCACCATCCCTGTCAGCAATGGTGCCAGTGCTTCTGTGTCCCCATTCCGAAGGAGTCCTATGGAACTCTATGGGAATGGGGATTTACACTTTTTGCTGCCTGAGATCCAGGGCCACTGGGACATGTAATGTCCCAGTGGCCCTGGATCTCAGGCAGCAGAAACAGTCTTACAAATCCAGCAGCAACCAGCCGGTTGCACCAGCGGGTTACGGCCACACTTGTAATGAGGACCATGGGTCAGGAGAACAGAGTTCTCCTAGTCTTTGTATATCTATTGCCACTTTATTTTGGTTTGCAGTGCATAAGAAGTCATGCAAGTCATACCATGTGCATTCTGCACAACTTAAAGTAACAAACCATGTGGGTGGGTCTAGGTTCCTTAGCATATAAGGTACAGTAGCGACATGTTTAAAAAATATAAGCCTGTGTTTAATGTGTGTGCAACTCTATAACATAGAGTAGCTAGTTCACTTTCAAACATGAGTTGGAAAATGTATTCTACATTTTGTCTGAATCTGGGTCTTCAGAATATATTCGTAAAGAGCAATATTCTGATACAGTAATTTGTGTGGTTCTTTCATCCTGTCTTCCTCCTTTTCCTGTAGAAGAATAGAGGAAAATAATGTGCTTCTACACATTTTCTCCATATGCTCATTGGGGATCCTTTGACTTCACAAATTTGATATGTTTCTAATGCATATTTATTGTGTCTTTGGAGTGAAGTGGTTGAATTGTATACCGGTCTAAAATGTTGGCTGCAGTAACAGGATCTACACATTCAAATTGTCCAGTTGCCGGTGAATCTTGAATTATTTGGGGGGTTTGCTTATGTTTTTCTCTATGTTTATATCTTCGTATTATTGATTGTTTTCTTTCAGATATTGTAGGGCTTGTCTAACTTGGTTTAAATCGACTAGTTGTTGCCAAATGTTTTTTGGCCTCATTACACGTTGGCGGTAAGGGTTTACCGGTGCCAGTATTTTACCGGTACCGGTAAATCCTTGCCGCCTTACTACGAGGTCCCTTTGCGGGTTGGGGAATTTAATGCCTGCTTTTTGCAGGCGTTAAAAACCAACCCGCAAAGGGACCCAGGGAGCTAATTACGGTACCGCAATTTGCAGTACTGTAATTAGCGCCTTCCCCATTCCCATTATGCCCTATGGGGCAAAAATGGGAATGGGGAAGGGCAATGGTCGAAGGGGGAATTACCACCCCGCCAACCTTGGAATGGGGCGGTAATTCCCCTTTCCACCAAGGAGGTGCCGGCATTTTACCGGCATTAACCATGGCGCTAATAGCCTACCGTGTAATGAGGCCCTTTGTCTTTTGTTGGTACAATCAAAGATTGATCTCTTGGCCGTTGTACTCCTAGAGTTTGTACATTTTCTTTAAGTTCTAATGTCAAATATACTACATTGCCACAAATGCCTTTTAGTAACTAAGATGGAGGCAACTTGGCGCTTTTTGGTTGAGGGCCTATTATAGCTTGAAATGGGTGTATACAAGTTAAGTTTTTGGAGAGCCTTTGGAAGTGGGAAAGTTATTAGTGAGCATGTTTTGGCATTGGGTTATTGTCAAGCTTTGAATTGCAGTTTGTGCAAACTATTGAGGGGTCAGTTATTTTTTTTGTATGTATTTTCTATTGTTAGATATAAAGCTCATTGCAACCATTGGCAAAACACATTGGGCCTCATTACACGGTAGGCGGTGAGCCATGGCGCTATTAGCGCCATGGCTCATGCCGGTAAAATACCGGCACCGCCTTTGTGGAAAGGGGATTTACCACCCCATTCCAAGGTTGGAGGTGTGGTAAATCCCCCTTCCACCATTGCCCTTCCCCATTCCCATTTCTGCCCCATAGGGCTCTATGGGAATGGGGAAGGCGCTAATTACGGCACCGCAATTTTGCGGTGCCGTAATTAGCTCCGAGGTCCCTTCGCGGGTTGGATTTTAATGCCTGCAAAAAGCAGGCGTTAAATCCCCCAACCCGCAAATGGACCTCGTAGTAAGGCGGTAAGGATTTACCGGTACCGGTATTTTACCGGTACCGGTAAATACTTACCGCCATCCGTGTAATGAGGCCCATGGTCCTCTATTTTATAGGCGATATGTACTATTTTTGTGCTCTTTTTATAAAAAAATTCTCTGATAACAGACACATCCCTGGTCTGGTATTTCAGGAGATGTGTTTTGAAACAGCCATTTTTTTTTTGCATGTGTTTTTTTATGAAGTTGGCATTTGTGAGGTTTTCACTAATGTTTTCTGAAGCCAATGCATTTTGTAGGTCAATTTCAGTTCCAAAGAATCATTATAATATTTAATATATGTTTTAGTTCATGGAACTTTTTGTATATCTATTTACAATTCAAATAACATTTGTAAATAATTCTCAAATTAATATTTCAACATTTCAGCATACCAATATACAATACATTAGACGTAAGCCTAAATAAACAAAAAGAATTCATACCTCCTGAAAAATAGCAATTCAATCGCATTACTTCAAAAATAAAAATTCATTCGAACACACAGGAGTTCAACCAATTTCAAGAAAAGGAAATTCAACCGATTTTTCCATTTGATTCAAGTGCCGTAGAACTGCTACTCAAAGTACTGCTTAATACTACTTAACCAGATTTTATACAAAGCAATAGGTATTGGTGTAAAGTTTGTATTCTGACAATGGACCCAAAAATCTTCACTCAATTGACTCATAATTATGAACCAGGTGGCCTAAAGGTACCATGTATAGATGGCCTAAATTTGGACATTCAGTGAAGATGTGTCTCACCATTTCTGCATTCCTGGGATTTTTACAGATCCTACAGAATCGACTCTCCTGACTACGTTTCAATGGACCCCCCATAATTGTACGTGTAGCAAGCTGATTGATCCTTGTCAGGAGTCAAAGTCGTCTTACTCTCGTGTCTGGTCAAATCAGCAGATATAACTGTGGGAGCATAAAACAATGGAGCACCTTTGACACTTGGGGCGTACCCATGTAATGTTTCCAGATGGGATTAATTACATAACCAGTCCCATTGGATTATTTTCCTGTAGAGCACGTTTTAAAATTTTACATACTTGGTTCCACAGGAGAAGTGTGGCTGCCAATTTCTTTCAGTAAACAACTCATTTATTGTTTTTAAAATGTGTAATTTGTCTTAGTTTCCCCCGGGATGTGCCCTGCCACTTGAACCATGAAGGAATCTTTGTTCATGATCTGAGTACCTACAGGATGTATAGTTCTCCTCTGCGTTTTAGCACCATTGCTTTGAGGGATAATAATCCCAACTCTGAGTGCAGATATTCTATTTGAGTGCTTTGAGGCAAACTTAACATATTGCGCCAAAATAGCCCTCAACCCGTTTTAGCCATTCCCACTTGTGTAGCTCCAGGCCTTCTAGTCCATACAAGATGGTAGGGCAAAACCACTACTTCTATAACATTAATGTCCCACTCAGTGAAAACCCTGCATTTCCCTTAGAGAATCAACTTATCAGGTAGGTCAGTTGTCGTGCCTTTGCGACCTTAATTTAATTTTATTTTTATCACTACCAGTCTCCATTAGATTTAAGCCCAGATACATATAGTAGGGCACATAGTGAATCTGCCCAATACTCAGATCAATACAGACTCTGTTTATTTTTTTGTTAGTAACTAGCAATACCTTAGTCTTATTTAGATTTATTACAAGCTCGTTTTCCTTTGCATAGTTTACTAGATTCTCTAAGAGTGATTTTATTCCTAAAACCGTATGACTCAGAAGCACCAAGTAATCTGTGTATAAAATTGCAGAAATGTCATCATGAGCAATCTTTGGGAACCAAATGCCCAGTGCTTCCAAGCATCGGATCAGATCAGCAAGATATAAATTAAAAAGTAGGGGGGGCAACAAGTACCCCTGTTTCACCCCCCTTCTGGCAGTCGTTTTATTGTGTGAGGCTATAACAATTTCAAGCAGCCAACCCGTACACCCCCACTATTGCAAAGGCGTTATCTGGTAACCCGATCAAACGCAGATTTAAAGTCCACAAACGCTAGGTACAGGGATGTGTTTCATTTATCTCTAGCCTGGTTGATTAAATGGTCCACCACTCACAAGTTTACATCAGTGCTGCCCCCAATCCAAAACCGGTTTGTAATGGGTGACAAAGATTTTTTTCATCAACCCATGCTTGTAAGTGTTTTAACACACATGCAGCAAATACCTTACCAGTGGTGCCCAATAACGACAATAGGCGGTCATTTTCCGGGATTAACCCGTCTCCTACTTTATGCACTGGTATCAATATGGAACTTGACCAGGACAGGGGGATCTTTTTTTGGAGGCATACTTTATCATACAAATTACAAAGCAATGTTGTCCATCTTTCTGGGTCAGCTTTCATTATGACTACCGCCAACCCATTTGGTCCGGGAGCCCTTGAGTTCTTAGCCTTTTTAATTATCTCCATAATACAGTCATGATTAAAGTGCAAGGGCCAAGAACCCTCCTCTCCCATTCTCCTTTCATTTGCTTGATGGTTCACCAGCATTTGGCTTCGATAAACGTCCACAAAGTGGCTTCTGTAATGGGATTTATCACACACTTGCTATCCTGGGGATCTTTGGCTAGTGCCTTAGTCCACCACATAGTTTTAGGATTGTGCGTCAGCATATATTTCAATAACTGTTGCCAGATTTTGTTCAAACCCTGTGTTTTCCACCACTTTTGCCACTTTTGTGCTCTAATTAGGGATGCCATAGCAGGAAGTGCACAATGGATTTTTGACATATCTTCATATCGTGGGCCTAAAGATTGCACAAAATCCAGATCACTAGAATTCAGGATGTCGGGGGCAGGGATGTTGGTAGGTCCACCCACAGAAGTTTCTGGAGCTTGAGTTTCATTTGATTCTCATTGGTTTGAATGGGAGCTTCAACCAATTCTTCCAATTCTTGTACAGAGGCATGTTTTTTAGAAGCCAGCCTGGTAATGTGCCCTCATGTTTTTTCCTTCTCATTTCTTTCTTTTTTAGTTTATTTGGTTACAGGACTTTTTGCATAGTACAGTGGTATAGCGGAATGGTATGTTCCTAACATTTTGATGTGGTGGAAGGTGCTTTTGTGAGCAGTTCCTGAAATGCAGGCTAATGAATGTCCTCGCAGTCCAGTGTGACTGCGCACTGGGCAAGAGCGCATTGTTTGGAAAGTTTTCATTCTACTTTTGTCGTTTAGTTTCACATAGTGATTGAGAAATTTTGTAAAGATTTGAAGGATTGTTGGTGTACCTTACATATTGAGCTGCATGCCAATTTGTACCCAGGATGGTTTGTGTGGGCAAAAGGAACATTTGGTTGAAAGTTTGTTGGGAAGGTTTTTTCTATTAGGGTTTCTTTTGCCATAATGGTTTCTTCTTCTGCCATTTCATACCCTCGGCCAGTACTTTCTATGGCAATTGTTTTTTTTGTTTTTGTTTATAAGCCTCTTCATTGAAATATGGTTCTTTGCTGCTTGTTTGAATCCATTCACCTTCACATTGACATTGTGCATGTTTAGAAACACTTTTTGTAATATATTGATTTCTTTAGCTAGTGGTTTCATTCTGTTTAAAATCAATATAAGCAACTTTCTCTTTAGTAGAAATTGCGGTGTCACTTAGTGCTTCGAGGATTAGTCTTCTGCTGTCATTTTATGGGTAGGTAGTGACTTTTGAGCTGTCTTCAGAAACTTGTGAAGAACTCTTCGGTGGGACATTTTTTGTAAAATAATTTGTTTGGAATACTTTACTCTGGCTGCGTTAACATTGGTAGATATGGTGTTAGGTTCATTAGTAGGTCTGTTTTTGTTGGTACATCTTTTTTATTTTCAGTTTTTGCATGAGGTTGCTGACTTTTTTAGTCGTGGCTGGTTTAGCTTTGTTGATTGAGCGTACTATTTTTTTGTTTTAATGTTTTCTATACATTGTATTAGAGGTGGATGACTTCTGCATTTATTGCATTTAGTGCATTTATTCTTAACTGCTCTATTTTTATTTGTTTACTATGCAGTTTGTTTTTAGAAGGCATTCTGTTCACTCTGTTGGGAAAAAGGAAAGTTTGGGTTTGAAAGTTGTGGAATATACAGGCATGTATTGTGTATGGGTGTGTGGGTGTGATTGTAACTATGAATAGATTGCTGTGTGATTGTGTAGTGGGATGATTGGTGTATTTGTGAAGGTTGTAAAAGTAAGAGTCTATACAGGTGTGATGGGCTTGCGTTAGTGAGTAAGGGAGTGGTGGTGTGATTGAATAAGTGGGGACATTCTGATGTTTGGGGGAAAACAGTGGTTGGTATGACGGTGTGATTTAGTACACAGGTATGAGGGTTGTGTGGGTGTAATTGAAAATGGCCAAGAAAGTGTGTGTATGTGTGGTAATGTGTGATAGTGATTTGGAATGCAATGAGTGTTAAACTTGTTGGGTTGGAATTAGGACCTCATTTGGATAGGGGTATGGAATAGTAAGGAAGTACATCTGTGGTATAGAACCTGATGAGAAATGGATGTGTTGATTAAGGAGCAATGTTTAGATGGGTATAGAAAGAGTGTAAATGTTGCAACATAATGAGAAAGAGTGAAATAAATGCTGTTGACTCGAACATAATACTATAGGATCATATATAGTGAAAGTGCATTGATACAAATAGAAAGATATACATGCTATTTTTTCATTTTTATTTAAAATGATATAGTTTAAACATAAACTTTTCATTTAAGCATTTATGTCTATGTCTCATAGATATCTTCAATTTTGCACAGCTTAATCCACATACAACAAAAAAGTTGTCAAGCATTTCTAGAGAATTTGTCATGTAAGTTTGTGGGTTTGTCAGAGGCCAAAATGTTGCAGAGAAATTGGACGACAGTGTATATAAGTTTCCTACCATGACCCCTCAAAATCTTAGTCATCTGGAATCACCTTCGTGCTGAGCAGATATCTTGAAAAGGTCTCCAAACATTTCTCTCTTCGGGGAGAGGGCAGGGCATGTCATGATAAGATGATGCAACGTTTCAGGAATTTGCTCATTTAGCCAGAATCAGCAAAATTGCTCCGAATTGGAGATTTGTCTGATGTTTGCTAGTCTTTGTCGGGTTGGCATGGTGTTTAACCAGATTTGCATGAACATATTACGAATTGCAGAGTCCGGAAAGAGTGACAAGTACTGAGGAAGTTCGTTAATCGTTCGGGTGTCGATTGCATATTGCAGGTTCATGGTGTATTTTGATTTCTCATCTATTGTTTTTGTCCGATCGTTTTGTTGGATCTTTGACTTGGCACGTTGAGGACGACTGATGAGCATTTCTATGGTGATGTATTTGTTTCCCATCCGACGTTCTAGTGCAAATTTCCATGTTTTCAATGAGGTGTTATTGATGGCATGTGGGATAAACCGCAAAATTTGAATTGTTAGTATTTTATCGTTGTTTTTCAATTTGTGTAGGAGATCCAGCTGCTTCACAGTACGATAGAAAGAAGAGATTGCAATGCTACCTCAAATCATATTCTGGCCATCAGAAGTTTCAAAATCTTTTGCTAAAAGGAGGCTTCAAGTCTTTGCCAATTTAGTTGCGTTGATCGTTGCATCGCTCCCATAGGTTATGATGGGAATGACCCTTTGCTGGTTGAACGTGATAATTGGTTTTAGGGAAAACTTTCCGTATTGCCTGTGTAGCATGACTACGATAATATCTTACCTTCTAAGAAACTAACCCAGTCTATTTCAGATTTTGCTTGATTTATTAATACTCCGAGGTATTTGAAAGTATTTACTTCCACTAGAATTTTGTCATCTAGTGTGAAGTTTGTAGTCTGAGTGTTTTTGCTTGTATGGTTTGTTAATTACATTATTTATTTTTTTTACATTAATTTCCAATTCATTCAATTTCATATATCCCTCCGTCATACGCACATTTTCTTGGAGGCCTGCGGTTGTTTTGTCAAGTAACACAATGTCATCAGCGTAAATTAAGTACAGAATCGGGACAGAGTTAATTTTTGGAGGATTAAGTGTGTCAGCTTTAATGTGGTTTGAAAAGACAGCAGTGAATAGATTGTAGAGCATTGCAGCAAGAGGACATCCCTGCTTTAAACCATTCCAATTTCTTATCTCAGTAGTAGTGGCACCTTCCTTTGCAAGTCTGATGGTTACCGAAGTGTTTGATAGGTTCGCTAATCTGCACTGCAAATTTACATGCCGTCAGTTTGTTCCATAGTTTAACCTGTTTATGGCGTCAAAAGCCATATGCAAGTCTATAAAAGCCACATACTCCTGGGTGTTATTTCGTATCGCTTCTTGCATTAGTAGAATTAGGATCGGAAGATTCAAATTTGTTCCAACATTTGCTGTAAATCCTGTTTGTCGGATGTCAGATCTAAGTTTCCTTAGCCCACACGGTAAGTTTTTGGAGTAAGTATGTGGCAAACAATTTGCCTAGGGGGTATAGAAGGGCAATGGGTCTATAATTAGACGGATCGCCTCTATCCCCTTGTTTGTAAATCGGGATTAGCATAGATCTTTTCCAGGTGGAGAGAATCTGCTTTAATTTGTTGATTAGCATCAGGAGATGGTCCATTAATTTTGCCCAGGTCTCCGGGGCCTGTTTCATGATGGCACTGGAAAGGCCGTCGGGTCCTGGGAAGCAGGAGGCATTAAGTTTATTAATCATCGCCAAAAAATCTTGTTTGTCCCAAGTGAGAGTCCATTTCTTTGAAGCTGCGGTTTCCAATTGGTTGTTCTCTGAAGCCCGAGCTTTATATAAATAAGAGAAATGGAGAGTCCATTTGTGTTCAGAGACATTGGACACCAAAGGTGGTTGATATTGGGCGTTGTTGTTTAACAGGTTCCACAGATTTCTCAAGTTCTTGGTTTTGAGAGTTGCTAGAATGGCTTCCGCATCCGTTTGTTGCAAGGTCAATAGATGTGTTTTTTTCCAGTTGGAATACATTTGCTTCACTCTTTTCATTTTTTGTAAATTCTCTAAAGTTCTTTCTCCAACTACAAAGATTTCGCTGTGACATGTTCTTTTTGGCTGCCAACTCTGGGTTATAATGATGTTGATGTGGAATTTCCCTATTGTGCTTCCTTTTATCCAGAAGGGAGTCAAAATCCAGTCATAATTGAGCTTTTCCGTGTCTTTCATGGTTGTTTGCTGAAAAGTCTTGGGCAGAGTTGCTAATTTAGACTTAATCGCAGTCTAGGATTTGTTCCCGCAATTTCCAGCAATGGTACAGAAGGAATCGTGCTCTGTTCACGTAGGCCCACACCACATATCATTAGCATGTGATGGTCACTCTTATTGGATGGAATTATTTTGGATTCCACTAGAAGATTATTCAAAGCTGGGGATAAGTAAATGTAATCAATGATTGCAATAGCCATTCTGCAGGACCAAGTCGGAATCATTAGGTTGTTTTCATCATAGGGGAGGCCTGTTAAGACCAAGTTTCTAATGGATATTTCTTTAGTCCAGCGGCCAACTCTTGTCGACAAGTCGTCGATCGAAATATGCTGACCATTGGGGGCATGCATATGGATGTTGAGATCTCCACAAATAATAAAGTCGATGTTTTGGTATTTCGCATTAAGTCTGTCAATGGTCATGAATACACAATCTAAGAAGTTATTGTCATTTATGGCCATTGGGTTCCAGTAAACATTTATGATCACAATAATTCCAAAATTAGAATCATTGTACTGAGCTTGATGTGAGGGATTGCCGTCATTCTTAATCTTTATGGTCATTGTTTAGGTCCACGGATTGATGTTTACTTTGTCAACTATGCTCCAAGTTGGAATTATTTTGATCATCGTCAGTAGACCAGAAGATGCACATCCCTGTTTCTTTGGATGGCAGGATTAAGAAATGTAATAAAGCCATCACATTGGGTGTTTTGGTGAGGCAGGTTTCTTGGAGGCATATAACATGGCATGATTCAAGTTCTGAGGCTGGAGAGTCGAAAAGATGGGAGTGACCTCTCGTGTTCCATGAACATAGAAACCAACTATGAGTGTTTTGCAGGTTTAATGGTTATGAATAGTAGTTTGTCTCATTGTTCTGCATTGAACAGTCTCCCTCGTATTCTCGCCGGATGGAATGTTGGATGTAGCACGGTCGCGAGGGATATTGGGGACTTGCAGTATGTAGATCACAGACCCTTCGTGGGGCTTTTGTGTTGGCCGTTGTCTTACATGTTCTAAGATATTGTATCCAGCTACATTATTCCTTAGTTACTGAAGATTCCTCAGCAGAGAGATTCAGTTTTTGCTGGTCATCTGGCAGTTTTCCTGTGTGTCGTGAGCATGTGAAACCCAGGTTTAGTAATGGAGTAGCCATCTGTAGATCCTGATTCAGAATGTCTTTGGTGTGAAATTCAATCTGAATCTTATCTAAGAATTGATCATCCTCAAATATCACAGCCTTGATGTCTTTTGATTTAATTGGCTTCAGTTGAGGTATCACATGTAGCAACCTTAGAAGGTTGGTCCTCTTGAGTGTTAAAGGTGTACAGGAGGGCGGAGCGACCTCTGACGGGCCCATGGGATCAGAGCTCACCTTGAAGTACTTTTAAGACGAGATAGCTGCACCTTGAGGAGGAGGGGGTGCAGCTTCTCTTACTCCAACACAAATCAATAGGGACAACTCAGTAGTTTGCCACAGGGATGTCCGTTTAATGACAAGTACAAAAAACGGGGAAACAATGGAAATCAACAGTGATGCGATCGCCCATCTCGCTTCAACTTCCAAATTCTTCATGCAAACAGTAACTTTTATAGCAAATTCTCGTCATCATTGACGTGTAAAACTTAAAAGTTTATCATGCAATTCTATTGGTTGGGAATGGTAACTTAAGTATAGGTACTATATCTGTATATGGTGACAGAGCGCGAGGATTGGATAACTCTTATCAGGTGGGCGCCTATGCCCTTCCCTCTACATCACTCGTGACAGACATCACTACAAGTACGACGTCTCATTGGTTCAAATGGCTATAGGACCCTAGATTATTTGGTCCATTGTGATTGGGTAAGTTACACCCCTAGACATAAATCTCCATTTTAATCAGCAGCATGCAGAATGGACACCCAGATGCTGTGTGCCCCAAGATTCACCCTGCCTCCTCCCTTCCATCAATCAGTACTTCAGTAATATGTGTCAATTAGTTGGCTGAGGTTGGCCTCTAAACTGTAGCTGTTTATGAGGAAAAGTTATGGCATCCTCAGGTTCTGGGTGACATCAGACATTGGTACCTCTTCGCGCTTGGCTGGTCACGTAAAGCTGCTTCATTTTCCAACTATTTGCTTATTTGATTCTTTGTTCAGCCTCGCCACCTGCCTGGGCCTCCTTATCTCGACCTTCATGGGGTAGGCTCCTATACTCTTAGGTTTCAATTCTTTTGGAGTTGCGGCTCTCCTCCCTTCCTTGGGTTGACTTTGTGCTGGTACATGAATCCTGGCCTGTTGGGCCGTATCATCCTGGGCTTAATTCTGCGTTCGTAAAATGGAGTCACACTTGTATAATGTGGTTCTTGAGCTAGACATATAGTTGTATATAGTTGGCGCTGGCCGCTCTATTCTTCTACTAAGCATTGCAAGCCGTACTGTTTTCTTAGCTTCTTGCGTTACAAGTATATTTAACTGGTTGCATGTTTTCATCTTGCTCTATGGTTATGTTTCTTTATATTTTCACATTGTCTCTTCTTCTATGTTTATGATATCTTTATCCGTAGTGTTTTCATCTTGGAGTGTTATCCTTTCGGTTGTTGTGCGTTCACCTGTACGTCTGCCCGGGCCCTCGTGACGTCAGCATTCTCCTTCCATTAAGGCCCTTTGGATCTCTTCAGGGACAGTTTGTAGGTGCTCTTCATTTCGTGTCAGCTGTTGGTATGGTTGTCTCAATGGGTACCTTTCAGCCCACTGTTGTCTGGTTATTGGCGCTTCAATAGGTATACAAGTCCTTCTGATGGGTACTGGATAGAACCCCACTGTGGCGCTCTGTTGGTTCATTTGCTCCTTATATGTCACGTATCTTGGTGAGTATGCTTCTGGTATCTCGAACTGGGTGGCTAGAGTGAAGCCATATTTGGCACCTCCTCTACACACCCCCCTTTGGTCGGTTTATCGACCACTTCTTCTTCCTCCTTTAGATTACTCTTACTTGGTTCTTCTATATCCAATTCTTCGTCTTCTGGGTTTGTACATGATGGTGTGAATGTGTGTTTCTTTGGAGTCCATATTTGTATCACTCCTTTCAGGCTTTCTGCTGTTTTTACATGTTCGCCTTTGCTCCTGGTCATAAACTGACATTGTCCATTCGGGCTGCAATAGATACATTTTCCTTCATAATGTCTAAGTCTTCTGGGATACACAAATGTTGTTCCTTCTGGCGCAAATTCGCTGGCCTTCACGAAGTTTCTTATTTCTTCATCAGTCAGGTCTCTAGTCTTCCATCCTGGTTTGACATCGATCATGATCTTCATCCCAATGGCTTTCTTAGCAGTTTTCTGTCACTGTGTGATGATTATTTTGATAACACAAAATCCTAGTAATATCATCAATACCAGGGCTCCAGAAACTTCAATATGTCTGCCATCCATTGTGGGACCCATGAGAAAAGTGTTCCAAACCAGTTGTCATCATCAACTTCATCAGTTTCATCGATCATTTGGTTCTGTAGGTTTGTCAGCATACTGATGGCTTCTGTTAAGGTTTTGTTTTCTTCATCATGGGAAGGTATAAATGTGCAACATGATTCTCCGATTTTTGCACAAACACCTCCATGCATTGCTGTGATCATGTCAAGTACATATCTGTTCTGGAGGGTCATTAATCGAATTGCTCTTATTTCTTCTTTAATCGCGTTGAATCCTTTTATGGTAGTGTTGATGGTCTGCAATAACTCCCATCTGGTTATCTGCAACCATTTCGTATTTGCTCCAACCTGCAATCTTGGCATGAGGATTGTTGCGAACACTGATGAGGTGAGACTAAACAGTCTGTGTTCGTATGGTATTGCATGAAATGCTTCTTCTGATTTGGCAGAAAGGTAATTCTCTCTCTTTCTTCGGGATACCAATTCCACAGATCTCCTTTTCTTCAGGTGAGCATCTGCTTTCGGGCAACTGTCAATATTCAGGTCACTTTTTGGGATCACTAGTGCAGGAACGTGGACGTTCACTATTGTGCATATGCCTCCCCAGTTTTTCGGTAGTCTTATATATGCCTTGGAACCACAAGCCCAGTAATTATCCATAATTACTGCAGTCCCGTGAGTCGTTCATGAAGCTTCAAAGATTCGTCCGCAGTTTTGATTCTCTCCCATCTTCCTCATGCCATGGCTCCTGAAACACAATTTCGTTCTTTCCAGTGGCACTATTTGCAAGGGTCCTCCTCTGTCTTTGACCCATGCCAGTAATCTTGTGAGTTTCGGCCATAAAGGTTTGCACAACCTCTGCGAGTTCTCTATTGCTTCCTTATATGCTCCAGAGACCATCCATGCTCGGCAGATCACCACTCCTTCTTCCCATCCGTTTGGTGAAAGCACTGTTCCCCAAATCTGCATTTGGCCTCTGTTCTTCCAATTTTTCACCTCTTCTGGAGTTTTTCCTTGGACATTTAGCTTTGGGTTCACTTCCCATCTGATTGCTGTTCCTTTAACTCCAGGCATCTCGTATCTGATCGCATGATTCCTTGTATGGGCTCTGTTTCTCATCTTAATGTCCTGTATATAATCATCTTCTTCGGGGTAATTTGTCTCGGTTGCCCATATCAATTAGGCATCCCTTGCAATGAACTGTCATCTGGTGTTGCACATTGCTAGGTGTGAAAGACAGTGTGCTGTCGGGACGTCAATTTCTGCAGCCACAAATATCTTGGATTTCCCCATGCTGTACGGTAGAAGTGCACAAACAAAGCATTCTTCTTCTGATTTGCTTCTTCCAACTTCTTTCATGTGCTGGTACCAAATGTTGTTTCCTAGATGTGCTGTGCTGTCTAAGTAGTCATTCAGTTCACTGTTGTCTTCATGTAGGCTTCTCTTGATTCTTAGTTTCTTCTTGTAGTTTGCTATAACTACATCTCTAAACGCGTCTGTGTGGCTTTTCCTTGCTGGGGGATTCTCGGGCATTCTGGTCGATGGAGCAGGTTTCCTTCTCTGCATCGATGTGGTAGGTGGAGGTTTTGAAATTCTCTCCTTCTCCTCTTGCATCCCTTTCCTGCCCTCTATAAGTCTCTTTATTAGCCACCAGCCTGTCACCGGACCTGTGTATGGCTGCATCATGGGCCTGGTACTTGTTCCTTGTGTTGTGTGATTGTCAGTACAGTATCTGCAGGCTTATTTTCCAGTTCCTCATGTAGCTTCTTCGCTCTAGCTATGAACAGGAATAAATGATCTATCAAAATGTGTGTTCTTGCAGTGAATTCTCTCGTAGCCGCTTCCGTCTTCTCGAGGGCTTTTGCTATGTCTGCATTAGTTGGCCTTCCATTTGATTCCTTTCGGTCTCTCTCCTTGTTTTCTGGGGTTTATTGTTCGGTAGGCAGTCTTGTGCTCTCTGCTGCCTTTGCTTGAGGTTCTGCAGCCATTGACACATGCCCTAGTTCATGTGCATTCGGTGTATGGTTGTGTGTAGTAGTTAGTGCTATGTTTTCATTCATTCCGCGCTGACCCTGTCTCCAGCTTTTCTCTTCATTCGTTACCTCACGTGTATGTGTAGTACTGCTAATTACATTCAATTTTAGTTCATGTACCTTACCATCAGATTTTCTTGGGACTGGAATGACTATGTAGGGTCTGGATGCCTTTGTGGGACTCATGCGTACATCATCAGGTGGATGCACTGCAATTGGACCATTTCGAGCACCAATAACAAATGCAGTTCTGATTGTTAATAACAGAAAGACAATGATAATCACCATGCATATACATATAATTGCGCGGTATGAAAGGTGGCAGCATTTCCTTCCAGGGAAGCGAGGGCGCCCCTTTGCTGGCGGGATGACCATGTTACTGGTCTGGGTCCACATTTCAATCATCACAAAATGTCAATGTTTATTCTTTTCCCCAATTCACTTGTTCTCGAACAGTTTGTATAGTAAAGTGTCTGGTGCTTCACAAGTGTCCCCCCTCTTGTGGGCGACGATTGTCTCTTGATACATGATTCAGTATCCCTGCTAGACTATGGAGAAGAGGTTAGACTAATACTTAGATTAGTCACTTTTACTGTATATATTCAAAATAGGTAAGTTCCCAGTCCACCTCCGAATCTGCTTCAGTCCTGAGTACATTCTGGAACCTGTTTAATGTGAAAAAATAGAAAACATGGAAAATCAAAAATCAAAAATCAAAAATCAAAAAATAAAAGGTGAAGTTCTTGTCTCCGCTCCCTCAATCTGTCCCACGGCGGAAAGCTGAAGTGCTTTGACTCTGTCTCCTGGATCTGTCCCATGGCGGGCGGTTTCACTGGAATCTCCCAAGAAGTCGATGGACATTAGTGTTCTTAATCTGAGCTATAATGGCATGCAAGAGCATGTTTAGCTGAGTACTCTTCACTGGATCTCCGAGAAATGTAAGTACGCCAACATTGGTTGGTCTTCCCACCAGATCTGGAAAGTTCTCAATGAGGTCAAAGAAGACATGGTATGCGTATCTGCTGTCTTCTAGTGATAATGACATTCATCCTGTCTTGCTGGGTTCAGGATCATAGGCTCTTCCCTTGATGTGAACAGTCTTTGCACTTTCCTGCTGCATGAATTGCGACCAAGTAGTTCAGTTTGACCCACAGTTGGTTCACATGTTCAGTGTTCGTTGGATCTCTGATGAATGTGAGAGTGTCTGTGGTTCTCCGGATAAGAGCTGGGCACTCTTTGATTATGCAAAATAAAAGTCTATAAGTGAGTCCATCTATAATTGCCTGTGGTGGAAGCATTTGTGTCCTTATCACTGTATTCTGGCAACGCAATTAAGGCTTCCGCGATGACAGTGAGCAGTTGCCAAATTACTTTCTTGTTGGCAGGATCTTGGATGAAGTCTGTGACACTGGTGACTCTCCCTACAAGTGATGGATATGTCTCAAGCATTAATTGGAAACAGGACAGCACATCCCTTGTGACATTTCTGCTGTATGACACCATAAATGCTGCAAAGCCGCGCCTAGCTCTTTGATGAGTCAGGATGCTGTGTTTAGCTCTTAGGAAAAGTCTTTGATCACAATTTATTTGAGTCTTGTTTTCACCGTGTTTGATTTACAAGTTTGTGTCAACAAACGTGTTGCAGCTTAGATGCACAATTGTCTTCTTCAACCTACAACTGAGATGCATAGAGTGTCCGTTATGTCCTCATCCCCCCTTTTTCTTGCTTAGATGAACTGTCCAGTTTAAGTCACAACTTGTAAAAGAGTTCTTTGTGTTGTCTTTGCTGCTCATGTTTGTTTGTTTGTTTGTTTATTTGATATAGCGCAAAACCAAACCCGCAGGTAGCCGGGCGCAAACATTGCAAGGATACTTGAGAACTTCATTATAGTGACATAGAGATAGACAGTAGGACAATTCAACAGTGTTACAGTCTGAGTTAGCTTGTGCAATTCTACGGGTGTCGGCTGCCTGGAGCTAAGTCACAGTCAGCCTCTGTTTTCATTATGGTAGGATATAGTGAAGTTCCTAGGTGCTGAGCAGTGGTGGTCTGAGGTTCCTATGGGCGACTAGGGGGTCGGGTTAGCAGTGGGCATAGTCGGGAAGTGTCGCTCAGGGCGAGTAGTTCCAGGAGAAGAGGGTGAACACTTTAAATGTCATTAGATCGAATCAATGACAGAACCTTGCGCCTGAAGCTTGGGTAAGGTTGGTCCTTTCTAAGTTCTAAGGGGAGTTTATTCCATGTTTGGGCAGCTATGACTGGAAAGCTAGCGCCGCCAGCTGTACTCTCAAGGTGTAAGCGTTAGTCATTCTAGTGGAGCGGTTGAAGTTCTCTTGTTAATTCTATTAGCTAGATAGGGAGGCGCTATGTTATTGAGGCATTTGGATGTGAGCGAGAGAGTTTTGAGGGTGAACCTGTCTTTCATTTTTAGCCAGTGGGTATTCCTTCTGGCGGTAGAGATATGGGCTCTATTAGGCATGTTTAAAGCTACTCTAAGAGCGTTATTTTGGAGTGTTTGGAGTTTGTTGAGGATATACTTGTTAGATCCCGCATATAGGGCATTGCAATAGTCCAATCTGGATATGATAAGTGCATTAGCTAAGGTGATGCAGCTAGCCTGAGTTAGGAATGGTCTATATGCTCGGATCAGTTTACAGGTATAAGTTGTAGAGGATGCTAGGGAGTTAATTTGTTTTTTAAAAGTGACGTGAGTGCTGAGTCCAAATAGACCCCAAGGGTTTTGACTGCAGGCATCACTTTGATGACATTGTTGTCAATGTTAAATGAGGCATAGTTTGGGTCAAGTTTTTTAATCGCTGTCTCTGTGCCAAGGATCAGAAACTCTGTTTTATCGTCATTCAGGCATAGGCCCTGGGATGCCATCCATACCTGAATGAGGAGATATATCCTCTTTACCAAAGCTGAGTCTTCCAAGAAGTTGCCCGAAAGGGGGATGAGGATCTGAGTGTCATCTGCATAATTTGTGTAGATGACGCCCAGTCTGTCCAACTTGTCAGCCAAAGGTTTGGTAAAGATGTTGTGCATAGTGGGAGACACACATGATCCCTGGGGGACACCGCAGGAGACTTGTATGGGATCAGCAGCTGCTATGGGGGAGAAGACTCTCATTGTCTGGTTAGCAAGGAAGGATTGTATCCAGGTTATGGCATCACTTGAAAAGCGGGCAGCAGAGCCAAGATGATTACATAAGACTGCATGATCTACCAGGTCAAAGGCTGCCGAGAGGTCAAGGAGGAGTAGCATAGCTGATTTTCCATTATCCTTCAACTCGTCAATTTGAGTCTTGAGATCAATCAAGGCTGTTTCAGTGCTGTGAAGGGAGCGGAAGCCGGATTGTTGTGATCCTAAAAGGTTATTAGTTTCCAGGTAATCATGAATTTGCACGTAGGCTACTCTGTCGATGATTTTAAGTAGGAATGGGACGGTGGTGATGGGTCTGTAATTAGTCGGGATGGAAGGGTCAATGGTTTGTTTTTTTAATAAAGGTAGGACCCAAGACTGTTGGGCACTGGGTTAGTCTTAAAGGAGGCGTTGATCAGTTTAGAGATGAAGGGAGCTAGGTCTCTTGCTGAATCTTTTATAATTTGAGCAGGGCAGTTATCTCCATTACAATTGGAGGGCTTTAGGGAGAGTATGCTTTTTTCTGTCTCTAGTATGGTTATATGTTTGAAACTAAAGGGGTGAGGAGTAGCCGGTTTAAGGAGGGCTGTACCTTGGGATTAGGTTCCGTTGACAATAGCAAGGCAACTTTTTTGATTGCAATTTTGGTTTGAAGAGAGCTAATTTTACCTGCAAGGGCATTTTGTATATTAGTGCACCAAAGCTTATTTTTCGGAGTATTATCAGTTTGCGGTATGGGTGATTCCATTTTGCGAAGGATGGAGAATAATTCCTTAGTGTCTGATTTGGCTTTAGCTATTCTGTCATTGTAAGTGTTCTTTTTTGTGCTAATAATTTCCTTTTTGTACTGTTTGGCATGGGGGGCTAATTTAATTTTATTCTCCTCTGTAGGCGAATGTCGCCAGATTGATTGTAGTTTTCTTCTTTGAGTTCTAAGGTCTTTCAGTTGTGGTGTGAACCAGTTGTTCAAGTGAGAGAATAGATTGCCTTTACGGATTTTGGTGGGAGCGATCAGATCTAGTGCCTTGGTCATGGCACTATTATAGGTTCCCACCAGTAAAGTTGGGTCTGTAGTGTTGTACATTGTTTAGGGTGGGGAGGAGGTGTGATGTCTTTTTTGCTTCTAGTGGGGAGTGGCGGGGCCATAATTATAGGTTTGGGGTGGGTGAGATCAAGTGAGGCAGTGAATGAGATTGAAAGGTGGTCTGTCCATATTTGAGGAGTTATACTGGTGATACTAATATTACAGTTCAAGTCAGCAACCCAATCTAGGGTTCTACCTTTGGAATGTGTGGGGGTAGTGGCTTTTTGCATTAGTCCATAATCATGAAATAATGCTGCAATAGCATGCATCCTTCTTCCTCGTCATCTATCACGTTTGCACGTGCTGAGGTTCTTCCCCGTTGTCTGTATTTTCTTCGCGGTTAGGTGCAGCTTGAGGGCTTTCTCCAATGTAGGGCTTAATGTCATTGAGAAAAATCCATGCTCTCCTGCCCTGCAATTTGACTGCTGATGGAGTGCAGTCTTCTACGATGAAAGGAACATTGAATCTCAGCTCGTCCCACCTTTTCCTTGTGTGGTTCTTGATTAGGACTGCGTCTCCAGGGAAAACAAGTGGAATACAAAGACCTTGAGCTGGGTCTGTTGCAGAGTCTTCAGCAATGCTTTATGCTGTGCTGTGCTGCACCCTCTTCATCGTCGGTGCAGTTGGTCTGAAATTACAGTAAGGCTGGATGTCATACAGTTCAGGTACTTTGACAATTTGGTTCCCAGGACCTCTCGGGTTGGCTGGGCATCACCTCTAGCTCTATCTCGTGGGGTAAGTGGGGTATTCATTCTCCTTCCTGTGACTCTCGTGCGGCGTAAGATGATGGTCAGAGCCTGGTTGGTTCCGAAGCGCATACAATGGCAACGGAAGAAAGTGCAACCATTACCTCTTTAGAGTAAGCTTCAACTTGGCTATCCTTTCTTTTAACAGGCCGTTGAGCCTCTCGCAAATACCATTACCATCCGGATGATTCGCCGACAAGAACGTTTGCTTTATACCAAGCAACAAGCTGATCTGCTCAAAAACTGCGTTAACAAAATGAGCCCCATTGTCTGATCTCATCATCTCACACACACCCCATCTAGGGAACACTTCCCTCACCAGGAATTCAGCTGCACAGGTAGAGTCTAGGTGTGTACATGGTCCTGCTTCTATCCATCTAGAGAATGGACACACCACTACAATTAAGTACCTGTACCCGTTACACACTTGGATCATGTCTACGTAGTTGATATGTAAGTGCTGAAAAGGCCCATTTGGCCGGGGGATGACTCCTCTCACTACTTTTAACGTGTACCCAGGGGTGAATTGCTGGCAGATTATGCAGTTCACCATAAAGAATGCAACATGCTCTGCTAAATTCGTTATAAAACAGTCTTCCGCGAGCATTGCAGCTAGATTCTCTTTTGTCATGTGAAATGGGTAACATAATTGCTCCAATGCTATCTTTAGTAGGGCCACAGGAATTACTGGTTTACCAGTGGTGTCTTGCCGCCACAATCCGTCACAGGGGTTTAAAGAACACACTTGATGCTTCCATAGGTTCTTTTCATCCTGTGGTGCCTCCCCTTGAAGTTCCATTAGTTGCGTCTGCTCCATATTACTATAGGCTTCTGGTGTGGCTTGTGCTACCATCATACGCTCATGGGTGCATGCCACTTCCACTTCCATGATTGTTTAACTTTTGGATGCCATACGCTTGGCTTCCGTGTCTGCTGCGTGATTTCCTTGTGACACAAAATCTTTCCCGTGAGTATGGGTGGCGCATTTCACGACCGCAAATCCCACTGGGAGCTGTAGTGCCTTAATCAGCCTGTCCAATACGGCTGTGCGCTGCACTGGTGTGCCGTTCGCTCTGAGGTAGCCCCTCCTTTTCCAGCGTGCTAGGCCTGCGTGCACTGTGGATGTCACATAGGCGGAGTCACTGTACACCGTTACTTCCTGGTCTGCATGATTCTCAATGGCTAGTATCAATGCCAATAACTCTGCAGCCTGTGCTGAGTAATGAGATGGCATTCGTGCACTGACAAGTACTCGAAATGTCCCGTTTGCTATGTGTTTCATCACAGCAACGCCTGTGTGTATGTGTCCGTCTTCTTGGTCAATTCTCGAAAAACTGTCAATGAAAATGATCTCTCCTCCTGCTAGGGCATTTTCTTTCACCCTGGGGATTTCATCATAGAGATCTTTGTAGTTTGCAGAGTCATGTATCGGCTCTCCTTCAGGGACTGGCTCGGCTATGAATGTAGCTGGGTTCACGGTTTTACATCTAACTATTTTGAACGATGGCTTAGATATAATCACCTCATAAGCAGAAGCTCTTTAACCTATCAGCGTACCCTTTGGTTTCTCTCAGATGGCAAACAATGAGTGCTCGACGTATAACGTCATGGAGCATCCCATTACAATGGTTTTCCCTTTCTCTATGGCGAACGCTGCGGCAGCTAAGCTTTTTTCTCGTGGGAATTGCCCTCTCATTACTGGATCAAGATTCCCACTGTAATATGACAGGGGCTTGTACCCCAACAAGGTTTTTTGAGTGAGCACTGCCATCATAACGCTGCCATTCATGTGCAAGAAAAGGTAGAATTCCTCTGCATAATTAGGAATCCCGAGAACTGGTGCCGTACAAATTACTCTCTTGAGTTCTGTAAACCCCTTTTCCATTGTCTCAGTCCATTCAATCTTTTCCTGTGTCACTCGGGCCTTCTTTAGAGCCTGGAGCAAGGGCTTGGTATATGAGCTGTAATCAAAGACCCATGCTCTAACATAATTGCACAGGCCTAAAAAGCTCTGCATTTGCTTTACAGTGAGTGGCTTAGCCGTATTCATGATAGCTTCAGCCCTTTCTGGGGTTACCTTTTTCCCCTCATGCAAAATTAACTGCCCTATGTGCAGCACCTCCTGTTGGCAGTATTGTAGCTTCTCCTTGTCAACCTTATATCCTTTCTCAGCCAGTATAGTCAGAAGCTGGACAGAATCGCGCCTGCTTTGTTATTCAGTCGTGCTGCAGATCAGAATGTTAGCCATATACTGCAAGACAACACTGTATACTGCAATATTGCTTAGGTCCATTTACAGGACTCTGTTGAAAATGGACGGGGACTCACAGTACCCCTGTGGCAACCTCGTGCTTTTCAGACGCATTAGTCTGAATGTAAATGACGTCATACCTTGCCAGTCACGGTGTAATGGGATTGGAAAAAAGGCATTTTTCAAGTCAATCACCATGAAATATTTCACCTCGATAGGTATGTTACACAGGATCATAGATGGATTAGGGACTAAAGGGAACTCAGCTTCAACAATATTGTGTAATGGTCTTAAATCTTGGATTAAACGCCAAGACCCTCCTTTTGATTTCTTGACGGGTTAAATCACTATGTTACAGGGTGATTCCGACGTCACTGATCCATCATGGCGGAAATTGTATTTGCTATCCCTTCGTCTGCTTCTCTGGACATGGCATATTGTCACGCTCTTGGTAAAATTGATCCTGGTTTCAGCTTAATGTTTACTTCCCCTACCCCCTTCAGGAGGCCTACGTCATAAGGTCCTGTAGTCCATACTGAGACAGGCACTTGGGCCATGTCATCATCAAAGTATTCAGGACATACCAGTGCCAACATCATTCTCTGTGGCACTTCTCGCTTGATCATTTTGACCCAGAATATGAGACTTACTTCCACCCTCGTCTCTTCTAAGTCAGGGTGTTCTTCGAACAGATCGTCATCAGTGACGTCAATCACTCGATACCCTTCTTTAATGGCGATAATCGCACACCATTGTCTGCCTTCATCATCGTATCCTTCGACCAATGCTACTTTATCTCGCACTGCTGCGATTAGTATCGTTAAGGGAAATACTTGTCCCTCTTCTTCATGCATAGGTATTCTTGGTCTGAATAGGAACTCATCTAGGGTTCTCACAGGTTTATGTGTGAGGCCTGGCAATCCCACCATAAGCACATGCATGCCATATGCAAAGACTTCTGGTTCTAATGGTATAGCTCTCATGGCAATGCGTCCTGAGTATGCTCTGATAATTTCGCATAGCGTTGAATAATGCATTCCTGGAGTGGAGCATACTATGCCCTCCTCCGTGAACGAGATTGTAATATTCAATTTCGTCATTAAGTCTCGACCCAAAATGTTCACTGGGGTATGACGTGAATATAATAATGGTACATTCATCTCGCATTCTTCTACAGAGACTGGGAGATTGACTATGAGCTCCTGCAAAACTCTGCGTATCTATGGCCTTGCCAGACAAGGAAAACTTGCCTTCCCATATGCACAAGTGTGTTGCATCCGTGTCAACTAAGAAATAATATTCTTTCCCCCCTATGACGACATTCACCCTAGGTTCCCTGTTAGGGTCTGGTTTCACTGATAGGATAGAGCACATCAGGGTTCCCAGTGAACTGTCCTATTTCATATATAAGTTTGGTCCACTGTATACTTGTGGATTTTCTCCATTCCCAGGACTGCATCCCCTTCCGGAGTTTGTGCCCTGAGACATTTGCGGTGGTGCCTGTTGGAATTGGCCATGTTGTGCACCTTGCTGCAAGCCTGGTGCTTGCTGCTGCACTGTGTGTTCCTGTGCGGCGCCCTGTTGTGAGATTGCAGGTGGATTCACCGTGCCTGCACCCATTCCTTGTCCATTTTGCCACGCGCCTTGGCTTTTGCACGAGCGCGTCAAGTGCCCTGTCATTCCACACAGCCAACACACTAGCAGTGGTCTGACCATTTGTCCATTTGACATATCTGGATTGCCTATCTGTACATTTTGAAAGCCTCCTTCATTATTTTGGAAACCTCCCTGATTACTCTGCCATCCTCTTCCTCTAAACCCCCTTCCCCTCGGGTACAGTCCTACGTTACCCTGGTTGTTCTGCTGTGGGTTAGTCACCTGTTGCAAGCTCTGTTCAGCTGGGCTAGTTAGCATGGCTCCCTGGAGAGCATACTTGGATAATTTCTTTTGCACCAGCTTCGCTTGCTCACCCTTTTGAGTTGTCATTATATCTCCCATATCGGAAGTGTCTGGGTAAAGCACTCGTAGTGCTTTCCATACTGCTGCTCTACAAGTGTTGAATGGTGCTCCGTCGTGAGCAGTGTTAATTATGGTAACACCAGGGTACCCAGCCCGTGCCCATACATCGTCTGCTCTCTCACCGAGTATGGCAATCAGGAGACCTTTAATGTCCCCTATAGCTAACGTGACACCCCCTGTCATCTTTTCTAACTAGTGTATCCACTTCCCGGCTCCCGATGTCAGCATTGGAAGCTTATTCTTCAGGTTTTCTCGATCCATGTGTGGCCATGGAATATATTGCGGTCTTGCTCCCCGCTTTTCAAGCTGCGGAAATTGGAATGCACAGCCTTCTTTCTCCTTCCCCATAGTTCTTCTTTCTATCGCTGGGGTAACATTCCTGCATCGCTGTCTGCCATGGCAATGTCCTTAATGTGTCTACATAGGTGTGTGCCGACACCCCCCTCTGACCATGGGGTGTTCCTTCATGCCGGTCAGGCTGCACGGCAGACTCGGATGTCCTAAGTGCAGGTTCTGTCTGTACTGGTCATAGGCTGCGCTCTCTTTGCGAATGAGCTGCTTTCCTTGCTCTTCACGATATAGCTGTTCTCGCCTCAGCCTATCTTTCTTCTTTATTCTTTCATCCCTTACTTCCTTTTCCTTCTCTTTCTCCCTTCTCTGTGCCTCATCAGACCCCTCTCTCGGTCTCATATCATCACTTCCTTTACCATTGAGTTTCAACAATATCTGTCCTCCCATCCATTCATCTTTCATGAATGCTATCTCATCAGTTCTGTCTTCACTTCCTTTCCATTTCGTTCCCTTTCTCTCCTTATCGAGAGATGCACTTGTCTGTGCCTGATCCTTCCTCTCATCAACGCGTCTCTCCTTGTCCCTCACGACTGCAGAGATGATATTCTTCTCCTGCTCCTTTCCTTTATTGTCATCACTACTATACGTAGGCCACTCATATGCAGGGTTGCTGTATCCCGTGGCTGCTTTAAGCTCTCTTAATGGGTAGAGTCCCTCTGACTTACTTCCCTCAGTTTCTAGTTCAGGCGGGGCTGGTGGCGCGGTAGGTATTTCACCCCTCTCTGTGCATACGTTTAATATCCAGTCAGCAGGTGGTTCTTCCTCCTTTGACTAATCAAACTTTTTCCAAAGTTCTAGAACAGCGAGGCGTTTCTCTAGTTTTTTACCTGTATATGTGGTATGCAGATAAGTTGTCATATGTTGTAAGACGGCTTTAGATAAGGACCCGTTCTGTGGCCATAGCATGAACAACTTGTGGGTGGTACCCTAACCCACTCGGTACTGTATTTCTTAAGCTTTGGTGCATGTTTAGGCAACTGTTTACATAAGTGAGCCAATGGAGTAATATCTTCCATACTGGAGTTCTGTTTCTAACAATATTTTCATGCAATTTCATTACTCCCAACACTATGAGCGAGCACTAAATACTGCAAGCTACAATCCAATCTTTCCCGCCAACTTTTATCATCGATTTACTCAAGAACATCAATCCATGTGCGATTCCCTCTCAACTACAGAATTGCGTAAAACTCAAATTTCGTTTCGAACGATCAATGATACAAAATTCTTTACATGTGACATATAACAGAACACGTACAACAGACACTTGACAGACTAGACAAACACCAGCTAGACACAAATATCTCTGCCTTCTAATCAATACCCCGACATGGAGTTTAAACGAACCCCTTTTACAACGTCTTTAATCATCGTAGCAGCCTGCTTTTTCCCTATTATGTGGGACTATGAGTTCACATTTTTTTTGACCGCTATATTAAAGTGCAGGAATTAGGCGAATCCTCTCACTTTTATCGCAGGTGTCCTCCCTGATAACCTCTGTTTTCTCTTGGTTGTCTATCCTGGTAGCCCCTGTTTTTCTCTCGGGTGGCTATCCGGGTACCCTCTGTTTTCTCTCAATTATTCTCGAGTCACTATCCCCTTATATATATATACAGTCTTCTCTACCTCTAACTATTTTGTTTTTCCACCTCCCTCCATTACCTTTCCCTTACTTGTTCTAATGCCTATAAAAACATTTGCCAAAGCATTGAATTTTTTGTTTCACTCACCGCTCACATGGTTCCTCTCTGGATCCCCGGGATCACTGCCTCGTTACTGCCTTTTTGGTCTTTCATCTGCTCACTGCCCGTAGGAATGGAACGGTTTCTGTTTTTAAAACGGGTGCCTTCAAACCCACTGCAATTTTTTAGGACACGTTTATACTATCATTGTCCATGGGAAGCTTCACAGCCTACTCGGCCAAAATGACCAAGGACTCATGATATTGCCTAAGAACTAGAGTTAGTTTGTGTCGACGGTCAATAGGTGTCTTATCAATAATCGATACTCAATAGTTGATGGTCAAAACCATCCTCTCTGTTACCAAGTGTACAGGGGGGCAGAGCGACCTCTGACGGGCCCATGGGATCAGAGCTCACCCTCAAGTACTTTTAAGACGAGATAGCTGCACCTTGAGGAGGAGGGGGTGCAGGATTCTCTTACTCCAACACAAATCAATAGGGACAACTCAGTAGTTTGGCAAAGAGAAGTCTGTTTAATGACAAGTACAAAAAACAGGGAAAGAATAGAAATCAACAGTGATGCGATCGCCCGCCTCGCTTCAACTTCCAAATTCTTCATGCAAACAGTAACTTTTATAGCAAATTCTCGTCATCATTGAAGTGTAAAACTTAAAAAGTTTATCATGCAATTCTATTGGTTGGGAAAGGTAACTTAAGTATGGGTACTATATCTGTACATGGTAACAGAGAGTGAGGATTGGATAACTCTTATCGGATGGACGTCTATGCCCTTCCCTCTACATCACTCATGATAGACATCACTACAAGTACGATGTCTCATTGGTTCTACTAGCTATAGGACCCTAGATTATTTGGTCCATTGTGATTGGGTAAGTTACTCCCCTAGACATAAATCTCCACTTTAATTAGCAGCATGCAGAATGGATGCCCAGATGCTGTGTGCCCCAAGATTCACCCTGCCTCCCTTCCATCAATCAGTACTTTAGTGCTATATGTCAATTAGTGGCTGAGGTTGGCCTCGAAACTGTAGCTTCTTATCAGGAAAAGTTATGGCATCCTCGGGTTCTGGGTGACATCAGACGTTGGTACCTCTTCGCGCTTGGCTGGTCACGTGTCATTTTCCATCTATTTGTGTATTTGATTCTTTGTTCAGCTTCGCCACATGCCTGGGCCTCCTTAGCTCGACCTTCATGGGGCAGGCTTCTATACTCTTAGGTTTCAATTCTTTTGGAGTTGCTGCTCTCCTCCCTTCCTTGGGTTGACCTCGAATTCCTAGCCGAAAGCTGCTTCTTGCTAAGTTTCGATTCTGCTCTTTCGTCCAACTTTGTGCTGGTACATGAATCCTGGCCTGTTAGGCCCTACCATCCTGGGCTTAATTCTGCTTTCGTAAAATGGAGTCGCACTTGTATAATGTGCTTCTTGAGGTAGACATATAGTTGTATATAGTTGGCGCTTGCCACTCTATTCTTCTACTAAGCATTGCAAGCCGTACTGTTTTCTTATCTTCTTGCATTACAAGTCTATTTACAGGTTTTAATTGGTTGCATGTTTTCATCTTGCTCTATGGTTATGTTTCTTTATATTTTCACATCGTCACTGCTTCTATGTCTATGATATCTTTATCCATAGTGTTTTCGTTTTAGAGTGTTATCCTTTTGGTTGTTGTCGTTTATCTGTACGTCTGTCCGGGCCCTCGTGACATCACCATTCTCCTTCCATTAAGGCCCTTTGGATCTCTTCAGGGACAGTTTGTAGGTACTCTTCATTTCGTGTCAGCTGTTGGTATGGTTGTCTTAATGGGTACCTTGCAGCCCACGGTTGTCTGGTTATTTGCGCTTCAATAGGTATACAAGTCCTTCTGATGGGTACTGGACAGAGCCCCACCGTGGCTCTCTGTTGGTTCATTTGCTCCTTATATGTCATGTATCTTGGCAAGTATGTTTCTGGTATCTCAAAGTGGGTGGCTGGAGTGCAGGCCATATTTGGGACTCAGGCCACAGACATGCGTGGTTGGTATGCGTGGTTGGTATGCGTGATTGGTGGTATTTTGGTGAGCATAATTCCTTTGTTTTATTTGTGGCCCCAATATCCAGAACCCCTTATTTTTGTTTAGATTTTTCGTGTAATCACTAGAGAGACCTCAGGCTTGGTTTTCAGGAACACCACATTTTCATTTTTAGTGTGCCACCATGGGCAATTTCTCTCTGTCTTATCTACGGCAGCGACCTATCATGTGGTATTTTTCACTATCTTATATACGGTAGTGAACTATGTCCCGGGCCTCCCTTTCTGCCGACTCATAGACCTCCGGCAGACTACAACACACACAGTTAGTTATAATTGCTCATACTGAATTACATTGTGCACACAGCTGCAGCCAAATCTTATGTTTAGCTACCTTGAAAACGACAATTGCACTGTCTAAACATCTCCCCACATCATCAGCACTGTATTGGTAAATATAAAACACACCACCCGTCTGCTTTCAGATATTTTTGTGTTTTATAAAAGTTGCATTTAAACACGATCTCACTCTTTACAGAAATAAATGAAATAGCACAGTAACAGCATTATCTGTGATACACTGAACAGAGAGTGGCGGAGACAGGAACTCAATTTGCAACATTAAACACGTGAGTAAAGCACAGGAATCTCCTTTCCTACACTGACTGAATATTCTCGTACACACTCAGCCCCCACACCTCAGCGAGATAATTACCAGGCTTATTCAGCATGTAACTTCTTTGGCTGTTCGCCTTCTGGAGGGGTTCACTCAGCAAGGACAAGCATCTGCTGTCACTCGAACTGGGACTTGTTGACTGGAAAAGCCAGTCTCTGCAAGCCGTTGAATCTGCTTTAGGAATCAGGCATCCCCAGCTGTCAACCCTGTCCTTCTTTGAGCTGTGTCAAGATGTCTCTCCTTTCTTCCCCCAGATTCTGCAGCAAAACACTAGTCACAGCCTCTAACATGATGCTTGATGTGATGTGCTCCAATCAGAATCAATCATGTTCTATCCTCCTACTTTTAAGAATGGCTCTTCTTGTACAGTTGCAACTGTAACAAGTTGATTTCCTGCTTATTCAAAGTCTTTGCTTCCTGCAGTTACTGTGGACAGAGCACAGGAAGGCAAAAAAAAAAAACTTGAAAGTGTGTTATAATTATTAGTCTTGTTAGTGAGATTAGTTTGTTAATTACCAAATGTGTCTCTTGCAACATAGGCATTTCAGGTGAGAAATGGTGTGCATTTTGAAGGTACAGATGTGTGCTTTTAACTGTGAAAAATGTATTTGCATTTTATATGTAAAAATCGTTTTTGACTGAATAACCTGCCCTTACTTATATGTCCATGTTACACTGGCAACACATAGCTTGAAACAACTGCATCATAGCAATGCACCAAACCCATGCAGTGGCGCTGCATAAAAATGCTCAATAACACATGTCTTGCTGTACCACATTATATCAATGCACCAAACCCATGCAGTGGCGCTGCACTTCAGAAAAAAAAAAAAACATGCTATACATTGATCCTGTGCAGTGGTGCTGTACTCTGTGCTCCCAAAACACGCTAAACACTCCTACCGGACCTCCTCTACACAGGCTTCTCTCTACATTCGACCTGTGCTATCTGTGCAATATAATTCTTTTTTTCAGCCATGGATTGATAAATTGAGGTAGTCTGTAAATGTTCATTTTAATCAAAAAGTTGGTCTGTGGTCCAAACAGAAGGGTTGGTGAAACCATTGTAGTGTCCTCAATGCCATGGGTCACTTCTGAGATTCTTGTGATGTCTCCTGAGTAGTTTGAAGGGAAGTCTGACATATCTTCACAGGAGAAATTAGAGCTATAGGACTGCTTCGATGATTCAATGACATACTCATCAATTACTATTAGCGATGACTCGTTGTTAGTTGAGAAGTTCTCGACTTGCTCTGGGGTATCCATGTGTGTTGATAAATTGAGGAGTTCCGATAGTTGGATTTCTTGAGGTTCTTAGGGACTTTGCATAAAACATGATGTACAGTGTTGTTTGGTATTGGATTTCAACTCTGCAGTCCCATCCTTTCCTCTGTTTGTATAGTTGGGTTTATGTTGACTCTTTAGGTTGATATTTGGTGATGCAGTAATATTTCTTAAGAAGGATTGTGACCCTGTTTGCTTATTACCCATTTTATTTTATTTTTGGTTTTGGATTTTGCTTGGGCAGGTATCATGTCAATTTGGATTTAATTATTTGTGTGATTTCTATAACTGCAGCATGGGACTTCTCTACACTTGGCAGGCAGAGCAGCAGTTAGTATATTAGACCATGCCTGCAGATGGGAGTACAACCACATCATCATGTTAAATGTCAAAGGTGCTTTTTCTGCTTGATCAGCCGCTGCCATCTTGAATAGTCTCGATTGCCATTGATGGGTCTGTTCTGCTTCAAAATCCAGACATTTTTCTATAGTGGTAATGAAAGTCTCGAGATGGATTTGTTTTGTGTGGATCAGTGCCAAAAGTGTGGCTTGGTCTTTAATATTGTCATTGTTTGTTTCATGTGACTTCAAAAACAGGATCATTGATTGTGTGGTAATTGCTATTAACATGTTTTGTAACTCCACCATATTAGTGGGGATCCTCTGTCGGTATAGTTCTTCAAGAGTTTCACACTGGCATTTATTGGATGTTTGGAGATCATTTGTGTGTGGAAGTGATAGGGAGAGCCTTTGTCTGATTACAGAAGAGGTCCCCAAAAACTTCTTTTCTTTTTTCAAGGTTGCTCATTTACGACTCAATTTCAGTAATATCTAATGAGAGGCGCGCTGCCCTGGTGTTCGGTTTGGGGGGCCTCTCATTTTCGTCGTTTTCGATGGGCTTTGGGTGGTGTAGGACTGCAGCCATTTCAATTTTGCTTGTTTGGCTTTTTTCTTTTTTCGATAATTCTGATCTGGGAATCCTGTCTGATTTATCCTTCGCAGTTCTGTTGGCTGTGAGTGGCACAGTTGTTGATAGTAGGGCCAGGTTGGTTTCAATAGCATGCTCCGTCTGTTGGATACATTGGAGATACTTGAGTGTTGTGCCCTTGCATGACTGTGTATCTACCTCTGGGTCCTCTAACTCCGTCCTGGGGAGGGAACAGGTAGAGATATTCAGGGTGGAGATATGTCAACTGGATTTCCCCTTAAGATAACCTCAGTCGGGAAGAGGGGAAGCTCTAAACTGAGAGAATTTGGAGCACTTCCAAAAGTGTCCACAGGGTTGCTATCAATGGACAAGATGGAGAAAACCCTGTTCTCTTGTCCTTTAGATATATGTGGATTCTCAGCTATCGGCAACTCGGAAGAATCAGCTGCTCCAGGGTTGGACCAATTTGTCTCAAGGTGGTGAAGAAGAGGTAAAGCTACACTGTCTGACGAGGTCGGACATATATCGTACATCACTGGTCCTGTGGTTGCCATTTTAACTGCTTCATTGGGGTTGGATGAATGTAAGCTCTGTGTGGCATCTTGAGTGCCATTTTTAGGGCAATCTTTCTTATGAATAGATTTAAGAAAGGTTTGTTCAATTGTAGGTTGCAAAGAGAGATTAGGTGCAGTCTGGTCACATTTCTCACATTTCTCAGCCTGGTCACGTTTCTCACGTTGCCTGGTTCTAGGACCTATTGTGTTTGCAGGGTTTGTTACCTGACCGGACAAGGTAGAGTTTGACCATGAAGTCATGTTTATTTATAATTCAACAAAGAAAAAGTTTCCAAGAACTATGGCCGCCGCCTGGATATTAAATGCGTGTACATTATGGGAATTTTAGTGAGAGAGCTGAAGCAGCACGTCGCACGGGATCAACGGGGCGGAACCCCGCAATCTCCCACGCGCGGCTCTTTATAACTTTTCCTGACACAATAATGAGTTTGTAGATTTCTGCAAGTTTAAGCAAGTTTATCCAGCAAGCAGCTGTGACTCACCCAGAAAGGCTCTGACGCAGGCAGGAGAGCTACTGCAAGAGCTACTACAGCTCAGCATGCAACGGCAAGGGGCACCAGCTCCCGGCGGCAGGGGAGTAAGGCAAATCTAGGCTAAAAAGGTTGAAACAGGGCAGAGCACACAATTTACTGGCAAAACGGCAGCTGGATTGGATTGATTTCTCACAAACCACAGCCCACAAGGGCACCGGAAGACTTACCCCTTTCTCCAGGGGCGGGGGGGTGGGGGCCTCCTTCATGCCTCCTCTGCACCTCCTCAGCACCTCCTTCGCGTCTCTGCAGCGCCTCTACAGCTCTGAGGCTCTGGCGCCGACCAGGATTCTCCCGGCTCTCTGAGGTTTTTATCAGCGGGGCCGCAGCACAACAAAACTCAACTTGTGTAGAATCTCATGCCGAGCTAGAGGAGAGGACCTCACTTCTCTGCTCTCCCTCTCACTAGTCCACTCCCACAGACAAGCCGCACCTCCAACACACCAGAACTGGCAGTGAAGGAAAGAATGAGGCCACTTCCAACTGCACTAATACATGCTATATTAATGTACTTACTTTGTAGGATGTGGTGAAGAGTGTTCTTATTTTGGTAGCTCTCTTTGGCAATCTTTGTTTTTCCTGCAATTGCACAAGACATGTTATGGGTATATGTGGTAATGGTGAAATGCTTTTAATAAGAGAGGTTGTTATTTATGTAGGTGGGAGGAGGTGTTAGGAAAAAGAGTTAATAAAGTTGTGTTATGGGCGGTGTAGTAAAGTATTATTAACTATGTTCTGGAACAACATTACTGTGGTGTCTTGTTTGAGATTTACCTTCTTCCATGCTGGTTGCATCGTTTAGCTCATCACTTGATCTTTCTTCTTATGTAGTCCATTTGAGTGGAACGGGTGGTAGACAGGAGAGAGCGGACCAGATGTTGTAGGCCTTGGGCAAGAATATTTTAAAGTCTGCTCGTTTGACACAACAGTTATTTTGCTTTTTGTATAAAAGTCAAAGGTTTTTCTGCACGTTTATGTATATGAATACGTTTATGTATGACAATTTCACAAGCCAATGTTTTGAAAGTATTTAAAGCTTAAAAGTACCAAAGACATAAATCTGTTCAATCACATCGATTGGTATGCTGGTACTGATATACTTCCCTTTATGATGGAGAGAATGAAGCTAGAATCAATCCCATTTTGTGTAACTCCCTTCTGTAATATTTTGGTTTTAAAAATTGTCAGGTTTGGAAATGCGATTTGTGTACTTTGCAAGTCAGTTTTATGAAATGAGGTTGTTTTAGTACATGGTAAGAGCTGGAAAAGGAAGTGTTCAAATGCAGAAATTGCCGTTGGCAGAAATCCAAGCTTCACCCCTTAAGCAATGTGTGATTCTGGGCATCTCATTTAATCTTGTATTGCCTAACCTCTCAGAATTAACCAGTCCCGAAACCTTTCAACACTGTCAGCCCTCCAGAGTGATTTCCTTCGCAGGGTATGATCTTCATAAAATTCTCACTCATGGTTTCACTGGCTATAGGGTTGCTTCCACTATAACAGTGAGCATTGATATATTGCACACCACAGGCACTTGTTCCTTTGATCTCTAATGGCAACACTATTTGAAAACCATGTCCCACTTCTAAACTCAGTCTGTCTGGATAGAGACACCTTCCTGGTAGCTTCTAATCTGCATTCCCTAGCAATGCCATGCTATGTGTAGCTTTCTCCTTCCTTACAATTGGTCTATTCTATCCATGCTTGAACACTTTTGCATTCTCTGAGACAGCTAATATGAGCTATCTGCCTATTCTGGGTTACATGCAACTTTTACATGCAGCCCTGCATTACTACTACAGGCTGAATACCTTCCCAGATGCTATTTATAAAAAGTATCCTGTTTCTATGCTAGAGAGAAGTAACCTCTTTGTAGAATGCTAATGTTCACCTTCAAATACTACTTGTTTTTCATTCTGATTAGAGCAAGAATGAAGAGGGTAAGGGAACTGGAAGGGATATCAACCTATGGGTTATGCTCATGGTGGGGGTCAGGGGGTAGGGTGCCACCAGAAATTCTTGATCACTTAATTCCTTTGGTTTGGTGGAGGGGGGCCCCAAAGATGTCCATGCCCAGGGCACCAAAAATGCTTAAGATGGTAAAGCAGGGCAGGCAAGACGCCTGGCCATCATCTCATGACTGGGCATGTAGGAACTACACTCAGCAAACAGGAGAGCAGTGGGGAAAACTGGAAGGTGAAATACAGCCAGGGTTGGACTGGTGCTATCGGTCGTTCGGCCACTGTCCGAACGACCTTGAGAACCTGGGAGCCAGTTTTGTACAAGCCACAGTCTGAGCTGTGCCATTTAAAAAATAAAAAAATTAAATTGTTTGTTGTTGAGTTTGACTCTAGTCTCAATGACTTATATCATGGCAAGCTACCGAGCCGACAGTGTGCCGCTGGCGCTGCCTGCGGAGGGCACAGCCCGAGCAGCTCGCCTAGCCACTGGCACCGGCAGCCGGAACCGGCACTCAGGGGCTTGGCTGGGCACTGGGCAGCATAATTCATCAAAGCAAGGTAACACACACATTGTTGTTACCTTGCTTTGATGATTTTCATGCATCATAAATTATGATTTGTGCATGCATCATGTAGAGGGGCCGCCGCGCTGCCACTCCAGGTGGGGGGCTGCTGTGCGGGTGGGCCTGGCTCGCTCTGAAAAGCTATGTGCTAATATAAACTTAACACCTGACTGTGTGCGGCAGGTTGAGGCTGCCTGCAGGGCTGGGCTGGGCACCTGCCTTGGCACAGCGCACACACGCCGCCATTAAGTTTCTTTCAACTTTGCAGGAACTAACAACAACAAATTTGTTGCACTGAAAGCAACTCGTGCCTGTTGGCTGGGAATCTGGTGGCTGCCGGGGAACAAACTACAGCCGGTGGCCCAATAAAAATGCAGCTGCAGCCGCCGACACAGACTCTGTGCTGCCACCAGGTCCAGGTCAATACCACATGACTCTCTCTGGAGAGAGACGATATTGCTGGGCCTCCCTTACCGCCTAGGCATGATGATTTTGGCCACGGGAATGGCACAAGTCAACTCTGAGACAGGCACCCAGCCCAGCCGCACACCAGGGCAAGGAGTCGAACTTTGAGCGATGAGCGAGGCTGCAGTAGGCAGGCACAGCAACACTGTGTGTGTGCACAGTGAAGCAGAAGCCAGCAGACCATGCCGTACTAGCTCTCGGCCTCAGCCTTGTGAAGAGAGACCAAAGTTCTTGCTGCTTGTGTTGCTTGGGCAGTGGGCACTGTGCTGGGCACTGGCAGGCTCAGTGTCTGCCGCAGCTCCTGCCAGGCTGCCCCCACCTTGTGGCACTGCTCGGCTGAGGTCGTAGGCTGCCCACCACAGCAGCAGCACCAGCCCAGCAGCCAGTGCAGCAGCAGGCTAGCGTGCACAGGCAGCCGCCAGCCAGCTGGCTCTGTCCCCACAGGTGCCAGAGGCAGTAGCATCGCTGCAGGCGATTAGGAGCCTGAGGTAAGAAATACCATCCATAGGCATACCTGGCAGTGGCACTGGCTGTTCTGTAACCTGCTGACACTGAGGAACCAGTTTCACACCATTTAAGAGATTCGCTAATTCTAGCCATGCGATCCGTGTTACAATAGAAGCATCATTTGATATGCATTTGCATGCCCAATAGTTATGCTTGACATTGCAGGACTGTGTATTTAGTGATCTTTATTATGCACTCCGATGCACATATTACAAGAACGTTACACCGTTGCTTGCAATGCAAAGGTTTGCAGCAGTGCAAAAAATGTACATGTGCTGGTGCAATCACACACAGCACATGCTAAATGCCTTTATTAATAGGGATCTGGTGAGTTGTTACTCTACCTCTGTGTACCTTTGATATGTTGACATTTGTATAGCACACATTTCCAACTGTTTTTTCTTCATAGCACTGTGATAAACAAACACCATTATGAATGTGTCTTGACGCCAACCACTTCTTTCATAACCGAAGGGCTGTCGCTGATGTTAGACATTTAAGCCACCGAATTTCCAGCTGAAAAGTTGCAAAATCGAAGGTGCATTGCTAATTCTCTCTTTTTTGTACTGCCCAACCGACTGTTGCTGTCTGAGTTTCTCTCTCAGTGGCAAGGGTGTTGCATTCCAGGACAGTAATAGTGCCCCTTTAGTGCCTGGGGTGGGGGTGGGAAAGCTGCACCTGTAACGCGTTATATGATCTGCATTTTTTGGTAAAGCGCATAATCGCCTGTACTCACCCATTGATTGCACAAAACCATGCTAATGTACATTCCCACCAACTACCCGTCCCTGTCCGTCCAAAACACACAATTGTGGGATCTGAGCTAGCTCTAGCAAGCAGTAACTTCTAACTTTGGCCAGCTAGTTTTAGCTAAACAGTCTACTGACAGTTAATGACTCAATTTCTTCTGTAAAAGAGCCCCTGTTGTAATTGAAATGTCTTAACCAGGTGTGCCTTTAGCTACTTAATATATAAGTCAAATGTTTGTGCTTGCAATTGTTCCTTGCCCTGAGGTTCTGTTAAAAACACGCACTTCCAAAGCCAACAGTGCTTGCTTGTGTATTGGTGAGGCATTTGCCAGGCACTGACATCATATGCCCAGGTAGTACCATTAAGGCAATGCCTGCCAAATGCCTATTCCATGCCAAAACTGTTGGCTTTGCCAGTGCATGCGTATTTTAGGTCCATCCCAACCACCCTGCACATATCAATGTTCACTATTACTAGGTGAATTCAAGTCATTGTATGCCAACATGTTATTACACTCAAATTGAATAATTAATCATAATTCTCCCTACGAGAGAATTTCATACGGGGAAGCACAATGGCAGCGATGGGGTGGAATTCGAGCAGGGATATTATCTTTCAGCAAGAGTGACATGGGTGGGGCAGAACTGGGATAAGAGTCGGGCAGCATGAACACATGTTAAGTGATAATGTGTTGTAATGTAGCTGACACATGAACCCTCCATAGGTAGCATTTTCTGTAAAGTCGTGAATTGACGCGATTCACAGATGATGGTTTGAGGGCCACTTTTTTGAGGCAAGGGGTGTGCCACTTTTTTGAGATGAGGGGTGGCCCACTTTTTTGAGGCGAAGGGTGGGCCATTTTTCTTTGGGTGTCCGGCTCCATTTCTTGTCCCAGTCCGACCCTGAATACAGCACCATGTTTAAAGGCCTTAGCTTCTAATTTTTTACGACCATGTTTAAATAATCAAATGCAAAATACATACTTCAATATTTTAAACCACAGCTATTAATTGCACTCACACTAGATCATATATAAATATTGTCTATAGTATGAATATTCAGATTTTCTAAGCCATACTTTTCACACATTGTAACTTCAAATTAAGACTTTACATGACACTAAATCATTGAAATAATTTAGGTTTCCCCATTATAATTGTAAGTAAGTGCATAATGAGTGTGGGCAGACATCACAATCTAGTGGTATGTTTTGGTATGACAGAAGCAAAATGGTGTGCAAGGTTGTACAACTGGTGTGACTGCTGCATGGGTTTATGTCTTCCTTACTATGGACACAAATACAAAGGTTTTTCTAAAAATGTTGTTTTATCAGTGAGATTAAATGATTTGCCCAGGGTCACACACAATAGGTAAGTGATGAACCCAGGATGTAAGCCCTCTCTGGGATTTTGACACTTTGTCACATGTCTTTTCAGACCCATGTCTAATTTGTACACATTTTATTTCGGTTTTCACGCTACCGTTTTCCTATCTCTACCCGTTTTTGGCCCTTAGAGCCAGGCCAAACCGCCTGACTTGGCGCTACCTCGGCCTCCTCATGAATTCCCTGGCTGTCCGAACTCTATACATGTGTAGCTATATGTTTCTTTTTAAGAACATGCTTGCACGTTATTGCAATTATCTGAGAAGCCTAGGAGGAGAGCAGGTAATCACTTCTTTGACAGTGTGCTCTGCATTTTAAATCACTTGCTGGAGTACGTTTGTCTTGGACAAAGATACCGCGTGAGATAAAGAGACCCTCTGTGGTTCCTATTTCTGAAGTGATGGACAGTGAACAAGTAGCACTGGACATTTGCTGATGTGGGCTATATACAAATAAGTCAACATGCAGAGGAAGAAGATTGCCTGCTCAAATGCCTGTGGCAAGGATGGCCCCAGCTGCATTCCACTTGCTAGAAGGCAAAACTATACACATGCTGGATGTATAAAAGCACTTTCACAAATGCACTGTCAACCATTGATTTAGTTACTTTATGTTCTTTTATAAGGTGCCAACACGGTTGCTTCGTTCCACCCAAATTCCATTGTGTATAGAAAACTCTCGCAATATTTCAAAGGGTTGCTGGCTACGGTGACCTTTCGAAAGAAAAACATGTTGGAATAGTCAAAAGTTGCCATCACCATGACTGTAATGCACACTGCTGTAGAATTGGCGATGCATGGCACTGGTTATTGACATTTAGTAAGAAAATGGCAGCCTTGTCAGGGCTGAGGGAATGTAGGTAATGAGAGAGAGCAAGAAAGCTATCCTTAGAGATGAGTAACTAGGGGATGGATATCTAGAGGTTTTTATCCTTATCTTTAATTACGTTCTCAACATAATTGACGATGGTCTATAAGCATTTCACGATCTCAAGACGTGACTTTAAAATGTATCTCTTGAGGATTTGTGAAGCCTTAACCTACTCCCTGCGTAACAACAACTACTTTGTTTGAAGGATGACTATAAAATCTCTTTTCACTCGTTAAACATAGTTGCCAGTGGCCAAAAGGCAGCACATTCTTGCAATTATGTAAAAATATACGTTTGGAGAGAACAATCTAACAACTTTTTAAAAAACTTGGATTCAACCCGCATGCAGGGCCTGGCTGGGAACAGCGTAACTTTATATATTCATTTTGTAGTGTTTATACTGATGATTGGAAAGAAGCAAACACTTTGAGGCTTAGAGCACTGAATGTAATTTTCAGACGTTAGAGCCGTACTCAAGATCAGCAGGTAAGACATGATTATTGATGTTTTGTAGCTTAACATGTAGGAGCTCATGTTCCTTGGGTGTGTAACGTTAATAGAATAGGTAAGGCTTTTACGCCTTACATTAACCTCATGACCCATTTTCATTGATTTGTATGGCAGAGAAGAGGAGCAGAACACAGCTTGGGTTTCCACTGTCTCCCTTCCTCTCCTCCATACAAATGCCCCAGCATTTGTGCCGTTGAGCAATTTTCATGCAGGCACAAATGCTGGGCATCCCGCTGATGCCCAATAGCTTTAAGCACCCGAATATAGCAGGCGGACTCCATAGGGATCCATTGAAAAAGCAGCCTGTCATGCGTGCATGGCCATCCATGTTTACAATTAAACGCTACCTACCATGTGTACATAGTAGGAAGCATTTACAAATACATTTAAACGCTGTCTATCATGCCCCCATGTTAGGCAACGTTTGCTCATTTCAATGCAGAGTGCAAATGTGCAGGCAAAAGGCAGATTACACTCATGTATAGAAACACTTGTGTACAGGCGCGTTATAAATGCCACATCATATCATATCACATGCCACTTGTGCCCCACACATTTGCTCTCCACCATGCAAATTACCAAAATTTCCTAGCAGGGAGCTGCCTATATGCATGTCTACAGCTCACTGTAGCCAAATTACACTATGGAGCAAAATGAGCTTCATGTTGTCAGCTGTCCAGGACTAATGTAATGCCAAAATGTACATCGAATGGGATATGCCATTGAATTTAGGACTGGACGGCACTGGCAGTATTTGTAAATGGATAGAATGGAATGCTTCCCTAGAGAATGTGCAATTGTTCAGAAGAATTGACTCACGCATTCACCATGTTTTACTTTTATATCAATTGGCTTCATTCATTTACTCATAATAGCTTGTTTAATTCGCTTTTTGCATTACATTGCTTTTGTATTGATCATCGTGAAGAACTCCTGAGGTCCAGAGTGAGCGGAAGCAAAGAGAAATCTATAAAAATCCAAATAGAGCACCGTGGTCCTCCAAGTCGGAGCATGACATCTGCGGCAACGGCGGCTCCTCCCAGAAAACTGTATCAGGAATCATGTGAACTATTCAGAATATCCAGTGTTCTTTAAATCACATGCCCCTTGATTCACCATAATGTGAGTACTAATTATTCTACTGATCCCTGTTCTTTTCCTCTACAAAGTGCAGATGATGCAGCACATAAAATACATTGTTTCACATTAGGTTTAAGAGAAATAACTTGTTTCACTTGCTAAAGTGAATGAATCATTCTTATTAGCACACGGAGATCGTTACTGACATCCTCTCAGCCAATCAGAATGTTTAAAGTACCGTCAATAACTGCTTGTATTGACTGTATTCTGAAGATTGTGGGCTCGATTCTCAAGATGGTGTTAACATATAATCTGAAGTTGGCATATTGTTCCAAAGTTGGAATTAAGGTGCAGCTTTCGGAATATGGGCGCTGGTTGCTTGGATGGACAGTGAACCAACCTGGCAATTAGCACTTTCATATTTGGGGTATTACCAAGACGATTGGCACTCCTCCACTTTAGCAAATGCCAATAAGGGGCGGCCATATATTGGATCTCTTATGCAGCGCTCTGTTCGCTGTTGTGGAGGAGTGCCACGTATAACACTGGAATATACTGGTAGCTACTGGTATATCAGTATACTGTGAAATGTGCATCTGCACTTTCATTGAAAAAAAGACATCTGCAAAATCAAAAATGCTACTTAAACTTGCTGTTACTAGTTTTCTTTGAAATGCCAGCCTAGCAAACATCATTTTCGGAAAACGTTTCTTTGCATTGCTGTTCTAGTGGCACCCCTCCACAATAGCGACAGGCTGAAACTGCTGCACATATAAGGTATCTCTTTGGTGTTGGTCTGTATCACTGTTGTGGAGAAGTGACATCAAAATAGGCACAAAGCCAAGACAGGTTGTATCCGATTTATAACTTGGGAGGATGTAATTCATCCGTGGGCTCCTCAATTTGCTTCTCCTTAACAAGACAACAGCAACATGCGCCAGTTGCTGGATGTCAGGTGGGCCTTTCATGACCTAAGGGGGAATCATAAATAATGAATGAATTATTTCCGCCCTCCCACACATTTGAAGGCAACTGAAAACTCCGTTTCGTGTTCTCAGCAGCACTTTCGTTAAACTGCGATTACCATGCATTTTGCTGCCGAGACTGCAATACGCCTGTTATCACAGAAAACGGGCGGATCGCAGACATTGCACTGTAGTTCCCTGCGCTGATGCCTATGCCCACTTCAGAATAGACATGCTGCCTGGGCGTCAGGGAAAGGCACAGTCAAGCGTACTGTTTAGCACGCTCACTGAACCTGGTTCAAATCGGACCCTCTGACTTCTGAGTCAAACAAGGAAATGCAATTTCCAGGCAAATCCTTTTCCAACAAGGCGCTTCCTCTCTGGGAAGAGCTTTATTTTGCTACAACATCTATTTAACAAAACAAAGGCACAGATAAAACATTGGAAATGCTTTAACTTTTTTATGAGAAATAGTTGACTTTTACATGACTCCTAATGCATGCTCCTAAGAAACCTGCTCCATTTTAGCCAAGTGTGCAATTTAAAAGCTTAACTTATAAAGACAACCTTATTTAAATATTACAAAATAAAAACAGATTTAATTGACTAAGTATTTATATTTACTTTACTCACTATTAAAGTGACGTTTTTCCTTCACCACGAAAACTCCAAAACATGTATTAATATTACCACTGTGTGCTAATAGATGTCAGTTTGTGCCAATGCAGGGAGGCTGTGGGTATTGTACCAACACGCTCAGCGTTCCCATTTCATAATGAATGTCTAGCCGAGGCTCTGTAGTCATTAAAAGATGGAGGCGGGCTAATAAGGTTAGGCAAGGGATGTATCATTTGAATGGATCCTAATTGATATACAGTGGGCATGGGAATGACTGACCAAGACAACATCTGCAGGGTCGGTAGGACATTTTGGTTTTACCTAAGTCGATCATTGATTAAACCGCATTTGATGCTTTACTGAGAAAAATAGGAGTTCGTGTGTAATGGCAGCTGATAAAAGTGTTAAGGTATGAAAAAGGACACGTCTAACAGTAAACAGATAATAAACGTTAATATTAAAAAAGAAAGAGATACAAGGTCGGCAAGATTACCTGTAAATGAAAAAAACAATAATAATACAAATTGGTACCCCTTCACAAGGTGCCATAGCAGACGGATTTGCAGCATTAGTCAAAGTTTACACGGCAAGACGGAAAACAATGAATGATTGGGTCCCAACTCACAATGGCACTGAATAACCAGTGTCAGGGCAAGGGTATGAGGCAGAAGAATCCAGAAACATCTGAAGTGGCGTGGAGGTGAGAGTGATGGTGTGTGTGTGTGTGTGTGTTGAGGGTGGGAGTGGCAGGCTGGGTTTTGGTTGATAAAAAGGTGAGCAATGGGGAAAACGGAGGATGTGGAAGCGAACATAGGGCTGTATGTTTAGAAGGTCAAGTTATAAATGCATACATTGACAAATACAATATGGAAAATGTGTCCTACTACCAGTTTGCCCATTGTAAGATGTCCTGTTTGAAAGAATAACAAAACAAGAGATGATAGTTATGAGGTCGTGCAAACATGATACAATTCAAGAATCATGTATGCGTCAATACAAGAGGTGTGCCCATCAGCAAGAAGCAAGGGCTTGACAGGGCGAGTACACGCATATGAATTGAATACAGTCAAAGGATTACTAGCTTTAATTGTGGTCAGCTGATATTAACACATATTTATTGCAGAGCAACCTTAAACAATTTTGGATTTTGGATGCTTGATAGGAAATATATCCTAGTGTGAAGGGATAAACATATAATTCCAAGTAATATGTTTCAATCGTAACGATACATTACATTTTATTGTCTGAGATTTAGTTTCGGCTATTCATGGATCAAACAGATGGAGAGTATTTTCTTATTAAAGAGAATTTGATTGATAATAATAGGATCTAGAAGGCTCTTAACTACCTGGTGGACTGCTAAGCATTGCCTCAGACAAAAGGCCAGCATGCACTTCCATCTGCCCTGCTGGGCTTTACCAGTGCACTTGCAGCGCTCCCGCTGAAACCAGAGCTGGGCTGCATTGAAGTCTTTTGTGCCATCTACCTTGAGGTGCTGTGATCCTCCCCTACCCTCCATCATGGCCGCCACCATGCCATTGCACACAAGTTCCAGGCTGGCTGCCCTGTCTCAAATCTGATTGGTTCTCCAAATCCTAATCAGGGCTAATCGGGTGCCGGTAGGTGGAAGCTGGCCCCGACTCCAAGGACCCCAATTGAAGGTCCCTGGCCTTTCCCTGTCTTTTGCCTGGCTGTGTCATTGGGTCCTGTCCACACCTCACCACGTTCACTTGGAGGATGAGGTGCACTCCATACCTTCCGGTCACATTGTAGTCAATGGAGCATCTAACATTTCTATGAAGGTCAGTTCCCTCAACTAACTTCATTGATCACCTTTCTTCACAACTGGGATTTTCGCTGTGCACAGTTGATGCATGTGCTTTCAACTTGTCCTGCCAAAAATGGAATATAGCTGTGCCCAGTTGCTGTATGTGTTTTCCCCTTGTCCTGCCAAAAATCGAGTTTCCCTGTTCCAAGTTGCTGCATGTGCTTTCACCTTGCCCTGCCAAAAATCGAATTTTGCTGTGCCCAGTTGCGGCCTTGTCTTTTCACCTTGTCCTGCCAAAAATCGATTTTAGCTGTGCCCAGTTGCTGCATTGTGTTTTCACCATGTCCTGCTATAATCAAATCTAGTTTTGCCTTGTTGATGCTTGGTGTACTCATTAGCTCGTGCTCTACCATCTGACTCGCCCCCTTGAGTCCCCTATCCCACCCCACGCCCTTCCTCCGAGTGCATCATTGCTACAGACTGGTAAGTGTCTCCCTGCTCCACTGCAGCCAACCATGTCGCTATCTATCTCTCCTATCCTCTCCTACTGCTTCACTATCTCCTACCCTTCTCCTATCACTAAATCTGGCAGGAAGAAACTTAAGATGAACATAATAGTCTCCAACCCAGGCCTTCCTATTGCAGACACCTATGTCACGGCTTCCACCAGAGACACTATCAATGAAATCCTCTTCTTCGTTAACACACTTGACCTTTGGACTTTGTCTTTCTCTCTCCTATTGCCTCTTCTCCCATTAATGGTGGCACTCGCTGGGAGGTTCTTTTTGACCTCTTCGCCATTTCCAGAGTCATCATTAATGTTTATCTCAATGGAACCATCATGGTTCAGGCTCCTCAACCCAACCCTTGCCTCTCCAACTTCACCTCTCCCTCCGGCCAGGCTCCCTTGCCTTTTATGCCTTCCTCCTCCTCTGTACAGGTCCCCCGGCCTTGCTGTACTGTCCCGGCTCCCTTGTCTGCCTTGGCCCCTTTGCCATCCTCCACTATACCCCTGGCCTTCTTGCCACCCTCAGAGAGAACCACTGTCTCCTTTGCCCCCCCAAGGAAAACTTTCAAAGATGGCAAGCTGCTCCACATTTATTTATTTTAATTTTATTTATTCCATTTGTTAAACGCCCAAACCCACGGGTATCACGGCGTTGTTACAGACTTCTTATAATAAAATTCACAGTATTCCAATTACATCAACTAACACATTAATACAAGAAGTTGCATAGGTTAAAACATTTCATATTCACTTACATTAGTTACAGATTCTGATAACAGTCAACCTTGGGGAGGCATGTGATTAGGCCTCTGGGTGGGTATTTCAGATTGTGGGCCTCATTACATGGAAGGCGGTAGCCATGCCGCTATTTGCGGCATGGCTATCCCCATTCTGGGTACCAGGTCCGGGTTTCCTGAATGGGGAAATACTGGGCCATTCTGACCTTGGAGGGCCCGCTATTTCCCCATTCAGGAAACCCAGACCCTGTGCATCCCCATTCCCATTCGAGATCCCATAGGGCTCAATGGGAATGGGGAGCATGCTAACAACGGGTCCGTTAATGACGGGCCCATTGCTAGCATGCTGGACCGCTCGCAGGACCCGCTAAGGACGCCTTAGCGAGCAGACCTCAGAATGAGGTGGTAGGGGGCTAACGGGGCCAGCAGCTCTACCGGCCCTGTTAACCCCCTACTGCCAGGGTTGTAATGACCCCCTATGTGTAATTTGTTGAGTATTGGTTGAAAAAACAGGTTTTTAATATTTTTTTAAAACAAAGGAAGGAGTCTTTGCTTTTAATGTTGAGTGGGAGGTCGTTCCAGAGTTTTGGGGCCATGACTAGGAAGCTGCTGCCTCCCGCTCTGGAACCTTTGAAACGGGGGACAGCAAGGAGCGACTTATTGTTGGATCTGAGCATTCCCTTGGAGTCTTTTTTGCTAATTGAATTATTTAAGTAGATGGGAGCTTTATTGGTGAGACATTTGTGGGTAACACACAGTGCTTTAAAGATTATTCTAGCCTTAATGGGTAGCCAATGAGTCTCCCTCCTAATGTTGGGGATGTGGTCGGACGTCTTGGTTCCTAATGCTTCTCATAGCCCTAGGTTGGAATTGGATATCCCTAATAGGAGTATGTTACAGTAGTCCAACTTGGATAGTATTAAAGCTCTGGCTAGGGTGACACAGTTGGTAGGTGTGAGGTACTGGCGACTCAGGGCAATCAGTTTAGAAGTGTAGGATGTAGATGACAAAAGGGCGCTTACATGTCTGGTCATTGTTAGGTTAGCATCTAGATAAACTCCTAGGGTTTTGACCGGTTTCGATACTGGGATCAGAGAACCATCAATGTTGATAGTTGAATAGTCTGAATGGAGGGCGCTGATTTTAGTTTGGGAGACCACAATGAGAATCTGAGTTTTCTCAGCATTGAGGCAGTGGCTATTCAGTGCCATCCACTTTTGGATTATTGCATAAATATTGTTAATGATCATTATGTCTTGAACATAGGCCCCTGAGATTGGTATGAGGATCTGGGTGTCATCTACAAAATTGGTGTAGATGACACCCATGTCGCCCAAGGCCGAGAATAGGAGCTTTGTGTACGCATTGCATTAAGTGGGCGAGAGACAGGACCCTTGGGGTACCACAATGGGGACTGCTATGGGATTGGCAGCCTCTTTACCAATGCTTACTCTGGATGTGCGTTCAGCTAGAAAAGATTTCACCCAGAGGGTGGCATCTTTGGAGAAGCAGAAATAATTTGCTACAGTATCACAAAGTTTATCATGGTCCACTAAGTCGATTGCTGTAGATAGATCTAACAGTAATAGTATACAGAGTTTACCTGAGTCCCTGATGGTATCTATCTGAATGTCCATGTCCAGGAGAGCCGTTTCTGTGCTATGGTTAGGTCTGAAGCCATATTGTCTGGTTCCAAGGAGCTGATTTTGTTCAAGGTGTGCTAGGATTTGATTGTAAGCTATTTTGTCAATAATCTTGTGCAAGAACGGTACCGTGGTTATTGGTCGGTAGTTAGTGGGAACTGTGGCATCAAGGGATTTTATTTTCAGCAAGGGGGTCACCCACGTTTCTTTTATACTTGCCGGGACTGTATTTGTGTTGAAGGAGGCATTCACAAAATGAGTGATGGTAGGGGTAAGGAGCAGGGCGCAGGGTTTAACTAAGTGGGCTGGGAAGGTGTGCCCTTTGCAATTTGAGGCTTTTAGTTTAACAATAGTGTCTGACAGTGTGTCTTGGGTCACTTGGGTAAATTGGAATTGCAGGTTCACATTTGCCTTGGTTTTATTGAGATTAGTATTAGTTAAAACATTTTCGGCTAGAATTTCTCCTTTAGTGATGATTTGCTTTTGGAGTACCTCAATTTTGGAGGCTAGTGTATTTTGTATAGTAGAGCATCTTTCCTTAATAGAGTTTGCAGGAGTAGTAACTGGGATTGGGCTTTCCAATTCTTTGAGGATGGAGAAGAGCTCTTTAAAGTTGGAGGTGGCATTGCTAATACGAGTGTTATATGCATTAGCTTTGTGGGTAATAATTGAGGTTTTGTAGTTTTTGTTGCCAACTCTAAAAGTGTTGGCAGGGTCTGTTATAGGGGATTTTTTGTTAATATGTTCACGCGCTCCTTTAGTTTGCTTTAGCACGACTAATTCCTCATTGAACCAGAAACTCGTTTGTTTGTCCACACGTCGTGTTTTTGTTGTTGTTATGTTATGTCATGTTATAGAAACTTGACAAATGGTGGGAGGACAGGTAACATAACTGCGTCAGGGAACCCAACTGAAAGACAGTAGTTTTCAGAAGTCTGCAGAAGGTGAGGTGGTCCTCAGTAGCACGTAGAGCGATGGGGCGATCATTGCAAGAACTTGCAGCAACCACAGGAAAGGCTCGACCTCCCATACGCGACACACGGTAGCGGGGGACTGCGACAAGAAGCGCAGATTAAGATCTCAACAGGGGGTTCAGGACTTAGTGAACACATTTTGCCTGAAGGCACTTGGTGCCCATGCCATAAAAGGCACGGTGCAGCAAACACAAAGATTTAAACAGGATCCAGCTGGCAACAGGAAGCCAGTACAATTTCTTTAGCAGAGGAGAAAGATGGGATCCAAAAGAAGGGTAAAGTATAGAGCAGACGGCCGTATTCTGCAATAATTGTTAAAGATGCTACCGTGTCGATAGTGGTTGTAAGGCACTTGTGGTAGGCCTCTGCCAAAAGACCGGGGTTGTTGCTCATGACCATGATGGAGGACAATGTATCAGTTATAATTAGTTTCCTAATATTTCTTGTTTCACAAGTATCTATTACTTTGGTCATTTGAGGGCTTTTCTCCTTTCTAGTAAGGAAAATGTTTATGCTGTGGTGGTCAGTCCAATCAAAGGGTACAATCAATTTGATAGATATTTTGGAACTAAGCATAAGTATCCAATCCAGAGTTCGACCTTTGATATGGGTGGGGGCATTCACCAATGGTATGAATATCATATCTTTGAGTGCAGTACATAGGGCTTCTGCTTTAATGTCCTGCTTATCATTGAAACCTAGATTGATATAGCCGAGGATGATATATTTGGTATTAGTTTTAATGTAGGGTGTTTGCAACAAAGGTATGTCTAGGTACGGGTAGGTATTGCTATAGGGTGATATGCATATGACCAAGAAGTTAAGTCTGGTTTTCTTGTCGGTGGTGACTTTGGCTAGGAGGAGTTTGTAACCTGCTATTTCTTCGATGGGGCAGGGTCTGATTTGCATAATCGATTTGGCTATTATGGCTACACCACCTCCTTGTGCATTAGTTCTGTCGGTCCTTATGATGATGTACTCTGGTGGTATGGCCAGCACTAGTAGGGGTCCAGAAGCGTCATCTAGCCAGGTTTCTGTGACTACTAGCAAGTCCAACTGTTGTTTGATAATGAGGTCATGGATGTCAATGGCATGAGCTCCTAATGAGCGGGCATTGATAAGGACACTTTTAATGTTACACAATGACTCTATAGGTGGCTCTAGGGAGATATTAGGAGTCTGATTGTCAATGGCCCTAGTAGGGTGCTTGAAGATGACTCAATGGGCTTCTTATGTTGTTTGTTGTTGGGCAGGGGGTTGGGCTTAGGCTGTTTGGGCAGAGCACAGGCTGAGTTATAAGTAATGTGGGTCAAGTTAGTACGTGATCTTAGTCAATGTAGTCTGGTTGTACCCTGAATCGGGTATATACTCGCATCAACCAAGTTGTTTAAGGTGCTTGTGGTGTTAAGGTTGACCTGAATAGGCAAGAATGGAGGTGTGGTGGGTTAAAAAAGTGTGAGACAAGGGATGGGTTGATGCCGGTGGCAGGCTATTCTGGAGAGTCTGTTTCTGTGATTGATGTAGGATCTGCCTGAACAGGGTAAGCTCTCTGGTACGATGAAGAATGGGAACATGGTGGTGAGTAGCAAACCGAGCATTGCTGTGTGCTCAGTGAGAGAGCAGCTATACAATAGCAGTGCAGGCGGGTGTACTCAATGGCGAGGAGGAGATGACAGTTAATCTAGAGCTGAACAACACGTTTTGAGAGGAGGTGGAGGGAATCTCAGCCAATTTAACCAAATTGTTTGGTTATGGCAGCAGCCAATACAAGTTAAGCAATGTAAGGCAGACAGGCATAATAAATATGGGTGTGTTAAATAAGATAATTGCATATTACAGTTGGCCTATAAGTGAGGTCATGTTAACACAGTACAATCCATATTGGCCTAAGCAATAACAAAATAATAACATAGCACCATGTCAATAGAACATGGTCAGTAGTGGTACTAATAGTGGTTTGCGGCCTGAGGAAGTCAGGTGGTATAGAATAGCCTAGGCTCACAAGTATAGACAGGTCCTATGCACAGGTCAAACGAGGTGATGGGTTACATATGATGGTGCAAATATGCATACTCAAAAAATTGCACAGTTTATAATAGACTGGGACAGGCTATTGGGTGATGGCAAGACGGTATGAGCAGGCATATTAGACTACTGCTCAATAGGCAGTTGCCACTCTCAACACCCGCTCTGCCGTCAAACACTCGCCTGCCATTTGCAACCTCCTTGAACTCACTGATCTTGATGTGCTCTCCCTCACAGAGACATGGTTCAAGGATAGCTCTAACATGACCTTTGACACACTCCTCACTGAAGGCTACAAAATCTGCTCTATGCCAAGGCCTAAGAAGACAGGTGGGGAGAGGCACTTATCTTCCCAGAATGGATACCTGTGTCCATCCTCTCTACTCAGGCCTACTCCTCCTTCGATGCCTAGTTTGAAGACTCTCATTCTCCCCTAAATCTTCTCTCATTATCACCTCCTTCTATCAGCCACCAGGTCATTCCACTCTCTTACTCTCAGAATGGGCTGACCTGACCTCCTCCCTACTCTCCTCCTCCTCCCAACTGCTCCTGATGGGTGATCTGAACATCCATCTGGACTCTCCTGTTTGTTTTTTTATTCATGTATAATGCACGCCAGACCCGGAGGTATCAGGGCGCAACAGTACAGAATATGCAAGGCTTAAGTTACAAGGTTACACAGTATGAAAAGCAGAGGTGTATATACATGGCAATAGTAGGTCAAATAAATAGATACATAATAGAAAGCGAACATGACAGACAAATGGATGAATGTGTATATACAAGCAAGGTGCAACAGGGAGTCTTGTGTACACTAGTGTTGAACTAAGTATCCAAAGACTACAGCCAATTTATATAGTTAGATCTGAATTTGAGGGAAGGCTGCTCTTCTCTTATAAAATGTGGCAAGGAATTCCAGAGTTGTGCCACTCTGACTGGGAAGCTGCCGCCTCCGGCCTCAGACAACTTAAATCTCGGTATGATGAGGCTATTGGTATTGATTGTTCTTGACAGTCTGGTGGAAATTCTCATGTGGAATCTGTCCGTGAGGTAAATAGGGGCTGCATAATTTAAAGCTTTGTGAGTAAGGGATGCAACTTTTAAATGAATTTTATTTTGGGTGGAAAGCCAATTATTTTGGCGCCTTATCATGGCAATGTGAGATCTTTTAGACACGCTGAGAGCCGATCTCAAGGCATTGTTTTGAAGGATATGAATCCTATGGATGGTGGATTTGTTAGCGCCGATGTATAAGGCATTACAATAATCAAGCCTAGATAGAATAAGGGCTCTGGCCAAGATGATGCAATTGTCATCCGAGAGAAAGGGTTTTCCTGTTCTGATGAGTTTACAGGTGTAGGCTGTGGCTGAGGCTATGGACTTCACCTGTTTGGAAAAGGAGAGGTGGAATCAGGGTAGAAACCAAGTGTCTTTACCTCCTTGGGCACCTTAATGAGGATGCCATCAATTACGAATGAAGAGTAGTCTTGGCCTAATTTCTTGAGGTTGGGGTGGGTACCTATGATGATAAGCTCGGTTTTATCATCATTCAGGCATAGACCGTGGGTTTCCATCCAAGCCTGGATGATGCGATACACTATATTTACCAAGGCCAAATCCTTCTTGTAATCCCCAGAAAGTGGGAGGAGAATCTGAGTATCATCTGCGTAGTTAGTGTGGGTGATACCAAGATGGTCCAGATCATCAAAAAGGGGCTAAGTAAATATATTGTATAGGGTGGGGGAGACGCATGAACCCTGTGGTACGCCACAGGTAATAGGGATCGGGTCTGCCGCTGCTGATGGGGAGAACACCCTCATGGTCCTGTCGCTTAGAAAAGACTCAATCCACATTATAGCCTCTTTGGAAAAGTGGGCGGCTGAATCTAGGTGGCTGCATAGGACCTTGTGGTTTACAAGGTCGAATGCAGTCGAGAGGTCGAGCAATAGGAGGAGGGCTGTGTTCCCTTTATCTTGGAGCTCATCAATTTGTGCCTTTAGATCAATAAGGGCAGTCTTAGTTTCATGTTGGGGTCGGAATCCTGATTGTCACGCTCCTAAGAGCTTATGTAGTTCTAGGAATTTTTTAATTTGATTGTAGGCGATCTTGTCCAAGATTTTTAACAGAAATGAAACTGTCATGATAGGAGGGTAATTTGTGGGTATGAGTGGATCTAGGGTTTGCTTTTTTAGCAGAGGCAGCACCCAGGATTGTTTGAAGTTGGTAGAGACAGTGCCAGATGCAAATGAAGCATTGATTAGTTTGGAGACAAACGGGAAAGATCTCTTGCAGCATCGTTTATGAGCTGGGCTGGGCAGAGGTCGCTCTGGCAATTGGATGGGTTAAGTGAGAGGATAACTTTCTCTACCTCAAGCATGGAGGTTTTGGTGAACTTAAAGCAGGCTATCGAGTCATGTTCCTTCAAAGGGGGGGTCGGGAGTATTATTGTTAGACTGAGGTAAGTGATTGCGTGTGGCTTTTGTTTTGCCTATTTTATTTTGAAGTATAGTTACTTTATTGGATAGTGCCTGTTGTATATCTGAGCACCATGTTTTATCTTTGGTGCAGGTATCAGGAATAGGGATGGGGGACTCTAAGTCTTCTGAAGGGTGTAGCCTCAACGAGGTTTCACAACTCCTCTTTAGTTGTCATAGATCCTATAACTGGGGGGTGAACCATTTGTTTAGATAAAATTTGGGTTTGCTCAGTCTATTTTTCATTGGGGCAAAATTGTTGAGTGTAGTTAACATAATGTTATTGTACTCCTCAACAAGCGTTTCAGGGTCTCAGTGATCGGCCAGCTGGTTGAGGGTAGGTAGGATGGCAGGAATCACTTTGTCTGCTGTGATACTCATTTTATTCCTCGTTAGACATGGCGGGGCATTTGTGGAGACCACGGAGAGTGGTCTGGTGGTGGAGACTTCAAAGGACAAGAGGAAATGGTCTGTCCATAGTTGTGGGGAAATAGTTGTGATGTTTGAGGTGCAGTTATAGTCTGCCACCCAATCAAGAATTCTTTCCCTCTCTATCCTACCATCTGGTTCCACGCACACCGCGGGCCACACATTGGATTCTCTCATCTCTACTGACATCCCTCTCTCTATCCCTCTCACTACCTCCATCTCCTGGACTGACCACTATCTTCTCTCAACATACATGAAGCTCTCCTCTACTCTTGCAGCAACACACCCTGCACAGCCACTCGGCTTCAAAGTCACTAGACCCATGAAAAAAATGACAGTGTCTGCATTTGCCTCCGCCTACTCTCCTCACCCATTCCTTCGGCTGACTCCCACACTGACACAGCCCTCGCTAACCTCAATCTCTCTATCTCCAACACTCTTGACACTCTTGCCCCTGTCATGAGGGCCCGACTGTAGCCTTCCAAAAAGTCCAACTCTTGGTACGACTCCGATCTGGCTGCCCTTAAATGCAAGTCAGAGGCAGCCATTCTAGGCGGTGTAGCTTGACATGTCATTGACCAGATGCAAGGTCCTCTTCTCTAGTTATATGGTGCAGAGAGCAAGGAAAATGCACCTCGAGGTATCCAGCGTTCCCCACCTAGCGTGTCTCTCGCCCCGGGTGACCTTTGGTGGAGGCGATGGAGGGAAAAGTGTCAGCATACACTGGAGACCTGGATGGTACTGGGGACCTTTTCTGCCACCCTATGCCCGCGAGAGCCCCTGCAGCATCTTGTTGAGCCTCGCTGAGCCTATTTCATTTTGCAGAGGTCCGTTGTGTTCCCTGTTATATTGCCTGGTAAGCTCTTGTTAATTTCTTCAACTACAGTGCTTTTGTCTTGCCCTTGTTTTAACCATCTCCTAGAAAAATTGCAGTTACAAGGTCGTACATCATGAATAATATGGTCAATAATACATACCTGTTTACTGGATTGCCTCTGGGACACCGCCGCATGTTAACCTCTCTGTTGCTTTGGGCAGGTCAGAATCGCTTCCACAGCCTACATCTCGTGTCCTCTGTAGGAATGGTAGTCGCTTGTTGGAAGTATTGGCACAAAGTGCAAAAAGGAGACAAAGGCTCCAGAAAGACAATCTCCTTTCTATCAATAAAGCCAATAAAACTGACACCACTAAAGCAGCCCCCCACGGTATGTGCAGCTATTGAACATGGCACCATCCTCCCAAGATGTTCATGTAGAGGTAAACAGGGCCCCATTAGAGGGTAAGGGGTCTGACAAACAAGAGGGCTAGGTGCCTATGTGCATCTTGACAACTCCATTTTGGTTGGTAAAAACAGGGGAGTGGATAAGAGCAGTCACCCCTGAAGGTTGCGGCAAGGGGTCTGGTGATTTATATATTCCTGGAAATTGGTTGCTTCTCAAGGAACATATTATGCAAGCTCTTGTTGCATGCTTAAATGCTGAGGATTTCCGTGTTTGGTTTGTTTCCTTGGGTCCCACAATGTTTGTGCTACACCCATTAAGCTTGGATAAGTCCTGTCAAACTGAGCCCACTGGGGAGTAAAAGTCTTCACAAACTCCTCATACCCAGAACTGGGCTCATCAGGGTTGGCAAACCTGCTCCAAAGAGTCTCCAAACAAAGAAATTAATCCGCAGGTTTTGGTAGCTAAGCCTGTTCCTGGCTCAGCTGGTGAACTCTCTTCTGGTGGTACTCCTACATCCCTACATCTACTAAACTGGCTACCTCACCTTAACCCCCATTCTCGAAGGATATTCTCCTTAATAAATCATCTATGGCAAACATTTTGGACCCCATTTTAATGAGTTTTGCCATGGATTCTATAAACATTATTACCAACGTGGACAACCCGAGGGATTACAAATCCAAGGAGGAATTTACAAATAAAATCTTAGCCTGGCTCAATCCAAAAGTGGGGCGTAACTGTCGCATAACTCAAGACCTGAGAGTCCTTCGAAGGATACATATTGATAACTGATATTCCCTTGACAGCACAGATTGTATTGTTGTTGGATGTGGATTAAGCAGTTCACCCTTGTTTTTGAACAAAAACATAAACCTTCGGAATATGTCCTCTTTTACCAAGTTAAGAATTATTGTGAATTGATCTTTTTCATGGATATGTATGTTTTGCAAAACATGTTTCCCTCTCTGGTGTTCTCTCTTATGCTTGATTATTCTATGTACTTCCCTGTTATATTTTGTATTCCTGTTTTGTTGTTTTTGTCAGTACACTGAGGCCTACGGGTGTGCTGCGCTATTTAAGAAATAAACTAAACTATGTATAGGGCAGCTGAGTGGAAATGTAACACATTCTGGCGAACTATCTGACAAACTGGCCTGCCAGCTCCTTCAACAACAATATCGACTGCAGCATCGAACAAAAGTCTGCAAAGAACTGGCCTATCCTGCAGCAGTCACTTCTTCTGTCACACCCACTCAGGCCCTTTGCTTGGCCCTTGCTGCACACTTCACCACAAAAATCCAAGACATCCTTTCCACCCTCTCTTCCAAACTACAGCAAACACCAATACCAGAGCCTCCCTTGGCCCCCCCTCCACTTACCCCCTCTTCTTTCTCACCTGTTACTGTAACGCTCACCTGATTCCCGTAGAGGAGCCGGTCTTGACTGGGCGTATACCGTATCTTCAAAGGTGATGTGTAACACACGGCTGGCTCTTTGGGCTGGACCTCTGTGCACTGTATGTCTGACTCGAAGGGTAAGATGTCTGCAGATAGAAAATATGGGATTAATGAACTGGGTTATTGAATGTCTCTCTCTTCTTCCCTTTCTCTTCTCCTGTAGAACCCCAAAGGTTAACGCTCTCACCTTAGGTAAGTGAACGCCGTGCTCTCCATCTGCCTCGGGGCAGGGTGCTGTAACCAGTTTCTTCACTGGATAAGGGGAGCAGGCCTCTTGACTTCAGAGGACTGCTGTCCGTCGTTTACTGCACGAACGGTAAGGTTCGAGTAATTCTAATGTCTTTAAAAGTCTTTAGTAATGATGTCTCTTGTTTTGCAGGGTTCCGGCGATGGCGGATGATGGGCTGAAGTGAGTTGAAGATGCAGCCCGTGTGATGAATAGAAGCGCCTGGAAGCACGTAAGTAAGCGCTTGTTGCCTGCTTCACGATGCGCTCTAACTGTCTTTTTATTTTGCAGGTACAAGTTCCGAGCGGCTGCAGGGTGCCGGAATACCCACTGGGTTAGATGTGGAAAGGAGTAATGGCACGTGAGTATTAAAGTTCCCCAATGTCTTTAAACGCACCTTGTTTTGTCTTTCAGATGCGGGATGCAGCGCCGAAGGCCTCCGGAGCGTGCAAAGAGTTGGTAAGCTTTTGTCTTTCAGTTGCCGGAATGCAGTGCGAAGACCTCCGGAGCACACGAAGAGTAGGTAAGCCTTTGTCGTTCGGATGCCGGAATGCAGTGCGAAGACCTCCGGAGCGCACGAAGAGTAGGTAAGCCTTTGTCTTTCAGATGCCGGAATGCAGCGCGAGGCGTTGGTGACAGCCGATGGACCAGGTAAGTGAAGCGCTGTCACTGAAGACCGTAATGCTAACCTGTTCTTTCTTGTCTTTATAGGTGTTGCTGAAGACTGGATTCAGGATGGTAAGCCTTTTTCCTTAGGCCCAGGATCAGATGCAGAAGACACGATGAGCGTTCTGCTGCAGAGGATGCAGAATAACGCAAAGCAAGATTCATCCATCGGGTGTGGTTTAAATAGCCTCCTGTAGTGCTTAGGTGTCTCCTTCCACAGCCACGCCTAGGTAAGAAAAGAGTTCCTGCTTTCCAGAAGAGTTCCAGTGTTCTGAACCTAGGGAGTGGCTCCTGCCCCACCCAACAGGAAAAGAAGTTCCAAACAGAAGAGGATCAGAGGCTCAACTGGCAGGCAAGTAAGCAGCATGGTCTGCTGCAGGTAAGTCCACCCAAGCATTATGAGCCCGGCGCTTCCAGCGCTGGGACTGGGCATATTTAAGAGCCTGGTGCCACTGGCGCCAGGACTGGGTCCAAAAGGTCCCAATTGGGACTGGTTGGCACTCGGAACCTGGGTTATGGATCTGCTTCCAAGGGAGTTGGGAAAACCCTGACCTTTTGGAAGCAGAGATCATGACAGTTACACCCTCATTCTCTTTGCTCTCTCCTCTGCCTTTGACATGGTTAACCACAACATCCTAATCGCATGTCTTTGTGACACCCTGGGAATCACAGGTCAAGCTCTGGCGTGGTTAACCTCCTTTCTCTACGACTGCCCATCCCAGGTGGAAAACGTAGTCTTTCTCTCGACTATAGCTCACGCAACCTGTGGCTTTCCCCATGGTTATAACCTATACCCCTTGTTCTTCAACGTCTAAATGGCTACCCTGGCACGTGTGATTGCCACTTTCTCCTCTAACTTCCAGTGTTATGCGGACAACGCACAACTATCTTTCAGGCTACCCTCAGCCGCCTCCTCCTCCTCCGTGCTCATTTCTGACTGTCTGTCTGCTATTCAATCACAGTGTGCTGCAAATGAACCTCCCTTCTTCTGTTCTGAGCCCTCATTCAGAACAGAACCGCAAGACTTATCCTTGGCCTCAAACCCAGGGACTGCATCTCTCCGACGCTGAAGTCCCTTCACTGACTCCCCCTGTCTGCAACAATCAAGTTCAAGACCTTGTGCATTATACACAAAGCTGTCGGGGGCATGGTAACTACCTTCCTGCAATACTGCCTACCTAAATACTGTCCCTCACGAGGCCACCCCTCATCTACTGACAACCTTCTGCGACTGATCCGGTTCTCCATGCAGAGATTTGGAGGGAGATCTTTATCCTCAGCAGGTGCCTCCCTCTGGAATAGCCACCCTCAGTCTTGAGCCTGATTTTCTTAAGTTCCGGAAACTGCTCAAGACCATCCTCTTCTCCTCTTCCTTCTTTCTCCATCTACACTGTTAACCTAGTTCTCTGCTCTTTCCTTCTCTCCCTCCCCTTCCTTGCAAGTTGCTGACTGGCTGACGGTGTACTTCAAGAGTCTCACAGGTCATTGGCACCCCTGCCTGTCCTCTCTTGCACTTGTCTCTGGGCCCTACACCCCACCCACACTCACTGCACTTGAAGAATAACCCAAGAGAGTAGCTCTTTCTGCACTTACCAGAAAAAAGAGAGAATCAGAAACTAATCAGATTCCAAGTGTGCTCACTAGACACCCTCCATACAGAGTTGCACAAAAAAATATATACGGATGATGTTGCATTCTCAAAATAACAGTCTGAGGGCCTCATTACACGGAAGGTGGTAAGGGTTAACGGTCACTGGTAATGCTACCGGTGACCGTTACCCTTACCGCCTTACTACGAGGTCCCTTTGCGGGACCCGACTGTAACGGCTGGTGTAAGGGACCTTGGTGCAAATTACGGTACCGCAATGGGGCAAAAATGGGAATGGGGAAGGGCCATGGCGGCATGGGGAATTACCGCCCCGCCAACCTCGGAATGGGGTGGTAATTCCCCATTCCGCCATGGCAGAATCGGTAAATTACCGGCATGAACCATGGTGCTAATAGCACCATGGTTTCGCACTTACCGCGTAATGAGGCCCTGAGTCTAGAAAGTCTCTTAAAAGTGGTATACCCACTTTTCAAAATGTATTCCAGAGGTATTGAATTATGCCTGACTCTGCAGTGCTAAGATCTATCTGTGCCAATGCATTTCGGACATGGCCCGTCATCAGGGCTTCAAGGCACTATACATAATTCATAAAGATCATCATCGTATTAGTTAATAAATCAGAATCACATACGAGCAATCAATTCAAGCAAGTAACCAATAAACCAACAGAGCGTGATCAGTAAACAATGTTCAGTCATGCAACAAATTAAATTAAGGGAGAATAGCGTTTTGAACATACCATATGTCCACAAGTGAAATATGTTCATTGTGAAGAAAAGAAAAGAAAAGAGAGAATAAAACTAAATTAACAAAGTAAGTACATGTATGTTCAGGTGTGATCCAAGTTAGCATATTTCTGTTTCCTAAATAGCACATAGATCAGTACCTATATGAGTGTCACAATGTGTGACCGCGGTGTGTGATCTTGCATATGATATTATGCAATATGGTCATAAGAATGACAGGCTAACATGTCCATTTACTTTACAGAACTGCGGCTATATTAGCTGTTGCTGGCCTCCCAGGCATGCACCAGCCTTTGATTATCTTATAATTGTGGCACTGAGCATGGAATGTGCAATACTAATTTGAATTTGTACTTTTTGACAATCCTAGGTGCTTGACACCTCTAAGATACTGCTGGCTGTAATAGCGCTGAATGGGAAATGGGAAATTCCCGAATGGGCCCAATGGGGAATGGGGACTTACCGTTCCACCAAACCCATGATCCAGTGCTAATAGCACTGGGGGGGTTTGGTGGTAGGGCTAATAGCCCCGGTGGTAATACCACCGGGGTTAGCGCCCAGCTCGTGATGAGGCCCTATGTCTTCAAATTTGTCTGCTCACCTTTAAATCCATCCGGGGACTTGCTGCCACTATTTTACTGTGAGGAATTGCCATCTGACAAGGGTGTACCCCTTGCTTTTCTTTTCTTTGTATTAACTAATAGCATGATGCAGATTATTCCATCTCAGAAAGGGGGACCTGCTACCAGGTCCACCTTTCTTCAATGCCAAAAGCATTGTGAACGCCTGTGCCCAGATGCATAAGTAGCCTGATCTGCAGTACCTGCTTTGTGGCACAAATGTAGATATAAGCCATACTTGAGTTTATGGTTTGGTGGCCAGCATCTCTCATAATTATCCAACCAGCATCAATTTGATATCGCACATGTGCCAGCCTAGTTCAGCTGTGGAAGGGTTATGTGTACTCTCGCAAAACAGGCCGTCCTTGCTTCTGTCAGCAAGACTATAATCTTGGGGGTAGCCTCTCTTTGTTCCTTTGATCCTCTGTTCCTTTGTGAGGGCAGGTAACACCTTTCACAGAGAGACAGCCACTCTACGGGTGGCTGTCCTGGGAACAGGAATCGAAGGGCACACATACTAACAAAAGGAGTAGCCTTACACCAGGATGCTGCATACCATAATGCCTTTGATTCTATTTAGAAGGTAAGGGGTGTTAGTGTAGACAGAGCAAACTCTTTACAGCTTCAGGAAGTTTTCACCATCTTGTTCCTCTCTGCCTATAGCTTTACATCATGTCGCCTCCACATCCTGTAGCAGAAAGCACTTTGGGTATGATGTCAAAGGAAAGGGTGTGATGTGAAAGTTCAAAGGAATTGGACCCTTAACGCAGGCTTGGTTTTGTTCAATCATCTGTAGATATTTGCCTTCAAAATAAAGGGTCTTCCACCACTTCTTTGAACCATCTCTGGACTTCAAACCTTCAATAAGATTTTGTTGTACCCTGTTGGAAGAGCAGTCCTTTCCAAAGTCCTCCTGTTGTTCCAAGACAGAGGCAAGCACTGTCCTCTAAGCATCCCAGCCACCATTGCGGGTGAACCTCTGTTGGAACAACAATTGCATCTCTTCCAACCACACTGCTGTTGAGAACTTCACCCAAAGGTGTGTGCAATCCCCCCTGTGTTTGGGAGCCTGAGAAACAGAGTCATCTTGTCCTTGAGAACCTAGACTGGGACTCACAGCTCCAGAGAGACAATACAGCCATGTTTCCTGCAATTGTGCTGTTGAACCACTGTGATTTGAGTGTGTTCAACAAAATTTGAACCAACAGGATCATCCGGAGCTGCCTTTTGCACTCTACAATATACAAACTGCAGATCCACCCATTCTAACCACTTCACTGTCTCACACTGCCAGCTGAAGTGTGTTGTTGCCTCAGCTTGAACAACACTGCATTGCTGCACTTGCATTGTTCAAAATGCTGTTAAAAGCACATATTTCTTTGTCACCACTCAAGTCAATGATCACACCAACCCTGGTGTTCTTCTCAAACCTCATCGTTCGAGTCTCTGCATCAAACAAGCTTGCCTGTGCATCCCGCCATTTGCCTGTACGTTGTCAGACCTTGACTACTGCAGTGAACATAGTGGCAGAATCGGTAAATTACCGGCATGAACCATGGTGCTAATAGCACCATGGTTTCGCACTTACCGTGTAATGAGGCCCTGAGTCTAGAAAGTCTCTTAAAAGTGGTATACCCACTTTTCAAAATGTATTCCAGAGGTATTGAATTATGCCTGACTCTGCAGTGCTAAGATCTATCTGTGCCAATGCATTTCGTCATGGCCCGTCATCAGGGCTTCAAGGCACTATACATAATTCATAAAGATCATCATCGTATTAGTTAATAAATCAGAATCACATATGAGCAATCAATTCAAGCAAGTAACCAATAAACCAACAGAGCGTGATCAGTAAACAATGTTCAGTCATGCAACAAATTAAATTAAGGGAGAATAGCGTTTTGAACATACCATATGTCCACAAGTGAAATATGTTCATTGTGAAGAAAAGAAAAGAACAGAGAGAATAAAACTAAATTAACAAAGTAAGTACATGTATGTTGAGGTGTGATCCAAGTTAGCATATTTCTGTTTCCTAAATAGCACATAGATCAGTACCTATATGAGTGTCACAATGTGTGACCGCGGTGTGTGATCTTGCATATGATATTATGCAATATGGTCATAAGAATGACAGGCTATCATGTCCATTTACTTTACAGAACTGCGACTATATCAGCTGTTGCTGGCCTAATAATTACTTCACCAGGGTCACTAACGGTACACAAATACTGGATTTAGTACACTCAGAATATTAGCTCATGCTCTCCTGTGATATTTTATCTACAATATCACCTTTTTTCCCATTTAGCTGTGTTTAAAAAATATATTAAACATGCAAATGAAATACAAAACATTCATTCAGCCTCTCAAAGTAAAACAATTTACTGTGGCTATTTTGCTTTGGGATTTTTCTTACTGCACGTTTTACATCTCTATGCATGCCAACTCAATGAGACTGATTGAAGAATAAATACATTGAGACTAAATTGCCTTTTAGCAGTATTATTTTTATAAGCAACTAGAAAAACATTAGTTACACAGAATGACTGGTGCGCCCACGTTGTCATTTCAAACATAAACAAGGCTTTATCTGCTATAAAGTGCAGAGCTCTGCGTGTTGTCGACCTTGACTTCGCAACAAAGCTGGCAGTCTGAATCATTGTAAATCACAGCAAAACATGGAGAAATATAATCACAGTGTAGAGGAGCAGCTGAATGCCTCTGTAGGAAGTCCCACCCACATCCTTCCTACATGCTGGGAGCTAGAAATTGCGACATGCACAACACCAGTGAGTGTGCCTGTTCCATGGAGAGCCTTTGAGAAAAGGTATCCATTGAGAAATATATGATATGAAATGATAGTTTATTTATAACACGCTTAATACACAGAAGTTTCTAATTGCGGACCCGGGGATCGAACCTGTGTTGCTCCATGTCATCTTGCTTCCAAGGCAAGCATGTTGCTGCTAAGCTTTCCTCCCGAGAAAACCTTATATGATGTATCCCTGTAAGATGACAATCCTTGGAGCAGATTCCCATAGGAATATGAAGATGAAGGAAAGAGAAGCTGGTGACGTCACAAGAAGCAAACATGATGTACTGAGAAGAGTGGCTGAAGAAGACGATGTATAGATTTTATGAAATCTGGTGATGAAATAAAGGATTGAGTAAACGTTGATATGCGGAATGAAGATTGCTCATGTGAAGAGCACTGCAGAAAATGCAAGTTGTTTAATAACTGTACAGATGCAGTAACGCAAGTAGTCTACATAATCATAAAGGCTAGCTATACATAGTGAATAGACTGTGCCGCCATTATATAGAATTCTGGACATCAGTGTCACATATTTAGTAAGCTCAGACCCACAGAGAAAGAAGAATCGGAAGGCTGTATTGCAGCACCATGAGGCTAAAAGCAGGGAAAGGCTTGGAAGAACTGGGTGGCCTGGTGTCAAAGGATGAAGTAGCCAAGAACTGGTTATCTATCTGAAAAGAACAGGAACTGTGAGACACTGAATCACCTCTTGTCAAGGTGCAAGGAAAGAAAACCATGGGCCTCATTACGAGTTTGTCGGTAATCGCGTCCGTGTCCAGGTCCTCGGAATGAGGACTTACCGGGCCATTCCGAGTTCGGAAGGCCCGGTAATTCCTCCCTCCAAGGACCCGGACACATTCCTTCCCTATTCCCATTTCAGCCCCATAGGGCTGATTGGGAATGGGAGAGGGAGCAAACAACGGGCCATTACGAGATGCCCCGTTGTTTGCTCCCTCTTCCCCTCGCGGGACCCGCTCTGCACGTCTGGTAAAACCAGACGTGCAGAACGAGTCCCGCGAGGGGAACTCATAATCGGGCGGTACGGGGTTGACGGCACCGGCACCTTTACCGGTGCCGTTAACCTCGTACCGCCCGACTCGTAATGAGGGCCCATGAGTCCCAAGTTTATTAATTAAAAATAATTAAATGCTGCAAAACAGGCTGAAATACGGTCTCCAGTCACTTGAGACAAGGATAGAAATAGGAGTTGGGCAAGCAGACATAACTATTATAATAGTGTGCCTATACTCCTTTATATTCCCAGGAGCAAGGCTACTTTACAAGGCCAAGTTCAAAGACAATCTGAATGCAGAAGGCATGAGCAATGAGAGATGTTGAGCTAATTGTGTGGGGATAATTGGGTGGGGAGACATGGTCAGAATCCACCCACTGGCATCAAGGTTGGCAGCTTATGTGCTGCTAGTAAGCTGAATTTTCCAGAAGGGTGCAAGTGTGCCAACTAATTAGTGCCAACCAATCATAGAGGACCATATAACTTTAGGCCATATATTTTGAGAGCCAACAATATACTGTGTACTTAATAACAGATGAGGATGACTTGCACTAGAGGCAGGCTTAAGTTGTCCACCTGCGAGTATAGACCCAATCACAACATGTCTCTATGTAGAAAGTATACTTAGAAGTTTCCCTTAAGTGAATCACAACCCCGCGTAGGTTTCTCTTATTTGCAACGTAGTATAGAGTCACGTATAATTAATTTTTGCTTTGTAAATGTTGTTTTTTATTAAATGCTTTGAGAAAACTTAAGCAAACGTCTGTTTATATCTGTTCTAACTCTCTGTTTTAGACAATTGATATTAAAACAGTTGAAGGAGACTTTTTGCCACCTTCCTGAGTCAGTCTTATTTGGTGTAAGAGTTATTCCACATCACATCCATGCATGAAGTATTACAGATTTAAGGACACCCAAGCATTGTCGGATGGTTTAATAGAAGGCTGATTGACTTGTCAGAACTCCAGTGTTTCGGACAATCAGACATCCTCCGCCATCTAGCCTGAAGATCGTGGGGTTTCCTGTTGAGAGCGGTTGAATAGAAAACTTGCAAATAAAATTGAAACAGTGGGCAGGATCCATCTTTGACGAAATCCCTACCTGCTTTACACAGGGGCTTTGCGGATGGAAGGCGAAAGTGGCCGGTTGGAGGAGGAGACAGTACCGAAGGCATCAAGGCAGAGTGATTGAATGGTGAGTAGACTGAGGGGAATAGCAAAATAAGGGAATGGGGTTGTGATATTTAAAAAGTAACAAAAGTAACAAAAGTAACGGGAGTAACGGGAAATATTGTGTAAAGATAGTGAGATATAAGGTCCAAGAGTCCTAATCCAAAGGGGTTGTTGGTGAGGTTGTCTCATAATCCAAACAGAGTAAACTAGGCTTTATGTGGGACAGGTCACCAAAAAGAGACAATCTAAATTCTGTGTGTGATCAGAGTATTCATTAGGGGCAAAAGAAGAGCAAGGGTGATCACTGAGGTTTTTATATAAAGAGTCAACTAGTCTGTCTGTTTATGTATTTGTGTTGAATCAAGGTGTCAAGGAGTGACACGAACAGTTGTGTGAGAATTGAGAAAAAGTTAAGAAGTTATACTATCTATCCAGGGAACTGGTTGGTACCAATCCAGCGGTAGACAGAGAAAATTGGAGAAATAGAGGCTTTGAGCGGTGATTGTTGGACCGTGCTCATATTTATTATTTTTAAGAATCGAAAAGTAGTAAAGGTATTTTATCAATTCTGGTAAGTATTGACAGTCAATTGAGACTTGTCACAATGGGAGATATTACTCCTCTGATGCATTTATGTAAGACATTGCCAAAACACATGCCCAAGCTCAAACATTATAGTGCAGAATGGGTGAAAGGCACAGCAGATAAGATGTCCATGCCATGGCCACAAGAAGGATCGCTGTCAAAAGCGGCATTGCAAAACATGACCACGTACTTGCACGTTTCATACACTGGAAAGACATAGGAGAAAAGGTTAGCTATTCTAGAGCTCTGGAAAATGTACCAGGAAGAGAGGGAAGAGCCACCACCCAAAGAGTGGGTGTTTAACCAATGTAAGGAGGAAGGTGTTGAGCCCTCAGTTCCCCTTACCTCACCAGATTTAACGGCAATAGCATGGATGAAATAGGATTGTATCCTTTAAAGGAACTGAAAGCGGCGACGGGGTATAGTAATCCGATATATGAACCGCCCAGTGATGACAGTCCTGAGGAGAATAAGAGAAAAGAGGAGATCTTTGAGATCATACAAAACAGGGAAGAGAAAAATGAGCGATCAAACATATCAACAGAGATAGAACAGGAGATTAAGAGATGGAAAGGAGACAACGAGAAAACTGACAAGGTAACGCTCGTATAGAACAAATTGATGGGAGGACAGATACATTCTCAAGCTAGATAAGAAAAGCATTGAAGAAGTAAGGCAAAAGGAAGATCAGGCAGATCAAGACAGAGAACCAGAAAAAGATTAAATCAAGACAAGCATAAAAGAAAGAACAGACAACGGCAAGAACAAAAGTATCAGGAGTAGCAACAAAAAAAAAAGAAAGGGCAGAGGAACAAAGAAAGCATGATAACAGGCAGAGCGCAATAAAAGAATGGGATAGACAAGAAAGGAAAAGAGAGGAGGAGGAAGCATAGAAATCAAGGGACAAAATAATACAGAGGCAAAGAGACAAAGAAAGGAGAGCAGGAATAAGGAGAAAAGTGATAAGACAAGAGGAGGAGAGAATTAGATTGGAAGCGAGAAAGTGAAGGGAATTAGATGAAGAGCTAGACCGTAAGAGGAGACAACAGGAGATTGATATTAATCGTATCAAAAGGCGCTGATGGAAGCAAGTCCTACAATACGATGGGACAGAACAGATGAGTTCATTGTATTAAACGGAGCGAACCAGGGGCATCCAGACCGGCCCTAGAAGAGAACTTTGATTTAGGAAGCATCAGGGATAAGATTGATAAGGCTTATCAGGATTTAAGGGAAGGTAGCAAATCAGGAAGCCGAGGGAAGGGGGAATATTCCTGTGTATTGCAATTACAAGGTGAAGAGGAACATCCATTCAGTCTTGAGCATAAGGCCTTGTCCTTACGCAGACTGACCTTAGATAAGGGTGAAGGGGATGAGAGTCATACTAGTTGGGAACTAGACTTGTCAGGAAAATAGAGGGAATCCTTCTGTGGGGAGAGGGAGGCGGTGCATGTGCCCCCGAGGGAAGTCTGCAGTTGGACAAGGATAGGACGCCAAATCCCATAGCATATCGAGAGCATCCCCAAGGACGATCTTATGGTGAAAAGAGAGAGTCACTGCCATATGCGAGCAAATTAAGATCATTGCCAGGGAGGAGAAGATCATGGACTATTGTACCGACCATGCATAGGCAGACGATGGGAGCCAATTGCGGGTTCGGGTTTAACAGTTTCCCTTATTAGAAAAAGGGGGAGCAAGACCACAGTGTATTCCATGGCCACAGATGGACAAGAATAATTTAGAATGCAAACTCCTGCGTTTGACATTGGCTGCGGGAAAATGGATTTATGTATTGGAAAATATGACAGGAGGAAATACGTTAGCCATAGGGGATATTAAGTGTCTCTTAGAAGCTATTCTTGGAGAAAGAGTTGATGACATATGGAAAAGAGCAGGCTATTCAAGTGTGACAGCACAGAACACAGCGCACAATGGAGTGCTGTTTACTAATTGCAGAGCAGAAGTTTGGAGGGCTCTTAGGGTACAGTATCCTGACACATCAGACATTGGTGCAACCATGACACGTATGTTGAAAGAAGATGAAGACCCTCTTGCTTACATTCAGGATATTCAAGAGCCTTGGACTCTTGAAACAAGGAAACCATGGGGAAATTGGTGGCATTATTTCACCACATTTTATGTCCAGGATTGCCCGAACAAGTACAGAGGCAGATGAAGAAACAAGTGGGAATGGAAGCAAAGCCATGAGCTGAAATACAGTTGATGATAGTGCACCACTGTCAGCTGTTACAGGAGAAATATAAGAAGAGAGATGAGGCTAGGAAACTTGAGGAAGCTAAATTAGTTCTGAAATAATTGTCAAAATATGCCATAGAAGGGGCGATCTTGACAATCGGAGAAGGGCTGGGAGCAGAGCAAGCAGTGGGTACATTGCAGGAAAATAATCAACGTCTGAGGGACCAAGGAGGTAAAGGGTTTATGCCGTGAGGTAGAGCCATGAGCTATAGAGGAAGGGGTGGATTCCAAAATAATCAAGGTGGGTTTCAGAGTGCACATATAGAGAATCAGAATGTGCAAGGAGGATTTCACCAAGGGAGACGTGTGACACCAGACCCCAACAGGAACCAAGGGTCAATGTGACAAGCACATCTTTTTCTTTTTTAGTAGACACTGGGGTGACTGGTTCTTGTATACGAGAGGGAAAATATCCAATGTCGGTAAATGCCATGAATGCTCAAGGGTTCTCTGGAGCTATGAGTCAAGTTCCTTTAACTAAAGAATTAGCAGTCTCTATAGGAGAATGTGATATGTGTGTTCCATTGTTGCATTGTTCCATTGTTGCATTCTAGACAGACACCAGTTAACAGTTTGGAAAGAGATTTGATGACAGAACTTAACATGACGATTTCATTTACTGAGGAAGGTATTGTGTGTTCCACTCCTGGAATACATTACATGAATGTGGGTGAATTTACACTGGCATTCACAGGGCAAGTGGCTTTTTGAGACTTTCCACTAGAGGCAGAGGTTTTCCTTTATGGGGTGAGCATTCTATTGACATGCCTATCTAGCTTAATGGGAAAGACTATGATGATACCTGACAAATTCTTGTTCAGACCACAGATACCTATGGACGAAGAGGCGGGACAGACTATCCCTATAGAATTAGAAGTAGCCACAGTACGAAGGGAAATGGCAATGCTCAAAGGAACAGATGACGAGGGTAGACCATGGAGGACAGTGATAGCTCTTTAAGCAGTGTATAGGTTGACTGACATTACTGACAATGACATGTTTAGAGGTGACCCCATAAACGTTGAAATAGTGTTCTTTATGAGCATTATGTATTGGAAAAGAATAGAGAAAACAGAGATCCCACAGCGAATGCGGATAATACAGCAGCGTCCAGCATTTTTTGACACAGACTTGGAGAAAGTTCCAAGCGTCCTATGGAGTACAGGCCATTATGATGTAGGACTATGAAAGGGAGTAGGGGAAGTCAAAATAAAGCTGAAACCAGGCACAATTTTATCTCGAGCAAGACAATACCCCATGTCTCGAGAGGCTAATGAGGGTATAGTCATGAATATCTCAGCACTGATGAAGCACAGTATTCTGGTACCGTCAGAATCATCATGCAACACTGCGGTGTATCCTGTGAAAAAATCAAAGGGAGGGTCATGGAGATTCATACAGGACATGAGACCGATTAACCAAATTGTAGATGCAGAGTCTCCTCTAGTACCTAACCCGGCAATGATACTATGCAGTATCCCAGAATAGCACGATATTTCACATTGATTGATTTGAAAATGTGTTTTTCTCAATCCCGTTGCACAAGGACTCACAAGAGTTGACTTCATTTACGTTTCGCCAGACTCGTCAGAAACACACTTGTTTGCCCCAAGGGTACTGTGATTCTCCATCAATCTTTAACAGGGTCCTACAGATGGACCTAGGTAATATTGATTTGAAGAGGTTTGTGATACAGTACGTAGATGAGATTTTAATTTGTAGCACGACACAAGATGATGACTATCCTAGCAGTCAAGGGATACAAGCTAGACAAAGCAAAAATGCAGTACTGTAAAGAAGAGGTGTTGTACATCGGACACCTGATCTCACATGAGGGAAAGAAGGTGACACCTGAAATGGCTGAGTCAATTTTGAAAACCACAAAACCGCATACAGTAAAACAATTTTTGGGGCTATGTGATTATGTAAGAGCCTGGGTGTTTGACTATAGTTCGTACATAAGACCAATTTTTCAGGCTTTGAAAAAGGCACAGGCAGACAATGTAACAAAGGAATGGACTGAGGAAATGGAGGAGGGATTTAAATAATTGAAAAAAGCAATCTGTACAGCTCTTGTTTTAGGAATTCCTAATTAGCTGAGGAGTTTTTCTTATTCTCGCACAAAAATGGGACAATCATGACAGCAGTGCTTACACAGAGGATTACATTAAGGCACAATTCTCTAGCGTATTACAGTGGGATTCTAGACCCAGCTATGAAGGGACACTTTCCTTGTGAACAGTCATTGGCAGTTGCCACATTCGCAATTGAGAAATCTACAAGTTGTGTATTGAGTTCTTCTATGACTCTTTTTGTGGAGCATCATATGTTTGCCATTTTAGAGATACTTAAAGGTACATTGACATCCCAGAGCACTTCTGTTTATGAAGGAATCATTTTGAACCCAGCGATTAAAATTGTCAGACGTAAAATAGTGAATCCTGCCACGTTCATAGCTGAGCTAGTGACAGAAAGTGACCATGTGCATGATTGTGCAAACTATATAGAATTCTATGATGATATACCGCACGTGAAGGAAAATGTGCTGTCAGAAGGGGTAATCCTCTTTATTGATGGTTCTTCGAAAATGTATCAAATAAGTGGAGAAAGGCATTCTGGTGCAGCTGTAGTGAGGCATAGAGCAAATGGCGAGTTCGAAGTTGTAGCAAGTGCAAGACTACTGTCTCACTTTTTGGCACAAGTGACAGAATTGGTAGCGCTTATTGCTGCACTTGAGAAACACGAAGGGCAGGAAGTGATGGTGTACAGTGACTCTGCGTATGTGACGTCAACCGTACATGCAGGGCTAGCACATTGGAAATGGAGCGGCTACCTCCAAGCAGACGGCACTCCAGTACCGCACGCTTCCTTATTGGGCAGGCTTATTAAGGCACTACAGCTCCCAGTAGCCATAGCGGTTGTTAAATGCGCTGCTCATACTAAGCATGCAGACTTTATTTCTTGCGGAAATGAAGCCGCAGATGCAGAAGCCAAGAGGGTTGCATATTCTCCAGATATTTCACATTATGATACTCCAGATGTCAAGGAAAAGATGGTCATGATTATGACAGTGAAAGAAAGATTTAATGGAGATTCAAGGAAGTGCACCACAGTGAGAGCAGGAAATATGGCAGTGAGGGGGCTGTTCTTTATCCCCTCTGAAGCAATATGGGGACAGTATAGCAATGGAAAGCCAGTGATGCCAGTAGTATTGTTAAGGGAAGCGCTTGAACAGCTGCAAAACCAGTGCATGTAACTAGGGAGAGTCTTGCTGCAACTAAGACTGGTTTCGTCCAAACCTGCTAGAACCCTTTGCATTTTATGTAGTAAACTGCATCGTATGTCAAATGTTTACCACTGGGCATACACTGTGAACATTTAGAGGAGTTATTCCTTGACTGAATGGTCCTTTTCAGCTTTTTCATATTGACTATGTTTATATGCTGCAGGTGTGTAGTGGATACAGGTATCTGATAGTGGTGGTGTGTCCCTTCTCCAGGTGGATTGAAGCAGGTCTGTGTACACCCCCTGATACCACTTGCACAGCAAAGTCTTTAGTACGTGAAGTCTTTCCTAGATGGGGAGTGTGTGAAGTGCTAAGATCGGATAATGGACCACATTTTGTTAATGAAGTATTTGAACAGATAGCACTATCATTGAATGTTAAGCACAAGTTTTCTTCTGCTTATCACCCGCAAGTGAACAGGATATGTTTGAGACTCAACGGCTTCCTTAAAGAAATGATTGCCAAGCTCAAGCTTACGTTGAAAAAGGGATGACTATATTGCCTGCCCTCAGCGTTATATGCCCTAAGGAATCAGCCTGGTTCAGACCATCACCTCACACCCCATGAACTAGTGACAGGAAGGTGAATGAGAATGCCTTTAACTTCCCCATCGAGGTGTAGAAGTGATGCCCAGAGCATAGCAAAATTGTTAGGAAATGAGTTATGTGATTTTTAGACATGTATGACCGTTAGTATCTCTCTCATTTCAAATCAACTCTAGCGCCAGGGGGGTCGGTCTCAGAACGCAGATGAAAACTATCCAGCAACTGGATCAAGTGAACTTTTATCAGTACCAAGACTATTTTTTGGTGATGCTGTGTTAATCAGAAACTTCACTAAGAAGTGTTACAAGCCAAGATTTAATGGACCCCTTTGTTGTAGAAAATGTTACTCCATCAGCAGTAAAAGTCCAAGGCAGACGAGCATGGATACACCTGAATGACATCAAGCTACATGCCGGCGAGACAGCATCACCCCCAGTCATCAGTCCAGAAGCAAGACAAAAAGAAGAATTTCAGAATGTGCATACTCAATCGATGACAAAGAAAAAGGACAACAAAGTTACTGACTAATAAATGCAGATTTGACTTTGGACTGTGACTCCCCATGGACACACCTTATATATTTTATAGCAGGCGTGAAGATCATTGTCAGGAGTCACCGTAATTCTGAAAAATGAACTTTACAAAAAAACATTGCTGTATCATGACTATGCCTGATTTGGATTTCGAGTTTGGTAACTGGAAATGTGAGCAGTACCCTGATTCATTTCTCATTGAGCATTTTTTTGGCTGAATATATGGTCTTGTCAGAAAGGGGATGCTAACAGACTCGTACTTGATGTTTTTGTGTTTATCCATCAAACTAATCCTGCTCTTATCAGAAGAGATGTGGACAACCACACTTTTATACAGGATCCTAAAAATAGCCCTGTAATTAGAAAGCGGCATGTAGCAATATTAGAGGAATTACTGCAGCTACCAAATTCATTACAGTTGTCGTAGTAAAGTGTTTTTCCTTCCTTAAATTGAGTAAACATGAGGAATATTGAAGTGAACATGATTTCAGAGAATGAGCAAGTTCAAGAAGTTTGAGAATGGCATAAGTAGTGGGGATTAATATGTTGTTTTGTGATATACATATGCACCATTATGCTTTCTGTTTTTCTGTTTCTTTCGATCTGCCTTTTCTGTCTCATTGATCCAAACAAGGTAGAAGTCCCTTTGATCCTCCCCACTGAAGGAACTCTTGTAGATTTGCCAATTTTCAATGAGCCAAAGCCCCTTGTGTTCTCGCCTCATCATAAGGCTGCTTTGGAGTTGTTTCCATGGGCTGCAAACATTTTGTTAGGGAGACACAGGAGCAGCGTAGAGGAAGACAATGGGCCTCATTCCGAGTCTGGCGGTAATGGAAAAACGATGGCGGTAAAGTAATACCGCCATCCTTTTCCGCCGTGGACTATTCCGACCCATCACACCGTAATTACCGCCGCCGTAAAGTACGACGGGGTAAATAGCGGACCAGTGTCGCGCGCCTGAGACACCACGTCGGAAATAACGCTAAGGCGTTAACCAGTGCTGATCCCAAGTAAAGCGGACACGGTAAAAACGGGCTCCACAAGGGCGCAAAGTACCTTAACGCCATGGCGTAATTACCGGCATCGCAGAGAAGGTGTTAACAACCCTGAACAGTGCCAGAAAGAGGAACAGGTGCACCCAATCAGCACAGGTGGAGTCCATAGAGTCAGGCACAGCACAAAAGGAGCACACCCACACACCACACCCCCTCCCACACCAAGATGATACCAATTCTCGCAGCATTCATGGAGCTGGAGGCCCTGCTTGCAAGGCAGCAACTACGACAACATCAACAACAGCAACCACAGCAACCACAGCCCCCACCACAGAGGATACACAGGAGGAGAAGGAGGCAGAGACAGGCCCAGCATGCCCTACCGGTGCAGCCACCATTACCATGTCGTCAGCCCCCAATTCCACGCATCAGAACCACCCCCTTCAACCTCACACCAGAGCAGATACACACCCTGTACCGGCTTGACCGGGACACCATAACCACCATAGTGGCCCTGATACATAACGACATAGTGAGCCTAATAGAAATCAGCACTGCCATCCCCCCTCTACTAAAGGTAGTGTCTGTGCTCCACTTCCTTGCCACAGGGACCTACCAGCATACAGTGGGGCACATGCATGGCATTTCACAGCCCATATTTTCCCGGATACTCAACCAAGTGCTCGATGCCCTCCTCAAGCACAGAAGGGACTACATATGCCTCCCCCGGACTCCCCAGGAGACATATGATACCAAAGCTGCCTTCCATGCACTTGCAGGCATGCCAAATTGCATAGGTGCCATCGACTGCACCCACGTAGAATTGGTGGTTCCCCATGCCATGGAGGTGCCGTATCGCAACCGCAAGCAATATCACTCCATCAACGTCCAGATGGTGTGTAATGCCAGTAAAGCCATCACACAATGCAATGCCCGATACCCCGGATCAACTCATGACTCCTTGGTCCTGCGGAACTCTACACTACCACGCTACATGGAGCGACATGCTGAACGACGTACCTGGCTGCCTGGTGAGTAACCGGAATGGGCCATGGCAGTCCATTGGGGCTGTGAATAGGCTGTCAGCATACTCCACCCGGGTGGTAAAGGGGGGGTAGAGAGATGCATACGGGTGGGACAGTCAACGCCATTGTACAATGTAATGGGGTGACTGTATCCTGGGACATGTGTGCATGGCCAGTGAACACCTGCTGCAATGTATAAACATTTCCAGCTGGGAGATGTTCTGATCCCCACTCTTCCCAAGGTTAAAATCTTGGGTGTGGTATTGGATCAATCACTCAAGATGAACTCCTATGCAGCCAGTACCGTCTCTTCCGCTAACTACTACATTAAATTGTTATCCCATCTGCGTCCCTACATTTCCCAATCCAATGCTGAGACCATCGCCCGAGCCATTATAGGCTCCAAACTTGACTACTGTTGTAGCCTATTAGCGGGCGCCAGTAAAAAAATCGTCAAACGACTTCAGGTGGTTCAGAACGGAGCAGTCAGAGTGGTATCCGGTCTTGCTCACAGGGTACATGTCTCGGAGGCACGTCGAGCACTACACTGGCTGCCCGTAGAATCAAGAATCTCCTTTAGACTTATGGTCATCACCTTTAAATGTCTTCAGGGCAAGATGCCCCCATACCTGCAAAGGTACATAGGAAAAAAATCCTCTGCTAGAAACCTTCGGTCTAACAACCGGAACTTGCTTCAGCAGCCCAGAGTCAAAAGCAAAAAGGCACAATGTGGTGCTTTTTCCTCAGTGGCACCGGCACTTTGGAATACTCTGCCAGACCAACTGAGAAACTCATCTTCTCTGAATTCATTCAAGAAGGGCCTTAAAACCTTCCTCTTCAAATAGCTGCCCCTGGTTTATTAATTCTGCTACCCCTTAGATCATTTTAGCCTTTCTTTCTTCCTTCTCTGCTTTGTTTTTGTTTGTCTGCGCCCTCACACCTATGGGTTTATGGTGCGCTATATAAATGCAATGTAATGTAATGTAATGTAATGTCAGATTAGCACAGTTCTCCACCATGATTGCACGAACACTTACCTTCATTCCACTCTCATGCAGGTGATGCTGGCTACCCATTGAAGCCGTGGCTCATGACCCCGGTCCGCAACCCACAAAACAGGCACGAGGAGGACTACAATAGATCTCATACCCGTACACGGGTGGTGATAGAGCAGATCTTCGGCCTTTTGAAGGCACAATTTCGTTGCCTCAGCCGGTCAGGTGGGGCCCTCATCTACAGCCACGAGAAGGTGGCCAAGATCACCATGGCATGTGCAATGCTGCACAACATGTGCATCCATCGGAACGTGCCACTGCCCCCTGACGTGGGTCTGCTACCACCAGATGAGGAGGAGGAGGAGGAAGGAATGGCAGGACAGCATCACGGGGCCGATGCACAGGAGGGACGTCACGTGTGACAAGCATTGATTGACCAATATTTCTGAGTCACAAGTCAGCTGAGGGGGTGAGGATGACAGGACATTGGGCACTGGGTGTGGGGATACATGTACTACATGCACTGTGAGACATTAAAAGACACATGCACAATGATCAATGTCCACTCTGTTTTCCAGGATAGACCAAACTGTGTATTGTGTAATCATGTGAAAACGTGTACAAATAATCCTCCACCCTCACCCCCCTCCCCCCCAACTCCCACGCACACCTTCACCCCCTTCCCCCCAACTCCCACGCACACCCTCACCCCCCTCCCCCCCAACTCCCACGCACACCCTCACCCCCTCACCCTCCCCCCACAACAGCCCCACAATGGTCCCATCAATACTACATAGGCCACATGTGTGTGGCTTCATAGTCAATGGGCACTCCCCGAGCCTGGGGTATCATTTTCGCATTGTGCGTTGTGACCTGCGGACCGGGCTGGTCTGCGTGGAGGAGCACTGGGAGGGTGGTTCCTCCTGCTGGGGCTGAGGTCTGGGGGTTGCTGCCTCCAGGGCATCAGCAATCCTGCCGAGCACCTCACAGAGCCGGTTTGTGCATGTAGTGATGACCTCGCCCAGAGCCTGCAGGTCATTGTGATGCACCAACCCTGATTCCCGGTTGTCCCGGAGAAACTCCTCTATCATGGCCGTGAGGTTCTGGGAGTGCACAGCTTCTGCGGCCGATGTGGGGGATGTGGTTGGCAGGCTTGGTATTGGGCCTGCAGGCCTCTCAGGTGTTTCGGCAGGGGAAGTGGGCTGATGTGAGACAGGTGTTACCCCTTCGCCTGTGAGACCTGGGCCATCACTCGACCCGGAGTCGCTGTGTGCAACCTGGCTGTACGATGGTGACTCAGGGCTGTAGTCATTGGTCTCCTCCACGTTGACCACGGAATAGGATGTGGGGCTGTCTGGCACACTAAGGAGGCACAAAGCAGCATTCTCCCCTGACATGCTGGATTCCTCAGGGTGCAGCGTGGGGCATGTTTCCGGCGGAACTGCAGGCATGTCCAGGTGCGCGGGTGGGGGTTGTGTACCCTCCATGGGGGTTGCTGGAGCAGGTGGTGTAGTATGGGCCTTATGTCTGCCAGCAGGTATGCGCTGTACCCTGCTCCTGTCCCGGGAGGTACTTGACCGGGAGCCTTCCTGCTCCTCACTTTCATGACCGCTACCTGTGGGGGGCAAGAGAGAGACAGCATGAGCAATGATCTGGGGGTCATCATGACTTCAAGCCTATGGTAACACATTGGGAGAGCAGCGTCTTGGTGATCTTTTGGTCGGTGAGTGAACTTGGCTTGGATGGTAAAAGCATACTGTTGGCGGGTTCAATCATGTTGGCGGAGTACTGTGGTGAGTGACATTGACCAGCTTTCTGTGGGCCATGGCCAATATGGGTGTCAGCCTTGCACTTGACATCATCCTGGGTCCCACTTGTTACGAAATGGTTGCTGGGGGTGGGGGGGGTCTCCGAAGCAAACATGATGTGACTCTTTGGCCGGCCCTTTGCGGTGAATTACATTAGGGATGCATGTACTGTTTGGACTCATGACACTCACCTGCATCAGCGGATGAGGGATCACCGCAATCCATTTCGCCAACACCTTCGATGGCTTCTGTGCCCATCATCTCCGCACATGTTTCCTCCCAGGGCATCATTTTAATGGGTGAGCCTGGGCCTCCTCCTGTCTGCAGGGCCTGCTGACGATTTGCTGACAGGATGGCCCGCACCCTGAGACGGAGGTCATCCCAGCGTTTGCGGCAATGCGTTGTGCTGCGGGGGGTGTTTCCAACGGCGCTCACCCTCTGTGCGACCAACTCCCATATCTCCTTCTTTCTGAGGATGGTGGGCCTACGCATGTCGCTGCAGAATACGATATCTGCATGTTCATGCAGGGTGTCGACCAGGACCTGTAACTCATCCTGGGTGAATTTTTCTTTTCGGATGCGCGCAGCGCCCTTTTTCAGAACTTTAGGCATGATGCTGTTCTCTGTAGTATATTTGGTCGATCTGAGTCCTGTATGGAGTCCTGTATGTCCTGTATGGAGAGGATTGCAATGGATTGTGATTTTAAATATGGCCGCCGTGATGCTTCCCGTTCCTGTGCGATGACGTTATTTCCGTTTCCGGTATTTAACGGTGGCCGTAATTTACGGTTAGCGTAAATTACGGTCTCCGCTAATTACGGATTCCATCGAAGGCGATGGTGTTAAATACGTCTAGGTTTATGACGGTAAGGGGTTTGACGGGACCTTTTGCGCTATGCCGCAAGGGAGTTTACCGCCATGGCGGAATACTCGTGCACGCGAAGTCGGAATATGGTGGAAATAGTGCCTTCCAACCACATCGTACATGGTATTTACGCCATGGCGGTAATTAGTGTTACTTACCGCCATACTCGGAATGAGGCCCAATGATGGAATAAACACTTATCTAGATAGTACAGCACACCTCTGTAATAACATGTGGTATCTGCAAAAGGTGAGAGAGAGAACATCTAATGAGGGTAGCAATGTCTGTGCTCTCGTATCTTATGCCATGAGTGCCACTCGAACTTTCATTTACAGAGAAATACCAGAGTCTGATGCCAGATGTCTTGTCCACCTTGCTACGAGCATGATGCAAGGACAGTTCCAAGGACATTCGGACACTTTACGATAGAGATCCAAATGGTAATTTCCATTCCAGCATGATTATATCAGGACTACACAGATGGAAAAGGAATTTGCATAGAAAAGCAAGATGCTCACGTACCCTAGGGCAGGATAGGATGAAGTGGTCATAACAGAAATGAAGAGAATGGACTGTCCTGATAAAGTAGAGACAGCTTGGATGCCTGGATGTTGGGAAATAATTCAGATGCTAGTTTATGGACAAGTGAAGTCCAAGAAAGGATGGAAAGAAAGATTGATGTCCTGTGCAGCTCATCCATCTAAGCAGGAATATGTGGGAGAGGTACGAAAAGTGAATGATGGATGTTTGAAGTCATGGGCCGAACATGCCAAACTGCTGACATGTGTACAAGTTAAATCTGGCCCAATATTTGTGATCCCACTGGTAAATGCGACACTGTGCTTCCAAAGAAAGGGAAGTAGGCATGTGGGAGATAACATAGGTTGCAAGACTATAGTTGATATCTCCAGTATGGGAGCAGGGACAGTAGTTTGATGGATCGATTTTGTGCTTGTGTGTAAAGAGACTACATGAAGCTGCCCAAGGATTGGGGAGGAACGTGTTCCTTAGTGCTTGTCCATTCTCCAGCATTAATGATTCCTAAGAGTGACCTGAACATTGGTGATTTCCAAAAGCGGATGCCCATCTGAGAAAGAGAAGGTCACTTGAATTACAAAGAGGGAGAACTATTTTTCAGCTAAATCGATAGAAGCCTTTGACACTATTCCATATGAGCATAGATTTTTCAGTAAGACTACTTCAATCTTCATGACTATCTTTATGCCTGGGATTCAGGCGATGGCCAATGCGAAGTGGTTGCAGATCACTCACTGGGAGCTCCTGCATCATGTTGCACATTCATACCTTCTCACAGTGACAAAAATTGGACCTTGTCAGAGGCCATAATTTTGTTGACAAAACTGCACAACAAAATGAAAGATGAGACAGAAGATATTGCAGATGACGGTTGGTTTGCGTCTATCTTCTCATGGGTCCCACAATGTATGGTGAACATCTTTTGGGTTCTTGGAGCAGTATTAGTGATGATAATATTTGGATTATGTGTAATAAGGATAATGATTGCACAGTGCAAGAAGACAGCAAAGAAAGTAGTGTGAATGAAGATAGTTATCAATGTCAAATCAGGGTTTGGATCCAAGGAGTTGACCAATGAAGAAATCAGAGTATGCATAAAGGAAAACATTTTAGCACCAGAGGGAACAAAGTTACTGTATGCAAAGAACCTTAAGAAGTATGTGGGATGATGGATTTATTGTAGCCCCAATAGACAGTGCAGTTACCTGACCTGGAGTTTCAATGAACATGTCAAATCAGCAGAGTCCTTGAAGGGAATGATGAAGATCTGAACTCCAAAGAAGCACTTCCTCAATAGAGGATACCAAGATGTGAACATTGATGAAGGAGTGGTTGAGGAATCAACCAGAGGTGGAAGTGTAGTTTAGTAGTTGAATGCCTCTGCAGGAAATCCCAACCCCATTTGTATTTGTATTTATTATGTTTATATAGCGCTTTCATCAAATGCGCTTTACATTATAACAACAGAATACATAGAACATTATAACAGAAGAAGCAATATACAATGAATCAAACCAATAAAATACAGTAAGTAGAGAAATTAATCTGTGAGGGGGAAGGGGGGGTGAGAGAGGGAAAGAGAAGGGGAGAAACAGAAGGGATATAAGGGTGAAGTGAGGGAGGATAAGGGTATGGGAGTGAGGGGAGGATCAGAGGGAAGATTCAAGGGAAGGGGAGAGGATGAGAGGTGGAGAAGGTTTCAAGGTGGGAAATGGAGAAGGAGAGATTTCAGGGAAGTGCGGTAGGAGGAAAAGGTAGGTATAGAGCAGATTGAGAGAGTGAGGTGAGGAGTTCCAGTGGAGGGGGGCTAGGAGCTGAAAGGAGCGGAAATGGGAGGAGGCACATGGGGAAGGGGGAACGGTGAGAAGGAAGTGGTTAGCTGAACGGAGGGAGCAGGAGGGATTATAGAAAGAGAGGAAAGAGGAGAGATAAGGGGGAGCCAGGTTATGGAGAGATTTGAAGACTAGACAGAGTTAATGAAATTTAAGTTGGGAGTGAAAGGGAAGCCAGCCAACGGAGGAGAGCGATGAAGAAATGGAGTCATGCCGGGCAAGGAGACAGAGGGTACGGATATTTGAGTGGTAGATTGATTTGAGGGGAGCAAGGTGAGAGGCAGGTAGTCCAAATAGTAGGGAAGAGCAGTAGAAGAGGCGAGAGAAGATAAGGGAGGAGATTCATAGTTTTGTTGCATGAAAGGTAAGAGAGGAGCAGACTTTGTGAATATTGAAGAGGTGGTAGTGACAGGCGCGAGAGGTAAGGGAAATATGGTGGGTAAAGGAGAGGGAAGAGTCAAAGTGAATGCCTAGATTGTGAGCGTGGGTAAAGATAGGAAAATTATAGGGGGGAAGTGAATGAAAGGTGGAGGAGAGGGAGGGGGAAGAGTATTGGAGGGAAAGAACAAGACTTCAGTCTTATCAGTATTGAGAGAAAGAAAACGGGAATACATCCAGTTTTTAATGGCAGTAAGGCAGGAAGAGAGTTTAAGGTGGAGGTCAGAGGAGAAGGAAGAGAAAGAGAGGACGAGTTGGGTGTCATCTGCATAGAAATGGTGAGAGATACCGAATGAAGATATAACCCCATCCTTCCTATATGCTGGGAACCAGAAATTGTGACATGCACGGCACAAGTGATTGTGCTTATTCCATGCAGAGCCTTTGAGAAAAGGTATCCATTGAGAATAACCTATATGATGTATCCGCGTAGAGATGACATTCTCTTGGAGGAGATTCCCGAAGGAATATATTTATATGTATATAGATGAAGGAAAGAGAAGCTGGTGACATCACAAGAAGCAAGCGTGACGTACTGAGAAGAGTGGCTGAAGAAGAAGATGCATAGACTTTTTGAAATCTGATGATGAAATAAAGGATCAAGTAAACGTTCATATGCGGAATGAAGATTGCACATGTGAAGAGCACTGCAGAAAATGCAAGTCGTTTAATAACTGTACAGATGCAGCAACGCAAGTAGACTAAGTAATCATAACGGCTAGCTAAACATAGTGAATAGACTGCAGGCGGTGTCGCCATTATATAGAATTCTGAACATCAGTGTCACATATTTAGTAAGCTCAGACCCACGGAGAAGGAAGAATCGGAAGGTTGTGTCAGAGCAACATGAAGCTAAAAGCATGGAAAGACCTGCAAGAGCTGGCTGACCTGCTGTCAAAGGATGAAGTAGCCAAGAAATGGTTATCTATCAGAAAAGATCAGGAACAGTGAGACACTCAATCGTCTCATGTCAAGGTGCAAGGAATGAACACCAAAAGTGTCAAATGTATTAATTAAAGACAATAACATGCTGCAAAACAGGCCGAAATACCTCCCGATGACAAATCATCCCATTAAAATTGCATGTGATTCCCTCTGTACCTTTGTCCGAGATACAAACAGCATTCCTGAAGAGAAAATCATACATCTCTCCCGCTCTTCCTGCCCCATGACAATACCATGTCTTTAGCAGAACAGATCTCACATTCCACACTTTAAAACACAGTGCATCTCGAAGCCTGCACGTTTAAATCATTTTCCTTTCCCATTTCCACAGCATCATGCATTTCCACCAACCTGCATCCAGTTTATCATGGACTGCTTTGCACTACATGTTATTATGGGAGTTAAATGTTAAATGGATTTGGGTAAATTAGTATGTTAGTTTCATTTTTTTAGTGCAACTCAGCCCATTATAAAAGCATTGTGGAGCAAAGTGATTATTTTCTAGCATGTGTTCTGTGCATTGTCATCTATTTAGATTCCGCCTGAGTCATAGGTCCTCATTATAAGTACGGCGGTAAGACAACAATGGTGCCAGTAGCGCTACCGGCACCATTGCTACCGTACCGCCATACTACGAGCTGTGCTCGCAGGTGCCTGCCAGTCCGCCAGGTCTGACCTGGCGGGCAGTGCGGCACCCGCGAGCACAGCATGTCGGATGCATCCGCACTTTTGTAAACAGTGCCGGTGCATCCGATGTCCCCACTCCCATTGAGCCCTATGGGGCTCAAATGGGAATGGGGATGTACCGGGTCCGACACCTGCGAAAGGGCAATTACCGGGTCCAGCTGGGCCGGAATAGCCTGGTAATTGCCCATTCGTGGGTGCTGGAACCGGATGCAAGTTTGGCGGTAGCCTTGCCCATTTCACGGGCAAGGCTACCTCCAAGCTCGTAATGAGCCTCACACCCTTGGCTATAGTTAAAATTCAAACCTCTGCCAAAATGTGAATAATGAAATGTGGAGTCTACAGTCCTACACCACCTCCTTTTTTTTGCTTGGATAACACTGAAATCACTGCAGGAAAAAACAAACATTCATAATTCCAGCTTCACCACATTTTACCTTGATCTTAATAGTCAAGAAAAAAATAACATATAATTGGTAATATTTATGCACAAACACATTTTGTATATTCTCTACTTTTAAAAGAAATCTTTTTTTTATATTTTAAAATGTTTTTTGTCTTATCTTTTCATCTTTTGATCACCTTTATCTTTTATCTCCTTTTAATTTTAACTAATTTTTTTCATATCTTTTTTCTTTTTTAAATGTAACATAAACAACCATAAGTCCATAGAAGATTGGCTTAACTCCATTGTAAGAATCAGAACACAAACTCAGTTTTTAAAATAATAAAGAAATAGTCTTCATCTGTCAATTCTGAAATTGTTCAGGAAACTGTTCTCGGTGAAGTTAGCCTCGATTCTCTGTAAATGGGATTTCTTTTAGGGGCATCACTTCACATGTTTCTGGGTCATCTTCTTCACCCCATTCTTCGGTCCAGGGGCCTTTCCATGGCACTCCATTCTTGTGATATCCTCCAGTGATGAGGCGCTCGATCTGGCGCTCTGACTGGAAAAACAATTATTGTTCTAGAGTAAAAAGAAAAGACAACTTAAGAATCAAGCACATAAATCCCTTTAGGTTTCCCTTGTGCTGGGATATCTGAAATCATATTTTAAGCACACTAATACCAAATGGTATTTTACAGGCACTTTCTCGAACACAACACTCCTTTCTTTTAGTTACTTATTTATACTTTGTTCAGTAATTTGACATATGTTTTCCTTCTTATCCCTTTAAATCTCATTTTGATATCTTCACACTATTTACACCTATTCCCCTGCTATGGTAATTCTATCTAATAGGTAACCGCTGTATTTTTTTTTACTCGCTGCTAGTCTCAATTCACTCTAGTCTTTTCACTTCATGTTTCAGGTGGAAGGGCTTAATTTGATTACATGGACACAATGTTCTATTGTTAATTCACCCTCCTTTTTAGCAATTCTGTAGACTACAGGTGAAATCCTATCTACAATACTATGTGGCCCTTGCCATGTTGCAAGAAATTTTGAGTTTTTATGCTTATTTTTTACAAAGTAAAATTTGTACACCTGTCTCCTATTTCATATTCTTTCACAGATGTCTTTCTATCATAATGTCTTTGCACTGTCAGCGGCTTTCTCCAAATTTCTCTGCTCAAATACAAATGCATGTTGCAAGTGTTTTCTCAATTCTTCCACATATTCATGAATTGTGGGTGCATTTACAAGAACGTGTTCATTTGTTCCGTAAAGTAAGTGTTGTGGCAAAACCTTGGGGGCTGAGATGTGTTGATTTAGAGGGTGTCGACTTGAGAGCCGTTAGTACCAAAGTAAACCTCAAATCCCAACTAGACCCTGCTTCAGTTACACATTTTTTCAACATATCAATTATCGATCTGTTACACCATTCCACTCCCCCTGAAGAGGAGGGCTGGTAAGAAATGTTTAGCTTCCTCTTTACACCCACAATTTGCCACATTTTTGTCATTAATGCACTAGTGAAATTACTTCCTTGGTCTGAGTCTATTCTTCGAGGTAAACCAAATCTTGAAAAAATATGATTTACAAGTAAAGTGGCCGCTGTTTGCGTACTGCAGTCTGGAGCTGGAATGCATTCCACCCATGTAGACATTAGACAAATGAACATCAGCATGTACCTGTTTCCCCTGGCTGATCTCCTCACGGGTTCTACATAATTGACTTGTAAATGAGACCATGTGAGTGTCAAACTCCTCATCATTAATGGTGCTCTATGAGCTGGTGACACAGGCTGAAACTGTGCACACACTAAACACCCTCTGGTGTAGAGCTGAACATCTTGAGACGTGGGGCCAATAGGCATAATCTTTTAAAATGTCCAAAGTTTTCTGTGAACCTCTGTGTCCTGCAGATATAGCATCATGGGACTAATGTAACATCAATCCCAAAAATGACAAAGGCACTACCCATTTGATTTGACCTGTCACAGATTCTCTAATCATCAGTCCATCTTGTAACCTAATTCTATTTTTGTTTGTTTAATAGCCCTCTTCATTCCTCTTTCCCTTTGCCGTCCTCTTCAGTCAGAGGATTTTGTTCTGCATCTAGCAAATGGTTGTAGAATGGGCCTAGAATAAGATCTTCCTTTTGTGCCTTCATCAAGTCTTGATTTGGAGTATCAAAGCTCCATTGTGCCACAGGCTGTTCAACCATTTTCTGAGATTTTGGACTTGTTATAGCATCCACTTGTATTTTGCCAAGCAGGTGCTCCATAGAAAATAACACCCTATCATAGCTCCAGTTCTGGCTAATTGATCTGCCTTATCATTTCCTTCCTTGTCCTCAGCTGGTGTTTTCAAATGACCACATATTTTCCTCCAATGGATTATCAGGTCATTTTCTGACACAAGTTTGTCTATGTCCGGAATCATCTTGTCATGTTTAAGTGGCATCTTGTTATATTTGATCATTCCTTTCACCTTACAGCCAGTAAATACTCCACAAAACTATTTTGCACATAATGAGAGTCAGTGACTAAAACTATGTCTTTGAGTCTTTTTTCTACTGCTGTAGTTATTGCCTTATAATTGGCAGACAGTTCTGCCACTTGACTGCTTTTGGGGCCTATCCTCATGCTTACTCTTGGACTGTTGTCACATTTGAATAATATATTTCCTATTCCTGCTACAAGTCCATTTTAATTATCATTTTGTACATGGTACGCACATCCATCACCATGTACAGTTGGTTAATCTTTACATGTTTCTTCGTTGAAGGCCTTGTGTGGGGATTGTTTAAATTAATTCAAACTTCTCTCTAGCTCTGTGTCATCAGGCGTACAGACAGCTACACAATCATGCAACTCTGTTTGTTCTTGAGCAACTGGGCTCTTTTTATTTTCTCAATATCTAATTTCTACTGAAATCCCTGTAGTGCTAATGTCCATGAAGTAATTCTTGACTGGGCCAAACTCTCTGATATGATTCTCTTACTTTGCAAAAATTGCAGAGGCTGGTGATTTATTTCAACAATCAACCACTCCTTTTGAATTATGGGACAGAAATGTTGTAATGCCCAGACAGTGGTCAGAAGCTTTTTTCGCATTCACAGAATTTGGACTTCTGACAATGCTTTGCTAGCATATGCAAAGGTTTTGTTATTTGTGTTGTGTTTTTGATATAACAGTGCTGACATGTATTGCACTGTGAATCATATTTCAACATAGACATCCTGGTATTTCATTGGATATGCCAAACATGGTGCTTTCATTAGACACTCTTTTATCATGGCCACTGCCTCATTTTGTTCCTTTTCCCATTTCCAGAGTACACCAATCTCGCCAACGGTTGTGTAATCTCTGCATTATGTTCTATACATTTTCTGTTGTAACTTGTCATTCCTAAGAAGCTCTTTAAACCTTTCAAATTCATGGAATATTTTAGTTTCCAAATTGCTTCACTTTCTTTCTTTTGTGGGTTTAACCCATGCTCTGTCTCTTCATGACCTGGGAAGTTTACTCTTTTTCTGCACCACTGTGCTTTCTGTAAAGATGCTTTTGTGCTAGCCTTCTGTAGCTGACAAATGAGCACATGTCTAATCTCATTGAGGTGGCTTTTCAGATCTTCATGTTTGATAAGCACATCATCCCCAAAGACTATTGTCCCTCTTTCCGCTGCATGCGGGAGTGCCTTGTTCAGGAATATCCCAAACTCACTCTCACTATTGACATGCCCAAAAGGGATTAAGGACCATGCATATTGTGATTCGTCAAATGAAAATGCAAACACGTTTTGAATATCTTCAGCTAGTGGCACACACCAATATCCAGCTGTAAGGTCTAAGGTGGTAAATACCTTAGACCCGTGAACCTATGAAAGATCCTGATCAATAAATGGAAGAGGTGACCTTGAAACAGGTACCTTTTTGTTTAACTCTCGTAGATCTGCACACAAGCGCCATTGGCCATTTGGTTTTAGCACACCTAACATAGGGGTATTTGATGTATTATGAATAGGCCTAATGATTCCTCTAGATTCTACATTTATTTTTGATTATTTCAGCTAGCGATTCCAAACATGCAAGGGGTAACCTTTATTGTCACACAAACACTTGCTCCCTACCATGTCCTTCTGATAGTCTGGCCACATGTAAATCGGTCAGCCCACAGTCATATGCATCTTTGGCAAAAACCTGTTTGAACTCCATGAATATTTTTCTCAATTGGTCTTTTTCTTCTTCTTTATTTGTGCAAGCATCTGCGGCTTGAATCTGCTCCTCTACCATTTTAGAAAACTCTTGGCAATCCTCCTCTAATCATGTGGCAGTGTCTCTTTGGAGAGTCGCTATATTCAAATATATTGGAATGGTGACCTCCATGTCGATAAGTTATTTTTCTCTTTTAGATTGACCTAATTCGAATAGGATCCAATCATCCTGATCACAGCATACCATTTCACTTGGCTCATAAGTATATACAGACAGAACTATAAAGATCCTGTTAGGCTTAATTGCCAATGACTCTAGTAACTCACCCTGTGCAGTCACATAGCTTTCAGGGATGTTCAAGGTCACTGGGTTACTGAAATCGGCAGTGAAGTAAGATTTCTGTATTGCCATTCCAAATGCTGAATTCTCTTCCAAATGAATGCTTTGACACCATTTTTGTCCACCAGAATTTGAATGGGTCCATCCCCATTCTCTATCAGTGGTGTATATTCACATTCTGATCCTTGCTGCTTTATGGATTTATTTATGCGTACAATTGTGTCAGAATTTTGTATCTGTTGTCCCTTCCTGTATTTTAATGCTACTGTAAATTTCCTCCTGGTAAATGCGGAAATAGTAACATCCTTTTTCACCTGAAGCTCAATTGCAAATGGCCTCATTTGGGCACAATGGTAAGCTTGTCTTTTTTCTTCAAATGCAGGTGCTGTTCCATCAAACCTGTACCAGACCTTTTGATTTAGAAAGTCTAATACTATACACATTCTGTGAATGAAGTCATTTCCCAAATAAAATGTACTTTGTTTTCCGATCATGATCCACATATTGTGATGAATGCTACTAGAGCCAATTGTAATTTTTAACATGCACCTTTCTACTATTCTCTGTCCCAACTCTGGGTCATCTACATCAAAAATGTGTTGATTCTTTATTTTAAACTTTGAGATCTCCTCTCTGTCAAGTATTTGCTGGAGTATCTGTTCATTAATGAAACTCCTTTCATGCTCAAGCACCACAGTGGCTTCAATCACTTCAGGATGTCCATTCACATGGATAGGGATCCATGACTGCCTCTGAGATTGTTGAAATTTATTTTTCTTGATTTAACTCTGGAGCAATACTTGGTTTGCATTTTTCTTCATTTAGATAAAACCACAAAAACACAATGTGTTTTCATCTTGTTTGCCAGTTTTTCTTGGGATCCAAAAAAATCTCCAAAGACCACTTCTCTTTTTTTCCTTGCATTTCATCCTGACACATGAGAATGAAAGTGACACTAGACACACAGCCATTCTGAAGATGTACTTCCACTGCACTTTCTGATTTACCAACAGTATGGCATTCTTTTACACTGTTGCTGTGGGTCATTATTTTTTTAGCTCTCGATGTTTTTTTTGCTAAGGACCACAATACTCCATTTACCCCATCAAAGAGGGGCAATAACCTCTTCAGGCAATTCGACCCTATTAGAAAGGGTATTTCATTAATGGGTGAGACCAACACTTCCTGTCTCATCCGATGCTTCGCTATCTTTATGTCAACCTCAGTGCCACCTTCGATATGTATTTCTTCCCCATAAAAATTGTGCACAGGGCCTTCATTTTACCTCACCTTTACATGATTTTGTGGGGATCTCCCTTCATTGATACATTTCACCAGTTCTTTTGACATTATTGTTGCTTGGGCACCTATGTCAATCATTGCAAATGCATTACATTTTTCTTCCATAGTGATAGGTCCATAGTACCTATCCTCAACCTCTTCTAATATGCATAAAACATGTGCATTTTTACTAATTTCAGGATTTACTTCACTTAACTCTTTTTTACTTTTTGCTAGGCAAATGGGAATACAAAATTACATGTTATCCTCCTTTTTGGCCATTCATTTTGAATTTCTCTGTCTATTCTGATGGGCTCAGAACCCATTTGGAGTGTATCCACTAACTGCCCCTCTGTCTTGGGAGCACTAGTGTTCACACATCAATTACTCATTGGGCCTCTCACCATTGTATGAATCCTCGATACTTACTTCCACATTGCACCATGTTGGCTGGGTATTTTCACAAGTGTCACATGATTTCTGTCCCGTGGTTCAAAATATTCCTCAGGTGACTGACCTGGCCTTTTGGGTAATTTTTTCCTCTGCCTGGGTATCAACAGTATTTTGATGATCAATTAGGGATAATTTATCTGTTGATCCTAAATCTTCGTTTTGTGTTTCACTTTTACATGGGATATTCTTTTTAAATCTGCTTCTCTGTTCTTTGGGTTTTTTCTTGTTCAGTTTCCTCTTTCTGCTCTTCATCTTCACACACCTGAATGGTATAGTTCAAGTCTAAATTGAACCACCCACCCTTTTTGTGTCTGTGTCTGTTGAAATTCCCTGTCTCACTTTCATTCGTTTGCTTTTTCATTTTTAAATCGGCAAGCAATTCAGTGCTTTTTTTCAAGGACGATTCATGGGCATCTCCGTTTTCATCCATGAAGGGTTGATTAGCTAGTCACTTGTTGTCGCTATTCCCAAGATCACTCATATGGTCTTCTGCATATGGTCTCGGGAGGATAGCTCAGGGACAACATGCTTGCCTTGGAAGCAAGACGTCACAGTGCAACACAGGTTCGATACCTGAGTCTGCGCTTAGAAACTTCTGGCTATTAGCACATTTTAAATAACCTGTCATCATCATCATCAACTTCACGTGGCTGTTGTTTTTGGACTGCACACAATTTTCTATCTGTTGAGACAACATTTTTACTTGGGTCTCTAAGCATTGAAACATGACCATGTCTCTGAATTCCTCTATTTGTGGTCTAGGCTGGTAATTATTAAACTCACCCTTATTAGGCCTGTTCTGATATCTTTCAGGAGATTGAATTCTATTTGTGTTATCTCTGAATTCACGTGATGCAGGAGGTGGAGAATGTGGAGGACCATCCTTTGACCATGGACATATTTTCTGGAGGAGTTACACCTAATGATGTGGTATTTTATTCTGGTGGTAAATAGTGGTATCTAATTGTGGTACGACTCTCTTCAGAATATTGCCTAACAACTATACTTATTACCAGGGTTAGTCTTTGCACCAGATACTGGTCTTTATACACTCAGTGGGGTGATGGTAACCATCATTTCCACTCACATTATTTTATGTACAATGCAGCCGTATGCCCTTCTGGCCAAAATGCAAAATATATAGATCAGCAAATAATTTTATACACACACACGTCAGGCACTCCTAAGACTCACTTACTAGAAAACAATCTACTTCAGATTTTACCACATGTGGCAATATGAATTACCGCCTGTGGTACAATAAACCTCTTCTGTTGGACCTCGGTCTATGTGCTAATAAAATGCAGTCATGTAATGAGAAGACAACCCTGTTTGTTTTTACATCTTTTTGGGGTTTATCAAATATTAAAATTCAAAGCTGTTCAATTACATCATGTGATACAAGTTACTTGTACATAAGAATGCAAACTGCTGTGCACAATCTTATCCTTCCGACGTTGGACATGAGGAAATTGGCAGGAAATGTAATTTGAGAGAGAGAAAAGAACTCAGTGTGAAAACCTTCATGAACATTTGAAATCGTATTTGCTTTAAACATTGATAAATATTACACATGAAACGATCTGCTAACCCTATCTGACTGCTTGCCATGCACACAGCAATGTCCTCACTTGTGACCTGAATTACCTAAAGGCTGCAATATGCTTGACAGGAACTCGAAAAAAATGTCCCTCTGTCTATCCGCACACAGATAAGGACTGCCACGACCTCAGGAAGCATGTCAGCATTGGACAATGTCTGCCCGTCTCGGCTCAGCATTCGGAAAGGTCTCTGCCAGTCTCTCCCAGGAGGTTACTGAATGTCTACCCCGTCTACATCTACTCACAGTCCCTTTTATGACCTCTTGCTGCCATTCAAAAGAAATCCTTCCCCTCGACCAGATCATACCACTGAACCCCACGTGGTTTTACTGTTAGACAGCAATAAGATACATTTTGTTCCTTCATATCCTGATTCAACAATGGTTTGTCTTTAGCAAACAGAACTTCATATTTAATATTTGCAAAAACCACACAGCTCCTAACTGCACACTTAAACCTCATTGCAGAAGAGCATTTTCCAAAATAATTTTCAAGTTATATCATCTGGACCAATTTGCACTAATTTATATTAAGAACATGTTACAGGTTACTGGGAAGGGGTTAGCATGTCAATTTATGTCAGTAATTATGTTTAGTGCAGGCCAGTCAAATGAAATATCATCCTGAACAATAAGCACTTTTAAAAATGTGCCCTTTGTTCCTGGACCTGTGCATTTCCCAACTACTGCATTTGCCAACTGCATTTGCCACTGCTTGCATGCATTTCTATTTCTCTGTTTCTGTATAAATCCCACTAACACTACGTGTGCATACTAAGCTAATATACTCCTGTAACTCCCAGCGCCCCAGCTACTCCTGCTACTCATACAGTGACTGATTATATTGGCAAAAGACATAATTCATATGTTGTCTTTCATTTGGTGGGAACTGTTCCCTATGCTGGTTTCCATTTTCAATGAATCTATGCACATATCTTGGTCTTTCTTGGTGGCTATATACCGTTGTATTAGGGTCAAATCTACTCTGGCCCCCTAGCATGGCATATCAAGGCGGAATTCCACTCTGGGAGACCTACCAAGATATCTAGCACTAATGTAAGAACATCTATTGCTGGGCTCAATGGGTTTGAACATATGAGTTTGGGGTGATGTTCTCTGTGGGTGCACGTCCCTTTGATTAGGTGTCATGTCGTTCTTTGCCTGAGTTTGGGCTGATTCTAGCGGCATCTTTACAGATTTTACCTCCAAAATTGCTGGGGTGGATTCCTTAGACTTTGGTTTTGCCTCTTTATTCTTAGGCCCCTCCTCTTTCTGACCAAATATCACTTCATACAGTCAGGTCCCATGTTCTATTATCTAGTCTAGTGGGTTTTCCCTGTCAAATTCACAAATTAACTTGGAGACAATTTGTTTTTGGAGATGTAAAACAAGTGTGCAGTTTCAAATTCTACAGAGTTCGGGTTAAAGGTCACATCAAATCATGAAAATGTTCTTTTTATGTTTTGAAATAACTGATGAGGTGTCTCATTTTGTTTTGCCATCATAGTAAAAGCGGCTTTCATGGCATCCTGTAAAGAGTGGTAAGGTGAGAATTGATGTCTAATCTCCTTCTCAAAGTCTGCCCTTGACAACTTTTCTTGTTCATTGAGACCATGCATGATACTAGCAGATGCTGCATCTAGAGTGAAGTGAAAGTACTGTCTATATTGGTCTCTAAATAGTCTTCTATCCAACAATCGCCTCCCTTTTTGAATTATTTCATCAAAGTCTTGATAGATTTCATACATTTTATAGGACTAAATGGTGCATTCTTGTATGTCATTTTGTGGCTTATTCCTATACTCTTGTGGGCAAGAATGTGTGCAAATATTTGCAGGTGATTCAGACCCTAACATTGGGTTATAACCAGGTTTGGTCATGTGGACAGCTGCTGGTACATTTCCTTGGCTAGGGCTGTGATTGAGTTCAGCTCCAGTGAATGTAGTACCATGTCGCTTTCCCTAAGATTTGAGATTAAATATTTGCTGTTCCAGGTTCTTGCATTGTCCATGAAGCTGTTCTGCTTTATGACAGAGATCAGAATTCTCATCCCTGACCTTATTGATTATTGATTGCAATTCATTGTTTTGTGTCTGAGAATGATTAAGTGACATGACTATTTTTAAAATTTCTTCCAGTAATTTAAATATCTGCTGTTCCATAGCATGGAGTTCTTTATCTTTCTCCCTGACATCTTCTCTAAGGGTTTGTATTTTGGAAACTGCAACATCTTTATCTTGCCTTATATCATCCAATATTGCTTTTAAATGGGTTCATTCTTGCTCACTCTCGTTAAGTTGTTTCTATCTCTGAGCCAATTGAATAGCAAGATCGCTACATTTGGGTTGCAATTCCATGTCTACCTCCCTATGCTTTAATTCTGCTTTTAATTGCTGCACCTGATCCCATTCATCGTCCAAACTGCGGTGTAATTTGCTGATGATGTCACTGTCCTTCCATTGCATCTTTATGGATCTGTGCAACAGAAATCAAAGTTTTCCACGCAGTCTAACGATGCAGGTTTTCTCCTCTGTGCGTTCTCTCGCTCGGAATAACCTAAGGAGGCACACCTGCACAAAGGTTCCTTCATCAAAAATACTTTCAAATGCATCTTTTTCCACCTCTATGGTAATCCTGCTTTTTCATGTTGTTGCATTTTCCGAAACCAATTTTCATGGGCATAAAACTTTGCCTCGACGTAATCTGACAATTCAGAAAACTCAGCCTGAATTTGGGACTTGGTGGCACCATTGCAAGTGACGCTAGAGTTAAGTAAACACACAGTCCTGCACTACCTCACATCACTAATTCAATTAATGAGTGCACAATATGGTTATGCTTTAGAATGCAAGGCCACGTCCAGTAATTATTTTACCATTTCCCGGCCAATTGCCAAAATATGTTAGAGATGTTTTGGGTTATATTTAGTATCTCATGGTATTTTGTGGTATTTTGGATGGTGTATTTTGTGGTATTTCTTGGCAATACATTGTAGTAAACTTATTGGGATATTTATAAAGCTGGCAGAGTCTGAATCACTCTGAATTGCAGCAAAACTTGGAGAAATATAATCACAGTTTTACAAGCCCCCTTAGATTCTTATTATTAATGCAGCACCTAAAAATGAACTGAATTACTTAAATTAGGCTACAAAGTTTCAAAAATCCACTTTAACACGCCCCTCACTTAACATCATAATTAACTAGATTAAGCTGGCGATATCTCTGACTCAGCTTGGCAGTAACCCACAAAATCTTTCCACAGCTTTCTGCTTGCTGCGCTCATGGTCAATCACAGAGAGGGTTGCACGAGACTGCAGCTCTTCAAAGGATTGCCAACCCAGGAGACAGGCAGCTTGCAAGAACTCTGAAGACTCAGCCTGCCGAGGATGGCAGATCTTGTCCAGTCTTTCTGCTTCCTTCACCATTGAGTGGTTGATGACCTAGCCTGCTTTGCCTCAAACCTTTATCACAAACCCCCATGTCACTCAAAAAGGCTCCTTCCCATGACAAATTATTCCATTAAAATAGCACATGATTTCCCCTGTACGTTTGCCCGAGATACAAACTGCATTGCTGAAGAGAAAATGCTACATCTCTCCAGCGCTTCCTGCCCCAAGACAATGCCATGTCTTTAGCAGAACGGATCCCACATTGCACACTTTAAAACACAGTGCATCTTCAAGCCTGCACGTTTAAATCATTTTCCTTTGTCATTTTGAGAGTGTCATGCATTTCCATCAACCATCATCCAGTTTATCATGGACTGATTTGCACTACATGTTATTACGGGAGTTATATGTTAACTGGATTTGGGTAAATGAGTATGGTAGTTTCATGTTAGTTTCGTTTTGTTTAGTGCAACTCAGCCCATTCAAATAGCATTGTGGACCAAAGTGATTATGTTCTCTGTATTGGCATCTATTTAGATTCAGCCTGAGTCATACCCTTGAATCACATTTATGAGTCTCACACCATGGCCCTAGTTAAAATTCAAACCGTTGCTAAAATGTGAATGATGAAATGTCTAGTCTACATTCCTACACCTCTACTTTAAAACCACTGTACATAGCTTCCCATAGTGCGGCTAAATAGATTTTAGAAGCCAAAAAGTTTGATTTGGTCACTCCAATTTGAAGGTCCTTACATTGGCTCTCTACATTTTTTAAATTAGGCTGCCTGAGCTTTAACACTCTAGGGTAAGGCCACCCTGCTTATCTTTCCCCAATACATGTGTGTTTTAGCCAGAAATGAGAATTCCTGACATAAAAATACAAAGGTACTTTTTATTCCAATGGCAAAGAAAGTTCAAACAAGATAAAATGTATTCTGGTTTGCTGCCCCAACTTTATGGAATTCTCTTCCAATTCATATCTGTAAAGCTGACATTTTACTGCATTTTAGATACTTGTTGAAACCTGCCCCTTTTGTAGAAATTCTACTTGTCTTTATGGTCAGGTTTTATCTTTGTGTATTTGAATTCTTCTGTTATTTAATGTTTTTATTAGAATTGTTTTTTTTTTCTTTTCAAATTGCACAGTGTCCTATTTGATATGTGTCCCATTTGATGTGAATTATTTCAGGCTTCTTTTGGAACTGCACTCTTACTTTTCTGAAAAAAAATTGTAATAACTTTTATTTATGTATAAGTGTATAGATGTATGAGTGTATAGAGCAGGTGAGTGTACAGAGCGGATGAGTGTATAGAGAAAAGGACTGTGTAGAACAGATGAATGCATAAAGCAGAAGAGTCCGTGGAAAATAACGAGTGCATAGAGCGGATGAGTGCATGGAGCGGATGAGTGCGTGGAGCGGTTGAGTGCGTGGAGTGGATGGTTGCGTGGAGTGGATGTGTGCATTGAGTGGACGGGCGCATAGAGCAGATGGGTGCATAGAGCGGAGGTGTGTGTAGAGCGGTTGAGCGCATTGAGCCAGTAGATCCGTTGAGCGGATGGGTGTGTAGAGCGGATTGTGCACAGAGCGGATGGGTGCGCAGAGCGGATGAGTGAGCAGAGCGGACGAGTGCACAAAGAGCACAAGTGCGCAGAGCAGACAAGTGCGCAAAGCGGACGAGTGTGCAGAGTGGATGAGTGTGTAAGAATGGAACAGTGTGTAGAGCGCATGAATTCGTAGAACGAACTAGTGCGTAGAACGGACTAGTGTGTAGAGCGGACTAGTGTGTAGAGCGCAAGAGTGTATGGAGCGGATGAGTGTATTAAGCGGATGATTGTGTAAGAGCTGCTGAGTGCGTAGAAGTGTGTGAGTGCGCAGAGCGCATGAGTGCGTAGAGCGGGCGAGTGCATAGAGCGGGCGAGTGCACTTAGCGGGCGAGGGCATGGAAGGGTAAGTGCGTGGAGCGGATGAATCCGTGGAGTGGACGAGTGTGTGGAGCGGATGACTGGTGGAGCAGATGGAGTGGGTGAAGTATGTGGAATGAACGGGGGACGTATGCAGATGGAATGGGGACGTATGCGGAGGGAATGGGGACGTATGCGGATGGTATGGGGATGTATGTGGATGGAATGCAGATCTATGTGGATGGAATGGGGACGTACATGGATGGAACAGATGAAGTAGGTGAAAGGTACTGGTGTAATATGTGAAAGGTACAGGTGAAATATGCAGATGGTACGGGTGAAACATATGGATGGGGCGCATAAAACCTTAGAATTCACAGAAATGATCAGAGTACATGGAACAAATCCGAGTGCATGGAACGGACTGGAGTGCATGAAACGGACTGGAGTGCATGAAACGGTTCGGAATGCGTGGAACGTACTGGAGTGCATGAAACGGACTGAAGTGCATGAAACGGACTGGAGTGCATGAATCAGTTTGGAATGCGTGGAACAGATTGGAGTGCGTGGAACGGACTGGAGTGCATAGAGCGGACTGGAGTGTATGGAGCAGACTAGAGTGCATGGAACAGACTAGAGTGCATGGAGCGGACTGGAGCGCATGGAGCAGACTGGAGTGCATAGAAGTTTGTGACATACATGGAATGGCTGGAGTGCATGTAACGTTTGATAGAGCGTGTAAACCATCAAATCACATCACCATGCTTACTCTCTTCTTTACACCATCACTCAACTAGAACACAGAGATACTATGACACCATTCGGTATAGCTGTTCTCATACCAACATCTGCCTCATACTCCACATCACTCTAACTAAACACTGCTGGTTTCACACCCTCCAGCCAGGCGTTCTCCTCAGGCCTAACGCCGCCAGAACTGGTCTGGATAAAACCTACCAGAACGAACACATACTCTTGATCTCTCAACCACCACACCTACCGCTATGAAGCAGCTATTACACGAATACCACACCAGCTGCACACATATCCGGTGCTCACATACAGCTTTGACCCTCACTACTCTCTCTACTGACTTGAACTTCGGTTCCCGAGGGCGTTCAACCTACCAGCACCTTGAGACCATACCAATGGTACATAAGGCGCTATATAAATGCAAAGTAACATAACATAACATAACATTAATTGGCAGCATAAACTGCGTACAGGGGAGTGCAGTCATTGAGGTCGCACACTAGAGTTCACAAGGTCAACATTGCCCTACAGGATATAGTTCAACAGGTACTTGGTGGAAACACAGGGTCATATTTCGTCATGCATCACCGCTGTACATAATTATGTTGGGCATTCAAGCATTGGGGGTAAGGTGGCACAGGTATGACTTAAATTTGGTCCATATATCCTTGGGGAGGGAAATGGGGTGCAACAGGGTGATATATAGTCCCTCAGAGTTCTTTGCCATGTTATTGCCACCAACCATGCCTTGACATTGGGTTGGGAGGCGTCTTTCCATGTCAGTAGTATGCATCTCTTGGCCAGTGTGCAGCCTATATTCATAAAGGATATGAGTGTCTAGTTTGGTAAGTTCCCCCATTCCCTGAATAAAGCTCCTAGTGGAGAGTGAGCCAAGGGTAGGTCCACAATTTTGGATTGTGTGTCCAGGACGGAAGTCAAGAACATCTGAAGTCGACTGCAGGCCCAGAACATGTGCATGTGATCCGCTTGGGTACAGAGGCATCTGGGGCAACAGTATTCAGTGGTTTGGTACATTCTGCTGAGTTTCACGGGGGTATAGTACATTTTGTTCAGTAGTTTGCATTGCATACATCGAAATAGCCACATTTTTGGTATGAGCACATATTTGCTTCCATCGTACATTGGATAGTTCTATCCCCACGTCTTCGGACCAGCTATTTCTCACCTTAGAGGATGGGGATGGTTGTTTATTCAGCAGGATTTTGTATAGTGTCGAGAGTAGCCACTGTCTACCACTGGAGTTTGCAATGTATACTAATGCTTCAGACTCAGGGGGTTCAGCTGGGAAATATGGCCATTGTGCCATCACTGCCGCCGAGTTCTAAAATATTGTATAAGTTCCAGCCCTGTACCTGTATGCTCCCGTCGCTAGGTTAATGGAGAGATACATTTACCATCTGGGAACAAAGCAGCCATTACCTTATAGCACAAGCATTCCCAGCGTGTCTCTGCTGCAGTATCCTAGGTCGCTCCAAGCCAAGGGAATCTCCACAATGGAAGCCATTTGTAGTATGGGTATGCAGTGCCAAATGTCGCTCAGATAGTGTGCCAAGCTAGTACTGTAGGTGCCACTGGGTCGAACGGGCAGTCATCCTTGTATTTGTGGTTGAGAATCAGTGTTTTTAGATCAGATCTGCCTAGCGCCAGTTGTTCGATTTTGACATGTGGGGATTGTAGGGATCCACCACACCAGTGGTGGGGAACTGGGCCTTTGCAGCAACCCTGTATAGTTCAAGATGTGGCTCTAAATCCCACCCATCATAGGGAGGAGTCATATCCGTCCACCTCTTCCGGACCAGCCGCTGTGCCAAAGGAACTGTGCGAAGTGCCCATGAAGTCTACTGAAGAAGGGATTGCCAGGCCACACGGGGACATTAATGAATTTATATAGTAGTTTAGGTACTAGTATCATTTTAATCAGGGACAGTCTTTTTGCTTTAATTACTGGGAGTGCCCTCCATCTATTCAGCCTGTTCGTCACATAACCCTCAGCCTCTTGATAGTTGTTTTTCAATGGAGTGGACCATGCACCTGAAATGACCACCTCCAGATGTCTAATCCCATTCGGAGACCAGCGGAGGGGATATTCGTTGTGTGTTTTTTTAGTGCCAATATTTACATTCTCATAAACACCTTGCTTTTCTTTCTCTCACATTTGAAATATTTACATTCTCCTAATCTATGATCTATCACAATATTATGAGAGAGCATTCTTCCCTGTATTTAATGTACTGTGGTGTGTGTCAATGGCCTAGGAACATCTCTTGTGAAGGAAAATGGGGTTGCCACATGGGAGTCACCCCTCAGCAAAGTACATGTAATCTTGGCTTTTACTCCACAATGTCGTCTCTGAAACCGTATGCGGGAGAGAATGCACACTGCATTCACCTATGTCTAGTCCACAGTCAGTACCATGCAGGAAAAATGTATATCATACGTATGGCACTGCAAGACTACTAGCACTGCAACTAAAACAGATCAAGGGAGCCCCAGCCGTTAACTGCAGATCCACATGCTTCAACAGCATAAACCATACACATGCAAAGCTGACACCACAAGAGAAATGCAAAAAAAATCCTAACTAAACAAAGGAACCAATCTCTCAACAGACAATACTGACAAAAGAAGAATCCGACTGAAATGCAAAGGATTATGGGAGCAGATAATTAATAGAGATGCTCAGATGAACCATCAGCGAGTACTGAGCATATACTTGAATCCATTTACTGAATGCATGTTCAGTCCGAAGATGTAATGGAAACAATAGTGATTGTTGAGGGTTAATCATAGCCTGAAAGAGCAATTTCCACCATATTAAATAATGTTTATTAAAAAGGGTACTGAGAGTAAAAACGTGAAAATGCAAGAGTGAAAGCACTCTCTTTATGAAGTGAGAGGCCAGACAAGACATGTTACCAAAAGGCATACATCCTCAAGCAGTTTCTCTAACAAAAAGAATAAGCACACAACATTTTAATAGGACACATATGGCTCTGGGTACTGCTAAAAAAGAGGATTGCCAGTACTATAAGTACCCCCAAAGGATCTACATAATATACATCGATGCATCACCCGAAGAACAGTCTGTAAACATCGAAGAACTAGTTGTGTTTGATTGCACTCTTATCAGGCCAACTAAGAGCAAGCATATGTGATTTCAGACGAGACTGGCATTTTCATTCTTCAGACCTAGTTCTCATTATGTATTGATTCAGCCTGGCTCTTAAAGTCTTTGCAGGTGTGGAAGCACTGTATCTGAAACATGTCTTGTACATAATGTTCTAGTGTATGAATATTATCAGTTGCATGATGTTTGTTTGTGGCTGATAAGATTAAGATACAATTGTGCTAAAGATCACACTCTGAAAACGTTGTGAAGTTAGGAGTAGCACATATGGTTTAGAGCATGTATGTTTGTTATTTCCTGCAGTGATTTCAGTTTAAATCCCAGCAGAAAAATGGAGGGGGTGTAGGAAGAATCTAGACTCCACATTTGAACATGTAGGCTACGCATTTCATCATTCACATTAAGCAAGGGTTTGTACTTAGGGCCAATGGTGTGAGACTCATTGCTAGGGTCAAGAGTATGAGTCACAGGCTGAATTTAAATAGATGCCAATGCACAGAGTACATGCTAGAAAATGATCACTTTGCTCCATGATGCTATTTTAATGAGCTGACTTGCACTACAAAATAATACTAACATGACATTAATATACTAATTAACCCAACACCATTTAACATGTAACATTTGTGAAGCTAGGAGAAGCACATATGTTTTACAGCATGTATGTTTGTTTTTGTCCTGCAGTGATTTCAAGTTAAATCCCAGCAGAAAAAAGGAGGGGGTGTAGGAAGTATCTAGACTCCACTTTCAACGTGTAGGCTACACATTTCATCATTCACATTCACATTAAGGCAAGGGTTTGAACTTTAACTAGGGCCAAGGGTGTGAGACTCTTTACTAGGGTCAAGAGTATGAGTCCCAGGCTGAATTTAAATAGATGCCAATGCAGAGAGTACATGCTAGAAAATTATCACTTTGCTCCATGATGCTATTGTAATGGGCTGAGCTGCCCAAAAATATAATACTAACATGAAATTAATATACTAATTAACCCAGCACCATTTAACATGTAGCAGATTCCCATAATAACATTTAGTGCAAATTAGTCCATGAGATAAGCTGCATGTAGATTGAGCAAAATGCATGATGCTCTTAAAATGAAAAAAAAAATGATTCAAACATGCAGACTGGGTCTGTGTTGTAAGCTGAAGAATGTGAAGATCCAATAAAATTATGGCATTGTACTGGAGAAGGAAGCACAGGAAAGATGTATAATTTTTCTCTTCAGCAATGTAGTTAGCACAATGAGGAAGACACAGAGGAAATCATGTGATGTTTTAGTTGGATGATCTGGTCAAGGCAAGGTGCTCTTGACTGACAAAGTGTTTCATGAAAAGGTCTTGAGGCAGAGTCAGAGAGGAATTCCTTTTCTTGCACTCATTGATGGAGGAGCAGACATCTGGTGCTGGGCTGACTGTCTGCTGGGCTAAAATTGTGTCTGTCTCTCTCCTGGGTTGGGAAACTTTACAAGAGCTACAATGATTCGGGTGACATTCGTTGTGAATGACCCTGGATAATTGGAAAGCTGAGTCGGGGAATATCGCCAGCTTACCTTGGAAATATTCTGTTAATTGAGATGCTGGTGAAGTGAATGATACTACGTAGCACAGATTAGATAATTCAGTTCATTTTTATGGGGTTGCATTACAGATTTGAATTTAAAAGTACATTTAAAACTGTATTTATATTTCTCAAAGTCTTGCTGTTATTCAGAGCATAGTTATCCTGCCAAATTTGATGTGAAGCCAAGGTTGATTTAGCAGAGCATGGCACAGATAGAGCATTTGAAGCCATTGCAGGAAAAACTTTGCTTACATTGTGAATTACAACATGGGTGTATCACTGGGTACATTGCGATTCTCCTCTCCTTAGGGTTGGTACATTTCGCACACATGCACTACACACTCAAAATATGTCCTTTTCAAAGATCAGCACACTAACCACCAAATCAGCGAGCACCCTCACCTTCAGCGAAGACAAAGCCACTAGAATTTAAGGATGAATATCCAATATTGACCAAGAATATCCACCGGATGAAGATCCAGAAAGGTTTATCAAGTTGGAAAGGCTAATTAGAATGGACATTTCTCAAAAACGACGTCCCACCGCACTTGCTCAGTATTATAAATCACACAGAATCCCTTGTGGAATAAGGGTATACCTTAGACCTACATTGTGCAAAGAGAATCAGGAATTAGTCAAGAGGTGGGAGCAGATCTTAAATAAGTGTTCTTTACATCTGATACTACTGATGATTGAGGAATTGGCTAAATCATTCTCTTCCATAGAACAGAAGGTGGAGAAAATGAAGGAACTACTTTCCATATTGAAGTCTAGTGAAGAACTAGGTAAAATTCTAGAGGACACTAACCATAGACTAGACCAATATCGAAAGGATATAGAACAGAGGAAAATTAGGAAGTTTCGCAGAGACACTTTGGACTACTAGTGAAAAATGCCTAACTATCTGCGCTTCCCAACCATCATTATGTGAATAGGCTATATCTGTATAGGTATATGTACCCACAAGTTTCCCTTATAAAGTAAAATGGCTGACAACAGTCTCATTTTTATAGTTACAAAAATGTTATTCACAGAAAACACTACACGCCAACACGTGTTTCAGCCCTCTCTGGGCCATCATAAGGGCATTTAAAGAATGATATTTATGTGACTGATATAAGGAGCACTAGAATTGTGTGCGTTGGTTAAGAAATGTGTCAACTTGCATATATTTCAGCAAGTCACAAGCTTCCCATTATACACGTGAGGTTATGAGCTTTTGTTTCCGTAATGGGTATCGTCTAATTCGTCATCTTGTATGCATTAGCCGCTTGAATGCGTGTCTGTCTGGTGATGTCATCACATAATGACGGTTGGGAAGCGCAGATAGTGAGGCATTTTTCACTATTAGTCCATGTTTCCCTAGAAGGGGCACCGAGAAATTACCCTTCTACGCCCCACTACTGCAGCAAACCCTCGAGAGTAACATTTATCTAAACGAATTGCCAGAGATTGTGCGCATCTACCCATATTGGGGTCAATTTCTCTGACCTTTTCTTCTTACACTTTGGACTACGCTCGCAACATTTTGTACACGTGGCAGGAATTCTATAGTAACCAGAGATCTGGGCCAGGGACACAACCGAGGCAACCAAGACCAACACCTCATACACCCAATACAGACAGCAGAGAAGTAACAAGTGCAGAAACCGAGAATATACCAACACAGGGGATCCCTAACATAGCAGTCAAACCACTGGGACAGGCGAGTGGTAGTTCAGGCACGACAATTGTCATCCCTGCACAAACACCTTTTTTAGGAGGAGAAAAGCCAGAAGAGGACAGAGGAAAACCCAGAGCCAAGAACAAGTGATCACTTCCACAATAAGGAATTCAAGTCTAAACATTTTAATAAAGCACAAATAGATACTCTTAATTTGGGTGTGTCTGACATACCCACCAACAACCGTTCAGACTTTGAAGAAGAGATTAATCTCTTCAAATTGATAAGAAAAATTGAACTGAAAGTGTTTTTCGAAGGGCTACCTGACATTCAAGAAAGATCCAAAACCTTCGATTTTCTGGAAATGAAAAACAAGAGCTCTTTCCATCCACAGGCCAATCACCCTGTGATTGACGTGTTTATAATCAAGTCCAAGAGAGATCTCAAGAGAATCAATTCTATACCAAAAGCAAAGGGTAACCTAAAGAAACATCAGGCTAGGATTCTCAAAAATCTTGCGGAAGACAGGTCTATCATCATGAAGCCAGTGGACAAAGGTGGTGCCTTGGTAAGAATGGACACAGCACAATATAATCTAGGATGTCTCAGATTGCTTCAGTATGAGAGAACTTACCTTGAGTTGGATCATTACCCGACCAACGAGATAACAATTATCATTGAAAACACTATTGAGACTGCAGAATTCCTCACACAAAAACCTCCCACAATACTGGTTTTCTATGCTTTACCTAAGATACATAAGGATACCAAAAATCCCACGCCAGATCTATTGTAGCAGGTACAGAGAGTATCTTCGACCCGCTCACAATATATATGGATACAGCACTACACCCGCTGGTACAAAAATCATCAACATACCTTAAATAAACATTGTATTTTCTAAGGTTACTAAGTGATCTTCACTTGACAGACAAAGATCAAATACTTTTTTCACTGGACGTGAGTAGTCTGTATACTTCCATACCACATATGGAAGGCATTGATGCTCTAGAATGGCTGATCCTTCAACACTACAAAGTACAAATCCATAAAGTTTTTGCCAATGAACTCATAAACCTCATTCTTTACAACTATTTTAGGTATGAGGGTAAGTTTTACATACAGACCTCTGGAACATCTATGGGCTCATCAGTAGCACCCACCTATGTGAACAGCTCCATGCCTCACTTTGAAAAGACCATTATACTGCATAAATAGCCATGGAACTCCAAGATCTTATTCTGGAGGAGGTACATAGACAATATATTTGCCATTTGGGGAGGAAAACCTCTAGAACTTACAGGTATCTTTGAGTATATTAACCAATGTCATGAGCACATCACATTTGCCATGGATGTAGGAGAACCAAGCCTACACTTACTGGATGTGTGGGTCACTCTCTCCGAAGGAATGATCACCACAAACATATGCAGCAAACCCATTGATGACAACAATACATTACATTATAAGAGCTTTCCTCCTACTCACTGAAAGGAAAGCCTACTGCATAGCCAATTTCTTAGATGACAATGCATAGTATACAACAGAGAAACATTACAAAAGGAGTACGACTTCATGACAGAAAGGTTCAAAGAACGGGGCTATCCTTCTGAAATTTTGAAAATGGCAGTAGCAAGATCTGAAACTCAACAGAGACTAAATAATATTAAAACCCAATCCCAAGGAGGAGAAAGACAGGCTTTTCAACATATTGAAATATTCAGGAAAGAGCTATGAAGTCAACAAGATTATCAAGAAGAATTAGAACCTGATTAAATTAAGGGTTGTGGTAAAATCATTGGGATAAGGTAACACTAGCAATACTGATCTCCATCTATATATACAGTACTGAAGACTGTGAATTGAATGATTCTCACCATTAGCACATCGAACCAAGGACTAACCCTTGAAATTCAGGTAATAGATTGGGCACCTCTCAAGGTCAGATTACATTCCCTAGCCACCGTAGTGTTGAAGTTCATCTTGCAATTCTTTCTTGGTTTGCTCTCATTGTCCTCCTTTTCTCATTATGTTCTAACATTTTCAAACTTTCATCAGATATGTTTTAGATTGTACACCTGATTAGAGTAGAACCAATATATACAGATCATTCTCTGTGTTATCCAACCTGGAAACTGGACTTAACTTCAATGTATGGATATCAGTGGCCAGTGGAGTACATCCTTCTGGAAAATGTATCGTATATGTTTACCAATCTAGAAGCTGGTTCGAATTTAATTCAATGTTTAGTATAAGAGTAACCAGCTGAGAACATCTCTCTGCAATGCCAACCTAAGAGTTTATCTAATTTTAACCTCATGTACGGACATCATTATCCAGCCACATTCACTGGTCCATTTCTATTCTGTCATTTACATACCCATCCTTACACCTACCTCCACTAATGAAATGAAAGTTTTCTTATATCTAAATAGTAGCCACCCAACCTGTACAGACACAGGATTAGATGCATATCCTGAACTACACGTTTTTCCACTCCCGCCATTTGTGGCCAGAAGATTGTATTGAGGAATTCATTTTATTCTTAGTGTCATTTCAAACAGCCAGACACATAGGTATTTTTACTGACTTCATATATTGTTTTACAGACTTTATTTGCTTGCATACAGTATTTAGCCCCTAAGTATTAGTCAGCTCCATTATTTACAAAGTTAAGCGTATTTCATTGTTTATATTTGTGATGTCATCACGCACGGCATGCCATAATAAATGGTGGCCCTTTTGGAATCACATGATCATGGATCTCTCTAGGCAGACATTGCAGTGTTTGATCCAGCACTTCGTAATTGGGGATATTTTTTCAATCTGGTACTGCTTTACAAATAGACATCTCCAGTTAACTATTGATAGGGTTACATGCTATAATGCACTGTATATAAGTGGTTCTATGCCCTACTTTTCTTTCCACAGAGATCTGGTACTCTATCCTAGAGGCAGAACTCGTTAAAAGTATTGACCAAACAAACCTTCAAAACTCTATTTACGCCCACAGCAGGGTAAGTGAGTCCACACAACGTACAATGGGGGTCATTACGAGGTGGGCGGTAAGGGATTACTGGCACCAGTAAGGGCACCAGTGCCGGTAATCCCTTACCACCCTACTATGAGCTCCCTTTGCGGGTCCTTCCTTAATGCCTGGTTTTACCAGGCGTTAAAGACGGGACCCGCAAAGGGATACCGGGGTCAATAACAGTACCGCAATGTGCGGTACCGTTATTGCCGCCTTCCCATTGAGCCCTATGGGGGCTCAAATGGGAATGGGGAATGGCTCTGGTGAATGGGGAATTACCCGTCCCGCCGTCCTCGGAATGGACCGGTAATTGCTCCATCCACCAGACCGGAGTCGGAACGATTTTGGATGCAGCCATGGTGCTAATAGCGCCATGGCTACCTCCAACCTCGTAATGACCCCCAATGTGTTGTGCTTATTACATTTGGATATGTTCAACAGCCCGGCTTATATTCAGTATACCTTCTTTTCAACTGATGTTCAAGATTGAAATGGCTATATATCCTAGGGACTTCCTTTACCAGACTTACCAAGTAGGCAGGTAAGACTGGTATTCCCATACATTTTTCTTTAGTTGCATTTAGTATGCAGATCAGTAGTTTATGAACAAAGGCAGCCAAAAGACTTATTTATAAACCACAGGTAATAACAGTTTCAGGAAATTCAGACATTAATGGATTTAATGAAGTTTGACAAGTCGGGCATAATGGTCATACTGTTCTCTTAATTGTTTATAGAACTTGATTAAGAATCCCCCTCACAATTGCATTAAAAATACTTGTTTTGACAAACTTTTGAGAATGTGCAAAAAGTGTTTCATAGCTAGATATTTTCTTTAATCTTCCAAAAATGGATAAGCTTTTCATTTGAATGCAAGAAAAACGTTGTGTCTCATATTTTTACAACATTTGTGCTTCATCCCTAGCCAGTGTGCAGGAGACGGGAGTTCCCCAGTTTGGGAACTTTTTTCTTTTTCATATATTTAGACTATCCATGTGCCGGGATAGTATTTTCTCCTCTGCACCTAGACTCTTAACAAGTCCAATAAGTCCTATTTTTTAATTCCCATTGGATTCCAATCTTTAGTATACCTCATCTTAAATACAAGCTTGTGCATAGTGCATCACTTGATACATTGCGACTCTTCTTGTTTTGCCCATATCTGACCTCCACAGGAAAGCCTTGGATGGACAGAATCCAGGAAGTAATTCTGGAATTACTAACATTCTCCTCCAGGATTCTGTCACTTTGTAGATACTGCAAGGGTTAGTGAGGAGTCTTGGCAATGATGTGCTCCCCCTGTGTGAATGGGCGGTAATTTTTCAGCACCCACACCGTTGCCAGGAGTGCCTTCTCGTAGTCATTGAAATGTTCCTCCCAAGAGGACATAGTCTTGCTCACGTATGAGATGACTTTGTTGACCTTGTCATTCTTTTGGTAAAATACTGCTGTTAGGCAAGTATATGAGAACCCAGTCTCCAAGAAGAACTCCTTGTTCTTTATGGGGTAAGCCAAACAAGGAGCCTGGGAAAGGCTTCTTTTCAGTTGTTTAACTGCCTCGAATTGTTCTGGATCACGCTCCCACTAGACTTTAGCCTTTAATAAATGGACAAAGGGTCGAGTGACCTCTGCGTAGTCTTCAATGAACTTTCAACTATAATTAGTAATTCCAAGTAGGCTTCTTAATTCTAGCAGAGTTGGAGGGTCTTTTTATTTCAATAAGGCTTCTTTGCCTGGGGATTAAGGCCCTCAGGTGTGATCTCATGCCCTACGAAGTTTATTCGGGTCTCATAACACTGTGCCTTCTGAAAGGACAGTTTTGCTCTGGCCTTCTGCAACTGGGTTAGAACATAGCAGATTTCTTCTACATGTTCCTCCACAGTTGGGAGTTTATGTATCCAAAGGGGGGGGGGGGTTCCACGTGTATTGCTACCCCCCAAAATGTAAAGGCAAGCTTGTACTGGTCTTCCCTACTCACGGGTACTGTTCAGTAACCGTTGGTCAGGTCAATGGCGGTGTATACCTTTGACCCTTGGATCAAGGCCAGTCCCTGATCGATGTAGGGAAGGGGCCATCGTGACATATGGACCCATTTGTTCAACTCCCTCAGGTATGCACATAGTCTCCATTGGCCGTTTGGTCTGAGGATCCCCGTAAAAGGTTATTGAAGGTACTGTGGATAAGATGAATTATCCCACGGAATGTCTAAATTCTTCATAATCTCCAAGAGTGATTCCATGGATGCAAGAGGTAACCGGCATTGTTTCACAAATACGGAAGCCATCTCGGGGTCCATGGAAATGGTGGTTGAATGAATGAATGTGCGTCCACAGTCATATGAGTCGACTGAAAACATATCTTGGAATTCCAGGAAGACCTGTTTTAGCTTTTGTCTTTGTTCCTCGGTCTCACAGGCATCTGCAAGATTGATCCTTTCCTCGAACATCTGCTTGAAACCTGGAAAGACCTGGGGCTTGGCAATTTCAACGGTATCCTTCAGTTGGGTGGAGAGATCTCTTTTGATGGTGTTGAACTGGACTTGGGATTTTAGGTAGTGGTCCTTGATTCTGAACACTACGTCCTCCCTCCTAATGTCACAGGTCACCTCTTCCACACCGAAGGGGCAGGAAGAGTACACCAGGAAATTTCCCCCATGGCTAGTACAAATCTTTTCTGTAGGAATAACGTCGCTGATATGGAAACAGTCATTTGGCATTGGTCCCATGATTTCATTACCTAAATCAATAGAATAAGGTTGGGCATCAACCGCCATTCTAATAAAGGTGTCTTCGTCAAAAGTGATACTTCAAGGGTTGCTGTTATGCACCAACATTCAAATGGTATTGTGTTCTAGGTCAACTAGAGTTGTCAGATTTAAATATATACCTTGTTGTTAGAGATGGGAGTTTAGATGTATATATGTGTCCTGATGCTTGAGGTGCTGTCTTTTCTTAATTTTTAGGGGAAGAGTAAATTGTCGCACCTGTCCTGGGATGTTAACCTCTGCTCCCACTTGAACTTCAACTGCATAAGGTAGCAATTGAGCTGACCTGAATGATTTTTCAATGTTGTCAACGCCCATGGGGTTACTCCCCATTCGGGACCAGGCTTTATTATTAATTAGGTACATATTGATTGCGAATCAGTTGAGAATGTCACTTCTCAGATAAAAGGCTGAAGGGACATCTCTCATGACCCAACAATGCTTTTTTTGCCAATGGACATTTTTACCATACACCTGCTAGGGAGGACATGTTTGGAATTTGGGGTTTCCAGACCTACTTCCCATTTGTCAATCAATTTAAATGTGGGAATGGTCAGATCTTTTGGGAGTTTACTGAATAATTCTTCGCTGTTGAAGCTCCTTCCATTATTCAGGCATACTCTGGCGAGCACTGGTTCCTCCCCCTTATTTACCTGAATGGGGAAAAACAACTGCTCGCCTTTTTTTGAATGTCTGTCAGACTTTGAGTGGACTCTTCATTGTCTGGTTACAAGGGACTCAAGGTTTCTTCTGATTTTGGACTGGTTTACCATTTTAGGGTGTTTCCTTCTAGTATGGATTGCCACTTAAAACTGGGAGGAAGGTTGATTTTCAAGAATGGAGAAGGGTTCCCATCACCAGTTTGCTCTCCTACAAAGAAAGTGTGAGTTATTTGACAGCCCGTTGGTCATTATTTTAATATTGAATTCTGACACTATTTGATCTTGGGCAGTTTTTGTAAAAAATAAATTGCAACTCGCAATGGGTGTTGTTGGGGAATTCTCCTTTTCCCCAGCTCCTTGGCTGTCCCTTGTTACCTGACAACAGTTCTCAGAACATGTCTGGAGAAAGGACACCCCCTCTGTTTCACTTCTGTGTGAATCACATGTTTGGGTCTGGGTCGGTATCCATACTTATCCTATCCCACTCAGGGTCTTTTGGAACCCATTTTTCTTTGGGAAGGATCTCCCTGTTTTTGAAAGAGAAGGTCTGCTTACCTGTATCCTCCAGGGATTCTTCTCTTTCAAAGGGGAAAATCCAGCGTCCCTCTACAAAGTGGGTTCTTCTTTGGCCTCTCCAACTTGCCCTTTGTTCTTTGGTTCTAACATTTTGGGGGTAGAAGAGACTCTGATTCAGGCTGAAAGGATTTTAGGGGTTCTGTTTGGGTGTGAAAGGAAGCTTCCTCAAGGGCTTGGCATCTAAAGGCTTCTGTGTGGAAGAGATGAATACTCACCAATATAAGACAGGGACTGGCATTCTTGATTAGTTGGGATAGGCCTTGGTAAGTCTAATCGCCTCATGTCACTTGATAGGTGGCATGCATGAGGTTGGTCCCCATTTGTGCACAAGAGGTTGTAAATGACTGGCATGAGACCCTTGTTGGAAGGGGTGCCTCACTTTGATCATTTGTTGTTGTCCCATATCCTGATTGGTCAGGATGCCTCAGGTCCTGTTTATAATTTTCGATTCCCTTGCTGAGGCACTCACACGTGTGCCTCTCTTTATTTATTTGCTGTTTGTAGTCAAAGAGCTGGCTTTTTAATTCTGACACGAAGGCCTGATTAATCTCATGCACCCTGCTCAGAGCTACCAACCGATCCTTTGTTTGCTGCACCTCCTGCTCAAAGTGATTAATTTTCCCTCTGTGAGCTCTGTATGCTGCGTGCATATTCAAGGTACTTTTCGTTAGGAGACTAATCTCTTTCTCTTGTTAATCCCTACATATTGCTGCCTCCAATAGTTCAGCTTCTATTTGTCTCACTCACTCTACAAGCTCATTCCTTTCTTCTCTAATTTTGGTCAGTTCCTGAGCTCCAGGCTGGTCCTTTTCTACCTCCATTTCTTGATTCAAGAAGTCTTTTTTCCTGAGCCAGCTGTGTCGTCTGTTGTTTCAGAGTACTTACCTGCTGATGTATCTGATTAAAGTTATTTGGGGAATCAACCCCTTTAAGAATTAATTGACTAGTTTCAGTTTTCAATTGTTTTATTTCTGATTGGAATGATATCATATGATATGGTATTTATAACGTGCCTATACAAGTGTTTCAAGGCGTGAACAATAATGCAATAATGTCCTCCAAAAAGAATCTATTAAGAGCAGAATGGAACTGTAGCTTGTGTTGCAGTGTGCTCAGATTTTCTAAACACACATTTTGTGAATTTCTCAGAGCAAAAACTGGGTTGCACTATCTTGCTGCAGTGTTTTTAACTCAGCTTTGATTTGTTGAACAAGATCCTTTGGCCTGTTCATCCTACTAGCCTCACTATTTTGCCAATGGTCTCCTACTAAAAGCTAATGAAAATATAAATGAACAGTTAGCTGAGCCATTTGTATCTGTTCATCACAAGCAGTTGTGGTCATATAAAATGCATCAAGTGCTTTGTGCAATATTACACCTTCAAGCCAAATACCATTGCTTATTGAGATAACCTCCCACACAATTCTGCTTTGCCAGTTTCCTGCTTCGTCTTCAACCCATTCTCCTTTGAGAAATAATTTAGTTAGGAGATGCTCCCTGGCTTCCCACATTTGTACAGTAGTCATGTTCACAATTGTCTTTTTGCACTTTAATAAAACCTTCTTTATTCAGGGGCAAAATCACCCTTTTCCTGCTTGATTTCCTCACGCAAATAAATTCTTACACACTCTGAATATTTTACCTATACACCTCCCTGGACCGCAGGGGACAAGTCCTAGTGGCACTTTAACAAAACAAAGATGACTTTCCCTCAACCTTAATGGTATTGCATCAAAATGAATGGACTGTCACAATGTACTTGTCATTGGTCAAGAATGGGAAGCTAAATCCCGGCCCAAGCCTCCAATTTGTATCAGTTTATTGAGAAGCCACCCTCAACACGGGGAGTTCCTTCCCTCCACACGCACATGGTTATGCAACAAACTGTTTAACAGATTATTTTTTTAGTCCTATCTCAGACACGTATAATGCCCCTTGGATCCCTCTCCCCCGAGCTAACAATGAGCCAAGAACCAGGCCGGTATATGGGAAATATATTGGTATTTATTTAAATTAAAAGTAATAGAAATGAGCACGAAAAATCAAGAACCACTTTATCAATGGCACAACACAATCAACTTGGCTCAGCATAAATAAATCACAAATGTGAGTTAAAAAGAAAACAATCTCAATTCTTTACTTTCTGCACATTTCACTTCACAAAATAATTACACTGATATATAACGAAGGCACTTATGTAATATTGTGCGATTTTTCTGCAGGCTTAAAAAGGTAGCAGTAGGATTTCAGGTTTGGTAAAAAATACATATGGCAATTATAATTTCGCCAACACTTTCAGTTTAAAATAAACACAGGTTGATTTATCACTTTGCTTTTCAGACCCCCGCCCCTTGCTTTGGTCTATGTTGGAAAGTTAGACAGAAGAATTGGAATGTTTTGGGAAATGTTGGATTTCCGATGCCCCTTTCTGAAAGGCCTGTGCTGGGGAATCCGGATACAAAGGTTGGACTGATTTAAGAACAAAGACACCCCGCTTCCTTAAAGAAGTATGGGTCAGCTATAGTTTTCAGCACACACTGGGAAGTGAGCTTTTTCCATTTGGAATTTTAACAAAAATTGGCTCCAGCCAAGGGGAACTTTTGCTTTCAGAGCCAGCAGTTCTGGAGAACACTGAATTTCGACACCTTTACCAGGACATTTTTATTGCGGTGGGTCATTAGATGGGAGATTTTGCCCATAGCCAGTAAAAGGGTCTGCCTGGGCTGACTTTTTTTCATGAAGACAAAGTGGCTCTTCAAATGTCACTGGAGGTTTGTGGGTAAAATATAATATACATTGCTTTTGATCAACCCGCACGTCATGTTTTGTTTTCCTAACATTTTTCTGTGAGCAGTGATTTTTTTCACTTTTATATTTTTTAAACTGTTTTTATTTTCACTCACACGTGGACACCGTTTTTGTTTTCAATGTTTAAATATCCTGTTTTCTATGTGTCAGGGATGTTTGATACTTTGTAAATTAAAATGCTTATCAAGTGGTAATAACATGTAGGCCCCTTTCCACATGGCTCTATAATTTCACATGGGAGGGAGTGTTAGAGAGGAAAGAGGTAAGCCACGTGAGTGCCCTATCTGTGATGCCTAGGGTATCTGAGAGACGGTTTATGAGGATGGAGTGGTTGGCAGTGTCAAAAGCAGAGGAAAGATCGAGGAGGATCAGAACAGAAGGAGTGTTAGAGTCCAGATTAGAGAGTCGGTCTTCTCGGTTGTTCAGAAGAGCAGTTTTAGTGCCTCTGGCTGCCCTGAAAACGAACTGTTGGTCATGGAGGCAGCCAGCCATTTCGGTGTGGGTGGTCAGTTGGGGGATGGCCAGCTTCTCCATGAGTTTGCCCAAGAAAAAGGTGATAGAGATAAGTCGAGGGGTCAGCAGACTGCTTTTTTAGGAGTGGGTGCACAAGAGTGCTCGAGGGGTTGAGGGAAAGAGCCTGTGACAAAAGAATGGTTGCAGAGGTCAGCCAAGGCGGGACGAGAGTGTTGATGTTATTCTTGATGGTTCTGGAGGAGCAGGGTGGCACCAGTTTCAAGGAAGCTTTCATAGAGCGGACAACTCTAGAGATCTTATCTGGGGCAATGGGGAGAGGGAGGAGAGTATGGGGGTAGGGAGGTCAGAAGGGGTGAAAGAAGGAGGGAGATGGGGGGCAGATGACAGAGAGGGCAGGATGTCAAGAGTTTTGGAGGAAAAGTGGGAGGTCAGTGCAGAGCATAAGGCGTGGGAGGGAGAAGGAGAAGAGGAGACTGCTGTAGGATTGGTGAGTGCCTTGCAGATTTGAAAGAGTTCAGTTGTGTTATTTGTTGCTCCAGAGATGCAAGATTGGACATGAGCTTGTTTCTTGGAGCAGATGGAAAGGCAGTATTGTCTTTGGAGTAGGAAGCAGGCCAGTCTGTCAGGGGATGAGCTAGAAGTCTGCCACTTCTGCTCTAATAACATGCTGACATGGGGTTCTTCAAACTGGGATCCTCTCATCTGCTGCCATCCTCCTCATGGGAAAGACTGGCTCTGCATTGCTACGTGGTAAGTTTCCCACCCCCGGCTGTAAGGAGTTTCCATCCACTCTTGACAAGGCCGGTGTACTGGACTTGTCACAGAACAGTTAATATTATGTTTGTGGGAACATGTATATTACAGTTAACGCTAATAGTCCTGATACTGCTACGATTGAAATGAACAGCAAATTCAAGGATCCATTACCTTGGATCCTATACAGACTATGGTTGATACACATTGAAATCAATCAAGGATGGACAGGTATGGCTATAGTGAACTAAGACCACCTGTCTAAATATGTCCTTGTGACATATACATCCCATGGACAAAATTCAGACACATAATAGGAAGGAGCATGTACATACCTGCACAACTCTATGTTTCTATGATACCATGGATAACCAAAGTAATGGGTAGCAAAGTCTTGGCCAGTGTGTACTTTGCGTTTTTCACATGGAGAAGTGAGGGAAGGCACAGGGGTCATCATCCTGTAGCTTTTTTAGTGCTGTTATATTCTTTCAGCAATACAAATCAGTGTGTTGTGCCACTCCTTAAGACACTGTTTCGGTTCTCGATGGCTTATGAGATAGCTTGTTTTGAATGGAGCACAACGAAAAGCTACATAAATCTGTAGCTCATAGACTAATACCAGCTAAACAAGAACATTTATTTGAAAAAAGTATTTCTAAATATGGATGAGAAACATTCCAGTGACAGCTAATGTTGAGGAGGAAAACAAAAGCTTTTCAAAACCTTAGAATACCATGATCCGCCAATGCACATAATTGAAGAAGCCTTCTTGCTAGCTGTGCCTTCAACATGGATACGATTTTTAAAACAGCCAAGGGATTAAACATTAGGGAAGTAATGTCTGAACTTGGAAGGAGAAGAGGTTTAAGGACGTTCGTTTTGGTATTCTGGATTTCTGTTTTTCTGGATAAGCAGCAGATGGTTTTGCGCCATCCAGTTGTCAATGTTTTGGTTGTGGACTCATGATGGAGAATCACCCTCTAGCCATGTACACTAGGATCAAACTAGTGTAGGTACATAACCAACCAGTTAGAGTGCAGGGCTCTTCTACAGGGTGCAGGAAACAAAATGGAGCTGCAAACCAGATTATTTTCTTTGCCTAAAGCATTGTACCCTGCCGAAAAATTCCTGCTTAAAACACCTTAAAGGTATGCTCTCGACATCTCTGCATACGTACATTCCCCAGGTGAGTCAGGTCTCCCATTTCATTTATACAGTACTAAGATTTCGTCGTCTTGTCATTCGTGTTGCCATATGTACCCTCATGTGTAGCATATGAAGGAGGCCGGTTTGTGGTTGTTTTGGAATGGCAGTGGCAGTGGCACAGGTATTGTTGCTAAAGAAACAAATACTGGAAAAGTGTGTGGGCCTCATTACACGGTAGGCGGTAAGGGTTTACGGGTAACGGTATTATACCGGTACCGGTAAACCCTTACCGCCTTACTACGAGGTCCCTTTGCGGGTTGGAGAATTTAACGCCTGCTTTTTGCAGGCGTTAAAAACCAACCCGCAAAGGGACCAGGGAGCTAATTACGGTACCGCAATTTGCGGCACCGTAATTAGTGCCTTCCCCATTCCCATAGAGCCCTATGGGGCAAAAATGGGAATGGGCAAGGGCAATGGGGGAAGGGGGAATTACCGCCCCACCAACCTTGGAATAGGGCGGTAATTCCCCTTTCCACCAAGGCAGTGCTGGTATTTTACCGGCATGGACCAAGGTGCTAAGAGCACCTTGGTCCACCGCCTACCGTGTAATGAGGCTTTGTCTTTTGCCCATTCCACTGCAGCAATAATATTCCTTTAAGGACGTTATTAAAGGACCTCTGTAGGTGTTGTATTACATCATCTTAACTATAATAACCATTGACCCAAGGTTTGTCCACTGATTTTAAAGGAAATGCTTCCTGCAGATCATGCATTGCAGATGGCATTTACTAACGGATTCCTATACAATCTGCCGACTTGTAGCAGGTGCTAAATGGAGACGGATTCCATAGGAATTCATTCATTCTGAGCCTGCATGAAAATCAAATTAAAATGCGCCTGCCAGATGGTGGAGGAAAGCACAGCAGTGATCTAAACTCCACTTTGTGCCTTCTGTTCGCCTTATAAGCACTTGGAAATGTGGTGCAGGGTGAAATTAAGGTGCAAAAGCATTACACCTTACTTTTACACATTAATTTCTGCACCACTCCTGATAAAGGACGCAGTATGTATTCTGAAATAAGTACAATAAGAATTTGAATTTTGGAAGGCCTTGAGATGCCTAAGGTCCTGCCATCCATTCAAAGTAGCGAGGTCCAGTTGTCACTTCACCCATCTCAAGGCCTTCCAAAATTCAAATTCTTATTGTACTTATTTCAGAATGTTTTGTGCAGATTCGTCAAATAACAGAAAAGTTATAAACCACCCAATAAGTGCTCTTCCTATAGGGAACGACATATGATAACGTCAAGGTTGCCAGCACTGATATTAATTCCTGGCAGGACATATGGACACAGTATGAATACTTTCTATTGCAACTAGCCAAACACATCTGTACAATTAATTATTGTAAATGCAGACACGTGTTGCCATTTTTAACAAGAAGTAATCATAGCTAAACAAAATCTGCAATGCCTTATTCACAGCCATGTATTCATTCTATGTGTGTGTGCATTTTATATTTTAGATACCCTATTCAGCAGTTATGGAAATGAGGAACACAACCATGGTGACAGACTTCATCCTTGTTGGCTTCACTGGTGGACCAGGACTGCAGATTTCACTCTTCATCTTTGTTCTATTGACTTACATAGTCACAATAGGGGGGAATGTTACCATGATAATCATGATATGCATAGACCAGAGTCTGCACACCCCCATGTACTTCCTCCTCTGGAACTTATCCTTGCTGGAGACTTTGAATATTTCAAACATTGTCCCTCTAATTTTAGTTCAGACATTATCATTGAAAACATCAGTGTCAACATCATTTTGCTTTGTACAGTCCTTCTTCTATTTTTACCTTGCTACTAACGTTTTATTCCTACTGCCCATCATGTCCTGTGATCGCTTTGTGGCCATTTGCAATCCATTGCGTTACACAATTATCATAAATAGTCGACTCTGCTTTCAATTAGTAGTTATTGCTTGGTTGGGGTCCCTCCTCTGTATTCTCTCACCCATAGTTCAAGTCACCAGACTTCCCTTCTGTGGCCCCAATATCATAAATCATTATTTTTGTGATGGCTTCTCTATCATGAAACTGGCCTGTATTGACACCAGATATCTCCAATTTGTCAATTTAATTGCGGCTCTCATATTCCTTTTGAGCTCATTCTGCGTGACTGTGGTGTCCTACATCTTTATTATATCTACTGTTTTACGCATCAAATCAGCAAATGGAAGACAGAAGGCGTTCTCCACGTGCAGCTCTCATCTGACAATGGTAGCAATTGTCTATGGAAGTGCAATTTTTACTGAAGTGAGCCCAGCACTGAATCCTTCAGTAGAAGTCTATAAAAGTGTGAGTTTAGCTAGCAGTCTTATTTCCCCTTTAATGAATCCTTTCATTTACACTTTAAGAAATACGAAAGCCAAGGAAGTGTTGAAGAGACGTTTTCTTCGAGCGAAACCGTGAAGTGAATGCGCAGAGTCACTTGCAAATGAGTGTGTAGTGGACGCAATACCAATCTTTATCACTCACTCATTGGCTGGCCCAGCTACTCACCAGATATGTGGACTAAAAAGGAAAGGAACCAACTAGCTTCTTTTTCTGGTAGTGTTCTCCTTGTGAAAGTGGCTCATTGTGTATTGTCCCTGCAGTGAACTCATATAGATATTAGAGAAGTGGCTGCAAGGATCTCCTGTATTGACACATAAGTGGCAGCTAACCTTGAGTGCAGGCATGCAATAAAGGCCTTCCCTAATTTGCATTTGACATGGCCAGCATCTCTATCAGCAACACGGAAATGTTTCGTTTCAAATCATGCGCACAGGCAAATAGTCTGATTAGGTTCCCTCTTCATGGATGTCTTTCGGGAGGTGGCACACGCACAGAGTGTACCGCCTCCTCCACATTGTTCCCCAGATCATGGCACTCTCTGGGGACCCTCACATTGGGGAGGGCGGCCTGTTCACTGTCATATTTCTATCATATAATGGGTAGCCATGACATCCCCAACCAGTGTTGGGTTCAGAACTGTAGCAAGAATTGCGCTGTCATTTATAAAGGGGCTTTCTGCAACCTATTTTACGTCACAGCAGGAATATCTGCCCCTCTGTAAAATTCCTGAGCTCCGAAAGGCTTCAGAACCCTTATTTTAACCTTTTTCAAACATTTTTTTTTAAATAACATAAATGTCCTTTAGAAGCAAATCCCCTTGACAGTGGCATATCTTCACATCATGTCATTACATAACACTGTGCATCAAGAAGTTAAATAAATGTTCTGCAAATAAGTACCCCGTTTTTTTCTGAAACATTCACGAACAATGGTCTTCAACTTTTAACTCATCATGTATACTGGAGTACATATCCCATCAACACTAGACAACATAGTCAAATATGAGGGATCATAGTCCGAAACCTCTGGAGAGGCATGTGTTGATGTTCCTTAGACTAGTACCTCCTGGAGGAGGTTTCCAATCCTTCCACTTGCAGACAATGGACAGCGGTGCAGTAATCAGAGACTTCGAAAAAAGCAGCAGCAAAGCCATCAATCACCTAATCGTGAAAACAAACTCTTTTTATTTTTAACAAGGCCTCTACAAGCCTCTGCAAATCTAAGTTCTATCTTTGCTCAGCATTTAGCCTCCTCCAGTGTTAGCTGTCCTATACTTAGGTATCCTCATGGAACAGACCTACTCTCCTCCAGTGCTAGCTGTCCTATAGTTAGGTGTCCTCATGGAGCGAACCTACCCTCCTCCAGTGTTATCTGTCCTATGCTTAGGTGACCCCATGGAGCAAACCTACCCTCCTCCAGTGTTAGCTGTCCTAGGTGTTCTCATGGAGCACACCTACCCTCCTCCAGTGTTATCTGTCCTATGCCTAGGTGTTCCCATGGAGCAGACCTACCCTCATCCAGTGTTAGCTGTCCTACACTTAGGTGTCCTCATGGAACAGACCTACTCTCCTCCAGTGCTAGCTGTCCTATCCGTAAGTGTCTCCATGGAGCAGACCAACCCTCCTCCAGTGTTAGCTGTCCTATACTTAAGTGTTCCCATGGACCAGACCTACCCTCCTCCAGAGTTAGCTGTCCTATACTTAGGTGTCCTCATGGAACAGACCTACCCTCCTCCAGTGTTAGCTGTCCTATACTTAAGTGTCCTCATGGAACAGACTTACCCTCCTCCAATGCTAGCTGTCCTATCCGTAAGTGTCTCCATGGAGGAGACCTATCCTCCTCCAGTGTTAGCTGTCCTATACTTAGATGTCCTCATGGAACAGACCTACCCTCCTCCAGTGTTAGCTGTCCTATACTTAGGTGTCCTCATGGAACAGACCTACCCTCCTCCAGTGTTAGCGGTCCTATACTTAAGTGTTCCAATGGAGCAGGCCTACCCTCCTCCAGTGTTAGCTGTCCTATACTGAAGTGTCCCCATGGAGCAGACTGTAACGCTCACCTGGTTCCCACGGAGGCGCGGCGTCAAAGGCGCAGAACTCTGAAGATGGACAGGAAGGGCCCCTCTATTCTGGCTTCCCTGGCTCGTTGGATACCCTCCTGTGCGTGAAAAGGGAGTATTACCAACTGTGGAACAATGCTCAAGCCTCCCACTCCCTTCCAACCCTCCACGATACCTCCTCCACGATTCCCCGTGAAGCCTCACCTTAGGGTTTGGAAGGATGAGCTCTCCATCCTGCTTCTGATGCAGGGGCGCGTTGAAACCCAGTTACTTCACTGGATTGAGGATTGATGGGAGTTCAGGTAAGCTTGACTGTTCAGGTAAGGCGCTGTAAAAGTTCTGTTCAAAAGTTCAAGCTTAATAATAATGTTTGTTGTCTAATTGCAGCAAGCGCTAATGCTTATGTCTTTTTCCCCTTAGGGGCCGGGGTTCGGAGTGCCGGAGATATGGCGCCAACCCGAAGTGAAACAGTTCTGGATGAGCGCTCAGGTAATGTCTTTGCATTCGCTCATTCAATGTCTTTGTCTTTTTTCCCCATAGGGGCCGGGGTCCGGAGATGCCAGGAAGCGGCAGGACCCGAAATGCAGTGGGAATAATCCAACAGGTAAGACTTAAAAGGAAACTGAGCTTTCCTTATTCCTTTTCTCCCTCTCACCTTTGTTCTTGTCTTTTTTCCTCTAGGCGCCGGGGCGTAGCTGAATCCGGAAGATCGCTGCTGAAGATGGAAGCGCCTTGCAAATGTGAGTAAAATGCAGCGCTGCAGCGATCGAAACGAAATGCCTTTAAAATGATGTCTTCCTTTTCAGGGCCGTTGGAGAAATGACTCCGGGTTGCAGATTTAGCAGGTAAGGGCTTTTCTTCTCCTATTCTCTTCCTTTCTCCCCTTGCAGGTGTTCCAGGGTGCTGGCAGGCGTGGCTGAAGTCAGGATGCAGGAGCTGACACAGTGAGCGTCCAGCTGCTAGGTGCAGAACAACGCGAAGCATGTGTGGCTGTTCGGGTGGGGTTTAAATAGCCTTGGAAGAAGTTCCTGGTATGTATCCTTCCACCAATCATGTATGTATCCTTCCCCGACCACACCCGGGTGGTGAAGTAGTCCTACAGGTTAAGTAGTCCCATTCAGGCCTCAAGAGGGCCTGGATGAAGCAGCAAGGTCTGCATCAGGTAAGTGTGCACCCAAGCACTTAAACACATATCCTCTTCTATGAGCCTGGCGCCTAAGGCGCCAGGACTGGGGTCCGCTATGAGCCTGGCGCCTAAGGCACCAGGACTGAGTCCAAAGGGCCCCGACTTGGGCCCGCTGAGACTTCCCTGGGGAAAATGATGTCTGCCTCTGGGGTTGCTGGGCCCGGCCTGGCTCCTTAGAGGTAGGCATCATGACAGTACCCCCCCTCAAGGCCCCTCCCAAGGTCTTTTTCCTCCGGGGGTTTTGGTTTGTGCGGGAATCTTCGATGGAATCTTTGAATTAATCGTGGTTTGTGAACATAGTTACTGGGTTCCCAAGATCTTTCCTGAGGTCCATATCCTTTCCAATCAACAAGATAGAAGAGTTTTGACTTAACTATCTTGGAATCTAAAATGTCTTTCACTTCGAATTCTAATTCTCCATCAATTTGGACAGGGCCTGGGGGCTCAGACAGTCTGGTTCCAGGTTGTACTGGTTTTAGAAGAGATGCGTGAAAAACGGGATGAATCCGCATGTTGGATGGTAAATCGAGTTTAAAGGCCACTGGGTTGATAATAGCTTTGATGGGGTAAGGCCCAATGAATCTGGGATTAAAAGTTCGCTGACCCTTGAGGGGTAGATGTTTAGTTGCTAGCCATACCTGATCTCCTACTTGGTAAGGAGGAGTTTTACTTCGGTGCAAATCAGCGTTTTCTTTATACTTTTTCTTGGCTTGCTGTAAGTGGGTTGTAGCTTCTTTGAAGGCTTGGGTTATTGTGGAATGTAGGTGATTTACTGTAGGCATCTCCAGGGTCAGAGGTGGATCTAGGTCAGAGGTCCGAGGATGGTGACCATACAGGGTATAAAAAGGAGTCTGTCCGGTTCCAGAATGCACTGAATTGTTGTATGCATATTCTGCAATCCAAAGGATGTCCTTCCAATTCAACTCGGATTGGTGTAACATGCACCGCAGATATTGCTCGAGAGTCTGATTGGTTCTCTCGGTTTGTCCGTCGGTCTGGGGGTGGTGGCTGGTGGATAACCGCACGTCTATTTGTGCTAGTTGGCAACATTTCTTCCAAAAGTGGGAGATAAATTGACTTCCACGGTCTGAGACTAATATGGAAGGGAAACCATGTAACCGCACTATATTTTCCATAAATTCCTTGGCCAAGGTGGAAGCTGACGGCAATCCTTTTAAAGGGATAAAATGGGCCATTTTGGAGAATAGATCCACTATTACGAGAATCGTGTTGTAACCACCACAAGGAGGCAGGTCAGTTATAAAGTCCATTGACAAGGTGTGCCAAGGTGCTGGTGGAATGTCCAAAGGTTGAAGTAGGCCGGCTGGCCTTTTCTATTGACTCTTATTTTGGGCACAGATTCCGCAAGACAACACAAATGACTTTATGTCTTTTCTCCAAGAAGGCCACCAGAAGTGGCGTTTGATCTTTTCTTCTGTTTTCGCGATACCGGGGTGTCCTTCCATTAATGATTCATGATGACGGGTAATGACAAGTTCCTGCAATTCTTTACTTGGCAGAAATAACCGCTCTTGGAAGTAGGGTAAATCATCCTTAACGGTGTAGTGAGGACCCTTTTGACTCCATTCCAGTAAGGCAGAAGAGTCAAAAAGCTGTTTTACTTGAGCTTGGATGTCCTCAATGGTTTGCAATGAAGTCAAGCCCAGAATTCTTTGTTCCGGTATGATTGGCACAGGTTCTAAACTCGAATTGGGTTCTTCCATGCCTATCCGGGATAAGGCATCTGCCTTACCATTCTTGCAGCCAGGGCGATAGGTAATTACAAAATCAAATTCCGCAAAGAAAAAGCCCATCGGAGTTGTCGCGAAGATTGAGCTTTGGCCATCTTTAAATACTGCAAATTTCTGTGGTCCGTAATTACGGTGATGGTATGTCTTGCACCGAGAAGATAGTGACGCCAAGCCTTGAAAGCTGATTTAATAGCCAGTAGTTCTTTGTCGGTAATTGCGTAATTGAGTTCAGGTGGAGAGAATTTTCTGGACCAAAAGGCTACAGGGTGTAGTTGGTTAGTTTCTGGGTCTCTTTGCGACAGGACAGCTCCCATGGCCGAACTGGATGCATCGGTTTCCACGATGTAAGGGAGATCTGGGCGCGGGTGCTTCAATACAGGTGCAGAGGTGAATTTGGTTTTCAGGTCCTGAAAGGCTTGTTCAGCCTCAAGAGTCCATTCAAAGCGTTTGTTTTTCTTTAGGAGAGCTGTGATGGGTTGAACAGTTCGAGAAAATTCCGGGATGAACCTTCGATAGAAATTGGCAAAGCCAAGCATGCTTTGCACTCCCTTCACAGAGCTAGGAGATGGCCATTTGAGAATGGCGTCCACTTTCCGCGAGTCCATTCGGATTCCTTGAGGTGTCAGGATGAATCCGAGAAACTCCACTTCTGTGGTATGAAAAACGCATTTTTCGAGCTTGGCAAATAATTTGTTCTGGCGCAATTTCTCAAGAACTGCCCTAACATGGTTTCTGTGATCAGATTCTGAGGAGGAATAAACCAGGATGTGGTCAATATAAACGATGACACAAACATCGATAAGTTCCCGAAGAACATCATTCATGAAGTACTGAAAGGCGGCAGGTGCGTTGCACAAACCGAAGGGCATTACTTGATATTCGAAGAGCCCAAATTTGGTGCGGAATGCAGTCTTCCACTCGTCGCCCTCTTTTATACGTACCAGGTGGTAAGCTCCTCGGAGATCTAGCTTGGTGTACACACGAGCATCTTTTACTTGGTCGATAAGCTCAGGTATCAGGGGCAAAGGGTAACGATTCTTAATCGTTATCTGATTTAGGGCGCGGTAGTCAATACAGGCCCTAAGGTCTCCTTCCTTTTTAGGTACGAAGAACAAAGCGGAAGAGACTGGTGACTTTGATGGGCAAATGAAACCATTGGCCAGGTATTGATCCAAATACTGGCGCAAATGCAGGTTCTCAGGTTCAGTAAGAGCATAAATCCTACTACAAGGTAGTTGTGCATTGGGTATCAAGTCGATTTGGCAATCGTAAGATCGATGGGGAGGTAAGGTGTTAGCCTGCTCTTTCTGAAAAACGTCTTGGAATTCTTGGTATTCAGATGGTAGCTGTACAGGGGTGGAAGTTACAGAGGCTAGACCCATAGCTGGATTCCTTGGGTAACAGGTTGGTTCACAATCAGGAAAAGTTATCTTCTTTGTTCGCCAGTCTATTCTCGGATTATGTGTTTCTAACCAAGGGATTCCAAGAAGTACTTGAAATTGTGGGGCCTTGATCACATCAAACACGATTGCTTCCCGATGTCCGTCCTGACCAACCAGAGTGATTTCAACTGTGGAATGCGTTACAGGCCCTGAGGCTATTTCGATTCCATCAACTGTAGTAATTACATCTTGGGCTACTTTCGGGCGGAGAGGAAGCTTAATCCTGGAAGCCAATTCACGGTCTATGTAATTTCCAATAGCTCCACTGTCTATGTATGCTTTTATAGCATGCAACTGCTGAGGCTGTTTTGGGTTCACAAGCACCATTGGCATGACAAAATGCGAGGTCAAAGAGTTTGTTTTCAAGCTCGGCAAGCGGACCCCTACGCTTGTCGGGCTAGGTCGTTTCCCGAACCAGGTGTCAATAACTCGTTATCAGTGGCTCCAACCACCTTCTTGGGTGGTTTAACTGGACAACTTTGAAGAAAGTGACCGGAAGTTCCGCAATACAGACAAAGTTGCATTTGTCGCCTTCTCTCTCTTTCCTTCTGCGTTAATGGTCCTTTAACACTGCCAATTTGCATAGGTTCGGAAACGTCAGTACTCTTGGAGTTAACGTGGGTCTTGATAGGTACTCTGGTTTCATACTTGAGCCAATCTGCTTTTCTATTTTGAAGTCTGTGATCAAGTTGAACCACTAAGTCTATGCAGTATGCGCAGGCCTGGGGTGGATCTACTATCTGAGCTATAACATCTTTAAGCTCTCCGCGCAGGCCTCGATGAAACAATGTGATCCTTTTATTTTCAGGCCATCCGGTTTCCACAACTAGTCTATTAAAGGTGGCGATATAGGACAAAAGATCCTGATTACCTTGTCGTAAGGATAGCAGTTCGTTGTCAAGGGCCTGTCCCTGCGAGTGTCGAGCGAACAATCTTTCCATGCTGGCCTGGAAGCCCTGGAAATCCCGGAGAATGGGATCATCCTGATTTACCAATGGAATAGACCAATCGGCAGCACAGCCACTAAGGTAAGATAGTACAAAGGCTACTTTGGTCTGGTCGTTGGGGAAGGCCCCGGGCCTGCATAAAAAGTGTAAACGGCATTGGTTCATAAAAACGGCATATTTCTTGGGATCCCCCGCAAACTGTTCCGGCGGGGCCAAAGGCATGTGTCCAGGTAGATTGATTTGTACCGGGTTATTCGAACCCATTGTTGTAGAAATATCTCTAGAAACAGGTAAAGGAGTGTGCTCTGCCTGGCCCTGCAATAACCTTTTGGCCAGATCATCAGTTCTTTCCTTGGATAGGATTAGTTCCCTTCTGAGAGCATTAGTCTCCTGGCGGGCTGAGTGCACTTCTGCCCGTAATTCCCCTAAAAGATGGGCCAGCTGATCTGTCTCGGAAGTCTCCATAGCGCCCAGGTGGGAAATTGTGGTAAGGCTTCGCGTTCTGTAATGCTCACCTGGTTCCCACGGGGAGGCGCGGCGTTGAAGGCGCAGAACTCTGAAGATGGACAGGAAGGGCCCCTCTATTCTGGCTTCCCTGGCTCGTTGGATACCCTCCTGTGCGTGAAAAGGGAGTATTACCAACTGTGGAACAATGCTCAAGCCTCCCACTCCCTTCCAACCCTCCACGATACCTCCTCCACGATTCCCCGAGAAGCCTCACCTTAGGGTTTGGAAGGATGAGCTCTCCATCCTGCTTCTGATGCAGGGGCGCATTGAAACCCAGTTACTTCACTGGATTGAGGATTGATGGGAGTTCAGGTAAGCTTGACTGTTCAGGTAAGGCGCTGTAAAAGTTCTGTTCAAAAGTTCAAGCTTAATAATAATGTTTGTTGTCTAATTGCAGCAAGCGCTAATGCTTATGTCTTTTTCCCCTTAGGGGCCGGGGTTCGGAGTGCCGGAGATATGGCGCCGACCCGAAGTGAAACAGTTCTGGATGAGCGCTCAGGTAATGTCTTTGCATTCGCTCATTCAATGTCTTTGTCTTTTTTCCCCATAGGGGCCGGGGTCCGGAGATGCCAGGAAGCGGCAGGACCCGAAATGCAGTGGGAATAATCCAACAGGTAAGACTTAAAAGGAAACTGAGCTTTCCTTATTCCTTTTCTCCCTCTCACCTTTGTTCTTGTCTTTTTTCCTCTAGGCGCCGGGGGGCGTAGCTGAATCCGGAAGATCGCTGCTGAAGATGGAAGCGCCTTGCAAAGGTGAGTAAAATGCAGCGCTGCAGCGATCGAAACGAAATGCCTTTAAAATGATGTCTTCCTTTTCAGGGCCGTTGGAGAAATGACTCCGGGATGCAGATTTAGCAGGTAAGGGCTTTTCTTCTCCTATTCTCTTATTTTCTCCCCTTGCAGGTGTTCCAGGGTGCTGGCAGGCGTGGCTGACGTCAGGATGCAGGAGCTGACACGGTGAGCGTCCAGCTGCTAGGTGCAGAACAACGCGAAGCATGTGTGGCTGTTCGGGTGGGGTTTAAATAGCCTTGGAAGAAGTTCCTGGTATATATCCTTCCACCAATCAGGTATGTATCCTTCCCCGACCACACCCGGGTGGTGAAGTAGTCCTACAGGTTAAGTAGTCCCATTCAGGCCTCAAGAGGGCCTGGATGAAGCAGCAAGGTCTGCATCAGGTAAGTGTGCACCCAAGCACTTAAACACATATCCTCTTCTATGAGCCTGGCGCCTAAGGCGCCAGGACTGGGGTCCGCTATGAGCCTGGCGCCTAAGGCGCCAGGACTGAGTCCAAAGGGCCCCGACTTGGGCTCGCTGAGACTTCCCTGGGGAAAATGATGTCTTCCTCTGGGGTTGCTGGGCCCGGCCTGGCTCCTTAGAGGTAGGCATCATGACACAGACCTACCCTCCTCTAGTTTTAGCTGTCCTATACTTAGGTGCCCTCATGGAAGAGACCTACCCTACTCCAGTGTTAGCTGTCCTATACTTAGGTGTCCTCATGGAACAGACCTACCCTCCTCCAGTGTTAGCTGTCCTATACTTAGGCGTCCTCATGGAACAGACCTACCCTCCTCTAGTGCTAGCTGTCCTATACTTGTATACTTATATAATGTCCTGTAAGGATATTTGGCGTGTTACAGCACAGAGTACAGCACTACTGCACAGGTAGCAATTTTTTTTTGATGCAGCACCAAATGCCTATGGTGCATTGCTATATGTGTTACCAGATTAACAAGGAAAGACAGGCTATTCAGTCAAAAACGATTTTAACTTATAAGATGCAAATCTATTTTTACAGTTAAAAGCACACGTGCACATTCAAAAATGCACACTATTTTTCACCTGAAATGCCTATGTGTAACGCTCACCTGATTCCCGTAGAGGCGCCGGTCTTGACTGGGCGTATACCGTATCTTCAAAGGTGATGTGTAACACACGGCTGGCTCTTTGGGCTGGACCTCTGTGCACTGTATGTCTGACTCGAAGGGTAAGATGTCTGCAGATAGAAAATATGGGATTAAGGAACTGGGTTATTGAATGTCTCTCTCTTCTTCCCTTTCTCTTCTCCTGTAGAACCCCAAAGGTTAACGCTCTCACCTTACGTAAGTGAACGCCGTGCTCTCCATCTGCCTCGGGGCAGGGTGCTGTAACCAGTTTCTTCACTGGATAAGGGGAGCAGGCCTCTTGACTTCAGAGGACTGCTGTCCGTCGTTTACTGCACGAACGGTAAGTTTCGAGTAATTCTAATGTCTTTAAAGTCTTTAGTAATGATGTTTCTTGTTTTGCAGGGTTCCGGCGATGGCGGATGATGGGCTGAAGTGAGTTGAAGATGGAGCCCGTGTGATGAATAGAAGCGCCTGGAAGCACGTACGTAAGCGCTTGTTGCCTGCTTCACGATGCACTCTAACTGTCTTTTTATTTTGCAGGTACAAGTCCGGAGCGGCTGCAGGGTGCCGGAATACCCACTGGGTTAGATGTGGAAAGGAGTAATGGCACGTGAGTATTAAAGTTCCCCAATGTCTTTAAACGCACCTTGTTTTGTCTTTCAGATGCGGGATGCAGCGCCGAAGGCCTCCGGAGCGTGCAAAGAGTTGGTAAGCTTTTGTCTTTCAGATGCCGGAATGCAGTGTGAAGACCTCCGGAGCGCACAAAGAGTAGGTAAGCCTTTGTCTTTCAGATGCCGGAATGCAGCGCGAGGCGTTGGTGACAGCTGATGGACCAGGTAAGTGAAGAGCTGTCACTGAAGACCGTAATGCTAACCTGTTCTTTCTTGTCTTTATAGGTGTTGCTGAAGACTGGATTCAGGATGGTAAGCCTTTTTCCTTAGGCCCAGGATCAGATGCAGAAGACACGATGAGCGTTCTGCTGCAGAGGATGCAGAATAACGCAAAGCAAGATTCATCCATCGGGTGTGGTTTAAATAGCCTCCTGTAGTGCTTAGGTGTCTCCTTCCACAGCCACGCCTAGGTAAGAAAAGAGTTCCTGCTTTCCAGAAGAGTTCCAGTGTTCTGAATCTAGGGAGTGGCTCCTGCCCCACCCAACAGGAAAAGTAGTTCCAAACAGAAGAGGATCAGAGGCTCAACTGGCAGGTAAGTAAGCAGCATGGTCTGCTGCAGGTAAGTCCACCCAAGCATTATGAGCCCGGCGCTTCCAGCGCTGGGACTGGGCATATTTATGAGCCTGGTGCCACTGGCGCCAGGATTGGGTCCAAAAGGTCCCAATTGGGACTGGTTGGCACTCGGAACCTGGGTTATGGATCTGCTTCCAAGGGAGTTGGGAAAACCCTGACCTTTTGGAAGCAGAGATCATGACACTATGGTGCAAGAGACACATTTGAAAATTAATAACTAACATTACTCATAAATAACCTGACTAATAAAATTGAATTTAACATAACCCACTAATAAAAATGTGTCTCCACTGCAGAAATAGGCCTACTCTGAAAGTGAACTTTTAAACGCACATTCATTTTTTTTTCGTTTTCTCTGCTGCTCTGTCCACATAACTACAGGAAGCAAAAGGGCTTGAAAGAACAGGAAATCAGTTGATTACAAAGTATTACTATAAAAATGAGCCATTGTGGAGAGAGGGAGGAGATGGCATGATTGATTCTGATTGGAGCAGCGTCGTAGCAAGTATCATGCTAGAGGCAGTGATTGGGGTTTTGCTGGTGGGAGTTTGAAGAGAGAAGGAGGACAGTGGAGATTTGGAGAGCTGGGAGAAGGACCTGTTTTTTCCTGGTTGGAGCATTTCTGCTGAAAAAGCTGAGAGTTCCAGGCAATGACCCCGGTTTGAAAACGAAAGGCGCTCGTTTCACTGGGGTTAATCTTCAAGGGAGCCACATTCAGAAAGAGAACAGCTGAAGAAAACTCGGGCTGAACAGATAAGGTAATTACATAAGTGTGGGAGCTGAGTGTGTACGAGAATATTCAGTCAGTGTAGGAAAGGAGATTCCTGTGCCTTAATCACATGATAATGTTGCAAATCGAGTTCTGTTCTTAGCTGTTACTGTGCTATTTTATTTATTTCTGTAAAGAGTGAGATCGTGTTTAAATGCAACTTTTATAATACAGAAAAATATTTGAAAGCAGACGGGTGGTGTGTTTTATATTTACCAATACAGTGCTGATGATGAGGGGAGATTTTTAAACAGTGCAATTGTCATTTTAAGACAGATGTGTGCATGATCATATTCAGTATGGACAGTTGAGAGTGATTGTTTGTAGCATAGCTCGTTGGAGGTACATGAGCCAACGGGAAGAGGGACTCTCTGGACATAGTTCCCTACCGTATATAAGGTAGTGGAAATTACCACAAAATTACCACATATAACTCTCTGTCGTAAATAAGTCAGTGAGATCGCCCATGGTGGCACACTAACACTAACACTGAAAATGTGGTATTCCTGAAATGTAGGTCTGAGGTCTCTCTAGTGATTACACGAAAAATCTAAGCAAAGATAAGGGATTCTGGACATTGGGGCCACAAATAAATCAAGGGAATTATGCTCACCAAAATACCACCAACCACGCATACCAACCACGCATACCAAATATGCATGTCTGGGTGCTGAAATAATGCATGTCCACTGTATTATTGTTGCACATGGCCCAATCTGAATACAAGGAGTGATTATTGCTAAGTTATTTTTCGGCGGTAATAAAATACCGTCAGGTTCCAAATCTCCACAAAATACCCAACATATTTATGGTGCGTTGCAGGCCGGGAAAGTGATCATAGAGTACCTACTGGGCGTGGCAAGCGTGTCTCACACTGCAATTTGCACATTAAAGGGAACCCATTTTATAATAGCAGTGTGCCACTAAAAACGAATATCAGAATGTCACAAAGGGAAACCACATTCTCAGATCTAGTGCAATATTTAGAGGCAAAGTTGTTTGCACATGGGAATTGGTCGTCGAATAGCACATTAGAATGGAGTAACCGCATTCAGGGTGAGGTGCAGAAAGAAAAACTAGACAATATTTTTGCAGAAGGCAGCATAATTCAGGTCTGCCTTACAAGATTATTGAATGCAGCCGATAAAAGTGCAGAGAAAGACTGTTTAATACGGCTATGCGGCAAAATATGGTTTATTTTAAACAAGTCCCTGCGAATGCAAGAGAATGATACTCAGCTAATTAACAGGTTAAAGACTGAATTAGATGGGGCAAGTAAAAATCAGGAAATGTTGAGAGCAGAATTGGATGTATGCCAAAAAGACATGCAATTAAAATGCAGAGACTTTGATACTCAGTTATCCAAAAGCAAGAAACAATTTGAAGATAGTGAGCAAGAATTGGCACACTTAAAAGCCTTAGTGGATCACATTAGACAGGATAAAATGAGGTTGTTTCAGAGATGCAGATTTTACAAAAAGAACATTGTGAAAAAGAATGTGATCTTCAGAGTGCAGAACAAGAAATGATTAAAATGATTCAAGAAAGAGACAAGAGAAATAAAGAGTTCAATGAATGCCAAATGCAAATGTGCGACATGCAGGAGGTGATTAATAAGATGAATGGTGAAAACAACTATTTGCAAGATGAAGCCAACAGACTCCTTAAAAAGTGTAAGGACTTAGAACAGCAAATGTGCATTCCCAGGTCCCAGGAGAGGCGGCAGGGTACCACATTCAATGGAGTGGAGGTGAATTCTAGCTCTGCCCAAAGAGCTAGTGCTCCAGTGACTGGGCCGGTGACTGAACTTGGTTGCAGCGCCCTTGGGGGATTTGATACTCCCATTGGGGGCAGCCACCAATCTCATACACCTGAAAACAGGATTGAATCACAAAATAGTGCAATTCCATGCATTGCAACAAGTAGCCCCATAAAAATAATGAAATCCATTAAAGCCCTGATCAAACCATTTAAAAAGGGAGGTGAATGCTGCATTGAGGATCACTTAGAAGCGGTGCATGACATTTTTAAAGCACTCCAGATACCTAAGGAACAGTACAGACAATATTTTCATTTAACTTTAGATGCCCCGACAGCCAGCATCATAAGGGGATTAAATGAACAGCAGAATATGACATGGTTGGAGTTTGAAAAGGAAATTAGGCGTCATTTTTCTCCTTTTCAGTCATTGCAGGAGGCAAAGAAAGTCACGTACACAATTACTGCTGGACCTAATACATCCCCTCGCCAATTTTTACAAGACTTAAAAAGAGCATTTTCTCGCTTTGATGTATCTTTTGACTCAAATTCCAATGAGTTTAAAACTGCATACTTCTATGGGCTACAGAAAGACATCATATCCCAATTGGTTCGTGAATTTGACCGTGACAAGTCCCTTGAATGGATTGTACATCAAAGCACAAAACTATATGAGGTACTCTATTGTCAGGGGAGAGAAAGTGATAAAATGAAAGATACTAGACCTAAATCTAAAGAACCCTGAGCCACAGTAATGGAAATCAGGTCAGCCAAAATGTCCCTTGAGTCTGCTCAAAGCCAAGGTAAAAATAATGTGACACCTGAACAAAGGGGTAATCAACAAAGATCGCCATTTCCTGTACCATTGTTCCAATCACATGATCCTAGTAATAGAGAGAGCTACATCAGCCCTAGGTGTTTAGGGGACAGACCCCAGGTAGGATACCGGCCTGATATGGCAGGTATGAACAATAACCAGAGACAAAATCAAGATCAAAGAAATGATGGTCCCTACCAGTCATTGGGGACACAGAGCAGATTTGATCCCAACACCATGATATATGGTAATGAGGATAGGCCCCGATATGTGGATCGATTTACTGATAATGGAAATCAACCTAGGGGCCAGTACCCACAATCTGAGAGACAGGACATGAGGCAAAACGTGAACTACAATCCACGCCAGTACAATGATTCCCCACCAGGGGACTATAATCAAAGGATGGGTGCAACCCGCTCCCCTCCACAAATAAATCAAGAGTTCAGAAACCATCCCAACCAACATCAATCACCTGAGAGGTATCAGAATAGATCCAATCAGGGGGAAAACAACCAATATCGACCTAGGCCACAGAAAGATGATCCTAGAGAGATGGAAAGGTTCCAGTGCCTTGAGGCCCAAGTGAAAATGTTAGCTGAGCAAATAGGAAAGCTCTGTACAGCGCAAAAACAACCTTCCAAAGAGGGGGCTGATGGCCATAGCAATGACCGGGGGGCTTCCGAAAAGTGACTAAGTACTCATGATAACTGCAGTGCCAAAATGACAGATTGCTCTGATATAATTTTGCATAACGACTCTGAGATGCCTAATGGATTAAAAATGAAAGTGCCAGTAAATGAACTTGTGACAGAAAGTGCAAATACTTCTAAAAAAGAGGTACGGTTTAACCTAGAGCTAAATAAAACAGTAAAGATTTGCACAAATGAAAAAGAAACATTAGGAATTTCAAAAGAACAAAGGGACAGATTTAAGAAAAATGACTCATGCATGGGGAATACCAGTGAACAGGGAGTAAGTGGGGATGCTATAGCTCCTTCCCTGGGCAAGCAAAACAATGACCAAACACAGACAGAAAAAGGAAATACTCAAAAGGAGGTTACAAGTCAATCACCTGAAGAATTCTTTGAGCCACATATTTTTGAAGAGGCTGAAAGGGCTGGTATCACACTAAATGATCACAAATGCACAGAATTAAAAAATGACAAATTGCTGAATGATGTTGTTACACATGTTCAGTTGGAGGATTGTAATGTGGTCTCTGATGTTACCCAGATGGATGGGCGAACAGTGGCCACACTCCAAAAAACCTCTGATCATGGAGAAATGAATAAAATCTCTCGCGCAGAAATAGGTAAAAAGGAGGGAAAAATGTCTTTCCATTTACCAATGTGTTTAGCCAAAAGTGAAAAAGACCTGAGAAAGGTGAGCCCTGAAATCAATAAGAATTCACATTTCTTATGTGTATTAGAGGAAGTTGAGGACAGATATTATGCACCCATCACTGTAGAAGAAAAATGCCACACCTTTGCTATGATTGACACTGGCGCACAGGCCACAATTATGTCCAAGGAGCTGGTAAAGAGTATCAATGAAGGGAGAACCCCACAGAGTCAGATCACAGTGAAGGAAAATCACGGCCCAGTGCATAACTTTAATGGGGAGGAGGTGCCCATCATAGGTGTAACTGAGGTTGACATAAAAATAGGAAAGCACAGAATGAAACAAGAGGTATTGATCACATCTATTTGTGAAATTCCATTTCTGATGGGGACAGATTGTCTGAAAAGATTATATCCTCTAATAGATGGGGTGAATGGAGTGTTGTGGTCCTTAACCAAAAAACCATTGAGGCCTAAGAAACTAAAATCACAAAACAGCAATATAAATGAATGTCACACCGGTGCCAAAACAAATGATGCTGTGGAGGTATATCTCCAGAATAGCTGCATACCTAGTGTCACTGTTATATTAATGTGTCAAGACAAAATGCAGAGCGACAATGAAAAACTACCTGTACAAATATACTTGGACCCAAGGAAAAATTGGCAGACTGCCATAGATGAGCACACATTACGTTTTTATTTAAAAGAGAAAACATACAAACAGAATATTGCTCCTAAAACAGATTCAGAAAAACACATTACCACTCTGGCAGAAATACACATGGGAGATGAGCAACCATGGGTTCATGTTGGTATAAATGACTATTTTAAAACAATAAAAGCCACTTTAGCGCTTGAACATGAAAGGAGTTTCATTAATGAGAAATTGTTGCAAAAAATAATGGAAAGGGAAGAAATCCCGAGATTTAGGATTAAACACCAATATGTTTCTGGCCTGGACAGTCCAGACTTTGAAAACCGAATTGCAGGCAGAGGCATGCTTAAAATTAGCATTGAGCAGAAAACAATTTACCATAATGTATGGATAGTGAGTGGAGCACAAAATGAATTTTACATGGGAAATGACATCATGCACAGAATGTGTATGGTGTTAGATTTCCTTAATCAAAAAATATGGTCACGCCTAGGTGGTCCGGCACCTGAATTTGAAGACAAAAGAAGGGCTTATCATTGTGCACAACTGGTTCCTTATGCCATCGAATTACAAATGATGAAAGATACTATTATTCCTGCATTTACAAAACAGTTTGCAATAACACTGAAATGCAAAAATGGACAGCAGATGAAAGGCTCTGATGCATTTGTATGCCTGAATGAATCCATAAAACAGCAAAGCCTGGATTATGAATACATTCCATTGGTAGATATTGGTGAAGGATCTGTAAAAATTATGGTAAATAATGAAGGTTGTCAGGATATTCATTTAGAGGAAAACTCCCCATTAGGAATGGCCATACAAAAATCACATTATACGGCAGATTTAAATAACATGGTGATTGGAAATATTCCTGAAAAGTATGTAGATGCCAAGGGTGAGTTGCCAGAACACCTGGACTCTCAGCCCAAAGGAATATTTAAAATTCATTCTGTGTATCCTTATGATTCAAATGAGACAGTGTGCTGCCATCAAGAGGATTGCATAATATTTAATTTAAATGAAAATGAAACAGAAAATCAGCCCATTGAAGTGGAAGCTGATATGCCAAAATATTTAAAAGTGGCAGCTTTACAAAAAGACACAGCGACACAGTTAGAGGAAAGCGCCGAGATTCGCTTACCAGAATATTTTCCAGAATTTTCCAAAATGGTAGAAGAGCAGATCTCCTTAGCGGATGCATGTGAAAGCAATGAAGAGAGGGACAATCTGAGGGAGATATTTATGGAGTTTAAGGATGTATTTGCAAAAGATGCTTATGATTGTGGTTTAACTGATTTACATGTGGCCACACTACCAGAAGGGTGTAGCGGAAATCCAGCGTTTGTGCGCCAGTATAGACTACCGCTGGCATGTTTAGAATCATTGGCAGAGATTATTAAAAATTTGGAATCGCGGGGAATCATCCGGCCCATTCATAGCACATCCAATACACCTATTTTAGGTGTGTTAAAGCCAAATCGTCAATGGCGGCTGTGTGCAGACTTGAGAGAGTTAAATAAAAGAGTACCAGTATCTAGATGGCCACTGCCATTCATTGATCAGGGCCTAGCTCAGATACATGGTTCAAATGTATTTACCACATTAGATCTCACCTCTGGATATTGGTGCGTGCCATTGGCAGAGGAGATACAACATTTATTTTCCTTTACATTTGACAGGACTCAATATGCCTGGCTTAGAGCTCCGTTCGGGTACATCAATAGTGGGAGTGAATTTGGCATATTTTTGAGAAAGGCCATGCCGGATGCAGCGGAAAGAGGAACAATAGTTTATGTGGACGATGTCCTGATAAAAAATGAAAGCCTGAAAAGCCATTTTGATGAAATAAGGCATGTACTTGGCCAATTGCAGAAAGCAGGCGCCAAAGTATCTTTGCAAAAAGCACAATGGTGCAAGAAAAAAGTGAACTTTCTAGGGCATGAAGTGACTGAACATGGGCTAAATCCACAAAAGAAGAAAATAGAGGCCATACAAAGATTAAAAGATCCTAAAAATGTGAAAGGAGTAAAAAGTTTATTAGGGATGACAGGCTATAACAGAAAGTTCATTGAAAATTATGCAGAAATCACTCAACCATTGACTAAACTGCTTAAACTGAATACTCCTTGGAAATGGGAAAAAGAGCAGTCTGATGCAGTGGCTAGATTAAAGGAATGTCTTGTAAAGGCACCATGTTTAGCATACCCCATAAAGGACAGGGATTTCTTTATAGAAATAGGTTTTTCTGAACATTGTATGTCAGCAGTATTATCACAAAAACACGATTTGAATCACAAAACCATTGCATATGCAAGTAAGGCATTTTCCCAAGTTGAAATGAAATTTAATGAATGTGAAAAGGCCCTATTAACCACTGTGTGGGCGCTACAACATTTCCGCCCCATTGTTCAGGGAGAAAAGGTGATTATTGAAACAAATCATCAACCTCTGCAATTTTTAGAGAGTAAAAGGATTAGATCAGGCAATCTAGCGCAATCCAGAATCACTTCATGGACGCTGGCATTACAAGGTTTTCCCGTAGAAGTGAGATATGGACAAAATAGAAAGAGCCCAATTGCTCAAGGGTTAGCTGACTTACATGACTGTGCAGCTGAACAAATACCAAATGAAATGGAAGTGGAAACTAGTTTGCAGGAATTTGAACAATCATCACACAAAGCTTTTGATGAAAAAACATGCAAGGATTTGCCAACTGTATATGTGGATGGTTGTGCTTTTCACATTGAAAATGACAGTAATAAACAGTTAGTGGCAGGAATAGGAAATGTCTGGTTGAAATGTGAAGATGTCCCCAGTATAGGGATGAGGATTGGAGATAGGAGCAGTCAGGTGGCGGAATTGGCAGCCATTTATAAAGCAATTGCTACTGCAGTTGATAAAAAGTTCAGTGAAATTGTCCTGGTGACTGATTCTGACTATGCACGGAATAGCTTTGTGGAATATTTGCCTGGTTGGAAAGCAAGAGGCATGGTTACATACAACAAAAAGCCACATAAGCATGGAAAAATGATACAAGCCATAGACAAATTGGTGTCAGAGAATAAGTTAACAATATACTGGAGAAAAATGTGTGGGCATTTAAAAACACCAGGAGAGGATAAGGAGGGAAATGATAAGGCAGACCACCTAGCTAAGATTGGGGCTGTGATGGGAGAATTGCTACCTATTGATTATTTAATGGGTGAAATACAAATTGATGCAGTCACACGTTCTAAAGCACCAAAGGAGGTAGATCAACCGGTGGTGCAGTGGAGTCATGACACGCCAGACCAAGATTTGATTGAGGCACAAAAGAATGATCAAATTTTGGGAATCTATTATAATCATTTGATAGATCCCGAACAAAATCCTTTAACAGAAAATGATTGTATGGGAAAAGAAGAGTTGAGGGTGCTATTAAAGAACAAAACACAAATTAGATTACAGGATGGACTCATGATTAGAGAGTCCATAACAGGACAAATACAGTGGGTAGTACCCCTTTCATTCAGAGGACTAATGCTACACCATGCACATGATGCCATAACTGCAGGCCATAGAGGTTCACAAAAAACATTAGAAATACTAAAAGATTATGCTTACTGGCCACATATGTCCCAAGATGTGGAATTATATACTAGAGGATGTCTAGTATGCGCCCAATTTAAACCTGCTTCACCAATGCATAGAGCACCATTGATGAAAAGAGGCCTAACTCTCCCATGGTCAGATTTGCAAATAGACTATGTAGGTCCTTTAAAAAGGTCGAGCAGGGGACACCGTTATATTTTGAGTGTGGTATGTTTGATGTCGAAGTGGATTGAATGCATTCCTGCACCAGATTGTAGTGCGCAAACAGCAGCCACATTGCTGGTGAACCATGTGTTCTCAAGGTTTGGGTTGCCACAAAGAATTGAGTCAGACAGAGGAAGTCATTTCACAAGTACTCTAATGAGTAAGGTATGGCAAATACTAGGTGTGAAAACGAAACTACATATCGCATATCGGGCGGCGTCTTCGGGTACAGTTGAAAGAAGCAATAGGTCTGTTGTGGATATTTTAAAGAAATTTGTGGCAGAAGCAGGTTCCAGCTGGGATTTACGTTTACCGTTGGTTTTGATGGCAATCAGGTCAACTCCTGCCAACGCAACAGGTGTTAGCCCCCATGAGGTCTTGACAGGTAGGAAAATGGTGTTACCACAACACCTACTATATAGAACACAGGAGCAGACACTTGTGAGTGCATCCACAGTTCATGAATATATTGATGAACTGAGGAGGCATTTGCAACATGCATTTGCTTTTGTGCAGAGAAATCTGGAAAGAGCTGCTGACAGTGCAAAATCTTATTATGACAAAAAGACATCAGTAAGGGAATACAGTGTAGGGGATCAGGTGTACAAGTTTCATTTTGGAAAAAGTAAACAGAAAAATTCTAAATTTCTAGCAGCCTGGCAGGGGCCATTTCGAATTATAGATAAGGTCTCTCCTGTAGTTTATAAAATTTTGAAAAATGAAGGTGAAACGGCAATAGAGCAGTTTGTCCATGTAAATCAAATCAAACCATGCCATCCCAGACATGAGATCAGGCAGCTTGAGCATGTAGAAACAGATAAAGTCCCTTGAACACAAAAAGAGAAAATAAATGGGTGCAATCAGGAGGCAGTGACAAAGAAGTTAAAAAGTTGATTGTTATAATGGCACATAAACACTGTAATATATGTAAAAATATATAATATAAAATAAATAAATAAATAAATAAATAAATAAATAAATAAATATATAATGGAAGCTCATGGTTGGTGTGCGGAGAGAAAATGTATTAAATATTGAATGCTGTTTATATGTGCTTGTTTTCTTTTAACTTGTGTTTAATTTCAGAAAAAAAAACGAAATATTTTTACCAAGCATGTTTTATTTTTGGCAAAAGGGTGAAGTTAGTATTGTGCTATGTACTTAATTTGTTTATTTTCTATTTGATTTAGAAAATTAACATTATTTGGTCGGAGGTTCCGGGATCAGAGGCCACGGGAGACAATGGAGTCCTGGAGTCCCCTGGATGAAGACCAAAAGCTGCCTGCCTCCAGGTGGAGGAGAAGACAAGATAACCAGAATGCTAAAAAAAGATGACTCCTATGGATCTAAGATTGCCAAGATGAAAGTGTACTCGAATGAACCAAATAACATCGCTGGTCGGGACATATCAGAGGCAGACAAGAGTCCTGACATATGGAGTTCCACGTATTTATTATTTTAATTATTTATTTTAATTTGTTATATTAATTATTTGTTTTGGTTTGTTGTTTTATTTCATTGTTTTTAATTGACTTGTAAAATATAAACTTAGAGTAATGCCACTTCCACTGAGAAGGCAAATGTAGAACATTTTGTAAACTAATGAACCCAGATGAATACTGTGTTGATTGCAACTTTTTCATTGATGCACATGAATATTCATTTTGTTGGATTGCTATATTGTGAAAAGAAGAAAAAGAACAAATTGTTTTTAGGAATTGGCTTGGATCGTAGCCAAATTCTAAAAACAAAAGGAGGGTATGTAAGGATATTTGGCGTGTTACAGCACAGAGTACAGCACTACTGCACAGGTAGCAATTTTTTTTTGATGCAGCACCAAATGCCTATGGTGCATTGCTTTATGTGTTACCAGATTAACAAGGAAAGACAGGCTATTCAGTCAAAAACGATTTTAACATATAAGATGCAAATCTATTTTTACAGTTAAAAGCACACGTGCACATTCAAAAATGCACACTATTTTTCACCTGAAATGCCTATGGTGCAAGAGACACATTTGAAAATTAATAACTAACATTACTCATAAATAACCTGACTAATAAAATTGAATTTAACATAACCCACTAATAAAAATGTGTCTCCACTGCAGAAATAGGCCTACTCTGAAAGTGAACTTTTAAACGCACATTCATTTTTTTTTCGTTTTCTCTGCTGCTCTGTCCACATAACTACAGGAAGCAAAAGGGCTCGAAAGAACAGGAAATCAGTTGGTTACAAAGTATTACTATAAAAATGAGCCATTGTGTAGAGAGGGAGGAGATGGCATGATTGATTCTGATTGGAGCAGCGTCGTAGCAAGTATCATGCTAGAGGCAGTGATTGGGGTTTTGCTGGGGGGAGTTTGAAGAGAGAGGGAGGACAGTGGAGATTTGGAGAGCTGGGAGAAGGACCTGTTTTTCCCTGGTTGGAGCATTTCTGCTGAAAAAGCTGAGAGTACCAGGCAATGACCCCGGTTTGAAAACGAAAGGCGCTCGTTTCACTGGGGTTAATCTTCAAGGGAGCCACATTCAGAAAGAGAACAGCTGAAGAAAACTCGGGCTGAACAGATAAGGTAATTACATAAGTGTGGGAGCTGGGTGTGTACGAGAATATTCAGTCAGTGTAGGAAAGGAGATTCCTGTGCCTTAATCACATGTTAATGTTGCAAATCGAGTTCTTTTCTCCGCCACTCTCTTTTCAGTGTATCACAGACAATGCTGTTACTGTGCTATTTTATTTATTTCTGTAAAGAGTGAGATCGTATTTAAATGCAACTTTTATAATACAGAAAAATATTTGAAAGCAGACGGGTGGTGTGTTTTATATTTACCAATACAGTGCTGATGATGAGGGGAGATTTTTAAACAGTGCAATTGTCATTTTAAGACAGATGTGTGCATGATCATATTCAGTATGGACAGTTGAGAGTGATTGTTTGTAGCATAGCTCGTTGGTGGTACATGAGCCAACGGGAAGAGGGACTCTCTGAACATAGTTCCCTACCGTATATAAGGTAGTGGAAATTACCACAAAATTACCACATATAACTATCTGTCGTAAATAAGTCAGTGAGATCGCCCATGGTGGCACACTAACACTAACACTGAAAATGTGGTATTCCTGAAATGTAGGTCTGAGGTCTCTCTAGTGATTACAAGAAAAATCTAAGCAAAGATAAGGGATTCTGGACATTGGGGCCACAAATAAAACAAGGGAATTATGCTCACCAAAATACCACCAACTACGCATACCAGCCACGCATACCAAATATGCATGTCTGGGTGCTGAAATAATGCATGTCCACGGTATTATTGTTGCACATGGCCCAATCTGAATACAAGGAGTGATTATTGCTAAGTTATTTTTCGGCGGTAATAAAATACCGTCAGGCCCTTAATCTCCACAAAATACCCAACAGTCCCCATGGAACAGGCCTACACTCCTCCAGTGTTAGCTGTCTAATACGCAGGTGTCCTCATTGAGCAGGCCTACTGTGGGGAAATCTTGCATTTTCCCATACACATCTATTGCATATAGTGTTTCTTCCCCACTGGATCTTAGCCTTAAATGCTTTTGTTTCACCTTCCTGGGTAAGAAGCTAAACTATTTATGTGACTTGAGTGTGTCCAGAATAAGGCAGGCAGCATTTTACTGGACCCTCGTAAGTTTTATCATGTGTGCTGCAATGTCCTCAATGCACAGACGCAGCATATTCAACTGAATTCGTTTTAAACAATTGTTTCTCATTAACTGAGCTAATTTGAGCCCTAAACATCCACCATTAACTAGGAGAAAGGCAGAATCACAGGTCGCAGAATCCCAGGGAAAGTTGTATGGATTGTACCATGCAGGCATTACATTTGTATATCTGTGATACGTGAACGGGGACATCTTGACACACTCATATGGATTTGACATGATATTACAATCCCTCACTGTAACCCAAACGACCTGTATGCATACGTTAGTCCCCTTCATATAAATGCCTTGTTCACCTAGCTGACACTTTTGAGTTTCACCTGTACTCTGCGCATGGCTGAGCAGCAGGTGCACATTCAAGTCTCATGTCCACAACCATTGGTATGCATCTCCAATAAACAAAATTACTGCATAACGGAGAGTAGGCCACTTCACGCAATGGCAATCCTGGTCTCCCCTCCAAATGTGACTTTGGAGTCTCCTTGTCGCGGACGTAATGTGCCTATATTTCAGGAGGCAAACGAAGGTAAGGGCTATGATTATGGCGGCCATAGCCATGGCAGGCAGGTATCACAGCCTGTGCAGCAACCAAACAACACTGATGAGCTTGTTCTCTGGGAAGAAGTCAACACTGATGCCTTCTGATCGAGGTGAGTACATCTACAATTTAGAGCATGGCCTCATTCTCCACTTTCAACCTCCTCAAGGACAATGTATCAAATGAAATGGTAAGAGTAACTCCGTAACATACGGAAAAGTATTAACATCAGACAGGGTTGACATATTTCTGTGGCATCTTTGGGGGAGTTGTCAAATGTTCCAAATACAAGTTCTGAGCTGGTCCCAACAAATATATTTCAAGGCAAATGTCCATTAAAGGATGCCCAGGGTGAATAAAACAAATCCAGACTCAAACAGTCAATGGCGGGAGCAGTGAAGAAATAGCATGAGGGACTGCAGTGCAGATGAGGGGGTGCTGGAAGGGACAGTGAAGGGGTAGTGTATGATGGACTCCCTCCCCACAAACTCCTGCATGTGAGAGAGGGGCTGCTCCTGTCAGCCATGAGTCGCAATGAAGGTGAACTGTGACTGAGCATAGCATTAACTGGCTTCCATCTTCTGGAAGTACACAGAGATATGTGTGTTAGCCATTTGGTGTACCACCGCAAAAGTGACACAAGCCAGCTCTTGGGCCCCGTGAGCATCCTCCCACCGAAACCCGTGAGTAGGCCCCACAGCTACTACAGTGAACTGCTTTCAGGCAAGTAGGGTATACTTCTCTGCCCCTGGCTGCTTCAGAAGCCTCTTTGAGGGTTCGGAGATCATCCTCTCTTGTCTCAGAATAGGCCACATCAGTTGCACCAGCAGCCACAGCAGCGGCTGCACTTGCCTCTAGCCATGCTGCCTGGAATTCCCAACAAATGTCTGCATCGGCTTGTTTGCTTACTCCACATCTTGCATCACAGACTCTGGGGACAGTTGGACCTTGACCAGGATCTGGCCCATCCAGGAACAGATGGCCACCAGTTCGCTCCAAGTCTCCTCTACTCGTGACTCAGTTGCCTTCCTGGCTGACATTATCTCTAAAAGATCTAGAAATACAGTGTCAGCTATGGTGACAGAGTCTAGATGAGTTGGGAGGGGTACAATGGATGCCTTTGTTTAATTATTTTTTATTGATTTAGGCAACATATATCAACTTTACAATATTAGAACTAACAATAAAATAATTCACAATTAACAACAAGAAAAGTACGCAGGTTTCATGAGAAGTAATCACAATAAAATTCATAAACTCAATGGAACAGTATCAACAGTAAAAGTTAAAAATAGAAAAAAAAAAGAAAAATTAGAATTGTATTTCATTACAACCTAATATAATATACTCAGAGTACTAAACAGTGGATGATAATCAATTCTATTCTCTATTAAAGATTAGTGGTGTATCTTTGTGCCTCGCTCAGTTTAAGTGCATACAGAAATCCAATGGCTCTGATTCTCACTTGCGTTAAAAATACCACAATGAATCATTTGCCATAAGAGCTCAGGGGACACTTCACGATATTTTTCCATGGTATGTTTCAAATACCTTATTCTCGTGTCAGTTAATGCAGCACAATCAACCAGTAAGTGTTTTAATGTTTCTCTCTGGGAGGACAGGTTGCAAAAATGACAGATGTTCTTTGTTGGATCAATTATTTTGCGTTTGGCTAAAACATCGTTAGTTGGCCATAGATTGAATGGTAAACACAAAAAGTCAGCTCTGTGTGTGGGTCTGGATGTTTTACTAGGTATGGCTCTGGTGTGCTATATCTTTTGGATTGTAATGGGTTTTTCATCAAAGTCTCGATAGGTTTTACATTTGGCTACAGTTCTAATCCAGCCACACTGGAAGAGTTTCGTCTTGACTCTCATAGGATTTTGAATTAAATCAAGTAGTGTGACGTCAGCCGAGAGCGTGAGTAACCATTCTCCGTCATTTACAAATGCACTCGTCTTTAGATGAAAATACATGGTTAGACAGAGCTCCTATTAACATAGTTGACTGGAGGACCAATATACACTTCCTGAATAAGGCTATTATCTGCCATAAGTAGCGCACATATAAGGAAATCAAACCAGGTTAATTCTGGATCCAATCTATAGGAACACAGTTAGGTAATTGTAACAAGCTCTGCCAATATTTACCCTCCATCTTGGCCCAGAAGCTCTCTGAAATTACAGGTTTAGTTTCCGAGGCATACAAGAGAATGGGTGTCACTTTTTGTAAATAATATGTAATGGCTGGTACAATTGTGAATTTGCCCTATTCGGCCTGAATTATTCTAGATTGACAAATGGAGGTCATTAAGTTGTTCTTCAAATTTTCTTTATAAACTTCAACGTCGTTATGATTTGCAATAACTACGCCCAAGTAAGTGTAACGGTGTACACACTCCAATTGTGTGCCATTGATGGACCATGTGCGATTTGTATTCATGTTTTAAATTATGTTAATGTTACACTTCATTATTTTAGTTTTGCTCAAATTTATAGTAAGAAGATTATCTTGGATATAGGTGGTTAAAGTGTCTAATAATATTTGCAGTCCCTGCAGAGTCTTAGACATTAAAACAAAATAGTCTGCATATAATAAAGATGTAACAGTCTTGTTTGCCTGTTTTGGAGCGTCAGTAATGATGTTGTAAAAAGCGTCTCCTATATCGGAAATAAAAAAGTTAAACAGGGTGGAGGAAAGTGTACACCCCTGCCTCAGCCCTCTATATGTATCAACTGACGATGTTAGTTTGCCATCCAGTGACAGTCTTACTTGGTTGGTATTTCCGATATGCAGGTCTCTAATTAAGGAGACTAAATATGCCGGCCATCCTTGACGAATCAGTTTGTTAATCAGTATTTGTCTAGAGACCGAGTCGAATGCGGCTTGTAAATCGACGAAGACCAAGTACAATGGTTGCCTTAAAGTTGCATGATGAGAAATGATAGAAGTTATTGTCAATAAATTGATAGATGTACCTAGACGTGGTATAAATCCTGTTTGAACAGGATCACGTTAAAAGTATTCTGACATCCAATTATTGAAGTCTCTGAGAATGAATCATGAGAAGATTTTGCCAGGGGCGTCCAAGAGCGCGATTGGTCTGTAGTTGTCAGCACAAGACTGATCGCAAGACTTGAAGATGGGAACTATAACCGAGTGACGCCATGATTCCGGTATGGCATTGGACTGTATAATTTGCTTGAAGATGTTATATAGAATCTTGGCCCATGAACTCGGATGCTGTTTTAGCATGAGATTGTTTAACCCATCTGGGCCAGGCGCCCTGGGACTACTCATCATAATTAGATGGCTCAGGAGTAGTGTTATGATCTCTTGTTGTCGGGAGAGCATACATTCTAGTATAATGTAATAATGGTATGCCTCCTCTGCCGTGCTACAAACTATGTGGATCAATGTGATGTAATGATAGAACAAAAAAAGTTAATCAATTGTTTGCGTGTGAATCAGTACTGGTTTAATCAAATGTTTACTACAGCATGTCACAAAATGTTTCTTCCTGTTACAAAAAAAGGGAAAGTGTTTCCCACATTGAGTTATGAACATAATGCATGGATTATAGATGCGGGTGACACATTTAGATTACAATATTAACAAAACTTTTGTGTTACCTGTTTAACACAATACATTCTTGTGCACACTGTCAAGCTAATATACAAAACTTGCACACCAGAAAACATTCACTGAACCCCATTGTTTTTTTTTACTTTAAAACTCTATAATCACAGTCTCAAAACGCCATTCATAGAAGTGAAAATCTATAATATAAGCTGACACATGTTTCGACCCTTTAAGGTCGTGATTAGGGCGAGTAGTAATGCACTGCTTCCATTATATTCAATCCTATGTTGAACCCAAAAGGTTGTGAGTGATATTTCCTTGTGAGGAAAAAGGAAAAGGAGTACACAACAGAGATTTATAATGTTGAATCGTCACCAACTCCATTATATAAACATGCTTGCTCTAGTGATCTACTGTTAACAGATATGAAAAACTAAGCTGTGGGACTGAAAAGTACTTCTTTTAAATCAAATTTAATATTAAACATCTCCTGTTTTTATGCATTGGCTCGGGAGGATAGCTCAGCTGCAACGTACTTGCCTTGGAAGCAAGACGATATGGAGCAACACAGGTTGGATCCCCGGGTCCGCGCTTAGAAACCTCTGGTTATGAATAACCTATCATATCAAAAGGTAGTCATTCTACATAGTGCGCAACCCATTAATTCTCATTGACTCCATTTACTTGGACAGACATTTGACCAGAATGCTTGGCTGTGTTTATTAAAGACCACATTTGCACTGAATGTTTGGTTGAAATGAATTTAAGCATTGCCTCTCCATCAGTTTGATGCATTTGAGCTTGCTAAGATCTTAACCAATTTCCATATTTGCAATTTAGGGCTCGAATGGTCTTCCTTTTTTTCAGTTACTGATGATATTAGTATGGCTTTCTTTTGTCTCCACAGGAGTGCGTTTCTCCTTTGGTCTTGTATGTCATATTCATGTCTTGGTTTAAAGTAGGCATGAGTCGATGAGTTTGTGTGTGTTTTATATAGATGCAAAAAAGCTGTGTACGGTTCACTCAGCCAAGTCCCATCCATGTAACTTCCCGCGATATTTCTATTGAGTGATGTCAATGTGTGTTCATTCCAACAAAATCGTATTCTGGCATTATTCACTATCATATGCTGAGAACATTTTTGCTTGCTATAATTCCCAGGTGAATACTCTAGTGGCCATTGCAAGCTAAACAATTCGTGATCACTATGTAATTGTTGAATCACTTTAAATTCTATTGCTCTATTGAATGTATTTTTATCAACAAAAATGTAATCTATTATCGATGCACTCTGAGCTCTCTGCCAAGTTTGTTTCTGGGGTAAATCTCCAGACAGGGAGCCATTGCACATCCCAAAATGTCTTTCATTCACTAGAGCGTACCATTTTTAATACAGGACAAGTTGTTAATATGGACATGAGATGTGAATAATTGCATGTTTAGGTCTGCCACCATTATGGTATTTTTTATCTGTGGTGACTGAGATAAGATGTTTAATAACTGTTCTAAATCAGTAAAAAAAACTTGTCTGTTATGCCCATAGGTTTGAAATAGATGTTAATTATCACAATCGCTCCACCTGGACATATGACATTGAGCATGTGTAGATATGGATTAGGGGCTGCCTACGGGAAGATTTGCAGGTCCTAGTGATTTTTAATTGCGATCAATAACCCAGAAGATGGTCTTCCTCTGGGAGAGGACTTAGCAGGATGCAAGATAATGGTTGGCCCTCCCATACAGGTTTTTCAATTAGCCTTGTTTCCTGCACTGCCACAATGTCATATGATGTAAGAAATTCCGCACTTGAACCAAGCAATTGAGAAAGGCTGCTCGTATTTCAACTAGCTAGGGGTATGACACACTGCTGAGGTGTCAAAGACAATTATGATTGATAATTTGGAACTTCATTGCGAGACCCAAAATTTAGACTTCGTTCCGTTCTGTTCGGACTCCAATTGTCATGTGTGTTCGACAATTTCTTGTTAGGATTCTTTTCGTAATTCTGAAGGTTTTCAATATTAATCACTGTAGGGTCTTGTGCTAATACGAATCCCAAAGCAAATAGTTTCATACAGGCTTGCCAAAGGACATTTCTTACTACATTTGACAGTAGCCACAGGCGAACTATAAACAAGTCATAGTGATTGAGGAATTCCATTTGTTCGATGTCCATGGAACTAACCTCTTGCAAACTACCAATTTCTTCAAAAATTGCCAGAACACTCGTTCTGTTTAGATCATATGTAATGAAGGGGGCAGGATGACACTTCAATATTAAACAATGGTATTTGTTCCAATTAGGTGAGTGCTTAGACGAGTTCAGGGCAAGTGTATTATTGCCTCGTATGATGACATTTGCTTTGGCATTCACAATCTGAGCGTCCTTGTTAGTCGGACGTTGAGGTCTAAGATCCAATTGTACCTGTTTTGCTTGGATGTAAGGGCCTTTTTGATATATGGGGGTAATTCATAGAATTCAGCACACGAGTGGCACACGTGGCTGGCGCAAAGAGGGAGCGTGAGCTAGTCTGCGCCAGCCGCGTGCGCCAAAACCCATTTCAGCGCACAGCGTATTCATGGATACTTACATCCATAACCAGCCGTGGCGCAGAGTGGTGCAGCGACCCTGCAGCAGCGCCAGTTATGCCCCCAATCCCGCCCCATGCGCCAAAAACTTTACACAAATCCCCTACATGGCGCAAAGGCCAGTGGACCAGCAAACAGCCCCCCAACCGCGAAAACGCATGGAAAACTCCCCGCGCACCCCTTGGAATACACGTACCCCGCTCGTGCCAGCAAAATCACATGTAAAACTCCCTGCACACCCCTGGGAAAAAGCGTACCCCGCTCGCGCCAGCGAAATCGCATGTAAAACTCCACGCGCACCCCTCGGAATATACCTACCCCGCTCGCGCCAGCAAAATCGCTTGTAAAACTCCCCGCGCACCCCTCGGAATACGCGTGCCCCGCTCGCCCCAAAACCTAACCCTAAAGAACTTTGTACAAAGACAGTGGGCAAGTCCTATGGCTTACTTCTTGATGTTCCGGGCCAGGGCATCATCGAACTCCACGTTGATGTTCCGGAGGCGGGCCTCTTCCCTGGCCTCGAGGTCTCGCAGGGATGCATCCATGGCCTCCTTCAAGTCCCTGCAAGTTGCCTCAAGGCACTCAGCCCGGCTCAATGCCCTGCACATGGAGTTCTCTGCCCTGACCATAGTGAGCCGTGCCCTCTCCGCCCGCCACCTCTCCGCATCTATTTGCCAGCCCAACCTCTGCCACATGAAAAACACTCCCAGTCCGGGGTTCTCCTGCCCCTCGGCCGATGCCTGCCACCGGGGTGTTGATGGCCCCGAGCCATGATGCCTCCCACACTGAGCCTGCTGCTGCCTCTGACGCAACTGCCTCTGCCACCACGACGGCCTCTGGGCTGATGGAATCCACCGGCGCCGTCGTGCACGTGACATGCCCGGTGATGCCGGCACATCCTCCATCTGCTGGGGTCCAGTTGGTGGGTGGCCACCCCTGCTGGACGTCCGACTCCCGACTGTGGCAGGGAGGGGATGTCCACCAGGCTGGCTGCGTTGGTTGGGGAGATACACAGGGGGCCCTGGTGGCATCTGGGCCGGAAGACGGCACAGAGAATGACTGGCGTATAGTGTGCACAGAGGAGGAGAGGGCCGCAAGACTGGCCGACACATGGAGGAAACCCTGACCACAGTCCCTCCCAACTGGGCCACATTGGCAAACAGCTCTTCGTGATGACGTGCGTGGTCCCCCCAGGAAGCACGCACGTCATCACGAATGTCACGTGTGCGCAACGCGACACCAATCAGGATGGACTCAATCCAGTCATGGGTCCCCACGTCTGCAGGTAGAGGAGTGCCAGATGATGTGGACCTCCCCTCAACCTGCGGAGGGGCCTGGGATGGGGCATCCCTGCTGGTGCATGGTGATGCAGTCACAGTGTCATGGACAGAGACATGCACATGCACCTCCGCGGCGACCTGTGCTGACTCCTGCCCCTGCCCCTGGTCTGCACCACTTGCATCAGTGGTACCACCCCCACCAGGCCCCCTGTGTGGCTCAGTAGCGGCCTCCTCCTCCTCCGTACACACCACCAACCTGGATGGCTCTGCACCGTCTTTCGCTGTTGCAAGCCCCTGTGGGGCTCACCCACCCCTTCCGCTGCAGCCGTAGTGGCAGACGCGGCACCAGTCCCCTCACTCCCGGATGATGGAATGTCCTGGGAGGGTGACTGGGCCTTGCGTTGCCTGCCGGTAGAGGTATCCTTGCCGCTTTCCTCCACAGCACTGTCTCCGCCCTCTTCTTCACTCACCGATGTGTAAAGGGAGACATCGAACACAAGCATCAGGGTACTGAACAATAGTCCCCTAGACACAAAACAATAGCACATGAGTTGCACTGTCAAACATCACTTCCATCATGTCCATCCACAACACATGGGTCAGTGCAGGCAACACACATGCAGGAACAGGCATGGCACATGCAACAAACATTTGCATCCATGTCCAAGGCACCGTAGAAACATCTAATGGTGGGCTGAAACTCACATGCATCATGGGACATGCTGATCACATGCACACACATCACCGGAGGGTCATGCACCTGGCTCTGTATACCCTAAGACATAGTGGATACAAGGATGACTAGGCCGTATCAGTGGATGAACACATCACGGACATGTGTCATGCATCCATGGCGTTTACCAGTCACTCACACACTACTCAGACTCACGGACATGTACACCATTCATGTCCATGGCAGCAGCACCCATCTCTCATACCCCAGACATGTCCAAGTACAGCCATAGACATGCATACACGCATACATTCGACATGCTGCTCCGCATGATGCATTGTGACACATACACCATCCATGTGGGTCACGACTGACTGCACTCACATGCAGCACCATCATGTCCCTGCACACACACATCCATACATGACCCATGTCACACATACAGCCAAGTAGTTAACTACCACCACACAGCAACATGCATGGGCACTTACCGTTCGACTCCAGTCGGGACTGCATCCTGACGATCTGGTGGTGAAGCACTGGGCGAATGCTCTCCAGGACCCTCATCTGCTGGGTGGTAAACTGGCCACCGGCGCCCCACTGCATCCACTGCGTCTAAGAGGCACTGGGGCCTTTTGAGGGTCCTGGACTTGTAGTCGTCCCATCACTTTTGGGCGTGTTTGATGTTGCGGGGTGCCACCCCCTCCGCGTTGATGGCACCCACTATGTCCGTCCAGATCCAACTCCATCCTCTCATTGTTGGCGCACGATGGTGTGAAGAGGGCATCATAATGCCCCAGGCATTGCTCCACCAGGATGCCAACTTCATTGGCAGTGAAGCTGGCAGCCCTCTGCCTCTCTGCTGGGGGGTTTCCACTGGTGCCAGATGGTGTTGCATCGGACATGGCAACCCAAGAGGCAGTTGTGAGTGGACAACTGGGTCCTGGGGCTGGGCTGTGGAGTGATGGAACACCAATCGGAAGTCTTCTGTTCCAGCAGGGGTGATCACAGCAACTGGACCCCTGCAGATGGAAGATGTGCAGGCACTAAATGGCAGGACACGGTGGCAGCAGGCAGGCAGCAGAAGATGGCTTGTGGGAGGCTGCTCAGGAGTCTGGGGGGCAGTAATTTGGCCTTCTGGGAGGTAGCGTGGTGTTCTGTGTGTTGTCGTGTGGCCAGCTTGATACGGAGTGATTTGGCACATGAAAAACAGCACGTTTGCGTGAATTCCGAGGAAAGGCCCTTAGCACGTAATTGCATAGGTGACGTAATGTACACGTGGGCGTTTCCCTCTGCACGGGTTAAAGGTCCCACGTGGGTTTCCATCAATCTGTATGTGTTTTTCGTGGAGAGCGGTGCATGTGTTTTCCAGACGTTGGGGTTAACACGCGATTACTTCACAGCAGCTACAGTGCGTACTTCTTCTTTTGGCGTGGGTGTTGGCTATGCATTCTTCTTCTACACGCAAGGCAGACGGTGAGTCGCGCATGCTGTTTTTCCCACTACGGGTGTCCCTGTTTGTCACGTATCCCTTTTTTTCAGTCATACTAGCCTGTGTGTTGATCACGTATGCATTTTTTGTGTTCCTGGATGCCACAGCGCACTGCGTGTGTTTTTTTACATGCACGTGGGCTACAGGGGTCACATATTTCTTTTTCTTGCTTTTTTGGAATGCCTGAGCGTTGCGTGACACGTCATTTTTCATAAGGGGCCACAGGCAGCCTTGCAGGAGCACAGGTGTGCTATTTGCATCACGTACCTTGCCCCCCTCACCCAAGTTGCCCAGGACAATTGTTGTGTGCACCTTCCATTGGTACTAGTACATCTGTGCCATGGTTGGGAGGCCACAAAATGTGAGGGGCACCTCAGTTGGGCAGCCTCCACATGCCCCTTCCCCTCCCATGAGCAGTGCCTGTGTGTGTGGTTGTGGATGTGGGGGCACCACCATGTCCACTGGTACGCCCCGCCGTGTTGCAACATTGTGCAGGACACATGCTGCCACAATGATCTTGCCCACTACTGGGGGCGGATGGAGTAGCTGCATGCCAGAGCAGTCAAGGGAGCAGAAGTGTGACTTGAGCACTCCAAATGTGCGCTCCACTATGGCCCAGGTTGCAATATGGGCTGCGTTGTATCTTACCTGGAGTGGGGTGGTGGGGTTCCGTATTGGCATCATCATGTGGGTGCTCAGGGGGTAGGCACTGTCCCCTGGAGAGGTGATAATGGTTGTCATTAGTTTGGTATGTGTATTTGTCTGTGTGTGACATGCATGCATGTCCACAGGCATTTTTACTCACCAATGATCCATGTGTCGCCATGCTTACAAGCTTCCAGGTCCCGGCTCAGAGCAGACATTCTGTATATGAAACTGTCATGGGTGGAACGAGGATAGCTAACATTGACAGAGGTGATGATCCCCTGTGCACCGCATACTACCTGCATGTTGATGGTATGCCAGTGTTTGCGGTTGCGGTGCATATTCTCTGTGGTCCTAGGTGGATGTAGGGACACATGGGTGCAATCTAGGGCACCGGGCACTTTGGGGAAGTGTGCCACCCTGTAAAGCTCCTGGACCACGGTCTGCGTTTCTGGGGGTTTTCTGGGCATGTATATGTGCCTGCGGACTGAGGGTTGCCCAGTCATGATTGCCAACACCTGGTATAGGCAGCGTGACTGCGTGGGCTGTGAGCCCCCCCACTATGGCAGTGATCCGCTGAAAAGACCCAGTGGCCAAGAAATGCAGTGCATTGAGCACCCTTTCCAAGGTGCTCAGTGCTTGGGAGCACAAGGTGGGTGATGTGAGGTCATCCTCCCACTCCTGGACCAGGTATAGGATGATATGAGGTGGAAACCTATCCCTGCCATAAACCTGGTCATCAGGCATCCCAAAAAGGCTGGTCCTGGGCATAAAAATGCAGGGCCTGGCTATTCTCCTCCTCCTGCGGTGTCCCATGATCAGTGCTGCGATAAATGGGACATTCAGCATAGCTGTATGTACGTGTTTGTTGTTTTTGCGCATTTTTATACTGCGCAGGGACGCTTCCGCCTGCCTTCGTGTGGCGGACGAGTTTAGGTCTGTGCGTGTCTTTTGGCGTGCAAGGGTTTCCCCTATTCGATTCCATGAATACGTGTAGTTTGCGTGCGTGTGGGCATTCCGTATACTTCACAGCAGTACTTCCCAGCCATTCCGTTAGGGAGCACTACACCAGATTAGGATTACAGGTGAGAGCAAAAAATCCCCTTTGGTATCAGTCTGTACCACACAGATTTAGTTGGTAGCTGTGGCTGAGCAGTCAGACTTATCTCAAGAGGGAGATGAGCAGTATTCAGGGTTTACACAATAGGTCTATTACACTATGGCACAAGGAAACACTGACCAAATCTTGGTAGTTAAAAAGTATATATATATATATTTATTTTATACACTTCTAATCAAACACATTTATCACAAGTATCAAGCAAGTTAAATTAAGTCAAGGAAAAATATACACACTCCCTATTTGAATTGTAGACCAAGTGAACCATAGTGAAAACTGAGCAAAACGGCACAGTGAAACTACACACAAGGGATCCTCTAACAATTCCTCACAAGGGAGAGAAAACACAAGTTATTCAGAAATAGGTTCTTATACACTCAAGCAACACTTCCCATCAGTTGTGAACCAGTTCAGCAAAACAGTGCATCAGTGTAAGCAATACTTAAAACGAAAACTGAGCAAAACGGCATTTCACAATGATTATGCAGAGGGAAGAAAGAGTAGTTATAAGAAAGGGGTGCACCACACAGTTCGAATGGAGAATCAATCTCGAGAAGGCAGGTCTAACAATGTGACCACAGTCAATAGGCCTGTGCCAGTGTTAGTGGTACAGGGTAAGGCTCCAGGAGCAAAATGTTCTTTTAGCTGCAGTCAAGTCTTTGGTTATCAACATTTGAAGAGGTGGTTGCAAAAGTTGAAAAGACAATGTTAAGAGAGAGGGGCGGCCAACCCAACAGGTAGGTAAAGGATTTAAAACACCTTTAGCACTACCGCGAAAAAAGGGCGGCCTGGCAGAACAATGTACCTTAAATGGAGAAGTGGCTCCTGTGCTGGCGGTTGTTCCTGGTAGTTCCTGCAGTTCAGGTGATGCGACAGAGGAAGAGAGGCTCTCGTCGTGGAGGAAGGTAAGAGTTACTGCACTACCCAAGGATGAAACCAGCCGCGATGCTGCCCGACGAATAAAAGGTACGCTCCTTTAAATCGCGGACCGGGTGGACTGGTGCCTGGCTATCCGGCCTCTGAGTACTGGGTACGGGAGATTCGACCAAGGCAGGTCCGGGAAGGCGATTGGCAAACTGGTTGGCCCCACCAGCTCAAGGGAAGAAGTCTCTTGCAGGTGAAGATCTTCTCTAGTGTGGAGAAAAGTGGTGAGACGTTGCAGCAGGGCTTCACCGGTGGTTCAGTCATTGCAGATGTCTTTGGCTTCTCTCCTCTTCGGCTTCTTAGTTCCAGTGGCAACGTCTTGCTCTTCCAGTCCTTAGGACCCTGCTTTTATGCAAAAAGATCCCCATTCATATAGCCTAGCTGTCACTCACACAGTGGAGTGGTCATCTTGGCGGGGAGACCCACCAGCCTATCAGGATAGAGTGCGACATGGGTTGCTGAGGCAACCCTGTCCAGGGGTCCTACTCTCCTTCCCACACAATGGACCCACCCCAGACCCAGTGGCACCGGAAGGAGGGCTTCTGGGCAGAAGCCTGCCAAACGGACGAACAAAGGATCCCCGACCTGGGTTAGGATTGTAGAGAAAGACACGAGAAAGAAGTTATTTTAAAGTTCTGGCAAATCAAATCTACCGGAGCAAAGTTAATATTAAAATGCTCCGGCGGTATGTCAGAGGCTGTCAGAAAATGTTGTAGCCTCAAACAATGGGAACATCCCATAGAGAAATATTTGTGGTTGAATATTTATGATTGTAACCACTGCCACCAGCCAGAAACAATTGAGAAAGGTACTGTAGGGTACACTCTCGAAAATTAACATAGGGGAAAAACTATTAACCCCTTCCAGTACCTCCATAGTAAGATGGTTTGTACTGGTTCAGTTCATAGGATTTGACTAGTAAAGTCAATGGGGACTTTACATGCCCTGGGAGACAGTAGTCAGTCCCAGGGTATGGAGACTATGTTTGGGGGTTGTTACGTCACCCCTGTGTCACTGCACTGAGGGTGCTGTGTAACACATGTGAATAAAGATGGTTCCTATGGGGTTGAGAAAGATCCCATAGGCATTAAACACAAAAATTGCCTAGAACACACATAGAACAAATGCCTAAGAGTGGGAAAAAGTGTCTCACTCTTAGCAGGTAAAAAGAAACAACCCCTTCAAATCCAGCAAAGCTGCTGGGGGACTCTTTAGGTAAGGGAAATTAGCCATAAAATGAGAATTCTCCCTAACACTCACCCCCCCCACCCCAGACTAAGGGGCAGGAGGATCTAATCCACTCCTGGATGAGTCTCTTACCTCTAGTCGGTTATTAACATCCTAGAGAGACCATCAGCATTTTGGTGGTGACATCCTGACCTGTGCTCAATGGTAAAATCAAACCCTTGGAGGCAGATTGACCATCTTAGCAGTTTGGGGTTTTCCCCTTTCATTTGCATTAACCATCTCAAGGGTTGGAGGTCTGTTTGAATGATGAAAGTAGATCCATACAAGTATGGTCAAAACTTCTTCAAAGCCCACACAATGGCAAAACATTCTCTCTCAATAGTTGCCCACCTTGTTTCAGGTTCCTTCAGTTTCCTACTGATTAAGAAAATGGGGTGTTCCTTACCTTTCTCATCCAGTTGACTGAGTACTGCACCTATACCTATATTGGAAGCATCTGTTTGTACAATGAAGGGTTGGTGGTAGTCAGGAGCTCTAAGAACTGGAGCTTGACAAAGGGCTTTCTTGAGGCTTTCAAAGGCCTGATTGCACTCCTCATTCCATTTGATCTTTTTAGGGAATTTAGGAGAAGAGATTACATTCAGTGGAGAAGCTATGCATCCATAGTTCTCAATGAAATTCCTGTAATACCTAGTGAGGCCAAGGAAGGCTCTCACCTGGGTCTGAGTAGAAGGGGTTGTCCAATTTTGCACAGCTTCAATCTTGCTGAGCAAAGGCCTTATTTCACCACCTCCTACCTCATGCCCAAAGTAGACCACGTTACTCTGATCAATTTGACATTTGCTTGCCTTTATGGTCAAATGGGCCTGTTTCAGAGCCTGCAAACCATATCCTAGGTGATCAACATGTTCTTTCCAAGTAGGGCTGAACATTGCAATGTCATCCAGAAGAGGCCATCCTCCCAGTGTAAACTGTACTTCCCAGGCTCTTGCCCTTCAAGCTGAGAAGCTGCCTGGTGGTGAAGGCCTTCCAGAGTTGGACATTCTCTTTGTCCCTTACTGAAGTCTGCCCTTTGGGGTCCACCTTCTGCCAGTAAAGACTCAAGGGATTTACCCGGGACTTATGGAAAAAGACGGAATATGATGTGTACCCTGTCAATGCCCTATTTTGTTTTGAGAAAGGCTCTTGAGTAGCCGAAACACGTGTAAACAAGTAATAAAGGGCTTTCTTTTGAGGTTTGTACCAGACAAGTGTGGCGCAATTCTTGAGTGGCTGCTCATCTCATTCTTGTGACCAACCAAGGAAGTAGGGGATTGGTTCCTCCAACAAGTGCCACACAGGATGAGACACGGCTGAAAAGCCAACAAAAGTTAATCTAGGTCGCCAACAGAAGAGGTTGTACCGACAAATATCCCGAAATAACAATCTGAGATTTTTGACAACCTAGGAGATTTCCTGGTTGCAGCACTGGCGTGCTTTCTGCTGTTTTTTTCTTTGAAGTCTTGGTTTTCCCCTTTGCATCTAGTTGCTTTGAAATAGCAGTTAGTAACTCCAGTGGAGTAGTAGTCATTTCTTTTTCTATCATCTCCTCAGGAGAGCCCCTCAAGGTCCTCTCCCTTGCAGGTCTGGTAAGCTCCTGTAATCTCTTACTATGAGGTCTGGGAGTACTTGACACTACTCCCAGGTCTTTCAGATCATTGCCCAACAGCACCCTTCCTGGTACTTCAGATTGTACAGTCATATGTATCCTGACAGTCATTTCATTGCACTGGATGAGAGCTGGTAATTGGGGAAGCATCTGCACAGGCCCTCCAGCTAACGTGGTGGGGCATTTGGGTGCCTTAGCAACATCCTCCACCTTGAAAAAAGATGTGTCCACCACAGTTATGCTGGCCCCAGTGTCTCTAATGGCAGGGGTTTCCTGACCATTGACTAGGACACTGTCTTTATAATACTCTTTAGTATTAGGAGGGATAGAATTATACACATCTAAATTCTGTTGTTCCCACAACCCTAGAGATACTAAAGATACACTAGCTGAGACTCCAATGGGATCATCAGCTAGTAGTTGAACGTTTCCACTGACCATATGTACTTCCTCCTCTGGAGCGAAGGCTAAGGAGACAGTGTGGACCCCTGAAGGTTTACCCTTACATCTGGGATCCCCTTTCACATGATCAGTAGAGCCACAAACATAACATTTTCCAAATGTCTTTATGAATGGTGGCTTGTTTTGGCCTCCTTCTGGTCTGGACCAGAAGGTACACTAGCCTGATTTGGTTTCCCTTGTGGCTTACACTTAGAATTTTGTTTGGGGCCCTCTTTGGAATTGGAATTATTTGAATTCTCTTTGTTGTCTTTCTTTGGCTCACAAGTCAGCAGCCTTAGCTAGTTTCTTAGAATCTAATTCTTTTGAATCAGCCAAGTGCTGTCTGAGCTCAGGAGAGCAGGCATCATAGATAGACTCCATCATGACAAGATTTCTCATTCCTTCATAAGTGTTAACTCTATAACCCTTAATCCATCCAACTAAGTTCTTCAAACACTCATTCACCCAAGTAGCCCAAGGGGTACTATCATGCTTTTTGAGGGTCCTAAACCTCTTAAGGTACTGGGAAGGAGTCTTCCCAAATCTAGCTATCAAAACTAGCTTTACACATTCATAATCCATCCTATCCACCTCCCCCATTTCCATTACCACATCAGATGCAACAGGGGGGAGCCTAGCGAATAACTAGGGGATCAGCTGATCCCTGTGATATCCTGGAGCCCATGATTATATTCAAACATAGCAAGCCAATCTAATACATTGTCATGATGCCTACCCCCGGGCATCCGGATCAAGCCCATCAGCCCCGGGAGCAGGCATCCAGGTATTTAATAAAACCCCAGCAGCCCCGGCTGGGGGCTGTCTGGGTTCCGTCCTGGCGCCTTAGGCACCAGGCTCATAATAGAAATCAGTCCTGGCCCCATAGGCGCCAGGCTCATAGACTTTACTTACCTCATGCAGACCATGCTGCAAATGAATCCAAGCCAACGTGAGGCCTGGATGGGATTATTTTTCTACAGGGACGGTTCTAGGGACTTCTTACCTGGAACTACTTTGGAGGCTATTTAAACCACGCCCGTACAGCAGCACATGCTTCGTGTTATACTGCATCCAGCGTAACGCTCACCGTGCCTGCAGTCAGCATCCAGTCTTCAGCCACGCCCGTCTCGAATCCAGAGCTCCTAGCAATAGAAGAAAGAAGAAGGAAAGGTTAGAAAACAGATATTATTTCAATCCTTAGCTGAATTCCGGATCCATCACATCTTCGAACTTGAAAAGGACATTATTCTACACGCGTCGCATCGCCAGCTGCAGCGCCGCGCCATACTCACCAGTCCTCACAGCATTTTTCGATCCGGCGCAGCCTCCATCATTTTCGCCGCCGAATTCCACCATCTAGCGGACAAAAGAAACTTAAGGTGAGCCGAGAGAGCCAACAAATACAACCTCTCCACCATAGACGTACCTGATTAACAACCGGGGCATTATTCTGTAACAAACCGCAACTTCTTACGCCGCACCTGTAAGGAGAGAGAAACCAGCAATTTAAACACACACATCTTTTGCCGGACAGTGTTGGTTAATACAGACTCTTACCTCAACACCATCAGCTGCCACAAGACAATCTTCTCTTGGACCCAGCTGCAACACAAGAAAGGAATGTACAAGAGTGAACATCAGACATATTGAACTCTCGAACTTTATACTTATGGGTTCTCGCCTGGAACATCAGAGTCAATTTTAATCCGGAACTCTTCCAACGCCCTCAAACCAGTGAAGTAACTGGTATCTACGCGCCCCTGCATTCCACGAAGGATGGAGAGCTCATCATTTACAAACATAAGGTGAGCTTATAGAAAGTGAATATCGGTGGTGATTAGTGGGGAGAACAGTGGGGTGCCATTACTAAAATCCACGGGTGACTGAATCCCTTTCTCCACTTGCAGGAGAATATTTCTACGGGTCAAGCAGATGAGACTAGGTGGTCCAGTCCAGTCTGTCATCTCTGCACTACGCTTCACGTTGGAGGAGGTCGCAGCTGTCCGGGTCCGATCGACGCCCCTGTGGGAGCCAGGTGTGAGTAACATACATCCAACTTAGGTTCATACATACTCACAATCTCTTTAGGCATCCGTGGTCTGTTTGGACTGGAAGATCCAGAAGATTCGGGGAGAGAAGCATTTTCCAAAGACAATTTCTTCATCTCAATCTCATGGTTGAGCTCCATTTCTTTGAGCCTTAGTTCTTGATGTCTCTTTTCAGTTTGGGCGCTAATTCTTTTGAATTCAAGTTCAAGTCTCATTTTTTCTAGTGAGATAAATTCAGGACTTAATGTGGGACCTGGTAAGGGTCCAGCAGCCACAGGCTGAGGCCTTTGATCAGGTAGAGGACCAGAGGGGGTGACATTGTTATCCTCCTCTTCCTCATCTGTCTCAACAATAACATCTTCAACATTATCCTCATTACTGTTTTCTACATTTGCTGGACTAGTGGGCACTACAGCACCACTATCCAGACTTTGTTTCTCTAACAGTCTATCAATCATTTCTTGTTTCTTGCCTTTGACAGGAAGACCTTTCTGTCTACACAGATCCCTTAAATAATCAGCAGTATTAGTAAGGAGGGTCTCCTGGCTGTAACTTTCCATAATTTTGATTTTTGTTTAAAAAAACTTGTTGTGACAGTTAGCCTTGTGGTTATTTGAACCAAAGCACTAGCAGAACTCTAAAATGTAAATCCAATATTTTTATCCTCACCACTGTACACCAGTGTTAGGCAGAATCCAGTGCAGTTCCCTTAGGGAGCACTACACCAGATTAGGACTACAGGTGAGAGCAAAGAATCCCCTTTGGTATCAGTCTGTACCACAAAGATTTAGTTGGTAGCTGTGGCTGAGCAGTCAGACTTATCTCAAGAGGGAGATGAGCAGTATTCAGGGTTTACACAATTGTCTATTAGACTATGGCACAAGGAAACACTGACCAAAGCTTGGTAGTTAAAAAGTAGAGATATATGTATTTTATACACTTCTAATCAAACACATGTATCATAAGTATCAAGCAAGTTAAATTAAGTCAAGGAAAAATATACACACTCCCTATATGAATTGTAGACCAAGTGAACCAGAGTGAAAACTGAGCAAAACGGCACAGTGAAACTACACACAAGGGATCCTCTAACAATTCCTCACAAGGGAGGAAAAACACAAGTTATTCAGAAATAGGTTCTTATACACCCTAGCAACACTTCACATCAGTTGTGAACCAGTTCAGCAAAACAGTGCATCACTGTAAGCAATACTTAAAATGAAAACTGAGCAAAATGGCTTTTTCACAATGATTATGCAGAGGGAAGAAAGAGTAGTTATAAGAAAGGGGTGCACCACACAGTTCGAATGGAGAATCAATCTCGAGAAGGCAGGTCTAACAATGTGACCAGAGTCAAAAGGCCTGTGCCAGTTCAGAGTTCAGAAATTAGCAATGATATACACATTTTTATACATATATATTTTTGTACTCTGATTAATAGAATTGTTTGATAAATAACTGTATGAGATAATTCGGTCATCCTCCATCCACTGGTTCAAATTGTTATATATTGTTTGATGTAACAGAAGAGAGGTTGATTTTGGATTGTTTGTCCTCAACAGGACCAATTATTGCTGTAAATATAAATACAAAACTCTCCTTATTAGCATGATCACCCGCACATATATTTTCCACACCAATTGGCACACACTGGGGATATTAATTAGAGTTTTCAGTTCAGGTAGCCATGCCCCACTCTGTTTAGCAGACCCTTTGTTTTTTGCAAGATCATTCATCCATAATACAATTTGATCTATTTGTTTGCTTTATTGAGTGATCTTTCAGTCCAAAGTTTCAAAAAGCTTTGTGAGTGACACAATTGTCATATGCATAGCATTCAAGGTAATCTCTAGGAAAACAGTTTGAGATTTTAACAGTGTTACAGATGGCAAAAAGGACTCAGTCGGTTGCTTGTGCCACTGAGTTCTGTTTCGGGTTGAGCAGGCAAAGGACAAAACAGGATCCTGAATGGGATTTTCAAATAAACTTGGAGATTGATAAAGACTATTGTTCACATAGTCAATGAGAAAAGAGGATGCTATCATGGAGATATTTCCGACAGACTGATTCATAGGGCCTCATTACACGGATGGTGGTGGACCAAGGAGCTATTAGCACCTTGGTCCATGCCGGTAAAATACCGGCACCGCCTTGGTGGAAAGGGGAATTACCGCCCTATTCCAAGGTTGGTGGGGCGGTAATTCCCCCTTCCCCCATTGCCCTTCCCCAGTCCCATTTTTGCCCCATAGGGCATAATGGGAATGGGGAAGGTACTAATTACGGCACCTCAATTTGCGCTACCGTAATTAGCTCCCTGGTCCCTTTGCGGGTTGGTTTTTAATTCCTGCAAAAAGCAGGCGTTAAATTCCCCAACCCGCAAAGGGACCTCGTAGTAAGGCGGTAAGGGTTTACCGGTACCGGTAAAATACCGGTATCGGTATCGTTACCGGTATCGTTACCGTGTAATGAGGCCCATAATTACCAATGTAACTTGAGTAGGGGCAGATGTCAACATAGTGTCTGTCACTAAGTTATTGACATCTAATACAGATGATTTGCTCATTGTTACTACAAGTTGTGAGGCAACCAGTTCCTCTTGGTGGATTCAATCCACCACTTGTGTAGTAATTTCAGGGTATAAGGGCCGCTCACCATCCACCAACATCATCTGATTGTCATTTATTGATAAATTAGATGATTCACTGCTCACGAAATCAGTAGCTCTGTTGTGGATGGGTTGTATTTTTTTTGGCGTCCGGGACATGTGAAGTATTTGCTGGATCTGGACATGGTCTACAAAAGCCCTGAATCTCTCCTGCACAAGTCTTTTTGTCAAGGGCTGAACATGACTGGCCAAGTAATTTGTGTTTAAATGCATTAGCTGAGGACGGCCTGATAGGAGTGGATTTGAGAACCATTGATGCACGTGATACTATCATGTTGAAAGGCATGCCTGTTTTCAGGGAGTAGGGCATGTGTCATAAATTGAACACAAGCAGTTTATACGTTTATAAAGCTTTGTTTTCCGTATTACATCAGCTATTACCGCAATGGCAATCAGTTAATACATTCTCATTAGACACAAGAGCCAAATCTCCTAGGCTGCTGCAAGAGGTAACTCCACAGTCACAGCCAATGAGTAGATGTAGCTGGAAAGTTATTCGATCCTCAACAAAATACTGCAAGAAGGCTGAAAACGCCTTCCAGCAGAATCACAATCAGATTACTTCCAAGGCTGGTCAAAGAGCTAGAACTCTGGTGTCACAGCGAGGAGGGAATGCAACTCATAGGTTAATCAATTCTCAGCAAAAACGCCACCAGCAGACGCAACACACCCAAAGACACCTCCCAAGCGGGTCTCTCTCAAGTTACTACCCACTCTGCAGTCACAGCCAAGGAATAAATGCTGCTAGTAAGTTATCTAGTTATCCACAAAGTGCCACTGGCAGGCGCGACAGACTCGAAAGCACTTTCCAACATAGTCACTTGCAGATTCTTTCTACGGCTGTTCAAAGAGGTAAACTCCATGGTCAGAGCCTAGAATACCCAGTAGTGTGAGCTGGAGTTGTGTGTCATTGTTGTTGGTTGCTTTTGTTAATTATTTTTCGAGTATGCACAAAGTGTAATGCTTGGTGCTCTATTATGACACACGCTTCTGCAGCTTTATGGTGATATTAATTATTAGAGTGAAGATTTGTTAGTAACCCAGTGTTCTGCAACATGGATGGTGCTGTTGGTAAATGTCTATTCATTCGTCAAACACAGAATTTTCAGTAAGACAAGATGTCCGTGTGTACCGGGGATGAGTTGAATAACAGTTATATGAGTTTGTACAAAACTTACCGATACGGCGAGATAAGAGTTCTTCTCCACTCGCCACGTGCCATCCACCAGACATGAGATACACAGCTAGCACACGCACAGCACTCTGCGCATGCACAGTGTTTTTAAGGACAAGTTCTTGAATATCCTGGTAATAGAAAGAGGACTCAAAGGAGGACTCGAAGCACTTCCAAAAGTTCAAACTCGGAGGAGAGTTGAAACAGTACTTCCTTCCAGTTGTCCAGAGACACACAGCTAGCACACTGTGCAGTGCTCCGTGCATGCACAGTGTTTTTAAGGTCAAGTTCTTGAACATCCTGGTAATAGAAAGAGGACTCAAAGGAGGACTCAAAGCACTTCCAAAAATTTGAACGTTAAGGAGATTTGAAACAGTACTTCCTTCCAATTATCCAGAGACACACAGCTAGCACACCACCAGTTTTCTGGGGTGAAACAGATGCCCCTTCCTTAGAGGAGCAGTAACCACCATTCCTGGAGGGGTAGGAGATTCATCCATAAGAGTGATGATTTTCCACATCACATAAACCACTTGTAAGAAGCTCCCTGACATGAACTGTTGGATGATGGGCTGGCCCACAGTGATAATGCCTGTTGTGGAGACATAGGTAGTGTCCTGGTCACTGTGACCTTTTGATGGCGTTCAGTGTTGATAGAGGGAAGGGTCTGTGTAATGTTGCAGGTGTGTGGACGGTGTGTCCCATCCTAGGAGTCGTGGCCAGGCTGGGTTGCCCCCTCCTTGGGATATTCCTCATCTTCTCCAAATCTCCCTTCAATGTCATCCTTATGACTGTCATCATGTTCTCCTTTGGGTTACAGCACAATGTTGCTTTGTATGGTGCACGCAACATTTACTTCCTTTACTCTGGTAAGACCTGGGGCTTCCATTCACATACACTGTCCCCCTGCTACTGCTTCCGTTTTCACTCTGTTACTTATTTTCCTGAATGCAAAAAAAAAGAAAAAAAGAAATAACTTTGGGACACATTTTCTTTATTGCAACCTTTTGTTTTGGTTGAACTTCGAGCAGCGTGTTTGGGAGCCTATGCGGTTGGCCTTGGTCCTTGTCTATCCACGAGTCATCTTAACAGGGAGGCGGGAGCCGGCCTGTCCTTCAAAAGCCCACTACTAGACCCTGCTGCCTCCATTCATCTTGCTTCCCGGACCCTGCTGAACACGCGCCCTCAGTGTGCACATTTACCAGCATTGCAGCTGGTTTTCTACTTCTGTAGTCCTGCATGTTTCATGCTTCATGTATGCACCTTCATCCTATCTCAGCTGAGCCTCCCTGAAGATCAATGTACCTAGGGCTCCCCACGTGCACATTACTGCCAAAATCAGCTGTTCCTGGTTTCGGAGGCTGAGCTTGCGCACCTCCGCGCATTCCAAATCCCCAATCAGCTGTGCTATCTCCATGGCGCTCACAAGTTGGCTACTTCCTTTACTCTGGTAAGACCTGGGACCTCCTTTCAGATACACTGTCCCAATGCTACTGCTTCCTTTTTCGCTCTGTTACTTATTTTCCTGAATGCAAAAAAAAGAAAAAAAAAGAAATAACTTTGAGACACATTTTCTTTATTACAACCTTTTATTTTAGTTGAACTTCGAACAGCATGTATTGAAAAAGCATGTTTTGAGCACGTGTTTTGTGTCCAGCAGTGATTTGTGAAGGCACCATATTCTTGGATTGCGAGACTTTGCCCAACATTACTGTTGCTTTCCACTTCTTTCCAAGATGGCTGTGTGAGGTGTTTGAGAGCCTGTGCAGCTTGGTCTTTGCCCTTGCCTATTGGCTGTACATGTTGTTATCCACCACTCGTCTTGACCGGGAGGCGAGAACCGGCCTGTCCTTCAAAGGCCAACTTCCAAGGCCTCTGTCTGCTCCCTGTCTGCTACTAGGACGTTACATGAAGCTATCATCACTACCTGATCCTCTGTGGCGCTTCCAGTACATTCAACAATGATTCTGGACTACCTTTCCTATTCCCTTCATTCCCCTTACTCTTTCCCCCAGCTTATTCCAATCTGTTCTCCCTGGCTATTCTCAATTGCCCTCGTCTTCAGCACCTGCTGCTAACTCATGCCTCATTTCCTCGACACATGCTCCCTTACTACTGCCATCATCACTGAAATCTGGGTGTGTTTTGAAAGTCAAATTTGGGTTGTTCTTGTAACTGAAATCTGGGTGTGTTTTGAAAGTCGAATTTGGGTTGTTTTTGTAACTGAAATCTAGGTGTATTTTAAAAGTCAAATTTGGGTTGTTTTTGTAACTGAAATCGGGTGTGTTTTTGGGGGTTTTCCCATTACCTTGACCAACAATTTGTACCTGCTAGCCCAGTGACTATTCCATATCGCTGTACTTGCATACTTTCTTCTACTGCTTCCTCTCCTTACTTGCTCATGGCACTATCTGTTTCTCCTATCTACTCTAACTGCTTCTCGATTAACTTTCCTTCCCTTCTCACCAAGTCTGTCAAGAAGAAATTCAAAAAGGATTTTTTGGCTTCTAACCCTGTCCTCCTCATCGCTGATACCTATTCCAGTTTATCTGCCAGACAAACGCTCACTGACATTCTCGTTTTCGTTCCTTCGCCAGTTCTATGGACTCCCCATATGATCTTTGACCTCTGTCCTGTCGCCTCCTCTCCCTTTAATGGTGGTACACGCTGGGAAGTCCTCATGGCTTGCATTGACTCCTCCACAGTCATCATTAATGTCTACCTGAATGGTACTGTCATGGTGCAAGGCCCTCAGGCTAATCTCCTCCTCTTAGATACAATTCCTCTACCTCATCAACTTCCACTCATCTCCTGCTGCCCCTTACCCTCCTCCCTTGGCTACTTCTCACTTTCCTCCTTCCTCCTCTGCCCCATCTCAAGCTCCCTCCACACCTCCTCAGGGTGTACCCCTGATTAGTACCCCTCCCCGGAAGGTTTTTAAGGCTGGCAACCTTCTCCATCTTGCCACTCTCAACTCTCGCTCTGCTGTCAAACAATCCTCTGACATCTGCCACCTCCTTGAAAAACTTAACCTTGATATCCTCGGTCTTACCGAGAAGTGGTTCACGGCCAGCTCTGTCACAATTTTTGACACTTTCCTCCCAGATGGCTGCAAGATTCTCTCCACCCCCAGATTCAACCGGCCTGGAGGGGGTGTGGCCCTGATCTTCCCTGGGTGGATTCCTGCCTCCATCATCTCCACTCAGACTTACTCTTCTTTTGAATGCCTTGTTTGCAGGCTCTCCCTCTCTCCTAGACACTATCTCACTGTTGCTACTCTCTACCAGCCACCTGGCCAAATTTCCTCTTTTCTCCCCAAGTGGGCTGACCTCTCCTCCTCCCTCTTGGCCTCATCGACTCAATTCATCCTCCTTGATGACCTCAACATCCATCTTGATTCACTCTGTTCCTCATCTGCGCTCTTTCGCGACCTCTGCGACTCACTCTCCCTATCTATCCTCCCCTCGGGCCCTACCCATTCGGCAGGCCATACACTTGATGTCTTGATCTCCTCCAGCCTCTCCCCTTACTACTCCTCTCTCCTGGAGTGTTCACTGCCTCTTCTCCTCTCATCTTTCCATCTCCTCCTCCAAAGCCAAGCCTACCCAAGACTGCCACCCACCTTCTCAGACATCCGGCCCATGAAGCGTGTGTCAATCGAGGCTTTCTCAGCCACCTTCTCCCCCCTTCTCCACCTCAGGCTGACTCACATCCTGATACAGCGCTTTCCCGGCTTTATTCCACTATCTATGCTACTCTTGATATTCTTGCCCCTGTATGAGGATCCATTTGAAGTCCAAGGCCAATTGTAATTCTTGGTACGACTCTGACCTAGCTACACTCAAACGTAAGTGTAGGGTGGCTGAGAGGAAATGGAGGGCTTCCTGCTCATCCTCGGACAAACTAGCCTGCAGCCTGCTCCAAAGGCAACACCGTCTTGCAGTCCGCTCTAAGAAGAGAGGCCAAATTCAAGCCTGTGTCTCTGCAGCATCTAACAACGTGGCCAAACTCTTTAAAATGTGCAAGGAGCTGGCCAACCCTGCTGCAGTTCCCCCCCTCACTTCCCAGGCTCTTTGCAACTCTCTTGCCTCTCACTTTAATTTCAGAACTCAGGACATCTTGTCCTCCCTCTCCTCTGCACCCCTCCCCTCTCCCTCACTGCCTGCTGACCCTCAATTAGACAACCCCCTCATTCTTTCACCTCCTTTCCTTTTTTCTCCCCAGATGAGGTTGCTAGACAAGTCAGATCTATGAAAGCCTCTTCAAAACAGGTTCATCCCTGTTCCTCTAAAACCTTTAAGGACCACATTGATACCCTTGCTCCAGCCCATGCTGATTTTTTTAACCGTTCCTTTGCCTCTGGATCTTTCCCCTCCCCGCTCAAGCACTCCCTTGTGCATCCTCTCCTCCAGAAACCCAAAGCTGATCCTTCCTATCCAGCTAGCTATCACCCAATTTCCATTACTCCCTTTCTGGGTAAGCTCCTGGAAAAGCTGGCCATCTCGCAGCTTAATCTGCATTCCAACTCTGTTGGCTCTCTCCACGACCATCAATCTGGTTTCATAGCTGCCAGAAGCATGGAACTTCTCCCCAGAACATCCGTGAAGACCTGCTCTCCAACCTTGACTCCAACATTCCCTCTGTCCTCATCCTACTGGATCTCTCCTCTGCTTTCGACACAGTCAACCATACCATCCTGCTCAATTGTCTCACTGACAACCTGGGTATCACTGATCAGACTTTGGCCTGGCTGACCTCTTTCCTATCTGATCGACCCTCCCAGGTATGGGTCCTTCCTTTCCTCTATCTCCCTCTCTACCTGTGGTGTTCCCCAGGGATCTAACCTCTCGCCCTGGCTTTTCAACCAATACCAGGCTACCCTCGCCTACTGCATTTTCTTTTTCTGCTCAAGTTTCCAGTGCTATGCTGATAACACCCAACTCATTTTCAGGCTTTACTCAGACACCTCCTCTCCTTCCCTCCTCTCTGATTGCCTAATCGCCATTCAAAATTGATGTGCCACCAATGATATTTTTGTCTGAATGCCAACAAGATGGAGATCCTCCTCACTGTTACATCTTCACCATCCTTTCCCCTCAGTCTCTGGCCAGCCTCCCTTGGCCCACATCCTAACCCTACCTGTGAGGCCAAAAATCTCGGGGTCATCTTTGACTCCACATTTTCCTTCTCTGCACACATATCTGACGTCTCAAAAGAGTTAAACATCCTACTGCACCTCCTTAGAGGTACTCTGCCTTTCCTCGCCTTCTCCCAGAAACTCACTGTCTGCCAAGCTCTGGTTCTATCTAGGCTGGACTACTGCAACAGCCTCTTTCTTAATCTACCTGCCTCCACTCTCCGCCCCTTACAACTAATCCAGAAAAAGGACTGCAGGACTTATCCTTGGCCTCAAGCCCTGGGATTGTATCTCTCCAGCTCTGAAATCGCTTAATTGACCACCAGTGGATGCAAGGTTTGCATTTAAACCCCTCTGTATTGTCTGCAAGGCTTTCTGGGGCCTGGGTCCAAAATACCGTCAACTATCCCTCTGTAAATACCTCCCCTCTTGAGCCCTTCGTTCCTCTACGTCTAACTCTCTCAGGGTCAGCCGTTTTTCCGAAAAAAACGAGCTGGGGGTAGATCTCTGTCTTCGGCGGGGTCCTCACTCTGGAATAATCTCCTGGCCACCTTGAAAATCTCTAGCTCCGGAAGCACCTCAAGACATTCCTCTTTGCTTCTGCCTTTGCCCCTCTTCTCCCCTGCTGATCTGCTTTCTCTCATCGGCACCATGCTCCTGGCCACCCTTTGTCCTTCGAGTCCAGGTATCTTCTCACCCACCTGCACTGCCTCTGAGCCACCCCCTGCACTAGGATCTGTAACTGTACCCATACAATCCCCCACTTTTCTTCTGCACTTATCAGTTATACCCTATCTGACAAATTACACACTTGCCTCTGTCTGTATTTATTTTATTTATTGCATTTATGTATTTACTGCACATGATCATATGTTGATATATAAATGCGTGTTGCCAATAAAAGGCAGTATGGGGAGGCAAGCACGCTGATGACCACTGATTGCCATACACTTGAAGTTGTTCTTCAGATCCCAGCATATTTCACACTATGACTACAGTTGTTGGACATAACATAATGTTTTAATTTCCTTCCATCGAATAGGTTTACTCAGCATCATAGCAGGTGGCGGATAGGTGGACGTTTCCTTTCCCTTTCCCATGTACTTTCCAAGCTCTATTGTATCAAACAGACTACACAGTTTTTTGAGTCCATAAAACTCATAGGGGTCCTCGTGGCTCTTTGCATTCCATGTTTACGAAACAAAACTCGATAGGGGACACATGATGCCGAAATGTCAGGAGTACCGCATGGCTGGTATGCAATGATTTCAGTTATAAAAGAGCCTGCAATTGCACATCACTGTTCTCATCCAACTATCGATTATTTAGACGTGGCAAGAGGGTCATATTACATAAGAATCCTGTGGAATACACATGTCTTCTTGCAACTGGTGCATGGTAATTCCAACCACTACACTATGAGGCATGCACACAGTCAGGTTCCCATGTCAAGTGCGGCTATGTGATGACTCAATGTGCCTGGGGAACCTGTACAGGGGTCTGGTCCAGTCATCAATGTTGTTTACAGTGATACTCTCTTTGCTGCCATTTTAACAGCAAACAGTACAAACACACTGATGCACCAGGTAATGTACACAGACAAAAGAGTAGGATAGGGTGTGCACAGGGAAATGGACAGTACATAACGAGAGCCATGTGTGGAGTGACAGGCAGATGTGGTTTGGATGAGCAGGCATTGCAGATGTCTCCAGTCTAAAGCTGTTGGCACATGAATGTGTGTGTGCTGACATCAGTAATTGTGCACATTTATACAACAAGCAAATGATGGGCTTGTCCATTCAAACAGACAGCAAATCACATAATTCCTTTTTGTCATGGATATGATTGATGCCAGGTGATGTTGGAAAAAGTAGCAGCAAAGCTGGTTAGGCTGGGAACACATTGTAAAACCAGTCTGCAGCAGCAAGAAATGGGCAGACAGAAAGGGTTTCAGGAAAGGTGAATGAGGATGGGAAAGGGGCAATTTGGGGAAAGCTGGGGAGGTTGGTAGCAGCAGTGGTCTGGTGTTTGTGCCAGAAGAAGAGGGAGGTAAATTGACTAGTGCAGTATACGAGGAAAGCGGAGGGATTATGGCAGTCTGAGCAGGTTCAGCGCAGTCATGGAGGAGAAAGAGCATTCGGGGATCGTTGAGAGCACTCAGGAAGGGATATAAAACAGTCAGGGAGTGCTGTGCCGATGATAAAAAATGAGGCAGAGCAGTCAGCGAGTGCTTTTCAGCCGTCAGAGTGGGGGCAGAGCTTGCAGGCTGTTCTGGGCAGCTGTCAGGCAGACTGGTGGTTTGTGAGGTTGACAAAAGGATAAGATGCCACCATTAGGTAGGGGATGCTGGACCAAGGGGTGACATGGGAAAATCCCCTGACTACCCATAACATGCCATGAACAGAAGGCAGGGTTTTGTCACAGTTCTACCTTAACCCAACCAGAGACTTCAACAGGGATACAAAATCTGGGAGTCCTCATGAACAACCACAAGTCAACACAATAGCTAAAGCTGCTTCTACCTCCTCCAATTAATTAGAGGGATCCTCTCTTACCACAACTTCACACACAGAACCCTAGCAGTCATCTCGTTGGTATTGTGAAGGATAGACTGCACAAATAGTCTATACCTGGGAATGCCCGAACGTCTCACCAAAAAACTACAAAGCACCAAAAATACTGCATCAAGTCTACTCCTGAGATTAAATAGAAGAGATCACATCATATTGGCCCCAAGAAGTCTACACAGGCTACCAGTAAAGAAAAGCATCAGCTTGCCCGCCCTCTGCATTGCCCAGAAATCACTACATGGATAAGGAGCTGAATTGATCCAAACAAACATCACCCATTCCAGCCGTGGAGAGACTTAAGATCCAGCACCGACCTCCAAATAGAAACAAGCCACTATGGAAAAGAAACTTTGGAGGAACTGTATTTTCCTATCTGATACCCAAACTCGATCCCTAAGGAAATAAGAATGACGGAAGACCACCTCACTTTCAGGAAACGTCCAAAAACCTGGCTTGTCAACTTGCCGCGATAACCACTGACCAACCATTTAACAACCACCCCATGAACGGACTGTACAACCCAGAAAATCCCTGCTTCTACAAAACATAAACCAGAAACAAGGAAAGCAAGGAATACATTCAGAATGGAAAACAATAACATAACCACAACTAACCAGAGATCACTCATAACCCACACACAACTTCTGCTCTGCCACACAACCCACACTCCTCACCTGCAACACACATCCAGAAGGAACCCACCAATACATGCAAACTGCACACGGAAACCTCACATCACTCTAACCAAACTACAAACCCAATCACCTCAGACAACAAACTTGTTAAACACTAAATGTTGCCCTTCTGGACACAACAAGCCATGTTCACAAAACAAAGCACTTCCAGAAAGCTCACTTACACAGATGCCAGTTGGTCCTGGTTCTGCACCATTTAACAGATGAGTACACCATCTATCATACCCGTATCTCCCTCACTAACCAACCCTATCCACATTTCCTTACAGAGCAACGTCAGTGCCTGGGGACCATAAAAATAGCAGTGGTGAACAGTATAAATCAACTTTACTTAGCTAACTACCTTAAATGCCCCTTCTACCTTTAAGGTAATCAATGAAGGGTGCATCCCTCAGAGCCGTTAGCACCTGGACACTCTTGTGTGGATTCAGAAATCATATCTAAAATAAAAGGGAGAAACAGTACGGCCTGCTCAAACACAACAATTAATCATTTGCCTCACAAGGTCTCTACACACATATAGATAAATCCTTTCAGGTAGGGGGCTGTTAGGGTAGAATTTCATTTTTGCGGGTTCTGCGGTCCCATTTTATGGGGCCCCTAAATGTTTTGCTATCCTGCTTTTTCTACTGGAGCTTCTCTGCCACTACCACCTTTTTGGATTTGCTTTCCAATGTTAGTCCATATGGCTCTTAGATCAGGGGTGCTTTTGAAGTCACCATATTGGGCGAATATCGATTTGCATCATCCTATCCTTGTTTTATGGAGTAAGCTAATTTAGTTTTGCTGCAATTGGTTTTAGCGCATAAACAGCCCAATTCAGCAGTATGGTAGACATTGGGCTACTAATGTACTTTTTATGACCTACTTCTAGACATTTCGTTTCTGGTTATCCATGTGTCTGTCATGACCATGAGGCTGGTCTTAAATTGTCTTACCTTGAGCCCATCTCTGCATCCTAAGTTTTTCTAATTGTGTTGGTTTCCTTTTCCAGACAGCCCAGGTATGCTTCCAGTGTGGGTGGCACGGGGTGGGGGATGGGGGCTCTGAGTGTTTTCCACCTTATTTGGCCTGCCTGATTTGCTAGTCGCAAACATGTTTGTGTGCTTTCCCGGTGTATGATTTCAGGGCTGCCTTAGGCTGACACATGAGTAAAAGTTCATTTCTAGGCAGTATCCTATGCATTCTGATCTCAATTGATTCTTACCTGAATTGCTGTAGAATGTGCCAAAAAGATGGGCTACTGATTTCCTAGGATCAGGTTTGATCATACTGGCCGGGCCCTGGTTCCTTTGCTTTAGACCAAGTTTCTGTGTTGTCTGCTGGATGTCCTATGTGGGGTGTTACTCATCCTTCTCCCAGTCCTTCTTGCTGGCTGGACTGGCTGACGCATGCAGGACTGTTCCTCGATTAATGCAGTGTTTCTTGCCCCCAAAATCCGAAATCCACTTGGACCAAATGTCTCAAATGGTAAAACCTCCAACTCCCTGTAGTTGGGGAGGCACTACTGCAGCTCCATCTTGGATTATCCATGCTGCAACCATTCTTTTTAGGCTGCCTTCTATGTTTTAACTCCAGAGGTACTGGATCTCCTAGATCAGGTACCCTGCTTAGCTTTCCTAATTGGCACCTAAGACTTCAGTTGATGGGTTTTATACCTGGGTAAAATTAATATTTTCCTCTCCTTTATCTGGTTCATCGTGGGGGACGGACTCAAGGCGATGAGTAAAGGATCCTATTCTCATCCCAGTGGAAGAAGCCCTGTACTTACTATGTTATTCTGCTTCTTCCAAACTGAATCATTTGCAACTGGCACCATGAGTACATGTCCTCAGGTCCCAGGGACCTGAAATATTCTTCATAAACCAATTCAGGGGTCCAATGGGTACCGGAGTAGTGGGACTTTGGAGTACCTGTCTATAGCAGTTTATCCTTGGCTTACATTGGCCTAAATCCAGCTCTGCTTCTTTCCTTTTCTGATCTGCTGGGTCTCTAGCCTCAGACTAGAGCTGTTCAAGAATGTGTCCTCTGGCATTCTCTCTGGTTGGTTCTTTGTCCAATCCTTTGTGGTGGAGCCAGTGCTTACCAGATTCCAACTTCTAACCGCAGCTCTGCACAATTGTAGTAAAAACTCTTGGTTTACTGCACAATTTCGTGAATTAAATCACTGCACGGCATTCCTGCCACAACAAAGTATTTAGAGACGGTGTCTAACTGTGCTTAAATTGCATCTATCAATTTCTAGTAGCGTAATGGGAAGTGCCAAAAGTGTAGTTATTGCAGGAAAGTGTATTAAGAGCAAAAGGAAACTTCTACTCAGGAGAGTCCTGTCTTCTGTCCGTATGTGCTTGTGCATGATCAGAACTGCCTGCTCTTCAAAAACCCTCCTGAGGTGCGAAGCACTGCAAAGTGCCCCACGTGCACTCATTGCAGTTTGTGCATAGTGTGAGAAATTGCCATCTGGCAAGGGTGCCAAAGCTCTGGATTTCTTTATTTGTATTATTAATAAAATGATGAGGGTAATTCCATCTCTGAAAGCGTATCCTGCCAATCAGATTACCCGCTCATAAATTGCATGCCAAAAGCATAGTAACCTGATCAGTAACCTGATCTGTACTGTCTGCTCTACCAGTGGCACACAGCTTGTCTTTAGCGCAAGTCTCAGTGGGTGGGGTGGGTGATTCGAGCTCTAAGAGGATCTTGAAAAGCTATTTAGAGCCCGATTTGGCATTGGAGATTCTATTATTAAAGATTTTGCTTTTCGTTTGGTGGATGGCTAATTTGTATGTCTTGGCTGACTTTAAGAAGGCATCTCTGGTAATGTCTGTGGGATGGTTTTTCGAGGTCAATTCCCCAGTCCTTTTATTGGCACGTACTGTTTTTAGGTTGGAAGAGAACCAATTTTTGAGATGAGCTTGAGGCTTGGCTTTCCTTAATTTCAATCGGACAATAGTGTCAATGACTTGGAGGAGCGTGAGGTTGTAGAGCTCCACAAAAGTAGATTGGACTGTATCCGTTTTTGAGTAGTTGAAGAGAGGTTTTAATAAAGGTAGTAGGTTTTCCGTTGTGATGCTTTTGTTGTTTCATGTTAAGGCCAGTGGAGCCATGTTGCTAGGAGTTGGAGGGAGTGAGCAAGGCTGCATGGAGAATGTTATTAAATGGTGGTCAGTCCATGCACATGGTGCATTGGCAAGGATGTTGGTTTCACAGTTAAGGTCAGCTATCCAGTCGAGGATTCTGACTTTGTCATGGGTGGGTTTGTTAATGCGGTGGGTGAAACCTAATTCCGTTATTGCATCAGCTAGTGATATGGCTGGGCTGCCTTTCGGGTCATGGAAGCCCAGGTTGAGATCGCCAAGGAGCAGAATTTGTGAACTCGGTTTGGTGTCTGTGATGAGGAGTTGTTGCAGATCATCCTTGAATGTAGCAATAGGGCCAGGTGGTCTGTAGATAAGACGGATCTTAAGGATGCGTGAGGCTGAGAAGTGGAGTTTTACAAAGAGGGGGCCTGCAGGGGGAACGGATGGTGGGGGAGGGCTCTGATACCAAAGTCGGTTTTGCTGATTATGGCACTGCCGCCCCCTTGAGAGGATTCTCTATCATACCTCGTGATAGTGTATTTGTCGGGGATGGCTAGTGCCAAGGAAAGGCCTAACGCAGCATGCAGCCAGGTTTCCGTAATTGCAAGGAAGTCAAATTGGTTGACAGTGATAAGGTCTGCCACTTCTAAAGCATGAGCTGTTAGAGATCTGGCGTTGATGAGGGCACCTTTGACAGGTATGTAAGGTTTAGTAAGGTTACTGCTGGCAGTGGTACCTTTCATAGTGCAAGGAGAGTCTCTACTGGTGTCATTCTTATAGGCCTTCCTGGTATTGTTAGTAGTGTTGGGTTTTACAGGCTTGATTGGAGGTATGAGCTTGGGAGAATATGCATCTAAGTCTCAGATTTCTGTTTGCTGACTTGTCTGGTTTCAGTGTTGTATTGGTTATGATTATAGACTTGATTAGGGGTTTAGTAGTAGAGAGGTATTGTGTTTTCAGTCTTGATCCAAGCCTAGTATTTCTGCTGGCTGCAGTGCAGGGTTGATTAGGCTTTGGCCTGGACGCATACCATAGTTTCCATAAGGCAGGTGAAATAGTTTCATTGTGGTTTAAGAGTATGGGTACCAGATGAGGTTGGCATGTTAATGGAGGCAGATACTGGGCCTCATTACGACCCAGGCGGTAAGTTACCGCCTGGGCCGTGACTTTACCACCATGGCGTAAACTATGTTTACGCCATGGTGGTTGGCGGACTTACCGCCCCATTCCGACCTTGGCGGGGCGGTAAGTCCCCAATCCCCATTTACCCTTCCCCATTCCCATTTTTGCCCCATAGGGCATTATGGGAGTGGGGAAGGCGTTAATTACGCCACCGTAAATTACGGTGGCGTAATTAACTCCATGGTCCCTTAGCGCCATGGATTTTAACACCTGCTAAAAGCAGGTGTTAAATCCGCCATGGCGCTAAGGGACCTCGTACTCAAGCGGTAAGGGTCGGCGCTGTTTACGGTGCCGTAAACCCCTTACCGCCTGAGTTGTAATACTGTGTAGGTGATATGGAGTCATGGTGTGGGAGGGTAGTTGACATAGAAAGTGACACGTAGTTCTTGGTAGAAGGGATATGGTGTAATGTTATGGTGCTGTTGATACATTCCATATTGCACAGGTTTAAAGCTAACACCTGTGGGAGCAGGATGGTTATTGTGCTTGAGATGAGATAAGATAATAGCGAGCAAATCTGCAAGGGAGGGTTAGCAGTGTGCAAAGGCATGTCTAGTTATTTGGTGGGAGGTTACTGGCGACATAGTGGCTGATCTACTGGACACAAGGTGCTGGCAGGTGCTATGATTGAGGCATAGGCTAATACAGATGGGCACAGCAGCACGAGCAACACAGTGTGCCACAAAAAGGCGCAGGACAAGCAGTTTGCACAAATAAAATGACTGGGTAAACGTCACGCAGTTGGGCACAGTTACTGTGGCTAGCAGTTATATGTCACTCAGGCACAATTAGTATAACTAGGTATGGGCAAGTTGATTATATATGGGGCAGAGTAACACAAGCACCGCAGAACACCACAGTAGAGCACAGGTTAAGCACTTAGCACATATAAAATGGCAGAGTATACGTCACGCAATTAGACACAAATAGTGTAGCTAAGTGTAGGCAGGATACAATTATCTACGGGCACAGTGACACGAGCACCACAGTGCAACATAATAAGGCGCAGGCAGGCAGTTTTTCATAAAGTAACAAGGCATGATGCGGTATAAGCGAAGTTCCGATGTCTAAGAGCGCAGGATATCAACACAGCGAATAGGTCACATGATGCACCCAATCAGGTGAGAGGTATCTAATCAGATGTGTAGCGGAGCATAAGAGCATAAATATAGTAGAAATGCTTAGAAGATCAAATGCTCAAGTACAACATTTTGATAATGAATATCATATTGTGTAGAATGGGTCGTAAGGCTGTTTCTGACAGTCGAGATACAGTAGTGAGTGATTACAGTGATGCCGTTAGTGGCGGTATACAGGAATGGGGGTGGTCAAGTAGATCATGGCGTAAGAGCACTTAGGCATAGGACTGCAGGCCTAAGACTGCTATGTGAGGCATGTTTAGTCTGTGGACAGTCAGAAGGAACACCTGGTAGGTCGGCAACCTGATGGGTAGGCAATGAGCTGCTCAGTAAACTGTGGCAGGACTAGGGGATAATAGAGGTTTGTAGTGGTAAACTACGATGACAGATAAGGACGCTGTGCTGTAGGTAGGGTGTAGGTGGAGAGGCGCGCTACTCACAGGGGCAGCTGGTATACAGATAATGATCTATATAATGTACTGTATGGAGGCGGGTGATTGGTGGAAGAGCACGATGGCAGATCTATAAATACATAACAATCTTACCAATAGATTTGTCAGGTGCACTCAGTTATGTTTATGCTTTGGTCAGCCAGTGTTCAGGTCGGGAAAGGTGTAGACTCCAGGGCAGCCCTCCGGTCCTCTCGGCTCCAAAAGGCTCTGGACAGGGCCTTATGCTGGGGGCCTTAGGGCATTGGGGCCGGCTTCCACTTGCCGATGGGGCCTATTAGCTTATAAGCCAGATGACGCCTCAGGTTGCTTAGCAACAGAGTAAACAAAAACAGATTGGTGTGAAGTCAGACATTTTGCAGTCAGCTGCAGAATGCAGAGCCTGGTGCTCCGCATGGCAATGTCAGCCGCAGCTCGAATTGAATACATTCTTCGTGGTATGGCCATATGACACTGCAGTAGTTCTGCCAGTGCATAGATTCTTTGGTACATACTCTATCTGTAACCTATGCAAACATCTTCATGTCATATACATTCTACTCTCCTACCCTAATGAAGGCTGTCTGCAGTCACCAGATAAGCCAGCAGCCCGAGGCCCTGTTTGCGGACTACCGCGGTATCCTCGGACTGCCGCAGACACCACACGGTCTTCTTCCGCCTAAACAAATACATCATATCAACCATCTTTCACTCCCCACCCTTCCCATGTCCTCTTCCCAACACCAAATGCCCCAAAACATGTTTTTCAGCACTGTCCCTCCTCGCTGAGCTGTCGGGGAATACAACATGGCGGGCAATTTGAAAAATATGATGCACGTCACGTTTCCCTCCAGCCAATCAGTGGGAGCGTTATGGGTCTGCGGACATCACGCGGCCCACCGGGCCAATAAGAGTCATCTCTGCGGAGCGAACAGGGAAATGAGTCCGCAGAGCGGACCCAGATACTACTAATTTTTTAAGACCTACAGTTTGCCTGATTTTTTAAAAAAAAACTACTGGGTGGATTTCCAGCAAATTTACAAAACCACGCTTTTGGGACTAAGCCGCCACTCCTGCTGCAAATTTGGTGAATATCAATCCAGCGGTTTGGACTGTCGGTGTGAGAAAAACATTTTTCCATAATGTCTATAGCAAACATATTTTATGGGACCCCCTTACAACTTTGCCCCCCCTTCACTAAACCTCACCAAACTTGTCAAGAAAGTTCAGAATGGGCCATATACTTCTTCTGCAAAGTCCAGAAGGGGGCCAAGTTATGAGCCACCCAAAAAGTGTTCTTCCTATGGGTTCAGCAACTGAACCATAACTGCACGGCCGCTACCACAGGCCGTGTAATATGTAAGACTGGTACACTGAGCTGGATAACAGAAGGAATAAAAAATACATAGTGCATAATAAATAAACAAAATAAACATAAATAAATAAATAACAATAAAATACCTTACCCACATTAGAGTCTAGCGTATACGGTTACAGAAATAAGGCCAGTCGATCATATAGAAACATTGTGCTCCATTAATTGTATTTGTTTATTTGTAAAGCGCTTTTACACAAGTGAAGTGCTTCAAAGGACTTAGAGTGGTTCAATCACTGGCCTGAGGGCGGGGATGTTCCACCAGGATCAAATCCTTGTTTCATCAATTGTGGGGGCATCAGTTGACCGCTAAACCTAAGGTCCATAAAGGTTACACAGTGACATGAGCCTGAATGCCCATGTGCTTGAAAGGATGCTTACATCACACTCTCCACCTCCTAAGACCACATCTGTGTGTGCTTTGGACAGGGCACACAGGTGAATGTGCTTCAGCCCCATTGAATGAAAATGAGACACCTAGAGCCAAAACGATGAACAAGGTCTCGTAAAGCTATGGCCGGCATGCGTCCAAGATAAATTGGGCTTCTTAATGGTGGAACAATCTCTTGGTGAGATGGCCATTTCAACCAATTAAAAAAGAGAGATGTACACACCTCACGCTCAACTAAAGTACTTAAATCCAATCCTTTAATTCAAACACGTGTCCTTCATTATAGTAAAACATGATTAACTTCAATCATTTCAGCTCTTTCTGCACGCTGTTCAAACCTGCCTCTTCCATCGGTTACAAGCAAGCATCAATAGTTTTGGGACATATGTAGCAAAATGTGGAGCTATAATGAGCAGTTGAAAATAAAACACAAAAGATAGCTATCTAACAAACAATAACGTTAACAAACTGATATTCATTTAAAATAATGCCAATATTGTAACCTGTGTTCTGTGAATAGAATACCGGCATAGAACATTTTGGGAACATTGTTTCCGTTTGAATTTTTATTTGAAGAAACCTTGGTTCTGAGGATTCCCACTGTCAACGATGAAAACAAGTAAAATAAATAATGCCATGAGGCAAGTGTAATTTGCACTTCATGATTAACTATATAGCAATCCAAACTTCTGCTAAAAGAAGAGCTATGGTGCCCTTACTATATATTGGAATGACGTTTTCCATTGTGGGTGGGAGGTGCCAGATATTGTGTGGATTTCGATCTACACCACAGACACCGCTGTTTATGCCTGGAGTTTAAATAACGGTGCTGTCAGGTGGGGGCCTGAATCAAAGCCGTTTGGACAAGTACCTTTTCATATTAGTTTAACAGATGGCCAGAGTGCAAAAGTGCACAAAGGTTACCCCTTATTTGCAAAGGGGTGAAACTTTCCTGCACTCCTATAGGGTCGATGCCCTTCTTGTGTCCTTTCCTGGTCAAATAATGATGACCACTTTCAATATTCAAATGTTATTGCTTAAAACACAGTTCGCGGTATTTCAATGGTAACCATTTCTACAGGATGTGTTCATTTAAAGAAAGTACTTTACTATCTCTATAAGAATGAGTCTCAGAAGTCATAAATATATGTTTCCAGGAGAATCAGATAATGTACCAATTTTAATCAAGTTAATCACATTAGGCATTCATAGCATGTACTTGTTAACTTCGTAAACAGTCTTAGCTTCAAACTGTACAAAAAATTCAACATTCAAAGTAAGGACAAGAATTCAGTTTTAAACATAAAAAATCTCAGGTTGTCTCTAGTAGTTCACAGTCTATCCATTCCCCATTGACTTCATGGGGTTCTAAGTAGGCTTGTGCTTAGTTCGTAAAGTATAAGAGATAGTCATTTTAGGTTTGTTTTTCAAGGTCCGGAGGATACTTGGAACAATGTTTTTTGAAATTAGTGCCCACGCGTTTCGAACTTAATGAAGTTCCTCTTCAGGGCCATCAAGTTGTCTGTTCCACAAAGGGTAATATTCATTCTGTGGGTAAGACAGAAATGGGCTTAGTTGTAGTGGTTCAACAATATCTCGTCTGTTGCAGTTAAAGTAGTATAATTTATTTGCTAATCGTCAGTTAGGTGACTTTTCGAATTTCATCCATTCCATGTAAAGCGTAAATTTCATTTGTTGGAGTCAATAAGTTAGGAGAGTAGTACTCACCATAAGGGCGAGTGTATTCTCTCTGAGGTAAGTATGGTGTTGGAGAATATCTGGTCAATCGCCCACAGGAAATGTTACCAGAATCTGTACAAATGAAACTTATTTCAGTACATTGTGCTTCGGGCTTAGATTTTACATAATGCCTTATGTGTGTGCTCGTATGGCAATCCGCATCGAGCCATGTTTCCGAGTGTGTTTTACGGCGGGATTCAGACACTTCTACATGTTCACGGTTATATCGAACTCGTGACTTCCCATTAGCGCTCGTCACATCTGAAAGTATCTCTGTGTTAATAAGTAAGCTGAGGGAGTATCTATAGGTGCGGGAAAGGTTAAAGTGGTATATTATCGTAATTTAATTTACCTTTCACGTTGCGTTCTGCTCTTCTCACTGTGGGTCTGTAGCGGCCGCCATCGAGATTGTATTCTCGTAACTATGGTGACCGTGCACATGCGTATATCCTAGTATAGCGCCCACCATCTTGGTGTTGGCTCATAGAATGAGTCCATTTAGTCATGGATACCGTTTATTTTGATTCTCTGCAGTGTTGTGTGTATTACAGCCTGCACTTAACTGAGTTTGTCTAATGATTACTGGCGGTCGCTTTAGGATCTCAGATTGAGATATCGATCGAGCTGTCTTTCTAGGTGAGTGCAGCCATGGTAAACAAAGTGATTGTACGACCCTAAGTGCCGTGGAGTCGGAACACTGGGACTGAACCCCTTGTTCCTCCGGAGCACCTGGGTCATAACCTGTCAATTATTTAATTTGCATCTTTCAAACATTGCTCATTAACAATTCGAATTTGGCGCTGTGGATAGAGATACTCAATAACCATATTCTATTATTCGATCGTGGGAACCATATCAGTGGATTGGCACTATTGTACAGTAATCATATCTTATATTCAAAAAGATATCTGTCGGGTGACAGTGTATTGCATAAAGCATATCAGAGTGCAAAAGTGGCCAGCTTGATGGATGTCGAAGTGGGGGGGATTAGGCATTTATAATCGAAATCTGCTTGAAAAAACAATTGAATTAGATTCTGAAGAGGATGTATTGAGGGTTCATTCAAATGTGTTGATGGAGAACTGAACGAGTCAGTGGCCAGTCAAGAAAATGCCTTTGGCTGAAGAATGCTGATAGGAAGGATGATCTCAAGTGAGGGCACCTTTATTGCTGCGAGTCTCTGGTGGGTATTAAGCTTCAAGAAGTGATGATGATGTGCTAGGATTGACCAACATGCTTATTGCAAACTGATGATCTACTCCTCCCAATTAATTAGAGAGGTTTGATTTGTTTTCCCATATCTGAAGATAAATCTTTAGTGTTAATGATGTCCCTAGTGAAATTGGGAATTTGACATATTGCATCCGTAATGCAATGCATTAGGAATGAAAAGTGTACTTAAGAATCCATCTGTGGCAGAGGTGTGTGGCACTAACTTGGAGTCCTTCAGAGATCTAACCCTGGAAATGCTGATGTACACATTATACACAGAGAATCAGCTTTCCAGGAGATCTAGTGGGAGACTACCTGGAAGTCTATGAACCCTAGAGGATGGGGTTGAGCTCCAGAAGCAGTAACTGGTCGTGGGCCTAGTCGCCAATTGGTCTGTATTGAAGTTGCTTTAAATGGACTAGATTCATTCTTCTGTTACTCTTCCCCTTTTGCATTTCTGAACACTCTCACTTTATTTTATGTTCCCTCGTTCTTGCAGCACACTCCCTGCTCTATATGCCACTGCTTGCAAACTGACAAGATGGTTCATCTCTTGATCATGTAACTCCTTGCAAGACATTGTTAATGTAAAAAGAAACACATTAACATCGTACCAGATGTTGTTCCTGTCGATAAGCAGTGCATAACTCTGAAATTGCTGTTTACCAACAACTTTACATGGATTTGCAGAAGGAGATGCTTGCTGTGTGACATAAAGAAAAGAACTGACAACACTAGAACAAAATCTATTTCAGATACATTACGACAAATATATTTTTTACTTTTGCAGGTCATTTCAAGGAACGATCAGCACTGTAAGTAGCCTAACATTATTTATAACTTTAACCGAACAGAGATGAACATGCTTAAATGCAGATCATATAGATGGGGTTACATATTTACCAAGCTTTAACTGTTCCAATAAAAGAGACTCCCATGTTAGAGGCTGATATGAGGCTAGAACAGTTTAAGAGTTTTTAAAGAATTAGTATAAAAAATATCAATGAAAGATATTGGGGATAACATTCCAATCCCCAAGTGGTAAATTGGTTGTTAAAACCATGCGGAAGCGAGGTATTAACAAAACCCTTTCCATGAAGAGTATTAAAGTGACACATAAAATCGAGGTTGCCCGGATTTAACGTGTTACATTTGCACCCTTCACTGAAAAGTTGTAAAATTAGGAACTGAAGTGGCCATAACTGATCATATTCGCAGTCTTCATTCAACTGGGACCGCAGGGAATATGTGTCCAATATTGTACACTTTATTGGGCTCCTATTGGGGGAACTTTGCAAGACATACTTTGCATACAAAAATTTCAATTGGTGTACCTGTCCTTGCGGCACCAGCAGGCCTGTCACGAGGGGGGAGGGCAGAGGGGGCAAACTTCCCCAGGCCTCGCACTTGGAAGGGGTCTTGTAGTACACCTGAGTGGAAGGCAGCACAGTCCACCCGTGTTCTTTATTGATACTGAGGATGGTGCTGCCTGCCTCTCAGCAGGGTCCAATCGATTGCAATAATGTTGTTTGTTTGTTTGGATGCAGAGCTGTTTGGCACCGCAATAAACAGAGAAATAATGAGAGATGGCAGAGCTCAGAAGTGAGCTCTGCTGGCTCTCATTTTTGTGCAGATAACGTAGAGACGCTAAATGACAGCAGAGAAGACCTCTCCTGTAAGTCAGTATGTTAACATTGCAGAGACCAGCAACACGAACAAGCTGACTGGTATGAGAGGCCTCTTCAAAATGCAGCGACCCTGTGGGGTCACTAAATGTAGGGGTGGGGACTGGTTGGATGCTTTACCCTTGATACACAGAACCATGCATCAAGGGTGAAGCAAAATTAAGGGTAGATCCAGGGACAGTGTCAGGGCCTTTCAGCATTTTCAACTAAAAGGTGCCTCGACCCTTGGGGGCCCCAAGCAATTGCCCCATGTTGCCAGTCAGCAGTGTTGTAACACAGCAATATGTTCCATTCTATATTACTTTCATTTTGGGGCTTCAAATGAACGCTCTGAAGTGCTTGGTTTACAGCTGTGTTTGCTGAAGCCCTTCCACCTGTCACTTCCCTGGGGTATACAGAGGTGTTATCACCTTGTTGTATTTTAACACTGTTTCCTACACATCATCCACTTGCTGACAAATAAATATTTAAAGCTTTTCATTGGGCATTTAGTGTTGTGATACTCGTCTGTTAATGACCGGCTGTATTTCTTTGTCTCCATTATAATGTATGAAGCCCATGGGTGCCTCAGACTGTTTCCCCGCTCTAAACAATGGGGGGCCTCCAACCATCATGTTCGAATGGGTCCCCAATCGTCTTCAGTCCTGTATGGGTAAATAAAGCATAAGTGTTATCATGCAGCCAGACTGGCCAACATTGAAAATTGGCCTGTCTAGCCAGTAGTATCACATATCGTGCACAGCCAGTCTGGATATACTTTATGTGGCATGGCATGTATTACCGGCTGTGAGTCCTTACATGCATGTACATGTATGGGAACAGCCAGCATGAACATTTTTTTAAGCTGGCATATTTTGTGGGCAAAGGTGGCATGAAATGCATTGGAAAATGCTCCTGGCACGGTTGGTGACTTGCATCTATTGGGGTTTACCATGTACTACCATACAAAACCAATTGCAAACTTTGCTTAAAAATCATTGCGTGTTACACAATTTTTCGAGAAAGTTCTGTAACATGCACCATTTCAATCCTTCGTTTCAAAAAATGTTCTCAGGGCAAGAAACCCTCTCAAACACCTCTTGTTTGTTTTGGGCTCCATCACTCTGCTCTGTCGATCCCACATAATTGGCACAAGCGTTTAAGCCTTACAGTTAAAAAATGTCACTCTCTATGATGTGTTTTTGATGCACATGCAGGGGCAGGTCACTCCCTAATGCTGTCACTGCACGCTGTCAGGCCATCCCATATATATTGATTCATATGACAAAAATGTTAGTCTGGAATAAACCTTTCTTTAGTAGAGAAACATAACTTTAATGTAGCTGATTTGCTGTCATAATAGGAAAACCATATGTGGGTTCCTCCACACATACCCAAGGGGAGATGTCTTGTGTCTCCTCTTTGCGGTGGCACTACTGCTGGCCAGAGCAAAAAATCATAAGGGGGCCTCTCCAAATGTTATGCCCCGGGCCTCACCGCACCTTGTGACAGCCGTGGGGACTGGGTACAGTGACCTAATTGTAGGACCGTTGCCAGTGCACACACTCAGAAATCAGAATAGCCCAATGAGTCTCCAATTTTATGCATGTGAAACTGCCAGACAAGTCCATTCACTGCAGAATTACATTTGGACAGCCAATTCTATGGCATATGTCATACACAGAAGGAAGCAAAAAACATCCCTTTGATGGAGACACATAATAATATCTTTATTTGCATGAACAAACTAATTCCATACAAATCCAATCAGTATACAAACAAGGAGACAGGAAAATCAATTTATATTGAGGGTCCTCAGAGGGTGGCTTTTTGATGAAGGTCCTTTACAGGAAAGATTGATTGGTGAATTGTTGTGACATGCCATACAACTGTCTGTGCCAGACGGACATTAAGACACTACTTATGGATGGGAGTGGCTTGCTAAGTGCAATATATTATATTTAGTTATTATAGAAAAGAAGGCCGATGGTCGGAGTTCTTTCCAAATAATTAGAGAAAAATTTACTTTTGCTGCCAGACTCTTACACTAGATTGCTTGAAGATTTTTTGAGCAACACTTAAATGATTATACATTGCAGAGATAACTACTTTTTACCCTTGCTTGATTTAACCCTTACTGTACTTAAAGTTGATGTTCCATTATTTAGCCACTGAAACACGATGTTCTTTTTTTGTGGGGAGGGGCTAACACTTCATGGTGTAGGATGTTGTTGTTAGGAAAGATTTCTCTAAATTCAACTTTCCCTCCATAATTATGGACCACTCAAACTGTTTGCTTGTTACAGTACCCTGACCTGACTTTTCACAGTGGAGCCCAGCTTCAGCTGCACTCCACTGGGCTTTCAATCATTGTTATTGGGAAACTGACAGGTCCCTCAGACTGTCAATACTGAGAAACATTGTTTCTCTAAATCTTTCAACTTTCTTGTCACTTTTGGTAACAGTTTATCATTGTGCAAAGTACATTACTGTACTGTGCAATGGGGTCTATGTGTTTTCTGGACCTAGACACCCTCTAAGTATTTTGGGGTGTGTTACGGTGTACCTAGGAACAGACTGGTGGCACCAGTAGCTTTTCTTTGTATTTTTACAACTTTTTATCAATTTGTTCATGACTAAATGCAAGTGTGTCTGTAATGGCCGTGCCACAAGGTCTTGTGTCTGTTACTTTGGCCATTTTGTCTGTTGGCCTTCCCCCTGGAATGTCTGTCCTGGGACTTCCTTATTTGGGCATGCAGTTGTGCAAAATCCACTTCTTTCGCAGGTCCATGCAGGTCATGTGTGTGGGTATCCAGGAAGTGGGTTGGGACCGTCTGGTCCCAATCCACACTGCTGGTAACAGGATGTCTGATGCACATGAACGCATGAGAACCCTAGTGGTCACTGATTGGACCACTGCTGGTGAGCATGCATGGGGCAGATCTTCCCATTGGTGGGCCGGGTGCAAGCACTTGCCTGACTTTAGGATATGAGGAGGGGTCCTGAATGTATTCCAATAGATCAGCAACAGATCAGTACCGCCATGCAGATGGAGCCAAGTATCCAGAAGAGCGCGCAAAACAAAGGACAATCCTGAGACACGCAGAAGAAGTTTGGCACCCGAATCCCATTGTGGTCCCGTTGGAGCCCTGCTTTGCAATCGATCTCCGACGACTTGCGAAGGTGCTTTGAAACTTTGAGTGGTGGGATTAATCACTCTCGATGCCACCTGGTTGCCCTCCAAAAGAGCCTGTTTAAAAGTGTCCTTGGGTCATCCAGCTGTAATCTGGGTGACTGTGCAGGAGTTTTGGATAGCTTGCTCTGCAGAGCACCCATCCACCAAATGTCATTGTCCCAGCCTGTTTGGGTCACAAGATAGAAGGCTTCATCAGATCGCAAGAGTTGGGATCACCTGCATCACTGTGCTACAGTGATGTTAACTGAAGGTAAGTTTCCCGCATTCCTTCTTGACCCCTGAGATCAGCTGCATTTGTGTTTTCTTTCTTCATCACTGAAATCAGGATTTACAGCTCCTGTTACATACCGAACATGCAGCCGCATGTGCAGTGCCTGTACACCTAGAAGCCAAACCAAGGGCAGGAAATCAAACCTTTGACACCCACTTCCAGACTTACCAAGTTTGGACCAAAACCGAGCAAAGGGCAGTGAGTATTGCAGTCACTTACCATTGTCCCTTTGTTCATCCAAACACTTTTACGGATAGAGTATCACTTGCGGTTCTCTTTGGCTTGGGTAGCCTTCACTTTCTAAAGTCCTCCAAAAAGTTGGGAATAGCTTGGTTCATCGTAGAAGACCCACTCCTGACTCTCGAAACCTGTTTCACCCCTTCAGAATTCTTACCCTAACTTTCTCTCCAGCTTCCTAAAAAGGTACTTTGTGACTTTTACGCACGACCGGGTGCTTTTACACATGCAACGAACATTGAGCAATTGCGGGGCTGGACTTCTAAAGTTAGGATTGTCATCTCTGAAGTTTGTCTGTGCTCTAAAGGTTATTCACCCTTTTCCCTTACAGGTATTGGTGGCGTTATTAACTTTATCACAATGACCCCAGTGAAAGTATGCATATTACATAGTGTGTTGCTTGTCTGGTATTTTGCTACCGCTTTGCTTTATTCATTTGTATTGATTCTTGGGCCCCTAATAAATAGTATATTTTTGTATAATTCTGACTAATGGTAATTCTTGGTGTTTCACTGTGTGTGCTCATTGTGGACATCTGATCACGCTCAATTCTCCTGAGACCTAACCTGCCTCCAAGCTACAGTGAATTGGTCTGGCTCTCTTCCCAGAAGTGTCCCCTGTTCATCTAACAAGGGTGGCCTCATAACATCTGTCCACCATGCCAGAGTTTAGAATTCCATTCTAGAAAATTGGTGTGCAGTGGTGAGGATATGGTCTAAGGTGCTTCAGTGTTGCACACTGGTGTAGTACATGAATTACAGTTACACAGTAACACAGTGACTTTTGATATCTAGTAATTAGAAACAACCTGCCGAATGTATAAAATGGAAACAGTCACTGCTATTACTTTAAGTGATTCCAGATCTGAAACATTAAGAAGGCTGTGTGCTGGGAGAGGTATGACTACCTCTGGTACTAAAACTGAACTAAGTCAACAGACTGCTGATTGGCAAAACATTGGCAAAACAGTAGTGTTATACCTCTCCACTCCTATGATAGTGCAGTAGGTGTTGGGGCTGCTCTCAGTTACAGCCAAGACGTGGCTGTTGATACCACCATAGAGAGAAAGGATGAGGAGGAGGATGTTCTGTCCCATGTCTCCTCTGTTTCCTCTGAGGCTGAGGCTATGCTGGAACTTAAGAAACAGAGGCTTAGGCTAAGCGAAAAAGAGCTTGAGTTCAGCATGGCTAAGCTGGAGATGGAGACAGTGGAGAAACAGAAAGATAGGCAACATCAATTGGAGTTTGCCAAGATTCAAACTGCCAATAGCTCCTTTACAAGGCCTTAGAGTGGTTCTGGCCCCTCTTCACATCCTAGCATTCCAAATTATCTGCTCAGTGGGTATGATTATAATAATGATATCATGGACTGGATAACTGTGTTTGAGCATACATGTGGTGAAGCCCTAAATGTTAGGTCCAAACCTTGGGGGTCCATTCTTTGAGTCTGTCCTTCTCTCATGATGAGGAAGAGATACTCGCAAGGGCATCCATCTCTTCAGATTCCTTACCCTGCGGGATAGGAACTGAAGTAGCCTTAGTTTCCCTGGGATCCTTGGAGCCTAGAATAGCTGAGGCATATACCTCCAACCCTGACAAATACCAAGTATTGCTTTAAGGATAGTGTAATGGTAGATTGTGTAGAAACCTCTGTCATTAGGGGCACTGGGGCCAACAGAACTGTGGTGGATTCCACCCTGGTAAACCCAGAGGAACTGGCCAAAGCTCATCTGATGCCCACCAAGTTGGCTGATGGACCCCCTCTCAAGTTCCCAGTTAGACCTGTAACTCTAGCTGTGAATGGTGGAGTAGGTAGGATGCATGTGAGTATACAGAGGCATGTCCCTGTGAGAGTTATGTAGGTAAATGACTTCAGAGACCCCTAAGCCTTTTGGGAGATACAGCAGAATGACCTTGCACAAGTTCTCAGACCAAGGCTGCCCTGGTCCACTGAGGTGGAGGCAGTTGGCCAAGCACCTGAACCTGACAAGGAAGAGGGACTGCCTGAAATTGTTAAACCATTTGACCATCCTGAATTGCAAAGTTTGCTTGCTAAAGGTGGTTTTAACAGGGCAGAGTTTAGTAAAGGCCAACATGAGTACCCATCTTTAGAAAGCATTAGGAGACAGGCATGTTCCTCCCTTCAGAGTGAGTCTCCTGGGAAATATAGACGTGGTTGGGAAGGTAGGCTCCTATGTACTGAGCCCACAGAGTCCACTAAAGGAGACCATAGAAGGTTGGTGGTCCCCCTTCACGTGAGAGCCTTCCTCCTGCAGTTGGCACATGAGATCCCCTTGGGAGAAAGAAGTATAAGGAGAGGTTATCCATGCATTTCTACTGGCCCAACATGGGGGTCCAAATAGAAGACCACTGCATGAGTTGTACCAATTGTCAGATCTCTCAGAAAAGTGTGTCAACAATTCAGGCTCCATTGGTACCACTTCCAGCTGTGGGTGTACCATTTGAGAAGGTAGTGATTGACTTTGTTGGTCCCCTTGACCTTCCAATATCCTCTGGCAGTAGGTTTATCATGGTGTTGGTTGGCCATGCCACCAGATATCCTGAAGCCATCCCACTCGAGGCAGTAACTGCCAGGTCTAATTGCTAAAGTATTTTCACCAGGGTTGTATTGTATTGTCCTGTATGCTAACTTATAAAGTGTGACAAAGACTCAAATGCATCAAGGCGCTGAGGCAGTAAACTGCCAGAGAGAGAGACAAGTGAAGTAGACTCAGAACAAACAAGTTTTCAGTTGCCTGCGAAAGGCAGATAGTGCCTGAGTACTCCTAATATGCAACAGGAGTGCGTTCCGCAGCGTGGGTGCCAGCACTGAAAAGGATATGCCACCCATCCGGGTATGCCGAAAGCGGGGAACAGTCAGCAATAACTGATCAGCCGAGCAAAGATTTCTCTTAGGTTGATAAAGATTGAGCCTTGACTGAAGAAACAAGGCCACTGTAGCATGGATGGGCCGATGAACAATACATAGAATTTTGAACTCAACCCGAGACTTAACCGGGAGCCAATGAAGGCGCGCAGAAGGTTTCGAGAGTGAGCATATCAAAGGGCACTGAGGGCCAACCTAGCTGCCACATTCTATAAATTTGGATGTCGCTGCAATTGTGCTGCCAGTTGACCCAGGTAGATGCCATTGCAATAGTCAATGGCATCCATAATGGCAGCAGTGACGATTTTGCTCCTGGCATTACCAGGAAGAAATGCAAGCACCTTCCTCAATATCCTAAGTTTAGCAAAGCCGCTGCGGCATACTACAGAGATATGTACGTCTCTGGAACCAGACAACATGATCTTAATACCGAGGCTTTTCACTGCACTGGACGGTTGAGGACAAGACCCAAGGCAGGAGGGCCAGTAATCAGGAGTGCAGCCAGTGATTGTCTTTCTGATAACAAGAATTTCTGATTTGTCACCGTTTAGCTTTAACCATTTGTCAGACATCCATTCGCACACAGCAGAGAGACAGTCTTTCAAAAGGGCCGGGGGACTGTCAGCGGTTGCATTTAGATGAAAGAAGGTTTGTGTGTCGTCCGCGTACATGTAAAAATAAACACCGAAGCTGGCAATAAGTCGAGTCAGGGCGGCCATGTACAAATTAAAAAGCAAGGGGTAAAGTGCCGATCCCTGAGGGACTCCGCAATCAACCACTGTGCACGAAGATGTAAAAGGGGGAGGAGCACCACCTGTGTGCGCCCTAACAGAAAATAGGGGAACCATGTCAGCGGCATTCCCGAGACACCGGCATCCATGAGACACTGCAGCAGTCTTGAGTGGTCGACAATGTCAAAGGCCGCAGAGAAATCAATTACGGTGAGGGCACTTGTCTCTCCGAGGTCTGATGCCAGTGCAATGTCATCGTGGAGGGCCTCCATCCATGACTCAGTACCGATCCCAGGACAGAAACCCACCTGGAAGGTATGAAGGATGTCATTAACCTCATGATGAGTGGAGAGCTGAGGTGTAACAATGGTTTCAAACAATTTGGACTGCACTGGGAGGAGTGTTATAGGGTAACAGTTTTCCGGCATCTCGCGATCCAAATGAGGCTTCTTGAGCAGCAGGGAATCCACTGCATGATTCAAAGAAGGAGCAATGAATCAGGTACTGCATGACTATTGGAGCGCCTCAGTAATAAAAGGGATCATATTCATTGCTGGGTCCTGTAAGATATGCAGAGGAATCAGATCCATAGGGGAAGCCGATTTAAGTTTAAGGAGTGCTTCTACAACCACACTCTCTGAGATGGAAGCAAACTGGAACATTTAGGAGCCATGAAGTGAGAAGATGCAGTGGTCTTAAGGGTGGTGCATCTCTCTGCATGAATATTATCTCTGATCGTGCAAATCTTATTTAGGAAAAAAGAGGCTATGAGATTGCATCGAGATTGGGATCGAGAGTCTGTGGCAGGGGGTTTGCCACTAGAAAAAGCTCATTAGAAGAGCCTGAGGCTTTGAGGATTCGATCAGCATAATGCTGAGATTTAGCAGATTTGACTGCCTTTTGATAGTGGTTTCTAACATATACATATGCCGATTTAGTTTCAGGGTTAGGTAGTGACTGCCATTTCCACTCAGAGTGGCGGTATACTTGTTTCAGGAGCCGCAATTCTTGAGAGTGCCAGGAGGCAGATGGCACGTCAATAGGAACTTGAGACCATTGACATTGTAGTTTTAAAAGGGGATGTGAGTTAATTTTGGAGTAGGAGTTGGGCAGGGAAAACAGAAAAAGAAAGTGGTCAGTCCATAGCATAGGCAGAGGCTCAAAGACCTGCAGACTAGAGATGTTTGAAAAGATTAGCTCCAGTAGATTGCCCCTAATATGGGTAGGTCCATGATTGTGAAAAGGAAAACCAGAGTCACTAAAGGAGGTCACAAGGCCTTGTGAATGGGGTTTAGGGGCGACTGAAATGGCAGGTTAAAATCACCTAATAACACTAGATTGGAATGGGTCATGACAAGGTCAGCAATGGTTTGAGAAAAGTCTGCCACAAACTCATTGGATACATAGCCCGGTGGGCGAAATAGTACCGGACAGAGGCGTAACCAGGGGGCAGAGAAAGCCCTCAGTCCAGATTATATTAGGCGGTACAAAGCTCATGAGTGCACCGCGTGAGTAAGTAGTATAGTCATGAGCATATGCAGTATCTAACTGATCAAAGACCCAGAGCCCGGACCTATCACGGACGGGCACAGAAAGGCTTGCCTTAAGAGCACCTTCGGTGCGCCTGTCCACTGGGCGGGCGGTAGGTTTGGCACATAAAAGCCGATCGGGATGAGGGAGAGGCAGTAAGTCTTCCATAAAGAGGTTGTGCCTGACAGAGGCAGCAACCTTATGTCTAAGTACATGCAAATCATGTGGAAGCAGTGTGGGGTCTCCTATATGTTTTCTTAAGCATATCATCCATAGTAAAATGGCTTAGTAGAGAGATTCAACAGATCTCTCAAAGGCATGATTGGAGCTCTTGAGGAGCCCTAGAGGAGAAATTGGGATCTCTTTTAACCATGCTTACTCTTTGCCTACTGAGCGGTCCCTCAAGAAGGGGTTAGCTACAGTCCCGTTGACCTTCTATTTGGTCACCCTGTCTGGGGACCACTGGCTATAGTGAAGGAAGGATGGGAGCTCACCACTCTTCCTGTCATTACAAATGTGGTGGTCTATGTGCTGGGTTTGGGAAAGAGGGGGCCTCACTGATGGTTCAGGCTGGTGACAAGGTGAAGGCTGGTCAGGCATTGGTCAAACACTGGATAACTTACCTACCCTCAACAAGCACTCTAAGACTGATGATGCCCCAGCTGTCTTTTTAACCCCATAGGGCCTGGGAAGTTATCCAGTATGCCCATTGGAAACCCGAAGATTTCCTCCAGACACCCATGAAATGGAGAACTGTCCTGAAGAAAGCAGCCAATGATCAGAACCGCTGAAACCGGTTCACTGTTATTAAGTAGTTTTGGGCTGATGACCCTTACTCCGATGCCTGCCATACTTCGATGAAAGGGCTCGATTAAGAAAGCATCATAGTGATCCAATCTAATAGAAGAACATACCAACTGTTAGATGGATACTTATTTTTAAACATTTGCCAACCAGTAGGTTGAATAGTTACTAGTGATAAGACACACATATTGGAGGCAGTAATATTAAATAAGAGAACCGACCACCAATGAGTCCGCACTTGACCTTTTTAAGCATAGGAAAGTAGTGAGTGAGGAAAGGGAGAGGACTTCTACACCTCATTTGTAGGCGTCGCATCAACGAACACCAGGGCTGATGAGACAACTTCAAACGTAGAAATTAACACAGGGCAAACAAGTCATTTATAGGGACTTAGATGTAGGAATAACTTTTTTAACCAAGTACTTCTGTCTATATTGTGTTACAGATATTAGGGTACAGACAGGTGGTGATATGCCCTTGACTCGAATTGTATTTACCTATTTCTTCTGGCGACGTCAAAAACCGCAAGTCAGTGTACCAGAAGCACACTATAAAAAAAGAGAACAAGTACAGACTTGGGCATCAGGTTTGAGTGCTTTTGCCTTTATTAGGCAACTACGAGAGACGACAGACATAAAAACAATGGCAGAAGCCATATATCTGGCTTTTGCGGAAGAGCTCATACAAGGGATATTGGCAAACCCCTCCATCCTAGGAATTGAACAATAAGCAGCCATAGCCACAAAAGGCGATGATTGGAATGAATTGGAGATCGTAAGGAAAAAACATATCAGAACTGAACTGCACAGGGCTATCATGACAGAATATCTGCAGGCAATATTGCACCTGACGGTTTCATCATTAGAATCGAACCCAGAATTTTTCTGGAGGAGTTACAATTTCAGAAAGACTGGAGTTTTATTGCCAATAAATGCATGAGGGACTGGATCATTCTGATAATTAACACTGCGAAAACCGTCTCAGAAAGAATCATGAACGACATTATCGCAAAACAAGATGCATTGGCAACTAAAATGATAGCAGGGGATTGCCTGAAAAACATGGCAACTTTAGATGCAACAATAAATGAATTTAAAGAACTTAACTTGAATAAAAAAGTTATCAAGCTAAAGAAGGACATCACTACATTTTCGCATGAGAAAAAATACCCCAACACAACTAATGAATACTATGAAGAACCGAAAAAAGGCGGCAATATGCCCAGCAATACAGGCTCCAAAAGAGGAAGACAAAATCAACAAAGAAAAAGGCCAAGACCAGGGAACTGGAACTTTTCCAGTGGCAGCTCAGACGAGGACACAGGAAGAACCAATAAAACCCTCAGTTTCGAAGATCAAGAACAGAACAGAGGTGGAAACACTCAGGGTTTTCAGGCTCCAAGAGGCTGTGGCAGACCAAGAGGGTGGTGGCAGGAGCAGTCACCCAGGGTCACCAGGAATTGAGGGAGAGGATGGTACCAACAGAACATCCCCCAAGAATAAGAGATTATCCCGAGACAGTTGGGAATTAATCACTAGTTGTGAATGTCTCCGATTTTGCCCTAACACAAGAACACTCAATGGTACTTCAGAAAGGGTTGTCATTTGTACCTACATCCACACATGACCCTTTCCAGACTAGAATTGAGATAACCCAACTCATGAGAAAAATACGATTGAAGCAACATTTTTCCAAAAATACCTATGAAGGATCAAGGGATGTGACTGGACTTCATAACAAATCAACATACTACCTGCACCACATGCCGTCACAGTGGAATCACAGACCTTTGAAAAAATAATTTTGAAAAAACTGGATACACATTGAAAAAGAAGAAAAAAAGCATTTTAATAACATGACCAGGACGAAAAGAACAGCTCTCAAGGAATTACAGAATCATGACAAAATAACAATAAAACCCACCGATAAAGGGGGAGCAATTGTCATTATGAATAAACTTGACTACGAGGGGATGGTGAATACTTTAATTGAGGATCAAACCACACACCAAAGTCTAGGGAGTGATCCCACAGAAAGACTCAGAAATGTGATAAATCCAATCATAGAAGAGGCAGAAGCAGAAGGGCATATTAGTGCAAAAGAAGCAGCCTTCCTAAACCCACAACATCCAAGATGTCCCGCATTCTACACACTCCCAAAAATCCATAAAGGTGTCTCACCACCACCAGGACGACCTATAGTGTCTGGTATCGGCTCCATTTAGGAACCCCTATCGCAATTCACAGACTTCTTCCTACGAAATCAAGTTATCAAAATGCAATCCAACACTAAAGACACCACAGCGGTTTTGGTATACCTGGAAAACCTGAACCTGGACAACCCGGATACCTTTATTGTAATCATGGATATAGAATTGCTATATTCCAAAATCCCTCAAAGAGGAATTCTGAAAGTTATATAACAAGTTCTACAGGAAAAAACAGGATCCCTGGAGATGCCCATCTCCCTCATTATGCAATTAGCAGAGATCGCACTAACAAAGAACTGCTTTCTAAAAGAGGAAAGTTATTTTGAACAAATAGCCGGGACAGCTATGGGTGCGACTTTCACTCCAACATTGGCAAATTTATACGATGCAGATTTTGAGGAGAAATACATCTACCCTGAGACTAACCCTTTTTCTAACAACATACTGAGCTGGCGTCGCTATATCAACGACATTCTAATGATTTTTGAAGGAGATGCAGCAACATTAGAACATTTCATTAAATGGGTGAACGAGCAGAATCCATTTTTGAGGTTCACATACGAGGCAAGCAAAATGGAAGATACCTTCCTGGACTTAAATATTACCAGGACAAGGCATACGTTGGAAACTGCAGTGTTCCAAAAGGCGATGGACAGAAACTCTCTCTTGGAATAAACCAGTTTCCAGCAAAGGTCCTTGAAAGAAAATCTCCCTTCGGACAATTTCTTCGGTTCAGAAGAAATTGCACAACAAGAACCAAATATGATATACAGGCGGAGAGACTAGCAGCCAATCTTAAATAAAGGAACTATCCTAACAAAATAATCAAACAAGCAAGAAAGAGGGCAAGAAATATACCAAGAGGGGTGACCCTCACCCAACATGGGAAAAAAGAGAGAGGAGATGACGTGATTACAGCTGTCTTCAGCCACTCACCAGTCATAAACCGCCTCACGTGATTACAGCTGTCTTCAGCCACTCACCGTCATAATGACCCTTTCCAGACTAGAATTGAGATAACCCAACTCATGAGAAAAATACGATTGAAGCAACATTTTTCCAAAAATACCTATGAAGGATCAAGGGATGTGACTGGACTTCATAACAAATCAACATACTACCTGCACCACATGCCGTCACAGTGGAATCACAGACCTTTGAAAAAATAATTTTGAAAAAACTGGATACACATTGAAAAAGAAGAAAAAAAGCATTTTAATAACATGACGAGGACGAAAAGAACAGCTCTCAAGGAATTACAGAATCATGACAAAATAACAATAAAACCCACCGATAAAGGGGGAGCAATTGTCATTATGAATAAACTTGACTACGAGGGGATGGTGAATACTTTAATTGAGGATCAAACCACACACCAAAGTCTAGGGAGTGATCCCACAGAAAGACTCAGAAATGTGATAAATCCAATCATAGAAGAGGCAGAAGCAGAAGGGCATATTAGTGCAAAAGAAGCAGCCTTCCTAAACCCACAACATCCAAGATGTCCCGCATTCTACACACTCCCAAAAATCCATAAAGGTGTCTCACCACCACCAGGACGACCTATAGTGTCTGGTATCGGCTCCATATAGGAACCCCTATCGCAATTCACAGACTTCTTCCTACGAAATCAAGTTATCAAAATGCAATCCAACACTAAAGACACCACAGCGGTTTTGGTATACCTGGAAAACCTGAACCTGGACAACCCGGATACCTTTATTGTAATCATGGATATAGAATTGCTATATTCCAAAATCCCTCAAAGAGAAATTCTGAAAGTTATATAACAAGTTCTACAGGAAAAAACAGGATCCCTGGAGATGCCCATCTCCCTCATTATGCAATTAGCAGAGATCGCACTAACAAAGAACTGCTTTCTAAAAGAGGAAAGTTATTTTGAACAAATAGCCGGGACAGCTATGGGTGCGACTTTCACTCCAACATTGGCAAATTTATACGATGCAGATTTTGAGGAGAAATACATCTACCCTGAGACTAACCCTTTTTCTAACAACATACTGAGCTGGCGTCGCTATATCAACGACATTCTAATGATTTTTGAAGGAGATGCAGCAACATTAGAACATTTCATTAAATGGGTGAACGAGCAGAATCCATTTTTGAGGTTCACATACGAGGCAAGCAAAATGGAAGATACCTTCCTGGACTTAAATATTACCAGGACAGGGCATACGTTGGAAACTGCAGTGTTCCAAAAGGCGATGGACAGAAACTCTCTCTTGGAATAAACCAGTTTCCAGCAAAGGTCCTTGAAAGAAAATCTCCCTTCGGACAATTTCTTCGGTTCAGAAGAAATTGCACAACAAGAACCAAATATGATATACAGGCGGAGAGACTAGCAGCCAATCTTAAATAAAGGAACTATCCTAACAAAATAATCAAACAAGCAAGAAAGAGGGCAAGAAATATACCAAGAGGGGTGACCCTCACCCAACATGGGAAAAAAGAGAGAGGAGATGACGTGATTACAGCTGTCTTCAGCCACTCACCAGTCATAAACCGCCTCAAAAAAGAAATTAACAAGGCTTGGCACTTATTGAATGTAGAAGACAGCAATCTACCGACACCCCTGTTCGCAATCAAAAGAAGAAAGAATCTAAGGGACAGTCTGGTACACACGTATAAAGAAGTAAAGACATCTACATTTTGGAACATAGCAAGGTCACTTGGACATGCACCTTGTGGTAACTGCTCTGTATGTCAATTCACGAAACAAACCACCTCCCTAGACATCGGTTTGAAATATCCATGGGAACAAAGGAGCTTCACTAATTGTAATACCACCAATGTAGTGTACCTTATCCAATGTCCATGTAACAAAAGATACATTGGTATGACAACCATGGCCATAAAAACACAGATATGTGAAAACAGATCCAACATCAGGACAAAAGATGTACAGCCCCACTAGTGGAACACTATATGGTGATGGGCCATACAGAAAATCAATTGACATGGACAATATTAGAAAAAGTAATGACACCAAGAAGAGGCGGCAATATAACGGCGCTCCTATTGAGGAGAGAACAGATGTGGATCTTTAGACTTCGGAGCCATAAATCCGGCCTCAATGAGGAAATCTGCTGGCAAGCACTAGCAGTAGAGTGATCCCCACAACACAATAGGCACACGCCCAACCTTAGCACTTTTTCGTACCACACTAAAATCACTGCACTAGAAGGACCTGTTATGGATGTAGCCATCGATTTCCATAATATTAAGTTACACACGCATCAGCACTTATCAGAACTAGATTGCTCTAGACCCTTATCACTACCCTCAGCCAGTACCATTGGTACACGGATCATAGACTATGACGTTACGACATGCAGCGTAACACATAACAGTTGCCACTGTAGTAACTGTGGACGAACGATAGAAGTGATTCCCACACACACACAGTAGGGACTACAACACCCACAATCCCCCAGGAGCCCCTTCATTAAACACTGACAAATAGAAACATGCGGCACCTGCAAAAAGGTCCCTCACAATGTAATTGGGCATACCACCGGCACGCAACATTGCACAACGGGTTTATAATGACACCACAGAGAAAAATCTGTATATCTCCTTAAGTTCTAATCGAGAAAATTAAGAAAGCGCTATCAGCGAATCAGTGAGTCACGTGACCACAGACCACAACTCCCATGAGCATCAGGGTGTTAGCTGTAGTCCTCATCCCTAGATAACAATAAACATGAGGCAAGAAACCTACTTTCATGCCGGTCATGGCAATCATTAGTATATCTTCTTAACCTCTAATCTAGAACATTAAGAACACGCAATCTGTGCATCAGCGAGCCACATGACCGCAATTTGTGCATGTATATACCACAACTCCCATGAACACCAGGGAGTTTTTTGTAGTCCTAATCTCTGTATACCAGCAAGTCAAAGGCAGGAAATAAAGTTAGCGAGCCACGTGACCGTAGTTTGTTCATGAAAAACCACAACTCCCAGGAGCCAGGGAGTATTTTCGTTGTCCTAATTGCCGTACATCAGTGAATTAAAGGCAGGAAACAGAGTCACTACTTCCCAGTCGGCCATAACAACTACAAAGGCATAGAAATTCTTCTAAAATTGGGATTTCTCAATACCAACTTTAAAAAGCACGCAATCACAATCGGTAGCGTATCACATGACCGCAGCCTGTCTATGTAAATACAGTGTAACTAAGATGGCACCCGCGACCGAACGTGTAGCAATCTAGACGCGGGGGCTGACAGGAAGGTAAGAACGGGGTGCCCTGAACCGCTGCTAGACAGCCTGGACAGTGGTCCAGCTAGGATAAGGTGAATATTTACAAGAATCCACCTAAACTGGGGGTTAAAGAAAATCCTACATAAGAGCGGATGTGTGTAATAGGACTTTAGCACGGCATAATCTGATACCTGTATATATTCCTTCAGGCATTTGAAAAGGGAACTGTACATATTAACTACAGTGAAATTGCCATCACAAAGTGAATCCTAAGCACTTATATACTGGGATTTGTATTATAGGGCAACCAGGAACCTACTGAAGACTAGAACCCACCAACATACTAGCGTGGACCATGAATAGGAACCCCGATTAACAACAGGTAAAGTGGGTCTCCGATATCACATTATCTATGAGCTGTCATTAAAGATGTAGTGCACTATAGATGGGAACCACGAGAGTAATGTACTCTTAATCTATTCCTAGACATCTGACTAGAGAGAAAACATAGAAGATATTCCAGATCAGGATCCATCTTCCACATTTGATCCATGACAGATGAACTATTAGGGAGACACAAGCCAACACAGGTAAGGGGGAAATGTTCAAGATGCATGGGCACCGAAACCCAAGCCCGCATTACTTACCTACCCTCAACAAGCACGCTAAGACTGATGATGCCCCATCTATCTTTTTAACCCCATAGGGCCCGGGAAGTTATCCAGTATGCCCGTTGGAAACCCGAAGATTTCCTCCAGACAACCAAGAAATGGAGAACTGTCCTAAAGAAAGCGGAAATGATCAGAACCGCTGAAACCGGTTGACTGTTATTAAGTAGTTTTGGGCTGATGACCCTTACCCCGATACCCGACAAACTTCAATGAAAGGGCTTGATTAAGAAAGCATCATAGTGATCCAATCTAATAGAAGAACATACCAACTGTTGGATGGATACTTATTTTTAAACTTTTGTCGACCAGTAGGTCAAATAGTTGCTAGTGATAAGACACACATATTGGAGGCAGTAATATTAAAGAAGAGAAACGACCACCATTAAGTGCGCACTTGACCTTTCTAAGCATAGAAGTAGTGAGTGAGGAAAGGGAGAGGACTTCTACACCTCATTTGTAGGCGTTGCACCAGCGAACTCCAGGGCTGATGAGACAACATCGAACGTAGAAATTAACACAGGGCAAACAAGTCATTTATAGGGACTTAGATGTAGGAATAACTTTTTTAACCAAATACTTCCGTCTATATTGTGTTACACAAACACTGGTATGACCAGAAGGTTTCACTTTTACATTTTCCCCGAGGCCAAGTAATCCCAATCATGAATCCCATCAAACCAAGGGCCTTACAGGATAGAGGATAAGGGATCAGGCCTGTACAAAGCATTGTTTTGGATAGTCTGTTATTTTCTCAGATTACGCTCAGAGGTTCCTGCAAATAAGGCATTGCAGCAATCCAGCTTGGCTCCTGCGATGGCTCTTGTTATCACAAAATGGTTTGGGGTCGAGAGGAACGGCTTGCTGGCATTGAGCAGTTTGGCATTGTATGCAGCGGATGACGCAATTGAGTTTATTTGGTGACAGAGGTCAAGAGTCAAGTGAAGGTAAACGGCCAGTGTTTTGGCTGCAGATGAGTTGGGGATTAGGTTAGCATCAATGTTGACCTCCTTGTATGCTGGGTCCAGGTTTTGGAGCATGGAATGGGAGCCAACAATCAGGATTTCAGTAATGTCATCGTTAAGGCATAGCAGGTGGGTTGCCATCCAGTTTTGGACGGTTTAGTAGACTGCAGTGATTGCTGCAGTATCTTGGGTGTAGGAGCCTGATAGGAGGATAAAGAGTTGGGTATCATCGGCATAGTTTGTGTAGGATATGCCGAGGCGATCAAGGTGATCGAAGTGGGGTTTTGTATAAATGTTATACAGTGTGGGGGAAAGGTAGGAGCCACATGTTACTGGTGTTGGTGAGGTAGCATGGTTGTCAATGAATACTCAGGAGGATCGGTCAGCCAGGAAGGATCTGAATCACTCTGTGGCTTATAGTGGGAAGATTGATGTTGAGGAGAGGGGTTTGCAAAGTGTCTGATGGTCGACAAGGTGCTGCCGAGAGGTGCAGCATCATAAGCAGAGCGAGTTTGCCGGCATCATTGATGACATCAAGTTGTTTTTTAAGATCGAGCAGGGCAGATTCAGTTTCATGTCTGGGGCAGAATCTCAACTGGCAGATACCCAGAATGTGATTTGTCCCAAGATATTGTTATACCTGGATGTAGGCGGCTTAGTCAAGGATCTTGAGGATGAAGGGCACAGTTCTGATGGGATGGCAATTTGTGGGGATGCTGTGGTCTTTTTTAGCAGGGTCAGGACGAGGCTTCCTTCAGGGAGGTAGGGACAGTTTTTGAGGTGAAGGAGGAGTTGATGATGGCTGTGATGATTGGGGTGAGCATCTCAGCAAAGTCTTTGATGATTGGCTGTGGGCAGGCGTCTCCTTTGCATCAGGATGGATTTAGACTTCTGATTATTTTGCCAACCTCAAGTTCTGAGACCATTTGGAAGTCAAAATTGAAGCAAGTTCAACTACAAAATCCTGCGAATCATTAACCGCTAAACTCCTAACATCAGCCTCTCAAACCATCACTATACACCTTATCTATAGACCACCAGGCCCTATTGGTACGTTTGAGGAGGATATCTCCACGATCCTTTCAAACAACCTAAAAAACACATCACAAGCCATCCTTCTGGGAGACTTAAATGTAGGCTACAATGACCTTAAAGACCTGCAAGCAACTAATATCGCTAATGTCATTTCAGAAATAGGTTTCTCCCAAAAAATCTCACAACCCACCCATGAAAAAGGCTGAATACTTGACTCGGTTGCTGACCATAATTGCAATGTAACGATCGTCAATATCACTCCACAAAACTGGACAGATCATGCACTGATAACTTTCCTCTTAAATGTTAACATGGCCCAACCCATCGAAACTGCATTGGCTCCCCCCTTGCCAACCAGAAATAAAAAAATGTATAACTACCGAAAAACTGCTACCACTTATCCTCCTTACCTTAAACTCCCTACCTGATTCACTGGATACCTCGACACTAGTAAAGGAATTTAACTCTACCATGGCCATAGCTCTAGATACTATCGCCCCATTGAAATTGAGAAAAAGTAAGCCCAGAGCCCATCTAAACACCTGGTTTACTCCACACCTTAAATCCCTAAGGATAGAAAAACGCAAATGCGAATCTGCCTAGCGACTAACCCCAACAGAGACAAATAAAATTGCACTCATCAATGCCTCCAAGACCTACAAAAATGAAATAAAGAAAGCAAAAAAAGAGAACTTCAACAATAGAATACTGCAGGCTAAATCTGGAACCAAAGAACTATTCCTTATACTAAAGGAACTGGAAAACCCCATTCCTGTTCAGGATAACTGTGACAAAAATGAAATGTGGTGCTCGAATATCCAAAAAGCACTAAACGACAAAATAGCCACACTACAAACAAAAATTGAGAAAAAGAAACTGACTATTCCCCCCTCAACCAACCAAAGAGACAGACTACCAACCACCACCAAACCAGAACAAAAATTTAACTTTACTAAAGTAACTATACTTGAAACCGAAAAGATAATACTTTCACTTAAACCATCTAACTGCCAAGGCGACCTATGCCCAGCCCAACTAATAAAAGACGCGGCCAGAGACCTATCCCCTTTCATTTCCAAGCTCATCAATGCCTCCTTTGCATCAGGCACAATACCAGATAATCTCAAACAATCTTGGGTCCTCCCCCTCCTTAAAAAGCAAACATTGGACCCATCCATCCCGACCAACTATAGGCCTATCACAACAGTACCTTTCCTGTTAAAAATCCTGGACAGAGTAGCCTACTTACAGATTCAAAAACACCTGGAGTTGCACCATCTTCTAGGCACAAGACAATCAGGTTTCAGACCCCAGCACGGAACTGAAACTGCGCTCATCGATCTCAAAACCCAGGTCGACGAGCTGAGGGACTCCGGAAAGATGGCCTTACTCCTCCTACTAGATCTATCTGCAGCATTTGACTTGGTGGATCATGATGTGCTTTGCACCCACCTAGAAACAGCTGCCCACTTCTCCACACATGCCGTTGCATGGATCAAATCATTCCTAACTGGTAGAACCATGAGGGTCTTCTCTACCTCTGATGCAGCTGACCCACTATCCATCACATGTGCAGTCCCACAGGGCTCCTGTGTCTCCCCCACCATGTACAACATTTTCACGAAGCCCTTGTTCGACGATCTGGACAGTCTGGGTCTCACCTACACTAACTATGCAGATGACCCTCAGATTCTCATCCCACTTTCGGGGATTATGAACAAGATTTGGTCTTGGTGAACAATATCTACCTCATCATTCAGGCATGGATGGCCTGTCATGGACTATGCCTGAATGATGACAAAACGGAACTCATCATATTGGGGAACACACAAAACATCAAAAGACTAAAAGACGAATACTCCTCTTTCGTCATAGATGGTAACGACATTAAGGTAGCAAAAGAGGTAAAAACATTAGGTTTTTACCTTGACTCCTGCCTCTCCCTAACAAAACAGGTGAGTGTAATGGCATCCAGCTCTGCATACACCTGCAAGTTGATTAGAGCCGCAAAACCATACCTGTCTACCACCAATTGCCTCACCCTTGCTCGAGCCTTAGTGCTATCGAAATTGGACTACTGCAACGCACTATATATATAGGGTCTAATAAAAACACGTTGCAAAAGATTCAAACACTACAGAACAATGCTCTTAGAGCTGCCCTAGGAATTCCAAGAAGAGAGCATATTTCAGAGGCTAGATCCAACTGGCTTTCCACAGTGGACAAAATTAAACTCAAAACAGCCTCTTTAACATTCAAAAGTATCAACGATCTAGCGCCCAAATACCTAACTGAAAGATTCAATAGAAAAACCTCCTCTAGACCTACTAGAGAAGCATATTCCAACCAGTTAGTGGTACCCCCATTTAAACTAAGTACTGCCGGAGGAAACAGCTTCCCGGTCAAAGCTGCCCAGCTGTGGAACTCCCTCCCGCCCTGCCTAAGATCTTCCCAATACTACTCAAACTTCAGATCTAATTGCATCAAGTGGATTAAAGAAAATGATCTATAAACCATCCTTATGCCTACATAACCTCGGACTAACAAGACAAACTCTGCATACACCCTGTATATAACTGTATATAGTACTTACTCTCCATATAACTGTATATATCCTGTACAATGTATATTTATCTTACTGTCTTGTACTATGTAACTGTTATATGCAAGTAACTGCAATCTGTTAACATGTAAGTATTCTTGAACAACGCGGCCGGTTACCCTCGGGTCTGGTGCGCCCTATAAATAAATAAACAAACAAACAAAAGGGGAGCATGGGTGATAGTGGTGGGTGTGATGGGAGAGGGCTGAGGTGGTTTGAAGTGCATTGCTAGTTGTTTAAGGTGGATTTCTTTCTTGAGGGAGCTGATTTTTCTGGTGAGTCCGTCTTGAATGTTGGAGCACCAGATATTGTCTATGGTCAGGTCCAGAAGAGGGGCAATGGTTGACTCAACCTCTCTAAGGATCGAGAAGAGCTTGCGAGAGCTGGTTTGGCATTGTTAATTCTCTCGTTGAAGCTGTTTGCATTGGCAGTGAGGATCTCTTTTTTGTACGCTTTGCCAAGGGTGCTGTATTAAGCTTTGGTGGTGGTGGAGGGGTTCTTTATCCAGGCTGATTCTACAGCACACTTTTTTGTGCGGGTTGTGAGGAGTTCAGCGGTGAACCAGGAGTTATTTTTTAGGGTTGGTTTGGCTTTGCACTGTTTGAGGGGGCAAGTGTGTCAACCGCCTAGGCGACGACATTGTTATTGAGATTGACTAGGGATGCAGGGTTGTGTTGCTTTGGTGGCTGGTTTCTCAAGAACAGAGAGGAGTGGGCCAGACTGTCCTTCAGATGGCTCAATTGAGGATGCCAAATTGGCTCCTCGACTGACTCCTCAGCAGCAAGATGAGGTGAGGACTTTGCTGAGGCAAATCTTCCTCCTTGTTTTCACTGATTCCAGGTTTGACACCTTTGTGCAAACAAGAAATTAACACTGGAGATAGTGTGCCTACCAAACGTAGGCGCTATATGATGTCAGACAAGGAGAGGTCCCACATAAAGTCTGAGGTTAACAAGATTTTGGATCTAGGCTTGATTGAACCCACCAGTAATCCATGGTCAAGTCCTGTGGTTTGGTGCCAAAGGCAGGCACCCCTAGGTTGAGGTTCTGTGTGGATTACAGGGCTCTGAATGCTGTCATCAAGACATGTTCTCTCCCCCTAGGAAGAACAGACACACTGGTAGACAAGCAGGGTGTTTCTTAGTATCTCAGCATTTTGACCTCACTGCAGGGTATTGGAAAATGTTCCTAGCGGATGATGACAAGGAGAAGACTGCATTCTCAACCCCAGAAATGCTTTATCATTTCAGGGTAATGCCATTTGGATTAAAGAATGTACCTGCCACTTTCCAAAGGTTCATCAATCATGTACTGAATGGGTTGGATAAATACTGCATTGCATATGTGTATGATACAGCAGTCTTCAGCCCCACTTGGGATAAACATGTGAGACACCTGAATATAGTGTTGCAGGCTCTTCAGAACACCCACCTGACCATAAAGGTCCCTTGGTGGATCCCTTGGTAAGACTAAATAGTCAAAGGTCAGGGTGCCAGTCCCATGTTCATGCATCTAGCAGGGATGATGTGGCCAAGAAGTAACCACTAGGTGTTGGATCTCACGCAGGGCTCCCCTAACAGTGTTACGCTCTGCTTATTTCCTTTTTTTAACGTTTAGATTGACAAAAATGGAACCTGTGTTCATCACAGTGTACTCTCCAAAAGGGAATGATATGATATGCTCCTTCACACCCAGGTAGGGGGGAACTGGGATCTGGCAGCTTTAACTTCAGGTCCCCATCCACAGCACAAGCACGTTCTCAATTAGGACCCACAGTACCCCTGTATGTTGTTCACATTCTTTCTCAACACAGGTACAAAAGCAACCCATGTGTGAACATAAGGATAACCAGATGAGTGAACACATTTGGTTAAATTAGTTGAGATGGACCTACAGAGAGATAAGGAAATAATGTCCTCTGTATTCTATTGTACCACAAACTAGGTGGTCTCTCGGTCTTTTTCTTTACGTTTAATTTCTGTACCATTCTTGGTACCAAGGAATACCTGTTTAGGCTGAGGCCTAGCACACACCTCTGTGCGCTCTATCTATCTTTCTGTAACAGTACTTGACTACCAAAGCACTGTCCCCGGGGTTTAATTTTATTAAATGTGTTAGGCTGATGTTGTATGTCGATACACATGTCCTTTGCTCATCTACTTTTTAAGGATCGGTATGTGTTTGTTTTTAGGTGATCATGCCAGGTTCTGACAAGCGGCATATCAGGGACAGATACCGGACCTTATAGAATAAAAATTATTAAAAAGTAAATTAAACTAAACACGTCCAATAGTGGAATTCTCTTTTTTGTTCAATCCCTTACCCCAGCCACCACTGGAAGAAGGGGTTACCCCTGCTTTAGTTGAACTACCAGAAATTCTGGAACCAGTAGTGTGGATTGGGAGCAGACAGTCCCAACCCACTTCCATGATACCCACAAACGTGACATGTAGTGACCTGCTAAAGAATCGGCTTTCACAGGCAGCGGCATGCTCAAAAAATAAATCCAGAAGTCCCAGGTCAGGAAGACCAGAGGAAGGCCAAAGGACAAAATGGGCAAAAGAAAGACAAAAGACCTCATGGCATGGCCATGATGGACACTAGCCACAGTCATGTGCCAAACATAGTAAGCACAGTATGGCTCGATAAAAAGTTGTACAAATACAAAGGAAAGCTATTGCTGCCATCAGTAGGTTCCTAGGCACACCATCCAATCACCACAACATCCTTAGAAGGTGTCTAGATCCGGAAAACACATAGATCCCATTGTTCCTTACTGTAATGTACTTTGCACTACAATAAACTGTTACCAAAAGTGGCAGCAATGTCAAAAGACTAAGAGAAACAAAGTTTCTCACTACTGACAGCCTGAAGGGCCTGTCAGTTTCCCCATAATAATGAGCAAATGCCCAGTGTAGTGTAGCTGAAGGCTGTGCTCCACTGTGAACAGTCAGGTCAGGCTACTGTAACATAACACAAGCAATGGGTTTGGGGGTCGATAATTATGGAGGGAAAGTTGCATCTAGAGAAATCTTTCCTAACGCTCGCTCCTCTCTGACCAAGGACAGGGAAAACCAATCCACCCATGGCTGAGTCTTATGTTCAGGTTGTTAAAACATTTGGGACAACCCATCAGCATTGCAATGCTGGGTACCTGGCCTGTGCTCAACAGTCCTATGTCTGGACAATACAAATGTTCTGATAGTCAGGGGCCCTGAGAAAAGGGGTCTGGCACAGGGAGTCATTTAAGCCTTGAAAGGCCTTCTCACACTCCTTAGTCCAAGTAACCTTCTTGGGTTTCTTTGGACTAGTGAGGGCAGTCAGGGGGGCATCTTTGGTACCATAGTCTGACATGAAGTTCCTGTAATATCCAGTGAGGTTGTTGGGGTAGACCAGTCATGAACTGCTTGTACCTTACTGGGAAGAAGCTGAATTCTTCCTCCATCAACTGCATGCCCAAGGTAGACCACTGACAGTGTTACGCTCTGCTTTTTTACATTTTTCTACATTCAGATTGACAAAAGGTGTATGTGTGTTCATCACAGTGTACTCTCCCAAAGGGAATGAGATGATATGGTCCTTCACACCCAGGTAGGGGGAACTAGGATCTGGACCCTTTAACCTCTGGTCCCCATCCACAGCACAAGCACATTCTCAATTAGGCAGTATGATACCCCCCTATGTTTTTCACATCATTTCTAAACACAGGGACACCAGCGACCCACAGGGTGTCTTTGTCGATTCCCCAGAGAAACAGGGATTTCCAACACCTGGTTACTTCTTGGCTACATCATCCCTGCTAGATGCATGAACATGGGACTGGCACAATGACCTTTGACTATTTAGTCATACCAAGGGATACACGGGCACTATACCCAATAGGTTGCATGACCACGGTACTGGAAACTTTAATCAAGACAATTTTGCTATAACTTAGACAAGCATATGGCTCCCCCTGATTAAGTATGGTTTTCTGACCTAGTTTTTAGACATTAAAGACCCACCATTCCTTGAACAGCACAGGGATCCGAAAGACCTCAGGACTCACTGCTTCCATTGCAAAAAAGTCTCAGTGTCGGCCTTTCTAGTCATAACCGCCACTCCAGACAGGTAGATGATGCTTGGAGCACCCTACTTCCCTCCACTTTAGGGTAAGTGAACACGGGTGATATAATGACCCCCTAAAAGACGCATAATCACATACTGGCATGACACTAAAACATATATGTATGCATTTACAGTGTCCACGAAGATACACTGACGAAGGTGATTCTATTTTCAATCTTGATCGCTGAAACATACCAGATCAGGGGACCCTACAAAGAATTCAGGAATCCCCCCGGACCACTCTGATGTTACAAACACGTTGGCAGACCCCATTCTAAAATAATTGACTCTAGAAACTGAAGAACAATAGACACAAGACATCTGCAGTGATGCAAATGAAAAGTAAAAAAAAGTGAAAAATACACATAGTGAATAATAGAACTAGAATATACATCATATTGCCTGATGGGTTATCTCGCTTTTCATTGAAACCAGGAATTATGTCCCCAATTAGATTTGAACATAAGGATATAACCAGATCAGTTCGCACATTTGTTAATATTAGTTGAGATGGAACTACTGAGAGAAAAGGAAATAATTTCCTCTGTATTCTATTGTACCACAGACTAGGTGGTCTCTGTGTCCCTTCATTTCTTATTTTTTCTTTACTTTTCATTTCCGTACCATTCTTGCTACCAAGGAATACCTGTTTACGCTAAGGCCAATTAAACCCTATGGGTGTTCTATCTATCTGTATGCAATTTACTTGACTACCCAAGGTACGGTCCCTGGGGTTTAATTTTGCAAAATGTGAACCTCATGTTGATACACATGTCCTTTGCTGATCATGAAAATTAATACAGCTTCTACTTTTTAAGGATCGGTTGAATTAGTTATTGTTTGTGCTATATGTGTGCGTGTTTAGCTGATCAGGCCATGTTCTGACAAGCGGGATATCAGGAACAGATACCCGACCTTATAGAATAAAAATGATTAATAAGTAAATTAAACAAAACAAGCCGAATGTTGTAATTCTCTTTTTTGGCTAGGATGTCTGGTATGCATGAACGCATGAGCACCCCAGTGGTCCCTGATTGGACCACTGATGGTGTGCATGCATGAGGCAGATCTTCCAATTGGTGGGCCGTGTGCGAGCATTCTCCTGACTTTAGGATATGAGGAGGGGTCCTGAATGTATTCCAGTAGATTAGCATCAGGTAAGAACTGGACTGGAGATGGAGCCAAGTATGTGTAAGAGCCGAGCAGAACAAAAGACGATCCTGAGACACGCAGAAGAAGGTTGGCACCAGAATTCCTTTGTTGTCCCGGGGGAAACCTGCTTTGCGCTTGATCTCAGAAGACCTGCAAAGGTGCTTTGAACCTTTGGAGTGTTGGGACTTATCACTCTCAATGCTTCCTGGTTGTCCTGCGAAAGAGCCTGTATGGAAGTGTCCCTAGGCTATCCTGTGGGCTGTCCAGCTCTAATCTGGGTTGCCGTACAAGAATGTTGCTGTGTCAAGAACTTGATTCTCTGCGTAATCCGAGCTTGCTCTGGAAAGCACCCTTCCACTGTAGGGAGTGGGAGCGCCACACTCATCATCTTTCAGTGCTCGCTCATCCCCCCGTTGAAGTGTTTAGCATTTCAAATACTATGCTGCGCTGCCAATGGGGACCATAATCGCCCATTCCCGTTTTCCAAAAGGCTTGGTTGCCCACCCGCCCACACCCGCTATGTGTGTAACTAGGCTGCTAATGATTGAGCCACTCCCTACGGAATCACTTGCTTATTTTATTTAAATGTAAAAGTACCCAGTTAAAATAAATAAAAAACACAGGTTCATGACCCCACTGGTGTACTGTGGTAGATGTTGCTTTTGGCTGGGGGTTTACATCAGTACTTGCTGTGCGTTGTCTTTATTCTGCTTGAAAGTTGGCCCACGTCAAGGAGCCAGATATTATACAACAATGATAGTGTTTTTATTCTGTCCATTTTGGTACATGTAACTCTTTTTTACTACTACAAATTCAGGTTTACAGATCACAGTATAGAAGGCAAAAGAGGACTCACATAGGACCGCTGGAAAGCCATGCCTTGAAGTAGAACACAGCGGAAATTAATGAATGAACAAATCGGCAGTAAAATCTATGATTTTGACATGTATTCTATTTTATTAGTATTCAAACACATAGACGTGTGCTTTTTCACAGCTTCAAATGCTATAGACGACAACTTTTGAGAAGTATTTCTATGGTGATTTCAGACAGAACTCTCAAGTTGTCCAGCTCCATGTCTGACACACTCTCCGTTTTTTTCTTGGATGTGTAGTCCTGCATTTAACATGGAAAAGACAACTACAAATCCCAGAATTCCAACCAAAAAGGGGCTAGATAGCTTTCTCACGCATGTTAGTGGGAAACATGAGAGCTCTGCCTTATAGTGAATGCATTACCTTGCCAAAACCAGTACACAGTGGAACTACATTGAGTGCCATTTTCCAATCTATGTAGAGGCCCAACAAGCGTCATCCATGAATGCACAAAAATACAAACTGTGCTGTTAGTGAACGGTTTATTTTCTGATCATGCATTCCTTTCATGGTTTACACAAAAAACATCTGTAGACCACAAAGAAGAGGAATGCAATAAAAAATGGATGTACATATTTTAAAGTGTGTGTTACATTTACAAAGTGTTTTTCTTGTCTACATAACTTTTTTTGTTCAAAAGGCAAGTATTCAGCTCTGTGTTCCGCTCCTCCCAAATACTTCTCCTACTATTTGGTATTCGGCCAAATACTTAAATCTACTATTCAGTACATCACTAGTCGCGAGTTAGAGGGTTGCATCAGATCATGAGAGCTGGGAACCCCTGCATCACTGTGCTACAGTGATGGTTACTGAAGGTGATTGTCCTGCTTTCCTTTTTGTGCACTAATATCAGCTTCATTGGTGTTTTCTTTCTTCATCACCCGAATCAAGATGTACAGCTCCTGTTCCACTGGACATGCATTTGCAACCAAAGTGCCTGTGCACCTAGAACTGAACTGAGGGTGGGAATTCAAACTGCCGGTGACCCCTTCCAGACCCATCAAATTTGGACCATAACCGATCAAAGGGTGGTGAGTAGTGAGGTCACTTACCAGTAGCCGTGTTCATCCATACGCTTTTACGCATAGAGGTTCACTTGGAGTCTTCTCTTTGGCTTCGGTAGCCTCTGATTCCTAAAGTTCTCTGAAAGTTGGGAATAACTTTGTTCATTGCAGCAGATCTACTCCTGACTCTTGGAACCTGTTTCTTTTCAGAATTCTTACCCTAACATTCTTCAGCTTCCTTAAAAGGTACTTTTTGACTTTTACGCACAACCAGGTGCTTTTACGCGCGTATCGAACATTGAGCACAAGGCTCCATTCATCGTAGGGCTGGACTTGTAAAGTTAGGATTGTCATCTCTGAAGTTTGTTTGGTCTCTAAAAGTTATTCACCTTTTTTACTGACTTCATCGCACTGACCCCCAGGTAATTTATATATTTTACATAGTGTGTTGCATGTGTGGTATTTTGCTAGTGCTTTATTTTATTCATTTGTGTTGATGCTTGGCCCCCCAATAAATAGTATATTTTGTCATAGTTCTGTGTAATGGTAATTCTTGGTGTTTGACTGTGTGTGCTCCTTGTGGACCTCTGATCACTCTCGCTACTCCTGAGACCTAGTCTTCCTCCAAGCTACCGTGAATTGGTCTGTCTATCTACCCAGAAGTGCCCCCTGGTCATGTAACAAGGGTGGGCTCCTAAACATCAGTCCTCCAGGCCAGAGTTTAGAAATCCATTCTAACAATTGTACAAGGTGATTTTGTTTGCAGATTACGTGATCACTTAGGAGCTTAGATGCCTTCCATTAATGCCACTCCCCATTTTCATTCATTAGTATGGCAAAGAGAATGGGCAGAACGCAAGTTGCATTTCCGTCGCCACTCCTCCTCTCGAGCATGCAAATGCTGGGGATCCCTATGGAACCTGCTGGCTTTTTGCGCCATCATAAAGCAAGCAGCTCCATAGGGATCCATTGTACACATGGCAGTCAGTGTTTACTCATTTGCATGGTGAGTGTAAATGTGCAGGCCTTTTGCCCTGCACATTTGCACACTGCCATGCAAATTACTAAAATTTGGCATCGGTGAACCACCTACATGCATGCCTACAGGTTACTGCTCCTCGCCGCCAATTACAGCCAGAAGCAAAGTGAGCTTTATAGGATGTGATTTTAAACTGGCTGGGCTGAGCATTAAAACAAGGTGTAAATGCAAGGTGGATTACATTTAAGTCTTGCTTTATTTTGCCCAGTTCATTTTTTGTTTTGGCTATTAGGTGGTACTAAAGCTAGCTTTTGTAAGCTGTAACATCAAACCTTCTGCTTTAAGTGCCTGTCAGTGGTATTTCAAAGCAGTCTTCTGAGAGGTAATTGCTAAATTGGGGCTGTAAATGTGCTATTCCTCTAATAAAATGTCTTAAACAAGTGTACCTTCGGCCACTTGATGCATGCGTGTCCTTGCTTTTGAGTCGTGTTAAACACATGCATAGTGTAGGGTATTTTGTGGAGATTTGGGGCCTGACGGTATTTACTTACCGCCAAAAAATAACTTAGCAACAATCACTCCTTGTATTCAGATTGGGTCATGTACAACAATAATACAGTGGACATGCATTATTTCAGCACACAGACATGCGTATTTGGTATGCGTGGTTGGTGTGCGTGGTTGGCGTGCGTGGTTGGTGGTATTTTGGTGAGCATAATTCCCTTGTTTTATTTGTGGCCCCAATATCCAGAACCCCTTATTTTTGTTTAGATTTTTCGTGTAATCACTAGAGAGACCTCAGGCTTGCATTTCAGGAACACCACATTTTCATTTTTAGTGTGCCACCATGGGCAATTTCTCTCTGTCTTATCTACGGCAGCGAGCTATCATGTGGTATTTTCACTATCTTATATACCGTAGTGAACTATGTCCCGGGCCTCCCTTTTTGCCGACTCATAGACCTCCGACAAACTACAACACACACAGTTAGTTATAATTACTCATACTGAATTATATTGTGCACACGGCTGCAGCCAAATTTGATGTTTAGCTACCTTGAAAATGACAATTGCACTGTCTAAACATCTCCCCACATCATCAGCACTGTATTGGTAAATATAAAACACACCACCCCTCTGATTTCAAATATTTTTGTGTATTATAAAAGTTGCATTTAAGCACGATCTCACTCTTTACAGAAATAAATAAAATAGCACAGTAACAGCATTGTCTGTGATACACTGAAAAGAGAGTGGCGGAGACAAGAACTCAATTTGCAACATTAAACATGTGAGTAAAGCACAGGAATCTCCTTTCCTACACTGACTGAATATTCTCGTACACACTCAGCCCCCACACTTCTGTAATTACCTCATCTGTTCAGCATGAGTTTTCTTCAGCTGTTCTCTTTCTGAATTTGGCTCCCTTGAAGATTAACCCCAGTGAAAACAAGCGTCTTTCGTTCTCAAACCGTGGTTATTGCCTGGAATTCTCAGCTTTTGCAGCAGGAATGCTTCAGCCAGGAAACAGGTCCTTCTCCCAGCTCTGCCAAATCTCGAATGTTCTCCCCCTCTCCTCAAGCTCCCCCAGCAAAATTCTAATCACTGCCTCTAGCATGATACTTGCTATGACGCTGCTCCAATCAGAATCAATCATGCCATCTCCTCCCTCACTACACAATGGCTCATTTCTACAGTAACCATTTGTAACCAACTGATTTCCTGTTCCTTCGAGCCCTTTGCTTCCTGTAGTTATGTGGACAGAGCAGCAGAGAAAAAGAAAAAAAAATGAATGTGCGTTTAAAAGTTCACTTTCAGAGTAGGCCTAATTCTGCAGTGGAGACACATTTTTATTAGTGGGTTATGTTAAATGCAGTTTTATTAGTCAGGTTAGTTATTAATAAGGTTAGTTATTAATTTTCAAATGTGTCTCTTGCACCATAGGCATTTCAGGTGAAAAATAGTGTGCATTTTTGAATGTGCACGTGTGCTTTTAACTGTAAAAATAGATTTGCATCTTATATGTTAAAATCGTTTTTGACTGAATAGCCTGTCTTTACTTATATGTCCATGTTAATCTGGCAACACATATAGCAATGCGCCACACCCATGTGGTGGTGCTGCATCAAAAAAAAATTGCTACCTGTGCAGTAGTGCTGTACTCTGTGCTGTAACACGCCAAATATCCTTACAATAGGCAAACCCAACATTTATCACTTGTGTGTAGATATTAGAAAGTATTTGCCAGGCACTGCTATCATATGCTGAGGCACTTGCACCATTTTGCAGCTACTACCGTTAATGGTCTGTTAGGACTCATTATCCTATGGAATCTGCTTCACATTTGCACCTGCAAATGAGGAAGCAGATTCCATAAGAAACCATTAGTAAAGTTTGCCTGAAAAGCATAATTTGCAGGTGCCGTTCAATGTTTTGTAAAGAGTAAAGGCAATTTAACCTTCTTCTGCTGTTTACTTTTACATTCCGCCTGGCAAATGTAGAATATTGCATGCAAGGGACCCAACAGCACATACGTGCAGCCATTAGTGTGCCCATGACTGCAATTTGCATTTTTTCAAAAGCCCCCTTTAAAAAGTGTGTTTGCTTTTGAAGCTTCACAATGCTTGATGGTGGTATGCACTGGAAGGGTGTTTATTAATTTTGACATTGCATTACCTGCTTGAGGACTTTGCTTATTTAATTTAATGTAATTCATATCATGAAAATTACAGGGAAAACAATGCATTTTTGGTACAACAATGCTTACACAACTTTTTAAAATTGATTTATAGAGATGCAGGAGAGGTAGAAACATTAACCAGGGACAAGGATAGTAGAGCATAATATAGGAATGGGATAGCAGAAAAAGTTCTACATTTTCAGATGAAGAGGGTGAGGGATAAGTGCTGTGAGGTTGTCATAGAGAGGTAGGGTTAGAGGTGAACAGGGATGTGGTGGCTTAGAATGCTATGAATCTGGTTCTTCGGAAAGGTGGAGAGCTTGGAGGTTGGATTTAAATACAGACAGAGTGGGAGTAGTGTGGAGAGGGAGAGGAAGAGCATTCCAGAGTAAGGGAGCGAAGAAAGAAGAGAGCAGAAAATGAAGAGAGGATAAGGGCATGAAAGGTGGCAAGGAGGTGAGCTGAGGATGTTCGTAGGGAGCGAGCTGGAAAGTAGGGAGTAAAACAGACCAATATGTAGAGTGGGCAAGTCAGTGTATAGTTTTGAAGATGATGGTAATGCATTTAAACGTTGCCTTGTGTCTCATAGATAACCAGCCTAACTGACAACAGCCTGGCGAGGTGAAGGTGAAGAGGCGATGGTTGAAGAGTGTACCGACAGCAAAGTTGAGGACTTTGTCAAGAGAGGAAAAAGGGTGGTTGAGAAGGCCAAAGAGTAGACTGGCACATTAGACAAATCGAGAGAGTACTTAAGAGGAGATTAGGTGCTTTGCAGTGTTAAAGGGAAGAAGATGTTGAAGACATTAAGTCTGGCCCAGTGACAGATTTGGACATGAAGAGAGAATAGTTGTAAAATGGGCTCAACGATGACATCAAGGTTGTGAGCAGAAGCAGATTAGAAAATGTAGTCAGGAGAGAAGAGAAGAGAGGGAGAGGAAGAGTTTTGCTGGGAAGTAGAGAACCTCAGTCTTAGTGGAGTTCAGCATGAGCGACTGAGATGCCATCAAGTATTTGATGGCGGAGAGGTAGTTAGAAATGTTTTACTGCATCTTGTTAGATAAGGAACACCAGGAGATGATGCTCTATATCGAAGTGTTATCAGCAAAGGAGAAATCTGAGGATGACGTCAAGGTACCACCAGCAGAGGTATAGTGAGTGAAGAGAAGTGGGCCCAGCACTTACCCTTTAGGAACACCAACAGTAAAGGGGCTGAGTGGGTAGATGATGCTGTTCCAAGACACCTGGATGTGCTGGGATGGAATATGAAGCAAACCAAGCAATGGCCTTATCCCTGATGCCTAGAAGTGAAAGTGTTAAGAGAAGGTCAAAATTGTTGATGGTATCTAAGGCAGCAGAGAGGTCGAGAAGATGTGTTGTTTTGATTAAACAGCATGATAACAGAGAGGGCTCTATGTTTTGATCACACTTTACTTCACCATTTCCTTTACAGTGTTATGTTTCGTATTTGTATTTAGTTGGATGGTATTTCCACCAGAAGTGTGGTACAGAGAACCAAAAGAGAAATCAGATGCAGTCCCTATTTAGGTTTTCTGTACATAGTTAAAGTGAATAGGTGAGTGTAGGTGAGTAGAGTAATGCCACTGTAGGTTTTGGAGACATACAAAGGTAAGATCAAGTGACTGCTAGACATGCATAAATATAGTGTAGCATTTAGAGGTTCCAATAATGCATGTTTATATATTAAGAGATGTAAGGGGCAAACTGGGGCTTAGAGGGAGTTCAAGGTGATGTGATGAGGGGGTATAGTGGATAGACATTAGTTTATCCATACTAGTATATTAAAGGTTGTAGGCATCAGATTAGGGCAGCAGGAAATTTCAGGGGAGAGGGCACAAGTAGGGGTTAAAGGACACCTTTTCACTGGCTAGCAGTTGGGCCAAGAACAGAGAGATTGTTGATTGTACATGTGTGGAGAGCCTGAGTAGGAGCATAGAGAGAGATGGACTCAGCAATGTAGTGGGGTCTAGTTCATGAACAGATTTTAAGATGAGTAGAAACCTGAAGAGGGAGCAGTTTTGCAAGGAGAGCCAAGATGTTTGGTTATGATACACTGAGGTTGAAGACGCTCTAGCTAGTTGTAATTTTTGCATATAGCAAATTTCAAAAATCTGTTGAGAGAAGCAAAAAAGTGGAAGAGAAGACACAGGAGTAGCCTATAGCAGTAATCATGTTTATATAGCAGCAGGGTGAATATTACTGTTTGACAAAGTGGTAGATGCAGTGTTGATAGATCGTCATGCTATTTAGAAGGTTCATCTGATCATCCATATGAGTGGCACTGATGAAGTTATGTAGTTTCAATTCGCTGTCAAAGAGGACCCCATTGTTGTGATCCTTGGGAGGTGGAGTGAGGATGTCAGGAGTAAGGTTCCATTCTTTGGAGAGATGGTTTGTTCATGGTAAGCAATGACAAGTTGTTTTTGATTTTGGGGTAACACTACTTAGTTAGAAAGTTGTGGTAGTGACTATACCTACTACACAATACAAACACGTTTCAGAGAGCACTCTAGATCACTCCAGAACTTACTTGCACTTCATTTCATCTTAACGTTTTACTGTGTTAGATTGGATTTCTAAACTATGGCCTGGTGGACAGAGTTCAGGAGGCCAACCTAGATATAGTGAACATGGACAACCCAGAGAGCTATGGCCAAACCAATCAAGGTAGCATGAAGACTGGTCATGGCTAAATCTCAGGAGTGAGTGAGTGTTGGTCAACCAGATGCGAGAACCCCAGTTTCAGAGACAGGGACCCTTGCACTGTGACAACAGGGGACACAGATGTCATGGTCGAAGTTGGTCCTCGTTCAAGCTGGTATGCTGAAATTTCACAGGAAAGACTCTTGCAGGACAAGATGACGACCCCTTGTGTTCGACCCAAAATGCAAAACAATGACTCTTTGACCTTGGTAGAGCAAACTGGAGTTGGTGAGTCAACTGGATGGTCCAGGAACACTTCGAAGGCTCCAACTTGTTGAATTACCAGAAGAAGTCGAGAATGGTTGTTCCAACACTGCTACGGGATGAAGAACGGATGATGGTCTTCGAAAGATCACTAGCCAGCCAGGCTCCATCAGGACTGTAGCAAGCGTCGGTCACTAGGCCTTCTCAGGATTGGTCCATGGGTCGTCCAAAGTCTTCACAGCTATGTAGGATACGTAGCTTCTCATATGATCTTTGGGGAGTGCCTGCAGGACTCCTCTTCTTATGGAAAAACTTGATTGAGCAAAGAAAACTCATCCCAACCAATGAAGATCTGCCCCTTACTCACACCCCAGTAGTGGTCCAATCAGTACCACTGTTCGTGAAACTCATGCACACACTCCAGACATGCAGAAAGCAGTTTGTGTATTGGGATCAACCAGTCCCTACCCACTTCCTATCTTGCAACAGACATACCCTGCACTAGCCCGTGAAAACCAAGACTTTGCCAAGGAAATGCATGACCAATAAAGGATTTTCCTGACTTGGCAATGCAGAAAGAAGGCCAACAAGAACATGGCCAAAGGAACAAGAAAAAACCTTGTGGCACGGCCTTGTTAGGGCACAAGCCACAGTTGGTAGCCAAACACGGTAAACACTGTAAGCTAAAATAAAATACAGTAAAAATAGTAGAAAAGTAACTGCTGCCATTGCTTGTATTTAGGCACATTCAAAAACAACCAAATAATCCGTTTGACTGTAGTCTAGGGCCATACAAAAGACACAAAGGCACTGCTTTGGAAGATGCATTTTGCAATGTAAAAAAGTTAAGCAAGCATGCAACAGAGTCAAAGACTAAGGGGAACTTAGTTTCCCAGTACTGACAGTCTGAAGGACTAGTTAGCTTCCCCATATCATATGATCAAAAGGCCCGTGGAGTGAAGCTGAAGTTGTCACTTCAGAGCAAAAACAAAAGCAAAAAGGTTGGGGGAGCATAAAATATGGAGGGAAGGTTGCTACATGGGAAAACTTTCCTAACAGACTGGAATATTACAGAGTATGCGTGATCCTCACAGTCAGAAGCAAGCAGTTTTTTGTGAGAGCGAGACAGTCTGCCTAATGAGGCTTAATGATTTCACAATAACATTTCACAAGGCATTCAATGTTTTGCTTGCACTTGCGTTTTCAACCACTTTTGAATTACTAGCTTAAGCACTTCTGAAACTTCCCTGCAGCCAGCCTGCGATTAGAATCTGGCAGTTTTGCAAATGTAGACCATCCCTAAAAATTGTGAGATATTAGAATGCTCATTAGCAACCGGAGCGGGTGCCCCAGCTAATCAGTTTGCTCGGAAAGCGGGCTGAAGCTCAAATTATAAGCTTGTTTTCCAAGCAAGTTCACAGATGTTCTCTCCCTGTCCCGCCATTTCCCTCCGTAGGCATGCTATCTCTCCATCTCTCTCTCCACTCTCCTACCACTTAACTGAAGATGATGCAGTGCAGCTCCTCTCATGTCTGCCGGCCGCCATGGAAATGGCAGAGGGGAAGCGGAGCACCACACTTTGCAAAACCATTCAAAATCTGCTCTACAATAGAATTTCATAATTGCATGCAGTTTCATTGAGTGGCGCCAAAGTTATAAGCCATCCAAAAACTGATTTTCACCAACCCTGTAATGCAAAAATAGGCATAGAGCTCCCCGAACATCACAGATGTTTGCAAACTTCGTAGGACCGCCCCGGACATCCGGACTGTTTGTGGATGTTGGAGAAGGAAAAACACAATTTATTTGGCCTTTAAAGGCCATATCCAATCCCATCCTCATCACCCCTCAACTCCCCAGAGATTCTTTGATTAATTTGACAAGTGCAATATTGTGTTTTTTAATGTTTGTACCGCATTGTTCGTGGACACCAGTCCGTGTCTGTGAATCCAGCATGGCGGGCATTTCAGAAAAAAATGGCCAATCAGGGGCCTGTCTTTTTCTTACCTACTTTTTGGCTGTTTAAAAAAAATACTGGATGAATGTACACCCACCAAATTTACAAAAGCAAGTTTTCAGGACCAAGCCACCGCTCCTGCCGCAAATTTGGTGAAAATCCATGCATCTGTCTGGACTGTAGGCATGAACAAACTTATTTTTCCATTGCATCTATGGGAAAAAGCAAACATTTTGGGATCCCCTATAACTTTGCCCCCTGCACAAAACCTCACAAGACTTTGCAGAATCAATATGGCCTGGCCATATACCCATTTGGCAAGGTTTCTTGAGAATTCGTCCAGGGTGGGGGGTAGTTATAAGCCACACAAAAATTGTTCTTCCTATGGGTTGAGCAACTTAACCATAATTAGAGAGCCACTACCGCAGGCCCTGTAATATTATATGAACAAAAAATCATGTGGTCAACCATTAGAGACACTATAAAACCCACTCTGTAAAAGAAGACAGAAAATGCACTGCATGTGTGTGTTGGCCCAGTGGATACTTTAGCAGGGAGGATAAAAGCAAGAATGGCAATACTGTTACTCCTAAAATATGCTCTCTATGAAATAGATGCAACCAGGGACATAGGACTAGGGCCCCAAAAATTGACCAAGCAAGCAGGAGCTCTCAATAGTATCTGATTCCGGTTCTTAGGCGATTTGATAGGGTCAAGCTAGGCTTTGAGATGTGGATCAAACTGGATTTGAAGGTGGTGAGTCACGTTGATCGCAGGTGGTGTGAGTCAGTATGAAGTCAGTTTCAAGTGTTGTCCATGAAGTTCGAAGGTGGTGACAAGCAATGCATTTGGATGGGTCATCCTGAGCATTTTAGTGATAGAGCGTGGTTCAAAAAAATGAGTACCACTGATTTGGGTCAATGAATGACACAATACTCGAGCAGTTCGAGTAGAGCTGCAATGCAAAGCCCTGGTGGTTCAGCTGACGGCAGGGGCCTCCAGGACAAAGTGCGATTTTTGTTAGCACAGTGGCAGGCTTTGGTCCTTAGCAAGATCACATGCAAAGCACCCCGTGAATGGTTAAGTAGCAGAGCTTTCCTCTGTCTTGGAATAGCTGTTTTTCCCTCTTGCAGAGGGATAGGAAAGGGCTTCTTTTGCAAAAGGGTCCAAATTATATCTTTCTGATCTCCTTGAAGGACCAAAAAGGAATACAAAAAGGAGTGGGAGGCCCCCTTCTTTTGTAGGTAAGAGGCCACCGGGGATTGAATGAAAGCAAGCCTGTTTTAAGCGTTAAATCCCTGGCTTTGAGACAAGTGACCCTTGTATCCAGATGTAATTTCCAGAGTGCTTTGTTCAGCAGGATGTGGAGTCGACAGAAAGTAAAGCAAGGAAATGCCCACAGAAAAAAAAGGTGGAGAAACCTGTCCTCAATCCCACTTGTGCTCTCTGACTGTCCTAATTCCACCCCTCTCTCAGCCTGCAATTTCAAAGGCTCTCTACGGTGGCAACCCCTAAATGTGAAGCAGTCCATTGATATGGAAGTGCATCTTTGAAGCAAGGCTCCCAGGACATTTCCTGGTGAGAGTTACAGAGCTTGGCAGGGAGGTGTTACTCATCCTCCCAGAGAGTCAACAGTGGCAGGCATCCCGTCTTTTGTCTCATTTACTGGTATGCAGAAAGTGCAACTGCATGTATTTACATAACCTCTCATAGCTTGTCTGTGATCATAGGGTTGAGAGTAGTATGCATTTCATTTGGTGTTGCTATAATAATTATGTTTCTATCAGTTACCATACTGAAATCAATATGGCTTATTTGTAGATCCAGGATTACTGATAGATCCAGTATTATGATATTTTACATTGGTGGTGAACCTCGTTATCCCTGTGCCTGCAGGAACCTTGCGCTCCAGTAGCTGTCAAAAGGGCACATGTGACTTTTGAAACTGCTCTGTGTTACTGGAGAGCAGGGGCTGCAGCTCTGTCAGGAGACTAATGCAGAGGGCACATGTGCATATTATGCTTTTGACATGGAGTTCTATGAAAGGAGAATGGTGTGGTCCTTTTTAGCAGGCCACCCTTTCTGAGATTGATTATCCACATCATTTTATCCTGATAAAAATAAAATAATACTTGTGCTTTTACAGCCTTGCCAGATGGCAATCCTTCAGAGAGATGTTTGGACAATTACATCTTTCCGACATACTACAGATGGAAATTAGATTATTTGAGAGAACCTATTCAGAGTATGTGAGGTTGTGCACTTCAGAGAAGAATTTCAATAACTTTGCCCCAACCCCATTCTGGCCACTAGACATTATGGAGGAGAAACATCTACCTCACTAGTAATACACAGGGAGCAGACACTGTTACATCTGAAGCTGATGAAGAACAGTCGAAGGGTGCTCTCTTCACAAATAGTATTTCTGTCACCATGTTTATGTTTGTGTAAGTCAAAGACAATTGTACATTTTTGCTCTTGTCCCCTATAAACGGGCTTAATCACAAGCAACTGAATCGATGGACAGTCAAGCTGCCTTACTATCTGATATGCTATTCAGTCTCCAGCAGTACATTTTATCACTGGATAGTAACTATGTGTGATGCTCAGGCCCACAGGCACCAACGGGGCTCACAGGCCGTTATGTCGGCCCCATATAAAACACAGCAACACTCAGGTAATGTGGTCTACTTGCACTGCCCTGCTTCCGCCGCACATGTGTACTCTATTCTTATCTCCCCGCCCCTTCCTCGCATCACATGGGGCAGGCACCCCCTCCCATTACGTGTTGCCCAGAAGAGCACAACACCACATTCCTCCCAAACTTGCATTTGTAAAACAACAGTATGACCACTGTCAAGTTTGATAGTATGGCCACTTTACAGTTTGGTCATGTGTGGCACGGGGCCCCAGACAGGTCTGTCACACTGGCACTTCCTCCCGGTGGTACATCCCACTGATTACATACCCTAACTGTCGTGATGATGCTGAGGCCATTCTCTCAGTGCATAGCGAGATCTTTGCCCTCGTTCTGGGGGGTCAGCTTCTTCAGCTTGTGGGGGAGTAGGGCTGGGGGTTTCATGTATCATTGGGGCATCCTCCATGCTGACTACTTCTTCACCTCCTGAGACTTCCTCTTGACGGGTTGGTGACTCATCGATCCTTAGGGCTTCGTCTACTCTCTCCTTCCACATTGTCAATGGTACTTTGTGGAATGAGATATGTTTTGGGTTGACTGTCTCCCATCCTCAGCCCGCTGTCACCATGCTATGTTCAGCCGCCACAATGTTACAGGGCTGTGATTCACATAATGTCATAATTTTCTTGGGTGGAGACCAGTTCTTTACTAGTATGGTGTCTCCTGTTTGGGGCTCTTGGTGCTGTGCCTGGCAGGCATGGCTCTCCTTCTCATTGTGCCATCGTGTGTGTGTTCTCTACTTGCTCTATGCCCATCTCTGGCACCACCAAATTTGGGTGAAGCAGTAGTTCTGCCTGAATCGGCCCTCTGAACATCAGCGCTGTGGGGCTTATTTGAGTGGCCTTGTGAGGGGTATACTGGGAGGACCGTAGTAAACGGTATACCGCTGGTAGCCAAAGATGTTTTTTGTCCATGGCGATTCGTATTACCTTTTTCAATGATCCCATAAACCTCTCTGCATCTACATTGGCTTGTGACCAGCATGTGGTACCGGCTACATTTTTCTACAGCTACCAGTACATAGCATACATTTCCCACCGTGCAAAAGTTTACGCTGATCGATTCTGATCTTTTCTGGCTTCTGGGGGCACTGGCTATGGGTTCTGGGGCCATCTGGATTGACAAGCTATACAGGCCTCAATGAGGGCGAGGACTCTCTGTTGAATCTTTTGCATTCAGATTCAGGATTTGAGGTATGCCTGGGTTTTCACTACCCTCTGATGTCCTTCATGTGCCAGCCTGAGTGCTCGTTCTTCCAGCACTTCAGGCAGTACAATGCATTGTCCTTTCAGAACAATGCCTTTGGTTGAGATCATCAACCCATTTTGAATCGCGAATAGGGCCTGTAGCTTTTCCTGCACAGCTGCAGTGCAGTGTGATATAGCTGACAGGAAGTTCTTCCAGTCTCTGGACTGTATTGTTTGCTTCACTCGCTGCAGACATGAGTGTTTCTTTGTTTCTTCAATTATCTCTGGTAGGGTAATTCCTTTCAGGTGAGCGCACTCCACTACATGGCACACCTGTTCTTCCGTCTCCTGAGCATGCTCTTGCTCCTGTTGCTTTGCTGGTCGTGGGTTCCGGGACAAATAGTCTGCAGGGTTATCCGCTCCTGCACGATAGATTACCTCTAAGTCAAAAGGCTGAAGTTGTTTCATCCACTTTTCCAATTGGGCTGGTGGGTGTGGCGCTGATCCTTTGAATATTGGGATCAAGAGTTTGTGGTCAGTGAATACTTTGGCTGGCTTACCAAGGAAGTACACCTGAAAGTGCCAGCACCCCCATAGTATTGCCAGGGATTCCTTCTCAATATAGTCATAGTTTTGTTATTTTTTGGTAAGCGCTCTGCTAGTGAAGGCGATGGGGTATATGGTGCCTTCTTGTTCTACTTGGTTTAGAACAGTCTCCAGGCCTATGGGGCTGGTGTCCACTAAAATGCGGTGCTCTGCGCGAAGTTGAAGAATGCCATCTTTGCCTTTCCAGTTAGTGAGTCTTTGATCTGCTGAAAAGTCTTTTCTTGTTCTTCACCCCACTCCCATGGCACTTCTTTCCGGGTTAGTTGCAACCGTAGCCAGATCTGGGATGAACCTAGCACAGTATGTGGCCATGTCCATGAGGCTTCTGACTTCAGAGGGTGAGGTGGGGGTTTTTGCTACTTTAATGTCTGCGACTTTAGCAACATCGAGCAACACTCCTTCGGCGTTGAATACATATCCAAAGAATGCAAGCTCACTTTTCCCGAACTCGCACTTCTCAGTGTGCAGTGTCAGACCTGATTCTTCCAGTCGTTGTAGGATGGCTCTTAGCCAGCCATTGTGTTCTTGTGGTGTCTTTCCGTAAACTAAGTTTCCTCACTGACATTGGTCATGCCTGCCAAATCATGTAGGCCGCCGAGGATATACCAAATTTCATCCTGCAATTTCTCTGGAGGCCAAGATGAGACGAGAACATTGTGATGTATCTTGATCCACAGGCTAGGGGTATCTGGTGGTACCCAGAATGTAGGTCCAGTTTACTGAACACTGTTGCTCCTGTTAGACCTACGATCAGTTGGTCAATGGTTGTTGAAATGTGGTCATCAATATCGCCACATTTGGTAGTCGGATATCCATACAGATGCACACAGAGTTTGGTTGTTTGGGTTTTTGTGTTACCACCATATGGGACAGACATGGGGTGGCGACGGATGTCTTCTCGATGATTCCCATGTTTTCTAACTTCTCTAGCTCAGCTTCTACATCTTCTCACAGGTGGAAGGGGACGCAGCGGTGCCTTACTGTGTTTGATAGTCAGGTCAATGTGCAGCTTGACTGTCCGTGTCTTCAGGCACCCGATCCCTTGGAACAACTTGGCATGTCTTTCCAACAGTCTGTCAACTTCGGGCGGGTTGATGCTGAATTCAAAGTGTATCAGTGTACGTTTTTTTGCTGTGTTACAGCTCATGAGAGTTTCCATTCCCACATTGACTGAGTATATGCGGGACCGATAGGTGGTTCCGTTGTGGGTCGGGTCTGTCCAGAATTATCCTACTATGAGCAGAGGCTTCTTACATCTGTAGGCAAATAGCTGCACATTCTTATACTGTTCTTGTACTTTTGCAAACTTAACCAGGGGCATTACATTTACTGTTGCTCCGGTGTCTATCACCACTTTTGTGGGGATCCCGTCAGCTAGAATCAGACATGTTGTTTACCTGGTTTTCTTCTCTTTTGGGTTTTCTTTCCTGGTTTAATGGCGTAGATCATGTGGACTAGCTTGCTGCATTTCTTGGGCCGTCTTCCTGGCCTTTTCGGTAATGATTCTTATTCTGATGCTTCTTCTCCTTCACTGTCACTGAATTGTCTATGAGCTGCTGCTACGGCTCTCACTTTCCCTTTTTCTCCTTTTTCAGACGTGCTGGTGCTTGATTTCCCTGTCTCTTTCAGAGGGGTAGGGGTGAGGCAGACTGCTGCAAAGTGGTTAAGGTGTTTGTATTTTCGATAGGTGGCTCCTAGGGCAGGACAGAGCTCCTCACGGTGCCATGTGCCTCCACACCATTTGCAGGATTCCCGCTGTTTGTCTTGCCGGCATGGAACCTCTTCTTCTTTCAGGTCTGGACTTGATGGCTGCAATGCTTTTGTCTTCCTTGAAGCTGTCGATTGGCAATATACTCATTGCCACTTCCATTGCTGCGACTTGTTCATCAGTGTGTTCTCTTTGCTGACCCATTGCCAGGATTCTGTCTAGCTGTAGGTACCTTTCTGAAAGGATTGCTCTCTGCAGCTTCTCAGATGATATGCCATGAATGATTTGCTGACGCACCGCAAAGTCCTCATCCAGAAATTCACATTGCAGGGCCGGCTCCCTGATGCGGTTGTGAAAATCATCAATTTTCTCTCCCGGGCTTTGCCTGGTCATGCTCAGCTGGAAAACGTTCATAATCCGAGTTTAGTTCTGGTTTGAACTTGCCATTCAGGGCTGCCTTTACTGCTTCGTAGTCATCAGCTTGCCCTCTGTTGGGTAGGGCATTAAATAGTCTTAGCGCTAATGTGCCTAGGTTGAGCATTAATAGCGTTCACCGCTCCTCTGTGGCAGTAATTTTCTTAGCTTTGAAGTGGAGTTCAAACTGCTGGAGCCGCAGTTTCCATCGCAGCGCCTGCTCCCATGGCATAGGTGTCAAATGGTCTTATGAAGGTGCTGTGGGTCGCATCTATTCCTGCAATGGGGCTGTCTTGTTCTGTGGCCCCTCCTCTCATGTTCCTGGGGGTACCCCCTCTATCTGAGCCTGCCTGTTGGCTTTCCATCATTCCACGTGACTATCTTCTAATCAGGGTATTAGTGGGGCTTTGTTGGGTAGTTGCATTGTCTGTAATTGTTCAATGACCTTTCCCCCATTGGATGGAAACTACTGGTGTGCTGGACCCTCAGCGGAGAATGTGCGATTGTGCTCACTTCTCTTTCAGTCTGCATAGGCCATACAGAGTTGACCCTTGCTTGGGGCTTGTCCCTTGCTCTGTCTTTGTGGACCCAGGCAGACCCCTTCAGATATGCTGGTTTTTCACATCACCACACGTGAGCATGCGCTGGAGCTTGTGCCAGTATTACTGGGTGAATGGCAGTGGACATATGTGCTGTTCACTCTGGCCTGTTCATGGCCACAGCCCTTTGTGCTCAGGTCATCCCTCCAGTTTGGTCCCCTTTTTGATCAACCTCACCACTCACCTCTTTGTAGCAGGATCCTCCCTGGCGTCTGGGTGGGCTGTCAGCTGTGACTGTGCTGTCGATCTGTGACTGGCGGACCTCAATCTCATTAAGCGGGTCAGTGCTTGACTTGCCTCTGTGTCGAATGATGTGCTTTACCCATTTGGAGCTTCCCGGAGCTTTGCCTTCTTGGCCTTCTTAGCCCTTCGTTCCCACGCTGCTCAGAGTGCTGTTTATGGGCACTGTGCATGTAACATTGCACACTGAGAACCTAGCTGGTGACTGGCACGGTAGGTTGAAACCGGGGAGTCCGTTTTCACGATGTGGGGTCGTTCACCACTCATCGCCAATGTGATGCTTCTCGCTCAGGCCCACGGGCACAAACGGGGCTTAAGGGCTGTTGTGCTGGCCACATATAAAACACACCAAAAATCAGGTAATGTGGTATACTCATACTGCCCCACTTCCGGCGCAAAGCCCCTCCCATCACATGTTGTCCAGAAGGGTACAACACCACACTATGGATGCTTTCAGGGCCCTAAATAAAAACATGACTCCAGCTCAAAAGACGCTCATAGGGTGCTAACTAGTCGTGCCTCAGTACAGCTGTGAATGCTGCAATGCTCCAACTTAGATTATCTATAATTCTCATTGAGGCCCATTCTTTTTACTACCTTCTTCATATACTTTACATTAGGTGACAAGTGTCTCCAATATCAGTAGTGGCCCACATCTTTACTCCCTGTTTTATGAACAGATTAATCAATCACACATCGCGGTAGCTCCTCAGAAAATAGTAATCTTCCATCAGACCATAGCATTTTTGGGATCATTAAATATGTTTTGTGTGCTTTACATTTTTATAAATGTTTTAGGTGAGCTGGATATATGGGCTGTTTGTTAACTGGTTAGTTTTTGTCCTTTCACCAACTGTTTTGATTAGTTGTCCATGTATTAAACTGCAAATTATATTTTCTTTTTGGCTGATCACATTGAACCCGAAGCACGATGATAAGTTTGTAAAAAGTGATCTTTTCATTTTCAGAAGAGATAGAGAGACAGTACCTGAGCCCCCTTTTTCCAACTGTCGCCCCGTGCCACCTCATCTATCACTTGTAGTCACACTCGCCTAGCCGCCTGTTTTCTGATCCAAAAACATTATGACTCAACTATTGAAGGTCAGCATTTTTGTGGCTTGATTTTCTCGTATAAACTGTATAAGTGGTAGAAACTGTGTGGCTAGTCTCCAGAGAGGTGGCACAGCACTTATGCAAATTCTTGGTAGTACATACAAGCTATGACTTGTAAATTGCTTGTTGTACACCCACATATGATTAGGTCCTAAAATGTTGTGACATCAGCTGTCTGAGCTGAGGAACTCGAGTGTGATGCAGAAAATAACAGCTGAAAAGGTAGAGAAGGTTTCAACAGATCTAGAAGAGCTGAGTGAGAGAGATGCGGGTTCCAGTTCACATCACTGGCATCATTCACATGTCTGATTGTTGGCTGACTGTGCAATTTGTCTTGAACAGCTATGAGAAGCAGTTTCCAGACCCACCACTAGGTGGTAGTGCATCTCACACATTGGTATTAGTACACAGGCAGAATATAGGTAAATGGAAGGATCGCCCATACAATGAGGAACTTTTCACACAAGGTCAAGATGGGCACACAGTACAGAACTCCTGGTATATACCCACACCTTTGCCAAGGCAGACATGTGGGTCCAGTGGACCTATACCCTAGCGTTTGGATTTTAACCAATTATTTGACATTTCTCGTGTTGTATGTTAGGTTATATGGGGCGGTGCATATTAAAACTAATTTTGACTTCACACAGTAAGTCATAATATAGAACACTTCCTTGTAAACATTTTGAACTACCTTTTGCAATATTAAATAATTTCATATCTGGTTTGTTCTACGTGTATTTGCAGCTGTCAACCTTATAAAGAGTTTCACAATCAACATTTTTTATGAAACGTACTAGAAAATGCAATGTACTTTTCAAAAAGCTGTGTAGCACATTTTTGGGCAAAATGAGAAGAGACGTTCATGTACTTTGCAAAGTTTGTATAAACACGTTTGTACTACTGGTGTGGCATTGGAGGATGTTTTGTTTGTTTTAAAAGATGTGTCCAGTACAAACGTAGACATAATTTTCTTGAACATATATTTTCGTCATAAAAACATTTGCAGAAAATGGTTGGAGAAATATATTTTATTGGAGTTTGTTCTGTTCGCACCTTTATATAAGATGTCCAGTGTATCAAAAGGCCAACATGTTTTCTGTAGCATTCACGTCCTACTGTTAGTAATGTTTGCACACACATGCTTTTTTCTTAGACACTGTGTTGAGCCGTGACCGAAATGAGGAACACATCCACTGTCACAGAATTTATCCTGGTGGGATTCACTGGCAATATTTCATTCCGGATTGCACTCTTCATTATTCTTCTTTGCACCTATGTCATCACCATGCTGGGAAATGTTCTCATGATCATCTTGATATGCGTAGACAAGCATTTACATAATCCCATGTACTTCTTCCTTTGGAACCTATCCCTGCTGGAGACCTTGAACATATCAAATATTGTCCCTTTAATGCTAGTGCAGACACTTTCATTGCACACAACAATATCAATATCAAATTGCCTGGCACAGTGCGTTTCCTATTTTTCCTTTGTCACCATGGCATTTTTACTCCTGCCCATCATGTCTTATGATCGTTACGTAGCCATATGCAATCCACTGCGCTACACCAGCATCATGAACTTTCGTCTCTGCATTCACTTTGTAATTGGTGCCTGGCTAGGATCATGCACTTGTATCCTCTATCCTGCAATCATAATGAGTCAGCTCCAGTTTTGCAACCCCAATACGATTAACCATTACTTTTGTGACAGTTTGGCTATGCTAAAACTATCCTGTAACAACACTTTGATAATCCAGTTCATCATTTTGGTCACAGGTCTCATTGTCCTATTGGGATCTCTGGGATTGACTGTTATATCTTACACCTTCATCATTCTATCTGTTCTGAGAATTCCATCAACACATGGAAGACAGAAGGCCTTCTCCACGTGCAGTTCTCACCTTACTATGGTAACAATAGTCTACGGAAGTGCTATTTTTATTGAAATGAGTCCGGCTTTGAATCCTTCAGTAGAAGTCTATAAAAACGTGTATATAATTAGTACAATTGTTTCTCCTTTGATGAACCCTTTCATTTACACATTCCGAAACGAGAAAGTAAAGGAATCATTAAGAAACATGCTTTTGTCAAGAAAAAAATTCTAATTAATGGTCACATTCAATTCTAAAAGCTATGTACTAGATACAATGTGCAACCACATGACTCATTTGGGGACTACCTATCATACTAGCTAGCTAGTTAATGTATTGTTGAGGTAATTGCTGATTTTCTTTGTAAATTAATTTGTAATTCTGTGTTACTTTGACAAGCATCAACACATTTGGATTACATTATGATGAAAATAATGTAACACATATCAGTCAGTCAGTTATTAAGCTTTATTACGGCCTTAGCCAAAAAGCAACAAGTAAATAAAACAATAAATATTAGAGAGAGGGATAAAAAATAGATAAAAGGTGACCAAAAATGTTCAGAGTAAAACAACATATTCAAGCATAACATAGGCGAGTGCACGATTATTCAGATAAAATATACTACAGCATATAACAGGGGATTTAGACATAACAAACCAAGGAACAATCATGAAAAGAAAAGGGGTAGTGTGGTCATGTCACCCATTTTGCTTCTCTTTAGCCATGCCCTGTGAATGTATTTGGACACAAAATGTACAGTAATCAAATTACTAGTGTCCCTTCAATAGGCTAGGGCATCTTCGACATAGCGAATTTCAGTCAGTCTAAGCACTGGGAGCAGATATTTCATACGATAACTCTTTTATCCCTCGCAAAAAAATTTCAGCCAGGCTAATGACTGAGGTCAGATATTTCATATGATAACTCTTTTATCGCTTGCAAAAAAACAAGAAATGGGTGATGGATTCTTCTTTTAACCGACAGACAGAGCAAACATTGCCATTTGACCCTTGAAAATTCTGCATGAAAGATGCCACTTTTAAAGTGTTAAGGTGAAACTGTATGTGCAGGGAGCAGGCATAGCGTGGGCTAATCATGTCCAAGTAAAACTCATACCCGAAATTAGGTTTGTGCAGCACATAATGCTGGCCAGTACTAAGAGTAGCACATTCCTTTTCCAGCCTACTGTGGGAAAAGACACCACCCGCACATTTAATCTGCTGCCTCGAATCTCTGGCCATTGCTTCAGATGACCTCCAATACTGATCAATTGGACAAAACAACTTTCACCAATTTGAACCATGGAATGAATTTGGACCCTGCCAGGGACAGAACGCGCGCCAACGCATATCTATATAGGCCAATCTGGCAAGGTCCAAATCCTCATCCAGTACAGGGAGGTTTCAGCCTGGCTTGATCTTCCACTGGTGGAAGATCACACTCCATGAATATACTAGCACTGGGTGAAGACATTGGTAACATGAGTAACATTTTTAGGAATTTCTTTTCAGCAGTGCCCAGGGAATGTACTCCCACTTTTCCCCAAAGCTCAGTCCCATATAGTGACAAGGTGATTGCCTGCATCTGATGCAGTAGTAGGGTTGGACTGATAGCACCACTATGATGGGAATGATGGAATTGCCCTATGCCGCCACAATACCTTTCAAGAGTGGGCGTTGCTTTGATTACCTGCAGTGACCATAGACCATTGTCCGTGAACCTGACTCCAAGATAATCATTGGATTTGACCTGTTCAAGAGTGGTACCATCCACCTTGATCTCAAGCTTCAAGAATTGGGCTAGTCGGTGTCTGAAGAGTAGTGTTTTGCTTTTCTCTTTGTTTAGCTCCAGACACAGTTTGTTACATTTCCAAATTAACTTTGCCAAGGTTGTCTTGAGGCCCATTGGGGATGTAGCCAGCAGCACCACATCATCCATGAATAGCAGCGTGGGAAACTTGGTGTTGCCCAATCTAGACTGGTCAATGCTGCGTGCTTCCAACTTCTCAATTACTCTGTTAATATAGATGCTAAAGAGGAGTGGGGCGAGTACGCAGTCTTGCCTAAAACCTCTCTGTACATCGATTGGGTCCATATATCTCAGCTCCTTAGCACCAGCGAACATATGCTTATATGTATTTGTTTTGTTTGTATGCATTTGTGTAGCGCCCAAACCCAAAGAAACCACATTGCTTGTACATGGTGTGGAGGTATGCAGATGCAGTAAGAACAAGTCAAAACAGAGCTACAGGTTAGTCATATTTGCTGAACAACCAGGTTTTCTGGAGTTTTCTGAAGGTGAGGTGTGAAGGTTCATTCCTGATGTGGGCGGTCAGTGAGTTCCACAGGGTAGGCATTGTGATGCAGAAGCTAGAATCTCCATCTTGGAGGAAGGATAGCTCAGGGCAACACGTTTGGCTTGGAAGCAAGGCAACGCGGCACAACACTGGTTTGAATCCACTTGCTGGTATTAAGCGCATAATAAATGAACAATAACATAAATAGCATAAATAAATAAAATAAAGATTAAAATCTAGGCATTTGAAGAGCGAGGATGGAAGAGGAGCGGAGAGGGTGCACAGCGGTTTTAGCAGGGGATGAGGTAGGAGGGGGCATTCTTATGCAAACAGCACTGAGTAATCGCTAAAGTTTTGTTGTCGAGAACCCTTAAAAGAAGGTGCTAGTATTTCTTTACCACCATTATGCCAAGAATGCTGTGAATGCCTGAAGCTGGATGGGTGATCAGATCTACACACATGCGAAGAGGAACATTGGGCTTTTTCAGTAAAAAATGTTCTCATCTGCTGACTTGTAAAACAGGGTATAGAAAGACGAATCAGTCTACACTTTCATCAGTATTACCTGCCATTTATCCGAACACTGCACTGCTACACTTCAAGCTCTCATCAAAGGCACACACTGAAACCACAGACGAAGCATAACCATGAGTTTGTTGGAAGGTGTTTTGGGCTTTTTGGAGTGTAGACCCTCCCATTCTATGGTACCATGAAAGAACACTTAACAAAACATTGCCTCAATATTTGAACACTATTGAGTAAACAGTGGGTTCCCTTACAAAGTGGAATCCAGTCTCACAACCCATTTGTAATATCTGTCAAAAGTAAACATGATTGTTATTATACTGATATTACATCATAAAATCAGTAAAAATGCAGAGATTCTTTTGAGAATCGCAAAACTAACTCAGAGTTAGTTTTTATCCAAACACTTGCTTGATTTGACATTAAGCGTACACAGGACATCTACAGTGTTTAGTTCATAGCTTGTGTTCCTGTGTTGCTGATTAAAAGTACAAGTATTTTCATCATTAAATCCAATAAGGAATCATTGTATGCCCCGCCCACTCCCTCAGTCAAGTGCTATTTGTGTAAAGACTACTATTGGACATTAACTTGCTATTGTAGATATTTATCATACGTACTTTGTATACGTAAAAAAAACGAATTATATTGTTTGAGTTATACAGTTCAGTCATTAACCAATAATAAAATGTTGCATCTTACGTCAAGCATCACATACTTTCCAAAGACTTTTGCCATGGCTGTTCCACCACTACTGCCTCCAGTGATTGGAGGACACATGAGGGAGACTAAATAATACATTCCTTGGCATGGAACCTCCCCGGGTACTGAAAACAGTACTTGGAAGAAACCCTTCATCCATTTCATGGCAGTGGTGAGACCAATGTCAGGTCTCAGGCAACAGATACTGTTGGAAAAAAGTCCAGCTGTATGAAACTGTAAAAGCAAACGATTGGCCGGGTTCTGGGTAGTCCTAAAAGTGTCCTGGACATCTGAAAGACCGAAGTTGTGAAATAATTATTCAGAGAAATGAAAATTAAGACACAGGAACTGAACAAAATAGGCTTACTGACAGCCCTCAAGAGGAGCAGCAAAGGAATCGTTACAATACAGAGAAGATAAAAGTTGAATCCGAGAAACGTTACCCCTGCTATATTTTGCAATGAGCCATGTAACAACATCAAATGCCAGTAGATCTACAATGTCACTGAAAGTAGAGGTACTCTGATTTAAGGGACTGGCAATCAAAATTCAACTGGTATGGGGGCATAACAAAGGATTTCGTCATCATGAGAGACAAACTGGAATTGGAAGATTGCAAGCTAGTTGTGGCTGGAGAGGAGCAAAGGATAACTGCAAAACTTGCCGGGGCTTTTTTAAAAATATTTAATGAAATTGAATGATGGTAGTTCAACCTCTTGAAAATGTATGGGGCTAATCTGCACACATTTTTCCTACGCTCACTGTACGACATATGCATAGACCTGTGTACTCTGGGTGGACACTGCCTACAGGTAGAGCCCTCACCCTGTCATATTTAGTTGGGATTTGACAGGTTGAGTACACAATGTATCTCCAGAAAGGGGAGGGCCAAACCTTCCCCCCGCCATGGGCAGTCTAATTAACTAACAAAAGCTCCATGGATCCGCCCTGTCATGTTGTTGAGCCTTGTACCTGATTGCAGCATTCACATACTAATTAACAAATACTTGTAACTGCATATGCTGTAAAGACACATGTAACCCAATCACAATGTTCTATCTTCCTGTACTGTACCATTGTCCTAGAGCTGTGATACCTCCGGGTCTGAGCGATACAAACAAATGCAACAAATAAATAAATAAATACATCAAAGTTTTATTCAAACAGGCCCTCATGGGGCCTGGCTGCAGAGGCTAACAAAGGAGACAGGAAACCCCAACCCCCTTTCATATTCACTGTGTCAACCTGAAGCCAGCTCCCACCCCCAGTATCGATCAACAGTGAAATGTCATGTCTGGGACTGCATGTTTACAGTAGTCATCCCCCGCAGGGGGACCCCATTCAGAAGGTACGAGTATGTGGTTTGACGGAGCCAGAAAGTCTGGTCTCACAGCAGCTTCAACGGATACCTGCGACTTTAATCAGGAACCACAGAGAGTTCCATTAACCAGAGGGACTCTTTATTCCACAAGAGAAAGGAAGATGGGTTGGATTTAGTATTACATGTTTTCACCCCTTTACCTTTTCTGTTGCAAAGCACTCTGGTTATGACCTCATGCATACTGGATTGGTTCATTACGATAGGCTTAGCCTACACCAATCCCTGTGGTCCAATTGGCTTTAAAAGAGGGCCTAGCCCCTTTTTTTCAGCAGATCATTTGAAGGTTTCACCAGCAGCAGAAAGAAGAACTCATCATTTGGACCCTGACTGAAGGTAATGTCTACCTTAAGTTTTCCACCAGTGAAGGAAGGCCAGGACCTCCAAGAGTGAAGCAAGATCCCTCCCCTAAACATCTCCCAGGGAACAGAGGGAGATACTGAATCCTGAGGACCCTCCAGCAGCTCCAGAACCAGTAGCCAGCCAGCACACAGCATGCCCTGTTAGGCTCTGCAGCAAGCTTCCTAGGTGGGAAGTGCCAGAGAGTCTCTGAACCAAACCAAGGACAAGGCAGCTGCCGGCAACACTCTTCTCATCTTTGGGCCGTCTTCCTTAAAGGACGACACAAGACCAGTGAAGAAGCTAGGAGGTTTTCATCGACAAGCATCTACAGACATCTGCCTAAAAGGACATTGTTGAGCCAGTCAACCCCCTCGAGCTGCAACCGACTGCACCTCTGACTATTGTTATGCTGCAGTTCGCTAAAGCCATCTGAGAAACCTCAACCAGTGCTTCAAAACCACTAACGAGTACTGAGTCAATGATTCCTGATCCCGAGCTGCCATGCAAGCCACCTGCAGCCATCTGTCCAGCTAGCTCACCAAACTGCCTGCTGCCTGATACCCGGAGCTGTCTCCCATCTTGAACTCTGTCACAGAAGCTGCAATGCACCCTGAAACCAACTCGACCCTGCTGAGCACCAAGAACTCCTACAGCACAAGGTAATTGTGGTTCTGTCCCCCCTAGTCCTTCGCCAAAGGCCATTATAGACATTTTAAGACCCATTGCTACCTTTGTGCTGAAGCTAAATATCCTTGTTCTGTTGCAATTATTTACTATACCGACTGCCCTCCGATAAGTATCCAGAGTGCATCCTTTTTGCTTCTTTGAAACTGTCTGTCCTCTGCATCCTTTACAGGGTGGGTTGTATTTAGTACTGGGCAAGAACTATCTTTTGTGATAATGATAAAGTAGATATGTGTATACAACCTTTTATCATTGGGTAATAATTGTATTTTTGCTGTGTTGCAACTAACCAATGATCAACAACGTTTTGGAAATAAACCTGCATCCACGTTACCAAAATTGGACAAAGAGGTTTATCGTTTGCTTGTGTTTCAAATCTGTTTGGATCCCTTCTGGTGTGGGGCTGATTGAAGGTTTAGAAACTGATATTGGCGACAAAAATACTGTTGCAGACAACATTTAGACACTGCTGGTATTGTTAAATAATCATGGATCTTGACATAGAGACTGTGCAAGACATGAACAAGGATGTCCTATGTCAAGAGAGGAGACTTCACCACAGCCCTAAGGTTAATAAACCTGAGTTGCTGACCAGGCTCCAAGCTTGGGTAGAAGTGAGGGCGGTTGGGGAGAAGATCCCAGGGCACGGGTTAGACCCTGTGTACCCAAATGAAGATGACCTTCTGGGAGGGGTAGTGGAAGATGAGGAAGAAGACAGCATGAGAAGTGTTTCTCACCAACCATCCCACTGGGGGGCAAGCGTGGTTTCTCAAAACTCTAGAGTATCACCGAAGTCAGGGGCTATTGCAGCATCCTGCAGGTCCCAGGCCTCGCCACAGTCTCTAAGTGAGAAACCTTTACCAATTGGGTGTGAGTGATGTAGTGGTTGTAGTAATTTTGGGGTGAGAGTAAGAGGTGGGTTGAGTCTAAGTGGGAGGGAGAGGGAAGTGAGAGATAGGAAGGGAAAGAAATATAAAGGCAGTGTAGTGTTAGGAGTGAGATTTGGAGGGAAGTGGATAGGATCAGAAAGAAGTTGGGTGGATACAGGATAAGGCAAAGAGAGAGATAAAACAGGAATAGAGTATAGTGAGAAGGGGAGAACAGAACAGTAGGGTGGAGACAGAAGAATGGGGATAAAGCAGTAATCCTGCGGACGGTGAGTGATGGTAAAGAGAGAGCGAGAGAGAGAGAGGGTGGAGGATGGGGAAAAGAGAACACAGGTGTGATCAAGGAAAAGGTTGAGAGATGGCCATCGAGAGGAGAAGGGCAACAGGACAAGCAGACTACTCCACTATGCCCCATAGGAAGTCCCTGAAGGTGTGACATAGATAAGCCATGGTCTTTAGGGCCTTCCAGATAGTAGGGGTACCCGAGCTCTAGTAAAGTTATGGACTATGACTATTAGTAGAAGGGCAAGTGGGATAGGGAGGGGGAGCCCCCTTCAAAGTTTGAGGTAATATTATATTCAGACCCACCTAAAGAGTGAGCCCCATATGGCATGTATTTGGAGAATCTTTTTTTTTTTTCTTTTATAGAAAACTGGTAATCTTAGTGATTATTTATTGTGGCTCATTGTGCACCTTGTCACAACCATAACCATCATCACAATGTAAGTCAGAGTTCTGTGTTCTTTTTCACTAGCAAACAATGTTTACAAACTATAGGATGTTCTCCTCTCTAGTCTTTGTTTAGCCTACAGATTGTATGAGTTACGCACCCACTCAGATCAAATTAATGTAACCATTTGTTTAAATGCATCAATAAATATATGGTTCAAAAATAGGTATTCTACAGGATTTCTTAATGTACAGTTCCATGACAGGACCTATAAGGATGTCAATGCATTCCATCTTCTCACTTCTTGCGGCATTCTAAATCTATGTTTTGTGAATAAGATGTGTTATTTTCAGTTATTTAAATCTGCTCAGATTTAGACTGGATTATGTTTATAAATATCATCACCATTCTTGTGTCCATTATCATCCCCCACAGCTTGATGCCTCACAGCCTGTTTCTAAAAATATCATCAAAACATTCTTATTTCTCTTATAAAAGTCCCCCACACCCTGATGTCAGCCACTTGCACGGGGTTTCAACGATCCATTGCGAACGTAGTGTTGGGGGTGGCCAGCAGTGATCACTGATAGTTGCTTAAGCTTGGATCTCCTGCACCCCATACAATTTCAGCAGAGCTCAAAGCACCAGAAGTGTGGTTGCGCTTTAGCCCCCCCATGTCAGAATGGTATAAGTGCTAACCTGTGAGCCCCAATGACAGGAACTATTTCAGTGTTCCTGTGTTAGACACAGATGCTGCAAGATCAGGAAAGGCAAGATGGCAAACTCAAGTAATGCAACCTTTGAAATAACCCCCAGATGCACTGAGATCTCAAAGACAGTTTCAGTCCTTTACTCCCACAGCTGAAAATTAGAATGGGGAGTTAAGGTGGTGTGCATTCTCAGCATCAAATTAAGAGCGTGGGCATGCCTCTTGCTTGCTGGAGGGCACCAAATCATGGGAAGCACAATATTCATTCGCTAAGGGCCTGGCTCCCTTCAGGACTGTGATGTATAGCCAATGGAGGTTGGACCTGATTAAAGGGTGAGAAACATGTAGTGAAGAGGAGTTGGATGTAGTTTCCCTTGGAACAGAGGTGTTGCTAGGGTGGGGTGGGGCTGAGGGGCAATAGCCCCGGTCTTTTCGTTGTAGTGCCCGGATAGCTCAGGGACTATAACCAAAAGGCTATAGCTAGCCCCGAATCCTGCCAGTCCCGACATTTGCTTAGCCCCTGATCTTTTCCAGACCTATCAACATCCCTGCCTTGGAAGCTGTTATCAAGGTTTGGAGATGAAGTACCTGTGTATGGCACTGCAGGGCATTCACCCCCTGTTCTCATCGAATGGTGTTCTAGTGGAGTAAAACTAAGGAGAAAGAAGGCCAAAGAGATTACACAAATACACCAGCTGTATCAGCCTATCCTAGAGCAACAGAGCTGAATGTGAAGAGCTCTCCCCTCATTAAATGTGGCATTCTCATAAAAGGATGTAGCCTATTGACACACCTACAGAGCAGACCAGCAATGGCATAAAAATAAAAACATAATTGACAAGGACAGGTGCACAGTCTTGCTTAAAGAATTCAAAAAGCCACTGTGAAAGCCAGGAGTGATTACCGGGCCTCGGCAATACATCTTGCACCAAAAGCAATCCAAAAAACTGTTTTGTTTAGTTTCCTCTCTTATTGCCCCACAATGGTGCTTACCAGTTGTCACAATAACCATGACGATTTGTAATATCTCTAATAGCTCCTTTATAGAGAAAATCAAGACCACATGACATAACCTGGACATGAGTGGTAAACAATTATGTCTAATGCTGTGCTCTTCCATACAGACCTACCCCAAATTTCAGTATCTATTATTACTTGCTTAAGATTTTCTTTTCTCCCAACTCACTATCAAGAAGTTGCTCCTAGTTTACGCTTCTTGAAACCAACTGACTCCCTGGCTGATCCATTCCCAAGTTGTAACATCCTAGTGCTTTGGCCTGATTGTTCGAAGCAATTAATAAATGATGCTTACAGACCCTTGGACCTACCTGAATCTGCCAGTTGAATAATGCAAACTACACTTTATGCTGCTGTAATGCCTGGTCAATGCCTTGTGTTTGTTTGGCCAGCAGATGCACTTTATAACTAAATGCAGATAGATGTGTTTACTGTTATCACTGTACCACTGTCGAGGGGCGCCTTGGCCGTTGATTCGCGGAAGCTGCTGAGCCCCACCAGACCCTCAAAGGCGTGGAACACTCAACTACTTTTTCAACAGCTCCCTGGGGGAGACAGGCAATTGGAGAAAACAAAAAAGAACAGACTCCTTCCGGTCCCTCAGACCCTCAGGAAGATCTGCAGTTAAGGAGGAAAGCATAGGTAATAACTTACACTGCTGGTCTCATTTAAAGCATTCCCAGTAATTACTAAATGACTAAAACAACTGTATACCTGTATATCCTCTGCTCCATGCTCAGAGGATGAAAAAGACCTTGCTTATAAATTGATAAACAATTTCTCTCAATAAATAATTCCTTCAAGTGCGAGGGCTTCTTTAGCCAAAACTGAAGCTTGTCACAAAAATTGCATTTAGGATACTCTCTTCCTTGAGTTCAAAAAGTGTGGCTTAAACGTTAAGTACAACACTGTTCCTTCCCTGAGAAGGTTCTTCAGCTTTACTCATAGTTCATTACTTGTCAGGGGTTGAGTCTAACAGAGACTAACCCCTGTGTACCTCACGATTCCCGCGCTCCTGTCTCCACTGCTGGGGAAAAAGTCACAGCGCTCCCGTGGTCTTGCGCTTTCCGAAAACTTGGCACTCAAAAATAGTTGCTTGCCACCAACGTGACTTTTTAGAGCTAGACTGCCCCACAACCGCAAAAATAAAATGGGTTGCCTACCTTCTTCCCTCTCGATTCTCTTAGCAAGGGAATAAAACTATTTACAAAAAAAACTTTAACACAGCAGTTTGATTTTAAAGTTTATCTTGATATCTACGTTCGTTCCGCGAAAAGGTACAGCTGTTGTTTCCTCCCTTTGATTTACAAAAGTGGGAGAGAAACGAAGACAAGGGACGCGGCCTGCCACGACAACCCAAAAATTAAAATAGCTTGTTGCATCGTTAAAACAGTATAAACTGGGTTACAGATGATTGCTATTCGCTAACAGGGTTTGCTTCAAGCGTCACGACCGCCGGAGCTTTGGCAAACAAACTTAGGCTTTCCTAGAGTGGAAGAGCAGAGCGAGTCTCTCCAGGAAAGCATTCAAAATACTATGGAGCAAACGAACAAACTAAATGACGCTCGTTGGATGAGGTTCACTCAATGAATGTTAGGAGGTTTCTTTCAAATTATTCCCCACAGAGTAAACGATGAATGAATGAATTCACAGTCCCAGAAAAAAATTGTAATAGAAATTACATCAGTCTACAGTCTCCTGATTTAGAAAAAAAGGTGATTAAAGCACTTATTTCAGGAAATGGCTCAATCACTGCTCCACTCCACTGCAATTTCTTAAGTTTCTCTCCTGGCACACATAATACATGTTAGGGGAGGGATAAGGCCCAAAAACTGTAACTCCATAACACCTGACCTGCTCAGCGGATGACAATCAATGAAAGGCAGTTGAAAACTCCTTCCTGTTGAACAAATGGAATTCTCAACCAATTGGATCACTAGCCAGACCCTCCATCTTGGCTTGGGCACTTGTCAATGCTCTAAATACTAAGTTAAGGCATAAACTACAGAAAATGACGACACTCCTAGAAAAGATTGCCTAAACTCCAAACTTCATATTAATTAGCATAGCCAAGTTGTAACAACCCTGACAACCATTTATTTTCTTTTTTTGGTGTCTCCCTGAACTGATGCTTTACACCCCTAAAACGCTTTGCAGCCCTCATTGCCTACACCCCTATTTACTGTATTATTCATCGGGTCACAGAACCATGTCTGTTGATGACTTACCCCCTGCACTTCCTCCATATGCCACGCTGGAAGCGACACCACCAACATTTCTACTGTTCCGACATGACACCCACTGCATGACTACAATAGCCCACTAGGTGGCCAGCATATTCTGCCCACTATAATCGCTCAGGAAGGACCCTAGGACCATTGCAAAGTTTAGACATGTTTAAGGGTCCTGTAGGGTATTTTGTATAGATATGGGGCCTAGCGGTATTTTCTTACCGCCAAAATGAAAATAATTCAGTAATAATCACTCTTTGCATTCAGATTAGATTTGGTATATAGTACTATAGTATACATACATTATTTCAGCACACGGATACATTTAGTGGAATACATTATGTTGGTATGCGTTATTGGTGGTATTTATGGGTGAGCATAAATCCTTTGTTTTATATATGTGACCACAATATCCAGAACCCCTTATTTTTGTTTAGTTTGTTCGTGTGATCACTAGAGAGACCTCAGGCTTGCATTTCAGAAACACCACATTTCCAATTGGAGTGCCACCATGGGCTGTTCTCACTGACTTATCTACGACAGCAAGCTATATGTGGTATTTATCACCAATTTATTTACGTTTGGTGAGCTATGTCCAGGGCCTCTCTTCCTGCCGACTCATAGACCTTCGGCAGCCGACTATTTCATCTTGTTATTATTATGTTCCATTCAGAAAACACACACACACTCATATACTGAATGGATTTATGCACACAGCTGCTGCCATGTCTTATCTTTTAAAAATTTGTGTGCATTTTGAATATGAAAAATAAAATGCGCTTTTAAATGAGAAAATGGTTTGTTTTTAACCTGTGTAGCCTGTCTTCATATACATATCCATATGTTGCACTGGCAACACATAGCTTGAAGAAATTGCATTAAACCCATGCAGTGGCGCTGCACTTCAAAAAACAATCTATAAATTGATCCTGTGCAGTGGTGCTGCGCTCTGTGCTCCCAAAACACGCTAAACAATCCAACATATACCCTCCTTTTTTTTTTAGAACTGAGCTACGATCCAAGCCAATTTTAAAAAAACAACCTGCTTCTTTTCTTCTTTTCAAAATTTAACAATCCAATACAATTAACATTCTTGTTGTGAACATGAAAATTGAAAAATCACTGTTCAATCAACATAATATTAAAATTCATCTGAATTCATCAATTCTTATAAAATGTTCTACATTTGCCTTCCCAATGGAAGTGTCCATAGTCCAGTGTTTCAATTTTATACTTGAACTCCATTGAAAATAATAAAATAAAACAACTAACTAAAACAAATAATTAACATAACAGATTAAAACAATTAATTAAAATAATAAATATGTGGAACTCCATATGCCAGGACACTTGTCTGCCTCTTTTGGTTCATTCGGGTACTCTTGGATCCTTTTCTATAGAAGTCATCTTTTCTTTGGCATTCCGGTTATTTTGTCTTCACCTCCACCCGGAGGCAGGCATCTTTTGGTCTTCATCCAGGGGACTCCAGGACTCCATCGTCTCCCGTGACCTCCGGTACAAATATGTTGATATTCTAAATCAAATAGAAAAGAAACAGATTAAGTATATAGCACAATACCAATTTCACCCTTTTGCCAAAATAAAACACGCCTTCTAAAATATTTCGCCCTTTTTCTTTCGCCTTCTGAAATTAAACACAGGTTATAGAGAACAAGCATACATAAAACAACATTCAATATTTAATGCATTTTCATTTTGCACACCGACCATGAGCTTCCATTATATATTTTTTTATTTATTTACTTTTTATATTATTTATACTTTATATATATTTACATATATTACAGTGTTTATGTACCATTTCAACCATCTTTTTTTTTTAACTTCTCTGTCACTGCCTTCTGTCTGAACCCACTTATTTCATTCACTTTTTTTATTCAAGGGATATTATCTGTTTCTACACGCTCAAGGCGTTTAATTTCATGTCTGGGATGGCATGGCTTGATCTGATTCACATGCACAAACTGTTCAGTTACTGTTTCACCTTCAGTCTTTAAAATTTTACAAACTACAGGAGGAACCTTATCTATAATTCGAAATGGCCCCTGCCAGGCTGCTAGAAATTTAGAATTTTTCTGTTTACTTTTTCCAAAATGAAACTTATACACCTGATCCCCTACACTGTATTCTCTCACTGATGTTCTTTTATCGTAGTATGACGTTGCACTGTCAGCAGCTCTTTCTAGATTTCTCTGCACAAAAGCAAATGCATGTTGCAAATGCTTCCTCAATTCATCAATGTACTCATGAACTGTGGATGCGCTCACAAGTGTCTGCTCATGCGTTCTGTATAGTAGGTGTTGTGGTAACACCATTGTCCTACCTGTTAAGACTTCATGTGGACTAATACCTGTTGCTTTGGCAGGAGTTGATCTGATTGCCAACAAAACCAACGGTAAACGTAAATCCCAGCTGAAACCTGCTTCTGCCACACATTTCTTTAATATGTCAACAACAATCCTATTGCTCCGTTCAACTCCACCTGAAGAGGCTGCCCAATATGCAATATGTAGTTTCCGTTTCACACCCAGTATTTGCCATACCTTACTCATTAGAGTACTTGTGAAATTACTTCCTCTGTCTGACTCAATTCTTTGTGGCAACCCAAACCTTCAGAACACATGGTTCACCAGCAATGTGGCTGCTGTTTGCGCACTACAATCTGGTGCAGGAATACATTCAATCCCCTTCGACATCAAACATATCACACTTAAAATGTAACGGTTTCCTCTGCTCGACCTTTTTAAAGGGCCTACATAGTCTATTTGCAAATCTGACCATGGAAGAGTTAGGCCTCTTTTCATCAAACGGGCTCTATGCATTGGTGAAGCAGTTTTAAATTGGCCGCATACTAGACATCCTCTAGTATATAATTCCACATCTTGGGACATATGTGGCCAGTAAGCATAATCTTTTAGTATTTCCAATGTTTTTTGTGAACCTCTGTGGCCTGCAGTTATTGCACCATGTGCATGTTGTAGCATTAGCCCTCTGAATGAAAGGGGTACCACCCACTGTATTTGTCCTGTTATGGACTCTCTAATCATGAGTCCATCCTGCAGTCTAACTCATTTTTTATTCTTTAATAGCACCCTCAACTCTTCTTTTCCCATACAATCATTTTCTGTTAAAGGGTTTTGTTCAGGATCTATCAAATGATTATAATAGATTCCCAAAATTCGATCATTCTTTTGTGCCTCAATCAAATCTTGGTCTGGCATATCATGACCCCACTGTACCACTGGTTGATCTACCTCCTTTGGTGTTTTAGAACGTGTTACTGCATCAATTTGTATTTCACCCAATAAATCATCTATAGGTAGCAATTCTCCCATCACAGCCCCAATTTTAGCCAGGTGGTCTGCCTTATTATTTCCCTCCTTATCCTCTCTGGGTGTTTTTAAATGCCCACGAATTTTTCTCCAGTATATTGTCAAATCATTTTCTGACACCAATTTGTGTATGGCTTGTATCATTTTTCCATGTTTAAGTGGCTTTTTGTTGTATGTAACCATGCCTCTCGCTTTCCAGCCAGGTAAATACTCCACAAAGCTATTTCGTGCATAGTCAGAATCAGTCACCAGGACAATTTCACTGAATTTATTATCAACTGCAGTAGCAATCGCTTTATAAATGGCCGCCAATTCCGCCACTTGACTGCTTCTAGCTCCAATCCTCATCCCTACACTGGGGACGTCTTCACATTTCAACCAGACATTCCCTATTCCTGACACTAATTGTTTATTACTGTCATTTTCAATGTGAAAAGCACAACCATCCACATATACAGTTGGCAGATCCTTGCATGTTTTTTCATCAAAAGCTTTGTGTGGTGATTGTTCAAATTCCTGCAAACTAGGTTCCACTTCCATTTCGTTTGATACTTGTTCAGCCGCACAGTCATGTAAGTCAGCTAACCCTTGAGCAATTGGGCTTTTTTTATTTTGTCCATATCTCACTTCTACAGGAAAACCTTGCAATGCCAGTGTCCATGAAGTGATTCTGGACTGCGCTAGATTACCTGACCTAATTCTTTTACTCTCTAAAAACTGCAAAGGTTGATGATTTGTTTGAATAATCACCTTTTCTCCCTGAATAATAGTGCGGAAATGTTGTAGCGCCCACACAGTGGTTAATAGGGCCTTTTCACATTCATTGAATTTCATTTCAACTTTGGAAAATGCTTTACTTGCATATGCAATGGTTTTGTGATTCACATCATGTTTTTGTGATAACACTGCTGACATACAATGTTCAGAGAACCCTATTTCTATAAAGAAATCCCTACCCTTTATGGGATATGCTAAACATGGTGCCTTTACAAGACATTCCTTTAATTTAGCTACTGCCACAGACTGCTCTGTTCCCATATCCAGGGTGTATTCAGTTTAAGCAGTTTAGTCAATGGTTGAGTGATTTCAGCATAATTTTCAATGAACTTTCTGTTATAGCCTGTCATCCCTAATAAACTTTGTACCCCTTTCACATTTTTAGGGTCCTTTAGTTTTTGTATGGCCTCTATTTTCTTCTTTTGTGGATTTAGCCCATGTTCAGTCACTTCATGGCCTAAAAAGTTATTTTCTTGCACCATTGTGCTTTTTGTAAAGACACTTTGGCGCCTGCTTTCTGCAATTGGGCAAGCACATGTCTTATTTCATCAAAATGGCTTTTCAGGCTTTCATTTTTTATCAGGACATCATCCACATAAACTATGGTTCCTCTTTCCACTGCATCTGGCATGGCCTTTCTCAAAAATATGCCAAATTCACTCCCACTATTGATGTACCCGAACGGAGCTCTAAGCCAGGCGTATTGAGTCCTGTCAAATGTAAAGGAAAATAAATTCTGTATCTCCTCTGCCAATGGCACGCACCAATATCCAGAGGTGAGATCTAATGTGGTAAACACTTTTGAACCATATATCTGAGCTAGGCCCTGATCAATGAATGGCAGAGGCCATCTGGATACTGGCACTCTTTTATTTAACTCCCTCAAGTCTGCACATAGCCGCCATTGACCATTTGGCTTTAACACACCTAAAATAGGTGTATTGGATATGCTATGAATGGGCCTGATGATTCCCCGAGCTTCCAAATTCTTTATAATCTCTGCTAATGATTCTAAACATGCCAGCGGTAGTCTATACTGGCGTACAAATACTGGACTTCTCCTACACCCTTCCGGAAGTGTGGCCACATGTAAATCAGTTAAACCGCAATCATAAGCATCTTTTGCAAATACATCTTTAAATTCCATAAATATCTTTCTCAGTACGTTCCTATCCTCATCGTTGTCACACGCATCCGCTAAGGAGATCTGTTCTTCTACCATTTTGGAAAATTCTGGAAAATCTTCTGGTAAGGGAATCTCAGCGCTTTCCTCTGTGTGGCTGTGTCTTTTTGTAAAGCTGCCCCTTTTAAATATTTTGGCATATCAGCTTCCACTTCACTGGGCTGATTTTCTGTTTTATTTTCATTTAAATTAAATGTTATGCAATCCTCTTTATGGCACCACACTGTCTCATTTGAATCATAAGGATACACAGAATGAATTTTAAATATTTCTTTGGGCTGAGAGTCCAGGTGTTCTGGCAACTCACCCTTGGCATCTACATACTTTTCAGGGATATTTCCAATCACCATGTTATTTAAATCTGCCGCATAATGTGATTTTTGTATGGTCATTCCTAATGGGGAGTTTTCCTCTAAATGAATATCCTGACAACCTTTATTATTTACTATAATTTTTACAGATCCTTCACCAATATCTACCAATGGAATGTATTCATAATCCAGGCCTTGCTGTTTTATGGATTCATTCAGGCATACAAATGCATCAGAGTCTTTCATCTGCTGTCCATTTTTGCATTTCAGTGTTATTGCAAACTGTTTTGTAAATGCAGGAATAATAGTATCTTTCCTCATTCGTAATTCGATTGCATAAGGAAAAAGTTGTGCACAATGATAAGCCCTTCTTGTGTCTTCAAATTCAGGTGCCGGCCCACCTAGGTGTGACCATATTTTTTGATTAAGGAAATCTAACACCATAAACATTCTGTGCATGATGTCATTGCCCATGTAAAAGTCATTTTGTGCTTCACTCACTATCCATACATTATGGTAAATTGTTTTCTGCCCAATGCTAATTTTAAGCATGCATCTGCCTGCATTTCGGTTTTCAAAGTCTGGACTGTCCAACACAGAAACAAATTGGTTTTTAATCCTACATTTCGGGATCTCTTCCCTCTCCATTATCTTTTGCAACAATTTCTCATTAATGAAGCTCCTCTACTGTTCAAGCGCTAAAGTGGCTTTTATTGTTTTAAAACAGTCATTTATACCAACATGAACCCATGGTTGCTCATCTTCCATGTGTATTTCAGCAAGAGTGGTAATGTGTTTTTCTGAATCTGTTTTAGGAGCAATATTCTGTTTGATTATTTTCTCTTTTAAATAAAAACGTAATGTGTGCTCATCTATGGCAGTCTGCCAATTTCTCCTTGGGTCCAAGTATATTTGTACAGGTAGTTTTTGATTGTCGCTCTGCATTTTGTCTTGACACATTAATATAACCGTGACACTAGGTATGCAACTATTCTGGAGATATACCTCCACAGCATCATTTATTTATGTTGCTGTTTTGTGATTTTAGTTTCTTAGGTCTCAATGGTTTTTTGGTTAAGGACCACAGCACTCCATTCACCCCATCTATGAGACGAGACAATTTTTTCAGGCAATCTGTCCCCATCAGAAATGGAATTTCACAAATAGATGTGATCAATACCTCCTGTTTCATCTTGTGCTTTCCTATTTTTATGTCAACCTCAGTTACACCTATGATGGGCACCTCCTCCCCATTAAAGATATGCACTGGACCTTGATTTTCCTTCATCTGTGATCGATTCTGTGGGGGTCTCCCTTCATTGATACTCTTTACCAGCTCCTTGGACATAATTGTCGCCTTTGCGCCAGTCTCAATCATAGCAAATGTTTGGCATTTTTCTTCTACAGTGATGGGTGCATAATATCTGTCCTCAACTTCCTCTAATACACATAAGAAGTGTGAATTCTTACTGATTTCAGGGCTCACCTTTCTCAGGCCTTTTTCACTTTTGGCTAAGCACATTGGTAAATGGAAAGACATTTTTCATTCCTTTTTACTCGCGAGAGACTTTATTCATTTCTCCATGTTCAGAGGTTTTTTGGAGTGTAGCCACTGTTCACCCACCCATCTGGGTATCATCAGGAACCACATTACAACCTTCCGACTGAACATGTGTAACAACATCATTTAGTAATTTGTCATTGTTTAATTCTGTGCATTTGTGACCATTTAGTGTTTTACCAGCCCGTTCAGCTTCTTCAAAAATATGTGGCTCAAAGAATTCCTCAGGTGATTGATTTGTACCCTCCTTTTGAGTGTTTCCTTTTTCTGTCTGTGTTTGTGCACCGTTTTGACTGTCCAGGGAAGGAGCTATAGCATCCCCACTTACTCCCTGTTCACTGGTATTCCCCATGCATGAGTCATTTTTCTCATATCTGTCTCTTTGTTCTCTTGGAGTTTCAGGTTTTCTTATTTCATTTGTACAAATCTCCAATGTTTGATTTAGCTCTAGGTTAAACCGTACCTCTCTTTTAGAATTATTTGCACTTTCTATTAGATGTTCATTCATTGGTGCTTTCACTTTTACATCATTAGGCATCTCAGAGTCATTATGCATAATTATATTAGGGCAATCTGTCTTTTCGCCGTTGTAGGTATCATGAGTACTTAGTCACTTTTCAGAAGAAGCCCCCCGGCTATTGCTATGGCCATCAGCCTCCTCTTTGGATGGTTGTTTTGCGCTGTATAGAGCTTCCCTATTTGCTCAGCTAACATTTTCACTTGGGTCTCGAGGCACTGGAACCTTTCCATCTCTCTAGAATCCTCTTTCTGTGGCCTAGGTCGATATTGGTTGTTTTCCCCCTGATTGGATCTATTCTGATACCTCTCAGGTGAGTGATTTCCATTGGGATGGTTCCTGAACTCTTCATTCATTTGTGGAGAGGAGCGGGGTGCATTCATCCTTTGGTTGTAGTCCCCTGGTGGGGAATCATTGTACTGACATGGAGTATAATTCATGTTCTGTCTCATGTCCTGTCTCTCATGTTGTGGGTACTGACCCCTATGTTGATTCCCATTATGAGCAAATCGATCCACATATAGGGGTCTATCCTGATTACCATATATCATGGTGTTGGGATCAAATCTGCTTTGTGTCCCCAATGTCTGGTAGAGACCCTCATTTCTTGATTTTGTCTTTGGTTATTATTGATACCTGACATATCAGGCCGATATCCTGCCCGGGGTCTATCCCCTAAATACCTAGGGCTGATGTAGCTCTCCCTATTACTAGGATCATGTGATTGGAACATTGGTGCAGAGTGTGATGACCATTGTTGATTAACCCTTTGTTCAGGTGCTGAATTATTTTTTGCCTGGACTTTGAGCAGACTCAAGGGACATTTTGGCTGACCTGATTTCCATCACTGTGGCTGAGGGTTCTTTAGATTTAGGTCTAATATCTTTCATTTTATCACTTTCTCTACCCTGACAATAGAGTAACTCATATAGTTTTGTGCTTTGATGTACAATCCATTCAAGGGACTTGTCACAGTCAAATTCACGGACCAATTGTGATATGATGTCTTTCTGTAGCCCATAGAAGTAGGCAGTTTTAAACTCATTGGAATTGGGGTCAAAAGATACATCAAAGCGAGAAAATGCCCTTTTTAAGTCCTGTAAAAATTGGCGAGGGGATGTGTTAGGCCCAGCAGTGATTGTGTAAGCGACTTTCTTTGCCTCCTGCAGTGACTGAAAAGGAGAAAAATGACGCCTAATTTCCTTTTCAAACTCCACCCATGTCATATTCTGCTGTTCATTTAATCCCCTTATGATGCTGGCCGTCGGGGCATCTAAGGTTAAATGAAAATATTGTCTGTACTGTTCCTTAGGTATCTGGAGTGCTTTAAAAATGTCATGAACCGCTTCTAAGTGATCCTCAATGCAGCATTCCCCTCCTTTTATAAATGGTTTGATCAGGGCTTTAATGGATTTCATTATCTTTATGGGGCTACTTGTTCCAATACATGGAATTGCACCACTTTGTGATTCAATCCTGGTTTCAGGTGTATGGGATTGGTGGCTGCCCCCAATGGGAGTACCAAATCCCCCAAGGGTGCTGCAACCAAGTTCAGTCACCGACCCAGTCACTGGAGCACTAGCTCTTTGGGCAGAACTAGCATTCACCTCCACTCCATTGAATGTAGTACCCTGCCGCCTCTCCTGGGACCTGGGAATGCACATTTGTTGTTCTAAGTCTTTGCACTTTTTAAGGAGCCTGTGTGCTTCATTTTGCAGATAGTTGTTTTCATCACTCATTTTATTGATTACCTCCTGCATGTCACACATTTGCATTTGGCATTCATTGAATTCTTTGTTTCTCTTGTCTTTTTCTTGAATCATTTTAACCATTTCTTGCTCTGCACCTTGGAGCTCACTTTCTTTTTCAAAATTTTCTTTTAGTAAAATCTGCATTTCTGAAACAATCTCATCTTTATCCTGTCTAATGTGGTCCACTAAGGCTTTTAAGTGTACCAATCCTTGCTCACTGTCCTCAAATTGTTTCTTGCTTTTGGACAACTGAGCATCAAAATCTCTGCATTTTAATTGCATGTCTTTTTGGCATACATCCAATTCTTCTCTTAACATCTCCTCTTTTTTGCTTGCCCAATCTAAATCAGTCTTTAACCTGTTAATTAGCTGGTTATCATTTTCTTGCATTCGCAGTGACCTATTCAAAATTAACCAGATCTTGGCGCACAGCCATATTAAACAGTCTTTTTCTGCAGTTTTATCGGCTGCATTCAATAACCTTGTAAGGCAGACCTGAATTATGCTGCCTTCTGCAAAAATATTATCTAGTTTTTCTTTCTGCACCTCACCCTGAATGCGGTCATGCCATTCTAAAGTAGTGTTCGATGACCACGTCCCATGTGCAAACAACTTTGCCTCTAAATATTGCACTAGGTCTGAGAATGTGGTTTCCCTTTGTGACATTCTGAAATTCGTGTTTAGTAACACACTGTTATTATAAAATGGGTTCCCTTAATGTACAGATGGCAGTGTGAGACACACTTGCCATGCCCAGTAGGTGCTCTGTGATCACTTTCCCGGCCTGCAACGCACCATAAATATGTAGGGTATTTTGTATAGATATGGGGCCTAGCGGTATTTTCTTACCGCCAAAATGAAAATAATTCAGTAATAATCACTCTTTGCATTCAGATTAGATTTGGTATATAGTACTATAGTATACATACATTATTTCAGCACACTGATACATTTAGTGGTATACATTATGTTGGTATGCGTTATTGGTGGTATTTATGGGTGAGCATAAATCCTTTGTTTTATATATATGACCACAATATCCAGAACCCCTTATTTTTGTTTAGTTTGTTCGTGTGATCACTAGAGAGACCTCAGGCTTGCATTTCAGAAACACCACATTTCCAATTGGAGTGCCACCATGGGCTGTTCTCACTGACTTATCTACGACAGCAAGCTATATGTGGCATTTATCACCAACTTATTTACGTTTGGTGAGCTATGTCCAGGGCCTCTCTTCCTGCCGACTCATAGACCTTCGGCAGCTGGCTATTTCATCTTGTTATTATTATGTTCCATTCAGAAAACACACACGCACTCATATACTGAATGGATTTATGCACACAGCTGCTGCCATGTCTTATCTTTTAAAAAATCGTGTGCATTTTGAATATGAAAAATAAAATGCGCTTTTAAGTGAGAAAATTGTTTGTTTTTAACCTGTGTAGCCTGTCTTCATTTACATATGCATATGTTGCACTGGCAACACATAGCTTGAAGCAATTGCATTAAACCCATGCAGTGGCACTGCATAAAAAAAATGCTCAATAACACATGTCTTGCTGTACCACATTATATCAATGCATTAAACCCATGCAGTGGCGCTGCACTTCAAAAAACATGCTATACATTGATCCTGTGCAGTGGTGCTGCGCTCTGTGCTCCCAAAACACGCTAAACAATCCTAGAGTCCAGATACAGCGCTGTCAAGGGGGATGCATGTACCAATTAAGGTGTTGATGTAAATGTTACGTGGTGGATGACATTGGGAATGGTGACGTCATTGAGCGTGGCGCAGGTGGTATAGATATAGTTTGTTGAGACACATGAACTGGTGCAGTGCAAGAAGTCCCGCAGGGGAATGGGAAGGAGAGTGTGTAACTCGTCTAGTGATGGGGTAGCTGTTGCAGCTCAGGCATAGGGTTGGGGGTGCAAGGTGCCTTATGGGGTAATGTGGTAGGTTTTATTTTTTATTTAAGCAATATGTGAACATTAGAGAAGCCATGTTTTGTAGGCCTATGTTAGGAAAACATTTTTGTCGACAGATCACAATAAATGGCTGCAGGCTTGTGTGACAGCAATGTTCATTTTTGAATATTCAGCAGAAAGAGTGCACAGTAACTTTGCAAAACTGAAGTTTCCCAGGTGAACACAATCCTATAGAAGTCTCTCCAGGAGATACTTTGGGGGCCACTGAGCTAAGCACTTGGGTGTCAGAGAACAACTGGTAGGGAAACATGAATTATATACAGTTAATTAAAATATATTTGCAGTATTGGATATGTTTTAAAAGTATGCCTGGCAGCAAGGTTTGAGAAGAGATCTGGGAGGGGCTATAGCCATGAAGTCGGGGTTTTTCGGTGCTTGACAGGGAGCAAATCAGCAGAGAGGGGTTTCAGTGTTCCTAGGGTGGAGCATTGTAGAGTGTCCTTGCTGAAGTCCATGGAGCACATCATTGGTCAGACTCAGTGAGAAGGTCTGGTCCATGCCATCTCAAGATGCCATGTCCAATCAGTATGCAGCAGGTTATCCATTTGTATATTGAACAGGGCCAACACCAGCTGTTTGGGTCCAATACATCTGTGTTAGGTCTTGATTGGTGTACACTCCCTTTTTATTTTTATTTCCTGGGTTTACTTTTGACAGAGTTCCCCTGGTAAAGACCCACCCCCAATTTTTCCATGTTTGCAAAGAAAACAGAGAACACTGTGAGGAACTGACCTCAGACCTACCTGGAAAGAGATTATTTCAAATCATCCCTTAAGTCTGGTTTTTGCACAGGCATGGAATGGCTACCACACTTCTGGGATTTTGGAATTTCTCTCTATGGAAGATGAATGTGGTGCTCTGCTGGCTTCAATATTCAGGAGCACGAAATGCTTCTCCATAGATTGTCTATAGTGGCCCAAAATCCATAAAACAAATCCACTCTTTATAAAGGACATATCCCAGAAGGTCCAATTCATCAGTTTTATCTCTGATTTGGGTACCTCAATGACATGGTCTCAGGATTTTCCCTTCTCCCCCAAACTGTTTTATTGCCTATTTGTTCATGCTTCAGAAATTCCCAGTGCGTGTTCAATCCTATGCACATAACACACCTATGTTAAGACGAATCACTTAATGTTCATTCCTAGATGAAGGCCAGCTCCATGCAATATAATGGCTCAAAAGTATATGCTATTTTATTTGGGACAGAAGTGCATTTTCATTCAAAAACTATTTTAACCATTCCACCTCTTTAAACATCTTCTCTTAATGAACAAGGTTAAGAACAAATGTTTTCTTTAAGTCTATGCACTTACAAATCAGTTGCGTCTACCCGCTCAGATTTCTAAAAGAATTAACTAATTCCTCTCCAGAAGACACAGAACACTAATTGAAGGTACCACACTTAACTCGCAATTTGACTGAACGAACACTCTTGATGCTGGATTTCCTGCTAGTAAATTCTTAAGGCTACAGCGGATTCAGATTGCAGCTAAGGAACTGGTCTTTAAGCCAATGTGCAAAGGGCACAGAAAACCCTTAATTGGTTTGGGGATAAATAACACACACACTTTGAGTTAACCTGGCTGACTTTCAAATATGTTTTGTCACTGCTGCTTCCTATTTGATTAACAGGTTTTCACTATGTTGACCTCCACAGTCCCTATGCAGCTCTGGCTAAAGTCTACTGAATATCCTGGAATATGCTCTCGTGATCACCCGGTGATGTTAAGTTCTCCAGGTTCATGGAATAAGTAAAAACCCTCTTGTTCAAATGTTGTCCCTTCAGGAAATAATGCCAAGAGACCCGTTTGTGGTATTGAGCAATATATAAGTGTTGTATGCATACATACTGTCACCAAGAACACCTGGAATTGGGAAGGATGCCAAGGCCAAGTATTGTAATTTACATTTTTTTTTTATTAGATGGATCATCTACAAGTTGGGATCGACGAATTTATAAAAATGGGAATTTACATGAGAAATGGTGTTTAGGTCCAGGGAGTGAATGCCTTGTCTGAGATCTTCAGTATGGGGAATGTTGCATTTTCACCTCAAGTGAAGGTGCCCCAAACCATTTTCTTTTATCTAGTTATTTGAGGGTCTGTGCATACCTCTGTCTGTTTTCACAGTCAGAAGAGAGAGAGCTAGAGAGGGGTTTCGGGCCAGGTTGAGAAGACTTCTTCTTTACCTTCATTTCTATCTGATGTTTGTATCTGTCCATGTCTCGTTCATCATACACTTGTGTATAGGTGCGTTATAAATGCCATATCATATCATATCATATCATATCCGTCAACAAACGAGATTGACCTAGGGCTGAATTGACCTGCCAGAGCATTCTTATGCGTTCTGACCTCCCCTATTATCTGATTCGGTGTTGGTTCTCTTTCACTTCCCACCTACTACCCCCGAAGTAATCTTTCCAGCTAATGCAAAGGATTCGGTGTCACTCCCACAGTGTATCAACACAAGTCACTAGTCCCTAGGTCTTCACTTCTCCACTTTGCCTCTATTTTCCACCAACTTTGCTACTTCTGCAACCTATTGTTTTCACTTCCTCCTCCTTCTCTTGGACCTCTCTGCTCATAATGTTAAACCTTCCATAAGTCCACAATCCATTATGATGCTATGACTGCTTCTTGGATCTCTCTGTTGAATCCTTCAATTTACTCCCCACCCATGATGTTATTGTTTCCCGTGCACCTCTCCTCTCACCATCATCTCCTTCCATTAGCTCTCTGCCATGAATGCTATCACCTCCTCCTGGGCCTGTGTAGTGACTGCCACCTCATGCCATTCACTCTGCACCCTTGATGGTGTCATCTCCTGGTGCTCTCCTTTCACTACCACCTTCCTCACTTCACTCATTCTTGCTGTTATCCCCTCTACCTGTACATTTAATGTCCCCACCATTTCATTTGGTTTCCTCACACCCTTAAGTTACCGCCTCTTCCTTCTCTCCACAGCCGCAATCACGCCAGCCTTTTATGTTTCATTAGCCTCCTCTTCCTCCACTGTTCGCATGCTTCCATCCACTTCCACTCGCGTGCCTGCTGCTGCTGCTGCAACACACCCAAAGCAATGAAGGCTGGCAGCATTTATACTCTGTTGCATCCAACACAAAGGCCCTCATTACGAGTTTGGCGGTAACCATGCCGCAATTAGCGGCATGGCTGCCGCCGAAATCGCGTCGTGGTCGTGGTCCGGGTCCTCGGAATGAGGACTTACCGAGCCATTCCGAGTTCGGAAGACCCGGTAATTCCTCCCTCCAAGGACCCGGACACGATCCTTCCCCATTCCCATTTCAGCCCCCATAGGGCTGAATGGGAATGGGAGAGGGAGCAAACAATGGGCCATTACGAGACTGATATGTAGTGGACATTTCGCTTCTGTGAAAGGATGGTGAGCTAAAGACTCTGGTTGAGACTCAAACCCGAGATATAGGCCAGCAGAGAGAAACTCTGTGAACTTCCCTTACATATGCATATTAAGTAGCTTTGGGTTTTCACCCTAGGTTACTAGGGTATTCCAGATGTCGACCCCTTGCTCACTGTTCTCAGAGATACAGCTCCACCTCACTGACGAGGCTCAACCAGGCTGAAACCTGTGTCTGGGGTTGCTGTTGGTACTCTTGTTCAGAAGAGAATTGCCTGGCATTTCGATGCTGGACTTCCCTTGGGCAGGGCAAAGATTGACATGTAATAGAAATTTCTCTTCTGTGAAAGAATGGTGAGCTAACACTTTGGTTGAGACTCAAACCCGGGATCTATGCCGGTAGAGAGAAACTCCCAAAACCCCCTTACTTATAAATATTAAGTAGCTTTGGGTTTTCACCCTAAGTTACTAAGGTATTCCAGATGTGGAACCCTTGCTCACTGTTCTTGGAGAGGCACAGCTCAACCTCACTGATGAGGCCCAAACAGGCCGAAACATGTGTCTGAGGTTGCTGTTGGTACTCTTGTTCAGAAGAGAATTGACTGGCATTTCAATGCTGGACTTCCCTTGGGCAGGACAATGACTGATATGTAGTGGACATTTCTCTTCTGTGAAAGGATGGTGAGCTAAAGACTCTGGTTGAGACTCAAACCCGGGACATATGCCGGTAGAGAGAACCTCCCAGAACCCGCCTAACTTATGCATATTAAGTAGCTTTGGGTTTTCACCCTAAGTTACTAGGGTATTCCAGACGTTGAACCCTTGCTCACTGTTCTTGGAGAGGCACAGCTCCACCTCACTGACGAGGCTCAACCAGGTGGAAACATGTGTCTGAGGTTGCTGTTGGTGCTCTTGTTCGGAAGACAATTTCCTGGCATTTCAGTGCTGGATTGCCCTTGGGCAGGACAAATACCGATATGTAGTGGAAAAGTATCTTCTGTGAAAGAATGGTGAGCTAACACTCTGGTTGAGACTGAAACCTGGGATCTATGCCGGTAGAGAGAAACTCCCAGAACCACCCTTACTTATAAATATTAAGTAGCTTTGTGTTTTCACCCTACGTTACTAGGGTATTCCAGATGTGAAACCCTTACTCATTGTTCTTGGAGAGGCACAGCTCCACCTCACTGACGAGGCCCAACCATGCAGAAACATGTGTCTGGGGTTGTTGTTGGTACTCTTGTTCAGAAGAGAATTGACTGGCATTTCAATGCTGGACTTCTCTTGGGCAGGACAAAGACTGATATGTAGTGGACATTTCTCTTCTGTGAAAGGATGGTGAGCTAAAGACTCTGGTTGAGACTCAAACCCAGGATATAGGCCGGCAGAGAGAAACTCCTAGAACCCCCTTTAATTTTTACATATTAAATAGCTTTGGGCTTTCACCCTAAGTTACTAGGTATTCTAGACGTGGAACCCTTGCTCACTGTTCTTGGAGGCACAGCTCCACCTCAGTGACGAGGCCCAACCAGGCCGAAACACGTGTCTAGAGTTGCTGTTGGTACTCTTGTTCAGAAGAGACTTGCCTGGCATTTCAGTGCTGGACTACTCTTGGGCAGGACAAATACTAATATGTAGTGGACATTTCTCTTCTGTGAAAGGATGGTTAGCTAAGGACTCTGGTTGAGACTCAAACCCAGGATATATGCCGGTAGAGAGAAACTCCCAGAACCCCCCTTACTTATGCATATTAAGTAGCTTTGGGCTTTCACCCTAACCTACTAGGGTATTCCAGACATGGAACCCTTGCTCACTGTTCTTGGAGAGGCACAGCTCCACCTCACTGATGAGGCCCAACCAGGCCGAAACACATGTCTAGGGTTGATGATGGTACTCTTGTTCAGAATAGACTTGCCTGGCATTTTGGTGTTGGACTGCCCTTGGGCAGGACAAATACTGATACGTAGTGGACATTTCTCTTCTGTGAAAGGATGGTGAGCTAAAGACTCTGGTTGAGACTCAAACCCGGATATAGGCTGGTAGAGAGAAACTCCCAGAACCCCCTTACTTGTTGAAGATGACAATGACAGTACTTGTCATTCCAGTGCCATGCAATCACTGGCTGAAAGTCAGTCAGAATCTGTACCTCTACTGGCCCTGTTTATAGTGTTGTTGCCCTTAACATGACACAATTGCATGCCTGTAACCCAATTGTACCATCTGCAAGCCTGCACCATCAGTGTAACATACAATCCAAGTTACCAACTGAAACAAATGCAGCAGTCTAGGACTACGTAACTGTCTCTAAAGCAACATTGTGATTTGTGACATTTGCAAATAAAAGTTAAGCAGAAGCATGGCAGGTGGGCATTTGGGCTTTTTCGGACCGATAGATCACTTGAAATGCAGAATCAAAAAGGGAATGCTATAACCAGATAATTTCCAGAACCAAAAACACTAACCAATGAGGGCATGCAGCAGTACACACTGGTTGAGGCCTTGAAAAACAAAGTGCATATTACTGCATGCATCCCATCAGTGGCGTAGCACAAAATATGGACCCCCCCTGCGAGCCATGCTGAGGGCCCCCCCCTAAGCTCCTGAGGCACAGGGCACACCAAACCCCGGACCAGCCTGGTCCACCACGTGTGCGCAATGTCCATGATCATTATGCCACTGCAGGGGCATGCACTATTTCAGATGAAAGAAGTAAATATATTTTTGAATCAAAGCTTATATGTTTATCCTAGCATAGTAAGAAGTGGCGGTTCCTGGTCCACTTAATATACCAGTCATGTCGGGTGATTTATTTTTGGTGTAAAAATGTGCCACAAGTATGCTATTGCGATTTAGCATAACGAGGGATCATGAACTAACGAATTAACTAAAACGAACTAACTCAAACATGTTAGGGGGAGTTGGAAGGATTCTTCCCCCTCCTCTCAGAAAATGTTTAGAATAATTGGTTAAAATGGTGCATTATACAGCACACTTTCTGTGAAAAAATGGGTAAAAGGTTGAGCTTGCAATCAGTTTTGTAGGGTGTAGGGTAACTCATGAAAAAAATGCAATAGATACAATTCACCAAAAGTGCACAGGCAAATTTTCCAATGCCTTGTCATGCCGGTCCCTGCAATATATGCCAGTATAAAAAAATACTTTCATGCTGACTGTGCCCATGCATTTCCATGCTGGCGCAACCAATATATGCTAGTTTTCCCATATAAGAACATACTATAGTATCATTACTGGCACTATGCACAAAGCTGGCTCTGCCAATATATGCCAGTACTCCTAGAGAGGTAATGCTACTTATCATGCATGTTTTATCAAAGATGTCGAGTAAAACATGTCATGCCACAGTAAGCAGTGGCTAGACAGGCTGCACCAAAATGCCAGTCTAGCCAGGTAATGACACACATGAACATGGTTTTGCCCAAAAATACCAGTAAAACATGTCAATAAAAGATGTGTCAACAATGCTTTAGTGATCCCTAGTCACACAGGGTCTTACACACACACACACACACACACACACACACACACGTATGTACCCATCCCCTTTCACTCACCAGTCACTCACCCATAGATCTCCTCTCACATTCATTCACACTGCATTCACATTCCTACAGAAACACTTGTGTCCAAGTGCGTTATAAATATAAATGACATGTCATATCATATCGGTACAACGTCCTTTCATCGCGGGATGTTTTTTTGTGGGGTTTTTTACCGTGAATACTTTTTCGAAAAACCCATTGAATGTTTTTAAAAAATCTGGGGGTTGGGGGGGCCCCCCAAAAATAATTAAAAAAAGAATTGATGGGTTTTTTTCAAAACAAAATCACGGCAAAAAAACCCTGCGAAAAAACATCCTACGATGAAATGACATGGAACCATCATATCATACTCACTTGCCCACCATTCACTCACCCATAAACCTCACATGTCCACTCGTACTTCATTCTCCACACAGGAACACAACCACCCACCTAGAACATTCAAACACAATATCACAGTCCTACCAATTTACCCACCAGTCACTTACTCGTACACCTTCTCTCACATTCACTCTCACTGCGTTCTCCACACAGAAACACACCCACCCATCGAACATTCAAACACGCAATATTAGATTCCTAATCATTCACCCACCAGTCACACTCACTCATACACCTTCTCTCGTATCCACACACAATGCATCCTCCACACATCCATGCACCAACCCACCCACCCATCCAGAACATTCAGTCACACACTATCACATTCAATCCTTCACCCACCGGTCACTCGCACATAACCATTCTCTTACATCCACACAGGCCCCCACACCCAGACCTGGTGTGCCAGCCCCCCTCACCGCAGGGGGTGCAGGGGCCCCCGCTACACCAGTGCACCCTGTAGCTCACTAAATGGAGTCCATAACTGCAAAGACACTCGCTGTAAAAATGTTATCCTTCTCTTTCATTGTTATTCTTGTTTTCCAGCAACTGATGACATAGGTGGCACTCCGATGGAAGAACACAGCTATCACTCTTCCTTCATGACTGCATTTCCTGAACTGTCACACAGCTGCAAAATGCACTCAAAGAACCGTAAATCAAGGAAGTCCATCTTAACATAGCACGTGTACAAATGGACAGGGTACAGACTGTATGACGTTCACATAACACATGAGGCACTGGTGCACAAGGAAAATATACCCCACATTGACAAGCAGTGTGCACAGTTATGACCTGAAGATCTACAATGCATCAGGCTACTTTCTTTCTTTGTCATGTAAGTTGGGGTATTCATGATGAACAATGGACACAATGATGTAGCCACGTAATGGCAGCTCTGTCATTACCTACTTCCTCAACACATCATCAAATGAAGTTGGAGGTCATCACTACCATATATATGTCGGAGAGCCTCCTTGAACAATAACTTCACATAATTGGTTACACTATGTCACTGCAGCATTAGGCAGAATTATAATGCCAGTAAGCTAGTGGGCACTGAGTAGCTTTTTCTAAATGGCCATTAGGCTGTTAAAGGAGGCTAATATTGAGTCATGTGGAAGCAGGGCTCAGTAAAATACGAACATGTTTGCCTTATTGAAAATCGCCTAAACACAAATGCAGCATGGGATTTCTGTGCAAGGAAAAATCACGGAGGAATTAGGGGCTAATGTGTGCAGTGGGTGATCCACTGCGTTTAAAGCTCATGCATTTTTTTTTAGATTTCTACGGGAGGAACAATGCTCTTTTTTATCACAAAAGAATGTGCACTAGATAAGAAATCAGATTTGACTGCCAGCAGTGAGCTTCTTACAATGGGATGAGTTTGAGGGACATTCTGACCAGGTTGTGGAGGTAAGTGGTCCAGTCACCAGGGACAATATGTAAGTGGACACACATGTATGGCTTGTACATGCTAATGTTGCTGTGCAAGTGCATAGCTCCCATTCAGCAAGTGTCCAATCACAGAGTGATTTTAATGCTTCTAGGATAGAGACAGATGGGAGGATGTGTCTGTCCACAACACGTCTGCAGAGTCACACTTTCTTGAATATAAATCATCACTTAATAGAATAAAAATGATTGCCAGTTACCCTCAGCCACTGGAAAGAGAGTCTACAATGATGCCTGTAATGATGTTTTTTCTGGGCATAATGATCGTTGATTCTTCTATGTTATTATTGGGCAATTGTGGCAATATATGTTTTCTAGTTGTACTTGGTGGCGTATCATTTGCTAATCTGGCAGCCTCTCTCTCTGCTCTCTCTCTCGCTCTCTTTCTCTCTTTATGCTATCTCTTTATGTCTTTCTATCCCCTTCTCTGTCTCACTATATGCCTGTTCCTCTCTCTGGGAGTGTGAGTCACGTTGTAATACTGTGTTTGGAGGGCCACCTCAGCTACTGTTGACAGCAGCACGAACAGAGAAGAAAACAGGCATCTTGGAGTTATTTTTCGTTAATGAGTAATTTGGCGGTGGAGAGCCGTTACGAGTTGCCATACACCTAGCTGGCTCCCTGTTGCCAAATTTTTGTCATTTGCAGGGCAGAGTGCAAAAGTACAGGGTAAAAGGCAGTGTAGACATGTGTATGGCGTCATTTGCCCTGCATTTTTGCCCTCCTCCGCCGTGCAAAGGGAGCCAACGCTTCCAGACATTCTTGCATGTAAAGCAGCCTATACTTTTTTTTGTGAGCACCGCTTGCCATGGTTGCATGGCAAGCAGTGCTCATAATTACAGTTTAACCCAGCCAGTTTAACCCTGCTCAACATGCTTGCATGTTGGGCAGGGTTTAATTTAAATTGTTAACAATTTAATTTTATTTATTTACATTTGTATTGCGCACAGCTGCCCTCGGGCATCGTGGTGCTGTTAATAACGCTTACTTAGTTACATAGTGCATGTGAAATCTTGGCTACAAAAGAGCTAGCAAAGACATACAGTTTGCGTGGTCTCCTTTATAGGGGTGGTATCCGCAAACAATGATTGCAGGAAGTCAATATATGTGGTACAGACATGATGCACAGCCACATCTTGAAGGGCGGCATCCGCATACAATGCAGAATGTCAATATATGTGGCACAGACATGATGCGCAGCCCCATCCTGAAGGATGGCATCAGCATACAAGGCAGAAAGTCAATATATGTTGCACACAGACATGATGTGCAGTCCCATCTAGAAGGGTGACTTCAGCATACAATGCAGAGAGTCAATAAATGTGGCACAGACATGATGCGCAGCCCCATCTTGAAGGGTGGCATCAGCATACAATGCAGAAAGTCAATATATGTGGCACAGAAATGATGCGCAGCCAAATCTTGAAGGGCGGCATCCGCATACAATGCAGAATGTCAATATATGTGGCACAAACATGATGCACAGCCGCATCTTGAAGGGCGGCATCAGCATACAATGCAGAAAGTCAATATATGTGGCGCACATACATAATGCGCAGCCCCATCTTGAAGGGTGGCATCAGCATACAATGCAGAAAGTCAATATATGTGGCACAGACATGATGTGCAGCCACATTTTGAAGGGTCGCTTCAGCATACAAGCCAGAAAGTCAGTATATGTTGCACACAGACATGATGCGCAGTCCCATCTAGAAGGGTGACTTCAGCATACAATGCAGAGAGTCAATAAATGTGGCACAGACATGATGCGAAGCCCCATCTTGAAGGGTGGCATCAGCATACAATGCAGAAAGTCAATATATGTGGCACAGAAATGATGCACAGCCACATCTTGAAGGGCGGCATCAGCATACAATGCAGAAAGTCAATATATGTGGCACAGACAAGATGTGCAGCCCTTCTTGAAGGGTGGCATCAGCATACAATCCAGAAAGTCAATATATGTGGCACAGACATGATGCGCAGCCCCATCCTGAAGGGTGTCATCAGCATACAATGCAGAAAGTCAATATATATGGAACAGACATGATGTGCAGCCCCATCTTGAAGGGTGGCATCAGCATACAGTGTAGAAAGTCCATATATGTGGCACAGACTTGATGCACAGCCCCATCTTGAATGGTAGCATCAGCATACAATGTAGAAGGTCAATATATGTGACATAGATGCAGGGGCTCATGCACACACAGGCGACCAGTGGGATGGATGGGGCTCATGCACACACAGGCGACCAGCGGGGTGGGGGGGGCTCATGCACACACAGGTGACCAGTGGGATGGGGGGTCCCTCATGCAAACACAGGCAACCAGTGGGATGGGGGCACATGCACACACAGGCGACCAGCGGGATGAAGGGGGGGCTCATGCACACACAGGCGACCAGCGGGATGGGGGGCTCATGCACACACAGGTTACCAGCAGGATGGGGGAAGGCTCATGCACACACATGTGACCAGCAGGATGGGGGGTGGTCATGCAAACACAGGTGACCAGTGGTATGGAGGGGGGGCTCATGCACACACAGGCGACCAGCGGGATGGGGGGCACATGCACACACAGGTGACCAGCGGGATGTGGGGGGCTCATGCACACAGGCGACCAGCGGGATCTCCCGCTTCCACCGATACTGTTGTGCCTTAATTTTCTTTGTCCTCTAAACCAGCCATTTTCAGATGGTGGTCAGTTTACCTTGTATGCTCATCATGCTTATCATGTATGCATGGTAAGCATTGTTCACAATTCCAATGAAACACTACCCACATGCTTACATGTCAGGCAGGGTTTAATTGTAATTGTACAAGCTGCCTGTCATGTGAGCATGGCAGGCAATATGTACAATGGATCCCTATGAAGTTTTTCTGCTTTATGCAGGCTCATAAACCTGTTGAACCCTATAGGGATCTCCAGCATTTGTGCTGGCATGCAAAGTTGCATTCCACCCCTCCTCTCTGCCATACAAATGATTGAAAATTAGCTGTGGCTTGAATCAAAGGCATTAAAGCTTTACTCTGCCCTCCATTCGGTTCCATGTTATTATGTTGCAGGAGAAAGCCATCAAGTATGCAACTTTTTGCCCCGACCCCTTAAAATTCTTTCCACAAGTATTCTAGGAGGAGTATAATTATATATTATTACTTCTAGTCCAGAATATTTGGGGCAAGTGTTTAATTTTCTGGAGGGTGCATTTATAGGGAAATGACACCACCTGGCAGCCATTTCCCCGGCAACATTATCACTGGATACCGTCCATTCATGCTACGGCTCACAGGAACATGAGCTCCTTTATGTTCATTTCTAATAATCTCTTCCTGATTATGTTGTAGTCACAAACATTTTACACCTGTCTTCCTGAGCAACACACATTATCAAAACCGAGAATAACCATATATATATATATTCAGTGAAAAAAACTTGTTTGTTTGTTTGTTTGTTTATTATTTGTAATGCGCGATCATACCCTCGGGTAACAGGGCGCAGCCTTTACATGAATTGGCAAAACTTAGTTACAACACCAAAATATATACATAACACAATGAGGTACACATGATAATATACATATATACAAGTGGGCACACGTGGCTACAATGTGTGCAGGTGGCGCGAGTTGGATTTTCTTGCCACCTGATTGTGTTAGGGAGCCTACGTTTTCAGCCATAAAACTACCTTGGAAAGGAAGGGACATTATGGTTAAGTTGCGCTACTAAAAACCTATCAAATTCAGCAAAAAAAGTTGTTAAAGGGACAGTGTGAGCGCTTTAAAAATGTAAAATAAAATAAATAAGAATATAAACAGAGTAAGTGCTACTAAACCTGTATAAACTGTAAAATGAACTTACTATCATTTCTCCCATCTGCTATGATGAAGTGTCAATTGCCAAACTTTCAGCTTTCCAAATTTTTGTTAACACACACACCTATCTAAAAAATCTTTGTTCATATTATAAGATGGGAAAAATAACAGCATAATTTTGAAAAATACTGTCCAGTGTGTTATAAATTTACACACTGCCAGGATGAGTACATTCATCTTCTTCAAGCACACACACAGACAATATCATTTGAAAGGCTCCCAGCTCAAACAACACCACTGCCTCTGTATGAAATCCTTCTACTTTATTTCCCACACCTTCACAAATGCATACATTGCATGCTTTTCTGCACAATCTCTGCCATTTACCCTGTAAAAATAGCAAAAAATGCATAGGATTATTTCTTCTATCTCTTAACATCCATTAACATAACATAACAAAATCAAGTGTGCTCTATACGTTTACTATTATACTAATTTGTAAAACATATTCAACTAACAGATTCTAAATAAAATATACAGGATGCACATAGGCAAATGAAAGTGCAGATACATAATATGCTCGTTGCAAGAAAACACTACTACTACAAAAACAAAAAAACAATGTCTACATTAACAAAAGTGCTATAAACACACACATTCACTAACTTCTTTCTTTTACAATTGCAGTGAAGACCACTCTTCTGAAAAGCAGCTGTGTCTGAAGTACGAAAAAGGACTTGGAAGAAACCTACTCTTTCCACACAAAACAGTAAGTACAATACTAACATTATGTTCTAACTGTTACTCATACACACTAGCATTTTAGTATTGTGGAAGAAACAAGTCTATTAACCCTTTGCCATTAGATGTAGTATTAGTGCTTCCCCTTACCAGTTACATACTTTATATTGTCATCCGAATCCCAGTATAGTAACACACACATACAAGAATAGCCTTCCAAACTTGATGTAGCTGCCCATTGCACAATCACACACCTCCACAATCATCCTTACCATCATACTCAGATACGCATGCACAAAGCACACATACACTGTACAACAGCCCAACCCACACTTTCATCTTTTTCTCTAACAGACCCCAAAGAATGCCTACCAAAAAGCAACTCTGCAGAAAGCAAGGCCGAAGTAGAGCAAATCAAAATAAAAGTGTCCGAAATAAGCATCCATCTCTAGCAGATGTTGTACAAAAACTTCAAACAAAACAGCTAATACAGTCATTAAGCGAAACAAAACAGCTTCCTGTACAGAAACTTTCCCTCCTCTATCAAAATGTAAAAAGAAACAGAAAGTGATTAACAAAACTTCAGCTACCACTACTACTAACGCTGCACCTATAATTCTTGATGTAGTGGCAAGTAACCATACCGAAAGAATATTTTACAAAAAATGTTCCGCCACAGAGTCCTTCAGAACCTTAGAAAAACTGGAGAGAAATCATGCACAGCCCTTAAAACCTACCGTAGAAAATTAATTCTAGAACCTCTCATAGACAGTGCAATCCTTCTCAAAGAAAGTTATTTATTTTAGTTTTAAACAGAATGAAACCACTAACAAAACAAACTACTAAACTACAAAAAAGACTTCTCAATAAACGGAATATCAAGAAAAATAGCTTCTTAAACATCTGTGGAGGTGAATGGAGTCACACCACGAGCACAGAACCATATTTGAATGAAGAAGCATATAAACAAAAGCAAACAAACCCAATTGCCATACATAGCAGTGGATGAGGGTATGAAAAACGTAATAACACCATTATGGAACAAGAAACTCCGCTCACAAAAATATCCTCAGAAAACTCAGTATCACCTCTTCATTTTACTGACCAAAACGTCCAGTCTACAAATGTCTGTGAACATCAATGTGTAACATTGCCAAAAAATCTTTCAAATCTTTACGCCAGTTCCTCAATCAGTATGTAAAAAGCAAAGACAAAATCAAAATGAAACTACTACAAAATATGGATGCCTGTCCAGTGCGCAAATACACAGAGCTACAAGGACATTCTTTAGCCTGCATTTCAGGACCTATTTGCAAAAGCACCTTCCATCATATCAAAATGAAATCAACACATCATTCAATTATAATAAATCTGGTCCATAAACTCTACTATGCTAAAGGTCCTGCTTTAGCACTAGCCAATTTAAATAACAATCTTCTACATGGTACAGCCAAACAAATACTCGAAGAAATAGAGCATATCCAGAGAAAATATTTTGGAAGTGAAAGCCACTTACAAAATGCAATAGCTGTACAACAAACTAGCAACTACTGTACAAATAGCAACCTTCTATTAAACACATACAAAAAAGAAATACTAAAGTTTAAAAGTACCTCCGCTGAAGTATCAAACCATGTGTGTGTGTTGCTGCAGGACTTTTAATAAAAGTAGCACAAAAACTGTAGACATAACGTACAAAATAGAAGACAATTAAGATTCCAAATGGTTCCAATTAGCTCTCTACCTTATAGCAGAAAACAAATACGACATTACTGCCTGCTCAATACTTTGCAATTACTGCATTGCAAAACTTGACAACAACCAAACTTCTTCACGTGCTATTAGAAATAACTTGGAATTATTCCCACTACCAAAACCCCTGCAACAACTCAACTTATATGAGAGCATCATAATTCAAAATGTGCACCCATTTCAAGCAATAATACGCCTTCAACCAAAAACAGGAAAATGATCTCCCTCTGAATTAGTTAAAGGCATTCGTGGCAAAGTAGTTTATTAACCATTAGATCTCAAAGAAAATATACACACTATAGAAGTGCAACGGCCAATAGATCAATCTTTAATTCTCTTAGTGAATGGCTTACCTACAAAAGGCAAAATAATTTGGCAACAACTTGTGGACTTACATAAAGTTAGACAAGCCCTGCAATATCTAAAAAACAACAATGAATACTACAAAGAAATTAATATTGAAGAAAACCTGAGAGAAACCATTGAAATAATTCAAGAGTCACCAGAAACTTTTAAATCCTGCTACAGAATCCAATATTTTAGACCATTATACAATTCATCCTTTACACTCTAAAGACACTATAGATGATGCACTGGAAACGTATCAAATGCAGCAAGCCAAAGGATCTCCAATCAGCATATGGGAAAAAACAATAGAAGCACGGGCCTTTCCTCTACTCTTTCCTACTGGAAAAGGATGAAGGTACGATGATAGACCCAGGAAACCATAGATGATGCACTGGAAACTTACCAAATGCGGCAAGCTAAAGGATCTCCAATCAGCATATGGGAAAAAAGTGTACAAGCACAAGCCTTTCCTCTACTCTTTCCTAATGGAAAAGGAGGAAGGTACGATGAAAGATCCACACAAATAACAGCATCAGAATATCGCTCTTTACGAATGTATTCTGATGACCCCAGATTCAGACAAAACGTGGAATACATATTCTACCTTCTCTTTGAAAGTGAACTAGCAACTCTATTCTACGGAGTTGCACACACATTTAAATGAGTTACCCATTTTCAAAATATGTCAGCTATGCAATTATTACAAAAAGTGTAAGAAAAAGATGAGGTTTTACAGTCAAGTATTATAAATCCTTTAGCAAACATGCGTGGTACAAAAGAATACTGGTTCTGACATCATGGAGATGTACGCTATATGATAAGAATCCCTGGCCCACCCACTTGGTTTGTTACATTAAGTTGTGCAAAATGTGCCTACGCATAGCAAACAAAAACAAAACAAACATAGATATAAAAACACCAGGAGAACTCTCTAGATCCTGTAAATGTATGAAGATATTTCCATCATCGCTTCATTGCTATGCTATGCTTTATTTGTAACAAGACTGTTCCTCCCCTCGGTGAAGTTCAACACTTCTTTTGGAGAAAAGAATACCAAGCCAGAGGAGCACCACATATCCACATGCTATTACGGATTAAAGATGCTCCTAAATTTGGTCAGGACAGTAATGCCAATGTTTTGCAGTTCATCCAAAAATATGTCACTTGTGAAATCCCTTCACAAACAACACATAGTGACCTTCATGCACAAATTTTACAATTTCAAAGACACAAATGTGGGAAATATTGCCATCGAAAATATATAAAAAAATTGAAATACTACAACAAATTCCGCTTTGGTTTCCCTAGACCAGTTTCAGCAACAGGTCAAGTAACCAACTTCATGTCTTCAGTCAGACATAGTGTCAAAAATAAATCACCTAAGAACACATATTGCATAAAAAGAACAAAAGAATCAAAATACATTAATGATTACAATGCAATCATTGCCCTCCAATAGAATGCAAACATAAATGTGCAGTACATTGCAGACAATTCCACTGTATTTGCACGATATGTCACAGCCTACTTAACCAAAGCAGAGAAAACAGAGCTTCAGGACGTCTGCAATGACATATCATCTGGCAAAACACTATCACAAAATTGTACAGCTTAGTCATTAAAATGCTCTCTCGGAGAGAATGTGGCTGCTATGAAGCTGCAGATTGTTTAACTGGTACTGCCTTGTATGGGAAATCTGACCATATAGTATGGCTAAGTCTTGGTCCTGCTAAATCGAGACCAAGAGTTCTCAAATCATATGAGGACATAGAAATAATAGAAAAAAATGTTCCCAACAGCCAGGACATTTTGAAACACAATTTACTAGACACATACTATCCAAACAGGAGTATCACAAAACTTCACATACAAAAATAATATTAAACCAGATGAAAAGAAAGGTAGAGACAGAGTTGTAAATTGTGAAGGCAGCTTAGTGAAACTTACCAAACGTAGCTTAATTAGTCATATCAAATTGTCATTAAAAACACCTCAACATAAAGAACTGTATTACATTTCCCTGCTACAACTTTTCAAACCATGGAGATAAGAAGAAGAGTTAATGGATACATATGACTCCTATGAAGATGCTTTCAAAGCAAATGAAAGCACTATAACAGACGTAAACTTTACACAGTACCAAACTATGCTGTACAATGAACAGCAACACGAAGAAGAACTCCAGGCCCAACTACAAGTGGACACTGCCGACAGTAGTCAACCTTCTGTAACAGGAAGCCAAGAACCACTTGCACAGCCACTAATAGCAAATGAGGCAGAATTAACCCCATGACAGAAGTAGAAAACATCATGTGTCAGTATGAACAAGCTACAGAAGACTTTGCTGTACTGAAATCACAACTGTACAATGGACTGCATAGCATTTTCCAAGAAATAACAAAACAAATTAAACATGGTGTGCAACATGAAAATAAAAACTGTAAATGCCAAGACCACAAACCTATACTGCGGTACGTGAGTGGTGAAGCTGGTTCAGGCAAAACATTCTTAATCAAAATCATCAGCAAGTTCCTTCAACAATTGACAAACAACAAACTGTCAGCTGTTGTAACTGCCCTCATAGGTTTAGCTGTCTACAAGATAGGCGGTGTAACTTTACACTGATTAATACTCCTTCCTGTAGAACACCAAAACAAATCAGACTATTACAAACTATCCCCAGAAGCTGCAATGGAACTACGCACACAAATGAAAATGCTGCAAATAGTTGATGTGAGCATGGTCTCCACCCTTATGTTGCTTGGTTCACCTCAGATTACAAGAGGTCCTCAAAACAGACTACGAAGAGCTCTTGGGAGGAAAACACATTATTGTTTTCAGAGATCTTCTTCAATTGACACCAGTGAAAGCTGAACCTTTTTTTAAAACCTTAGGGCACAAACTGTGCCGTAAAACTCTTAGCAGCATAGGAAATGTCAACCTTTGGCAACATTTCCAATACAGAAAATTAACAGAAAACCTGCGCCAGTCTGCAGTCCTCACCTACGCCAACATTTTAAAAAGTATTAGAGTTGGTGTACTATCACAAGAAGCACAATCAATATTAAAAACCAGGCACATCCATGCACTCTATGGCCATAACTCATGTGCTACTGATGTCATCGAACAATTAGTACACAAAAATGTCAATTGTATGTCCTTTATGCCAACTTTTGCAAGCTGTTTAAAATTCAATGAAACATGTTGAAAATAGAAATGCAACCAATAATAGAAATTTGCTCCACAGATAAATTGGACGTACATGGTATGACACTACCCATGTGTAAACAAGCCACAACAAGACTAAATACCTTAAACTCTATCTCCAACAGAGCTGGTTTGGAGAAAATAATAAAATGATCTTTAAACTGTAGAGTAATGCTTAAACTTAACTTTGACGTGGAGCAAGGACTAGTTAATGGAGGACTTGGTACAGTTGTTGACTTTCAAACATACCCACGTGACAACAACATTCACTTTGTCAATATTCTCTTTGACAAACTATCAGAAGTTAAAAGGATAGGACGCTCAACAGCCCGCTTCCTTCTTTTCAAAGACATGTATGTACGCAGAGAACAATTTTCACTAACTCTAGCATACGCAGTTACCATTCACAAATCACAAGGTCTTACCATAAAGCATTAATTGATATTGGTAGCACAGTCTTTATAGAAACCATGAGCTATGTAGCACTATCACTCTTACGTACACTTGACAGACTATTTCTATTCAACTTTGATGCAAGTAAAGTAAATGTAGATATTCCTTGCATGCTAGAATACAATAGGCTGTGTTTACTCTACACCCCCATCTAAAAGCCTATCATCTTCCACAAAACAAAACGTTGTTAAAGAAAACTACTTCAAGCTGAAACAATACAGGATATCACTGCAATTACTCCAAAGAAAAAAAAAGAAACTAATACTTCATCAAGTACCACAACCAAAGAAGAATCTACTGGTCAAAGTAACTCAACTACTTCTTCAAAGAAGCAACAAGCACTCCAAACAAATGACTTCGACACAGTGACTTGTGTCATGTACGCGGACACGCAACGTGTCCGCCAATTGGCTGGAGTGAGGCGTGAGGTGCGTCATATTGTTTCGATGTGCCCGCCATCTTGGATCACAGTGCGGCGGTGAACAGAGGCAAACTGCAATTTTGGGGAGTGTGTTGGTGTGCAGGAGCGCTTGGGGAGGTTTGGGGAATAAGAGATGGGTCAAATACTGTATTTGTTTAGGTGGCAGGTGCCCCTGATGTGTTTGCCATGTCGGCAGCCTTCGCAGCTGTCCGCGGATATAATAAATGAACTAGTAGCTATTTTACTTTAGTATGATGTTGGTTTTTGGTTGTTAGTAGAGCATTGATTGTAATTAATATCCCCTAGAAGCAGCCCACATACCATAGTCAAAATGTTTGGTAGCATAGGTGTGTTATGCTGCGGTGGTTGTGACCAGGGCCTAGATTCTTGGGTGCATGGCCGAAGGCCATAGGCCGTAGGCCATGTAACCAAGACTCTAGGCCCTGGCCACAACCACCACAGCATAACATACCCATAGAATCAAACACCCATCAAATAGCCACAACCCAAAAGATTGTGTACTGTTTCATTTCTAGAGTTCGTATGTGAAGTTTTGGCTAGTCTATGCAGTTAAGATTGTAGATTTGTAACAAGGACTGCGTCATAAGATACCCTTGGAAGTAAACCTTTTGGATTGTGGTGTATTGTTAGATGTTTGCTTGAATGGGTGTGTTATGCAGCGGTGTTTGTGAGTCTATTTATTTTATACTTGCTGGTTAAGTTTTTTGTGGTTGTATGCAGTTTTTTCATGACATGGGTAACTGGACCAGACAAACTTTTTCGATTTCTGTGATAAAAGAAAGGATCATATGTTAGAGTAGGTAGTTCATAATGAGTTATTGCATTGCATAATAGACATTTCAGTATTTTTTTACCCTCATATTTAGTACTTTACAATTTGCTCTGTTTCTGTGTTTGTTTTATAAATCATTGGGTGTGTGGGAAAAAAAGTCCATGCTGGATTAAAAATAAAACCTTCTATGTTGTGGTACAATATTTTTCGTTCATTGGGCCTCATTACGACCTCGGCGGTATCCATGCCGCTATTGGCGGCATGGCTGCCGCCGAAATCGCCTTCAGGTTCCCAGAATGAGGAATTACCAGGCCATTCCGAGTTCGGAGGGCCCGGTAAATCCTCCCTCCAAGGACCCGGACCTTCCCCATTCCCATTCAGCCCCCATAGGGCTGAATGGGAATGGGAGAGGGAGCAAACAACGGGCCGATTACGAGTTGGCCCGTTGTTTGCTCCCTCTTTCCCTCGCGGGACCCAGTAAGCACATCTGGTTTTACCAGGCTTGCTTACCGTGTCCCGTGAGGGGACCTTGTAATGTGGCGGAACGGGTTTAACGGGTCTGCATCCTTTTGTGGCACCAGTTAACCCGTTCCGCCAGGGTCGTAATGAAGCCCATTGTTTTACTGTTTATTTCTTGTTTCTTGCTAATCTTCTATCTGTTGGCTTGTTGAAGATTTTTGGGGCAATTAGATACCTGTTGGCATATTCTAAATGTATATTTCTTGTTTGATTTTAGTGATATTTATTTGTTTGCTTGTTGCACAATCTTGGGGCAGTTAGATACATGTTGGCGTATTTTAACTGTGCACAGTTTTGAAGTTGAAGTATTGCTTATGTTCATACACAGATTACAGATTAAATTTTGGTTTTAAGAATATTGAGTAAGCGTTTACAAGATTTGCTGGTAATCTCTGCTTTAGAGTAATGGTACTATCATTACATAAGAACCATCCACAATTCTTTTTTATACATGCAGTACAGTGACCTGCATTGGTTGTGGCTCGTGCGTGGTAGATTATGACTATTGTTGTGAAGGTTTTCTTACCAAGTGATACTTGACCATGTGTGAATCCAGTCAGCTTCCAGTTGTTTTTGGTACCATCTGCATTGTAACGTAAAAGCATTACTATCACGTATTTACTATGTGTCTGTATTTGTAAGGTGGAGCGATTATCTGAATTGCAGGTAGAATATAATCTGCCATGGCTTGCATTTTGTACAAGTTGCTAAAATGGAATGGATTCACAGTTAGGTATGGATACATACACAAAGCGTTCATTAGGAACTTGTTCCTGTGCCACATGGCAGCAGAGAGTGCATGTATGTTTCCACATGTATGAAATTTGGAAGACTTCATTTATAGGTATGTTTTTGTTTTCTAGTACTTGTAGTAAGTACATCAGAAATTCTTGTGGATCTTCTTGCGAGTTTATAGTGAATTTGACCATTCCAGCACAGAAGTCCAATTCCTGCCTTATTCCAGAAACACTAACAGGCCGATTCATGGAATAATTAGCGCGGCGCAAGTGGGCAAAAACGTGCGAATCGCAGTGGAATAGCGAAAATCGCAGTGCAATTGCGAAAATCGCACGAAAAGCAGCGCACGTCGATTCATGGAAGGCCATGCGCGAGAAAACCAGCGTATGTGCGATAAAAAAGTGTGCAGCGCACGTTGGCGCACAGGCCATCTAACAGCGTGCGCCAGGTCACAGCGAAAATCGCACAGGCCACAGCGAAATTTGCACATAGCGCGGCGCACGCAACAAAAGTAGGCGGAACACGGGCGTAACACTCGGAATGGGGAACAACTTGCCAAAACGTGGGCGTCACGGGGGAAGTACAGGGCACAAGTGCGCGGAACGCCCACACGCTCGCCTACAACACGTATTTATGGAATAGAATAGGGGAAAAAAGCGCATGCTCAAACCAGCGCACAGGCACAAACACGACCGCCACAAGAAAGCAGGCGGTAGCGTCTCTGCGGCTGTAAGAAATGTGCGCCAAAAGGTGCGCCAACAAATAGCACCTATATACTGCCATGATGAATGTCCCATACTGTGGTCCTCCAGGAAAAATGACGTGCAAAGGGGTACCCACAAACACGGACACCCGCTGACAAAAAATACATGTGCGTGTATACCGGGGTGCGCGGGAAGTCTAACACGCGATTTCAGCAGGGTACGTGCATCACAGGGGTTCGCGTGAAGTTATTCACGCAATCGGGCCTGGGGGAGCGGGCTATGTGTATTTCAGGGGTTCGCGTGAAGTTTCTCACGCGATCGGGCCTGGGTGAGCGTGCTACGTGTATTTCAGGGGTTCGCGTGAAGTTTCACACGCGATCGGGTCTGGGGGAGCGGGCTACGTGTATTACAGGGGTTCGCGTGAAGTCCCTCACGCGATCTGGCCTGGGGGAGCGTGCTACGTGTATTTCAGGGGTTCGCGTGAAGTTTCACACGCGATCGGGCCTGGGGGAGCGGGCTACGTGTATTACAGGGGTTCGTGTGAAGTTCCTCACGCGATCGGGCCTGGGGTAGCGGGCTACGTGTATTACAGGGGTTCGCGTGAAGTTCCTCACGCGATCGGGCCTGGGGTAGCGGGCTACGTGTATTACAGGGGTTCGCGTGAAGTTCCTCACGCGATCGGGCCTGGGGGAGCGGGCTACGTGTATTCGAGGGGTGCGCGGGAAGTTCCACACGCGAATAGCCTGGGCGCGTGTATTTGAGGGGTGCGCGGGAAGTTCCACACGCGAATAGCCTGGGCACGTGTATTTCAGGGGTGCGCGGGAAGTTCCACACGCGAATAGCCTGGGCGCGTGTATTACAGGGGTGCGCGGGAAGTTCCACACGCGAATAGCCTGGGTGCGCGTGTAATTCAGGGGTGCGCGGGGAGTTCCACACGCGAATAGCCTGGGTGCGTGTATTTCAGGGGTGCGCGGGTAGTTCCACACGCGAATAGCCTGGGCACGTGTATTTCAGGGGTGCGCGGGAAGTTCCACACGCGAATAGCCTGGGTGCGCGTGTATTTCAGGGGTGCGCGGGGAGTTCCACACGCGAATAGCCTGGGTGCGTGTATTTCAGGGGTGCGCGGGAAGTTCCACACGCGAATAGCCTGGGCGCGTGTATTTCAGGGGTGCGCGGGAAGTTCCACACGCGAATAGCCTGGGCGCGTGTATTTCAGGGGTGCACGGGAAGTTCCACATGTGATTTGACAGTGTGGGTCCTCCCAGGTGTACCCTGTACACCCTCCACGGCCCCTGCAGGCAGCCCACACCACAGGGGACTACCCTGCATCCCTGGTCATGTCCCGCAGGCAGCCCACCCACCATGGGCATGCCCCCCAGCAAACGCACATGTCTCCTTGAACTAATGAACACCAACTCATGTCCCCTTGCACCCCCACCCCCCAGCACTGTGGGGCACCTGCCAGCAGGCCCCCACCCATGTCCAACTCATGTCTCCCACCACCCCCACACCCCAGCCACCAGGGGCACCCTCCACCAGGCCCCCACTCATGTCACCCACCACCCCCACCCCCCAGCCACCAGGGGCACCCTCCACCAGGCCCCCACTCATGTCTCCCACCACCCCCACACCCCAGCCACCAGGGGCACCCTCCACCAGGCCCCCACTCATGTCACCCACCACCCCCACCCCCCAGCACTGTGGGGCACCTGCCAGCAGGCCCCTACACATGTCCAACTCATGTCTCCCACCACCCCCACACCCCAGCAGTGCAGGGGCACCGTCCACCAGGCCCCCACTCATGTCTCCCACCACCCCCACACCCCAGCCACCAGGGGCACCCTCCACCAGGCCCCCACTCATGTCTCCCACCACCCCCACACCCCAGCAGTGCAGGGGCACCGTCCACCAGGCCCCCACTCATGTCTCCCACCACCCCCACACCCCAGAAGTGCAGGGTCACCCTCCACCATGCCCCCACTCATGTCTCCCACCACCCCCACACCCCAGCAGTGCAGGGGCAGCCTCCACCAGGCCCCCACTCATGTCACCCACCACCCCCACCCCCCAGCACTGTGGGGCACCTGCCAGCAGGCCCCCACCCATGTCCAACTCATGTCTCCCACCACCCCCACACCCCAGCCAAAAGGGGCACCCTCCACCAGGCCCCCACTCATGTCTCCCACCACCCCCACCCCCCAGCCACCAGGGGCACCCTCCACCAGGCCCCCACTCATGTCTCCCACCACCCCCACCCCCCAGCCACCAGGGGCACCCTCCACCAGGCCCCCACTCATGTCTCCCACCACCCCCACACCCCAGCCACCAGGGGCACCCTCCACCAGGCCCCCACTCATGTCTCCCACCACCCCCACACCCCAGCAGTGCAGGGGCACCGTCCACCAGGCCCCCACTCATGTCACCCACCACCCCCACACCCCAGCAGTGCAGGGTCACCCTCCACCAGGCCCCCACTCATGTCTCCCACCACCCCCACACCCCAGCAGTGCAGGAGCAGCCTCCACCAGGCCCCCACTCATGTCTCCCACCACCCCCACACCCCAGCAGTGCAGGGTCACCCTCCACCAGGCCCCCACTCATGTCTCCCACCACCCCCACACCCCAGCAGTGCAGGGGCACCGTCCACCAGGCCCCCACTCATGTCTCCCACCACCCCCACACCCCAGCCACCAGGGGCACCCTCCACCAGGCCCCCACTCATGTCTCCCACCACCCCCACACCCCAGCAGTGCAGGGGCACCGTCCACCAGGCCCCCACTCATGTCTCCCACCACCCCCACACCCCAGCAGTGCAGGGTCACCCTCCACCAGGCCCCCACTCATGTCTCCCACCGCCCCCACACCCCAGCAGTGCAGGGTCACCCTCCACCAGGCCCCCACTCATGTCTCCCACCACCCCCACACCCCAGCAGTGCAGGGGCAGCCTCCACCAGGCCCCCACTCATGTCTCCCACCACCCCCACACCCCAGCAGTGCAGGGGCAGCCTCCACCAGGCCCCCACTCATGTCTCCCACCACCCCCACACCCCAGCAGTGCAGGGGCACCCTCCACCAGGCCCCCACTCATGTCTCCCACCACCCCCACACCCCAGCCACCAGGGGCACCCTCCACCAGGCCCCCACTCATGTCTCCCACCACCCCCACACCCCAGCCACCAGGGGCACCCTCCACCAGGCCCCCACTCATGTCCCACCACCCCCACACCCCAGCAGTGCAGGGGCACCCTCCATCAGGCCCCCACTCATGTCTCCCACCACGCCCACACCCCAGCAGTGCAGGGGCACCGTCCACCAGGCCCCCACTCATGTCTCCCACCACCCCCACACCCCAGCCACCAGGGGCACCCTCCACCAGGCCCCCACTCATGTCTCCCACCACCCCCACACCCCACAGTGCAGGGGCAGCCTCCACCAGGCCCCCACTCATGTCTCCCACCACCCCCACACCCCAGCAGTGCAGGGTCACCCTCCACCAGGCCCCCACTCATGTCTCCCACCACCCCCACACCCCAGCAGTGCAGGGGCAGCCTCCACCAGGCCCCCACTCATGTCACCCACCACCCCCACCCCCCAGCACTGTGGGGCACCTGCCAGGAGGCCCCCACCCATGTCCAACTCATGTCTCCCACCACCCCCACACCCCAGCCACCAGGGGCACCCTCCACCAGGCCCCCACTCATGTCTCCCACCACCCCCACACCCCAGCAGTGCAGGGGCAGCCTCCACCAGGCCCCCACTCATGTCACCCACCACCCCCACACCCCAGCAGTGCAGGGTCACCCTCCACCAGGCCCCCACCCATGTCCCCCTGCCCCCAGGTCCTGACGATACACAATCATGGCAGTAATGGGCAGCATACCCAGCACAAACACCCAGGCAAGGATTGCATCCACCCACATAGTGAATGCAATTACATGTCACAACCCCAATGGCAAGTATGTAAATGAACACATGTCCGTCACACACACATACACAATGGCTGCAAGTGAATGTCAAAACCCATATCATGACATGTATGAAACCAAAGACAAAATAAGACAAGTGGAAGTAAAAATAAAAAATGTATTAAAGATTAAAAATAAGTAAACAAATCAAACATACAACTATGTGGATAACAAAATAAATGGTCCATGTTGGAGAACAAAAGTAAAAATCAAAAAACGAAAATGGAATAAAAAAACAAATGTTGACCAAAGCAATATCAAGTAGAAGCAAAAGAATGAAAAAACATTTCCACATGGTGAACACAATAATGAAAAAAAGAAAATTTTCCTTCAAAAAACAAACTAAATACAGGAATGTACCAGGGTCCATGAGCCCAACACCATAAAGGAAACCTACTACTACCTAATGAAAAAAATATATACAAAAAAGTGGCCATTGTCCGAGCGGTCCAAAATAATAAAAACAAATAAAGGAAACCTAACACTAACTAACTATATAACTATATACAAAGGCAGCGGGCAAGTCCTGCGGCTCACTTGTTGATGTTGCTGGCCAGGGCATCATCGAACTCCATGTCGATGTCCTGGAGGCGGGACTCTGTCCTGGCCCCGAGGTCTCGCAGGGATAACCCCATGTTCAGCTCAAACTCCCTGCGAGCTTCCTCGAGGCACTCAGCCCGCCTCAACGCCCGACGCATGGAGAACTCCGCCCTGACCATGGCGAGCCGCTCCTCTTCCGCCCGCTGCCGCTCCGCACCTATCCGCTGGACCAACTGCTCCCACACGGAAGACACCACCATCCCAGGGTTGCCCTGCCCTCCGGCCGATGCCTGCCCCTCTGATCTTGATGGCCCCGAGCCATGATGCCTCCCACGTCGAGCCCGCTGCTGCCTCCGACGCCACTGCCTCTGCCAGCACGACGGCATCCAGGCTGATGGAAACCAGCGACGCCGTCGTGCACGTGCCCTGCCTGATGATGCTGTCACATCTTCCATCTGCTGGGGTCCAGTTGCTGTGTTGTCCACCCCTGCTGGACCTCCGACTCCCAACTGTGGCAGGGATGGGATCCCCACCGAGCTGGCTGCATTGGTCGGGGCAGGTCCACAGGGGGCCCTGGTGGCATCTGGGCTGGAAGACGGCAAGGGGAACGACTGGTGGATAGCCTGCACAGAGGAGGAGAGGGCCGCCACATTGGCCAACACATGCAGGAAACCCCCGAACATGGCCGATCCCAATTGGGCCACGTCGGCACGGTGCACTTCGTGAAGACGTGCGTGCTCCTCCCGGGAAGCACGCACGGCATCACGAATCACAGCCGTGCGCATCGCGACCCCAATCAGGACCTTCTCCGCACGGCCAGGGGTTCCCACGTCCGCAGGTGGAGGGGAGTCAGGTGACATGGACATCCCCTCTACCTGCGGACAGGCCTGGGACGGGGCATCCCTGCTGGTGCATGGTGGTGCACTCACAGGGTCAGGGACAGCGACATGCACAGGCCCCTCCACGGTGACCTGTGCTGCCTCCTGCCCCTGGCCCTGGACTGCACCACTTGCACCAGCAGGGATGCCCCCACCAGGCCCCATGTGTGCCCCAGTGGCGGCCTCCTCCTCCTCTGTGCAAACCACCAACCTGGATGGCTCCTCACCGTCTCCCACCGTAGCAGGCCCCTGTGGGGGCTCACCCACCCCTTCCGCTGCAGCCGTGGGGGCATCCCAGCCGCCTTGCTCCACAGCGCCGTCTCCGCCCTCTTCTTCACTAGCCGCTGCGTAGAGGGAGACAAAGAACACAAGCATCAGGGCACTGTACAATGGTCCCCTAGACAGGAAGCAATAGCAGATGAGCACCACTGTCAAAGTACACTTCCATCATGTCCCTCCACAACACATGGGTCAGTCCAGGCAAAACACACACAGTAACAGGCATGGTGCATGCCATGGACATTTCCATGCATGTCCAATGGACTCTTGAAACATTCAATGATATGTAACTCACATGCATCATGGCTCATGCCTATCACATGCACACACTTCACCTCAGTCACATCCATCTGGCCCCAAACACACCAAACACAGCTGATACAAGGGTAATTTGGCTGCTTCACTGAATCTGTGCATTGTCACACACATGTGTCATGCATCCATGGCATGCACAAGTCACAGACACGCAGGTCAGGCACACAGACATGGCTACCATATATGTACCTGGCATCAGCACCCATCCCTCACCCCCACCCATGTCCAGGTACAGAGACTGGCATGCTCTCATGTTCAAAATCTGCATAGGGCTCCCCATGCGGCATTTCAACACATGCAACAACCATGTGGATCACACATCACTGGTTGCACATGCATTACCATGATGTCCCTGCACACATACATGCATACATGGCCTATGGCACACATACAGGCAAGTATCATAGAACCAGCACACCGCAACATGCCCTGTCTCACACAGTAATGCTTGGACACTTACCGCTCAACTCCAGACGGGCCTCCCTCTCAAGGATCTGGGCGTGGAGCGCTGGGCGTACGCGTTCCAGGACCCTCATCTGGATGGAACTCATGCGGCCCCGGCCCCCCTCCACGAGGCGCCGGGCCTTCACAAGGGTCCTGGACCTCAAGTCCTCCCAGCGCTTCTTGATCTTCAGGACGTCGGGGGTTGCCACCCCCTCCGCGTTGATGGCAACCACACAGTCGGCCCAGATCCTCTGCCGTCCTTCCTTGCTGGCGCGGGACGATCCAAAGAGGGCATCATACTGCCCCAGGACATGCTCCACCAGGACACCAACTTCGGTGACAGTGAAGCTGGTGCCCATCTGCCCCTCTGGCCTGGGGTTGCCACTGGTGCCAGATGTGGAAGTGCCCGACATGGCAACCCCAGAGGCAGGTGTGGGTGGGCAACTGGGTCCTGGGGCTGGGCTGTGGAGCGATGTAATCCCAGTCGGGAGTCTTCAGTTCCAGCAGGGGTGGACACAGCAACTGGACCCCTGCAGATGGCTGATGTGCAGGCACCAAATGGCAGGGCACGGTGGCAGCAGGCAGGCAGGCAGGCAGGCAGCAGCAGATGGCACGTGGGAGGCTGCTCGGGGCACTGGGGGGCAGTAACTCAGCCTTCTGGGCAGGAGCGTGGTCTTCCGTGTGTTTTCGCGTGGCCAGCTTGATACGGAGTGATTTGGCGCGTGAAAATCCTGCACGTCAGCGTGAAATCCGAGGAAAGGCCCTTAGCGCGTAAGCGCGTCAGCACGCATACGCGATTCTATTGGACCAGAGTCCCTCAGCGCGTAAGCGCGTCTGTGACGTGACCCACACGGGTGTTCCCCACTCAGCACGTGATGACGGGGCACACGTGGAAATACTGCACGTCAGAGTGTCATCGCGTGTAATTGAACAAAAGTGCGCGTACACGCGATTGGCCTATGTACGTTTATTTAATGGGTGCGCGGGCACTTACACACGCAAGTACGTCAGCGAACCTGTATCCCGTGGTGCGTGTGAATTTCCACACGCTATTGGACTGGGAACTGGATTCCAGGGGTGCGCGGGTCACACGCTCGCCTAGAACACGCGCAAAGCATACATTTGCGGACTTTAACAATAACAAGCTCAGACGCCAGGATGAACATACCGTTCCTAGCAGCAGTGGCAGTGGGCTACCAAAGGAGGAGGAGGAGGGTAGTCAGGGCCAGAATATTCACACCCAGAACCAGCCTTTTCGGGATGCCTGATGACCAGGTGTATGGGAGGTACAGGTTTCCACCACACAGTATACTGGACCTGGTGAGTGAGTGGGAGGATGACCTCACATCACCCACCCTGTGCTCCCAAGCACTCAGCCCCCTGGAGAAGGTCCTCAATGTACTGCACTTCTTAGCCACTGGATCATTTCAGCGGACAAGTGCCATAGTGGGTGGGGTGTCACAGGCCACCCAGTCACGCTGCCTACACCAGGTCTTGAACATCATCACTGCACGCCCATCAGTCCGCAGGCACATATACCTGCCCAGAACACCTGCAGAAAGGCATGCTGCCGCCCTGGATTTTTACGCTGTGGCACGATTCCCCAAAGTGCTAGATGCCATCGACTGCACCCATGTGGCTCTACGTCCCCCCAGGGCATCTGAGCACATCTATAGGAACCGCAAGCACTGGCATTCCATCAACGTGCAGGTAGCATGTAATGCCAAGGGAATCATCACCTCAGTATATGCCAACTATCCCGGCTCCACCCACGACAGCTTCATTTACCGAATGTCCACCCTAAGCCGGGACCTAGAAGCTGGGCGGCATGGCGATACATGGCTGCTTGGTGAGTATGTATGCCACTGCACATGCATGCATGTTGGATACTGAGCACGGTCACAACCCCACCAATGATACCAATCACCACCTCCACAGGGGACAGTGCCTACCCTCTCAGCCGACACATGATGACGCCAATTCGGAACCCCACCACGCCACCCCAGGTAAGATATAACACAGCCCACATTACAACCAGGGGCACAGTGGAGCGCACATTCGGAGTGCTAAAGTCACGCTTTCGCTCCCTTGACCGTTGTGGCGGGCAGCTGTTATACGCTCCCCCAGTAGTGTGCAGGATCATAGTGGCAGCATGTGTCCTGCACAACGTTGCAACACGCCGGGGCCTGGCCGTGGACATGGTGGTGGCCCCACATCCCCAACCACATGCACAGCCGCTGCGCATGGGAGGGGAAAGGGCACGGGGGGAGGCAGCCCGTACACAGCTAGTGGCTAATTACTTCACATAGAAATCACACCCCTGTGCAGTGCACACTGCCCTGGCACATTCCATCTGACAATCAATGATGACTCAACCTGACACTGATCCTGAATGTCTGGAGAATGAACCGGGAATACCATGTCAGCCTGAGATTGTTCACCTGGAAGTGTCACAATGTGCGCATCCCTACCCACACAGACACCACCAATGCCGTTTTGTGAAGTTACACATTGAAGCAGCTAAAATGAATACCCACTTGCAAAATGCAACAAGAGGACAGTGCCATGTCAGCCAACCCAACCCCAGCACCGCCACACGACACACCGTGCCATGTCATGCTAATTGCAGGTAAACAAAGTAATCCCCACAACATGACATCAGTCTCATTATGTACAGTGGCACTATTAGAAACCTGCAACACCTGAAATGCTCACAGCAATGCCGGACCAACAACATACTTGAGCACGTACTACCATTAACATGACATCACAAATGTTACATATTAGTAGTCTCACCACCTGGAAATGCCTGCACTCCCACCACTACCAACTGTGCAGTGTTGTCGCCATGTAGAGTTGTAGGTGCACTGCTGCCAACATGGACCCCATCTCCAGACTAGAGGTCCTTGTGTGGACATGAGGAAGGGACCTGCAAATTGGGAGGTAGACACAGAAGAAGAGTTACACATCAATGCAACATGCAGTGTACAACAGCAATATGCACTAGGAATGTATACACAGTATTGACTACAGACTGGCCACACAGCTCATGGGAGTCCAACGTCACTGTGTAATTCACTTGGGCACACCCTATGCAAGCCCATGGAAACGGGAAGCAGGAGGGGTGTGTGTGACTCAAACCCAAGCATCTGAACCAAATACATTACAAGCCTGCATGTGCCCAGCCACAATGCAGCGTATGCCCACAGGAACCACGGAAGCCAACAGATCGTCCCAAAAAAATTGGGAATAAAAGAAATCAAAATAAAAATAAAAATAAGAAACAATCAAAAATGGCCATTGATGGGCCCGGGGGGGTTGGGGAGGCCACCCAGGAGGTCCGAGGACAGGATGCACACCAGAACCCACCTGCGTGGATCCTGGGAAGATAAAACACCTCCATGGGCTCATGGCCCACACGGCTACCCTATTGTGGGAGTATCACTGCTGTCGCTATTATCACCCTGTGCAGCTGCATCCGGAGGTGGTTGCACTATGGGAGGCAGCCCACGCAAGGCCCTAGTCTGCTCCTCCATGGCTGCAAGCATGCGGGTGTGGTAGGTCTGGTTCTGGAGGATGAGTGTGCGGAGGTCCCCATGCAACAACTCACGGGATGCCCGGACCTCCGCCCTCGTTGCCTGCATCTCAGCTGAGAGCGTACGGGTGAGACGCTCCAGCTGCTGTTCTGTCCTTTGGTGTGTTGAAGCCTCAAGCTCAACAAGAGTCGTCCTGAGGTGAAGGAGCTCCTGCCTCAGGGCTTCCCTGTGGCCCTGGGACTCAATGGAGATGGCCTCCTGCAGAGTCACCAGTGCCGCCCGCCTGTCCCTGTTGGACCCCAACATGTCCTCCCTGTGTGACTGGCAGATGGAGTCGGTTGCCTGCTCTAGTCGCTCCATCAGCCTTTCTGGGGGGACAATGGAAGTGGCCACCCTATCCATGGCCTGAGCCATCATCTCGGATGATGCAGCCTGTTGGGTTGCCATACCGTAAATGGATTGCTCCCATGCGGTATTGCCGGGTGGCGTACGGCCACCACGTCGGCGGGCACCACACCTGTCTGGGGCAAGGCGAACTGCGCCTTGCTGTGCCGGCACTGCCTGAGGCTGCAGGACTGCATTCCCCCTCTGATCTGCTGGCCCAGGAACAGGATCAGATGTCGCGGAGTGTGACCCTGCATCCGTAACCACCGAAGGCGTAGCTGCCAGCACTGACATCCCCATGGAGGGTTCTGACCCTGGTGCAGGTGGGTGAGACAGAACAGAATCCCTCCCTGGAACACTCACCTGCGACGGCACGTAGGTCTCATCCGAATCAACACCTGAGTACAGCTCGGGGGAGGTGCAGCCAGAGACACCCCTTGAGAGCACGACCTGCAGCACTTGTGGGTTCTCCACCACCACCACACCACGTCCCTCACTGGTGGTTGGTCGGCCCTCGGACCCCTCCTGGGTCTGCACCATCTCCACAACCCCAGCAGTATCAGGTGCGTCTTCCCCTGCAAAGACATGAAAACAAAGAAATGGAAACAGACATTAGCACCATGGCACACAATGAGGACTGAGAAGCAAGAGAACCAGTACTTGATTGACACATGTCCCACATGACTAAAACCCTCCCATGCATGCACCCTCACTGCGTATGAAGTGCAGGCAAATGGCACACACTGATGACACCAAGATGGAAGATGAACACATTTTCTGCATGCTGCCTGGCAGTGGCATCACACATTGGCCTGTGATTGCCAGGTGAAACACACATGCCATCACACAGATGGCATGTACCATTGCTATTGAGTGAAGATGGAGAGGAGGGCAGCACCTATTCATTCAGTCCAGTTCCCGCATGTAATTGCTTTTCTAATTCTAACAGGTCAGATTTTTCACCTGGAGCTGCCAGTCTGAAATGGTCCAATTGCACAGGGACATGTGTGTACAAATGATATCCAGGTAACAAAGTCACTCCACTTTACCATACCCATGTCAGACATGTGACTAGTGGACAGCGACATGCCTAGTGAAAGTGGTGGAATGCAAACAAACTGACTGAATGAACAGTGAAAAATAAGCAAATATGTTGTGGCAAGGTGACACTTCAAGGGCAACTGGCGTGCAGTTGGGCTAGATGTCTACTGTTGGCAGAAGGGATACTGCTATGGCCAAATGCAGCTGCGCAGGAAGTATTGCATGAAGCACATGGCTGACCCATACGACTCAGGCGCACACACTCTCACCTGGCACACAAACAGAAGCCCTCACACACACACCATGCACATGGATGACACACACATGCATGTGCACTCACCGGACAATGCCTCGTAATCAGCCAGATCTCCCACGCCTTGGATCTGTTCCTCCGTGACGTAGGTCCCAGCGACTGACTCATGTGGAGTGAGTTCCATGTCTACTACTGGAGACCCACCTCCAGTCACTAGAGTTGCGGCATGACTTGAGGCCAGCTTACTCTTTGCCCTGCGCTTTAGGTCATTCCAGCGCTTATAGCAATCATTGGCTGTGCGCCTCACAATTCCAAGGGCACTTACGATGTCCGCAACGGTCTGCCAGTGTGCCTGGCGTTGTGCAGGTGTGGTCTTGGATCCTGCAACAATGACCATCTCGTTGTCATGTCCGGACACATACTCGACAAGTGCATTCAGTTCGTCATCCGTGAAGCTGGGCTTCCTGGACGGGCCGGACTGTGTAGCCGTGTCTGGGGCATCAGCCTGTGCCGGACGAGCACTCTTCCTCTTCCGCTTGGAAGGTGGTGGTGATCCTGAGTGTCCTGCGCCGCTCTGGACACTAGGGGCAGGAGCCCTGGTGGACTCTGTATCTGGAGTGTGGGATTGCACACTCAGCATGGGAGTTGGTGCAGGCATTGGCTCTAGTGTGATGGTGTCAGGGGGAATGTCAGCAGCATGGACTAGGACCGACACTGTCCTGGCTGGGTGTGTGAGGGCTGGGGTGGATGGAGCCGCAGCTGCCCCTGCAGCCTCTCCGCCCTGCCTCCTTGGTGCAGTAGATGACCTTGCTGCCCCAGATCCACGTGGCATGATGGCATCAACGTGCACCAGCGCACGTGTCGTAGCCCTGCTGACCTGGAAGTCAGCCATGGAGTCAGCCAGGTCTGGTGCCACAATGGGCTGGTCCAACAAGGGCTGAGCATGGATGGTGTCAGCCACATCAGCCTCAATGGGAGGGGGGAGTGGGGGGGGGATTATGGGTGCCCGTGACTGGTCCTCCACACATGGGGGGACAGGCTCACCCTGCAAGTTACGACCACGTCCCCTACCGGATCAACCACGGCCACCACTTGTGGCTCTTCCACCTTTGCCACCCTTACGGAATCCTCGCCTCCCAGCCATGGCACTGATGTTAATGTGCGTATGGGAGTGGATGTAGACTATTGTCCTGGGCAATTGGGGGTCAAAGGGGTTGGGTACCAGATGGTAATTGTACCCTAGTGCTCTAGCAAGGCTGAATGTAACCCCTGGGGAAAGATGACGGGTCACGCAACGCACAGGAGGCCCAAAAAAGGGAGATGACGTGCACGCAACCCCTCCTAGACCACGTGTGCAGAAAGAAAAACCTGCACTACGCTGTGGCACCCAGAAACACAAGAATGAACGTATGCGTGTCACACGCAGCCTAGAATGACCTCTGAAGGGGTAGGCTACACACGGGGCAAGCACAGATGTTAGAAACGTGCGTGACTCACCGTCTGCCTGGTAAACGAGCGTGTAAAAGGAGCACGTTTGGTTGGCAACACCCCCGCCAAAAGAAGATTTGTACGCTGTCTGAGGAGACAGGACAACAGTAGAAGGGAACACTGTTTGAGGGAACAGGCCCAGGTAAACCAGTAAAAGCGAAAGAAGAGAAAAAGCTGTCAGAGGTAACAGGGAATACGAACTTGAAACGCTGTGAAGTAAATCGCGTGTGAAACGACAAGAAGTACATAATTCACCCACTCGCTCTCCACGAAAAGCACGTACAAGGAAGTGGTGTTCTACGCGTACCTTTTATACAGGCCCACACGTCCAGCGTCACTTACGCGGCGTGTACACGCTAGGGCCATTTCCACCAATTACACGCTTTGTCACTTCTGCGTGTAGGGACATTTCCTCCAATTACACGCTTTGTCACTTCTGCGTGTAGGGCCATTTCCACCAATTACACGCTTTGTCACTTCTGCGTGTAGGGCCATTTCCACCAATCACACGCGATGAGACTCTGACGTGCAGTCTTTCCACGTGTGCTCTGTCATCACGTGCTGTGTGGGAAACACCCGTGCGGGTCACGTCACAGACGCGCTTACGCGCTGAGGGCCTTTGGTCCAATAGAATCGCGTATGCGTGCTGACGCGCTTACGCGCTAAGGGCCTTTCCTCGATTTTCACGCTGACGTGCAGGATTTTCACCTGCCAAATCACTCCGTACCAAGCTGGCCACGCGTAAGCACACGGAAGACCACGCTCCTGCCCAGAAGGCCGGACTACTGCCCCCCAGAGCCCCGAGCACGCTCCCACCTACCATCTGCTGCTGCCTGACTGCCTGCTGCCCACGTGCACTGCCATTTGCTGCCTGCACATCAGCCAGGGGTGCTGTTGCTGTGACCACCCCTGCTGGTACCGAAGACTCCCGACTGGAATTCCATCGCTCCACAGCCCAGCCCCAGGACCCAGTTGCCCACCCACTCCTGCCTCTGGGGTTGTCATGTCGGGGCAAACACCATCTGTGACCACTGACAACCCCCGGCCAGAGAGGCAGAGGGGCACCAGCTTCAGTGCCACCGAAGTTGGTGTCCTGGTGGAGCAAGTCCTGGGGCAGTATGATACCCTCTTCGGAAGTTCCCGCGCCGACAAGGAAGGATGGACTCGGATCTGGACTGACATCATGACTGCCATCAACGCGGAGGGGGTGGCAGTCCGGGACTTACAACATGTCAGGAAGCGCTGGGAGGACTTCAGCTCCAGGACCCTGAACAAGGCCCGGCGCCTCTTGAAGGCAGCGGATGCCAAGGGGCGCCGGGGCCACTTGTCGGAAGAACAGGTGGGGGTCCTGGAACGCATATCCCCAGCGCTCCACGTCCAGGTCCTGGAGAAGCAGACCCGTCTGGAGTCGAGCGGTGAGTGTACATGCATCCTGATTGTGAGCAGTGCGTGTGGTGATTATTCGGTATTGTGCAGGTTGCACATCTGTTTGTATGGGGTCGAGTATGGGTGGGGGTGTACATGGCCGTGGGGCTGACACATGCGAGGGCTGTAATGTGTGAGACATGGATGGTGCTTGTGTGTGTAGGCTTGCATGGCAAATGCAGTTGTGCGTGCACACATGTTTGTATGTATGTGTATGTAAGTAGACATGTCCGTGATGTCACGCATGTATGTTGTATTGGGCTGCATGTATGAGCACTGTGTACATGTGCATGTGTGTGTATTTGACAAGGGTGCAACAGTGATGCAACATGGATGCATGTGACTGCGGTATGTGTAAGCCTGATTGGCAGATGTGACATGGATGCCCGTCTGAACAGTGCGACACTTGGCAGAGGTGTACACATGCATGCAAGTGTGGTGGTGTGTGTACATGTGTGGTGCACTTCCTGTGTTGCATGTGATGTCTGGGTCACCTTTGGCTGCTCATGCTGTTGTATGTGTATGGATGGTGGTGGCAGTTGCGATATGGCTGTGGTATGGCTCATGTGTGCGAGTTGCAATGACATGTGTGTTGGGGATTGTGATGACATGTCTGAGGTTTGCCAATGCCACTCATGTGCAACTGTCATGTGTGTATGTGTCCATTGTACAGTGCCCTGATGCCTGTGTTTTGTTTCTCCCTGTCTGCAACGTCAACTGATGAAGAGGGCGGAGAAGGTGCTGTGGAGCACAGCGGCGGGGATCCGACCGCCAGCCGGAGACGCAAGGCCCGGCTCCCCTCCCGTGTTGTCATCTCGTCGGGGAGTGAGGAGTCCGGTGCCGCGTCCCAGGCCGCAGCTTCCGGGGGGAGGTCCAAGAGGCGGAGGTTGGAGTTGGACTCCTCGGCAGCAGAAGGGGCAGCTGGGACCCCACAGGGCCCAACAGGGGAAGATGGCACGGAGTCATCCAGGTTGGTGGGGGGTCTGGTGGAGGAGGAGGCCGTGCAAGCACCAGAGACGCGGTCTGGAGGTGGGGATCCCACTGGTGCTAGTGGTGCAGTCCAGGACCAGGGACAGGAGGCAGCACAGGCCGCCGCGGAGGTGCCTGTGTGCAATCCTGTCCCCGATCCTGTCCCTGCATCATCTTGCACCAGCAGGGATGCCTACGTCCAGACCCGTTTCCAGGCAGGGGATGAGCTGACGTCAACTGGCTTTCCTCTGCCTGCGGACGTGGCTATCCAGGTCCGGGTTGAGCCTGTCCTGGCTGGTGTGGCGTTGCGTCAACGGGCCATGCGAGGTGACCTGCAGTCTTTTCATGGAGAGACTTCACATCATCTCGAATGGCTCGTTGACCACGTCAGCCTGCTGGGACAGGTCACCCAGACCGGATTCCTCCGTCTGATGGGGCTTGTTCCGACCCCCTCCTCAACTGGACCCCCTACGCACCAGTCTTCCTCTGTGCCATCTTCCCACCCATCAGTCACCTGGGTGCCCTGTGGAGCTGCCTCTGACAGTGCGGCCAGGCTGGTGGAGGAGGCATCCCTGCCACAGTCGGGAGTCGGACGTCCAGCAGGGGTGGCCACATCAACAACTGCACCCCAGCCGGCGGAGGATGTGCAGTCAGCAGGAGGCAGTGCACGGGCAGAGGCAGAGCAGCAGCAGCAACATGGTGGGAGCCATGAAGGCTCGGGGCCTTCGACATCGGAGGGGCAGGCATCGGCTGGAGGGCAGGAGGACCCAGGACAGAGAGTGTCTTCCGTGTGGCAGCGGTTGGGCCACGCCATAGGTGCGGAGCGGCGGCGGGCGGAAGAGGCGCGACTCACAATGGTCAGGGCGGAGAACTCCATGCGGAGGGCCCTGAGGCGGGCCGAGTGCCTCGAGGCAATCCGCAGGGGGTTGGAGGAGGACACGGCGTCGTCCCTGCGGACCCTCGGGGCCATGGAACTGGACCGCCTCCGGGACATCGAACAGGAGTTCGATGATGCCCTGGCCCGGAACACCACGGAGTGAGCCGCTGGACTTGCCCGCCGCCTTTGTATATAGTTCTTTAGTTTTAGGTTTCCTTTGTTTTTTCTTATGATTTGGAGTCGACGGACACTGCTCCACTTTTTGTATATAGTTGATATTTAGGTAGGTTTTTTAGTTCAGTTGTGATGATGGACCCTTGTTATTTTTGTACATAGTTCTTTGTTGCATGGAGAGTTTTTACATTTCACTTTGGACAAAATTTTATGGATTTGATTTTCTACTTTTGTGTTTTTATGCGGACATGCAGCTTATTTTTTCACATTTACATTGTAGTTATTTTTCTTTCTTTACCATTCGTATTTTTGTCCAATACATTTTTTTTTCCATTGTTCACTGGGTGGTTTCATCTCATTGGGTTCATGCATGTCATGTTGTGTGTTTTCCCATTCAATTTGAAAATCTGTGTGTGACGGACATGGGTTCATTTGCTTCATGAACATTGGGGGTGTAACATGTGTTTTCATTTCCATGTGGGTGAATGGGTTACTTGGTAGGGCTTTTTGGCTGTGGAGGCTGACCATTACGCACATGATTGGGGATTGTGAGGACCTGGTGGGGGCTGCACATGGTGGCAGGGGGGTGGGGGTGGTGGGAGACATGAGTGGGGGCCTGGTGGAGGGTGACCCTGCACTGCTGGGGGGTGGGGTGCAGGGGGACATGAGTGGGGGCCTGGTGGAGGTTGACCCTGCACTGCTGGGGGGTGGGGGTGGTGGGAGACATGAGTGGGGGCCTGGTGGAGGGTGACCCTGCACTGCTGGGGGGTGGGGGTGCAGGGGGACATGAGTGGGGGCCTGGTGGTGGTTGACCCTGCACTGCTGGGGGGTGGGGGTGGTGGGAGACATGAGTGGGGGCCTGGTGGAGGGTGACCCTGCACTGCTGGGGGGTGGGGGTGCAGGGGGACATGAGTGGGGGCCTGGTGGAGGGTGACCCTGCACTGCTGGGGGGTGGGGGTGGTGGGAGACATGAGTGGGGGCCTGGTGGAGGGTGACCCTGCACTGCTGGGGGGTGGGGGTGCAGGGGGACATGAGTGGGGGCCTGGTGGAGGGTGACCCTGCACTGCTGGGGGGTGGGGGTGGTGGGAGACATGAGTGGGGGCCTGGTGGAGGGTGCCCCTGCACTGCTGGGGGGTGGGGGTGGTGGGAGACATGAGTGGGGGCCTGGTGGAGGGTGACCCTGCACTGCTGGGGGGTGGGGGTGGTGGGAGACATGAGTGGGGGCCTGGTGGGGGCTGCCCATGGTGGCAGGGGGGTGGGGGTGCAGGGGGACATGAGTGGGGGCCTGGTGGAGGGTGACCCTGCACTGCTGGGGGGTGGGGGTGGTGGGAGACATGAGTGGGGGCCTGGTGGAGGGTGACCCTGCACTGCTGGGGGGTGGGGGTGGTGGGAGACATGAGTGGGGGCCTGGTGGAGGGTGACCCTGCACTGCTGGGGGGTGGGGGTGCAGGGGGACATGAGTGGGGGCCTGGTGGAGGGTGACCCTGCACTGCTGGGGGGTGGGGGTGGTGGGAGACATGAGTGGGGGCCTGGTGGAGGGTGACCCTGCACTGCTGGGGGGTGGGGGTGGTGGGAGACATGAGTGGGGGCCTGGTGGAGGGTGACCCTGCACTGCTGGGGGGTGGGGGTGCAGGGGGACATGAGTGGGGGCCTGGTGGAGGGTGACCCTGCACTGCTGGGGGGTGGGGGTGGTGGGAGACATGAGTGGGGGCCTGGTGGAGGGTGACCCTGCACTGCTGGGGGGTGGGGGTGCAGGGGGACATGAGTGGGGGCCTGGTGGAGGGTGACCCTGCACTGCTGGGGGGTGGGGGTGGTGGGAGACATGAGTGGGGGCCTGGTGGAGGGTGCCCCTGCACTGCTGGGGGGTGGGGGTGGTGGGAGACATGAGTGGGGGCCTGGTGGAGGGTGACCCTGCACTGCTGGGGGGTGGGGGTGGTGGGAGACATGAGTGGGGGCCTGGTGGGGGCTGCCCATGGTGGCAGGGGGGTGGGGGTGGTGGGAGACATGAGTGGGGGCCTGGTGGGGGCTGCCCATGGTGGCAGGGGGGTGGGGGTGGTGGGAGACATGAGTGGGGGCCTGGTGGAGGGTGCCCCTGCACTGCTGGGGGGTGGGGGTGGCGGGAGACATGAGTGGGGGCCTGGTGGAGGGTGACCCTGCACTGCTGGGGGCTGGGGGTGCAGGGGGACATGAGCAGGTGTGCAGGGTAGTCCCCTGTTTTGTGGGCTGCCTGCTGGGGCCGTGGAGGGTGTACAGGGAACACCTGTGCGGACCCACCCAGCCTAATTGCGTGTGATAATTCCCGCACACCCCTGTAATACACGTACCTGGCCAAATCGCATGTGAGAATTCCCGCGCACCCCTGTAATACACGTACCCAGCCGAATCGCGTGTAGAACTTCCCGTGTACCCCTGTAATACACGTACCCAGCCAAATCGCGTGTGATAATTCCCACGTACCCCTGTAATACACGTACCCTGGCCAATCGCGTGTAGAACTTCCCACGCACCCCTGTAATACACGTACCAAGCCAAATCGCGTCTGATCATTACCACGCACCCCTGTAATACACGTACCAAGCCAAATCGCGTGTGATCATTCCCGCGCACCCCTGTAATACACGTACCCAGCCGATTCGCGTGTAGAACTTCCCGTGTACCCCTGTAATACACGTACCCAGCCAAATCGCATGTGATAATTCCCACGTACCCCTGTAATACACGTACCCTGTCTAATCGCGTGTATAACTTCACGCGTACCCCTGTATTACACGTGCCCTGGCTAATCGCATGTAAGACTTCCCGCGTACCCCTGTAATACACGTTCCCTGGACAATCGCGTGTTGAAGTTCCCGCGTACCCCTGTAATACACGTTCCCTGGACAATCGCGTGTTGAACTTCCCGCGTACCCCTGTAATACACGTTCCCTGGACTATCGCGTGTTGAACTTCCCGCGCACCCCTGAAATACACGTACCCTGGCAGCCTGGCTAATCGCGTGTATAACTTCACGCGTACCCCCGATATGCACGTTACCCGCTTTGCGTTCCTTGTTTGGCAGCCCTGTAAACTGGTCCAGGGTTAGCGCAGCCCTTTGCGATGATTTAGCGATTTTGATGGCTTTTCCTTGCGCGAGGGCGTTCTTGGGGGCGTTACTGGCGCTGCTGCAGGGTCGCTGCGATACTCTGCGCCACGGCTGGTTTGGGAGCCTAAAATCCATGAATACGCTGTGCGCGGAAATCGGTTTTAGCGCACGTGCCTGGCGCAGACAATCGCACACGGACACTCTGCGCCAGCCGCTTGCGACACTTTTCTGCGAAATTCTATGAATTACCCTGTAAAAGTGTTGTCAGGATTGTTGGTTGCATTTCTGTGAAGGGCAAACATTTGCCAACATAATTGTTCTGTCCCGTTTAAGTAAATATTTTCAACAATTGGTGGTAATTGGAATAGAATATTGATTGCTACATTTGCATAGCAATTTACACCAGTTGTATTTATAAATTTGAATGGACCAGACAGTTCTGTGTCTAAGTCATTTGTTGGAAGTGTGCATTGTTTCTTTGAAGAGGTAGCTGGTTTTGTTTGTGCAGTAGATCATTCTTTGGTTTTGGTCATTGATGAAGTATTAGCTTCTTTTAATTTCTTTGGAGGTATTGCTGTGAGTTCCTGTAGAATCTGAGTCTGAACTCGTTTTCTTTAACAAACTTTTGCTTTTTGAGGAACAGGATAGGTTTTGAGATGGGGTACGTAGAATGCACACAGTCTGTTGTATTCTACAATGCAAGGAATATCAGCGTTTACTTTACTTGAATCTAAGTTGAATAGAAATAGTCCTTAAAGTGTACGTAGGCGTGATAGTGCTACATAGGTCATGCCTTCATATAACTCTGTGCTGCCAATATCTAACAATGCTTGATCTAATGTAAGACCTTGTGATTTTTGAATGGTGACTGCTTATGCTAGAGATAGAGAAAATTGTTCTCTGCGTACATACATGTCTTTGAAAAGAAGGAATCAGGCTGTTGAGCATCCTATCCTTTTAACTTCTGACAGTTTGTCAAAGTGAATATTGACAAACTGAATGTTGTAGTCACTTGGGTATGTTTCAAAGCAAACAACTGTACCAAGTGCTCCATTAACTAGTCCTTGCTCCACGTCAAGGTTTCGTTTGAGCAGTACTCTACAGTTTAAAGATAATTTTAATATTTTCTCTAAACCATCTGTGTTAGAGATAGAGTTTTCTAAGGTATTTAGTCATGCTGTGGCTTGTTCACACATGGGTAGTATCATACTGTGCACGTCCAGTTTGTCTGTGTAGCAAATTTGAACTATTGGTTGCATTTCTTTTTTCAACATTGTTTCATTGAATCGTGCACAGCATGCAAGAGTTGGCATCAAGGACATAAAGTTCACATTTTTGTGTGCTAATTGTTCCATGACATCAGTAGCACATGCATTATCGCATGGATGTGCCTGGTATTTAATATAGATTGTGCTTCTTTAGATAGTACACCAACTCTAATACTTTTTAAAATGTTGGTGTAGGTGAGGTCTGCAGACTGACGCATGTTTTCAGTTAATACTTTGTATTGGAAATGTTGCCAAAGATTGACATTTCCTATGCTGCAAGAGTTTTATGGCATAGTGTGTGCCCTAAGGTTTTAAAAATAGGTTCACATTTAACTGGTGTTAATTGGAGAAGATCTCCAAAAACAATAATGTGTTTGCCTCCAAAGAGTTCTTCGTAGTCTGTTTTGAGGACCTCTTGCAATCTGAGGTGAATCAAAGCCAACATTAGGTTGGAGACCATGCTCACCTCATCTATTAGCAGCATTTTTTAATGTGTTTCAAAACTCTACATAGTTCCATTGCAACTTCTGGAGAATGTTTGTAGTAGTCTAATTTGTTTTGTTGTACTACTGGAAGGAGTAGTAATCTGTGTAAAGTGACACTGCCTATGTTTTAGGTGGTTAAACCTGTGGGGGCAGTTACAGCAGCCGACAGTTTGTTTTTTGTCAATCATTGGAGGAACTTGCTGATGATTTTTATCAAGAATGTTTTCCCTGAATCAGCTTCACCACTCACATATAGCAGTATAGCTTTATATTCTTGACAGGTACACATTTTAGTTTCGTGCTGCATACCATGTTCAATTTGTTTTGTTTTTTCTAGGAAAATGGTATGCTGTTCGTTGTTTAATTGAGATTTGAGTACCGTAAAATCTTCTGTAGAACCTTCATACTGGTACATGGCTTTTTCTATTTCAGCCATGGCTAATTCAGCCTCATTTGCTATGAGTGGCTGTCCAAGTGGTTCTTGGCTTCCTGTTAGAGAAGGTTGACTGCTGTCAGGAGTGTCTGTATTTAGTTGTGCTTGGAGTTCTTCTTCTTGTTGCTGTTTATTGTCTTACATTGTTTTGTAATGCGTAAAGTTTATGTCTGTTATAGTGCTTTCATTTGATTTTAAAGCATCTTCACAGGAGTCATGGGTATCTAATAAATCTTCTTCTTTTCTCCATGGTTTAAAAAGTAGTAGTATGGACATGTAATAGAGTTCGTTATGTTGAGCAGTTTTTAATGACAATTTCATATGATTAATTAAGCTGCATTTGGTATGTTTCACTAAGCTGCCTTCACAATTTGCTACTCTGTATCTACCTTTCTTCTCATCTGGTTTAATATTATTTTTGTATGTGAAGTTTTGGGCTACGTGGTATAGACACATGGTTTCCAAAGCAGTACTCCTGTTTGGGTAGTATGTGTCTACTAAGTTGTTTTTAAAAATGTCTTGGCTGTTGTTTCTGTGTCTTCATTTGATCTGAGAACTCTTTTTCTGGATTTAGCAGGACCAACGCTTAGCCATACTATGTTTTCAGATTCGCCATACAAGGCAGTACCGGTTAAACAGTCTGCGGCTGCGTAGCAGCCACATTCTCTATGGGCCGACATTTGTATGCCTAAACTGTAGAATTTCTGTCACAGTGTTTTGTCAGATGATATTTCGTCCTAGAGGTCTTTGAGCTCTGTTTTTTCTGCTTTGGTTAAGTAGACTTTAACATATCGCGCAACTGCAGTGGAATTGTCTGCAATGTATTGCACATCTATATTTACATTCCATTGCAAATTATTGCATTGTAATCATTGTTGTACTTTGATCCTTCTGTTCTTTTTATGTATTATGTGTTCTTGGGTGATTTACCTTTGACCCTATGTCTAACTGAAGGCATGAAGTTGTTCACTTGACCTGTTGTTGAAATTGGTTTAGGGAAAGCAAAGAGGCCTTTGGTGTAGTATTTCCCTTTGTTTTCATTTTTGCGCCGACAATACTTCCCTACTGTGTCTTTGAAATTGTAAAATGTGTGCATGTTGGTCACTATGTATGATTTGTGAATGGATTTCACAAGTGACATATTTTTGAATGAACTGCAAAACAGTGGCATCACTGTCCTGAACAAATTTAGGAGCATCTTTAATCCACAAAAGCATGTGGATGTGTGATGCTCCTCTGGCTTGGTATTCTTTTCTCCAAAAGAAGTGTTGCACTTCTCCTAGGGGATACACTGTTTTATTACAAATGAAGTGTAGCATGGCAATAAAGCAATGATGGACATATCTTGATAAATTTACAGGATCTAGAGAGCAGTTCTCCTGGTGTTTTTATATCCATATTTGTTTTGTTTTTGTTTGCTATGCATAGGAAATTGTGCAAATCTTCCCATGCATATTCTGCACAACTTAATGTCACAAACCATGTGGGTGGGCCAAGGTTTCTTATCATACAGCAAACTTCTGCGTGTCGTCAGAACCAGTATTCTTTTATACCACGCATGTTATCTAAAAGATTTGTAATTCTTGACTGTAAACCTTCATCTTTTTCTTGCACTTTTTGTAGTAATTGCATAGCAGACATATTTTTAAAATTGGTACCTGATTTCATTGTGTGTGCAACTCTGTAGCATAGAGTTGCTAGTTCACTTTCAAAGAGAAGGTGGAATATGTATTCCACATTTTGTCTGAATCTGGGATCTTCAGAATACATTCGTAAAGAGCGGTATTCTGATGCTGTTATTTGTGTGGATCTTTCATCGTACCTTCCTCCTTTTCCAGTAGGAAAGAGTAGAGGAAAGGCTTGTGCTTGTACACTTTTTTCCCATATGCTGATTGGAGATCCTTTAGCTTGCCGCATTTGGTAAGTTTCCAGTGCATCATCTATGGTTTCCTTAGAGTGCAATGGGTGAATTGTATAATGGTCTAAAATATTGAATTCTGTCATAAGATCTAGAAGTTGAAATTGGCCAGTTCCTGGTGAGTCTTTAATTATTTCAGTGGTTTCCCTCAGGTTTTCTTCAAAGTCTATTTATTTGTAGTATTCATTGTTGTCTTTTAGATCTTGCATGTCTTCTCTAACTTTATTCAAGTCTACTAGTTGCTGCCAAATTTTGTTGTCATTTGTTGGTATGCCATTTATTAGGATAATCAAAGCTTGATCTATTGGACATTGCACTCCCAGAGTGTGTACATTTTCTTTGAGATCTAATGGCAAATAAACTACTTTGCCAGGAATGCCTTTCAGTAATTCAGAGGGAGGTAGTTTTGCTGTTTTTGGTTGAAGGCGTATTATTGCTTGAATTGGGTGCACTGTTTGAATTATAATGCTCACATACAAGTTAAGTTGTTGCAGTGGTTTTAGTGTGTGGGAATAATTCCAAGTTATTAGTGATAGCACGCAAAGGTGTTTGGTTTTTGTCAAGTTTTGCAGTGCAGTATCTGTAAAGTATTGAGGGGCTAGTAATTTCGTGTTTGTTTTCTGCTATAAAATAGAGAACTAATTGTAATCACTTGGAATCTTCATTGTCTTCTATTTTGTACATTATGTCTACAGTTCTTGTGCTATTTTTATAAAAAGTCCCACTGCAACACACACACACATGGTTTGGTACCTCAGGAGATGTGTTTTTAAACTTCAGTATTTCTTTTTTGTATGTGTGTAGTAGAAGGTTACCATCTGTAAAGTTATTGCTACTCTGTTATAAAGATATTGAATTTTGTAAGTGGCTTTCACTTCCAAAATATTTTTTCTGGATGTGCTCCATTTCTTCTAGTAGTTCTTTGGCTATACCATGTAGAAGAATGTTATTTAAATTGTCTAGTGCTAAAGCAGGAATTTTGGCATAGTACAGTTTATGAATGAGATTTCTTACAGTTGAATGGTGTGTTCCTATCATTTTGATATGGTGGAAGGTGCTTTTGCAAATAAGTTCAGAAATTCAGGCTAATGAATGTCCTTTTAGTCCTGTGTATTTTTGCACTAGACAGTAGTCCATAGTTTGTAAAAGTTTTATTTTCAATTTGCCTTTGCCTTTCACATACTGATTGAGGAACTGGCGTGAATATGTGAAAGATTCTTTGCCTATGTTACACATTGATGTGCATGGCCATTTGTGGACCGGACACATTGGTTCAGTGGAATGGAGAGTTTTTGCTAAATCTGCTGGAGATATTTGTGGGAGCAGCATTTCTTGTTCCATGATGGTATTATTAACCTTTTCATACCCTCGTCCATTGCTAAGTATGGCAATTGGGTTTGTTTGCTTTTGTTTGTATGCTTCTTCATTGAAATATGGTTCTGTGCTGGTGGTGTGACTTCACTCACCTGCACAGATGTTTGTGAAGCTATCTTTCTTGATATTTCGTTTGTTGAGAAGTCCTTGTTGTAGTTTAGTAGTTAGTTTTGTTTGTGGTTTTGTTATGTTTAAAACTAATATAAATTATTTCCTTTTGAGAAGGATTGCACTGTCTATGAGAGCTTCCAGCATTAGTTTTAAGGGTTGTGCATGATTTCTCTCCTGTTTTTATAAGATTCTGAAGTACTCTGTGGCGGAATATTTGTTGTAAAATAATTTATTTGGCATGCATACTTGTGGCTACATTAAGATTTATAGGTGCAGTGTTAGCACTAGTGGTAGCTCTAGTCTTTTTAATACCTTTCTGTTTAGTTTTACATTTTGAAAGAGGAGTCAAAGTTTCTTTACTGCAAGCTGCTTTAGTTTTGCTTAGTGACTGTATCAGCTGTTTTGTTTGAACTTTTTTTATACATTCTGCTACAGGTGGACACTTATTTTGTACACTTTTATTTTCGTTTGCTCTATTTCTGTGTTGCTTTTTACAGAGTTGCTTTTTGGAGGCATTCTTTGGTGTCTTTTGGAAAAAAAGAAAGTGTGGGTTGGGACGTTGTGCAATGTATGTGTGCATTGTGCATGAGTGTCTGAGTATGATGGTAGGCATGTATGTAGAGGTGTGTGATTGTGGAATGGGCTGTTACTTCAGGTTGGGAAGGCTATTCTTGTATTTGTGTGTTACTATACTGGTGTTCGGATGACAATACAACGTGTGCAACTGCTGAGGTGCAATCAGTAATACTGAATCTTATGCTGTAGGGTTGATACCATTTATTGTTCTACAATACTAGAATACTACAGTGTTTGAGTAGCAGTTAGAACACTACAACAGTATTGCACTTACTTTGTTGGATGCAAAGATTAGGTTTCATCTGGGTTCTGTCTTGTACTTTAGACGCTAATGGTTTTCAGGAGTGTGTCTTCACTGCAATTGTGAAAGAAGGAAGTTAGTACATATGTGTGTTAATGGCACAGTAATTTCACTTGAAGAATAGATTAGTTACATTTGCAGAATGATCTCTTTCTAGGAAGAGATACTGTATGTGTTATATTGCATAGCTTTGTATATGAATGGGTATTTTGGAGGATCAGCATCATTACTAAGGGGGTTAGTGGAGTATTTATAGGTGTTTCCTATGAGGTGCTCTTTTGAAACTGTGTATTCCTGTTGCACTGTTTAGTGTGGTAATGGATCAGTGGAAGTTGTAGTACGGCGAGAAAGAAAGCTTGGAAAGATGTACAGATTGAAAAGGAGAAAGCCTTGTAAAATCTTTAATTGATGCATACAAGTAATAAAAAAATAGGAGAATGTTTTTGTGTGTGGAATTCCATACATTTCCTGGTGCTTAGATGCTCGCTACATGAGTGCTGGAAACCGTTCAGTTCTTTGACTTTGTTATCCAGATTTCTATTTGAACTGTTCTGAATGTACACTTGTATTTGTTAGGTTTTGCAAGTATGGCAAGTGTCAGGCATTCTGTTTAAATACATGCGTTTTATGTACGTGCAATGCTTTTGTAAGATACAAGCAGGTCTCCTGTTTTGTGTGTATTCTAGGAATGTATAATAGTGTTTTAAGGGGTATGTGGTTGTGAAAATGACAGAAGGAAATAAGACAATTATAGTTTGGACATTGCAATGAGTAATATGGGTAAATTAAAATTTGGAAAGCATACACTTTTGTAAGTGAACTTGATTATAGGAGATGGGAGAAATTAGAGTATGCTTTTTTTGCAGATTATGCAGGGGGAATGGCAGGTACCCTGTTCAAATGCATTTATTATAGAGTTGCAAATTTACTGTAAACAAAATATTCTTACCTGTAGTTTGTATTGATGTATGTAGATGTAGTTGAATCTGGAAGAATGAACTGTTCATCAAAAAGTGCTGAATTATGATGACAGAGTTAGATGTAGAGTTCTTGGATGTGATTGGTGGATGTATGTGTCACTGCTTATGTGTATCCAATGAGAGAGTGGTGCAGACAGTGAAGTGGAAAGGGAAAAAGGGCTGCCCCTGTGTTTCAGGGTCCGCAGACACTGCGGCTGTTCGCAGACAGTGCATGGCACATACAGGGTTTCCCAGCATGTCTAGCATGGAACGGGGACTGTGGGGATTAGTCAATCAGGTGTTGAAGTTGCTCTTTGCAGGAAGAGAGAATGGGCCTCATTAGGACCCTGGCGGTGACGGAATGAACAGTGCTGGTAAGGCACCAGCAGCGTATATACCGTCCCGCTGCATTACGAGTTTTGCTTATGGGTTCCTGACATCCCACCAGGTCTTACATGGAAGGTTGTGCAGTACCCACGAGCAGAAATCGTGATTGCACCGGCACCGTTTTCAACGGTGCCGGTGAAACCATGCTCCCCACCCCCATTCTGCCCCGCCACCTGCGAATGTGCAATTACGTCCCATTGAACTCGTAATGGGCCGGTTATTGCCCAATCGCGGGTGGCGGGGCCTGTAGCGAGCATGGTGGTAGCCCTCCCTGCCATACAGGTACGGCTACCGCCATGCTCGTAATGAGGCCCATTGTGTGCGTAGTGAAGATAGCAGAGGTGAGAACGGTAGGGTGTTGGTATTTGGAGATCTGTTTGTAAATGATTTAGTGAGGTATTCTATGTCTAAACATATGGCTGCCAGTCTTGGTTTTGAAGGAGTGGAGGTTTTGTGGTCAACTGTGCCTGGTTCCAATATGAAGGCAGTGGTTGGACATTTGTGATGTCATCTTTGATGTCCTGGGTGTTAGTGTTAGCAGTGCACGGTGGCGGCGCAAGTTATGGTTGCTTATCTTACCATAACTGCCGAATTTCAGGGGTTTTTCGGTTTTACTTTGAACCATAACGTCCCTTTAACAACGTTTTTTCACTGAATTTCATAGGTTTTTAGTAGCGCAACTTAACCATAACGTCCCTTTAACAAAGATTTTTTAATGAATTTCATTGGTTTTTAGTAGCGCAACTTAACCATAATGTCCCTTTAACAAAGTTTTTTTACTGAATTTCATAGTTTTTTAGTAGCACAACTTAACAATAATAACTTTGACTTTATGTACATATAATATGGAACATACTGAACCCTTTCTACTGAATTTGACGGTCCGCAGACATGTTTGGACAACAGTACCACCACCTAAAAACTCTGGGGGGTATGTGTAATAGTTATATCATAACATAGGAACATTTAACAAATTCACAAACCAGCACACATACAAAGTATATGTAGTAATACTTAAAAAATGTTACCCATATATGTAACACACTAACCATTCATGTAAATACAATATGTTTTAAAATGGAATATACCAAAAGAAGATAAAGTGGCTTCCACCATAATTACCCCAACTTTGTGGAAAATTATGTGAAACCCCCAACAGCACACCATTGTCCAACCTGCACTTGTCCCCCCTCACCCTATCCCATGCAGTTAACCGCAAACCCTGTCTATGGACCAAAGCATTTCGATGAGATTTCCTTCCCTTCTTCACCTGATCCCAGTTATCTAGAAATCCCTAATTCTCCTGTTTTTGTTTCCGTTTCTGCCCCACCTTCACAGTCATAATTGTATATATATATATGAAATAAAGTTACTTTTCTTATATTGTGTTGTAATTACTTTCAGTTCCTTGTGATAAAACCAATTTAGGTGTCCACGGACACCGCGGTTGTTCGGAAATGTTCGGAAACAAACGAAAATGTAACTGTCCTGAGGACACTACATCTGTCCGTAATGTTCTCATGCAAGTTGAAAATGTTCTAAGAACACTCGTAGTGTCCTGAAATGTTCGTAAATAAACGAAAATGGAGGTGTCCTTAAGAACACTATGCCTATTCGTAGTGTTCGATAGCAAGCAGAAACTGTTCTAAGAACACTTGTGGTGTCCTGAATTGTTCGTAAATAAACGAAAATGGAGGTGTGCTTGAAACGCTATGTCTGTCCGTATTGTTAGCAAATAAATTAAATTGTGCTAAGAACAAATGGCTGTCCATAACTGTTCGTTTTACATGTGACGCACTTTTAATTAGTTCAGGACCCGAACACTGTCCGCAGAACATCAACACGCATGTGCAAAACAATGTCCGTATATTGGGTGTCCTGCGGACGACCGCTACCTTAGCGAACATGCTCACAAAACAATCATGTGACCATGCCCACGCTCATCTCGTGCTCTAAATGCGGACACTGTTCGTGTCCCCGACCAGTTTAAAAGTACATTTCCAAGTAATCCACAATATTTCTCATTAAAAAATCACCATACCGCAAATCCCACATACTAATCCTAACTTTCCACATAGTTTTTGTGACTTTTTGAACCTTTTTTGAGGTTCGATCTGTCTTGCGGACGGCGCACATGTCCGTGACCCACCCACAAGCACCCCAATATAAGACCACGCCCTAGAGCGCATTCTCATTGTGTTTCTGACTATTCCACAGAGCACACTGCATTTTGCTGCATACTTTGCAGATTTTGAGATTTCCATCTCCAAGCCTATGACATCCATGGCTCGACTATTACCACATGGTGCTACATCTGCCTCAGCACCACTCCCACCCCCTCCACCACCACCATTTCCCCAAGGGCCTGAAGGGGGGAACAGGAGTGAGGATACAGAGGAGGATGACGAGAATGAGGTAGAGGAAATCTCTACTACCCGCCGTCGGCGTGAATCTTGGGTGTGGCGGTTGTTTACCGTTCATGGAAACGGTCCTAAGTCTCATGCGAACCATGTCACCTGTAATGAGTGCAAAATGGTACTCAGTCGTGGGAAGCATGGTTCGTATAGCTTTGGGACCACTACCATGAAGCGACACCTGCGCCAATTCCACAATGGGGCCATTCGCAAGGTTGTACCTTGCAAGTAGCATAGTAGGTTGATTGCCTCTACTTCATCCTCCGTTCCTGATCCTGTCACCACAAGGAACATCTCTGGGACAGCGTCTTCCTCAAGCTGCCTCACAGGCCATACAGAATTCTGATGACCCTTACCTTTTGAGGGTCACAGTTGTATGTGTGTACTGTGACACAGTACTCTGCAGGGGGGAGCGACTTCGGAATGCTTTTGAGACGATCGTCTCAGAGCACCAGAAGACCTGCTCACTACCCAAATAAAACCCACTCTACATCTTCCTCTCTCAGCTCGCCCTTTCTTATCCCTTTGGTTGGTGTCCCCCTCCCTTTACCCTCCTTTCCCTCCTCTCCTAGTGTGTCGTGTATAAAAAAGAACAAAAAAAATACAAAATAACAAAAATCAAAAAAAAAAATAAGGCTCTTTTCAGAGCCACCTTTCACAGTTAAAAAATACAAGTGAAGATACATAAAGCATAGCCATTTCCATTTTGTGAAAGTCCGCGGACGGTCCGCGAACAGAAAAACAATTGCATTGCTACCCTATTGAAACCAATGCATTTTTCTCTAACAGGAAGTGGTGGCTCTGAAAAGAGCCTTTGGGCGGTGTTTGAATGTAAAACATTTTAACTACGTAAGACGTACTTCAAAACGAATGCTGTAAAAAGGTCGCAATGCATTTTGTACATTTCTCAGAAAAATCTGATTGCCAGCATAAGTAAGATGGACTCCATCTTTGCGAAAAATGTATGTACTACGAAACAAAATATTTTCATTGTTAAAAGAGGACATGCCAAAATCTCTTAGGAAGGCACAAACAGTCTTATTAACATTACGCCTTGCTTTCTCCATTTGTGGACCACATGAGAAAGAACGAAGCCACACTTGTCTCTGCGCAATCCGTGAAAAAATTATTTTAGAGTTTGGAAACATGTCCATTATCTTCTGAAGTCCTTCTTTCATTGCAAATTGCAAAGAAACTCCAGACACATGTCCTAAACTGTTCCCTCCACAATGAATTACAATTATGTCTGGATGTTCCTCTTCAAAGTTGCACAGAGAGGTAGCAAGTCCAACCACTTCATTCCACACACTCCATTCCAGTGCACTTCCACATGTGGGAATCCAAGATCTATAGATACTCCACAGCTTTCTGCATGCACCTTCAACCAATGAATCCACGAGTCTCCCAAAATCCATACAATCTGTGTTTTGAAACACTCAGCCATAGCTATCTGTTCTTCTCTCTGCAAAAACAATATCTGAGAAAACCTCTCCTAGCACAACACACTCACTAAACTTTACTGACCAATCCCTTGCTTCATCCAATCTCATTTCCATACCTCCCCTCCCCAAATTCCCCGGATGCAATACGCGGTGTCCTAGAACTACCACCATGTCCGCGAACGTATCGTAACATGTACAGCCCTTCTACCATTTCGATTTCACTCTCTGTGCCATTCCCTCATTGGATGTAGCTAAGCAATCACATGACCATCCACCAATCAAATCCAATAACTCTACATGTAACTGCATCATCATAGAGCAGCACTACAAATGTACGGTGTATCTCTCGGAGTACAAGTCTCATACCATTGACAACCACGATCTACGAGAAATACTATACAAATCTCCAATATTTCTACTTGCAGCTTGGTCCATATCCATATACATGAACAGAAAGTACAGGTATGCATATTTTCTACACAGTACATGAACACATTTTCTAACCGACTTTTACCTTCTATAATCTGAAAAATGAATGGACGATCATTGTTTCATTGTCCTAAAATGACCTGTCACTTACAAACCTTTATATCGTTTAATTTCTTCATACACACACACACACATGCCAATACTATTAAACTAACATTTTTGAAATAAAATATATACACGACATATAATCACACAAAATAACATACACACTCTATGATCAAATCTCAAACAATAATATTTGTACAAACACATATTTGGTTTTAATTTTTTTCGTTTATATAAGTACTTACATACATTTATATAGGACAAGCAGACCATGACATTCACTCACTGTTACGTGCAAAAGCAGGCTATGACACATAGTCGCCTGCCAGTAGAACACCAAAACGCTGTCCATATTGCTTGTTGTCAAGTTGAAAGTGTTCTAAGAACTCTTGCGTTGTCCTGAAATGTTCGTAAATAAACAAAATGGGGGTGTTCTGAGGACGCTGTCCGTATTATGTTCGTAAATAAAGAAAATGGGGGTGTCCTGAGGACGCTGTCCATATTGTTCGTTGCCAAGTTGAAAGTGTTCTAAGAACTCTTGCGTTGTACTGAAATGTTTGTAGGGGGTGTCCTGAGGACGCTGTCTGTATTGTTCGTTGTCAAGTTGAAAGTGTTCTAAGAACTCTCGCGGCGTCCTGAAATGTTTGTAAATAAACAAAATGGGGGTGTTCTGAGGACGCTGTCCGTATTGTTCAATGGCAATTTGAAAGTGTTCTAAGAACTTATGCGTTGTCCTGAAAAGTTCGTAAATAAACAAAATGGGGGTGTCCTGAGGACGCTGTCCGTATTGTTCTCTGGCAAGTTGAATGTTTTCTCAGAACACTCGCGGTGTCCTGAAATGTTTGCAAATAAACAAAATGGGGGTGTTCTGAGGACGCTGTCCATATTGTTCGTTGTCAAGTTGAAAGTGTTCTAAGAACTCTCGCGGTGTCCTGAAATGTTCGCAAATAAACAAAATGGGGGTGTTCTGAGGATGCTGTCCGTATTGTTCTCTGGCAAGTTGAATGTGTTCTAAGAACACTCGCGGTGTCCTGAAAAGTTGGTAAATAAACAAAATGGGGGTGTCCTGAGGACGCTGTCCGTATTGTTCTCTGGCAAGTTGAATGTTTTCTAAGAACACTCGCGGTGTCCTGAAATGTTTGCAAATAAACAAAATGGGGGTGTTCTGAGGACGCTGTCCGTATTGTTCGTTGACAAGTTGAAAGTGTTCTAAGAACTCTCGCGGTGTCCTGAAATGTTCACAAATAAACAAAAAGGGCGTGTTCTGAGGATGCTGTCCGTATTGTTCGATGGCAAGTTGAAAGTGTTCTAAGAACTCTCACGTTGTCCTGAAAAGTTCGTAAATAAACAAAATGGGGGTGTCCTGAGGACGCTGTCCGTATTGTTCTCTGGCAAGTTGAATGTTTTCTAAGAACACTTGCGGTGTCCTGAAATGTTTGCAAATAAACAAAATGGGGGTGTTCTGAGGACGCTGTCCGTATTGTTCGTTGTCAAGTTGAAAGTGTTCTAAGAACTCTCGCGGTGTCCTGAAATGTTCGCAAATAAACAAAATGGGGGTGTTCTGAGGACCCTGTCCATATTGTTCGATGGCAAGTTGAAAGTGTTCTAAGAACTCTCGCGTTGTCCTGAAATGTTCGTAAATATACAAAATGGGGGTGACCTGAGGACGCTGTCCGTACTGTTCTCTGGCAAGTTGAATGTTTTCTAAGAACACTCACGGTGTCCTGAAATGTTTGCAAATAAACAAAATGGGGGTGTTCTGAGGATGCTGTCCGTATTGTTCGTTGTCAAGTTGAAAGTGTTCTGAGAACTCTCGCGGTGTCCTGAAATGTTCGCAAATAAACAAAATGGGTGTGTTCTGAGGATGCTGTCAATATTGTTCGATGGCAAGTTGAAAGTGTTCTAAGAACTCTCGCGTTGTCCTGAAATGTTCGTAAATAAACAAAATGGGGGTGACCTGAGGACGCTGTCCGTACTGTTCTCTGGCAAGTTGAATGTTTTCTAAGAACACTTGTGGTGTCCTGAAATGTTCGCAAATAAACAAAATGGGGGTGTTCTGAGGACGCTGTCCAAATTGTTCGTTGTCAAGTTGAAAGTGTTCTAAGAACTCTCGCAGTGTCCTGAAATGTTCGTAAATAAACAAAATGGGGTGTTCTGAGGACGCTGTCCGTATTTTTCGTTGTCAAGTTGAATGTGTTCTAAGGACACTTGCGGTGTCCGGAAATGTTTGTAAATAAAGAAAATGGGGGTGTTCTGAGGACGCTGTTCGTATTGTTCGTTGTCAAGTTGAAAGTGTTCTAAGAACTCTCGCGGTGTCCTGAAATGTTCGTAAATAAAGAAAATGGGGGTGTTCTGTGTTGTAAGAACACTTGCGGTGTCCTGAAATGTTCGCAAATAAACAAAATGGGGGTGTTCTGAGGACGCTGTCCGTATTGTTTGTTGTCAAGTTGAAAGTGTTCTAAGAACTCTCGCGGTGTCCTGAAATGTTCGTAAATAAAGAAAATGGGGGTGTTCTGAGGACGCTGTCCATATTGTTCATTGTCAAGTTGAAAGTGTTATAAGAACTCTCACGTTGTCCTCAAATGTTCCTCGGGGGTATCCTGAAGACGCTGTCCATATTGTTCGCTGGCAAGTTGAATGTGTTCTAAGAACACTCATGGTGTTCTGAAATGTTCACAAAAACACAAAATGGGGGTGTTCTGAGGACGCTGTCCGTATTGTTCGTTGTAAAGTTGAAAGTGTTCTTAGAACTCTTGCGTTGTCCTGAAATGTTCGTAGGGGGTTTCCTGAAGATGCTGTCCGTATTGTTCGCTGGCAAGTTGAGAGTGTTCTAAGAACACTCATAATGTCCGCGGACATTAAAAGTTTCCATAGGCCATAGTTGATATATTTGACTCTATGGGTGTGATATGCTGTGGTGGTTGTGGCCAGGGCATAGAGTGTTGGGTGCATGGCCACATTACAAAATACCAATATTAACATGCTATTTTCTTTTATCACAGAAATGAACAGGAAATACATGTACTCCAGTTACTAAACCAAACAGTAAGTATATTATACACTCTATGCCCTGGCCACAACCACCAGTTTCACGGCAGAGTTTGTGTCCTAATGTTTTAAAAATAGGCTCACCTTTTACTGGTGTCAATTGAAGAAGATCTCTGAAAACAATAATGTGTTTTCCTGCAAAGAGCTCTTCATAGTTTGTTTTGAGTGCTTCTTGTAATCTGAGGTGAACCAAAGCCAACATTAGGTTGGAGACCATGCTCACTTCATCTATTAGTAGCATTTTCGTTTGTTTCAATACTCTGCGTAGTTCCATTGCAGCTTCTGCAGAAAGTTTGTAATAGTCTAATTTGTTTTGGTGTTCTACTGGCAATAATAGTAATCGGTGTAACGGGACACCACCTATGTTGTAGGCAGCTAAACCAGTGGGGACAGTCCCAACAGCTGACAGTTTGTTGTTTGTCAATTGTTGAAGGAACTTACTGATGATTTTGATTAGGAATGTTTTGCCAGAACCAGCTTCACCACTGACATACAGTAGTATAGGTTTATAATTATGGCAGGAACATTCTTTATTTTCATGTTGTACACCATGTGCAATTTGTTTTGTTACTTCTTGAAAAATGCTACGTTGCTCATTGTTTAGTTTTGATTGTATTATAGTTAAGTCTTCTTTATCTTCATACTGAGACATGGTGTTTTCTACTTCTATCATAGCTAATTCTGCCTCATTTATTATTAGTGGTTCTGCCAGTGGTTCTTGGCTTCCTGTTACAGAAGGTTGACTACTGTCAGGAGTGTCCTTATCTAGTTGGGCCTGGAGTTCTTCGTCGTGTTGCTGTTCATTGTGCAACATTGTTTTGTACTGTGTAAAGTTTACATCGATGATAGTGCTTTCATTTGCTTTGAAAGCACCTTCATAGGAGTCATAGTTATCTAGTATTTCTTCTTCTTTTCTCGATGGTTTAAAGAGTTGTAGCAGGGACATGTAATATACTTCTTTATGTTGAGGAGTCTTTAATGACAATTTGATATGATTAAATTTGGTTTGGTGAGTTTAACTAAGCTGCCTTCACAGTTTGACACTCTGTATTTACCTTTTTTTCATCGGGTTTTATATTTTTTTTGTATGTGTAGTTTTGGGCTATGTGGTATAGACACATGGTTTCCAAAGTATTACTTCTGTGTGGGTAGTATGTGTCCAATAAATTGTTTTTTAAAATGTGTTGGCTGTTGGGATCACGTTTGGCTATTGTTTCTATATCTTCGTATGATTTTAGAACTCTTTTTCTAGATTTAGCTGGACCAAGACTTAGCCATACTATATTTTCAGATTTACCATACAATGCAGTACCAGTTAAACGATCAGCTGCTTCATATGATTCACATTCTCTATGGGAGAACATTTTTATGCCCAAGCTGTATAATTTCTGAGACACTGTTTTATCTGATGACAGGTCATTCCAGAGGTCTTGGAGCTCTGTCTTTTCTGCTTTGGTTAAGTATGCTGTGACATATTGTGCAACTGCAGTAGAATTGTCTGCAATGTACTGCACATCTATGTTTGCATTCCATAAGTAGGCAATGATTGCATAATAATCATTGATATATGTTTCTTCTTCTTTTCTTTTTATGTAATATTTATTTTTAGGTGACTTACCTTTAACACTATGTCTAACTGAAGACATGAGGTTGTTCACTTGACTTGTATTTGTAACTGGTCTAGGGAAACCAAATCGGCATTTAGTGTAGTATTTCCCTTTGTTTTTGTATTTGCGACGACAATATTTTCCACATTTGTGTCTGGAAATTGTAAAATTTGTGCATGAAGATCACTATTTGTTGCTTCCAATGGAATTTCAGAAGTGACATATTTTTTAATAAACTGTAAAACAGTGGCATCACTGTCTTGACCAAATTTAGGAGCATCTTTAATCCATAAAAGCATGTGGATATGTGGTGCTCCTCTGGCTTGGTATTCTTTTCTCCAAAAGAAGTGTTGCACTTATCCAAGGGGATGAACAGTTTTATTACAAATAAAATGTAGCATAGCAATGAAGCGATGGTGAAAATATCTTGAAACATAAACAGAATCCAAAGAACAAAGTTCTCCAGGTGTTAGTATATCTATATTTGTTTTGTTTTTGTTTGATATGCGTAGGAAATCATGTAAATCTTCCCATGTATATTCTGCACAACTTAATGTAACAAACCAAGTGGGTGGGCCAAGGTTTCTGATCATACAATGTACATCCCCATGACGTCGAAACCAGTACTCTTTAGTACCACGCATATTTGCTAATAGATTTGTAATATTTGTTTGTAAAACCTCATCCTTTTGTTGCACTTTTGTAATAATTGTGTAGCTATTTGAAAGTGTGATCCTGATTTTAATATGTGTGCAACTCTGTAACATAAAGTTGCTAGTTCACTTCAAAAGACTAGGTGGAATATATATTCCACATTTTGTCTAAATCTGGGATCTTCAGATCTTCAGAATACATCTGTAATGAGCGGTATTCTGATGCTGATATTTGAATAGGTCTATCATCGTACCTTCCTCCTTTGCCAGTAGAGGAAAAGCACGTGCTTCTATACTTTTTTCCCATATGCTGATTGGTGATCCTAGTCTAGCCTATGCTTCCAGTGCATCTTCTATGGTGTCATTAGAGTGCAAAGGATGAATTGTATAATGGTCTAAAGTATTTGATATTGTAGAAGGATCTAGGAACTCAAATTGACCAGTTTCTTGTGTTTCTTGAATTATTTCAGTTGTATCCTTCAGATTTTCTTGAATATTAATTTCTTTGTAATATTCATTATTCTCTTTAAGATATTGCAAGGCTTGTCTAACTTTATGTAAATCTACCAGCTGTTGCCATATTTTTTTGTCTTTTGTAGGTACTCCATTTACTAAGATAATTGAAGATTGCTGCATTGGACGTTGCACTCCTAGAGTATGCACATTTTCTTTTAGATCTAATGGTAAATAAACTACTTTTCCACAAATGCCTTTTACCAATTCAGAGGGAGGTAATTTTGCTGTTTTTGGTTGAAGGCGTATTATTGCTTGAAATGGGTGCACTGTTTGAATTATGATGCTCTTATATAAATTAAGTTGTTGTAGGGGTTTTGGTAGTGGGTATAATTCCAAATTATTTGTGATAGCACGTGAAGGAGTTTGGTTGTTGTCAAGTTTTGTAGTGCAGTAACTGCAAAGTATTAAGGAGTCAGTTATTTCATATTTGTTTTCTGCTATAAGGTAGAGAGCTAATTCAAACCATTTAGAATCTTCATTATCTTCTATTTTGTATGATAGGTCTACAGTTTTTGTGTTACTTTTATAAAAAGTTCTGCGGCAACATACACACACATGGTTTGGTACTTCAGCTGATGTACTTTTAAATTTTATTATTTATTTTTTGTATGTGTTTAGTAAAAGGTTGCCATGTGTAGAATTGTTGCTAATTTAGTTTAAAGCTATTTCATTCTGTATAGTAGAGTTTATAGACTAGATTTCTTATAGTTGAATAATGTGTTGATATCCTTTTGATATCATGGAAGGTGGTTTTACAAGTAGGTCCTGTAATGCAGGCCAATGAATGTCCTTGTAGTCCTGTGTACTTGCGCACTGGACAGGTATCCATATTTTGCAGTAGTTTAATTTTGATTTTGTCTTTGCTTTTTACATATTGATTGAGGAATTGGCGTAAAAACTTGAACATTTTTTGGGAATGTTACACATTGACGTGCATGGCCATTTGTACACTAGATGTTCTGATTCAGTTGAATCGAGGGGTACTTCTAAGTTTTCAGGGCATTTTTTTGTAAGGAGTACTTCTTGTTCCATTATGGTATTATTCACTTTTTCATTACCTCGCCCACTGCTATGTATAGCAATTGTATTTATTTGCTTTTGTTTGTACGCTTCTTCATTAAAGTACGGTTCTGTGCTTGTAGTGTGATTCCATTAACCTCCGCAGATACATAAGAAGTTCTTTCTGTTGACATTTCGTTTATTGAGAAGTCTTTTTTGTAATTTAGTTATTAGTGTTGTTAGTGGTTTCATTTTGTTTAACACTAAAATAAATAACATTCTTTTGAGAAGAATTGCACTGTCTATGAATGCTTCTAAGATTAATTTTCTACGATAGGTTTTAAGCGTTGAACCTGGTTTCTCTCCTGTTTTTATAAGATTTTGAAGGACTTTGTGACGGAACATTTTGGCTAAAATACTTTTCTTGGTATGCTTACTTTGAACTATATCAAGATTTAAAGAAGCAGTTTTATGTGTAGTGATAGGTGATTTTATACGAATTGTTTTTTGGTTTGGTTTACATTTTGATAGAGGAGGCAAAGGTTTTGTACTTGAAACTTCTTGTGTTTCACTAAATGACTGTATTAGCTGTTTTGTTTACAAATTCTCCTAGAGATGGATGCTTATGTTGGACACTTTTATTTTCATTTGCTCTACTTCTGCGTTGCTTTCTACGGATTTGACTTTTGGTAGGCATTCTTTAGGGTCTGTTGAAAAAAATAAAGAAGGTATGGGTTGGGGTGTTCTGCAATATATGTGTGCTCTGTGCATGAGTGTTTGAGTAAGATGATAAAGATGTATGTAATGGTGTGTGATTGTGCATTGGGAACTAGAACTAGTAGGGATGGGTATTCTTGAATTTATGTGCTACTAAACTGGAGTTCAGATGACAGAAAAAAGTAAGCTAGTGGTGGGGAGAAGTACAATTAAAACAGTTGTTTGTTCTATAATATAAAAATTCTATTGGTTGAGTTGGGTAATTTGTGTGCCCAAAAATAGGAATTTGTGGGCCATTCTGGCTGTAAATCACAGTTTAAGACATGGGGAGTTTTGGACAGAATGGTGCACAATCTCTATTTTTAGGCAGTGAAATAGCATGAATTAACTTTACAGTGTGTTTGAGTAATAATACAAATTTTATGGTGATATTATACTTACTTTTTTTCTAAAATGAACAGGTTACTTCTTAGTTCTTCTTTGTTCTTCAAATTCGCTGCTTGCTTCTTTTCAGGAGAATTGTCTTCACTGCAATTGTAAAAGAAACACATTTTTGTTTGTATATAGCACTGTTTTTAATTTAGACATTGATTTTTTTAATTGAAATCCTCAGTGCCTTCCTCAAAACCATTAAAACTATCTTATTTACATAAGATACGTCGCACCAGTTCAATAGATATGGTATTTTCTTAATGAACACATTGTATTGCAATGACTACCTGTAGCAAACAAAATCAATCAATCAAACAAGTTTATTCGGAAGTATAAAAAATTCCATTAAACGACAAAAAGAGATAAATTACACGTTTTCAACATTACAAGGACACCAATTATATAAAAGACAGATAAAAGTAGATACCGAAAATTACAAGTCACAATCTACAATAATAAAATAAAAAAAATATATAACTGGCACTTACTTGCCGATCGGGAGGGGATATTTAAAAGTTATACATTATAATCAAGCATAAAACAAGACTCAACCACTTTTCCCCATACACAGTACATTGTAAAAATTAGTAGCACTAACTACCCCCCCTGCAGATTTAATAAGTTCTTTCTAAAATACATCGCTCTTTTTAAAAAGGTCAACAGAGCCCAGGATGTAAAAACTGATTCGGCACTCAGAAGAAACTCAAGTGCGACCTTGTGTGAACGAATCTCCGTTTTCTTGAGGGCGGGGACCAGGGTCATTCTGCGGATACCCGCATAACCTATGCAAAAGAACAACACATGCAAAAGGTCCTCGCGCTTGTGGCCACAGACTGGGCAGCCGGCATCACTGGGAAAACTTTTCCAATTGCACGTGTTTCCCTGTAGCCGAAGACAATCAAAGCGGGCCCTCGTAATCAGCCACCTATCTGTTTTAGAAGTGCTCCTAATCAAATATGGTTGGATTCCAGAGAGATTGCTGAAGCTAGAGTGAAAAAAAATATCTTTACTATGTCTTGTGAAATTCATAATGTACCACTGAATACCACTATTTCTGTAACTAAGCTCTTCCAGATAATAGTGCCTCAATGTCATGCTTAAATTAAAGTAATTAAATAAATAAAGAAATAAAAAAATTATGTAATTGTATAAGTATTATTTTTTGAGATTTGAACATAGATTGTGCATGCATGCAATTTTGTTTGAATATATGTAGTCTATATATTTCATTTAAAAAATGTTAGTTTAACATGATTTGAGTGTGTGTATAAAGAAAGTAAATAGTGTAAAGGTTTATAAGTGACAGTTGATTTTAGGAGAATGAAAAAAAGACAGTACATTCATTTTACAGATTACACAAGCTAAAAGTCAGTTTGAAAATGTGTTCATGTACTGTACAGAAAACATGCATACCTGTAGTTTGTGTTCATGCATATGGATATGCATGGAGCTGCAAGTAGAAATCTTGGAGACTTGTACAGTATTTCTTGTAGATGGTGCTTGCCAATGATATGACACTTGTACTCAGAGAGATTCACAGTACATTTGCAGTGCTGATCTATGATGATGCAGTTAGATGTAGAGGTCTTGACTGTCATTGGTGGATGGTCGTGTGACTTCTTAGCTACATCCAATGAGGGAATGGCACAGAGAGTGAAGTAGAAATGGTAGAAGGGCTGTTCATGTTACGATATGTCCGCGGGCATGGCAGTAAATCGCGGACATCGGGTGTTACATCCAGGGATTTTTGGGTTCAGAAGTCATGCAAATGAGAATGAGCACTGAAAGGGATTGGTCAGGAAAGTATAGTGGGTGTGTTGTGCCAGGAGAGAGTTTCTCAGAAACTCCTTTTGCTGAGAGAACAACAGATAGCTATGGCTGTGTGTTTCAGAAAACAGATTGTTTGGATTTTGGGAGATTCGTGGATACATTGGTTGAAGGTGCACGCAGAAAGCTGTGGAGTAACTGTAGATCTTGGATTTCCACATGTGGAAGTACACTGGCATGGAGTACGTGGAATGAAGTGGTTGGACTTGCTACCTCTCTGTGCTACTTTGGAGACAGAACAACATCCAGACATAATTGTAATTCATTGTGGAGGGAACAGTTTAGGACATGTGTCTGGAATTTCTTTGCAATTTGCTATGAAAGAAGGACTTGGGAAGGTCATGGACATGTTTCCTAATTCTCAAGTAATATTTTCACGTATTACGCAGAGACAAATGTGGCTTTGTTCTTCTTCATTTGGTCCACAAATGGAAAAAGCAAGGCGCAATATTAATAAGGCTGTTTGTGCCTTTCTAAGAGATTTTGGCATGTCCTCTTTTCACAATGAAAATATTATCTGCCTGATTCATGGAATTATTAGAGGCGAAATCGCAGATTTGCACACCTTTCTGCCCGAAAATCCCCATACTTTTAACAGGGATTTTCATGCAGAAAGGCGCGCAAATCTGCGATTTCGGCGTTAATGATTCCATGAATCAACCCTTATGTTTCATAGTACATACATTTTTCGCGGAAATGGAGTCCATCTTACTTATGCTGGCAATCAGATTTTTCTAAGAAATGTACAAAATGCATTGCGACCTTTTTTAGAATTACAGCATCCATTTTGAAGTAGGTGTTGAGTATTTATAATTTTTGATACAAACACCTCCCAAGGGCTCTTTTCAGAGCCACCACTTCCTCCAAGAGAAAATTGCAATGGTTATGATAGGGTAGCACCCCAAATTTTTAGATGTCCGCGGACTTCTAAAAAATGCAAAGGGCCCTTCTTCATTTATTTTCACTTCTATTTTTTAACTGTGAAAGGCGGCACAATAGGAGAGGAGGGGAAAGGAGGGGGAAGGGGGGACACCAACCACAGGGATAAGAAAGGGCAAGCTGAGAGAGGAAGATGTAGAGTGGGTTTTATTTGGGTAGTGAGCAGGTCTTCTCATGCTCTGAGACAATATTCTCAAAAGCACTGCGAAGTTGCTCCCACCTGCAGAGTACTGTGTCGCAGTACATACATACAACTGTGACCCTCGAAAGGTAAGGGTCATCAGAATTCTGTATGGCCTGTGAGGCAGCTTGAGGAAGACGCTGTCCCACAGAGGTGGTCCTTGTGGTGACAGGATCAGAAACGGAGGATGAAGTAGAGGAAATCAACCTAATACGCTCCTCGCAAGGTACAACCTTGCGAATGGCCCCAGAGTAAAATGACCTTTGTCGCTTCATGGTAGTGGTCCCAAAGCTGTACGAACCATGCCTCCCGGGACTGAGTACCATTTTGCACTCATTACAGGTGACACGGTTTGCATGAGCCTTAGGACCATTCCCATGAATGGTAAACAACCGCCACACCCAAGACTCACGCCTAGTGCGGGTAGTAGGGATTTCCTCTACCTCATTCTCGTCATCCTCTTCTTCCGCCTCTGCATCCTCACTCCTGTTCCCCTCTTCAGGCCCTTGGCAAGGTGGTGGTGGTGGAGGGGATGGGGGAGGTGCTGAAGCAGGTGCAGCACCAGGTGGCAGTAGTGCAGCCATGGATGCCATCTTGATGATGGTGTAATCTGCAAGTTGCAGGAAAAAAAGCTGTGCTCTGAAGAATAGCCAGAAACACAATGAGAATAAGCTCTAGGGCGTGGTCTTTTATAGGGGTGCTTGTATGCGGTTGACGGACATGCGCGCTGTCCACGGACAGATCAAACACAAAAAAAGGTTGAAAAACTTTCAAAAAGTATGTAAAAATTCAGGATTAGTATGTGGGACTTGTGCTATGGTGAGTTTTTATTGAGAAATATTGTGGATTACTTGAAAATGTACTTTTAAATTGTTCAGGGACACGGACAGTGTCCGCATTCAGAACACACGATCAACTTGGGCGCAGTCACATGATTGCTTCGCGAATATGATCGCGAAGGAAGCGGCTGTCCGCAGGACACCAAATGCACGGACATTGGTTTGTGCATGCGCATTGATGTTCTACGGACACTGTTCGGGTCCTGAAGTAATTAAAAGTGCGTCACACGTTAAACAAACATTTCTGGACACCGCATGTGTTCTAGAACAGTTTGAAGTTGGTAGCGAACAGTACGGACAGGTAGAGTGTTCTTCAGGTCACCTCCATTTTTGTTTATTTATGAACATTTCAGGACACCAATTGTGTTCTTAGAACAGTTTCAACTTGCTAGCGAACACTACGGACAGGTATAGTGTTCTTCAGGACACTTTAATTTTCGTTTCTTTGCAAACATTTCAGGACACCAAGTGTGTTCTTAGAACAGTTTGAATTTGCTAGCGAACAGCACGGACAGGTATAGCGTTCTTCAGGACACCTCCATTTTCGTTTATTTACGAACATTTCAGAATACCCGAGCTGTCCGCAGGCACCGACATTATTTATTTATTTTTTAAAACTGAAACTAATTACAACACAATATAAAAATGTAACTTTATTTAAAACATATTAATAATTTATGATAGAGAAGGTGAGGCGGAAACAAAAACAGGAGAATTAGGGGTTTCAACATGATTTGTATCAGGTGAAGAAGGGATGGAAGTCTCATCAAAACGTTTTGGGTTATGGAGAGGGTTTGGGGATAATTGACTGGGATATGGTGAGGGGGGACACGTACATATGGGACAATGGTATGAGTTTTTTGTTTTAAAATGATCTTCAACAAAAGTTTGCAAATTATTATAATTGGTGAACAATAAATCCATTTTTTCTTTTATGCTGTCAAGAGTGTCATCCATAACAGTTTCTTCAGAGGTATTTTCTATTTTGGTATGCTCTGTACAAAAAAATATATATATATGTTAAATGTATATAAAATAATAATAATTAAATGGTTTATATTGTAAACTGCTTACCATTAGTTTCACTATCTTCTGACATTTCATCATGTGGGAAATGCTCCTCTAGCCATTCCAGAGTACTAGACATTTCTGTGAGAAAAAAAAAAGATAATGGGCCTCATTACAAATCGCCCGGTATGGATACAACGGTGGCGGTAAACCCGCCGCCACCGTTGTTTCCATGCCGGGCGATCACAACTCCTGCAGGTGGGAGGTGATGTTCCCGCCAGGTCTGACCTGGCGGGTTTAACACCGCCCGCCTGCAGGCGGACGAGGAAACACCGGCAGCATTACGAGATGCTGCCGGTGTTTCCATGATCCTCATTCCCATCGAGTCCCATAGGACTCAATGGGAATGGCGATTAACACCATTCCGCCTCCGTGATTCCCAGAAAACCGGGGTTGTAATGCCCCGGTAATTCCGGGAATCACGGAGGCGGAATGGTAATACGAGTCCAGCGGTAACCAGGCGGTTTTACCGCCGCAGTTACCGCCGGACTCGTAATGAGGCCCAATATATTTTTTTTATCTAATACAGAAAGTTTAGAAATATATGAGTAAAATGAAGTACACTTACTATTTCAGGTAAGATATGTTCTAAGTACTCTGTAGGTCTGGTCTTGCTCTTAGTTCTGTAGTGTCGGTGAGGTAATTATGTTGGAAGCCAATTATCTTCTTTTGGTATTCCATTTTAGAACATATTGGGCCTCATTACCCGGTAGGCGGTGAGCCATGGCGCTATTAGCGCCATGGCTCATGCCGGTAAAATACCGGCACCGCCTTGGCGGAAAGGGGATTTACTGCCCCATTCCAAGGTTGGAGGGGCGGTAAATCCCCCTTCCGCCATTGCCCTTCCCCATTCCCATTTCTGCCCCATAGGGCTCTATGGGAATGGGGAAGGCGCTAATTACGGCACCGCAATTTTGTGGTGCCGTAATTAGCTCCGAGGTCCCTTAGCGGGTTGGATTTTAACGCCTGCAAAAAGCAGGCGTTAAATCCCCCAACCCGCAAAGGGACCTCGTAGTAAGGCGGTAGGGATTTACCGTTACCGGTATTTTACCGGTACCGGTAAATCCCTACCGCCATCCGTGTAATGAGGCCCATTGTATTTAAATGAATGGTTAGTGTGTTACATATATGGGTTACATTTCTTATGTATTACTACATATAATGTGTATGTGTGCTGCTTTTTGAATTTGTTAAAAGTTCATATGTTATGATATAACAATGAAACATACCCCCCCAGAGTTTTTAGGTAGTGGTACTGTTCTCCGAACATGTTCGCGGACATTAGAAGAGTTTGCGGACATCAGGTTCAATATTTGATTGTGATGTCATCTTTGATGTCCTGGGTGTTAGGCTTAGCAGTGCACGGTGGTGGCGCGAGTTAAGGTTGCTTAGCTTAGCATAACTGGCGAATTTCAAGGTTTTTTCGGTTTTACTTGGAACCATAACGTCCCTTTAACAAAGTTTTTTCACTGAATTTCATAGGTTTTTAGTAGCGCAACTTAACCATAACGTCCCTTTAACAAAGTTGTTTCACTGAATATATATATATATATATATATATATATATATATATATATATATATATATATATATATATATATATATATATATATATATATATATATATATTGTAAGCTTGAATCACCAAATACATGATGCACATATGGCTTGGTACTTAGATACTGTTTTACAGAACTGGTCCTACAACTAAAGCATTTGTTATCTTAACACATATATTCTTTTTTTACAGTCTCAAGATTAGGATGTTAGCATAAAATACCTGTGACATCTCTTCTCCATTAGTCAGGTCTGTGCACATGCTCAGTCTGAAACACACAGACATCATTAGCGCATAAAATGTTCTTTATTTCAAATAAACAGCCTGAATCCACCCACATATCTGTTCTACTTTAATAAGAATTATGCAACATTGTGTGTGTCAGATAACTTTAAGCACCCGGACCTTAAGCGACGTCTAAGGCAGTACTTTGCTGTCATGCACCTATGGCTTTTGAGTTTTATGGACTCCCATTGAGGCTCTATAGGGCTGAAAGGCTGCAGAATGGTGATATGCAAGAGAATATAGCTTTTGACTGTCTACTGGTGCTGCCATTACATTTTTCTGGCGGGGTCTCAAAACCATTCCTTGCATCCCGTATACTGAGTTCATTGACATCTACTTCACCTACCCTGACAAACTACTCCCCCCTGATTTACCAACCTCACCTGTAGAAAAGCTAGGAGGAGGTGTCACCCATATCACCATGTGAAACCTGTGATGCAGCCTTATTCCATCGGCTGTTACTAGTCTAAAATATCTGATAATAAATACCTTTCATAAACCAAACACATTAATCATCTTACTCATTGTCTACTGAAAACCTACATATAAGAAACAATTCCTTAATGACTGCTGAAACTTTTTGGCTTTATGGCTCGCATATTATCCAAGTACCAAAATTCACAAATACATGGTGCATCAATATGTGTGCTGATGCTCGCACTAAAGTATCTGCTCGAGAACTTTTGTGAAAAGTGACTGACCTAGGTTTTTCACACTGGATCAAAGGTCAGTAGGAGTAGTGTAGGAGTAGGGACTCTGAATTTTATCATGCACATGTAGCTTGATATTTTAGCATGCACATGTTAGCGTGGGTTTGAACTGCAATAGGGCCTCAGGGGATGACTCATTCTTGAACTCAAGAGTGTGAGTCTCAGATAGAATTACAGGGATGCCAATGCCCAAGGCACATGATTGAAATAGCACAGAGTACATTATTAAAATTGCATGTTACCTCAGGATGGTATTTCAATGGACTGGCCTACACTAAATATAATAACTAATATAAATTAATATACTAGCCCAACCCCAGTTAACATAAAATTGAATCCCTTAACAACATTCACTGCAAATTAGTCTATGTGGAAATAACCTGAAGGAAAATTTGGAAAATGCATGATGCTCTTTGAAATGGAAAGTAAACGTGCAGGCTGAGTTTGTGTAGTAAGCAGAAAAATGTGAAGATACGTTTTGCTAAAGACAGGCCATTGTGTGACGCAGGAAGTACAAGAGAAATATTTAATTTTTCTTTTCTGCAATGCGGTTAGCACAATGAGGAAAACACACTGAAGGAATTGGGTGATGTGCGTGGATCTGGTCAAGGGGAAGTATTTCCCTTGATTGACAGGGAGATCTATTAAAAAGAGCTGTGAGTGAGAGTAGCTTTTCAGGCATCTTCGGGAAAGGGGAGACAGTGGAACAGGGAGCTGACTGCAGACAGAGTTCAGTGTTGGCAGGCCGTTTGATTATGAGTCCATTTTTATCTGAGCAACCCTGGGTGAAGCAAGCTGAAAGATTAATGGGGACTTCCATGTGAAAGGAAAAGCATCCCTCATCAACATTCTTGTTAAATATAAGTTAAGTGAGGAGCCGCCCTGTTGAATGGGATCAGTTAGTCAAGGCGAAATAGAACAATTCATACTAAGTGCTGTCTATTTTTAATGTGCATCTAAGCCTGAATTTATGTTGAATACCATCGCTGTGTTTTTTCCTTGTTCCTCAAAGTGTATTTCTCTTGCCAAGTTTCACGTTCTCAAGGACAGTTGGGAAGACTAGGTACAGCTATTCATAGAAAGCTATTGTAATATATTCGCACTGTGAAACACAATGTGGGCTTAGCTGTTACTATGTGTAAATTGCATATATATCTGTTATGATAAAAATAACACATTTTATTTTTTAACCTTTTATATATTGCCAGGAGTTAGTAACAGGTACACAGTGCAATCAATTTTTGTTTACATACACAGATAGACATCTCTTAGATCAATAAATGACATGTATGGGCATATTTGCCTAGCACATCTTGAACTAATGCTATCAAGAGCTGGATCGGTCTTGCATGGGCGGCGAAGTAGGGAGTGCCGCTTCATTGTCAAACTGTTTGTTGAGGTAACTGCAGAAGGCAGTCCAAACATTCTTAGGGTGAGAGTGCATGGGAAGGGAGTTTATGTATTCTTCTTCGCAGGTCTGAGTCCAGGTGAGTGCATTCAGCCACATAGTAAATGGGGGAGGGGAAGTGTGTTTCCAGTGCACTAGTATACATTTCGTAGCAACCATACTGCTTACATTTAGAAATGTTGACATTTTCTTCACCTCATCTCTAATTAATAAACCAATCGGATCCAGATCAACTGCGGTTCCAACAATCTCAGATAAAGCCTTAAGGATCTCACCCCAGAATGTGCTAAGTGCCCTGCATGACCAGAACATATGTATGTGATCAGCATTTTCAGAGTGGCATCTCGGGCAAGCGTGGTTGGTTTCGGTCAAACTTTGTCAATTTGTATGGGGTATAATATAGCCTGTTCAGGAATTTTTACTGCATGCAACAGAGCCTAAAATTAAGGGAGACTCTGTGTGTGTGCGGGCACATTTTCCTCCAAATCTCATCAGTAATCTCGAGATCTAGCTCCTCTGCCCATTCATTCTGTGCCCTGGGGGGCTGATCCAGAGACTTGGCTATCAGTAATTTGTATCGGGAGGAGACTACACCCCTGCTAGTACTAGAGTTGGCTATGTACTGTATTTCATGTGTATCTAGGGGCTCGTCCGGGTACGATGACCACATAGTGCAAAAATAACACATTTTAAAATAACTGATATTATTAGTGTATTTTTTCTGCAGTCAGTCATTTTATTCAATCTGCACAAAGAGACGGGTGCGCGATAAGAAATATCCCAAAGTGAAATAACTGCAGAGAACGGTTTAGATAGCGAGATTGAATGAATATGCAATGTTTAATTTTGCCTGCTTTACAATTGTTGAAACCTGACCAAAAGGGCATAGTGAGACATCGTACATAAGCGACCACAAGGAAGTATAAATAATTTTTTCAGAGTGTACCAAGTCCATTATTGTGCTTGTTGTTAGTGACCCTGGTAAAAACAATTATTAGGCAATATCATGAAATTAGCCTCATCACCACAGAAATACCCAAACAAGTTACCACAATATACCACCAAGAATGATAAAAATCCGCCATTTATCACTGTAACAAAAAATACCACAAAGTGTTAGGTGTAATCCCAATATATATATATATATATCCAACATAGTTGGTGCATTGGCCATTTGGAAACTTTAAAACGGTTATTGGGTGTGGCCTTGCATTTTAAAGCATAACCATATTGTGCACTCATTAATTGAATCAGTGCTGTGAAGTGGTGCAGTATTGTGTGCTCATCTCACACAATAGTGTCACCATGTCCCAAATCCAGGCTGAGTTTTCTGAATAGGCAAACTATCTTGATGCAAAGCGTTATGCCCATGCAGTTTGGTCATCATAAAATGCAACAATATGGAAAGACAGAATTACCACAGAGGTGAAGAAGGAGGCATTTGAAAACATTTTTGATGAAGGAAGCATTGTGCAGGTGTGCCTCATGAGGTTATTCTAAGCATCAGAACGCAAGGAGGAGAAAAAACAGCATCATCAGATTATGTACCAAGTTGTGGTTTTTGCTACTAGATCAATACGAATACAAGGAAATTACAGTCAAGTCATTAGCAAGTTACAGTGCAGCTTGTACAATGAATGTGATTAGGAGCAGCAGTCAAAAGCAGAATTAAAACAGAGGCAGCTAGACACGGAATTTCAATTTGAATGAAGCAATATGGCTACTCAATTGGCTCAGAAAGAGAAACAATTTCATGAGAGTGAGCAAGAAATAAGAAAAAAACAAAAATGTTGCTATTTCAGAAATACAAACCCTTAGAAAAGATAACATGGAGAAAGACAGAGAATTCTATCCTATGAAACAAGAGATATTCAAATTACTGGAAGAAAATGACAAAAAGGACAAAGCGCTTAATCAGTGTCAGGTGCAAATTAATTAACTGCAAGCAATAATCAATAAGGTCAGGGATGAGAATGCTGATTATGAGGCAGAACGGCTTCATGGACAGAGCAAGAACTTAGAGTAGCAAATACGTGCTCTCAAATCTCAGGAAAGGCGACAAGGCACTACATTCAGTGGAATTGAAATTCTATACAGGATGTCAAAAAAGCTTATACTATGACGGCAAAGACTGATATGTCCGCTCGCCAATACCTTCAAAATTTGAAAAGAGAATGTTTACGCTTCGATGTGGCCTTTAACCCTGTAGAATTTAAGACTGCATACTTTTATGGACTCTAAAACTAAATTGTATCCCAGTTAATTTGTGAATTTGACAGGGAAAAACCACTAAAATGGATAACAGAACTGTGGACTAAACTATGTGAAGTGATATTTGGTCAGAGAGAGGAAGAGCCTAAGAATAAGGAGATGAAACCAAAGTTTAAAGAACTGCGCCAGCGATTCTGGAGGTACAATCTGTAAAGATGCTGCTTGAATCAGCCCAGATTCAGGCAAGAAACAACATGACACCTAATCAAAAGGGCATGCCTCCAGAGAGGACATCATCCCAAACTCCTATGTTCAAATCTATTGATCCCAGTCATAGGAATTCTTACATTAGCCCTATATATTTTGGCAATTCTGCCAGGGTGGGATTTCTCCACAATATGTCAGATCTAAGTAACAATCAAAATCAAAAGTACAATGGCGCATACCCGCCACTAGGGACTCAGAGTAGATTTAACCCTAATACAATGGTATATGGCCGATATGAAAGACCAAGATATGTGGATAGATTAATTGAACATGGAAAGCAGCATAAGGGACAATTCCCACCAAATGAAAACAGAATATGAATTAAGTACCTCGCCAATATAACCAATCACCACCACCAGTCGACCATGGTCAAATGATGGTCACTCTGCGTTATCCACCCCTGTGTCACCTAAATTCAGAGGTAACACAAATAGAAATCAATCTCCTGAGAGGTACCACAATAGGCCTAATCAAGGTGAGTTTAATTAGTACCGGCCCAAGCCACAAACAGAAGAATTCAGAGACATGGACAGATTTCAATGCTTAGAGGTCCAAGTTAAAATGAAAGAAAGTGAGACAGGGAATTACAACACACACAAAAAAGGAGTGTTGTTCAATTTTGAGTTGAACCAGTATATTGAGGTGTGTGAAAATGAAGAACAAAAGTAGGAAAATGCAGAGAACAGAGAAACAGATTTAAAAAGAGCATCCAATGTGAAAATAAAACACAAGGCGAAGAGTTAGGATCAACAGTTAGATTATCCTCACTTGAGAGTCAGAATACTGTTGATGCCCATACAAAGGAAACAGTAGCTCATAAGGAGGGTGTAAATCAGCCAACTGAGGAGTATTTTTAACCACGGATATTCCAAGGGACAGAAATGACAGGCTCCATGCAAAACCCAGATAAGTGTCATGCGCCAGAAATTGACAGGCTCTCACGTGACACTTGTGAAAATATCCAGTCAAAAGATTGCAGTGTAGAGAATCCAGACAATGTGAAAGGTACAATAAGACATTGGCGTGTGAACACTAGTTATCCCAAGTCATGGGGGCAGTCAGTGGCTGGGAATAGACAAAGAATTTCAAAATGAATTTCCCAAAAAAGAGGGAAAGATGTCATTTCATATTCCCATTTGCCTAGCAAAAAGTAAAACGGAGCAAAGGAAAGTAAGTCCTGAAATCAGGAAAAATTCACACTTTTTATGTGTGCTATAAGAGGTTGAAGATAGGTACTGTGCTCCTATTACAAATTGAAGAAAAGTGTAATGCATTTGTGATGATTGATACAGGTGTCGAAGCAACAATAATGTCAAAAGAACTAGTGAAAGTATCAATGAAGGGAGATCCCCACAGAATCACATAAAAGTGAGGCAAAACAAAGGCCATGTGCACAATATCACTGGGGAAGAAATACCTATTGAATGTGTCACTGAGGTTGACGTAAAGATATGGAAGCATTGAATGAGACAGGGAGTGTTCATCACATACATTAATGAAATACCTTTACTCATAGAGACAAATTGCCTGAAGAGGTTGTCACACCTCATCGATGGAGTATTGTGGTCCATAGTTAAAAAAAAACATTGATACCTAAGCAAATAATTACACCAAGCAACAGTGTAAAAGAATGCCATACCATTGCTCAATCAGAAAGTGCAGTGGAAGTATATCTTCAGAATGGCTGTATGCCCAGCATCACTGTCATTCTCATGTGTCAGGATGAAATGTGAGTAGAAAAAAAGAAGCAGTCTTTGGAGATTTTGTTTGGACCCCAAGAAAAAATAGCAAACAGAAATAGATGAAAACATATTGGGCCTCATTACACGGATGGCGGAAAGGATTTACCGGTACCGGTAAAATACCGGTACCGGTAAATCCTTACCGCCTCACTACAAGGTCCCTTTGCGGGTTGGGGAATTTAACGCCTGCAAAAAGCAGACGTTAAATCCCCCAACCCGCAAAGGGACCCAGGGAGCTAATTACGGTACCGCAATTTGCGGTACCGTAATTGGCGCCTTCCCCATTCCCATTGAGCCCTATGGGGCAAGAATGGGAATGGGGAAGGGCAATGGTGGAAGGGGGAATTACTGCCCCGCCAACCTTGGAATGGGGCGGTAATTCCCCTTTCCGCCAAGGCGGTGCCGGTATTTTACTGGCATGAACTCGCTAATAGCGCCATGGTTCTCCACCATCCGTGTAATGAGGCCTATTGCGTTTTTATCTAAATGAAGAAAAATGTAAGCCAAATGTTACTCCTGAGATAAAAAAAGAAAATTATATTTCAGCCATCTCAGAAATACACATGGAAGATGGACAGCCATGGATCCCTATCCGTGTGAATGGGCATCCTGAAATGATTGAAGCCACTTAAGCACTTAAACGTGAAAGACGTTTCACTAATGGAAAAGTACTCCAGCAAATAATTGACAGGGAGGAGGTCCCAAAGTTCAGGATAAAGAATCAACACATTTTTGGCCTAGATGATGCCAAGCCGGGGAACGAATTGTAGGAAGGTGCATGTTAAAGATCACAATTGGTCCTAAGAGAATTCATCACAATGTGTGGATCGTGAGCGGGACACAAAACAAATCTTATTTGGAAAATGACATCATGCACAGAATGCGTATGGTATTAGACTTTCTAAATCAACAGGTTTGGCCCAGGTTGGGTGGAGCCGCACCTGCATTTGAAGACAAAAGACAAGTTTACCATTGCACCCAAATGACACCATATACAGTTGAACTGCAGGTGAAAAGGGATGTTACCATTCCCGCATTCACCAGACAAGTTACAATAGCGTTAAAATTCAGCAAAGGACAACAGATAAAAGGTTCTGATGCATTTGTATGCCTAAATGAATCCCTGAGGCAGCAAGGTTCAGGATGCAAATATACACCACTGATAGAGATTGGGGATGGACCCATTCACATCCTGGTGGACAATAAAGGGTGTCAAGATATTCATTTGGAAGAGAATACAGCAATAGGAATGGCAATACAGAAGTCTTACCACACTTCAGATTTCAGCAACATAGTGATTGGGAACATTCCTGAAAGCTATGAGACTGCACAGGGTGAGTTGCCAGAATCCTTGGATTCTAAGCCTAAAGGAACCTTTAAAGCTCAATCTGTGTACCCTTATGAGCCAAATGGAATAGTGTGCTGTCATCAAGCTGATTGTATTCTATTCGAATTAAGTGAATCCAAAAGAGAAAAGCAGTGTTTTGAAATGTTCCAAAATATTTAAGTGCAGCGACCCTCCAAAGAGATACTGTACGTGATTAGATTAGAGGAAAGTGCAGAGATTCCTCCCCTGGAGGACTTCCCAAAGTTCTCTAAAATGGTAGAGGAGCAAATTAAAGCTCTAGATGGTTGCACAAGTGAAGAAGAAAAAGACCAATTCAGAAAAATATGTGTGGAATTTGAGAACAGATTGGCATGTTGCCATGCTCCCAGAAGGACATGGTAGGGAGCCAGTATTTCTGCCACAATATAGGTTACCCATGTCATGTTTGGAATAACTAGCTGGATAATCACATTTTTTGAATCTGGAGTAATCATTAGGCCGCTTCATAGTACATCAAATATCACTATATTAGGCGTGCTGAAAACTAAATGGCCAATGGCTCTTGTGTGCAGATCTACGAGAATTAAACAAAAAGATACCGGTTTAAAGGTGGCCCCTTCCATTTATTAATCAGGGTCTTGCACAGGTTCACGGGTCAAAGGCGTTTACCACATTAGACCTTACTGTTGGATACTGGTTTGTGCCACTAGCTGAAGATATTCAACATGTGTTTGCATTTTCTTTTGACAAATCACAACATGCGTGGTCCTGGACACCTTTTGGGTATGTCAATAGTGAGAATGAGTTTGGGATATTCCTGAGCAAGGCGCTCCCGGATTCAGCTGAAAGGGGGACATTAGTTTATGTGGATGATGTGCTAATCAAAAATGAATATCTGAAAAGCCACTTCAATGAGATTAGACATGTGCTTAGTCAGCTACAGAAGGCTGGGGCAAAAGTATCTTTACAGAAAGCACAGCAGTGTAGCAAAAGGGTAAACTTCCTAGTTCATGAAGTGACAGAATATGGATCAAACCCACAGAAGAAAAAGGTGAAGGCAATTCATAAACTAAAAGATTCCACTAATTTGAAAAGTTTGGTTTTCGGGCTGTCGGAGGCGGTCAAAGCAGATACGCAGATACGCAGAGCGCAGAGTGCAGAGCACAGAGCATGTAGAGTGTTGCTTGTGGTGCGGCCTGACGATCCTGTGTAGGTCCTTTCCTCTAGCCGTGTTTGTGCCGGCGCTGGAAGTCTGCGAGCAGACGAAGATCCGCGTTCACCTCCGTCCACCTAGAGGAGCCAAGCCCTCTGTGCGCTTCTGTGAGCCCCAATTCTTTATCCAAACAGCATCCCTCCTCCGGACCCTTGGACCCCCGAGCTTGTGAGCCCGTGAGCATGTGATTTGGAGCGGGTAGGTTCTGTTGGTTCTGTTGTATGTTGTAAGCTACGTGTCCCGTAGCTCATTTCACGTCTGTGGTGCACGTGTTTTGGTGTGTTTCCACCTCCGCGTGTATTTGCGAGGTTGGAATCTTTTTTTATTTTTTTTTATTTGGTGCTTTGGAGCGAAGGCCCCATGCCTTGAGCTCGGGCAGGGAGGCTGGGAGTGGGTGAGGATTTTCATACTGCAGGAAAACCTCCAGTGATTCTCACTGCCCTCCATCATCCTCCTCTGCCATCCTTTGCCCCCCACTGGTCTCCATTGTACACTGTACATTGTGGGGTAACACCCTATACCCTGAGAGCTATAGAGCCCAAAGCCCCAAGCCGAAAGGCGGAGTAGACTGCAGAGTGAAGCCCAGTGTAGTGAGGGACGGTGCTTTGTTCTGTGTCCACGGTGTGCTGCCATTGTTTGATTGTGGAGGGCAGTGGTTCAGCCTCATAGTCGCCCCTCGAATAGCCCCTGCTCCCGCTGAACTCTCTGCCTGACCCAAAGCAAAGAAAACTCTCTTTTGGACAAGGCTAGGGGTGGTCTGGTGTCAATTGGGGCTCTCTTCAGAGTTGTGGCAGACTAATGAGAAGGGAACACATCTCTTTCCACTTCTCTATATTCCTGTTTTGTCAACGCTATTTTGCTAGGGCAGGACATCAAATGAGACTCCACAGCACCCCTGTTTTGGAAAATATGCCTGATCAGGAAGGCTCATACTTGGAGCAGGCCCGAAGTGAAGGGGAAGAACTGGGGACAGTTGCTCCGAATACCCCAGCCCCAAATCTTCATCAGCCTGCCCCTATAATTATACAAGCTCTCATTCACTCATGTGAACAACCAACAGCTGGGGAAGCTGCTCCTACTTCCCTCATACAAAAAGGATGGAAGCAGGGCTTGGAATACACCATCACGACAAAGAAGATCCAGAGTAGAATCAATGACCATTTCTCAAGGAAAAGAAACAAAAGTGTCAATAATAATAGACAGTGCATGGCAATCCTCTGATTGTAATCAAGCGGATGAAGTTGGGGCCCCCCACTTGGAAATGGATTGTAGAAAAAACACTGCATCCAACACTAATCTCCAAAGTGAGGTGAGCCCAACTTCAATGCAGGACCGTCCAGATGAGTTTCCTCAAGCCGTCCAAGGTGCTTCCTCCCAAGCCAGTGAAAGCATACTGGCATCCCCTAAGCTTTGTTTTAAACTCCTTGGTTTCGGTATTCAAACTTCTAAAATCAGACGTCCAAACTCAAGCTGGTGTATTGCTGGAACTGTCGAACGAGATGGTTAAGAGTGAATCAGCAATGGTGGGCCTTAGTAATATCATGAACACAATTATGATCCCCACCCTTAAGGAGATCAAGTGGAAGGTGTGAAACAAGGGCTTGATATTGCACAAATAGTCTGCCTACTCAAAGAGGGGAAAAAGGAGAATGACACCACACATGAGCTCCTAAAAGATCTTTCATCGAAAGCCCTGAACCCACAAACCTCCGGTGATCCCCCGGACAAAGAGGTCCTCGAAGGCAACCCAATATTATATGATACCCCATTATCCGAATCAACCCTAGAAGAAGTTAGACGATTAGCAAACGTAGTTATGGATGAGGATGTGGTGGTTTCAGAAAATCCATCGACAATTAAAGATAAGAACATCCAAGGTATCTTCCCTACCAATGCCACTTGGACCTCAGCTTCCTGTCAAAATTATAAGGGAAGAAGGAGGCTAAAGCGGGAAAAAGGGAGCAGAAGGGAGCAGAATGCGGTCCAGAACACAGCTGCCACAGCAGAGAAAAACTCATAAGACAAAAAATCAGAAAAACCCCGGTGTGAAGAACACAGGAGCAAACCTAGTTCTGAAAAATGTGTCATTACCTGATGTTAACAAGTCACCGGAAATCTCTGCTTCCGTTACCCTAATCCCCGAATTGGTGCAGAGTTCAAACGAAAACCAAAATAGGCCGATTGAACCTGTCCCGGAAAAAAGGGGGGAAAAAAGTGTCATGATGCCTAACCACGGGCATCCGGATCAAGCCCATTAGCCCCGGGAGCAGGCATCCAGATATTTAATAAAACCCCAGCAGCCCTGGCTGGGGGCTGTCTGGGTTCAGTCCTGGCCCCTTAGGTGCCAGGCCCATAATAGAAATCAGTCCTGGCGCCATAGGCGCCAGGCTCATAGTCTTTACTTACCTAATGCAGACCATGCTGCAAATGAATCCAAGCCAACGTGAGGCCTGGATGGGACTATTTTACTACAGGGACTATTTTTTACTCGGGTGTGGTTCTAGGGACTTCTTACCTGGAACTACTTTGGAGGCTATTTAAACCACGCCCGAACAGCAGCACATGCTTTGCGTTATTCTGCATCCAGCAGCGTAACGCTCACCGTGCCTGCAGTCAGCATCCAGTCTGCAGCCACGCCCATCTCGAATCCAGAGCTCATAGCAATAGAAGAAAGAAGAAGGAAAGTATAGAAAACAGATATTATTTTAATCCTTACCTGAATTCCGGATCCATCACGTATTCTACACGCGTCGCCTCGCCAACTGCAGCGCCGCGCCATACTCACCAGTCCTCACAGCATTTTTCAATCCGGCGCAGCCTCCATCATTTTCTCCACCAAATTCCACCATCTAGGGGACAAAAGAAACATATGGTGAGCCGAAAAAGCCAACAAATACAACCTCCCACCATAGACTTACCTGATTAACAACCGGAGGCATTATTCTGTAACAAACCGCAACTTCTTACGCTGCACCTGTAAAGAGAGAGAAACCAGCAATTTAAACACACGCATCTTTTGCCGGACAGTGTTTGGTAACAAAGACTCTTACCTGAACACCATCAGCTGCCACAAGACAATCTTCCTTTGGACTCAGCTGCAATACAAGAAAGGAATGTACAAGAGTGAACATCGGACATATTGAACTCTTTGAACTTTATACTTATGGGTTCTCAGCTGGAACCTCTGAGTCAATATTCATCCGGAACTCTTCCAATGTCTTCAAACCAGTGAAGTAACTGGTATCTACGCGCCCCTGCATTCTGCGCAGGATGGAGAGCTCATCATTTACAAACATAAGGTGAGCTCACTGAAAGTGAATATTGGTGGTGATTAGTGGGGAGAACAGTGGGGTGTCATTACTAGAATCCACGGGTGGCTAAATCCCTTTCTCCACTTGCAGGAGAATACTTCTACGGGTCAAGCAGACGAGGTTAGGCGATCCAGTCCAGTCTGTCATCTCTGCACTACGCTTCACGTTGGAGGTGGTCGCAGCTGTCCGGGTCCGATCGGCGCCACTGTGGGAGCCAGGTGAGCGTAACAAAAAGGTCCAATTGATACAAAGCATACGATCTAAGGCTTTCAAGCCAAATAGCACAAATATCGGTCTGCAAACCGATCCAGTAATATCTCTGCGAAAGAGTAAGCAATGTCACAAATTGGGTCAAGACTGCATTAAAATAGCCCCAATATTTCTGAAAAACATTGCATCAAGGGCTCAAAAATCCAGCATAGCTCCTGATTCCTTAAAAGTAGTGCCAAAGATCCCTATGAAATTGGCACCAACTTTTTGGAGACCAACTGTAAAACCTGTGTCACTCTCGGGAACTGGTACTCCCAGTGATTCTTCACATACCCAAGAGGAAGCACCTTTACGGACCAGCTCAAATGAAAATGATTCCTGGAACGGCCTAGGTAAATGCAGAAATCTGGAGTCTCCAAGTGGTAGGAGCTGCACGGAGGAGCAAGCTGAAAATGTGCCAATAAAGCCAGCTGAAAAGAAAGAGCAGGAGGTGTCTTATTACACAATCCCAAAAGTATGGCCAAGGCTGGTCAGACACAGCAACAATAACTCACTTAGTAGATCAGTGATATTGTCCCAGGTTAAAAAAATCCAAAACCTGTTTCTTTTTGCTTCAGAGGATATCGACTATGTGAAATTCCCTCTTAAAGGGGATAAGTTCTTTGTGGAAATTGGTCTTCAATCGCAAAGAGCGCAGCAGGCCTTACTCAACAACAAAAATGATCTGGTGTGAGGCAGATTTATGGTTTACAACACCGGTGAGGAGGGCATACCTGAAGTCCTCTCTAACATGAAAAGCTCCAGGGCGGGAGAAGGCTCTAAGAAAAATGACAAAGCTGGAGATTCAAAAGTGACAAATACGAGCCTGGCCTTAGGTTCAAGTATAAGCGGTAATCTTATAGCAAAGCTTCCAGAGATCATCTCCCAAATCATCCTAAAACTAGTGGAGGAAATCTCTCTTTAGGCAAAGGAGCCTGAAACTAGTATCCTAGAATACCTGTGGTCCCAGCTTTCTGAAAAAGAAAACATTGAAAGAAGATCTTCTAGGGCAAAATGATATTCTGTTATTCCAGGAAACTTGGCTAGCCAATCCAATTGAGATAGAGAGCTTCACAATTCAAAACCTCCGGGCCTCCCAGAAAGCCAAAGGGAGACCAGCGGGAGGGTTGTTAATTGCCCTCAAAAACTCCTTTATTAAAATGACCACTCCACTATGTAACAACGATTTGGGTATTCATGCTTGCAAATTAGAATTGAAAATGGACACTCCACACTACATCATGGTTATTATCAATGTAGACTGGAACCCGGCTTGCTCAAAACTCCAGCACTTTCTAGAAGTCTTGGATTCCCTTTTAACAGTGAAGACAGAGCATTAGGGAGCAAACATCCTTCTAGCAGGGGATTTTAATGCTGATCACATTACCATTTGCTGCGATAAGACTAGGCAAATAAAAAGGAGCTCATTGCAAAAAAGAAAATTGTGGAAGGACTTATTGACCTCTTGGGATCTCGAGATGTTAACAGAATAGCCTGCATTAACTTAAAAAACAGGAGTAAACTGCAGTCAAGGGAACTTAGAGTCTACCTTAGACTATATCTTTGTTTCCTCAGGACTTTTTGGTCTGTGCTCCAGCCTAATCACAAACTGGGAGGGGGGCAGCAACCATGCAAGCTTGGGACTCTCGTTTCCTGATCTGCAAAAATCTCAGCACAACAAGACTGCTCAAGAAATCGAGGATCTCAAAGGAAAATTGAGAGTCGGAAAATATAAACAAGGGTGAAAAAGGTGAAACAAACGACTAGAAAAACTCCTGTCTTCAACTTGGAGCAATGAATCCCATCTGGAAAAATTTGGAAACTTCATCTGGGCAATATTGCCACCAAGTGAAATAGGCACCTTTGGCAAACAACATCTTCATCCTTTTGACGAAGAAACACAAAGGAAAAAGAGAAATCTCTGAAAAACTCTGCGCCATATAATAAATAAGCAATATCACCCCATTATCCTTTTGCATGAACTAAGAAAAGCTAAACGGACTTACAGAAATTGGTCTAAAAACCGTAAACATCAAAGACTACAAGAAGATGGCGAGCGAATGCTCTATTCATTAAATGCAAACAACTCCAGAAACTTCTGGGCAGCACTCGGTCAACTAGAGACTGGGTTTAACAGCTCCCTGTGTAACCTAGACCCTGAACGAAAATGGGTAGAATACCTGTCAGAAAATTTTAAAAGAACAGGGTCCACAGATTTAAACATGCCTATGGACTCCCCCTGGTCCCTTACGTTTGATGAACATGACATCTTGGAACTAATCGCCAACTCTTCTTCATCAAAAGCTGCAGGCCCAAATGGCCTAACCTATCAGGTCTTAAAAGATAACCCAAAACTCTGGGCCAGGATTCTAAACTGTCTCTTCCAAGAAATCCTAAAGATCAGGGTCTTCCCTCCATCATGGAAGAACGCTTTAGTTATCCCATTTTTCAAGGGGGGCGATCGGCTTAGCCTTGCGAACTATTGCCCAATCGCCCTCCTTGATACTGATAGTAAACTCTTCATGCAGCTTCTATTAAGAGAACTCTCATACTGGGTGGACTCAAGGTAGATACGTTCATACCATCAAACAGGCTTCAGAAAAGGTCTCTCCACAAGTCTCAATGGGCTCATTTTGAATGTTCTTAGTGAAAAGACAAATGAGAAAGAGGGCAGCCCCCTCTACGGGGCATGGGTAGACCTTTCTAAGACATTAGACCACGTGGACAGATCTCTACTCTGGCGCAAACTACATAGTTGGGAGATTCCAGCCTCTTTGTTAGCAATGCTTATTGAACTTCATAAGAATACCACCATAAGATTGAGGCTGGACGACCAGGGTCACCTGTCAGATCTAATAAAGGTCTTCAATGGGGTGAGGCAAGGATGTCCAGGAGCACCCCTGTTTTTCAATCTGTTTCTGTCAGACCTAGGAGACGATCTGTTCTCATCGTCATTGGTTAGTCCAATGATTAACGGAAGGAGAATGGATTGGCTCTCCTACGCGGACGATTTAGTCCTGCTGGACACATCGGTGATTGGTCTTCAGCGCCTCTTAAATAAACTAGGGGAATATGCCACCCTAAATGGGCTTTCAATCAACTCTTTGAAATCCAAGATACTTATATTCAAGCATCCGAAGAAGAAAATAGGTTATGGAAATTGGGTCTTGGATGGTAAAGCAGTCCCCCGCATCAACAAGGTGAATACAGCTATTTTGATAAAGCCAAAAAGATCATTCCTCAAATGAAAAAACTGAATGCAAAATGTTGTAAATTTTCTTTTCTCCAACTTATTAAGTTCTACATAGCCAAAGCAGTTCCAGTCCTCCTTTATGGCCTGGAAGCAAAATCCTGGCTATGGCATATTAATTGGAACAAATTAGAGGGTCTTTTGTGGAAAAAATCGTTGGCTCTTCCAATGTGCACCCCTTTGGTGAGCCTACGCTTCGAACTAGGTCTAACTTCTCTTGGATGTCGAGCAGACTGGAAAATTATATCATTATTCCGTGAAATTTCGATCGCAAGCAAGACCTCTCTCTACTTTGACATGAATTAACATCTTAAAAACTCAAGATCCCAGCAACTTCTCGGTCTAGAGAAGAAAGTCAGAGGTATCCTGCTTAGGCTCGACATGTCATTAAAAACCTTAGTATCCAATCCCTTGAAAGTGAAAAAGACTCTAGAAACAAGCAATTGGATTGACGCCATTGACGGAGTGAGGAATCTCAATCCCCCCAACCATTTGATAAAGGTGGATAAAAAACTCGGTTATCTTCCTCGCTACCTTCAAAAGTTTCCGGATAAGGGAATAAGAAATAACTTCTTGAGACTCAGGCTAGACCTAGTCCTTACCGGGGAAATGCTGTCTAGAAGAAATGTGGGGGACCAAGCAAAAAACTCTGTAGACAATGCGACCCTCCAAGCCAACAATCCCTAAGACACCTTCTATTGGATTGCGAAGGAACCTGGGAAACGAGACTGCTGTTGCTTAGGAGATTTGTGGCCAAGGAAGAGAGTCTAGCAACAGAGTTTTTCTGGGACAGGCTGATCGCCGGCCAGGAGACCATGCTGACGGCAACAATTGTAGAAGTCATAAAAAAATGCTCCATTCTATCATAGAAGGAAATCATTTGTCCCCGGAAAGAGCGCTGCCGTGATGAAATTGGTCCCTGAGTTGCATTTGTATTCTTTGTCTTGTATTCACTCATTTTCTCTCGCATTTTTCTTCCTCCTGCTTGCCTGCTGTAGTTTTACTTTTTTTTATTTTATCGAGTTCAAGTGTAAAAAACTCTTTTATTTTGTGTAAAGGTTTTTCTTTTTAAAAACCAAAACAAATAAATAATAATAATATTATTTTTTAAAGCGTTTATTAGGAATGACAAGTAGTTACAACAGGAAATGTATTGGGAATTATGCAGAGTTTACAGAACCTTTAACCAGATTACTGAAGCAGGGTGTACACTGGAAATGGGAAAAAGAAGAAAATGAGGCAGAAGCCAGGCTAAAAGATTGTCAATGAAAGCACTGTGTTTGGCATATCCAATGAAAAACCAGGATTTATTTGTAGAAATATGATTTACCGATCAATGCATGTCAGCAGAGTTATATCAAAAACATGATGTAAATAACAAACTATTGCATATGCAGCAAAGCATTGTCACAGCTAGAGACCAAATTTAGTGAATGCGAAAAATCACTTCTGACCACTGTCTGGGTGTTACAACATTTCCATCCCATAATTCAAGGAGAGCAGGTAATTATTGAAACAAATCACAGCTTCTACAGTTCCTGCAAAGTAAGAGAATCAGATCAGGGAATTTGGCCAGTCAAGTATTACTTCCTGGACCTTAGCACTTCAGGGATTTCCTGTAGAAGTGAAATATGGACAAAATAAAAAGAGCCCAGTTGCTCAAAGACTAGCAGAGTTGCATGATTGTGCAGCCGTATGTGCACCTGATGACACAGAGCTGGAAACAAGTTTTAATGAATGTAAGCAGTCCCCAAACAAAGTGCTGAATGAAGAAATATGTAAGGATTTACTGACTGTGTATGTAGATGGATGCACAAAATATGTAGAAAATGATACACAAATATGGGAATAAGGAACATATAGTTTATATGTGACAACATTCCAAGAATAAGCATGAGGATAGGTCTCATAAATAATCAAGTGGCAGAATTGGCCGCTATTTATAAGGCAATATCTACAGCAGTAAAAAATAACCTCAAAGAAATAGTTCTATGTAACTTTGTGGAGTATTTACATGGCTAGAAAGTGAAAGGCATGCTCATCTATAACAAGAAACCACTTAAACATGGCAAGATGATTCAAGCTATAGACAAGCTTGTGTCAGAAAATGACCTGATAATCCACTGGAGGAAAATACGTGGTCATTTGAAAACACCAGGTGAAGATAAGGCGGGAAATGACACGAAAGATCATTTAGCCAAAATTGGAGCTGTAATAGAGAAGTGTTTTTCTATTGAACACCTTCTTGGTGAAATGCAGGTAGATGCAATAACAGGCTACAACACTCCAAAAGCAGTTGAGCAGCATGTGGCACAATAAAGTTTTGATACTCCAGATAAGAACCTGATCAAAGCGCATAAGGAAGTCCTTATTCTAGGACTATTTTATAACCATTTGTTTGACTGAAGAGGACTGCAGAGGGATAAATGAATTGAGAGCGTTATTGAAAACAAAAAGAAAATTATATTACAAGACAAACTGATGATTAGAGAATCTTTGAGAGCCAAATCAAATGGGTAGTACCTTTGTCATTTTGGGGATTGATGTTACATCATGCCCATGATGCCATAACTGCAGGACACAGAGGTTCACAAAAAACGTTGGACATTTTTAAAGATTACGCCTATTTGCCACACATGTCCCAAGACATTGAGCTGAACATGAGCGGGTGTTTAGTGTGTGCACAGTTTCAACCTGTGTCAACCACTCATAGAGCACCATTGATGAAAAGGGGTTTGACACCCCATGGTCTGATTTACAAGTTGACCATGCCAGGCCCATTAAAAAGATCAGCAAGGGGAAACAGGTACATGCTGACAGTAACTTGTCCAATGTCCAAATGGGTGGAGTGCATTCCAGCCCCAGACTGCAGTGTGCAAATGGTGGCCACTTCACGTGTAAATCATATTTTTTCAAGATTTGGTTTACCTCAAAGAATAGAGTCAGACCGTGGAAGTCATTTCACTAGTGCATTGATAGCTACATATTTCTAGACGGCCCTCCTCTTCAGGGGGAGTGGAATGGTGTAACAGATCAATAGCTGACATGTTGAAAACGTTTGTAGCTGAAGCAGGATCTAGTTGGTATTTGCAGCTTCCATTGGTACTGATGGCTTTCAGGTTGACGACTTCTAAATCAACTAATCTCAGCCACCATGAAATATTGACAGGAAGAAAATTATTCTGCCACACACTTACTTCACAGAAAAAATGAGCAGGTGCTTGTAAATGCGTCCACAATTCATGAATATCTGGAGGAATGGAGACTACACTTGCAATATGCATTTGTGCAGCGAAATTTGGAAAAGGCAGCCGACAGTGCAAAGACATTTTATGATAAGAAGGCATCTGTGAGAGAATATGAAATAGGAGACCAGATTACAAATTTAACTTTGGGAAGGGGAAACATAAAAACTCTGAATTTATTGCAGCATGGCAAGAGGCATATGGAATTTTAGATAAGGTTTCACCTGTGGTCTACAGAATTACAGAATTGTTAAAAAGGAGAATTAACAGTGGGACAGTTTGTCCATGTTAATTAAATTAAATGTTTTCACCCGAATCATGCAGTTAAAAGACTAGAGCGAGTTGAAACTAACAGATAGTAAAACATATATATATATAGAATTGCCATAGCTAGTTTGGTGTTAATAGTGCAAAGATATAAAAAGGAGGTGGGAAATGGTATATATATAGTGAGAAAATGTCTTGACTGCATGGCATGTCTTTTCTATAATTTATATTTGTGTGCATAATTAAATTTGGTTTCAGATGCTCCAGTGAGAAAGGAAAATAAAAGGTTTGATGTGCTTGATACTTAAGTTGTCTGTTCTTTTTACTCTAGAAAAATAATTGTTTTCTTTGTCAACACTGGATCCTTGGAGCACGGAATCACTGGAGGATACCATTGGATTGGAGTCTCCTGGAAAGCCCCCTACACCCAAAAGATGTCGAGATGACAACTCCAACAGTCCCATGGAGTCCTGGAATGGTGGAGTTCCATTAAGAATGGTTTCCTGCGTGATGTTTTTTACCACAAACTACTATTTACAAAGTCTACTTCTATTACAGAATATGTTTACTATTTTTATCACAAACTATTTTATTACAGGCTTTATTTACAAAGACTATTTTTATTACAGAGTATGTTTATCACAAATTGAATTTTATCGCAAACAGTTTTTTTTTATTGTTACTGATTTTTGAATTTGACTGAAGCCAATGTCAAAGTGTTGTTGGATGCATGTTTTCTGAATTAAATAATGATTTTTTTTTAAACAGATCACCAATTTTTTAAAAAAGATACAAAGATAAAGGTGATCAAAAGATAAAAAGAAGCAATCTCTTAAAAATGTTTAAAAAAAACATATCACCAATTACAAAAAATAAGAACAAAAAATAGAGATCAATAGATAAAGGTGACCAAGAGATTAAAAAAATATGTTTTTATTCTTTCTTGAAGATATTGATGTTGTTTTTTGTTTTTTGATCAAGTCAAAGTGCAAGTCTAGAAGTGCATACATAATGTTTTTCATATATGGATTTTGTCATTTACGTTTTATTTATTTTCGACTGATATGAGAAGATTCTGGGAGCAGGAGGGAGTGTAGGAGTAGTGTAGTATTTGAGACTCTGAATATTAGCATGCACATGTAGCTTGTCGTTTTAGCATGCCCATGTTAACGTGTGTTTGAACTGCAATAGGGGTTCAGGGGGAGACTCATTTCTGAACTCAAGAGTGTGAGTCTCAGGCATAAATAAAGGGATGCCAATGCACAAGGCACATGATTGAAATTGCACTGAAAACATGATTAAAATTACACATTACCTCAGGATGGTATTTCAATGGACGGGGCAGCACTAAATATAATAACTAATTTAAATTAACATACTAACCCAACCAATTAGTCTATGTGGAAATAACCTGAAGGCAAATTTGGAAAATGCATGATGCTCTTTCAAATGGGAAAGTAAACGTGCAGGCTGAGTTTGTGTGGTAAGCTGAAACATTTGAAGATCTGTTCAGCAGGAAGCGCAAGAAAGATTTTTCATTTTTATTTTCAGCAATGCGGTTATCACAATGAGGAAAACACACAGAAGAAATCGGGTGATGTGAGTGGGAGATCCCTTGATTGACAGGAAGATCTATTAAAAAGGGCTGCGAGTGGGAGTAGCTTCAGGCACTAGGAGACAGTGGGACAGGGAGCAGGCTGGAGACAGAGTTCAGTGCTGGCAGACCATTTGATGATGAGTCAGTTCTTATCTGAGTGACCCTGGGTGAAGCAAGCAGAAAGATTAATGGGGATTTCCCTGAGAAACTGAATCAAAAACATCCCCCGCCAACATTCTAGGTAAATATAAGTTAAATGAATGGGATCAGTTAGTCAAGGCAAAATAGAACAATTCATACTAAGTGCTGTCTGTTTTTAATGTGCATCAAAGCCTGCATTTATCTTGAATAACATCACTGTGTTTTTTCCATGTTTATCAAAGTGTATTTCTCTTGCCAAGTTTCACGTTCTCAAGGACAGTTGCTAAGATTGGGCACAGCTAATGATGGACATTTATTGTAATGTATTTTTCACTGTGAAATACATTGTGGGCGGCATAGCTGTTACTATGTGTAAATTGCATATATATCTGTGATGATTTAAATAACACATTTTAAAACAACTGATAGTCTTAGTGTATTTTTGCTGCAGTCAGTCAATTTATTCGATCTGCACAAACAGACGGTTACTCGATAATAAATATCCCAAAGTGAAATAACTCTTGAGAACAGTTTAAATAGAGAGATTGAATGAATGTGCAATGTTTCATTTTACCTGCTTTAAAATTGTTGAAATCTGGTCAAAAGGGCATAGTGTGGCATTGTACATAAGATACCACAAGGAAGCCTAAATCATTTTTCCAAAGTGTACCAAGTCCAATATTGTGTTTGTTATTAGTGACCCTGGTAAAAACAATTATTAGGCAATATTATGAAATTAGTCGCACCACCATAGAAATACTGCAATGAGTTACCACAATATACCTCCAATAATTATAAAAATACTGTTATATATCGCCATAATAAACAATACCACAAAGTGATAAGTATAATCCCAAAATATATATCCAACAGGTCCTATTGACAATGCACCACACACAATGGACATAATATTCTCTCATAATGTTAAACTTGAGAACATGAATACATCCCCTCTTTACAGGTCAATTCCAACCTTGGCTTTGTGCTACCTAACACAGAGAGCGAAGCTTAAAATGAAAAAAACTCTCCTCAGAAGCCTTTGTCATGTCACTTGTCCAAGTGCCTTCTTAATATTTGAAGCCAAGATCAGAAATGTACTGAGTATCTAGCTCTACCTCAAGACTGCAGTTAGGTCCCACACCATCTAGCAAACAGAACTTGACATAAGAGAGATTGTTCTCCCGATCCTGGTGGACAATCAACACACCACCCACCTCCTGATACGAAGGGTATGACATAGTTGGGCACTCTACCCTCCTCATCTGCAGCCATCTACAGTTTAGTGTTGGGAGATGTAATGCCCTCTTATGATTGAATCCTTCTTCAATGATATAATGTTTCAAGCTAAAGTGACAAGCTAAAGTGGCGATTTCCTATCAGAAACTACCACTCACCACACATGGAGTGAAAAAGTGATCAGCCATATCCCTTCACTCTTGAATGGCTACACAAAGCCATTGGTCTTCCTCTTTGAAACCTTCTCGCACCTAATTTAGTGCTGTGTAAATGACTTTGAAATCCTCATCAAACTGTACCTAAACAAAAAAACACTAAGATTCTATGGGCCTCATCAAGAGTTGGGCTGTAGCCGTTGAATGCGGCAGTATCAGTATTACTGCCACATTTAAGGGCTGGCCCTGTCACGATTTGGGTGTTTAATGGGCTGTTTTACCTCCATCTTTTTTCTGGAGGTGAAAATCCCATTTAGCTCCATGTATTACCACCAGCTGTATTAGCGCGCAGTATTAGCGCTGTAGATTCCCCATTGGGTCCAATGGATCCAATGGTGAATGGGGATTTACATTTAACGCCCAACCCATGATCCAGCAGTAATACTGCCAGACCGATGGGCCCTAATGCTATTACAATTGGGCAGTATTACAGCCGGAATACCGCCCAACTCGTGATGAGGCCCCATGAATGGATGGGTGAGAGTGCTCTCTGAATAGAGACACAACAGAGGTTATTATATTCAGTCTCCCACCACCCAATTACCTCCTTTTAATGTGACTGTCCTCACTAGCCCCCCACTTCACCCACCAACCCAGATCACTAAACTTGGTGGCATTTTAGGTTTGATCCTTACTTTCCGGCCCCAGGTAAATGCAATATATATCTCAACAAGAAAGTATACCCTGTATGATAATTGTCCCTCTCACATGGGACAGCTTACATAACATCTTGGCAATACTGGCCCATTACTCATTGTTGAGTTAGGGCCAGTTTCCCCTTTCTCTATCCTCTTTTAGATAGGCGGTGCACCATTCTCGACCTAGGGACAGAACACTCTGCAGGGTCAGGGAGTTCTTCCGGCCAGGGTCATAATAGGTAACACAATATCAGTATTGCCAAATCCAAGAAATGTCAACAATGTGTACAGTCCTATTCCTGTTTTGAGTGATATCGTGATTGAATGTGGCAGGGTCCATACATCATTTAATGATTGTTCTATTTAAAAAACTCTTCCCCTTGAGTGTTTGTTTCCTCTCACAGATTGACCAGTGCAATATATTTGTCGCTGGTGCTCCAAGAAAAGCAACTGCAGTTTATTCACAACTGTTCGGCCTGACAATGTGTATGGATTAAAAAAAAACAATATTACATATCACCTGTACTGGAATCCATGCATAGGCTACACATGTGGACTACATTTTTCTGGTGCTGCTTATGAGCTTTACTAGTAGACAAGTTGCAGGCTTAATACCCTCCTGAGTTTCTGTACATGCCCACTGCCCTCAAGCTCCCTATTGCCTTCCAAGTGAGGCTATCCTTTCTTCGCATGCTTGACATTTGGGCAGACTGCTGGCACCCATGTAAATTAATTTAGTGTTAATATATCACATTAAAACATATCTGTATATATGTTCAGTGAACAAACATTAATAGAGACACACTAAAAGTGAACCATTTCAACACCACGAAACACATGAAATGCGGCAGGCGTTGGGCTTATCTCTGATTTCAACTATGATGTCATTGCTGATGTAATGTGCAATCTCTTATATGTTCTCATGGGTTGAGCAATAGAGGGCCTCTGATTTAAGGTTGTCTTCACTTCCAATGCCCACCGAATTTCATGGGATGTCACCCACTCTAGTAAACCACCAGGTCCCATCAGCCATGGCATTTGGTCATGCCCATTGTCCACATTGCAACAAATAGGGTCAATACTTTAGAAGTTTGTCTAGAAGCACCCCTCGCCACCGTCCTTCTTTCCTGCAATCCTTTTCCTTAGTAATTTCCCACAGAAACATGAAAACATTCATAGCGGCGCAGCCTTGTATTGCCACCGTAATTGTTCCTGTGGATACATAAAGGTTTCTCATTATAGCGGTAATGGGCAAATGTCTGGAAATTAAAAAGTCTTCTGCATGCTTAATGTCCCCTCTTTTTTAGTTTCCTCCATGTTTACACCACTATGTAAATCTCGCCTGACCCAGTTGTCCTCTTTTCACCACTCGTTCCAGTGACACACTTTTTTTTCAAGCACATATTCAGTTTTTCTTTTTTTTAATTCTTTATTTTAATTTTAGTACTTAGAACAGGACTGAACAATAAATCACAAAATATCATAGCACAGCATAAAGGATATAAACATGTAGGAATAGAAAAAGAAAGAATTTAACGATGAACTAGTACCTACTCAAAAAAGCTCCCCAGACCTTTGTATATAAACTCAATTTCCCCATTTTTCTGTATATAAATTTCTCAATATTCGCTAAGCAGTTCATTTCTGTAATCCAATCCTCCAATATTGGTGAGACACACGATTTCCAGCTCCTCAAAATCATTTTTTTGCAAATAGAAGCACCTCTGAACAAAAATTTCTTTTCCGATAGTGAAAGGTCATCAAGTAAATCATCGCAGCCTAGCACCATAGTCTTAAAATCCAAGTCAACATTTTGGTTCAGAACCCCGAGACAAATAATACAAACCTCATGCCAAAAACCACGAACCCTCAGACAGTCCCACAGCAAATGTTCCATACTGCCTTTCTCACTCCAGCAACACCAACAAACATCAGAATCAGACAAACCTCTATTTTTAAGCCTTTCCGGGCTCCAAAAAACTCTATTGAGAATTTTGATTTGTCTCGACCGCTCAGTCAAACTTATCGAACAAAGCTTCACATTCGCACACATCACAAGCCACAGGTCAGAAGTGATTTCACAACCCACTCTTCTGCTCCATTCATTAATTAATTCAGTATTCTCCTTATTATTCGATACAATTCGATGATAAACCCTACTCGCAAGCGACTGAACGCCAGTCGTGAAAAGTTCAACATTCGCAACCCCGTCACAATGCTCTTCACCAATACATCTCTTCAATTTCCTGAAGTCCAAGATAGAAAAATTTTCAACAGTAAAAGTAGCACTTAACTCAGCATAGTCAATCCATTTTCCATCTTTAAAAACATCACTAATCCATTGAATTCCGCCAAGAAAACACTCCGGCCAAAACAACAACTTGCCATTGTCCGTTATAGCTTTATTCAACCACAGAGATGCATCAGGCGATTTCAGAGCAACCGAGCCACACATATCATAGATATTCTTCCAAACGTCTCTTAGAAACTCTGTCAAGGGGCATCTACTACCACGTTTGCTAACAGTCGTGAATATCGCTCTTGGGGCGAGTGGGCCCATCACACTTGCCTCTGCCATTGCCCACACACACTAGGAGAATCCTTCAAAAAAGGAAGAAAAAATTGGCACGAGAAGGCCAAATGATATGCCTTAAAGTTTGGGACACCTAGTCCCCCCTTCTCAACCGGAAGCTGGAGTTTCCAAAGCTTCAGTCTTGGCGGTTTCTCATCCCAAAGAAAGGACTGGAGAGTGGTATCAATCAACTTCCAAAAAGATTGACCAATTTTCAGGGGAAGCATACTCAGAATATAATTAATTTTTGGTGCAGAATTCATCTTTAGCGCATTTACCTTACCCCACAGAGATAGATGCAATACCGACCACCTTTGGACGTTCAATTTCAGTTCCTTACAAACCATACCCATGTTCTCTTCAACCATATCACTGACATCCGGAGTCAACCAAACCCCCAAGTACTTCAGTTTTTTCTCACACCATTGAAATCCAAACCCCACCACCAAAGACTTATCACAATGTGCAGTCACCGGCATTACCTCCGATTTAGACCAGTTAATCTTATATCCAGCCACTTCATGAAACCAATTTAGTGTATTCATCAACGAATGCAAAGACAAATCCAAGTTCCTCAAAACTAATAAAAGATCATCTGCGTAGAACCAAATCTTCTGTTCAACACCGTGAAAGGAAACACCTTGCAAATTCAAATCACCTCTCAATGCAATAGCCAGCGGTTCAATGGCTAGGACAAACAACAATGGGGACAATGGACAAACTTGCCTAGTGCCCCTATGTAAATCAAAAGATTCCGACAATAAGCCATTAGTTTTAACTTCGGCTGTGGGGCGAGCATATAAAAGGGCCACCCACGCAATGTATTCTTCTCCCATGTTCATATTTCGTAAAACCATAAACAAATATTGCCAGTTAATTCGATCAAATGCTTTCTCAGCATCTAGGGAGAAAATCGCCACGTCTTCATCTAAATCCCGTGCATGGGACATGGTCAATAACAAATTCCTGATATTACTGGAAGACCTACGGCCTTTAACAAACCCAGATTGGTCAGTGTGAATAAGCTTCGGCATGAGTTGTTCAATCCGTAAAGCAAGTAATTTAGCCAAAATCTTATTGTCAGTGTTTATCAAACTGATTGGTCGATAATTTGACGGCAAGTTACCATCCTTGCCCTTCTTTAAAAACACTGAAATAGTAGCATGGTTTGTAGACGACGGGAGAAGTTTTTCCTGTAGGAGACCCATGGGATTCCCGGGGAAAGATGAAAATGACTGCCTCTCTACCCCTACACTGATGTGAAACATCTGCTCTCCCACTGCCAATTATCAATTTGAGCACTTTTTACTTTTCTGTTTCACATACCTCATGGGTTACCGCGGGAAACGCTCGGATGTATCAAAAGAAAAAAAAAATCAAATGGTGTATTTCAATTTCTGGTCAGAATAGGAACATCAAACATTATTGGTTAGCATATGTTGACAAATAGGCCCAACGAAGAAGTCATTTCTGTAGTAATTTTTGTGAATACATGGGTATCATCATGAGTTGGAAGGTATCCCAGCTGTAATACCGCCCAACTGTAATGTGTAAGCGCCAACCGATCCGGCGCAAATAATGCTGGATCACGGGTTTGGCTTTAACAGTAAATTCCCATTCCCCTTTGTGTCCATTGGACCCAATGGGGCATTTTCGGTGTAAATACTGCGTGCTAATACAGTCGGCGGTAATTGCACTGAAAACAAGGCACTAAGGGCCTCATCACGAGTGGGGCAGTATCCCGACTGGGATACCGCCCAACATTGCGTTAGCACCCACCCGTCTCGTGGTATTACCGCTGGATCACAGGTTGTGTGCTAAACATTACTCCCTTTTCCCCATTGGGACCATTGGATCCAATGGGGAATTTTCTGCGCAATTACCATGCAGTAATACTGCCAGCGGTAATTGTGCCGGAAATGGAAATTTTTCCAGCATGTTTATCCCCAGCTCAGAGCTGGGGGTAAACACACCGGACTCAATATTGGGCATAGCAGTAAATGCAGCGGTAACCCCATTACCGCCACATTTAAGGGCTACCGCCCAACTTGTAATGAGGCCCTGATTGGGATTTTCACCTCCAGAAAAAAGCTGGGGGTAAAACAGCTTATTCAGCACCCAACTCGTGATAGGGCCAGCCCATAAATGCGGCACCGCCGCATTTATGGGTACAGCCCAACTCGTGATGAGGCCAAATTTGTCTGATTATGTGGCCTCATCACGAATTGGGTGGTATCCTGGCTGTAACTGTAATAGCGTTAGAGCCCACGGGTTTGGTGCTAACGGTAAGTCCTCATTCTCAAATGGGTCCATTGGATCCAATGGGGCATTTTTGGTGCTAATACTGCACGCTAATACAGCTGGTGGAAATGCCACCAAAAACAGGGTGCTAAATGTGATTTTCACCTCCAGAAAAAAGCGAGGAGGTAAAACAGCCCATTTAGCACCAAACTCATGATAGAGCCAGCCCTTAAATGCAGCGGTAATACCATTACCACTACATTTAAGGGCTACAACCCAACTTGTGATGAGGCCCATATCATGAGTTTGGCGGTATCCTGGCTTTAATACTGCCCAACTGTTTAACATTAGCACCCACCATTACCGCCGGATCACGGGTTGGGTGCTAACAGTAAATCTGCATTCCCCATTAGGTCCATTGGATCCAATGAGACATTAATACCGCACACTAATACAGTCCGCGGTAATACTTTCTTTGCTTGTCTGTCAATTTGGCTGTTCTATCTGAAAAATGTGGGATAAATCTACAGTGATAACCAATCAATCCAAGGAATGCCCTCAGGTCTCTCGTGGACTTGGGTGTGGGGACATCTAGGGCGGCTTTCACTTTTTCTTGCTAGGGCTGACAATGCCATTCCCTACAAAGAGGCCTAGGTATTTAACGGCTGATTGAACCAGCTTATATTTTGATGGATTGGCAGTTAAACCGGCCTCTGTGAAGGTTCTCATAATAGTAGAAAGATGAAAAAGATGGTCTTCCCAAGTTTTACTATAAATCACTATGTCATCAATATGTGCCTCACAAAAATTGGAGTAAGGCTCTAATATCCTGCCCATAGGTCATTGGAAAGTGGCTGGAGCCCCATGCAGTCCAAAAGGGAGGACTTTGAATTGGAATAGTCCCATTGGTGTCGAGAAATCTGTCTTTTCCTTATCAGGAAATTTCAAAAACAAAGGGGATTGCCCAAAAATCTAGGGTCCTATGGGCTAGATATTCAACAAAATACAGATTTGGACCCTTAGATAGAGGATGACAATACATTCATTTGTTCTTTTTTTATAAATACTCACAAATGATTCAATATTTTCCTTTTGGAAAAAAATATTTTTAATATTTTTTGTATCAAAATAACACCTGCTGGTGTACAAGTAGTAACAACGTCAAACACAGTTTACATTTATTTAAGATCCACACAACCATTCAACCCTACATATCATTCATATCACTTTGTCATACCATCATTCACACTAGTATTCTGTAACCTTACACATTAGGTCACCCTACTAGGTCTGAAGGGATGCTATTGTGGTTCCTTGTTTGTCCTGAAGATGGTTGGCATACTCAGTGGACTGATTGAAGTCTAAAAATACAACCTGAAACACTTGTTGACATACTGTCTGACAGAGAGACAGACAGATATTTATATTGGAAGATTGTAATAAGAGGCTCTAAACAGAACAAAAAACATTGTTGAATACTGTAGGGTGACCTAATGTGTAGTGCGATGTCTTCATACTCAGTCGCCTTGCTCCTCTGCACAGTGTTTTTGTAGAAAGGGGCGGGGGGAGTTGGGACATCAGAGTATCCTAGAAAAATAGGATGTGTTAGGTGTACTAAATAAATGCAGGGATTAACAGCATTAGTAATATTGGTGCCAGTAATTCCTGCAATCCCCTTGATGGAGTTCTGTGGGACTCCATGGGCTGGGGATTTACCACCCTTTCCGCTGCTTCTAGTATCCTGGTAATTCCGGGATATCAGGAAGCAGAAACAGTAGGTCATTTTCCCGGTATACCCCCAGTAATACCGGAGGGTTACCCAGAAACCTATCATGAACCTGAATGCCTTTTTGTAATATTGTTTGTCAATACAATCATGGACATGTTTCTTATAATAAACCTTATAGTGTTGTTAATGTTCTAAATTTGTTAGACACACATTGCCATATTCTGTTTCGTTAAGCAGAATGAGCAAAGCAGGTATCATGTTAATGGATGCATTATGGTTTTAGGAGTATTAAGTAGGCAATTTGTTTGTTTCAAGGTAACTGTTATGATGTGTTTCTATCTACGTTTTGCTCCTTAGTGCTGTGTGACTGTTCTGCTGAGTGTTCCAGGTATGGCAGTTGGAAAGAGGCTGGCTGAGTGAAAGCATGTGCTTGTGGATGTTCCCTACATATCATTGCCAAGAGTCTATTGTGCCTATGAGGCGGTACTATTATTTGGTGTAACTTATTAAAGAAGATTTCATTTTTGTACCTGAAGCTCCTGTCTTCTTTGGAAAAGATCACCTTACAACAGTAACCATTATTATGAATTATGCAAGTATCATTTAGTTCGAACCAACAAGCCATAAAAAAAGTCATGGTACTGGGCCATGTGCCCATCTGGACTTCCCATCAGGAAGACCAGGCAGACACTGCCTTGAGCACCGACCAACCATCTCTGTGTGATCCCAGGACACAATCCCGCTGCTGTAGACATGGGGTGCTGCTGGTCTTTCATCTCGATCTGGCCTGATTGACACCTGGCCACATGTCATCCTGTCACCTTGCAACCTCACCCATTCTCCCCGGGTATGAGAAGCCAAACGACTGACAGGAATCCAGATATTTAATGGGTTGTAGCTATTTCTGATGTGAAGTATTGGTCCTGCTACAAGAAAAGGTACAACCTGGCATGGGTGGACCTGTGATTTGGGTGGGAGCTGGAACTGTGTGATAATCTTTCATTTAGGACTTCTTCCAAAACCAGCTGTGTATCAACTATATTGAATTCCTTACCTCTGTGAAACCCTCACAATTTGGAGCTTGAATGCAGAATATTTGAAGGCACTAGCTGCAGAGCAGCAGACAGTGAACCAGACTTCTGCAGTTCGCACTGAGACTCTGTTTATCTCTCTCCCAACAATACTTGCTGAAGTGTGATGGTGATGGCCTGAACCTACACATATTTATCTAGTTTGTCCGTATATGGTTTCAGCACTGCATTTTTTAGATGATGATTAGGATATGGAAAGGGAGCTGTAATAGTGTGACAGTGGTAGGGTAAAGATTAATTTGTGAGAAAACATTTATTTCATTTTTTATTTTCTCACACAAAGGCCGCAGGATTCAGCGCGCACACCAAGACAAAAAAAACACAACACAAAAGACCGGACACAAAGGAGATCTAGGCAGGGGGGAACTCAGTTATTCAAATAAACACATTTGTATTCTTATTGTTTATTTATTTTTATTTTGTTTGTTTGTAGATGTTTCCGAAAGGAAGACAGATTCCTTTAATGCCCTAAGTCAATAGGCAAGGAGTTCAAGCATGGGCAGTCTGTGCTGGAAAATGCTGACTGTTCCCCTTATCACACTTACCTCTAGGACATACCAGAAGATTTTTTTTACTAGAACAAAGAACTTTCCTTGGCTCACATTGCACTAGGCTTTGTTTAAGGTAGAAAGGAGCTGCACCATAAAGGCACGTGTGTGTCAAGGTGTTTATCTTAAACTGCACTCTGGCAGGTGCAGGCAGCCAGTGCACATCTTTTCTGAAATTAGAAATATGAGCTCCATGGGGAACATTTTGACAATCCAAATTGCTTCATTCTGCACCACCTAAGGTTTATGAATGCTACCCGTAGTGGCATCACTCTGAGGTACGTTACAATAATCAATCAAGGGCATGATCGTAGCTCTAGCCAAAGTTTCATAATTTGTATAATAGACAAAAGGTTTGATTTGTCTCAAAAGTCTCAGATGGTATTGCAAGTTTTTTGCAATGCATTCAGTGTGTGCCTCTGCACCAAGAGCAGTTTCAAAACAAACACAGAGGGCCTGATTCACAGAGAGTTTTCCTATGGGATTGCACCATTATAAAACACTTCTGTGAATCAGTCCCCAAGTGTCTAATGCTTAATTCAAAACTGAGATACTACTATCCTCAGTCCTAAAGGTTGAATATTTTGGATTGAGCTTAGCTCTAGCTTGAGTGGATCTGAATATCATAAATTCTGTTTTGAACTGTTCAGACACATCCAGCTTGTAGACATCCAGTGTTGAACAGATCTTTAGATGAAAGGGAACCTATCAGAGTCATTGGCATAATTGCCACTCAGCTCTATCAACAACTCATTGTCATCAACATATTCGTTAGACTGCACCCACATTTCTGTAAGCAAGTTGCAAAGATGTTTAATGTACACATTACAGAGAGCAGGTGACAAACATGCACCCTGAGAAACTCCACAATGTAGAGGAGCCAGGTCAGAGGCGGCGTTTCCCCAGTGTATCGAAGATCTTTGGTTGTTTAACAAAGCACACATCCAGCATGGTCTCGGAAGGATAGCTCAGGGGCAACATGCTCGCCTTGGAAGCAAGACGACACAGAGCAACACAGATTCGATCCCCGGGTCCGTGCTAAGAAACCTCTGGGTATTAAGCGTGTTATAAATAGCGTATCATATCATATTATGCGTAACTCTCTGAGACATCTCCCATTGTTGATAAAGTTGCCAGAAGGAGCTCATGATCTAAAAGGTAACACGCTGCTGACAGATCTAATAACACCACCAATCCAGTCTTACCTCTATCCATAGCATCGAAAATGTGGGTTTAGAGAACCAACAAGGAGCTTTAAGTGCCATAGTTTGGCTGAAAACCAGATTGCCTCAGATGAAGAATAGAGAGGCAGTCCCGATATTCCTGGAACTACATAGTGGTAATCTTTCCAAAAGCAGAAGTAGCATTCAAAAACCATGTGAGGTAGAGGGAAAACATTTTTACATTTCCTGAAACAAGTTTGGATTTAGTGGTTTCACTTACATAGTAGGATGCATCTCAACCATCTCAACCACAGTGACAGATTTAAACAAAAGGTTTTATTGAGTAGGACTTCCATCAACATCCAATGATTTGTCATTTTTGTCTATACACAGATTACTTGCAATCTTCCTATGGACTGTGCTCGTAGATCCTATAACTTACAAAATAATGAATATCCCACATGGAGTGTCCATGGTGGTGGGGACAGGAAGGTGTGGCATAGAAGAAGGAAACCTCTCTGAATTCAATATACATAACCTTCAACTGACAGATTATGTACAATGAAGCTTTTCTGTTTTGTAAGCACCTGAGTGGTAAGGAGAACCACACCTGCTCTGTTTTCCAACCATCAGTTTCACATATCTTAAATGTCTCTGTGTTTAAGAGTGCCACTAAAGAAGACTGAAATGCAATTTTTCCTGAATAATGAACTCATAAGTATCTGTGAAAATATCCTGCATCATATTGAGTTGTGAGAACCTGGAAATGACTCCGGCCTCCTCTAAGACCTATGGCTCTGAAGGGACATACAGAAGTACAGAACTGGAAGATGTTGAAGACAATTTTGAACCTTTCAAGCTAATGGTGTTGGATTTATGCTCCGACATTTCAGATTATACCAGGTCACTGGGCAGGCTGCAATTGGCACTGTGTATCCTATGGCGCTGGAGTCTAACCTCCTGGAAGTCTGACTTGGTATCTGACTACTGCCCCAGGAATAATCCCTGACCTGTGAATAGGAGAAGGCACACATTGGTTATGGTTGCCCTCTCAGCATCCAGAGCTGCAATGTCTTAGAAAGCTTGCTAGAGGTCAGGTACTCTTGGTGATGAATAGAATATTTTGGGAGGGGTATGCCATAGGTACTACCCTCTAAAGTTCAAATCTGTATTGTGAGTCTAACAACAGTATCTTTTCGGTGTCACTGCCCTCTATACGTGTACATTTCCTTTTCTAGACTAGTACTAGGAAGCATGGTGTGTTCTAGCCGACAGAAAGGGATCAATTGATTATGTCATGACCTTGAACAGAATCAAATCAACTTCATTGCACAAAGGTTTGAGAATGTATTGCAATAGCTGCTGCAGGTTGAGAAAATGAATGACACACAGAAGGAGGAACATGTGTTAGAAGTGTAGAGGAGAAGCCAAGTACCCCTACCGGAAGTCCTGCCCCCATCCTGCCTATATGTTGGCAGCTGGAAATTGCCACATGCGCAAGGCCAGTAATGGTAACTATAATGTGAAAAGTCCTTGAAACAAGGTATCCATTGTGAAAACCCTATAAGTATCTGCTGAGAAATGATGGTTTTCTGGAAGAAGTTCCGGAAGAAGTGTGAAAGTGAATGAAAGAAAAGACTGGTGACGTCACATGAAGCAGGAATGACTTCCCAGAAGAGGTGTCAATGAAGAAAGATTCTAGACTTTATAGAATCTGAGGAAGAACTAGCGAATTAAGCAACATTTTGGGAGCAAAATGAAGATTGCACATGCAGAGATGCACTGATGAAAATGCAAAACCATTTTACAAAACACAGACACAGTAATGCAAGTAGACAAAGTAATCATAACAATCATAAGGCTGGCTACATAGTGAATAGCCTGCAGGCAATGTGCCAATGTATTACATGGCCGCACTAGCGGCCATGTAGTTATGGTTAAGTTGGTGTTTCCATAGGAAGAGCACTTTTTGGGCGGCTTATAACTTTGCTCTCCCTGGACGAATCCTCACCAAACTTTGCAAGAAAAGTATATAGCCCACTCTGAATTTTTTTTTTTTTGCAAAGTTTGGTGAGGATTCGTCCAGGGGGGGAAAAGTTATAGGGGGGGTCCCAAAACTTTTTTTTCCCATAGACTGAATGGGAAAAAACTTTGTGCACGGCTACAGCCCGAACCGCTGGACGGATTTACACCAAATTTGCGGCAGGAGCGTCGGCCTGGTCCTGAAATGCTTTTGCAGATTTGGTGTAAATCCGTCCAGTAGTTTTTTAAAAAATGACCAAAATGTAAGGCAAAAAAATTAGTGATAGCCGTGTTCGCTTCGCGGACTGACTTCCCTGTTCGCTCCGCGGACAGCACCCCGATTGGCCCAGCGGCTTGCGTCATGTCCGCGGACATGTGACGTGTTCGCTGATTGGGCGGCGCGGTGCGTGAATGCGCGTCAGATTTTCTGTCGCGCCCGCCATCTTGCATTTGCGGACGTCCGCAGACAGCGCGGTGAAAGTTTGTTCAAAATGTGTATTTACTAGAGTGTGTTGGTGTGTAGAAGTCTTTGGGGAGGATGGGGGAATATGAGATAGGTTCAGAGTTGTATTTTATTTATGTGCTAGATGCTTTTGTTGTGTTTGATTTGTCTGCGGACAACACGGCTGTTCTGGAATGTTCGTAAATAAACAGAATGGATTCGGTGTCAACTTGAAAGTGTTCTAAGAACACTCGTGGGGTCTTGGAATGTTTGCAGGGGGTGTCCTGGAGACATTGTCTGTATTGTTCATTGGCAAGGTGAAAATGTTTTAAGAACAATCGCGGTGTCCACAAATGTTCGTACATAAAGAAAATGGGGGTGTCCTGAGGACGCTGTTTGTATTGTCCTCTGGCAAGTTGAATGTGTCCTAGGACCTTCCCCCTGTCCGCGGACATAACAATGGTTGCAATGTTTGCATCTATGGGTGTGATATGCTGGGGTGGTTGTGGCCAGGGTATAGAATGTTGGGTGCATGGCCATTTGGCCATTTGGCCATGCACCCAAGAGTGTATGCCCTGGCCACAACCACCGCAGCATATCACACCCATAGTGGCTTTTAACTTTGGGTTAAAAACTAATTTATAAGGAACAATGTTATAAGCTGGTATGGGTGTGATATGCTGCGATGGTTGTATTTATCTTGTTATACGTACTATTTGGTTTAGTAACGGGAGTCCATGTTTTTCTTGTTCATTTCTGTAATAAAAGAAAATAGCATGTTAGTATTAGTATTTTATAATGACTTATTACATTGTACAATCAACATTTTCTTCTTTTTATTGACCCTCATATTTAGTAGATTACAAACCAGAGTACTGTGCAATGTGCAAAGTTTCTGTGTTTGTTGCTAAAATCATTGGGTCTGTGGGAGAAAAAAAATCCATTTTGTATTAAAAAAAAAAAACCTTTTTCTGTTATGCTACAGTTTATTTATTTGTTTGTTTTCCGTGTTTACTTGTTCTTTCTGCCTAATGCTTTATGCATTGGATTGTTCCAGTTTTTGTGAGCAGTAAGATATTAGGTATTTGTTTGGATATTGTAAAATTTTGGCCCAGTTAGATACCAGTAGGCGTATTCTAACTGTTTATGTTTTGATATAATTTTGTGGTATTGATTTATCTGTTTGCATATTTGTAAAGTTTGGGACAGTTAGATACCAATTGGCGTATTCTAACTGTTTATTTTTTGCTCTATTTGAGTGGTATTAATTTATCTGATTAGTTGTTGTAGAATCTTTGGACAGTTAGATAGGTATTGAAATATTGTGACAGTTTATATTTTTTTTACTACAAGTGTACTTAAGGTTTAAGTACAGTTCAGTTATCAAATTTTGGTTTTAAGAACATTAAATACGCGTTTGTAAGATTAACTGGTAATCTCTGCTTTAGAGTAACGGTACTATCATTACATTGAAACCATCCACATTTTTTTTATATATGCAGTGTAGTGACCTGAGTTGGTTGTGGCTCCTGCGTGGTAGATTATACCTATTGTTGTGAAGGTTTTCCTACCAAGTGAAATTTGACCATGTGTGAATCCAGTCAGCTTGGAGTTGTTTTTCGTACCATCTGCATTGTAACGTAGAAGCATTAGTATTACGTATTTACTATGTGTTTGTATAAGTAACGTGGAGCGATTATCCGAATTGCAGGTAGAACATAATCTACCGTGGTTTGCATTTTGTACAAGTTGCTGAAATGGAACGGATTCACAATTAGGTATTGATATATAGACAAAGCGCTCATTGGGGATTTGTTCTTGTGTCACATTGTTGCAGAGAGTGCATGTATGTTTCCACATGTATGAAATCTGGGAGATTTCATTTATAGGTATGTTTTTGTTTTCCGGTACTAATAGTAAGTACATTAGAAATTCTTGTGGATCTTCCTGTGAGTTTATAGTGAATTTCACCATTCCAGCACAGTAGTCCAATTGTCGTCTTATTCCAAAAACACTATACGTGTTGTCAGGATTGTTTGCTGCATTACTGTGAAGTACTAACATTTGCAAACACAATGGTTCTGTACTGTGTAAGTAAATGTTGTCAACAATTGGTGGTAATTGAAATAGAATATTCATTGCTACATTTGCATAGCAACTTACACCAACTATATTTGAGAATTTAAATGGTCCAGGTAGTTCTGTATCTAACTGCTTTTTTTGGAGTTTGTCTTCCTTCTTTAAAGAAGTACCTGGTTTACTTTCCATAATTGATTCTTTTTTGCTTGTGGTACTTGATGAAGTTTTAGTTTCTTTTATTCTCTTTGGAGGATTTGCAGTGACATCCTGTTGCATTTCTGTTTGATTTAGTTTTCTTTTAGAAAATGTTCCTTTTTGTGGAACAGGATATGTTTGTAGATGGGGGGTGTATAGTGAACGAAGTCTATTATATTCTAAAATGCAAGGAATATCAGCGTTTACTTTACTTGCATCAAAGTTTATTAGAAATAGACCGTCAATTGTACGTAGGCGTGACAGTGCTACGTAGCTCATGCCTTCTTTAAAGACTGTGTTACCAATGTCTATCATTGCTTTGTCTAAAGTAAGACCTTGTGATTTATGAATGGTGACTGCGTATGCAAGAGTTAGAGAAAATTGTTCTCTGCGTACATACATGTCTTTGAAGAGAAGGAATCGAGCTGTTGAGCGTCCTATTCTTTTTACTTCTGAAAGTTTGTCAAAGAGAATATTGACAAACTGAATTTTGTTGTCACGTGGGTATGTTTGAAAGCCAACAACTGTACCCAGTGCTCCATTAACTAGTCCTTGGTCCACGTCAAGGTTCTGTTTAAGCATTACTCTGCAATTTAAGGATAATTTTAATATCTTTTCCAAGCCTGCTGTGTTTGAGATTGATTTTTCTAAACTATTTAGTCTTGCTGTGGCTTGGTCACACATGGGTCGTGTCATTCCATGTACATCTAGTTTGTCTGTGGCGCTAATTTCCATAATTGGTTACATTTCTTTGCTTAACATTATTTCATTGAATTTGAAACGGCTTGCAAGAGTTGGCATTAAGGCCATACAATTGACATTTTTGTGGGCTAATTGTTCCATAACATCTGTAGCACATGCATTATCACCATAAAGTGCATGAATGTGCGGGTTTTCAATATTGCTTCTGCTTCTCTAGAAAGTATTCCAACTCTGACACTTTTTAAGATGTTGGCATAAGTGAGATCTGCAGATTGGCTCATGTTTTCTGTTAATTCTCTGTATTGGAAATGTTGCCAAAGGTTGACATTTCCAATGCTGCCAACAGTTTTACGGCAGAGTTTGTGTCCTAATGTTTTAAAAATAGGCTCACCTTTTACAGGTGTCAATTGAAGAAGATCTCCGAAAACAATGACGTGTTTTCCTGCAAATAGCTCTTCATAGTTTGTTTTGAGTACTTCTTGTAATCTGAGGTGAATCAAAGCCAACATTAGGTTGGACACCATGCTCACTTCATCTATTAGTAGCATTTTCATTTGTTTCAATACTCTGCGTACTTCCATTGCAGCTTCTGCAGAAAGTTTGTAATAATCTAACTTGTTTTGGTGTTCTACTGGCAGGAGTAGTAATCGGTGTAAAGTGACACCACCTATGTTGTAGGCAGCTAAACCTGTGGGGGCAGTGACAACAGCTGACAGTTTGTTGTTTGTCAATTGTTGAAGGAACTTACTGATGATTTTGATTAGGAATGTTTTGCCAGAACCAGCTTCACCACTGACATACAATAGTATAGGTTTGTAATTTTGGCAGGTGCATTCTTTGTTTTCATGTTGCACACCATGTGCAATTTCTTTTGTTATTTCTTGAAACATGCTACGTTGCTCTTTGTTTAGTTTTGATTGTAGTGTAGTTAAGTCTTATTTATCTTCATAGTGACACATGGTGTTTTCTACTTCTGTCATAGCTAATTCTACCTCATTTGTTATTAGTGGTTCTTGGCTTCCTGTGACAGAAGGTTGACTACTGTCAGCAGTGTCCTTATCTAGTTGGGCCTGGAGTTCCTCTTTGTGTTGCTGTTCATTGTGCAACATTGTTTTGCACTGTGCAAAGTTTACATCAGTTATATTGCTTTCATTGGCTTTGAAAGCGTCTTCATATGAGTCATAGGTATCTAGTATTTGTTCTTCTTTTCTCCATGGTTTGAAGAGTTGTAGCAGGGACATGTAATATATTTCTTTATGTTGAGGAGTCTTTAATGACAATTTGATATGATTAATTAAATTTGGTTTGGTGAGTTTTACTAATCTGCCATCACAGTTTGTGACTTTGTATTTACGGTTTTGCTCATCAGGTTTTATATTATTTTTGTATGTGTAGTTTTGGGCTATGTGGTATAGACACATGGTTTTCAAAGTGGTACTCCTGTTTGGGTAGTATGTGTCCAATAAATTGTTTTTTAAAATGTCTTGGCTGTTGGGATCATGTTTGGCTATTGTTTCTATATCTTCGTATGATTTTAGAACTCTTTTTCTAGATTTAGCTGGACCAAGACTTAGCCATACTATATTTGCAGATTTACCATACAATGCAGTACCAATTAATCGATCAGCTGCTTCATAGGATCCACATTCTCTATGGGACAGCATTTTTATGCCCAAGCTGTATAATTTCTGAGACACTGTTTTATCTGATGACAGGTCATTCCAGAGGTCTTGGAGCTCTGTCTTTTCTGATTTGGTTAAGTATGCTGTGACATATCGTGCAACTGCAGTAGAATTGTCTGCAATGTACTGCACATCTATGTTTGCATTCCACAAGTGGGCATTGATTGCATTGTAATCATTGATATATTTGTCTTCTTCTTTTCTTTTTATGCAATATGTATTTTTAGGTGACTTACCTTTAACACTATGTCTAACTGAAGACATGAGGTTGTTCACTTGACCTGTATTTGTAACTGGTCTAGGGAAACCAAATCTGCATTTGGTGTAGTATTTCCCTTTGTTTTTGTATCTGTGACGACAATATTTGGCACATTTGTGTCTTTGGAATTGTAAGATTTTTGCATGAAGATCACTATTTGTGGATTCTGATGGAATTTCCCATGTGACTTATTTTTCAATAAACTGTAAAACAGTGGCATCACTGTCTTGACCAAATTTAGGAGCATCTTTAATCCATAAAAGCATGTGGACATGTGGCGCTCCTCTGGCTTGGTATTCTTTTCTCCAAAAGAAGTGTTGCACTTCTCCAAGGGGAAGAACAGTTTTATTACAAATAAAATGTAGCATAGCAATGAAGCGATGGTGAAAATATCTAGAAACATTAACAGGATCCTGAGAACAAAGTTCTCCAGGTGTTAGTATATCTATGTTTGTTTTGTTTTCGTTTGATATGCGTAGGAAAGCATATAAATCTTCCCATGCATATTCTGCGCAACTTAATGTAACAAACCAAGTGGGTGGGCCAAGGTTTCTGATCATACAACGTACATCTCCATGGCGTCGAAACCAGTACTCTTTAGTACCTCGCATATTTGCTAATAGATTTGTAAGATTTGTCTGTAAAACCTCATCTTTTGTTGAACTTTTTGTAATAATTGTGTGACTGTCATATTTTGAAAGTGTGATCCTGATTTTAATATGTGTGCAACTCCGTAACATAAAGTTGCTAGTTCACCTTCAAAGAGTAGGTGGAATATGTATTCCACATTTTGTCGAAATCTGGGATCTTTAGAATACATTCGTAATGAGCGATATTCTGATGCTGATATTTGAACAGGTCTATCATCGTATCTTCCTCCTTTGCCAGTAGGAAAGAGTAGAGGAAACGCACGTCCTTCTATACTTTTTTCCCATATGCTGATTGGTGATCCTTTTGTTTGACGCATTTGGTACGTTTCCAGTGCATCTTCTATGGTGTCATTAGAGTGCAATGGGTGAATTGTATAATGGTCTAAAGTGTTTGCTATTGTAGCAGGATCTAGGAGCTCAAATTGACCAGTTTCTTGTGTCTCTTGAATTATTTCAGTTGTATCTTTCAAGTTTAGTTTTCTTCGATATTAATTTCTTTGTAATAATCATTATTCTCTTTGAGATATTGCAGGGCTTCTCTAACTTTATGTAAATCTACCAGTTGTTGCCAATTTATTTTGTCTTTTATAGGTACTCCATTTACCAAGATAATTAAAGATTGTTGCATTGGAGTGTGCACATTTTCTTTTAGATCTAATGGTAAATACACTACTTTTCCACGAATAACTTTCACTAATTCAGAGGGAGGTAATTTTGCAGTTTTTGGTTGAAGGCGTATTATTGCTTGAAATGGATGAACTGTTTGAATTATGATGCTCTCATATAAATTAAGTTGTTGAAGGAGTTTTGGTAGTGGAAGTAATTCCAAGTTATTTGAGATAGCACGTGAAGGACTTTGGTTGTTGTCAAGTTTGGTAGTGCAGTAACTGCAAAGTATTATGGGGTCAGTTATTTCGTATTTGTTTTCTGCTATAAGGTAGAGAGCTAATTCAAACCATTTAGAATCTTCATTGTCTTCTATTTTGTATGAAAGGTATATAGTTTTTGTGTTACTTTTATAGCACATTCTGCGGCAACATACACACACGTGATTTGGTGCTTCAGCTGAAGTGCTTTGAAATTTTAGTATTTCTTTTTTGTATGTGTGTAGTGAAAGGTTGCCATGTGCAGATTTGTTACGAAGTTGGTTGACAGCTATTTCATCTTGTAAGTGGGTTTCATTTCCAAAATATTTTTTCTGTATATACTCGATTTCTTCTAGTAGGTCTTTTGGTGTACCATGTAGAAGAATGTTATTTAAATTGGCTAATGCTAAAGCAGGACTTTTTGCATAATACAGTTTATAAACTAGATTTCTTATACTTGCATGATGTGTTGATATCTTTTTGATATCATGGAAGGTTGTTTTGCAAGTAGCTCCTGATATGCAGGCCAACGAATGTCCTTGCAGTCCTGTGTGCTTGCGTACTGGACAAGCATCCATACTTTGCAGTATTTTAATTTTGATTTTGTCTTTGCTTTTCACGTATTGATTGAGGAATAGGCGTAAAGATTGGAAAAATGTTTTGGGAATGTTACAAATTGACGTGCATGGCCATGTGTAAATTAGATGTTCTGATTCAGTTGAATGGAGGGGTAAATCTAAGTTTTCAGGGCATATTTTTGTAAGGAGTACTTCTTGTTCCATTATGGTATTATTAACTTTTTCATAACCTCGACCACTGCTATGTATGGCAATTGTATTTGTTTGCTTTTGTTTGTATGCTTCCTCATTAAAGTATGGTTCTGTGCTTGTAGTGTGACTCAATTCACCTCCAGAGATATTTAAGAAGTTATTTCTGTTCACATTTCGTTTATTGAGAAGTCTTTTTTGAAGTTTAGTTATTAGTTTTGTTAGTGGTTTAATTCTGTTTAACACAACAATAAATACGTTTTTTTTAGAAGAATTGCACTGTCTATCAACGCTTCTAAGATTACTTTCTTACGATAGGTTTGAAGTGTTGAACCTGGTTTCTCCTGTTTTTATCAGATTTTGAAGGACTTTGTGACGGAACATTTTGGCTAATATACTTTTCTTGGTATGCTTACTTTGTACTATATGACGATTTATAGAAGACGTTTTATTTGTAGTGATAGTTGATTTTCTGTTAATAGTTTTTTGGGTCGTTTTACTTTGTGATAGAGGAGGCAAAGTTTTTGCACTAGAAACATCTTCTGTTTCACTGTATTAGCTGTTGTGTTTCAACGTTTTTTACACATTCTGCTATAGATGGGTGTTTATGTTGGAGACTTTTCTTTTCATTTGCTCTACTTCTGCGTCCCTTTCTACGGAGTTGCTTTTTGGTGGGCGTTCTGTAGCGTCTGTTGAAAAAAATACAGAAGGTATGGGTTGGGGTTTTCTGCAATGCATGTGTGTTGTGTGCATGATTGTTTGAGTAAGATGATAAAGATGTAGGTAATGGTGTGTGATTGTGAATTGGGAAGTTGAACTACCAGGGATGGGTATTCTTCAATAAATGTGTTACTAAACTGGGGTTCAGATGACAGAAAAAAGTAAGCCGGTGGTGTGGAGAAGAATAAATAATATAGGTAAAGCTATACAATTAAAACAGTTGTTTGTTCTACAACATCTACATTCTAGCGGCTGAGTTGGGTAATTTGTGTGCCGAAAAATAGGAATTTGAGGGCCATTCTGACCGGAGATCACTGTTTAAGACGGGGGGGATTTTTGGTCAGAATGGTGCAGAATCTCTATTTTTAGGCACAGAAATACCATGAATGCACCGTACAGTGCGTGTGAGTTATAAATCAAATATTATGGTAACAATATACTTATATTTTTTTCAAAAATGAGTAGTTTGCTTCTTAGTTGTTCTTTGTAAATCAAAATCGGCTGCTTCTATTCAGGAGAATGGGCTTCACTGCAATTGTAAAAGAAAGAAATTAGTAATTTGGTTGCTATATAGCACTGTTTTCATTTTAGACATAGATTTGTTTAAATTGAAATGCTCAGCGCCTTCCTGAAAACCATTAAAACTATTTTATGACTAAGAGTAGGAAAGAAAATATCTTTACTATGGGTTGTGGAATTCATAATCTACCAACGTATACCACTATTCTTGTAACTAAGCTTTTCCACGTAATAGTGAGTCATTGTCATAGCCTGCTTTTGCACGTAACAGTGAGTGAATGTCATAGTCTGCTTGTCCTATATAAATGTATGTAAGTACTTATATAAACGAAAAAAATTAAAACCAAATATGTGTTTCTACAAATATTATTGTTTGAGATTTGATCATAGAGTGTATATGTTATTTTGTGTTATTATATGTCGTGTATATATTTTATTTAGAAAATGTTAGTTTAATAGTATTGGCATGTGTGTGTGTGTGTATGAAGAAATTAAACGATATAAAGGTTTGTAAGTGACAGGTCATTTTAGGACAATGAAACAATGATCGTCCATTCATTTTTCAGATTATGGAAGGTAAAAGTCGGTTAGAAAATGTGTTCATGTACTGTGTAGAAAATATGCATACCTGTACTTTCTGTTTATGTATATGGATATGGACCAAGCTGCAAGTAGAAATATTGGAGATTTGTATAGTATTTCTCGCAGATCGTGGTTGTCAACGGTATGAGACTTGTACTCCGAGAGATACACCGTACATTTGTAGTACTGCTCTATGATGATGCAGTTACATGTAGAGTTATTGGATTTGATTGGTGGATGGTCATGTGATTGCTTAGCTACATCCAATGAGGGAATGGCACAGAGAGTGAAATCAAAATGGTAGAAGGGCTGTACATGTTACGATACGTTTGCGGACATGGCGGTAGTTCTAGGACACCGCGTATTACATCCGGGGAATTTGGGGAGGGGAGGTATGGAAATGAGATTGGATGAAGCAAGGGATTGGTCAGTAAAGTTTAGTGAGTGTGTTGTGCTTGGAGAGGTTTTCTCAGATATTGTTTTTGTAGAGAGAAGAACAGATAGCTATGGCTGAGTGTTTCAAAACACAGATTGTATGGATTTTGGGAGACTCGTGGATTCATTGGTTGAAGGTGCATGCAGAAAGCTGTGGAGTATCTATAGATCTTGGATTTCCACATGTGGAAGTGCACTGGCATGGAGTGCGTGGAATGAAGTGGTTGGACTTGCTACCTCTCTGTGCAACTTTGAAGATAGAGGAACATCCAGACATAATTGTAATTCATTGTGGAGGGAACAGTTTAGGACATGTGTCTGGAATTTCTATGCAATTTGCAATGAAAGAAGGACTTCAGAAGATAATGGACGTGTTTCCAAACTCTAAAATAATTTTTTCACGGATTGCGCAGAGACAAGTGTGGCTTCTTTCTTTCTCATGTGGTCCACAAATGGAGAAAGCAAGGCGTAATGTTAATAAGGCTGTTTGTGCCTTCCTAAGAGATTTTGGCATGTACTCTTTTAACAATGAAAATATTTTGTTTCGTAGTACATACATTTTTCGCAAAGATGGAGTCCATCTTACTTATGCTGGCAATCAGATTTTTCTCAGAAATGTAAAAAATGCATTGCGACCTTTTTTAGAAATACAGCATTCGTTTTGAAGTACGTCTTACGTAGTTAAAATGTTTTACATTCAAACACCTCCCAAAGGCTCTTTTCAGAGCCACCACTTCCTGTTAGAGAAAAATGCATTGGTTTCAATAGGGTAGCAATGCAATTGTTTTTCTGTTCGCGGACCGTCCGCGGACTTTCACGAAATGGAAATGGCTATGCTTTATGTATCTTCACTTCTATTTTTTAACTGTGAAAGGCGGCTCTGAAAAGAGCCTTATTTTTTTTTTTTATTTTTGTTATTTTGTATTTTTTTTGTTCTTTTTTATACATGACACACTAGTAGAGGAGGGAAAGGAGGGTAAAGGGAGGGGAACACCAAGCACAGGGATAAGAAAGGGCGAGCTGAGAGAGGAAGATGTAGAGTGGGTTTTATTTGGGTAGTGAGCAGGTCTTCTGGTGCTCTGAGACGATCGTCTCAAAAGCACTCCGAAGTCGTTCCCCTCTGCAGAGTACTGTGTCACAGTACACACATACAACTGTGACCATCGAAAGGTAAGGGTCATCAGAATTCTGTATGGCCTGTGAGGCAGCTTGAGGAAGACGCTGTCCCACAGAGGTGTTCCTTGTGGTGACAGGATCAGGAACGGAGGATGAAGTAGAGGCAATCAACCTACTACGCTTCTCGCAAGGTACAACCTTGCGAATGGCCCCAGTGTGGAATGAGCGCAGGTGTCGCTTCATGGTAGTGGTCCCAAAGCTATACGAACCATGCTTTCCGCGACTGAGTACCATTTTGCACTCATTACAGATGACACGTTTCGCATGAGACTTAGGACCGTTTCCATGAACGGTAAACAATCGCCACACCCAAGATTCACGCCGAGGGCGGGTAGTAGGGATTTCCTCTACCTCATTCTCGTCATCCTCTTCTTCCTCCTCTGTATTCTCACTCCTGTTCCCCTCTTCAGGCCCTTGGGGAAATGGTGGTGGTGGAGGGGGTGGGGGTGGTGCTGAGGCAGATGTAGCACCATGTGGTAATAGTCGAGCCATGGATGTCATAGGCTTGGAGATGGAAATCTCAAAATCTGCAAAGTATGCAGCAAAATGCAGTGTGCTCTGTGGAATAGTCAGAAACACAATGAGAATGCGCTCTAGGGCGTGGTCTTATATCGGGGTGCTTGTGCGTGGGTCGCGGACATGCGCACTGTCCGCAAGACATATCGAATATCAAAAAAGTTTCAAAAAGTCACAACAACTATATGTAAAGTTAGGATTAGTATGTGGGATTTGTGGTATGGTGATTTTTTAATGAGAAATATTGTGGATTACTTGGAAATGTACTTTTAAACTGGTCGGGGACACAAACAGTGTCCGCGTTTAGAGCAAGAGATGAGCGTGGGCGCGGTCACATGGTTGTTTTGTGAGCATGTTCGCTAAGGTAGCGGTCGTCCGCAGGACACCCAATGTACGGACATTGTTTTGCGCATGCGTGTTGATGTTCTGTGGACAGTATTCGGGTCCTGAACTAATTAAAAGTGCGTCACATGTAAAACAAAAAGTTACGGACAGCCGTTTGTTCTTAGCACAGTTTAATTTATTTGCTAACAACACGGACAAACATAGCGTTTCAAGCACACCTCCATTTTCGTTTATTTACGAACAATTCAGGACACCACAAGTGTTCTTAGAACAGTTTCTGTTTGCTATCGAACACTACGAATAGGCATAGTGTTCTTAAGGACACATCCATTTTCGTTTATTTACAAACATTTCAGGACACTATGAGTGTTCTTAGAACATTTTCAACTTGCATGAGAACATTACGGACAGATGTAGTGTCCTCAGGACAGTCACATTTTCGTTTCTTTACGAACATTTTCGAACAACCGCGGTGTCCGTGGACACCTAAATTGGTTTTATCACAAGGAACTGAAAGTAATTACAACACAATATAAGAAAAGTAACTTTATTTCATATATATATACAATTATGACTGGGAAGGTGGGGCAGAAACGGAAACAAAAACAGGAGAATTAGGGATTTCTAGATAACTGGGATCAGGTGAAGAAGGGAAGGAAAGCTCATCGAAACACTTTGGTCCATAGACAGGGTTTGGGGTTAACTGCGTGGGATAGGGTGAGGGGGGACAAGTGCAGGTTGGACAATGGTGTGCTGTTGGGGGTTTCACATAATTTTCCACAAAGTCTTTCAAATCCATAAAATTTAGCATAAGGTTGTCCATTTTTTGATTAATCTGCTGTAGAGTGATATCCTCTGATTGTTGTTGTGAGATGCTTGGAATTTTTGTATGGTCTGTAATAAAAAAATGTATATGTTAAATGTATACAGAATAATATTTATTAATTGGTTTATATAGTAAAGTGTGTACCATTAGGTGGACTATTTTCTAACATTTCCTCTTGTGGGAAATGCTCCTCTAGCCAGTCGAGAGTACTACACATTTCTGTGAGAAAACAAAAAAGTAATATGTTTTTTTTTCTAATATAGAAAGTTTATAAATATATGAGTAAAAAAAAGTGCACTTACTATGTCTGGTGAGATATGTAATCAGTAGTATATACGTCTTGTCTTGCTGTTGGTTGTGGAGCGTCTGTGAGGTAATTATGGTGGAAGCCACTTTATCTTCTTTTGGTATATTCCATTTTAAAACATATTGTATTTACATGAATGGTTAGTGTGTTACATATATGGGTAACATTTTTTAAGTATTACTACATATACTTTGTATGTGTGCTGCTTTGTGAATTTGTTAAATGTTCCTATGTTATGATATAACTATTACACATACCCCCCCAGAGTATTTAGGTGGTGGTACTGTTGTCCAAACATGTCTGCGGACCGTCAAATTCAGTAGAAAGGGTTCAGTATGTTCCATATTATATGTACATAAAGTCAAAGTTATTATTGTTAAGTTGTGCTACTAAAAAACTATGAAATTCAGTAAAAAAAACGTTGTTAAAGGGACGTTATGGTTAAGTTGCGCTACTTAAAACCTTTGAAATTCAGTGAAAAAAACGTTGTTTAAGGGACGTTATGGTTCAAAGTAAAACCGAAAAACCCCTGAAATTCGGCAGTTATGGTAAGATAAGCAACCATAACTCGCGCCGCCACCGTGCACTGCTAACACTAACACCCAGGACATCAAAGATGACATCACAAATGTCACTGATGACATCACTGATGACATCACATGTGCATTTAACTTTCATGAAAAGTCTGTACAAGGGATTCTTAGTGTAATATTAATAAAAAAAGTGTCAAAGATTATTGGAATAAATATCAAGTGCTAATCAGTGCATTAAGCTATGCATTGATATAAATAGGATTCTATTATTAACTTCAATCCAGTATACTAAGGTACTCATGTAGAAACATAGGCATTGTGTGCAGCATACATGATGGAGGTGCAATATTCATAAGCTTGCCATGTTGAATATTGAAATGATAACTGTTTTCATATTAGAGTTTTGCGTACAGTGAAACTTGTGATAAGTAGGTAATAAAACCCACTTACTACATAATTGCATTATTATACACAAATCACAAAGAGACAACACCACATACAAATATGAATACATACAAGGGAATTGAAGTAGGAAAAAGAAACAGCAATAGTAGCAGAAAGTGTTCATAACCTAACTGATTACCTTTATGCAGAAAAATGATTGCTCTGTTTCAAAGCTGTTACTTACCCTATCTATATATATCACATGATGTGTCTGTACCCTAAGGAAAATAGTGTGAGTACAACATATAAAAATATGAGCATATACAGGGAAAGTACAGTAATAAAAAAACATCAAAAGTATCAGAAAGTGCTGATAAATCTACTGATAATTTTAATGCACAAAAAGGATTGCTGTCTTTCAAGGTTGTGACTTCTCCTATGTATATGTTTCATATGATATGACTGGACCATAAGGGAATTATTCTAAGAACATACTTGAAGGATAAGTCTACGAATATAGTAATTTACAATTTTTAGTTCCTGACTGTTACTGAAGAAAATCATGTGGCCTAGATATGTCAGGAAAGGAAAAAGGGGGAGTCAGACATGTGATGTCATCAGTGATGTCATCAATGACATTTGTGATGTCATCTTTGATGCCCTGGGTGTTAGTGTTAGCAGTGCACGGTGGCGGCGCGAGTTATGGTTGCTTATCTTACCATAACTGCCGAATTTCAGGGGTTTTTCGGTTTTACTTTGAACCATAACATCCCTTTAACAACGTTTTTTCATGAATTTCATAGGTTTTTAGTAGTGCAACTTAACCATAACGTCCCTTTAACAAAGTTTTTTTACTGAATATATATATATATATATATATATATATATATATATATTTGTATATATATATATATATATATATATATATATATATATATATATATATATATATATATATATATATATATATATATATACAGGAATGTATAGAATCTGGATGTTCCTTGATGCATTTTAGCAAACTTGGACCCTGTGAATGAAAGGGTTGGAAGTGTGGCGCAGCAAAATACAATAGCTGATGGCGAAGGAAGATTCAAGAAGGCTTGCCTGGCCCAGTGTCAAGAGTCGGGCCGCCGATAGCCTGGTTATCTACTCAAGAAGATACAATAACATGAGAAGTGAGCTGAGCTCCTGTCGAGGTATCATGGAAAAACACTAGAAGTGCCCAGGTTTCTTCATTTAATAGTATTAAAAGCAATGTAGGAGCTCAAAACATGGTCTCTAGTCTCATGGTCAGATGAAAATAGACTTTGGGGCGAGCTACAACGAGACCAGAAGATAAGGCCATGCCTTCAATCCCTTTTATTCTCAGGCGTAGTGAGCCTCCACAAGGCCGAGTTGAAACATATTTAATTGAATGGCAGACCGCCGGAGTGATGATGAATGTTGGGCTAATTGGGTGGGGAGGCATGACCAGGCCAACCCCCCAGCACCTAGGGTACCAGCATGCGTGCTGCTAGCGAGTGGAATATTCCAGAAGGGTACAAGCGTGCCTACCAATTGTAAAGGGCCACGTAGCAAGGATCCCTATAGTTTGAGAAGCCAATAGAATATTGTGTATTAGTCTAAAACGGAAGATGACTTGCACTTGGGGTGGGTTTATTTGTCCACCTGAGTTTAGAGACCCAATCAAAACCCCATACCCCATAGAATGTATATGTAGATGTTCCTATTAAGCCTATCATATCCCCTAGTAGGTGTTCTTATTTTGAGACATAGTATGACATCACTTATGACGAATATTTATTATAAAGTTGTGTTTTTTATTAAATGTTTTCGAGAACTTGTTGAGTAAGCTGTGCGGCGTCCGTTGATGTCCATGGTACTCCCTGGTTTAAAGACTTGTTATTAAAACAGATAATGTTAGCCAACTTCCTGAGTCAGTCTGATTATTGATATATAAGTAAGATCTGCATCCCCATCCATCTCGTCTTAAAGGGCCCACTTGGGTTCAGAGGTAATCTATGATAAAGCTTTCCAGATAGCCTACCAAACTATCACTCTATTCATCCCCCCCTCATATGGGAAATGTTATTTCACTGAAAGTGCCGAGGAAAAGCTACCTCCTTGGGATTCACACTGTTTTCTGTTTTTAGCAGGATTACTGATGAATTGTTGCAAATGCAGAAATAACAGTAACAACATTACTATTACCACCTACAAACCGGGATTACTATTCCACTGTAATGTTCAATAACTTTTTTATGAGACCCAAAAGAAGTAGTTGAAGAAGTAAATACCCTGATAAGTATGGAAATTCATATTGTAATTTAGGTGAGAATTACAGTCCTGTCCACGTAGACCGAGTTTCCATGAAACCTGAATCTCTGTAAAAGGGCAAGTTAGTAGTGGTCATTGTAGAACAGAATAGAGGTGAAAGAAACGTACAAAACTGACAATCAACCCTTATTGCTGACTGTAGTTCTGGCTGCAGGTAGACGACCCCCTAATGGGGCTGGTATTTATCGCATTATGCAAAGTGTAGCAGGCCAGGCAAACTATTAGGTGGGAGACTTTCCCTAAAGATTTAGTGCTACCAAATATGTATAGTGATCTGATACCGCTCCTGCTTGGAATCTATGTGAATCCTGATACGTCAAACAAGGCTGTTATTTTATCAGATATAAGCACTATGTATAAAAGTTAAAAACATGTCACAGTTACTAGTAGGGCCATTAAAATGAAGGTATTAAATCATAATAAATTATGATCATCATTATAAAAGACGGCCCAGTGGTAAGATGAGCAATGTCCGACAGCTAAACAATATCTAATAGATATGGCCCTTTGTGATGCACGAGTCATATACAAAGACATGGTGTAAATGAAAAGGGAGGATTTTGCCAGAACTGCATGGGTTACCATGTTCACGGCCACAGAAAATAAAGATATGAGAAAGTTATTGAAGTTCGGTTGGTAAGGGACTAGTGGAGGATCTTCAAATTGTGCAGGGCAATAACACCGAAGATAGGTGATTTGAACATTTCAGCAAACTTTATTCCGAGATTGAGTTTTTGACCAGCCCACAAGTGAGTTTGGCACCCTGACATTTGGTATTGACGATAAAAGAGGTCAGTGAGGCTGTTATGGTGAAGAAAAGTGGCAAAGCCCAAGGCCCTGAAAAAGTACCACTGGACTTGTTTAACTCTGAACCTGTTATATGGGCACACATTGTATTTGTATTTTATTAGAGCTTATAAAGTGCTTTTATCCAAAGCGCTGCACAGAGTATTAAAACAATAGTACAAAAAATATGAAAGGGTGAGGGGATTCAAATATCGATTCTGAAAGCAGACAGTCAAGGACATAGGAGAAGATGATTTTTTAAAGAGACTTTAAAAAGAGAAAAGACAGTAATAGATCGAATAGAAAGAGGAAGAGTGTTCCAATGGAGAGGAGCAAGAAGCTGGAAAGAGTGAAATTGAGACTGAGCACAGGGTGGATGAGGAACCGACAACTGGAATAGAAGAGTGACGAGAACGAGGGGGGTGTAAATGGACAGAAGAGCGCCAAGATAAACAGGGGCTAGCCCATACAGAGATTTGAAGAGGAGGCAAAGAAAATGAAATTTAAGTTGAGAGTGAAAAGGTAGCCAGCCAAGAGAGGCAAGTGATGCTGAAATAGAATCCATATAGGAGAGAAGACACAGTAGACGGACAGAGGAATGATAAATAGATGTTAAAGGAGCCAGACGAGATGAATGAAGGCCAAAAAGTGTGGCAGAACAATATAAAAGTCGAGAAAAGGTAAGAGAGGAAATAAGCATTTTTGTTGCATGAAAGGTGAGAAAAGAACAAACTTTACGGATGTCATGCAAATGAAAACAGAAAGACCGGTATGTAAGGAAGCTACGATGGGTAAAAGAAGGATTAGAACCCAAATACAGAACAAGATTTCGTGCAGTAGGGGAAATGTAAAGGGTAGAGGGTGGAAAAGAAAAGGATGGAGGTGGGGAAAAGGAATTGGCAGGGAAAAATAGAACCTCGGTTCTCCCATTATTAAAGGTAATAAAGTGCAGTGACATCCAAGATTTGATAGCGGAGAGACAAGAAGAGAGAGTGTGGTGAATTTCAGGTGTAAAGGAAGAGAAAGATAGGAAAAGTTGAAGCGTAAAAGTGATGAGAAATTCCAAAGAAAGTAATCACAGGAGCAATTACTGAGGTATAAAGTGAAAATAGAAATGGACCCAAGACAGATCCTTGGTGAACACCATGTTTGAGGGGAAGAGGTGACAACGTTTTCCCATCCCACAAAACTGAAACAGTTCTGTTAGAAAGGTAAGAAGAAAACCGGGAAAAAACAGAACCCTTAAAACCAAAAGAGGAAAGAGAATCAAGAAATACAGAGGGATCTACAGTGTCAAAAGAAGCTGATAAATCAAGAAGAATAAGATAAGAAGAATGTTTATGGAAGCGAGCAGACAGAAGAGAGTTAAGAACACACATTAGCGCAGTCTCGGACAAGTGACAAGGACAAAATCCATACTGAAAATGAGGAAGAAGAGATAACTCATTAACAAAAGAAGATATTTGGGAATAGACAAGACACTCGAGGAGTTTAGATAAGTAGGGAAGAAGAGAAATGGGATGCTGTGGGGTGGACTTTGGCCAACAGAAGAGTAACATCATTTGGATACAGGAGCAAAGTCTGACAGGAAAGTTAAAGGTTTAGGAGGAGGAGAAAAAGCAATGGAAGAGGAACATGAATTAATAATGTCCTGACAGAAAGAGGAACACTTAGAAGAAAAGAAAGAAGCAAAATCAGAAGCAGAGAGAGTAGAGTTAATAGAAAGATCAGGAGGAGGAGGATGGAGAAGGCGTGATAAGGTTTGGAACAGACGCCTAGGGTGAGCAGATTGAGAATGAAGAAGAGCAGAGAAATACATACGAAGACATAGAGGACAAAGGCATAGAGTTTGCCATTGTATAAGAAGGGAGTTTTGGAGGACCCTAGCCATTATCGGATCTCACTATTAGAGGCAGGTGGGAATATCTTTGCCAGTGTGGTCCTTGCTCACAAAGAATCTTGGACTGAAGAACTGAGCTTCATCAACCATCTTCAGGCTGGGTTGAAATGGGGCATTAGCAAGATGAACCATGCCTGCGGGTACATCTACTTATTGAGAAGTATGTGGCAATTAGAAAAATTAACATTTATGTTATGTTCATAGATTTACAGGCCGCATTCGATTGTGTGCCCCGCCTGAAACGATGGCAGACCCTAATTGATGCTGAAACCCCCCACAAATTACTCTCAGCACTTCAGCTCCTGTACAATGAAAACTAAGCTTCAGTAAGATGGAGCTTGAATGGGGAGATAACACAACCATTGAAGATACCGAAAAACGTCCGTCATGGGCATGTCCTGGCCCCAACATTGTTCTGCATATATATCAATCAGGTAATTAATGGAATACTCTCTATTGCAACAGATGCACCCCTTTAGGTATCGAAAAATTCACAATGTTACTGTACACAGACGATGCAGCCCTCATTTCACTGACACCTTTTGTCCTCACAAGTCTGTTTAACATATTACAGGAGTTTTGTCATGGTAGCGGTCTACCAATAAACGCTAAGAAAACCAACTATTTGGTGCTTACAAGAAAGAGAAAGAAGTATGACATTCCTGGGCTGAGGATCACAGATAAGTGTTCCTGGAAGAGCCAGATTGAAAAGGGAGAAGGGGTATTATCATGAGACAGTGGGATAATAGCCAGGTTGACTAAGGAATATGGTAATGGGGCAGTAAGGGTATCTATAGAGGCCTATTCAATCACAAACTAGGCAAGCTGCATTGTATGGGGCAATGCTTTGGGGCTACATGAACTGCAACACTCTTCATATCATTGATTACGCAAAACTATCCTAGGGTTGCCTAGTAGCTATCCTAACATTCCACTCCATATGGAAATCGACATGCAAGATATAGATTGACTGATCAGATACCGACCTCTGGCATATTGGGTAAGAATATGGACAGCTGATAAATAAAATACATGTAAATAAACAATTTGAGACTTGATAAGTGGTGATGAGAGCTTTGCATCAGCATGGTGTTTTATCTTAGATTAAAGGGACCCTGGGATGGATAGGGCATAGAGAACTCTGGAGTAGTGCATACCCATAAATAATATGCCAAACAAGCTCATAAAAGAGGCCTTTTATAGCTAGGAGGATGACATTCTGAGTAGTACTTGGACTACCTAAATCTGGTATTTCTGCTTACCAATATTAAATATAGAATAGGCACCCTAACACTTGCTGAGTTGATTCACAAATGGAACCCCTCAAACTCTGAACAATGTTGCTTTTGTAAGATCCATGTGGAAAATATCATTCACTTTATGTTAATATGTCCATCAACCCAGAATCTAAGAAAGACACTTTTGAAAGCAGGATTCCTAGAACATGTAATTAGAGGGACATCTCAAGCTATGAGTCTTTGTCACAGATTCAACAATGAATTGATGGTATTTACTGTGGCCACATTTCAGCATATAGCGTAGTTCAAGAGACAATCTGCGATGCAATTGGCAAACTAGGCGTTTTACAGGATTAAAACAACAGATGCTAGTTACAGTGAAAAGCCAAAATCAAAAGGTCATAGTCACAGGTGAGTAGATCAAGCCAGGGCGGGGCTCTGGGAGAATAGCAAAGTCTTAAGGTGTTTTCAAATGGACCAGTATGATTGTTCTGATCTAAGTGTTAAGTGTAATGAGTCCCAGTTCTTGCTGACAATGACCGGGAAGCTCAGCCCACCAGTTCTCTTTAGTCTGAACTAAACTCTTTTGTCTGAACCACATATTCAGGCTGAGAAAAACCTATTAGCACATATCATTGTGTGAGCAGAATGAGTTTTGCGCAGCAGAAGGTGCATGTATTGTTTATAGCTAATTTTGACACATATTAGATACATACATATATCAACGCAGAAGGAGCATCACATGTATTAATGTTGTGGTTGCAGATATTATCAATAGTGAAGTATAATAGGTCCAGTGTTTAAATGTTGTTTCCAAATTTATGTTTTTTAGTGAGTGGTACAAAAAGAGATGAAACAGATGGAAGATGAAGTCTGAAAAAATCTGTGGTAGAAGCAAGGCACGCACATTAACATGGCAGAAGTATCGCCATATTGGATGTTGAGACATAGTACTGGATGAACAGAATAGAATGCAGGCCCTCATGTGGAGCTACGGCTCTATTTAGTTCAGTCTCAGAAACAAATCCCTTTTCCATTCCCCATGAGAGAAGCCGAGGTCAGAGGCACCCGAGGTGCACAGATAACCGTTAATTGTATCCAGCTGCAGAGCCTGAACGTATTAATGCAGGGTGAAGCAAGAAGGGATGAGTCCTTTGAAGGACACATTCATGAGAATAGGGCATAAGGTTCTGTGATGCCAAGATGCCAGGCAAAGATTTGGAGCACTTCTGCCCTCACCCAAGAGTAGTCATCCCATTTGAATTACAAGCACACATATATATCAAAAAGTGAATAAATCCCTGAAATTCAGACTCAAGGGCGGTGCCCGGGCATTACTCGGTATCTGGGGTTTGAAGTAGATAGGGGGGTGCGTGTCTGGAACGTTCTGTGATTTGGGGTAGGAGGAGCAGAGGTGATGTCAATACATTTAGTATAAGGTTGGGGGTCCAACTTGTGTGCACTGTGGCATCTGATATGATGAGAAGGCCTATTGTCCTATCAAAGGAAATTGGTCTTGCCAGTTTACTTTGAAAGCGTCTACATTGGGGGGTGCACATCACGTAATGGTGTCAATTTATTAATGTGGCAATATGTTCAAACAACTAATCCCATCCCTGGACTCAATAGTGACAATGTAGTGGGCCACAAGTCTAGGGGAATGGGTTTAGATAAGGTGTGGCCAATTGTTCCAGCGACTATAGGGAGGTATTAGGATGTTCTATAGGTAGTAGCCAATGAGGGTGGTGGGACAACATTGTAATCTGTGTATTCAGATGTTGTGGTTTCTCTGATATATTACCTGTAACTTCTTGGTAAGGGATGAGCTCCATGTCAGTACGGTGCTACAGGACCATCTGAGACCTTTTTGCATTTAATAAAACCTTGTTTTTCCTTGCAAAGCGGTGCAGTGATTATTTGGCCTTTTTGATTATTTTGAACATTGAGGTATTGGGTTGCTATTCTCTTCACAAAGTGATGACCCCAACATCGGGGGTGTCCCAGCCATGCATCCTGGGGTGCGGCACCCATCTGTAGAGACCAGTCTCTCCGGGCATGATCTGAAGAGGTTTGCTGGCGCTGTGTTGCAAGAAGGCATGCCTGCTCCTTGTAGTGGGGCGCTGCTCCCAGATTGTGTAGGCTGTTGAGGGGACCCTGTAACAGAGACGCTCGGGAGAATGCATAGATTTAAGTGCAGGAGAGAACAACAAGTGGTGAGTGTGTATGTATGGAGTGAGTTGATTGGGAGTGTGTGGACTGCAAAAGACAACGTGGCAATATATATTTGTTTTTTATATATGGAGGTGGCCAGAGGGATCTTCTCCGCTGAGAGGAAAGGTGACACCATGATAATATAGAGTGAGAAAAAGAGAATAGAGAGAGAATAGGCTCTCCCGCATTGTGGGGGGGAAGGCAGTGCTTCAAGTAAAATAGGGGTGAGGTCCAGGATATGGAGGACCTGGGATCTCTTCACTTCACAAAAGGGATTGTGAGGAGGTAAATTCCCTCTTCATGAGGCAACGGGATAAAAGAAGGGTCTAAACCATAGTTTAAATAAGTATTATTTTGTTGTGTAGGCCCATTATATGGCAGGCCTGAGATCCCTTCCCCTGGCATGTGGGGGCGTAAAGAGGTACATTCCCTTGTCTCGAAGTGGAGACTGAGGAAATGTCTAAACCATTGTGTACATAGTTGAGCTTTTGTGACCTGTGGTTTATGGTATTTTTGAAATTGTTTTAGTTTGGCGTGGTGGTTGTGGAGCTGTGTGAAGAGTTATTTGGTGTAATAAGTGTGTGGTGTGTGTGGTGAAGAGGATTGGGAGGGGTAACGGGGTGTGTGGCAAGTCTGGGAAGGGCGGGATACATCAGCTCTGCTGGATCAGTGTACAGGAATCAATAGATTATTAAGAGTGCAGGATTAGACATAACTATGAGTTGTCTCACCCTACTTGAATACATGTGTACAGTGCTCCCGCTGCACCGAGGAGGGATGTACAAGCCTTGGCCAGAAAAATGAACAAAAAATAAAGATGTTCTGGGCCACATGTATACATATTTAGCCGCACAATATAAGGAGAGGAAGTTGCAGAATAGGAAGGCTATTCTTCAGCTCTGGAGAACGGTTGAGGATTTGGAAGATGTCAATGATTATCCTAAATGGGGAGACTTTGTAATACAACCATCTCTGTGATAACCTGAGCATCACGGGTCAGGCCCTGGCGTGGCTGACTTGTTTTCTCTCCGATCGTCCCTCCCACATTCCAACTTGGGTCCTTCCTCTCCTTCATCTCTATCTACACCTGTGGTGTTCCCCAGGGGTCTAACCTCTCTCCCTGGCTGTTCAACCAATACCTGGCACTGCTTGCCCACCGCATTGCAGCGCTTTTCCCCGACTTCCAGTGCAATGCGGATGACACTCAGCTAATTTTCAGGCTACCCTCAGCCACCTCTTCTCCCAATCTCATATCTGACTGCCTGTCCGCCATCCAGGAGTGGTGTGCCACCAATGATCTCTGCCTGAATGCCAGCAAGACTGAGATTCTCCTCATCGGCACACCCACACCCTCCTTTCCCGTCACTCTCTGGCCGGCCTCTCTTGGCCCGCTCCCTACTCCCACTTGTGAGGCTAAAAACCTCAGGGTCATCTTTGACTCCACACTCTCCTTTTCTCCTCACATCTGTGATATCTTCAAGAAGTCACACTACCAGCTGCACCTCCTCAGAGGTATTCTTCCTTTCCTATCCTTCCCCCAGAAGCTCACTGTCTCCAGAGCTCTGGTTCTCTCCAAGCTAAACTATTGCAACAGCATCTTTCTAAATCTGCCTGCTTCTACTCTCTGCCCTCTGCAGCTCATCCAGAACTGGACTGCGAGACTTGTCCTTGGCCTCAAGCCCACGGATCGTATCCCACTAGGACTGAAATCTCTGCACTGCCTTGCAGTGGTTGCGAGGATTACGTTCAAAACCCTCTGCATCGTCCACAAGGCCTTCTGGGGCCAGTGGCCTCAATACATTCAACTCTCTCTTCCTAAATATCTTCCTTCTCGAGCTCTTCGCTCATCCATCTCCAACTCCCTCAGGGTCAGTCACTTCTCCAAGCAACGAGTTGGTGGTAGATCACTTTCTTCAGCCGGGGCCTCCCTCTGGAACAGCCTCCCTTGCCCCCTGAAACTTGAGGAGAACCATCTCCGCTTCCGGAAGCACCTCAAAACCTTTTGCTTTGCTTCTGCTTTTTCTCCTCCTCTCCCCTGCTGATTTCCAGGCTTATAATGAAACTGGACTGGTTTTCCTGGCCACACTCTTATCGCGGGCCCAGGTCCCCCCCTCCGACAGACGCACACCTGCATTGCCCTCCTGGATACCCCTGCACTTGTGGACTGTTCTCTGTATCCCTACAGTCCTACCACGAGCACTTGACACCTGATGCCTGCACTTACCCTTCTCCCTTGCACTTGCCACCTGCTGGCCATACTTTATTTTGCTATTTATTCTATTATCCCTTGTATTGCACTGTCCTCTTTCCCGCCCCCTTGCCGTACTTTACTTGTTATTTATTCTTTTATCCCTTGAATTGCACTACCCCCTTCCCCGTCCCCCTGGACTTTCCCCTTCCCCCTTCCCATGCACTTGCGCGATCTGAATGACACTTGGCTTAGTAGGAATATTGTCTGTCTTCCCTCTGTTCCCCCTCCCTTGCCTCGTCGTGCCTTGAAACACCTGTGTATAGGCGCGTTATAAATGCCATATCATATCATATCATATCAAGCACTTGCATCCTGTGATACATCTACAACCCCCAAAGCCGCGCCACCCCACAGGGGTGTTACCCCGTGCAAGCAGCCGCAGGTTATACTAATCCTCAGTATGTGCCCCATGCATCCCTGGGACAGTGAGCTCCCACAACTGATGAAAACATCCTGTTTCCCCAGAATTGAATGCCACACATGACCCATTAGTGATGGAGACAGAGAAAAGAGCTCAAACAGATCTAGAAACAGTGTTGCAAAAGACAGAGGCAGACCTGGCGAAAGTAAAGTTAGAATGGGAAGAAGGGCGAAGAGTGCGAATAGGTACTGATGAATGGAGAATTTATAGTACCGCAATTACGGACAAACATGTTGAAACAAAGAATGATGGTTGCAACAATGAGAGTTATCTAGAGGGACTTCCACGGGTGGATAGTTTAGACTATGAGTCAGTCAGATCAGATGCTGATTTCGGGAGTAGCACAGAAGGAGGAATGGGCATCAGTTGAGGAACAGGGAGGTGAGATGTCGGCCAGGGTGACAACGAGATTAGAGAGTTTGTGGGGTCCAAGACTGAGAGCAAGACCAGACCTAATGACGATGGTGAAGGGGAAGCAAGGGGGAGAAAGTTACTGGCTAAACAGTTGGGAATATAGTTTTTTTTGTTACATTAAGGTCCCCGCAGGGTACAGTGCATAACCTGAGCACACATGGATAGAAACCAATTGATCAAAGCACTGCCATTCATTGCATCAAAAGCAGACAAGTGGATATATGCACTTGATAAGCAGACCACAGGCATTGCACAAGGGGTCAGTGATATGAAAAGACTGCTTGCCGCATTATTAGGAGACCAAGGGGATGATAATTGGAAAAAAGCGGGCAACCCAGGGGTATGGATTGCTGATGACAATTATGATGGGGTACATTTCAATGATTGTTGGGCTAGAGTATGGGCGCCATCCCCTGAAACACCAGACATACAGTCAATTATGGCGCACACTATGAAAGAAGATGAAGACCCGATACAATGTAAACTCCAGATTGAGGAGATGTGGATTGCCGAGACAGGGGAACCATGGGATAAGAGTATAGCAATATTCTATCATGTGGTAAAGAAAGGACTCCCCAAAGAGGTGTAGAAAGATTTGGACATGGTGGTGTGGATCGATGCAAAGAGATGGGCAGAGGTCGGCCAATTATATTACACCAATGCAGGCGATGGCAGAGAAAGAGAAGGAAGTGGGGAATAATGCACAAAAGGAAAATGGCAAAGTTCAGCATAGAAGGGGCAGTGATTACGGGCACACCTGTACAGCAGGTAGAACTGAGAATGACCCCAGTAAAAACGAGAATTTAATCCGGCACTGTAACGAGCAGAGATTCCATGTGCCATTTACTGTTGTCTTTGAGATGCCCTTTGTAGTCCATGTGAATGAGTTGTGGTACTGGATCAACTTATCTGATGTTTGTAAAGCACCCACCACTGCTTCACCTTCACACGAGAATGAACACATTACTGAGTGAAATTAAGTATACATTGCAGCACATTTCCTTATAATCCTGCAGTTTATCAATTCTTATACTATGATGAAGAGTTTACATTTATTTCCATGCTTGTCTGTGTTTTTAATCCCTCTGCAGGTTCAGCACAAGCGCTGTGTAATAGATATATTATGGTGGTTTCTGTTGTTTGTTTTTGGAGTAGGTATAGTGTTTCTGTGTGCTTATGCTATACAGTGTGGGCATCTAACGTGGGGTATGGACATTCAAATGCAAATGACATAGATATATCCTAGGGGATGAAACAAACAAGGAGGGAAACTGAGGCAGAGATAGAATATAATCATATATGCTTAATATAGTCATCCCCCAACTGACCCACCACACTGAATCCACTGGCTGTATCCACGGCCACCAGTCTGGCTTCAGAGAATCCAGAGGCACAAAAACTGATCTTCTGAGCAGACATGATGACCTGCTCTCAAATCTGGATTCCAGCTCTCCCTCTGTTCTAATTGCCTTTCACAGGTCATTCACACCATCCTCATAATTCTGCTCCATGATACCTGTGGTATTACGAACCGGGCACGGGCAAGGCTGACCTCCTTCCTCTCTAACTGCCCTTTCCAAGTACAACTGAGCCCTTTCCTCTACTCCACCTCACTCTCTAAATGCAGCATCCCTAGGGCTCTATGCTATCACCTTGGCTCTTCAATATCTACCATGCTCCACTGGCTGACATGATCTCCACCTTCTCACCTCACTTCCAGTGCTATGCTGATAACACACAGCTCTCCTTTAATCATCCCTCTTCTACCGCCTCTTCCTCATCTTCATCTCTCATACCTGACTGCTATTCAGGTTTGGTGTTCTGCTAATGATCTCTGCCTTAATGCCAGTGAGACAGAGTTCCTTCTCAATGGGATGTCTGCTCCCAGTTTCCCTCCCACTCTCTGGCCACCCTCCTTGGGCCCTCACCTGCTTGCGAGGCAAAAAATCTCGGGGTCATCTTCAACTCCTCTCTCTCCTTCTCCCTTCACATCACAGACCTGGTCAAGAAGTGACATTTTCAGATCCACCTCTACATTTTCTCGCCTTTGACCAGAAGCTCAATGTCTCCAGTCTTAAATGTAGTTGTGCCTTTGATCCAAGTTTGAACTCTGATCCACATTTGAACTGTATAGCTCACTAATAGGACATACTGTGCAAAACAACAGCAGCTATCAAATAGAAAGGCAAAGAGTATTTATGCTTCTACTTTCAGTTCTGTTTTAAAAAGGCTATGTACAGAAAGACATGATGAAAATTTCAGATGTATATGGCATCACCAATCAATTGCCTTCCAAGAACACAAGTTTCAAAGCTACAAAATACACAGAAAAAAAGTAACACACATTGACAATGCCAACTGTTTAGGCTTTTTTTGTGGGTACTTTCCAGGCACTGCTGCATTGGCATTAACTGAATATTGATGGTGGTAGGTGATAGATCGATTGGCTGAAAGCAGCCTGGTTAAGACATTTTTTATTACACCAGAAGCACTTTCACAACTCCAATAAAGTCATTAACTATCAGAAGACTGCTTTGAGAAAACACTGTCAAGCACTTCAAGTGCAAAGAGTTCCCATGAGGAGGTGTCTTGGGTGGGTTGGGGCAGGAACTGGGTGGAAATTGCTAGAGGCATTAGCATGGCCATGGCCAGTGAATGAGCGGGCAAAATACCAAACAACACCTACAAGCTTTGTGTCCCTCCTCATAGGCCATTTCTATTAACTGGCCATTGATAGTGGCAGTTGCAAAATGGTCCGAGTACATCTAATAGCAGTGCCTGACAAATGCCTAATGCTTATAAAAGAGCCAAAACTGTTGGCTTTGCCAATGCTTGTTTTTACATATGATTGGTCATTGCAATATAAGGTATGAGCAACTGCAATACCAGAACAATTGCAAATAATTGGCTTAGCCAATTCTTGTTTTTGCCTATAGTTTTACACATTTGATTGGTCATACTAATTGAAGCTATGATCATTTGTTTGCCAATGAACAGCTAAAAGATAGCAAAATCCTTCTTATCTTGTCATATTTTTTGACAATGATTTCTCATAACAAATGAAACAATGACCATGTGCCTCTATTATGAGTCCAGCGGTGACCCTGCCGGTGCTATCGGCATGTTGCCACCAAACTTGTAAAAATTTACCGGTGCCTGACTTCCCGGTACCACCTGGAGATTCCAAGTCCAGTGGCTCGGGAAGTCAGGTGCCTATAAAATGTAAGTCGCCAAGGACTCTATGGGAGTGGGGACACGGAAGCACCAGCACCGTTGCTTATGGTGTTGGCGCTTCCGTGACTATTCTGCCTACCCTGGCCGCTGCCCCTGGCAGGGTCACACCTGTTGGGCACAGAGGCTCCGGAAGACAAACTCCTAGTTTGCCGGTCCAGAAACAAGTATTTCCGGACCGGCAACCTTGTAATGAGGCCCCATGTGTTTGTCAACCAGAACTGCAAATGGCAAACGGTTGGCTTTGCCAAACATAATTCTTACACATGTGCATACATGATTGCTCATAGTAGTTGAAGCGTCAAGAATGTATTTGTCAAAGCACAACTACAAATGCCAAAACCACTTGACAATGGTTGATAGGGAGTGTTCATAGAAATTGAATCTTTGACCACTTGTTTTTCAATGAACAATACAAATGGAAAAATGGTTTGCTTTGCCACAACTTTTCATTTAATATATTTTTACAGAGTGATTGGTAATTGAATTTGAAGCTACAACGATTTGTTTGTCAATAAATTAATAAAAATGCCAATGCTAATGCTTTCGCTAATGCATGTTATTTCATACATTTCTACACTTGTGATAAATTGTAGTAATTGACAATACAACCTTTTTTTTACAAGGAGCAACTGCAAAGGCCCAAACTATTTGAACTGCCAGAGCTTATTTTTTTGTACAATTTTTAGATTGTGATTGGTTGTAGTAAACTGGAGCAACTGAAATCAGAAAAACTATGAAATTTGCCAGTGTTTGTTATTGTATACCTATTTGTTGGCGTGATTCTTCATAGTAATTGTATTGGGAATTGTACTTTATATTAAGGGTACATTTTTACACATTTTATTAAGAATGATTACTCAACATAATTGTATTTGGAACTGAACTTCAAAGAAAAGGGTACATTGTGAAGAGAGCATGACTCTTCTACATATTTCAAGATGTCTCATACAGATGTATTTCTCTCACTTCTATACAATGTCAGGGATTTCTAGAAATAGCCATGCCATCCTGCTCAACCATCTTCGTGATAACCTGGGTATCACCGATCAGGCCTTGGTTTGGCTGAACTCTTTCCTCGCCTAACGACCCTCAAGGTCCAACTTGGGTCCTTCCTCTCCTCTATCTCTGTCTCTGCCTGTGGTGTTCCCCAGGCCTCTAACTTCTCTCCCAGGCTGTTCAACCAATACCTGGCACTTCTTGCCCAACGCATTGCCGTTCTCTGCCACAACTTTCAGTGCTATGCGGATGACACTCAACTCATTTTCAGGCTCCCTTCCACCACCTCTTCTCCTTCTCTCATCTCTTACTGTCTGTCCACCATCCAGGAGTGGTGTGCCGCCAACGATCTCTGCCTTAATGCCAGTAAGACTGAGCACATCTGCTCTCTCCTTTCCTGTCACTCTCTGCCCGGCCTCTCTTAGCCCTCTTCGTGCTCCCACCTCGGGGTCATCTTCGACTTCACACTTTCCTTTCCTTCTCTCCTCACATCTCTGACGTCTCTTAGAAGTCACACTACCAGCTGCACCTCCTTGGAGATATTCTTCCTTTCCTCTCCTTCCGTCAGAAGCTCACTGTCTCCAGAGCTCTGGTTCTGTATTACTGCAACAGCCTCTTTCTAAATCTGCCTGCCTCTACTTTCAACCCGCTGCAACTCATCCAAAACAAGACTGCAAGACTTGTCCTTGGCTCTAGCACAGGGATCGGATATCTACAGGACTGAAATCTCTGCACTGGCTCGCAGTGGCAGCGAGGATTAGGTTTAAAACCCTCTGCATTGTCCACAAGGCATTCTGGGGCCTGGGACCTCAATACCTTCAACTCTCTCTTCTTAAATATCTTCCTTCTCGAGCTTTTCGCTCATCCTGCTCCAACTCCCTCAGGGTCAGTCGCTTCTTCAAGCAGTGAGTTGGTGGTAGATCTCTTTCTTCGGCTGGGGCCTCCCTCTGGGACAGCCTCTCTGACTTTCTGAAACTTGAGGAGAACCATCTCTGGTTCCGGAAGCTCCTCAAGACCTTCCTCTTTGCTTCTGCTTTCTATCCTCCTCTCCCCTGCTGATCTCCTGGCTGAATCTGAAACTGCACTGGTTACCTGACCTGGCTAGCCTCTGATCTCGGGCCCAGGTCCCCTGCCCGCCAGTTGCACACCTGCACTGCACCCCTGGCAACTCTTGCACTCAGGGACAGCTAGGGAGAATTCTCATTCTATGGCTAATTTCCCTCACCTAGTGTGTCCCCCAGCAGCTTTGCTGGACTTCTGGAGTTTACTTTTTCCACTTGGTAAGAGTGTGCCTCTTTTTCCCACTCTTACCTGTGTTTTGTCATGTGCATTTCTACTTGTCGTGTGATCTTGGACTCTGAGGCACACCACTCCATGAGCTCAACTTGTTGTGTGTGTTACACAGCACCTTCAGTGCAGTAACACAGGGTTGTGTAGGATTGTTTAGCGTGTTTTGGGAGCACAGAGTACAGCACCACTGCACAGGATCAATGTATAGCATGTTCTTTTTGAAGTGCAGCGCCACTGCATGGGTTTGGTGCATTGCTATGATGCAATTGTTTCAAGCTATGTGTTGCCAGTGTAACATGGACATATAAGTGAGGGCAGGTTATTCAGTCAAAAACGATTTTTACATATAAAATGCAAATCATTTTTTTTTCACAGTTAAAAGCACACATTTGTACATTCAAAATGCGCACTATTTTTCACCTGAAATGCCTATGTTGCAAGAGACACATTTGAAAATTAATAAACTAACCTCATTAACAACTAACCTGATCATAACCCACTAATAATAATGTGTTCTTCAGTGCAACATGAATGGAAAATGACAGGCTCTGAAAATCATTATTTAAATGCACGTTCAGTTTTTTTTTTCTTTTTGCTCTGCTGTTTTGTCCACAGTAACTGCAGGAAGCAAAGACCTTGAATAAGCAGGAAATCAGTTTGGTTACAGTTGCAACTGTATAAGCCAAGCCATTGTGTGCAGAGGGTGGTTAGGGCATGATAGAATTTTATTGGTTAGGATCCTTTGGTAGGAGGTAACCAGAGTTTTCTTGGATAATCTCGAGGAAGAAGCTAGGGAGAGACATCTTGACACAGCTCGAAGAAGGACTGGGTTGATAGCTGGGGATGCCTGATTCTTAAAGCAGATTCAACTTGGTTGCAGAGACTGGGATTTCCAGTCAACAAGTCCCAGTTTGAGTGACAGCAGATGCTTGTCCTTGCTGGGTGAACCCCTCCAGAAGGCGACCAGCCAAAGAAGTTACATACTGAATAAGCCTGGTAATTATCTCGCTGAGGTGTGGGGGCTGAGTGTGTACGAAAATATTCAGTCAGTCCAGGAAAGGAGATTCCTGTGCTTTACCCACGTGTTTAATGTGCAAATTGAATTCTTGTCTCCGCCACTCTCTTCTCAGTGTATCACAAATAATGCTGTTACTGTGCTATTTCATTTATTTCCATAAAGAGTGAGATCGTGTTTAAATGCAACTTTTATAATACACAAAAATATCTAAAAGCAGACGGGTGGTGTGTTTTATAGTTACCAATACAGTGCTGATGATGTGGGGAGATGTTTAGACAGTACAATTGTCATTTTTAAGGTAGCTAAAAATAAGATTTGGCTGCAGCTGTGTGCGCAATGTCATTCAGTATGAGCAGTTATAACTAACTGTGTGTGTTATAGCCTTTTTGCTGAAGGTACATGAGTCAGCAAAAATAGAGACCCGGGACATAGTTCACTACCGTATATAAGTTAGTGAAAAATACCACATGATAGCTAGCTGCCGTAGATAAGACAGCGAGAAATTGCCCATCGTGGCACACTAAAAATGAAAATGTGGTGTTCCTGAAAAGCAAGCCAGAGGTCTCTAGTGATTACATGAAAAATCTAAACAAAAATAAGGGGATCTGGATATTGGGGCCACAAATAAAACAAAGGAATTATGACCACCAAAATACCACCAACCATGCATACCAACGACGCATACCAACCACGCATGTCTGTGTACTGAAATAATGCATATCCACTGCATTATTATTATACATAACCCATTCAGAATACAAGGAGTGATTGTTGCTAAATTATTTTTCGGCGGTAAGAAAATAACGCCAGGCCCCAAATCTACACAAAATACCCAACATATTTATGATGCGTTGCAGGCCGGGAAAGTGATCACAGAGCACCTACTGGGCGTGGCAAGTGTGTCTCACACTGCCATCTGTACATTAAAGGAAACCCATTTCATAATAGCAGTGTGTTACTAAAAACGAATTTCAGAATGTCACAAAGGGAAACCACATTCTCAGACCTAGTGCAATATTTAGATGCAAAGTTGTTTGCACATGGGACGTGGTCGTCGAACAGTACCTTAGAATGGCATGACTGCATTCAGGGTGAGGTGCAGAAAGAAAAACTAGACAATATTTTTGCAGAAGGCAGCATAATCCAGGTCTGCCTTACAAGATTATTGAATGCAGCCAATAAAAGTGCAGAGAAAGACTGTTTAATACGGCTATGCAGCAAAATATGGTTTATTTTGAATAGGTCCCTGCGAATGCATGAAAATGATACCCAGCTAATTAACAGGTTAAAGACTGAATTAGATGGGGCAAGTAAAAATCAGGAAATGTTAAGAGCAGAATTGGATGTATGCCAAAAAGACATGCAAATAAAATGCAGAGACTTTGATGCTCAGTTATCCAAAAGCAAGAAACAATTTGAGGATAGTGGGCAAGAATTGGTACACTTAAAAGCCTTAGTGGACCACATTAGACAGGATAAAAATGAGATTGTTTCAGAAATGCAGATTTTACAAAAAGAACATTTTGAAAAAGAAAGTGATCTCCAAGGTGCAGAACAAGAAAATGTTAAAATGATTCAAGAAAAAGACAGGAGAAACAAAGAATTCAATGAATGCCAAATGCAAATGTGCGACATGCAGGAGGTAATAAATAAAATGAGTGATGAAAGCAACTATCTGCAAAATGAAGCACGCAGGCTCCTTAAAAAGTGCAAAGACTTAGAACAACAAATGTGCATTCCCAGGTCCCAGGAGAGGCGGCAGGGTACCACATTCAATGGAGTGGAGGTGAATTCTAGTTCTGCCCAAAGAGCTAGTGCTCCAGTGACTGGGCCGGTGACTGAACTTGGTTGCAGCGCCCTTGGGGGATTTGATACTCCCATGGCGGGCAGCCACCAATCCCATACACCTGAAACCAGGATTGAATCCCAAAGTAGTGCAATTCCATGCATTGCAATAAGTAGCCCCATAAAAATAATGAAATCCATTAAAGCCCTGATCAAACCATTTAAAAAGGGAAGTGAATGCTGCATTGAGGATAACTTAGAAGCGGTTCATGACATTTTTAAAGCAATCCAGATACCTAAGGAACAGTACAGCCAATATTTTCATTTAACTTTAGATGCCCCGACGGCCAGCATCATAAGGGGATTAAATGAACAGCAGAATATGACATGGGTGGAGTTTGAAAAAGAAATTAGGCGTCATTTTCCTCCTTTTCAGTCATTGCAGGAGGCAAAGAAAGTCGCTTACACAATCACTGCTGGGCCTAATACATTCCCTCGCCAATTTTTACAAGACTTAAAAAGAGCATTTTCTCGCTTTGATGTATGTTTTGACCCAAATTCCAATGAGTTTAAAACTGCATACTTCTATGGGCTACAGAAAGACATCATATCCCAATTGGTCCGTGAATTTGACCGTGACAAGTCCCTTGAATGGATTGTACATCAAAGCACAAAACTATATGAGGTACTCTATTGTCAGGGTAGAGAAAGTGATAAAATGAAAGATACTAGACCTAAATCTAAAGAACCCTCAGCCACAGTAATGGAAATCTGGTCAGCCAAAATGTCCCTTGAGTCTGCTCAAAGCCCAGGTAAAAATAATGTGACACCTGAACGAAGGGGTAATCAACAAAGATCGCCCTTTCCTGTACCAATGTTCCAATCACATGATCCTAGTAATAGGGAGAGCTACATCAGCCCTAGGTATTTAGGGGAAGGACACCGGGTAGGATATCGGCCTGATATGTCAGGTATGAACAATAACCAGAGACAAAATCAAGATCAAAGAAATGATGGTCCCTACCAGACATTGGGGACACAGAGCAGATTTGATCCCAACACCATGATATATGGTAATCAGGATAGACATGGATCGATTTACTGATAATGGAAATCAACATAGGGGCCAGTACCCACAATCTGAGAGACAGGACATGAGGGAAAACATGAACTAGAATCCACGTCAGTACAATGATTCCCCAACAGGGGACTATAATCAAAGTATGTGTGCACCCCGCTCCCCTCCACAAATGAATCAAGAGTTCAGAAACCATCCCAACAGACATCAATCACCTGAGAGGTATCAGAATAGATCCAATCAGGGGAAAAATAACCAATATCGACCTAGGCCACAGAAAGAGGATTCTAGAGCGATGGAAAGGTTCCAGTGCCTTGATGCCCAAGTGAAAATGTTAGCTGAGCAAATAGGAAAGCTCTATACAGCGCAAAAACAACCATCTAAAGAGGGGGCTAATGGCCCTAGCAATGACCGGGGGGCTTCTGAAAAGTGACTAAGTACTTATGACACCTGCAGTGCCAAAAAGACAGATTGCCCTGATGTAATTTTGCATAATGACTCTGAGATGCCTAATGATTTAAAAGTGAAAGCACCAATAAATGAACATGTAACAGAAAATGCAAATACTTCTAAAAAAAGAGGTACGTTTTAACCTGGAACTAAATCAAACATTGAAGATTTGTGCAAATAAAAAAGAAACACCGGAAATTCCAAAAGAACAAAGAGACAGATTTAAGAAAAATGACTCATGCATGGGGAATACCAGTGAACAGGGAGTAAGTGGGGATGCTATAGCTCCTTCCCTGGGCAAGCAAAACAATGACCAAACACAGGCAGAAAAAGGAAATACTTAAAAGGAGGATACAGGTCAATCACCTGAAGAATTCTTTGAGCCACATATTTTTGAAGAGGCTGAAAGGGCTGTTATCACACTAAATGATCACAAATGCACAGAATTAAACAATGACAAATTACTGAATGATGTTGTTACACATGTTCAGTTGGAAGGTTGTAATGTGGTCCCTGATGTTACCCAGATGGATGGGCGAACAGTGGCCACACTCCAAAAAACCTCTGATCATGGTGAAATGAATAAAGTCTCTCGCACAGAAATGGGTAAAAAGGAGGGAAAAATGTCTTTCCATTTACCAATGTGCTTAGCCAAAAGTGAAAAAGGCCTGAGAAAGGTGAGCCCTGAAATCAGTAAGAATTCACACTTCTTATGTGTATTAGAGGAAGTTGAGGACAGATATTATGCACCCATCACTGTAGAAGAAAAATGCCAAACATTTGCTATGATTGACAGTGGCGCACAGGCCACAATTATGTCCAAGGAGCTGGTAAAGAGTATCAATGAAGGGAGACCCCCACAGAATCAGATCACAGTGAAGGAAAATCAAGGTCCAGTGCATAACTTTAATGGGGAGGAGGTGCCCATCATAGGTGTAACTGAGGTTGACATAAAAATAGGAAAGCACAGAATGAAACAGGAGGTATTGATCACATCTATTTGTGAAATTCCATTTCTGATGGGGACAGATTGCCTGAAAAGATTGTCTCCTCTCATAGATGTTGTGTATGGAGTGCGGTGGTCCTTAACCAAAAAAAACATTGAGACCTAAGAAACTAAAATCACAAAACAGCAACATAAATGAATGTCACACCGTTGCCAAAACAAATGATGCTGTGGAGGTATATCTCCAGAATAGTTGCATTCCTAGTGTCACTGTTATATTAATGTGTCAAGACAAAATGCAGAGCGACAATGAAGGACTACCTGTACAAATATACTTGGACCCAAGGAAAAATTGGCAGACTGCCATAGATGAGCACACATAACGTTTTTATTTAAAAGAGAAAACAATCAAACAGAATATTTCTCCTAAAACAGATTCAGAAAAACACATTACCACTCTTGCTGAAATACACATGGAAGATGAGCAACCATGGGTTCATGTTGGTATAAATGACTGTTTTAAAACAATAAAAGCCACTTTAGCGCTTGAACAGGAGAGGAGCTTCATTAATGAGAAATTGTTGCAAAAAATAATGGAGAGGGAGGAAATCCCGAAATTTAGGATTAAAAACCAATATGTTTCTGGGTTGGACAGTCCAGACTTTGAAAACCGAATTGCAGGCAGATGCATGCTTAAAATTAGCATTGGACAGAAAATAATTTACCATAATGTATGGATAGTGAGTGGAGCACAAAATGACTTTTAAATGGGCAATGACATCATGCACAGAATGTGTATGGTGTTAGATTTCCTTAATCAAAAAATATGGTCACGCCTAGGTGGGCCGGCACCTGAATTTGAAGACAAAAGAAGGGCTTATCATTGTGCACAACTGGTTCCTTATGCAATCGAATTACAAATGAGGAAAGATACTATTATTCCTGCATTTACAAAACAGTTTGCAATAACACTGAAATGCAAAAATGGACAGCAGATGAAAGACTCTGATGCATTTGTATCCATGAATGAATCCATAAAACAGCAAGGCCTGGATTATGAATACATTCCATTGGTAGATATTGGTGAAGGATCTGTAAAAATTATGGTAAATAATAAGGGTTGTCAGGATATTTATTTAGAGGAAAACTCCCCATTAGGAATGGCCATACATAAATCACATTATACGGCAGATTTAAATAACATGGTGATTGGAAATATCCCTGAAAAGTATGTAGATGCCAAGGGTGAGTTGCCAGAACACCTGGACTCTCAGCCCAAAGGAATATTTAAAATTCATTCTGTGTATCCTTATGGTTCAAATGAGACAGTGTGCTGCCATCAAGAGGATTGCATAATATTTAATTTAAATGAAAATGAAACAGAAAATCAGCCCATTGAAGTGGAAGCTGATATGCCAAAATATTTAAAAGTGGCAGCTTTACAAAAAGACACAGCCACACAGTTAGAGGAAAGCGCTGAGATTCCCTTACCAGAAGATTTTCCAGAATTTTCCAAAATGGTAGAAGTGCAGATCTCCTTAGCGGATGCGTGTGACAGCGATGAGGATAGAAAGAATCTGAAGGAGATATTTATGGAGTTTAAGGATGTGTTTGCAAAAGATGCTTATGATTGCGGTTTAACTGATTTACATGTGGCCACACTACCGGAAGGGTGTAGCAGAAGTCCAGTATTTGTACGCCAGTATAGACTACCGCTGGCATGTTTAGAATCATTAGCAGAGATTATAAAGAATTTGGAACTCGGGGAATCATCAGGTCCATTCATAGCACATCCAATACACCTATATTAGGTGTGTTAAAGCCAATCGGTCAATGGCGGCTATGTGCAGACTTGAGGGAGTTAAATAAAAGAGTGCCAGTATCCAGATGGCCACTACCATTCATTGATCAGGGTTTAGCTCAGGTACATGGTTCAAAAGTGTTTACCACATTAGATCTCACCTCTGGATATCGGTGCGTGCCATTGGCAGAGGAGATACAGAATTTATTTTCCTTTACATTTGACAGGACCCAATACGCCTGGCTTAGAGCTCCACTCGGGTACATCAATAGTGGGAGTGAATTTGGCATATTTTTGAGAAAAGCCATGCTAGATGCAGCGGAAAGAGGAACCATAGTTTATGTGGATGATGTCCTGATAAAAAATGAAAGCCTGAAAAGCCATTTTGATGAAATAAGACATGTGCTTGGCCAATTGCAGAAAGCAGGCGCCAAAGTGCCTTTACAAAAAGCACAATGGTGCAAGAAAAAAGTGAACTTTCTAGGCCATGAAGTGACTGAACATGGGCTAAATCCACAAAAGAAGAAAATAGAGACCATACAAAAACTAAAGGACCCTAACAATGTGAAAGAGGTAAAAAGTTTATTAGGGATGACAGGCTATAACAGAAAGTTCATTGAAAATTATGCTGAAATTACTCAACCATTGACTAAACTGCTTAAACTGAATACACCCTGGATATGGGAAAAAGAACAGTCTGAGGTAGTAGCTAAATTGAAGGCATGTCTTGTAAAGGCACCATGTTCAGCATATCCCATAAAGGGTAGGGATTTCTTTGTCGAAATAGGGTTCTCTGAACATTGTATGTCAGCAGTGTTATCACAAAAACATGATGTGAATCACAAAACTATTGCACATGCAAGTAAAGCATTTTCCCAAGTTGAAATGAAATTCAATGAATGTGAAAAGGCCCTATTAACCACTGTGTGGGTGCTACAACATTTCCGCCCTATTGCTCAGGGAGAAAAGGGGATTATTGAAACAAATCATCAACCTTTGCAGTTTTTAGAGAGTAAAATAATTAGGTCAGGTAATCTAGCGCAGTCCAGAATCACTTCATGGACGCTGGCATTACAAGGTTTTCCTGTAGAAGTGAGATATGGACAAAATAAAAAGAGCCCAATTGCTCAAGGGTTAGCTGACTTACATGACTGTGCAGCTGAACAAGTATCAAACGAAATGGAAGTGGAACCTAGTTTGCAGGAATTTGAACAATCACCACACAAAGCTTTTGATGAAAAAACATGCAAGGATCTGCCAACTGTATATGTGGATGGCTGTGCTTTTCACATTGAAATTGACAGTAATAAACAATTAGTGTCAGGAATAGGGAATGTCTGGTTGAAATGTGAAGGCGTCCCCAGTGTAGGGATGAGGATTGGAGCTAGAAGCAGTCAAGTGGCGGAATTGGCGGCCATTTATAAAGCAATTGCTACTGCAGTTGATAATAAATTCAGTGAAATTGTCCTGCTGACTGATTCTGACTATGCACGAAATAGCTTTGTGGAGTATTTACCTGGCTGGAAAGCGAGAGGCATGGTTACATACAACAAAAAGCCACTTAAACATGGAAAAATGATACAAGCCATAGACAAATTGGTGTCAGAAAATGATTTGACAACATACTGGAGAAAAATTTGTGGGCATTTAAAAACACCCAGAGAGGATAAGGAGGGAAATGATAAGGCAGACCACCTGGCTAAAATTGTGGCTGTGATGGGAGAATTGCTACCTATTGATGATTTACTGGGTGAAATACAAATTGATGCAGTAACACGTTCTAAAGCACCAAAGGAGGTAGATCAACCAGTGGTGCAATGGGGCCATGACACGCCAGACCAAGATTTGATTGAGGCACAAAAGAATGATCGAATTTTGGGAATCTATTATAATCATTTGATAGATCCTGAACAAAACCCTTTAACAGAAAATGATTGTATGGGAAAAGAAGAGTTGAGGGTACTATTAAAGAATAAAAAACGAATTAGATTACAAGATGGAATCATGATTAGAGAGTCCATAACAGGACAGATACAGTGGGTGGTACCCCTTTCATTCAGAGGGCTAATGCTACAACATGCACATGATGCAATAACTGCAGGCCACAGAGGTTCACAAAAAACATTGGAAATACTAAAAGATTATGCTTACTGGCCACATATGTCCCAAGATGTGGAATTATATACTAGAGGGTGTCTAGTATGCGCCCAATGTAAACCTGCTTCACAATGCATAGAGCCCTAATGATGAAAAGAGGCATAACTCTCCCATGGTCAGATTTGCAAATAGACAATGTAGGCCCTTTAAAAAGGTCGAGCAGAGGACACTGTTACATTTTAAGTGTGATATGTTTGATGTCGAAGTGGATTGAATGTATTCCTGCACCAGATTGTAGTTCGCAAACAGCAGCCACATTGCTGGTGAACCATGTGTTCTCAAGGTTTGGGTTGCCACAAAGAATTGAGTCAGACAGAGGAAGTCATTTCACAAGTACTCTAATGAGTAAGGTATGGCAAATACTAGGTGTGAAAAGGAAACTACATATCGCATATCGGGCAGCCTCTTCAGGTGGAGTAGAACGGAGCAATAGGTCTGTTGTGGACATATTAAAGAAATTTGTGGCAGAAGCAGGTTCCAGCTGGGATTTACATTTACCGTTGGTTTTGATGGCAATCAGATCAACTCCTGCCAAAGCATGAGGTCTTGACAGGTAGGAAAATGGTGTTACCACAACACCTGCTATACAGAACACATGAGCAGACACTTGTGAGTGCATCCACAGTTCATGAGTACATTAATGAACTGAGGAAACATTTGCAACATGCATTTGCGTTTGCGCAGAGAAATCTGGAAAGGGCTGCTGACAGTGCTAAGACATACTATGATAAAAGAACATCAGTGAGAGAATACAGTGTAGGGGATCAGGTGTACAAGTTTCATTTTGGAAAAAGTAAACAGAAAAATTCTAAATTTCTAGCAGCCTGGCAGGGGTCATTTCGAATTATAGATAAGATCTCTCCTGTAGTTTATAAAATTTTGAAGAATGAAGGTGAAACAGCGATAGAGCAGTTTGTCCATGTAAATCAGATCAAGCCATGCCATCCCAGACACGAGATCAGGCAGCTTGAGCAAGTAGAAACAGAAAGCCCTGGGGCTACTGCCCACTGATGCACACAATACAACAGAAAGTCCCTTGAACTTATGTCTAGTCAGGAGGCAGTGACAGAGGAGTATAACAAAAAGATGGTTGAAATGGTACATAAACACAAAAATATATGTAAATATATAATATAAAAAGTAAAAAAAAAAATATATATATATATATAATGGAAGCTCATGGTCGGTGTGCAGAATGAAAATGTATTAAACATGAATGTTGTTTTAGGTATGCTTGTTCTCTATAACCTGTGTTTAATTTCAGAAGGCGAAAGAAAATTTTACAAGGCGTGTTTTATTTTGGCAAAAGGGTGAAATTAGTATTGTGCTATATACTTAATCTGTTTCTTTTCTATTTGATTTAGAATATTAACATATTTGTACCGGAGGTCAATGGAGACGATGGATTCCTGGAGTCCCCTGGATGAAGACCAAAAGATTCCTGCCTCCGGGTGGAGGTGAAGACAAAATAGCCGGAATGCGAAAGAAAAGATGACTTCTATAGAGAAGGATCCAAGAGTACCAAGATGAAAGTGTACCCGAATGAGCCAAAAGAGGCAGACAAGTGTCCTGATATATGGAGTTCCACGTATTTATTATTTTAATTAATTGTTTTAATCTGTTATGTTAATTATTTGTTTTAGTTAGTTGTTTTATTTTATTATTTGCAATTGACTTCAAATATAAAATTGAAACATTGGACTGGCCACTTCCATTGGGAAGGCAAATGTAGAACATTTTATAAGAATTGATGAATTCAGATGAAGTTTAATATTATATTGATTGAACAGTGACTTTCAATTTTTATCTTCACAACAAGAATGTTAATTGTATTGGATTGTTACATTTTGAAAGAAGAAAAGGAGCAAGTTGGATTTTTTCTAATTGTGGCTCAGATTAGCCAATTTTTATTAAAAAGGAGGGTGTATGTAGGATTGTTTAGCGTGTTTTGGGAACACAGAGTACAGCACCACTGCACAGGATCAATGTATAGCATGTTCTTTTTGAAGTGCAGCGCCACTGCATGGGTTTGGTGCATTGCTATGATGCAATTCTTTCAAGCTATGTGTTGCCAGTGTAACATGGACATATAAGTGAGGGCAGGTTATTCAGTCAAAAACGATTTTTACATATAAAATGCAAATCATTTTTTTTTCACAGTTAAAAGCACACATTTGTACATTCAAAATGTGCACTTTTTTTCACCTGAAATGCCTATGTTGCAAGAGACACATTTGAAAATGAATAAACTAACCTCATTAACAACTAACCTGATCATAACCCACTAATAATAATGTGTTCTTCAGTGCAACATGAATGGAAAATGACAGGCTCTGGAAGTCATTATTTAAATGCACATTCAGTTTTTTTTTTCTTTTTGCTCTGCTGTTCTGTCCACAGTAACTGCAGGAAGCAAAGACCTCGAATAAGCAGGAAATCAGTTTGGTTACAGTTGCAACTGTATAAGCCAAGCCATTGTGTGCAGAGGGTGGTTAGGGCATGATAGAATTTTATTGGTTAGGATCCTTTGGTAGGAGGTAACCAGAGTTTTCTTGGATAATCTCGAGGAAGAAGCTAGGGAGAGACATCTTGACACAGCTCGAATAAAGACTAGGTTGATAGCTGGGGATGCCTGATTCCTAAAGCAGATTCAACTTGGTTGCAGAGACTGGGATTTCCAGTCAACAAGTCCCAGTTTGAGTGACAGCAGATGCTTGTCCTTGCTGGGTGAACCCCTCCAGAAGGCGACCAGCCAAAGAAGTTACATACTGAATAAGCCTGGTAATTATCTCGCTGAGGTGTGGGGGCTGAGTGTGTACGAAAATATTCAGTCAGTGTAGGAAAGGAGATTCCTGTGCTTTACCCACGTGTTTAATGTTGCAAATTGAATTCTTGTCTCCGCCACTCTCTTCTCAGTGTATCACAAATAATGCTGTTACTGTGCTATTTCATTTATTTCTGTAAAGAGTGAGATCGTGTTTAAATGCAACTTTTATAATACACAAAAATATCTAAAAGCAGACGGGTGGTGTGTTTTATATTTACCAATACAGTGCTGATGATGTGGGGAGATGTTTAGACAGTGCAATTGTCATTTTTAAGGTAGCTAAAAATAAGATTTGGTTGCAGCTGTGTGCGCAATGTCATTCAGTATGAGCAATTATAACTAACTGTGTGTGTTATAGCCTTTTTGCTGAAGGTACATGAGTCAGCAAAAATAGAGACCCGGGACATAGTTCACTACCCTATATAAGTTAGTGAAAAATACCACATGATAGCTAGCTGCCGTAGATAAGACAGCGAGAAATTGCCCATGGTGGCACACGAAAAATGAAAATGTGGTGTTCCTGCAATGCAAGCCTGAGGTCTCTAGGGATTACACGAAAAATCTAAACAAAAATAAGGGGTTCTGGATATTGACGCCACAAATAAAACAAGGGAATTATGCTCACCAAAATACCACCAACCATGCATACCAACCACGCATGTCTGTGTACTGAAATAATGCATATCCACTGTATTATTATTATACATAACCCATTCTGAATACAAGGAGTGATTGTTGCTAAATTATTTTTCGGCGGTAAGAAAATACCGCCAGGCCCCAAATCTACACAAAATACCCAACAGTTGTCTCTAAGACTTCCCTATGACTCCTCTTTCTGGGGCTGACTACTGTCCCCCAGAAACAGGTAAAGTTGCCCTTAACTTTACATAGTCACTTTAAACTACAGACCCAATACAACCCATCTTACATGGAGTACTGGAAAGGGTTAGATCCTACCCCTTGTTGTCTGTGCCTTTCTGAGCTTTGTTTTGCTCTTTTAACATTTGGACTTGGTTGGCGGCAGTGGTATCTACCCTAACTTTTCTACCGTGATTATACTATATAAAAGTGGTATTGTTTTAGGCTATTATATTAGCCTCGAACATAAACCCGATTGACCAAATATTCTTTCTTTCGGCTCTGGTTGGGTTTATTCGCCATTTCTTTTTGTTAAAGTCCTTCTTGTGTTTTACTTTGCGCAGCAAACCAGGTTTGCCTTCTCTGTTCACCGTCTTTTGGCGGCTTCTGCCAAGAAGCCCTCCTCTGGGCGCCTGGGTGTCTAGGTGGGCTGAATGTGAGGGAGGGTGTTACGCTCACCTGGTTCCCACGGGGGCGTCGACCGGAACTGGGCCGCTGTTATTTCCACCAGCGTGACATGTAGCGCCGAGATGACTGACTGGACTGGCCCGCTCAGCCTAGTTTGTATGGCTCGCAAGAATATTCTTCTGCAAAGGAGAAGAGGAATTAACCCCTGTGGAATTGAGTGTCAACCCACCTTCCCCACTCCCGTTGTCTTCCCACTGATCACTCTTGATGTCCCCTCCTTAGTCTCACCTGATGGTTTGGAAGGATGAGCTCTCCATCCTGTGTCGACCGCAGGGGCGCGTTGATGACCAGTTACTTCACTGGCGTAGAGGAATTGGTTAGTTCCAGTATTGACTCTAAAGTCCAATTGTTCATAAGAGTTCAAATGTCTGCTCTTCACTCTGTCCGATTCCTTGCAGGTTGCCAATGAATCCACTCGAAGATTTCCAAATGGCACTCTGTAAGATCCAGGTAAGTCTATTGTGTTTTTCCCCTTAGGGGCCGGGGTACGGCGGTGAAGCAGAGTTGACTGCGCCGACCCGAGATGAAGTGAGACCCCCGTGGTAAATCAGGTAAGTTTTGTGGGGGGTAACTGGTATTGTCCTTGCTTTCTCCCCTTAGGGGCCGGGGTACGGCGATGAAGCAGAGTTGACTGCGCCGACCCAAAATGAGGTGAGTACCTCCCGTGGTAAATCAGGTAAGTCCTTGGGGGTAGCTTGTATGGCCTTAGAGCGTCCCCTTGCTCACCTTGCTGTCTTTGTCTCCTTAGGTGTCGGAGGGCGGCCGCGAGATGGAGAGAGCGTGATGGAATGCTGAAGTACCGCCAAGCAGGTGAGTTCAGCGCGGCGCCGTAGGAATGCGAAGCGATGCTTCAAAGACTTCTGTCTTTCAGTTCCATGGCGAAATGGATCAGGATTCAGGTAAGGATTAAAGTTAAAACTCCAGTTCTAACCTTTATCCTTTTGTCTTCTTGTTTCAGGAGTCCCAGGACTGAAGTGGGCGTGGCTGAAGACTGGAGCTGCTGAAAACACAGTGAGCGTTACGCTGCAGCAAGCAGAATAATGCGGAGCACGTGTGGCTGTCCGGGCGTGGTTTAAATAGCCTTGGAAGAAGATCCAGGTAAGTATTCTTCCACAGCCCCACGCAAGTAACAAAATAGTCCCTTCAGTAAAATAGTCCCTCCTAAGCCTCATTTGGCTTGAGTCTTCATGCAGCATGGTCTGCCTCAGTTGAGTATGCAGCATGGTCTGCTTCAGGTAAGTTATCAATAATGAGCCTGGCGCCCATGGTGCCAGGACTAACTTTATCTTTATGAGCCTGGCGCCATAGGCGCCAGGACTGTACCCAAACAGCCCCTAACTGGGGCTTTTGGCCATGCTCCAAGTGGCATGATGCCTGCTTCCGGGGCTGCTGGGCCTGGTCTGGTCTTCCGGGGGCAGGCATCATGACAGAGGGGTGTAGTCACCCCCTGCACAGGGTATCCTAGGAAACCCAATTCGCACTTTGCCATGATTGGCTGAGGTGGTTGTCCGAGCCGGACAACCCCCCTGCTGCATGATTGACAGCCAGGCTGTGTGAATGGGGGATTTTCTCATAAAAGGCAGGACTCTTGGGCTGGAAGTCAGAGTCGCCACTGGAACTACATGGAACCGAAGAGAAGCGGAGAAGAAGATGGCTGCTGCAACTACCCCGTCCCGCTGAATCCCTGCTGCAGTCCTGAGCTATCTACCCTTCAACGACCAGAGAAGATCCAGTCCAGAGTCTTCTTCCCTTGAGCCTGGTGTAGTCAACCAGCTCATCTTCCACAGCCAGAGGATCCTCTTTGTGGTCGAAATCGCTGCACCCTGCTGTAGTGGTCCAGATAGCCATCTGAAGAGCCTCTCCTGTTTTAAAGGAGTGCACCTTTTATTTACCGTCGCTGCTGTTGGCCTCATCCCTGAGTAGTGCAGACCCCTCCAGATGTCCTTCTTCTTGTCTCCATGACTGAAGCTCCAGGAACCGTGGGTCTGCAGGAAACTACCAGGAACAACTGCCGTGGCACCAGCTTCTTCATTGAATAAGGTACTGTGTCCAGCTTCGAGGAACTAGGGTGAATCCCTTTTCCTCCTCATCCAAGGCTTGCCCTTGTCTTCCTTCCCTCTTATAACTTTAGCTTTCTCTGTTGACAATATCCAAGTACTCCTGGTAACATTGAATCTTGAACTGTCTGACTGTGTGATCCTCGACAACAGGAACCCGGTTCCACTTAACACTGGCTCTGGCCTATTGACTTTTGTTTTCCTGTCAGCGAGTGTTCTCTGATTCTGTCTGCCTTGACAAAAGTATTGCCTATGATTTTTGCCCGCAACTCTCTTTGGTTAACCCAGGTGCTAAGTGTGTTTTGCCGCGGTAACATTTCTTGCTGCGGATACGCGTATCTTTAGTAAGACCGAACTGTCAAAAAGTGATTGCATATGTATTCCCGGCAACGTCTTTTGTTTCATAAACCGGTCCGCCAAAACATAAGGTATTTACCTTGAGTTGTTCTGTGCCAAGAGAATTGGTTGTGGGTAGTGTATTTTTCGTGTGAATTTAATTTAATAGAAGTGAAGTGTTTTAGCAACAGATGGTTTAGAAATAAATGTACTTTTACTTTTCAACCAAAAACCTTGATTCAGTGTTTGCTTGAGTCACAGTAATTGTGGTCCTTTGTGTAATTTCTACTACTGCTCATTTGCTCTTGAGATAGGTCTGGCTGGTCCGCTACTGCTACCACTTTAACAGTGTAGTACAGGCTTGTACCAAAGGTGAACTTGTATTACCACTTGTAGTCTTAATTGTGTGTAGTGGTCACTAAGGGCACTGCACAGGATTCTGCCTAACAGGGACTGTTTCTGTATCCCTACAGCTCCTACTAGCACTTGACCCCTGATGTCTGCACTTACCCTTGCACCTGCCACCACCTGGCCACTCTTTTATTTATTGTCTTTATTTATTTACTGTTATCCTGTGTACTGTACTGCACTGCACCCTCCCGTTCCCCCCGTACTTTTGCCTTCCCCCCTGCACTTGGGCGATCTAGTAGGATCGTTGTCTGTCTTCCCTCTGTTTCCCCTCCCTTGCCTCGTCGTTGGGCCTTAAACCACTTGTGTATAGGTGCATTATAAATGCCATATCATATCATATCATATCAATTGTATTCGTATTGTACTTCAGGATAAAGGATACACTGTGAAGGGACTTTTGCTCGTGAAAGGTGCATCATATATTTATCAATCATTTTTGTTATCATGTTGTGTTAATATGCTTTAATACTGCACCAAATGCACACCGTAGAATGTTAGGAAGACAAAGGCTTGTCTTTGGAGTGACATACTGTTTTAACGGTACCACTTGTACCTTGTTGTATGGACTTGTGGTATGGACCACTGTCAAGATGCTAGGGGTCCATATTGATGCTACACTATCCATGAACAAGCAAGTCAGCGCTATTGTCTCTGCCTCCGCCCTAAGTACCAAACTCATTAACGCCATAAAACCCTTCTTAACAAAGGACAACTGTCTCTCAAAAGCTAGAGCCACCATAGGGGCCAAGCTTGACTATTGCAATGTGCTACTAGCTGGCATCTCAATACAAAACTTAAACAGACTCCAAATCACCCAAAATAACTCTCTAAGAGCAGCCTTAAACATTCCAAAAAAGAGACCACATCTCACAAGCAAGAAAGACTGTTCACTGGCTCCCAGTCAAAGACTGCTCACATTCAAAATTCTTACGATCACACAAAAATGCATCAACCTTACAGCACCGTCCTACCTTTCAGACACACTATAAGAACATGCTACACCAACCTACTTACCATACCGTGCATCAACAGAGCCAAAGCAGGAGGGATAGGCTTCCCATATCTAGCCCCAAAGCTCTGGAATGCGCTCCCCACTGCCCTCAGATCAGAAACTTATCTCCTTGCCTTTCGTAAAAACCTTAAAACTGCTCTCTTTAACTAACCTCGTTCAACTTCCCCTCCACTTCTCAGCTTCCATCCTATCCATGTGCTGTACAAACTGTTGTATACAATTGGTACAATATGTATGCCTTTCTGTTGTTATATGTAACTAAGCTCTGATCATTCACTGTAACAAGCGCCATGATGCCTTCGGGCTGTTGCCGCTCTACACATTTGAATGGATAAATAAATAAATAAATAAATAAATAAATAAATAAATAAGTAAATCATGAGTCTGCTGAAGAAAATGAGTATGTGGAAGGTAAGGGAATGGGAAAAAGGGAAGAAGGGAAGTAGATGCTACATAGAAAGTGAGGGAGAGATGCAGTAGGGTAATTATGTTTTGTGATAGCACTGGTGTTCGCCATTCCTATTGGGTGGACCATGGTCCTGCAAAAGGAAAGTGGCAGATGTGTCCTAAAGAGTTGCGATTACTGGGCTTTTTTTCCAAGGATGAATTGCAGAATGTATCATAGTACACTAGGCAATGTTGGTTTCATTGGAGGGTGCTTCATTGTGTTCCTGGGCAATCCTAGTCATGTGTTGGCTTACTTGCCAAGATGTCACTCTACTTTGTACCACAAGTCAAACTCCAGGATGTTAATTCTGCCACTACCAAGCCTGAGCCAGGATTAGCATCGTTAAGATTGGACTATGTATACATGTGAATGTTGTTGATATCAGAAGGTAAGGGAATGGGGTGGTTACATTGGTGGAGTAAAAGGATATGTCCTAGTGCCATAATCTCAAAGAGGTTATTATTAAGAATGTGTTCCCTGTCATGGAGACTTTATTTTAGTTTGCAATAGGACATCTTTGTACTGTACTTGGAAGAAAGCTATCAAAGCATACTATATTAATACTTAGCCTTCTATAATGTGACAATATAGCCTGCGTGCCGTATGCAGGAAATCTTTATTAGACTATGTCACTGGTGGTGGTAGATGTATGACCCAAGAGAGTAGCTAGAGAGAGAAGGGCCTGATATCAGTCTTTCTGTATGCATTAAGAGACGGTCACCATTCTCTAATGTTATGTTACTCTGCTTTGAATGTTACCACGAGGCTATAACTTGCTTGTACAGGACATAATGCCAGATTAAGGCTCCCTCACAGTACTGAGGAGAAAGAGGGGAGCTTTAAGGTTACAAGCCAGCAGATTTGAAAACCACGGTACCCACAGATCAGCGCTGAAAGGCCCCTGTGCCCCAAAACATATTGACATATAAGTTGATAAAGAGGGAAAAAAATTCTCAGATATAACTAGGCGCCAATGCATGAGCACATTGAAAATAACATTGAAAAGGAAACTCAAATCCATTAAGGAAATAAAGTCATGTAAGCTGTGCTAACTAATAAGGCCCAGAAGTTGAACAATTTTATCAGAAAATAATGCAAACAGCAGAGATCAAAATGGAAGTAAGAGGCAGAACAGCGTAATGAGGCGTGCCATTGTAGAGGGAGCAACAGTATTTAGGCCTGGAAAGAACCAGCATTTGTAAGAACAGTTTCATTTCAGAGAAGGTATATATTATACAATGGAAAACGAAGAGCATGAACTACTGTCAGGATGATAACTAGTGGAAATCTCCTCATGGGCAAGGTCGCCAAAGGGGTGATATGCATTCAAATATGAACGCCGACTATAATCAAACACTTTCCCAAAATATTCTAGGACTGGTCTTTAGAATGGTAATTAATACCAGTCCTCAAATATGTGGGGAAGGCTTTTTAGAATTAAGGGAAATTGAAATGGTATGACTGCCAGCATTTTTCAGTCAATATTTTCACCTAGAACCATCAGTGTATACTTTTATCAGGAGACATTATTATGAAAAATAAACCCCAGATTTGTAAACCAGCAGAAATATAAATGGGAACAAATACATGCAGAACATGGCACAGTATCAGAAGCTTGAAAGGACAGACATTATTTTTTTAAATTTAAATGGATGCAATGCAAAACAATCCAAGAAATCACAGATAAACAGGCAGATACACGTTGATGACGATACCCAGTGAAGGAAGGAAATAAAGGGAAATCTGAATATATAATCTGCATAAAAAGGAACCTTCAGACTGTAATCCAGAATAAAAGAAACACGTGGAAGCATAGATAGTGTAAAAAGAATAGGTCACACAAGCGAAGAGCAGATTCAGTAAACCCCAAGGGAGGAAGACTTCAGACCAAAGTCTAATGGTAAAAAACTGCAATTAGATTCAACAAAGCCAAGATACATGAGAGTTGATTATGGCGTCTAAGTAATGTAGAGTCTGATAAAGCTATGCGGGCAGTCTGGGCAGAGTGCTACAGTGAAAAGTTGACTGAACAGGAGAGCGAGCCAACTAAGCGAGCTAAAATGAAAGTTGTGGATGGACAACCCTTTCCAGGAGATTAGAACAATGGGGAATTGGATGATAGAGGTGGCATAAGAGATATTATTGTTTTTTTTTTCAAACACAGGAATAACATAGCATTTTAAGAAGCATCCAGAAAGATGCAAAATTGAGGCAAATAATTTTGGAGACAGGGCAAATAAAAGGAGACAGAATGAACTAAGCCTCAATCGAATAATCTGGTAAAGGATCAGAGGGGCTCGTGATTGGATTGGACCAAGCAACAGGTTGGACAGTATCTGACTTGGAAATCAAAAGGATATAGGACATCTGATGCCTGGACATTACAAAGTGATGAGAGAAGAATTTCTCACACTTTGTGCACTGGTACAGTTTTTCCCTCAAATTGATATTCTGAAAGGGAGAAAAAAAACACCCTTTGGTGGTTCTCATACTCCATACACTTGTTTGGTTTCTCCCCAGTCTGTATCCTTTGATGTAATACCAATGTGGAGCTCAGTATGAAGATTTTCTTGCACTCTGTCAAAAATATAGATACGTTTGTGGGATATTTATGTTCATATTACTTGTTTGGTTTGTGCGCTTTTCAAAATATTGCAAAATAAAAATGAGTGAATGGTAAGCTTTACATTTGCGGAAAATATGTGCCAGATATAAGCACATGATTCTAAGGAATTGTGTTTTTAAAATCCTATTTCCATACAGAGATTTGTTAAAAGGTTCAAAAGTTATTAAGAAAACCGAAAAGCTGGTGTTCACCTACTCGCACTAATTTTCCACAGAGGAAAAGGTGCTTCTGTTTAATACCTGTATCGCGAAGCGCAAAAACTGCTGGACGGATTTTCACCAAGTAAGTACCAAGTTGGGCACAAAACCTTACAAATGTCTCTTTTATTGGTTTGGTATAAATCCTACCAGTACTTTTCAAGTAAATTGACAGAGAAAGGGGTTGCTCCAGATCCCCAAAAAGTGTATATATCCCGATGGTGCATTGTACCGGGAGGATAGATCAGGAGCAATGTGTTTGTCTTGGAAGCCAGACGAAGCAGTGCAACTGAGGTTCGAGACATGGTCCTGCGCTTAGAGACTGTTCTCTGGTGTTAAGCGATTAACACAACATTAATTAATTGCATAAAAGGCTTTTCAGAAATGAAAAGCGACAATGTTCGCATTTGCTGGCAATTCTTGTGGTAATCTCGAGAAAACTGAAAAGGAAAAGTGCTCAAAATTTTTAGGAGGAAAAGTGGTGGTTAGATATCAGCATGGAGGCGGGAGAAGGAAAAAGGACCCATTGAGAGGTGGAAGAGTTTGGGGTGGACTGGGGCAACTCTGAACTAGAACATTCAAGGAAATATTGCAAGATGCATTCTTAAAAATTGCATTACAACAACTAGCGAGTGAAAGGGGAATCATAGGAGAGGATGAGAAAGTATTCACTGCATTTACCCAAGTGGAGAAAGAAAGCAGGGTGGGTGTGCATATGAAGTTGCAGTGGTCATGGAAAAGACGTTTGAATTGTCAAGTGTTTTCCCATTCCCATCGTAATCTGAAACAGTAGATTAGAATGGGAATCAATACCACTAATGATATTGTGGGAAAGGAACAGAGCATGGGGGTGATCAAATGATTTGTTCCGGGAAGGGGTTCCACTGCAGAAATTAAAGGAGAGGGGGAAAATGGGACATGGATCTTGGGCCACTGCCGGTTAGAACTAGTTAGCAAGTACGCAGTTGGAATCCGCCTAAGCCAGTGTGTATCCATCTTTTTTAATAAACGGTGTAACAAAGACAGAGGCAAAGGCTGAAGGCTGTGTCCAAAACTCACAGTCAGTGTTCACCAAAAAAAGCTATAGAATAACAAAACCATTGATATTCGGTGAAATCAATTTTATTTAAGATAGAGTTAAGATGTTGGGACCACCTGCTATTGCCTCCATCTTTGTTAATACATTTAATAATTATAGCAACATCAACCTTGGCAACAGCCAAAGGCTGGCAAGTGGGCCACAGAGAAGATATAGCATAACAAAACCTTTGAAGTTCAATGAAAAATCTTTAGTTAAGACAAATTTAAGAAGGCCCAATGTATTGCAACACAATACTGTTTCACTGTATATGTAGCAAAATGGGTCATTTCAACTGGGTCGCACATGTCGCAGCACCACCCAGTAGCCATTACTGGAAGATCACCTCCTTTCAGAGCTACATGATTAATACATTGTGGGAATTACAATCAACTCCAAAGCAAGTTTTCCACTCTAGAAAAGTTCCTATGTCTTACTTAAAGGGCAGGACATACGTCTTTAACCCAAGATGGGCATCGCAGCTGATTTGCATACTCACAATGCAATGCTCATGTGCCTCTGAACTGCGGGTGAACTTTAATTGTCTTTTAGTAAGTGACAGTTTTAATTAAATAGTTTAAACAACAAAACCCTTGAAATGAAATTAGTAAACAAAATATTTAAAATGATAGTTAGATGATAAGGTTCCACTTTAAACCCCAATAACTCTAGAACATCGTCAGTTAACCAAAGCTAAACAACCTTAAGACTGCCTCTCCTGTTGCATTAGGGATGTGCATGTGAGCAAAAATTCTGAACTTGTCGATATTGGAAGGCAAATGCACATCTCTATAAAAAAAAGTGTTGCTTCTTAATAACTGTTGAACTATTGAATGGATTTGCTCCAAACATCTCCGACATTTGCGATTAGTCTTTCTGGCTGTTCCAAAAAACGTTTAATGCAAATTAGTCAAACAGTTCAAATGTTATAAGCAATAGAATTTTGAAAAAATACCTCAGTGCAATGAGGTTTCGCTGTAACTATAATGTGACAATTCTTCCCCTATAGAAATGAGTGGCTGCATGCTTCTGAATGGTCAACATTGAGGAATAGCCTCCCTCATATGACTAGTACTGGCTGTGAAAAATGCTTTGCTTCTATTTCACAATGGCCTTGTCCGTGTCATGGCTGTGTAGATGGATTGTTGGTACATTTCGGTTTTGTTCTCAGTCATGTGGTTTTTGTAGTTCTGTTGTGAAGCATGGGCCCACTTGCAGGCGTAAAATATATCTTACAAAAAACTATAATCTGTTTGGAGTATTATTTGGAATTCTAAATTTTATAAAGAAGATTGTATACACGAGGTTTAAATACCTCGCATCTAATGTCTATCTAGTTGTCACACTAGATTAAAGGTGTGCCAATCCGCATCAAAGGTAATCTTTTCCTTGGTCCACAGTGCTGCCCCCTTGTAGATGTATCAGTATTGCAAGCTATACAATGCCCTGGCAGTGCGTGCTGCACCCTGAGATCTATTTTCCCTGGTCCATTGTTGCTGCCAGGCCTCATGTGTGATCAGCAGAAACAGGACGGGGTCCTGAAACAATACAGATGCCTTTGCAACATTTCAAAAAAACATTTCTGAGAGCATTTCTAACTTCAGTATTACGCAAGCTATAGATGAAAGGGCTGCAAAGTGGGGCAATCACCACATAGACAACTGACACCACTATGTCTATTTCATGGGATGCCGTACTCATCTGCCGGGCATAGACACAGATTACTGAGCCGTAATACAGGACCACCACAATGATATGGGAGGTGCACGTGGAGAATGCTTTCTGGCGCCCAATGGTTGAAGACATTTTCATTATGGTCCATATGATAATCGAGTAAGATACAGAGATTAAAATGAAACAACTGAGGATAACAATCCACACAACAATGAAAAAATAGTGTTTGAGTAATGTTGTATCAGTGCAAGAATGCTTCAATAGAGGGGACATATCACAGAAGAAGTGGTTGAATTCTTTGGGGGCACAGTAGTGCAGCAGTGAGATCCAGATTATTGGCAACATAGATTCAAAGAAGGAAGCAACCCAACACCCTGCCATAAGCATCCCACAAAAGCTCCCAGTCATAATTGCTGGGTACCGCAAAGGATTGCAGATAGCTAAATATCGATCATATGCCATCAGGACTAGTAGGTGATTCTCCAAGTCCCCCATCACAAAAAAGAAAGAACACTGAGTGATGCAGCCACCAACAGAGATAGAGCGATGCTGTGGCAAGAACGTCAGAAGCATTTTAGGGGCAGTGGTAGTTGCATAGCAGATCCCCATGAATGAATAATTACCAAGGAGATAGTACATGGGCTTGTGAAGGTGAGTGTAACTCTTGACTGCATAGATGATGAGTAGATTCCCAGCCAAAGTCAGAAAGTATGCGATAAAGAAGAAGAGACAGAGCAAGGGTTGAACATGCTGGGCTACTGGGAAGCCGAGAAGGATGAATTCCGACACAGTGCTTCGGTTATTCCTTTCCATCTCTCTTGGTGCTGGCTTAAGTATATCTGAAATAAAGGGAAAAAAGTAAGCATCTGGAAGAAATTCGCATTACATTTCGATTGATCATTAAATGTTTGCAGTTCAAATGAGTGTCATATATTGAAATTATATATCTAATATACTTGAATTAAAACAATGTTAAGACTTTATCCATGTTTGTCTTAAATTAACAAATAATTGCAGATTTACCTAGAATCTCAGCCAAATATTACCTCATTACTAACACATCTTTCATTGAGAAGATCCTTGAAAAACATAAGGCAGAAGCACACAGCTTTTACACTGGCACTGGGCGAATGCAACATAGAGCAGGTCTCTATATGTGATTACCTGGGGATGAGAGTGATGGCGGCCTGTGGACGGTCACTCCACCTTGAAAAGCCTAGGTTAACCCTGGCGAGATATGATGGTTGCCTTGCCAGGTTCACCCATGAGTATGGCAAAGAAGCTGTCCTAGTGGCACTGGAGGCATAAAAAGCTCAAGCGAGGCAAGCACCATTGTATGGGGTGGAATTGTCGGGCCTATCTAATGTTAACAGCCTGACGGTGGCAGAGCATACATTCTTGAAAGGTCTCTTGGGTGTCCCATGCACTGCCCCAAATGCACCGGTCTTGCTAGAAGCTGGCTTACAGGGAAAAGAAATGAATTGATAGTTGGGCCCAGTGCTTTATTGGGTCTGCCTGTGGACAAGTGTAAAGCATTCGATATACAGAGAGGCGATGATGGTTGTCTTGTCGCAGCAAGGGGGCACCTCTCTGAAAAGGGCAATGTGATGCTGGAAATGCATCAGAGGGACAGGGCCTCTGAATCCTGGTCCTTTATTGCTTTTTATCATGAGTTCTGTCTTGTTTTCCACGCTGGAGTTCATGTGGCACTCCTGGTGGTGCAGCTCTTCCTGTATTTGGTTTGGTGAACAGACCCTTGGGATACCTTTATGGCACCCATGGGTGGGAGTACGACCCTGTACTTTTCCCGAAGTCCCGGGAAGCTCTGACTCTGTCCCTTTCCCCTGACTGGCTGTTGGGTGGAAGTTCTATATATGGTAGTGTGGGGAAGTCCAAGCCAAAATGGCTGGAGCCTTCCCAAATGCTGTATGTTGTGGGTACGCCCGTGGGGTGGGACCTGGGTGAATGGAGTGTGTGACGAATACGCATTCTATGTTATGGATGTCTAGTATCTGGTGGTTGACACAATGACTGAGACAGCCCTGTCCGAAACTGGTATGAATGCAGTGTGTAGTGCTGAATGGCAGAGTGCTTGTCTGAATCCACATTCTGTGTTGTGAGTGTCTGGATGGAGAAGAAAAGCCTGAATGCACTGGGCGCCTGATTGGCTGACTGACTGCCTGAATGCCCTTCTGAGTGATTGGTTGCCTGAGTGTGACCCAGCAGAATGAATGGGAGATCAACAGTAAATCTGGGGGCCTCTCACTGCTATAAATGGTTCAGAAGCTGAAGGTGGTACTTGATGCTTATTCTCGAAGCTGAGCCAGAAGAAGGTGAACCGCTGTTCCCTTCCTTGTAATCTGAAAGCTGCTGTGTCTTCAAGAACTGATCCAAGAGAGGCCCTGGCTAGGAGACCTCTTCAAGAGCTACGACGGACCATTGTGCACCAGCTGATCTTTGCCAAAGCTCCCTGGTAGACAGACCTACGAAAGGCTGCCGACCGGAGAAGGGGACCACCAAGGACAACGAAGAGAAGTACCGGACAGCCGTCCACCGTCGACGGCCGCCGTCAATGACCAGAGCCACAGTGCTCCCTTTGCCTAACAACATTTGATCCAAGAACTCCCTTGTTCATTCTCGTCGATGGCTTTTGTCCTGCCGGAGAGAGTCATGGTCGTCGACGACTGAGGAGAATATGCTGGTGGGTTTCCTGCCACCTGAAGACCTCAGAGACGCTGACAAAGCTACTGCAGCCAGCCATGGTCACATTCCATTCGCTGATGCCCACCGACAACTCGACGCCTTTGCTGGGCCGAAGTTCTTCATCCACGTTTTGTGGCAACGAACACTCGTCATCGAGGTGCACTGCATGCCTCACCTGTTGCAGGACGTTTTCGACCAATCGTCAACGAGCAGCGCAAGGACCGAATCTGCTGCCTCAATGACAACGTTCACGGTTTCTTCATCTCTGAGGTTTGATGACCCGTGGCTCCTGCTTGAAAGGGAGTGCACTCATGAATTGCCCGTCGATTCCTCGACAAAGAACTCTAAAAAACACAAGGTACATTTGGGTTACAGAACTATAGAAGAAGATTAGACTCTAATAGACAATATATGTACTGGGCTTGTAGTGCATCTTCATTTACAGGTTGCCCAGGTGGGGGGATTCTCACACGGAACTGTGTCGAGTGGTAGGGGCCAGTATTCTGCCAATTGTCTAACCATCTTGTCTTCCTCCTAATTCTATAGTTGATATTGTTTTACTGTGTTGATTCGTATGCTATTTGAACTGAGTACAGTTGATGCATTTTAATGGAATGAGAGTAATCATGACACCACCTAGAACTGTATATATTTACCATTTTAGAATTGTCAGAGCACAAAGTGTATTATCGTGATAGTGTATATAACATTGAACCTTATTTATATAAAGAGATGTGTTTTAACTAAAATAGTGTATGGTGCTCAGGGACTACACTGTACTTATGAACCAGCCTGCATCACCTCCTGAGAAACGAGGCCTTGATTGCTCGTCCATTGCTACCATAATAGCGAATCTTGGCTGGGGTCATCTGTGCCTCTCATCTACCATATAGAGAGCAGGAGTACAGACACCCCCCTTTACAGGCAACCCATGTTAAAAGTCTGTTGGGAATTCTAGGGTTTAGGGTTTTCTGGTCTAAACCAACTGCTATGGATTCCAGGTCCAAGTTCGTGGTGAAAAGGGCCATGCTGATCAAAGGGGGCTGGGACATAGATTTGAATGCTTGGGCCTCGGAATCTTTGGCCCGCTATCTCATTATAAAAAAAGGTGCAGGCTGTGAAGACTACTTGAACTATATTACTCCTAAACACAAGAAGTCTATGGGGGTCATTCCGAGTTTGGTGGGAGCCATGGTGCTATTAGCAACATGGCTGCCTCCAAAACCGTGTCCGGTCTGGCTGATAGGGATTTACCGGGTCATTCCGACCTTGGAGGGCCTGGTAAGTCCCCATTCAGTAAACCAATTCCCATTTGAGCCCCCAAAGGGCTCACTGGGAATGGGAAAGGCACTAATTACGGGCCCGCAAATAGCGGGCCCGTAATTAGCGCCCTGGTCTGACCACACGTCCTTTGCGGTTCCCGCTAAGGGACTTTGGAATTGGGCAGTAAGGGTTTACCCGCACCGGCATCCTTACCGGTGCCTGTTAACCCTTACCGCCCAACTCGGAATGACCACCTATGTATATAAAGTTCTGACCAAAGTATACATTCATAAGTATGAGTATAAGTATATAAATTGTATAAAGTATAACCAAGCCTCTGAGGAAACGCTTGCTTAACCCGCCTTTTGTAAGCTGTGGCTGCATGACTACTAGTGAGGTCCTGAGCATGTGCTTAGACTCTTCTGATGTTCCTGTAGTCTTCGCAACCAGTATATACCTTAAGTAGGTATGGAGGATCCGTGCAAAGAAAATTAAATCCCTTCTGCAGCTCTGCTTCTTATCTATTAATTGGTGGTTCCCTTAGGGGGAGGCTTGTACTGTGTTTTAATTGTTCTTATGATGAGCCTTGACCTGATCAACTGATGTTTTTGTTTTATGCTAATTAACTGTTTTATGTACTGTGGCTTTTATGACTTTGCATCGGAATAAAGCATTTGAATTTCTTTGAATTGAAAAGGAGTTGTCATCATGTTGTTTTGATTAAAAATATACTACTTATGACATGTTTAATAACCTGGACATGTGCCACACCAGCAAATGGCCAGGTTCTGATGGCACTGGGCCTTGCATCAAGTATTGTGATGGAGGGTGCTCCCAGATTCATATTAGGGAATAGACGGATCTTACATCAGAACATTTATACAAGTATATATCCAGATAGGGTCTTGGAAAAGAGTTTCAATTTTACAGAGATGAAATCTGCTCAAGTAAGACAATGGGCCTCATTACAAGTCTGCCGGTCTGGAAATAACGGTGCCGGTAGCAACGTACCTGATCCTCCAGGACTTGCAATGTCCTGGTGGCACCGGGAAGTCAGGCGCCAGAAACAGTTTTATGGGGTTGGCAGCAACCCATCAGTGCCAGCAATGGGCTACCGCCAACCTCGTAATTAGGCCCAATGGATACAAATATGCAGGGAGGGGACTCAAAGAGCAGTGAAAGAGTTTTGAATGCAGCTGGAGAAGACGTTTATGAATACATCAGGTATTAAAAGAAGAAGAAGGGAACACAGAATGGTAGTTTTTTTATTGCAACTATCGTTGTTACAATAAATGGGGCCAATGTGGATTTGAAAATGATACAACAAAGACTGGACAAGCTTAGAGGTCAGCAGAAGGAGCTAGCTCAGTATGTGAATCAAACCATTGTTACCATGAATGATATATGATATGATATGATGTGGCATTTATAACACGCCTTTACACAAGTGTTTCTAGGCACAACAAGACAAGGATGGGGAAACATGGGAAGACAAAATAATGATCTTACTATGCCTTGTGTCATTCAGATTGCGCAAGTGCAGGGAAGTGGGATGGGGAGAAGTGCCAGGGGGGAGAGGAAGGGATCAGTGCAGTTAACTTACAAGTGCAGCCAGCGGGTGGCTCATAAGTGCAGAGAGAAGGGACTGTAGGGTTGCAGATACAGACCCTTGAGTGCTGGGGAGCACAGAGGCAGTGCAAGGGCAACTGGACATTCATGAGCCTGGGCCTGAGTTCAGTTGGTGACCAGGTGACTAGTGTGTTGAGCAGTCAGGTGCATCAGTAGAGGAGAAGAAGAGAGAAAGCAGAAGCGAAAAAGAAGTTCTTGTGTTGCTTCCGGACCCACAGGTGGTTCTGCTCAAGTTTGAGAGAGGCCCCCACTGAAGAGATAGCTCTGCCCCCAACACTCTACTTGGAGAAGCGTCTGACCCTCAGAGAGTTGGAGGTGGATGAGCGTAGAGCTCGAGAAGGAAGATGTTTTGGAAGAGAAAGTTGGAGGTAGAGCGTTCCCAGGCCCCAGAAAGCCTTGTGGATGATGCAGAGGGTCTTGAACTTCATCCTTGCAGCCACAAGGAGCCTGTGAAGGGATTTCAGAGCTGGAGAAATACGATTCCTGGGCTTGAAGTCGAGGACACGCCTCACAGTCCTGTTCTGTATAAGTTGTAAAGGTCGAAGAGTAGAGGCAGGAAGATTTAGAAAGAGGTTGTTGCAATAGTCCAGCATAGCCACCAGAGCTCTGGAGATAGTGAGTTTCTGGGGGAAAGTGAGAAAAGGAAGAATACCTCTAAGGAGGTACATCCTGGAGATGTCAAAGATGTGAGGAGAGAAGGAGAGGGTGGAGTTGAGGATGACACCAAGGTGCTTAGCCTCACAGGAAGGATCAGCAAGAGGGCCCATAGTAGGCGTCCAGAGAGAGGGAGGAAAAGAGGGAGTGGGTGTCCCAATGAGGAGGATCTCAGTTTTATTGGCATTAAGGCAGAGATCATTGGCGGCACACCATTCCTGAACTGAGTGTCATCCGCATAACGATGAAAATTGGAGCAGAAAGTAGCAATGCAGTGGGAAAGAGGTGCCAGGTAGTGGTTGAATAGCCAAGAAGAGAGGTTAGACCCCTGGGGAACACCACAAGTAGAGAGAGAGATAGACAAGAGGAAAGATCCCGGTTGTACCTGAGAGGGCTGGTCGGTGACAAAGGAGGTCAACCGGGCCAGGGCCTAATCAGTGATACCAAGGTTGTTCCAGAGACGATTGAGCATGATGGCATGGTTGACCGTGTCAAAAGCAGAGGATAAAACAAGGAGAATGAGGACAGAAGGGAGATTAGAGTCAGGATTGGAGAGCAAGTCTTCATGGGTGTTCAGGAGAGCAGTTTCCGTGCTTCTGGCAGCTCTGAAGCCAGACTGGTGGTCATGGGGACAACCAAAAGATTCAGTATTTAGATTAAGCTGGGAGATGGCCAGCTTTTCCAAGAGTTTGGCCAGGAAAGGAGTGACAGAGATCGGTGATAGTTAGCCAGAGAGGAAGGGTCGGCTGAGGTCTTCTTTAGAAGGGCGTGCACAAGAGAGTGCTTAAGGGGGAGGGGAACGTTCAAGTGGCAAATCAGTGATTGCAGAAATCAGCCAAAAGCAGCAGCAAGGGTGTTGATGTGATCCTTGAAAGTTCTCGATGAGCAGGAGAGAACCTTACTTGATGAGACCTTAATAGATTGCACTTGTCTAAAAACATTGTCTGGGGTGAATAGGGGAAAGGGTGCGAAAGGAGGAGGAGAGACGGCCTTAGGTGGGCCAGGAGTGGTAGAGGAGGAGGAAGAGGAGGTGTAGGAAGAGAGGGTGGACAGGATGTCCTGAGTTTTAGTAGTAAAATGAGAGGCCAAGGCCATGCAGAGGGCCTGGGAGGGAACAGGAGAGGTAGATACTGCAGCAGGATTGGCCAGCTCCATGCACATTTTGAAAAGTTCAGCCAAGTTGTTAGGTGCCACAGAGATGGGGGCTTGGATGTAGGCTGAATGATGAATCAACGCTGTTAGAGCACAGTATCTATGTGATGGTTAAGCAAGAATTTTGTGAATCCAATGGAGGTGATGCTCACTAAATTTGAGTTGGAAGTTCAAGATGGGATATCCCAGCTGATTCAGGGTCACATTCCATTGCATTTTGTTTCATCTGACATTGGCCCTTGTTACAAGTGAGCAGGCCTGGAAATTAAGTTGACAGTAAACTGTTACTGGCACCTTTTCTGGACCGGCACCGTTACTACCGGACTCCGTGGGAATGGGAACTTACCGTACCGCTGCCTGTGATATCCCGGTAGCACAGGGATGTCAGGTGGTGTTATGGGGTTACCCGCTTTTGCTGGGTTTTATCGGCATCCTCGTATTGAGGCCCATTATCTGGCAAATAATTGCACAAGTAACTCAAAGAGAGATTGAGACAATGCAGGAAAGGATTGCATTTGAAATAGGAAGCGCAATTCCCCTGTATATAGATGTACAACGGATGGAGATTGGTATTCTCTATGTCACCCCAGAATTGAGATATCAGACCAAAAAAGTACATAATATGGTATTTTGGCAGAATGATAAATATTTAAGAATCATAACTCCTGAAATGGTAGCCTTTCAGACATGGGAGATGTGCTAATATCTAATTCCAAAGTTATACACTTGTGTAACGTTTAAGGAGCAAAAGTACATGTGCCCGGGGAAACCATTCTTAATTGATGCAACAATTGTGCGATGTGGGTTGCAGGCAGATCAGACAGTTACAGAGGTATGTGTGACGGGATAAGTAATCCAAAATCTGAGGAATGAGCACATGCCAAATTGATTAAACACTGGTGGATGGTCAGTACATGTGCAGTGAACTATACAGCCACACACCTCAATCATGTTTCATTTGTTGTCAGGCTATTGCAGTATAACTTTTTTGTCACAATACCTATGGATACTGTGGTAGTGGTCGGTGGTCTAACATTGTTTCATGTGGATGGAGATCTGTGGGGAGGGAGAGTAGAAAACATTGAGTTATTCCAAAGAAACACATTTCCTATTAATCCCAACATAGAATATATCCTGAAACATAAGGAAGCACACCCAATAAATCTTAATTTACAAATGGATAATATCACAGTGAGTGATCTAGCTCTAACAGATAGGAATGTGCACATGTGGTTAGTCTTGCAATGGACAGAAAGGGATTGATCATTCTGGGAGTATCTATGGTTGCCATCTTGATATGGTTGGTGGTTCTCACAATCAAGTTATACATTTGTTCAACTGGGTAAACAACAATGAAAAAGAAGAAAATACATCTGAATGGGGCACGTGATTTCTAGTCAGGTTAGTTGTTCTGCAGAGTCCCCATCTTTGGTCAGTGTCCACAGCAGATAAGTGGGGAATATGTAGGAGAGGTTGTGAGCTAACTAATGTGTGCTGCATATGCTGTGTGTACTGTAGTACATGGGTAATAACATTTTGTATTGAGGACAACAACAAGGGGGGTGGCATTGGGTACTAACAGCTAGTTTAGGGGTGAATTCAGTGGGCCAGATCTGTTTGGCCACAGCCTCTGCATATACTGTGTAATGCAGCAGGTACATTAACAACACTGACTGATCATTCCCAGTTTCAGAAACAAATCCATAATTGAGAGCTGACAGCAGTACTTTGCAAGGCAGAATGTGCAGCGCGATGGGCCTTGAGAACAAACATTAATTGTTTTGAGCAGGAAGAGAGGAAGGAAGAACATGCACCATTATGGGGAGGTGTTGTGCCGAATACTATTCAAAGGTCATTTAAGCAGAGGCTGGAAAATTCCACGAGCGGAATGAGAGGGGGCGGGATAGGTGCTGGAAAGTTCTGGCACATGGTATGACAATGACGACACGAAAGAGGCAGGGAAATGGTAAAGGAAATATATTGGGCATGCCCTAAGAGGCAGTTCCCACTGAAAGGCTTAAAAGAGGGTGAAAGGAGAAAGGACGGATATTCTGCTGTACTTCTGCTGGTTTTACGCTGGGTTTGAGCTTCCTGGGTTCTGTTGGGTCAAGATACCTGGTCTTTGGACCTTCCTGGTGAGAGGGAGAGCTGTTGGGACCTTTTCCAGTTGAAAAGCCACATCTTAAGTTGTTTCTTGAAGAATGTATAAGATGATTCTGACCTGAGAGAAAGTGGTAGGGAGTTCCAGAGGAGGCGGGCAGTGACAGGGAATCTTGATCCAACAGCTCTTGCTCTTTTGAATCTGGAATTACTTTAGTGACTGCTGCAGGAGCATGTGGGTCTGATATGTTTAGTCAGAGACAGTCATTGTGAGACATAGGAAGTTGCAGTTTTGAAGAGGCATTGATGGGTGATGGTCAGGGTCTTTAATTTAATAGGTTCTTGAATTGGAAGCCAATGGATGTTTTCCTGTGTGCAGTGAGGTGATCGTTTTTTGAGAGGTTGAGGGCAACCTTGAGGGAAGTGTTCTGAAGAACTTGTAATTTGTTCATGTTCCGTTCAGTGGTGCCGGAGATAAGAATATTACAACAATCCTGTTTTGTGCTGATGATGGCTCATGCAATAGCAAGACAGTTGTCAGAAGTGAGTAAGGGTATGTAGGTGTTAAGGAGTTTTGTGGTGTGGGCAAAATAAGAGGCTATGGCATTTACATGTCGTGTCATGCTGAGGGTAGTGCCTAGGTAGACACCTAATGTTTTGATGACTGGGGAAACAAAGATAGTGTTCCCATCAATTAGAAATGAGTGGTAGGATGGCTCTAATTTGCAGAGGGTATTGTGACTGCTGACAATCAGGATTTCTTTTTTATCATCAATCAAGCAGAGACTGTGCAATGCCACCGAAGCCTGGATGGTCTGATACATGGAATTGATATTGGTGGTATCTTCTGAATAGGTACCAGAGAGGGGTATAAGGATTTGTGTGTCACCGTCATAATTAGTGTAGGAGATACCCATTGAGTCAACGTGGTCAAAGAGGGGTTTAGTATAAATGTTGTAAAGGCCAGGGGAGATTATCAGGCTTCCATTGTATGCCCCATCGGATAAGCAGAGGAGGAGTTCACATAATAACCAACTGTCTAGTAAACCCAGGGGATCTAATGTTTTTGGGTCCAAATTGAGAGGGTCTGCTATGACTCAGACCTGTTCTCCCTTGTTTCTTGCACGTCCTTTTGCAGAAAGTTATGGGTTACCGTGGAAACGCTGGCAGCCATGGCACTCGTGTAGAAGCTCAGGTCTACGGCGTGTCCCGTGCTTTAAGCCGCGCCTCCACGCACGGCCGCGCTTCTGAATTTGTCTAAATTCCTAAAGCTCCTTACCTCGTATCTTGTTGTCTTGGCTTCTTGTATCCCTGGCCCTGTCTTGTTACCTGCATTACCTCATCATTGTCTTTGCTACCAAGTCTTACGTGCTTGTACCTGACCCGGAACGGCCACGGACTGCATTCGTCTGAATCTTCAAGTCTTACCTGTTCTTACCCGACCCGGAACGGCCACGGACTGCATTTGTCTGAATCCTCAAGTCTTACCTGCTCATACCCGACCCGGAACGGCCACGTACTGCATTTGTCTGAATTCTCAAGTCTTACCTGCTCATACCAGACCCGGAACGGCCACGGACTGCATTTGTCTAAACCTCAAACTCTTACCTGTTCATAATCGACCCTGAGCGTCCACGGACTGCATTCGTCTGAATACTCAAGTCTTACCTGGTCTTACCAAAAGGTCCACGGATTGCAACTTCTTCATCCCACAAGTCTTACCTGTGTTTAATCTTCTTTCTGGAACTGTCAAAAGACTTCACGATCACTGCGCATCGGCGCAAGGACCAAAGGACATTGGCGCATCAGCGCAGGATTTAAGGAACATCAGCGCAACGGCGCCAGGATCAATTAACTTTTTAGGCGTCCTCGTGCCAGCGGGTATATGAAAACCAAAGACATTGGGCCTCATTATAACTCAGGCGGTCCGTAAATAACGGTGGCGGTAAACCCGCCGCCACTGTTGTTTCCGGACCGCCTGACCCCGACTCCTGCAGCGGGAGGTGATGTTAACACCGCCCGCCTGCAGGCGGCCGAGGAAACACCGGCAGCATTACGAGATGCTGCCGGTGTTTCCATGATCCCCATTCCCATCGAGTCCCATAGGACTCAATGGGAATGGGATTAACACCATTCCGCCTCCGTGATTCCTGGAAAACCGGGGTTGTAATGCCCCGGTAATTCCGGGAATGACGGAGGCGGAATGGTAATACGAGTCCGGCGGTAACCAGGCGGTTTTACCGCTGCGGTTACCGCCGGACTCGTAATGAGGCCCATTGGGTCTCATTATAACTCAGGCGGTCCGGAAATAACGGTGGCGGTAAACCCGCCGCCACCGTTGTTTCCGGACCGCCTGATCCTGACTCCTGCAGGCGGACGAGGAAACAACGGCAGCATTATGAGATGCTGCCGGTGTTTCCATGATACCCATTCCCATTGAGTCCCATAGGACTCAATGGGAATGGGGATTAACACCATTCCGCCTCCGTGACTCCCGGAAAACTGGGGTTGTAATGCCCCGGTATTTCCGGGAATCACGGAGGCGGAATGGTAATACAAGTCCGGCGGTAACCAGGCAGTTTTACCCCCTCGGTTACCGCCGGACTCGTAATGAGGCCCATTGTGTTTCCCGGAACTACCAACTCATTTCCAACATTTTCTGCAGTGACTATCCAGGACACTCATTTGGTAAACACAAGACTCTTATTTCTGCTTTCCTAGTTATTTCTTGTGCTCTTGGTATTAGTCCCTTTTTGCTTTCAGGTTACTCACTGATCTAACTTGGAAAATTCGGTCCCAGTCTGATTTTCTTGTTTGTGAGTATCAGTTCGGTATCTTGCTTTGGATTTCTCATTGCATTTAGCTTCATGTTAATGCCTGATTGATTTTCTTGCAGCCAGCTTTTGAAGTACCAGGGTGTACCTTATTTTGGGCAGTACTCAGCTCAAACTGTCCTTATGTTCACTTGATGGGTATATTGTCAGAAAACCTAAATTGCATCACGATGTGTCAAGCCACCACTACTATATTGCGCTCCAGGCTCCTGACATATTCAGAAGCCTACAAAATGGAAGAGGCTGTTGATCATTTGTCGGCTCTATCCAAAGTGGTGGAAGACCTGAGGGCTGACATGACATCCGCTCATGATGCTACCCAACGTCGTATTAATGAATGACATGCTGGTCTGCAGTCAGGGGCTGGACCAAATAGTCCAGGAGTGAGTTCAACTCCAGGAAGAGCTCATGTCAGGAAACGAGTCAAGTCCAGTCTATATGACTAAGCAGTTTCCTCTAGCCCCACCAGAAAGGTTCTCAGGAGACCCTAAGACTTTTCGAACATTCATTAATCAGTGTTGTTTACACTTCTTGTGTAGGCCTGCATCTTTTCCAGATGCTACTACTAAGGCAGCATTTGTTCTGTCTAACCTTGGGGGCACTGCTGCAGTGTGGGCCAATCCCCTGCTGGAACAGAGTAGCCCATTACTTTACGATTGTAAAGCCCTGATTACGGCTATGACCCGTGTATTTGATACCAGATATATGTCACAGGCAATGGATTTGGAATTGCTTTCTCTACAACAGAAAGACAAATCCTTTTTGGTGTATTTGGCAAAATGTAACCAGTTGGTTGCCGAAACTGATTGGCCTTACGAAAAGAAATCTGCACTGTTTTACGAGGGTCTTTCGGAAGGCTTAAAGGATGTTTTGGCAACAATACTGATGGTTCCTACTGGTTTCCCAGAACTGGTTGATCTGGTCTTACAAATCGATGCCTGCCGGGCGGAACGTAAACGAGAACAAAGAACCTCCCTAACTGTTCCTATGCTAGTGACTCCTGTTTCAGCTTCGGAACCAATGCAAATTGGTGCAATTCGAGGTCCGCTTACTCCCACAGAAAGGGAGCTTCGAAGGCTCAACCATTTATGCTTCTATTGTGGTTCATCAGGTCATTTCCTGAAACTTTGTCCTAAGAAACCTAAGAAGGCGGGAAACGCCAAAGCTCGACAATAGAAGGGGTCCCTTTGTTGAGTCAAACTGTCATAGACCCCAGATCCTCGGTTCCTTTCTCAGTTTTGGCTACTTTGTCTTGTACTCCTGAGACTACTTGGTCTGTTGAATCTATGATTGATTCCAGTGCAACTGGAAACTATGTGGATGCAAAATTTGTACGTGATCATTCCATTCCTCTAATTCCCAAGAAAACACCAGAATTAGTTGGTACATCGCTGATTTCTGGGCTGGTGACAAAACAAACCATCGACCTTGTTTTGTCGATTGGTGACAGTCATTCGGAGAACATCCAGTTCGATATCATTTCAGCTCCTCAAATTAAACTGATTTTTGGGTTACCTTGGCTAGTGAAACACAACCCTTCCATTGATTGAAGGTCACATGTGGTCGAGTTTACCTCAGTCCAATGCCAGGAGTTTTGTTATACAGACGTGGTTGAACTATGAAGCCCTAGTGCAAGACTCCTAAATTCAGCCTTAACTCTTGGAGCGGTTACCACTATGCTTCTTCCACATGAATATGATTCTTTTAAGGACGTATTTGATAAGAAGGCGGCAGAAAAACTACTTCCTCATTGCCCTTATGATTGTCCAATAGAATTAATGGCTGATGCCCGTATTCCCTCTGGAAAAATCTATTCGCTTAGACAAAAGGAGGAGGTGATACTAAAAGAGTACTTAGATCAAGCACTCCGGACGGGATTCATCCACCCCTCCAGGTCTCCAGCAGGGTCACCGCTTTTCTTTGTACCTAAGATAGAGGGAGACTTACGGCCCTGCATTGATTATAGAGTGTTGAATGCTGTGACTGTACGGAATCAGTATCCAATTCCCTTAATATCTGTTCTGTTGGATCAACTAGGTTCTTCCATGTTTTTTACCAAGCTTCATCTAAGGGGGGCATATAATCTGGTGAGAATATGAGAAGGCGACAAATGGAAGACAGCTTTCAAAACCAAGTGTGGGTTGTTCGAAAACCTGGTTATGCCATTCGGCCTTTGCAATGCCCCAGCCACCTTGCAGTATTTCATCAATGAAGTCTTCAAGGATTACTGGATCAGTTCATGGTTGTTTATCTTGATGACATACTCATTTATTCTTCTACTTATTAGGAACACGTCAAACATGTATCCACTGTTTTACAGAGATTGCCTGAAAACAACCTGTATGCTAAACTGGAAAAGTGTGTCTTTCATGTTGACCAGGTGGAATTCTTAGGCTACGATGTTACCAGTGAGGGGGTGAAGATGAGCAAGAATAAAGTTAAAGCCATCTTGGACTGGCCTGTACCAAAAGATGTAAAGTCCCTTCAGACTTTTCTAAGGTTTGCAAACTTTTACAGGCGGTTCATACACTCTTTTTCGGCCATCGCAGCACCCTTGACTGCATTAACCAGTGCTAAGAAACACTTTGTATGGTCTGATCAAGCCCAAAAAGCCCTTGAAACACTGAAGTCCACGTTCACTTCTGCCCCGGTCCTACAACATCCAGATCAAAAGCGCCCATTTATTGTTGAGGCCAATGCCTCGGATGTGGCTGTGTGAGCGGTGCTGTCCCAAAGATGTGAAGACACTGGTCTTCTAAATCCTGTGGCATACCATTCCAGAATGCTCACTAAGTACGAGATGAACTATACAATCACAGAACGTGAACCTTTGGCTATATGCGATGCGTTCTTGGTATGGAGACACCATCTATTGGGTACTATTACTCCCATACAAGTCTTCACTGATCATCGTAATCTTCTTGCTCTTAAGTCTGTACGTTGTACCACCGCTCACCACGCAAGGTGGCATTCATTATTTTCCATGTATAATTTCCAGATCACGTACCGTCCCGGCAAGATGCATTCTAAGGCTGATGCATTATCAACACTGAATGAAGGCGATCTGACGCCTCACCGGGAAAGCGCTGTGATACAACCATCATTTGTCATGTGTTCTTGTATCATAGACTCATCCCTGAAGGGTATGATTACATCTTGGATGGAGACGAACCCTCCTGAACTCCACAATCCTGAAATACATATCGTCAATTCCATGCCTTTTTTTTTCGAGAACAGTTGTATCTCCCTACCTCAGAAACACGTATCTTGGCCCTGCACTGGTGTCATAATGCCTTGAAGGCCGCACATCCAGTGAGACACAAAACGCTTGAATAGTTAAAACGTTGGGCGTTCTGGCCTTCTATGGTTAATGATGGTTCGGATTACATCAAGAAATGTGCAGTTTGTGCTCAGTGTAAAGGTATGGTGTCTAAACCTATGGGTTTAATTCAGCCTATTCCTGTTCCTATGAAACCCTGACTGATGATCTCTATGGATTTTGTGGTGGAACTACCTCATGTTCAAGGTTATGATACCATATGGGTGGTCATTGACTACTTTTCCAAGATGGCTTTGTTTGTACCATGCCAGGGTATACTTACAGCTCTGGTTCTAGCAGATATTTTCCTGCAGAATGTGTTCCGTCATTTTGTACTCCCTGAGATCATCATTACCGATCATGGCTCACAGTTTACCTCCCGTTTCTGGAACCACCTGGTTACTGCACTGGGCATCGATGCTCGCTACTCTATGGCTTATCATCCCGAAACGGATGGACAAACCAAAAGAGCTAATGCCACTATGGAAAAATTCTTACGTTGTTTGATTACCCAGCATCAGGAATCATGTTTAAAAGTGCTGGGGGCGGCAGAATTTGCATACAACAACTCAGTACATTCATCTACCGGTACTTCTCCGTTCTTTGCTCTTTACGGTCTCCATCCTAAGGATCTAATACCTACCACTGAAAATCCAGCAGCCCAGGCTTGCATTCATGATTTCATCTCCCTTAGGGAAATGGTCTTTGATCATTTAAAAGCTGCTCAACTGCAAGCCAAACTTTACGCCGACAAACACCGGAGGCCGGCTCCTGATTATCAAATTGGAATGTTGGTCTGGCTATCCTCCAAGAACTTCCGTTTGCCCGGTCGTAAATGTTTGGCGCCTCGTTTTGTGGGACCTTTCCTTATTAAGGAAGTGATCCATCCTTTGGTGGTTCGTTTAGATCTACCTTCCCAATGGAAGATCCATCCGGTATTTCATGTATCCTGCTAAAGCCATGTCCTGCCGGTATCGGTCTCCCCGCTCGTCCAGCTCCAGTGAAGAAGTAGAGGAGTACGTAGCTAAGGCCATTCTGGATACTAAATTGGTGCGGGGAGTCCGTTATTTCCTTATTGATTGGGAAGGTTATGGTCCAGGAGGAGCGTACCTCGGAACCGGAGTCTAATGTACATGCTCCACGTCTCTTGTCTGAGTTCTTGGCTGCACGCTCTGGGGAGGCATCTTTGGGGAAGGAAACTGTCAGGGTTCCATTGTATGCCCCTTCGGATAACCAGAGGAGGAGTTCACATAATAACCAACTGTCTAGTAAACCCAGAGGATCTAACTTTTTTGGGTCCAAATTGAGAGGGTCTGCTATGACTCAGACCCGTTCTCCCTTGTTTCTTGCACGTCCTTTTTTAGAACGCTTTGGGTTACCGTGGAAACACTGGCAGCCATGGTATTCGCGTAGATGCTCAGGTCTACTGCGTCGTCCCGTGCGTAAGGTCAGGTGACCTGTATTTAAGCCGCGCCTCTGCGCACAGCGGTGCTTCTGAATTTGTCTAAATTCCTAAAGCTCCTCAACTCGTATCTTGTTATCTTGGCTTCTTGTATCCCCGGCTCTGTCTTGTTACCTGCATTACCTCCTCCTTGTCTTTGCTACCAAGTCTTACCTGCTTGTACCTGACCCGGAATGGTCACGGACTGCATTCATCTGAATCCTCAAGTCTTACCTGTTCTTACCCGACCCGGAACGGCCACGGACTGCATTTGTCTGAATCCTCAAGTCTTACCTGCTCATACCCGACCCGTAACTGTCACAGACTGCATTCGTCTGAATCCTCAAGTCATACCTGCTCATACCAGACCTGGAACGGCCATGGACTGCATTTGTCTAAACCTCAAAGTCTTACCTGTTCATAATCGATCCGGAAACGGCCACGGACTGCATTCGTCTGAATCCTCAAGTCTTAACTGCTCATACCCGACCCGGAATGGCATTGGACTGCATTCATCCAAATCCTCAAGTCTTACCTGCTCATACCAGACCCGGAACGGCCATGGGCTACATTTGTCTAAACCTCAAAGTCTTACCTGTTCATACTCATCCCGGAACGGCCAAGGACTGCATTTGTCTTACCTGCTCTTACCAAAACCGGAATGTCCACGGATTACAACTTCTTCATCCCACAATTCTTACCTGTGTTTAATCTTCTTTCTGGAACTGTCAAAAGACTTTTCGGACATTCAGGATCACCACGCATCGGCGCAAGGACCAAAGGACATTGGCGCATCGGGGCCGGATTTAAGGAACATCAGCGCAATGGCGCCAGGATCAATTAACTTATTAGGCGTACTCGTGCCAGCGGGTATAGGAAAACCAAAGACATTGTGTTTCTCGGACTACCAACTCATTTCCCACATTTTCTGCAGCGACTATCCAGGACACTCATTTGGTAAGCACAAGACTCTTATTTCTGCTTTCCTAGTTATTTCTTGTGCTCCTGGTAATAGTCCCTTTTTGCTTTCAGGGTACTCACTGATCTAACTTGGAACATTCGGTCCCAGTCTGATTTTCTTGTTTGTGAGTATCAGTTCAGTATCTTGCTTTGGAGTTCTCATTGCATTCAGCTTCATGTTAATGCCTGATTAATTGTCTTGCAGGCAGCTGTTGAAGTACCAGGGTGTACCTTATTTCGGGCAGTACTCACCTCAAACTGTCCTTATGTACACTTGAGGGGTATGTTGTCAGAAAGCCTAAATTGCATCACGACGTGTCAAGCCACCACAACTATATTGCGCTCCAGGTTCCTGACAGAGACACACGATCCTTGGGGGACACCACAGGAGACAGGAGCCGAGGGGAGGCAGAGTTATAGCGCAGACCCCAATGGATCTGTTGGCTAGAAAGGGGGTAACCAATTTGCTGGTAAACTGGAAGAAAATTTTGGCTGTGCAGAGGTGATGTCAGAGTATGTTGTGGTCAACCAGGTAGAAGGGAGCCGAGGGGTCCAATTGAAGGAGGAGGCTGAATTTTTCAGAGTCACGTAGGTCATTTATCTGGTTCGTAAAATCAAGTAGGACTAATTCCATGCCATGGAGGGGATGGAATCCAGATCGGCGGGAGCTGAGGATGTGATGCTGCTCGAGGTACAATTTGATCTGGAGATATGCTGCTCTGTCAAGACATTTTAGTAGGAATGTTACTGTAGTGATAGTGCGCCAGTAGGTAGGGATAGTGTGGTCTAACAAGGTGGGGAGACCCAGGATTCTTTGCAGGGCCGGTCTCAGCCTCTACGGGGCGCTGCACCAGCAGTCCACAGTGCAAGAATACATGTGTAACACGTTAGTTTCCTAACATTATAAAAATCAATGTGCCTGTTCATTTTTATAATGTTAGGAAACAAACGTGTTACACGTGTATTCTACCACTGGCACTGTTGCAGGCTGCAGCCTTGGCCCTCAGGCAGGGCAGTGCTAGAATACACGTGTAACATGTTAATTTCCTAACATTATAAAAGTGAATGTGCCTGTTCATTTTCATAATGTTAGGAAACAAACGTGATACACGTGTATTCTGCCACTGACACTGCTGCAGGCTGTGACCTCGGCAGTTTCTAGCCTATTTGGTGCCTAGGGTGAAACATTAGGCATGCGCCCCCCCCACATCCCATGCACCACTCCCACCGCACCCCGCGCTCCACTCCCGCCGCACCCCCCGCACCACTCCCACTGCACCCTGCGTGCCATTCCCAAACTACACCATTAAGGAACTCCTACCCAAAGTCAAACAGTCCGTCACACAAGGAATGAATTGCCATTTGCAACGGTGGGCCACTTTTTCACTGGTGCCCAAGACAATTTTATGCCCCAGTCCCACTTAGCCTGCAGATAATGAGGACTGGGCACACCAACCAAGAGACCATGAATATGGCAGAGGATGCAGTAGAACACAAAATGCTGAAGGGGGTTTAGAGGCCACCTAAGCCAAAAGGGCAATGGCAAGGAGACACATGGACCCAATAAACAATCACTTTAACATTCTTTGAATGGGAATCAAGGGTTATGCTTTGATACAGTAAAGTCTTGACTGTTGTAAGGATAGATGGACCAGGATTATTTATTTATTCATGCAATGTTTGTCGGGTACCTGCACATTTATACAGGTATCCGACACACATTGCATAAATAAATAAATTATCCGTCTCCATGTACCCGACAAACATTGCATAAATAAATAAATAACCCGGTTCATAGCTTAAAGAATATTTACTCAGCAACACTGGTCAAAACTATTATCCGCATAACGAAGTAACTCATCACCAGTGCCATGGAAGTGGTTTAAAGTGTAATTGATATATAGTTTGGAAAAGAAGCGGCATGAAAGAAATAGCACTGCTTTAAACTATTATTTTGGCCATTTTCTGGGCTTGCAGGGACGCACCATGGGCCCAAACGGGTCTCCGTTGGTACCGTGTCGGGGCCCACGGTGCGTCCCTGCAATGCATGCACACTGACCACAGCGCACTGCACCTCCCCTCCCATCCCAATGCCAGCAAGAAACCATTTAGTGACTAATGGGCCACCATTAGCAGTTTCCTGGGGCATTGTGATGGAAGGGGCTGGTCTTAGCTGCAGGGGGACCTAAAGTGGTTTTATTGGTGTGCTTATGCCTCCACCCTAAGTGGCCAAAAATGGTCAGAGGGAGCAACTGACTTCTGTAATGTCACATAGTACTTTTGTACAACATGACATTACAGTTGGAAGGGGCAGCTCCAGCACCTGACCTGCGGAACTTTCCCCACCTCAATGCGCCGCCCCACAAACTAGGGAATTCCATCCCCTCCAGAGGCTCCAGGGACCGGCGCCATTGTGTCCCCCGCGGCTATTGCATCCCGGGCAGTTGCCCACCTCGTCCGGGCCAAGAAACAGTCCTGGCCTCGGCCCTCCGGCAGGGCAGGGCAATTGGCAAATAAATTAGCAACATTTGTTGCTTTACTACCTTCCCCCGGCCCCAGTTGGCGCCGGCGCTGCTGGTGCCAGCCAGGCCCATGGTCGCACGTGCGGTGTGCCCTCCTCCAGGCTATGGGCGCGCACTGACACTGAAGTGTGGATCGATTGGGGCTGGCTGGTGTTGTCGGCCCCGGCCATTACAGAAAAGAGGAGCAAGTGGGTCACTAAATCCTAAAGTTGTTCCCATCACAAGCACACACTGCCAAGCAGCAGCACAATCAGCAAATACAAACAGTTGCTGCATCCTGCCCTCGCTGATTGGCCTTGTTTCAGGAAACCCGGCAGTAACTACCGCCTACCGAGGCAAGCACACTTCTTTCCTCCTGCTACCGTCCTCGCAGGTGAGGCCTATTGCTGCATAGGCGTTTTATTTATTTTAAAATGGTATTGCGGAGATGAATGGACCATCCAAGAACAGCCTCTGCAGGCCACAAAGCTAGACACTTTTGTCAAGGCTCAAGTAGTCATGAAAAAGGAAGCAAGCACTTTTGGTGGACTCTCCTCAGTGAATCAAAAGGCCGGTTCTCGGAAGACCTGGGCAGAGTGTCACCGTCAGCAGATCTTAGACAGTTGCACGTTCCAGCGGGGTTGGATTGGTCAGTCTGTTGGCCAGGCCAAAAACACTTTGAGGGCGAGGCCCTGAGGGCTGGTATCACGCTTGGGTGGTTTGGGGGTTCCTACGCCCCCCTAGTTCCCGCTCCCGAGCATATTGTTCGTCGTTCCCTCTTTCCTGGGCATGCACTGCTGACTTTATTTTAGTACAAGAGTTTCATACATTTCACTATTCGCTCAGACTTGTCTTATACTCTTTGTCGTTGTGCTTCTTTTTGTTTGGAATTGCAATCACGCTAGTCTAATAAGATAAACAAACACCTACACGAACGCGCCTTGTGAATGATGGTGTGAAGGATGGATGCAGGTGCTGGACCACGTCTCCGTGGACTGTTGGCCCGTCTTCCATATAATGCAAATACCCAGACTTGTAGGATGCATGCTTCACTTTCTTTGTTCCATTGGGGGCAACATGATGTAGCATCAATTCATGACCTTTAAAATACCCTGCACAGTGCAGCTTCGGATCTCCTTTAACACAAACACTGGGAAATGGCCATGACTAGCTAACGCCACATTAATCAAAGCCAGGTCTCTAAAGAATGGTTCAAGTGTTGGGGAATCACCTGCTCACACTTTCTGTCGTGTGACCAAACAGTGTGCAAAAGATGTTTCAGAGCGTGGCCTCTTGATGCCACCCATTTCTGTATTTGATACACCAGTAGCTAAAACACCCTGGGGAGGCAGCTCCTTCTGCATAGTCCATTTCTCTCCCAAGCTCTGGACAATGTTCTTTACCATAATGGAGATTATGAAAAAGCGCAGGGCTGCAAAGCTGGGGGGTGAGGGTGGAGGGCAAAGTGCACTACGCTTGGGGTACACTGGAGATGCTTCCCCTGATACCCGCAGTACTCCAAGTCCCTTGAAATGAAATTCGTCTATACACTGCACAATGTGCAAGGGCTGCTATTATTCAAGCGGCACGCGACTAATAATTTGCAAAAAGTAAACTTAACGAGTCCCAAGAAAAGGTCATCTTCCACCCTTTAAGAATTTGATTGTTTTTGTTTTTATGTTGGGATGGTAGACATTGTTTTTCTTTGCAATCTTACAGTTTTATGGTGTTGTTGGGAGCTAAAATGAGCAATCACGGAGGAAACATTTAAGAATTTTGAGAGTTCACGAGCATGAGCGAAACAAACCCCAATATTTGAACTGCCATTTCTCTGCCGCGGTAATGCACTGCAGTGTGTTTCAATGTAAAGTCCACATTATAATGTCATAATTTTAGAACGCCACCTGTCCAACATTAACATTGGGAGCTATGTTGAATTGTACGTGCATGTTAACTCTCTGCATATGTTTAAAGTAGACTTCACCACTCACATGGAGTAGTGATATTGTTTACGTGTGTCGCTCCTAAATATATTTAACTTCTCGTGCAATATTTGATGCAATACATATTGCATAAATGCATGTATTTTAATGCTGAGATAGACGGCTTGTACAGCTATCGGTGGGTATGTTGCTGGTGCTTGTTCTTGGAGGGTTGAGTAACACTGTTCAAGACCAGTTCATCACCTTTTAGGAGTGGCTAAATATTTGAGGTCATACGAATGACATTAGTGTAGATCTGAAATTGTTGATTCTCTGACCTGAGTCACAGCAGCAAACTAGTCATTGTTACTAAAAATGAAGAGCAAAAGCAGACTAACATAACCAGGCCTGTTCGGGTTTGTCAACTCATAGTCCCCACCCCCACTGCTCAGCCCATGACACATGCATGAGCTCACAGGTCGGGGAGGGGGGCGCCAATGATGCTTCCCGCCTGAGGTGCAATCTGTTGTAAGAACGGCACTGATTCTTTGAGTGGGACTGGGGCAGAGTAGGAGTTGAAGGAATACTTTATGATGGTGGTGAAGAGTGGTAGGAGGGCATCACCACAGTCCTTGCATAGAGGGGCAGTTGCCTTGTGGGGCTCGGAGTGTTGGTGATTCTATTCCAGTAAAAGGATTTGTTAAAGCCTTGCGTATTTCTGCCCGTTACGCATTGAGCTGGCAGGTGTATGCTATTCTGTTTGATGGCCATGGGCCTGCTCGCCATCTGCGTTCTAGAATGTGGTTCTGGGATTTAAGAGTTTTGAATGCTGGGTTAAACCATCTGGGGTAGTGGCCTTGGGGATCATTACAACTATTCTGGTAAACGGTAAAAGTGCTAGTAATAACGTTTACCAGCACTTTTACCGGTCCGGGAAAGTATGAGTCTCCAAAACACAGTTGACAGAAATACAGGTGCTGGTATCACCTTGTATCTGGTAATACCAGCATTGTAACCTGTCCTGGTCACACCGGCACAATAGTATCACTGGCACATTACAAGCATTGATTTGCCAGTAATACCAGCAGATACTAGCCAGTAATACCGGCAAAACCAAGGCAGAGATAGCATCACCTCAGAGCAGCCGGTAAATGGACACAGATGAGAGAATTGAGGCTACAGGTGCACCCAATCCACCCAGGTGCACCCAATGCACACAAGGACAGTATTTAAGGGCCACACCTTCCCCAATAACACTTTCCAACACAACCATGCTGCCACTCATTGCTGCTACCATGGACCTTGAGGTGCTCCATGCTTATGTACAGCTGCTGCTGCTGGAGCAGCAGGAGGGGTGACAGGAGGCCAGGATAGAAGGAGGAGGTGAATACAGGTGATGCCGGTGGGGAGGCAGAGCTGTGCTGTGATCCCTTGCACAATGGACACACCCTGGGCCCTCACAGACAGCCAGCTACTTACCCTGTACTAGCTAAACATTGAGATGATTTATTACCTCCTGCCCCACATCCTGTAGTGCATTGGGAGATGAATCAGCATCAGGACAGCCATAGCACTGCTGCTGAAGCTGGTGTCGGTCCTGCACTTCCTGGCCAGTGGCAGGTTATAGGACTCCATGGCTCAGCTGCATGGCATTTCACAGGCTGCCTTCTCCAGAGTGCTAGAACAGGTGCTGGAGGTCCTACTGCACCATGTGGGCGAGCACATCTCACTCCCCACAACCCAGGCACAGTTAAACTTCACCAAGGCACACTTCTTTGTGATTACGAGCATGCCCAATGTGTTGGCAGCATTGGAATGCATGCACATATAGTTGGTGCCCCCCACACCTCAGAGGAGGTCTACAAGAACTAGTAGCAGTTCCATTCCCTCAATGTCCAAGTGACCTATGATGCCGACCCAACCATCATGCACTGCTGTGCCTGGTTCCCAGGATCAACCCACGACTCCATGGTCCTGCAGAACAGCACCCTGCTGGCTTACAAGGTGCTTCACAGAGGAGTAAAAGCACCTGGGTGTTAGGTGAGTACATGAACATTTACACCTACATTGCAGCATGGGTGACAGGAAAAGTGGGGTGACTATATCACAAATGTATGTCCAGCAAGCACACTGCACATGCAGGACCAACCAGTGCAGACATCAATTGACAGGCCACAAAACACAGGAGTAGCACATGACTGGAGATGTAGCCGTCACTAACCAGGCCATTTCAAACCCTAAAGGATATCCACAAGTAATGCACTACAGGTGCCAGAATGCAACACCTCCTCCAATTCCAGGGAATCTGTAAACTAGGGCACCTAGGCTCATGAGATGTATGTCCTGGTGAGACATGGGACATTCATGCACTTTCATTTTATTTATTTATTGGTTGTTTGTAATGCACACTATACAGCAAAAAAATGTGTTTCAAGACGCATCAAGACAAGGGGTGGAGGAGAGGAAGAAAAATAAATAAAAGAAAGAAATGTTCTTAAAAGGTCTTGAAACATTCAGAACGTGCAAGTGCTATAGTGTGAATTAGGACTGAGAGGGAGGAGGGCAAGTGAAGGGAGGGGGTAGTAGGGAGGAAACAGACACACATTCTGACTCGGTCGTGAGATGATTTAGAACGTGCAAGTGCCGAAACAAGAAGGGGAGAAAGGAGATGGGGAAGTGCAGGAGGGGAGGAAAGGTAATACAGACATGATGCAAAGTAGAATAGGCAGCAGCGAAAACGAAACGGCTGCAGGGATAGAGTGCCAACAACCAGTGCAAGAAGTAATAGTGAAAAACATTTCATAGGCAGCAGAACGGAGAAGGGGCTTCAACCATGCAATTAACAGAATAGGCAGGCAGCAACAGCAAAGGATAGAAAGGAGGGATATATAAAAGAACATTGAAAGGTAAGAGGGCAACATTTTGATATAGAGCGTTGAGTAGGAGCAGGGAAAGTGTTAGGGCAGGATTCGATAAAAAGTTAAAATACAATGCAGGAATTTTCTCTCAACAGTGTTATATTTTTCAATTCTTACACTGACAGTGTAAGAATTTAACAGTATACAGTATAAATGTTCAAAGCAACATTACAGCATTGGGGCACTTCTGAAAGGGACACTATAGGAGGGTGGAAGGGACAGGCAATAACAGCAAACAACTGAAGGAACACAATGCATTAAACAAGCCATTGGTAACAGGCAAATGTCATTGTGCAGTAGGTGATTGCAATTAATGCCATAGAAACAGAGACAAAAATGGGGTGCAGCAGGCAGGAAGCAGCAAGGCTAAACTAGAAAGAAGAGTCAATGAGGGGACTAAGAGCAAAAAACGCTCATGAGATGAAAGGGCCTTGCACGGAGGAGATGAAAAGTCAATGGAAGGGATTCAAGGATATCATGGGAGAGAGGCAGGCAAAGGGTGAGAAGTACAGTCAAGAACCATGACAGGATCCAAAGATGTTAAGGCTCAGCAGAGGAGTGTGCCCAGAAATGAAAACACCAGGGCAGCTGTGTTGGACGACAGAGTCTCAGCAGGCAGGGGGGATAAAGTAGAGCACGCAGCCAATGCAAAAAGGGCAGCTGCAGCACTTACCTTAAATCCATTAATGGCAGCGGCGAGTGACCAAGGAGGCAGGGAAATTAAGCAGCAGGCATATAAAAGGAATGGAGTGGGTGCCATGGCATTCCACTGACCCAAGCAACACCACTGCCGAGCATCATTACTGAAAGATGTGTCCTTACCCCTTGCAGACTAATGTTCCTGCTGCTTCCTTGGCTGCTGACGCATGTGAGGAAATCCCTGACGCAGGACAAAATGGCATACAACAGGGCACATGTGAGGTCCATGGTGACCATTGAGCAGACCTTTGTGCTCTTGAAGGCACGTTTCAGATCCCTACACCAGTCTGGGGGTGCGCTCATGTACAGGCAAGAGAAGGTGGAGCAGATAGTCCTGCCCTGTGCAATGTTGCATAATATCTGTGTCAGACGCAACATACCCGTGGTCCCAGACCTGAACATTCCTCCACCAGAGGATGATTCCGATGATGCAGCACCAGCCTGGCCCATGCACGTGTGCATGGAGGCCAAGGATGGGTGTGTGGCCTGTCAAAAATCATAGAGTTTCCTTTCACTCTGCACATATGATTCACACACACAATAAATATCTGTACCAAAATAAGGAATGCCCACTCCTTGCTTCAAGTGAAAACTATGTATTAGAAAAAAAATGTAACTCACTTCCCATCCTCACGCCCCTCCCCACCTCCTCCCCCTCCAAACCCTCCTCTACCCATCCTCAAACACGCCATAGGCACAAAGTGGATTTGAGCCTTAGGCCAAATGTGATTTGTGCTGCCTCTTAATAATAGGGCTCTTGGCTGGACCAGGTGTCAACGGAAGCCACTGCGAGCGGTGCCTTGGGCTGCCTGTCTGCGAGCTCCCGGGGGTAGTGGTGAACTATGGGGGTTTAGAGCCTCGGGCCCGCAAATGTGCAAGAGTAACTTGCAGGGATTGTACGAGGGCCTCAAACATGGCTGACATGTCCTCATTTCCCTCAGGGATCCTTTGTGCCAGAATGACCAGGACAATAGTGATACAGACTTGTGTTGATACTGCTGCTGGACTGGATGCACTCATAAAGCAGCCTCAACTCAGTGAGCTGCTTCTGCGCGAGTGTGGTCATTGCCACTTGCCTGTCCTCCATTGCACGTAGGTGCGCATCCATGTCCCGGATGGTGGGCATGGGTAGAGAAGGGGGCCTATGCAGTGTTGCTGAGCTGAAAGACAGGGTTGTGTAGGGGGTGTGGTCATTGTCATCCTTCTCCTCCATGCTGTACCAGGGACTATGGCCTGGTGGCTGGTATGCCCATGGTGGTGTGAAGGGCACAGGAGGGACAGCTAGCCTTTCCGCAATCTCCACCTCACCTCTTCCCTCCCAGGCCTGTCGCAATGCACTGGTCACACACTTCACTGCACAAACCCAGGACATCCTGAGCACCCTCGCTTCCCTTTCCCTCTCTCCTTACCCCACCGTACTGCCACCTATGGCTTCCCATCCCCCCTCTGCCTTTCTCTCCTCCTCTCCTATAACATCTGCAGAGGTCACTAGAGTTGTCTTTCTATGAAGATCTCCTGCAACCAGGTCTCCACCATGTTCTTCCAGACCTACGAAGGACAATATTGACTCTCTTGCCCCTGCACTTGCTGATTTCTGCAATCACTTTTTTGCTACCGGGTCTTTCTCCTCAAGCAACGCTTGTGTGCCCCCTTCTTAAAAAATCTTCTGCAGACCCATCTTGTCTGGCTAACTACTGCCCCATCTCTATCACCCCTTCCTTGGAAAACTCTTGGAAAAGCTGGCCTTCCCCCAACTGACTCAGCATACTTGTCATGATGGTTGTCTACACGACCATCAACCTGGATTCCGAGCATCCAGAGGCATTGAAACTGCTCTTCTGAACACCTGTGAGGAGCTGTTCTTAGCCCTTGATTCTAACTGTCCAGCTGTTTTCATTCTACTTGATCTCTCCTCTGCATTTGAAATGGTCAACCACTCCATCCTCATAAAATACTCCACAATATCCTAGGTATCTTGGAGTGGGCACTGGACTGGCTGACCTCCTTCCTCAATAAACATCCCTTTCAGGCTATCCTAGGCTCTCCTCTCCCACCTCTATTTCCACCTGTGGCATCCCCCATGGCTCCAAAGTTGCTCCCTGGCTCTTTAACATCTATCTTGCTCCACTTGCACACGTAATTTCCACCTTCTCCCATTACTTGCAGTTTTATGCAGATGACACACATCTCTTCTTCAAGCTCCCCATCTGATCCTCTCCTTACTTTCCTCCATCATTCCGAACTGGCTATCTGCCATTCAGTCCTCGTGTGCCTCTAATGATCTCTGCCTCAATGCAAGCAATACTGAGATCCTTCCCACTGGGACTGCTGCTCCCTCTTTCTTCCCTTCAGTCTGGTCACCCTCTATGGGTTCTCCCCCTTCCCCTTCATCTGAAGCCAAAAACCTTGGAGTCATCTTTGACTCCTCTCTTTCCTTCCTCCCTCACGTCCAGGACCTTGCCAAGAAGGCCCACTTTCTTCTCCACCTCCTCAAAGGAATCCTTCCTTTCCTCACCTTCCCCCAGAAGCTCAATGTCTCTAGAGTTCTGGTAATCTTTAGTCTAGACTACTGCAATAGCCTCTTCCTTAATCTACCCTCTTCCTCTCTACGTCCCCTCCAACTAATCCAGAATACAGCTGCAAGACTTATCCTTGGCCTCAAAACCAGGGACTGCACCTCTCCAGCCCTAACATCTCTCCATTGCCTCCTAGTTTGCTGCAAGGATACAATTAAAATCAGTCTGAATTATCCATAAGGCTGTCTGGGGCAGAGTGCATGCTATCTACAACTGGCTCTTACTAAATACTCTCCCCTCATATTTTTACATTCCTTCGGTACCAACTCTTGATATGATATGATATGATATGATATGATATGATATGATATGATATGGCATTTATAACCCGCCTATAAACAAGTGTTTCATGGCGTGACGAGGCAAAGGAGGGGAACAAAGGGCAGACGGACAACAATCCTACCAGGCCAGATGTCATTCAGAACACGCAAGTGTATGGGAAAGGGGGCAGGGAAAGTGCAGTACATGGCAAAGATGATAACAATAAGTAAGTAGCGGGCAGCATGTGGTAAGTGCATGGGCAATTGCAGACATCAGGTGTCAAGGGCTGGGAGGGGGACTGTAGGGATACAGGGACAGTCCCCAAGTGCGGGGGTTGCCAGGTAGGCAGTGCAGGTGTGAAATGGTGCCGGGGAAGGGACCTGGTCCCGAGATCACAGGGTGTCCAGGTAGCCAGTACAGTTCCAGTTACAGCTAGGAGGTCAACAGAGGAGAGTAGTAGAAAAAGCAGAATCAAAGAGAAAGGTTTTGAGGAGCTTCCGGAACCGGAGATGGTTCTCCTTAAGTTTAAGGGAGGCACGGAGGCATGGAGGCAGGGAGGCACCAGCCGAGGAAAGAGATCTACCACCAACTTGTTGCTTGGAGAAGCGACTGCCCCTGAGAGAGTTAAAGACAGATGAGCGACTCGAGAAGGAAGATATTTAGGAAGAGAGAGTTGAAGGTATTGAGGCCCCAGGCCCCAGAAGGCCTTGTGGATGATACAGAGGGTTTTGAACGTAATCCCTGCAGCCAATGGGAGCCAGTGCAGAGATTTCAGTCCTGGAGAGATACGATCCCTGGGCTTGAGGCCAAGGACAAGTCTTGAAGTCTTGTTCTGGATACGTTTAGAGGGCGGAGAGTAGAAGCAGGCAGATTTAGAAAGAGGCTGTTGCAATAGTCCAGCCTAGAGAGAACCAGAGCTCTGGAGACAGTGAGCTTCTGGGGGAAGGAGAGGAAAGGAAGAATACCGCTGAGGAGGTGCAGCTGGTAGAGTGACTTCTTAGAGACGTCAGAGATGTGAGGAGAGAAGGAATGTGTGGGGTCCAAGATGACCCCAAGGTTTTTAGCCTTGCAGTTGGGAGCAGGAAGAGGGCCAAGAGAGGCCGGCCAGAGAGCTGCAGGGAAGGAAGGAGTGGGTGTGCCAATGAGGAGAATCTCAGCCTGGCATTAAGGAAGAGGTCATTGGCGGCACACCACTCCTGGATAGCAGACAGACAGTCAGAGATGAGGGAAGGAGAGGAGGAGGCCGAGGATAGCCTGAAAATGAGCTGGGTGTCATCCGCATAGCACTAAAAGTTGGACTGAGAGCTGTGATACAGTGAGCAAGGAGTGCCAGGTATTGGTTGAACAGCCAGGGAGAGAGGTTAGACCCCTGGGGGACACCACAGGTAGAGAAAAAGATAGCTGAGAGGAAGGACCCAAGTTGGACCTGGGGGGTCGGTCAGAGAGGAAAGAAGTCAGCCAAGCTAGAGCCTGACCAGTGATGCCCAGGTTATCACGGAAACGGTTGAGCAGGATGGCATGGTTGACACTGTCAAAAGCAGAAGAGAGATCATGCAAGATGAAGACAAAGTGGGTGTTAGAGTCAAGGTTGGAGAGCAGGTCTTCACGGATGTTCAGGAGAGCAGTTTCCATGCTTCTGGCAGCTCTGGAGATCAGACTGATGGTCATGAAGACAACCAACAGATTCAGTGTGGAGATTAAGCTGGCAGATGGCCAGATTCTCCAGGAGCTTTCCCAGGAAGGGAGTGATAAAGAATGGGCGATAGTTAGCTGGGCAGGAGGGGTCGGCAGAGGGTTTCTTAAGAAGAGGGTGCACAAGGAAATGCTTCAGGGGGGATGGAAGACTCTAGTGTTGAAGGAGTGATTGCAGAAATCAGCCAGGGCAGGAGCCAGGGAATCGATGTGATCAGCTGCCAATATATAAGTGCAAGCCCTTTGCGTGTCAAGCGTTTCACTAAACAGTGAGTTGGTGACTTATCTCTTTCCTTGGCTGGCTCCCTCCTATGGAACAGCCTCCCCTTCCTCTTCATCTTGAGCCGGACCTCCTCAAATTCTGGAAGGTCCTCAAGACTTTCCTTTTCACCTCCTACATGCCCCTCTCCCTCCTTTAATAATTCCCACACTCGCTAAAATGGATGACCAGGGCCCTTATGTGTCCACCTGGTTCCTGGCCTCCCACCCCCAATCGCATTCAGCCTCCACCCACTCCCAGTGCTTGCCTGGGTGCCCACTGACTTATGCTTTTACATGCCTGCACCTTTTTATTGGCAGCTGACCACACTTACCAAGTGATCTCTGCCAGTCACTTAACAGCTCCTTACAACTTACTCCCTAGCATTTCCCTCTGTGTTAATCCTAGCACTTGCTCCCCTCCTCCTCCCAATCCCTGCTCTGCCTCTGCACTTGCACGCTCTGAATGCTCACATGGCCTAGTAGGACCGGCTTTCTCTTTCATTATTATATTTGCCTTTCATTCCCATGTTCCCTCCCCGTTGCCCTGTCAGCGCTTTTAAACACAATTTACTTGATGTACAAGCGCCTTACAAATGGACAATAAATAAATACAAATAAATGTGTGGGGCTGTGCATTTTGGCTATAGTGCTTGTGCATGGATACATATTCCTGCACCCCCTAACATGTGTGTTTAATTAGGCCATTTGCTGTGACTGACACGTGTTGGACTGTTCCATTGCTCATTTGGTGTTTCTCTGCCTGGGGATGCATGTATTTGGACTCACCATTTGAATTTACAGGGTGTTTGTTGTACTTACCACGATCGCCTTGGGTCCCAGCTCTGACCTCTGCTGCCCCAACTCCCTCGATGCTCTCTATGTGCAAGATGGAGCTGCACATCTAGTGCCAGGGCATGAGAGTCAGGGGTGCCACTGTCCCTCCTGTGGCAGCATATTCCCTCCTATGAGTGGCAAGGAGTTTTCAGAAACCTCACCCACAAGTCTTCCCACTTCTTGTGGCAGTCCTGTGGTGTGCCTAGGACAGTCCACACATCTGTGACCTTATCGACAACCTCCTGCTAGATGTCCGTCTTGCTTCTCTGGCTGGTCCTGTGGTTGCCAGCCCAATCAGGCTTGATACCCTTAGGAGGAACTGAATCATGCTTAGTTTCTACCTGAGATGATCTTAAAGACACTAGGACTAGGGAGGAGCACAGAATGAATACAGAGTGATCGAGTTGTCGGAAGCAGCTGTAACGAACCCACACAGTGTGGCTTGACGACTTGTGTATACTTGTACGTTACGTGTAGGGTCCTTTTCTCAAGCCCCCACGTCCTGTGGCGAGGAGCGAGAAAGGAGCGAGAGACATCGGTGCCGGTTCGGGCCTCGTTTGAATCGTCTGTATTGTTTGTATCACGGGCTGTGGGCGAAGGACCAGAGAAGAGCTCTGAAAGCTCTGTGGACTCGTGGATCTGCGAGGGTAGTGAGCTGTGAGCCGGAGGAAGCAGTTAGGCGCTGACCCGGAAGAGAGAGGTAAGGGTCTACTCCCGTGCTCCTTGGCTCCTGGGCTTTGCTGCTGGAGCTTATGAGTGGAGCTGCAGCAATCTAGAGATAGCCTGGGAGCCAGGGAGTGGAATTAAAGGGAGTGGAGCTAGACCCTGAGCAGCAAAGCCGACAGTGTTATAACAACAGCTCTGTCCCCATTGTTCTCCCTCCTCTTCCCCTCCCCCCTCCCTCTGTTTCTCCCTCTTGCCCGCATATTATAAACACCTCCCCATTCCCCCTACCTGCTGCCCTCCTCCCCCCCTTGATACATAGTGACAAGAGGTGGGTGTGGAAGTGGAACGTGTATTTTGGGGGATGTGTAAGTGAATACCCTAAAGTGACACCTAGGACGGGCTATTCTATCTTTGCCTTGCCTTGTTTCATTGCTGAGCACTGGGATTCCACCAACTGAACGATTGGTGACCCTGCTGACAGCTGGAAAGATGTTGAGCCTCCCTTGTGAAGGACTATAGTGCTATCCGAGAATTCTAGCAGAGGGTTCGTAATATATAGAAGGACCAAACCTAAATGGGTACGGAATCAACAGTTGCTGCAACATTATCAGGAGACTGAAGGCCTTGTGCCTTTGATCCTGACGTGGATTGGAAACGGGCACTGGTAAACTGAGTACTGTGAATAGTATCCAGCTAACTGAGATTGACAGCGTGTAGAAAGCGAAGCACCTTGGAAATTGAATTGGTTCAACGTAAGGGGACTAACAATTTGTTGGTCTAATGCGATCAGGAAAAGAAAGGAATCAAACTACATACAATTTAAGAAAAACCAAGGTGATAACAACAAACCAGAGCCTTGTTAATGAAGAGGGTGAAATGGAAAAAACTAGGTCCAAAAAGAAAGCAAGGGAAACGTCTCCTGCAAACCAAGGTGTGATCACTGAATTTTTTCCACTGAATGCAGCTTGTGAAATAAATTCCACCACTATTGAAGAAGATATACCTGCTCATTGCGAAAATGAGGTTCTAACCTCGTTAAATGTTGAAGATATCGATAACAATTAGTTATTAGATCTATGTCTAAATATCCAAAGAAGTATGACACTGCACCCTGACACAAGACCAGGCAACAACAGTGGAATACAGGCAGACAGACTGATGACCACACCTCCAGGAACATCAACTGTGTGAGTTGGTTTAGACAGACTGTCAATCTCACCTAACCTAGCAATGGTTTCAATAGAGGATGTGCCCGAAGCTGAAATAGAGTCCCTGGATAAATCTTACCCAGGGGCAGTAGAAATAGCGGAAATCCAGGCATCAATAGAATCATTACAATTTGCGCTCAAGATTCTGCTTAAAATGTCTGGGTGAATATTGGCTAATGCTGAGGCACTTTCCACAGAAAATAAAGGAAGATTGTTATCAGCAGAAGATGCAGAAGCAAATCTCTCTGAAGCCATCCATATTGCTAATGAAACTGAAGAGCAACAAAACCTGGAGATTGATCAGGATGTGGGTAGCCCTGACCCATTCTTTTCAAGAAAACAACAGAGACTAGCAAGAAGGGCCGGAAAGGTCAAAAGAGCTAGTGTCACGACACGCCCGATGCAAGAGCAGGGCGTGACGGGATTGCCCACTAAAAAGAGCAGGAAAAGAGTGGCAAGAGCCAAGAAAAGGAAGGCAGCCAGTGAGGGATACCTTACTAGCTGGCTGCTTCCTGCACAAGTGGTTGAAAACGAGCTGGAAGAGGAGATAGAGATCGTGGAGTTGGAAGAGGGGTGCAACAGAGAGGCCACCAATATGAATGAGGCATCAAAACTTCCTATAGAGCTAGAAAATCCAGGAACCACAGTAGCTGCTGTCACGGAAAATAAAGGGGAGACGAGAGGAAACAGTGTATGTCTGGTCAAGAATTTATATCATAGCAAGGTCAGCAAATGGCTATCGCGTTCTGAATTCTTGACAAGACTAGATTCTGTTCCACAACTGCAGTTTTTCAAATCTGATGACTTTTTATTTGTTGAGCCCTTGAAAGGTCCACATTCTAAAGTATCTGCGCTACACTGTAAGTTCCTGGCTACAGCTGAATTATTGAGAAATTATAAAGAGGAATTAAAAGCAGTGGATGTTGAAGTGGATGCCGATCTTAATGAAATTGACCCGAATTTCCCAATGGAAGAAGCAGATATTGCTTCGATAACAGCAGAGTGCTCAAGCTTACCAAAGGGAAAGAAGGTTAATGCATCAGAAGTCCAACAAGTGCTAAAATGGTTAGTAGACGCACTTCCCGAGATTCTATCTAAACAATGAGATCTAACCATATTATCTTGGAACTACCGAGGCTTTGCCCATCTCCTATCGCCAGAGGGCTCAACAAAGCTACTTGATAAATATAGCTGCTTCTGTTCACAAGAGACTTGGGCCATTGACCCTCTAATACTGGACGGATATGTGCTATACCACTCGGCAGCAAAAAAGGGAGAAAAAGGCAGGCCATATGGTGGACTGATTATAGGGGTGGCTAACACATTGGGTTCGAGACAGATTGACTGCCACCTTGAAATCAATATGATAGCAGTCGAAGTAATTTATGACTGTAAGGATTCTAAGGGCTTTTTGCTGGTGAGCCTATACAATCCACCTGGGGCGAAGTTAAGCGAACAATTGCAGGACTCTCTCCAGGATTTATTGGCTAATTGGTTGTTTATATCTAGTGACACAGGAATAATTGTTGTTGGAGACCTTAATTGCCATATGTCAGGGCATGAGAGTAAAATGCAGAACCCTAGATTAAAAAACAGAGGACTTATGGCTCATAATAAAAAAGATCTTGAGGGTGGAGCATGGAAATATCTGTGTGAGTCCTGGGACATGGAAATGCTTAACGGCAGAACAACTAGTGACTATCCTGGGCACCATACATGGTCAAATGGGAATTCATATAGCACATTGGATTATGTATGTGTATGCCCTAGGATCCAACAACAGGTGATGGATATGACAGTGATCTCAAATGAATGGAGCGATCACGCCGCCTTGAAATGTGAGATCAGCATTCCCAGAGAGCAGTCTTTGCCCAATAATATAGGTATATAGGTAAAAACCAATAAAACGGTTAGCAGGATTTCCTGGTCGGATAAAAACATTTCCCTTGCTATTGAGGCTCTGGGGGTGGCAGATTACAGCAAGCTCCCTAACTTTAACGAGCTGTCAATTGACTGTAGAGAAGACAGGGTCCAAGCTTTTGCAGGAAAGCACGCAGCGATATCAGTGGGGTCAATGATAAGATCGGAGGGGAAAAAACTGCCCTATGACAAAACAATCAGAGATATGAAAAGGTACCTCAGAGCTGAGCTCGGTAAGGCCAAGAAAGATATGGCCCTTGGGGAGAGATACTATGCAAAAGTGAGAGGGATTAAAAACAGATATAGAGTGGCCATTAAAGCAAAAAGAAGAGCAGACAAATTACTTGCCTGGCAAAGAATGGTAAAGACCATATGTGAAGGAAAAACACGTAACATTTGGTCTCTTCTGGGCGAGGCCCGAGGTGCCCAAAACGGGGCATTGACTAACCCTATCGAAGCCAGAGTGTGGGTAAAATTCCTGGAAAATCGGAATGCTGAGGACGATAAACTAACAGTACTGGACAGTCCCCCACTAGTAGCTCTGTTTAATATATCATATGAACTCATTCTGAATAAAATTAAAGAGATAAAATCCTCACGAGCACTCGTCCTAATGGACTGGCCAATATTGTTATTAAATCGTACCCCGAGTTTTGGGCCAGCCTACTGAGAATACTATTTCTGAAAATGTTTAAATCTGGCAAAATACCCCGCTTATGGCAAACGGCAATATTAATCCCTGTGTTTAAAAAGGGAAATAGACTTGACCCTAGCAACTAGAGGTTGCTCTCAATGTTAGATGCCACGGGGAAGATATTTGCCTCACTCTTGCTAAAAGAACTACAATCATGGGCAGAGGGTTCTGGTGTATTGTCCAAATTTCAAAGTGGGTTCAGAAAGGGATACTCCACCTCCCATAACATCATGATTATGGACATCTTACGAGCTAGAGCTCTAAGAGGAGGGGCTGCTCCACTATATGCCTTATATATAGACTTCTCAGCGGCCTTTGATTCTATCCCCAGAAGTCGCTTGTGGTGGAAATTGAATCTAATGGGTTGTCCGAAAGGTTTATTATACTATCTAAGACTCCTACATCAAAATAACTCAGTGAAACTGAAATTAGATCAAGAAGGCCACACAACTGCTAACATTACACAAAATAGGGGAGTAAAACAAGGTTGTGTTACTGCACCTTTGATTTATAATATTTATGTGTACGACATCCCCGAAGCAATATCTGCCGCAAGCAACTGCTCCCCTAAAATTGGTAAAGCCTCCTGCCCTGTATTAGCGTATGCCGATGATCTGGTGATTTTCGACTATACTATTAGTGGGATACGTAGATCAGTGGCTGCACTTTGGGAATACGCAGAGGTGAACGGCCTTAGCATTAATTTAGGGAATACAAAGGTTATGGGATACACTAACAAGAAAGTATCCCGTGTATCACTTACGGTAGGCCTCATGAACATTTCCTATGATCCCCAATACCGATATCTGGGTATTGATTTCGAAGTCACTGGTGACTATGTGGCCTGCAAACAAGTGCACACTATTAGAGTGGCGCAATTGACTGCCCTGTTTTATAGGTTTACTATTAAACAGTGCGGCTTCACACTGTGGGGCATTCGTCAGCTTTATATACAAGCTTTCTCTCCGGCCATAATATATGGGCTGGAAGCCCTACTGGAGATTGATCTAAGGTGGCTGCAGGTGATTGAAGGTAGATTTTGGCGCTGTATTCTTGGCCTACCTCCCTGTATCACAATGGCCATTATTAGACTAGAATTGGGCTTGATCTCTTTAAAAGCATTAGTATTGAAGAAGTGAGCTTCACTATACTTAAAAATGACTTGAGGTACTAGTAATGGACTGTTAACAGCTGTCCATCTGGAAATGGCCAGGGAGAATTCGGTTTGCACAACTATCGATCAGATGTCCAAATTGTACCATGATATAGGTTGGCAATCGAGGGATGGGGGTTATTCAGAAAAAGCTCAAAGGGCTCTGTGCAAACGAATAGAGATCTGCAATTGGATTGAGAACTTTGAACACCTGAGGAGCCTGAGAAGCTATGAATTTGTGCAACATCGATTGTACAAGTTCAAGAAACCACAGAGATATTTGAACATCTGCCCATCAGTCAGACTTAGACGGTTTATCATGTTACTTAGATTGGAACAACTCCCCACGAAGATGGTCACGGGAAGAAAAGACAAGATTGCTGTCACATTGCGAATATGCCGTCTATGCAAAGCTCAAGATCAGCTGGAAACGGCAAAGCATCTTCTGACCGAATTCCCTGAAATGGCTAGTACATTTAATCCCCTTCTGGACAGTTATGCCCATGATAATAAGTACATCCAGGACAACCTTTTTTGGCACCACTGTATTAATTCCAATAGCATGCACCTGCTGACGGCCTTGTATACCATCTGGCTGAGGGTTGAAGTTAGTTTGGGTGCTTTTATTAATTGATTAAGCAATTGCATCTTAATATCATATAGATAATTGTGTGTTGTATATCTGATTGTATGAAGATGATGTTTATATTTTTTACATGCTTTATCTTTATGTTATGACCTTTTGTATATATATTCGGCTTATGCAGTATTAATGTTATTTTTATGTCTTGTGTAAAGTTTATAATCTAAACTATATCACAATAAATAAATAAATTAAAGAGACTCAGACGCGGAAGGCTGTGCTGCCCTAATTCTACTCAACCTCTTGGCAGCCTTTGACACCACTGACCACCTCTCCCTTACTGACAGACCCCATTTCCTTGGCATCAGGGATCCCAAATAATACACATGCCTCATTTCTCCTCAACTTCCTACCCAGGTGCCCAGGGAATGCGGCAGGGTGCCTCTCTCTCCCCTCTGCGTTTTAACCTGTACCTGAGCCCCCTTCCCACACTCATTTGATCTCACATCCTGTCTTGCTACAACAGTGCAGACAACACCCAAATCAACACCCAACACTTCTCCAAAATCCTTAAGGACCCCTGCTGCACCTCCCCCGATCGTGCATCATGTCTCTCAGAAATAGAACACTGGATGACCAGCAACAGCCATCAGCTCAACCCAGGAAAAATCAAGATCATGCTCTGTTGGAAGACCACCCTCTTCCCTCAATCCACACCATGGCCACTCTCTCTATAGGCCCACTCCCCACCACCTCCAACACAGTTAAAAACCTTGGTTGCAATATGGACGCAGACTTGACTCTATCACGTCACATAAACTCTGTGACAAACAGATGCTACCTTGACTTGTGCATTCTCTGCCACACCTTTCCCCAACTGACCTTCCCACACAGAATCTCTGCGATCTTTGCTATTATTCTTTCAGTCTTGACTATGCTAACGCCCTGTACCTGGGGGTCCCCGCATTACAACTAAGAAAAATCCAACGGGTACAAAACACTGCTGCAAGGCTCCTCCTGGGCAGAGGCCCTAGAAATCACACCTGCCCTCTGTGTCCTTCAATGACTTCTGATCAATGCAATGATCCACCGTCAAGATAATGTGCATCACCCACCGAGGTTTCCACAACATAGGACCAGAATATCTGCAGCTTAAACGAACACACTAAAGGCCATTCAGAAACCTTAGATCAGGCACATTATTCTCCTCGTCATTCCATTGGCAAAATCAGCCAGAATAGGGGGCTCCTCTTTCTCAGTCCAAGTACCCACTACCTGGAACTCAATCCCATTTACCATCTGACACACAGGAGATCACCTCTTCTTTAGCAAGGCTCTCAAAAAGTAGCTATTCCCTTCAGAATCCTCTCAGACTTAGTACAATGTGATTCCAAGCATGAAAATACAATGGGCCTCATTACACGGTAGGCGGTAAGGGTTTACCGGTACCGGTAAACCCTTACCACCTTACTACAAGGTCCCTTTGTGGGTTGGTACATTAACGCCTGCTTTTACCGTAATAAGCGCCTTCCCCATTCCCATTATGACCTATGGGGCAAAAATGGGAATGGGGAAGGGCAATGGAGGAAGGAGGAATTACTGCCTTCCCAACCTTGGAATAGGGCGGTAATTCCCCTTTCCTCCAAGGAGGTACCGGTAAATTACCAGCATGAACCATGGTGCTAATAGCGCCATGGTTTACCGCCTACCGTGTAATGAGGCCCAATGTCAGTTCCTGGAAACAATCCTTAGAGCCAGACCAAGTCAATTTTTATTTCAAAACAAAATGTTGTTCCTCTTTAGAATCTCAACGTATTGCCTCCAGCATGAATCACAATTACATCTGGGATTTTGCAACACAACAAGATTCAGCATTAGGTCTTTCCACTTTCCACCATGATAGCCGTACCATTCCAAATTTAAATTTGCAAATGGTGAAACTGTTAGAAGTCGGGGAATATAATGCTCCATTCAAACATTCAGGAATCTCACATTATCAAGACATCTTTCTCTAAATAAAAACAAATACATAATTAATATAATACCTTCAACATATTTCAGATGTGAAAAAAATATTGAAGGACTTTCCCAATATTAACGGAGACTTCCTCTACATTAAAATGCACTAAATGTACTTCTTGTTCCGTTTTATGTATACAGTTCAACAGAAACGTTTAGAACGTTAGCACTTCGAATCACCATCCGCCTCTGGAAGTAAAAAATATGCATATTGCTAAACTCGTTCAAAACATAATTACATTACCTTCAAAAGTGCATGCATAGTTCAATTTCAATACATAGGGGCATGCAACATGTACATAAAAATAAATTATGTTCACAAGTGCAGGTATAATCGAGTTGAAAACAAGAAGCACATATGTAACTTGGCAAAAAAACGTTCACATGATCACCATCATAAAACTACACCGTAAAAGAACATAGTAACTACCAGCATGTGCGTAATTTTCATTCAAGCCAAGTTGCAGATGCATATAATTAATAACTGCATAACAAGTTAAAAGCACAAGCTTAATGAACAAAAACACAGGACTAGTATTCATACGTACTTACAAAGTCAAAACCACTAGGTGCAACTTTCAATATAATATGCACATGCTACCAATAACCATTTTCACATGTGTTATGTAAAATACAGCAATGTTGCTGTAGTAATCGCCAAAAAAAAGTAAAAAACGATCCACCAAACTTGTTTTACAACAAATGCAGGTGCCATAAATACTTGCAATCACTCCTAACTGTACCACATGTTCCAGCCACGTCAATAAACAATACTAAACATTACGTTTGAACACAGTGATCGTAGCGGATGCAAAGTAAGTTTGCTTTATAAATAATTGAACACATACACCCACTTTACAATAAATACAATTTTAAAACTGAAAGTATACTTGTTTCCTTTTTAAAATTAAAAGCATACTTCTTGCATTAGAAAATTGAAAAGTTAACACTGGAAATGAGTCATTGATGGAGAAAGGTAAATAAACGTTTATTTTTAATCTGTGCATGTGGGTACTAGAAGTCTATACAAATAAAATGTAAACTGCCCAGCCAATCGTATGTCCCATTGATATTAAAAAAAACTCATGCTTGTCATCAATATAAAGCGAGAAAACGCAAGTTTGCAGAGCATATGTACTTTTGCAAACAGATTGCCTTCTCCATTACTATACAATCACTATACAAAGTTGTGTAAACCTTGTCATCAATATAAAGGGAGCATGCACATGTGTCATCATGCATAACGTATGTACATTTAAAAATGAATAGCCCTCTCTATTAATATAAAATCACCATAGTAAGTTCTGTCACAGTGTAGTACTTTCCCTGTGCTTTCATCCATTTATAATTGATTTAAAGAATGTGACTTAGTAATTTTACATACCATTGTATGTTTGTATTTAATAGTTATACATAAAAAATCCCAAGCAGTTATAACCTAAACTTCAAATTAGCAAACAAATGAATGTTCCTACGTAAAACTATTCCCATTAACATTAAGTGAGCGTACAAATGTATGTTTTTGTGTTCTATTTGTCCAACAAACACGTATAGTTTATACAAATGTTATTGTGTGTGTGTAATATTCACATATTAACAAACAGTTTCTGTCAAATGTCTTTTTCCTTGTAGGTGAAGCATCAAGGCAGGATGAAAATCAAATGGAGAGCGAGATTGAGGCCAAAAAGAAACATGAACATCATTGTAAGTACATTTAACTGTTATGAAATCAAAAATATATAACAACATTGTAGACACTGAAAATGTTTGTGCCCTCCCTGTCTTACATGTGTAAAATGAATAAAACAGACACTCCCTGGACAGGGAATAAGCCACAAAAGAGCAGGCTGCGAGAGTTCAAGGAAAAGTTTATCTAGATTTCTGAGAGCGCTCTGACCACATCAAGGTTACAACACATTTATATAGTACATTGACATCTTTAACATATGATGCTACGTAGGACCTGGATTGGTCAGTCGGGGTGGTGTCTTAGGTGTGGGCATCATCTTTTCCTCCGGGTTGGTTGCTTGCTTGGCGGGAGGATTGACGTCAGACATCTGTGCTCCGGATGGGTGAAGGTCAGGTCGCTGTGAAACACGGTGGTCACTATCTAAGCTAAGCTAAGAAAATACATTCTGAGTAATGCATGCGCTAAATAATAGTTGATCAAAAGACCCTCAGTAGTGTATCATGTCATTGTACAAATCACTCAAGAGTTTATATCATCTACAACATTTGGGTTAAACAGGTCACAGGTTTATGGGCCTTGACCCCTATAATACGGTCATTGAACTATAGGGTTAGTCTCACAAGAATCTCAGGTATGTGGCACTTGTTAGTATTGGGCACGATATACTGCAGCAGGGGTCTAATGTTAGTTGGGGGTCTGTTGGGTGGGCTTCATAGCATGGTTTGCAGTCTGACACATGAAAGGAATGCCTTGCAAGGACACAGGGTTGGAATAGCAATAAGTTTCAAATGCCGAGGGTAAGAGGGCAAGGACACTTTTGTGGAGATGGACGAGCTATGTGCTTGGCTCATGCTGGTTCGCATGCAGGACAGTGATCTCAGAGGAAAGGGATGTGTTACATTTATTATTTTTTTGCAAGCAGCTCCGGCTTCAGCGTGAGAATGGAGCTGCAGAGTTTTCCAGTTGGAGTGGGAACGAGGGTGGGGGCCATGTGCTCCAAGCTACTGCGGCGGGCAAAAGGGAGAGAGGCATTTTGTACTATCGCAGTGAGGCCTGGTTACCAAGATGGAGTCGGAAAGGGGGTACAAAAAATGGATGCCCTGTGTCCCGCTTGGTGTTCCCATCTACGCAAATGTAACCCGAAGTTAACATCGCATAAGGGCGAGGGGCGCACCCACCACTAGGGCACTTGGTCCGAGTTTTTGTACTGAGAAGTGATGGTAGAGAGGGGCCCATTGGCCCCTTGCTCCCACACATTCCCCCCTTTTGTTACATCTAAAGTAACAAATACTTCTACTTTTTATTCTTTTCATTCTCCCTTCGGTAGTACTCAGCTTCTGCCACAGCCTCGTCCCACGCAGGGGTGCCTTTTATGGGCATCCAAACTCTTCATACACTTCTTAGGCTATTTCCTCTTCTGGCATATTCATCTGGTGTACACATTAAGTAAATACCTCCATCCCCATCTAGATCTACCCATACTTCCTGGTACCATTGCAACTCCCTTGGTTCTTTTATCGTTGTATGATGCAAATTATCAACTATATCCCCATATTGCCTGTAAATTGCTGTCATCCTGTATTGTGGTGTAGTGTATTCCCCTGTTTGCATTTGTGCATCTATCATGGTAGCTACCGTTGTCGAACGGCCCATTGTTACCATCATCATAGCTGAGGTCGGCATGCTTTTCTCACAACACCGTAGTCCCAGTTGGCACACCCAAAAGAACAGGAGCACAAAGACGATGATGGGGATCAGTATTTTCATTGCCACATTTACCCATGATGGTATCCAGCTAAACAAATTGTCGAAACATTGGCTTTCTTCTGCTCCTCCTTCCACTCTCATTCTCTCTCCTAGATTGTGTACTGCTGTTATCACTTGTGAGAGTGTCCCGTTATCAGCATCTGCAGTTGGCACGAATGTGCAACACACCCCCCCGATTTTTCAGCAAACACCACCGTCCATCGCTGTGAGGAGATCTAGGACATATCTGTTTTGCATTGTCATTAAGCGCAGCGCGCAGAGCTCTATTTTTATCACGTTGAACCCCTCTACAGCTTCGTTAGCAAGTTGAATGAGCTCCCAGCGCACTATCTACAACCATTTGGCGTTTGCTCGTGCTTGCAGTCCCGGGACAAGAAGTGAGGCTAAGAATGTCTCTGCTGATGAAAAGAGCTTGTACTTCTGCGGTATCTCAGCAAGGAGTTTCGATTATTCGGATGAGATGTAATTGGAGGATCTTTTACTTCATGTCAATCTTTTCTTTAGTTCATATTCTGACAATAGTTCATATGCTGGAGCTTCTGTTCTTATTAGTTGGGGCACTGTCGATGGTTCAGCCGATTGCTCTGCTGCCGGTATGCCAGCCGATTGCCCTGCTGACACTTGGATGTGGCTTTCTGGTATTACCATCAGGGCTGTGTGGAGGGTGGCTAGAGCACAAGTTCCTTTCCACGATGCGGGGAGGTGCAGGTAAGCTTGTTTGCCGCAAACCCAATACATATCCATTAGTGCAGCTGTGCCTTTCTTCATGTCGGGTATGATGACCGTTTTGTTACATCTCTTTGTCTCCCCCATGTTCACTTTTCCTTCCCCATGGAAACACAGTTCATGTGGCACTTCTTTTTGTATTTTGATAGGTTTTTCTAACGCTGTGACCCACGTTAGTTTTGCGAGATGTTGCGACCAGATGGGGTCACATACCTCTTTTATCCATTGAAAAGTGTCATTTGATAGGCCTCAAAGTACTTCTGCTTTGCGTCAACTGTGTCTTCGTGCCACTTGTTTTCTGCATATCGCGTCCCCTTGATGACAAGAAGTGGTTCTTTGAGGCAAATTACTCCTTGGCATCTGCTTGTGCACGTCTTCACATTCTCCATGTCGGAATACCATTTATTTGATTGATCAGGGTGGCCGGGATCTTCTAGTTCGTCTAACCCCAGGTCGTGATAGATGTATCTTTTCCCTCCCGCCCCGCTTTTTCTCCTCCTCCTCCCTTCCTAGTTATTGTTTTTCACCCTTTTGTAATGTATTGGAAACATTCCAGCCCAGGTTGTATCATTACTATTCAATATGGCATGTGTATCGTCATCAGTAGCAGCAATGTTGTGTGAGGTCGGGGGTATGTTTATCTGTGCCTAAACACTAGTGTTATTTCAATCATTTGACCAATAATAATCTCCATCATATTGGTTATATCCATAAGCATTACTCATATTACATTGAAACGTAACACTGACACACTTGTTGATCCTGCAGTGATGTATTCCGAGGGTTGCATCACATCTGTTTTGTTAACATTAATCTCATGTAGTCTTTACCGCAGTCCATATCATTTGCGATCCTTCTCGTATTATGTTAGCCCCGCTTCCTCCCCTTTGCATGTCATTAACAAAAGATAAAAGGGTATAATACCAAGCTGCAAAAAACAACATTATCGACATCAACATTGCAGCACATTTCAAAGCACATTCAAAGTTACTGAACCTTTTAGCCCTAATGGCGACCCTATCACTATCTAGCATTAATTCGTTCTCTGCGATTGTAGGTCAGTGGGCCATTTTTCACCTGGAGGGGCGATATAAATTCGTTAAGCCACTGCAATATATACATGTATTTACATTCTTTGTTCAACTTCATGTTTAATCATCATTTTTAGTCATGTTTGTTCTTTTACTCCATTGCACATGTACTTTTGCTATAGAAAAGATGGTAGTAAAATAGTGATGGGCAAAGCGTGGAACAATAATTGGAACGAAGGTGGGAGATAGAGGGGGAGAGACAGTTGAGGTGTATGGAGAATATTTCGACCAATTAAAGAGGAGAGGAGGAAAACGCAGAAAATATGGAAGGAGGAGATAAGTCCTGCAGGACAAAATACATATCATAACTTTTATCTCAGCATATTCTCTTTTCTGATAATTGTGTTATCCTTTTCTACCTCATTTGTTGTACCAATGGCACCATCTTGCTCCTCCTGGGGGATTGTACTATCGTGTGCCCTCCTCACATCTGATAAGTGCACCCAATACTTCAATCCTTTTACCTTCACCACGGTGGGTGTACTGTAGATGACCTCATAAGGGCCATGAAACCTGGGTGAATTCCACCTTCTCACAAAGCTGCGGACGTACACATGTGCTCTTGGCATCAGTGGCCCGCTTGAACTGTCTGTGGCTGGTGTGGTAGTATCGGTCACCACATTTTCAGTAAAAGGCGGTGTTATTTGTCACGCTATGCTGCGTACTGCGCGTGTTAACTGGGTCAGGTATTCCTTGAACTCTTCCCCCAGCACTGTGGCAGCCCTCTGCGCATCCGATGCTCTTCTAATTGGGGATACTGGCGTGTGTATTCGCCTCCCAGTCACAATTTCGTGGGGGCTTAGATGGTGGTCTTTACATGGTTGCGTCCTGAGTTGGAACAGTGCTAGGGGCCAGTTTTTCTTCAATGTGTTACACAGCTTAGATAACTTACTCTTTAATAATCCGTTGATTTTTTCTATCATACCATTCGCCATTGGATGATAAATTGAGCATAGTTTGTGTTTTACCCCCAAGAGTGATGTCACTTCCTTAAAGAAGTCATTCACAAAGTGCGTACCGTTGTCTGATCTAATGACATCGCATATTCCCCATCGTGAAAAAACCTCCCGCACAAGGAACTTGGCCGCACATTTTGCATCTGGGTGGGGACATGGGCCCGCTTCCACCCATCTTGAAAAGGGGCACACCACCACAATCAAATATCTTGCTCCATTACACCGCTCTCCCATATCAGCATAGTCTATGGTGAGCTCTCTAAATGGTCCTGTTGGTCGGGGCAGGGTACCGCGCAGTGTTCTTAATGTCATTCCTGAATTATATGTTTAGCATGTTATGCATTCTACAATGAATTTCGACAGGTGCTTTTGCAAATTGGGGACGAACCAGTGTTCCTGGATGTCTGCGGTAATGTGTTGCTTTGCTACATGGCTGTGGAAATGCAGCTGTTGGAATGCTATTTCTAGTAACTCTATAGTCATTACAACTTTTCCTGTTGTCTCCTGTCTCCAAATGAGATCTGTGGCTGATTGTTTACATCCCTGTTTGCTCCACAGTTCTTGCTCCTCTTGGGGCGCTCTTCTTTGTAACTCTATTATCTGCGCTTTTGGGGTATTATTGTATGCTTCTTCTTGTAGATCGGTGGTGGTTGCTTTTACAATGCATTCGAGTGTTGGTGTCACATTGAAATACAAGGCCTCCTTCGCTGCCGCGTCGGCTGCCGCGTTTCCAATGAGATTGCATGTGTGTTGTTGGTATGGGCTTGGCATTTCACCACTGCCACTACCGATGGTACTGCTAATGCATCTATTAGCTCGTTCAACAATGTTGCATGCTGTACTGGAGAACCGTCTGCCCTCCTGAATCCTTGTCTACGCCACTGTGCCAACCCTGAGTGCACTGTGGTAGTTGCATAGGCTGAGTCTGAGTATATTGTCACCGCACAGCCATTGGCTGTGTGCAGTGCTTCAATCAGGGCAGTTAATTCTGCTGCCTGTGCTGAATAATGGGATAGGAGGCGCTTTTGCACAATCGTCTCATATTCATCATCCTCCATGCGCACTGCCGCCATTCCGATGTGTTTTTCCCCTGTTTCGGGGTTTATTGATGCTGACCCATCTATGAAATATATTTTTCCCTCCTGTAGGGCATTTTCACTTGCTTTTGGGATGTCATCACCTTCCCCCTCATATGTAGCACAATCGTGTTCCTGTATGTCCTCTGTCGTGCATGGCTCTGTAATAAATGTTGCTGGGTTTACTGTTTTACACCTCACAACGTGTACGTTGGGGCTTGAAATTATTACTTCATATGCTGTTGCTCTTTGTGTCGTTAGTGTTGATTTTGATCGCTCAAGGATGGCGAACAGGGAATGCTCCGCATAGAGCATTACTGAACATCCCATGACAATGGTGGTGCTCTTTTCAATCGTGAAGGCCGCAGCTGCGAGAGCCTGTTCGCACGTGAAATGGCCTTGCATTACTGGATCTAGTGTCCCACTGTAATAAGCCAACGGTTTGTGATCTAGTGATGTTTTCTGTGTCAGTACTGCTGTCATCAGTGTCCCATTGCAGTGTGAAAACAAGAAAAAATCCCTCTCATAATCTGGGTTCACATTACAGTATTGTAATTTTCCTTTGTCTACCTTGTATCCCTTGGTTGCTAGCACATTCAGTAGTGCTATTGAGTCTTCTCTGCACTTTTCTTCTGTAGAGCTACAGACGAGTAAATCGTCTACGTACTGAATGATGGTGCTCTCTACATCTATGTTTCCAATGTCTTCCCGTAACACCCTGGGGCTTTCACAATACCCTTGTGGGAGTCTGCGATGTTCATACCTGTTGTTCCCTAATGTGAACGCTGTCAGGTATTGGGATCCTGGGTCGAGTGGTATGGAGAAGAAAGCATTCTTCAAGTCAATTACAGTGAAACATGTTGATTCTTTTGGCACGCTGCACAATATTGATGCCTGGTTAGGCACTAATGGGAACTCTTTTTGGATGACGTCATTTAGTGGGCGGAGATCCTGGATCATCCTCCACGCCCCTCCTTTTGCTTTCTTGATCGGGAAAATCGCTGTATTACATGGGGAGTTCGATGGCACTATGATGCCTTGTTTCAGGAGTGCATTTATGGTCTCCCTAATTCCCTCTCCGCTTCTGTTGATATGGGATATTGTTTCACCCTCGGCAGTATAACACCTGGATTGAGCTCTATTTTTATTGGTGTCACCTCATGCAGTAGCCCTACATCGTGGGGCCCTGTGGTTCAAATTTCAGGTGCTACTTTTGCCATGTCTTCCTCAAATATAGTCAGTGGGGCCTTAATGCTAGCCATCAGTGGGTTATGTACCTCTCTGTACTGGATCATAATATCAGATGGTATGCTTATTTCCATTATTATTTCTCCATCATTCTCACCATCAGTGAATAATTCCTCGTCTGTTATGTCTCGTAACATTATGTTTGGGTCTATGCACAACACAGTTCTCCACTTGCACCCATGCGCGTCCAGTCCTATGACCACAATACGTTTGCTGGATACTTGAAGTGCCTCGATGTCTATTGACATTATCGTGCATGGCATGACGTCTGTGTGTGCAATCGGGCAGAATATGAAATCTGATGGTGTTCTCCATTCTTTTCTCGTTATCTCTGGCACCGCTCGTGCTAATACCTTGATGCCATAAATAAACATGCTTATATCAATGGGTATTCCTCACACCCAACTTCGTTCATTACTGTGCTGATCATCAACATTGCTTGTACTGGGCATACTCTTGTGGTTGAACACACTATTCCTCGTTCTGTAAACGAGATGGTCATATTCAATTTGCTTAACAAATCTCTCCCCAGCACATTGATTGGTGTGTCTTCGTGGTACAGTAAGGGTGCAAACACGGTTCCCCCCCCCCACCGTTATATCAAGATCTTTAGTGTAAGGAACTTTTAAAATAGCCCCAGAGAACCCCTGCGACTCTAAATTCCTGCCTGAGAGCGGAAACCGCCCTTCCATAAGACATGATTTCTCCGCTCCTGAGTCTACCATAAAGATAAACTGCTATCACTGCCCCCTCTAGTGGTTCCTCTTCTGCACATAGGGTGGTGGATAGGACTGGACATGCAAGTGTTTCTTGTGGGCTGTCCTAATCTGAATGTCTTTCTTGCCCTGGCACTGAGAAGACATTGTCTCCAATCACGGTCACGTCACGGTATGGTGCAAATGTTGCACAGCAATTATTGTTTGCTCTTCCTACTGCATTTTGTCTTGCCATAGGTTGTGGTGGTGGTTGCTGTCCTTGCTGCATCTGTGGTTCGTTATAGCATTGGTCTTGCTGTCTACCACTTCCCATCGGTAGTCCATAGGGGCTACCTGGGTGTGGGCACCACCAACCTTGTTCATTCTCCATGAGCTGTTGCCCCTGGAAATAGCCTGAAGGCCGCATTCTACAATCTCTGGAGTAGTGTCCCCATCTCCCACAGTTCCAGAATGACCCTTGTGGTCCGCCTCTCATTCCTTGACCACCAAATCCTCTATTTCCCATACTTCCAAACCCCCCTCTCTGGCCACAGTACCCACCTCTTCCTCTTGCTGGTCTTTCATGCCACTGTTTTCCACCATATTGTTCTTCTCCGTTCCACTGTCCTTGTCCTCCAGTGGCCCGCAGTGCTGCTATTGTTGCTGGTCTGTTTCCCGCTCCTTCGTCCCCACGTTTTCTCGGCCTGTGGCTACGCTGGCGTTGACGGCAGAGACTTTCACTAAGTTGTTCTGTACCAGCTTCGCTTCGTCTGCCAGCCTTTTTTGTGCTATCTCCTTTTCTGTCTATTTGATCCTCCTGCAGTGGTGCACAATTATACTCTGTATTTCAGGCCAGCCCTTGGCTTCTATCCCAACTATTTTGTCCAAGGCCTTCTGCACCTCCTTTTAATGATAAAATAAAACAAGGCAGTGGACTGGTTCCACGCCGTGCCAGTTTCACTTCTCCATAAATCCTGCACCCGCAGTATGAATTGCGTAGGATCCTCGTTCTCCTCCATTGTGCACTGCATCACTAAATGTAAATCTGGAATATCTGGAAACGTCCGCCTTAATGCATCCCATACTTGTGCTTGAACGTTATTGAACGGCGACCCATCGTGGCAGTCACAACTCATCGTTACTCCAGGGAATCCGGCCTTTTCCCACACTGCGTCTGCTTGGTCACCAATTGCTGACACTAATAAGCTCTTCACATCCCCTATCGCTAGCGGCACTCCTGCTGTGTTTTTCTCAAAGGCATGTATCCATTTCCCAGCCCCTCCCGATAGTGGGGGGAGGACCTTTAGCAAGTTGTTTTTATCCATTTGAGCCCATGGAATGTAGTGTGGCCTACCTGCTCCTTTATCTATCAATGGCATTTGTAACTTGTGTTTCTTTCCTACCTTACTTACCGCACCTTTCTTTATTTTACTTACCATCATATTTCCCCCTCGCTGTCTTAGTCTACCCTGCCATAATGGTGGCGATGGTGTATCTGGGTAACAGCAGTTTGGCAGTGGGGACCCGGTCTCAGCAGCTGCCTCTTCATATTCGTCTAAGTCACTCCACACCTCTTCTATTTCTGATTCTGGCTCATTGTTCCCTTCACATCCTTCCCCTTTCTCACTTTCTGGGGTGGGTGGGCTTATAATCCTCACGGGTTTGTCATTTAGATGGAACAGGAACTCCCCTGACCGCCACTCTTTCTCTTGCCCTTGTGGTATGCATGTTCCTTGTGATGATACTGATCACGCTGGCTCTGAGATCGCTTGCGCCACCCCCCCTGCTGTGCTCAATGTTGGCGTTAGATCCGCTATGGATAATGGTGGCACCTCTCCTCCCCCTGGCAGCATTTGGCCTCTATCGCACAATGCTCTTAGCTGCGTTATTTCCATCTGTGCATGCGCTAGCTGGCGGTCTAATTCTCCAGTGAGGTGTGCCAAATTCATGGGGGGTGCACTTGTTGGGCCATACAAACCTCCTTTATCATAGGGTGGTGGTGCTGTGGCAACTGCTCCGGTTGTGGGTGCGGGGGTGGGACATGTTGGTATGCACAGGGGCTCACTGTATCCTACTGCTGGCCTTGACATTAAAGGATATATTTTGGTTGTATCGCCTTCAGCTGTAGTGGTTGTGCACTCGCCCTTTGGTGTTCCGCCTACCTCTTCCTGCATTTTCTGTGTTTCGTTCGTTCTTTCTTTATTTACCTCTGCTGTAGGCGTAACTTCTTCAAACATTCGCCACAAGTCTAGTACTTCCCTTCTGTTTTTCAGTTGTTTCCCCTTATACCTTGCTAACAAGTGTGTGGATACTAAATCTAATACTCTTTTTCGAATGACCCACCTTCTGGCCAAATTGGCATCACACTGTCCCCTTTTATCTCCGTCAACCATTGGTCATGGTATTTTTGTATTTTCTCACTGTATAACGGAAGGTGCTGACAAATATGTGCTAGTGGTGTTACTCCCCCCATGACGATATTTTTCCTTTTCTCCCTTTATCCTTATTTGCCTTTCGACCTCTCTTTCCCCTTAATCACTTCGTCAATAGTCTTTTTTTCTTTCTAGTTGGATAATACACCACGAATCTTCTCAGTTACTTGTAATTTGTATGCACATATATGTATCAAGATAAATATATCAATCACTTTTCAACGTTAACCTTATAGTTATTGCATGTTCAAATTCAACAGTTCATTTTTGCATAGTTTGCCACTTTAACCACAATTAATCACAGTACTTGGATATCCTTGACGAAAAATGGACAGAACCCGAAAGCATATATAACACTTATCATGCACATGCAATACCTGCGCGCGTTTTCTCCCTGTTGCTCTTTTTTCCACCCCTTTCCCGTTTCGTCTACTCTTCTCATTCACTTCCCACCTCTTACACCCTCTTACTCTTTTCCAAGAATCCTTTCGTAGCCAGAAAAAGAATTTTCTAAATAACTACTCCGAGTCTACTCAATATACGAGACTCCTACTATTTTCTCTGTATCTTCACTTATTTATTCTGCACTGGACGAGACAATGCTACGCGGCGCCGCCTTCAACCCATTTCGGGCTAGAACACCACTTCTCTTTTTTCTCTTCACTTCTTACAAAAACCTAATGGCCATATATAGGACAGATCAGAAAAGCCTCATCATCACTCACACAGGCCCTACTATTCCCTATTACCCGTCACCACCTGTCCCCCCTATTTCCCCTTACCTTTCCTTCGTAACCTTCGCAACCGGCACTCACGTGTTCAGTCTGGTGTCCCAAGCGTCGCCGCTCGGAATCCCACCCCAGTCAGGCTCGCACCCCAACCAAGCCATGGCCCGCCTCGGCGAGCAGCTTTTCAGTCGGGTATTCGTCAACCGGGAACCCTTGACCCTTTCTTGTAGTGCGCACAGGCTGGTCGGCCATGGAGGCAATGGTTTTGCTGGGGGCGTCCTGGATCTCGCTGCTTGGCACCGGCCTCGAGGCACCTCTCCGATCACCTCGCAGGGGGTCACCAAATGTTTGTGCCCTCCTTGTCTTACGCGTGTAAAATTAATAAAACAGACACATCCTGGACAGGGAATAAGGCACGCAAGAGCAGGCTGTGAGAGTTCAAGGAAAAGTTTATCTAGATCTCTGAGAGCGCTCTGACCACATCAAGGTTACAACACATTTATATACTACATTGACATCTTTAACATATGATGCTACGTTGGACCTGAATTGGTCAGCCGGGGTGGTGTCTTAGGTGTGGGCATCATCTCTTCCTCCGGGTTGGTTGCTTGGTTGGCGGGAGGATTGACATCAGACATCTGTGCTCCGGATGGGTGAAGGTCAGGTCGCTGTGAAACACGGTGGTCACTATCTAAGCTAAGCTAAGAAAATACATTCTGAGTAATGCATGCACTAAATAATAGTTGATCAAAAGACCCTCAGTAGTGTATCATGTCATTGTACAAATCACTCAAGAGTTTATATCATCTACAACATTTGGGTTAAACAGGTCACAGGTTTATGGACCTTGACCACTATAATACTGTCATTGAACTATAGGGTTAGTCTCACAAGAATCTCAGGTATGTGGCACGTGTTAGTATTGGGCACGATATACTGCAGCAGGGGTCTAATGTTAGTTGGGGGTCTGTTGGGTGGGCTTCATAGCATGGTTGGCAGTCTGGCACATGAAAGGAATGCCTTGCAAGGACACAGTGTTAGAATGGCAATAAGTTTCAACTGGCGAGGGTAAGAGGGCAAGGACACTTTTGTGGAGATGGACGAGCTATGTGCTTGGCTCATGTTGGTTCGCATACAGGACAGTGATCTCAGAGGAAAGGGATGTGTTACATTTATTATTTTTTGCAAGCAGCTCCGGCTTCAGCGTGAGAATGGAGCTGCAGAGTTTTCCAGTTGGAGTGGGAACGAGGGTGGGGGCCATGTGCTCCAAGCTACTGCGGTGGGCAAAAGGGAGAGAGGCATTTTGTACTATTGCAGTGAGGCCTGGTTACCAAGATGGAGTCGGAAAGGGGGTACAAAAAATGGATGCCCTGTGTCCTGCTTGGTGGTCCCATCTACGAGACTGTAACCCGAAGTTAACATTGCATAAGGGTGAGGGGCGCACCCACCACTAGAGGCACTTGTTCCCAGTTTTTGTACGGAGAAGTGATGGTAGAGAGGGGCCCATGGGCTTCTCGCTCCCACACAAAAACAAGCAACAAAATGTTTTTTATCCACAAATAAATTGTAATTTCTTAGAAATTAATAGTCTACACTATGAAGTGTGCGCTTCTAGAGAGTGCTGTCTGCGAGTGCTGTCCTGCCGGAGACCCTTGCCGTATGGAGATAATAACACGTGTCTTCGATATTACTCGGATTCTACTGCGACGTTGATATCGTGACCAAGCCCCTCCCACTTTCCCAGATGCCCGATAAAACCTCAAAGACGTGCGCTTCTGCCAGCACGCTTCTAGAGAGTGCTGTCTTCGAGTGCTGTTCGGCTGTTCAGCTGTGCAGCTGAGCAGCCAACAGCCCTCGATTACTGCTGATTCATGACATACCCAGCACAATCTCTATTTCTGACAAGGTATCCAACTGTATTGTGCCCACCCTTTTCTAAAATCAAAGCGGCATGTATACACTTAAATCCGTGATGCCGGAGCATGCAGTGGATCTAATGGCGAAAAACATGTTATCAGTTGACCTAGGACAAGATGTCCGACATGGTCCTAACCAAAATGCAAGGAAAAAAAGAATACCATGATCAAAGTCGGTGGGAGCCGACATCAGGCATTTGTGGTCGTCAGCTGCTAAACCCACAAATGCTAATGCAGAATGCCCAGACACTTCTCTAAAGCTCCAAAGCGCATATTCCGAATGATGCATTTGTAACTAACAATGCCTCTCTAAGTCTGGTGCGAGAGAAACTATGACGCCAAAAAATAATAGGATGCACTTGAGCAGAAATGGACTTTCAAGGTCACCAAATGATTTTGAAATTACTGAAACCTGCGTCAGGTGAATGAAAACATGGAAGTACTGAGACTTTATTCACAAGTTGTAATGAATAATACACCCTCAGAACGTGCGGCACTCTGCGCCAGCCGCGTGCGTCAAAACCCATTTCAGCGCACAGCGTATTCATGGATTTCAACATCCATAACCAGCCGTGGCGCAGAGTGGCGCAGCGACCCTGCAGCAGCACCAGTTACACCCCCAACCCCGCCACGTGTGCCAAGAACAGCACACAAATCCAGTACATGGCACAAAGGCCAGTGGACTAGCAGAGAGCCCCCCAACCATGAAAACGCATGTAAAACTCCCCGCACACGCCCCAGAATACACGTACCCTGCCCGTGCCACCGAAAACATGTGTTAAACTCCCCGCGCACCCCTCTGAATACACGTACCCCGCTCGCGCCAGCGAAAACGCATGTAAAACTCCCCACACACCCCAGTAATACATGTATCCCGCTCACACAAGGCCTATTGCGTGTAAAAAGCAGGGTACGTGTATTTCGGGGGTGTGCCGGAAGGTTTACACACGATAGGCCTTGTGTGAGTGGGGTACGTGTATTTTGGGGGTGTGCGGGAAGTTTTACAGGCGATAGGCCTTGTGCGAGAGGGGTACGTGTATTTCGGGAGTGCGCTGGAAGGTTTACACACTATAGGGCTTGTGTGAGCGGGATACATGTATTTTGGGGGTGTGCGGGAAGTTTTACACGTGATAGGCCTTGGCCGAGCGGGGTACCTGTATTCTGAGGGATGTGCGGGGAGTTTCACCTGCGATTTCACTGGGCGAGCGGGGTATGTTTATTCTGAGGGGTCTGCGGGCAGTTTCGTACGTGATTTCGATGGGCGAGCGGGGTATGTGTATTCCTGGGGTGCACCAACGCGAATTGGCAGTGTGTGTCATCCCAGGTGTGCCCTCTCCCCCCTCCCAAGGCCCTGCAGGCAGCCCACAACACAGGGGACTACCCTGCACCCCTGGCCATGCCCCATAGGCAGCCGATCCACCCTGGCCATGCCCCCCAGCCAGCCCACATGTCACCATGCACTAGTGAGCACCGACACATGTCCCCCTGAACCCCCGCCCACCCAGCAGTGACAGTCAGCTGCCAGCAGGCCCCAACTCATGTCTCCCCACCCACTCACCCACCCAGAACTGACAGGCAGCTGCCAGCAGGCCCCGACTCATGTCCCCCTGCACCCCCACCCCTCAGCATTGATGGGCACCTGCCAGCAGGCCCTGACTCATGTCCCCCTGTACCACCACCCCCCTAACATTGACGGGCACCTGCCAGCAGGCCCCGACTCATGTCCCCCTGAACCCGCACCCTCCCAGCATTGACGGGCTCCTGCCAGCAGGCCCCGACTCATGTGCCCCTGCACCCCCACCCCCCAGCATTGACGGGCACCAGCCAGCAGGCCCTGACTCATGTCCCCCTGCACCCCCACCCCCAGCATTGATGGGCACCTGCCAGCAGGCCCCGACGCATGTCCCCCCCCAACATGTCATCACGATCCACAATCATGGGCATCATGGCCGCCCAAATCACATCCCACGCCACCCCTGTCCAAACACCCAACCAAGTATTCCATCCACCCCACATAGAAATGCCAATTACATGATACAACCCAAATGGCAAGTATGCACATCAACACATGTCTGTCACACACACACAATGGGTGCAAGTGAATGAGAAAACCCACATTGTGACATGCATGAAACCAATGACAGAAAACCACACATTGAAGTAAGAAATAAAAATGTATTGAACACAAAAGCAAGGGGATTAAATGAAATCACACAACAATGGAAATAATAAAGAAAAAGCAGCATGTCCCAAAAAAAAACAAAAAAAGAAAATCATAAAAGCAGAATCCAAATAAATCCAAATGAAAATGGGTCCAAAGTGTCCGTCCAGCAAACCAAATCCCAAAAAAATAAATAAGAATAATCCATTGCTCCATGGTGAACCAAAAAAATAATGATGAGAAATGCAGTCACCAACTATATACAAAGATCAAATCCAGGGTCCATATGCCCAACTAAAGAAAGGAAACCTACAAAAAACCCTGATCTACAAAAAGGTGAGGCATAGTCCAAGCGCCCCAAATGAAAGAAAAACAAAATGAAACCTAACACTAACTAACTATATACAATGGCGGTGGGCAAGTCCTACGGTTCACTAGTTGATTTCCCGGGCCAGGGCATCATCGAACTCCTGTTCAACGTCCTGGAGGCGGGCCTGTTCCCCAGCCCTGAGGTCTCACAGGGATAATGCCATGTCCACCTCCAACTCTCTACGAATTCCCTTGAGGCACTCAGCCTGCCTCAGCGCCCTGCGCATGGCGTTCTCTGCCCTGACCATTGTGAGCCGTGCCTCCTCCGCCCGCTGCCGCTCCGCATCTATCCGCTGGCCCAACTGCTGCCACACGGAAGACACTCCCATTCCAGGGTCCTCCTGCCCTCCGGCCGATGCCTGCCCCTCTGATGTTGATGGCCCCGAGCCATGATGCCTCCAACGTTGAGACTGCTGCTGCCTCCGACGCAACTGCCTCTGCCAGCACAACGGCATCCAGGCTGATGGATTCCACTGGCACCGTCGTGCACGTGCCCTGCCCGATGATGCTGGCACATCCTCCATCTGCTGGGGTCCAGTTGCTGGGGTGTCCACCTCTGCTGGACCTCTGACTCCCGACTGTGGCAGGGATGGGATCTCCACCGAGCTGGCTGCGTTGGTCGGGGCAGGTCCACAGGGGGCCCTGGTGGCATCTGGGACAGAAGACAGCATGGAGAACGACTGGCGCATAGTCTCCACAGAGGCGGAGAGGGCCGCCAGAGTGCCCGACACATGTACGAAACCCATGACCAAGGCGCCTCCCAACTGGGCCACATTGGCACGCAGCTCTTCATGATGACGTGCGTGCTCCCCCAGGAAGCTTGCATGTCATCACGAGTGTCACACGTGCACAAGGCAACACCAATCAGGACGGTCTCCATACGGTCACGGGCCCCCTCGTCCGCAGGTAGAGGAGTCTCAGATGACGTGGACCTCCCCCCTACCTGCGGTTGGGCCTGGGGTGGGGCATCCCTGCTGGTGCATGGTGGTGCAATCACAGTGTCAGGGACAGTGACATGCACAGGCCCCTCCCCGTGACCTGTGCTGCCTCCTGCCCCTGGACTGCACCACTTGCAACAATGGTACCACCCCCACCAGGCCCCATGTGTGGCTCAGTAGCAGCCTCCTCCTCCTCTGAACAAACCACCAACCTGGATGGCTCCACACCGTCTTCTGCCATTGCAAGCCCCAGTGGGGGCTCACCCACCCCTTCCGCTGCAGCCGTAGTGGCAGACGCGGCACCAGTCCCCTCGCTCCTGAATGATGGCAATTCCTGGGAGGGTGACTGGGCCTTGTATCGCCGGCCGGTGGAGGCATCCCCGCCACCTTGCTCCACAGTGCCGCTCCGCCCTCTTCTTCACTCGCCGCTGTGTAGATGGAGACATAGAACACAAGCATCAGGGTACTGTACAATAGTCCCCTAGACAGGAAGCAATAGCAGATGAGTGGCACTGTCAAACGTCACTTCAGTCATGTACCTCCACAACACATGGGTCAGTGCAGGCAAAACACATGCAGAAACAGGCATGGCGCATGCAAAGAACATTTGCATACATGTCCAAGGAACTGTTGAAACATACGATGGTGGTTTGAAACTCACATGCATCATGGCTCATACTGATCACATGCACACACATCACCGTAGTTTCATCCATCTGGCCTTGTACACCCCAGACACAGTGGAGACAAGAATGACTAGGCTGCATCATTGAAACAGAACATTGTCACGGACATGTCGTTTACAAGTCACACACATGCTACTCAGACACATAGACATGTACACCATACAAGTCCTTGACAGCAGCACCCATCTCTCACACCCCATCCATGTCCAACAACAGAGACAGGCATGCATTCATGTGTGCATTCTGCATGTTGCCCCGCATGTTGCATTATAACACATACACCATCCATGTGGTTCACGTATGACTGGTCTCACATGCAGCACCATGATGTCCCTGCACACACACATCCATACATGGCCAATGTCACACATACAGGCAAGTAGCTGACTACCAGCACACTGCAACATGCCCTGTTTCGCACAGCAATGCATGGCCACTTACCGCTTGACTCCAGACGGGCCTGCATCCTGAGGATCTGGTGGCAAAGCACTGGGCAAATGCGCTCCAGGACCCTCATCAGCTGGTTGGTAAGCTGGCCCCGGCGCCCCACTGCATCCTTTGCCTCTAAGAGGCGCCAGGCCTTCTTGAGGGTCCTGGACTTGTAGTCCTCCCAGTGCTTCTGGATGTGTTTCAAGTCACAGGGTGCCACCCCCTCCGCGTTGATGGCACCCACTATGTCCGTCCAGATCCTCCTCCGTCCTTCCTTGTCGGCGCGCGATGGTGTGAAGAGGGCATCATACTGCCCCAGGACTTGCTCCACCAGGATGCCAACTTCTTCGGAAGTGAAGCTGGCAGCCCTCTGCCTCTCTGACTGGGGGTTGTCACTGGTGCCGGAAGGTGTTATGTCGGACATGGCAACCCCCAAGGCAGGTGTGGGTGGGCAACTGGGTCCTGGGGCTGGGCTGGGAAGTGATGGAACACCAGTCAGGAGTCTTCTGTTCCAGCAGGGGTGGTCACTGCAACTGGACCCCTGCAGATGGCAGATGTTCAGGCACCAAATGGCAGGTCACGGTGGCAGCAGGCAGGCAGGCAGCAGCAGATGGCTCGTGGGAGGCTGCTCAGGGCTCTGGGGGGCAGTAAAATGGCTGTCTGGGCAGGAGCGTGGTCTTCCGTGTGTGTTGTCACGTGGCCAGCTTGATACAGAGTGATTTGGCACGTGAAAAAATTGCACAGCAGCGTGTAATTCGAGGAAAGGCCCTTAGCGCGTAATCACGTCTGTGATGTTCCATGCCTTGGGCGTTCCCCTCATGACGGGTGCGTAGTGAATCAGCATGTGAAAAAAATACGCGTCCGCGTGTGAATGCGCATGATCCGAGGAAAAGGCCCAAGCGCGTCTGTGACGTGACACGCGTGGGCGTTTCCCTCAGCACAGGTTAAAGGTGAGCAGGGCAAGAAGTTCGCTGTACGTGCCTTTCGTGTAGACTGACGCATGTGTGGCCACTTTGTGTTGTTTCGCGCACCATCACAACTTCACAGTGGATCAAGGACGTATCTCTTCTTTTGGCGGGGGTATTGGCTACATGTGTTTTTCATTATCACTCTAGTCTGACGGTGAGTCGCGCACGCTATTTTTCCCACTGCGGGTGCCCCTGTGTATCGTGTACCCGTTTTCAAGGTCATAGTAGCCTGCGTGTCCCACGCGTATGTGTTTTTCGTGTCCCTGGGTGCCACCGTGCACTGCGGGAGGTTAATTCTACGCATGTGGGCTACCGGGGGTTGTGTGCACGGTTTTACTGCAGTTTTGGGGTGCCTGAGCATTGCGTGACCCATCACTTTATCACCGGGGTCACATACAGCCTTGCAGGTGCAGGGGTGCTGTTAACATCTTGTATCCCACCCCCTTCACCCCAATTGCCCAGGACAATTGTCGTGTAAACCTCCCATTGGCACTACTCCATCTGTTCTGGCACTGCTCCATCTGTGCCATGGCTGGGAGGACATGAAAGGTGAGGGGCGCCTAAGCTGGGAGAACTCCACGTGGCAGGCATGGTCAGGGACGTGGCCGGGGTGACCAGGGAGTAGGGGGAGTCCAGGGTGTCCAGGGTGGCTGCAGAAGGGGAAGAGGCAGGGGTGCGCCAGCTCGGCACGATGTTGTGCCACATGTTGGTGCAGTCATGCCACCACCCCCTGTGGCTCCGGGAGATGCAGTACTTGCATCTGGCACTGGCGCCCATGTGACCCAGCAGTCCATTTCATCGACTGCCACAGGCCCAAGGGTAGTGGTAGCTGCAGGTGGAGCTGTGGACTCCACCACCCAGGCTCAGGGTATGCCAGCGCAGGCTGCGTTGGCACTTGAAGAGTCCATGGAAGATTTCCAGGAGGACAGGAGGCACACCGTAGGCATGTGTTGGGTTTTGGCAAGTGCAGGGGCAGATGCAGCCGACACCACCCCGGTTGAGAGACTACCAACCAGGACAGTCCCAGTCAATGACCCTGGCACAGCGGATGTTGCTGCGCAGGGTCCATTCCAGGGCACCCAGCAGCCACTGACGCAAGTCAGGGCTTCACTCCATGTTCCACCTGCCACTCCCTTGGCTCATTCCACCAGCGCCACTGCCCAAACTGATCATACTGATCAGGGCGGCATTTGCCAGCCAGGGTCTGGACCAGCGTCCAAGAGGAGGAAGGTTGCACCTGCCGTACAGGCTGGGACCCCAGACACAGCTACGGCCTCTGGCGCGTAGAGGAAGAAGCCTTTCTGCAAGCAGGAACTGGACTTCCTCGTGGACTACGTGCGGGAACACAACAGTGACATGCTAGGGGGGCCGAATTGTCAAACTTCGGCTGCCCATCGTGATACCCACTGGAAGCAAGTTGCGGATGATGTGAGTGCATTCGGCCATGAGGTGCGCACAGCGCTAGAGTGCAAAAAGCGTTGGAATGACCTCAAACGCAGCACTAAGGCGAAGCGTGCCTCTAATTACAACATGACTCTGGTGACTGGCAGTGGGCCACCACCTAAGGAGGACGAGCTCACTCCGCACGAGTCAATCCTTGCAGAGTTCATACCAACAGAAATGGTCGAAGGAGTGGGAGAGATGCAGGACTTTGATGCCCCGTCCAGTGAGTGTTGTCGCCTGCTCTTCGAGGACATGTGTGTTTTGCTTGTGTGATGTGTTGTGCTTGACTGCCACTGCATGTCATGTGTACATGGTTCTCATGTGCAAGTCATGCAATGCTTCATTGATGCCTGCCTTCTGTGCAGGATGGTGGACATGTAGAGCAGACGGGACTGTCCTCATCACCACACTTGCACCCTACTCAAATGCTAGTCACCCGGATGCCCCTCCGGTCCATGTTCCAGCTCACTGGCCCTTCTGCATGTAGCCTGCGGTATGTTTCCTCTCAGCACTGGGACTATGTCATTGCATGACTGACGTGCATGTGTCCTCTGCTAGCATGCGGCTACTCCACGTAGGCATGCTCCCTTGCCCCTCAACCCCCCCTGCACCCCAATTTCACCATTGCACTGGTGTGCATCATTTTGCAGTTCTGCAATGGCCTGTTCAAGCCTCCTGTGTAAGCAAACATCCCCCAGCCAACCTGCCAGACAAATGCATTGGGGTACATCCTCTGTCCTTCATGCAGGGTGTCTCCCTTGGACTGTGCATATGGCAGATGCACCGCAGGGACATGAGTGCCCATTCATGCTCCATGTGCATTCCATGCATGCCCCTATGTGTCCTTGACTGGATGATCATTGTAGTACGTGTCCAGGGTGACCTACATTTCATGGCATTTCATCAGCCATCCCATGCCCACTCTGGCTCAGTCCTGCATCACACACATGTTTAGGGTGTCACAGTCTGTGTGGGGCACAGGCCTCACCCTGTTTCAGTCCCACTGACTCTGTCCAACTGTTGCAGTGGCTTCTGCACACAGGGGTGTACTACTGAGGGTTCATCATGTGTCCTGCTTACTGTCCCATCATCATCTGCTGTGTTGTCAGTTGACTCAGATGATGCAATTGATGCTTGTCAACACTGTCTGCCAATGCACAGGTCTCTGGTCACTCTTTTGCTACCATGCAAGGCATCCCTGCATTTTCACTTAGGGGGTGGAGGGGTTTGCTTGTAGCCATGTAACCCATTGCATGCACATTGCACGTGATGCCTGAACTTGCCCTTGCACTGCCTTCACGTTCATTGATGCACATCATGCTGCACTTGTTCATGTAGATAACGTACACATGTACTGCACTGCATCAACCCACTTCTGAGCCGTGTTACACCGTTCTACATGCCTACTCACTGATGCAATGTCAAAGTGACCTTACATGCATGGCAGGTTCTCAATTGTGTGTGACATGTCTGCTTCATGTGTTGGCTCTCTGTGTGATGTCTATGTGTGTGTTTGTTATGTGCTTCTGACATGTGTAGTAATGTTATTTTTTCTCCACTTTTCAGATGATGACACAATGGAGCTAGAGGATGGTGTTGTCATGCCAGGCACAGGGTTGTCATCACAACAGTAACCCGGCACAAGTGGGGGTCTTGGGGCGGTAGACCACGAGAACCCACATGTATTACAGACCATCTTGTCTATGGCTGGCAATGAGTCCAGCCCAGATGACCACTCTGACGTCCTTGTCGAGATGGATGTGCATCAGGTCCATTTGTCAGGGTGAGTGATTCTGATGTGGACACTCCTCTGTCCGCGACACCTGCACTGAGGGGTCAGACGGTGGTGGGACCTCCGCCTGTGGTGGATCGGGACGCAGGGTCACCCTCCACACCAGTCGCTGATGTGCCTGGGACATCACGTCACAGGGGGAATGTAGTCCTGCAGCCGTGGGCGGTGCCAACCCGACAAGGACAGCCAGTCCTTGGGACCCGCAGGTGTCAAGCTCAGCAACGCCGTGGCCGCACACCACCGAGGTATACTGAGTGGGAGCAAGACATGACTGCCAATTCAGAACACCAGGGGGCAGCAGTGGAAAACATCGCTGTGAGCATGGAGCGTGTGGCCCAATCCATGCTCCCCCCTGCTAGGCAGTTGCTGCTCCAGCAGCGGGCGGCACAGTCCACGGCCTGCTCGCTCAGGCTGAGCATGGCAGCCTCAGACAGGGCACACCAGGCTGAAATGTTGTCTTTGCGTCAAGCAATTGCTGCTCACGCAGAGGCACACATGGATGAGCTGAGGGCTGAGTATGAGTTCCTCAGATCTACTCTGGGTGTCCTCTTGATATCCCAGAGGGAGCGGTCAGAGGAGAGGTTTGCGCAGCTTGAGCGTACCATCTCGGCTGAGCTACGTGCTTGCCGGGAGGTGCATCAGTTGTTCAGCCAGGCCACGCAGGCAGAACTCTGTGTTACACGTGTTACCTTGCAAGAGGAAGCACGTGTATCACGGGAGGTTCTGAATGCTGACCTACGTGTAATCGCCGCACAGAACCAGGCTCACCCATCCGACAGACTTACTGCCGACGAGGGGCAAGCTGCACCTAGGCGTGGCCGGGCTCCTGTGCCATGTCAACCTTTTCAGGAAAAGGCTGGCACGGACGACGAGTTATCCCCCACAAGGTCGGGCTGTTCAAGCGTTGAGTCCATGGAGGTTTTATTTTTGTCTCAACATCATTGCATGTGGGTGTTGAGGTGCACCCTGTACTTCCCGCCTCCTGGGTGCCTCCCCCTGGGTCATATGTCACCATTTTTGATTTTTCTTTTTAGTTTAGTTAATATTGTGTTTTATAGTTAGTTTAATTAGGTAATACAGGTTTTTCATAGTTTAATTAGTTAATATAGTTTAAAATTGCTTGTCTATTATGCATTCATGTGACAGTGTAGTGCTTTGTGGCTTTTGAAAGCATCCACTGTCTGTTCCAGCTGGGCCCTTCAAGCTTGTCTCGTGTATGTGTTTGCAGCTTGGGGTCCTGGCTCACATAGGCCACTACTGCTTCCCTTATCCATGGGCTCGCAAGGATGGTTCGGTGTTACAGTCATTTACACAAGGGCTTTGGACTGTCATATCTGTGGCCTGTCTCCTGCTGTACTACTTGTGTTGACACCCCTAGTGGGGAATGTGGGATTTTTATCCACGGCATGTCTGTATTAGATTTGGCTGGGTTCATGATTAATGTGTCCATTAATTGGTATACATTGTGATGTATGTTTCTTTTCTTTGCTGTACATGTGCTTGATGCACTTCATGATGTAGACAGTGGCTGGCACCCTTTGCCTGTCAAAGTCACACTGATGGTGGGAGGAATTCTGATGTAGGTCTCTGACATGGCCCCGTTACAACCAGCATGAAGAGACACACACAGGGAGCTTTCCAATATGTTTTGTGCCTTTCTGCAGGAGAATGAGCCTCCAGACCACCTTTGCTAGCAGACATGGGGCATACTTCTACAGACAGCTGGCCACATTCGGTGGGGCACACATGCGCATGTGTGTGCAAGCAGTGGCATAGGGCTTGTGCTCAGACTTCCAACAGAAGCAGACGTGTTCCCAGGAGCTCCAAGCAAGGTGAGCAGCACAAGGGGGCCACACCACAGCCAACCTTCCACCAGGCCACTTGCACATGCATGCTAAGCAGTGCCAATGATGGGGAGCTTGGACAGATATTGTTGTTGAAGCGCACAGTCCAGCTAAGATGTGTTGAGGGACAAATGGCAAGTTGCTTTCAAAGTTGTCAGGGGCACACGCAGGGGCTGTCACACATATCCTCTGGTCCCCCCTGCTCCATAGAATCCAAGTTATTAGCACAGTAGCGTTCCTAGCCAGAAGCTGATGCAGCGCACAGGGACACCCAGCAAGGCACGGACTCGTGTGCAGTCCATATCATTAGCATGTGCAAATTGACACAAGCACTACCTATAGAAATCTGCGGATGCAAGAACACAACTTGTACTGAAGTCGCACCTCGCTATACGCATCTGGCTGCTCACCCACGGACCATTGTATGATGTGTGATTCTTGACACATTGGTCTTCCATTTCCCGTGCCCCCACGTGCGCCTGCCTTACTGCATTGACAGTGTATGAACCATCACGGGGCCAAGCTAACATATGGGTACAAAGCAGCAGACAGGAGTGTTTGTTTGTGGAGGAGTCACTTACTTTGGGGCATGAATAGTGTTGTGTGTGTGTGTTGTAAACACACACAGATTAGTAACTCACACTCTCTTTGCAGCATTGAACTGCTCCTGTTACCGGACCTGAGAGTGCGCAGGCAGGAGGCCAACACTCACCCCAGAGATAAGTCTCTCTTTGGCTTGCATTTGACTCATTTGGTACAATGTGCATGATGAACATATTTTGTCTGATTGAGTATGTGTTATTGTCAATTGTTGTTTTTTGATTTTTGCCTACTTTCCCTTGACAATCCTACTCCCCTCTCCTGCCCCTCTTTCCGGTTATTCTGAATACCAATGCCTGTCCGAACAACATATCCCTGACCCTCCTTCTCCGCCGGGGTCTCAGAGGCCTGTGTAAGTTTGACCTTGCAGGTTCCCAGACCATGGAGGGGGTGGTTGGTTCATGCCACTCATGCGCCTGGACACCAACGCTGTGACACTACCCATCAGTTGTTGCATCATCATTGTTTATTATGTACCAAACATGGTACCCATCCTGTTGGAGCATTGTTGAACTGTGCTACCTTGGTTGTTCTATTATTGTGCTTGGACATTTTCTGCTGCTTCAAGTCATCTACTGGAGACTCTTCCAGGGTGTTTTGATGCCTGCAGGCTTTTTCCCTGGTTCGTGGGTTTGCCTTCTAGGAGTTCTCTGCGATTTGGTATTTTTACCAGTCAAGGTGGCCTCTGAGGGGGCTGAACCCTATTTACACACATGGGGGAACATGGAGACCAAGGGGTAGGGTGATCCTGTAGGCAGGGAGACTTGAAGTAAGAAGGCTACATACCCCAGACACAGTTGTTCAGTAGGTCATGGTGATGTGTAAATGAGGGAGGGCCTTTTGTTGTTGGACAGTTGGCTTGGGCTACAGTGTCTTGGGCACTCTTAAATTGTAATTGCGGGGTACTATGTACATGATGTGTTCTGCTGGCCAATGCCTATTCCTGTGTTGTCTTTACTTTTCAGGTGTCAGGGGATTGGTGTGGTTTGACATGCTGGGGTGTAAACATGGGCAATGTTCACATGTGATGTGCAGAGGACACTGAGGGTCACTTGATTTCACATGCATTTATTGAGTGCATGTCCCTACTGACACATACAGTTGCACAATGATCCATCACATGTACAACCACCCTTCCATGGCCACAGGTGCACACAGATTGCCTTCTGGGGCCCGCTGTGTCCCTGCAGGGCATGACCTATTACCATTTGGGGATCATGTACATGCCTCAATTGGTTATTTATTTAATTAGTCATTTTCATGTGATGCTCAAGGTGTATCTGCAACACAATGGCTGCTCACTGTGCTGTGTGCTGAGCAGTGTGTTACAGGAGACACACACAGCACACGGGTTCAGGAGTAGGGATTTTGCCATGCCCAATGTGCATGTGAACAGGCGTTCAGCGTAATGTTCATGCTACAACTGGTGGAAAGCATTTGTGTATGACTTGGCATGTTTGGGAGGTTGTTGGTCAGTCATTTCATCTGATTCCATGTCAGGCGTCATTGTCTCGAGCCACTTTCCATTTATGACATGTCACTCCGTATCTTTTTGGTCATGTGTTGGGCTTTTGCTATTGCTTGCCATGTCATGGTGTGACAGAGAAGGGTGATGTGGGTTGGGAGGGTTTGGGTGACATAGCAGGGATTGTCATGGGCTGTTTTGCGGGGGGTGTGATACACACCTTGCATGTGTTCCTTTTGGTCACAAAGGATTGGTTAGGTTTACGTAGCTAGGGATGCACACAATGTAGCACTTCGATGGCAACATTCTCAGGGTGATAAGGTTGTGACAGTTGACTGTCTCTTTGTCATCACCGATTGTCACGTGGTATGTGCCAGGCCTGTGTGTACTTCGCAGGGGTGGGAATTTAGGTGAAAAATGTGCCCACAAGCTGAGCCCGGGCTGCCTCGCCATGTGCCCTATCCCCTCCCATGGGCAGCGCCTGTGCCTGTGGTTGGGGATGTGGGGGAACCACCATGTCCACCGGTACACCCTGCCGTGTTGCAACATTGTGCAGGACACATGCTGCCACAATGATCCTGCACACTACTGGGGTGCATATAGTAGCTGCCCGCCAGAGCGGCCAAGGGAGCGGAAGTGTGACTTGAGCACTCCGAATGTGCGCTCCACTATGCCCCTTGTTGCAATATGGTCAGCATTGTATCTTACCTGGGGGGGTGTGGTGGGGTTCCGGATTGGCGTCATCATGTGGTTGCTCAGAGGGTAGGCACTGTCCCCTGGGGAGGTGATAATGGCTGTGATTATTAGGGTTTGTTTATTTGTCTGTGTGTGACATGCATGCATGTGCACAGGCATTTGTACTCACCTAGGAGCCATGTGTCGCCATGCTGCCCAGCTTCCAGGGCCGGCTCAGGGCGGACATTCTGTATATGAAACTGTCATGGGTGGAGCCAGGGTAGTTTGCATAGACAGAGGTGATGATTCCCTTTGCATCGCATACGACCTGCACATTGATGGAATGCCAGTGCTTGCGGTTTCGCTAGATGTGCTCAGTGGCCCTAGGTGGACGTAGGGCCACATGGGTGTAATCTATGGCACGAGCACTTTGGGGAAGTGTGCCACCCTGTAAAAGTCCTGGACCACGGCCTGCCTTTCTGCAGGTGTTCTGGGCATGTATATGTGCCTGCGGACTGAGGGGCGCGCAGTCATGATTGCAAACACCTGGTGTAGGCAGCGTGACTGCATGGCCTGTGAGACCCCCCTGCTATGGCAGTTGTCCGCTGAAATGACCCAGTGGCCAAAAAATGCAGGACATTGAGCACCTTCTCCAAGGGGCTCAATGCTTGGGAGCACAGGGTGGGGGATGTAAGGTCATCTTCCCACTCCCTGACCAGGTCTAGGATGATACGAGGTGGAAACCTATACCTGCCAAAGACCTGGTCGTCAGGCATCCCAAAAAGGCTAGTCCGGGGAAAAAATATGCAGGTCCTGGCTATTCTCCTCCTCCTGCGATGTCGCACGATCAGTGCAGCGACAAATGGGGCATTCATCGTAGCTGTATATACGTGTTTGTTGTTTGCGCGCACTTTTATACTGTGCGGGGGGACGCTTCCGCCTGCCTTCGGGTGGCGGACGTGTTGATGCCTTTGCGCATCTTTTAGCGTGCGTGGGTTTCCCGTATTCGATTCCATGAATACGTGTTGTTCACGTGCATGTGGGCGTTCCATGTATTTCCCTGCAGTACTTCCCCAGTTACGCCTTCTTTTTCACGCTTTGTTCCCCATTCCGCGTGTTACACCCTGTGTCCCGCCCCCTTTTTGGTGTGTGCGCCGACGTTGTGCACTTTCCCTGTGTGCGTCGTGCACAGTGTTCGGGATGTTGCAATGACGTGTGCGCCCATGTGCTCCACGCACAGGTTTGGCGCACATCCTGAGGAAAACACGCACAGGGCCTGTTTTTTCACGCTTGCGCCAGCTTGCGCAAAGATTTTCGGTGCACATTTGTTCCATGAATTGGCACCAAAGTCTCATACCAGAGCAAGAAATGATATTGCTGTTCTTGATTCACAAACAATGGAAGTAAAAGAAACACCATTTTTAACGACTGAAACAAATGTCTCAGACTTATCATATTCTCCGATTTTGCATCCTAGACCTCCAGACCAGGTTCTGAATTCTACTGTCTCATCAGATATGTCATACATTAGGCCCACTCCGAGACCATCATTTGGTTTTAAAATTCTGATTATACCGGCATATGAAATTACCGTAGCCGCTATGAATACTGGTCTATATAGCCTAACGAAAATATATGAACACATAGAAACAAAAATCAAACAGAATGCTGTCATGAACTTCAGAACACACCCCTTTTGGACCTCCTGGTCCTTGTCTCAACGGGGCTTGCATCCTCTAATATTCCCAACATGGTTGCCCAGCGCTAAGACCCTTTCTCGCTCCATGCGCTGGAGGTAACGTACTCTATTTATAGACCAAGCCTTCCGCGGCTCTGCGCGTCTCAATGCTATTGCAAGTAGCCATCAGACGTGTGATCCGTAGCTCGCGGTATTCTTTCTCTGTCCTTGTGCACCTACCCGCTCCTTACCCCTTCCTTTCTTCCTGTTTCCTGGACTCGTGTGCTAGTTGCTAGATCCTTGGATTCCTGGATTCCACGTTCCCGGAACTGAACGCGCCCTGGAGTCGGAAGAGACTCGAGTAGCCTTAGTTAGAACCAGGACCGTCCGCAAGAAGGCAGCGACCAAGGATTCCATCAAAGAACGGACCCAGGTGAGAAGGGGGAACTCCTTGACAGTTTGAGATGCCACCCGACCGAACTTGATAACGGCATGGAGGCCGCCGTTCAGGACCTGATGCGAGGCATGCAGGAACATTCAACCGAGGTTCAAAACCTAAAGGTGGAAAAAGCTGTACTCAAACAATTGGTCCTATCCCGGGATACTGCCACTAAAGAAGAGGTCCTGTTGGGCGACATTGTTGACAAATATGATGGTTCGCCAAAAACCCTTTGCGGATTCCTGGATTCTTGCCTGGTCCACTTTACGTTTAAGCCCTATTACTTTTCGACTCCCAGGTCAAAGGTGGGTTTCATTATATACCACCTTTCCGGCAATGCTTTGACCTGGGCTACACCCCTCGTTAACTCCGGCGATGCCCTCCTGGATGATTATGAGGGGTTCATACAGGCCCTTAAAAACATGTTTGACCGTCCTGAGCAGGTCTATAGTGCCCAGGAACGTTTGTTAGACTTTCAACAAGGCTCCCAGGATATGCTCACTTATGTGACCCGATTTAAACAATTGGCCAAGGAAGCCGATTACTCCTCTTTGGCGAGTTTCACCCTGTACAGGAGAGGACTGAACGATGAGATAAAGGATGAGCTGGCCAGAGTGGCTCGACCAAACTCATTCCAGGCATTAATGGACCTAGCCATGCAAATAGACTTCCGCATCCAGGAAAGGAAGGCTGAAAAGAAGAAATCCAGGGGAAATTCATCCAAGATGTCATGTGAAAGCACAGTCAGAACAGACACAAACCCAAGCTCAGTCACAGAACCAGAACCCATGCAGATTGGAGCCTTCCGTGGACCCATATGACCGCAAGAAAGGTTGAGAAGGATCTACATGGGCTTGTGTATGTATTGTGCTTCGGACAAACATTTTGTTAGGGAATGTCCTCTAGCACCTCCTCGGTGTTCGGGAAACGCCAGCTCCCGATCCTAGATGGAGCAGAGCTTCGGGAGAGAGATGTTTGCTCCACATCAATTCCATCTTTGAACTCTCCTGGACAAAACAAACTGGTCATTCTCCAGGCATTTCTATCACCCGCCAAGAACAATACCTATTCTATTTTGGCCCTGGTGGACTGTGGAGCTATGGGGATCTTCATTGATCAAGAGTGGGTTGCCAGTCACCAAATACCTTACAAGGCATGAAGTACCATGCAGCCGGTGGAGGCCATCGATGAAAGACCCCTCAGTTCAGGGCCCATAAGCCTGCAGACCAAGGAGATCTGGCTCTCAATAAATCATCATCAAGAGCTAATTAGATTCAATATCATGAAGTCAGCCCACTACCCCATGGTATTGGGTATGCCCTGGTTACAGAAACACAATCTGTATAGCAATTGGACAGCAGGATCACTATTCCTAGGCTCAGAGTTTTGTATGACTCACTGTCTATTCCTGGAACCTTCGTCAACACCCCCTAAGGAACCATCTTAAGACAAAAAAACACCACTTAGGGTTTCCAATATCATACAAGTCCCTGAGGCCTACCAAGGATACACCGATGTATTTTCGACTTGCATAGTCCAGGCCTTTCCCCCACACAGACCTGAAGACTGCGCAATTGAAACAGATCCCTCAGCAGTGATTCCCTTCGGCAGGATGTTTATCCTTTCAGAACCTGAGAAAAAGGCCCCCAAAGAATACCTGGACACCAATCTTGAAAACGGCACCATAAGACCTTGAAAATCTCCAGCAGGTGCTTCGTTGTTCTTTGTCCCCAAGAAGGTTACCCAGGAACTCAGACCCTGCCTCGATTATCGCAGCCTAAATCAATGCACCCTCAAAGACCGGTACCCACTACCCTTGATATCGGATATCTTGGAAGCCGTGAGATGCGAGGTAATATTCACCAAGTTGGATCTCTGGGGTGCCTACCATTTGATCCGTATCCGGGAAGGAGACGAGTGGAAAACTGCCTTTAGAACACCCATTGGCCATTACGAATACCTGGTCATGCCGTTTGGACTAGCTAATGCCCCGGTAGTGTTCCAACGTTTTATGGATAGGGTGTTCTCTGACATGTTGTTTCTCTTCAGCATTGTTTATCTGGACGACATACTGATATTTTCCAAGGACCCTTTAAAGCATGAAGAACATGTAAAGGCAGTACCACAAAGACTCAGTGAACACCAACTCTTAGCCAAACCTGAAAAATGCTTGTTTCACGTTACTTCTCTTCACTACCTAGGATTCAACCTTAGTCCAGAGGGAATTGGAATGGATCCATCAAAGGTAAAAGCCATTTTGGCGTGGCCAGCTCCCACGTCTGTGAAACAAGTCCAATCCTTCCTAGGACTAGCCAATTTCTATCGGAAATTCATACCCACCTTTTCCGAGATTGTTCAACTGATCGTGGCTCTCTTAAAGAAGGACACCCCTTTTATCTGGTCAACACCGCAAGACACTGCGTTCCAGCGTTTGAAGGCAGAGTTTACACAAGCTCCTATTTTGGCCCAAACCGACACAAGCCGGCCATTTCTAGTGGAAACGGATGCCTCTAATTAACTATAGGATCAGTATTAAAACAGAAATTAGAGGACAAGCTGGAACACCCCATTGCTTATCTTTCACGAACCCTAACTCCAAGTGAAACACACTATTCCGTCCTGGAAAAAAGAACTGTTAGCCATCCGCCAAGCATTCAATGAATGCCAACACCTACTCCTGGGAGCTAGACATCCTGTTCAAGTCCGTACGACCATCGGAACCTTCAGTATCTACAGTCATTGGAGTGTAGGAATAGTCGTCAGGCGCGTTGGACCTACTTTTTTGCCCAGTACCAGTCCACATCACTCACGCCCCTGGATCACATAACCTGATTGCTGATGCTTTGTCTCAACGTCCTGACTATGTAACCACTGAAGATAAGGCATATCCTAAGATGTTTTCCCCCACGATCTTCGTAGCTCAAGCAGTCAACCTGCTGGAAGAAATCCGAGCGCAAACCCAATCTTCTGGGTTGTGGAAGGACATCTCAAGGAAAAACCAGTGGAATTTAAAGGCCAAGTAAGGATAATTATTCAAGGACAATGCACTGCTCATTCCTACACAGAAGTTACAACAGAGAATAATAAACCTCTGTCATGACACACCTCACTCCGGGCATCGTGGCATCACTAATACCCTCTGTCTCATACAGAGACAGTTCTGGTGGCCTAGAATGAAATCTGACGTACAGCACTACGTCCAAACTTGTGTAGTCTGTGCTCAAAATAAGCATGATAACAAGAAACCGGTGGGTCTTCTTCTGCAGCCTACACTGCCGACTAAGCCATGGGAAATCATCGCCACAGACTTCATAGTAGAATTACCACCATCCCGTGGATATACTACCATCATGGTCACCATAGATCTGTTCACTCACATGGCTCATTTTACGCCTCTCTGTAAACTACCATCCTCTTCTGAACTAGCTGGAATATTTCTGGAACACATATTCCGCCTGCATGGACTTCCTTCCAAGATCATATCTGATCGAGGACCTCAATACATTTCTCAATTTTGGAAACATCTCTGCCGGATTCTAGGAATTCAACGTGCCCTCTCTTCGGGATATCACCTTCAAACCAACGGAGCCACAGAACGTGTGAATCAGACCCTGGAACAATATCTTCGATGCTTCGCCACCAAGGTCCAGGATGACTGGTCGCTCCTGATACCCGTTGCGGAATTCGCTTACAACAATTCTGACCATTCAGCGCTCCAGACCAGCCCTTTTTATTGTAGTTAAGGGTTCCATCCATCGGTTTTACCCTCTGTTCTTCCTCATCCTACACCAGTACCTACTGTTGACTTCTGGATCGAAACCCTCATCAACATACACTAGGAGGCCAAGAAATACTTAGAAAAGGCCAGATCACAGAACAAGAGATATGCGGATTCCAAAAGAAGACCAGGCCCTTCTTATGCACTCGGTGACCGGGTGTGGCTGTCATCAAAACTACTACCCCAACACCTACAACCAAACAAATTGGCCCCACGGTACTATGGACCATTTCCCATCAAGGAAATTATTAACCCTGTCTCATACCGGATCCAGCTACCCGACTCCTGGAAAAGAATTCATCCAGTTTTTCATACATCCTTACTGAAACCCTACATTCCGTCCTCCCGGAAATCCAGTAGACCTCCTCCTCTGCTGGTCAACAATCAACTGGAATATGAGGTGTCCCGAATTTGCAATTCCAGGTATAGACGGGGCCAGCTTCAATACCTGATCGAATGGAAAGGATACCCTCCTAGTGAAAGAACCTGGGAACCTATCTCTAACATCAACGCCCCTCGCTTGCTCAGAAGATTTCACCTCATACACCCGGGCAAACCTGGAGGAAAAGGTCTTCGGAGGAGGCATGCTGTCATGAACTTCAGAACACGCCCCTTTTGGACCTCCTGGTCCTTTTCTCAACAGGGCTTGCATTCTCTAATACTCCCAACATTGTCGCCCAGCGCAAAGACCCTTTCTCACTCCATGCGCTGGATGTAACATACTCTATTTATAGACCACGCCTTCTGCGGCTCTGCGCGTCTCAATGCTATTAGAAGTAGCCATCAGACGTGTGATCCGTAGCTCGCGGTATTCTTTCTCTGTCCTTGTGCACCTACCCGCTCCTTACCCCTTCCTTTCTTCCTGTTTCCTGGGCTCGTGTGCTAGTTGCACTCATCCTAGATCCTTGGATTCCTGGATTCCGCGTTCCCAGAACTCAACGTGCCCTGGAGTCGGAAGAGACTCGAGCAGCCTTAGTTAAAACCAGGACCGTCCGCAAGAAGGCATCGACCAAGGACTCCATCAAAGAACGGACCCAGGTGAGAAGGGGGGAACTCCTTGACAAATGCCATGGTATAGGTAAATATGAACTCAAATTATTCGACCAGGTATAACGTTGAGTTTGAGCAAAATGCACAAGCTCCGCAAGCTCTATCAATGGGAAAAGATCAAGGAGCTATCTCCTCCCCTGTAACATCTATCACACAGAAAATGGATGACGCTCAGGAGCAGGATATGAACACCATCTGACAAACAAATTGTTGAGCCAGAGACAAATGTAGAACATGACAACAATGAACCAGTATATGAATTATGTCATTCAAAAAAATGTATAAAAAAAAGAATAACAAACTTAAAAAGAAAACTGAGAATCAGAATATACCAAAAAACACTAAACAAACAGGAACTAAGCACAAATTCATAAAAGCTTTGACAACTCCCATTACTACAAAAACATCACAGAGAGAGAAAACTAATCAAATAAATGTGACATCAATGGAAACAGCTATGGGGAAAGAAAAAAATGAAAAAGAAAAAAATGAAAAAAGTTGTCAGCTATCTTCGGAAGCTGATCAAGATGAGGACATGAGTATTCTAATGAACCTCACGACATACTCCATCATGTCGGAGTAATCATTTGAGTTGATAAATCCCAACACAAGCTTTACTGATCAAAAATTTCAAACAATAGAACAAAGAAGAAGGTGTATCTCAAATTCAGATTAAAAATAAAAACATACATATAATGACTATAGTGAAACAAAGGACAACAAAAACACAGGAACACAAACTTAATGTAGAGGAAATACAAGCAAACAGACATGATATATAGACATACAAATGCTTTACCATGCTAATGACTGAAAGGAGGGCTGATGATCCATACCCAAATAGATCTACTCTTCTAGCAGCCTTTCGTGCCATTCCAAACCTAAAAGCAATACAACCGAGAGACATTGAGTAAATAACTATTGATAGAAGCCGGAGAATGGATACGGACATAATCAGAGTACCCTTGCAAATAGTGAGACAATTAATATGGCAGGAAAGACTAAATCTCCGCAAAAGAGGATTTGAGATACATATAAAAAAGACCACAATTGAGAAGAAACACACAGCTAAACATGATCAATCTGCCATCAGAAATGATAATCTAGATCATTCCATCTCAAAATTCAAAACCTTATTGATAAATTGCGAAGGCCACCCCCGGGATTTGACAAGGGATGTGTATTATCAAGAGGAGACACCTGACAGCAAGATATCCAAATGGGCATGGTTAAAAAAAGGAATAAGAGAAACAAATTATGATCCTCAACAATAGATCGCAATAAAACAGAAAGCAGTCACTTTAAAAAGAGCCATCTGGAACACCAGAGGTTTCTTTCATTAAATGCAACAAGAGTGAACCCATAATCTGGGCAATTATGGCCTAATCTTGTTACAGGAAACTTGGATGGCATCACCACCAGTGTGGCCCAACCATCAGACTTGTTGGCTTCCTGCATTCAAACTAGCAAAAAGAAGAACTATGTTAGGCTTGCTGGGGGCATTAAAAATGGATTCACCTGGTAAACTAATTGAAAAATCCTCATCCATGTTTACAATTGTTAAAATATGAAATTGATGACAAAAATCATCCCATGGCACCTGCCACTGTAATCATAAATGCATATTGGAACCTAGCCGTAATCTCAGATGATGATTTCTTAGGACACAAAATGGTCTTATTCGAAGAAATTGATGCTGATCCAAGCATAACCATGATTCTTGTTGTGGGAGATTTGAATATGCGTTCTGTTACCAGCAATAATAAAACCCTAACAAGACAAGCTGCCAAATGGCTAAGACTCATGGCAGAGTGAAATATGACCATCTTAAATGGTTTTGTGGAGGGGGATATCCCTCCTCGCCCAACTTGGAAAATGCAGAAATCCAAAGCCATCATCTATTATGCATCTATTGCAGGTAAACATCTTAACACAGTTTCTAATTTTATGGTGACCCCGACTAATTTCAGTGATCACAATATTCTGGACATAACATGTGAAACAACATTGAAACAAATTAGAAGCGACCAAAACTATCCTCTCCAAATAAATCAAGGGATGAATTGTATCAAATGGACAGAAACTAAATTAAACAAACTATTAGATAAATTGACACTGCATAATCAAAAGTATTATACCAATGTTCCGTGTTTGTTCAAAAAAATCAGGAATGAAAATGATCGACTAGTAGAGAGAGTGTTAGTTGTATATGATCCAGCTATCAGAGCTAAAAAAAGTGCAAAAGAGGTGGGCAATAAGGAAGATTAAGGACATAAACATATAAGAAAGAACTATAAGAAAATATACAGATTTCATAAATCAAAATAAAGCTAAAAAAAGGCAAACTGAAAGCAAACTGATGCTTCAAACTATTGGAACTAGATCAAATGCCCAAATTTGGACTTTGCTGAAAGATGGCACTAAAATCTGTAGAGCTGCACATATCTTAAATGTTATCAGAGAACTGGCATGGGTTGAGTATATGGGCACCCTATTTTATGATAAATTGATTGGAAAATAAATATTGCCAAAATACGACCCACTCAACAACAAACTGGTAATATATGTATTGTATATACAGACAATAATCAAGACGCTAAGTACATCAAGAGCTGCAGGGCCTAATGGCATTTTTAATGTCGCCATGAAATCTTTCCAGTACAAATGGTCATTAATATTGCAGGAGATAGACCTAAAGATAGAACAGACAGGGTATATCCCAGGATCGTGGAAGCAATCAATTATAATTCCTGTTTTCAAAAAAGGTGACAGAACTGAACCTGCAAATGATAGACCTTTGGCACTGTTAGATACTGCTGGAAAAATGTATGCAAATATATTATTGGTGGCATTGAATAAATGGCTTAAAGAACAGCATTTACATTACAAACAATCTGGCTTTCGACCTGGGCTAGGCACTGTTCCTAACCTATTAACTCTACAGGCACTGAACCGTCAAACAATACATGAAAAGAATCCATTATATATATCACCTTTATTGATTATAAACAGGCTTTTGATACTGTTTCACAAACCCTACTTTGGAGCAAATAAAAAGCAGCAGGATGTCCGCCACACATCATAAATCTAATCAAGCAATTCTATATGGGAACATACATCTCTGAAAGTAAAATTAAACAGTGAAAGCCTGCTAACACAATCAATACCCACAAATATCGGATTTAAACAAGGGTGTATATTGGCCTCCGCCCTTTATAATTTTTACATTCTGGACATCAATAAACACTTAGATAAGGCTAGAACATTTCCACCCAAAATCAACAAAAATATAGTTTACCGATTGCTATATGCCGACAATCTAATAATAACAGATCAAACTCCAATTGGTCTTCATAGGTCTTTATGCGCATTAGAGGATCATGCCAATGAAAACAAACTACAAATAAACACAGCGAAGTCTAATGTCCTGATAATTTGAGGGAACAAAGCATCTGCTAGAAAACTGGGCAAGCGTAGGAATATTAGTAATAAACCTATAAAAGTAGTAAAGGAATATAAATATCTTGGAATAAATAAAAGTGACAGCAAGTTTGATCTTTCATATAAAGAAAAAATGAAGCATACAATGACCATTCTATGCTCACAAGCAAGTTTAATCCAACAAAGGTATGGCAGATTCACTTGCCTTCCTATTCTCATGTTCTATAAACATAAGGTTATTCCCAATATAACCTATGGGACGTCATGCAAACCAGTAGAAAGTCAGCCAAAGTGGACCTATTTATCGGGCCTCTTTTGGAAAAAAAATACTAAGACTCTGAAAAAGTTTCCCCATACCGATGATTCGGTATGAATTGGGTTTAATCTCTTTACGAGCTATAGTCCAGTGGAACTCACTTTTATTGTATGAGAAATGCAAAACCAAGAGCACCTTTGATTGTACTGTAGCATTCACAGATAATGGGACAGATATGATATATGTATGGAGGACAGGCTGTAGAGACAACATGCAGAAAGGGGATACCAGCAAAACCTTACTCACAACTAACCCGTATCAGGCAAGTTCTCATTTTTTTTTAATTGGGAAACACCCGAATGGAATATGAGAGGTCTCATTCCGAGGTTGGTGCCATGACTAGCACCATTACCGGTACCGTGTCCACCCTGGTTCAATGGGGACTTACCGGTCTAGTCCAACCTTTGCGGGACCGGTAAGTACCCATTGAAAATACCATTCCCCATTCCCATTGGAGCCCCTATAGGGCTCAATAGGAATGTGGAGGGTGCTAATAATGGTACTGTAAATTACGGTACCATTATTAGCTCTGAAGTCCCTTTGCGGGTCCCATCCTTAACGCCTGCTAAAACCAGGCATTAAGAAAGGACCCGCAAAGGGACCTCATCGTACGGCGCAAAGGGATTACAGGCACCGGTGTCATTACCGGTGCCCGGTATCCCTTTGCGCCCGTGTCGTAATAACCCCCAAGGTCTTTAAAACAGGCACATTTCCTGATAAGAAGATAAATGATGTCTCAAAATATTAAAAAAATATCCAAACATAGATGATTGCTCAAAGATAATGAGGCTCTGATTTAATTTGTGGTTTACAAGAGCAGTAAAATCTTCAAGAGCTAAAGATAATACACAGATTAGTACATGTAGGAATTGTCAGAAAGATACAGAAATTGAGACCCTAGAGCATATCATGGTTTGTTGCAAGGATTTAATAAGCATAAAACATGAGTATTTTGCAAAGTATCTTGGTGAATATCGGATGATAATATCTAATATTGTTGAAAATGGAACTCTATTCTCAACATATATCTCTGAATCTTGCTGCCATCAGACACCTATCTAGAATACAGTGAGAAGAACCCAGAGATAATAAGTACAAATTCAAAACTCACAAATGAGGTCTAGTATGAAATAAATCTTGCAGTCTTCTAATTAATTGTACAATCATGCAAAGTGTAGGAAACACTGTGTGTGTAGAATTAAATGAATATTTAGTATGAAACAAATGTTATGTTGTTATTATGTGATGATTGTGATATTTAAAAATGTGTTAGTCATTGTAAAATCATACCAAGAGTAGGACATACTATATGTTTAGAATTAAATTAATGTATAGTACGAAATGAATGAAATTGTGTCATCATGCGATGAATGTGATATTTAAAATTCTGATATTAAATGTAAAAACATACACAATTTTTAAGATTGTATGATTGTAAAGTTGCATGCAACTAAAACAAATTAATAACCTTTTAAAAAAATAGTCCACAAAAATATTACCTTATCAAGCAAAAGTTCAATAAATATTTTCTTTGTGATTGTCCTTTTGAAATAAAAGTAAAATAATTCTTCTTTTTCATTGTACTTTAAAACAAAAGTATAATAAAACCAACATTTGTGATTTAGTATGAAAACGCAAGCAAAACAAGAAAAGCTGTAAAATAAATAAAACATTGTCACCGAAAACATCAAAAACATTCCTAAACAAAGGATAAAAAGTACAAAAAAGCCATGAGAACAAGATACATTATTCCTGATAACTTCATTATTGCAAGTGAGCCAGCTGCTGAATTTGTACCAATCAATATACCTCCTGAGGAACACCAAAACAAGGAACTTATCAAAGAAAGTATTACAGATGCAAATGCAAAATTTAACGGTGTTAGCACCAGGGAAAAGCTTTCCCTATTTTTAAATACACTGGGACATATTACAAAAGTATTGCATCATGACAAGTGCAGCTTGGCCTGTCACAAGGACGAGGGCAAACATTGCCCTACTGCAAAAAAGATAAATGTTCACTGTATTTTTATACCAGGGAAAAGTTTGCAATAGAGCTTATAAGGACTTTGCCCTGGTACAAAAATACATCAACAAGTTATCTTTTTTGCTTTAGAGCAATTTTTGTTCTTGTTGTTATACCATGACAAACTGCACTTGTCATGATACAATGTTTTTTAAAAATAGGGCAAACTTTGCCTTACTACTTATACCGTGCAATTATGCACTTGTCCCAGTGAAAAGTTTCTGTTATCTGGCCCCAAATGTTATAATGTTTAACTTATTACTGCCTTGAATAGTATTAGTTATGATGTTTCGCTTAAGGTAAGAGAATTTGTCACACTTGGAATTGTATTTTTTGTTAAAAAAAAGAAATTCAGGAGAGGCCTTGCCACCCTTGAAATGGTACTAGGAGTGGTTGTAGGTAAAACATGCATGTTTGTACTTTGTGATATGAAACATTGTACATTGGACATTATACTATTAACAGTCATAGAGCAGGTTTTTTTATATTGAAGAATAGTTGGACTTTCCACAATTGGAATAGTACCAGCTGCAGTACCATGTGTTTGAAGTTGTTTAGCACTACAGCACTGTTAACTACGTTAAGGCCCTCATTTCACTCGGGCCTTAGGGAATTTCCTGAAGTTGTAATGCCCCCCAGCTTGGGGCTTATTCCTTAATTTTTCTTTTAAATATTGACAATTTTTTCCAGTGTAATGATTGCAATATTCTATGATAATCACAAGTTTCTTTAAAAAATTAATTGCTGAAAAAAGTCAAACATGAAGGAGAATCTTTGCCAGGTTCCGACAATCACAATGTCTTTAACGTTTTGTTCCTGGAAAGAGTAAAACAATGAAGCAGAAGCTGTGACAATTACACATTTCTTTAACTAATTGCTGGAAAAGGTCACAAAATGAAGCAGACGCTGTGCCAGCTTCTGACAATCACAGGTTTATTTAACTATTTCAAAGCTGGAAAAAAGTTACACAATAAAGCAGAAGCTCAGCCATCTTCTGACAATCGCAAGCTTCTTTAACTATTTTATTGCTGCAGAAAAATCATACAATGAAGCAGAAGCTATGCCAGCTTCTGACAATTGCAAGTTTCTTTAACTATATAATTGATGTAAACAGTCATACAATGAAGACGAACGCGTGCCAGCTTCTGAAATCACAAGTTTCTTTAACTATTTATTTCCTGGAAAAAAATAATAAAATGAAGCAGAAACTGTGCCAGCTTCTGACAATCAAAAGTATTTATAAGAAGTTCATTACTGGAAAAAAAGTTGTACAATGGAGCAAAATGTGTGCCAGACACTGACAATCACAAGTTACTTGAATTATTTCACTGCTGGAACAAGTCATACAATGAAGCAGAAGGTGTGCCAGCTTCTGCTAATCACGGGTTCCTCTAACTATTAAATTGCATGAAAAGGTCACACAATGAAGCAGAAGTTTTGCTAGCTTCTGACAATCACAGGATTATTTACTATTTGATTACTGGAAAAAATAGTCACGCAATGAAGCAGTGCCAGCTTCTGACAATCACAAGTTTCTTAATTGCTGGAAAAAAGTCATACAATGATGCAGAAGATGTGGCAGTTTCCGACAATCACAAGTTTCTTTAACTATTTACTTGCTGAATAAAAGTCATGCAATGAAGCAGAAGCTAAGCAAGCTTTTGAGAATCACAAGTTTCTATAACTATTGCATTGCTGGGAGAAAACAAAATCATATAATGAAGAGCTGTGGCAGTATCTGCAAACCACAGTTTTTTTTTTACTTTTTCATTTCTGGAAAAAAAGTCATACAATGACACAGACGCCGTGCCAGCTTCTGACAATCATAAGTTTCTTTAACTAAGTTTATTTAACTGTTTAATTGCTGGAAAACATCACACAATGAAACAGAATCTGTGCCAGCTTCCGACAATCACATGTTTCTTTAACTATTTCATTGCTGGAAAAAAAATGGTCAAACAATGAAGCAGAAGTTGTGGCAGCTTCTCACAATAGCACATTTCATTAACTATTTTGTTGCTGGAAAGAACTCATAGAATGTAGCAGAAGCTGTGCCTGCTTTTGACAATTGCAAGTTTCTTTAACTATTTAATTGCTGGAAAATGTCAAACAATGAAGCAGAATGTGTGTGAATTTCTGACACTCACAGGTTTCTTTAACTATTTCACTGCTGGAAAAAAGTTGTAAAATGAAACAGAAGGTGGGCCAGCTTCTGGCAATCACAATGTTCTTGAACTATTTCATTGCTGGAAAAGAAGTCATACAATGAAGCGGAAGGTGTGCCCACTTCTGAAAATCACAGGTTTATTTAACTATTTAATTACTGGAAAAAAAGTCATACAATGTCATAGAAGCAGTGCCAGCTTCTGACAATCACAGGTTTCTTTAACTAACTAACTAATTGCTGCAAAAAGTGAATGACACATTTTTTACTATTTAATTGCTGAAAAAAAAAGTCACGCAATGATGCAAAAGATGGGCCAGCTTCTGACAATCACACATTTCTTTAACTATTTCATTGTGTGAAAAAAATCATATAATGAAGCAGAAGCTGTGTCAGCTTCTGACAATCACAGGTTTCTTTAACTATTTTATTGTTGGAAAAAATCATAATGAAGCAGAAGCTGTGCCAGCTTCTGACAATCACAAGTTTTGTTAATGATTTAATTGCTGGAAAAGTCATACAATGACTCAGAAGTAGTGCCAGCTTCTGATAATCACGGGTTTCTTTAACTAACTATTTGCCGGAAGAAGTGAATGTAGCAGAAGTTGTGGCAGCTTCTGACAATCACACAATTTGGTAACTATTTCATTTTGTGAAAAAAATCACAATGAAGCAGAAACTGTGGCAGCTTCTGACAATCACAAAGATCTTTAACTATTTCACTGCTGGAAAAAGAAACTCATAGAATGAAGCAGAAGATGTGCCTGCTACTGACAATCAAAGGTTTCTTTAACAATTTAATTACTGGAAAAAAATCATACAATGAAGCGGAAGGTGTGCCAGCTTCTGACAATCACAGGTTTCTTTAACGATTTAATTGCTGGAAAAAAGTCATACAATGAAGCGGAAGGTGTGCCAGCTTCTGACAATCACAAGATTCTTTACTATTTAATTGCTGGAAAATAAAGTTACGAAATGAAGCAGGCTGAAGCTGTGCCAGCTTCTGACAATCACAAGTTTCTTTAACGATTTAATTACTGAAAAAAAGTCATACAATGAAGCGGAAGGTGTGCCAGCTTCCGGCAATCACAGGTTTCTTTAACTATGTCATTGATGGAAAAAAGTCATATAATGAAGCAGAAGCTGTGCCAGCTTCTTACAATCACAAGTTTCTTTAACGATTTAATTACTGAAAAAAGTCATACAATGAAACGGAAGGTGTGCCAGATTCTGAAATTTGCAGGTTTATTTAAATATTTTATTGCTGGAAAAAAAGCCATACAATGACGCAGAAGCAGTGCCAGCTTCTGACAATCACAAGTTTCTTTAACAATTAACAGGCTAATTCATAGAATTTCGCACAAAAGTGGCGCACGCGGCTGGCGCACAGTGTCCCCGTGCGATACACTGCGCCAGCCGCGTGCAATAAAATCCATTTCATCGCACAGCGTATTCATGGATTTTAGCCCCCAAAACCAGCCGTGGCACAGAGTGGCGCAGCGACCCTGCAGCAGCGCCAGTTACTGCCCCAAGAACGCCCTCGCGCAAGGAAAATCCATCAAAATCCCCAATTCAACGCAAATGTCTGCGCTAACCCTGGACCGTTTACAGGGCTGCCAAACAGCAAACGCCAAGCGGGGTCCGTGTATTACTGGGCTGCGCGGGAAGTTTCACACGCGATTGGCCCTGTGCGAGCGGGGTACGTGTATAACTGGGGAGCGCGGGAAGTTTCACACGTGATTTCAGCAGGGTACGTGTATTACTGGGGTGCGCGGGAAGTTTCACACGCGATTTCAGCGGGGTATGTGTATTACTGTGGTGCGTGGGAAGTTTTACACGCTATTGGCCCTGTGCAAGTGGGGTACGTGTATTACTGGGGTGCGCGGGAAGTTTCACACGCGATTGGCCCTGTGCGAGCGGGGTATGTGTATTACTGGGGTGCGCGGGAAGTTTCACACGCGATTTCAGCTGGGTACGTGTATTACTGGGGTGCGCGGGAAGTTTCACACGCGATTGGCCCTGTTCGAATGGGGTACGTGTATTACTGGGGTGCGCGGGAAGTTTCACACGCAAATTCAACAGGGTACATATATTTCAGGGGTGCGCGGGAAGTTCCACATGTGATTGTCCTGGGTACGTGTATTCCAGGGGTGCGCGGGAAGTATCACACGCAAATTCAGCAGGGTACGTGTATTTCAGGGGTGCGCGGGAAGTTTCACATGCGATTCCATCAGGGCACGTGTATTCCAGGGGTGCGCGGGAAGTTTCACACGCAAATTCAACAGGGTACATATATTTCAGGGGTGCGCGGGAAGTTCCACATGTGATTGTCCTGGGTACGTGTATTCCAGGAGTGCGCAGGAAGTCTCACACGCGAATTCAGCAGGGTACGTGTATTTCAGGGGTGCACGGGGAGTACTACACGTGATTTGGCCATGTGGGTCCTCCCAGGTATTCCCTCTACACCCTCCACAGCCCCTGCAGGCAGCCCACACCACAGGGGACTACCCTGCACCCCTGCTCATGTCCCGCAGGCAGACCATCCACCATGGGCATGCCCCCCAGCCAAGCCACATGTCACCCTGCACTACTGATCAACAACACATGTCCCCCTGCTTCCCCACCCCCAGCACTGTGGGGCACCCTCCACCAGGCCACCACTCATGTCCCCCTGCACCCCCACCCCCCAGCACTGTGGGGCACCCTCCACCAAGCCCCCACTCATGTCTCCCAGCACCCCCACCCCCCCTGCACTGTGGGCACCCTCCCCCAGGCCCCCACTCATGTCACCCAGCACCCCCACCCCCCAGCACTGTGGGGCACCCTCCACCAGGCCCCCACTCATGTCTCCCAGCACCCCCAGCACTGTGGGGTACTCTCCACCAGGCCCCCACTCATGTCTCCCAGCACCCCCACCCCCCAGCACTGTGGGGCACCCTCCACCAGGCCCCCACTCATGTCTCCCAGTACCCCCACCCCCAGCGGTGCAGGGTACCTGCCAGCAGGCCCCCACTCATGTCTCCCAGCACCCCCACCCCCCAGCAGTCAGGGGCAACCTCCACCAGGCCCCCACTCATGTCTCCCAGCACCCCCACCCCCCAGCACTGTGGGGCACCCTCCACAAGGCCCCCACTCACGTCTCCCAGCACCCCCACCCCCCAGCAGTGCAGGGCACCTGCCAGCAGGCCCCCACTCATGTCTCCCAGCACCCCCACCCACCAGCAGTCAGGGGCACCCTCCACCAGGCCCCCCCTCATGTCTCCCAGCACCCCCACCCCCCAGCACTGTGGGACACCTGCCAGCAGGCCCCCACTCATGTCTCCAAGCACCCCCACCCCCCAGCACTGTGGGGCACCCTCCACCAGGCCCCCACTCATGTCCCCCTGCACCCCCACCCCCCAGCAGTGCAGGGCACCTGCCAGCAGGCCCCCATACATGTCCCCCCAACACCTCATGACGATCCATAATCATGGCCCCATGCCCACTCAATACACTGCCTACGTCACCCCAGTCCGAACACACCACCAGGTATGACATCCACCCGACAAAGAAATCACCAGCACATGATGCATCCAAAATGGCTAGTCTGCACATCAACACATATCCGTTAAACCCACACAATGACAGCATGTGAATGATAGAACACACATTGTGACATGCATGAAACCAAAGAGAGAATACCACACATTGAAGTACAAAATTATAATGTATTAAACAGAAAAGCAAGGCAATGAAATGGAACAGAAGAAAATGGAAATAATAAATGAAATCCACCAGGTCCAATAAATGAAAAAGATGCATGAAATCCAAATGAAATGCAATCCAAAAGCAAGTCTCCAAAGTGTCAGTCTGAGAAAATAAATCCAAGGTTCCAAAATAAGAAAAAACCATTGATCCATGTGAAAAAAAAATCAAAAATCCAAATCCATTGTCAAACTATGTACAAGGTGAACATCCAGGGTCCATGTGCCCAATCCTTTAAATGAAACCTATAAAATAAAATACTACCTAATGAAGAACTATATACAAGAAGTTGGGGCATTGTCCAAGTGCCCCAAAACAAAACAAAACCGAAAGGAAACTTAACACTAAAGAACTATTTACAAGTCCGACGGCTCACTTCTGGATGTTCCGGGCCAGGGCATCATCGAACTCCTGCTCAATGTCCCGGAGGCGGTCCTCCTCCATGGCCCCAAGGGTCCGCAGGGCCGACGACATGTTCTCCTCCAACTCCCTGTGGATTGCCTCGAGGCACTCGGCCCGCCTCAGGGCCCTCCGCATGGAGTTCTCCTCCCTGACCATCGTGAGCCGTGCCTCTTCCGCCCACTGCCGTTCCGCATCTATGGCGTGGCCCAACCACTGCCACACGGAAGACACTTCCCATCCTGGGTCCTCCTGCCCTCCGGCCGATGCCTGCCCCTCCGATGTCGAAGGCCCCGAGCCATCATGGCTCCCACCTCGTTGCTGCTGCTGCTGTGCCTGTGCCCGTGCCCTGGCTCCTGGTGCCTGCACATCCTCCACCGGCCGGGGTGCAGTCGTTGATGTGGCCACCCCTGCTGGACGTCCGACTCCCAAGTGTGGCAGGGATGTGTCCTCCACCAGCCTGGCCGCACCGTCAGAGGCAGCTCCACAGGGCACCCAGGTGACAAATGGGTGGAAAGATGGCACGGAGGACGACTGGCGCATAGGGTGTTCAGTTGAGGAGGGGGTCGGAACAAGCTCCAGCAAACGGAGGAATCCGGCCTGGGTGACCTGTCCCAGTAGGCCGACGCGGTCAACGAGCCATTCGAGATGACGTGCAGTCTCCTCATGAAAAGACTGCAGGTCACCTTGCATGGCCCGTTGACGCAACGCCACACCAGTCAGGACAGGCTCAACCCGTACCTGGATAGCCACATCCGCAGGCAGAGGAAGGCCAGTTGTTGTAAGCTCATCCCCTGCCTGAAAACGGGTCTCGACGTAGGCATCCCTGCTGGTGCAAGATGATGCAGTGACAGGATCAGGCACAGGATTGCACACAGGCACCTCCTCGGCGGCCTGTGCTGCCTCCTGTCCCTGGTCCTGCACTGCACCACTAGCACCAGTGGAATCCCCACCTCCAGACCCCATCTCTGTCGCTTGCACGGCCTCCTCCTCCACCAAACCCCCCACCAACCTGGATGACTCCGTGCAATCTTCCCCCGTTGGGCCCTGTGGGGTCCCAGCTGCCCCTTCTGCTGCCGAGGAGTCCAACTCCGACCTCCGCCTCTCGGACCTCCCCCCGGCAGCTCCGGCCTGGGACGTGGCACCGGACTCCTCACTCCCTGACGAGATGACAACCTGGGAGGGGAGCCGGGCCTTGCGTCTCTGGCTGGCGGTGCAATCCCTGCCGCTGTGCACCACAGCACCTTCTCCGCCCTCTTCATCAGTTGACGCTGCAGACAGGGAGAAATAAAACACAGGCATCAGGGCACTGTACAATGGACACATACACACATGACAGTTGTACATGAGTGGCATTTGGAAACCTCAGGCCTGGCATCATATTCACCAACACACATGTCATTTCAACTCGCACACATGAGCCATACACAGCCATATTGCAACAGCCAGCACCATCCATACAAATACAACAGCATGAGCAGGCAAAGGTGAGCCAGACATCACATGCAACACAGGGAGTGCACTACACATGCACACACACCACCACACTTGCATGCATGTGTACACCTCTGCCAACTGTCGCAGTGTTCAGATTGACATCCATGTCACATCTGCCAATCAGGCTTCCACATCCCGCTGTCACATGCATCCATGTTGCATCACGGTTGCACCCTTGTCAAATACACACACATGCACATGTACACAGTGCTGATACATGCAGCTGAAACCAACATCCATGTGTGACATCACAAACATGCCTACTTACATACACATTCATCCAAACATGTGTGCCCACACATCTGCATTTGGCATGCAAGCCTACACACACAAGCACCATCCATGTCTCACACATGAGAGCCCTCGCATGTGTTAGCCTCACGGCCCTGAACACCCCCCCCATACTTGGCCCCATAAAAACACATGTGCAACCTGCACACTACTGGCACACCACCACACACACAGCTTACAATCATGATGCATGTACACTTACCGCTCGACTCCAGACGGGTCTGCCTCTCAAGGACCTGGACGTGGAGCGCTGGGGATATGCGTTCCAGGACCCTCATCTGATCGTCCAACAAGTGGCCCCGGCGCCCCTTAGCATCCTCTGCCTTCAAGAGGCGCCGTGCCTTGTTGAGGGTCCTGGACCTGAAATCCTCCGAGCGCTTCTTGACATGATGGAATAGTCAGACTGCCACCCCATCAGTGTTGATGGCAGTCACGATGTCCGTCCAGATCCGAGTCCGTCTTTCCTTGTCGGCGCGCAAACTTCCGAAGAGGGTATCATACTGCCCCAGGACTTGCTCCACCAGGACAACAACTTCGGTGGCAGTGAAGCTGGTGCCCCTCTGCCTCTCTGGCCGGGGGTTGCCAGTGGTGCCAGATGTTGCAGTGCCCGACATGACAACCCCAGAGGCAGGAGTGGGTGGGCAACTGGGTCCTGGGGCTGGTCTGTGGAGCGATGGAATCCCAGTCGGGAGTCTTCGGTTCCAGCAGAGGTGGTCACAGCAACAGCACCCCTGGCTGATGTGCAGGCAGCAAATGGCAGGGCACGTGGGCAGTAGGCAATCAGGCAGCAGCAGATGGCAGGTGGGAGCGTGCTCGGGGATCTGGGGGGCAGTAATTCGGCCTTCTGGGCAGGAGCGTGGTGTTCCGTGTGCTTACGCGTGGCCAGCTTGATACGGAGTGATTTGGCACGTGAAAATCAAGCACGTCTGCGTGTAATTCGAGGAAAGGGCCTTAGCGTGTAAGCGCGTCGGCACATGTATGCGAATTAATTGGCCCAAAGGCAACCAGCGTGTAGGCGCATCTATGACGTTACACGCATGTGCGTTTTCCATGGCGCATAGGAAAAATAAGCACGTCAGAGTGTCATAGCGTGCAATTGGTGGAAAGGGCCTCAGCGCGTATGCGCGTCTGTGACGTGCGTGCGCGGGCATTTCCCTATGACTGCATGTCAGAGTGTCAGCTCGTGTAATTGGAGGATAGGGCCTTAGCGCTTACACGCGGAAGTGACGCTGGACGTGTGGGCATGTTTAAAAGGTACATGTAGAACGTCATTTCCTTGTATGTGCTTTTTGTGGAGAGCGAGTGGGTGAAATCTGTACTTCTTGTCGGTTCACACGTGATTTACTTCACAGTGTTCCAAGTTCGTACTCCCTGTTACCTCTGACAGCTTTTTCTCTTTTTGTCTTTTTCCTGGGCCTGTTTCCTCAAACAGCGTTCACTTCTTCTGTTGTCCTGTCTCCTTCGACAGCGTACAATTCTTCTTTTGGCGGGGGTGTTGCCAACACGCACACGCGCGTATTTTTCACGTGATTTTTCCTGGCAGACGGTGAGTCGCGCACGTATTTAACATATGTGCTTGCCCCGTGTGTTGCGTACCCCTTCAGAGGTCAGTCTAGGCTGAGTGTGACACGCATACGTTGATTTTTGTGTTTCTGGGTGCCACAGCGTAGTGCAGGTTTATTTTTCCACGCACGTGGTCTAGGAGGGGTTGCGTGCACATTATCTCCCTTTTTTGGGGTGGCTGTGCTATGCGTGACCCGTCATCTTCCCCCAGGGGTCACATACAGCCTTGCTAGAGCACTAGGGTACGAAATCCATCTAGTACCCTACCCCTTTGACCCCCAATTGCCCAGGACAATAGTTTACTGCAACTCCCATACGCACAACAACATCAGTGCCATGGTTGGGAGGCGAGCACGCGGTAAGGGTGTCAAAGGTGGCCGAGCCTCAAGAGGTGGCCGTGGTGGATACGGTAGGGGACATGGCCGGGACTTCCAGGGTGCCCCTAGCCCCCATGCATGGGTGACCAGTCAGGGACACCCATGCCCCCCCCTGGTTGAGGGTAACGCCCATTGTGGCACCACACCTGGCACAGGGTGACTCCATGGCTGACTTCCAGGTCAGCAGGTCTAGGCCACGTGTGGCGGTGCACGTTGGTGTCACCAGGCCACGTGGATCAGGGGCACCTATGTCATCTGCTGCCCCGAGTAGGCAGGGTGGGGAGGCTGCAGGGGCAGCTGCAGCTCCATCCACCCTAGCTCTGAGTCTCCCAGCCAGGACAGTGTTGGTCCCAGTCCATCCTGCTTACGTTCCCCCTGACTACATCACACTTCAGCTAATGCCTGCACCAAGTCCCATGGTGAGTGTTCATTCCCACACTCCTAGTCCACAGTCCACCGGGGCTCCTGCCCCTAGTGTCCAGGGTGGCGTAGGACACTCAGGATCCCCACCACCTTCCAAGCAGAAGAGGAAGAGTGCTCGTCCAGTACAGGCTGATGCCCCAGACACGGCTACACAGTCCGGCCCACCAATGAAGCCCAGCTTCAATCAGGCCGAACTTGATGCACTTGTGGAGTATGTGTCCGCACATGACAGCGAAATGGTGATTACTGCAGGATGCAAGACCACACCTGCACAACGTCAGGCACACTGGCAGACCATCGCGGACAAAGTGCCCTTGGATTCGTGAGGCGCACAGCTAATGATTGCTACAAGCGCTGGAATGACCTGAAGCGCAGGGCAAAGAAAAAGCTGGCCTCAAGTCATGCCGCAACTCTAGTGACTGGAGGTGGGTCTCCAGCAGAGGACATGGAACTCAATCCACATGAGTATGTTGCTGGGACCTACGTCACGGAGGAACAGAGCCAAGGCGTGGGATTCCTGCCAGATTACGAGGCATTGTCCGGTGAGTGCACATGCATGTGTGTGTCATCCATGTGCATGGTGTGTGAGTGAGGGCTTCTGATTGAGTGCCAGGTGAGGGTGTGTGTGCCTGAGTGGTTTGGGTCACCCATGTGCTTCATCCAATACATTCTGCACACCAGGATTTGGGTATTGCAGTATCCCTTCTGGCAACAGTAGACATTCAGCCCAACCTCACGCCAGTTGCCCTTGAAGTGTCATCTTGCCACAACATAGTTGCGTATTATTCTGTGTTCATTCAGGCTGATTGTTTGCATTCACCACTTTCACTAGGCATTTCTCAGTCCTATTGTCACATGTGTGACATGGCTATGGTACATGCCATCTGTGTGATGGCATGTGTCATGTATGTGTTTTGGACATGCCAATCACAGGCCAATGTGTGATGGCACTGCTAGCCAGCATGCAGCAAATGTGTTGGTCTTCCATCTTGGTGTCATCAATGTGTGCCATTTGCCTCCCCTTCATACGCAGTGACGGTACATGCATGGGAGGGTTATAGTCATGTGGGACATGTGTCAATGAAGTACTGTTTCTGTTGCTTCTCAGCCCTAATTGTGTGCCATGGTGCTAAGCACTGTTCCCATTTCTTTTCTTTCATGTCTTTGCAGGGGATGACGCACTTGATACTGCTGGGGTTGTGGAGATGGTGCAGACCCAGGAGGGGTCTCAGGCCCGACCGGGCACCAGTGAGGGACGTGGTGTGGTGGTGGGTGAGAACCCACACTTGCTGCCGACCATTATCTCAAGGGGTGTCTCTGGGTGCACCTCCCCCGAGCTCTATTCAGGTGTCGATTCAGATGATGAGACCTATGTGCGGTCGCAGGTAAGTGTTTCTGGGAGGGATTCTGTACTGTCCAACCCACCTGCAGCAGGGGTAGAACCCTCAATGGGGATGTCAGTGTTGGTATGTCCGCATTTGGTGGTTACGGATGCAGGGTCACACTCCGCAATATCTGATCCTGTTCCTGGGCCAGCAGATCAGAGGGGGAATGCAGTCCTGCAGCCTCAGGCAGTGCTGGCACAGCAAGGCGCAGTTCGCCTTGCCCCAGACAGGTGTGGTGCCCGCCGACGCAGTGGCCGTACGCCACCTGGCAATACCGCATGGGAGCAATCCATATATGGTATGGCAAACCAACAGGCAGCATCATCTGAGATGATGGCTCAGGCCATGGATAGGGTGGCCACTTCCATTGTCCCCCAAGAAAGGCTGATGGAACAACTACAGCAGCCAACTGACTCAATTTGCCAGTCACACAGGGAGGACATGTTGGCGTCCAACAGGGACAGAGGGGCGGCACTGGAGACTCTGCAGGAAGCCATTTCTATTGACTCCCAGGGCCACAGGGAAGCCCTGAGGGTGGAACTCTGTCAGCTCAGGGTGACTCTTGTTGAGCTTGAAGCTTCAACTGACACGAGGACAGAACAGCAGCTGGAGCGGCTCACACGTACGCTCTCAGCTGAGATGCAGGCAACTAGGGAGGAGGTCCGGGCATCCTGTGAGTTGTTGCATGGGGACCTCCGCACGATTATCCTCCAGAACCTGACCTTCCACACTCGCATGCTTGCTACCATGGAGGACCAGACTAGGGCTTTGCGCGGGCTGCCTCCCACAGTGCCACCACCTCCTGATGTAGCTGCAGAGGGTGAGGAGAGCGACAGCAGCAAATCTCTCACAATAGGGTAGCCGTGCAGCCCATGAGCCCATGGAGGTGTTTTTTTTCTCGCAAGATCCACACAGGTGGGTTTTGGTGTGCACCCTGTCCTTGGACCTCCTGGGTGGCCTCCCCCAACCCCCTGGCCCATTCATGGCCATTTTTGATTTTTGTTTTTTGATTTTTGATTTTTGATTTTTGATTTTTTTGACAGTGTGATGCCTTGTGTGGCTCCCGTGGGCATACGCTGTATTGTGGCTGGGCACATGCAGGCTTGTCCTGAATTTGGGTTAGATGCTAGGGTTTGTGTGACACACACCCCTCCTGCTTCCCATTTCCATGGGCTTGCAAAGGGTGTGCCCAAGTGACATTGACTTACACAGTGACGTTGGACTCCCATTTGATGTGTGGGCAGTCTGTAGTCAATACTGTGTATACATTCCTAGTGCATATTGTTGTTGTATTGTACACTGCATGGTGTATTGATATGTGCCTCTGCATCCATCTCATCCTCCTAATTTGCAGGTCCATTTCTCATGTCTTCACAAGGCGGTCTACCTTGGAACTGGAGTCCATGTTGTAAGCAGTGCACCTACACTCTTGCGTGGCGCTAACACTGTATAGTTGGAAGTGTTCGAAGAGCTGGCATTATCAGGTAGTGAGACTACCAATTTTTTAAATCCGTACTGTCATGTTTATGGTAGGTTGGAGGTTGTGTAGGTGATTAGTATTATTGGTAAATATTTGGTAATGTGTGTTGTTGGTCCTGCATTACTGTGACCATTTCATGTGTGGCCAGTTTCCATTAGGGACACTGTAGTTTGTGACACTTGTGTCATGTTTGTTTGCTCTCACATAGCATGACATGCCATGGTGTGTTGTGTGGCGGTGCCGGGGAGGGGTTGGGTGACATGGCACTTTTCTCATGTTGTATTTAGCAAGTGGGTATTCATTTTTGCTGCATAGAAGTGTGTCTTTTGCTGACACTGCATTGGTGGTGTTTGTGTAGGTAGGCATGCACACATTGTGACACTTCCAGGTGAAAAATCTCAGGCTGCTATGGTTCTGACAGTTGACTGTCCCTTAATTCATCAGAATTCTCAGATTGAGTCATCATTGATTGTCAGATGGTATGTGCCAGGGCTGTGTGCACTCCACATGGGTGTGATTTCTATGCGAAGTAATTAGCCACCAGCTACGTACGGGCTGCCTCACCCCGTGCCCTTTCCCCTCCCATGCGCAGCGGGCGTGCATTTGGTTGGGGATGTGGGGGCACCACCATGTCCACAGCCAGGCCCCGGCGTGTTGCAACATTGTGCAGGACACATGCTGCCACTATGATCCTGCACACTACTGGGGGAGCGTATAACAGCTGCCCGCCAGAACGGTCAAGGGAGCGAAAGCGTGACTTGAGCACTCCGAATGTGCACTCCACTATGCCCCGGGTTGCAATATGGGCTGTGTTGTATCTTACCTCGGGGGGCGTGATGGGGTTCCGAATTGGCGTCATCATGTGGGTGCTCAGAGGGTAGGCACTGTCCCCTGGGGAGGTGGTGATGGGGATCATTAGTGGGGTATTGGCATTACTCTGTATCTGTCATGCATGCGTGTGCTGTGGCATTTATACTCACCAAGCAGCCATGCATCGCCATGCCGCCCAGCTTCCATGTCCTGGTTTAGGGTTGACATCCTGTAAATGAAGCTGTCGTGGGTGGACCCTGGATAGTTGGCATATACTGAGGTGATGATTCCCTTGGCATCACATACTACCTGGACGTTGATGGAATGCCAGTGCTTGCGGTTTCGATAGATGTGCTCAGATGCCCTGGGGGGACGTAAAGCCACATGGGTGCAATCAATGGCACCTAGCACTTTGGGGAATTGTGCCACCCTGTAGAAATCCTGGCTGACAGCCTGCCTTTATGCAGGTGTTCTGGGCAGGTATATGTGCCTGTGGACTGATGGGCGTGCAGGGATGATGGCCAACACCTGGTGTAGGCACCGTGACTGCGTGGCCTGTGACACCCCCCCCACTATGGCACTTGTCCGCTGAAATGATCCGGTAGCCAAGAAGTGCAGTACATTGAGGACCTTCTCCAGGGGGCTCAGTGCTTGGGAGCACAGGGTGGGTGATGTGAGGTTATCCTCCCACTCACTGACCAGGTCGAGTATTATATGAGGTGGAAACCTGTACCTCCCATACACCTGGTCATCAGACATGCCAAAAAGGCTGGTTCTGGGTGTGAAGATTCTGGCCCTGACTATCCTCCTCCTCCTCCTGCGGTATCCCACGGCCACTGCTGCTAGGAATGGTATATTCATCCTGGCGTCTGAGCTTGTTTGTTGTTTGTGCACACTTTTATGCTGCGCGGGACGTGCGCCTGCTTCATGCTGGTGTACGTGTTTCCGGATTGGACCTTTTTTTTTGGCGCGTTGTAGGCAACCTTGTAAATCTTCCCGCCCACCCCAGGAATACACGTAACATGCTCTCCCAGGCCCAGTCGCGAGTGAATATTCCCGCCCACCCCAGGAATGCACGTAACACGCTCTCCCAGGCCCAGTCGCATGTGGAAGTTCACGCGAACCCGTATTACACGTACCCTGCTGATATCGTGTGTGGAAGTTAACGCGAACCCTGTAATACACGTACCCTGCTGATATCACGTGTGGAAGTTCAGGCGAACCCCGTAATACACGTACCCTGCTGATATTGCGTGTGGAAGTTCACGCGGACCCAGGCAAATCGCACCGCTGGGGGGTGGGGGTGCAGGGAGACATGAGTGTGGGCCTGGTGGAGGGTGCCCCTGACTGCTGGGGGGTGGGGGTGCAGGGAGACATGAGTGGGGGCCTGGTGGAGGGTGCCCCTGGATGCTGGGGGGTGGGGGTGCTGGGAGACATGAGTGAGGGCCTGGTGGAGGGTGCCCCTGGATGCTGGGTGGTGGGGGTGCAGGGGGACATGAGTGGGGGCCTGGTGGAGGGTGCCCTTGGATGCTGGGGGGTGGGAGTGCAGGGGGCCATGAGTTGGACATGAGTGGGGGCCTGGTGGAGGGTGCCCCTGGATGCTGGGGGGTGGTGGGGCTGGGAGACATGGGCGGCGGCCTGGTGGAGGGTGCCCCTGGATGCTGGGGGGTGGGGGTGCTGGGAGACATGAGTGGGGGCCTGGTGGAGGGTGCCCCTGACTGCTGGGCGGTGGGGGTGCAGGGGGACATGAGTGGGGGCCTGGTGGAGGGTGCCCCTGGATGCTGGGGGGTGGGGGTGCAGGGGGACATGAGTTGGACATGAGTGGGGCCTGGTGGAGGGTGCCCCTGGATGCTGGGGGGTGGGGGTTCTGGGAGACATGGGTGGCGGCCTGGTGGAGGGTGCCCCTGGATGCTGGGGGGTGGGGGTGCTGGGAGACATGAGTAGGGGCCTGGTGGAGGGTGCCCCTGACTGCTGGGCGGTGGGAGTGCAGGGGGACATGAGTTGGACATGAGTGGGGCCTGGTGGAGGGTGCTTCTGGATGCTGGGGGGTGGGGGTGCAGGGAGACATGAGTGGGGGCCTGGTGGAGGGTGCCCCTGGATGCTGGGGGGTGGGGGTGCAGGGGAACATGAGTTGGACATGAGTGGGGCCTGGTGGAGGGTGCCCCTGACTGCTGGGGGGTGGGAGTGCAGGGGGACATGAGTTGGACATGAGTGGGGGCCTGGTGGAGGGTGCCCCTGACGTCTGGGGGGCGGGGGTGCAGGGGGACATGAGTTGGACATGAGTGGGACCTGGTGGAGGGTGCCCCTGGATGTTGGGGGTTGGGGGTGCAGGGAGACATGAGTGGGGGCCTGGTGGAGGGTGCCCCTGAATGCTGGGGGGTGGGGGTGCAGGGGGACATGAGTTGGACATGAGTGGGGCCTGGTGGAGGGTGCCCCTGGATGCTGGGGGGTGGGGGTGCTGGGACACATGAGTGGGGGCCTGGTGGAGGGTGCCCCTGGATGCTGGGAGACATGAGTGGGGGCCTGGTGGAGGGTGCCCCTGGATGCTGGGGGGTGGGGGTGCTGGGAGACATGAGTGGGGGCCTGGTGGAGGGTGCCCCTGACTGCTGGGCGGTGGGGGTGCAGGGGGACATGAGTTGGACATGAGTGGGGGCCTGGTGGAGGGTGGCCCTGACTGCTGGGGGGCGGGGGTGCAGGGGGACATGAGTTGGACATGAGTGGGACCTGGTGGAGGGTTCCCCTGGATGCTGGGGGGTGGGGGTGCTGGGAGACATGAGTGGGGGCCTGGTGGAGGATGCGTCTGGATGCTGGGGGGTGGGGGTGCTGGGACACATGAGTGGGGGCCTGGTGGAGGGTGCCCCTGGATGCTGGGTGGTGGGGGTGCAGGGGGACATGAGTTGGACATGAGTGGGGGCATGGTGGAGGGTGCCCCTGGATGCTGGGGGGCGGGTGTGCTGGGAGACATGCGTTGGTGGGCAGTAGTACAAGGTGACATGTGGGTTGGCTGGGGGGCATGGCCAAGGTGGATGGGCTGCCTGCGGGACATGTGCAGGGGTGCAGGGTAGTCCCCTGTGGTGTGGGCCGCCTGCAGGGGTGGTGGAGGGTGTAGAGGGAACAGCTGGGAGGACCCACATGGCCAATTCACGTGTAGGACTCCCCGGCACCCCCGAAATACACGTAGGCTGATGGATTCACATGTGGAATTTCCCGAGCACCCGGAGTACACGTACCCTGCTGGAATCGCGTGTGGAACTTCACGCGCACACTGAAATACACGTACCCTGCAGATTCGTGTGTGAAACTTCCCGCGCACCTTGGAATACACGTACCCTGCTGAAATCGCGTGTGAAACTTCACGCGCACCCCGAAATACATGTACCACGGACAATCACGTGTGGAACTTCCAGCGTACCCCGAAATACACGTACCCAGGCCAATCGCGTGTGGAACTTCCCGCGCATCCCAAAATACACGCACACGCTATTTTTCACACAGCGGGTGTCCGTGTTTATCGGTACCCCTTTGCACCTCATTTGTCCAAGAGGGTCACAGTATGGATCATTCATCATAACTGTATATAGGTGCTTTTTGCAAGCGCACATTTTGGCGCACATTTATTTCAGGGTCAGGGACACTACTGCCTGCTTTCTTGTGGCGGACTTGTTTGGCCCTGTGCGCGGCTTTGACCGTGCGCTGGTTTGCCCTATTCGATTCCATGAATACGAGTTTTAGGCGAGCGTGTGGGCGTTCTGCGCACTTGCCTCCTGTACTTCCCCCGTGACGCCCATATTTTCACGCGTTGTTCCCAATTCCGAGTGTTACGCCCCGTGTTCCGCCTACTTTTGTTATGTGGACCGCGCTATGTGCGATTTCGCTGTGGCCGTGGCGCACGCCGCTGGAAGACCTGTGCGCCGCCGTGCACCGCGCACTTTTTCAGCGCACATCCAATATTTTTCTCGCACACGGACTTCCATGAATCGATGTGCGCTGGTTTCCCTGCGATTTTCGCACTTGCACTGCGATTCGCACGTTTTGGCACCTCTGCGCCGGAATTTTCGGCGCACATTAATTCCATGAATCGGCCTGTAAATTGCTGGAAAAAAGTTATACAATGAGGCAGAACTTGTGCCATCTTCTGACAATCTCAAGATTCAATGACTATTTGATTGCTGGAAAAGTCATACAATGAAGCAGAAAGTATGCAAGCTTCTGGAAATCACAAGTTTCTTTAACTATTTATCTGCTGACAAAAAATAGTCATACAATAAAGCAGAAGCTCTGCCAGCTTCTGACAATCACAAGTTTCTTTAACTATTTCATTGCTGGAAATAAAACCTCCTACAATGAAGCAAAACAAAAGTATTTATAACAAGTTCATTGCTGGAAAAAAAAGACGTACAATGAAGCAAAATGTGTGCCAGATACCGACAATCACAAGTTTCTTGAACCATATCACTGCTGGAAAAAAAGTCATTCAAGGAAGTGGAAGCACTGCCAGCTTCTGACAATCAAAAGTTTAACTATTTAATTATTTGAAAAGGTGACTCAATGAAGCAGACAGAAGTTTTTCCAGCTTCTGACAATAACAAGATTCTTTACTATTTGATTGTTGGAAAAAAAGGTCACGCAATGATGCAGAAGCTGTGCCAAATATATATACTTATTTGACTGTATATACTTATCTTCAGCCATAACCAATATGCTACTGGAATTCCAAATAATACCTACCAGCAAGAGCGACCACTAGATGCTTACGATCTCTGCTGCGGGAGTCGGCGACCCTTCGATTGTCCCTCCACCCCCTCGGCTAGAAATCGTTGGAGGTAACACCAGACTAACAATCAGTAAAAATCTTTTGGCCACCATTCCGCATGTTTTCCAACAAACACCCTTGCCAGATGAACAGAAATTAAATTACGATTGGGTATTACTCACTTTCCAAATACACAAACCTGCAATAGAGAAACCAATCCATCAACACCACTATGACCAGGAAATAGTTTTTTTAAAAAAGCATTGCATGAACTTTCACATTACTTGGAACTTTTTCCGGACCCAACTATATGCACAATTTTCATGAAAATGCAATTAAATATCCTACCTACCAGACAAATACTATCTCAAATTCGATATTTAGCGAAACCGTTTTTGCAAGAACAAAGATATACCTGAGTCTCTTAATCATCTAATTATGATATGGCCTGCGCTAGCCAACAAGAGAAACCTTTTTGGAGACCTATTTAAGATCTCCCAACAACAAGAACAAGGTGATGCCAGATGGCTAAAACTCCTCAAAGGACAAAATAACAAACTGATATACACAGTAGTACAATTTCTAGTCAATATTTTGGAGCTTACTTAAGTTATTTAAAGTGACCTTTCTTGATTTTTATTTCTCTTTGTTTTATCCTGTATTCTGTAATCTGTAAACAATGAGAAACATTTTATGCAATCCAAATGAAAAGTCTATGTATAAACTATATCATTTTAAAATTGCTGGAAAAAGTAAACCAATGATACAGAAGCTCTGCCAGATTCTGACAATCACAAGTTTATTTTACTATTTAATTTCTGTATAAAGGTCACACAATGAAACAAAAGCTGTGCCAGCTTCAGGCAATCCCATGTTTCGTCAACTATTTCATTGCTGGAAAATTAAGTTATACAATTAAGAAAATGTCTTCTCGGCTACTGACAATCACAAGTTTATTTAACTATTGAATTGCTGGAAAATAGTTATACAATGAAGCATAAGCTATGACTGCTTTTGACAATCACAAGTGTCTTTAACTTTGTAATTTCTGGAAACAGTCATACAATGAAGAAGAATGTTTGCGAGCTTCTGACAATCACACGTTTCTTTAATTGTTTATTTGCTTGAAAAGGTAACACAAAGAAGCAGAGGTTTTGCTAGATTCTGGCAATCACAAGTTTTTTTAAACTATTAAATTGATGGAAATGGTCACAAAATGAAGCAGAAGCTGTTGCAGCTTCTGACAATTGCATGTTTCTTTAACTATTTTGTTGCTGGAAAAAACGAATACAATGGGCCTCATTAGGACCCAGGCGGAGTGGGTTTCCGCCAGCGCTAATCGCGGCGGACCCGTCCGCCGTACTACGAGTTCCCTTAGCGCCATGGAGGTTTTCTCCGCCTGGTTTTACCAGGCGGAGAAAACCATGGCGCTACGGGACCTCGTTGTTAATTACGCCACCGTATTTTACGGTGCCGTAATTAACTCCTTCCCCACTCCCATTATACCCTATGGGTCAAGAATGGGAATGGGGAAGGGCAGAATGGGGATTGGGGATTTACCGCTCCGCCGAGGTCGGAATGGGGCGGTAAATCCGCCAACCCCCATGGCGCTATCGACGGCTTTCCGCCGTGCTTCGCGGTGCATTTAGCACCGCGAAATCCGCCTGGGTCCTAATGAGGCCCAATGATATGATATGATATTTTATTCATATTGCGCTCATGCACAGGTGTTTCAGAGCACGACCAAGGGAGGGGAACAAGGGAGAACAAAAACAACGAGCTTACTAGGCCCAGTGACATTTAGAACGTGCAAGTACATGGGAAAGGAAAAAAGGGGGAAAGTGCATGGATGGAGGAGAAATTGAAAGTGCAGAACAGAGGAGAGAACAGAATCAATAATAAGTGCAATAACTAAATAAATAAAGACATTGACAAGTGATAGCGCAGCCAGCCAGTGGCAAGTGCATTATTGGTCAGATAGGGTATATCTGATAAGTGCAGAAGAGGTATGAGGACTGTATGGGTACAGATACAGATCCCAGTGCAAGGTGTTTGCCCAGAGGCAGTACAGGAGGGAGGCAGGGTCAGCAGGTACCTGGTCCCGAAGGACAGAGGGTTTCCAGGTGCACGATGCAGAAAGAGAAACAGAACAGCAGGCTAGAAGAGGGGCAAAGGCAGAAGCGAAGAGGAAGGTCTTGAGGTGCTTCCGGAACCAGAGATGGTTCTCCTCAAGTTTCATGGTGGCCGGGAGGCTATTCCAAAGGGAGGCCCCAGCTGAAAACAGAGATCTGCCCCAGCTCATTTCTTTGAAAAACACCTGACCCTGAGGGAATTAGTGGTAGAGGAGCGAAGTGCTCGAGAGGGGAGGTATTTACAGAAGGATCGTTGAAGGTATTTTGGACCCAGGCCCCAGAAAACCTTGTGGACAATGCAGAGGGTTTAAAATGTATGTATGAATGTAGCAGAAGCTGTGCCAGCTTTTGACAATTGCAAGTTTCTTTAACTATGTAATTTCTGGAAACAGTCATACAATGAAGCAGAATGAAAGATTAGAGAGCAAGTCTTCACTGGTGTTCAGGTGAGCAGTTGCCGTGCCTCTGGCAGCTCAGATGACCGACAATGTGCTCTTCATTGTGATTTGTTGGTGATCTCTTTGGCTAGCGTACAGGCTCAGCAAGCATCTTCACTTGTAATTTTAGAATATGAAATCTTTCTTGATCCATAAAGTCATCTCTCTGTGTTCTGGGCCTATATTGATTTGATTTGAATTGCCCTGGCCTGTTCAGGTTACTCTGATTACTGTCAGGTGACTGTATTCAGTTTGATTTTCCACTGAATTTCTGTGACAGCATAGGAGCGTGGGCTAAACTTCACAGTATGTCTTTCATTAGACTGATGTTGCTGCGTTGAGTCAATTAATTTATCTACATATCTTGGTTTCATTTTGTTACTGTTCCCATATGTCATTGTTGCAGGATTAAACCTACTCTGAGCTCCCAATGCCTGATATGGTCCATGAGGTGAGTGACTTGGGGTGCTATTTGATTCTGCTACACTGAACTGATATCCTCCCCATGGCGAGTTGCCAAGTTAACAAGGGCTGACATAAGTAGCCCTATTTCTGGAATAAGTGTATTGAAACACTGGTACTGGTGGTGTTGCTCTTTCTGCCTGGGCTTTTCGTTGTGTTATCAATCCTTTTGGATTCTGTACCAGGTCATTTTTTTTCTGCCCTGTTTCCAGTGCCATACTGCTCCTTCATCTCATATCTGCAAATGAGGTGGAAGTTATTACCTCCTTTACTTTATGCTTTAGCTCCTTGCCTTTAGTCTCAGCATGGGATATAACTTACCATATTTTCATGGCCTGGTCCAGAATCCAATGTACACTCTTTTCATTTGAAATGTACTGTCTAATTGTGCAATAATCGTCAGACGGAGGCCATGAAAGAATGTATTTTTGAACTAAATTGAGTTCACATTGAATTCCACGTCAAACCATAAAAATGCCATTTTCATTGATTGAAGAAATTACCTAGGTGACTCATCTGGGTCGGCTGACAAAGCATAAACTGCCTCTTTTGCGCCTTGCACTGACTTGTTTGGTAAAGAAATTCATCTCACTTCCTGTTTTTAATCATACCATAATAAACAATTTCTGAATATATTGGTCTTTTGGGGTTTTCAGTGTCTGATAAATCTGTATAACATGATCAATATATCCTTCTATAGATGGCTCAGAATCTCTTTTAAAAGGCCTTATAAGTCCTTTAAGTGACTTTATAATCTTACGTGGGTCGATAAACATTGCATTTTCTTGTGAAAGGTCGTAACTGTGTGCGTTTTGTGTCATCTGCTGCCTTATTCCCGTTTTCTTTACAAGCTCGACACTCTCTCTACACACTATCTGTTCCCTCAGATACTGGAAACAGGCCAGATCTTAGCAAGAATGTCTTCCCTGGCGTGGCTCTCAGACTGTGGTCTGGTGCATGTTTATTAATTGACATATTCTGCAATTCACAATCCCGTGAATGCAAAACGTGTCTTCTTAAATCTGCGTTTTTTTATTTCGATTCCCTCACCTGTGTTTTGAATATTTCCGTTTAATCCTGAAATGTGCCAATTCTGGACTCTTCTTTCTCAGCCTGATGATAAAATTATTAATTTCTGAGACTTGACCATTATAGTCAGATATTAGTTTCATACTTCTTTCGACATCTGACATTAAATAAGTGACTTTACTCTTTAAGCACTGAACACAATGAGACCACTGTCTATTCTCTTCACAAAATGATTCAATTCCCACTATGGTGTCATCCCAGTCCACTTCAAACACTTGTGTATAGGCGCGTTATAAATGCCATATCATATCATATCACTTGGATCTGAGCCAACTCGTCCTTTAATTGGTTTATCTGTTCTGAATCCTCCTCAGTCTGTTTCTTTTTAACCTCAAATTCATTTTGCAATGTTTCATAATTATGTGGGTTTGCTTGTAAATGTCTGGCAGATTGACTACGAGGACCCCCCTTGTAAATGTGCACAATTTAAGTAACTTTGGGTCTCACCCTAAGTTACTAGGGGAATTGAGACGTGGACCCCTTGCTCACTATTCTTAGAGAGGCACAACTCCACCCTACAGATGAGGTCCAACCAGACCGAAACACGTGTCTGGGGTTGCTGTTGGTACGCTTGTTCAGAGGAGAATTGCCTAGCATTTTGTTGCTGGACTGCCCGGGGGCAGGACAAAGACTGACATGTTTTGGATATTTTTCCTCTGTGAAAGATAGTGAGCTAAATAAACTGAATCTGGGTAAGGCTCTCATAACCAGGACTAATGTCTGGCAGAGGGAGTCCCAGGACCCCCCTTGTTAATTTGCATAATTTAAGTAACTTTGGCTCTCACCATAAGTTACTAGGGGAATCCAGGTGTGGACCCCTTGCTCACTATTCTTAGAGAGGCACAAATCCACCCTACTGATGAGGTCCAACCAGACCAAAACAAGTGTCTGAGGTGGCTCTTGGTACGCTTTTTCAGAGGAGAATTGCCTAGCATTTCGCTGCTGGACTTCCCGAGGGCAGGACAAAGACTGATATGTTTTGGATATTTCTCCTCTGTAAAAGATAGTGAGCTAAATAATCTGGGTAAGGCTTTCGTAACCAACTCTAATGTCTGGCAGAGGGACTCCCAGTACCTCCCTTGTTAAGTTCCTTGTAAATGTGACAATTCCTTCATCAATTCATTCATTACATCTACTCTGCAACTGTGAAAATGGTAGATGCCCTTTGACTGATGCATGTAACTTTGTCCGTTATTTTTTATATCTCTCCATGTTTTGCTTATCATGAGCCCATATCTCCATTACCCTGTGTAGGATAAACCAAAGCTTTGCACCCAATCGGATTATGCAGTCCTTTTGATTTCTTATCATCAGAATCAAAATGTTTTGTTAGACAAAAACGCAAAACTGTGCCCTCTTCAAATCAATTTTCCAGTGCCTCCTTCACTATCTCAGAAATTAGTTGCTCTCTCCCGACATTCATGGTATCAGAAGTCCATGCATTCAGAGCAAAGAATTTGGATTCTGCATAGTTGCGAAATTTTCTACACTAATCTCAGACATGCCTCCTGTCCATGCAAAACCACAATACCTCAAATTGGAAATCCCTTAAAGCACAGCACACTATTGACAAATACGACCCTGCCACATGTGCACAACACAGCACACAATTGACAAATACAATATGCCACATCTGGCTGATGCACACTATCTAAAAGGTTCCCGGCCAATGCATCAAAGATATGTTGGAAGAATGAGCCTGCCTCTTCTTTTTTTTATACCACGTGACCTTAGCTAGGCATCTTCAGGCTTCATTTTGTGTATTTCATTCATATTGCCCAATCACATCTATATGCAAGAAAAAAGACAAACTCTAGTCGCAGGAAACCCACCACATACTTCTAAAGTAAGACACTTTATGTATTCAATTTCATCAGCTATACAACCTCTGTCATTACATCATTTGCATGCATAAATATAATTATAAAGGAATAAAACCTTTATCAATGAGTCAGGGGAGTTGCTAGGTCTGGAAAAGACCCGGGGCTAAGCTGATGTCAGAACTGTTGGGACTGGGGGCTAGCTAGTCTTTTGGCTGTAGCTCCTGAGATTCTATCCGGGGCTACAACCAAAAGATCAGGGGCTATAGCCCCCTTAGCCCCCCCTAGCAACGCCCCTGCATGGAGTACATGCACAAAACACACCTTACATTATTATGACGACTTTAGAATAAGCATATCTTTTTCTTAGTTTAGAAGAACCTCAAATGTCAGCTGTTATCCAAGCCCTATAAAAGCATTATGACCCATTTAATCGGAAAGTTTGCAAATGAAACTGCAGGTTATTCTCTCAAGGGGATAATGACCCTCTATAGCCAGTGTCTTTGCCCCATGGTACTATATGGCTTAGAGGCTTTAGTCATGCACGATTTATACTGGCTTGATAAAATCGAAGGTTGTTTCTCCAAGCGGATAGTAAAACTATGATCTTCGACCCCCGTTGAGTACCTTAGATTAGTACTACGGTTAGTCTTGCTAAAGGGTCAGGCAATGATAAAGCAGGGGTTGCTTCACCATAAAATCAATTCTGGGCATAAACGCCAATTGCTTTCTCTGCTGGAGCCTGCTCACGGTACATGTAAACATTCTAAATCAGAGGAATTTAACAGCCTAATAGCTAGGCTGTGCGAGAATATTGGTTGGTTCCCTGACTTCAAACGAGGCAATAGTTTTGTTAATTTACAACAGTTATTTAAAAGTAAATTGAAGAAATGGGATTGGACTAATAATTACACACACCTCTCTACATTGAGTACATACGCATATGTGTCTTTTGGTACCAGAAAGACTAACGAAATAATGCTATATGTGCCCAATTTGACACACAGTCAACCAGCCTACATGAAGAACCTTAATTACTTATTTAATTCAGCTGCAAAACCATACTCACCAATTCAAACAGTGTCTTTTATATGGACCGGCCTCTGCTCTTGCCCCATTCAGCTGCAAAACCATACTCACCAATGCAAACTGTCTTTTATATGGACCTGCCTCTGCTCTTGCCCCAGGGGCACGACCTGCCTTCTTCTCAGCAATGCACGACACATCCCCCGATTGCCCCGATCTCTGCTCAGGGTCACACCTGCAGTCTTCAGGACTCATTCTTGTTAGGTCATAGTCCAATAGTAAAGAAATTGCCTTCAAAGAATTCCCTGTGCCGCTCTCTATGCCAACTCCCAAACGATAGCAAGTGGTCATATCACATAGCAGCCCAAGGCGTTCACAACCTCCCAGTTTTAACCAGTAATAGCATGAAAACCAAAGACTTGATATTCAGAAGAATCAAGATTAATGAGCCATTCCCAAGGTTTCTCACATGATTTGTTCAGAGGCAGCAGAGCCAGTCTGATCAGAAATCCAAAGGCGTTCAAATCACTCCCACAAAATGCCCAGCCAACTTAGCCCAAACCAAAGTTCAAATCTTCCTTGCTACACCTTTTAACCCTTTTTCAAACAACACTGCCCCCTTCATATGGCTCTGTATGTATTCTGTACCATTTTCACTCCTACTCCGTGATGCACCCTTTGTCATTTTCCAGACGTTACTCTAGTGACCACTAGTCAGCATTCGTGTTCATCACCCCGATCCTGCGCACAGAGAAATATGCAACATCTTTTACTTCTGTCTTCTGGCATTTGCCTTTGTATGAACAATTCAGCGTGCTCTTTTCAAGGACCGTCATGCTGTTACATCACACGCTCTGAATCTTTCCTCCACGTTCAGCTTCTTAATCCTGCTTTTATTTTTCAAAGCTGCGTGTTCATGCGCCTGCCACTGAGCTGGCACTTTTGTGGCCTAACAAAAACTGAGTGTTAGTATCAGTATACTAAACTACACACCGAATATACTGCACACATTCTTTAGCTCATAACCTCTGCTACAGTATATGCCAATGGCCCCAACAGATACGTGTGGATTACAATGCCAGATAGAGGAAAGATATCTATATAATAAGTGTACACCCAAAAGCCAATATCCAAAAGATAGTGATTTCTCTTTTTTTTTTTGGGGCACAGATAGAGTATATATAAAGGTAATCTAGATACATACACAATAGCACTTCCAGATACAAATTCAGCAATTCAAAACATTTTCAATGTATTAATAGTAGGTAAAATACAATTAAACACATTAAGATAAAACACACTTTAAAATAAATAAAATAAACTTCTAATATGATAGCAGCAGTTCAACACTGATATAGTTATGACATCAGCCAACTTCAGAATCAGATCTTACTAGACTTTTAAAACTGAAGTTTGATCAGTAAGGATCTTAATATATCTCTAGTATATACAATTACTAGATTTTGCCCTCAACATGTTTCATTTTGCTATATTCATATGGAACTTTCTTCAGGAGGATGGCTTTTTCGGTCACTTGGACTTCATAGTTGATCTAAATTGATCTTTCCAGAAGCGCCTTTAGCTGTGCATCTATAATGGGAGTGCTGTTGGTAAAAAATAAAAATAAAAATAATGCCTAATATCTTAGCAGTAAACAAATTTGCGAACAGCGAGGTTAAAGAAAGAAATCGTTACCTCGCATGTGAATGATCGTGGTCTACACAAGAAAATGAGTTCTTCAGGAATCCTTCAGTTTGACTTACGTCCCCAAGTGGACGGAATAGTCTGTAAAATACATATTATTTGTACAAGACTACATGGTCCAACCGGTCTATACACATGCCCTGCTCTCTTAAATTCTACATGCATGGGATACATGACATTTTTAGTTTTAGAATTTTTAATTTTTAATTTTAGAAGGCACCATTGCTTACCTCCTAATGTCCCCACGGTGGTTCGGGAAAAGATTTCCACGACGTGCAGACAGTCTTTGGTTATGATGATTAGTAGTCAAATTCCAACATTCACAGCAACACCATGTTATTCTGTTGAGTAGAAACAGGTATTGTTGCAAATATAGATACGTCCATCGAATCAAAGTGAATTCTACTTGGGCTAGCCAGTCATGAGACTGGGTCCACACCGGCTTAGGAATAACAATAAAAACTTTGGGAATGGATGAGGTGAATTAGCTGCTGAATATAGATGTCAAAAAGCATATGGGACAAGGCCGACCACTGAGGAACACCACAGAATAAAGTGGGGGAAGAACAAAGAAAAGGAGGCAAAGATAGTGATTGACTCCTGTCAGCGAAAAAAGATGCAAACCAGTCCAGGACGGGCCCAGAGAGGCCTTCTGCCTGCAGGCGAGATAGCAGGATGGTGTGGTCGACCATGTCGAATGCAGCCGACATGTCTAATAAAATCAGGGCTCCCACTCCACCCTGGTCCACCAACATGGTGAGATCACCAACCACAGACATTAGGACACTCTTGGTGCCCCGTCCTGGATGAAACCCAGACTGCAAGGAGACAAAGAAAAGTGACGATTCAAGAAAAGAAGAGAGCAAAGGTGATATTAGAAGCTCTAATAGCTTCATAAAAAAAGGAAGGAGAAAGATAGGTCAAAAATTAGCCAACACTGCTGCATCCAGTGAAGGTTTTTTGAGATAAGGGATCACTGTAGCCTGCTTCAACTCAATTGAAACCATCCCATCCGACAGGAAGAATTCACTGCCTCCACAACCCAGGGGGTCATGGCCGGCAGGATCATTTTAAGAATGGCTAAAGGGATAGAATCAGATGGAGCTGCTGACTTGTGCTCTGCTGCCTGTAAGACTTTGGTGGCCGAAAAAACTGGAAACATGTTAGATACTGTACCATCGGCAGCCACTATATTGCAGGTAGGGGCTGGTACTATGTGCTGCTTTCCTTCTGAGATGTTATGAGGGACCTTAGTGTAGAAAAGGTCCAACAACGAATCATCCAAGGCTTGGGAGGCAGGCAGCGATGGAGAGAACCGTATGACAGAAGAGAAGGAATTTACAACAGAGAAAAGTTCCTTCGAATGATTAAGGGCAAACTCCACCTTGCTAGTAAAATATGATTGTTTAGCTCTTGATCACCTCCTGATGGTACAGTCTAGCAAGGTGTTGAAAAGTGACCTTATCAGCAGAACCATTGTAAAGACTGGAGGGGGGGGTTATCTATACTGCTGCCCACTATATAGCAGAGTAGAAGCACAGAGCACCCCAGCCAAGATTCTCTATTGTTGGTAACAATGGATGAGCAATCAAGGCTTAAGCTCTCAGGAGGTGATGCAGACTTGTACGTAAGTACAGTGTAGTCCCAAGCCCCCACAAAGTAATGGTCACACACTATGTCATGTGATAACACTGTTCTTTATATAAATAAGGTTCAATATACATATACACAATCAATAACCCACTTTGTGCTTTGGCAATACTAATATGATAAATATTTACAATTTGCCTCAACACGATGGCGGAGAACCATGGCGCTATTAGCGCCATGATTCATGCCGGTAAAATACCGGCACCGCCTTGGCGGAAAGGGGAATTACCGCCCCATTCCAAGGTTGGCGGGGTGGTAATTCCCCTTTCCACGATTGCCCTTCCCCATTCCCATTTTTGCCCCATAGGGATCAATGGGAATGGGGAAGGCGCTAATTACGGTACCGCAAATTGCGGTACCGTAATTAGCTCCCTGGGTCCCTTTGCGGGTTGGTTTTTAACGCCTGCAAAAATCAGGCGTTAAATCCCCCAACCCACAAAGGGACCTCGTAGTAAGGCGGTAAGGATTTACCGGTACCGGTATTTTACCGGTACCGGTAAATCCTTACCGCCATCCGTGTAATGCGGCCCAATGTCAATGTGGTACCACACTTAACTCTTGACTCCTTTAAAATGCACCAACTGCTGACAGTTTCAAGGGCATACAAATCAAATGGTAAAGTGAATCAACAATAGACAGAGGGAGGAAGACAGGTTGGGTTAGACAATGGCAGAATACTGGGTCCTTACCACCAGACACAGTTCTGTATAGGATCCCCCTACCTGGGCAACCTGTAAATAAAGTGTATCAACAAACCCAGTCAAACCCAGTCAATATATGCTTATAATAGTCATGTTTCCTTCTAAGAATGCTCTACTACCCCAATGTACCTGGTTTATCAGAGTTCTTCAATGGTTCATCGACAGATCCCTCTCAAGTGGACTCCCTTTAAAGCAGGAGCCATGGGTTGTTGAGATTCCACGAAGAAAGGTGCTTCGACCTTCACGGTGCTTGTTGACAATCGGTCGTGGACGTCCTGTGTAGAGGAGGTGTGCGGTGCACCTCGATGATGAGAGTTTGGTGCCGCAAAGATGATTCAATGGCGGTCCTCCGCACCCCGGTCGACGGTGACAATTATCGACGGCTTCGACGTCCTGGTACTTCACTTCAGATTCCTCGGCGGTCCCCGTCTTGGGTCAGCAGTCTTTCGGGACTGACTTCCAGGGTGCCTGGGTGAAGATTAGCTTCCTGCACGATGTTCCCTCGTAGCTCGAGAAGAGGTCTCCTAGCCAGGTCCTCTCTTGGATCAGTTCTTGGAGACACGACAGCTTTCGGATTCCATCTAAGGAAAGCAGCAGCAAAAGCCTTCTTCTTCCAGCTGGGCTTCAAGGTTAAGCATTGAGTTTCGACTTCGGCTTCTGAACAATTCTGGTGAGTGAGAAGTCACCAGATATACTGTTCTGTCTCTCACTCACACTGGTGAGCCAGGCTCAGGCAGCCAATATTTCAGAAGGGCATTCAGGCAGGCAGCTAATCAGGCTCACAGTGTATTCAGGCCATTCTCTTCCATCCAGACACTCACAACAGGTAATGTGGATTGGGAAAAGCACTCAGCCTTTCATTGTGTCATACACCAGAAACCAGACACCCATAACATGAAATGTATATTGATATGATATGGTATGGCATTTATAAAGTGCCTATACACAAGTGTTTCAAGATGTGACGAGGCAAGGGATGGGAAACAGCGGGAGGGCAGAAACATTGAGATTGTGCACGTGCAGGGGAGGAGGGACGGGGAGAAGTGCGGGAGAAGTGGGAGGGGGCAGTGCAGTACATAAGATAACCATAATAAATAAATGAAATATATAAATAAAATAAATAAAATAAATAAAATAAATAAAGTCAATAAACAAAAATGCAGCCAGCTGGTGGCTAGTGTGGCCAGCTGGTGGCAAGTGCAAGGGTAAGGGTACACCTCAGGTGCCAAGTGCTGGTTGTGGGCTGTAGGGATACAGAAACAGTCCCTGAGTTCAAGGGTTGCCAGGGGGGAAGTGCAGGTGTGCAGCTGAGGGGAGGGGACCTAGGCCAGAGATCAGAGGGTAGACAGGTAAACCAGTGCAGTTTCAGTTTAACCAGGAGATCAGCAAGGGAGCAATGGAGAGAAAGCAGAATCAAAAAGGAAGGTCTTGAGGTGCTTCTGGAACCAGAGATTGTTCCCCTCAAGTTTCAGAGAGGCAGAGAGGCTATTACACACTCCATTCACTCTATTCACCCAGGTCCCACCCTAAGGGTGTACCCACAACATACAGTCATTGTGAAGATTCAGAAATCCACTGATTCCTATGGCAGGGCCTGGGTACCCCAAAATGAAGGATACTCAGAGCACCTGTCAAATTCAGCATGGAGCTGCCACCAGCCCATACCCTGCTCTGTAGGCCACACACAGGTGCCCAAAACATACACTAGGGGTACATGGTTGTACTCCGACGCATGGGTGCAATAAGGGTATCTCAAGGGTCTGTTCACCACAACCAAAAAGAGCAAGAGCTGCAGTCCCAGGAATCTCACATGGACTCCCGGCAGAAAACAACATATAACACATGATAAGGGAATACAGGAGAAGTACATGGAGGCCATATCCCTCCAATGCATTTCCAGCATCACAGTCGCCCCCCCGACTGAGGTTAGGGTGGTCTAATCTCCCACAAGATTAACCACCTCATCCAGATGGTCAACATACCTTCTGGAAGGGTCATTTGCATTATCATGTCTCTTGCCTGGTCTATGCTCAATGATGAAGTCTAGCCCTTGCAGGCTAATTGTTAGAATTCTTCCTCTTGGACTTGGCCCTGTAGTGTAGAAGAAGAATTCTTCCTGCTAATATATCACTTTGAATGTGCAAATAAACATACAAAGCAATCTATTGACTGGAAGATTGGATTCCCATCGAGACCTCGTGGCTGTAGAAAATAAACAAGATTGATATGATTAGAACAACTGACAATGGGTACAGAAATTAATTTCTCTAGAGTTACTCCAAACTAACCTGACTAATGTTTAGAGACTTCACAACGGATAAAGGAAACCCAATAGATGTTCTGAAAGAAGAAAAAAACAATGTGAGCCTATAACCCTGGGATCAAATGAAGAGTGACAATAAGCAACAAGAACCATATCTTGCTTATAATAATGGAGAAAGTTTACCAAGTGAGACCTTCTTCCTAGGTAGAGCGGAGGCTGTTCCGCGGTACTGCAGCGGCTCTCCCACGGTGCAGCGGCGGCTGTCCCACGGTGCAGCGGAGGCTGTCCCACAGTGCAGCGGCGGCTCTCCCACGATGCAGCGGAGGCTGTCCCACAGTGCAGCGGCGGCTCTCCCACGGTGCAGCGGAGGCTGTCCCACGGTGCAGCGGCGGCTGTCCCACGGTGTCCAATGGATATGTTAGTCTCTAAAACGCGGAGGTGAGATAATGTCTTTACCGAGTGCAAAACAACCGGGTCGTAAATCCAAGCGGGCAAGAACAGGAACAGAAGGAAAAAAGGCCAGACGTAATCGAGGGACAAAAGCAAGAGTTCGTTACCAAGAAGACCAAAGTTTTCAAAGCAGGCAAGGATGATCCAAAAGAGTAGTCGAGTCAGAAAGCCGGGTCAGGAACGTGTATTAAATCAGAGCAAGAAGAAAAAAGGCCAAAAACCGAACGCCAAAGAAAGCTCGATCAGAAGCACTGAACAACGTGGAGGCGTGGTTTAATTAGCCCAGGCCACCTGATCACTGCCGTGAACCCAAACGAACGTTGCGCTTCCTTAGCAACGTATCACGTAGTTTCCATGGCACCCTCCATTCACTGTGGCGAGCCGTGCTCCGATTCGAATGTTCTCTTACTGCATTAGCGGGACCAAACTTGCGTGAACCAACGCGCAGCGGTCCACGCATGACAGTACCCTTCCCTAAAGAACGACCCTGTTTCCTTGAGGCCCAAAAATCGGAGATCAAACGGGGAGCATGAATGTTCCGGACAGGCTCCCAGGTCCTCTCTTCCGGACCATAACCCTCCCAATCCACATAATACATCCTGACCCCTTTGGAAACGTTGGTATCCAAAATCCTACGCACCACGTACTCCTCTTCCCCTTGTACCATGATTGGAGGAGGACGAGAAGGAAGGGTAGTATCTGGTAGAAAAGGTTTGACAAGGGAAACATGAAACACCGGATGCACTTTCCACTTTGCAGGTAAAGATAAATGCACTACCACAGGATTAATCACCGCCGTAACAACATATGGTCCTATAAAACGCGGAAGAAACTTCCTCCCTCTAGGTATCCGCAGATTCTTGGTGGATAACCATACCTTATTGCCTACTATGTAATCGGGAGCCGGAGAACGATGGGCATCTGCGAACCTCTTAGTGTTAATCTGCGCCGTCTCCAAATGTTCTTTCACCCGTCGATGCACTAAACACATGTGTTGAATGCAGGATGATGCCGCCGGATGGCGTGCGGGCAGGACAGGAGAAGCAGGTAACGATCTAGGATGCCTGCCGAACATAGCAAAAAATGGTGAGGAATGCGTCGATGTATGCAAAGAGTTGTTATAGGCGAATTCCGCCATAGAGAGTAATGACAACCAATTGTCTTGATACTGGTGCGTAAGGCAACGGAGATATTGTTCCATGGTGGAGTTGAGACGTTCCGTCTGTCCGTCTGTTTGAGGATGGTAAGCAGTGGAATATCTATCATTGATGCCAAAAGAGGCAGTGAGCGATTTCCAGAAATGAGAAGTGAATTGGGAACCTCTATCCGTGATGATAACAGACGGTAGCCCAAAACGACGAAAGACTTTCCTGAGAAATAGATCTGTCAACTGTGGGGCAGAAGGAACACCTCGACAAGGTACAAAAAGAGCCATCTTGGTGAAATAGTCGATGACCACCCATATGGTGTCATAACCACAGACCGGAGGCAATTCGACCACAAAATCCATTGAAATCATGTACCAAGGATAATCTGGAATCGGCATGGTCTGTAGAAGTCCAACAGGTTTGGAATTTGAGGTCTTGCACTGGGCGCATATATAACAATGAGCAATATGAACGGCCACATCCTTTAACATAGAGGGCCACCAGCACCAACGTTGTAGAAGATCAACGGTCTTCTTGTTACCCGGGTGAGCAGCCAACTTGGCATCATGACACCATTGGATAGCTTTCTTCCTGCTACCCTCATCCGGAAGGAACAATAAACCGTTGATATGGGGTAAACCCTCTACAATGTTGAGATTAAGTTCTGTAATGTCTGTGGGGTGGGTCTTTACCCATTCACGTAACTCATTACAGAGAGAAGACTGGAGCGTACACCCACAAATCACCTGATGTGGTAAAAGAAGCGGACCGTCTGATCTAGGGGGAGTTGAATCCCCATGTATACATGAGAGTGCATCCGCTTTAGTGTGCAAGGAACCGGGTCGATATGTAATGGTGAAATCAAACATGGAAAAGAATTCATGCCACCTAGCATGTCGGGCCGTGGAGCACTTTACGGATTGTAAGGCTACCAGATTTTTATGATCAGTGAATACCTGAATTGGAAAGGCTGACCCCAGTAAATGATGTCGCCAAGTCAAAAACGAGTCACGTACTGCTAGCAACTCCCTTTCTGTGATAGTATAATTCCTTTCATAAGGGGTGAGTTTTCTTGAATGGAAGGCCACTGGATGCAATCCTCCAGTTTCCGGACATACTTGAGACAGAATGGCACCAAGAGCGATGTTAGAAGCATCAGCTTCTACCACAAAAGGTAATTCAGGATTTGGGTGTTGTAGTACCGGTGCACTGGTAAACGCCGATTTAAGACTTTGAAAAGCTCGATCACAAACTCTATTCCAAAGGAATGCTACTTTGCTACTAGTCAACGCGGTCAGTGGAGCAACCAAGGATGAGAAATCTTTGATGAATCTCCTGTAAAAATTAGCGAAGCCTAAAAATGACTGTAATGCCTTCAACGTCGTGGGTACTGGCCAGTCCAAAACTACCTTGACCTTAGAGGTACTCATTTGTACACCTTTACCGGATATCTCATACCCCAAGAACTCGACTTCTGTAGCATGAAAGATACATTTCTCTAATTTCGCATACAAACAATTATCACGTAACCTCTGAAGGACACGAGTAACATGAACCACGTGGAGATCATAGGATGCAGACTAGATTAAGATATCATCCAGATAAACCACTACAAATTGGTCCATCATGTCATGGAAGACGTCGTTAATGAAGTATTGAAAAGTAGCGGGTGCATTAGAGAGCCCAAATGGTATGACTCTATATTCAAACAAGCCGTACTTGGTTTTGAAGGCTGTTTTCCATTCGTCTCCGCTACGGATTCTTACTAAATTGTAAGCCCCACGGAGATCCAATTTTGTAAAGATTACGGATGATCCCAACTGATCCAAGAGTACAGAAATAAGTGGTATGGGATACTGATTACGCACCGTGATGGCGTTAAGGGCCCTATAGTCTATACATGGGCGGAGGTCTCCCTCCTTCTTGGGTACAAAAAATAATGGGGAGGCTGCAGGTGAACGTGAAGGACAAATGAAACCTGATTTAAGAGCCTGATCAATATATTCTTTAAGAATGACATCTTCCTTGTGGGTTAGGGAGTAGATCCTTCCGGATGGGATCTTAGCCCCAGGAACCAAATCAATGGGGCAATCATATGGTCTGTGAGGAGGTAAAACAGTACCACCCCCTTCATCGAACACATCCTGAAAGCCGGAATATTCCATGGGCAATTCCCCTGATACTATGGCTCCGATAGTAGTGGCTGTATCCATCAATGGAAGGCAAGGATTATTTATAAGAGTCTCCCTATCATGACACTTGGTCTCACAGTATTCTGATAAGAACTCAATAGCGCCTGCGTGCCAGTCAATGGATGGATTATGCAGTCGAAGCCATGGTATTCCTAGAATAAGCCTGAACTGCGGAGCAGTGATTAGATCAAAATATATGTTTTCGGAATGTCCTTGAATAGTTTCCATTATCAGATCTTCGGTTTGCTGAACCACCATACCCGATATCAAGGTAGAACCATCAACAGCATTGACCATTACAGGGTTCTCTTTCTTAAGAACGGATAACCCCAAGCTTTCCGCATAAGAGCTATCGATATAGTTTCCGGTAGCACCAGAATCCAGAACGGCGGTGGCATGAACGATCTGCCCTTGAGGTAACCGGAATATCACCGGAGCGGCTACTGGTTGATTGATTGTAGAGTCCTTAGAAACATGAATGCTCGGCAATCGGACTCCTCTCATTGCCAAGCTCTCAAGTTTCCCTGTTTCTTGGTAGGTTTCTTGGTACATGCTTTTAGTAAGTGTTCTGGAGAACCACAATAAAAACACAAGTTGTTTTTCTTTCTATGTTCTCTCTCTTCTTGAGTAAGAGGACCTCATGTAGCTGCTCCTATTTGCATTGGTTCAGGCGCAGTCGTAACTGGGGTAGGAACAGGTTGAAGATTAGAAGCAATACCCCTCTTCTCCCCTTTTCTAGCAGCTTTACGAGCATCAATCTGCAGAACTAGCTCAAGTAGTTCCGGAAAGGTTACTGGAACCACAGGTACCATAGCCAGTATGTCTTTCAAAGAATCAGATAATCCCTTGTAGAAGAGTGATGCCTTTTTATCATCAGGCCACCCCGTCTCAGCAGCCAATTGATTAAATTTGGCTAAATAGGCCAGAAGCGTCAAATCACCTTGTTGTAGATTCAACAATTCTAATTCCACAACTTGAGTTTTGTATCGGGTGTCGAACACCTTACCCATGGCTTCCATCAATGCATCGCAATCAAACAATAAAGGACTCCCTGCCTCCAAAAGAGGATTAGCCCACGCTGCGGCAGTACCACCAAGGTGTGACAACAAAAACGCAGCTTTAGTGGCAGAATCAGGAAATGAACCGGGTCGACATAAATAATGGAGGCGACACTGATTCAAGAAGGTCCTAAATTGTCTTGGATCTCCATGAAATCTTTCTGGCGGGGCCAGAGGGAACTGGGATGTAATATACACCGGGCCGGCTTCTGCCAGTGCAGGTTCAATGGCTGGAGCATTAGGCATAACTGGTGCTACTTGGGGTACAGGTTGTATGGCGGTTTGTAGTTCTAAGATCTGTTGTTGAGTGGTGGCATGCGCATTAGCCATGTCGGTTCTGAGGTCTGCCACTAATTGAAGAAGATTAGCCAGGGTCTCGTTGGGATCCATTTAATAAGGCTTCTGATTATGTTAGAATTCTTCCTCTTGGACTTGGCCCTGTAGTGTAGAAGAAGAATTCTTCCTGCTAATATATCACTTTGAATGTGCAAATAAACATACAAAGCAATCTATTGACTGGAAGATTGGATTCCCATCGAGACCTCGTGGCTGTAGAAAATAAACAAGATTGATATGATTAGAACAACTGACAATGGGTACAGAAATTAATTTCTCTAGAGTTACTCCAAACTAACCTGACTAATGTTTAGAGACTTCACAACGGATAAAGGAAACCCAATAGATGTTCTGAAAGAAGAAAAAAACAATGTGAGCCTATAACCCTGGGATCAAATGAAGAGTGACAATAAGCAACAAGAACCATATCTTGCTTATAATAATGGAGAAAGTTTACCAAGTGAGACCTTCTTCCTAGGTAGAGCGGAGGCTGTTCCGCGGTACTGCAGCGGCTCTCCCACGGTGCAGCGGCGGCTGTCCCACGGTGCAGCGGAGGCTGTCCCACAGTGCAGCGGCGGCTCTCCCACGATGCAGCGGAGGCTGTCCCACAGTGCAGCGGCGGCTCTCCCACGGTGCAGCGAAGGCTGTCCCACGGTGCAGCGGCGGCTGTCCCACGGTGTCCAATGGATATGTTAGTCTCTAAAACGTGGAGGTGAGATAATGGGCCTCATTACGACCCTGGCGGAAAGTGACTGACCGGACCGCAACAGCGTAAATAGCGTTTCCGCCATTGCACGAAGGAGCAAAGTGCGGCTAATTACGACCCATCGGGCACGAGCATTACGCCATGGCGGAATCCGAAAGGCTGCGATGGCGGAAATGACCCCAAAACGGCCCTTACCGCCGCCGTACGCTGCACCAGGTGCAATACCGCCACCCATCTTAGCGGTCACCGTAATGAGCGGTCACCGTAACGAGCGGGCACCGCAAATTACGGGCACCGTAAATATACGGAAACGGAAGTAAAAGCATGTGGCCGGAACGGGAAACAGCACGCCGCACAACTATAAAATCCGAATCCCAACACAACCATTAAAAATCCGACCCTGACACACATCCCAACCCGTTAGCAACCCCAGTTAAAAAAATAAATATGGGAAAGGTAGCCAAGAAAGCGTGTGATCGCAAGCGGCAGGTACACTTCTCCCGAGAGGAACTGACCGTGCTCACCGAGACCCTCCAGGAAAATGCCGCCGTCGTCTTCTCCAGTCAAATGACCAGGACGGCCCTTGCCAACAAGAAGGCCATATGGGCCCTGGTGGCACAGCGCGTAAGTGCGGTGGGGACAACACCCCGCACGCCACAGCAATGTCGCAAGCGGTGGGACGACCTGCGGATCCGCGTACGCAGCATACTTTCTGCGAACAGGAACATCGCCACAGCTACCGGGGGGGGTTCAGAGTCGCCCATCAAGTTGACCCCCTGGGAGGATATCTGCGCCTCCACCATAGGAATGGAGAGCATAGAGGGAGTCGGAGGGATGGAGAAAGGAGTGCCGACATCCGGAGAATCAGGTAGGTTGGCCAAGAGAAACAATGCGAAATCCACAAAACACGAACATGTGCAGTACCATGTGACCCCATAGTGCAATACATACTTTGCCCTGACAGCGCCCTCTAAAAGTCAGAATGAATAAACAAATCAATCAAGATGCCATAAACAACCCCTACATGTGCAGCATGCACCCCCTAACTGCAGGCAGCCAAATGAATGCATCCTCAATCCACACGAAAATGAGACCACCTCCAAGGCCCAGTCCCAAATCAGCCTCATGTACCACCCCAATGCATTTGATACGTTGCCATTCCAAATCCGACAGACCCATAACTAACGCTCGCCCCTCTTTACTCCACCACAGGGTCCGATACCAACGACGAGCTGCAGGACACCCCTACCAGCACGCCTGCAAAGAGGGCCAGGACCAACTTCCCAAGAGCCTCCACCTCAGGTGCAAGGATCAAGACACGGCAGCAGCAGGAATCAAGTGGCAGCACACTGGAGGGGACTGCAACAGGCACCCCAGCAGCCAGCAAGTCCACAACCCCAGCACCACAGGTCCCCCCAAAGAACGCATCTGATGGCACTGCCTCTGGTGGTAGCAGCACCATAGGTGACACAGCTGTCATGCCAGCATGCTCCGACACGGAAAACAGTGCTGGCGACGTAGGTACCATCCATGACCTTTCCCAATCCCCCTGCATGTTCCATCCCCTACACCATGACGAAACCACGCAGGGGCACCCTGAAGACGACGACTGGCCAACCCCCACAAGTCCTGTGCCAAGGCAACATGTGTTGAGCAGCCCCCCTGTCACACCACCGCAAATGTCCATGGCCCAGCAGAGGCAACAGTCCCTCGACCTGCTGATCGAGCAACAGCAGGAAGTGTCCACGCTACTCAAGGACCATGCAAATGAATGCGGGGGTTCCAGGGCAGCCATGGAAACATCCACCGAGACACTCACGGCACAAATAGAGAAAAGTAGTGAGAGCCTCAGGGGAGAAATGGAGAAAAGCACCGAGAGCCTGAGAGCACAAATGGAGAAAAGCACCGAGAGCCTGAGGGGGGAACTGCATGCGACGTCCAAAGACGTTTGTGCTGAACTTGCTGCTGTGCGCCGTGTGCTCTCGGAGCTCTCACAAACCCTCAGAGACATGCATGGACGCGAGCAGGCAGAGACATCATCCGTGGCAAGTTCCGTCCAGGGCAGCCCCCAACGCAGATCTGGCAGGAACCTGCGCTCCACGGGCAGGGGTGCCCCTGATACCCGTAGAGGGGGCTTGCAATAGCGTCCAACCACGGACAGCATGCATATTTGGACACTGGTGTTGGGGGGGGAGGTAGTAGGGTGGAGGGGGTGTGTTGGGCTTCACTGGGTGGCGGGTCCATAGGGTGTATAAATCAAATCACATTAACAATACAGCACCTCATTATCATCCAATGACATGTGTGGACATTGATATTTGCGTACGAGGCCTTCATAGGCGTACAGTCCACAATGTGCCTGTACTACACACACACAGTGCCACAGGTCCCCTTTCCGTGTAATAGGCACCAAGCGTGGTTGCTAGAAGCATGCATCTATGATGCTCTGTCGGATTGCACGTGCATCCTGTGCCTCATGGACTCCTTGAGGTGCCTCCACATCCCCACCCTCATCATCATCATCATCTTCAGGTGCATGCAGTACAGCGTCAGGGGGCATGGGCACATTCCTACGTATGCACATGTTGTGCAGCATGACACATGCCATGACCATCTTAGAAACCTTCTCATGGCTGTACATGAGTGCCCCGCCAGACCTGCTGAGGCTGCGGAAACGAGCCTTCAGTAGGCCGAATGCCTGTTCAATGACCACACGGGTACGTGAGTGGGCATGGTTGTAGTCCTCCTCATGCTCGTTCTGTGGGTTCCGGATTGGTGTAAGGAGCCATCTCTTCAGTGGATACCCGGCATCACCTGTATGAGACGAATAAAGGGTGTCAGTGGAATGATAGTGCTAAGTAGCCCCCCCCCCTCCTGCAAGGTCATTGACGCATCAAATGGGCCACGATGTCATGCATGGAATGAGACTCACCGAGTAGCCAGGATCTGTGCCCTGCGTGTCGCTCCATGTAGCGTGGTATTCTTGTGTTCCTCAGGACCATAGAATCATGGGTAGATCCTGGAAATCTGGCACAACAATGCGTAAATATCTTGTTGGAGTCACACACCATTTGCACATTGATTGAATGAAATTGTTTCCGGTTGCGGTACTGGACCTCCATGGCATGTGGGACAACCAATTCAACATGGGTGCAGTCGATGGCACCAATGCAACCCGGGATGCCGCCAAGTGCATGGAATCCCACTTTTGCGTTGGTAATCTCCTGGTACGTGCGTGGTAGTGTGATGTGGTCGTCGGCGTGCTTCAGGAGGGCATCGTGCACTTGGAAGAGTGTCCGTGAGAACAGTGGCTGTGAAATGCCATGCAACTGTCCCACTGTGTGCTGGTAGGTGCCTGTGGCCAGGAAGTGGAGTGCAGACACCACCTTCAGTAGGGGTGGGATGGCGGTTGGGCTATCTATCATGCTCACGAGGTCAGCATGTGTCATGTCCACAATGGCGATTATGGTGTCCCGGTCCAAACGGTAGAGGGTGTGGATCTGCTCAGCAGTGAGGTTGAACGGATCGGCTCGGAGGCGTGGGATTGCGGGCCGCCTGCGTGGTGGTAGTGGCAGTGCTTGTGGGCCTTGCTGACCCTGCCTTGCCCTCCTCCTCCTCCTTCTCCTCCGTCTCCCCTGTGCGCCCGGTTGTTGTACCTGTTGTTGTTCGTCGTCTTCTTGTAGTTGTAGCACTTGCAGTGCTATCTGGTCCCCCAGGCCCAACATCGCTAGTCCTGCCGGTAGCATTTTGGAGTGGGAGTGGTTGTGGGAGGGGTTTGGGTCTGCTATATATGTGCTGTCGGCCTGTATGGCCTCCACCTGTGCTGATTGAATGAATCTGTGGCAGATGCAATCCCTTCTGGCCGAGCACGTCCCGCACGTAAGGCTGCATTTGGCCGCATGGCATCTTGGGATTGGAATCATGTATCAAATCCCGATGGCAGTGTGATGTACTTTGACTGATTTTCATGCTATGCTCCCATTGTTACACATGCTATGATTGCAGCCGCTTACATACCTGTGAAGAGTCAGTGGTATGTAGGGCTCGATCGATGGCCGACCCTCATGCAGCACAGTAACGTACTTCACCGACGGGCGTGGCGTCCCATTTGTGATTGCAGCCAGTTAGCATTATGACACACAGCCGCACTACATTGATGTAATTGTGAATGCAAGCGTTCACAGAAGCCTTTTCGACGTAATGTTGCAAGTGAGGAATTCGAAGGCCAGCATTTTTGGTTTTGAAGTAGCGGCGAGGATACGCCCACAGGTCTGGCTGGAAATGTAACGTTCTATTGTAGAATGTCCTTGGGACATGGCCCATAACGAGCAAGCAATGAATGATATGAATTGAATGGGATGCGCAATAGCGTAGTGGACGATAAGGCAGGACGTTCCCAAATCCATCTTGCTTCACAACACTACAGATCCGGCCAGGAGCACAGTGGTTTTTGCAGACTGCATTACGCACAGACGCGATGGAAGTTTCACATATTATGTGAGTGAATATTCATGCGTTTTCATTGCGGGATGAGGGAATGATGAATGGATGCATGGACAGATGATTCCGTTTAGGGTCTGCCATGTACATGGGTTTTTTGAATCACTCCCCTTCCCCTGCGCTATGTGATGCAAGGCTGCCATAGTGGGACTTACGTCTATCTGCCCTTGTCGGATCCTCCCTGTCTCGACGCGCCTTCATACACTTGTGTCTAGGCACGTTACTAATCCCATGTCATGGGTTCTATCTTGACGGACGCATGCACAGTAACCGACGTTGCCAATGGTGTATTTACCTCGATTGATTTCGTTATGAATCGATACTGATTTAGGGGTCTGTATATTCCTTTGGAGTGGGCTAGCATGCATATGGGTGTGGATTTGGTGTGTTGAATGAAGATTGTAATGCATCATGAGTCCCGTAATGCAATCGGTTAATTTGTGTTTCTTTTGGGTGACAGGTATCTCCTGCCCTATTGCAGATGCCATCTCTACGCCACTCCTCCAGATGGTTTTTACTCTCGACACCTGCAGCTTCGGGTGAATCAGTGGAGCACCATTTCGATCTTATGGGACGATCGCCAATGGGCCACATGCCCTTACGCTGTACTGGTGGCTAGGTGCAACATTTCGGCCTTTCAGCTCGACTAGTGCCTGCCTCATGGGACGGACCTGCGGTTCTTGCCGCTTCCATGTTGCCTTTTGGAACGTTGATGTAGGCCCTGTGTGCCATGATGGTACAGGGCGTCACACAAGTGGAAGCTGGTCATTTATTGCAGATGCAGCCCTCGGTGATGATGGTTGTTTTGGTGTTATTTTGCAAATTGCTGTGGGGCCTTTGTCATTTGGATGTGCATTTAAATTGTATTCCGATATTTGTCGTGTTGCGTTATTCTTTGCAGGTGATGTGGCGATTTTCGATTTGTGGCGGTATGTATTGCGAGATGATCTGCATTGTGTTCCGCCTTCTGAGTTGAGTTGTGTGGTACAGTACTGGCCGCGTTTGCCTACGTAGCACAGTATGGTCACGGATAGGGGCTGCCATTGTGACTGTTTACATGATGTGCTGTTCAGGGGCGGGGGATTGGCTTTTGGCCGACTGGTGCCTGTCAGCCAGGTCGATTGGTGGAATGATGGGATGTTCAGAATGTGGCTGGTCACAGGTGACTGTGTTTGCGTGCGTTTGTTGGAGGGGGACTGGGGTCATGTCCATTGGAATAGCTTCTGTATTCATGCCATCTGTGCCCTGCAGCTCCCATCGACCCCTCTTGGGATGAGCCTGGCTGCTCAGTCACTCTGCCAACTTGTGTGGTACATGCTTCTGCTGATGGTTGGTTTGTTTACTGGCAAGAGTACAGGGCTGGTGCAATCCCCCTCAGGATGCTGTTTTGGATGTTGCCTTGCGCTGGTGGCAAGCGATGGGGGACTACTGTTGTTTTGTGTCATGTGTTCTTGATTTTCATTTTGATGTATTGTACCTTCACATGCCTGTGCTGCATCAGTACGGCTATGGTGACATGCCGTACATGGATGCCCACTCACGGGGCGCTTTGAGCCCCTGCATGCATTTCTACGTTGGCATGCATGGGTGAATTGTAGATTTCACTGGTTGCATAGTGTGAGTACATTGCGCCTGCCAGGAGTTGTGCAATGTGGCCAGGGAGTGGAGTACAGGCACTCAGTGGGCCATTTACGGTTGGTTCACGATGCCGTATTTCTCGCCATGGCGGAATGGTACTTTACGACGTGCTTGATGGCGTTCAGTACATGTCCGCTAGGGTCAGAATTCGCGTACCGTTGCGCCATGGCGGTGATTCGGGTTTTGCAAGGCGCGCGTGCGCGTACTTGGTGCAGTTAGCGTTGCCGTTCACTGCGGTGTCGCTAATGGCATCGTACTTTACGGTGACGGGTCATAATCGCAACGAGCGGTGTTCGATGGCGGTATTGCATTTCCGCCATCATTTTTCCATTTCCGCCAGGGTCGTAATGAGGCCCAATGTCTTTAATGAGTGCAAAACAACCAGGTCGTAAATCCAAGCGGGCAAGAACAGGAACAGAAGGAAAAAGGCCAGAAGTAATCGAGGGACAAAAGCAAGAGTTCGTTACCAAGAAGACCAAAGTTTTCAAAGCAGGCAAGGATGATCCAAAAGAGTAGTCGAGTCAGAAAGCCGGGTCAGGAACGTGTATTAAATCAGAGCAAGAAGAAAAAAGGCCAAAAACCGAACGCCAAAGAAAGCTCGATCAGAAGCACTGAACAACGTGGAGGCGTGGTTTAATTAGCCCAGGTCACCTGATCACTGCCGTGAACCCAAACGAACGTTGCGCTTCCTTAGCAACGTATCACGTAGTTTCCATGGCAACCTCCATTCACTGTGGCGAGCCGTGCTCCGATTCGAATGTTCTCTTACTGCATTAGCGGGACCAAACTTGCGTGAACCAACGCGCAGCGGTCCACGCATGACACTAATGGACCACCGGAGCAGTTTCAGGTTTTCACCCTTCATCTGCATAAGCCATTTTAAGGGCTTATGGTCTGCTTGGACCTTGAAGGTAGACTCCAGAAGGTAGGGCCTAAAACGCCTAAGGCTCCAAACTATGCTGAAACATTCCTTTTCAACATTAGCCTACCTAAATTCTCTACCTTTGAGTTGCCTACTGATGAATATGGGTGGATGTTCCCTCCCTTTGTCATCTAACTGTGACAAGACAGCTCCAATTCCGGTGTCACAGGCATCAGTTTGAACAATAATGGGTTTGCTGTAGCCAGGCGCACACAACACAGGTACCCTACACAGACTTTCCTTCAAGCCAACAAAGGCCGTCTGACAGTCTTCAGTCCAATTAACCTTCCTCAGGTGCTTTTGGGAAAAATCAGAGCTGTCAGAGGGGCAGCTATAATTCCATAGTCCACCATGAAGCTATGGTATTACCCAGTGAGATCCAATAAAGTTCTCGCCTGGGTTTGAGTAGTGGGAGTCTCTCAGTCATGTACATCCTGTACCTTACTGGGAGAGGTTGGATTCAACCCCCTCCTACCTCATGACCAAGATAAGTGATTTTCCCCTGAACTATCTGGCACTTGGTGGCCTTGATTGTCAGGTTAGCCCTTCTCAAGGCCTGCAACAACCGATCCAAATGAGTCAAATGCTCTTCCCACGGGGAACTGTAGACAGCAATGTTGTCTAAGTAGGCCTCCAGTCCACTGAGCGCATGGTTGACTAATCTTTGGAAGGTGGCCGGTGTATTCTTCAACCCAAAAGGCATAACTCTAAACTGGTAGAGCCCCTCGGGTGTTGAGAATGCAGTATTTTCCTTGGAATGGTCCGTCAGAGCTATTTGCCAATAGCCTGAGGTAATGCCAAAGGTGCTCATGAATTTGCCAGCACCTATGGTGTCCACAAGCTCATCAGCCCTGGACAATGGGTACGTGTCAGTTTGGTGACAGCATTGACTCCTCTGTAGTCCACACAGAACCACCAATCCTTGTACATGCTGGGAACTTGCCTTGGGAACAAGGACCACTGGACTGGACCTGGGACTGTTTGAGGGTTCAATTACACCCAGATCCAACATCTTGGTGACTTCAGCCTGGATGTGGTTCTTCATGGTATCTGAAAGCACCTGCTTTTGACAGGTACACTGTCACCAGTGTCAATTTTGTGCCTGCACCATGGGGTGAGGCCTGGTGAAAGTGAGAACAGATGGGCATACTGCCGGAGCAAAGACCTGCACTCCCTCCACTGAGCATTCCAAAGGGTTGCAATGCAGCAAATCAGGAAGGGGCTCACTCTCATCCTCCTCTTGCCCGGAAGCTAGCAGAAGACATTAGACTTCCTCTCTTCTGTGGAAAGGCGTGAGCCTGTTAACGTGGAAGACCTGAGGGGTTACTCCAGGGACTCCCATGTCAACCAGATAATTGTCTTCGTCCTTCTTGAAGGGGTAGCAGAAGTGACATCACACAACCCTTGACCCCTGATGACATCACAGGAAGTGATGTCATTTGAGCCCACCCGAAGTGATATCACGGGAAGCAATGGAACACAACCTTTCACCCGTTGACAAAACACGAAGTGGCATCACAGCATTGTACACTACGAAAAATATGGTTGCGTTATCACTATAATGTGATGTACATTTCATACAAGAATGGATCGCCATATGGATCATTAAGATCAGTGTGTATAGGCCCATATTACCAAATGACTGTGAATGCAGGCAGACGTCCATGACCAAATGAAAATGATGTGTTATTATATAGCACTAACGCTTAAGTGCTTTATATAGAAAAAGAATACACCCAATATCACCCAACCTGTGTTGGTACTCATTTATCGACCTCAGAAGGATGAAAGGCTGAGTTGAGGCGTTTAAGAAAAGACTAAATCAGTGACTCACCCGCTGAAGTGTGCCTGAAAAAAAAACTTTAATGAGCCTAGAAATTATTGTATAGCATTCCAGAAAGACACATTATTTAGTATTCCTATTCTTTCTTATTTAGGGTCAGTGCTGAAAGTGTTAGACTTGCGGCACTCCTGTTCTTATTTTACTTCTTTTTTTTAAGGAGCCCGAACAAGAAAGCCAGCCACTCCAGAAGTAAAGAGCCACAGTTGCGACCTCTGGTGACCCCTAAATGACATCCCTGTACCTTTGGCTTTAGCTGTCACTGCACATAACCCAGGCATTGACATACCTGACAGTAAAATCAGACCAGCCGGCCGCAGAGTAAGTAGAAACTCACATGAATAATTCCCAGAAGGCAAAGCCCCCCTCTGGACCCGGCTGTGACGCGGACGGGCCCAGACGGGCTTAACTCTGGCACCATTTTGGCGCGAAGAGTGCGTGCCCACTGCCCTTGACTGCTGCGCTGTCTGCGTAGAGGCTCTATTTCAACCATTGACTATTACCAGAGCCAAACCGCACCTGCCGCCGACAGGCAGTGAGGAGACTGCCCCTGGTGATGAGTAGGAGGAAGAAAGAAAAGAAAGCCTGCACAAACCGAGCATGGGCCTCAGTGCGCAGTAGAGTCCAGACACCCTCTGCTGCTATTTGGCTACAAGGAAATCATGCACCCCAGATAAAAAACAGAGAAATAAAAATATAATAAGTATATAAAATGATGCTCTAAATAGTAGCGTGAATGCCAGTATGCAGCGCCCAGTCAAGCGCTTTAGCCCAGAGCAATCTCTGACGCTATTATAGAGCTCATAGATTAAAATGAAATACTTTAATAGCATACTATACAATTTATCAAATGTCTATTTGTGGAACCAATTATAAAACTGAAAGTATAATATATCTCCATGGGAACACCATGGATAGCGATCATTATATCATCTATGTATGCCGTAAATTCATGAAAGTAATGATGAGCAAAATTACCATAAAAGAAAGATTGCCATGGAATTTAAAAGAAACCTACATAATTGTATTAAAAAGAACGAATGCCCATTAAAAAAGTGACAGGTTCATCATAAACAAATATAACAAATTAAATAGTCCCAATATTTTTAATAATAAAATGTATGTATCCATTTACATTGAACAAGTACACAAAAGTATTCATGCTACGTACACAGAGCCTTTAATTGGTGTTTTTCAAACAGATCTTAAACATACATGGAATATAATTGGAATCTTTTTAATTTCCATTTTAGTTTTGCTATTGGACTATTTTTCAAAGGTTCTATTCAACATTGGAGGTAAGGGACAGCTCCAAGGGGCGATGTGAACGGCATCACACAATTAAAGGAAAACATGTCAATGTAATAATCAGCTAATTACAATAAAAGAAAAATTGCCATGCAATTTAAAAAATGCCTATATAAATTTACTTGTGCGCTTATACAGTAATTCACTCCCTGTTTCAAAGCGGCGACAGGGCAAGAGGGAGGGAACATGGTTCTATGAACGAGGTTGTGGCATGGGATTTGGAGGGGCAGTCAAAGGGCAGAGGGGACGCATGTGCGAGGAGAGGAGAGAATGGTCTGACCAAGAGAGTGGAGTGACCAGAGTCTGGTTTCAGCATCGGCCTATTATATTCGGCTTCTCCTGCACATTTGTCCTTTCCTATCCCAAAAGGGATGTGAAACTATTGCCCGAGACATCATCTCATCAAACATTTATTACTGTGGTTCTCTTCTTGCAGGGGTGGGAAAAACAGAACTTGCCAAACTCCAAGTGGTGCAAAACAGCACTATTAGAGTGATCATGAGGATGCAAAAGTATGCACATGTGTCGGAGGTGCAAATAAAACTGCAATGGCTACCTTTTGCTGAGAGGATAGATTTTAGGCTGCTTACCATCACCTACAGATCCCTTAAAGGATACTTCCCTGCCTACACTTCTTGCCGACTTAAAATTAAACCGGTTGCCCGCTCCCTTCACTCAAACAGTTTGATAATTCTGCATATACCAAAAACCTCACTGGAACTGGTAAGAAAGTGGGCATTTTAGGTGGCTGTTCCTGCTAAATGGAATGCCTTGCCTACAGATTTAAGAAACTGCGCAACCTTGCAGGAATTCAGAAAACAACTTAAAACGTATCTGTTTAGATAAAGTGGGGTGGCAAGCTCTCTGCCACCCCTCTGATCTTTTCTACTGTCGGCGCCCATTTGCCTTCGGGCCACTTTGGTAGCACTAATCTAAAGTAAAGTAAAAAAGAGAGAGAGGTCAGAATGGATGAGGGCATCCAGAGTCAGCTCAGCCGTGTGGGTAGGGTCAGAATGGAGAATGGAGAGGATAGTGATGTGCAGAGGTCAAGGAAGAGAGTGAATGCTGTGACAGGGGAGTCCAGTTGGATGTTGAAATAGCCCATGAGGAGAGGTTACAGGTGGTTGAGAGCAGTGAGGAACATAAATCAGTCCATTCAGAGAGGAACAGTGTGGTAGTGCCAGGAGGCCTGTAGATGTTAGCGATGGTCAGAGAGGAGGAGGGAGAGATGACCAGCTCGCAGACCAGCTCTCAATGGAAGAGTAGAGCTGGGTGGGTATGACAGAAGAAGGAACCCACTCAGGGAAGATTAAGACAACCCTACTGCCAGCACAGTGAGGTTGTGGCTTGGAGATGATCTTGAAGGCATCAGGGAGAAGCGAGTCAAAAGCATTAACTGAGCTGGAATTGAACCATGTCTCGGTAAGAGTGAGAATGTTGAGGTCAGTATCTTCAAGAAGGAGGCAGATGTTGGCAGAGTGTCTGTTGGCTGAGTGGGTGTTGAGAGTAGCCAGGTGAAGGAGGTCTCCGCCTTTTAAGGTATTCTTAGGTGGACTACAGGGACGTGGTAGGAGGTGGTTGTGTTGACGACCCTGAACCAAGATAGTACTGTGCTGTAGACATTAATGATGCAGCGTGATGATGAGAAGCCGGCCAAGAGGATTTCCCACTTGATGTCACCATTATTGGGAGAGGATGTGAAAGGGAGGAGAGAGGCGATGAGGACTCCATAGATCTGAAGAAGGGACAGAGAAGAGGATATCAGTAAAGACCTGTCTGAAAGTTGTGCTGACGTAGGTGTCTGTGAGGGGTAGGCCAGGGTTCATGGACAGGATGTCTTTTTTGTGCTTTTTCAATCCAGACTTCATGAGAGAGGGAGGGAAGGTGATAGTGTAGCAGTTAGAAAAGATGATTGAGGTGGTGAGAGCCATAGGGGTAGCAGGAATTAGTTGAGGGACGAAATAAGAGGTCTGAACTGCACAGTTCTAGCTAGACTCACCAGGTGGCCTTGGTAGTTACAAGAGGCACAAATGCAATCCAAAAAGGAAATGAAAAACTGGCACAAATGCAAAGCAGAGGGCACAGAGATGTCAAAGTGCACAGACCTATATTCGAATTTCAAAAACAGGGCAAAAAATGCAGTTCAAAAAGGGCAGAGAGATGTCAAAGCGCACAAACATAAATTCGAATTTCAAAAACAGGGAAAAAAATTAAATCCAAAGAGGGCACAGAGATGTCAACGCGCACACACCAAAATTCGGATTTCAAAAACAGGAGCAAAAATGCAGTGCTAAAAGGGCACAGAGATGTCAAAGCACACGCACACCTAAATTCTAATGTCCAAAAACAGGGGCAAAAATGCAGTGCAAAGAGGGCAGAGAGATTTCACAGCGCACACACCTAAATTTGAATTTCAAACGCAGTGACAAAAATTCAATGCAAAGAGGACACAGAGATGTAAAAGCGCACACACCTAAATTTGGGTTTCAAAAACAGGGGCAAAAATGCAGTGAGAGAGTAATTAGGTTAGGTGAGGCCAGAAAGGCAGAGAAAATAGGCACAGTAAATAGTTCAGAAAGTTAGTGGAGGAGGCAATGGGAGAGTTCAGCCATCACTCACTGGTAAAGCTGCAGGGAGCATAGAGGTTTCAAGGGCCCAAGTTCCTGGGGTACAAGTATGTAAGTCTGGAGGCCGATTCATAGTTTGAGGAGGGGTAACAAGAGGTGGAGGACCTCCAGGCACTCCTCGGTCCGGACAGGCACATAATATAATATATCATTCTTAAAGTTATATAATAAAGAAATATGACAAAATATTAACAATATATCTTTATAATATCTTTATCATAATATATAACACATAATAGGTATATTTTTACATACTTCCTCAATTTCTGGAGATTTTCATAATGATATGCAGAAAAACTTTGAACAAATACATACATGTATTCATGTTATAAGGTGCATGTATAAATAATCGTTCATTGGTATTTTTCAAAAAGCTTTTATACATAAAGGAAATATAATTAACATTTTTAAAATGTTCAATCAAAATGTATATAGTGTAGCACATTAGTATGCACCAGAATGTATAAAATGTAATGGTGCTTAAAATCAATTACTAAACAATTACCTAAAGTTTAAAAAAAAATGAAAATTATTTTTAAAAAACACCTTTTACAAAGGTCAAACAAACAAAAACCTAAAGAGTACAAACCTTAGAAATAATATTGTTAATGTAACAACTCAATTGAACTATTAACAACTATTAACAATACATTTATACAAATAATGATCATGGCAAACTTATATCACCCACAAATGTAAAATATAACATTGTATTGAAAAATCCTAAAATAAGATGCATAATGAAAGTATTTTAAAACTATGTAAAACTATTAAAAGGTACATAAAATGTGCATTGTTGTCAACAATTTTTAAAACAAAGTGCATAATGTTTTTCTAAATAGAAAAAGTATTAAACAATAAAATACACTATTTGAAAAACCACTTCAACATACATTTTAAAAAACTCTATATACATAAACATTTCATAATTAGTCCAATTTACATTAAAGAGTAAAAATACATTTCAAATTTTACAATACATAATAAATACATTTTAAACATTGTAAACATAACATAAAACATACTAATACTGTATAAATACTGATACCTACTAATAAAATATGCTTTAAACATACTTTATATAACTCAAAAAATTACATATAATTACAATATCTAGTAAACATGTAATTTACCAAATGGGATAAATATAGATATACACACATTATAAAATGTACAAATGTAACATTTCAAATAGTTATGCATTAAATAAACTAAAAGGCAAACATGCCATATATGCTGACATCTACTAAATAATGCACAATTTAAATACTATAATTAACCAAGACAATTGTCATACACATTCAAAACATACATCTATAAAAAAAAGAATTTCACATTTTTTAAGTATTACAAATAAATGTTCATTACACAAATTATATCACCTTCACTGTAAAACAGTGTAAAACCCAACATAAATATTACTAAAGAAACCATGGTTACTTAATGCTACCACATTCACCCAAAACAATTTTACAACCCAACCAAAAAATTACAAAACAAAAAACTGGTTGAGTTAAGGTTAACATGATTTTAATGTCATTATTTTTATAAATGTATTGATAATATTTAAATTATGTTGTTACCTTAACCTTACTATTTCTAATGTTTGTAGAATGTTTATGTTTTTGTTGTTTTTTCAAATTATATATATATATATATATATATATATATATATATAAAAATCTATCAAATTCAGTGAAAAAGCATTGTTAAAGGGACGTTATGATTACAAGATAAATGGAAAAACACAAGAAATTCACCATTTATGGTAAGCTATGCAATCATAACTCGTGCCTATGCCGTGCATTGCTAAGACTAACACCCAGGGCATCAAAGATGACATCACATATGACATCATTCATGACATCACGGATGACATCACTTATGCCATAAATTGCACTGGAAAGTTTCTTTAAAGGGTTTTGTTTAGAATGTTGCTAGCAGCATATAAACAGTGATTGTGCGACCTCTCATGAACTACTGCATAGACCACAAAATGTACTTATTGCAACATAAATGTTCTATTTAACTGTTGCTGTTAATCCAGCAATATAATAATAATTACATATAGACAATAACTGCAGTATGTACCTTTGAAGTACAGTATTTTTATTCTGGTAATATTGGCCAGTAGAATCATAATTCAGAATCTTTACTAATGTTAAACCTGGAAACAATACATAAATTACTGCACACATCTGTTAATACAAAAAATACATATGGAGAGCATCAACGCATACAAATTTCAGGCACAGACAGGAAAACTCTAGTAAGAAGGAAACAAACAACATGACCAGAAAATCACACTGACATAAGAGGTCATCATCATGTTCAAAAACTTAAATGTCTATCTCGGGCCTGCTTATTGTTCCATGTATGTGCATCATGTACGCAGGCCAGATCCTAAGGAAAGTACCTTTAGAACAGAGCAGAATTGTAAGGTGTAAATATACAGCATCTTTACAATGGGCCTCATTACGACCCAGGCGGAGGACCATGGTGCTAAGAGCACCATGGTCCGTGCCGGTAACTTACCGACTCCGCCATGGAGAAAGGGGGAATTACCACCCCATTACAAGGTTGGCGGGGCGGTAATTCCCCCTTCCTTCATGGCCCTTCCCCATTCCCATTTTTGCCCCATAGGGCTCAATGGGAATGGGGAAGGCGCTAAGTATGGTACCGCAAATTGCCGTACCGTACTTAGCACCAAGGTCCCTTTGCGGGTCCCTACTTTAACGGCTGGTAAAACCAGCTGTTAAGGTCGGGTCCCGCAAAGGGACCTCGTAATCAGGCGCTAAGTGTTTAACGGCGCCGCAGCCTTTTACGGCGCCGTTAAACACTTAGCGCCAGGGTCGTAATGAGGCCCAATATGTGTATCATGTTTTTAATGTAGTATGAGCACATCACATCCTCTGCTTAAAATGTGCACTTTCACTAACTAAAAATAACTGTACTAGATATATGATGTCATCAGTGATGTCATCAATGATGTCAGTTGTGATGTCATATTTGATGCCCTCGGTGTTAATGTAGCAGTGCATGGTTGTGGTGTGAGCTATGGTTGCATAGCTGTCAGGCACTTACCATCGCCACAGACCTGGGGTCAGGCTCCTCCTTGGCTTTCGTTTACATACAGTGCCTCCTCTCAGCATTGCCTGTGGGGGGTTGCTGGGGTGCCACAGGTCTCCTGCTCAGCTTCCCCGGTATAGTGGGCTTCCCCACCATGTGTCTGGGGCTGCTCCTCCACAGCGTTCTGTGCAAAGTGATTGAAGGTTGCCATGGCACCTCCTGGAGGCTCGACGAGCACGCCATCCTCCCGCTCACGTGACCAGCACTAGTCACGTGATTTTACAACCTGAAAGCAGCCCATAAAAGACCCAGCCAACCTTTCCTCATTGTTTCTCAGTGTTCGTGTGAGTGGCGTTTTGGTTGATTCTTCCTTGATTCCTGTTGGAGGAACCAAGTACCTCTACAGGATGTCCCGCCCCTGGTTTGCCCACATGTTGGCAACCAGAAATTGTGACATGTGCAATACCAATCAGGGTATCTATGCCTTGAATAATCCTTGAAACAAGGTATCCATTGAGAAAACCTTATATGCATTCAGAGAAATGACTGTCTTCTGAAGGAAGTCCCAGAAGAAGTGTGAAAAATGAATGAAAGAGAAGACTGGTGATGTCACACAAAACGGGAATCAAGTACCCAAAAGAAATGCCAATGAAGAAAGAACATAGACCTTATAGAGTCTGATGATGAGGTATCAATGTAATCAACATTTCAGGATCGAAACGAAGATTGCACATGCGGAGAAGCACTAAAGAAAATGCAAAACCATTTTACAAATGTACAGATGCAGCAACACAAGTAGACGAAGTAATCATGGGGCTGGCTACGTAGTGAATAGACTGCAGGCGATGCGCCAATGTATATATATATAGGAATGTATAGAATCTGGATGTTCCACAACGCACTTTAGCAAACTTGGATCCCCATGAATGAAAGAGCAGGGCCGAATAGGTGCATTTAGCAAACAAAGGAAGGGAAGAGAAAAGACAGGAGGAGGAAAGGGATAGATGGGAAGCAAAGAAACAAAGGGAATTAGACAAAGAAACGAAAAAGGAGACAAAGGGCACGCAATGTTGATCGTATTCAGAAAGAGATGATGTAACCAAGTCCAGTAATATCATCGGGCAACATAGAGGAGTTTCTCACATCGCAAGAAGCAATGCCAGGACCATATAGTGTAAACCTAGATGGGAATTTTGAGATAGGAAGTATCGGACATAGGATTGATCAATCTTATCAGAAGATGAGGACAAAAAGTGAATCGAGAAGCAGGGGAAAAGAAGATCGATCTATAGTTGTTCAGTCATGAGGCAAGGAAGGAAGCCTCTTTAGTCTCAAGCACAGAGCCTTGCCTTTGGACAGGCTGACCTTAAATAGAGATGATAAAGATGAAAGCCATACTAGTTGGGGACTGGATATGTCAGACGAAGACAGAGAAACCTTCCATGGGGAGGAGGGAGAAAGTGCATCCGGTCCCGACGGATGTTTACAGACAGACAAGGAAGTGAGATGGTCAGATTTAGACCAATCTAAAGATAGGATGCCAAACCGCATGCCGTACCCAGAGTGACCTAAAGGACGATCGCATAGTGAGAGGGGGTAATTACCACCATATGTGAGCAGATCGAGGTCATTGCCAGGTAGAAGGCAATCAGCAACCATTTTCCCCACTATGGACAGGCAAACGATGGGAGCCGATTACGGATTTGGGGTCACGGAATTCCCCTTATTGGAGAAAGGAGGGGCCAGACTGCAGTATATCCCTTGGCCCCTGATGGATAAGGATAACTTTAGATGCAAACTCCCTAGTTTAACGGTGGGTGCGGGGAAATGGATTTATGAGCAAGAAAAGATGACAGGTGGAAATACTCTAGCCATATGGGACATTAACGGTCTCCTAGCAGCTATTCTTGGGGAAAGGGCTGATGACATTTGAACGAGAGCAGGTTACTCAAGTGTCACAGCACAGAACACAGCTCATGACGGAGCACTGTGTAATATATGTAGAGCAGGAGTTTGGAAAGAGCTAAGGATACAATATCGTGATACATCAGATAGGAGTGCAATTATGGCATTAAAATGAAAGATGTTGAAGATCTGCTTGCTTACATTCAAGTAGTCAGGAACGCTGGACTTTGGAAATGAGGGAGCCGTGGGGGAAATAATTGTCAGTATTTTACCACATTCTGTGTCAGAGATTGCCAGAACAAGTCCAGAGACAGCTTAAGAAATTAGTGAGAATGCAAGCGGAGCCATGGGCAGAGATACAGTTGACTATTGCGCATCATTGCCAATTGTTACAAGAGAAAAATAAGAAGGAGGATGCCAGAAAACTTGAGGAAGCCAAGTGAGTTCAGAAGAAGCTGTCAAAGTACGCCATTGAAGGGGTGGTACTGACAAGTGGAGCGAGGGACTGGGAACGCAGCCGGCAGTGGGTATGACACAGGTGAATAATCAATGAGAATCGGATCAAGGATGGAATGGGTTTACACCGAGAGGCAGAGAAATGAGTTTTAGAGGAAGAAGTGGTTTCCAGAAAAATCAAGGTGGCTTTCAAAATAACCAAGGTGGGTTTCAGAATATGCAGAACGATAATCAAAATTGCAAGGACGGCAAATTAGAAGGTTCCCTCGTGTATGTTGGACATGTGGAATGACAGGACATATTTCACGAACATTTATTTTAATTTATTTATTTTTTGCATTTTATATAGCACTACGAAACCTCTGGCACCTGAGCGCTGCTTATTTCCCACAGTGTATGGTGTTCATGTTTCAACCTTGGAAGGATGAAAGGCTGAGTTTGGCCCTGCCGGGATTCGAACCTGTGCCAGTAGGCTCTGTACGAATGTCAAAGCAAGCACTCTACTCGCGGTGCTATCTAACCGGCACGGGGGAGCCAAGGGAATGTGCAGAATGGGCAATTCTCAATAGGGGGGGCAGCTTATCCTCCAGCATACAGTTCACAAAATAGGGACGGGGTTGCCCAAGATCAGACAGTGTATCAAGCAGAAGCACATCAAATGCGTCAGGCTTTGCAACCTCAGCAAGCACCGTTGAATCTGCCACAAGGGCAGTCACATCAAACACCAATGCAGATACAGCAGAGTGCAAACACAGGACAGTTACTGACACCTAGAGAGGGGGTGTCACTGTCATGGGAGGAAGTCCTTTTACAGGTACGGGAATAAGTATGTACCCACAATGGGACAGCTCACAGGGTGACTTAATGTGTTCAGTACTATCAGTGACATCTAATCCTCAAGAGGAACCAAGGGTTGATGTTACCATAGGTGAGTCTTGGGAGGATAGCTCAGCGGTAACGTTCTTGCCCTGGAAACAAGACAACACGCAGCAACACAAGTTCAATCCCGGGTCCGTGCTTAGAAGCTTCTGGGTATTAAGCACGTTATAAATAACCTATCATATCATAGGATGAAAATATTTTTCATTTTTAATAGGCACTGGGGAAACTCACTCGCTCATCTATGTGAGAGGGAAAATATCTGTGATCGGGAAATTCCATGACTGCGCAAGGCTTCTCTGGAGCTACAAGTAGAGTTCCTTTTACTAATAAACTACCAGTTTCCATGGGAGAATGTGACATGTCTGTTCCATTATTGTATTCAAGAAAGACACTGGTTAATATTCTAGGCTGAGATTTAATGACAAATCCATAATCCATAGGAGAATGTGACATGTCTGTTCCATTATTGTATTCATGACAGACACTGGTTAATTTTCTGGGCTGAGATTTAATGACGAAGTTAAATATGACGATTTCTTTCACTGACGAAGGGATAGTGTGTTCCACTCTGGGGATACATTATTTAAATGTGGGTGAAGTTATCATGGAGTTTTCAGGCAAATGGCTCTGCGAGGAATGCCATTAGAGCCAGAAGTCTTTCACTATGGGTACGCATTTTGTTGACATGGTTACCCGGCTTAGTGGAAAAAATTATGAGAATACCTGATGAATTCCTGTTCAGACCACAGTTACCTATGGACAAAGAGTGGGACAGATTATTCCCCTAGAGTTGCAGGCAGCCATAGTTCGAGGGGAATTGGCCATACTCGAAGGAACTGACGACGAGAGCAGGCCCCAAAGAACAGTTATCATTGGGGAAGGGTAAAGATTGACTGACGTCACTGATCAGGATATGTTTGAAGAAGATCCATCAGACGATGAAGTAGTATTCAAAATGAGTATTACATATGGGATTAGAATAGAAAGAAGGGAGATCCACAACAGATGGTGATACTGTGGCAGCGCTCACTATTTTTTGATGAGGACATGTAGAAAGTGCCAACCTCTTTATGGACTATAGGCCCCTATGATGTAGGCCTTTTGAGGGGGGTAGGAGAAGTTAAGAGTAAGCTTAAACCAGGAGCAACTATTACCTTGAGCAAGGCAGTACCCAATGTCTCTAGAAGCGGACAATGGGATTTTTAAGGCTATATCAGCCATGATGGAACAAGGCATCTTGGTGATGTCGGCTTCTCTGTGTAACACGGCTGTGTATCCTGTGAAGAAATTGAAGAGGGGTTTGTGGAGACTAATTCAGTACACAAGACCAATTAACCAGATTGTACAGGCAGAGTTTCCTCTAGTTCCAAATCCTGCAATGATATTTCACGATGAAATCCCGTTGCATAAGGACTCCCAAGATCTTACGTCATGCACATTTCATCAGGCTAAGCTGAAGAGTACTCGATTGCCCCAAGGGTACTATGAATCTCCATCAATTTTTAATAGGGTCCTGAAGATGGACCTAAGCAATATTGATTTGCCAAGTCTTGTTGCAATACGTAGATGACATTTTAGTTTGTAGCACAAGAGAAGAAGAATGCAGACGAGATTCGATTCAGTTCATGACTATTCTAGCAGAGAAGGGATATAAGGTAGACAAAGAGAAATTGCGATGTTGTCAGGAAGAGGTGGTGTACATAGGCCAGTTGATCTCGCATGAGGGAAAGAAAGTTGCACATGAAAGATCTGAGGTGATTATGAAAACACCAAAACAGCACACGATAAAGCAAATGCAGCAGTTTCTGGGATTGTCCAACTATGTTAAAGCATTGGTATTTGATTATAGCTCGTACAAAATACCCTTTTTGCAAGCTCTGTTGAAAGCCCAAGTGAACAAGGAAAAAATAGAATGGACTGAGGAAATGGAGGAAGGGTTTGAGGAATTGAAAAAAGCAATTTGTACAGCTCCAGTTTCAGGAATTCCCAATTATTCTCAGGAGTTCTTCCTGTTTTCGCATACAAATGAAACAGTTATGACAGCGGTGCTTACACAGAGGACCACACTAGGGTACACACCTCTGGCATATTATAGTGGGATTCTAGTCCACAAGCATTGTGATGGGGTGTTCCATGACTATTTGTTGAGCATGCTCTGTTTGCTGTGTTGGAGAAACCTAAAGGTACACTGACATCCGAGAGGGCTTCTGCTTATGAGGTAGTCATATCGGATCCAGCGATCAAAATAGTCAGGTTTAAAATAATGAACCCTGCCACGTTTGTAGTCAAACCTTGGGCAGCGGATGAGCAAGTGCATGATTGCTCTAACTATAAAGAATTTTATGATGAGATTACAAGGGTTAAGGAGAACGCTTGGCAGGGGGGAGGTTCTCTTCATTGATCAAACTGATGGAGAAAGGCATTGCGGTAAGGCACAGAGCTAATGGGGAATTTGAAGCAAAAGCAAGTGCAAGACTACTGTCTCATTTTGGCACAGGCTGCAGAATTGGTGGCTCTTATTTCAGCACTAGAGAAACATAGAGGGTGTACAGTGACTATGCCTATGTGATGTCAACAGTGCACGCAGGGCTAGCACGTTGGAAAAGGAGGGGCTACCTACGAGCGGACGGCACTCCTGTGCAACACGTTGCATTATTGGACAGGCTTATCAAGGCACTACAACTCCCAGTAGCCATCGCAATAGTTAAATGCACAGCACATACTAAGAGAACTGATTTTATCTCAAGTGGGAACAAAGCCGCAGATGAAGAGGCCAAAAGGGTTGCATATTCACCTGATATTTTAAGTTTTGATACTCCTGATGTAAAATAAAGAGTCACGTTTATGATTGTAAACAAAGGGTTTAATGATCGGTCTGAAGTATTGTGGGGGCAGGACGGCACTGGAAAGCCAGTGATGCCTGTAACCCTTTTAAGGATGGCATTAGAACAGATGCACTACGCTGAACATGTAACTAGGGAAAGCCTCGCAGCAGCTATTGCGGAGTATTGGTTTGTACCGAACCTGTTAGATCACGTTGCTTTTTATGTAGTAAAAACTGCATTGTATGTCAAAAGTTTACTGCTGGGCACACATTGTGAACAATTAGAGGAGTGAGTCCTTTTCAGCATTTACCTATTGACTATATTGATATGCTGCAAGTATGTAGTGGCTATAGGTATATGATAGTAGTGGTGTGCCCCTTTTTGAAATGGATTGAAGCTGGTCCATTTACACACCCTGATGCCATTTGCGCTTCAAGGTTTTTAGTTCGAGAAGTCTTTCCTAGATGGGGAGTATGTGAGGTGCTAATATCCAACAATGGCCCCCATTTTGTTAATAAGGTATTCAAGCAGATCAGCCTATTACTTAGTATCAAACATAGGTTTTCCTCTGATAATCAACCGCAAACAAACAGAACATATGTGAGAAACTCAATGGTCTTCTCAAATAAAGGATAGCTAAATTCAAATTGACAGTGAAGAAGGAATGGTGTATTGCCTACCCCTTGCATTATATGCATTAAGGAATCAGCCCGGTTCGGACCACCACTTCACACCCTATGAGCTAGTTACAGGAAGGCGAATGAGAACACCCCTGACACCTCCAAAAAGGAGTAAAAGTGATGCCCAGACAACTACAGAATTGTTAGGAAATTAGCTACGTGCGTATTTATCATGTAAGACTGCTAGTATCTCTGTCATTTCAGATCAACTCAAGCGTAAGGGGTGTCGGTCTCAGGACAAAGATGAAGACCATTTAGCAACCGGAACTAAAGAATTACCTACACCTAAACTCTTTGTTGGAGATCCCATTTTAATATGCCACTTCACTAGGAAGTGGCATGAACCCTGTTTTAGTGGACACTACATTGTGGAGAATGTCACTCCCTCAGCATTAAAAGTTCAAGATAGGTGTGCCTGGATCCACCAGAGTGACGTGAAACTGTATGCTAATGAGACCGATGCACCCCTACCCGATTCGGAAGCAAGACAAGAAGAAGCAGTTCAGCACTTGCAGACTCGATCGATGACGAGGAAGAAGGACACAAAGATTGCTGATTAAATAAATGAAAGTGTACATTTGGGCTGTGTCTTACCCCAGACCCTCTTTATAGATATTTTAGCAGGAGTGAGAAAGTAACTGTTCTTGAGCAACATGAATCTTTTAAATTGGACTTTAAAAAAGTGCTGATGTGCTAAAAATACCAGATCTTGATTTCATATTTGATTATTGGAAAAGGGAGCAGTTCCCTGACTCGTTTCTTACTGAGTTTTTCTTTGGTCAGACCCATGGTTTTGACTGATGTCTATGTCCAAAGACTACTTTTAGCTGTCTTCATTTTTATATTCCAAGCTTATCCTGCTCTTGTTGGGCGTAGCACTGACATATGCACTTTTGTGCAGGATTCTAAGAATGGCCATGCGATTAGAAGATTATTGGCAGTGATAATTGAGCAAATTTGGCAGCTACCTAAGCATTTAACAAGGCTGCCTGATTAAAAAGGGGTTTTTCCTTCCTTAAAAGCAATATACATTCATAATGTGGTCCATTGAGAATAATTTAATTCCAGAAAGTGAGCAGACTCAACCACGTGTGGAGAGACACTGATGCTGGGGTCTGATGTATTGGTTTATAATATATGCGTGCTCAACATTTATTATTGTTTATCTGCTCCTACTGATCCACACCGTTTGCTTTATTGGTCCTAAAAAGCAAGGAGTCATTTTGATCCTTCCGACTCCAGTAACCTATGCAGAGTTAGATGTTGCAAGAACACCAAGGCCATATGTGATTATCCCTACACTAGTGACTCATGTAAAGTCACTGATTTCTCTGATAAGTGTTCCTATGATTATGAGGGAGAACTGTTTTTGATAAGTGCAAGAGTATTATTCACGAGCTCACCTTCTAAAAGGGAGACACAAGAGAAGTGCAAGGGAAGATGATTATGAGTTGAATGATTATCTAGATAGTACAGCACACTTGGGTAACAACATGTGGTATCAACACATGAGAGAGGTAGGAAAGAGACCATCTGAGGAGGATTGATATGTATGTGCTCTCCTACCTTATGCTATGGGGAAGTCCAAGATATTCATAGCTATAGAAATAGACTCATTGCCTGACGCACCTTGTACTCTGCCATACAAGAGGTCAATTCCATGGTCGTACAGCATGCTTGGTATGGACTGAATGGTCAGCTCCAGAAGAAGATGATTATGTTCAAGATTTGAAAACAAGAGAAAGAACACACACCAGAGATCATGTGATAGGATATGAACAGCCTGGCATGAAGGGAGCAGGAATCTGATGGGAAATCAACAAGAAGCTCAACTGCCAAGGAAAGACTGATGAAGAAATATGAAGATGCAAGGAAAGAGGCCAGATACAGATCTGGGGAACAGTAATTTCTCCAGATGGCTGGGAAGAAGGCATAGTTGTGTGCAGAGCTGTAGCGGTAACTGGATAACATAAACCAGTTATAGATCATGTGGAAAAAGGATGCAAACCTCTCTGGCCGAGGCTTGCAAAGTTGCTGACATGAGTCGAAGACAAAGGAGGCCTGTTGCAAATAGTGCCTCTAGCAAGTGCAGAGCTATGCTTCAGAAATAGTGGCACAAGAAAAGTTGGAGAGAATTAGCAGTGTAGTCGAACGTTTGATGTACCAGGAATGAAGGATGGGACAGTACTGAGAATGGAACAGTACTGGGTGTGTGGATCCAGAGCATGTATGAAGCTGCCCAGAGACTGGGGAGGACTGTGTTCTATAGTACTTGTTCATGTTCCAGCATTAGTGATTCCAAAGAGCAACCTGAACATTATTGAGTTTCCAAAGGCAGATGCTCACCTGAGGAAAAGGAGATCAAGTGGATTCCTCAATCGAACAAAAAGGGAGAATTACTTGTCAGCTAAATCGATAGAAACCTTGAATTCTATTCCGTATGAACACAGGTTGTTCAGTCAGGCTTCAACGGTGTTCACGAAAATCTTTATCCTTGGGATCTAGATGATGGCAAATGCCAAGTGGTTACAAATAACCAGATGGGAGCTCCTGCAGACGATCAACACAGCCATAAAGGGATTCAATGCTATCAAGGAAGAGCCGAGAGCCATATGACTGATGACTCTTCAGAACCGATATGTCCTGAACATGATTACAGCTATGGATGGAGGTGTTTGTGCCAAAATCAGAGAATCATGTTGCACATTCACACCTTCTCACGATGATGAGAATGGGACCTTGACAGAGGTCATAACGATGTTAACAAACTTGCACATCAAGATGGAAGATGAAGTAGAAGACATTGCAGATGACAGCTGGTTTGCATCGATCTTCTCCTGGGTTCCGCAATGGATGGCGAATATCTTCAAGTTTCTTGGAGCCTTGTTAGTGATGATCATGTTTGGATTCTGTGTGATCAGGATAATAATCACACAGTGTATGAAGACCCCAACGAAAGCAACAGGAATGAAGGTCATGATTGATGTCGAGTCTCGGTTCAAACCCAAACAGCTGACAGAAGAAGAAATCAGAGATTATGTAAAGGCCAGTATTCATGCACCTGAGCGAATAAAGTTCCTGTATCCGAAGAACCACAAGAAGTATGTGGGAGCATGGATCTAATGCACTCCGAATGGACACTCTAGCCTTATGACCTGGAGCATTGATGAACATGTAAAATCAGCGGGATGTCTGAAAGCAGTCATAAAGATATGGTGTCATGATTCGCCGTTTCAGCCCCTTCTGGACTATGTGGTTTATAAGACATTGCTACATTCCCTCTAAGATACACTCAACATGGCCTCTTTTAGTGCGCAATTACTGCTCTAGCGTTTTCAGGAGTCCGCCAGTTCCTTGAAAAAAGACACACCCCTGCGGTGATACGCGTCTCAACGCTAAGTTCCGAACTTCAGCAAGTGTGGTCGTACTTTCCTGTGCTCACACCCTACTTTCCAGGTTCTACAGTCCTCCTCTATCCTAGTCATCTACAGCGCTCTCCTTTGCTAGGGCCTTCTGCCCGTAGCGCTCGCTCCTTACCTTGTTTCATCCTGGTTCCTCCCTGGCTTCCTTCCTCCCGGGACCTTTGTTACTCGTGCTCCCTCCTGGAATTGAACGCATACTCCCTCGGTCAGACTCGCCAGCACGCTGGCGACGGACGTTACGCGACTGTGTCTCTACAAGTCCCGAGCTGTCCGGAAAAAGGAAAAGACCCAGTCCAAGACTTCGAAAGACAAACATGTGAGATTTCAGGCAAAGTGTGACTCCAAAGAAGCATTTAAAAAAAAAATGTTTATGAACATTAACACATTCGAACATGAATGCAAGCATGAAAGCAAACCCCCCCTCCTCTCGTCCCACCCACTTAGTTCGAGTGTAGGTCGAAGGTTTGGTAGTTCCCTGGGTGTACCATTGCTGTGGCATGTCGGTTGATCACATTCTTTCGGATTGCAGATACTCACAGGGTGTTGCCCCTTCATAGTTCAACTTCTCTGGGGCATTCTACTGTGCCTAGGAGACCCATGGCCCATGGGCATCATACTGCCCTTTCCCTGTGCTTCAAGTATTTCAGTAGCGATGACCAGTCTGTGTTGAACTTAGTACAGTCCCCTTGAATGGAATATGTGAGCCACTCCACTGCTAGTAAGCTCCAGATTTTCGCCACCCACTTGTGGTCCCGAGGAGGCTCCCTTGTCTTCCATTTGCATGCCAGCGCCCGCACTGCTGCCATCATCATAATAACATATAATTTACGGTCTGCTCTGGTCTTGAGTACCTCCAGCGACCGCCCCCCTCCATCCCAATCAACGCCAGGGCCTTGTGCCCTGTGCATTTGATACCCAGGACCTGCTCAATTACCTCTAGCACGCCCGCCCAGTATTTGTCAACTTTAGGCCATTTCCACCATATATGATTCCAGGTACCCACCGCCCCGCAATCCCTCCATCAGAATCGTGAGGACCCCAGATACCTTCTGTGCAGTTTTGATGAGGTAATATACCACTGGACGATCAGTTTCAGCCAGATCTCCATGATTTGGAGGGATCTTGTTAATTTGGGAACCTGGGCCCATAGCCATGTCCATTCCTTTTCCCAACTGGGCAAACCGTGGCTACGTGCCAACTTCTCATGTATGTCCTCATTGGGGGGTCTTCTCCTGATTTCACGCCCTTATATATTGCCGTGATCATATGCCTGTCCCCCGGGTCCCTATTAAGATATTTTTCAAAGGGGGTTAATTGGTGAGTTCCTGCCTGTTGCAAAGTGGGCTGGTGGAGCCAGTGCCTCAATTGGATATAGCCGTACCTTTCCCGTTCCCCTAAGGCGAAGTCTGTCGTGCATTGTTCAAATAGTTTCACCTTCCCTCCACTGAACATATCTCGTACTAATCTGCATCCCCCTTGTTTCCATTTGTGGAATGTGGATGTTTTGTGTCTCGCCGTGAATTGCTAGTTGCCAAAAAGTGGTGAATATGGTGATGGATATGTTGTTTTGTGGGTGGTCTGCACCGCTTCGTTCCACATGTGGTCCACCTCAGTAAGGACTGCACTACTATACATCCGTGTTGGCCTATCCCCTCTGAGTTTCCAAAGGACTCCCTCCAGGTCCTCCCCCACCACCGCTCTGTACATAGGTCTCCATGTTTTCCCCAGATCATCTTTTTGCCAGTCACAAATCACTTTCATCTGGGCAGCTTTGTAGTATGCCCTAAAGTCCAGCTGCCCCACGCCCCCTCGGTCCGTAGGCGCTCTCATCAATTTGGCTGCCACTCTCTGGGATTTATTGTTCCAGACAAACTTGCTGGTCATTTGTTTTAGGGCCCTAAAGAGTACAGGAGGGACGCAGACCGGTAGGGCTGTGAAGTAGTACAACAACTGCGGAAGCACCACCATTTTTACAACATTGATACGCCCTAACCATGAAATAGCTAGCGGAACCGAGTCAGTCATTTTGGACTTAAGTTTCTCTAGCAACAGCGGATAATTGGCCTGGTATAGTTGTTCTATTGTTTTGACCAGTTTTATACCCAACTAGGTGATAGAGAGCCTGACCCATCTGTAGGGAGAGAGTTCTTGGAGAGCCGTGGCAGCCTCCGCCGGGATGGTGAGGTTAAGGATTTCTGTCTTGGTAGCATTGACTTTAAGGCCCACTGAATCCCCAAAATGCGCTAGCTCCCTTTCTATTGCTGGTAGGGTAGTATCTGGCTGGGTAAGGGACAGTATCATGTTGTCCGCAAAGGCTGCTATCTTGTGAATTCCCCCCACGAAGGGCACTCCCGTTATATCCTCATTGGATCTCACTGCTGCAAGAAAGGGTTCCAAGTGAAGTGCACAGAGAATGTTGGATAGAGGAAGCCCCTGCTTAGTACCCCTCTCAACAGTCACTGGTTCCACCATTTGGCCGTTTACCACAAGGCAGAGTCCTGATTGCCGGTATTTTGCCCTAACTCGGTCCAAAAATGTGGGGCCGAAGCCCATTCTCTGCATGATTGCAAAGAGGAATCCCCACTCCACCCGGCCAAAAGCCTTCTCTGGATCTACCACCATGAGGAGAGCAGGGATTCCTCTCTTGTGGGCCTTTTCTATCAGGTGCATCAGTCTCCTGACATTATCGCTGGTCTGCCGGCTCTTACAAAACCCGATTGATCCAGGTGGACTAGTCTAGGGATTATCTGGTCAAGTCATGTCACGAAGATCTTGGAGTGGATCTTGGAATCGACATTTATCAGAGTTATAGGGCGGTAAGAGCTGCATTCAGTGGGGTTCTTGGCTTTCCTATGAATGAGGATGACTTTCGCCTCCTCCATCGATTTTGTAATAGCACTATCCCTGCCTATTTGGTTAAAGAGGGTAGTGAAATGGGGAATCAGTATTTCCTTGAGGTTTTTGTAGAATGTTGCCATGTACCCATCTGGACCCAGTGATTTATTGATGGGCAAGGACTTGATCGCAGCCCTGACTTCGTCCCCCATTACATACTGTTCTAATATTTCACTCTCCTAAGGGGATATGCGGACGAGGTTTACTTTGTCTAGGTATTCTTGCTGGCGTGCCCGTGAGGGTTGATCTGAAGTATAGAGAGAGGTGTAGAATTTGGTGAACTCTCTTTTGATATCGTCATTGTTGGCGCTAGTCCTACCACCCCCCACTTTGATTTTCAGGATTGTTTTATCCTTCTCTTCTCTCCTTAGCATTCTCGCCAGCAAGCGGTCCGTCTTATTAGCTTTAATATAATATTTTTGCATGAGATATAGAAAATTACGTTCCGCCGCTCGGGGCTAGATTAGATCTAATTGCCCCCAGACCGCCCTGTACGCCCTTTTGGCGGCAGGGTTCTGGTTCATCCCCATTTTTGCCATTATCCCCTTTAGTTCCTCTTCCAAGCAGGCCTCCACTAGTCTTATTTCCCGGTCCCTTCTCGCTTTGATTGCTATTATTTTACTTCTAAATGTCGCATTGAAGGCATCCCACCTAACCTGAAGTGCAGTGTCCCCAGTTTTGTTGACTGTAAAGAAGGCCTCTATTTCATCCGTGACCTCCTAGACCGCAGGTGGTCTTTGAAGAGTGGTGTCGGGTAATGCCATCTCGACTGTCCCGAGGGGCGCCTGTTCCTTTTTAGGTTGAAGGTTATAGGGGCATGATCGGAAAGTGCCATAGTGCCAAGAGTGATGTCGTTCGCCTCTCCCAATAGGCTGCTTGAGACCCAGATATAGTCAATTCTTGAGTGAGTGCAGTGGGCTTGTGAATAGGAAGTATATCCCTCCTTCTCCCCTTACAGCCCCCTCCATGCGTCTACCAGGGCCAGACTGCGAATCTTTCCCTTAAGGTCATCTGTTGGTCTCCCCTGCAGGCCTGCCGTGTCAGTGGTCATGTCTTTGGATGGATCCCACGCCATCTTAAATTCACCAGTGAGTATGATGGGGGACATGGCAAACCTCTCAAGCCTGGCTAGTGCAGTTTGAACAAACGGGCCTTGAGCAATGTCTGGTGCATTAAGTGTCGCCACCGCGAATGCTAAGTATCTGCCCAGGTCATCTGTGTCCTTCCCTGTGATATTCAGGTCCAGCCCGTCTTTCAGCACCAGTAGGACCCCTGCTTTTTTATTGGGTTGCATGGCCTGAAGTGTTCTGGAGTACCCCCATATTTTAATTCTACCTCTGTCTTGGGACTGGATGTGTGTTTCTTACAAGGTGACAATGTTTGGATGTTCCCGTCTGATATATCGCTCTAGCTTTTTCCTTTTAATTGGGGAATTTAGGCTGCTAACGTTCAAGGAGATTATCTTCAGGTTTTCTGTAGTTCCCATGTTGAGTCTCGGGGTATTACACATTTGAAGACTCCTCAAGATGTGACTGCGGTGTGCGTTCTCGAATGCTCTCCCCTTCCACCTGTTTCCCTTCTTCTGCTGACTACGCTGCCTCGGACCACCCACCCCTCAACCTCCCCCACCACCCTCTGGTGGGCCGGAACAACTGCCCTCTGGCTCCCTCGAATTCGATCCTCGAGAGTTGCTCCACAAGTCACCCCCAGGTTTGCCCAACACAGGATAACCCAATCCCATCCCAAGATTTGCCCTCTCCCTCCCCCCGAGGCCCGTCCAAGACCTTTGGTATAATCCAAACTGCCGTACTTATCTTAAATTGCGCCCTCCCTAGGCTTGCCTGTTCTGTTCTGGTGGTGCTTCCTCCTGTGGGCTGTGATTGATGCTGTGCATTGGTCATTCTTGGGCTTCCTGTTCATTCCTTGGTGGTGGGCCTCTAAGGTATGGTTGAGAGTCTCCTCTCCTAGACTTTTTGGACCCCACTGTAGACCATTCCCATGGTTTGCGCTCAGCGTGTTGGAAGGGGGCCTTCCCCCTCCCAACGCCGACAGTGCTTCTCCTCAAGGCCGAGAAGGGTCATCCCCTGTTCGCATGATGTGATTTTCTGAGACTTCCCCTTCTAGTCAAATGTCAAGCCGAATGGGTGCACCCATCTGTACCGGATGTCCTGGGCTCTTAAGTAGGTTAGAACTGGACCCATTCTCCTCCTTTTGATTAGGGTTGCTTGTGCTAGGTCCTGAAACAGTGCTCTCTGCGCTCCATTGTAGGTAATCTGCCTTGACTTCCTGACTTTCGCTAGCATTTGCTCCTTCACTGTGTAGCTGTGCATTGCTGCCAGGACTTCTCTCGGTCTGGTTCCAGGGTCTAGTCTTCTGGGGCATACGCTGTGGATTCTGTCAAATAGTATTTCTGTGGGGGCTGCAGTGTCCAAGAGGTCCCCAAAGATGCCCTTCACTACTTGACACAGGTCCTGGTCTTGTGGGTTCTCTGGTAGGCCTTTAATGTGTATTTTAGAGCACCTGGTCCTGTTCTCCAGGTTCTCCGCTTGGCGCTCTAGATTATATGTGGCTGCCACCAGTGAGTGTAAAATAGGGAGTCCGCTTTCCTTGCGTCTTCCAGCAGGTCCTGGATTGCTCTGTCGTTCATGTCGACTCTTGCTCTACTTTGTTCATGTCTCTCTTGATTTCCTGCAATGCCCCTGCTAGGTCCTCTCTTAATGCGTCAATTTGCTTCTGCCCTGCTTTAGTGATCTTTTCCACTATGTCAGCCAAGAGATGTTTCAATGAGGATTGTGTGACTTGTCATTCGTGCTCTTCCTGTTATGCTGCGCCTGAGTCTGCGAGCCACTCTTTGGGGCGGTTCCCCTGTGCCACCTCCAGCTCCTTGGCCCATATTTTTGCTAACACGCCCTCCCGGGCTTTCCTGGTGGTCCTTTGGGCCGGTAGGGAGTCCTTGCTCTTGTTCAGAGACATCACTTTGGTGTCGCAAGCCTCTCTGGAATGGGGGTCGCCCGCTAGCACTTTCTTCATTGGCGGTCTTTTCCTAGCTCGTATATACTAGCTTCGCCCAGGTGGAGGGTCCCAATATCTGTGTTCTTCTTGTCAGTCCTTCCTGGTGGGGGTGCCTCACCACCTTGGTGGTTGAACATGCTCGGGCAGATTGGATGAGGGAATGGGCACCTTCCTAGCCGGTACCCGGGATATTAAGATCTTGCCCCAGCGTGCAGCTTCTCCCTTGGGTTCTGACCTTGAGGCTAGAGTTGGCTGCCGTCCCTCGCTGAGGTCTCGGTGCCGGGCCGGTCCCCGTTAACTGCTAATGCCCAGCTTGTGTCCAGTGGAGCGGGGTACCTGCGATTGGTGTCCCACCTCGCCGTGCTTTGGCCTGGTTAGCTGGGGAAGGGTGCCGCCAGTATCGGGTGGGGCCAATGGGGGGTACTGCAGGCTGAGAAAGGGTGCCGCCCGTACTGGCACAGAGGGGGGGAGTGTAGAGGAGGAGCCAAGTACCTCTACCGAAAGTCCTGCCCCCCTATTTTGCCCACATGTTGGCAACCGGAAATTGTGACATGCGCAATATCAGTGAGCGTACCTATACCGCGAAGAATCCTTGAAACTAGGTATTCAAATATAAAACCAATAAATACATTCACGGAGAAATTACAGTCTTCTGAAGGAAGTTCCGGAAGAAGTGTGAAAAATGAATGAAAGAGAAGACTGGTGACATCATACAAAACGGGAATCACAAACCCATAGGAGATGCCAATGAAGAAAGAATATAGACTTTATAGAATCTGATGACGAAGTATCGAAGTAAGCAACATTTCGGGATCGAAAATGAAGATTGCACATGCGGAGTAGCACTAAAGAAAATGCAAACCCATTTTACAAATGTACAGACGCAGCAACGCAAGTAAGTAATCATGAGTCTGGCTATGTGGTGAATAGACTGCAGGTGATGTGCCAATGTGTATATATATATATATATATATATATAGGAATGTATAGAATCTGGATGTTCCACAACACACGTTAGCAAGCTTGGACCCCCATGAATGAAAGGGCTGGAAATGTGGCGCAGCAGAATAGAATTGCTGATGGTGACAAAGGATCCGAGAACACTTGACTGCCCAAGTGTCAAGAGTCGGGGCCACTGTGAGCCTTGTTATCTACTTAAGAAAATACAATAAGCGTGAAGAGCAAGCTGAACTCCTATTTGAACTGTAATGGAAAAACACAGGAAGTGCCAGGTTTTCTGCATTTAATAGTCTTAAATACAACAAAGGAGCTCAAAATGTGGTCTCCAGTCACATGGTCAGATGAAAATAGACTTTGGGTCGAGCTACACCGAGACCATAAGATAAAGCCATGCCTTCACTCCCTTTTATTCTCAGGCGCAGTGATTTTTGCAAAGCAGAGTTCAAAGGACTAATTGAACGCCAGACCGCAGGAGTGATGATGGATGTTGGGCTAATTAGTTGGGGAGGCATGACCAGGCCAACTCTCCCAGCTTGCGTGCTGCTAGCGAGTGGAATATTACAGAAGGGTACAAACATGCCAACCAATTGTAGCGGGCCATGTAGCAAAGAGCCCTATAGTTTGAGAAGCCAATGGAACGTTGTGTATTAGGATGACACGGACGATGACTTGCTCTAGGTGTGGGCTTAGTTGTCCACCTGACCTTAGAGACCCAATCACAATCCCTGCCCGTATAGAAAATATACCTAGATTTTCCCTTTAAGCCTATCACATCCCCTGGTAGGTTTTCATATTTTGCCACGTAGAATGTTGTCAGTAGTGACACATTTTTAGTATAAAAGCTGTATTTTTTCATGTCATTAGACTTGAGCCAACGTCCATTGGTGTCCATTGTACTCCTTGTTTTAGATCATTGGTAATAAAACAGTCTTGAGTTTGCCAACTTCCTGAGTCGGTCTTATTATTGATGTATGAGTACATTCTGCATCCCCATCCATCTCAGATACTGTTACCTCATCTTAAAGGACCCTAATGGGTTCACTGTTTTGATGAGTCTTGGCCTTGGCTTTGTTTTTCTGGATTTTTTCTCTTGGATTTTTCTATGGATTTGGCTGCCCTATGATTTTTCTTCTGGTTTTTGACCCTGGTTTTTCCTCCTGGATTGCTTTTTTGGACTTCCCTTGTGCTCTGGCGACCTGGAACGTTTCTGGACATAAAATGTACTTTGGATTCTGATTTTTCCTTTTGGATTGCTTCCTTGGAACTTGCCATTGGAACATTGACTGTGAACATTTACTTCATCTGCACTCTTACCCCCTAAGTAAAAGGTTTTCCCACTCCTTGGTTTTTCCTTTCCTGTCTTGGATCTACAGCTGATCTCTTATTAGGTAGGTTACGATCTCTGTTTCTATAACATTAGTGCTTCTGTAGATTGTTGGTGTCCTAACGGTATCCTTTCCATTCTAGTTGCCCTGGGATCTGGTGCTGCAGTTCCAGTCCACCTGTGGCCCCAATAACTGGTTAGGGAGTTGTTTTATCTTCTTTGACTGGTGCTTTGGGATCGAGGTATAGTCCACACAGCGACCACGTCTTGACAGACTGAGAAGCCTTTTTTCCCTCCCGCGTGGACTATGGACGGCGCCGACAGAGAACCGAGAGCCACTTTAGTGCAGGCTGTCACGGTGCTGTGGGCTGACATGTCAGCCGCCACTGCCGCCATTCACCAACCTTTGGACGCCATGAAGAGTGAGCGTCATCCCCATCCCCCAGATGATGAATCAGGAGTTCAGCAACACTGCAGCCACTACCAGGTAATATTCCTCCTCACAACCCTGTTTAAATGCCTACCCCATTTCATTTGGCTCTACCAGGGAAATTCCACGGTGACCCATGGAATTGCTGTACATTCTTGAACCAATGTTAGCTGCATTTCTTGTGTAGGCATCAAGCCTTCCCTGATTCCACCACAATAGCTGCATTTACCCTCTCCAACTTAAGCGGAATGGCTCCCACCTGGGCTAACCCGCTTTTAGATGGTAATGATCCTATTCTCTACAACTTTGACCTATTGGTTGTAGAAATGATCAGATTTTTTGATCCACGTTATAAAACCCATGCCCATGATCTCAAACTGCTTGATTTGGTTCAGGGCAATGCCAGTCTGTTTGACTATATAACCAGATTTAACCAAGTAGCAGCAGTGACCTCCTGGCCTGAGAACAGGAAGGCTGTGGTGTTTTACTGGGGTCTCAATGGTGCCATTAAAGCCACTCTGGCACTAGTCCATACTTTGCCCATTCAGTACCCTGATTTAGTGGATTTAGCACTACAGGTGGATGCCCGAAGGGCAGAACTAAAATCAGAAACCAATAAGACTCACAGCTTTTTGTTTTCCAGACCTCCACCATCTTCTGAAGCCCCTGGGCACCCTATACAGACAGGGGTGTCCGTGGTCCATTGACTCCCAATGAACACGAATGGCACCGCTTGACTAATGCCTGTTTCTACTGTGGTCAAAGAGGGCATTTTGTGAAAGAATGCCTCAAAGACCCATTAGAACCTCAGGTTTTCAGAAGGCTCCTCCTTAGAGAAAGGGGCACGGTTGAGCCCAGAATCAATGCCTCCTTTGCCCAAGCAGTTATCCGGGCCTGCTGCCTCTCTGGTGATCAACACTGTCCTTTTGATGCATGATCTCATCAAACACTCATCTGCTTGGTGGTGGATTCTGGGGCCACTGGCAATTATATTGACATTGCCATGGGTTCCATGTGTTAATATCCCTGCAAAAATATTGCGATACAAAAATATTGCCATATTTTTGCAACAATATTGAGCCATGGACCCTGCGGGGGACACCACTGCAGCCCCCACATTACTTTTAAATGTGCAGGGGACACCCCCGCAACCCCAGCTCCCACAAATGATCCCCTCAAAAATATTGCCTATGTCGAGACAAACAACCATATGTACGCCTATGTTTTTGGTGGGGATAATATGTAGGGCTACCTTGCTGTGGCTACATGCCTCAATCTGCCTCTACAGAACAAAGTAAAACCAGAGCCTGTACAGGCAGTGGATGGCTCCCTCTTGATTTCTGGTCCCATAAAACAACAGACCATACCAATCATCCTTACAATCCAAGATGTGCATACAGAAAAGTTGTCTTTTGACCTTATAATAACCCCTCCAGTTTGGGATCATACTGTGGATTCCGTGGTTGAAGGAATACAATTTGTCTGTCAATTGGACCCAGGGCTCCATAGATCTTGTATCTCCCTGTTGTCAGGAACACTGCCTCTCGGCAGCCTTATCATTCTGTTCCCCTTGTCAGGCTCTGATCGCAGCCGCCCACTTGGTCAGTGCTGTTATGTCCAGCATTCCAAAAGAATACAAGGGTTTTTCTGACATTTCTGACAAGCGCAGTGCCGAGATCTTGGCCCCACATCATCCTTATAACTGCCCGTTAGACCTGGTTCTGGTTGCAGAGATACCATGTGTGCGTATATATTCCCTATCTCCTACTGAAGACCAGGTCTTGAAAGAATAAATGGCTACTGCTCTTAGCCTCAAGCCTATCAGGCCCTCACAGTCTCCTGCTGCCAGTCCATTCTTTTTTGTACCCAAGAGGGAGTGGGACCTCCACCTGTGTGTTGACTAGGATGGATGAATCAAAGAACCATCGAGAACAGATGTCCCATTCCCTTAATCTCGGTCTTACTAGAACAACAAATACAGGCAAATATTTTCACTAAACTAGACCTCAGAGGGGCCTAGAATCTGGTGCGCATAAGTGAAGGAGACAAATGAAAAAACACCTTCTGCACTCAGCACGGTCTGTATGAATATACAGTAATGCCTTTTGGCCTGTGCAATGCACCCGCCACATTCCAGAGGTTTATGAATGATGTCTTCCAAGATGTCATACGTTATCGTTTACTTAAATGACATACTGATTTTCTCGCCATCTTATAAGTCCCATGTGCAACACGTGAAAGACATTTCTCTCACATCTCAAGAACAATTCTCTCTATGCCAAGGCAGAAAAATGCATGTTCCATGTGGCCGAAATTGACTTCCTCGGATTCCATATTACGGCCAAGGGGTTGTCTATGAATACTGCCAAGATCCAAACCATATTAGACTGGCCCATTCCCACTACAGTCAAAGTCTTACAATGCTTCCTGGGTTTTTCTAATTTCTACCAGCGTTTTATTTCCGGTTTCTCTACTATCGTGTCTCCCTTGACTAAACTCACAAGCCCTAAAGTACCCTTTGTCTGGACCAGGCTTCAACAAGAAGCTTTTGTCACACTAAAGACAGCATTTAATACAGCCCCAATACTACATCACTGTAAAGTAGACATCCCGTTTGTGGCGGAAGCCGACGCCTCTTCTTTTGCCTTAGGTGCAGTCATGTCCCAGGCATGCCCAAACCCGCGCCTACTGCATCCAGTGGCTTTCCACTCTCGCAAGTTTTCTCCATCCGAACTACATTATACGGTCACTGAGAAGGAGTTACTGGCAGTCAAAGATGCTTTCCAAGTATGGAGAAACTATTTATTTAGAGCCAAATGACCTATGACGGTGTACTCTGACCACTGCAACATCCAGGGCCTCGCTTCAAAGAAGTGCATTAACAGCCGGCAGGTTCGCAGGGATTGTTTTTTACTGCCTTTGACTTTCGCCCATGGCAAGGCGGATGCGTTGTCCCATCTTGAAAGGGCGGATGCCCTCCCTATTTAGCCTGATACCATCTTAGAGAAAACATTTTGTTTGTGCACACAACCTCCTAGTCTGATTACTGAGGTCTGTGATTGGGTCTCCCAGCATCCGGCTAGCCTGCAGGAGTGGAATGAAACTTATCATGAAGGCTGACCCTTTGTCCAGGAACAGCTGTTCATACTGACACACCAGACTAGACTTCAGGCCCTAAAATGGTCTCATGATACGTTGAACAATGGACATCCTGGTTAGAGAAGGACTTGCGCTCTCCTTTAACGCTGGTGTTGGTGGCCCTCCATGCGTCGGGATACGATCGACTATGTTGATGGGTGTTCCATCTGTGCTCAAGGCAAGAACCGAGGCAGTAAACCACTTGGCCTTCTTCAACCCATGCCAATTCCCCATAAACCCTGGCACATGGTCTCGATGGACTTCATCACTGATTTGCCCATGGTCCAAAAATGTAATGCCATATGGGTCGTAGTTGACTATTTTACAAAAATGGCTCGCTTTGTTCCCTATTTTGGTATCACTTCTACTCCTGTGCTGCCTGATCTCTCGTCATGCCTTCTGCCTATTTGGTCTCCCATCTATCCTCATCTCGGCTAGGGACTCCCAGTTCACCTCTCAGTTTTGGAGAGCACTTACGGCACTCTTGGGCATTGATGCCCATTTTTTCTCAGCTTATCACCCGAAATGGAAAGTCAAATGGAACGTGTACACCAAACTCTGGAAAAATAGTTGCATTTCCTGTGTTTAAAACATCAAGAGAACTGGTTCCACGTCCTATATATGTCAGAGTTTGCTTATAACAACGCACCCCATTCTTCTACAGGCTTCTCTCATTTCTATTCCTTATATGGTCAACACTCCCAAACCCTACGAATATTAGATCTACCACTTACCTCTACCCCTGCTGTGGATTCCTGCTTGAGCGACATCAGGCAATGCACGAGCAGACACTGACAAATCTTCAGGATGCTCAGACAGCCATGTGTCGCTCAGCTGATAGGCGACAACACCTGGCTCCACTCTGTGAGACTGGTAACAGAGTGTGGTTGTCTGCTCAGCATCTCTGTATCCTGGTTGTAGCTAGCTGCATCCTCATTTTGTGGTCTCATATCGAGTAACCAAGGTCATCAACCCTGCCTCTTTCCGCCTAGCAATGCCTGTCTCTTGGCATGTCCACCCGGATTTTCACACTGCTCTTTTGAAACCATGCCCTCCTTCTTCTGGTATAGTGGTGCCACATCTGCCCCTTGTTCAAGGGTCTTTGGATGAGTATGAGGTCCATGCTATCCTAGACTCTCGCTATTCCAGGGGTCGCACGTAGTATTGGATCGATTGGGAGGGTTTTGGACCTGAGGAGAGAACCTGGTTACCCGCTGTTAACGTCCGTGCCCCTGTTCTGGATTCCCACTTACATCAGAAGCCTCCTTCACACTCACGGGGCTGTGGGCCATTGAGGGGGACTCTGTCAGGCACTTACCATTTCCGCAGACCCAGGCTCAGGCTCCTCCACGGCTCCAGTTTCCACACCAGTTCCTGAGCCATCCGGCCTCTTTTCAGCATTTCTCGTGGTGGTTGCTGGATCACCTGGGGTTTCCCGCTCAGCTTCCCCAGGATCGTGGGCTTCCCTGTCATGTGTTTGAGGCTGCGTCTGCACTCTGTTCTGTGCAACGTGATTGGAGGTTGTCATGGCACCTCCTGGATGCTCAGCAAGCACACCATTCTCCTGCTCACGTGATCTGCACTAGTCACAAGATTTTAAAACAAGGAAGCAGCCCAGCCAACCTTTCCTCATTGCTTCACGGTGTTCCTGTGAGTGGCATTTTGGTTGCTTCTTCCTTGATTCCTGTTTGTGTGGCTCTTGACCTTGACTTGGCTTCATTTTTTTAGATTTTGTCTTTTGAATTTTCCTCTGGATTTGGCTGCCATGTAATTTTTCTTCTGTTTTTTTACCCTTGTTTTTTCTCCTGGATTGCTATTTTGGACTTCCCTTGTGCTTTGGCGACCTCTACTTTTTCTGGGCATAGAACGTACTTTGGATTCAGGTTTTTCCTTTTGTATTACTTCCTTGAAACTTGCCATTGGAACATTGACTGTGAACATTTTCTTCATCAGCGCTCTCATCCCCTGAGGAAAAGGTTTTCCCACTCCTTGATTTTTGCTTTCCCTTCTTCGATGTACAGCTGGTCTCCCATTAGTTAGGTTACGATCTCTGTTTCTCTAATATTAGTGATTCTGTAGATTGTTGGTGTCCTAACAGTACCCTTTCCTTTCTAGCTAACTGGGGATTCGGTGCTGCAGTTCCAGTCCACCTATTGTCCCAATAACTGGTTAAGGAGTTTTATCTTCTCTGACTGATGCTCGGGGACAGAGGTATAGTCCACTCAGGGGGGGGCACGTCTTGACAATAGCTTACCATAACTGGCACATTTCTTGGGTTTTTCCATTTTACTTGTAACCGGAATGTCCTTTCAACAAAGTGTTTTCACTGAATTTCATAGCTTTTTCCACTGAACCCTAATTTCCTAGAAGTTCCTTATATCTGTTTTCAATGATTACACCTAGAAATAAAAATTGCCTCCAATGTATCAGCTCTACCGTCCACAGACAGTATAACAGTCTGCGTACCGGCCGGATACCAGGTAATATCAACATAACCCAAAAGCAAAGGGGACAACACAATATGTTGTACCCTTGTAATAACACAAATATATACATAAACCAACATTACTATAATTTAGTACACCCAAATATACATCTTTATACAATTCAAAATTACAAATGTAAACATTTATTTTTGATTTAGCACATCACATTATGGAGTGCACCAAACACAAAGCATAACTGTACACCTCGTATTATCAGTTTACTACAACTCTTCACACACACTGCAAACAAACAGTACAACATAGCCTGGCACAAAATAGTAAGTAAACTTTATTTATTTGTGTATTATAACCATTCATTATATAAACATTACCCATAAGCAAATATCACCATTCTATATTTTGACAGAAATAGCAAGCACACTTGAGTGGCTAGAGGAGTATTTTCAGAAAGATGAAATGAGTGATGACCAAATCTCTAAACATAAACAATGTATGTTTTAAAGTAAGCAAACAATTTAACTTATACAGAACTTATTTAAATATTAATTTATTATTTTGTATAATGTAGAAGAAACCACACCAAAAACAAATCATGAAGAAGCTGAACAACTACAAACAAAATCACAATTACCAAATCTACTAAATCAAACAAACTTGTCTTTGCAAATAGGAGAACTTAGTAATGATATTAAATAATGGGTGACATATGTTAAAAATCATGTAATTAGAACATTTGATTTTCACTACCTACTTGTACCTGTCTTGCTTTCCCCCAGCAATCACCTCAATCAATTAATGAACATATAAATGACAGATGTTTTAAGGAAACTTGTGTCTTTCCTTCTCCTGATCATGACTTTCTACAACCTCGAAATATTCCTATTTATGTTTCCGACTCTGATTCCCCATCCTTTTCTTAAAATAAAAAATTATAAATACAATATGTAAATATATGTCCCACAGATGTTTTTGTAGTAAATATGTGATATAAATAAGTTATTATGATGTCTACAGACCATAATAATGTCTGTGTCTGAATATTTACATACCAGCGAATGTCATTGTCCGTGTGCAGATGCCACACTGTATACACACCAGTATGCTGACATTGTGATGTGGTCGTGGACATCCCTGAACGTCATCATACCGCCTGTGTGGCTTGTTGAATGGTCCATGATCAATGTTGTTGATTCATGGACATCTTTAAATCACATTTTTGGCTACTCTAGGACTCTGCCCTTCCACACTTCTTAGTGCCATTTCCAGTTCCTCCATAAACTTTTTACAACTTTTCATGCACCTTTTTCTGTACCAGAAGTCTGCAGTCTTGTCACAGCATCGCGGACTTCCCAGAAACATCACGGACTGCACCTGTGCTGTGTGATAACATGTCCGGGATCGGTGTGCATGCTTTGCGATCATCTTTCATTATGATTTTTGGCTACTCAGAGATTTTCAAATTGAAACTGTGCCCTTCCACATCTCCTATTATCATTCTTACTTCATCTATAAAGTTTGCACAACTTTTCAAGGCCCTATTTGGGTGCTGATGTCCGCGGAAAGGTTGATAGTCTGCAGAAAGTTCCTCCAAGGGGACCAACCCACTTCTTTTAGTCATTCTGTAATTGGCAGAGCTTCAGAAAAGACCTTTCTATGTTGGGAGCAGAAAACCTCTACTTGTATCTACAATGGCATCTCTAATGGCCATACCTCCTCCCCATGGGCCACCAACATCACCTGGAGGACCTGGACAGAGGAACATGGCCCCTGCAGCAGATGACATGCAGGAGGAAGTGGAAGAAGATAATGTAGTAGAGAAAGTACCTACTATGTCCGGTGGGCAGAAGGAGTCGTGGGTTTGCGGGGTTTTCACCACCATGGGAAAGATGCCAAAGGCTCAGGCTGCCCGTATGTGCTGCACTGAGTGCAAAGTTGTACTCAATCACTTACAAAAGTGGCAGTACTCCTTTGGCACTACTTCCATGTGCCACCATAGCCACACCTTCCACCTGGATGCCCTGAGAAAGGTGATTCCCTACTTATGGAGAAGGAATACTTTTGCTATTACACCCTCTTCAATGACTCCTGTTACGACTCTGGACACCACAGTGAGGGCAGAGGATTCCTCCTGCCATCTCACAGGCCTTACAGGAGGCTGCTTATCCATACATTTTGTGGTCAGCAGTACTTAATATGCACTGTGAAGTGATCATCTGCAGGGGGGAGTGAATTGGAAGCACCTTCTAGGTGGCAATGAACGTGCATTAGAAGGATTGCCGCCTACCTTAGGCCCTACATCTTCCTTTGTCCACTTGTCCCTCCCTTATGATTGTTGGTGCCCCTTCCCTCCCTCCCTGCTGCCTCTCCTCCCTTCCTCGATATGACAAATAAATACCAAAAAAAGGTTCCATGCGGAACTGCCTTTCAAAGTTAAAAAATTGATTGAGAAAAAAACTCTTGTGTATTTATACTTGAAGCAGTAAGACTCTGTAGGAATATCTAACATTTTCATTAGCACTACATTGTACGCTAAATGTAATTATGCACAATTTGTACAGCAAAGAAAACAAAAGGTGACAGTAATACATTTCTGCCCCAACCTCTTTTCTCTGCCATACAAAATTGAAACATAAAGTGTAATGTATGTAGGAGGTGTTTAGCCATGTTGTATGGTTTTCACACGTCAAACTCATATTACAATATCATTAAAAAACGACTCACCCCCTTTTCTGCAATCATGTAGTCTACGGATGGGAAAACTGTCTGCAGACTTCATAGAGAATTAAAACGTAGAGCATAACCTCAATTTAAATGTTTTCTTACTAAAATATTGGCTCTTAAAAGAATCCTTTTTTTGTTTGATGTACTGTATCTACTAACAAATGCTGTACTGCATATTTTACTTATTTGTTTTTCAAAACTTTTATAAAAACTACTTCAAATCATTCTGGATGTTACACAGAAAAATCTCATTTCCAATGTCTGTTAAATGTACGTCAACCTTTTGAAAAATAATATTCACTCCATCATGTTTAATATTCTCATTGGGAAAAGATGCCATTCCTACATCTTGTAAAAAAGCACATACAGCTTTATTAACAGTCTACCTGGCTTTTTCAATTTGTGGACAAACAAGTTTGATCTTTTCCACATTTGCCTTTGAGAAATCTGTGGAAAAATAATCTTTGTAGCTGGAAACAGTTCCATTAGCCTTGTAAAGGTATCTTTCATAGTATACTCCAGTGCCATATCCTAAACTGTTCCCACCACAATGTAATATAATTATATCTGGATGTTTGAAATGCACTATATTTTCACACATGGGTAATAATGCCTTCCAGTTCAATCCACAAATTCCATACCATAACACCTCCACTCCTTCAAATCCAAGCTGTCAAGGTGCTCTGCATATACCTTCAACCAATGAATCCACAAACCACCTAGCCACACAGTCTGCTTCTTCATAACTATGCTTCAAGCACTTCACACAAAGAATGAAACACCTACTACCCTGTCCTCCTGTACACTTCAACTCCTCCTCCACAACCATTAGACCTGATTTGCAAATTCCCTCGACATCAATCCACGGTCTCCACAGTCCTATTTCCATGCTGGCTATCATTAAAGGACCCAGATGGCACGTGCGGGTACATGAATATCATGGACATCTGGGGACATCATAGCACAGGACAGCCCTTCTACCCTTTTTACTATTATTTGTGTAACACTCTTTCATTGGATACTTTCAAACAGTCACACATCCATCCACCATCCACATCCCAAAACTCTACATGTAACTCTGTCACCTCAGTTCAACACTTTGGATGTACACTTCAACTCCGAAAGTACATGTGTCCTGTCATTCAGAGCCTCCTCTATAAAAAACGACTGTGAAACAGTTGCAGATTTTATTTGCAGATTCAACAATATCTACATCTAAGAAGACATAGTACAGGTATGCTTGTATTTTTAAAAGTAATTTCCTTCATAATCTTTTTAAATATATACAGAGATGCACCACTGTATACCCTGTAATAGGCATCTCCAAAAGCATATGCTCTTTTTTAACCACTGCTATTAAATGCCATACAATGGCAACATTGTCTTCCTGCTCTCATCAAGTGGCACTTAATTGTACCATAAAACTGTTCACACAAAGTGTTTCATTTTAACTTTACAACATTGAAAACAGTGTTGCTGCTGCTCATACACATATGCATTTCAAGTGTTTTACTCACATTCTATTAGAAATAGCCACCCCCTCAATGTAGCACAATTGCCTACATATAAAGCTACACTATTTTAGAGATGCTGCTACCAGATGACATGTACTGCCAACATATTGCACATGCTCACACCAGGTGCCACTTAATAGTATTCTAAAAAATCTTTTGCTAGTCCATTTTCCTTACTTCTAAAGAAAAGTTACAAATGGTGGGTCTCCCAATACACTTATGCATTTTTTGATTTTCAATTAAAAGATATACTGTTTAAAGAACAGTATGTTTCTTTAGAATTATAATTGTTTTTTATAACCCACTTAATACCAAAGCGGTTTCTAAGCATGGACCCGGTACTCGAACCTGTGTTGTTCTGTGTCGTATTGCTCTCAAGACGAGCGTGTTTCCACTGAGCTATACTACCCATGCCGTACATCTAAATGTACTATTTTCAACCATTGCTATCACATCCCTCATAGTACAACCATTCTCCACCTGCTCACATTAACTGCCACTTATTAGTACACTACCGGTGTTTAGCAACTGAATTTTGTTCCTTTATAGGAATATAAACATTCTGGTGCTGCTGCTGCACCTGTACACTGTATGTCTCCTACTATAATACAAGTAAAAGTATGCATTATTAAAACACATCAGCTTTCCTTGCATACAAAGGTACACTGTTTTAAACCCAGTACTACCACACTCCATATAGTGGAGCAATATTACACTTCATTACAACAAGTGCTACTTAAAACATTTGCTACAATATTTTGTACAAGCTTATACCTTACTTCAAAAACACAGGGACATGGTGTAAGTACTAATGTATGTATAAATGTTTTGCCTTCAATAAATTCCTACTAAAAAGAGGCAATCTTAAACACAACACTTTTCCTTTCATGTAAAGGACTAGTGTTTTCCAACCCTAGCTATAAACACACCACATACTAACAACATAGTTAACATAATTCAGCACCCCCACACATAACAAACCTTTATTCGCTCCCTTTTCCAATAACTGTTACTACCACAATAAATATCAAACTATTGTACTGAAACTACATCAACCTTACCATATATACCAACAAACTTTCTTTTACAATTACAGAAAAAGTTAACATTGACAAAAACAGCTAACGGAGAAAATAAACTCTTCATGTGCTACAAAGTAAGTATATTAATACAACATGTATTTTCTCTAATTCAAATAATGTAAATTCACTATGCATTAGCTAAAAGATCATTTTCCATTCAACAGTATTGCATTCAATTCTTACTTATTCCATTCCGCCTGTCACAGTATTCCCAATCCCATCTCAACATTCCTCCATATTCAATACACCACCAGTCCCTTATCGCCTAACAACACAACCTTCTCTCATGCACACTCTAAAGCACAATTTATTTTCTTTATTCTTGCATAAGCCTACCCTCATCAACTCCTGAAATCAAACCCAAAGACTTTCACACTAATTGTATTACAGACTACTAACACAAATGTACACACATACACAAACTTCATCACCCCTTTACAAAACACCCACACAGTCCTCATAACTGTACAGTAAAGCATAACATTACATGAAGAACTGCTTTTCTCATATCAGCACAATATTCCCTTTTAGTCAATAACATCACTACTCCCATATTCACTAACACCACCGCTGTGCAACACATAGTACTATAAATAGTTTATCACCCATTCTCCATCATATGCACATACTTTTTCCACACACCTCCCAATATCAATATATTTACTTAATCCCACCAAATCTATAAATCATCCTACTTTTACAACATGCGCAACCACACCTATCATCCCACTACACAATCGCACAACAGTCCTTTTCAACAATTACAACTACACACTGATCATCTTAATGCAATAACACTCAAATAAACATTCCACAACTTTAAAACACACACTTTCTTTTTTCCAACAGACACAACATAATGCCTACTAAAAAGCAACTGCATAGAGAACAAAGAAAATATAAAGCAGATACAAATAGAAAAAAGTCATGTACTCACCCACCACTAAAACAATGTCCAGAAAGCATTCAAACAGAAGAGCTAGTAAACTCACGAAAGCAAACTAAACCAGTCAGCACTAAAAAAGAAAGCCCCTCCTTTAAAAAATAAAACTAACAAAAATATGCAGTAAGGTAACCAGACCTCAAGATGAACCTCACATTATATTTAGCAATATTAATGTACCCAAAGTAAAACATTGTAAAAAGTCAATGTTGCAAAAAATGTTCCTGTTCAAACTCTCATTGACAGTGCATGTAAACCATAGAGAGCGTTCTACACATTGATTTTAAACAGAATGAAACCACTAACTAAATTAATCAGCAAACTACAAAGACTACTTGTAAACATGTGCAATGTCAATACAGATACCTTTTCAAACCTCTGTGCAGGTAAATGGTTTCACACCAGAAGCACAGAACCATATTGCATTGTAGAGTCTTATAAACAAAAGCAAACATATCTAATTGCCAAAGACAATGGGCTTCATTACAAGGTCGGCGGTAATGGGTTAACGGCGCCGGTAAGGATGCCAGTGCCGTTCACCCCTTAACGCCGCATTACGAGGTCCCTTAGCGGGACCCCCTAAGGGCAGCTGGTAAAACCAGCTGCCCTTAGCGGGAGCCGCTAAAAGACCTCAGAGCTAGCAACAGGCCGGTTATTAACGGGCCCATTGTTAGCTCCCTCCCGATTCCAATTCAGCCCTATGGGGGCTCGAATGGGAATGGGGAAGGGTTCACTGAATGGGGAAATACCGGGTCCTCCAAGGTTGGGATGACCTGGTAAATCTCCATTCAGGGAACCTGGACCTGGTATGCGGTATGGGGGTAGCCATAGAGCTAATAGCACCATGGCTTCCTCCATACTCGTAATGAGACTCAATGATGGGAGAGGCTATGAAGAGGTAGCACACACCATTATGGCAAAAGAAACCCTTATAGAAAAATCTTCTCCAACAACCTTTCAACCAAATCTTCCTTTTTTCCAAACAAGTCATCCAGTATACTAATAGACCTGCAGCTCAATGTACTAACTAACTTACAACTTAAAGTTGTTCAAATGTTTACAATTCCTCAATGTCTATGTCAAACTAAAAAACTAAAGTAGAATTAAACTTTACACAGCATGGACTACTGTCCAGTACACATCCACATTGGACTGCAGGGACGTTCATTAGCCTGCATTTCTTGAACTGCTTGCAAAAGCATCTTCCATCACATCAAACTGTTAGCAACACACCATTCTGCTATGTGAAACCTTGTCCATAGATTGTACTGTGCAAAAAGTCCTGCTCTAGAAATCCAAAAATGTAATAACATTCTCCTACATGGAACAGCTGAAGAACTCCTTCGAGCAATAGAACACATTCAAACGAAATATTTTGCAACTGAAGTTGCCTCAGAAAAAGTCAGTTACTTTAGAAAACATTAACTAACACCTCATCAACAGCAACCGTCTTACAAACACATACAAAAAAGAAGTGGCAAAGTTTCAAAACACATCTGCCGAAATATAAGACAAAATATGTGTCTGTTGTTGCTGAAAGTTTTATAAAAAGAATACAAAAATAATACAAATGGCCTACAAAATACAAGACAATGAGGAATCCCAATGATTCCAATTAGCTTTGTATCTAGCAGCAGAAACTAAATATAAAATAACTGACTCCTCAATAGTTTGCACATACTGCAATACAAAGCTTGACAATAACCAAATGCCATCTCAGGATCACTAATAGATTTGAAATCTTCCCACTTTCAAAAGCTCTGCAACAACTTAACTTGTATGAGAGCATCATAATTCAAACAGTACACTCATTTCAAGCTTTAATATGTCTTCAACCCAAAACAACCAAATTACCTCCATTCGAGTTACACCAACAAAAGACACAACAAATTGGCAACAACTAGTTAACTTAAACAAAGTAAGACAAGAGCTAGAATATCTCAAACAAAACACTGAATACTAAAAAGATATAAACATAGAAGAAAACATAAAAGAAACCAGTCAACAAATTGAAGATTCACCACAAAATGGACAATTTGGACCAGTATACAATTCACCCACTACATTCCACAGACACTATAGAAGATGCATTAGAAACATATCAAATGTGTCAAGCTAAAGGGTCTACAATGAGCATATGGGACAAAAGTGTAGAAGCACATTCTTTTCCTCTACTCTTTCCTACATGCAAAGGAGGAAGATATGATGAAAGAGCCATACAAATGAGTGCATCAGAATATCATTCTTTACAAATATATTCTGAACACCCAAGCTTCAGACGAAATTTAGAATACATTTTCCACCTCCTGTTCGAAAGTGAACTAGCAACTTTGTGTTACATTGGCGTGCTACTTTAGGTGAGAACATCTTGTCCTGTGGCCTTCCTGGGCTGTTATTTTTAATATTCTTGGCTGTTCCACAGCGCTCACTGCACTGTCGCTTTCCATACCTCCCACCCCCCCGCTGGGCCATCGCTTTACCTCCCACCCACCCCTCCCCTGCATCCATTTCATCTTCCCGATCCCACCCACCTCCCCTGATTAGTGGCTGTACGTTGTGCATGTAGGTCTACTAGCCCACTGATTTCTCTGCTCACCACTTTGGCATGCTGCTTCAGGTAGGAACATCGTGCCCTGTAACCCACCTGGGCTGTTATTTGTAATATCCTTGGCTGTTCCACAACGCTCATTGTGCCGGCGCTTCCTCTTCCTCTCCCCCCATCCCTCCCTCCCCTGCATCCATTTCCTCTTCCCGATCCCTCCAGCTTCCCAGCCCACCCACCTCTCCTGATTGGTGGCTGTACGTTCTGCATGTAGGCCTTCTCTGGTCGCCACTTTGGCGTGCTGCTTCAGGTGAGAGCATCATGTCCTGTGACTCTCTTCGGCTGTTATTTGTAATATTTGTGGCTGTTCCACAGCGCTCACCTGGCCATCACTTTCCTTCCCTCCCACCCCTCCCCTGTATCTATTTCCTCTTCCCAAATCCCTCCCGCCACCGAGTTCACCCACCTCCCCTGATTGGTGGCTGTACGTTGTGCATGTCGGTCATCACTGACCTTACCACGGCAGACCCTGTGGCTAAGGGCCCCAAGGCAAGTGGCGGCTCCTTAGAGGTGGCTCTAGCTAGTGTCTGCAGGTGTCTGCAGGTGTCAGCAGTGGAAACCAGCGGCCAACCATCAACCAGCAGCGACTAGTAAGGTAGAAATGAGCCTACACTCTACCATGAAACCCTTGCCACATAGCAACCTCACATACACTAGAATAATGCTGTGTTGTGGTAGCCTGTGCCACGCTGCAAGAGCGCTTTTACATTTGTGAAGTATTTGAATTGCATAGTGAAACCTATACCTTTGTCCCGCTATACAGGACCCTTAGACCTGGGTGGTTTTTATTTTATTGCATTGTGAAAGCATTTAAATTGCAGTGTGAAACCTAGGCCTTTCTCCCACTATACAGGACTCTTAGGGCCTCATTACACGGAAGGCGGTGATCCAGGGTGCTATTAGCACCCTGGACCATGCCGGTAAATTACCGGCACCGCCTTGGCGGAAAGGGGATTTACCGCCCCATTCCAAGGTTGGTGGGGCGGTAAATCCCCCTTCCGCCATTGCCCTTCCCCATTCCCATTTCTGCCCCATAGGGCTCTATGGGAATGGGGAAGGCGCTAATTACGGTACCGCAATTTTGCGGTGCCGTAATTAGCTCCGAGGTCCCTTAGCGGGTTGGTTTTTAACGCCTGCAAAAAGCAGGCGTTAAAGCACCAACCTGCTAAGGGACCTCGTAGTAAGGCGGTAATGGTTAACGGTCACCGTTACCATTAACGGTGGCCGTTAACCATTACCGCCTTCCGTGTAATGAGGCCCTTAGACCTAGGTGTGCTGTGCTCTGTTGTTAAACTACATTTTGAAACTAGTGCTGTCTTTGGTGCTTACCTTCTTAGCAAATGGTTCACCTAGCAAACTGTTCTACTACTGTCTGAGCCCTTGTCGTTTTGTTCAATTGTCTGCTAGTGTCTCGTCTGCTTGCACCCCTCCCTGCATCCTTCTATGGTGTTTCTCTCACCCCTACCCCCCTTCCTCTTCTCTTCTCTCCCTACCTACTTTATGGTACTCTCTGTCTCTCCTATATTTTCTAACTGCTTCTCTATCGACTATCCTACTCTCCTCAATAAATCTGGTGGGAAGAAGTTTAAAAAGGACATCCTGGTCTCCAACCGAGGCCTCCCTATCGCTGACACCTATACCAGTGCTTCCTCTAGGGAAACCTTCACCGACATCTTCTTTGTCCTTCCCTTGTCAGACTTGTGGACTCTTCATATTGTCTATGTGCTTTCTCCTTTCTCTTCTTCTCCCATTAATGGTGGCACCTGGTGGGAGGCCCTTCTGCCCTCCTTCAACTCCTCTAAGGTCATCTTAATGTTTACCTGAATGGTACCATCTTGGTCCAAGGCCTTCAGGCCAACCTTCTCCTATTTGATAGCCGCTTCCCATGCCTCATCAATTTCCTTCCTTCTCCTGCTGTCCCCTCTCCTCCCTCCATGGCTTCCTTGCCTCCCCCTACTGTCTCCTCCTCCCCCTCTGGCTTCTTCTACACCTCCTCTGATGTGTACCCCTCCCCGGAAATCTTTGAAGGTTGGCAACCTTCTCCATTTTGCCACTCTAAACTCTCCCTCAGCCCTTCAAACACTCCTCTGACATCTTTCTCCTCCTTGAAGAACTTGACCTCGATGTCCTCAGTCTCACTGAGACATGGTTCATGGACAGCTCTGTCAGAAGCTTTGACACTCTCCTCCCTGACGCCTAGAAGATCCTCTGCGCGCCCAGGTCCAACTATTCCGGAGGGGGTGTAGCCCTGATCTTCCCTGAGTGGATTCCTGTCTCTGTCATTCCTACACAGGCCTACTCTTTTTTCGATTGCCTCATCTGCAGACTCTCTCTCTCTCTCTCTCCTAGCCATTCCCTTACTGTGGCTACCATCTATTGGACACCTGGTCAGATCTCCTCCTTCCTCTCTGAGTGGGCTGACCTCTCCTCTTCCCTCCTGGTCTTGACCATCCAACTCCTCCTTCTTGGAGACTTTAGCATCCAACTGGATGCTTCCTGTCCTTCCTCTGGACTCTTTCACGACGTCTGTGACTCTCTCTAACTCTCTATCCTCCCCCCTGGCCCGACTCACTCTGCAGGGCACACTCTGGCTGTTCTTATCTCTACAGACCTTCCCCTTTCTATCCCTCTCACCACTCCTCTCTCCTGGAGTGATCATTTCTCCTTTCCTCCCAGCTCACTCTCTCCACCCCTCAGGCCAAGCCAACTCCAGCATTGCCACGTACCTTCTTGGTTATCCGACCCATGAAGCATGTGTCAGTTGAGGATTTCGCCACCACTTTCTCAAGACCCCTCCCCTTTGGCTGATTCATACCCTGACACAGCCTTCATGCTTCACTCTGCTATCTCTGATACACTTGATGCTCTTGCCCCTGTCATGAGGATCTGCTTGAAGCCCAAAGCCAAGTGCAACTCCTGGTACGACTCAGACATCGTCACCCTTAAACGCAAGTGCAGGGTGGCCGAGAGGAAATGGTGTGCTTCCAGTACATCATCTGACAAACTGGCCTGCCGCCTGCTCCAAAGGCAATACCGGCTCTCTGTCCGCACCAAGAAGAGAGCCCACATCCAAGACTGTGTCTCTGCAGTATCTAACAACTCGGCCAAACTCTTTAAAATCTGCAAGGAGCTGGCCAACCCTGCTGCAATCTCTACCTCTCCTATACCCTCTAAGGCCCTCTGCACAGCCTTGGCTTCTCACTTCATCTCTAAAACTCAGGACATCCTGTCCTCTCTCCCTCTCCCCCTGCCCCTCCTCTGACCCTTCTTCAGCCACCTCTCCTCCCTCCTTCTCTGCCTTTGCCCTGTTCTCCCCAGACAAGGTTTCTAGACAAGTCTGATCTATGAAAGTCTCATCAAAACAGGTTCACCCATGTTACTTCAAAACCATCAAGGACGTCATTGACACCCTGGCCCCTGCTCTGGCTGACTTGTGCCACCACTCCTTCACCACTGGGGTCTTCCCCTCCCCCTGAAACACTCCCTTGTGCACCCTCTTCTTAAGAAACCCTCTGCCGACCGTCCTGCCCGGCTAACTATCACCCAATCTCCATCATTCTCCATCATTCGCTTCCTGGCCAAACTCCTGGAAAAGCTGGCCATCTCCCAGCTTAATCTCTACAATGAATCGGTTGGTTGTCTTCTGAAACATGGAAACTGTTCTCCTGAACATCAGTGCAGACCTTCTTTCCAACCTTGACTTCAACACCGCCTTTGTCCTCATTTTAGTTGATCTCTCCTCTGCCTTTGACATGGTCAACCATGACATCCTGCACAACCGACTCTGTGAACGCCCCTCTCAGTTCCAACTTGGGTACTGCCACTCCTCTATATCTATCTCTAATTGTGGTGTTCCCCAGGGGTCTAACCTCTCTCCCTGGCTGTTCAACTAATACCTGGCACTTCTTGCCCACTGCATTGCCGCTCTCTGCCCCAACTTTCAATGCTATGCGGATGACACTCAGCTCATTTTCAGGCTCCCTTCCACCACTTCTTCTCCTTCTATCATCTCTGACTGTCTGTCTGCTATCGAGGAGTGGTGTACCACCAATGATCTCTGCTTTAATGCCAGCAAGACTGAGATTCTCCTCATTGCCACACCTCCTTTCCTGTCACTCTCTGGCCGGCCTCGCTTGGCCCTCTACCTGCTCCAACCTGTGAGCCTAAAAACACTCTCCTTCTCTCCTCACATCTCTGAAGTCTCTAAGAAGCCACACTACCAGCTGCACCTCGTCAGAGGTATTCTTCCCTTCCTCTCCTTCCCCCAGAAGCTCACTGTCTCCAGAGCTCTGGTTCTCTCTAGGCTGGACTACTGAAACAGCCTCTTTTTAAATCTGCCTGCTTCTACTCTCCACCCTCTGCAACTCATCCAGAACAGGACTGCAAGGCTTGTCCTTTGCCTCAAGCCCAGGGATCGTATCTCTCCAGGGCTGAGATCTCTGCACTGGCTCCCAGTGGCTGCGATGATTAAGTTCAAAACCCTCTGCATTGTCCAAAAGGCCTTATGGGGCTTGGGGCCTCAATACCTCCAACTCTCTCTTCCTAAATATCTTCCTTCTCGAGCTCTTTGCTCATCCGCCTCAAACTCCCTCAGGGTCAGTTGCTTCTCCAAGCAACGAGTTGGTGGTAGATCTCTTTCTTTGGCTGGGTCCTCCCTCTGGAACAGCTGCCTTACCTCCCTGAAACTTGAGGAGAACCATCTCTGGTTCCGGAAGCACCTGAAAACCTTCCTCTTTGCTTCTGCTTTCTCTCCTCCACTCCCTTGCTGAACTCCTGGCTGATGTTACACTACGGCCTGCATTTAGGAGGGCTCCTGTGTCTGTGTCTTCACATAATAAAGGAAAACCCAGGTTTTGCAGGCGTAACATTGCACTTCACCGCAGCATAAGGAATGTCGCGGCTCCATTCCTGAACCGCTGGCGGTTTTCCTGGAGGAAAAGACTTGGTTCACCTTTGCGGACTACAACTCCCATGATCCCTAGACACTAGGTGTAGTCCTGTGCAGGCAGACACCTGAGCCTCGTTTTTGCCGGGTCACTCCTTCTTCCTGATAAAGTGAATGGCAGCTTACTGAACGCTGCTTCTGTTTGTAGTTGCTACCGGCGCTATTTTGACCTCCGAGTCAACCTCCTTTTCAAAGTTACTTTTGTGTGCCAAACCCTGCTTTTCACGTACGGACTGCTTTTGGATTTGATTCTGTCCCATTTTTGCTTCGTGTGTTCAAAACCCTGCTTTCACGTACGGACTGCATTTGGATTTGATTCTGTCCCATTTTTGCTTCGTGTGTACCAAACCCTGCTTTCACGTACGGACTGCTTTTGGATTTGATTCAGTGCCATTTTTTGCTTCGTGTGTACCAAACCCTGCTTTCACGTACGGACTGCTTTTGGATTTGATTCTGTCCCATTTTTTGCTTCGTGTGTACCAAACCCTGCTTTCACGTACAGACTGCTTTTGGATTTGATTCTGTCCCATTTTGCTTCGTGTGTACCAAACCCTGCTTTCACGTACGGACTGCTTTTGGATTTGATTCTGTCCCATTTTTGCTTTGTGTGTACCAGACCATGCTCATTGTACGGACTGCCTTTGGATTTTGATTTTCAACTCGTTGGTTCCCTGTGTTCCAAACCCTGCACGACGACCCTGAACTGTTCTTGGATTACAAGCATCAACCCCTCGAGCTGATTACTTACAGCGATCCTTTGTCCTGTTTGGGGATTCCTCTTCATTACCTGGACTTCCTACCTTTCAGTGCACATTGGGACGCTCTGCTGAAGTGCATCATCCCGTCCCTAGTGCACTCCTTGTGTCGCCCGGGCAAAAGCTACCCTACTAACATTCCCTTTTTTTTATTTTATACTTTCGTTGTTTTCCTCTTGGATTTTCTTCATTCTTATGCTCCAACAGTGGTAAGAGAAAAACACCATCTACTTATCTACAGTTCTTTAAGGGGTTTATTATCTGATTCTGCTCTCTGTTCCTAGGGGGTGGCTGTGGTCCAGTTCCTGTTTGATCAGTATAGGATAGTGGGGAGAGACTTAAAGGTAATTGTAGTTGATTATTAATAATTAGGAAAGTGCTCTACATCCTTGGTGACTCACCACTATTCCTTTCTTTGCAGCTGGGTCCGTGGTGGTGCAGTTCTCCCCGCTCTTTTATGTGATCAGTCTCTCTGTTAGTAATACAGTACTACAGAGGGTCATATCGCAGAAAAAGTCTTTCTTTCCCTCGCAGAGAGGAGGCTTGGTTGGAGGCCCCAACCAGGCTCCTTCAAGCAAATCCCTGAGGAATCCAGGCATCCTGTCTTTTGGCACTCTCCGTCCGGTGAGTATCAAAAACAGAAGCCATGGAAGAAGGTGATCCCCTTAACACTTTAGTCCGTTTAGTGTCTGAATTGTGGAATGATATGACTGCAGCACACCATGCTCTTCATCAGAGGATTGATGATATCCAGAGGTTTCCTACTCCGCAGTCTTTGGGTGTTAATGTGTCTGATCCTCCTGCCTCCGGCTCTGGAGCCTCTACGGCTGCTGCTTCTGGATTTTCCGCAGCACCGGTTCTTATGGCCACTCAATTTCCATTGGCTCCTCCAGAGATGCGCCCTCAATGATATTTCTGTATCCCCCTGCGCTTGGTCCGACCACCATTTAATCTCCTTCTCCATGAACACTAGCCCTCTTGAGGACTCGCAAAACCTCGCCCCATCCACGCTTACACGGAATAAAAAAGACATCACCATTGAGAAACTTCGACCACTCATCCTCCCAGTGCTGAACGCGGCGTCTGAGTCGTGCTCTGACCCCACAGTGTTAGTAGACACTTATAACCGTGTTATGATAAAAGCCATCAACACTATCGCCCCCATCAAATTGCGTAAACAAAAACCGCGGTCCCATTTGAACTCCTGGTTCACACCGCAGCTACGTGACCTACGCAAAGAAAAAAGAAAAGCCGATGTCTTATGGAAAAGTGTCCCGTCCCTAGACAACAAAAACAACCTTACGTCTGCCACCCTTGCCTATAAAGAAGCTATCCTCTCGGCAAAAAAGGAAGCATACAACAAAAGAATCATTCAAGCCCGCTCTAACACCAAGGAACTCTTTAAGATACTCAAGGAACTTGAGTCCCCTATTGCTCCTCTCGATAAGTGCACCCCGGACACTGAATGGTGCACAAATATCCAAAAAGCTCTACTAGACAAAATTACCACTCTCCAAACTAAAATCAATGCAAAAAAAAACCACCTCTCGGGCTCAACCAGCGCTACCTCGAACTATAAAATCCAGGCGCCTAAACAAGATCTTAAACCATTCAGCTTCTCTCCCCTTTCTATCAAGGAAGTAGAAAACATTATATCTAAACTAAAACCTTCCAACTGCCAAGGTGATGCTTGCCCCGCCGTCATCATTAAGGAAGCCGCACCTAAGCTCGCCCCATTTATTACCTCCTTCATAAATGCCTCCTTTGAATCAAGTACCGTGCCAGACAACCTCAAGGATGCCTGGGTCATACCTTTAATTAAAAAAGCCAATCTGGACCCTAGCAACCCTTCAAACTACAGGCCCATCACCACCGTGCCTTATCTGCTTAAAATCCTCGATCGTGCAGCCTATCTCCAAATCCAGGAGTATCTCGAACGCAACAATCTACTAGGTCTGAGACAATCTGGCTTCCGTCCCAGGCATGGCACTGAGACAGCATTACTAGATCTAAAAACCCAAATCGAGGACCTGAAAGACAAGGGCAAAATGGCGCTCCTACTCCTCCTTGATCTCTCAGCAGCCTTTGATTTGGTCGACCACCAAATCCTCTGTCATCATCTCAAAATTGCCGCCCACTTCTCAGACGCAGCCACTTCTTGGATCAGCTCGTTCCTTGCTAACAGAACCATGAGGGTTTTCTCTCCACTAGCAGCGGCTGACCCATCCCACGTCCCTTGTGGAGTCCCACAAGGATCCTGTGTATCTCCCACACTCTACAATGTGTTCACTAAACCACTCTTTGATATCCTTGACTATCTGGGTGTCTCTTACACTAACTATGCGGATGACACCCAGATACTCATCCCTATCACAGGTGATTTTGTAACTGACTCAAAATCTCTCAATACAGTCTACACCGTCATCCAGGCCTGGATGGCTAATCACAGGCTCTGCCTTAACGACGAAAAAACGGAGTTAATCATCCTGGGCTCCCAAACTAAACTCTCGAAACTCGACTCCAACTATAAATCCTTCACTATTGACGGGAATGACATTAAAGTGGCCAATGTCACCAAAACTCTAGGAATCTACCTGGATTCCACACTGTCCCTCGTTCGACAAACTAATGCAGTTGTCTCTGCTTCCTCTTACACCTGCAAATTGATCACAGCCTGCAGACCATTCCTGACTCCGGACAACTGCCTGACCCTCGCGAGAACCCTCATCCTGTCCAAAATCGACTACTGTAACGCCCTCTACCTTGGGACCAGCCAAAGAAATCTGGACAAACTCCAGGTCACGCAAAACAACGCCATAAGGGCAGCACTCAACATACCTAGACGGAACCACATTTCCAATTTTAGACGCAACATCCAATGGTTACCTATTTCCCATCGCATATCACTCAAATCACTTGTGCTCACACACAAGGCTCAGAACAATGCAGCTCCTGCTTATTTAGTATCACGTTTCTCGCAACACACAGCCATTAGACCCTTGAGATCTGCCCAGATTCACACACTGGACATCCCCAGATTCAAACTACGCTCGGCGGGAGGGTCGAGTTTTCCTGTCCTTGCTGCCAAGCTCTGGAACTCACTTCCTAATGCCCTAAGGAACATTCCGCACTGCCTCGAATTTAAAGCCAAAGCTAAACTTTGGCTACGAGAACAAGATATCGCACCTTCCACCCCTGCATCCTTCAGCAGCTAGTATTTGTCTCTGCTCGGCTGTCTGCACATTGTCACTCCGGCTCTTACATTTGCCTAACGCGTTTAGGCTCGCCTGCCTGGCGATTCTACTGTAATTTAAACTGATCTAATGTATACTTTCTTGCTACCTGCAACTGCTCACAGCTTGTACCCTTCTCCTGTAACCGGGTGCCGCTACTTTGCTGTTAATATCTATGTTAATATCACCTCTAACAGTATACTGTATCACCCCTTCTGCAACCTGTAACCTCCTTTCTGTAACTTGTAACGTCCTCCTAAACATGCGCCCGCAAGCCTCTGGGCAAGGTGCGCAATATAAATAAATAAATACAAATAAATATATAGAGGTACAGGGGGGACCCAAAACAGCATCGAACTTTCATTAACCAATGTAAATTACACTTTCTTTGCCGTCCTACGGCTTTTCCTAATTCCACCACTAAGGCCGCCTTTATTCTGTCGCATCTAGGGGGAACAGCAGCCGCCTGGGCTAACCCTCTTCTTGAATCAAATAGCTATGTATTATATGATTGTGATGCTCTCATCCCAGCCATGAATAGGGTATTTGATACGCGATATAAATCCCAGGCTACGGATCTAGAATTCCTAAACCTATGGCAGGGTTCTTCATCTGTATTTGCATATCTTACTTGTTTCAATCAACTGGCTGCTGAGACAGACTGGCCGGAGGAGAAAAAATCAGCTGTATTCTACAAAGGTCTGTCTGAGGAGTTAAAGGATGTCATGGCTACAGTCCCGGTGGTTCCTACCACATTTGGTGAACTGTTGGATTTGGTTTTACAAATAGATGCCAGAAGAGCCGAATGACGGGGTGAACGTAGGACAGCTACGCAGACTACTCCTCTTCCAGATGCCACTAGTTTGCCTGCCTCCATCCCAGAACCTATGCAGGTAGGGGCTGTGAGGGGGCCTTTAACACCAGCACACGTGAGTACAGACGTTCTCACAATTTATGCATGGATTGCGGATCGGCCGAACACCAATTAAAAGAATGCCCTAAGAAACCCGTCAAGAAGGCGGGAAACACCAGAACCCGGCGATAGGTGGAGTCCCTACGCCGGGGGTACTCTCTTTGGACTCCCATGGTATAAATACCGCTCCCGTCAGTTTGCCAGTTGTTTTTACTATGTCATCTGACAGCTCTTTTTCTTCTTTGGCCATCATTGATTCAGGCGCAACCGGAAATTACATGGATTATGATTATGCAGCCAGGAACAATATTCCGGTATCCACCAAGGCACACCCGGAAACCGTTCATGCGGTAGACGGCACGTCCTTGATTTCTCGGCTAGTAACCCATAATACGTCTCCGGTACGGATGCAAACAGAAGAGGGGCATGTAGAATCTATTTCCTTCGTTTTAATCAAGGCCCCTAAGTTCCGAGTAATTTTGGGCATCCCCTGGTTGCAACGTCATAACCCTGCTATTGACTGGGCCAAAAAAGTCGTTCAATTCCCTTCTTCATTATGTAATGAAAAGTGTTTTCAGAATACCAGTGTATGTCCTGAGTCATCTTGTCAAGCTTTAGTAGCCTCTGTGGCGTTGATAGGGGCCATAACTGCTGTCTCTGATAATCCGATTCCTACAGAATATCAGTCTTTCCAGGATGTGTTCGATGAAGGGGGTGCTGATCATTTGCCACCACATAGACCATATGACTGCCCCATCGATCTCATGCCTGGTGCTAAGATTCCTGCCGGCAGGGTCTATTCACTCACCTTGCCAGAAGACAAGATATTAAAGGAATACATAGATAAGGCCTTACAAACCGGATTTATTAGACCATCCAAATCTCCAGCGGCATCCCCCCTCTTTTTCGTCCCTAAGAAAGAGGGCGATCTTCGCCCTTGTATTGATTACAGGGCACTCAATGCCATTACAGTAAAAAAACAATATCCTCTTCCATTGATATCGGTTTTATTAGACCAGCTGGGTTCCTCAGTGATATTCACTAAGTTAGACCTACGGAGTGCGTATAATCTCGTCCGTATCAGAGAGGGGGACGAGTGGAAAATGGCCTTCAAGACACGTTATGGCCTGTTCGAATATCTCGTCATGCCATTTGGCTTGTGTAATGCCCCAGCTACGTTTCAGGCATTTATGAATGATGCGGTCCATGACTGCCTTGATCAATTTGTCATCGTCTATTTAGACGACATATTGATATACTCGACCTCTACTGATTCACACAGAGAACATGTGCGTTTTGTCTTGCAGAGGTTAAGAGAGAACCATCTTTTTGTTTAAGTGGAAAAATGCGTCTTTAATGCCACGGAAGTGGAATTCCTTGGTTACGACCTTACAAATCATGGAACTAGAATGAGCCGTTCCAAAGTCAAGGCGATTCTGGACTGGCCTGTTCCATCTTCCATCAAGGCCTTGCAGTCCTTTTTAAGATTCTCAAACTTCTATAGACGTTTCATCCATTCATTTTCCACCATTTCCGCTCCCTTGACTGCATTCACTAGTTCCAAAAAGCCCTACCGTTGGTCTACCGACACACAATCAGCTTTCGATGCCCTGAAAGCATCATTTTCTACTGCGCCGGTGTTTCAACACCCTAATCCGCTCCTTCCATTTTTTGTGGAAGCTGACGCCTCTGGAGTGGCAATTGGAGCAGTATTGTCGCAACGGTGTCCGGACTCAGGGGAGATACATCCAGTTGCATATTTCTCAAGAAAACTTACCCAGTATGAACGCAACTACCCGATCACCGAACGGGAACTCCTGGCCATCAAAGATGCCTTCTCTGAATGGCACCATCACCTACTTGGTGCGCGTCATCCGGTAACAGTCTTTTCAGACCATAGAAGCCTCCTAGCCTTTAGGTCGATGAAGTGTCTTACCGCCCGACAAGCACGCTGGCATCTTTTTTTTATCTCAATTCGATTTCACTATTACTTACCGTCCAGCGCGTCTCAACACTTGTGCTGATGCTCTGTCTCATCTGTCTTCGGGTCCTTGTGATGCTCCACTGGAACGGCCCCTTTTGCTACCTTGTCGAGTTGTCTATGGATGCACCGTCCAACCCTCATTGCGGTCTCTGATTTCTAATTGGGTGTCCTCCCATTCTGATGATTGTAGGGACCTTCAGTTGGACATTGTACATGGCATGCCTTATATCCAAGGTCGTTTGTTCATTCCTCTGGGACAGGCTTGTGTTTGTGCATAAGCTTGGGCTCATGATTCTTTGATTGCGGGCCATCCAGGACAACAAAAGACCTTGGAGGCTCTACGTCGTTGGGCCTGGTGGCCTCGTATGTCTCGGGACGTGATAGACTACCTTGCCACCTGTTCGATTTGCTCACAATGTAAAGTATCCCGTTCTAAACCTGTGGGTCTTTTACAACCGCTTCCAGCTCCACACAAGCCTTGGTATATGTTGTCTATGGACTTTGTTGTTGAATTACCGCCTGTTGACGGCTTTGAAACGATCTGGGTTGTCATTGACTATTTCACCAAGATGTCTCTGTTCATTCCCTGTAAGGGACTGCTCTCGGCACCTGTTCTGGCTTCTCTTTTTCTGAGTAATGTTTTCCATTTCTTTGGACTTCCTTCTATTTTGGTCTCTGATCGTGGACCTCAGTTCACCTCACGTTTTTGGAGAGCCCTGACAACTTCTCTCCACATCGATGATCGCTTCAGTTCGGCCTATCTCCCTCAAATGGATGGGCAGACAGAGAGGGCCAACACCACGCTTGAACAGTACCTCTGTTGTCTTTGCCTACGGTTCCAGTCTACCTGGTTGACTATGCTTCCATCCGCTGAATTTGCTTATAATAACTCACTGCATTCGGCTTCTGGGGTCTCTCCGTTTTTTGGTCTCTACGGACAACATCCGCGTACATTACCTTTTGATCCTTCGCTGCCTTTGGACAACCCGGCAGCCTGGGCTTGTGTGTGTGATCTTTGTGCTGTCCGTAGGTCTGTCCGGACCCACCTCTTGCATGCCCAAGCCAGAGCCAAAATATTTGCGGATCGCCACAGGGAGTATTGACGCGGTATGAAAGTCTGGTTGTCAACTCGCAACTTGCGGATTCCAGGGAAGCGTATGCTCCTCCCCAAGTACGTGGGACCTTTTCCGATCGCCAAGGTTATTAATCCTGTGGCTATGCGTCTTTCTCTGCCCTCCTCATGGATATTGCATCCTGTTTTCCATGTATGCCTTCTCAAACCTTGTCCTTTATCTACTCGTCTACCTCGTCGCCCCTCTCCGGTCCGAGTGGTGGGAGGTACTGAGTATGAAGTTGCTGCTAGTTTGGACTACAAACTCCGTAGGGGCCGTCTTTTCTATTTGATTGACTGGAAGGGATACGGTCCGGAGGATAGGACCTGGGAACCTCTGGTTAATATCCACGCTCCTGCCCTGCTATGCCGCTTTCATGCCAGCAGGGGGTTGGCGCCGCCTTTGGGGGTGGATGCTGTTACACTACGGCCTGCATTTAGGAGGGCTCCCGTGTCTGTGTCTTCACATAATAAAGGCAAACCCAGGTTTTGCAGGCGTAACATTGCACTTCACCGCGGCATAAGGAATGTCGCGGCTCCATTCCTGAACCGCTGGCGGTTTTCCTGGAGGAAAAGACTTGGTTCACCTTTGCGGACTACAACTCCCATGATCCCTAGACACTAGGTGTAGTCCTGTGTAGGCAGACACCTGAGCCTCGTTTTCGCCGGGTCACTCCTCCTTCCTGATAGAGTGAAGTGGCAGCTTACTGAACGCTGCTTCTGTTTGTAGTTGCTACCAGCGCTATTTTGACCTCCGTGTCAACCTCCTTTTCAAAGTTACTTTTGTGTGCCAAACCCTGCTTTTCACATACAGACTGCTTTTGGATTTGATTCTGTCCCATTTTTGCTTCGTGTGTACCAGACCCTGCTCATTGTACGGACTGCCTTTGGATTTTGATTTTCAACTCATTGGTTCCCTTTGTTCCAAACCCTGCACCACGACCCTGAACTGTTCTTGGATTACAAGCATCAACCCCTCCAGCTGATTACTTACAGCGATCCTTTGTCCTGTTTAGGGATTCCTCTTCATTACCTGGACTTCCTACCTTTCAGTGCACATTGGGACGCTCTGCTGAAGTGCACCATCCCGTCCCTAGTGCGCTCCTCGTGTCGCCTGGGCAAAAGCTACCCTACTAACATTCCCTTTTTTTTATTTTATACTTTCGTTGTTTTCCTCTTGGATATTCGTCATTCTTATGCTCCAACAGTGGTAAGAGAAAAACACCATCTTACTTATCTCAAGTTCTTTAAGGGGTTTATTATCTGATTCTGCTCTCTGTTCCTAGGGGGTAGCTGTGGTCCAGTTCCTGTTTGATCAGTATAGGATAGTGGGGAGAGACTTAAAGGTAATTGTAGTCGATTATTAATAATTAGGAAAGTGCTCTACATCCTTGGTGACTCACCACTATTCCTTTCTTTGCAGCTGGGTCCGTGGCGGTGCAGTTCTCCCCGCTCTTTTATGTGATCAGTCTCTCTGTTAGTAATACAGTACTACAGAGGGTCATATCACAGAAAAAGTCTTTCTTTCCCTCTCAGAGAGGAGGCTTGGTTGGAGGCCCCAACCAGGCTCCTTCAAGCAAATCCCTGAGGAATCCAGGCATCCTGTCTTTTGGCACTCTGCGTCCGGTGAGTAACAGCTGAAACTGAAACTGCACTGGTCACCTGGCCACCCTCTGATCTCAGGCCCATGTCCCCTCCCCCTCCAGTGGCACACCTGCACTGCCTCCCTGGCAACACCCGCACTTGATAACTGTTTTTCTGTATCCCTACCAGCACTTGACACCTGATGCCTGCACTTACCCTTGCACTCTCCACCAGCTGGCCGCACTTTTTACTTATTGTTTTATGTATTGTATTTATTTTTTACTGTTGATCCCATCTACTGTGCTGCTCCCTTCCCCCCCACACTTTTCCCCCTCACCCTTACCCCCGCACATGCGCGATCTCAATGTCACCTGGCCTAGTAAGATCGTTGTCTCTGTCTCCCCTTTGTTCCCCCTCCCTTTCCTCGTTGCACCTTGAAAGACTTGTGTATAGGCACGTTATAAATGCCATATCATATCATATCAGATAATATCATATGACACACATTAAAAACAGGTGTAAATACTACACCAAATGTTGCTTTGACTTTCCTGGCCTGGTTTTCAACAAAGGACAAGTAAATAGCTTGATGACTTTTGTTAAGCACAGTGTAAAAGAGAAATCCCCTAAAAACACATACAACATTAAAAGTGATGAGGCATCCAAGTACATCAATTATTACAATGTGATCATTGCCCTCTTGTGGAATGCAAATATAGACATTCGATACATTGCAGACAATTCCACTGCAGTTGCATGATATGTCACAGGCTATCTCACCAAAGCTGAGAAGACTGAGCTAAACGACCTTCGGGATGATATTTCAACTGGCAAAACACTTTCACAAAAAATCTACAACTTTGGTATCATAATGCTGTCACATAGAGAATGTGGTTCCTATGAGGCTGCAGATTGCTTCACAGGTACAGCCTTATATGGGAAATCTGAAATCATTCTCAGGCTAAAACTTGATCCAGCTTCATCACGAAAAGGGTACTGAAATCCTACCAAGAGATACAAACACTAGCCACAAATGATCCCACAGCTAGGATATTTAAAAAAAAAAACAATTTAATTGGCACACACTATCAAAACAGAAGCACTGCTTTGGAAAACATGTGCCTCTATGACATAGCAAAAAATGACTCCAACAAAAATAATGTTATGCCAAAACGAGAGTGGTGGCACATATTCAGTCTCAACTTGTGAAGGGAGACTAGTAAAACTTAGCAAGCCTATCCTAATTAATTTATGTAACATTCCCCTTTAAATATCCACAGTATATTATTACATGACCCTACTGCAACTATTCAAACCTTGGACAAAAGAAGAAGAAGCGTTAGGTGACCATGACACATTTGAAGCTGCATTCAAGGCAAAGGAAAGCAGTATAACAAATGCCCATTTTAAACAAAAGAAACAGATGTTGGGCATTGAATGCTAACAAGAGGAAGAAAGTGAAACTCTACTAGATAAAGACACTCCAGAAGGCAGCCAACCTTCTGTTATAGGAAGCCAAGAACCACTTGGAGAATCACTCATTCAAAATATAGTAGAAATAGCCATGACTGTCATGTGCAACATCATGTATCAATCTTAACAATCTTAAGAAGATTTGTCACTGCTCAAATCACAGCTAAATGACGAACAACTCACCATTTACCTAGAAGTCACTGAAGAAATTGAACATGTACTAAAACATAAAACTAAATTTTTAGCTGTAAACATTGCATGTATATGTAAGTGGTGAAGCTGGTTCTGGCAAAACCATCCCAATTAAAATAATCAGAAAATGTGTACACAAGTTAACAAATAACCCTTCAGCTGTTGTAAAAGCCTCCATCAGTCTATCTGCCAACAGCATAGAAAGTGTAACTTTACACTGACTACATCTCCTCTTAGTAGAACACCAAAACAGATTAGAATATTACAAATTGTCAGCAGAAGCTCCTACTGAAGAACACAGAATTCTGCAACAAATGAAAGTCCTCCTAGTTCACAATGTGAGCATGGTTTCCTATCTCTGGCTGGCTAAAAAATGACTACAAATAATTGTTTGCGTAAAAACACGTTATTGTTTTTGAAGACCTCCTGCAGTTAACACCAGTTAAAGGCCAACCCATATTCAAAACATTAGGGCATAAAGAATGCCGTAATACACTCATCAGCATTGGGAATGTAAATCTCTGGTGGCATTTTGGCTACAGGGAACTAACTTAAAACATGCGTGAATCTGAAGATCTAACCTATGCTAACATTGTAAAAAGCTTTAGAACTGGTGTGCTTAATAAAGAGGCAAAATCCACATTCAAATCTAGAGTAATCCATGAGCTGTATGGACAACAGATATCATGGAACAATTAACTCAGCAAAATCTAAAATGCATCTGCTTCATGCCGACACTTGCAAGCTGTAGCCAATGCAATGGTACAATGTTGAAAAAGGAAATGCAACCCATAGTGCATTTCATCTCCACAGACAAACTAGAAGTGCATGGCATGACATTCCCTATGTGTCAACAAGCAACAGCATGAATAAAGAGCTTACAAAAATGTATCTCCAACAAAGCTGGATTAGAAAAATGATGAACTCTGTGTATAAACTGCATAGTAATTCTAAAACGTAGCATTGACATAGAACAAGGTTTAGCCAATGGAGTAATTGGTACAGTTGTAGGCTTCCAAACATATCCACGTGACAACAACATTCAGTTTGTCAACATCCATTTTGATAAACTTGCAGAAGTTAAATCAACACGCCACACAATAGCACTTGTCCTTCTTTTCAAAGATATGTATGTACACAGAGAACAATTATCTCTGTCTTTTTCATATGCAGTCCCTATTCACAAGTCGCAAGTTCTAACTCTGGTCCACACACTGATCAAAATTGGCAGCACAGTCTTCAAAGAAGGTATGAGTTAGATAGCACTTTGACGTCTCCGTACAATCAGCGGTCTATTCCCAGTTTACTTTGATGCAAACAAAGTCAACTTTGACATTCCTTGCACCCTAGAACACAACAGTCTATGTGCACTGTACAACCTCATCTAGATATGTACACTGAACCTCACAAAACAAAACTTGTGAAAAGAGAACTAATGAAAACAGAAGCTATAGAACATCTCCCTGCAATCCCAGCCAAACAACAAAGAACAATTGCAGGGCCTTCAAATGATACAAACACAAAACAGTCAGGTCCAAAAACAACTGCATGTCCATTAAAGGACATAGAGCCAAATGTCTCTCATCCAAAAACAGCTGCAGGCCCATCAAAGGATACAGAGGCAAAACTCTCTGGTATATTTAAATTCTACAACACAACCGGAGTAAATTTCTATGCAAATGTAGCAATCAATCTTCTCTTCCAATTGCCGCCAATTGTTGAGAACATGTACTTAATAGACTCAGACTACTTGTGTTTGAAAATTCTTGTCCTCCATAGAAATGCCACAAATAATCCTGACAGCACCTACAGTGTCTCAAGTATAAGGCACAAATTGGATCACTGGATAGGAATGAATAACCATAAACACACAGGGAGATCCACAAAACACCTAATATACTTACTACAAGTACTAGAAACATAAAACATCCCTATAAATTACATTTTCTAGATTTCATGCACGTGGAAACATACATGAACTCTCTGCAACCATGTTTCACAAGAGCACACCCCTAATGAACGATTTGTATATGTATCCATGCCAAATTGTGAATCCATTCCCATTTCACGAGCTACTGCAGAATGCAAATCATCACATATTATGCACTTTAAGGGGTTTATTATCTGATTCTGCTCTCTGTTCCTAGGGGGTGGCTGTGGTCCAGTTCCTGTTTGATCAGTATAGGATAGTGGGGAGAGACTTAAAGGTAATTGTAGTCGATTATTAATAATTAGGAAAGTGCTCTACATCCTTGGTGACTCACCACTATTCCTTTCTTTGCAGCTGGGTCCGTGGCGGTGCAGTTCTCCCCGCTCTTTTATGTGATCAGTCTCTCTGTTAGTAATACAGTACTACAGAGGGTCATATCGCAGAAAAGGTCTTTCTTTCCCTCTCAGAGAGGAGGCTTGGTTGGAGGCCCCAACCAGGCTCCTTCAAGCAAATCCCTGAGGAATCCAGGCATCCTGTCTTTTGGCACTCTCCGTCCGGTGAGTAACAGCTGAAACTGAAACTGCACTGGTCACCTGGCCACCCTCTGATCTCAGGCCCATGTCCCCTCCCCCTCCAGTGGCACACCTGCACTGCCTCCCTGGCAACACCCGCACTTGATAACTGTTTTTCTGTATCCCTACCAGCACTTGACACCTGATGCCTGCACTTACCCTTGCACTCTTCACCAGCTGGCCGCACTTTTTACTTATTGTTTTATGTATTGTATTTATTTTTTACTGTTGATCCCGTCTACTGTGCTGCTCCCTTCCCCCCCACACTTTTCCCCCTCCCGCTTACCCCCGCACATGCGCGATCTCAATGTCAGCTGGCCTAGTAAGATCGTTGTCTCTGTCTCCCCTTTGTTCCCCCTCCCTTTCCTCGTTGCACCTTGAAAGACTTGTGTATAGGCACGTTATAAATGCCATATCATATCAGATAATATCATATGACACACATTAAAAACCGGCTTCCATTTCTTAAACATGTCAGCTATCCAACTCTTTCCAAAGATAAAAGACAAAGATGAAGTTTTGCAGTCAAGTATCACAAGTATCACAAATCTCTTGGCAAACATGTGTGGTACAAAAGAATACTGGTTCCAATGTCACACTGATGTACGTTGTATACTAAGGAACCTAGACCCACCCACATTGTTTGTTACTTTAAGTAGTGCGGTATATGCATTAGATGACTTGCATTAATTCCTACGTGCTGCAAATCAAAATAAAGAGGGAATAGACATTTAAACTCCATGAGAACTCTGTTCTCTTGACCCTGTCAATGTTTGAAGATACGTTCACCATTGCATAATTATCATGCTGTACTTCATCTGCAATAAAACTACCCCTCCACTTGGAGAAGTAGAACACTTTTTTTTATTGAAAAATACATTACCTTTGACATCCCTTCAGAAACCATGCATAGTGACCTACGTACACCAATCTTATACTTCCAAAGACATAAGTGTGGCAAATACTGCCAACGTTCATATAAAAACAGGTGTAAATACTACACCAAATGTTGCTTTGACTTTCCTGGCCTGGTTTTCAACAAAGGACAAGTAAATAGCTTGATGACTTTTGTTAAGCACAGTGTAAAAGAAAAATCCCCTAAAAACACATACAACATTAAAAGTGATGAGGCATCCAAGTACATCAATTATTACAATGTGATCATTGCCCTCTTGTGGAATGCAAATATAGACATTCGATACATTGCAGACAACTCCACTGCAGTTGCATGATATGTCACAGGCTATCTCACCAAAGCTGAGAAGACTGAGCTAAACGACCTTTGGGATGATATTTCAACTGGCAAAACACTTTCACAAAAAATCTACAACTTTGGTATCATAATGCTGTCACATAGAGAATGTGGTTCCTATGAGGCTGCAGATTGCTTCACAGGTACAGCCTTATATGGGAAATCTGAAAACATTCTCAGGCTAAAACTTGATCCAGCTTCATCACGAAAAGGGTACTGAAATCCTACCAAGAGATACAAACACTAGCCACAAATGATCCCACAGCTAGGATATTTTTTTAAAAAAACAATTTAATTGGCACACACTATCAAAACAGAAGCACTGCTTTGGAAAACATGTGCCTCTATGACATAGCAAAAAATGACTCCAACAAAAATAATGTTATGCCAAAACGAGAGTGGTGGCAAATATTCAGTCTCAACTTGTGAAGGGAGACTAGTAAAACTTAGCAAGCCTATCCTAATTAATTTATGTAACATTATCCTTTAAATATCCACAGTATATTATTACATGACCCTACTGCAACTATTCAAACCTTGGACAAAAGAAGAAGAAGCGTTAGGTGACCATGGCACATTTGAAGCTGCATTCAAGGCAAAGGAAAGCAGTATAACAAATGCCCATTTTAAACAAAAGAAACAGATGTTGGGCATTGAATGCTAACAAGAGGAATAAAGTGAAACTCTACTAGATAAAGACACTCCAGAAGGCAGCCAACCTTCTGTTATAGGAAGCCAAGAACCACTTGGAGAATCACTCATTCAAAATATAGTAGAAATAGCCATGACTGTCGTGTGCAACATCATGTATCAATCTTAACAATCTTAAGAAGATTTGTCACTGCTCAAATCACAGCTAAATGACGAACAACTCACCATTTACCTAGAAGTCACTGAAGAAATTGAACATGTACTAAAACATAAAACTAAATTTTTAGCTGTAAACATTGTATGTATGTAAGTGGTGAAGCTGGTTCTGGCAAAACCATCCCAATTAAAATAATCAGAAAATGTGTACACAAGTTAACAAATAACCCTTCAGCTGTTGTAAAAGCCTCCATCAGTCTATCTGCCTACAGCATAGAAAGTGTAACTTTACACTGACTACATCTCCTCTTAGTAGAACACCAAAACAGATTAGAATATTACAAATTGTCAGCAGAAGCTCCTACTGAAGAACACAGAATTCTGCAACACATGAAAGTCCTCCTAGTTCACAATGTGAGCATGGTTTCCTATCTCTGGCTGGCTAAAAAATGACTACAAATAATTGTTTGCATAAAAACACGTTATTGTTTTTGAAGACCTCCTGCAGTTAACACCAGTTAAAGGCCAACCCATATTCAAAACATTAGGGCATAAAGAATGCCGTAATACACTCATCAGCATTGGGAATGTAAATCTCTGGTGGCATTTTGGCTACAGGGAACTAACTTAAAACATGCGTGAATCTGAAGATCTAACCTATGCTAACATTGTAAAAAGCTTTAGAACTGGTGTGCTTAATAAAGAGGCAAAATCCACATTCAAATCTAGAGTAATCCATGAGCTGTATGGACAACAGATATCATGGAACAATTAACTCAGCAAAATCTAAAATGCATCTGCTTCATGCCAACACTTGCAAGCTGTAGCCAATGCAATGGTACAATGTTGAAAAAGGAAATGCAACCCATAGTGCATTTCATCTCCACAGACAAACTAGAAGTGCATGGCATGACATTCCCTATGTGTCAACAAGCAACAGCATGAATAAAGAGCTTACAAAAATGTATCTCCAACAAAGCTGGATTAGAAAAATGATGAACTCTGTGTATAAACTGCATAGTAATTCTAAAACGTAGCATTGACATAGAACAAGGTTTAGCCAATGGAGTAATTGGTACAGTTGTAGGCTTCCAAACATATCCACGTGACAACAACATTCAGTTTGTCAACATCCATTTTGATAAACTTGCAGAAGTTAAATCAACAGGCCATACAATAGCACTTGTCCTTCTTTTCAAAGATATGTATGTACACAGAGAACAATTATCTCTGTCTTTTTCATATGCAGTCCCTATTCACAAGTCGCAAGTTCTAACTCTGGTCCACACACTGATCAAAATTGGCAGCACAGTCTTCAAAGAAGGTATGAGTTAGATAGCACTTTGACGTCTCCGTACAATCAGCGGTCTATTCCCAGTTTACTTTGATGCAAACAAAGTCAACTTTGACATTCCTTGCACCCTAGAACACAACAGTCTATGTGCACTGTATAACCTCATCTAGATATGTACACTGAACCTCACAAAACAAAACTTGTGAAAAGAGAACTAATGAAAACAGAAGCTATAGAACATCTCCCTGCAATCCCAGCCAAACAACAAAGAACAATTGCAGGGCCTTCAAATGATACAAACACAAAACACTCAGGTCCTAAAACAACTGCATGTCCATCAAACATAGAGCCAAATGTCTCTCATCCAAAAACAGCTGCAGGCCCATCAAAGGATACAGAGGCAAAACTCTCTGGTACATTTAAATTCTACAACACAACCGGAGTAAATTTCTATGCAAATGTAGCAATCAATCTTCTCTTCCAATTGCCGCCAATTGTTGAGAACATGTACTTAATAGACTCAGACTACTTGTGTTTGAAAATTCTTGTCCTCCATAGAAATGCCACAAATAATCCTGACAGCACCTACAGTGTCTCAAGTATAAGGCACAAATTGGATCACTGGATAGGAATGAATAACCATAAACACACAGGGAGATCCACAAAACACCTAATATACTTACTACAAGTACTAGAAACATAAAACATCCCTATAAATTACATGTTCTAGATTTCATGCACGTGGAAACATACATGAACTCTCTGCAACCATGTTTCACAAGAGCACACCCCTAATGAACGATTTGTATATGTATCCATGCCAAATTGTGAATCCATTCCCATTTCACGAGCTACTGCAGAATGCAAATCATCACATATTATGCACTTTTCGCAAGTTCGGACAATCGCTCCAGCATACAAAGAGAGTCACATTGACAATATGTCATAATAATGATTTTAAGGTACAATGCAGATGGTACCAAAGATAGCTGTAAGCTCACTCGCTTCACACACGGCCAAGTATCTCTTGGCAAGAAAACCTTCACAACAGTAGGCATGATATACCGCACTGGTGCCACAACATCTTCAGGCCACTATACTGTATATGTAAAAGAAAAGTGGTTGGTTTGAATGTAACAACACTTGATTTTAAGCCTTCACTGTCTCGATCTACAGGTGGTCACGATGACCTACTTTTGCCGGCTTGGCGTGCTCGCGGTGTGTAATCCGTATTCGAGCTATCGTTGGTCGTCTTAGTGCAACCTGGCTCCAGGTAGATCGAGACAGTGAAGGCTTAAAATCAAGTCAGGAAGTGAAGTCCCCTGTGCATGACCCTCCCAATAAGACACACTTTGGAATCTCCTGAACCGAAACCACACGGCTGGAGACAATAAATAGGCAGTAGGAACAGTCTTGTTGGATAGAGTGGGAGAAAACGCTTTTCCGCTGATGGCGGACTCAACACACAAGCCACCTATCGTTTTGGTAGAACAAGACAAATTTAGAGATATTGGAACTATGGCTGGTAGCACATAACGTTATGCGTGACAACTGGAAGAACACAAGAAAGACTTAAGTGCCCTGAAGACAGAACCAGCAGAATATATACTAGGGATGAATTCATGTATATGTTTGTGTTGAAATTGAGATTAACGCTGGTTCTAGAAACACATGTTTAGAGTGTTGGCACAGCCTTGTTGCCCGTAGAAATCAGGAGGGGCATCAATCACATCACTGAGGGTTAAGATATATACCCTACAGTGTGGTATGGCACACTGACTGTCCGACGCAAGTACCAAGCACGTTGTGTTGGAGTAGGGTTTTCAGTGTCAGAAGCGGCCTCAGAGAAGTGGAAGGGGAAGAGGTGCGGCTTGACACGTGTGTGGGTCCTTTCCTCTAGCAAACGAGGCGAGGCGAGTGAGCCGTGGCGAGCGAGCAAGGAGCGAGGAGGCGAGCGAGCCGTGTGAACCTGCGCTCTGTGGGGCGGTCGGATACGACAGTGGTCCGTGGGTACACCGTGAGACTAGTAAGTACTGTGGGCTGCCTTGGTCCCTGGGTAGTGCGGACACACGAGCCAGCATACCACAAGGAGGGCTGGGACGGCAGTAGTCCGTGCTGCGCCAGCGAGCACTGGGAACACGGCACCGGGTGCTCAGACGGAGCTCAGACGGAGCGTGTGAGTGACACAGCGCTCGGCAGGGCGACCCGCGAAAATTGTGGCCCGTGAGCACAGTGATTTGCCCCTGGTGCTGAGACAACCTCCTACCTAGGGTATTGGTGTTATCCGGGGGAAGAAAGAGGGCTCCTAGTAAAGGAGCATAAAGAAGCCTCTGCAGTACTCAGCGCACAACACTGGAACTTATACCTCCGGTGAAAGGTGGCGTTGAGCTTAGCAAGGCGTAAGCAATTGAAGTGGCCATTAGGCTGAGGGGGGAGACAAGGTTACCTAATATGGTTCGCTGGGCATAGACCGAAGGGATCACTTCCTCAGGAGAGTTCATCGAAGGAGCTGCCTCTGTGATAATAACAGAGCAGTACCCTGGACTGGGCAGCTAATATTCTCCGGTCCCCTGGGCGCAGATGTGAGTCCTAATACTTCGTGAACTGCGCTATATCCACTTTCTGTCTGCTATAAACGGAGCAGTTTGGTGCAACAGACAGACCCCGGGACTCTCCTAAAACATTAAAGGGGGCCTGCACATTAGGTATGCAGCGGGGGAAAAGAGCCTTGTACTCAATTTATAATCTAAGGAACAAGGTACAAGCAAAAGTCCAGAAAGAGCCTATGGAGCCGAAGAAAAAAGGAGCCAAACGCAGGAAGAACACTAAATATGAGCTCCTAGTAGTGTATGGTGCCATCACAGAGTTTTTCCCGGTGAACCCACCCCCTAAGATAAACTCCACCATAATTGATGAAGAACCTGTGCTGAATGAGGAGCCGGCGCAAGTGTCCAGAGTAAGTCAGTCTAATAACTCTTCAAATTATGACGATATTGACAACAACTCCCTCTTGGACCTGTGCCTCACAATACAGAGGGGAATGCAACCACTTACCCCACAGATCATCTCTAGTGGCTCCCCGACCCTGAATGACAACAGCAGGAACATTACAACGGAGGAGCATAATGCAGCAGGCCACCGTGAACGCCTATCCGCCTCCCCGAATTTGGTAATGGTCTCGAAGGAGGACGAGTCAGATGAGGAGACTATGGGGGATAAGGGATCGGTAGCCGGTCCCATTCAACTTGCTGAGCTACAAACGTCGGTGGGGGCCCTCCAATTTGCCCTAAAAATACTGCTGCAGATGACAGGCCGTATCTTGGCAAACTCCGATGCCATTGTATTGGCATTGGAAATGAAGAACTCACCGCAAGAGGATGTGGAAGAAAACCTAGCAGAGGCTCTACAGATTGCCAAGGAGATAGAAGAAAAGACAGACGAGAGAGAGGCGAGTGTGGGTATGGAGGAACCAGAGCTTAATATCTTGAATGAAGAAGCCCCCGCTGAGGAAATAGATTGGGAGCAGAATGACAGCCCACAGGTCCCGTTAACACGGAAACAGCAAAGACTGGCAAAAAAGGCTCGCAAAAATAAGCCTTCCAAAGTAGGCCGGGTGCTTCATACGGGGAGCAATGGCCCTGTGATCGAAACTCGATCTAAAAAAGCCCGGAAAAGGATGATGAGAGCAGCTGCGAGGACGGCAGGGAAAAAAGGTCCTCTGGAAGATTGGCTGAAACCCAAAGAGAAACAAAATGAGGAGGACCCTGACCTTACTACCGGGGAGATCACTGAAATAGAATGCGAACTAAGCATGATAACTCTGCCTGAGACCCCAGTAAGAGAACCATAAGAGCCTATACCTTCAGAGAAAACGAAGGAGGCCTCGGATAACCACATGAATCGCATCTGCCTTATAAAGAACTTATATCCAAGGGACAGCCACTCCTGGCTGGCACGATCGGAGTTATTGACTAGGTTATACCATATACCCCAACTCTGTGTATTAAAATCAGAGGATTTCTTATTCGTCGAGCCTTTAACGGGCCCGAATCCCAACGTTTCTGCCCTCCACTGTGTGTTCTTGAACACTGCACAACTCTTAAGAAAACATGAGGAAGAGCTGAAAGCAGTAGACATTGCTATAGATGTGGATCTACAAGAGAAAGACCTAACAGCAATTCCTGAAACCCCAATTGAAATAGCGAACGTTGAAAATGCTCCCGGTCAGGTGACAGAGGAGAATCCACTATTAGCTGAAGTACAACAAGAAATCAAGGCTCTATTGGAGTCACTTCCGCAGTTGGTGCATAAGCATTGAAGCCTATCATTACTATCATGGAATTGTAGAGGCTTCTCCCATCTATTGAGGGCAGAGGGCTCGTCTGATCTTTTGCTCCAACATACCTTCATCTGCCAACAAGAGACTTGGGCTCGGGAACCCCTTCTCTTGGATGGATGTGTTGTTTATCAATCACTGGCACAGAGGGGAAGTATAGGACGTCCTTTTGGGGGTCTACTTACGGGAGTTTCTAATACCATGCTGTCACAGAAAATCCGTTGCCGAGCGGAGGACCAATTACTGGCAGTAGAAGTGATGTACCCTCAAGAAGAGGGAAGTGGTAAGCTATTGCTTATTAACCTCTACAATCCTCCTGGTGCAGGTACAAGAGAGTCCTTGCAAGAAGCCATACAGGATCTACTGTCTTCCTGGTTACTAGGATTAAACAACACCGCAGTGATGGTAGTGGGGGACTTTAACTGTCATATGGAAGATAAAACTAGCATATCTACTAATCCTGCCCTGAGTACCAGATGTAAGATGACCCATGGGAAAAGAGAAAAGGAAGGTCTGGGTTGGCTGCAATTATTTGAGTCCTGGGACCTGGCTATGATCAACGGCCGCACCATGAGTGATAGGCCGGGGACACACACTTGGGCTAGCGGATCTTCAAGGAGTACTTTGGACTATGTATTCATGTGCCCCCTTATGCAGACTAGAGTGGCTGATAGGTGGGTAAAGTCTAACAGCTGGAGCGATCATGCGGCAATACTGTGCACATTCACGACTCAGTTTCCTGACACTCCCAAGATAAATATTGGAGGTATTGCAACTAACTGCACAGGAACCAGAATAGTTTGGTCTGAAAAGAATGTCAGAGCGGCCACAGAAACACTAAAGGGTGCCTTGGAGGACAGTGGGCGAGACTTTCACACCATGTCCGCCAATGAAATTGAAGAGTGGATATCCAGATTCTCAGGCCTACATGCAGCAACCAAAAAGAAATATGTTATACAAGATGGAAAAGTGCCACTTCCCTATAATAGGAAAATTAGAGATGCTAAAAGAGAAATGAGAAGAAAGATACGTAGACTAAAAGATCAGAATATCACGGTAATTCGACACCAACAGAAATTAAGAGCAATCAAAAACTGTTATAGGTCAGAGGTGAGAGGTATTAAGGCGATAGAGAAGAATAATGGCTACCAACGTTTGGTCAAAACTATCTGCTCCAGAAATTCGAGAAGCATATGGGTGTTATTGAATGAAAATAGAACCAAGGTCAAAGGCGCAACGACTAACCCAATAAATAAGAAAGTCTGGGAAAAATTCCTTCTAGACCGTAATATGGAAGAAGAGGGGTCGGCAAATAGGACCACGGAAAAATCACCGATGTCTCAATTATTTGATATTTCTTCGGAGGCAATACTCAACAAAATTATGACTCTCAAGTCCTCCAGAGCCCCTGGCCCTAATGGGCTGGCGAACGTGGTTGTAAAAAGTAACCCAGCCTTCTGGGCAGAACTATTCTCTGTACTCTTCAATAAGGTATTTGCAGGGGGAGAAATCCCTCGAACCTGGCAAACGGCGATCCTGATCCCGGTGTACAAAAAAGGTAACCGCACTGATCCTAACAACTACAGACTATTATCGATGCTGGATGTGTCGGGCAAACTTTTTGCTTCCCTTTTGCTTAGCGAACTGCATAAATGGGTGGAAGATAAGCAAATACTCAGCAGATTTCAATGTGGCTTTAGACGGGAGTTCTCGACAGCACATAATCTTCTTGTAATGGACATACTACGCACGAGAGCACTTAGCAAAGATCAGCCACCATTGTATGCTCTGTTCATTGATTTCAAGGCCGCTTTTGATTCAATTCCTAGAGCCAGGCTTTGGAATAAATTAGAAGCATTGGGTTGCCCCATAGGTTTGTTATATTATCTCAAACTACTACATCGAGATACCATGGTGAGCGTCCGACTTAATTTGGAGGGGCTTTCAACCCATAAGGTTATTCAAAATAGAGGGGTGAAGCAAGGCTGTGTAACAGCCCCCCTCATATATAATCTGTATGTACATGACATTCCTGCTATACTTGCGGAGGCAAATAATTGTCCTCCAAAACTTGGTGGGGAAAAGTGTGTGGTCCCCGCATACGCAGACGATCTGGTAGTACTAGACAACACTATTGGCGGTCTCAGACGCTCTGCACATGTCCTCTGGGAATATGCCAAGCTTAATGGTTTGACCATCAACCTACAGAAGACCAACGTATTAAGATTCACTAAGAAAAGAACTACTCGTGTGAACCTGATAGTACATGAACAGATAATTGTGTATGCCCCTTCTTATCGCTATCTCGGAGTGGAGATAGAGCCCCTAGGTGATTATACACTTTGCAAACAGGATCGGAACAGCAGGGCCCTCCAAGTGATCTCGCTTATAGCATCCTTTACCAACAAGCAAGGGGGCTTTACTCTGTGGGGAACTCGCCATATCCACGTGACAACAACATTCAGTTTGTCAACATCCATTTTGATAAACTTGCAGAAGTTAAATCAACAGGCCATACAATAGCACTTGTCCTTCTTTTCAAAGATATGTATGTACACAGAGAACAATTATCTCTGTCTTTTTCATATGCAGTCCCTATTCACAAGTCGCAAGTTCTAACTCTGGTCCACACACTGATCAAAATTGGCAGCACAGTCTTCAAAAGAAGGTATGAGTTAGATAGCACTTTGACGTCTCCGTACAATCAGCGGTCTATTCCCAGTTTACTTTGATGCAAACAAAGTCAACTTTGACATTCCTTGCACCCTAGAACACAACAGTCTATGTGCACTGTATAACCTCATCTAGATATGTACACTGAACCTCACAAAACAAAACTTGTGAAAAGAGAACTAATGAAAACAGAAGCTATAGAACATCTCCCTGCAATCCCAGCCAAACAACAAAGAACAATTGCAGGGCCTTCAAATGATACAAACACAAAACACTCAGGTCCTAAAACAACTGCATGTCCATCAAACATAGAGCCAAATGTCTCTCATCCAAAAACAGCTGCAGGCCCATCAAAGGATACAGAGGCAAAACTCTCTGGTACATTTAAATTCTACAACACAACCGGAGTAAATTTCTATGCAAATGTAGCAATCAATCTTCTCTTCCAATTGCCGCCAATTGTTGAGAACATGTACTTAATAGACTCAGACTACTTGTGTTTGAAAATTCTTGTCCTCCATAGAAATGCCACAAATAATCCTGACAGCACCTACAGTGTCTCAAGTATAAGGCACAAATTGGATCACTGGATAGGAATGAATAACCATAAACACACAGGGAGATCCACAAAACACCTAATATACTTACTACAAGTACTAGAAACATAAAACATCCCTATAAATTACATGTTCTAGATTACTGTGGAAACATACATGAACTCTCTGCAACCATGTTTCACAAGAGCACACCCCTAATGAACGATTTGTATATGTATCCATGCCAAATTGTGAATCCATTCCCATTTCACGAGCTACTGCAGAATGCAAATCATCACATATTATGCACTTTTCGCAAGTTCGGACAATCGCTCCAGCATACAAAGAGAGTCACATTGACAATATGTCATAATAATGATTTTAAGGTACAATGCAGATGGTACCAAAGATAGCTGTAAGCTCACTAGCTTCACACACGGCCAAGTATCTCTTGGCAAGAAAACCTTCACAACAGTAGGCATGATATACCGCACTGGTGCCACAACATCTTCAGGCCACTATACTGTATATGTAAAAGAAAAGTGGTTGGTTTGAATGTAACAACACTTGATTTTAAGCCTTCACTGTCTCGATCTACAGGTGGTCACGATGACCTACTTTTGCCGGCTTGGCGTGCTCGCGGTGTGTAATCCGTATTCGAGCTATCGTTGGTCGTCTTAGTGCAACCTGGCTCCAGGTAGATCGAGACAGTGAAGGCTTAAAATCAAGTCAGGAAGTGAAGTCCCCTGTGCATGACCCTCCCAATAAGACACACTTTGGAATCTCCTGAACCGAAACCACACGGCTGGAGACAATAAATAGGCAGTAGGAACAGTCTTGTTGGATAGAGTGGGAGAAAACGCTTTTCCGCTGATGGCGGACTCAACACACAAGCCACCTATCGTTTTGGTAGAACAAGACAAATTTAGAGATATTGGAACTATGGCTGGTAGCACATAACGTTATGCGTGACAACTGGAAGAACACAAGAAAGACTTAAGTGCCCTGAAGACAGAACCAGCAGAATATATACTAGGGATGAATTCATGTATATGTTTGTGTTGAAATTGAGATTAACGCTGGTTCTAGAAACACATGTTTAGAGTGTTGGCACAGCCTTGTTGCCCGTAGAAATCAGGAGGGGCATCAATCACATCACTGAGGGTTAAGATATATACCCTACAGTGTGGTATGGCACACTGACTGTCCGACGCAAGTACCAAGCACGTTGTGTTGGAGTAGGGTTTTCAGTGTCAGAAGCGGCCTCAGAGAAGTGGAAGGGGAAGAGGTGCGGCTTGACACGTGTGTGGGTCCTTTCCTCTAGCAAACGAGGCGAGGCGAGTGAGCCGTGGCGAGCGAGCAAGGAGCGAGGAGGCGAGCGAGCCGTGTGAACCTGCGCTCTGTGGGGCGGTCGGATACGACAGTGGTCCGTGGGTACACCGTGAGACTAGTAAGTACTGTGGGCTGCCTTGGTCCCTGGGTAGTGCGGACACACGAGCCAGCATACCACAAGGAGGGCTGGGACGGCAGTAGTCCGTGCTGCGCCAGCGAGCACTGGGAACACGGCACCGGGTGCTCAGACGGAGCTCAGACGGAGCGTGTGAGTGACACAGCGCTCGGCAGGGCGACCCGCGAAAATTGTGGCCCGTGAGCACAGTGATTTGCCCCTGGTGCTGAGACAACCTCCTACCTAGGGTATTGGTGTTATCCGGGGGAAGAAAGAGGGCTCCTAGTAAAGGAGCATAAAGAAGCCTCTGCAGTACTCAGCGCACAACACTGGAACTTATACCTCCGGTGAAAGGTGGCGTTGAGCTTAGCAAGGCGTAAGCAATTGAAGTGGCCATTAGGCTGAGGGGGGAGACAAGGTTACCTAATATGGTTCGCTGGGCATAGACCGAAGGGATCACTTCCTCAGGAGAGTTCATCGAAGGAGCTGCCTCTGTGATAATAACAGAGCAGTACCCTGGACTGGGCAGCTAATATTCTCCGGTCCCCTGGGCGCAGATGTGAGTCCTAATACTTCGTGAACTGCGCTATATCCACTTTCTGTCTGCTATAAACGGAGCAGTTTGGTGCAACAGACAGACCCCGGGACTCTCCTAAAACATTAAAGGGGGCCTGCACATTAGGTATGCAGCGGGGGAAAAGAGCCTTGTACTCAATTTATAATCTAAGGAACAAGGTACAAGCAAAAGTCCAGAAAGAGCCTATGGAGCCGAAGAAAAAAGGAGCCAAACGCAGGAAGAACACTAAATATGAGCTCCTAGTAGTGTATGGTGCCATCACAGAGTTTTTCCCGGTGAACCCACCCCCTAAGATAAACTCCACCATAATTGATGAAGAACCTGTGCTGAATGAGGAGCCGGCGCAAGTGTCCAGAGTAAGTCAGTCTAATAACTCTTCAAATTATGACGATATTGACAACAACTCCCTCTTGGACCTGTGCCTCACAATACAGAGGGGAATGCAACCACTTACCCCACAGATCATCTCTAGTGGCTCCCCGACCCTGAATGACAACAGCAGGAACATTACAACGGAGGAGCATAATGCAGCAGGCCACCGTGAACGCCTATCCGCCTCCCCGAATTTGGTAATGGTCTCGAAGGAGGACGAGTCAGATGAGGAGACTATGGGGGATAAGGGATCGGTAGCCGGTCCCATTCAACTTGCTGAGCTACAAACGTCGGTGGGGGCCCTCCAATTTGCCCTAAAAATACTGCTGCAGATGACAGGCCGTATCTTGGCAAACTCCGATGCCATTGTATTGGCATTGGAAATGAAGAACTCACCGCAAGAGGATGTGGAAGAAAACCTAGCAGAGGCTCTACAGATTGCCAAGGAGATAGAAGAAAAGACAGACGAGAGAGAGGCGAGTGTGGGTATGGAGGAACCAGAGCTTAATATCTTGAATGAAGAAGCCCCCGCTGAGGAAATAGATTGGGAGCAGAATGACAGCCCACAGGTCCCGTTAACACGGAAACAGCAAAGACTGGCAAAAAAGGCTCGCAAAAATAAGCCTTCCAAAGTAGGCCGGGTGCTTCATACGGGGAGCAATGGCCCTGTGATCGAAACTCGATCTAAAAAAGCCCGGAAAAGGATGATGAGAGCAGCTGCGAGGACGGCAGGGAAAAAAGGTCCTCTGGAAGATTGGCTGAAACCCAAAGAGAAACAAAATGAGGAGGACCCTGACCTTACTACCGGGGAGATCACTGAAATAGAATGCGAACTAAGCATGATAACTCTGCCTGAGACCCCAGTAAGAGAACCATAAGAGCCTATACCTTCAGAGAAAACGAAGGAGGCCTCGGATAACCACATGAATCGCATCTGCCTTATAAAGAACTTATATCCAAGGGACAGCCACTCCTGGCTGGCACGATCGGAGTTATTGACTAGGTTATACCATATACCCCAACTCTGTGTATTAAAATCAGAGGATTTCTTATTCGTCGAGCCTTTAACGGGCCCGAATCCCAACGTTTCTGCCCTCCACTGTGTGTTCTTGAACACTGCACAACTCTTAAGAAAACATGAGGAAGAGCTGAAAGCAGTAGACATTGCTATAGATGTGGATCTACAAGAGAAAGACCTAACAGCAATTCCTGAAACCCCAATTGAAATAGCGAACGTTGAAAATGCTCCCGGTCAGGTGACAGAGGAGAATCCACTATTAGCTGAAGTACAACAAGAAATCAAGGCTCTATTGGAGTCACTTCCGCAGTTGGTGCATAAGCATTGAAGCCTATCATTACTATCATGGAATTGTAGAGGCTTCTCCCATCTATTGAGGGCAGAGGGCTCGTCTGATCTTTTGCTCCAACATACCTTCATCTGCCAACAAGAGACTTGGGCTCGGGAACCCCTTCTCTTGGATGGATGTGTTGTTTATCAATCACTGGCACAGAGGGGAAGTATAGGACGTCCTTTTGGGGGTCTACTTACGGGAGTTTCTAATACCATGCTGTCACAGAAAATCCGTTGCCGAGCGGAGGACCAATTACTGGCAGTAGAAGTGATGTACCCTCAAGAAGAGGGAAGTGGTAAGCTATTGCTTATTAACCTCTACAATCCTCCTGGTGCAGGTACAAGAGAGTCCTTGCAAGAAGCCATACAGGATCTACTGTCTTCCTGGTTACTAGGATTAAACAACACCGCAGTGATGGTAGTGGGGGACTTTAACTGTCATATGGAAGATAAAACTAGCATATCTACTAATCCTGCCCTGAGTACCAGATGTAAGATGACCCATGGGAAAAGAGAAAAGGAAGGTCTGGGTTGGCTGCAATTATTTGAGTCCTGGGACCTGGCTATGATCAACGGCCGCACCATGAGTGATAGGCCGGGGACACACACTTGGGCTAGCGGATCTTCAAGGAGTACTTTGGACTATGTATTCATGTGCCCCCTTATGCAGACTAGAGTGGCTGATAGGTGGGTAAAGTCTAACAGCTGGAGCGATCATGCGGCAGTACTGTGCACATTCACGACTCAGTTTCCTGACACTCCCAAGATAAATATTGGAGGTATTGCAACTAACTGCACAGGAACCAGAATAGTTTGGTCTGAAAAGAATGTCAGAGCGGCCACAGAAACACTAAAGGGTGCCTTGGAGGACAGTGGGCGAGACTTTCACACCATGTCCGCCAATGAAATTGAAGAGTGGATATCCAGATTCTCAGGCCTACATGCAGCAACCAAAAAGAAATATGTTATACAAGATGGAAAAGTGCCACTTCCCTATAATAGGAAAATTAGAGATGCTAAAAGAGAAATGAGAAGAAAGATACGTAGACTAAAAGATCAGAATATCACGGTAATTCGACACCAACAGAAATTAAGAGCAATCAAAAACTGTTATAGGTCAGAGGTGAGAGGTATTAAGGCGATAGAGAAGAATAATGGCTACCAACGTTTGGTCAAAACTATCTGCTCCAGAAATTCGAGAAGCATATGGGTGTTATTGAATGAAAATAGAACCAAGGTCAAAGGCGCAACGACTAACCCAATAAATAAGAAAGTCTGGGAAAAATTCCTTCTAGACCGTAATATGGAAGAAGAGGGGTCGGCAAATAGGACCACGGAAAAATCACCGATGTCTCAATTATTTGATATTTCTTCGGAGGCAATACTCAACAAAATTATGACTCTCAAGTCCTCCAGAGCCCCTGGCCCTAATGGGCTGGCGAACGTGGTTGTAAAAAGTAACCCAGCCTTCTGGGCAGAACTATTCTCTGTACTCTTCAATAAGGTATTTGCAGGGGGAGAAATCCCTCGAACCTGGCAAACGGCGATCCTGATCCCGGTGTACAAAAAAGGTAACCGCACTGATCCTAACAACTACAGACTATTATCGATGCTGGATGTGTCGGGCAAACTTTTTGCTTCCCTTTTGCTTAGCGAACTGCATAAATGGGTGGAAGATAAGCAAATACTCAGCAGATTTCAATGTGGCTTTAGACGGGAGTTCTCGACAGCACATAATCTTCTTGTAATGGACATACTACGCACGAGAGCACTTAGCAAAGATCAGCCACCATTGTATGCTCTGTTCATTGATTTCAAGGCCGCTTTTGATTCAATTCCTAGAGCCAGGCTTTGGAATAAATTAGAAGCATTGGGTTGCCCCATAGGTTTGTTATATTATCTCAAACTACTACATCGAGATACCATGGTGAGCGTCCGACTTAATTTGGAGGGGCTTTCAACCCATAAGGTTATTCAAAATAGAGGGGTGAAGCAAGGCTGTGTAACAGCCCCCCTCATATATAATCTGTATGTACATGACATTCCTGCTATACTTGCGGAGGCAAATAATTGTCCTCCAAAACTTGGTGGGGAAAAGTGTGTGGTCCCCGCATACGCAGACGATCTGGTAGTACTAGACAACACTATTGGCGGTCTCAGACGCTCTGCACATGTCCTCTGGGAATATGCCAAGCTTAATGGTTTGACCATCAACCTACAGAAGACCAACGTATTAAGATTCACTAAGAAAAGAACTACTCGTGTGAACCTGATAGTACATGAACAGATAATTGTGTATGCCCCTTCTTATCGCTATCTCGGAGTGGAGATAGAGCCCCTAGGTGATTATACACTTTGCAAACAGGATCGGAACAGCAGGGCCCTCCAAGTGATCTCGCTTATAGCATCCTTTACCAACAAGCAAGGGGGCTTTACTCTGTGGGGAACTCGCCATCTCTACATGCAAGTCTTCGCACCAATGGTCATTTATGGCCTGGAGTCACTGTTGACGATGAATTTGGCATGGTTACAAGTACTGGAAGGAAAGTTCTGGCGACGTATGCTGGGACTACCACCGGGGGTGCCTATGGCCTTGATAAGACTGGAGCTGGGTCTTCCTTCACTCAGGGCTATGGTACTAAAAAGAAGAGCTGGCTTCTACCTTAAAATGACAAGTGGTTCCCCTAACGCCCTATTAGGGATACTCCATCAGGAATTAGACAAAAAATCTACCACTGCATCCTTATACAAAGATATGGGTAAATTTCTTAATGAAATTGGCTGGATGCATAGAGAGGCAACTGTCACCAAAGATATGCTAAATGCCCTGAGGAAAAAGGTAGACCTATGGGATTGGTTAGAGAACTTTGCCCACTTGGAATCCCTCAAATCCTATCACTTTGTGACTTACAGAGTATACAAGTTCATGAAACCACAGGACTATCTTCTCCTATGCCCTACTAGAAGACTCCGCCGTTTTATCATCTTATTCAGACTGGAACAACTGCCCACCCTATCCAGAATAGGAGTAAGGGAAAACATACCTGCAGCAGAGCGAACTTGCCGAGTGTGCAAATCTCCTGTATGTCTGGAGACGACAAGACATGTATCAACGCAATGTAGAGCACTCAAGAAGACTATTGTCCACTATCTGGGAGAATTTGTGCATGATCCGTTATCTATACCCAAACTTATGTTTTGGCGCTATTGCACTAATACATCGAACATGCATCTATTCATAGCCCTGTATAATGTCTGGCAACAGATAGAACATGAAGTGGAAAAATGAGCAAACTCTATCATTGACGTTTGGGTAATGATCTGTAGAGGCTTTTATACTTGACATAGCTGTCCAAATACTAGTTTTGAATAATATGAAGGTTGTATCAGCAATTATGTTTATTCTGATCCCCTACCCCTATTCCCACCCCTCTTGTTTGGATTTTAGATTTTAGATTTGTTTTGTATCTGGTGTTAAAAATATTAGTAGGACGAGTCTAGATGTATGATTTTATATGTATGATTTTCATTTTTAATGTCTATTGATATATGTGTAAAGTTTGAATTTATTTTTCATACTATATCACATTAAAGAATTTATTATTTATTAGTGTGGTATAGAAGGGGTCTGGTGTAAGAACAGGTGTCCCAGGTAGATAATACACATACAAGCATAGGAATGAATTCTGTATGGTGTCTTTGTTAAACATTTTTTAGAACTTGATTGTTAAGTGTAATGTTTTTTGAAAAATTAAAATATGTATATTTTTGATAAACCACATGGTTACTTGCCCCTTTTTTGAGTAGGGGGTGTACATGACATTATACGTTTGAATCTGTGAATACTCACTCTTAGCAAAGAGGATAGGAAGCTGGTTTGTGGGAATTTGTAGTTTTGGTGTCTAACCGTCCTCACCCACCGAGTCCCTAAAAGAGGACTTTGTGTAGCTCACAAGTACAGATGAGGTTTGCCTATTGCCTAGACATTGCAGGCCTATGATTAGCTCACAACAGGTTAAGTGAATGGGCCATGTGTGGCCGCTCGAAGGGTTAACATCATACCTGGACGCCACAAAAATATCCCATTCCCTCACCAGCCCTCCTGTTGCAAAATCATCACAGATCGCCTGGGCCTGACAGACCCCACTTAAAAAAACCATGTAGCAAAGCTTCTTTCATACATTCATTAACCTATTTCCTTTTCTTTCCTTAAACAGAACATGGTTGCTGTTCCCACTGATGTCAATCTACAAATAATCAGCACATGTTCTAGTTATCCGTATTTGGGGATTTTGAGAAGCTAAATAAACTGCTTAAACCATATCTATACAATTATTTCTTACTTCTTCTTAGAGGATTTCTGGACAGGACTATGGATTCCTGGAAAACTGTACCCATCACAATTGTACGAGCTGGAAAAGGTGCGTCAAGGCAGTGACTACACGTTAAGTTTCATCTTCTTCTGCTTCTCCTTGTGGCACCTCTTTTTACTCTCAAGGGCTCTGATTGTTTGGGTTACGTCTTCACTTTGGATAGTCTCTCTCATTCTCTCTCTCTCTCTCTCTCTCTCCCTCTCTCTCACTCTCTCACTCTCTCACTCTCTCTCTTTCTATCTCATACTTATGTCTGTCTAAAAAGCTCTATGTACTTTTAACTCGAATTTCGTTGGCAGTACTTCTCAATCATCCAAAAGAAGCCAAACTAGCTGTGTTAAAGGAAAGCCTAATCGGGCAGTATTTTCATTGAGGCTGTCTTCTTACTCTAATTCCTCAGCCTTCTCTTCTTCCATAATATGGCCACTGCCGAGTGGGTCACAGATTGATTTTCTCCTACCTCTTGTTCTCCTTAGCATTCTTTAAATTCCCACACGATCTGCCACAGCTGCATTGTCACAGTTATCCAGGATATGTCCATATAACTGTCATTGTACATCTGAGCTGCCTCTGCTGGGAGAATGGGCGATTATATACGGTAATATGTATTAAACCTAGTCCACCCTCTTGTCTTGTAAAGCGCTGCATTGCCTTCTGTAATTTAGGTCTGGAAAATGCCCGGACTCCGTAGTGATCAACACAAAACATGCTTACCACTGAGGAGCATGTGTTGAAATCTACTCACTCATAAGCTGTTTCACCAATGAAAAGCAAGGTGTAACAAACCATTGAACGATATACATTGCACACTTAGCAATTGGTGTCATTGGCTACTGTAGGGTATTTTGTATAGATCTGGGGCCTAGCGGTATTTTCTTACCGCCAAAATGAAAATAATTCACTAATAATCACTCTTTTGCATTCAGATTAGATTTGGTATAAAGTATTATAGTACACATACATTATTTCAGCACACTGATACATTTAGTGGTATACATTATGTTGGTATGCGTTATTGGTGGTATTTATGGGAGAGCATAAATCCTTTGTTTTATATATGTGACCACAATATCCAGAACCCCTTATTTTTGTTTAGTTTGTTCGTGTGATCACTAGAGAGACCTCAGGCTTGCATTTCAGAAACACCAAATTTCCAATTGGAGTGCCACCATGGACTGTTCTCAATGACTTATCTACGACAGCAAGCTATATGTGGTATTTATCACCAACTTATTTACGTTAGGTGAGCTATGTCCAGGGCCTCTCTTCCTGCCGACTCATAGACCTCCGGCAGCCGGCTATTTCATCTTGTTATTATTATGTTCCATTCAGAAAACACACACACACTCATATACTGAATGGATTCCTGCACACAGCTACTGCCAGGTCTTATCTTTTAGCAACTTTTCAAAATGACAATTGCACTGTGCAAAGATCTTCCCATAGTACCAGTGTTATAATGATAGATGCACAAAGGACAAGATAAAATGAAACACACTTCCCGCCTGCTTTCAGATAATTTTTTTGTATTATAAAACTTGCATTTCAACACGGGCTTACTCTTTTTTTTACAGAAATAAATGGAAAATTCACAGTAACAACATTATCTGTAACACAATGAAAGGATAGTGGCAAGGAACAAGAATTCAATTTGCAACATTAACATGTGGTTAAAACACAGGAATCTTCTCTCCTACTCTGACTGAATATTTTCACACACATACGCACAGCTCCCACACTTCAGCGAGATAATTACCAGGCTTGTTCAGCATGTAACTTCTTTGGCTGGTCACCTTCTGGAGGGGTTCACCCAGCAAGGACAAGCATTTGTTGTCACTCAAACTGGGACTTGTTGACTGGAAATCCCAGCCTCTGTAGCAGTATTGAATCTGCTTTAGGAATCAGGCATCCGCAGCTATCAACCCAGTCCTTCTCCGAGCTGTGTCAAGATGTCGTCTCCCTAGCTTCTTCCTCGAGATTATACAAGAAAACTCTGGTTACCTCCTACCAAAGGATCCTAGCCAATAAAATTCTATCATGTCCTATCCACCCTCTGCACACAATACAAATCTTTTACAGTAAGCAACTGTAACAAAACTGATTTCCTGCTATTCGAATCCTTGCTTCCTGCAAATACTTTGGACAAAGCAGCACAGAAAAACCAGAAGAAAAAAAAAAATCTGCACACAGTCTGAAATGAGTTTCAGCCTGCCTCATTTTGCAGTGTAGAACACATTATATTATTAAGAAGTTAGAATCATGTTAGTACGGTTAATTATATTAGTTCATTAATCTTCAAATGTGTCTCTTGCAACATAGACATTTCAGATGAAAAGAAAAATAAATTGTGTGCATTTTGAATATGAAAAATAAAATGTGCTTTTAAATGAGATAAACCTGTGTAGCATGTCTTCATTTACATATCCATATGTTGCACTGGCAACACATAGCTTGAAGCAATTGCATTAAACCCATGCAGTGGCGCTGCATAAAAAAATACTCAATAACACATGTCTTGCTGCACCACACCATATCAATGCATCAAACCCATGCAGTGGCGCTGCACTTCAAAAAACATGCTATACATTGATCCTGTGCAGTGGTGCTGCGCACTGTGCTCCCAAAACACGCTAAACAATCCCACATATACCCTCCTTTTTTTTTTAGAACTTGGCTACGATCCAAGCCAATTTTAAAAAAAACAACCTGCTTCTTTTCTTCTTTTCAAAATGTAACAATCCAATACAATTAACATTCTTGTTGTGAAGAAGAAAATTGAAAAATCACTGTTCAATCAACATAAAATTAAAATTCATCTGAATTCATCAATTCTTATAAAATATTCTACATTTGCCTTCCCAATGGAAGTGTCCATAGTCCAGTGTTTCAATTTTATACTTGAAGTCAATTGAAAATAATAAAATAAAACAACTAACTAAAACAAATAATTAACATAACAGATTAAAACAATTAATTAAAATAATAAATACGTGGAACTCCATATGCCAGGACACTTGTCTGCCTCTTTTGGTTCATTCGGGTACTCTTGGATCCTTTTCTATAGAAGTCATCTTTTCTTTGGCATTCCGGTTATTTTGTCTTCACCTCCACCCGGAGGCAGGCATCTTTTGGTCTTCATCCAGGGGACTCAAGGACTCCATCGTCTCCCGTGACCTCTGGTACAAATATGTTAATATTCTAAATCAAATAGAAAAAAAACAGATTAAGTATATAGCGCAATACCAATTTCACCCTTTTGCCAAAATAAAACACGCCTTCTAAAATATTTCGCCCTTTTTCTTTCGCCTTCTGAAATTAAACACAGGTTATAGGGAACAAGCATACATAAACAACATTCAATATTTAATGCATTTTCATTCTGAACACCGACAATGAGCTTCCATTATATTTTTTTTTGATTTATTTACTTTTTATATTATTTATACTTTATATATATTTACATATATTACAGTGTTTATGTACCATTTCAACCATCTTTTTTTTTAACTTCTGTGTCACTGCCTTCTGTCTGAACCCACTTATTTCACTTTTTTTTTATTCAAGGGATATTATCTTTTCTTACACGCTCAAGGCGTTTAATTTCATGTCTGGGATGGCATGGCTTGATCTGATTCACATGCACAAACTGTTCAGTTACTGTTTCACCTTCAGTCTTTAAAATTTTATAAAGTACAGGAGAAACCTCATCTATAATTCGAAATGGCCCCTGCCAGGCTGCTAGAAATTTAGAATTTTTCTGTTTACTTTTTCCAAAATGAAACTTATACACCTAATCCCCTACACTGTATTCTCTCACTGATGTTCTTTTATCGTAGTATGACTTTGCACTGTCAGCAGCTCTTTCTAGATTTCTCTGCACAAAAGCAAATGCATGTTGCAAATGCTTCCTCAATTCATCAATGTACTCATGAACTGTAGATGCACTCACAAGTGTCTGCTCATGTGTTCTGTATAGTAGGTGTTGTGGTAACACCATTGTCCTACCTGTTAAGACTTCATGTAGACTAATACCTGTTGCTTTGGCAGGAGTTGATCTGATTGCCATCAAAACCAACGGTAAACGTAAATCCCAGCTGGAACCTGTTTCTGCCACAAATTTCTTTAATGTGTCCACGACAGACCTACTGCTCCGTTCAACTCCACCTGAAGGGGCTGCCCGATATGCGATATGTAGTTTCCTTTTCACACCCAGTATTTGCCATACCTTACTCATTAGAGTACTTGTGAAATGACTTCCTCTATCTGACTCAATTCTTTGTGGCAACCCAAACCTTGAGAACACATGGTTCACCAGCAATGTGGCTGATGTTTGCGCACTACAATCTGGTGCAGGAATACATTCAATCCACTTCGACATCAAACATATCGCACTTAAAATGTAAAGGTTTCCTCTGCTCGACCTTTTTAAAGGGCCTACATAGTCTATTTGCAAATCTGACCATGGAAGAGTTAGGCCTCTTTTCATCAATGGGGCTCTATGCATTGGTGAAGCAGGTTTAAATTGGGTGCATACTAGACATCCTCTAGTATATAATTCCACATCTTGGACCATATGTGGCCAGTAAGCATAATCTTTTAGTATTTCCAATGTTTTTTTTTTAACCTCTGTGGCCTGCAGTTATTGCATCATGTGCATGTTGTAGCATTAGCCCTCTGAATGAAAGGGGTACCACCCACTGTATTTGTCCTGTTATGGACTCTCTAATCATAAGTCCATCATCCTGCAGTCTAACTCGTTTTTTATTCTTTAATAGCACCCTCAACTCTTCTTTTCCCATACAATCATTTTCTGTTAAAGGGTTTTGTTCAGGATCTATCAAATGATTATAATAGATTGCCAAAATTCGATCATTCTTTTGTGCCTCAATCAAATTTTGGTCTGGCATATCATGACCCCACTGTACCACTGGTTGATCTACCTCCTTTGGTGCTTTAGAACGTGTTATTGCATCAATTTGTATTTCACCCAGTAAATCATCTATAGGTAGCAATTCTCCCATCACAGCCCCAATTTGAGCCAGGTGGTCTGGCTTATCATTTCCCTCCTTATCCTCTCCGGGTGTTTTTAAATGCCCACACATTTTTCTCCAGTATATTGTCAAATCATTTTCTGACACCAATTTGTCTATGGCTTGTATCATTTTTCCATGTTTAAGTGGCTTTTTGTTGTATGTAACCATGCCTCTCGCTTTCCAGCCAGGTAAATACTCCACAAAGCTATTTTGTGCATAGTCAGAATCAGTTACCAGGACAATTTCACTGAATTTATTATCAACTGCAGTAGCAATCGCTTTATAAATGGCTGCCAATTCCGCCACTTGACTGCTTCTAGCTCCAATCCTCATCCCTAGACTGGGGACGCCTTCACATTTCAACCAGACATTCCCTATTCCTGACACTAATTGTTTATTACTGTCATGTTCAATGTGAAAAGCACAACCATCCACATATACAGTTGGCAGATCTTTGCATGTTTTTTCATCAAAAGCTTTGTGTAGTGATTGTTCAAATTTCTGCAAACTAGGTTCCACTTCCATTTCGTTTGATACTTGTTCAGCTGCACAGTCATGTAAGTTAGCTATCCCTTGAGCAATTGGGCTCTTTTTATTTTGTCCATATCTCACTTCTACAGGAAAACCTTGTAATGCCAGCGTCCATGAAGTGATTCAGGACTGCGCTAGATTACCTGACCTAATTCTTTTACTCTCTAAAAACGGCAAAGGTTGATGATTTGTTTCAATAATCACCTTTTCTCCCTGAACAATAGGGCGGAAATGTTGTAGCGCCCACACAGTGGATAATAGGGCCTTTTCACATTCATTGAATTTCATTTCAACTTGGGAAAATGCTTTACTTGCATATGCAATGGTTTTGTGATTCATATCATGTTTTTGTGATAACACTGCTGACATACAATGTTCAGAGAAACCTATTTCTATAAAGCAATCCCTATCCTTTATGGGGTATGCTAAACATGGTTCCTTTATAAGACATTCCTTCAATTTAGCCACTGCCTCAGACTGCTCTTTTTCCCATATCCAGGGTGTATTCAGTTTAAGCAGTTTAGTCAATGGTTGAGTGATTTCAGCATAATTTTCAATGAACTTTCTGTTATAGCCTATCATCCCTAATAAACTTTTTACACCTTTCACATTTTTGTGGTCTGTAAGGATTTTTGGCGTGTTACAGCACAGAGTATAGCACTACTGCACAGGTAGCAATTTTGTTTTGATGCAGCACCACCACATGGGTGTGGTGCATTGCTATATGTGTTGCCAGAGTAACATGGACATATAAGTAAAGACAGGCTATTCAGTCAAAAACGATTTTTACATATAAGATGCAAATCTATTTTTACAGTTAAAAGCACACATGTGCACATCCAAAAATGCACACTATTTTTCACCTGAAATGCCTATGTTGCAAGAGACACATTGAAAATTAATAACTAACCTTATTAATAACTAACGTGACTAATAAAACTTCATTTAACATAACCCACTAATAAAATGTGTCTCCACTGCAGAATTAGGCCTACTCTGAAAGTGAACTTTTAAACGCACATTCATTTTTTTCTCTGCTGCCCTGTCCAAATTACTACAGGAAGCAAAGAGCTTGAAGGAACAGGAAATCAGTTTGTTACAATTTTTACTGTAGAAATGAGCCATTGTGTAGTGAGGGAGGAGATGACATGATTGATTCTGATTGGAGCAGCGTCATAGCAAGTATCATGCTAGAGGCTGTGATTAGAGTTTTGCTGGGGAAGCTTGAGGAGAGGGGGAGGACAATCGAGATCTTGCAGAGCTGGGAGAAGGACCTGTTTCCTGGCTGAAGCATTCCTGCTGCAAAAGCTGAGAATTCCAGGCAATAACCCCAGTTTGAGAACGGCAGACGCTTGTTTTCACTGGGGTTAATCTTCAAGGGAGCCAAATTCAGAAAGAGAATAGCCGGAGAAAACTCATGCTGAACAGATAAGGTAATTACAGAATTGTGGGAGCTGTGCGAAAGTGTGCGAAACTGTTCAGTCAGTGTATTCGAGGGAGTCCCAGTCCCTTATCAGCATATTTAATGTTACCAATTGAATATATTCTCGCAGTTCTCTGTTCATTATATCACAAATAATGTTGTACCATTTCATTTATTTCTGTAAAAAAGGGTTAAACTGTGTTTAAAGGAAATTTCTATAATACAAAAATATCTGAAAACAGATAGCTAGTGTGTATTATTTCTCTCTTTCATTTTGCATGGGAAAAGGTTTAAACGTGGGTAGATTTTTAAACAGTGCAATTGTCATTTTAAAACAGATGTGTGCATGATTATATTCAGTATGGACAGTTGTGAGTGACTGTTTGTAGCATAGCTTGTTGGAGGTACATGAGCCAACGGGAAGAGAGACTCTCTGGACATAGTTCCATACCGTATATAAGGTAGTGGAAATTACCACAAAAATACCACAATAGCCCATGGTGGCACACAACACTAACACTGAAAATGTGGTATCCCTAAAATGCAGGCCTGAGATCTCTCTAGTGATCAAGAACAATCTAGATAAAAAACAAGGGATGTTGGATATTGGGGCCACAAAAAAACCAACCACGCAAATTATCGCGCACATTATCTAAATAGGTCTGAATTCTGAAATAATGCAATGTATTATTGTTATGTGTGATCCAATATGAATACAGAGAGTGATTATTGCTAAAGGTATTTTGGCGGTAAGAAAATACCGCAAAGCCCCAAATATCCACAAAATACCCAACATATTTATGGTGCGTTGCAGGCCGGGAAAGTGATCATAGAGTACCTACTGGGCGTGGCAAGCGTGTCTCACACTGCCATTTGCACATTAAAGGGAACCCATTTTGTAATAGCAGTGTGCCACTAAAAACAAATTTCAGAATGTCACAAAGGGAAACCACATTTTCAGACCTAGTGCAATATTTAGAGGCAAAGTTGTTTGCACATGGGACGTGGTCGTTGTACAGCACCTTAGAATGGCGTGACCGCATTCAGGGTGAGGTGCAGAAAGAAAAACTAGACAATATTTTTGCAGAAGGCAGCATAATTCAGGTCTGCCTTACAAGATTATTGAATGCAGCCGATAAAAGTGCAGAGAAAGACTGTTTAATACGGCTATGCGGCAAAATATGGTTTATTTTGAATAAGTCCCTGCGAATGCAGGAGAATGATACCCAGCTATTTAACAGGTTAAAGACTGAATTAGATGGGGCAAGTAAAAATCAGGAAATGTTAAGAGCAGAATTGGATGTATGCCAAAAAGACATGCAATTAAAATGCAGAGACTTTGATGCTCAGTTATCCAAAAGCAAGAAACAATTTGAGGATAGTGAGCAAGAATCGGTACACTTAAAAGCCTTAGTGGACCACATTAGACAGGATAAAGATGAGGTTGTTTCAGAAATGCAGATTTTACAAAAAGAACATTGTGAAAAAGAATGTGATCTCCAGAGTGCAGAACAAGAAATGATTAAAATGATTCAAGAAAGAGACAAGAGAAATAAAGAGTTCAATGAATGCCAAATGCAAATGTGCGACATGCAGGAGGTGATTAATAAGATGAGTGATGAAAACAACTATTTGCAAAATGAAGCAAACAGACTCCTTAAAAAGTGTAAGGACTTAGAACAGCAAATGTGCATTCCCAGGTCCCAGGAGAGGCAGCAGGGTACCACATTCAATGGAGTGGAGGTGAATTCTAGCTCTGCCCAAAGAGCTAGTGCTCCAGTGACTGGGCCGGTGACTGAACTTGGTTGCAGCGCCCTTGGGGGATTTGATACTCCCATTGCGGGCAGCCACCAATCTCATACACCTGAAAACAGGATTGAATCACAAAATAGTGCAATTCCATGCATTGCAACAAGTAGCCCCATAAAAATAATGAAATCCATTAAAGCCCTGATCAAACCATTTAAAAAGGGAGGTGAATGCTGCATTGAGGATCACTTAGAAGCGGTGCATGACATTTTTAAAGCACTCCAGATACCTAAGGAAAAGTACAGACAATATTTTCATTTAACTTTAGATGCCCCGACGGCCAGCATCATAAGGGGATTAAATGAACAGCAGAATATGACCTGGTTGGAGTTTGAAAAAGAAATTAGGCGTCATTTTTCTCCTTTTCAGTCATTGCAGGAGGCAAAGAAAGTCGCTTACACAATTACTGCTGGACCTAATACATCCCCTCGCCAATTTTTACAAGACTTAAAAAGAGCATTTTCTCGCTTTGATGTATCTTTTGACCCAAATTCCAATGAGTTTAAAACTGCCTACTTCTATGGGCTACAGAAAGACATCATATCCCAATTGGTCCGTGAATTTGACCGTGACAAGTCCCTTGAATGGATTGTACATCAAAGCACAAAACTATATGAGGTACTCTATTGTCAGGGTAGAGAAAGTGATAAAATGAAAGATACTAGACCTAAATCTAAAGAACCCTCAGCCACAGTAATGGAAATCAGGTCAGCCAAAATGTCCCTTGAGTCTGCTCAAAGCCAAGGTAAAAATAATGTGACACCTGAACAAAGGGGTAATCAACAAAGATCGCCATTTCCTGTACCAATGTTCCAATCACATGATCCTAGTAATAGAGAGAGCTACGTCAGCCCTAGGTATTTAGGGGACAGACCCCGGGTAGGATATCGGCCTGATATGGCAGGTATGAACAATAACCAGAGACAAAATCAAGATCAAAGAAATGATGGTCCCTACCACTCATTGGGGACACAGAGCAGATTTGATCCCAACACCATGATATATGGTAATCAGGATAGACCCCGATATGTGGATCGATTTACTGATAATGGAAATCAACATAGGGGCCAGTACCCACAATCTGAGAGACAGGACATGAGGCAAAACGTGAACTACAATCCATGTCAGTACAATGATTCCCCACCAGGGGACTATAATCAAAGGATGGGTGCAACCCGCTCCCCTCCACAAATGAATCAAGAGTTCAGAAACCATCCCAACCAACATCAATCACCTGAGAGGCATCAGAATAGATCCAATCAGGGGGAAAACAACCAATATCGACCTATGCCACAGAAAGAGGATTCTAGAGAGATGGAAAGGTTCCAGTGCCTGGAGGCCCAAGTGAAAATGTTAGCTGAGCAAATAGGAAAGCTCTATACAGCGCAAAAACAACCTTCCAAAGAGGGGGCTGATGGCCATAGCAATGACCGGGGGGCTTCCGAAAAGTGACTAAGTACTCATGATAACTGCAGTGCCAAAATGACAGATTGCTCTGACATAATTTTGCATAACGACTCTGAGATGCCTAATGGATTAAAAATGAAAGTGCCAGTAGATGAACTTGTGACAGAAAGTGCAAATACTTCTAAAAAAGAGGTACAGTTTAACCTAGAGCTAAATAAAACAGTAAAGATTTGCACAAATGAAAAAGAAACATTAGGAATTTCAAAAGAACAAAGGGACAGATTTAAGAAAAATGACTCATGCATGGGGAATACCAGTGAACAGGGAGTAAGTGGGGATGATATAGCTCCTTCCCTGGGCAAGCAAAACAATGACCAAACACAGACAGAAAAAGGAAATACTCAAAAGGAGGGTACAAGTCAATCACCTGAAGAATTCTTTGAGCCACATATTTTTGAAGAGGCTGAAAGGGCTGGTATCACACTAAATGATCATAAATGCACAGAATTAAAATATGACAAATTGCTGAATGATGTTGTTACACATTGTCAGAAAACGCTTCAGGTCTTGTGGTACCCCCCCAGTTACTCTGTCCTCTCGTAGACAGAAGCGCTTCTCGCTTTCGAATGACGGACAGGGGGCGGAGTTGGTTTCTCCACGCGTTGGTCGGTGCAGACGTGTTCGTCGGAAACTGCGTTTCCGACGCTTTGTGTGGAAGATGCCTTGGAGGTTACGTCAGTGGGTGCGTTGTCTCCCACCTGATAGTGCACGTACTGGGTCACGTAGTACGTTCAAGGTACTTAACTATCCGGCGCCCTTTACTCGCTGCTTCTGATCGCTTCTTGACAGTGGCTTACCTCTTGCTTGGATTTTGGTGTTTTTTGACCTTGGATTACGTCTTTGGATACGCTCTCGGATTGCCCTTACTTTGTCTTGGAATATTGACCTCGGATTGCTTTTTGGATATTCTTGCCTAGTGATTTTGGTTGAGTAGAGTTTGGATCTGGGAGGTTGGGAGACCTCTTGCCTTTTTTCCTATTCTTCCTTCCTCTTCCCTTCCCTCTGTCATCCTGTCCTTCCTCCCTGGGTAGTCTTAAGCGTCCTCGTGCCGGCGGGAATAGGCTTGGTGCTGGACTAGAGACTTCCTGAGCACCCCTTAGGCGTCCTCGTGCCGGCGGGAATAGGCTGGGTGCTGGACTAGAGAGTGCCTCTGCACCTTGGGCTTCTTTGTGCCGTCGGGACCGGTGGCGGAGAGACTTCACACGGTTTGCAGCGGAAGATTGGAAGGGGATTCATCAGAAACGACAACATCTAGAAAACCAGGGTAAGAAACCTTACCTTCCTTACCATTCTCTGTATCTTGCTATCTGGTACTTATTGCATTTTCTTTTTTCTTACGGTCTCCAGAATCCAACAGTCTAGAGGATATTCTTGTATGAAACACTTCTGGTTTAAACCCGTATCATGCAGGTTAGTCTGTTGATTATTGTTATCCTTAACCAAGAGAGGGCATATTTGGTTGTTAATCAGTTGTAATATTCTGCAGTTGTTGGAAGGTAACTGGATGTCCCATCTGTCGTGAAGCTTGAGGTTCGCACAACTCTACCGATACCAACGACTCTACATCATCATCTTCCGATCAATTAGTCTCTCGGTCTGTCCTTTTGTACCCCTGAGAGACACATTGATAGGAAGAAATATTTTCTTCACGACGGGTCAACAAGGAGCCGTGCTTAAGGATATCTGACAGAATCAGAAGCCTTTATCATGGATGTTGCTAATGACCCGTTGGCCATTTTGGTGCAATTAGTGGCCGACCTACGTGCCGATATGACGGCAGCTCAGGCTGATACCCATCGACGCATTGACGAAATGCAGGCTGGTATCAGGGAAGTGGTTACAGGATCACCGTCTTTGGCCTCCGCTTCTGCTCCAGGTCAGGCAGGGTCTTCAGCCAGACCAGATTCTACGCATGTTTATATGGCCGCTCAGTTCCCGCTTGCTCCCCCTGAAAGGTTTACTGGAGATCCTAAATCCTTTCGGACCTTTATTAACCAATGTAGATTACATTTCTTGTGTCGGCCTACCTCGTTTCCCGATGCAACTACGAAAGCAGCCTTTGTGTTATTGAATCTTGGAGGTATGGCCGCTGTTTGGGCGAATCCTTTGTTGGAGCAGGGCAGTCCGCTATTGTTTGATTGTGATGCATTGATTAGTGCTATGACAAGGGTATTTGATACTCGTTATAAAACTCAGGCCACTGATCTGGAATTGTTAAATCTCCGTCAGGGGGATGCTTCTTTATTGTCTTACTTGGCTAAGTTTAACCAGTTGGTTGCTGAAACCGGTTGGCCGGAAGATAAGAAGGCAGCCTTATTCTATAAAGGGTTGTCTGACTCTTTGAAGGATACTATAGCCACGGTTCCGGTGGTTCCTACGTCCTTTCCCGATTTCTTGGACTTAGTACTCCAGATTGATGCCCGACGGGCCGAAAGAAAAGGGGAGAGGAGAGTAAACCCGGTTAATCCTACCGTTTCCTCAGTTCCTGTTTCTGGTGTTGATGAACCTATGCAAATTGGGGCAGTTAGGGGCCCGTTATCAACTGAGGAAAGAGAAAATCGCAGACGGAACAATTTGTGCTTTTATTGCGGTTCCGCGAATCATCTACTTAGTGCTTGTCCAAAAAGACCCCGCAAGTCGGGAAACGCCAAAGCCCGGCAGTAGAAGGAACCCCTACGCCAAGCTCTCCCATGCAGGGTTCCTTGTTGTCTATGCCCTTTTATGTAGACATTTCTCTAAGTTATGATCAGGTCGCGCCATGGAGTTCTGAAGCTGTCCTAGACTCAGGGGCTACTGGTAACTACATTGATGCCCAATATGTTCTGAAGTGGGGTATTCCCCTTTTGCCAAAGAATGTCCCAGAGGTGGTGAATGCAGTTGACGGTTCTACCCTTCTGTCTGGGCTTGTTACAGAACATACCATACCTTTGCAGTTAACCATTGGGGTTGAGCATTCAGAAACCATCACGTTTGACGTCATTATGGCACCCCAATACAAACTGATTCTGGGTTTACCGTGGCTTAAGCTCCACAATCCGGTCATTAACTGGGGGACCGGGGCTATTACCTTTAGCTCTCAGCAATTTCTTCAGTCATGCAATCCAGCAGGGTCTATGTCTGCAGCTCCTAGTCGGGCTTTGTTGGATTCTGTGGTCACTATTGGAGCAGTTGCTAGCATCGTATTGCCTGTCGAGTACACAAGTTATAAGGATGTTTTTGATAAAGGGAAAGCTGAGAGTTTGCCACCACATCGGCCATACGATTGTCCGATCGATCTCAAACCAAATGCTAAGGTACCATCAGGACGCATTTATTCCCTTACCCAAAAAGAAGATGTCGTTCTTAAAGAATATCTGGATAAAGCCTTAGAGTTGGGTTTTATTCGACCATCCCATTCTCCATTTGCTTCTCCATTGTTCTTTGTACCCAAGAAGGAGGGTGAATTAAGACCTTGTATTGACTCCCGAGAGCTTAATGCAGGTACTATCCGAAATCAGTACCCGATTCCCTTAATATCGGTCTTACTAGATCAGTTAGGGTCTTCAGAATTCTTTACCAAATTGGACCTAAGGGGAGCTTACAACTTAGTCAGGATTCGTCGTGGGGATGAATGGAAAACCGCCTTCAAGACCAGATATGGCTTATTCGAGTATTTGGTAATGCCATTCGGGCTATGTAATGCTCCGGCCACTTTTCAGAATTTCATCAATGATGTTCTTCGAGACATGATCGACAGGTTCGTGATCGTTTACCTAGATGACATACTCGTCTACTCCCCATCTATGGAATACCATGTGCGCCATGTTTCGGAAGTCTTACAACGCTTGCGTGATCATCATCTCTTTGTCAAGTTAGAAAAGTGTGTGTTCCATGCAACTCATGTCGAGTTCTTGGGATATGACATCACAAATAAGGGAGTGCAGATGAGTAGTAGTAAGGTTAAAGCCGTTTTGAACTGGCCTATACCTACTACCAGGAAGGAGTTGCAATCGTTTTTGGGGTTTTCTAACTTCTACCGGCGTTTCATTAGACAGTTCTCCTCTATTTCTGCACCTCTCACCGAATTGACCAGCAGCAAGAAACCGTATTTGTGGAATGATAGCGCTCAAACTGCGTTTGATTTCTTAAAGGCTGCGTTCACTACTGCTCCTGTCTTGTTGCATCCTAATGCCGAATATCCTTTCTTTGTCGAAGCAGATGCCTCTGATGTTGCGGTAGGAGCTATTTTGTCTCAATCTTGCGCTGATACTGGGGATCTACATCCAGTCGCTTATCATTCACGCAAGTTAACGCCCTATGAGCGAAATTATACCGTCACTGAACGGGAATTGTTGGCTGTTAGGGACGCATTTACGGTCTGGCGACATCATCTTCTTGGTACAGAAGTACCAGTCCAGGTATATACTGATCACAGAAACTTGTTGGCCTTGCAGTCCTTGACTTGCACTACTGCGAGACATGCCCGCTGGCATGAGTTCTTTTCTATGTACAACTTTACGTTGACTTATCGCCCAGGTGTTCTACATTCCAAAGCTGACGCTCTGTCCAGAAGTTTTGGGGATTGTGTTTCACGTCCACAGGACGGGTCGTTGTTGTTACCAACACAAGTGGTTTGTAGTTGTATTTTACAGCCTCCTTTGAAGTCGACGCTCCAAACCTGGGTTGATAAAGGTCCTGCGGAATTGGCAGAATATAACATGGATGTTGTGCATGGTCTACCTTATGTCCAGGGTCGTGTCTTTATGCCTGATCAGGAGACCCGGTGTGCAGCTATTGCCTTGTGTCATGACGCTGCTATTGCCGCTCATCCGGGTTCACAGAAAACTCTCGAACTCCTCAAACGTTGGTGCTGGTGGCCCTCTATGCGAAGGGATGTCTCGCAATATATATCAACCTGCGCTATTTGTGCCCAATGTAAATCCCATTCTGCGAAACCTATGGGGTTGCTTCAGCCATTGCCAGTACCGGCGAGACCATGGGCTATGATTACGATGGATTTCGTAGTGGAGTTACCTTTGGTCGATGGTTTTGATACCGTATGGGTGGTGGTGGACAGTTTTTCGAAAATGTCTTTATTTGTCCCTTGCCAAGGTCTGCCTTCCGCTTCCAAGCTGGCTGAGTTGTTCTTACGACACGTCTTTCGGGTTTTTGGGTTGCCTGAGATCGTGGTTTCTGACAGGGGGTCCCAGTTTACGTCACGTTTTTGGAGGCATCTCATGTTCGCATTGGGTGTGGATGAACGTTGCTCCACAGCGTTCCATCCGCAGACGGATGGTCAAACTGAGCGTGTTAACGCTACAATGGAGCAGTACCTCAGGTGTCTCATCCTTCAATATCAAGAATCCTGGTTAGCTGTTCTTCCCTTAGCGGAATTTACATATAATAATTCCAGCCATTCGTCTACGGGAACATCTCCATTTTTTGCCATATATGGGCAACATCCACGCACTCTACCTCTTGATTGGAAGCTTCCTGCGGATTGCCCGGCAGTGCAATCTTGCATTAAAGATCTGTCTCTGGTCCATGCTAGGGTTTCGGAACATCTAGTGCAAGCCCAAGAGCAGGCCAAAAAATATGCTGATCGGAATCGCCGTCCTTCACCCGTTTACGTTCCAGGTTCGCGGGTATGGCTTTCCACGAAGAATCTACGTATTCCAGGGCGTCGGTGTTTAATACCACGTTTTGTCGGTCCTTATATTGTCAAGGATGTCTTGAGTCCATTGGTTGTCAGGTTAGACTTGCCGTGTTCTTGGAAGATACATCCTGTTTTTCATGTATCCATGATTAAACCTTGTGTTGATTGTACCAGGATAGTTGCCCCTCCGTCGCCGGTATTGGTTCAAGGGGTGGAAGAATATGAAGTCAATGCTATTCTTGACTCTAAGGTTTCTCGTGGTACCAGATATTTCCTGGTGGACTGGAAAGGTTACGGTCCGGAAGATCGGACATGGGAACCAGAGAGAAATGTGCATGCCCCGTTGTTGGTCTCCCGGTTTCTGGCCTCTCGGGGGCATGGGGGTCCTTTGGGGGAGGATACTGTCAGAAAACGCTTCAGGTCTTGTGGTACCCCCCCAGTTACTCTGTCCTCTCGTAGACAGAAGCGCTTCTCGCTTTCGAATGACGGACAGGGGGCGGAGTTGGTTTCTCCACGCGTTGGTCGGTGCAGACGTGTTCGTCGGAAACTGCGTTTCCGACGCTTTGTGTGGAAGATGCCTTGGAGGTTACGTCAGTGGGTGCGTTGTCTCCCACCTGATCGTGCACGTACTGGGTCACGTGACCGTCTTGTTGCCGGTAGTTTGGGTACTTAACTATCCGGCGCCCTTTACTCGCTGCTTCTGATCGCTTCTTGACAGTGGCTTACCTCTTGCTTGGATTTTGGTGTTTTTTGACCTTGGATTACGTCTTTGGATACGCTCTCGGATTGCCCTTACTTTGTCTTGGAATATTGACCTCGGATTGCTTTTTGGATATTCTTGCCTAGTGATTTTGGTTGAGTAGAGTTTGGATCTGGGAGGTTGGGAGACCTCTTGCCTTTTTTCCTATTCTTCCTTCCTCTTCCCTTCCCTCTGTCATCCTGTCCTTCCTCCCTGGGTAGTCTTAAGCGTCCTCGTGCCGGCGGGAATAGGCTTGGTGCTGGACTAGAGACTTCCTGAGCACCCCTTAGGCGTCCTCGTGCCGGCGGGAATAGGCTGGGTGCTGGACTAGAGAGTGCCTCTGCACCTTGGGCTTCTTTGTGCCGTCGGGACCGGTGGCGGAGAGACTTCACACGGTTTGCAGCGGAAGATTGGAAGGGGATTCATCAGAAACGACAACATCTAGAGAACCAGGGTAAGAAACCTTACCTTCCTTACCATTCTCTGTATCTTGCTATCTGGTACTTATTGCATTTTCTTTTTTCTTACGGTCTCCAGAATCCAACAGTCTAGAGGATATTCTTGTATGAAACACTTCTGGTTTAAACCCGTATCATGCAGGTTAGTCTGTTGATTATTGTTATCCTTAACCAAGAGAGGGCATATTTGGTTGTTAATCAGTTGTAATATTCTGCAGTTGTTGGAAGGTAACTGGATGTCCCATCTGTCGTGAAGCTTGAGGTTCGCACAACTCTACCGATACCAACGACTCTACATCATCATCTTCCGATCAATTAGTCTCTCGGTCTGTCCTTTTGTACCCCTGAGAGACACATTGATAGGAAGAAATATTTTCTTCACGACGGGTCAACAAGGAGCCGTGCTTAAGGATATCTGACACACATGTTCAGTTGGAAGGTTGTAATGTGGTCTCTGATGTTACCCAGATGGATGGGCGAACAGTGGCCACACTCCAAAAAACCTCTGATCATGGAGAAATGAATAAAGTCTCTCGCGCAGAAATGGGTAAAAAGGAGGGAAAAATGTCTTTCCATTTACCAATGTGCTTAGCCAAAAGTGAAAAAGACCTGAGAAAGGTGAGCCCTGAAATCAGTAAGAATTCACACTTCTTATGTGTATTAGAGGAAGTTGAGGACAGATATTATGCACCCATCAGAAGAAAAATGCCACACCTTTGCTATGATTGACACTGGCGCACAGGCCACAATTATGTCCAAGGAGCTGGTAAAGAGTATCAATGAAGGGAGACCCCCACAGAGTCAGATCACAGTGAAGGAAAATCAAGGTCCAGTGCATAACTTTAATGGGGAGGAGGTGCCCATCATAGGTGTAACTGAGGTTGACATAAAAATAGGAAAGCACAGAATGAAACGAGAGGTATTGATCACATCTATTTGTGAAATTCCATTTCTGATGGGGACACATTCCCTGAAAAGATTGTCTCCTCTCATAGATGGGGTGAATGGAGTGCTGTGGTCCTTAACCAAATAACCATTGAGGCCTAAGAAACTAAAATCACAAAACAGCAATATAAATTAATGTCACACCATTGCCAAAACAAATGATGCTGTGGAGGTATATCTCCAGAATAGCTGCATACCTAGTGTCACTGTTATATTAATGTGTCAAGACAAAATGCAGAGCGACAATGAAAAACTACCTGTACAAATATACCTGGACCCAAGGAAAAATTGGCAGACTGCCATAGATGAGCACACATTACGTTTTTATTTAAAAGAGAAAACATGCAAACAGAATATTGCTCCTAAAACAGATTCAGAAAAACACATTACCACTCTGGCAGAAATACACATGGAAGATGAGCAACCATGGGTTCATGTTGGTATAAATGACTATTTTAAAACAATAAAAGCCACTTTAGCTCTTGGACATGAAAGGAGTTTCATTAATGAGAAATTGTTGCAAAAAATAATGGAGATGGAAGAAATCCCGAAATTTAGGATTAAAAACCAATATGTTTCTGGGTTGGACAGTCCAGACTTTGAAAACCGAATTGCAGGCAGATGCATGCTTAAAATTAGCATTGGGCAGAAAACAATTTACCATAATGTATGGATAGTGAGTGGAGCACAAAATGAATTTTACATGGGCAATGACATCATGCACAGAATGTGTATGGTGTTAGATTTCCTTAATCAAAAAATATGGTCACGCCTAGGTGGTCCAGCACCTGAATTTGAAGACAAAAGAAGGGCGTATCATTGTGCACAACTGGTTCCTTATGCAATCGAATTACAAATGAGGAAAGATACTATTAGTCCTGCATTTACAAAACAGTTTGCAATAACACTGAAATGCAAAAATGGACAGCAGATGAAAGGCTCTGATGCATTTGTATGCCTGAATGAATCCATAAAACAGCAAGGCCTGTATTATGAATACATTCCATTGGTAGACATTGGTGAAAGATCTGTAAAAATTATGGTAAATAATAAAGGTTGTCAGGATATTCATTTAGAGGAAAATTCCCCATTAGGAATGGCCATACAAAAATCACATAATACGGCAGATTTAAATAACATGGTGATTGGAAATATCCCTGAAAAGTATGTAGATGCCAAGGGTGAGTTGCCAGAACACCTGGAATCTCAGCCCAAAGGAATATTTAAAATTCATTCTGTGTATCCTTATGATTCAAATGAGACAGTGTGCTGCCATCAAGAGGAATGCATAATATTTAATTTAAATGAAAATGAAACAGAAAATCAGCCCATTGAAGTGGAAGCTGATATGCCAAAATATTTAAAAGTGGCAGCTTTACAAAAAGACACAGCCACACAGTTAGAGGAAAGCGCCGAGTTTCCCTTACCAGAAGATTTTCCAGAATTTTCCAAAATGGTAGAAGAGCAGATCTCCTTAGCGGATGCGTGTGAAAGCAATGAGGATAGGGACAATCTGAGGGAGATATTTATGGAGTTTAAGGATGTATTTGCAAAAGATGCTTATGATTGTGGTTTAACTGATTTACATGTGGCCACACTACCAGAAGGGTGTAGCAGAAATCCAGTGTTTGTACACCAGTATAAACTACCGCTGGCATGTTTAGAATCATTGGCAGAGATTATTAAAAATTTGGAATCGCGGGGAATCATCAGGCCCATTCATAGCACATCCAATACACCTATTTTAGGTGTGTTAAAGCCAAATGGTCAATGGCGGCTATGTGCAGACTTGAGAGAGTTAAATAAAAGAGTACCAGGATCTAGATGGCCACTGCCATTCATTGATCAGGGCCTAGCTCAGGTACATGGTTCAAATGTATTTACCACATTAGATCTCACCTCTGGATATTGGTGCGTGCCATTGGCAGAGGAGATACAACATTTATTTTCCTTTACATTTGACAGGACTCAATACGCCTGGCTTAGATCTCCGTTCGGGTACATCAATAGTGGGAGTGAATTTGGCATATTTTTGAGAAAGGCCATGCCGGATGCAGCGGAAAGAGGAACAATAGTTTACGTGGACGATGTCCTGATAAAAAATGAAAGCCTGAAAAGCCATTTTGATGAAATAAGACATGTGCTTGGCCAATTGCAGAAAGCAGGCGCCAAAGTATCTTTGCAAAAAGCACAATGGTGCAAGAAAAAAGTGAACTTTCTAGGGCATGAAGTGACTGAACATGGGCTAAATCCACAAAAGAAGAAAATAGAGGCCATACAAAGATTAAAAGATCCTAAAAATGTGAAAGGAGTAAAAGGTTTATTAGGGATGAAAGGCCATAACAGAAAGTTTATTCAAAATTATGCAGAAATCACTCAACCATTGACTAAACTACTTAAACTGAATACTCCCTGGAAATGGGAAAAAGAGCAGTCTGATGCAGTGGCTAAATTAAAGGAATGTCTTGTAAAGGCACCATGTTTAGCATACCCCATAAAAGACAGGGATTTCTTTATAGAAACAGGTTTTTCTGAACATTGTATGTCAGCAGTGTTATCATAAAAACACGATTTGAATCACAAAACCATTGCCTATGCAAGTAAGGCATTTTCCCAAGTTGAAATGAAATTTAATTAATGTGAAAAGGCCCTATTAACCACTGTGTGGGCGCTACAACATTTCCGCCCCATTGTTCAGGGAGAAAAGGTGATTATTGAAACAAATCATCAACCTTTGCAATTTTTAGAGAGTAAAAGAATTAGATCAGGTAATCTAGCGCAGTCCAGAATCACTTCATGGACGCTGGCATTACAAGGTTTTCCCGTAGAAGTGAGATATGGACAAAATAAAAAGAACCCAATTGCTCAAGGGTTAGCTGACTTAGATGACTGCGCAGCTGAACAAATACCAAATGAAATGGAAGTGGAAACTAGTTTGCAGGAATTTGAACAATCACCACACAAAGCTTTTGATGAAAAAACATGCAAGCATCTGCCAACTGTATATGTGGATGGTTGTGCTTTTCACATTGAAAATGACAGTAATAAACAATTAGTGGCAGGAATAGTAAATGTCTGGTTGAAATGTGAAGGCGTCCCCAGTATAGGGATGAGGATTGGAGATAGGAGCAGTCAGGTGGCGGAATTGGCAGCCATTTATAAAGAAATTGCTACTGCAGTTGATAAAAAGTTCAGTGAAATTGTCCTGGTGACTGATTCTGACTATGCACGGAATAGCTTTGTGGAGTATTTGCCTGGTTGGAAAGCAAGAGGCATGGTTACATACAACAAAAAGCCACTTAAACATGGAAAAATGATACAAGCCATAGACAAATTGGTGTCAGAGAATAATTTAACAATATACTGGAGAAAAATTTGTGGGCATTTAAAAACACTATGAGAGGATAAGGAGGGAAATGATAAGGCAGACCACCTGTCTAAGATTGGGGCTGTGATGGGAGAATTGCTACCTATTGATTATTTAATGGGTGAAATACAAATTGATGCAGTGATACGTTCTAAAGCACCAAAGGAGGTAGATCAACCAGTGGTGCAGTGGAGTCATGACACGCCAGACCAAGATTTGATAGAGGCACAAAAGGATGATCGAATTTTGGGAATCTATTATAATCATTTCATAGTTCCTGAACAAAATTCTTTAACAGAAAATGATTGTATGGGAAAAGAAGAGTTGAGGGTGCTATTAAAGAACAAAACACGAATCAGATTACAGGATGGACTCATGATTAGAGAGTCCATAACAGGACAAATACAGTGGGTAGTACTCCTTTCATTTAGAGGGCTAATGCTACACCATGCACATGATGCCATAACTGCAGGCCATAGAGATTCACAAAAAACATTAGAAATACTAAAAGATTATGCTTACTGGCCACATATGTCCCAAGATGTGGAATTATATACTAGAGGATGTCTAGTATGCGCCCAATTTAAGCCTGCTTCACCAATGCATAGAGCACCATTGATGAAAAGAGGCCTAACTCTCCCATGGTCAGATTTGCAAATAGACTATGTAGGTCCTTTAAAAAGGTCGAGCAGGGGAAACCGTTATATTTTAAGTGTGGTATGTTTGATGTCGAAGTGGATTGAATGCATTCCTGCACCAGATTGTAGTGCGCAAACAGCAGCCACATTGCTGGTGAACCATGTGTTCTCAAGGTTTGGGTTGCCACAAAGAATTGAGTCAGACAGAGGAAGTCATTTCACAAGTACTCTAATGAGTAAGGTATGGCAAATACTAGATGTGAAAAGGAAACTACATATCGCATATCGGGCAGCGTCTTCAGGTACAGTTGAAAGGAGCAATAGGTCTGTTGTGGATATTTTAAAGAAATTTGTGGCAGAAGCAGGTTCCAGCTGGGATTTACGTTTACCGTTGGTTTTGATGGCAATCAGATCAACTCCTGCCAAAGCAACAGGTGTTAGCCCCCATGAGGTCTTGACAGGTAGGAAAATGGTGTTACCACAACACCTACTATACAGAACACATGAGCAGACACTTGTGAGTGCATCCACAGTTCATGAATATATTGATGAACTGAGGAGGCATTTGCAACATGCATTTGCTTTTGTGCAGAGAAATCTGGAAAGAGCTGCTGACAGTGCAAAGTCTTATTATGACAAGAAGACATCAGTAAAGGAATACAGTGTAGGGGATCAGGTGTACAAGTTTCATTTTGGAAAAAGTAAACAGAAAAATTCTAAATTTCTAGCAGCCTGGCAGGGGCCATTTCAAATTATAGATAAGGTCTCTCCTGTAGTTTATAAAATTTTGAAAAATGAAGGTGAAACGGCAATAGGGCAGTTCGTCCATGTAAATCAAATCAAATCATGCCATCCCAGACATGAGATCAGGCAGCTTGAGCATGTAGAAACAGATAAAGTCCATTGAACACAAAAAGAGAAAATAAATCGGTACAATCAGGAGGCAGTGACAGAGAAGTTAAAAAGTTGATTGTTATAATGGCACATAAACACTGTAATATATGTAAAAATATATAATATAAAATAAGTAAATAAATAAATAAATATATATAATGGAAGCTCATGGTTGATGTGCAGAGAGAAAATGTATTAAATATTGAATGCTGTTTTATATATGCTTGTTTTCTTTTTAACTTGTGTTTAATTTCAGGAAAAAAAAAAAACTAAATGTTTTTACCAAGCATGTTTTATTTTTGGCAAAAGGGTGAAGTTAGTATTGTGCTATGTACTTAATTTGTTTCTTTTCTATTTGATTTAGAAAATTAACATTATTTGGTCAGAGGTTCCGGGATCAGAGCTCACAGGAGACGATGGAGTCCTGGAGCCCACGTGGACGGATTCCGGGAAAGCCCCAAAGAGGGGTGAAGACCAAGGCTGCAAAGCGATCAGCATTGAAGATGATACCGATGATATGGTTAATGATGATGATATTTGGAGGGATCTTCAAGAATTCAGAAGCACAGGTTGTCATTGAACCTGGACCAGCATCTGGTATCGCGGTGGAAGAGGCACCAGGATTCATCATGAGTGATAGAAGGATGATTTTCCAAAATATATACATACCATTGAATCCTGAGATTTTGATTGAAAAACATTTGAACAATACCGGAATTAAGATTGAAGAGACTAAAGAGTGGCTGGAAATAAGAAAAGAGGACACTAAGCAGTCAATAAGAGATATATTAATGCAGTTGGAAAAAACATTCGTGAATTCAGCAGACATTAAGAAGAGGAGAGGAAAGAGAGGTGCGGTGATGCTCGCAATATCATTGGTAATGTCTATAGTTTGAGCCATAATAGGTACCACAATATCAACAGCCAATTCTACTTCGGAAGGAACACTGAGTACTAAAGCGCAACAACTGAGTATTGACCTAGAAATAATACAAAAAACATTAGATGGAATTAGAGGGGGACTGGATGAACAAGTAAGATTCCTAAATGAAACTGCAATCATTCTAAATGAACAAGCGGATGTAATGCAACGGGCGACTAAAATAATACTTAAGCATGACAGAACTTTAAATGAAATATTGAACATAATGAGTCCTGTTGATAGACTATTAACGAATTATATGAGAGAAGTTCAAACTGCAGTTTCACAATTGATTCAAGGACATATCCCCTTGTATTTTGTTTCGCAGGATATTATTCGTCAAATGATAGAAAGATTGACCAGGAGGGAAATTGATATAATACAGGTACAAATTGCATTCGAAATGGGTAATACAATGCTGTTATATGTGGACTTGGAAAGACTAGAGATCGGATTTTTGCTATGCATCCCATATGTAGCCCCTGAAATTATTTATCAAACGAAGTGGGTACACAATGTGGGATTTTGGCAAGAGGACAAATTTATTAAGATTAAGACTCAAGAAGTGGTGGCATTTCAGTCATAGGAACCTGAAGTTTATTTAATACCAAACCTGGAAACATGTGTCAAATTTAAAGAACAAAATTATATGTGTCCAGGTAAACCGTTTGTTCCTGATGCCACAGATGCTATTTGTGGTTTGGAATCTGACCCAAGTATATCAGAAGGATGTGAAGTGATTATTAGCAATATGGGGAGTGAAGAACTGGCACAGGCTAAGATGGTCAGAGGTAAATGGTTGGTCAGCACCTGTTTAAAGAACATGACGGTAGTACATTTAAACCATGGAACATACGTGGTTAAACAGGTGAAATATAATGTTTTTTATTTACAGGTTCCAAAGGATACAATTGTGTCAATTGGGGGGTTAACATTGTTTCATGTAACAAATGATGTTTGGGAAAGCCAAGTGGAAAATATCGCTTTTTTTCAAAGGGATAGTTTTCCAATAGATCCGGATGTGAAATATTTATTGAATCACAAAGAAAGACGTGTTATAAAAATGAATTTGAGAAAAAACAATATTACAATTAGTAATCTGGGGATAATAGAATTGAAAAGATTTAATTGGGGAACCTGGGGGGAACGCTCAATAGTGGGTTTGGCTGTCCTGGTGCTAATCATGGGTGGATGGTTGATTGTGCTATCAGTAAAAACGAAAATGTTACTGATTTTAGTAGCCACGTCAGGAAGAGAAAGATATCCCAATACACATGCATTTTAAATGAAAAAAAAGAACAAGTTGTTTTTAGGAATTGGCTTGGATCGTAGCCAAGTTCTAAAAACAAAAGGAGGGTATGTAAGGATATTTGGCGGTTACAGCACAGAGTACAGCACTACTGCACAGGTAGCAATTTGTTTTTGATGCAGCACCACCACATGGGTGTGGTGCATTGCTATATGTGTTGCCAGAGTAACATGGACATATAAGTAAAGACAGGCTATTCAGTCAAAAACGATTTTTACATATAAGATGCAAATCTATTTTTACAGTTAAAAGCACACATGTGCACATTCAAAAATGCACACTATTTTTCACCTGAAATGCCTATGTTGCAAGAGACACATTTGAAAATTAATAACTAACCTTATTAATAGCTAACCTGACTAATAAAACTTCATTTAACATAACCCACTAATAAAATGTGTCTCCACTGCAGAATTAGGCCTACTCTGAAAGTGAACTTTTAAACGCACATTCATTTTTTTCTCTGCTGCCCTGTCCACATAACTCCAGAAAGCAAAGGGCTTGAAGGAACAGGAAATCAGTTTGTTACAATTTTTACTGTAGAAATGAGCCATTGTGTAGTGAGGGAGGAGATGACATGATTGATTCTGATTGGAGCAGCGTCATAGCAAGTATCATGCTAGAGGCTGTGATTAGAGTTTTGCTGGGGAAGCTTGAGGAGAGGGGGAGGACAATCGAGATCTTGCAGAGCTGGGAGAAGGACCTGTTTCCTGGCTGAAGCATTCTTGCTGCAAAAGCTGAGAATTCCAGGCAATAACCCCGGTTTGAGAACGGCAGACGCTTGTTTTCACTGGGGTTAATCTTCAAGGGAGCCAAATTCAGAAAGAGAATAGCCGGAGAAAACTCATGCTGAACAGATAAGGTAATTACAGAATTGTGGGAGCTGTGCGAAAGTGTGCGAAACTGTTCAGTCAGTGTATTCGAGGGAGTCCCAGTCCCTTATCAGCATATTTAATGTTACCAATTGAATATATTCTCGCAGTTCTCTGTTCATTTTATCATAAATAATGTTGTACCATTTCATTTATTTCTGTAGGGTTAAACTGTGTTTAAAGGAAATTTCTATAATACAAAAATATCTGAAAACAGATAGCTAGTGTGTATTATTTCTCTCTTTCATTTTGCATGGGAAAAGGTTTAAACGTGGGTAGAGTTTTAAACAGTACAATTGTCATTTTAAAACAGATGTGTGCATGATTATATTCAGTATGGACAGTTTTGAGTGACTGTTTGTAGCATAGCTTGTTGGAGGTACATGAGCCAACGGGAAGAGAGACTATCTGGACATAGTTCCATACCGTATATAAGGTAGTGGAAATTACCACAAAAATACCACAATAGCCCATGGTGGCACACAACACTAACACTGAAAATGTGGTATCCCTAAAATGTAGGCCTGAGATCTCTCTAGTGATCAAGAACAATCTAGATAAAAAACAAGGGATGTTGGATATTGGGGCCACAAAAAAACCAACCACGCAAATTATCGCGCACATTATCTAAATAGGTCTGAATTCTGAAATAATGCAATGTATTATTGTTATGTGTGATCCAGTATGAATACAGAGAGAGATTATTGCTAAAGGTATTTTGGCGGTAAGAAAATACCGCAAAGCCCCAAATATCCACAAAATACCCAACAGGTCCTTTAGTTTTTGCATGGCCTCTATTTTCTTCTTTTGTGGATTTAGCCCATGTTCAGTCACTTCATGGCCTAGAAAGTTCACTTTTTTCTTGCGCCATTGTGCTTTTTGTAAAGACACTTTGGCGCCTGCTTTCTGCAATTGGCCAAGCACATGTCTTATTTCATCAAAATGGTTTTTCAGGCTTTCATTTTTTATCAGGACATGATCCACATAAACTATGGTTCCTCTTTCCGCTGCATCTGGCATGGACTTTCTCAAAAATATGCCAAATTTACTCCCACTATTGATGTACCCGAACAGAGTTCTAACCCATGCGTATTGAGTCCTGTCAAATGTAAAGGAAAATAAATTCTGTATCTCCTCTGCCAATGGCACGCACCAATATCCAGAGGTGAGATCTAATGTGGTAAACACTTTTGAACCATGTACCTGAGCTAGGCCCCTGATCAATGAATGGCAGTGGCCATCTGGATACTGGCCCTCTTTTATTTAACTCCCTCAAGTCTGCACATAGCCGCCATTGACCATTTGGCTTTAACACACCTAAAATAGGTGTATTGGATGTGCTATGAATGGCCCTGATGATTCTCCGAGCTTCCAAATACTTTATAATCTCTGCTAATGATTCTAAAAATGCCAGCGGTAGTCTATACTGGCGTACAAATACTGGACTTCTGCTACACCCTTCCGGAAGTGTGGCCACATGTAAATCAGTTAAACCGCAATCATAAGCATCTTTTGCAAATACATCTTTAAATTCCATAAATATCTTTCTCAGTTCGTTCCTATCCTCATCGTTGTCACACGCATCCGCTAAGGAGATCTACTCTTCTACCATTTTGGAAAATTCTGGAAAATCTTCTGGTGAGGGAATCTCGGCGCTTTCCTCTAACTGTGTGGCTGTGTCTTTTTGTAAAACTGCCACTTTTAAATATTTTGGCATATCAGCTTCCACTTCAATGGGCTGATTTTCTGTTTTATTTTCATTTAAATTAAATGTTATGCAATCCTCTTGATGGCAGCACACTGTCTCATTTGAATCATAAGGATACACAAAATGAATTTTAAATATTCCTTTGGGCTGAGAGTCCAGGTGTTCTGGCAACTTACGCTTGGCATCTACATACTTTTCAGGGATATTTCCAATCACCATGTTATTTAAATCCGCCATATAATGTGATTTTTGTATGGCCATTCCTAATGGGGAGTTTTCCTCTAAATGAATATCCTGACAACCTTTATTATTTACCATAATTTTTACAGATCCTTCACCAATATCTACCAATGGAATGTATTCATAATCCAGGCCTTGCTGTTTTATGGATTCATTCAGGCATACAAATGCATCAGAGTCTTTCATCTGCTGTCCATTTTTGCATTTCAGTGTTCTTGCAAACTGTTTTGTAAATGCAGGAATAATAGTATCTTTCCTCATTTGTAATTCGATTGCATAAGGAACCAGTTGTGCACAATGATAAGCCCTTCTTTTGTCTTCAAATTCAGGTGCCGGACCACCTAGGCGTGACCATATTTTTTGATTAAGGAAATCTAACACCATACACATTCTGTGCATGATGTCATTGCCCATGTAAAAGTCATTTTGTGCTCCACTCACTATCCATACATTATGGTAAATTGTTTTCTGCTCAATGCTAATTTTAAGCATGCCTCTGCCTGCAATTCGGTTTTCAAAGTCTGGACTGTCCAACCCAGAAACATATTGGTTTTTGATCCTAAATTTCGGGATCTCTTCCCTCCCCATTATCTTTTGCTACAATTTCTCATTAATGAATCTCCTCTCCTGTTCAAGCACTAAAGTGGCTTTTATCGTTTTAAAACAGTCATTTATACCAACATGAACCCATGGTTGCTCATCTTCTATGTGTATTTCAGCAAGAGTGGTAATGTGTTTTTCTGAATCTGTTTTAGGAGCAATATTCTGTTTGATTATAGTCTCTTTTAAATAAAAACGTAATGTGTGCTCATCTATGGCAGTCTGCCAATTTTTCCTTGGGTCCAAGTATATTTGTACAGGTAGTTTTTCATTGTCGCTCTGCATTTTGTCTTGACACATTAATATAACAGTGACACTAGGTATGCAACTATTCTGGAGATATACCTCCACAGCATCATTTGTTTTGGCAACGGTGTGACATTCATTTATGTTGCTGTTTTGTGATTTTAGTTTCTTAGGTCTCAATGGTTTTTTGGTTAAGGACCACAGCACTCCATTCACCCCATCTATGAGAGGAGACAATCTTTTCAGGCAATCTGTCCCCATCCGAAATGGAATTTCACAAATAGATGTGATCAATACCTCTTGTTTCATTCTGTGCTTTCCTATTTTTATGTCAACCTCCTCCCCATTAAAGTTATGCACTGGACCTTGATTTTCCTTCACTGTGATCTGATTCTGTGGGGGTCTCCCTTCATTGATACTCTTTACCAGCTCCTTGGACATAATTGTGGCCTGTGCGCCAGTGTCAATTATAGCAAATGTTTGGCATTTTTCTTCTACAGTGATGGGTGCATAATATCTGTCCTCAACTTCCTCTAATACACATAAGAAGTGTGAATTCTTACTGATTTCAGGGCTCACCTTTCTCAGGCCTTTTTCACTTTTGGCTAAGCACATTGGTAAATGGAAAAACATTTTTCCTTCCTCTTTACCCATTTCTGCGCGAGAGACTTTATTCATTTCTCCATGTTCAGAGGTTTTTTGGAGTGTGGCCACTGTTCGCCCACCCATCTGGGTATCATCAGGGACTACATTACAACCTTCTAACTGAACATGTGTAACAACATTATTTAGTAATTTGTCATTGTTTAATTATGTGCATTTGTGATCATTTAGTGTTTTACCAGCCCTTTCAGTTTCTTCAAAAATATGTGGCTCAAAGAATTCTTCAGGTGATTGATTTGTACCCTTCTTTTGAGTAATTTCTTTTTCTGTCTGTGTTTGTTCACCGTTTTGACTGTCCAGTGAAGGAGCTATAGTATCCCCACTAACTCCCTGTTCACTGGTATTCCCCATGCATGAGTCATTTTTCTTAAATCTGTCTCTTTGTTCTCTTTGAGTTTCAGGTTTTCTTATTTCATTTGTACAAATCTCCAATGTTTGATTTAACTCTAGGTTAAACCGTACCTCTCTTTTAGAATTATTTGCACTTTCTATTACATGTTCATTCATTGGTGCTTTCACTTTTACATCATTAGGCATCTCAGAGTCATTATGCAAAATTACATTAGGGCAATCTGTCTTTTCGGCGTTGTAGGTATCATGAGTACTTAGTCACTTTTCAGAAGAAGCCCCCCGGTCATTGCTATGGCCATCAGCCCCCTCTTTGGATGGTTGTTTTTGCGCTGTATAGATCTTCCCTATTTGCTCATTTTCACTTGGGCCTCGAGGCACTGGAACCTTTCCATCTCTCTAGAATCCTCTTTCTGTGGCCTAGGTCGATATTGGTTGTTTTCCCCCTGATTGTATCTATTCTGATACCTCTCAGGTGAGTGATTTCTATTGGGATGGTTCCTGAACTCTTGATTCATTTGTGGAGAGGAGCGGGGTGCACTCATACTTTGGTTGTAGTCCCCTGGTGGGGAATCATTGTACTGACGTGGAGTATAATTCATGTTCTGTCTCATGTCCTGTCTCTCATGTTGTGGGTACTGACCCCTATGTTGATTCCCATTATCAGCAAATCGATCCACATATCGGGGTCTATCCTGATTACTATATATCATGGTGTTGGGATCAAATCTGCTCTGTGTCCCCAATGTCTGGTAGGGACCCTCATTTCTTTGATCTTGATTTTGTCTTTGGTTATTATTCATACCTGACATATCAGGCTGATATCCTGCCCGGGGTCTATCCCCTAAATACCTAGGGCTGATGTAGCTCTCCCTATTACTAGGATCATGTGATTGGAACATTGGTGCAGAGTGTGATGACCTTTGTTGATTAACCCTTTGTTCAGGTGCCAAATTATTTTTGCCTGGACTTTGAGCAGACTCAAGGGACATTTTGGCTGACCTGATTTCCATCACTGTGGGTGAGGGTTCTTTGGATTTAGGTATAATATCTTTCATTTTATCACTTTCTCTACCCTGACAATAGAGTACCTCATATAGTTTTGTGCTTTGATGTACAATCCATTCAAGGGAGTTGTCACAGTCAAATTCACGGACCAATTGTGATATGATGTCTTTCTGTAGCCCATAGAAGTAGGCAGTTTTAAACTCATTGGAATTGGGGTCAAAAGATACATCAAAGCGAGAAAATGCCCTTTTTAAGTCCTGTAAAAATTGGCGAGGGGATGTGTTAGGCCCAGCAGTTATTGTGTAAGCGACTTTGTTTGCCCCCTGCAATGACTGAAAATGAGATAAATGACGCCTAATATCCTTTTCAAACTCCACCCATGTCATATTCTACTGTTCATTTAATCCCCTTATGATGCTGGCCGTCGGGGCATCTAAGGTTAAATGAAAATATTGTCTGTACTGTTCCTTAGGTATCTGGAGTGCTTTAAAAATGTCATGAACCGCTTCAAAGTGATCCTCAATGCAGCATTCCCCTCCTTTTTTAAATGGTTTGATCAGGGCTTTAATGGACTTCATTATCTTTATGGGGCTACATGGAATTGCACCACTTTGTGATTCAATCCTGGTTTCAGGTGTATGGGATTGGTGGCGGCCCCCAGTGGGAGTATCAAATCCCCCAAGGGCGCTGCAACCAAGTTCAGTCACCGGCCCAGTCACTGGAGCACTAGCTCTTTGGGCAGAACTAGAATTCACCTCCACTCCATTGAATGTAGTACCCTGCCGCCTCTCCTGGGACCTGGGAATGCACATTTGTTGTTCTAAGTCTTTGCACTTTTTAAGGAGCCTGCATGCTTTATTTTGCAGATAGTTGTTTTCATCACTCATTTTATTTATTACCTCCTGCATGTCGCACATTTGCATTTGGCATTCATTGAATTCTTTGTTTCTCTTGTCTTTTTCTTGAATCATTTTAACCATTTCTTGCTCTGCACCTTGGAGATCACTTTCTTTTTCAAAATGTTATTTTTGTAAAATGTGCATTTCTGAAACAATCTCATCTTTATCCTGTCTAATGTGGTCCACTAAGGCTTTTAAGTGTACCAATTCTTGCTCACTGTCCTCAAATTGTTTCTTGCTTTTGGACAACTGAGCATCAAAATCTCTGCAATTTAATTGCATGTCTTTTTGGCATACATCCAATTCTGCTCTTAACATCTCCTCTTTTTTGCTTGCCCCATCTAAATCAGTCTTTAACCTGTTAATTAGCTGGTTATCATTTTCTTGCATTCGCAGGGACCTATTCAAAATAAACCAGATCTTGGTGCATAGCCGTATTAAACAGTCTTTCTCTGCAGTTTTATCGGCTGCATTCAATAACCTTGTAAGGCAGCCCTGAATTATGCTGCCTTCTGCAAAAATATTGTCTAGTTTTTCTTTCTGCACCTCACCCTGAATGCGGTCATGCCATTCTAAAGTAGTGTTCGATGACCATGTCCCATGTGCAAACAACTTTGCCTCTAAATATTGCACTAGGTCTGAGAATGTGGTTTCCCTTTGTGACATTCTGAAATTCGTTTTTAGTAACACACTGTTATTATAAAATGGGTTCCCTTAATGTACAGATAGATGGCAGTGTGAGACACACTTGCCACGCCCGGTAGGTGCTCTGTGATCACTTTCCCGGCCTGCAACGCACCATAAATATGTAGGGTATTTTGTATAGATCTGGGGCCTAGCGGTATTTTCTTACCGCCAAAATGAAAATAATTCAGTAATAATCACTCTTTTGCATTCAGATTAGATTTGGTATATAGTACTATAGTATACATACATTATTTCAGCACACTGATACATTTAGTGGTATACATTATGTTGGTATTTATGGGTGAGCATAAATCCTTTGTTTTATATATGTGACCACAATATCCAGAACCCCTTATTTTTGTTTAGTTTGTTCGTGTGATCACTAGAGAGACCTCAGGCTTGCATTTCAGAAACACCACATTTCCAATTGGAGTGCCTCCATGGGCTGTTCTCACTGAATTATCTACGACAGCAAGATATATGTGGTATTTATCACCAATTTATTTACGTTTGGTGAGCTATGTCCAGGGCCTCTCTTCCTGCCGACTCATAGACCTCCGGCAGCCGGCTATTTCATCTTGTTATTATTATGTTCCATTCAGAAAACACACACACACTCATATACTGAATGGATTCCTGCACACAGCTACTGCCATGTCTTATCTTTTAGCAACTTTTAAAAATGACAATTGCACTGTGCAAAGATCTTCCCATATTACCAGTGTTATAATGATAGATGCACAAAGGACAAAATAAAATGAAACACACTTCCCGCCTGCTTTCAGATAATTTTTTTGTATTATAAAACTTGCATTTCAACATGGGCTTACTCTTTTTTTTACAGAAATAAATGGAAAACTCACAGTAACAACATTATCTGTAACACAATGAAAGGATAGTGGCGAGGAACAAGAATTCAATTTGCAACATTAACATGTGGTTAAAACACAGGAATCTCCTCTCCTACTCTGACTGAATATTTTCGCACACATACGCACAGCTCCCACACTTCAGCGAGATAATTACCAGGCTTGTTCAGCATGTAATTTCTTTGGCTGGTGGCTTTCTGGAGGGGTTCAGCCAGCAAGGACAAGCATTTGCTGTCACTCAAACTGGGACTTGTTGACTGGAAATCCCAGCCTCTGTAGCAGTATTGAATCTGCTGTAGGAATCAGGCATCCCAGCTATCAACCCAGTCCTTCTCCGAGCTGTGTCAAGATGTCGTCTCCCTAGCTTCTTCCCCGAGATTATACAAGAAAACTCTGATTACCTACTACCAAAGGATCCTAACCAATAAAATTCTATCATGTCCTATCCATCCTCTGCACACAATAGAAATCTTTTACAGTAAGCAACTGTAACAAAACTGATTTCCTGCTATTCAAATCCTTGCTTCCTGCAAATACTATGGATAAAGCAGCACAGAAAAACCAGAAGAAAAAAAAAAAATCTGCACACAGTCTGAAATGAGTTTCAGCCTGCCTCATTTTGCAGTGTAGAGCACATTATATTATTAAGAAGTTAGAATCATGGTAGTACGGTTAATTATATTAGTTCATTAATCTTCAAATGTGTCTCTTGCAACATAGGCATTTCAGATGAAAAGAAAAAAAAAAAGAATTGTGTGCATTTTGAATATGAAAAATAAAATGCGCTTTTAAATGAGAAAAATGGTTTGTTTTTAACCTGTGTAGCCTGTATTCATTTACATATCCATATGTTGCACTGGCAACACATAGCTTGAAGCAATTGCATGAAACCCATGCAGTGGCGCTGCATAAAAAAATGCTCAATAACACACGTCTTGCTGCACCACACCATATCAATGCATCAAACCCATGCAGTGGCGCTGTACATCAAAAAACATGCTATACATTGATCCTGTGCAGTGGTGCTGCGCTCTGTGCTCCCAAAACACGCTAAACAATCCTACACTACCAGATGTTCTGAGACGAAACCTGAAGTCTGTGTTTACCCCCAGCAGTTGACAATGGCAGGGGCTTACCCCATGCATATACATTTCAAGGGTAAATATGGATCAATAAGAAACACTTTCGGAATGACCCATCCTATGTGAATCTGAATGATTATTATGCACGTAGTCGTATGAAATAAAATACCAAAGGATATGATACATTAGCCACTCACAGACAACCCACGCTTTTCTGTATAAGATTAGTCAGGTGTCATGTATTGTTAGAAGTGGCACATGACACCATGGTTAACAGGAAAACGTTTAACCTGTGGCAGGCATTATAAATCATATGCGTGAAGGTAATCCAACTGGCCCTAGAAATACAGTGAAAACAACACTGACAGCACTCATTGTGATACATTCTGAGTTGTGGTGTGTTACAGTGGCTTGAACTACCAGGCCAGCATGGCAATGCCTTTTCCCTGTATTAGTGCTCTTTTCTAGTTGACCTGAAAGAGAGAAGCAAACCCTAGAAGGGGCCAGGATACATACAACGTTATGCAAGTAACCTGCCACAAAGCTGAACACATCACACTTAGTTTGAAAATGGTGTAACAGAATGGGACCACTTATCAGAAAACCTTGAATAATCAAGGATTCAGTGTGCTGACCTACCAAGTTGGTGAAACGGTGCAGCCACAAATCAGCAACATGACACAGCAAAATAGGAAAACTGAAAATAGCCAACATCCATGAAAGAAATCTGCAATACTTATTACCAGATGGAAAATCTACTGGGGTGAGAGTACTTGTTTATTGTCTTGAAGATGGACTAGCATCAGCAACCATTACAACTCATAATGGAAAACTACCTTGTGCACCATGATGGAGTGACACTAGTTGGGGAGGCCATCCTGAAATCCATCCATACCTTAGATGAAACCAAAGCATGCATAATGCAAGGAGCATATATACCTAGTCAACCCCTTTCTGTACAAGAACTTACATTCAGTCCATACTATGCAAGGATTCATCTGTGTTGTCTACCTTGCAGTGGGGCTCTTGAAAGAAATAGCATTAACTTTATGAAGCTCTGGAGGATGAACGCAATGTGACTGACCAATAGATTAGCAGTGAATACGACTGGAGATGCATCAACGTCTGGAAATTAATTTTTCATACATCAAATGACATTACCCTGTTAGAAAATGCATCTCCAAGAAGGAGCTATCTGAGCCATTCTTATTAGTGAAACAATATGTTGCTCATTAATTTTAAATACCACATTAAGGTCACACCTTCTGTTCTAATAGAGCACATCTCCGTGGTAAGTTTCTTAAAACTGTTTTGCATGCCAACCCTAATTTGGTAAGATGAAACATCTATACCTGGACAATATTACTTGGATCTTAACCCATTCCGTGCTTTAACTCGCAGAACTAATAAGGATTGTGGTTCTATATCAGAAATGTCCACCATTATACCTGACCACTGCCGCTGACGGTAGATGGATATTGCCATTTACTCTTGCTATTGCTGTTCGCCTGTAGAATACTTACCCAGTGCAGATCATGCAGAGCACTAGTGCAGTAAACGAGTACCTATACTGGAGGACTTAATGTGTCCTTACTTGGACATCTCTTGTATGCAGAATAGCCACCTATAGCCTATGCCAGACAACAGTCCATATACCAGAGGAAGGATTGCTGCATGATCAGGAAAAACAATATTCCAAAGAAGGAAGACCATGCTGTATCTACGAGACGAGACTAAGGATTTTCTGCAGTTATTCAAATTGACTTTGTGAGCAGGGAGCATATGTATCTTCATGTGCTAACTATAACACCTATGAGGAAAAACCGCCTGCTCCAGAAGGAAAGGAAGGGTAGCCATATCAAAGTGTAACTCATCAGCATTTGATTGAAAACCATGCCTGGGAAAGCTTAATCTTCTTACACCATGGTACAGTGTACTCATCTGAATTGTTTGTGGTCGAAAGGGGGATCGCCCGACATGCACGAAGCACATTATTGAAGGCAGTTTACCGTCCAAGTACTAGCCAGGCCTGTGTCTGCTTAGTTTTAATGTTAATGTTAATGTTATAGGATATTTGTACCACGCGCTATCACCACCGGAGTGGTCCCCTGGCGCTCTGGCAGATCTAAAAAGGAAAAAGGGGGTGGGGCGAAGTTAGTGGGAAGGAGCAGGATAAGTGCAAGAGAGCAGTGATGTGCTGTTGGTAGCTTCAGTTCGGTTTAACACTGTTCGCTGAGCTTGAGTGTGCTTTACCGTTCGGTCGCCATTGTGTGCTGTTGTGCGAGGCTATGTGTGGTTTGTTTGGTTGTTGCGGTGTAGTGAAGTTTGTGTGGTTTGTTGTGCTTTAGGGTTGTGGTTGTGTTTGGTTAGAGTTTGAGAGGTGTATACAGAGGGGTGAGATTGTTAGAGGGTTGGTTATTGGCCCCGCTATAAAGAGGTGATATGTGCTAAATTTCCACATTCTTTCTAGGTGTGGTTCATGAATATCTCTGCGTTTCTATCTATATCTGGGCCTGGCTAAGATTCACAATCCTGTCTATATATGACGCATGTCAATATTCACTATTATATCCAGATATGACCCTGACCTACTTTTGAAACCTGTCTAGATACGAATCAAGCTAGCATTCATGATTCTGTCTAAATATGGCATTGTTAATATTCCCAGTGCAGTCTAGATGTGGCAGTGGCTAATATTTGCTATTCTATCTAGGTGTGGCACTGGCCAACATTCATAATCCTGTCTAGATTTGATGTAGGCTAATGTACACAATTCTATCTGAGTGTGGCACTTGCTAACACTCACGATTCTATCTAAACGTGGCACTTGCTAACCTTCAAAATCCTATCTAGATGCAACACAGGCTAATGTTCACCATTCTAACTAAATGTGGTACTTGCTATCATTCACAATTTTGTCTGGGTCCGGCGCAGGCTAATGTTCATGATTCAATCTAAATGTGGTACTTGCTAACATTCACAATTCTGCCTAAGTATGGCACTTGATAACGTTCATGGAGTGGGTAAGGTTGTTGGATAGTGTTGGGCATGTATGCAAATTTCTGTCCTCATGGGATTGTCGCTTGTGTTCTATTTCACCTAGTGTCTTCTCTCTTGTTGTTTTTGGAGTTTCCCTTAGTCGGTTCTGGGTGTTGCCGGTGCCATCATATATTCTGTCAATCTGTTCTTTGTGTTTCCTATTTGATTGTTTAGTTGTTTCAATTTGATTCAGAGGTGTTGAAGAGCCAGGTTTTTAGAAGCTTTCTAAATTGTAGGTGGTCTTTGGTGTTTCTGATTTCTTTTGTGATGTTGTTCCAGGTTTTTGCGGCCAAGTGGGAGAAAGAGGAGTCCCCTAGTTTTTTCTTGACATATGGTTTTGGTTACAGGCGGATTTCATTGCTTGATCTGCGGAGTCTTGTTGGCTTGTAGATTGTTATTTTCTTTTGTAGCAATACAGCTCCCTGTCCGCTAATTGCCCTGTGTGTTATGCACATTGAATTGAACGTGATACAATGTTTGATTGGGAGCCTGTGTAGTATTTTTAGTGCTGGAGTGATGTGGTCTCTTCTGGAAAGTTTGAGGAGGAGTTTGGCTGCTGCATTTTGGATGTGTTGTAGTTTCTTCAGGAGGTATTCTGGCATCCCTAAGTAGAGGCTGTTTGCGTAGTCGATTCTTGAAATGATGAGGGCAACCATTGTAAATGTTTTGTGGGTGAAGGAGCAGCTAGTTTGTGTATGTGCAGCTAGTTTGGTCATGTCTGGGTGCATTTGCAGCAGCTTGTGCTTGTTTGCCTAAATCATGGTGCAGAAAAACAGGTAAAACATTATTTGGTTAAACCTTCAAAAAAGAGAAGGGGTTGCACACACAAACCTACAATCATGCCAAAATCCAGCAACTGAGCATAGAGTTACAGTCTTAGGGCCCGATACATGGAATTAATTGTGTGGAAAATAGGGTACTTGCGCGCCATTCCGCGTGCAAATCCCTGCTCATCGATTCATGGAATTGAAGGTGCAGTACTTTTCCTGGAGTTTGTGCAGGATTGGCATATCTCTGCGAGCCGTCGAGGGCCCTGCGCGAGACTCCACGTAGAGCGTGGTTTGTGCAAAGGGCTGGGAAGGGGGCATAACACCAAAAATGGGGAAGAACTTTCTAAAAAAATTGGCATTCTGAGGAACATCCTGCAGGCAGTCCCTGGCATGCCCACTATTGAGCAGCACAAGACATAATTATGGATTCGATCGTGTAACCTCTCGGCCAGGAAATAGCCACACAAGTCCTTCAAACAATCTGCGAACCAAAGCCAGGCGTAAGTTCAATTGCGCGTAGGATTTGCAGTGCGGAGGTGGGGTTGTATGTCCGATTTCAGGGTGGGTGTACACAACCGGGGTTCTGAACTTACTTAGGGCAGCACATAAGCGGGGTGCAGGAACAGTTTACGGGGGGACGCATGCAGATTTTCCGAGTTCAGACCGAGTTGCGATTTTTCATACGCAGGTTGTCGGGGTGCCGGAAACAGTTACGGGGACACTGCGTAGCTCCCCGAAATGCAGGCCTGCCTGCGGGGGACACCACAAACTGTCTGAAGGGTGTGTGTGTTCAAAGGTGGCTGATCTGGTTGTTTATGCTTTTCATGTGGGCATGTCAGAGGCGTTCCAGCAGTGATTTGCGAATATGGTTACTTTGTGCAAACCATTCCATGAATACACGTGGCGTGCATTCTTTATCTGTGCGCAGTTTTGCGCAGTGTCCTTCTCGGTGCTCGGGCCTCGCAGGATTTCTGTGCACATTTCCATGAATTGGGCCTTTAGTTTATACAAATTCTTTGGGTTGACAAAACGAAATAAACAGACATGCCACAGTACAAGCTTTTAATGCATTTTAGTTCCATAAATTCAATGCAAAAAAGTCGGGAATGTCAAACTTAAACATTGTAAGTTTACTCAACAGCATGCTTTTTTTTGTAATTGAGGACTGGAACACTCCATCCAGCTAAAGATGGCCCAAATTTACACTCATTGAGTTATACAGTTCCAGTTCCAATGGCGGCCCGTTTTCCTGCCATTTCCAAGCCCATGAGGGCCACCGTAGCTTGGAGGGGAGGCCACGCTCCCTCCTCACAAATTCACCGGCATCATCCCGCAGGGCCTGAAGCCCGCAGGGATCAAAGGTGCGGGTGTTGCTACCCACTTTCCTTAAACAGAAAGGTGATGGCGGGAAGGTTTTGAATTAATCATAACCACGGGCAAAACTCTGGGCAACCCTCCAGACCATCATCTTTCAGCCTGCCAAGCCATTACAGAAGGGGAAAAACCATATGCAAATCAGGCTTGGTCCTACCCCAAAAGGGGCAGTCCAGCCCGAACTGCTAGGTCGCATCCCTTCTGCACGAGACCACAAGCATCCCCAGACATGTTTCAGCCTTGTTGGGCGTCATCAGTGAGGAGTAGCTTGGGTCTCTAGGCCCGACAGACTCGGGACCCATGTCTGGGCATACCCGTCCCACTCGGGGTGACTTTAGCAAAACAGAAAGGTGATGGCTGGAAGGTTTTGAATTAATCATAACCACAGGCAAAACTCTGGGCAACCCTCCAGACCATCATTTTTCAGCCTGCCAAACCATTACAGAAGGGGAAAAACCATATGCAAATCAGGCATGGTCCTACCCCAAAAGGGGCAGTCCAGCCCGAACTGCTAGGTCGCATCCCTTCTGCACGAGACCACAAGCATCCCAGACATGTTTCAGCCTTGTTGGGCGTCATCAGTGAGAAGTAGCTTGGGTCTCTAGGCCCGGCAGACTCGGGACCCACGTCTGGGCATACCCGTCCCACTCGGAGTGACTTTAGCAAAACAGAAAGGTGATGGCTGGAAGGTTTTGAATTAATCATAACCACGGGCCAAACTCTGGGCAACCCTCCAGACCATCATTTTTCAGCCTGCCAAGCCATTACAGAAGGGGAAAAACCATATGCAAATCAGGATTGGTCCTACCCCAAAAGGGGCAGTCCAGCCCGAACTGCTAGGTCGCATCCCTTCTGCACGAGACCACAAGCATCCCCAGACATGTTTCAGCCTTGTTGGGCGTCATCAGTGAGGAGTAGCTTGGGTCTCTAGGCCCGGCAGACTCGGGACCCACGTCTGGGCATACCCGTCCCACTCGGAGTGACTTTAGCAAAACAGAAAGGTGATGGCTGGAAGGTTTTGAATTAATCATAACCGCAGGCCAAACTCTGGGCAACCCTCCAGACCATCATTTTTCAGCCTGCCAAGCCATTACAGAAGGGGAAAAACCATATGCAAATCAGACTTGGTCCTACCCCAAAAGGGTCAGTCCAGCCCGAACTGCTAGGTCGCATCCCTTCTGCACGAGACCACAAGCATCCCCAGACATGTTTCAGCCTTGTTGGGCGTCATCAGTGAGGAGTAGCTTGGGTCTCTAGGCCCGGCAGACTCGGGACCCACGTCTGGGCATACCCGTCCCACTCGGAGTGACTTTAGCAAAACAGAAAGGTGATGGCTGGAAGGTTTTGAATTAATTATAAACGGTGGTGTGGAAGGTTGCCCAGAGCAATTCCCAGTGGTTTAGATTCATTTGAAACCTTCCACCCATCACTTTTGTGGTCAGTTTGTTTCTTCTTGTGAGAGAGGGTATGCCCAGACGTGGGTCCCTTGCTCGCTGCGCCACAGGGAACCAGGCTGCTCCTCACTGAGGATGTCCAACAAGGCCGAAACATGTCTGGGGTTGTTTGGTTTTCTGTGCAGAGGGGACCTGGCCTAGCAGTTCGGGCTGGGCTGCTACCTTCCGTGGCAGCAGCTGCTGACTGATTTGCACATGGCTGGTCCCCTTTTGCAATGGCGCAGACGGGCTAAAAAATGGTGGTGTGGAAGGTTGCCCACAGCAATTGCCAGTGGTTTAGATTCATTCGAAAACCTTCCACCCATCACTTTTGTGGTCAGCTACCCACTTTCCTGCCATTTCCAAGCCCAGGAGGGCCACTGTAGCTTGTAGGGGAGGCCACGCCGCCTCCTCACAAATTTGCTGGCATCATCCTGCAGGACCTGAGGCCCGCGGGGATCAAGGGCACGGGTGCTGCGGCCCATTTTCCTGCCATTTCCGAGGCCCAGGAGGGCCACCATAGCTCAGAGGGGAGGCCACGCCCCCTCCTCACAAATTCACAGGCATCATCCCGCAGGGCTTGAAACCCGTGGGGATCAAGGGCATGGGTGTTGCGCGTCCATAGGGTGTTCGCCGCCTGGAGGGAGAGGTGCAAAACCACCCCAGCTTGAACACAGTGTTCTTGTATACCCTGAGGACGGTGGGGGTTTAAGGAAGTGTCTGAGCCCAAAACCCGGATTATGAGGTGAGCCTGATCCAGTTACTGCCAGATTGTCAGCTTGCGCTGGTAGGGGGGAACCTGGAACTCTTTACTTAGCGGGCACACACAGTGTTCTGTGTTGCAGCCCAGAAACAGTGCTATCTCCGTTTGGTGTGGGGTGGTGAGAATCCTGTCTGGAACTGACTTCTCCCTATGGAGGAGACATTCTTCCCCCTTTCCCCCCCTCTACCTTTCTGCATCCTTCCTTCTGTCAAATCTACAGGCCCCTCCCATCCTCTTTGGGGCAACAGAAGCAAATCATGGGCAGAAGACTGAGGGGTGTCATGCTGGAAATGGGAGCTCTTACTGTGAGCGTCTGCATGAATGGAGCCCCTGTACTCGGCCTCTGTGTGTGATAAAGAGGGAGACTCTCTGGACCCTACTTTCAAGCTACCCTGCACTACCGGTCCACAGGTGGGGCCTCTAACACAGCCCTATGTGCCCACTTATGGTCCTGCTCTGACTCCTCTCCCCACCTTAGGTCCGGTAAGCCCCTTCCTGGATGGATCCGTGCCCCTTGTCAATCTGTTAACCCCGGGAGGGGGCCTTGACTGTGTGGTCACTGTCACTCTCCTGGACACTTTGGCCATCAGTTGCAAGAGGATTTCTATGGGCATTTCGAAGCTGACTGGTACGAATGTGTCGTTGGCCCCCGTCTTTGGTCCCACCTTTGGCTGCTTCCTTGGGACTGGCCCCTCTCTGTGCATCTACTGGCCCAAATTCTGGCGCCATAGTCCCGCAGCCGCGATTGGTTGCCCCATTAGCCGAAGCACATCCTCAAGCACATTCCCCTGTTTCTTCTGTGTCCATTTCTCTGGATTCGGGGGGCGAGGGTTCAGGTGGCCTGAATGGGGGGAGAAGTCCAATGTTCCGTCCAACATCGGGAGCGAGTTCACGATTGATGCCCCCTCAGGGGCTAGTTCCTTCCTTCGTCTCAGCCCTCCTTCCAAACCCCCCTCGAAAGGAGAACACAGTCCATCAGCCCCACCTCCCTCCGAACCTGCAAAACTGTCAAGCTGTCCTTGTCATCTCCTGCTCACTGAGATGGCCGAGATCAAAAATATTCTATTTGTTTTGATCAAGGGGGTGTTGGGGGTCATGGGGGAAGGTGGTGTGGGGAGAGTTGGTGAGGGTTTATCAGGGGGGCTGGCCCAGGGGTGTAGAGTCCATCAAAGGGATTCAGCCCTTGCACCCCTGTTTGTCCCTTGCCTCTGTGGTCAGGACTCTCCCACCCACAAGGAGCCATCTAGAGGCGGTTCCCCCTTTGATCACCCCACTTCAGAGGGAGCACAGTCCCTAGTCCTGGGGGCCGAGTACCTATCCTCTCGGAACTTAGAGGGGAGAGCCCAGGGCAACAAGCGTTCAGCGGGGAGGGGGGTCAGTGCTCCAGTCCCTGGTTAGGGGAGCCCTCCATGGGGGCACAAGTCACACCAAGGCTACAGCAGTTCGATGTTTCTTCATGGTGTCCCAAAACTACTGCCAGTTACAAGAGAACCAAGAAAAACCCTCAGGAACAAATGTTATCACTGGTTACGGACTGTTGGGGAGTGTGGGTTTATGTCTTGGGTCTCTCTGCTGGAGTGGTAGGTCTGAAAAAATTAGTGATATCTATGTTCGCTCCACTCTGTCCATTGGTTGCTGCGAGACGTCTTCTGTGTCAGATGGTTTGTATGCGCCCAACATCTTGGATCCACGGAAAGCGGAGAAACAAACAGCGTACTCATGCTTTTTTCATTACCCTATTTTGCTGTGGCACAGAGCATTGGGAAAAGTTCACACAGTAAGAAATGGGTGATCTATGCATTTGTTCCTCGGCCGTCATGATGTAATTTCTATGCACACCTTGTACGTACAGTAAATGTGGGGGATAATAACGATAGCACTTCAGTCCATATAGTGGGCAAGAAATTTGTAACACTTGATTGCATGTAGTGGATAGGAAATGTGTAACTCTTGAAAGCACACGGGTATAGGTAGGCAACACTGAAATTGACAACATGCCGTGACCGTATTATTTTTCGTAATGCCTATTATTACAATCATTAGTACGCCGCCATGGGTGGCACACGCTACGGTGGTAGTGGCCAGGGGCTGCAGTCTTCTCATATGGGTGATTAAAGCACTTGTTCTGGGGGTCGGTTGTCATGATCTAATGTGTATGTACATCTTGTACGCACAGTACACTTAAACCTGCTTACTGACGTATGTTGTACGACCTACTTGTACGCACAAAAAAGGAGGGGTCCAATAAGGGCAGTATTTGAGGCTGTGTATTGCACACGGGAGTTGTTACATTTGTAGGGACACGTCTGGTGTTAGGGAACATTGAAATTGCCTACATGCTGTGAATACATTACTGTTTCCAATGCCTATTATTATATTCATTAGTACACTGCCATGGTTGGCACATGCTACAGTGGTTGTGGCCAGGGCCTAGAGTCTTGGATTTATGGCCGTCGGCCGAAGGCGGAAGGCCTTACTTCCAAGACTCTAGGACCTGGCCACAACCACCCCCGCATGTGGCAACCATACATACACCCCTTGAGTTGCATTTTTATTGGCAAGTTGTGGGGAGTGCGTGCAGTGTTGGGTCCATGGCCGAAGCCCTTGCCGCCAACAAGAAAGTGGTAAGTACTACACTTGGAAGACACTGGACACCCATCCCATGTAAGATCTACAGACATACACCTAGGAGGGAAGCCTCTGGGCAGAGGTACAGCAGGATAACACTGCTATAGAAAAACCCCCACTACCACACATCACCAAGGTGGTTGTGTGGAGACCCTGCAGTCTTGGGTGCATGGATAAAGCCCATGCATGCAATACTAAAGTCATAAGCAGTGGAGTTCCAAGTTAATATGGGTGTGGTGGATTCTGGTTGTTGTTTTGATGCCATAGTTTCTTCACTTCATGGCTGCAGACGATGGTCCGAAAAGTAAATTTATAAGCAGCTACTTTACAAGGACCATGTTTCACATATGCAGTGATGGTTGTGAAATGGACCTGTACTCCCTGAAACTTGTTTGTAAGGCGTAGATGCTAGGTTACTCACCACAGACAAAAGACAAGCCTACAAGCACTGCAGCATATTACTACCACACATTTGGTGAGTACATTCCCATGTGTAGAAAATGCCTGCCAATATACTTACTCCTTACTTTGTTTAGAATACAGAAACATTTTTTTGTGTTTGGTTTTCGTACTTTCTGTGATGAAAGAAAAAGGTGTGTTAATGGTTGCTGATTTTCCACATTTACCACATTCCCTAATAGACAGTTATTTTTTTTTTAGACCCTCATTATTACTTTACAAACCCATGTACTGTGCATTGCACTCAGTTTCTGTGTTTGCTTTCCTAATCCTTGGGTCTGGGGACAAAAATCCTTGTGGGATTAAAAAAAACCTTCATTTCTTATGCAACTAAGTACTTAATTTTATCATTTCAGTGCGTTCTTCATTTTTCTGATCAATGTTATGTTTGTTGCCTTCCTGCCCATTTATATCAACAGTTACATACCTGTAGGCGTATTCAAACTGTGCATTTGTTCCTACAGATTTTCAATACTCATTCATTTGTGTCATTGTTACATCCTGTTTGCTTCATCTTTCCCATTAATGTTTCCTTTGTTGCCTTCCCGCCGATTTTTAACAACACTTAGATACCTATAGGCATATTCTACCTGTGAATTTGGTTCCAACGATCGGTGATAATCATTTATTTGTGTCATTCTTCCATGCGTGGAGTAGTTAGATACCTGTAGGCGTATTCTAGCTGCACATGTGTTCCTACAGATTTGTTATACTCATTCATTTGTGTCGTTGACATATCCTGTTTCCTGTATCTTTCCCATTAATGTTTTCTTTGTTGCCTTCCTGCCCATTTTCAACTACAGTTAGATATCTATAGGCGTATTCTGCCTGTACATTGGTTTCCAACAATCTGTGATAATCATTTATTTGTGTCATTCTTCCATCCTGTTGGGTAGTTAGATACCTGTGGGCGTATTCTAACTGTTAGTAGTCTTTTACTTACTTTGTTCACAATTTTGAAGTGCACATTATTTCGTAAATTCTGGCTTCAAGATCATTAAATACGCATTTGTTAGGTTAGCTGGCAACCTCTGCTTTAGAGCAATGGTGCTACCATTACATTCAAACCATACACAATTCTTATTAATGTATCCAGTGTAGTGACCGGCATTGGTTGTAGCTCCTGCATGGTAGATCATTCCTACTGTTGTAAAGGTTTTCTTTCCAAGTGACACTTGACCATGTGTGAATCCAGTTAGTTTGCAGTTGTTTTTGGTGCCATCTGCATTATAACGTAGAAGCATAAGTATTATGTAGGCACTATGTGATTGTATCAGTAAGGTAGAGCGATTGTCTGAATTGCAATTACTATATAATATGCCATAGTTTGCATTTTGTACAAGTTGCTGAAAAGGAATGCTTTCATAATTAGGTATGGAAATATACACAAATCGCTCATTTGGGATTTCTTCCTGTATCACTTTGTTACAGAGAGTGCATGTATGTTTGCACATGTACGGAATTCGGAAGATTTCATTTACAGGTATAGTTTTGTTTTCCAATACTAATAGTATGTACATTAAAAATTCTTGTGGATCTTCTTGGGAGTTCATAGTGAATCTCACCATTCCAGCACAGTCGTCCAATTGTTGCCTTACTCCATAAACACTGTATGTGTTGTCAGGATTGCTTGTTGCATTTCTATGCAGTACTAACATTTGTAAACACAATTGGTCTGTGCTGTGCAGGTAAATATTGTTCACAATTGGTGGCAATTGAAATAGAATATTCATTGCAACATTTGCATAGCAACTTACCCCACTTCCATTTGTAAATTTGAATGGGCCAGCAAGTTCTCTACCTGAGTGCATTTTTCGGTTTTTCTGTTGCTTCTTTGCCGACGTTCCTGGTTCACATTCCCTAATAGGTTTTTCTATGTTTGCGGCAATTGATGATAATTTAGCTTCTTTTCTTTTTTTTGGCAGAATTTCCTGTTGCATTCTGTTGCTTTTCTGTTTCATTTACTTTTCTTTTACCATGTTACACTTTATCTGGAACAGGGTATTGTTTCAGATGAGGGGTGTACAGTAAACGCAATCTATTATATTCTAGATTGCAAGGAATATCAGCTTGGACTTTACTTGGATCAAAGTTAATAAACAAAAGACTGTCAAGTGTATGTAGGGTGATAATGCTACATAGCTCATGTCTTCCTTAAACACTGTCTTTCCTATATCTATCAATGCTTTATCTAGGGTGAGCCCTTGGGATTTATGAATCGTAACTGCATATGCAAGAGCTACAGAAAATTGCTTGCTACGTACATACATGTCTTTGAAGAGAAGGAATCGAGACATTGAGCGCCCTATCCTTTTTACTTCTGAAACTTTATCAAAGCGAATATTTACAAACTGAATGCTTTTTCCCGTGGGTATGATTGAAAGGCAACAACTGTGCCCAGTGCTCCATTAACTAGCCCTTGCCCTACGTCAAGGTTACGTTTAAGCATTACTCTTCAATTTGATGCTAATTTCAATACTTTTTCCAACCCAGCTGTGTTGGAGATTGAATGTTCTAAACTATTTAGTCTTGTTGTGGCTTGCTCACACATGGGTACTGTCAAACCATGTACTTCTAGTTTGTCTGTGGTGCTAATTTCTATTATTGCTTGGATTTCTTTATTTAGCATTGTTTCATTGAATTTGAAACAGCTTGCAAGAGTTGGCATTAAGGCCATACAATTGACATTTTTGTGCACTATTTGTTCCATAACATCAGTTGCGCATGCATTATCGCCCTAAAGTGCATGTATATGCCGCTTTTTCAATACAGCTGTGCCTCTTGCGATAATACACCAACTCTAATACTTTTTAAGATGTTGGCATAAGTGAGATCTGCAGATTGCTGCATGTTCTCAGTTAATTCTCTGTATTTGAAATGTTGCCAAAGGTTTACATTACCTATGCTACCAACAGTTTTCTGGCAGAGTTTGTGGCCTAAGGTTTTAAAAATCGGTTCACCTTTTACTGGTGTCAATTGTAGAAGATCTCCAAAAACGATAATGTGTTTCCCAGCAAAGAGATCTTCCTTATTACTTTTAAGTACTTCTTGCAATCTGAGATGAATCAAAGCCAACATTAGATTGGAGACCATGCTCACTTCATCTATTAGTAGCATTTTCATTTGCTTCAATACTCTCCGTAATTCCATTGCAGCTTCTGCAGAAAGTTTGTAGTAGTCTAACTTATTTTGATGCTCTACTGGAAGCAGTAGTAATCGGTGTAAAGTCACAACGCCTATGGTGTAGGCTGCTAAACCTGTGGGGGCTGTTACAACAGCTGACCGTTTGTTGTTTATCAATTGTTTGCAGGAACCTGCTAATAATTTTGATTAAGAATGTTTTCCCTGATCCAGCTTCACCACTGACGTACAGCAGTATAGGTTTGTAATTTTGGCAGGTACATTCTTTATTTTCGTGCTGTACGCCATGCACAATTTGTTTTGTTACCTCTTAAAAAATGGTGCGCTGATCGTTGTTAAGTTTTCCTAGTTGCACAGTTAAGTCCTCTGTATCTTCTTGATACTGATACATGGTGTTTTCTACTTCTGCCATAGCAACTCATTTGCTATCAGTGGTTGTCCTAATGGCTCTTGACTGCCTGTTACAGAAGGTTGACTACTGTCGGAAGAGTCTTTATCTAGTTGGGCCAGAATTTCTTCTTCTTGTTGCTGCTCATTGTCTAACATTGTTTTGTACTGCGTAAAGTTAACATTGGTGATAGTGCTTTCATAGCACTCATAATTATCTAGTATGTCTTCCTCTTTTCTCCATGGTTTGAAAAGTTGTAAAAGAGACATGTAATATAGTTCTTTCTGTTGAGGAGTTTTTAATGACAACTTCACATGATTAATTAAGCATTGTTTGTGAAGTTTCAATAAGCCCCTTTCATAATCGGTCACTTGATATCTATGTTTACTTTCATCAGGTTTTACATTATTTTTGTATGCAAAGTTTTGAGCTATGTGGTACAGACACATGCTTTCCAGAGTGGTACTCCTGTTCGGATAGTATGTGTCCAGTAAATTGTTTTGCAGAATGTCTTGGCTGTTGGGATCATTTCTGGCAATAGTTTCTATGTCCTCATATGATTTTAGCACTCTTTTTCTAGATTTTGCAGGACCAAGACTGAGCCATACTATGTTGTCTGATTTTCCGTACAAAGCAGTGCCGGTTAAACAATCTGCTGCTTCATAGGCCCCACATTCTCTATGAGAGAGCATTTTTATGCCTAGGCTGTACAATTTCTGTGATAATGTTTTGTCTGATGCTAGGTCATCCCAGAGGTCTTGAAGCTCTGTTTTTTCAGTTAAGTAGGCTGTAACATATCGTGCAGCAGCAGTTGAATTGTCTGCAACGTACTGCACATCTATGTTTGCATTCCATAATAGGGCAATGATTGCATTCTAATCATTGATATATTTTGATTCTTCACTTCTTTTTATGTAATATGTGTTTTTAGGTGATTTACCTTTAACACTATGTTGCACTGAAGACGTGAAGTTGTTTACTTCACCTGTTTCTGTAACTGGTCTGGGGAAACCAAAGCGGCATTTGGTGTAGTAGTTATCTTTGTTTTTGTATTTACAGTGACAATATTTGCCACATTTGTGTCTTTGAAATTGTAAAATCTGCCCATGCAGCTCACTATGACTCTGTTGTGAAGGGATTTCACATGTGACATATTTTTGGATAAACTGCAAAGCAGTGCTATCACTGTCGTGGCCAAATTTCGGTGCACCTTTGATCCATAACAGCATGTGAATATGTGGTGGTCCTCTCGCTTGATAATCTTTTCTCCAAAAGAAGTGTTGCACTTCTTTCAAGGGGAGGAACACTTTGATTGCAAATAAAGTGTAGCATTGCAATGAAACGATGATGGAAATATCTTGAGACATTAACTGGATCTAGAGAGCAAAGTTCAGCAGGTGTTAATATATCTATGTTGTTTTTGTTGCTGTTTGCTATGCGTAGGAACTTTTGCAAATCTTCCCATGCGTATTCTGCACAACTTAGCGTAACAAACCAAGTTGGTGATCCAAGGTTTCTGATCATGCAACGCACGTCTCCGTGCCGTCTAAACCAGTATTCCTTTGTACCGCGCATGTTTGCAAACAAATTTGTTATACTTGATTGTAAAACCTCATCTCTTTCTTGTACTTTTTGTATTAACTGTGTAGCTGACATATTTTGAAAGTGTGTTCCAGATTTAAAAATGTGTGCAACTCCATAACATAGTGTTGCTTATTCACTTTCGTACAGTAGGTGGATTATGTATTCCACATGTTGTCTAAATCTGGGATCATGGGAATACATTCATAATGAGCGGTATTCTGATGCCCCAATCTGAGTGGGTCTATCATCGTACCTCCCACCTTTGCCAGTAGTAAATAGCAGCGGAAAAGCACGTGCTTCTATACTTTTTTCCCAAATACTCATTGGTGACCCTTTGGTTTGTCGCATTTGGTAAGTTTCTGGTGCATCATCTATACTTTCATTAGAATGCAATGGATGAATTGTGTAATGGTCTAATAGAGTGGATACTGTTGCTGGATCCAGAAGTTCGAATTGTCCAGTTTCTGATGGCACTTGAATTATTTCAGTTGTTTGCCTCAAGCTTTCATCAATATTTATTTTATTGTAGTACACATTGTTGTCTTTTAGATACTGCAATGCTTGTGTAACTTTGTGTAAGTCTACTAATTGTTGCCAATTTTTTTTGTCCTTTGTTGGTACTCCATTTACTAAGACTATTAAAGAATGCTCTATTGAACGTTCCACTCCTAGAGTGTGTACATTTTCCCTTAAATCTAATGGCAAGTACACTACTTTGCCACGAATGCCTTTCACCAATTCAGAGAGAGGTAAATTTGCAGTTTTTGGATGAAGGTGTATAATTGCTTGAAATGGGTGAACTGTTTGAATTATTATGCTCTCATACAAATTGAGTTGTTGCAGAATTTTTGGTAATAGGAACAATTCCAAATTATTTCTAATTGCACGTGAAGGAGTGTGGTTCCTGTCTAATTTTGCAGTACAGTAACTGCAACATATTAGGCGTTCAGTTACTTCATATTTGCTTTCAGCTAAAAGGTACAAAGTTAATTCAAACCATTCAGAGTATTCATTGTTTTCTATTTTGTATGCTATGTCCACATTTTTTGTGTTCCTTTTGTAAAACGTTCTGCGGCAACATACACACACATGGTTTGGTACTTCAGCCTATGACCTTTTAAAATTTAGTATTTCTTTTCTGTATGTGTGCAAAAGAAGGTTGCTATGTGCAGAATTGTCACGACTATGCGGCTCTCACTTCCAAAATACTTTTTCTGAATACGGTCCATTTCTTCTTCTAAGTATTTGGGTGTACCATGCAGAAGAATGGTATTTAAATTGCCTAATTCTGAAGCTGAACTTTTTGCACAATATATTTTATACACTAAATTTCTTACTTTAGAATGATGTACTGATATTCTTTTGATATCATGGAAGGTGCTTTTGCAAATAGGCCCAGAAATGCAGGCTAGCAATGTCCTTTTAATCCTGTGTGTTTTCGCACTACACAAATATCCATATTTTGCAGCACTTTGATTTTACTTTTGTCTTTACCTTTTACATATTGATTGAGGAACAAACGTAAAGATTTGAAAGCTTTATTTGGAATGGCACACATTAATGTGCACGGCCATTTGTAAAATGGACGGTATGGTTCTGCTGAATCGAGAGGTAATTCTGAGTTTTCAGAAGACAGTTTTGTAAGCAGTGTTTCTTGTTCCATGATGGTAGTATTGATTTTCTCATACCCACGTCCACTGCTATGGATGGCAATTGTGTTTGTTTGATTTTGTTTGTATGCTTCTTCATTGAAATATGGCTCTGTGGTTGTTGTGTGACTCCATTCACCACCACAAACATGCAAAAAATTATTTTTGTTCACATTCCGTTTATTGCTGAGTTTCATTTGTAGTTTGATACTTACTTTTGTTAGTGCTTTAATCCTTTTTAACACTAATATGAGCAACTTCCTTTTGAGAAGGATTGCACTGTCCACGAGTGCTTGCAGAATTATCTTTCTACGGTACGTTTTAAGGGGTGAGGATGACTTTGGTCCTCTTCTTAGTAGATTCTGAAGGACTCTGTGATGAAACATTTTTGCTAAAATACTTTTTTTTACTATGGGTTCTTCTAACACTATCAGGATTATAAGGAACATTGTTAGCTGTACTGGCAGCCATTTCTTTGACATCATTTCTGTGTTTGTGATACTTTTTGATGGAGGACGTACAGTTTCGGTACTTGAGACTTCTTTTATTATGTTACCCAATTGCATAAGGTGGTTTGTACCAAGATTCTCTCCTAATTCTACAACAAGTGGATGCTTACATTGGGTACCTTTATTTTTATTTGCTCTAATTCTGTGTTCCTTTCTAGGGAGCTGCTTTTTGGTAGGCATTCATTGGTGTCTGTTGAGAAAAAAATTATTCTTTGGTCTGTTGTCCAATGTATGTGTGCTGTGTGCATGTGTGCCTAAGTGTGATGGGGAAACTCTTTGTCATGGTTTGTCAACGCACAGAGACCTCTAACTATCATTTGGTAAGGCTACTTTACTGTTTGCATAGTAGTACATTGTGCTTTAGATGAGAGTACACAGTGCCCTACTTGTGCCGAGAAACATTAATAACCAAAATGGCAAAAACGTGCTACCGCCACTATTTTTGACAATCTAACCTTCTACGGATTTCCTGTCATTTCAATACCAAGCACACAGCCATTTGTCAGCCATTCCACCTGTTAATCTTTGTCCTATAATTGGATATTTGTAGGCAGAATGGTTAACAAATGAATGCTTCCTTTGGTGCCCAAAGTAAACAAATAACCCACGCAACCTCTTTAAGGAGAAGTTAAAATATGAAGGTTAACCTGTACTTACTTTTTTGTGGAAGATGCCAAGGTTTCTTCGGATTTGTCGTCTGCAGTGTAGATGTTGTTGATTCTCAGGAGACTACTCTTCACTGTGAATTAAAAACACAATATCAATTAGTTTGTGTGTTTGCAGCCGTCATGATACTGCAGCCTTTACTTCCACTTCTTTCGTCATACAATTCAACTTTCATGTTTCAACCCAATCCACGTGCACATTTCACTTCTCTCTGCGCACTCTTTCTATACTACTATTAATATGGTACTTCAAAGTCCCTCAACATATCTATCTTTTTTTTAGGGGTTTGGAAATGCCTTGTTCTTTACAAAGTGTACTATGCATAGGAGAGAGGTTTGTAAGCAATAGGGCAACGTAGTAGATGGGCAAGCTTTTTGTACTTCTTAATGCAAAGCACAATGGCCAAAAATCAGGAGACCCCCCGAAGGACATGTCAGCAGCACAATCTGGAGCAATTACTATTGTCATACACTCACATTGCAAGTAGCATTACTGTTGGCAGCACAGAGGACAGAACTGTGCCATTTTCACATACAAAATTAAGGTCTGCCCTAAATTATACTTCTTAACTCACACGCTTTTGGTGGGTGTCACCCGCCTTGTAAAGGGCAGACTCACCCGCCAAGCCTCTGGCACGGCCATTCATTCCAATGGGCGTGTCACCCGCCAAAAACAAAATCAGCTCATTTCACCCACACTTCACACAAAAATGGTTGAGAGCTATGCTAAATAGGCATGCTTGCAACATATGTACAGGTTATGAAAAAGAAAGTAAGCCGTCGAGCAAATTGTTAATGGCAAATCGGCATTCTTGCACTTTACAAGGGGGAGCGTTGTTATGTGCTTCCTATGGAAATTTACCAGCATTATTTTGTCTATTTTAAATTATAAGTCTTCGACATGTACTCTGATTAGAATGAACATACCTCAACTCTATACTGATGCATGTGGTCATGCATGGAGCTGTAAGTAATGCGATTTCCATTAAGTATCATCAACAGCAATTTTGAAGTGCGCAATGATGATGGCGGAGTTAAATTAGCAAGGTTCTATGTGATCTGTGGCTGATTGTGCGCCCGCTTAGTTGTGTCCAATGATGGACTTGCTTTGGTACTGATGTAGAAAGGCTGGAAGGAAGGACTGGGTAAAAGTTACGTGCCGCACATAGGCAACGCTTGTCTGCTGGTAGGGCGTGTCACATACGGGTTTCTACAGCTAATCCTGCATGGAAAGACTACTGTAGCCATCAGCCAATCAGATGTTCACATTACTCTTTTGTGTTCAAAGACGGTTCACACACTGAAAATGGCAGAGGTGCAGAGGGTCGGTGTTTTGCTGCTCGCAGACATTTTTGTGCAAGGCTTACAACACTATGCCGAAAGTAGGCATGTGGCACACCATTTCGATGTGCGACGAGTGGAAGTGGTCTGGAGCGCTGACACTGATGCCAATGCTGCGGCAATTCTGCAAGTTTGCAGAGACATGCATCGAATGACCACTCCTCATGTGGTAATTTTGCACTACGGTGCTTGCCACTTGGGATACCTGACTTCACGTACATTGTTGGCAGATTTGGCACAGTTCGTTGAAGCAATCATGACCATCTTCCCAACGTCCAGAGTTATTTTTTCTGCTTTACTCCCCAGACTACAATGGACCAACACTTCTGTTTTCTGTCCAGATCAAAGCATCGGGAGGTGCATCATCAATCGCGGCATGCATGCATTCATGCTGCGAGTTGGTATGTTTTTTTGTAGCCACGATAACACTGCTCCCAGCAATGCGCATTACTTTGAAGGAGATGGTGTTGCACTATCCTCTTTGGGAAATGCGAAGTTCTTTTGGAACATAAGGCTTGCTTTAGAGAAGGTTCTGTAATGTTTGCAAAAGTAAAGCAAGGACAAAAACTACAAAAAAATGCATAAAATACCACATGTCTGTACGATATGTGGCCAAAAAAAAAAAGAAACGGCTCTTCTTAGAGCCTACCTTTAAGGGGAAAAAGGGGATTAGTACTTTAATGTACCGTCCTCACACTCTGCTCCTCTACATGTCTGCGAACATGGCGGTAGTTAACTGCCAGCACATATCACCACCGGGGACTGAAGGGTGGAGCCGCATGTAAATGAGAATGAGCGGTGCTAGGGACTGGTCCATAAAGTTCAGTAGGTGTGTTCTGACCAACGTACTTTAGTAAGACTGTCTTCTCCCTCACAGGTCACCACACAGCCATGGCTTTCCATGCTCGAAAACAGATTGTCTGGATTGTGGGAGACTCATGGATACAGTGGTTGAAGGTGCATGCCGAAAGCTGCAGTTTATCTACAAATCTCGTATTTCCAAATGCGGAAGTGCACTGACATGGCGTACGCGGCATGAAATGGCTGGACTTGGTGCCTCTTTGTGTTACTTTACAGAGAGAGCGTCCTCCAGATATACTCATCATTCATTGTGGTGGAAACAGTTTAGGCCATATATCTGGAATTTCTTTACAATTTGCCATGAAGGAAGGACTCGCGAAGCTCATGGACATGTTTCAAATTGTCAAATACTTTTTTCCCGTATTGTCCAAAGACAAATATGGATATGTTCTTCTGCATTTGGTCCACAAATGGAGAAAGCGAGATGCAATGTGAATAAGGATGTGTGTGCCTTTTTAAGAGATGTTGGTATGTCCTCTTTCCACAATGAAAACATTTTGTTTTGTAGCAATTTAATTTTCCTCAGATATGGAGTCCACCTCACATGTGCAGGCAATCAGATGTTTCTTCACAATATACAAAATGCATTGCGCCCTCTTTTGCAATCAAACTAACCTATCTGACAATCAGTTTCACCCAATCCACTCCTTTTCAACCCACACAACACACCACCAAAAGGCTCTTTTCAGAGCCGCCACTTATTCCCAACGTACACTTTATTGCGTTTGCTCTGCTTTCACCCTCCCTTTTTGCCCTCTACGACTGTCCTTTTGCTGCACTCCGCAAGACTCTACGGCCTTCACTTCATAGTTCTATTGTTACACTGAGAAAGGCGGCTCTGAAAAGAGCCTTTTCTGTCATTTTTGTTGTTTTTACATTCATTGATTAACAGCACTACACACACTTGGGGAAGAGGTGAGAGGAGGGTAAGGAAGGGACACCAGCCATGGGGATAAGAAAGGGCAACTGAACAGATATATATTAAGGGTGATCTTTATTTAGGTAAGGAGCAAATCTTCTGGTGCTCGCTGACTGCAGCCTCAAAAGCACTTTGAAGACTCTCCCCCCTGCAGAGTACTGCGTCACAATACGTGCACAATACTGTCACCTTCGAAAGGTAAGGGTCCACAGCATTGCGAATGGCTTGTGAAGTAGCTGGAGGGAGGCGTTCTCCCACAGGAGTGTCTCTTGTGGTGGGAGGATCGGATTCCGAGGATGCTGTGGAGGAACTCAAACGACTACGCTCTTCACATGGCACCACCTTGCGAATGTCCTCAGTGTGGAACGAAGTGAGGTGGCGCTTCATGGTTGTTGTACCAAAACTGTATGCTCCAAATCTCCCGTGACTCAACACCACATCACACTGGTTACACTTCATCAGATTCGCACATGCTTTTGGTACGTTCCCGTAAATGGAAAACAACCGCCACACCCACAACTCCCAGCGAGTGCTCCTAGTGTGGAGTTCCTCCATGTCATTCTCTTCCTCTTCTTCTTCCACAATCTCTACATCCTGACCCAAATATCTCTCTGCAGGCCCTAGGTGAGATATGATATGATATGATATGATTGTTTATTTATATAGCGCCTATACACAATGTGTTTCAAAGCGCTTCAAGGCAATGGAGGGAACAAGGGAAAATACAACCACATTCTTACAGGCCATGAACAGTAAGGATGTGAAATTAACTATCGTACTTGGCCTGGCATTTCAGATAGTGCAAGAGCTAAGACAGAGATAAGGAAGGGAGGGGGAGAGTGGGAAGGAAATGGAAACAGACAGGCGACTACCATACTAGGCCTGACGACATTTCTGGTAGAGCCGGAGAAAAACAAAAGGTGAGGGAGAGGGGTGCAGAAAGGGATGGGAGGAATAAAACAAGCGACTGTCATACTAGGTCTGACGACATTTTAGATAGTGCTGGAGGGGTGGTCGGGAGGAAATAAACAGTAATGGGAGGGTGGAGGAAACAGACAAGGTTGCTATCATATTAGGTCCAGTGGTGATGGTGGCAGGTTTGGGGGAGGTACAGAGGCTAATAACCCAAAAGCAGCCATGGAAGCCATAGTAATTGGTTTCCTTTTCGTCACTACAGCAGTAAAGGAAATGTGCCTCTATCTGCTATAGCTCCAGGGGTGTAGCCTTTTGAAAGGGTGCAAGGGTTGCCTCGTGACCATCTTCATCCTTACAAAGCGGTACACTCAATTTTACACAGCAACTCCTGAGGTGGCCTATTGTTTGGGATGTGTGAAATTATATTTTTCCACTCCACAATACTTTGCCTTGTTTCTACCTGTTGCAGGTTTGGGGATGGGTCACTAGAGAATGGAGAAGCAGGGCAGGTGCAGGTGGGGCAATGGTACCAAACTTTCCCTCTCACAACGCCCTCCACAAACTCCCGTAAACTTTGAAAATTGTCATTCAAAACATCCATTTTCGACTCTATCCTTTTAATTCTGTCTTCTTCTATCTCTTCTGTTGCCCGTTCCTCTTTTTTTTCCTGGTCTGTTGAAAAAACAAATACCACAAGTTAAATGCCTATAAAATACTGATCACTATTCTCCATATGCAGACCAATGTGTACCATTGTTGTCAGTGTCTTCAGACATTTCCTCCTTTGGGAAATACTCCTCCAACCACTCCAAAGTACTAGCCATTTCTGAGTCAAAACAACAAAAAGAAATTATTATTTCTGCACCACATACTAAAAAAAAACACACCCACTTAAAAAAAATGACATGCACTCACTCATTTGCTGTAATCTCCCTTCTTCCAAATGCGTCGGTCCACTATCATTCCAAGCTGCAGATTTCTGTGAAGTGACTGCAGTGGTGGCATCCTTTCTTTTTTTTTGGTTCCATCCACTTCATTCTACATGATTATTAAATGATTAAATGTGTAGTTTCCATTTCCTACCTTCTAGTTTCCATATTTACTTATTGCTACTTACAAAATCTTTATGCCCTTCTTCACCGTTCCACCCTTTTTGTGTAAGACAATTGTACATTTTCGCCTCTTTGGGTAATGTTGATCCTGTCCGCCCCCATCCGCAAACAGGCGCTCAGTACGTCCCGTTCTACAGTCAATAGGGAGGGAGTTCTGAATGTTCTATGTTAAATATATGGCAAGTACATAGATGATACTACATACCTCTTAAAATCACATGATTACAGTACATATTCTGCTCACCAACTTCATTGCCACAATTTCATGCTTAAGTTCCACCTTCCAAAAACCTCTACATTTCCCTACAAAAAAAGAAAGTTGCTATGTGCAGAATTGTCGCGACTATGCGGCTCTCACTTCCAAAATACTTTTTCTGAATACTGTCCATTTCTTCTTCTAAGTATTTGGGTGTACCATGCAGAAGAATGGTATTTACCGGCATTATTTTGTCTATTTTAAATTATAAGTCTTCGACATGTACTCTGATTAGAATGAACATACCTCCACTCTATACTGATGCATGTGGTCATGCATGGAGCTGTAAGTAGAAATTCGCAATCCTTGCACAGTAGCTTGTGAAGTAGGTGCTTTGCAATGGTATGCGATTTCCATTAAGAATCATCAACAGTAATTTTGAAGTGCGCAATGATGATGACGGAGTTAAAATTAGCAAGGTTCTATGTGATCTGTGGCTGATTGTGCGCCCGCTTAGTTGTGTCCAATGATGGACTTGCTTTGGTACTGCTGTAGAAAGGGTGGAAGGACTGGGTAAAAGTTACGTGCCGCACATAGGCAACGCTTGTCTGCTGGTAGGGCGTGTCACATACGGGTTTCTACAGCTAATCCTGCATGGAAAGACTACTGAAGCCATTGGCCAATCAGATGTTCACATTACTCTTTTGTGTTCAAAGACGGTTCACACACTGAAAATGGCAGAGGTGCAGAGGGTCGGTGTTTTGCTGCTCGGAGACATTTTTGTGCAAGGCTTACAACACTATGCCGAAAGTAGGCATGTGGCACACCATTTCGATGTGCGACGAGTGGAAGTGGTCTGGAGCGCTGACACTGATGCCAATGCTGCGGCAATTCTGCAAGTTTGCAGAGACATGCATCGAATGACCACTCCTCATGTGGTAATTTTGAACTACGGTGCTTGCCACTTGGGATACCTGACTTCACGTACATTGTTGGCAGATTTGGCACAGTTCGTTGAAGCAATCATGACCATCTTCCCAACGTCCAGAGCTATTTTTTCTGCTTTACTCCCCAGACTACAATGGACCAACACTTCTGTTTTCTGTCCAGATCAAAGCATCGGGAGGTGCATCATCAATCGCGGCATGCATGCATTCATGCTGCGAGTTGGTATGTTTTTTTGTAGCCACGATAACACTGCTCCCAGCAATGCGCATTAATTTGAAGGAGATGGTGTTGCACTATCCTCTTTGGGAAATGCGAAGTTCTTTTGGAACATAAGGCTTGCTTTAGAGAAGGTTCTGTAATGTTTGCAAAAGTAAAGCAAGGACAAAAACTACAAAAAAATGCATAAAATACCACATGTCTGTACGATATGTGGCCAAAAAAAAAAAGAAACGGCTCTTCTTAGAGCCTACCTTTAAGGGGAAAAAGGGGATTAGTACTTTAATGTACCGTCCTCACACTCTGCTCCTCTACATGTCTGCGAACATGGCGGTAGTTAACTGCCAGCACATATCACCACCGGGGACTGAAGGGTGGAGCCGCATGTAAATGAGAATGAGCGGTGCTAGGGACTGGTCCATAAAGTTCAGTAGGTGTGTTCTGACCAACGTACTTTAGTAAGACCGTCTTCTCCCTCACAGGTCACCACACAGCCATGGCTTTCCATGCTCGAAAACAGATTGTCTGGATTGTGGGAGACTCATGGATACAGTGGTTGAAGGTGCATGCCGAAAGCTGCAGTTTATCTACAAATCTCGTATTTCCAAATGCGGAAGTGCACTGACATGGCGTACGCGGCATGAAATGGCTGGACTTGGTGCCTCTTTGTGTTACTTTACAGAGAGAGCGTCCTCCAGATATACTCATCATTCATTGTGGTGGAAACAGTTTAGGCCATATATCTGGAATTTCTTTACAATTTGCCATGAAGGAAGGACTCGCGAAGCTCATGGACATGTTTCAAATTGTCAAATACTTTTTTCCCGTATTGTTCAAAGACAAATATGGATATGTTCTTCTGCATTTGGTCCACAAATGGAGAAAGCGAGATGCAATGTGAATAAGGATGTGTGTGCCTTTTTAAGAGATGTTGGTATGTCCTCTTTCCACAATGAAAACATTTTGTTTTGTAGCAATTTAATTTTCCTCAGATATGGAGTCCACCTCACATATGCAGGCAATCAGATGTTAATTCACAATATACAAAATGCATTGCGCCCTCTTTTGCAATCAAACTAACCTATCTGACAATCAGTTTCACCCAATCCACTCCTTTTCAACCCACACAACACACCACCAAAAGGCTCTTTTCACAGCCGCCACTTATTCCCAACGTACACTTTATTGCGTTTGCTCTGCTTTCACCCTCCCTTTTTGCCCTCTACGACTGTCCTTTTGCTGCACTTCGCAAGACTCTACGGCCTTCACTTCATAGTTCTATTGTTACACTGAGAAAGGCGGCTCTGAAAAGAGCCTTTTCTGTCATTTTTGTTGTTTTTACATTCATTGATTAACAGCACTACACACACTTGGGGAAGAGGTGAGAGGAGGGTAAGGAAGGGACACCAGCCATGGGGATAAGAAAGGGCAACTGAACAGATACATATTAAGGGTGATCTTTATTTAGGTAAGGAGCAAATCTTCTGGTGCTCGCTGACTGCAGCCTCAAAAGCACTTTGAAGACTCTCCCCCCTGCAGAGTACTGCGTCACAATACGTGCACACTACTGTCACCTTCGAAAGGTAAGGGTCCACAGCATTGCGAATGGCTTGTGAAGTAGCTGGAGGGAGGCGCTCCCCCATAGGAGTGTCTCTTGTGGTGGGAGGATCGGATTCCGAGGATGCTGTGGAGGAACTCAAACGACTACGCTCTTCACATGGCACCACCTTGCGAATGTCCTCAGTGTGGAACGAAGTGAGGTGGCGCTTCATGGTTGTTGTACCAAAACTGTATGCTCCAAATCTCCCGTGACTCAACACCACATCGCACTGGTTACACTTCATCAGGTTCGCACATGCTTTTGGTACGTTCCCGTAAATGGAAAACAACCGCCACACCCACAACTCCCAGCGAGTGCTCCTAGTGTGGAGTTCCTCCATGTCATTCTCTTCCTCTTCTTCTTCCACAATCTCTACATCCTGACCCAAATATCTCTCTGCAGGCCCTAGGTGAGATATGATATGATATGATATGATTGTTTATTTATATAGCGCCTATACACAATGTGTTTCAAAGCGCTTCAAGGCAATGGAGGGAACAAGGGAAAATACAACCACATTCTTACAGGCCATGAACAGTAAGGATGTGAAATTAACTATCGTATTTGGCCTGGCATTTCAGATAGTGCAAGAGCTAAGACAGAGATAAGGAAGGGAGGGGGAGAGTGGGAAGGAAATGGAAACAGACAGGCGACTACCATACTAAGCCTGACGACATTTCTGGTAGAGCCGGAGAAAAACAAAAGGTGAGGGAGAGGGGTGCAGAAAGGGATGGGAGGAACAAAACAAGCGACTGTCATACTAGGTCTGACGACATTTTAGATAGTGCTGGAGGGGTGGTCGGGAGGAAAAAAACAGTAATGGGAGGGTGGAGGAAACAGACAAGGTTGCTATCATATTAGGTCCAGTGGTGATGGAGGTGCAGAGGCTAATAACCCAAAAGCAGCCATGGAAGCCATAGTAATTGGTTTCCTTTTCGTCACTACAGCAGTAAAGGAAATGTGCCTCTATCTGCTATAGCTCCAGGGGTGTAGCCTTTTGAAAGGGTGCAAGGGTTGCCTCGTGACCATCTTCATCCTTACAAAGCGGTACACTAAATTTTACACAGCAACTCCTGAGGTGGCCTATTGTTTGGGATGTCTGAAATTACATTTTTCCACTCCACAATACTTTGCCTTGTTTCTACCTGTTGCAGGTTTGGGGATGGGTCACTAGAGAATGGAGAAGCAGGGCAGGTGCAGGTGGGGCAATGGTACCAAACTTTCCCTCTCACAACGCCCTCCACAAACTCCCGTAAACTTTGAAAATTGTCATTCAAAACATCCATTTTCGACTCTATCCTTTTAATTCTGTCTTCTTCTATCTCTTCTGTTGCCCGTTCCTCTTTTTTTTTCCTGGTCTGTTGAAAAAACAAATACCACAAGTTAAATGCCTATAAAATACTGATCACTATTCTCCATATGCAGACCAATGTGTACCATTGTTGTCACTGTCTTCAGACATTTCCTCCTTTGGGAAATACTCCTCCAACCACTCCAAAGTACTAGCCATTTCTGAGTCAAAACAACAAAAAGAAAATATTATTTCTGCACCACATACTAAAAAAAAACACACCCACTTAAAAAAAATGACATGCACTCACTCTTTTGCTGTAATCTCCCTTCTTCCAAATGCGTCGGTCCCATATCATTCCAAGCTGCAGATTTCTGTGAAGTGACTGCAGTGGTGGCATCCTTACTTTTTTATTGGTTCCATCCACTTCATTCTACATGATTATTAAATGATTAAATGTGTAGTTTCCATTTCCTACCTTCTAGTTTCCATATTTACTTATTGCTACTTACAAAATCTTTATGCCCTTCTTCACCGTTCCACCCTTTTTGTGTAAGACAATTGTACATTTTCGCCTCTTTGGGTAATGTTGATCCTGTCCGCCCCATCCGCAAACAGGCGCTCAGTCCGTCCCTTTCTACAGTCAATAGGGAGGGAGTTCTGAATGTTCTATGTTAAATATATGGCAAGTACATAGATGATACTACATACCTCTCAAAATCACATGATTACAGTACATATTCTGCTCACCAACTTCATTGCCACAATTTCATGCTTAAGTTCCACCTTCCAAAAACCTCTACATTTCCCTACAAAAAACACTTTGATAAGGGGACGTTAGGGTTCAGTTGCCCTCCGAAAAACCAGTGCAATTCACTACAAAAAAAACTTTGTTGAGGGGACGTTATGGTTAAGTTGCCCCAACAAAAACCTGTACACTTCAATAAAAAAAACTTTCCACCACCCCTTTATGCTTCAAATTAAAACGGAAAAACCCCTGAAATTCGACAGTTATGGTCAACTAAGACCCCAACCCTGCCACCACTCCTGTGCACTGCTAACACTGACACCCAGACCATGAAAGATGTCATCTCACATGTCGCTGATGACATCAATGACAACATCACTTGTTTAGCCCCTTTCTTTCCCTTCCCTGCCATACAAGTACATTCAGTAAAAATATTTCACTAAAGGAATGTTACACTTCACAGTGCTACCACACTCCACTTCACATTCCCCCTTTATAGTAAGCTAAGCAACCATAACTCGCACCATTTATGTGCATTGCTAAGCCTAACACCCAGGACATCAAAGATGACATCACAAATAACATTGTTATATATATACATATTCATAGTGTGAATTTCATAGATGTTTACTAGGATTCCCATATTTTATATACATATATCATAGAATATACTGAACTCCTGCTAGTGATTTGATGTCCGCGGACTTTGCGTATGTCCGCGGACGGACGCGGACAACATCAACATCACCCAAAAACTGAGGGGTATCTTAAATTGTTCTATCATGCCATATAAACACTGAACAAGTTCAAAAAGCAGCAGATAAACACATTATATGTAATAATAAATAAGAAGTGGAACCTATATATGTAACACATCAACTGTCCATTTACTAAAATGGAATATACCAAAACAAAAAAGATATGCCTCCAACATAATTACCTCACAGAAACTGCACAGCAAGAAGCAACAGCAGACCTACACAACAGTAACAACAAAACTTATCAGAAACTAGTAAGTAAACTTTATTTTTCTTACATATTTCTAAACTTTCTGTATTAGGTACACTAACAGTAATATATTTATTTTTACACAGAAATGGCCAGTACTTTGGAATGGCTTGAAGAAAATTTCCCACATGAGGAAATGACTGAAAACAGTGATACTAATAGTAGACACTTCTCTATATAAGAAAATTAATAATCATTACTTTATGTGTACTTAACATATTTTTTTTTAACAGACCATACAAACATTGAAAATAATATAGTGATCTGGCCACCAGGGGGCGCACGGACGATGATCGCCTCCGTGTGAGCTCTTAGCCCACCGGCCCCAAAAGTGACCTGAGCCCCGACTTTTGCCTCCCCCGGGCCCAACAACGGCAGATTAAGTCATTGGAAGCGCCCCCCGACCCCCTGAGCGAAAACCCGACAAAAATCGGACTTGCAGAACAGGAGAAAGCTCCGTTGGAACCTGTCCCCCTCCCGCCCACGAGGACACCAGCTGGAGACAACGCCCGCAGCGCCCACCTACTCCCTCTGCTTCCCCCGCGGTGGAGCCGCGCCAGGTTGAGGCGCCGGGGGAGGTCACGGACACCCAGCCACCCCGGCGTGATTCGAGGGCCAGCCACCCCAGGCGTCCCCGTGCGCACTCCCTGTGCGGTGACATCCGCATCTCTGGACGTCGGCCCAGCGACGGGTGGGAGTGGGCCGCAGAGGTAAGTTCCTTCCCCCCCGAAGCGCTCCCACGTACCGTGCTTTGACAGGGGCCTACTCCTCCCCCCCGGACCTAAATACCTGAGCGGGGGTCCAAACCGACCCCTCCTCCCACGCTATCATTGAGGACCTGGCAGCACATAGCACAGTGAGGTGCGCGAGCCCGCGGAGGCCTTCTACCAGCCTGCTCCCACTGGCACCCCTCTTCTGACACCCACAGAGGGCCCCATTAAACACAAGAGCCAAGCTGGAGGTGGTCCCAAACTCGGTACGGACCCGCTCTCCCAGCGCAAGTCATACTCCAGCCCATCGGTAACTGTTGCGCTACGCAGCACCCACCCCAGTGGACCACAAAGTCGCCCATGCCTCCCAACAGCAGGGACCCCACACAGTAAATGAAGTGCCGTTCGCACCCCGGCCTCTTCTGCCCCTAACCAGACCTAGGTGGGCAATCCCTGCAGACTTTATTGCTCGGGGCCTCCCACCACGCAGCAGAATATTCACCGGTGCACCGTGGCAGGGCAGAGGGTTGGGCCCCCACCCCTGGTGCGAGTGCCCTCCTCTGGCGAGGCCCCGGCTCACGGCTTGAACAGGACACGGATAAGTGGCCCACCAACGGAGAACAGTGAAATACCTGGAGGTGCTCACCCTCCCGCCTCGCCTGTACCAGAGACCCCCTCCCTGGGACCCGGCCCCACATACTCCCCCCAAAGCCCCACTACAGGACTGCACTGATACTCAGGCCCCTCGGACAAGACATCGGACCCACTGAAAGAGACAGATCGGAACGGAGGGTAGAGCCCCTGGAGACAGGGCGTGTGCCTCCTCCCACTCCTCCCGCCAAAAGAACCCCCGCTACCAGAATCATCACCCCGGTGCCCGCCAATATTGCCGACGTGCCTTTCAACACACTAGGCCCGAGGAGACGGCCCCCGAGCCTGAGGCATGCGCCTCCGCGCCCGCGAGTGCTCCATGAACATTCCGAGTAAGCTTGCCAAGTACGCCTATACTCCCCTGTCATAGGCCCACGACCCCAGACCAACGATGTCAGTGGAGGCTTCCGAAACGGGGGCAGCCACTACCAAGGGAGACATCGCCGCCCTCCTGACTGAAATTCGGAACATGGGTGCCAACCTCGGCGGTAAAATGGACAAGATGACACGTGGGTTAGACAACATCGAGGAGAGACTAGAGGGAGTCGAGAACAATCAAGCTTCAATCGACACCATAGAGACCCAAATGGACCTAAGAATACGAAACATAGAGAAGAAAGAAGACGAGATTCGCCTAAAGATAGACGATTTAGAAAATAGAGGGAGAAGGAATAACCTACGTTTTTTTGGAATTCCGGAGAGAGAAGGGGAGACAGAAGAAGATCTCAAACAAATGATACATGATATTGTCAAAATCCTGACAGCGGACAAGGACATTGATGAACTCAAGATCGAAAGAATTCACAGAGCTGGTGGCCCCCCAGGTGGCCCGAGATCGGTCCTCGCCAGATTTCACAGGTATCAGGACAGAACAAGGATACTAGCTAAAGCCAGATCCAGAGGCACCCTTACCCTTGGAGGGGCCCAGATTACTATCTTCCAGGACCTTTCATCATTGACACTGGCCCTACACCTCCTCTGTGGTCCTCTCACGAGATGGCTAAAAGAGCAAGGCACAAGATATAGATGGGGATATCCCTTCTCTCTCGCATTTGAACACGGGAGCAGGAAGATCCTACTCCGCTCCTAGGAAGAGATCCGAGAATGCATCGCCGACCTCCTCGGACTGCCCTCTGGTGAGGGAACCCAGAATGCCCCTGTGCAGGACAGATCAGGTTGGGAACTTCAGGGCCCGAGAAGGAAACGAGTAAAGGGATCCAGGAAGTACAGGCGACCCAATGACACACCGGATAGCAACAAATGACACCGCAAACCCAAGCTCTATACTCCGGCGACCTTTGTTTCCACGGTACCCGCAGGGGACCTACCTAATCCGGGACCACGGCACTCCTGTATCTCTGATTTCATCATGTAACAAGTGAACTGCCTGAACCGCAAACGAGAACTGCCGAGGGATGTAGACGCCTGAAACCGCATGTATCACAATATATATTTGCATACAGTTTAAATTGTTGGTGTTCGACATACTGCCGTTTGTTACACAATTTCTATGAGAGGAGGGGTGGGGGCTCAAAAATGCTATGTTGATGTTATTAGTTGACGGGGTCGTGTGGTTATGACCCCTGCTGGTGGTCCGACAGTAGACCGGCTGTTCACATCCAGTCCAACTCGGACGCCATCACAAATAGACACAAACCCTCATTGAAGAACCAATGAGCAACGCAAGAGAACAGAGGGCAAAGGGTATGATGTTCAATACCCTACAGGGGTGGGGGGGCACAGGGGATGGCACAGCCTCAGGTAAAGCCTCAGTTAAGGAGAGGCAGCTACAACATTACTTCCATCAAGGCAATTTCCTACAATGGGCAGCGTGACATTGCAAATGCTTGCTACGAACCTGTCAATGTCCCGCAGACATAACGAATCAAGTGACGGGCAGGGCATACTTAAAATTGGCACGCTGAATGTTAAGGGTCTCAACTCCCCCACCAAGAGATCGTTGGTAATGAGAGAGTTCAAGAGAGCCAAACTAGACGTACCCTTCTTACAAGAAACCCAATACAGCAAGGGAGAAGAGAGCAAGGTTTTATATGCTAAACTGGGCTCTGAAAACTGGGGCTCTGGCCCACTGAAGAAGGCGGGAGTCGGCATATTAGTCAACAAAACGATCCGATTTCAACTCATTAAATCATGGATGGATGTCAGTGGTAGAGCGCTGGTCCTAGTGGGCAGGATACAAGGCACCGTCGTCACCCTTGCGCGATATACGCCCCAAACACAGGACAAGATAGATTCCTGCAGAGGATAATCCCGAAAGTCATGAGCGAAGCAGAAGGCGACGTAATACTTGGTGGTGACCTGAACACGTGGATGGATCCGGAACAGGATAGACAATCAGGACGCACCTCTATGCCCCCCCCCAGCGAGCACCAGACGCCCACCGGTTGCAGATATGATGGCTGCCTACAATGTTACCGATGCGTGGAGACATACCAATCCCAACCGAACTGGCTTCACTTTCTTCTCAGCGTCACATGCAACCTTTTCCAGAATAGACTATATATATCTCACTGCAGATCTCATCACAGCAATGACAGAAGCCATTATAATCCCTGTCTCATGGTCAGACCATGATATGGTCACGGTCACCCTTGATCAAATAGCCCTCCCTCGCAGATGCTCCAAATGGCGCTGTAACAAGACCCTCTTTAAGGACCCAAATTTTTTGGGGTCAACTAGAGCAGGACAACACCCAATACTTTGAAATCAACAACACAGAGGAAACTTTCATAAACACAATTTGGGAGGCAGGAAAGGGGACCTGGAGAGGGCTTCTTATTAAAGAAGGAGCAGCAAAAAAAAGAGAAAGACAGTTGATAGAAAACAGGCTCCGAAAAGAGATTACCCAACTGGACCTCATGGCACAGTCAGCTCACCAGGATAGACTACAAAAGATTAAAGAGGCCAACGATAAGAGGGAGGAACTACGACAACTGGAGGCGGGTAACATCACACACAAGCTTCAATACCTGAAGCAGAAACACTATGAACACTGGGATAAGGCGGGCACCTTATTAGCAGCAAGACTGCGAGGTCAACGCCAAGAGCGGTGGGTGCCCACGATCCAAACAGAAAGGAAGCTCCTGCGAACCACTTCCCCTCAGCGTCCCGGAAGCCTTCGCCGACTTTTACAAAGAGTTATACACGTCACGCGCTGCTTCGCATCCAGAAGTGATAAGTGAATATATGGACAAAATTCCACTGCCCACTCTCCCATCTGATACTGCAGATACCTTGGAAACCCCCATCACAGGAGAAGAAATTGAAGAGGCAATCAAAAGACTCCCAACGGGAAAAGCCACTGGAAATGACGGGTACACGGCAGGGTTCTATAAGACCTTCAAAGATGCCCTTCTCCCATTCATGGTTGACCTATTTAACAATATCCTCCAATCTGGTGTGGCACCAGAATCCTTCTCCGAAGCATTGATAACTGTCATCCCTAAGGAGGGTAAGGACCCAAAACTGTGTGCTTCCTACCGCCCAATATCCCTTCTAAATATCGATGCCAAAATTTATACGAGAATCCTTACTGCAAGACTGGAGTCACACATGCCCGCAATAATCTACAACGACCAGGTGGGTTTCGACCTAGGCGGATAAGGAGCAGACTGCACCCGGAAAACCGAGCACCAAATCCACGAGGCACAAACATCGTCGAACAAACCCGCTTTACTCTCAATTGATGCCGAGAAGGCATACGACAGAGTCGAGTGGCATTTCCTAGAGCCCTCCGTCGAGGGATCAAAGCAATCTCCACATCCCCAAGAGCCTCAGTCATGGTGAACGCCCAATTCTCCCGCTGGTTTCCCCTCAGCAGGGGCACGAGACAGGGATGCCCCCTCTCAGCAATACTTGTTGAACTGTGCCTGGAACCCCTAGCCGTAATGCTGCGAGCAGAGCCTGCAGTAGAAGGGATATGGGTGAATGGCAAAGAATATAAGTTAGCCTTGTATGCGGACGACATTCTACTCCATGTGTCAAACCCAACGTCTTCCATTCCACGAGCGATCCAGCTGATAGAGGAATACGGCACACTCGCAGGATTCAAGATCAACAAATCCAAATCCATTCTCTTCCCACTCCACGATCCAACTCCGGAACATCAAATCGCCCTTGAGCACCTCGAGCTGATCATCGGAGGCCCAACACTGAGATACTTGGGGATCAACTTAACGGGACACCTCGACGACCTTTACAAAGCCAACTTCCCTTCACTTCTCGAAACCCTCAAGATTGATCTAAAAAAATGTAAACCACTGTCAATCTCCTGGATGCGACACTTTAACGCAATTAAAATGGTGACTCTCCCATGGTTCGTATACCCATTTCAGGTCTTACCCATTACAATCCCAGAGCACTTCTTCAGACAAGTCAGAAAGGCCATACTAGACTTCCTCTGGAATGGAAAGAAACCCAGAATCCCCTATGATGTCTTAATATTACCAAAGGATTTAGGAGGAGTGGGTCTGCCGGACATAGAACGCTATTATCAAGCTACACAGCTCAGAATTCTAATCCCACACCTGCGAGATAGGAAGGACCTCCAATGGGTCCAACTGGACAACGACGTTTTAGCCAACGTAACTCTGGCAGAATGGCTATGGGTACCCAGACCGAAACTGACGAGAAAACTGCGTAACCACCCGATACTGGGCACAATGTGGAGCATATGGAAGAAGGGGAGAGCGATGTTGGGAGTCACCACGTGGCCTTCACCCCTGAGCCATCTCTGGTCCCCCGGGATCAGAGAAGAAATCCCGGAACATGCTAGATACCAATCCTGGTTCGATGCCGGCCTTGAGGGAGTCGTTCAGCTGTGGAGAAAAGGGAAATTCATCTCAATAATGGATCTAGAAGAAGCCCTCCAAATCCACCCAATACCAGTCTTCCTGTACCTGCGATTGAAGGGCGCCTTATCCAGGAAGGAATGGAATGCCACCACACAGAGAGAGCTAACGCCTTTTGAGATGATCCTAGACACGACTACCACCTCCAAAAGCCTCATAGCACGAATGTACAGGGACTTAATTACCAAAGACAACGCATCAAGCCACCGTCTCAAAGCAAGATGGGAACGAGACTTCGCCAAAGAGTTTGACCAAAAAGCCTGGGACAAAATTTGTGAGACGCCATCCAAAACATCAATCGCAGCCCAGTATAAATTGCACGCTATAAACCTGCTTCACAGATGGCAGTATGATCCATACAGACTGTCTAAGATGTTCCAGACCTCCAGTTCGATATGTTGGTGACAATGCAGTATGAATGCTGACTACTGGCACATGTGGTAGGCCTGCCCCAAAGTTCGCATTTAATGGCAGGAGGTCCTGGGATAGATCAAATAACTGGATGGCATAGAGAGGGAATTGACACCCCTCCTGATCCTTTTTGGCCTCGAGGAAGAAGACGACGACATGATCAGGGAAAAGGTCTGACATCCCCTCTGTTACTCGCGGCAAGAGCTGCTCTAGTGATAAAATGGAAAGCCCCATGCCTACCGGATAAGAAGGACTGGATACAAATAGCCACAAACATCTACACAATGGAAAAAATAACTGCAATACTACATGACAAAGCCGCAAGACAAGAGGAAGCCTGGTGCGATTTCACCGCACACTATATCCCACGCTCAACCACAGATGACTCAACACAGCAAAGATCTTAACATTTAACCTACGCCACCACTGGCGGAAAGCAGGACGACCCACTGCCAATAACCCTTGCCCGTCACAGTCCATATTGGAGATCTGTGACCTAAGGACGATTGAAGATGAATGCCATGCAGCCTACATCGATTCAAAGTAGCAACGCCTTGAAAGGAGGAGACTTGAGAATAGGGAGGGAAGGTGGGGGGAGGCAGTCAGGGCTTTCATTTTCTCTCCTCAGTGGAATAATGAACGTTAATGTTGATAAATGTTGTTAAGGTGGACTTGAACACTGCCGTGAGATAGCTCTCAGTGCATAACATGTACCCATCTGTATGTTCAAATCCAATGTTAAAATTAATAAAACTTAAGTGGGAAAATAATATAGCAAAAGAGACATTACAAAATACTCTGCAGCGCATGGAACAAAAAATGGACATGCTTATGGAAAATTTCAATCTTTTAAAACATTTTGTGGAGGACCACATAAAAGAAAAAAATAAATATCATTGTCCCACATGCACCTGTTCCCCCCCTCCATGCCCCAGTCAACTATCCCCAAACCCTCACCACCAAGAAAAATGTTATAATGAGACTTCCATCCCTTCATCCCCTCTCAACCATCCTCTCCAAACCCCTAATTCCCATGTAATTGTGTAAGTTTCTGCTTTCCCCTCTCTTACATAGATTTTATATCTGTATATAATAAAAAAAATATTATGTGTGTTTTAATTTAGTCCTTTGTGTCTTATTTTTTTTTTAAAAGGCAGTTAGGGTGTCCACGGACAGTGCGGGTGTCCAGGTTGTCCGCAATTAACCAAAATGGGGGTGTCCTAAGGACATTAGACCTGTCCGTACTGTCCGCAAGCAAGATGGAACTGTTTTTAGAACACACTCTGTGTCCTCAATGTCCGCAATTAACCAAAATTGAGGTGTCCTAAGGACATTATACCTGTCCATACTGTTTGTAAGAAAGATGGAACTGTTCTTGGAACACACTCAGTGTTCTGAATGTCCGCAATTTACCAAAATGGAGGTGTCCTAAGGACACTATTCCTATCCATACTGTTCGCAAGAAAGATGTAACTGTTCTTAGAACACACTCAGCGTCCGGAATGCCCGTAATTATTCAAAATGGAGGTATTCTAAGGACATTATACCTGTCCGTAGTGTCCGCAAGCAAAATGGAACTGTTCTTAGAACACACTTGGTGTCCGGAATGTCAGCAATTAACCAAAATGGAGGTGTCCTCCAGACACTATATCTGTCCGTACTGTCCGCAAGCAAGGTGGAACTGTTCTTAGAACACACTCAGTGTCCGGAATGTCTGCAATTAACCACAATGGAGGTGTCCTAAGGACACTATTCCTATCCATACTGTTCGCAAGAAAGATGGAACTGTTCTTAGAACACACTTGGTGTACGGAATGTCCGCAATTAACCAAAATGGAGGTGTTCTAAGGACATTATACCTGTCCGTACTGTCCGCAAGCAAGATGGAACTGTTTTTAGAACACACTTGGTGTCCGGAATGTCTACAATTAACCAAAATGGAGGTGTCCTACGGACACTATACCTGTCCGGACTGTCCGCAAGTAAAGTGGAACTGTTCTTAGAACACACTCAGTGTCCAGAAAGTCCGCAATTAACCAAAATGGAGGTGTCCTTAGGACACTATTCCTATCCATACTGTTCGCAAGAAAGATGTAACTGTTCTTAGAACACACTCAGCGTCCGGAATGCCCGTAATTATTCAAAATGGAGGTATTCTAAGGACATTATACCTGTCCGTAGTGTCCGCAAGCAAAATGGAACTGTTCTTAGAACACACTTGGTGTCCGGAATGTCAGCAATTAACCAAAATGGAGGTGTCCTCCAGACACTATATCTGTCCGTACTGTCCGCAAGCAAGGTGGAACTGTTCTTAGAACACACTCAGTGTCCGGAATGTCTGCAATTAACCACAATGGAGGTGTCCTAAGGACACTATTCCTATCCATACTGTTCGCAAGAAAGATGGAACTGTTCTTAGAACACACTTGGTGTACGGAATGTCCGCAATTAACCAAAATGGAGGTGTTCTAAGGACATTATACCTGTCCGTACTGTCCGCAAGCAAGATGGAACTGTTTTTAGAACACACTTGGTGTCCGGAATGTCTACAATTAACCAAAATGGAGGTGTCCTACGGACACTATACCTGTCCGGACTGTCCGCAAGTAAAGTGGAACTGTTCTTAGAACACACTCAGTGTCCAGAAAGTCCGCAATTAACCAAAATGGAGGTGTCCTTAGGACACTATAGCTGTCCGTACTGTCCGCAAGCAACATGGAACTGTTCTTAGAACACACTTGGTGTCCGGAATGTCCGCAATTACCCAAAATGTAGGTGTCCTAGGGACACTATAGCTGTCCGTACTGTCCGTAGAACATCTACACACATGTGCATCACACCCATAGGTCCTACGAACATCGCACCTGTCCGTAACTGTCTGTCTCACGTATTTCGCACTTTTAATTAGTTTGAGGACCCGAACACTGTCCGTAGAACACCTGCACGCATGCACACGACCGTTCCCACGCATTTGGTGTCCTCGCGATGTCATCATGTGACCACACCCATGCTGAGCGGGTATCCTGATTTGTGGACACTGCCTGGGTCCCCGAACATTTTAAAAGTACTTTTTTGGACAGTCCAAAGTATTTTGCAGTAAATATTCACCATTGCACATGTCCCAGACAATGTCCCTGGCGTTCTACATACTTTTTGGAACTTTTTGAGCCTTTTTGGGGTGTTCGATCTGTCCGTGCACAGCGCGGCTGTCCGCAAAGCGTGCACCAGCACCCCTATAAAAGGCAACACCCCACAGCTGATCCTCATTCTGTCTTTCTACTATTGAAGATTGACCTGCTTTTGCTGCCTTTGCTGCTCTTGCTGCTATTGCCTCGTCAAACCTGATGGCATGCATTTGAAAAAAACAGATGTTGCAGCCAATGTCGGCTTGAGTTCCTATCTAGAGCGAAGCCTTTGTGCCTCTCTGGTTCCTTTCTCAGATGGCCAAGGGTCTGCACCAGGGGTGCCTGTATTGTGGCTGCAGCAATATATGTACAATTCCGAGAAATAAAGTTGGTACCCTTTAGTGCGCTCCTTGGGAAGAATTACTCAATCACTTGGTTATGTTAATTCCAATTTGTTTATTCAGTATAGGTTCTGGATACTCCATACACTTGAAGTTTCAATAAACAAACTTTGTCTCCCAAATTGTCTCCCAACACGTGTTTCCCCATGACTTTAGCCACGGTTCCTCAGGGGAGATTCCTTGTCATGTTTCTCATAATTCTGATTCAGTATTGATTGGTATTCAATTTTCTCTCTCATCGGCTCTCTATTTGTCTTCCTTTTGTTCTTTTTCCCTTTTCTTTTTTTTTTCCTTTTTTTCTTTTTTTCCCCTTGTGTGTAGATTCTTGTGGATTCAAAGATGTTCCTTTCTCTCGGTACGATTGCCTCTGTGCATCCGTGGTTCCGTGGCATGGCTGCTGCTGCTCCTGTTGGTGCTACTTCTGCCTCAGCACCACCCCCAACCCCTCCACCACCACTACCTCCCCAAGGGCCTGCAGATGGGAACAGGTGTAAGGATGTAGAGGAGTCAGATGAAGAGGATGAAGAGGATGAGGTAGTGGAAGTCTCTACTACCAGCACTCGCCGTGAGTCTTGGGTGTGGCGGTTGTTTACCATTCATGGAGGAGTGCCAAAAGCACGTGCGAATAAGGTCACCTGCAACCAGTGCAACATGGTGCTGAGTCGTGGGAGGCCTGGTTCGTACATCTTTGGTACGACATCAATGAAGCGACAACTAAGGTCGTTTCACGGTGGGGCTATTCGCAAGGTTGTAACTTGTGATAAACATAGCAGGTTGAGTTCCTCTACAACATCCTCCGTTTACGCTCCTGTCACCACAGGAGACACTCCTGTGGGACAGCGCATCCCTCCAGCTGCCTCACAGGCCATTCATGATTCTGTTGACCCTTACCTTTTGAGGGTCACAATATTGTGTATATCCTGCGGCACAGTAATCTGCAGGGGGAGAATCTTCGGAATGCTTTCGAGACTGCGGTCATGGAGCATGAGAAGGTCTGCTACTTACCTAAATAAGGCCCACCACACATCTTCCTCTCTCCACCAGCCCTTTCTTATCCCCGTGGTTGGTGTCCCTTCGTTACCCTCCTTTCCCCTCCTTTCCCAGTGCGTCATGTGTAAAAAAAAACAAAAAATATAAAACAACAAAAAAATACCCCAAAAAAGGCTGTTTTCTGAGCCGCCTTTCACAGTTCCAAAATAGAAGTGGCAAATAAATTATGCAGGCCCTGTGCAATTTTTTGAAGTCCACGGACAGTTTGCGGACATATACATTTTTGGGGTGCTGCCCTATCATAACCATTGCACCTTTCTATGGGAGGAAGTGGTGGCTCTGAAAAGAGCCTTTTGGTGGTGTTTTTTGTGTTTGAAAAACTTCAAATGGTCAACACCTACTGCAAAATGGATGGCTGTAATTCCAAAAAATGTTGCAATGCATTTTGTACATTTCTCATAAAACTCTGATTGCCAGCATAAGTAAGATGGACTCCATCTCTGTGAAAAATGTATGTGCTACGAAACATAATATTTTCATTGTGAAAAGAGGACATGCCAACATCTCTTAAAAAGGCACAAACAGCCTTATTGACATTGCGCCTCGCTTTCTCCATTTGTGGACCAAATGAAGAAGAATGCAGCCACATTTGTCTCTGAGCAATACAATAAAAAACTTACTTGGGAATTTGGAAACATGTTCATAACCTTCCCAAGTCCTTCTTTCATTGCAAATTGCAAAGAAATTCCAGACAAATGTCCTAAACTGTTCCCTCCACAATGAATTATAATTATGTCTGAATGATGATGTGTCTCCAAAGGAGCACAAAGAGGTACCAAGTCCAGCAACTTCATTCCATGCACTCCATGGCAGTGCACTTCCACATGAGGGAATCCAAGATCTGCAGCTACTTCGCAGCGTACTGCATGAACCTCCAACCAAAGTATCCATGAGTCTCCCAATATCCAGATAATCTGTTTTCTAAAACACACAGCAACAGCTATCTGTTCTTCTCTCAGGAAAAAGACTTTCTAACAAACTCTCTCCTTACACAACAAACCCAGTAAACTTTATTGACCAATCGCTTGCTCTACTCTTTCTCATTTGCATGCCTCCCCACCCCAAAATCCCTGTATGTAATACGCGGTGTCCGCGGACTACCGCCAAGTCTGCGGACATATCGAAAATCTGAGCATGGTGAATTCAAATAGTGTGCCCCATTTCCCCTTTGAGATTGGCTCTGAAAAGATACTTTTTTGGGGTTTTTTTTGCAGATGCTTGACAGACACCTGATATTTTGTATTTTTTTCCTAAAATCCTCACATACCCTTCGCCAAAGCAACCCTTACATTCCAAAACAGCATGGCATTTCCCATAAAAGATAACGAAATGCCATCTTCTTTAAAATAAATGGGCATTATGGGAATCAATATTCTCATTATTACAGAAGTACATACCAGCTCTAAGCATGAAAGCACACATGCCTCGGTTGATTGCACACCTAGCAATGTTTTGCTGAGGACAAAAAACAGAACTATTGTCCCATATTGCCCTAGGTACTAATCCAGAAAAAATAACTTTGGCATTTGGAAGGATGTTCATTACTGCTTCAACCAAGTGTTCCAAATCTGCCAACATAGTAGGGGCACTGACATAGCCCAAATGCAAAGCACCACAGCGCAAAACGACCACATGGGGACTGTTCATCCTGGCCATATCTTCACAAACTTGTACAATTCCCTGTACATTGCAATCAGGCACAGTGCTCTACACCACCTCCACTCCTTTGTCCACAAAATGGTTTGCCACATGCCTGCATTGAGCATACTGCTGTAAACCATGCATAAACATATCTCCAACCACCAAAACCCTGACTTTCTCCACCTCTGCCATCTTCACTACACACAGCCTCTTTCAACACAAATCCACAACCTCAACACCTGATTGGCTAATCCCTACAGTCCCCTTTCCATGCTGGATTTGCTGGAAAACCCCGGATGTGGGACGCCCTGTCCGCGGACAGCCGCGGTATCCGCGGAGTGCATAACACTTGGACAGTCCTTCTACCCTTTCCACTTCACTCTCTGTTCCATTCCCGCATTAGATACAGCTAAGCAGTCACACAACCATCCACAAATCACATCCAAGACCACTACATCTAACTCCATCATCAGAGTTCAGCACTTCAAATGTACTGTTGATCATTCTGAGTACAAATCTCATATCATTGGAAAGCACCTACTACAAAACTACTGTACAAGTCTCCAAGATTTCTACTTGCAGCTGCATGCATATCCACATGCATGAATACAAACTACAGGTATGCATATTTTATGCAGAGTACATGTACAACTCTTATAAATGGATATAAAGAGAATAACTTTGCTCTCTAGATCCTGTTAATGTTTCAAGATATTTCCATCATCGCTTCATTGCTATGCTACACTTTATTTGTAATAAAACTGTTCCTCCTCTCGGAGAAGTGCAACACTTCTTTTGGAGAAAAGAATACCACACCAGAGGAGCACCACATATCCACATGCTTTTATGGATTAAAGATGCTCCTAAAGTTGATCAAGACAGTGATGCCGCTGTTTTACAGTTTATCGAAAAATATGTCACTTGTGAAATTCCTTCAGAAGCAACAAATAGTGATCTTCATGCAAACATTTTACAATTTTCAAAGAGACAAATGTGGGAAATATTGTCATCGCAAATACAAAATAAAAGGGAAATACTACACCAAATGCTGCTTTCATTTCCCTAGACCAGTTACAGCAATAGATCAAGTAAACAACTTCATGTCTTCAGTTAGACATAGTGTTAAAGGTAAATCACCTAAGAACACATATTACATAAAAATAACAGAAGAAGCAAAATATATCAATGATTATAATGCAATCATTGCCCTCTTATGGAATGCAAACATAGATATGCAGTACAGTGCAGACAATTCCACTGCAGTTGCTTGATATGTTACAGCCAACTTAACCAAAGCGGAAAAAACAGAGCTTCAAGACCTCTGGGATGACCTATCATCAGACAAAACACTGTCTCAGAAATTGTACAGCTTAGGCATAAAAATGCTCTCTCATAGAGAATGTGGCTGCTATGAAGCTGCATATCATTTAACCGTTACTGCTTTATATGGAAAATCTGAAAATATAGTATGGCTATGGGCCTCATTACAAGGTAGGCGGTGGACCAAGGTGCTATTAGCCGGCACTGCCTTGGCGGAAAGGGGAATTACCGCCGTACTCCAAGGTTGGTGGGGCGGTAATTCCCCCTTCCACCATTGCCCTTCCCCATTCCCATTTTTGCCCCATAGGGCATAATGGGAATGGGGAAGGTGCTAATTACGGTACCGCAAATTTGCGGTGCCGTAATTAGCACCAAGGTCCCTTTGTGGGTTGGGTTTTAACGCCTGCAAAAAGTAGGCATTAAATTCCCCAACCCGCAAAGGGACCTCGTAGTACAGCGGTAAGAGTTAACGGTCACCGTTACCATTAACGGTGACCGTTAACCCTTACCGCCGTCCGTGTAATGAGGCCCTAAGTCTTGGTCCTGCTAAATCTAGAAAAAGAGTTCTCAAATCATACGACGACAAATCAAACAATAGCTAAAAATAATCCCAACAGCCAAGACATTTTGAAAAACAATTTACTGGACACATACTACCCAAACAGGAGTACCATTTTGGAAACCATGTGTCTATACCACGTAGCCCAAAACTTCACATACAAAAATAATATAAAACCAGATGAAAATAAAGGTAGATACAGAGTGACAAATTGCGAAGGCACCTTAGTGAAACTTACTAAACAAAGCTTAATTAATCATATCAAATTGTCATTAAAAACTCCTCAACATAAATAACTATATTACATGTCCCTGCTACAACTTTTTAAACCATGGGGAAAAGAAGAAGAGTTACTAGATATCTATGACTCCTATGAAGATGCTTTCAAATCAAATGAAAGCACTATAACCGATGTAAACTTTACACAGTACAAAACAATGTTGCACAATGAACAGCAACATGAAGAAGAACTCCAGGCTCAACTAGATAAGGACACTCCTGACAGTAGTCAACCTTCTGTAACAGGAAGCCAAGAACCACTGGGACAGCCACTAATAGCAAATGAGGCAGAATTAGCTATGACAGAAGTAGAAAACACCATGTGTCACTATGCAGAAGATACAGAAAACTTAACTGTACTGCGATCAAAACTGAACAATGAGCAACGTAGCATTTTTCAATAAGTAACAAAAGAAATTGCACATGGTGTAAAACATGAAAATAAAGAATGTACCTGCCAAATTTACAAACATGTATTACTATACATCAATGGTCAAGTTGGTTCAGGCAAAACATTCTTAATAAAAATCATCAGCAAGTTCCTTCAACAATTGACAAACAACAAACTGTCAGCTGTTATAACTGCCCGCACAGGTTTAGCTGCCTACAACATAGGCAGTGTAACTTTACACCGATTACTACTCCTTCCAGTAGAACACCAAAACAAATTAGAATCTTACGAACTTTCTACAGAAGCTGCAATGGAACTACGCAGAGTGTTAAAACAAATGAAAATGCTACTACTAGATGAAGTGAGCATGGCCTCCAACCTAATGTTGGCTTTGATTCACCTCAGATCACAAGTACTCAAAACAAACTACGAAGAGCTCTTTGGAGGAAAACACATTATTGTTTTCGGTGATCTTCTTCAATTGACACCAGTGAAAGGTGAACCTATTTTTAAAACTTTAGGACACAATGGGCCTCATTCCGAGTATGGCGGTAAGGGATAGCGGCCACCGGTAACGAGACCGGTGGCGGTGATCCCTTACCGCCATACTCTGAGTTCCCTTTGCGCCCTCGCCCTTAACGCCTGCTTTGAGCAGGTGTTAAAGTCGAGGGCGCAAAGGGGCCTCCAAGCCAATAACGGTGACCGTAATGAACGGTCACCGTTATTTGCATCTTCCCCATTCCCATTGAGCCCTATGGGGGCTCATTTGGGAATGGGGAAGAGCCTTGGTGAATGGGGAATTACCGCCCCGCCAACCTTGGAATGGGGCGGTAATTCCGCCATCCACCAAGGCGCTGCCGGTCCGGGTACGGCGTCAACCAAGGCGTTAATAGCGCCATTGGTTAGCGCCGTACTCGGAATGTGGCCCAATCTCTGCCATAAAACTCTTGGCAGCATAGGAAATGTCAACCTTTTGCAACATTTCCAATACAGAGAATTAACAGATAACATGCACCAGTCTGCAGACCTCACATGCGCCAACATTTTAAAAAGCATTAGAGTTGGTGTACTATCTCAAGAAGCACAATCAATATTAAAAACCCGGCACAACCATGCACTGTATGGCCATAACTCATGTGCTACTGATGTCATGGAAAAATTAGCACACAAAAATGTCAATTGTATGTCCTTGATGCCAACTCTTGAAAGTTGTTCAAAATTCAATGAAACAATGTTGAAAAAAGAAATGCAAGAAATCATTTAATTTTGCTTCAAAGACAAAATGGACGTGCATGGTATGACACTACCCATGTGTCAACAAGCCACAACAAGACTAAATACCTTAGAAAACTCTATCTCCAACACAGCTGGTTTGGAGAAAATATTAAAATTATCTTTAAACTGTAGAGTAATGCTTAAATGTAACCTTGAAGTGGAGCAAGGACTAGTTAATGGAGCACTTGGTACAGTTGTTGGCTTTCAAACATACCCACGTCACAACAATATTCAGTTTGTCAATATTCTCTTTGACAAACTATCAGAAGTAAAAATGATAGGATGCTCAACAGCTCGATTCCTTCTATTCAAAGACAAGTATGTACGCAGAGAGCAATTTTCTATAACTCTAGCATACGCAGTCACCATTCACAAATCACAAGGCTTACCCTAGGTAAAGCATTGATAGATATTGGGAACACAGAAGGCATGAGCTACATAGCACTATCACACTAACGTACACTTGACGGCCTATTTCTAATCAACATTGATGCAAGTAAAGTAAACGCTGATAATCCTTGCATTTTAGAAAACAATAGACTACGTTCACTGTACATCTAAAAACCTATCTGCTTCCACAAAAAGCAAAACGTTGTAAAAGAAAACTACATCAAACAGAAATGCAATAGTATCTCACTGCAAATCCCCCAAAGAGAGTAAAAGAAGCTAATACTTCCTCAATTAGTACAATCAAAGAAGAATCTACTACTCAAAGTAACTCAGGTACTTCTTGAAAGAAGCAACACACACTCCGAAAAAATTACTTGGACACAGAACTAGCCTGTCCATTCAACTTTTCAAATATAACTGGTGTAAATTGCTGCGCAAATGTAGCAATACATTTTCTATTCCAATTGCCACCAATTGTTAACATTTACCTACACAATGCAGACCAATTGTGTTTGCAAATGTTAGTCCTTCATATAAATGCATGCAACAATCCTGACAACACATACAGTGTTCATGGAATAAGACAAGAATTGGAATACTGTGCTGGAATGGTGAAATTCACTATAAACTCACAAGAAGATCCACAATAATTTCTAATGCACTTACTGCAAGTACTGAAATACAGAAACATACCTATAAATGAAAATCTTCTAGATTTCATAATTGTGGAAACATACATGCACTCTTTGCAACAATGTGGCACAGGAACAAATCCCTAATGAACGCTTCGTGTGTGTATCCATACCTAACTGTGAATCCATTCCATTTCAGCAACTTGTACAAAATTCAAGCCATGGCAGATTATGTACTACCTGCAATTCAGATAATCGCTCCACCTTGCAAATACAAACACATAGTAAATATGTAATACTAATGCTTCTACGTTTCAATGCAAATGGTACCAAAAACAACTGCAAGCTGGCTGGATTCACACATAGTCAAGTATCACATGGCAAGACAACCTTCACAACAATAGGTATAATCTACCACACAGGAGCCACAACCAATGCAGGTCACTACACTGCATATATAAAAAAGAATTGTGGATGGTTCGAATGTAATGATAGTACCATTACTCTAAAGCAGAGATTACCAGCAAATCTTATGAACGCTTATTTAATATTCTTAAAACAAAATTGTATAACTAATCTGTGCATAAACATTAATAAAACTTTAATTAGAAAACTATAAACAGTTAGAATCCGCCAACAGGTATCTAACTGCCCCAAGATTCTGCAACAACCAAACAGATAAATCAATACCACTTAATTATAAGAAGAAATAAACAGTTAGAATATGCCAAAAGGTATCTAACTGCCCCAAGATTTTGCAACAACCAAACAGATAAACCAATACCACTAAAATATAAGAAGAAATAAACAGTTAGAATACGCCAACAGGTATCTAACTGCCCCAAAAATCTGCAACAACCCAACAGATAGATGAGTAACTTGAAAATATAAATAAAAAACTATAACCAGATAGAAAATGCCATCAGATATCTAACTGCCCCAAGATTCTACAACAACCAAACAGATAAACCAATACCACTAAACTATAACGAGAAATAAACAGTTAGAATATGCAAACAGGTATCTATCTGCCCCAAAAATCTGCAACAACCCAACAGATAGATGAGCAACTTGAAAATATAAATAAAAAACTATTACCAGTTAGAATTCACCAACAGGTATCTAACAATCTGCAACAAGCCAAAAGATAGAACATTAGCCAGGAACAACAACTACACACTGAAAACAAAGAAAGAATTGTATTGTACCATAACAAAAAAATGATTTTTTTTATCCGACATGGAATTTTTTTCCCACAGACCCAATGATTTAAGAAACAAACACAGAAACTGAGCAAATTGTACAGTACACTGGTTTGTAAACTACTAAATATGAGGGTCAAAATAATGCAGAAATGTCTATTATGCAATGCAATAACTCTTTATAAACTACCTACACTAACATGATTGTTTCTTTTATCACAGAAATTGAAAAAGAATATCTGCTCCAGTTACCCAAGTCAAGAAAAAATATATCCAATCACAAAAAATCAAACAGTAAGTATATTATAATTCAACTCACAAATACTGCTCCATAAGGCAACCATTGAAGCAAACATCTAACCATACACCATAATCCAAAATGTTTACTTCCATGGATATGTTATACTGCAGTGCGTGCTACCAAACTCTACAATCTTAATTACATGACGTAGCCAAAACTTCACATACAAACTATACAAATCAAACAGTACACAAACTGTAGATTTGTGGATATTTGATAGATGTTTGATTCTATGGGTGTGTTATGCTGCAGTGGTTGTGGCCAGGGCCTAGAATCTTGGGTGCATGGCCTACGGCCTACTGCACCCAAGGCTCTAGGCCCTGGCCACAACCACCACGGCATAACACACCCATAGAATTAAACATTTTAACTGTGCTTTATGGGCTACTGCATTTTTTATGTCAGTGGACAGCGGCGGTGACCCCGGACATGATGAACACATCAGGGGCGCCTGCCACCTAAACAAATACAGCATTTTACCCATATCTTATTCCCCCACCCTCCCCAAGCACTCTTACACACCAACATACTCTGCAAAGTTGTATTTTTCCCCCGTTCATCGCTGCGCTGTCCGCGGATGTCCGCGGATCCAAGAGGGCGGGCGCATCAAAACAATACGACGCACCTCACGCTTCATCCCAGCCAATCAGCAAACACGTCGTATGTCCGTGGACATGACGCAAGCCGATTAGCCAATCGGTGTCCTTCCGCGGAGGGAACAGGGAAATGTGTCCATGGAGCGGACATAGATATCACAAATGTTTTGACACCTAGTTTTTGGTTGTTTAAAATAAAACTACTGGATGGATTTCCACCAAATTTACAAAAGCATACTTTCGGGACCAAGCCGCTGCTACAGGTCAAACCGTCCAGCGGTTTGACTTGTAGGCGTGAGCAAAGTTTTTTCCCCATTCACTCTATGGGAAAAAAATACATTTGGGACTCTCCTATAACTTTGCCCCCCCGGACCAAACCTCCCCAAACTTGTCAAAACAATTCAGAGTGGGCCATATACTTTTCTTGCAAAGTTTGGTGAGGATTCGTCAAGGGGGAGCGAAGTTATAGGCCACACAAAAAGTGCTCTTCCTATGGGATTAGCAACTTAACCATAACTACACGGTCGCTACCGCAGGCCGTGTAATATATAACAAAAAAAGAAGTTGTCACCTCTTAAAGTAGTGCTGTCCACCAGACAGGCCAGATGTTCCCCATTCCCCAAGCCATGTTACAATTTCTACTGAACAAACACTTAATTTTTTATTTTTTTTGGGTTAGCTCTGACCTTAACAATATTTACAGCTTAAAAAGGTAATTAGCATTCCATAAAAAAACAGAAAGATCAATGAAAACAAAAACAGTAAAAGTCAGTATAAGGATTTTAACAGACAGTTACTACACAGCTGAACAGAGAAAAGAAAAAAGAAAAAGAAGAGAAGAGAAAGAAAAAAAAAGAAAAGGAAAAGAAAAGGAAAGGAAAGGAAGCCAGGAGATTGCAAAACCTGAAAACCATGCAAAGAGGAGTGGGGGAAAGATAAGGCAAATGAGAATAGCCAAGTTGTATCTACACGGCCAACTAAGCCTTAATGACTACAGTTGCCGTTTCTTTGCTATTCCCAGTCTTGATGATAGACCTACACATTGTTGCCCCAAACGTTTAAACACAGATTTTACTTCAAGATGGAGAGCTGTCTGATGGTCAAATGTAGTATTCTCTTAACACGTTAATGTCAGCTGCAATTGGCTGCTCACAATTGTTTGATTAATTGATATTTTAAGGATCTAATACAGAGTTAGGCTCTAGCCCTGGTTTTGGTTTTGAATACTACATAAACATCGGGATATCATACATTTTCAATCTGAATGGACTAGATTAACTCACTGACTGATCCTCGTGACCTGCGATTAACCGAGCTTGTTTTCCTTGCAAATAGCTTTGTCTAAAAACCAGTTGCGATAAATGTTAAGTAGCCTCCGATGGGGAAACTGCAAAACTTTTGGTAGCTGTACATGATCGGATTCAGGACCCATGCAGAAAGTTTGACTCTGTATGGCCCACAGCTTTGTTTGGATATTGAAGACGCAGTCAAACCACTGCAACACTTCAGAGATGCAGGAGGTGGGTATTGGATCCCCTATTCAGTGTTAGTGTGGGAAAAACTATTATTCTAGGCTGTCAGGCTGCATTCTGAAGACTGCATGGTGATTTGGAAACTATCCCTTGGTATTCCAGTTATTTTTTATTTAATATGTATTTAATTGTACATTTGTATGGCGCCTGTACACAAGTGTTTCTGGGCGCCACAAGGCAAAATAGGACGTGGGTGGGCGTGTCATGGGAAATCAAAGGAAAACAAAAACAAGAGCAAAAGAAAACAGTAAACATGACAAGGTGATAAGTGCGAGGGGGTGGGGGGAAGAGGGAGAAGTTCAATAGAGGGGGAGCCCTATGGGTGGGGGCAGGTAAGTGCTATTCAGGCCAGGGCGGCAAGTGCCAGGGGAAAGAGGGGGAGGGGAAGAAAGTGCAGTGGACAAGAGGACAGGGTAGGGATAGTCTGGCAAAGGCCGCCCGAGGGTAAGTACTGGCATAGGAAACTGGCAGGGACTGGTGGGGGGTTAGGGGGTGGTCAGATCCCTGTATGACTCTAAAAGGACAAGCCCAGTCGCAGTGGCAGGTGGAAAGTTTAGCACAGGGGGGAAAGGGGGAAGGAAGAGGAGAAAAGGAAGGTCTTGAGAAGTTTCCGGAACTGAAGAAGATCCGGCTCAAGTCTGAGGGGGAGGGAGGCTGTTCTAGAGGGAGGTGCCAGTCAAAGAGAGGGATCTACTTCCAAATCTCTGCTTGGAGAAACGTTTGACCTGCAGAGAGGTGGAGTCAGAGGATGGAAGGATTCTGGCTCGGTGGTATTTCGGGAGGGAAAGCTGGATGTAGAGAGGTCCTAGGCCCCAGACAGCCTTCTGGGTGATGTAAAGGGTTTTGAATTTGATCCCTGCAGTCACCAGGAGCCAGTGGAGAGATTTTAGGGCTGAATAGATGCAATCCCTGGGCTTGAGACCAAGGATACGTCTTGCAGTCCTATTCTGGATTAGTTGGAGGGGGCGAAGGGAGGAAAGAGAAAGGTTTAGAAAGAGGCTGTTGCGGTAGTCAAGCCTACAGAGAGCCAGGGCTATAGAGATATTGGGCCTCATTCCGAGTACGCCGGTAAGGGTTAACGGTCACCGGTAACGAGACTGGTGCTGTTAAACCCTTACCGCCCTACTACGAGTTCCCTTTGTGGGTCCTTCCTTAACGCCTGCTTTTAGCACGGGACTCCGGGGACAATAACGGTATCGTAATTACCGCCTTCCCATTGAGCCCTATGGGGGCTCAAATGGGAATGGGGAATGGCCCTGGTGAATGGGGAATTACCAGTCTCTCCGACCTCGGAATGGACTGGTAATTACTCCATTCACCAGGCCGGAGTTTGGACGAGTTTGGAGGCAGCCATGCCGCAAATAGCGGCGTGGTTGCCTCCGAACTCGGAATGAGGCCCATTGAGCTTCTGAGGGAAGGTGAGGAAAGGTAGAATGCCCCTGCTGAGATGAAGTAAAAAATGTTACTTCTTGGCAAGGTCCGAGATGTTTGGGAGAAGGAGAGAGAGGAGTCAAAGTTACCCATTAGCAGTGTAATAATGAAGGTCTGTATGGCTAGAACCGGAAACATTGTTAATGTTGAAAGAGATGACATTTGCCTTGATGGCCCCACGGAACACTCCATGTTCTCCAAATGAAGACATATTGGCTGAATGTGGGAACAAACATACACACACATGCGGACTGATTGACAAAAATGTTTAAAAATGATGCAATCCCATTGGGAAACACTTTTTTAATCTGGCCAATGTACTCTCGCATAGACAAACACCCTTTACTGTCTCATTGAGATGCATCCGATGATAGTAGTTGCCAGCCATGCAAACAAACCACTAGACAGGTAACACTTGAAGTAAAGGCATACCCAAAGAAGACATCACCTCAAAAGAGCCGCACACATTTCTCCTTGCCACTTCATCTGGTTATGAAAGTCACACGAATAACCATTGAAATAATATCTTTGAACTATGTCAAAGGTGATGAGATGCCATCATCTAGTCAGAAATGACATGTCAAAATCAAAAGATTATTAACAAAGGGTGCCAGTTTCCTGTAAATGTTGTTTTTAATTTTTATATCTGTAACAAGAGAAGGCCGGGACCTTCACCATCATCCCACCGTCCTAGGCAATTGCATCATTTAAAACTGGTGGTAATTTGGATATAGTACCCATCTTTGCTGCAATAAATTGAAGAGAAATCTAGAGAGAAAAAAGGTTCTGCATTTTAGAACATCTAGTGGTGCTCCTTATGTAGAAATCTCAGAGTAGTTCTGCCTAGTAGGATACATGCACTGCACAGGTCGCCGTGGCAACCAACCCAGAGTAAAACAGTTACATGGAATATGTGGAATAGTCCCCCTTCTAATGGCCAACAATCTGCCTTGCAGTGATCCCAAAAGAACTCTGATTAAAGGCTGACTTTGCCAGGTCCAGCTGATATCCTCAGTAGTTGCTTACAACCATAATGTGATGGACATGATACACATGAAACTTAAGAAAGAAAGAAAGAACATACTGGGACATATTGCAAGAAAATTAAGAAGGATATACTGGGCTCCAACCCAGGCCTTCCTATTGCAGACACCTATGTCACGGCTTTTGCCAGAGAGACTCTCACAGACATTCTCTATTTCATTAACGCACCTGACCTATGGGCTCGCTACATGGTCGGCTTTCTCTCTCCAATCGCCTCTTCTCCCATTAAAGGTGGCAATCGCTGGGAGGTTCTCCTTGACCTCTTCGCCATTTCCAGAGTCATCATCAGTGTCTATTTCAATGGAACCATAATGGTTCAGGGTCCTCCTCTGTGCCTCCCTCCTCCTCTGCAATGGCTCCCTTGTACACTGTGCCTTCCTCATCCTCTGCAGTGGCGCACTTTCCCACTGTGCCTTCCTCATCCTCTGCAATGGCTCCCTTTCCCACTGTGCTTTCCTCCTCCTCTGCACTGGTGCCCTTGCCTTGCTGCACTGTCGTGGTTCCCTTTTCAGCCTTGGCTCCTCCCCCATCCTGGCTGCCCTTAAACTTAAGTGTAGGGCAGCTGAGTGGAAATGGAATTTGTGGGGTGGACCATCTGTCAAACTGGCCTGCCGCCTCCTTCAAAGGCAATATCGACTCTTCATTCACCACAAGAAAAGAGTCTTTATTCAAGCCTGCATCTCCGCGGCATCAAACAACACTGCCAAACTTTTCAAAGTCTGCAAGGAACTGGCCAGTCCTGCAGCAGCCTCTTCTTCAATCACACACAGGACCTTTGATTGGCCATGGCTGCACATCTCATCTCAAAAACCCAAGACATCCTTTCCTCTCTTAACTCCACATCGCAGGCTTCACCAACACGTGAGCCTTCCTTGGCCCCCCCTCCACTTTTCTTCTCCTCTCTCTCACCCGTCACACCAGATGCGGTCACTAGACAAGTCTGTACTATGAAGGCCTCATCCAAACAGGTGAACCCCTGCCCCTCTAAAACCATTAAGGACAACTTTGACTGACTCACCCCAGCCTTGGCTGTTCTCTGCAATCTCTCAGTTTCCACTGGAGTTTTCCCAACTACTCCCTTGTGCATCCACTGCTCAAGAAAACCTCTGCCGACCCCTCCATTCTGGCAAACTACTGCCCGATCTCTATCACTCCTTTCCTGGGCAAACTCCTGGAGAAGGTGGCTATTTTTCAGCTGACCATCCACACTGAATCTATTGGTTGTTTCCATGACCATCGGACTGGCTTTAGAGCATCCAGGGGCACGGAAACTGCTCTTCTGAACACCCGTGAAGACCTGCCCTCAAATCTAACACTCCCTCTGTTCTCATTCTCCTTGATCTCTCCTCTGCCTTTGACATGGTAAACCACAACATCCTGATCGCACGTCTCTGTGACACCTTGGGAGTCACAGGTCAGGCTCTGCTGTGGTCAACCTCCTTTGTCTCCGACTGCTCTTCCCAGGTGGAACTCAGAGTCTTTCTCTCAACTATCGCTCTCTCAAACTGCTGCGTTCCCCAGGGATCAAACCTATCCCCCTGGTTCTTCAACGTCTATATGGCTTCCTTGTCACGTGTGATTGCCACTTTCACCTCTAACTTCCAATTTTATGCAGATTACATGCAACTATCTTTCAGGCTACCCTCAGCTGCCTCCTTCTCCTAGCTTATATCTGACTGTCCGCTATTCAGTCATGGTGTGCTGCAAACAACCTCTGCCTCAACGCCAGTAAGTCTGAGATCATTTGCATTGGGACCACTGCTCCCCCTTTCACACTTTCACTCTGGCCAGCCTCCCTTGGCCCTGCGCTCACACTCACCTGCGAGGCCAAAAACCTTGGGGTCATCTTCGACTCCACTCCCTCCTTCTCCTCTCACATTTCAGACATCTCAAAAAAGTCTAACTATCAGCTACATCTCCTCGGAAGCACTCTCCCCTTTCTCACGTTCCCCCAGCAGCTCACTGTCTCCAGAGCCACGGTTCTCTCCAGACAGAACTATTGCAACAGCCTCTTCCTCAACTTCCCTGCTTATGCCCTGCACCCTCTGCAACTCATCCATAACAGAACCGCAAGACTTATACTTGGCCTCAAGCCCAGGGACCGCATCTCTCTGGTGCTGAAATCCCTACACTGTGCATTGTCTACTAGGATTCCTGGGGCCTGGCACCTACCTACCTGCAACATTGCCTTCCTAAATACTGTCCCTCATGAGTCCTCTGTTCATTTACCTCCAACCTTCTGCGAGTGAGCCGGTTCTCCAAGCAGAGATTTGTAGATCCTTATCCTCAGCAGGTGCCTCTCTCTGGAACAGCCTCCATTCCACCCTCTGTCTTGAGCCTGATCTTCTTAAGTTCCGGAAACTCCTCAAGACAGTCCTCTTCTCCTCCTCCTTCTCTCTCCCTCTACCCTGCTAACATAGCTCCTTGCTCTTTCTTTCTCTCCCTCCTCTTCCTTACAGCTTGCCGACTGGCTGCCTGGTGTATCTGAAAGTCTCAAAGGTGCCGGGCACACCCGCCAGACCTCTCTGTACTTGCCTCATGCCCCTGCACTCCCCTTCTTCAATGCACTTGAGAATTAACACAAGAGAGTGTCTCTCTCTGCACTTACCCCAGTCTCCACCGACTGGGTGCACTTGAAATTCGCCCTCACTCAACCGTCTGTGCACCTGCACGATCTGAAGGCACCTTTGCATGAAGATCGTTTGTCTGTTCTCCCTTGTCTTCACCCCCTAATGTGCACTTGATAAAACTGCAGAATCGTCGTCAGGCCTATTTGCTGTATCTCAACTGTTAAATGTATTATATTCACTTACTCTGTCTGTGCAGACTATTATCGTCTCAGAATTTCAAGAGCTCTGAGCGACTGTTGTTTTTCCCCATGTTCCCACTTCCTTGAGTGCTTTTAAACACTTGCCTGTGTATAAGCGCTTTATAAATTAACAATACAATACAATGCATAGAATCAATTGAAATTGTAGAAATTCAAGTAAAAACACCCAACACAAAATATCATTATGATCACCCATGTTCAATTAAAGCTAAAGAATTGATAACAACCTCTCAAAGGTACTGCATATTTTATTCATCAGTTTTGGAAATATTTGATTCTTCTGGGAAAATGTAAACGACCCAAAAATGGCCAGCCTGAAAAGCAAAACAGGCCCTCTCGCAAAAGCAAAGCTTCACTACTGCAAAGAGGAGAAGAAAAACATGGAACACCTCGCTATTGCAAAACCACAGATCCTCCAAAACACAATGCATAAACAAACCAACGATATAACTCACAGATAACCCATCAGTCGGATCCAAAACTCGTGGCCTCCTCGCCACCAAATAAAAGATAGATGGCAGTTCATCATCTTAGCCGTAGGATTCAAAACTTCATACCAACGTACATCCACAAGGGCAAAAACCCTCATGCACGCAGCACAAAAGAACAGCACTTCAACCAGTGCAATCCTGCAGTAAGAAGCCCAACTCTATGGCTTCTGCTACTGGCTGATTAAAGCATCATTCCAACACTTCTCCAATTGAGAAACGCTCTGAAAACATGAACATTGCAAAAATGCGTTCAATGCAGCATTTTAACCACCAGATGAAACTAACAATGCTCCCCAAATTCACCATCTCTTTCAGAAGGTGATTCAGTCCCAGACGTCCCAAGGCCAAGTTAGTCAAGTGCTGAACAGACAACTCTAATAAATGCATAGAGTCGTGTGATACTATCCCTGAATTCAACTTTAATAATGTGTACCGATTTAAACATGTGGACTTACTCACCCCTTTTAAATCTGTTATAGGTATGTGGTTCTAGCAGATCATTCTGTTTTCGAAACATGTAGGTAGGGTAACCGGTCTCTGGGATTTGCCTAGACTCCTCTCGGCTGGTATATGTAGGAGCCCAGAGTGGTATTTGCAATGTGTGCCAAGATGCATTGCCACGCAGTTATACATCACCGCCAGTGACTCGGGACACACACTGTCAATCATTTCTGCCTTAGGGGGAAGGTGGCGGGGGAATAATGGAACAGCACATGCCTCTGGGACTCAGCGAGCACCAAGATGATTACCCACTTAGCGAGCAGTCCCCAGATAAGCTTGGTTTGGAGTGCCCATGTCTTCATCATTTCAAGATGTTTAATTTCGTCACCAGAGACTTTCGTTAATAACCTTGACATTTGCTACAATCAGCAAAACATTTTAGAAAAATAATCGTGTGGGTTTATGTGATCAGTATGCGTATCAGAATGGGGTACTAATCCTGATGTCTCCACCTGCTGATTCCTTTCATATTTCCATTATATCCACACGCCTATACCCTCCGCCTATATCATGTAAGAGCTGGACACGTGGTTTTAATAAAACAATAGCTGTGACACATATGGACAATAAGTCACTTATGTACCAGAGTAGCCAAAGCACATCAACCTCCATTACACAAAAACACAATGGGCCTCATTACAACCTTGGTGCTAAGTGCACCAACTTTACCACCATGGTGTGAACTCCGTTTACACCATGGTGGATGGCGGATTTACCGCCCCATTCCAAGGTGAGTGGGGTGGTAAATCCCCATTTCCCATTTTCCCTTCCCCATTCCCATTTTTGCCCCATAGGGCATAATGGGAGTGGGGAAGGCGCTAATTACGCCGCCGTAAATTACGGCGGCGTAATTAGCACCATGGCAGGTTAGCGCCATGGATTTTAACGCCTGCTAAAAGCAGGCGTTAAAATCCGAATCAGGCGTTAAGGGTTAACGGTGGCGTTAACCCTTTACGCCTGAGTTGTAATGAGGCCCAATATCCTAAAACTATACTGATGAGATTAACACCATGGCCCTCATTAGGACCCTGGCGGATTTTTTCCGCCGTCGGCGGACTTTTCCGCCATGGCGCAAAGTCCCTTTACGCCATGGCGGATGGCGGACTTACCGCCCCATTCCGAGGTCGGCGGGGCGGTAAGTCCCCATTGACCCATTTACCCTTCCCCATTCCCATTTCGGCCCCATAGGGCTCAATGGGAGTGGGGAAGGCGTTAATTACGCCACCGTAAATTACGGTGGCGTAATTAACACCAAGGTCCCATAGCGCCATGGATTTTTACGCCCGCAAAAAGCGGGCGGAAAAATGACCATGGCGCTATGGGAACTCGTAGTTGGCGGTAAGGGGTCGGCGCAGCTAACGCTGGCGCAAACCCCTTACCGCCAGGGTCCTAATGAGGGCCCATGTCTAAATACTTGCTAAGTGGCGAGGTACACGCTCTCTAGAATGGAAACCCCTGCAGAAGCAAAATCCTGGGGCCAATCTATCCCAAGACCTCTAGCATCAGGGCAGTGATATTTCACTCGCTAGAGCCTCCTTTGCTCGTGTGCCCATATTCATTAAAAACACGGTTTCTCTGAGCAGTGCACAATTTAGGAAGCGCAGAACTACTACAGTTCAAATAATGCACACGTTACTATATTCATAAAGATGGACTGTGCATTGTGGGCGAGCCTGGTGGACAGTGAAAACCTGTGCAGGTCGACCCCCATGAACACACAGGTGTTTGGGGCCTGAAATAAACGTGTTTAATGGCACACCAAAATCACGTGGGTGGTGGGAGGAAGCGGGTCACATCACCAGGTGGCAGTCCTGCAAGGCTATGAGAGCAATTCAGTCTGAGGGGTCAGACAGCGCAATCATATTGAACTAAAAACATTACAGTTATGCATTTCTATCCCAACGAAGGGGTGCAGTCGATCTGTGCACACAACAACTTTTTCTGCTGGTATCTGAACCCAGGAGATTGTACAGAAGAGCCAGTACTACCCTTTCTATGAACTGTGCATTCCCTTTTGCATGTGGTTACAAGCTCGTGGAAATGCAGGGCATTTTCTCACATGTGTGAGTGCATATTTGTTTATCAATATAAGATGCACTCACAAACAAAAGGGTACAGCTGCCTTCCCCCATGTAAGCCATGCGTAGCACAATTGCCCAACACATTGGAAAGGGTTATCCGAATCTGCACAAATATCTTGCACGATTTCAGAGATATGGGTGAATATATTGCTGTCAGGGAGAAATCATTGAAGATCAACATATTTGGCTTCCGCTTTTTGCAGAAAGAAGGTGTTTCCAAGTGCTATAACCGCTGCGACAAAACCTAACTATGTTGTGCCCCTCCCACCTGGAAATCTCTTTTACCATGCAGTTCACTTGTTAATATGTGTCTAATTCTGTGGTCCTTAATGGTTCTTAATGGCTTCTCTATCTATGCTTCAAGACTCTGGAACCTCCTTCCCCTGCTAGCTCAACCGATTTTCTAATAACATATAGTCCGCTCAGCTATGTAACTATCATTTTGCTCAATTTGGCTGCTGACCTCTCCCTATTATGTTCTAATTTAGTTATCCTAGGTGATTTCAATCTTCATCCAAATTATCCTGATGATCTGCAACCCAGTAAATCTGTTTCTGGACTACGCAATTGTACCTTTACCCTCAGAAATCACTGCCCTACTCACACAGGGGTTAATCAGCTAGATTTAATCTTTTCTGATTTTGATGAGCTTTTGGTGTTTCCCCCCTCGCCTTCTGGTTTGGTCGGACCATTTTCTCTTTCCCTTTCTCCTCAACCTAAACTGAAATCAGTGGTTCTTCCTAAACCTTGGTGCCACTGGGTTAGGGTCTCTTCTGAAGCCATTTCCAACTGTCTTACCACCCTTACAGGTAATAGAATAATCAATGATTTCAAAAACCCTTGTAGCACCCTGATATATGCCCTTCAAGAAATGGCTGATAGTCTTGCTTCTCTTTCAGAATCTTTGTGTCAGACTCAACCATCTGCTCCTTGGTACTCCTTCGCGCTTAAGTTGATGAAGCAACTTTGTCAGAGAGCGGAACAGAGGTGGCACTCCGTCCTCACCCTGCTTCACTGTCTGCTTATTTACACACTCACACTGTTTACAATACTGCTATAAAAAAAGCCAAGACTGACTTCTTTGCTAACCGTATTCTTACTGCTTCTTGTTCTACTTGAGAGCTGTTCTGAGTGAGTAAGGAACTGACCACTCCTGCAAAGGCTCCTTTAACAAGTCTGCAAACTCAGGCCCACTGTGATCACATTGCCTCCTTTTTTAGGGACACGATTTTTAACATTCAACAGCTGATCAGTGCAGGAAGACCAACTCTGACCAATCCCTTTGTGTCCCATGTTCCTATGAAGGAAACTCAGTCTAGTGCATTCCACTTTAATGCAGTGACAAATAGTCTGGTCTCTTGTGCTCTGAGAAAACTCTGTTATGCCTCCCCCATGGATCCTATTCTGCTTGGCACGTTCCAGGAAGCTTCTAATAATTCTATTTATCTCTTTACTGCTGCACTTCACTACTCTTTTTCTACTGGACAAATTCCCATCTCTCCTAAGCATGCAGTGATCACTCCCTTACCAAATAAATCTCTTCTTGATCTGGCAGTCTTGGAAAACTATCGCCCTATTTCAATTCACCCAGTACTGATGAAATGAATGATATCAATTGGGACCACTCAATTGTCTGTTTTTTTGGAGGCCAATTCTCTTCCCCATCCATTTCAGTCCAGATCCCTCCCCGGGATGGGGACTGAATCCTTGATGGTGGCGCTCATGGACACATTGCCTTACTTCAGGGCCACAGAGAGGTGGGAGCTTTGATTCTCCTTGACCTCTCTGCGGCCTTTGACACAGTCAACCATCAGAAGCTGCTTCACTGCCTTCATGAGGCGGGAATCTCAGGCATTCTGCTCAAATGGTTCTCCTCTTTTTTGTCTGAACGGGTCCAAACAGTTTCTCTCCCCCTGTTTACTTCCTCGCCCATTGTCTTGAACTGTGGAGTTCACCAGGGCTCTGCCCTGTCCCCGTTGCTTTTTAATCTTTATATGCAGGCATTGGCTAAACTTATTGCCAGCCATGGAGTACATTTTTTCTCCTACACTGATACTCAGATCCTGTTTCGCTTAAATATGCATTCCTCTGACCCCCCGAATAAATTGAAAAATTGCCTTGTGGCATTTAGAGATTGGATGGCCAACAACTGGTTGAAATTAAATGGAGAAAAAACTGAAGTTCTCCTAGTTGGCTCGAATGTTGAAGGTCAGCTGTGGACCTGTGACTATTGGCCTTCTTCTCTGGGTTTGTGTCCCGAGCCCTCTCCAGTAGTCAAGAGCCTTGGGATGAAACTTATGAGTACTGGCTCTCGGGAAGCCCAGGTTTCTGCAGTTTGTCAGATGGGCTTTAGAAAACCTAAGGTCCTGAAAAAGGTTCTACCTCTCCTTCCACCTGCTCTCAGATGAAAAATTGATACAACATCAATCATGAGTTATACAGACTACTCCAATGCAATCTATCTTGGTCAATCGGTGAAGTTACTTCAATGTCTTCAAACCCTCCATAATGCTGCAGAACATCTCGCTCTTGGAGCTTGTAGACTCGCCCATTCTCGAGAACTTTTACATCAACTACACTGGCTTCCCATCAGAAGCCGTGTTAAGTTTAAGGTTCTCTGTCTGGTTCACCGTGCTATTCACAATGTCAGGACTGAATTTCTACGTTCTAAAATTGTGCCCTACATTCCAAGCCAATTATTGCGTTCAACAAATCAAGTTTTGTTATGCGTTCCAAGATTTCGCTGTGCCAGATTTGGAGGGAGATCTTTTTCAGTTCTCACCCCCACGCTCCGGAACGCCTTACCCCTTGACCTTCGCAATCTTCTGGATGACCTCCATCAGTCTCTCTCTCATCCTTGGCGCCTTGCTACCTTACAGTCTTTCTGCGCTCTATAAATACTACATACCGTACAATACAATACAATACTGGTAATACAAATTCAGCAGAAATGATGGTCCAGCAGCAGAGTACAACAGTGGACCTGCCACCGTTTTTTAGAGAGGGTTTTGGCTCCAAGGGAGGTTTGTCAGAAGGAGATGTACCAGAAATGGTAGCATGTGTCAAGCTGGCTAGCAACATAGTGAGCAGGGCAACTGGTGGAAATGGTGAATGAATAGAGGAGGTCAGTATCTTGATGGGGTGCAGTACGTTTCAACCTCTGAATTTGCTTCAGTCGCTCTCCTAACTGGTCAGACTTGGTGGGATGTTGCAACCAAAGTTGTCCATGGCCCAATCAGAATTATGCCCTCTATCAAATGATGCTCTTGTAGTGGGATTTGTGGGACATTTCCTGACCAAGCAGGGTGAGGTAATGTTGAGTGGGTGGTGTTTTATTATCTGATGAAAAGGTAACTGCCATTTAAGTTCGACCAATGTATAGGATTGCTTAGGGGTTTAGCCAATCACAATGTTAGGAGAATATTTTCTGTTACACGTCATTTGTGGGTATACAATGTTCAGGTTGCTGGAGGTAGATTTGAGCTTTGTTCAGTTCATTCTACCGCCGTGATGTTTGAAGAAATTGATGTTTTCTGCAAGTGGAGCACTCCTTTTTCTTGAGATCCGTGGATTACTTTTCCATTACTTTTGGATTGCTTTAGGAGCGCCTCCACCTCTACACAGGTCTTTCTATTAATTGTGCCCCCCCATATCACCATTAGATCACCATTCATTTGGGTCAGGGATTTTTGTTTGGTATTCTTTTTTCCTGGACTTGTTTACTTGGGCTACAGTACTGCTTACAGAAGCCAAAAGATCCTTAGCGCGCTATCCTCAATCACATAGCCATTCCGGAGGCTATCGGGCACTAGGGGATTTACTCGGCTTGCTGATTCAGAAACTTCGGGAATTTGGTTTATTTTTATATTTTTCTCCACATTCTTTTTCCTCTTTGTCTTTTATTCCTACTCTGCGGTGCCTGGCCTATATCGCCTCTAGGTTTCTTTTTCTTTTTTGTTGTGTAGTAGTAGAAACAGAAACAATGTAAGAGGCCATTTCATTTTGAGAGCCTAACAAAATAATAGAGCAGTTACATAGTTGTAGTTCAAATTGTCACCCACATTACTTATTGTGGTATAGGACAGATGTACCTTTTCCTGATTAGTGTTTTACATGGCGCCCACCCGCACTTTCGGGTCTGGAGCATTAGTTCCAGAAACATGTATGCCATTTTCAAAGCCTGCCAACATTTGATTAAACTGGGTGTTTACTGACTCTAATGTCGACACTTGTTTCTCCACAATTTTTTTACGTGGTTCAAAAATGTAACTAAAGATTTTGAGACTAGTTGCAAGGCTCTTAATGTTGAAGGGGCCAGTGCCTTAGGACTCTGGAGTAAAATATCAATGCTCCTATGGAAACCATTCAAATCCGGATCGTTAGATAAACCACAAAAAACAGAACCCTTCTATCCGTGTCTGGAACATTCTTGTCCTCCTTTGAGCGTGCATCCAGAAGGAAAGAGTTTACTCCATCTTTTCATAATTGCTCACCTTCTTTGCCAACTAAATGTTTTTTAGAATCCCCAGTTACTCCAATAATGGCAGCTTCCAACATTTGAGGAAATAATGTCTCTGCCACCTTTTTAATTAGTTTGAGATTTACGCTGCTATGAAAATCTGTGTGCGAAAGTATAAGGGGGTTTCTTTTGTAGATGGAGAAGAGTGGTAGCTAAGCCAGATGTGATTTACAATACGGTTGGAAACCAAAGTAATGTTACTTTGGGCAACACCTGGCCCTTTCAGTGGAGGCCTGGGAGAGGTGTGTATGCCTTTAGCCCTTTGTCAGCATTCCCAGTGTCTGCGTCATTGATAACTTTGCATAATTGTATTAGTCTCGATGGGGCTGCTGGACATATCTTAATTATATATCTACTGACCGAATGGAGTTTATTGCAGCTGCCAAGTTCTCGAGCAATTACCTTCAAAATGCAAGGGGATACTTCAGCAGGAGATGGCACCATGTGTCACACCACATACACCAACTGCTGGCAACTGCACTTAGCTTGTGAAAAGCCGAGCACTCGGATTATAGGTGCTTTGCTCCTTCCTGAAAGTCGCCGCATTCGTAGTCCACTCCAGGAAACCACGCTGTCAATCCACCGGCGAGGCTGCAGGCACCTGCACATAGCTCGCGTTTCATTCACGTGAAGCTAAGCATTATGTTTAAAGGTGCTTTGCTCCTCCTTGCAAGTCACTGCATTCATTCACCAGCGAGTCTGCAGGCAACTGCTCCGAGCTTGTGCTTATGAAGCAGTGAAGAATTTAGAAAACAAAGAGCTGGGTTTTAATACTGGAGTTCCTGCATCTAAAACATTGTGTGACTCTGGACAAATCACAGTATCTCTCTGTCCCTCAATCTACAAGTTTGTCAAAGCTTTGAGGTCATAAAACAGAGACTCCTTTAATAAGTGCTACATCATACCTCAAAGGTTTGGGGTATTATTTTGCTCATGGAAATATTTAGTGTTAGTCTGGCTTGCAGTATTGAGCTAAGCTTTGCTCTCTCCGTGTTGACATGCAGGCTTACTAGAACCAGATTTGTAATCATAAAACTAGGAATACAGAATCGGAATGGATAAGAGTACCAAACCCTAAGCGCACTGCTATCGAGCTTAAAAAAAGAACAATTACAATTCAGTAGTATTCCCTCACTTCAGAGGACATATCCTTTTTTTTGATTTTGTGCAGGTCACTATCTTTTTATGCCGCTTATAGAACTGGTGTCAGGAATCTAACACCTTCTTACAGGCCCATTGTTTCTTGGGACAAAATCCTCCACGAACCGACCAGCAGAGATCACTTTGTTAGAATCCACCTCACAATCGAGCCAGCATTCTGATTATTGACAGTTGCAAAAAAAGCCTGGCTGTATGCACACTACACATACATGCATGTTAATTGTTCTGAATGATCGTGACACGCAGTCATTCTACCAGACCTCCCAAGTCTGTTCTCTGAGACTATTTGCTACTTATTGAGCTCTGTGAGACTGTGTACAAAGACTCCAAGCCTAGGTGACACTGTGCTCCGCATCCAGGCATCTGTCTCTCTAAGAGCCAGTCTCTAAATGCTGTGCTACAGGATTTCTGAGCAATCTGTCCCATCTCCACAGTCCAGCGGTGCCAACTACCGGACAACCCACCTTAGTTAAAACGATACCTGTGGGGAGTCTTAGTTCCACTAAGGGTTTGGAGTATCACAACTATGCTCAGGTTCCCGAAATCCCCTATAAACTCCAATGTACTGCTGCTCTAGTATGTACCACTGCTAGTGCTTATCAAAAAGCCACCTGAGGATGACCCCTGCTCCTACCTACCCTGCTCCTGGCGGTTATGACCCACACACGTTCCCAGTGCCACCGGCATACTTTCTACAGCCTGCTTAGAAGTTGAGAGGATCAGTTCCAGGCTTTTATCTGTCCCTGTGAGGATACAGTTATTTGAGCCCAACAGATTAGAAAGGTCTTTTTTCACCATCACAATTATGTCTATTCCTGCTTCACTTCAACATCTTACGGCTCAGCTAACACAGGTCCAAATAAAGGATATGGCTGGCTGTTTGGAAAGCACAACCATGCCTGATATCGTCACGACACAGCTGAAAAAGATAGGTATGGGTTTGGTGGGAGTGGGGGAGTTAAAGAAAATTTCTCAAATTCTCAGTCCCCCTCGTCTTCACTTATACCACTGCAAATACCTCTGAACCCAGATGCCACATGTAATCTCCCTAGTTCTGAGTACATCTATGATGATCCAATTAAATCCAAAATCTATCATGCTCAATGTTGCTAAACTTTTTTTAATGAAAACCTTGCATTTTCAGAAGGACCAGTGCAAGGTCAATTTCATAATTTAGCAAATAATTTTGCACCTGGGTGGTGATGCTTGTACCTGTGCAACTCCACTTCTACCCTGCAATGATTGCCTATTACGCAACTACGCCAAGTTCAGTGCCTTTGAAAAGAAAATAGATCCACAGCGCTGCTCATTCTAACTAAAGGTAGCGAGAAAAATAACCCTAATATAAGGCCTGAGTCCTTTTCTAACCTACGTTGCCAAAATATTGAATCTAGTCTTAAAACTTCATTGGTCTGAGGAATCCCAGATCATTGTTTTTTTTGGTGATATTCAGGATGCACAGTGCATGTCCACCTTTGTTTCAAGTAGCAATTAAGACCTCATTTAGTTTTGCTAAGAAATTATCTGCAAATTCAGGACCAAGGACCGCATTATGAGTATTGAGGTGTGGTAAAAACGGAGGTAATGCGTACTGCCAGTTTGAAGCACTGCTGTACTACAAGTTTGGTGGTAAGATGGAACACAAAACCTTACTTCCAAAAATCAGCAAAATCAGCTCATTTCCTGCCAGCAGGAATTCCACTGAAATCCAAATGGAGTCCTAGGGACTACGTGGAATAGGAATTTAGACGGCCCTACCTCTACTTGTAATCCTGCAGTAAACCCCCGGGACCAAGTGGCAGTAACAGTAATCGGGTTTGGCAGGATTTTGTTGTATTCATCTCCAAAATACGGCCAGGCTCATTGTAAGGCCCCAAGTAGAGGAAAGTGTGGGAATCCATCTTCTCTGATCTAGTCGCTCCAGTCTGTCAAGATTCCAAAAACTGACAGTGACTGTAGACTAAGGAAACAAACCTAGGGGTTTCAGAAGATGATGAGTGTTAGGAAAGATTTCATGATCGTATGTAATTTTCCCTCCATGTGTCAACCCCCAAACTTTTTGCTGCTGTTTTACACCCTGATCTAGACTTTGCCAGAGAAGCACAGCCTTCCGCCGCACTCCTCTGGGCTTTAGATCAATTCTTATGGGGAAACTGACATGCCCTTAAGACAGTCAGCACTGGGAGTCTTTGTTTAACTTAGTCCTTTCCTCATGTTGCAGCTTTTGTGCAGCATGAAACAAGAGTGCACTGTAACTTACTTTACCGCGCTCTTGGGTCTCTAGTCATTCCAAAGGCCCTAGAAACTATCGCTGGACTTATTATAAACTGTGCAAGTGTGTCACGGACAGGACTGGTGACAGCTATCGTTTCTCTTATGTTTTGAACCCTTTTTTGCCATGTTATCCGCACTTACCGCGTTTGGCACAAATAAGTGGACTGGCTCCAAAATGGCCATGCCCTGAGGTTCTTTGTCCTGTCCTTTGGCCATCTTGCCCCTTCACCTTCCCCAGGTCAAGCCGACCCCGGTCAGTAATTATTTGGTCATGCACTTTCCCGCGAAACCCAAAGCTTTTGCGGGCTTCTGCATGCCTTGTGTGTATGCCTCCAGGATGTGGGCTGGGATGTCTGTTCCAAATACACATCCTAGGTGCCAGAGAGTCTGGAGTGTCCTGAATGCCTGGAACCACCGTGGTCCGTGATAGGTCCACGTATGGTGTGAGTGTTTGTGAGCAGATCTCCCATTGGGTCCTCTCCGTTTTGGCGCGAAGGGAACTTTGGATAAGAGGAGGCTAGAAACACCACTACCATGTCGATCTCCTGAGTTCACACCGAACGAGGGATAAGGAGACAAGTATCCTGCAACAAGAAGCTGAGTCGAGGAACTGCTGGTGACCCGCTGAAGGTTTGGCACCCTGAACCGCTGTCGTCCTGCGAGACCCCTCTGCATCTGATCGTCCTAGAAGGTCTGCGAAGGCGCTTCAACCCATTGGAATAGTGGGATCAACTATTCCCGGCACCTTCATCAAACCCTGCAAGTAAGCCTCTTCGGAAGTGTCCCTGGGCCAACCAGTGGGCTGACCAGCTTACGCAGGATGTTTGCTCTGTCACTGCCGCCGTTTCGGGAAGCCCTCGAAACTTGGCCTACTGCTAGCTCTGTGTCCACGGCACTCTCACACTGAATATCGTACACTTGGCATTCCCAGGTCTGAAGTGAGACGAGTGCGCCCGGACCAGAGCAAACGCGGTTGCCGTGTTGCCCTGCTGTGGTAACAACCTGTGCACGTTCACTGCATTTGGGACACCCTCGCCCCTGCATCCTGCTACCACGGAATCTACACGGTGTCGAGATGTCCTGATCATCGCATCTGAACCTGCCAGCAACGTGAACTGAACTGGCGAAGTCTGGGTCTGCCTTCGTCGGGGACCGGTGAGTAGTCCATAGTACCCCAACCGGTGGCCCTAGTGCAGGAACCCACTTCTCTTCCACCACTGTTGCGAAATAGCGGATCTGTCCCGCACTCTCACCCTGCCTCTGCCCGCAAGTGGAGGTCTTGCTCGATTAGTGAGGACCTGTTCTTCATCACTTCATCCACCTTCCTGAACAGTCAGAAACCCTTGAAGAAACTCTATTTTTGTCCATTGGCACAAGCACTGGCCTTCTGAACCTCTGCCCCTCCAAGTCCAAGTTCAGAAATCCATCCTAACAATGAGACACGCTCTCTCTGGGACCAGATGATAGCTGAAAAATGTGAGCATTTACTATGGAAACAAAGGGCATTGTATATGCAGCAGCCCACTTACCAGTTTGGAAATATGCCAAAGTAAACAAAACCTTTATCTGATCATGTCCAGACCACACCAGTGTTACCCCTGTGCTGATTCCTCCTCACTTTCTAAACATATTTATGTGCCTATCGATTTTTTGGTAATCCATTCACCAGTCAAGGATAGCATATTTGGCATTTGTAGATACCAGAAATTCTGGCAATAACAAGGATTTCCAGTTCACAAAAACTGAACTTTTTCCTATATTCCTCCAATGATCTTGAACCCATTTATCAAGTGGATGGATCCCACGTTATTTCCAGGGATATTACTCATGTTACCATTACTCCACCCATGAGATTCCAGAACCACTGGGAATATTTCGGAATTGAACACATTAATGCCTTAAAACTGCAAGTCATCTTGGGGTGTAAGGATATTTGGCGTGTTACAGCACAGAGTACAGCACTACTGCACAGGTAGCAATTTTTTTTTGATGCAGCACCACCACATGGGTGTGGTGCATTGCTATATGTGTTGCCAGATTAACATGGACATATAAGTAAAGACAGGCTATTCAGTCAAAAACGATTTTAACATATAAGATGCAAATCTATTTTTACAGTTAAAAGCACACGTGCACATTCAAAAATGCACACTATTTTTCACCTGAAATGCCTATGGTGCAAGAGACCCATTTGAAAATTAATAACTAACCTTATTAATAACTAACCTGACTAATAAAACTGCATTTAACATAACCCACTAATAAAAATGTGTCTCCACTGCAGAATTAGGCCTACTCTGAAAGTGAACTTTTAAACGCACATTCATTTTTTTTCTTTTTCTCTGCTGCTCTGTCCACATAACTACAGGAAGCAAAGGGCTCGAAGGAACAGGAAATCAGTTGGTTACAAATGGTTACTGTAGAAATGAGCCATTGTGCAGTGAGGGAGGAGATGGCATGATTGATTCTGATTGGAGCAGCGTCATAGCAAGTATCATGCTAGAGGCAGTGATTAGAGTTTTGCTGGGGGAGCTTGAGGAGAGGGGGAGGACAATCGAAATTTGGCAGAGCTGGGAGAAGGACCTGTTTCCTGGCTGAAGCATTCCTGCTGCAAAAGCTGAGAATTCCAGGCAATAACCCCGGTTTGAGAACGAAAGACGCCTGTTTTCACTGGGGTTAATCTTCAAGGGAGCCAAATTCAGAAAGAGAACAGCCGGAGAAAACTCATGCTGAACAGATAAGGTAATTACAGAAGTGTGGGGGCTGAGTGTGTACGAGAATATTCAGTCAGTGTAGGAAAGGAGATTCCTGTGCTTTACTCACATGTTTAATGTTGCAAATTGAGTTCTTGTCTCCGCCACTCTCTTTTCAGTGTATCACAGACAATGCTGTTACTGTGCTATTTTATTTATTTCTGTAAAGAGTGAGATCGTGTTTAAAGGCAACTTTTATAATACACAAAAATATTTGAAAGCAGACGGGTGGTGTGTTTTATATTTACCAATACAGTGCTGATGATGTGGGGAGATGTTTAGACAGTGTAATTGTCATTTTCAAGGTAGCTAAACATCAAATTTGGCTGCAGCCGTGTGCACAATGTAATTTAGTATGAGCACTTATAACTAACTGTGTGTGTTGTAGTTTGTCGGAGGTCTATGAGTCGGCAAAAAGGGAGGCCCGGGACATAGTTCACTACCGTATATAAGATAGTGAAAATACCACATGATAGCTCGCTACCGTAGATAAGACAGAGAGAAATTGCCCATGGTGGCACACTAAAAATGAAAATGTGGTGTTCCTGAAATGCAAGCCTGAGGTCTCTCTAGTGATTACACGAAAAATCTAAACAAAAATAAGGGGTTCTGGATATTGGGGCCACAAATAAAACAAGGGAATTTTGCTCACCAAAATACCACCAACCACGCATACCAACCACGCATACCAAATACGCATGTCTGTGTGCTGAAATAATGCATGTCCACTGTATTATTGTTGTACATGGCCCAATCTGAATACAAGGAGTGATTGTTGCTAAGTTATTTTTTGGCGGTAAGAAAATACCGTCAGGCCCCAAATCTCCACAAAATACCCTACAGGGACAGCATGGCTATCACAATGCAACCTTAGCATTAACTGTTTCACCAAACAGTTGAGATTCCATTCATAGCAGTGTCATAAAGTGTGCCAGATCACCACCTTCCAGAATGTACAAGGATGAGTAATAGCAAAACCTCCTCCTCAGCCCAACTCTGCTATCATACCAGCAGTGTTCCCAATCAGAGAGGGGTAACAGACACAGCCTCACAGGTATACCTTCATCACCTTTTGTGGTCACCTGGGCTGAGTGCAGGCTATTCATTTCAAGAGGCATGTGAAGTGAAGTACATCCATCAAGATGACCTCTAATTCCATAGTAGGTACATTTCCCTTAAATGTGTATATCATGTTTATATAAGCCTGCCCATGGAGGCATCTTGAAGAAGTCTGAGTTCACATGAATGCGTGCTAAGCAATGAAATATACCCGGTGTTATTGTTTTTGCAGAATAGCCAATTGATGTGTCACTTGTCAAAGAAATCGCCACATTTAAAGTGCAGCAGTGTTGGGGAATTTTGATCTGTACCATGGATTAATTGTCAGGTACTTCTACACATTGTTAGTAGAATGAGGAATTTACCAAGTATAGGAATAAAAATTGTATGTGCATTTTTTTAATTTGAATTTAAAACAGCACTTCTCTCTTTTTCTGTTTATAGTTAATGAAGGTTTTGGCACTTCATCTGAACTTTGAAAGAACAAACTTTTTCCCCTCATCTTGTTTGCCCCTGTGAAATGTCCGGTAGTTATTGTACACCACTAGGACAGAAACATGTTGTGCTGTGTTGTGTTTGGAACACAGATTGGATTATTAGTCTCTAACTGTGTAAAGACCCTAAGGAATTTTGGGTTCAATGATTGTTTAGGGCTATGTATGGTTTTTTGTGCCATATATAAGTGCTGTTGTGACTCTTTTTATATTGTATATATTTGTACTATGTATTGAATTTTTAATGTCATATATTTGTGTATACCTATCACATTAAAGTATTGATATCAGTTTTGTAAAATGTGGGCTTTTACCTCTTTTTCTGTACTCGAGCGAATGTTATTTGTATTAATATTTTATGATTAGTTAGAGAGAAAGTGTAGTGCATTCAATACTTTGGTGAGGGTGGGTTTGTTTCCATTTATATATTGACAGAAGTAAATATATTGCCAGTGCCAATCAAAGGTCCTCAAATGTTATAGGAATACACTGCCACTTTGCACCTTTGTCTTTGCATATGCTTCTTAACGCAGTGGGCCTCATTATGACCCTGGCGGTAGAGGGTTAACGGCAGCAGTAGAGCTGCCGGCCCCGTTAACCCTCTACTGCCTCATTACGAGGTCTGCTCGCGGGACACCCTAAGGACGTCTGGTAAAACCAGGCATCCTTAGTGGGTCCCGCGAGCAGACCAGGATGCTAACAACGGGCCTGTCATTAATGGGCCCATTGTTAGATTCCTCCCCATTCCCATTGAGCCCTATAAGGGCTCAAATGGGAATGGGAATGGGGATGTACCGGGTCCAGGTTTCTTGAATGGGGAAATACCACACCCTCCAAGGTCAGAATGGCCCAGTATTTCCCCATTCAAGGAACCCGGACCTGGTACCGGGTATGGGGGTAGCCATGCCGCTAAAAGCGGCATGGCTACCTCCATACTCATAATGAGCCCCAGTATCTTTTTCAATTGCCTGAAGTGCCAAGTCACTTAGCACTTAGACGCTTCTGTGTCATGGTAGAGCGCATGTAGTTTTTCACACGCCTTAATTTACTCATGCTCCTCTTCGCACTTGCAATGTCTATTGGCAGGGTCAAAAATATCCTTCAGAGCATGAACATTTCTGATAAGACATCTTCCAGAGAACAGGAGTTTATAAACTACAGATAGTTTAGCACTGTACTCGTGGGGCATGCACTCCCAGTTTTGACATGTTTTCGAACTCCAACATAGTAGGTTTGGAATAAAACCAGATTGCCTGTAACTTCTGACTGAAGACAACACATTTCATTAGGAGGACTTCAACTGGTTTCCCTAGCTCAACTCTGCTCAAGCATGATAACCTTTGGGGCTGTAGGAAGCCAAACAGTTCGCTCACTTCTTGGAAGCCATTGCATCGCTCTCTCATTTCAACAAGCATGTTACCCAACACTTGAAAGTATTGTAGCACATGTTTTTTCCAAAGGTGAAAATGCCTCATCCCTTAAAGTTTCTCCCTCATGCCTTGGTACACGCTTTTCACGTTGGACAGGGAAGTCATTCTGTTTAAGCCCCATTGCTTCCCTTTCTTCTCTGGCACATTTAATAAAATCTAAGTAGGCATCATCTGGCCTTAAAGTTTGAAGCTTCTGTATGGTCACTTTGAAAGTTTTAGCAACCAAAAATAGGTCAATTGACTTTGCATGCAATTTGCGTCCCACAGTGTTCATAACAGCCAGGACTTTCGGCCACCACAACAAGTTCTGATAACATACCAAATCCATTGATAAGAGGAGTGTTCTTGCCTTCATTACATCCTCTCCATTACTTTGGTGTGCATGGGCTACATCCTCAAGGCACTCAATTATATTCAAAAAGTTCTCTTTCATAGCATCAACTGCCTTGAAACGAGGAAATCAACAAGTTTCACACAGGGCTTTTAAGCTTAATGGCACATGGTGATGTTTTTCATATTTTTGGCTTGATGAACTAGGTCTGGCATCATATAGTTCTGTTTTCATTTTCTACTGCACTGGATGATTCCTCTTGTGGCATTCCTTTGCAGTCCTCTAGAGCATCAAAGTTACAATTGTCATCTAATTGGGCTTTTGCCTTTGTAACTATTGAGTCACTTTCTCGAGCAAAGGGAAGTAACATGTGCATTGTTTTCTGTACACTGATTGTATGATGGTAAAGAAAATATGGTGGTTGGGCTGGCCCTATTCTCTGCTGCATGTACCTGAACCTAGTCAATTTGATGAGCAGGGCAGTTTATGTAAGGGGCATAGATATGGTCTCCCAAATGATATTTAACTTTTGCCTGCAATCCTCCCCATGCACCTGACTTCATACTTGCTCCATCATATCCCTGTCCACATTGTGATTCAGGCCATACTCCTCAAAAAGAAAATTCACAATGCGAGAACACAATGCAGCTGCATCTACTTGTTGTATGTCAATGAAAGAAAGAAAGCTCTCATTGATGGTCACATTATGTTTTGTTCTATCAATATGAACATATCGTAGCATATGGCCATTTGATCTACATGTGATATATCAGTCATTGAATCAGCAATCATTCAGTGTAAAGAATTTTGCTTCTTTATACAAATCTAGGATGGACTTCCTAGTCTCCAAAGCAATCATGCCAATTAGCTGATCAGTTATTGTTTTGCTGGCATACTTTATACAGCTTTGTGACTTGAGATGAGCATTAAAAGTGGGATTGTACCTGTCAATCAACTTAACAACCGTCAAAAAAAGTCCACATTTGAGACCATCTATGTTTTCCCGATGGCCCCAAAAAGGTATTCCTAAAGTAGACAAACTTTGAACTGTGTCAAAAAGAATAGTCAGCACTTGATGCCACTTCTTAGCTTCTTCCGAATGTGTCTGTCAATAAATGTTTCAATGCTTTGGTCATTGTTGTAAGCTAAAAAAGCTAAAGTAGATTTCATGTGTGATTTGGTTTTGCATGTAGCCTCATTGATTGTCCAAGACGCTGCCAATCATTGAAACCTTGCACCTACTTTATAGTCTTGGCGTTTTGGCTTCATGATCACCCAAAAGCCAGCCATAGTGGCAATATGCATAGTCTTCTTTGTATGAGTTAGCCAGCCATTTCACGCTTACACTTTCATTTAATGCATTATTTATGAAATATTATTAAGCGTGGAAGTGACGCAAAGTGGCATTTATTGGAAATTGGCCATCTGGAAAGTCTTTTTCAAGTGGCTGGCATGCACCATGAGAAACAAGATCACACAGTTCAGTTTGAGTAACATTTTTGTATAGCGCTTTATGTTACAAAATTAACAGATCTCATGTGGTGATTCCATCTCATTGATACATTAATTCTCTGTAGGATGAGGGAGGGAGCCCAGCAACTGTGTTGGGAGCAGGTGGGGGAGCACAGGGACTACACTGAGAGTAGGGTGTGTTGACAGTGCACAATAGTTCATAGCCATTTGTACATACTGGCCATTTAGCATTTTTGAGGGGGCCCGGCTTGCCCACATTTTGCTCAGGGGGGGCCCAGGCCAAAAAAGTTTGAAGACCACTGACATAGACAAAGGAAGTGTCATAGCAGGTTCACCAATTTGCAGAGCAACTGAGGCAACAATACACATTTGCCCCCCTCTTTCTGTACTCAGGTTCTTCTGACAATCTGTGGAGAAAAAACAATGTCCTCTGGTTAGGATTGCTTGCTGCAGAATTCAAAAGTAGTCAATCCTTCTCTTTTCTTTTGAAAGCACGAGGCTTGTGCACGTTGGTGGTGTCCATGTCATTTGAAGCCATTCTAGTTCTTGAAGAAGCTATATCCTGACTGTTCCAGTAGCTGATGACTGACACACATGTGTACGTGGCAGGGCAAGTCTTAAAAAAAAGAGAAGAAAAATGGGCCCCTATTGACATGGGCAATGGGAAGACATCACCACAGGAGGTGACATCACAGGATCATTCCTACAGCATGCAGATCCATTTTGTGCATGGCCCCGCTGACCTTACCCCACACATGTGAAATTTCATTAAACATCAACAGTAACGTAGGAGTGGGCCCAAACTATAGTTGTTACATAATAAAGTGTCCATTCATATATTGCTCAACACAACATTCTCTTGGTTTACACAGGAATACCTGGCATCCAGGATGGGAAAAATCAATTTGTAATCACATTGTTTTGCTTGACCTATTCCTATAATGTATATACATTGTCAGGTTACATTATTATGTGATTTGTGTACTTTTCAAGGCATTGCTAGACAATGATTTACCCTTTTGATTACAAAACCTTAAAAAATACTGATATGAAGTATACCTGGGAAGATATGTAGTCAGGTTCTTACATCTCCACCTGGTACAGAATCCTGGTTTTGCTACTTAATTAAAGTGTTAAATCCTGGGCAAATCATGCAATTTCATTGGGCCTGATCTACCAACACTGGGAGCCCATAAAAGCAATGCAGTGTAAGGGTATATATATATAAATATATATAGCATTTTCCAGCATATAATGTACAGTAGAGAAACACAGCCAGGCCCAGTTTTAAACTGCAGACTTTCAGAGCACACATAAAAAAAAACAGTTTACTGCCAGGTTAAAATAATGAGGTGCACAATTTATATTGGATGCTTCATGTGTGAAGACTGCATGGGAATACATAACTGATTAACATTGATAACAGTACTAACGTGCTATTTTCTAACATGATAATGCAGTTTATGCACAATGAGGCAAAATCCATGTTTTGGGTGCACTGTTCAAAATTCATTTTTCTCCAGGAGGAAATGCACACTAGCATTTTTTTTTTCTTCAGCTAGTGGAAGCAAAAGGAAACAGTAGCTCTGGAATCAAGTCTTCATAGTATTGAAAACAAAGGCTGACACAAGACACATTGTTTTTAATCTGATTGGTAGAAATTGTAGGCAGACAAGCCACGTCAACAAAGGACTGAATCAGAGTTTTCCTAAAGAAGAAAAGTGAGGAGAGTTGGCAGTTCATGCTGGGTTCAGGAGACAGACAGACAGTGCTGTTTCGGAGGGTCGAGCGCTAACTTTGAATCTAATCAGTTGGCGCTCCCCACACACATGTACAGAGGAATTTCGTACTGAGAGTGGGACTACAAAACACAGCGAGGTTGTGCAGGGACTTCAAAGATTACTGTACTTGGTAAGAGATTTGTGCCGAGTGAGGAATAAAAAAAAAGTATGGTGCCCGTCTGTTGCTAGAATCCATTGGCAGTGCAGATAAGTTGGAAATCATTGTATGTTTATTTTTTCTCTCTATTTTCAAAGTGTAATAACATACATTAATGTTTGCAAAATATCTGCTTGTTTGGTTTTGTTCTTTTATCTTGCAGGTGATGCTCTAAATATTATGTGGTACGATTATGTAGATTGTAAATAGCATGTAATACAAAATGTATATAAAATACAACCAAGACTTTAGTGTCATTCATGCATCTGTGAATTATTTATGTAAGTGAAGAACAGAGGGGAGGTTTATATCAGTACAGTAGTGCATTTACCAATTTAACACTGTAATTGAAATAGCAAACAAGAGAAAGTCAGTAGTAATTATCTACAAGGTAAAGGATGTGTGTGCAATGTAATGAGTGAGTCCTTCCTTGCATGCTGATGGGACAGGGTGCCTAATCTGGCACATAGGTTACTGGATGTACATACGCCAGTAATGCCTAATCTGGCACATAGGTTACTGGACGTACATAAGCCCGTAATGCCAGCCACAAACTATAGGTGTGCCGTGAATAAATTCATTGGGTTCTCTAGAGTGTTCTAAGTTTGGGGCTCTCTACAGGCAACTAGAAGGCATTCTAATAGAAAGGAAAGGTTTGTTTTATGATGGGGTTAAATAAAAAAAAACATGCTCACCACTATACCACAGGAATAAGATAATCCTAAAAATATCACGAGGAAAGATACCACTAAAATTACCGCCAATACAAGCTAATAAGATATGGTCACTAAATAGAGTGATATCAAACCCACTCTAAATGTAAGGCTAGTTTACCACAAAATTACCGCCAATATTTTTACAGTAAGAAAATACTGTCAAATCCTGAATTTACCCCAATAAGACAAAATATCTTACAGCAGTTTCCAACTTTTGCTATAACTGAAATCTACTCTCAAAGGTCACCAAACTCTAGTTAATGATAATTATTGGTTGCCCTCAATGGGTGTTTACTGTAGTACTTTGCATTTTGTATTTATAGGCAAGGAGGGGAGTGCACATTTTCAAAGGAGGATGCGATACAAGGGTGTAGGTGTGCAACAGAATGAGAAGGGGAATAGAGCAAAGGAGGAAGTGTTGATAGAGGGTGCCCCATTGATGATGAACAAGAGGAAATATGAGCGAGAAAGAGTGAGAGTGAGGATGGGTGAGAGCATTTACTGTAAGACCAGTGTTGTATCTTGAATTTATGGTGAGCGTATGTGGGGTTTAGAGTGCAGGTTACACAGGATGTGGTGGACAGTGGTGGGGAAATGTAGTGGGGTGTTCAACACAGCAGCTGGGTGGGGGTGTTCATATATACATCAAACATTATCACAGGCAGGGTTTTACTTTTTCACCAACCGTGTAATGCAGTGAGGCCACGTGAATCAACTGAATGCCAAAGGCACTGACAGACTCACGGAAAGTAGCTTCCTTCCAGTAAACATTACACAGACAGACAGATGATTAACTAAAATGAACCAAGTGTGGCCTGGGGTCCCCTCTACTTTCTCCTATCAGTGGCCAGTAATAACCAATGCCCGGCAAGAAAGAAACTATGTGCCAGCGCGAGGACACAGAGGAGGACTGAGGTGTGAGCAACTGTCCATGACTGGCTAGTGGATTGTAACTTGAAATCTTTACCTATGATAATAGTGACCATTAATCTACTACGTACCGTTAAGTCACCTGCATCTTTACTCACCAATGATTGCCTTTTTCCCCTTCTTTATTAGCATCGCCCTTTCAGCACTGGCATTTCTATTAATCAGGTCGATCAACACCAACGTCATCACGATCTGCTGCTGTGATCCCTCTCCCAATGTCCACTCGGGCGGAAGTGGAAGCCTTCTGCACCCACAGAGAACCCTGCAAAGATGTGGATAGCGGGCAATGAGAAGGAGCAGCATGGCGCCACGAAAACATGTAGATGTCAGTTTGTACCAGCATAAAAATAGAGGCTCATAACTTAAAGTAATGAACACATGCAGTGTTCTTACCCGTTCCTCCTTATATCAATGAAGAGACGGCACAAGTCTTTCAAAGAGTCAAAACACGGCAACACAGAGACAACATATCCCTTCCCTCATAATAACATCACACCTATTCTGGGAGGGTTATCAACTGAACTTTCATTCTACAATGCACATTTAAAAATCCCAATATTACAATTTGCCACTCCAAATCTTTCCAGCATAGTAGTGCCACAAAGCCCACCCGCTTGAGTCTACCATCTCAACACTATCCCTTCCAATCTGTCCAATTAACTGTCTCCTGGGGGCACAGGAGAGAACTAGTGTAATGAAGAAGCCAAATGGTGTGATGAATGGTGTTGGTCCCTTCCCCTGCTTTACTGACATACAACATCAACAATCATCATGGTGTCAGGCAAATACTCGCCTCGCATGATTGGACTAAACCCAGAAAACCAAAGGCAAATTGCACCATGTCACTGGTAAGGCTATACAGCAGGTGCATTAAACCACTCATATTTTACCAGCTTGTTAACCTCCTCTTGTGAAAGAAGATTTGTGTGAACACTGTGCACAGCCTACAGGAGGCATAAAGCTTACAGTGAGGTGCCCCGTGCCATACGCAACGAGATCATACCATTCTGTATTTTTAATTTGTGGTAATGAGGAGGAACTGGCGCTTAAGTGCCATATAAGCAGAAACTATTGCATTGGAGTAGACCTAGGAGGCAGGTGGCATGTGAGAAGGGAGAAACACAGCTTTTAATTTTTGTTTCATAATATTTACCCACCCATTTACAACCCATAACCATGCAACTCCATACAGCCATACCCCCCCACTGCTTGCCCCTCCACCCCAAAATGCCTCCTCCCAAAGTGATCTCTTTGAGCAAGCACTAACTTCAAATTTTGTGTTGTAATTTGACAGTATTTTTTAAGTAATCTTCTCAGAGTTGCTTCATTGGAGCTGTTAATGGCTACCCATGTAATAAAAAAGTCTTAATCAATTGTGCCTTCAGTTACAGGATTTATATGCAGCATGTGTGCGCTCACTCTGAAGTTCTGTGAAAAACAAGCATTGGTAAAGCCGTTTTGGCTTGCACATAGCTTGCATATTAGCAGGGACTTGCAAAAGAACATCACATCCCTGGGTAGTGACGCCATTGTACTGCGTTTGCCAGTTTATGGCCACGTAGAAGTAGAGTAGACTCAGTATAAGGGCACCGGCAGAGCCCTGAAAAACCCAGGTGGGCGTGCTTTAGAAAACCAAAACGAAATTTCAGGGTGAGAGGTCACACCAAACTTACATATACACATATATCATAGTCTTAAGTAATTAATTTTTTTTTAATGAATGTATTTAATGACATCTATCAAATAATAAAGAGGATAGAGCCCCCAGGGGTGTTTGGAATACAATACAAATATGTACAATCACATAAAAACAAAAGAGCTGGATTTCAATGTAACCAACATAAACAGTAGCACTGCCAAAATTGTGTGAATTGTTTCAATTGTGCAGTAGTTGAATGAACATAAACATAGTTTGATGGACATTTTGAGAAAAACAAACCAAAAATGTTTAAACTGTGCATTGTTTAGCTGGTATAATCGTCGACACAATAGTGTTTCGGCCTAGAAAAAGCTGTAAGTTGCAGCTATGTGGGCAGGCCTTCTTCAGGACGTGTGATGTGGTGGTCCCGGGGTCACTATCACTAGCATATCCAGTGCTTGGATGAGCAGTAATATCCATCCTAGGTGTAGATATATGGGTGGCACCAAAGTGTGCCAATGCAAGGGACAAGAGTGTACCTCGAGCGGTAAGATGTGTGTCTTCTTAAGTGGTAGAAGTGGAGATAACCACTAGGAACGAATAGTGTCTTCTATGGTTGAAACAACTGAGACTCTCACTGTGCTCCAAGATTGCTAAAAACGGCTGTCCATGCGTGACCAAACTTGCACCAGGGAGCATCCGCGCTCGTGCGGGGCATAGCTGCATGGCGTCTCGGAAAATTTTCTCATGTTTTGAGACGCCGTGCAGCTCTGCCCTGCATGAGCGCGGATGCCTATTTTTACCTAGCTTACTTTGGCGGTAGTTTTTAGTGGTATCTTACTCTTGTGGTATAGTGGTGAACATGGCTTCTATAATACCGCCCCATAATAAAAAAAACCTTCACTCTTTAGAATTATGACATACCTTGGGCTGACGGTAGATGACCACCTATGCACATTGACACTCTGTCTTTTCTGCATTCTGTGTTTTTTTAATGTAAAACCTTTTCATGTAATTTCCATCTCTTCTCTATCTTCAGACCAAACCCATTTACCTGCTAATCTGTATCCCTAAATTGTCCCCATATGCACCAATTTTCATTTTAAAATGACTGCATATTTGTTGGGTGTTTCTTAAAATGAACACCCATTTGCTGGCTTGTTGCTGAAAGCATCTTGCTGAGTGCTTTTAAAATAAACATCAATTTTACTGGCTGCATCTGAGAAATAAAACGCTCATCTACATTTACACCCATTTTGTTACTTCCCTTATAAACACAGTTACCTGTACACATGTGTTGTTATTTGCACACATTTCTGCATGAATGTATCCCTAAATATTCCCTCCTTTTTTGGACAATTATGACTGGAAAATTCATAATTGGAGGAAACGCACATAAAATTCTAAAATGTATGTGTCACAGGATATCTCTCCTTCCCCATTGTCGCTAGTAGCATGACCAACGTCCTCACTTTTATGGTCAAATCAACCAACCATCTGCCCATCAACATTACCAAAACTGCCAGCAACATGGAACAGAGATAAACCCCCAATTGAGAAAATCGTGTCCTTTGGAACATATATGTAAAATGCATTGGGCCTCATTACGAGTATGGAGGTACCCCATACCGGGTCTGGGTTGCAGGAATAGGGAATTACCGGGCCATGCCGACTTTGGCGGGCCCAGTAATTCCCATTCTCGGGACCCGGGCCCGGTACATCCCCATTCCCCTTTGAGGCCCCACAGAACTCAATGGGAATGGGGAGGACGCTAACAACGGACCCGTTAACGATTGGCCCGTTGTTAGCATCCTGGTCTGCTAGCTGGTCCCGCGAAGGACGCCTGGTCTGGCCAGGTGTCCTGAGCGGGACCCGCTGCAGATCTCGTAATGAGGCGGCTCGTAATGAACGCTGCCAGTACATTACCGGCATCGTTCATTACGGGTCTGCACTCGTTTTAATGAGGCCCATTGTAGTTCAACTGCTTGACAACAAATGTTCCAGGATTTAAATGGGTGATCGTGTAATTTTTCAAATGGATACTGACCAACCACCTATTCTTAATAAGCTTAGCCTGTGACAGTTCCTCATTACCCGAATTGCTAATGACCACTTCACATCCTCCCGACACCCACAAATCAGGTTTCAACCCACAAATGGCATCTGCAGTATCGGGAGCGAATGGTTTACCTAGACACATGTAATTTTGTTCTTTAAACCTCATACATGTGTCCAAATTTGGAATCAAGTAAACATCAGGGTCCCAAGACTGAAATGGCAGCACCTCTGCAGTTATGATTTTTATATATTTTCCATTTTGCCACAATCCCACATTGTGTATCAATTTAGTTTGGTATATGAGCTCAGGAGCAATATATGGAACACATAACAAGAACCCAATTTCCATCCTCTCCAGGTTTACATACAAGGACATTACGCTCCCCATCTCAAATGCAATCTTGACTTGCATCACCTCTACTTCCCTTTGAGTAATCCTTGCCATCATTTGATTAATGATTTCAGATGATACAAAATACAATGTTATATGCCCCAAAATTAGTTGTGAAATTGCATTTTGAACCTCTACCATATATTTCACCAATAACCTATCAAGGGGATTAATTATGTTTATAATGTCACTCAAAACCCAGTCATGTTTAATCACAACATATGTGCTGTGATGCACAATTTCAGCCTGCTCATTTAATAGAACAGCAGTCTCATTCACAAATTTCACTTGTTCCTCCAGTCCGCCTCTAATTCAATTTTAGGTCCTTTGGATTACCTCTAGGTCGTGAGTTAACTGTAGTGCTTTAGCACTTAGTGTCCCTACCGAGATTGTGTTGGCTGCAGACATTGTAGTGCCCACCACAGCTCCAATAATTGTCATCACCACAGAGGCCACAAGTAATACTGCCACCCTCTTCCCCCTTCTTTTCTTTATATCAGATGAATTTACAAAAGTTTTCTCCAACTGCATAGCAATGTCTCTGATCGCTTGCCTAGCATCCTCCTTTCGCAGCTCCAACCATTCCTTGATTTGGTCACACGCAATCACAGTCTTATTAATAAACTTTTAAATTATATTATCAGGGTTTATGGTGATGTACATATTCTGGTATATTAACAGTCTGTTTCCCAGAATAAAAACAAGTGCCTCCTCCACTGCAAATCCAGATGCCGGTCCGGGTTCAACAATGACCTGTGCTCCTGTGGCTTTGATCCTCGACAAGCCCACCATGAGCAGCGCAAGCAGTACCCATGTCACAGACTCGATCATCATTGTCTTCCTTTGTGAAGACTTTGCCCTCGTCCCCATCTTTCAATCCAGGGCTCTCTGGGAGTTCTTCCCGTGGACTCCAATACCATGGTCTCCAGTCCCGTGGCCTCCAATCCCGTGGACCTTGCCCTGCCAGTACAATAGGTTAATAGTATCTAAATTGAACAGAAAAGAAACAGATTAAGTACATAGCACAAAACGATTTTATTTTCTAACCCTTTCACTGCTTGACTTGAAATAAAACGTGGCCCAAAACACCATGACTCCCTGGACTTGCCATTTTTGGACACCTGCAATTAAACACATTATAAAGAAACAAACATCATTTTACACCTTGCATACTTATACATCACATTAATCTCCATGCAGAAGAATGTTACCACACTGTTCTAGAATAGCTTAATTTGATTCAGCGCCTTTTATGAATACATAACACCACATTTTTATCACAGACCAGATCTAGCATTTTGATTGCTTTTGCTTATTCACCAGACCATGTTTCTGATAATTCATTGAGTGAACTGTACACCACCTTGAACCTGCCCTCATGTCTTTGGGTTACAGGCATTATGTGCATCAGCCACAGATAAACTTACAGTGCTTTTACTATCCTTCTTTACTGTCAGCATTCTTTCCCATGCAATCAGTACATTTAACCTGTCTCCACTTGCTCCAGTCTCTTAATTCCATGTTTTGGATGGCAGGGCTTAATTTGGTTGACATGGAGAAATTGCTCTGTCACTATCTTACCATCTGTCCTCAATATTGTATACACTACAGGGGATATTTTATCTACAATTTGAAATGGCCCTTGCCTTCCCATGAGAAATTTTGAATTTTTATGTCTATACTTCCCAAAATTATACTGTCGCCTCCTTGAATAACTGAACCTTGATGTCCTCGATCTTACTGAGACATGGTTCATGGTCAGCTCTGTCACAGGCTTTGACAATCTCCTCCCTGATGGCTACAAGATCCTCTCTGTGCCCAGATCCCGGCTGGGGGTGGTGTCACCCTGATCTTTCCTGAGTGGATCCCTGCTACTATCATTCCCACTCAGATCTACTCGTCTTTTGAAAGCCTTGTCTGCAGCCTCTCACTCTCTCCTAGTCACTCTCTTACTGTGGCTACTCACTTTTGGCCCCCTGGTAAAATCACATCTTTTCTCTCTGAGTGGGCAGACCTCTCTTCCTCCTTCCAGGCCTCAACCACTCGTCTCTTCTTCCTTGGTGACCGTAACATCCATCTTGATTCTGCCTGTCCCTCTTGTTTGCTCTTTCGTGACCTCTGTGATTCCCTCTCTCTCTCTATTCTCCTCTCTGGTCCGACTCATTCTGCAGGTCACACGCTTGATGTCTTGATCTCCTCTGGCCTCCCCCTCTCGATCTCTTTGACCACTCCTCTCTCCTGGTGTGGCCACTGCCTCCTCTCCTCTCATCTCTCACTCTCTTCCCCACAAGCCAAGCCTACCCCTACATTGCCACCTACCTTCTCGGACATTCGGCCGATCAAGCGTGTGTCAGTTGATGCTTTTGCTTCCACCTTCTCCTCCTCCTTCCTCCACTGGCTGACTCACACTTGGACACAGCCCTATCCCTTCTCTACTCTTCTATTACTGATACTCTTGATGCTCTTGCCCCTGTCATGCGGATCCACTTGAAGTCCAAAGCCAAGTGCAATTCCTGGTTTTACTCCGACCTAGCTAACTCAAACTTAAGTGTAGGGAGGCTGAGAGGAAATGGAGGACTTCTTGCTCATCCTCTGACAAACTGGCCTGTCGCCTACTCCAAAGGCAATACAAACTCCGTTGGCACCAAGAAGAGAGTCCACATTAGAGCCTGTGTCTCAGCGGCCTCTAACAACTCGGCCGAACTCTTTAAAATCTGCAAGGAGCTGACCAACCCTGCTGCAGTCTCTACCCCTCCTGTTGCCTCCCAGGCTCTTTGCAATGTCCTTGCCTCTCACTTTATTTCAAAAACCCAGGACATCCTGTCTACCCTCTTTTCCCCTTCCCCTCCTCTCCCCTCACCATCTGTGGTTGTTGACCCTCCCTCGGCCATCCCCACACCCCCTTCTCATCCTTTCCACTTTTCTCCACCGATGAGGTCGCTAGAAAAGTCTGATCGATGAAAGCCACGTCAAAACAGGTTCATCCCCGTTCCTCCAAACCCATCAAGGACCACATTGACACCCTTGTCCAACCCTTGCTAATTTCTGCAACCACTCCTTTGCCTCTGGATCCTTCCTCTCCCCTCTGAAGCACTCCCTTGTGCATCCTCGTCTCAAGAAACCCACAGCTGATCCTTCTTGTCCTGCCAATTATCGCCCAATTTCCATTACTCTCTTTCTGGGCAAACTCCTTGAAAAGCTGGCCATCCCCCAGCTTCAACTTCATTCTGATTCTGTTGGCTGTCTTCACGACCACCAGTTCGGCTTCATAGCTGCTAGAATCACGTAAACTGCTCTCCTGAACATCCGTGAAGACCTGCTCTCCAACCTTGACTCTAGAATTCCCTCTATCCTCATCCTACTCGATCCTCTTCTGCCTTTGACACGGTCAACCATACCATCCTGCTCAACCGTCTCCATGATAACCTGGGTATCATCGATCAGGCTCTGGCCTGGCTGACCTCTTTCCTCTCTGATCGACACCCCAGGTCATAATGGGGTCCTTCCTCGCATCTATTTCCCTCTCTACATGTGGTGTTCCCAAGGGGTCTAACGTCTCGCCCTGGCTTTTCAACCAATACCTGGCAACTCTCACCCACTGCATTGCCATTTTCTGCTCAAATTTCCAGTGTTACGCTGATGTCACTCAACTCATTTTCAGGCTGCCCTCGGGCACCTCCTCTCCCTCTCTCATCTCTGACTGCCTTATTGCCATTCCAGATTGGTGTTCCGCCAATGACCTTTGTCTGAATGCCAGCAAGACTGAGATCTTCCTCATTAGCACACCTTCTCCATCCTTTCCCCTCACTCTCTGGCCGGCCTCCCTTGGCCCTCCTCCTATACCCACATGCGAGGCTAAGAATCTCAGGGTCATCTTTGATTCCACGCTTTCCTTCTCCGCCCACATCTCTGAAGTCTCTAAAAAAACAAACTTCCTACTGCACCTCCTTAGAGGTACTCTACCCTTCCTCTCCTTCCCCCAGAATCTCACTGTCTCCCAAGCTCCGGTTCTCACTAGGTTGGGCTATTGTAACAGCCTCGTTCTAAACCCACCTGCCTCTACCCTCCACCCACTGCAACTAATCCAGAACAGAACGGCGAGACTTATCATTGGCCTCAAGCCCTGGGATCGTATCTCTTCAGCTCTGAAATCTCTCCATTGAGTGGATGCAAATTCAAAACCCTGCATTGTCGACAAGGCCTTCTGGGGCAGGGCTCCAAAATACCTTCAGCTATCCCTCCGCAAATACCTCCCCTCGCAAGCTCTTCGCTCCCCTAACTCGAACTCCCTCAGGGTCAGTCGTTTTTCAAAGAAATAAGCTGGGGGTAGATCTCTGTCTTCAGCTGGTTCCTCTCTCTGGAACAGCCTCCCTGCCACTCTTAAACTTGAGGAGAACCATCTCCGGTTCCGCAAACACCTCAAGACCTTCCTCTGTGCTTCTGCCTTCGCTCTCGTTCTCCCCTGCTGAACCGTTCTCTCCTGGTAGCGTGCACCTGGCAACCCTATGTCCGCAGGGCCCAGGTACCTGCTCACCCTGCCACCCTCCTGCACTGCCTCCAGGGCACCCCTTGAACTTGGGTCTGTATCTGTACCCATACACCCCCCCTTTTTTCTTCCAGCACTTATCAGACCTACCCTGTCTGCTGCCTTAAACCCAGCACTCGCTGGCTGCACTACGACTGTATGTTGCCTTTATTATTTATTTATTATCATCTATCTGTTTCCCCATTTGCTCCGCACTTTCCACTTCTCCCGCTTCCAGGCACTTTTCCCCTCCCTCTCTCCCATGCACTTGCACGTTCTCAATGTCACTGGGCCTATTAAGATCGTTGTTTTGTTCTCCCCTGTTCCCCTCCCTCGCCTGGTTGCGCTCTGAAACACTTGTGTACGAGCGCGATAGAAATAAAATATCAATATCAATCAATCAACAGAGCCCTATGCATTGGCAAAGCAGGTTTAAATTGTGCACATACCAGACACCCCCTTGTGTATAATTCCACATCCTGGGACATATGTGGCTAGTAAGCATAGTCTTTCAATATTATATTTTGTGAACCTATGTGTCCTGCAGTTATTGCATCATGCGCGTGGTGCAACATCAGCCCTCTGAATGAAAGAGGCACTACCCACTGTATCTGCCCTATTACAGACTCCCTAATCATCAGACCATCTTGTATTTCAATTATTTTTTTGTTCTTTGATAACACTCTCAACTCCTCTTTTCCTGTACAATCGCTTTCAGTTAAGTGATTTTGTTTGGGGTCCATCAAATGATTATAATAAACCCCCAATAATGGGTCTTCTTTTTGTGCCTTAACCAGATCCTGATCTGGCGTATCATAACTCCACTGCACTACAGGTTGTTCAACCTCTTTTGGAGATTTGGAGTGTGTAACTGCATCCACCTGTATTTCAACAATTAGGTGTTCAATGGGCAACAATTCTCCCATGACAGGCCCAATCTTGGCCAATTGATCTGCTTTGTTATTTTCCTCCTTATCCTCTCCTGGTGTCTTTAAATGTCCATGAATGTTCATCCAGTGTATTGTTAAATCATTCTCTGACACTAACGTGTCTATAGCTTGAATCATCTTCCCATGTTTAAGGGGCTTTTTGTTATATGTGAGCATGCCTCTCACCTTCCATCCAGGCAAATATTCTATGGAACTATTTCGTGCATAATCAGAATCAGTTACCAGGACAATTTCCTTGAACCTGTTATCAACTGCAGTAGTAACTGCTTTATAAATGGCACCTAACTCTGCTATCTGGCTACTCCTGGCCCAAATTCTCATTCCTATACTAGGAATGCCCTCACAGCTTATCCAAAAATGTCCTATCCCTGACACCAGCTGTTTATTACTATCTTTTTCAATAAGATAAGCACACCCATCTACATAAACAATTGGCAAGTCCTTGCACACATTTTCATTAAAAGCTTTGTGTGGTGATTGTTCAAATACATGCAAACTAGGCTCCACTTCTATCTCATCTGAGGCACACTCAGCTGCACAGTCATGTAGATCTGCTATCCCTTGAGCAATCAGACTCTTTTTGTTCTGTCCATATCTTACTTCTACAGGGAATACCTGTAATGCCAATGTCCATGAAGTAATCCCGGACTGCGTTAAGTTGCCTGATCTAATTCTTTTACTTTGCAAAAACTGCAAGGGTTGGTGATTTGTTTCAATAATTACTTTTTCTCCATGGATAATAAGACGGAAATGTTGCAATGCCCACACAGTGGTCAGGAGGGCCTTTTCACATTGAATGAATTTAGTTTCAACCTGAGATAATGCCTTGCTTGCATAGGCGATAGTTTTATGATTCAAAACATGTTTTTGAGATAACACAGCTGACATACACTGCTCAGTGAATCCTATTTCTACAAAGAAATCTTTATTCTTTATAGGATAAGCTAAGCATGGCGCCTTCATCAGACACTCTTTCAATTTAGCAACCGCCTCGGATTGCTCATTTTCCCATTCTGTTTCAACAATTTAGTCAATGGTTGAGTGATTTCAGCGTAATTTGCAATACATTTCCTGTTATATCCAGTCATCCATAATAGACTTTTTAAACCTTTCATATTTTTAGGATTTTTCAATTTCTGTATCTCCTCCACCCTTTTCTTTTGTGGATCTAACCCATGTTCAGTTACTTCATGGCCTAAGAAATTCACTCTCCTCTCTTTTTGCACCATTGGGCCTTCTGCAAGGATATTTTGGCTCCTGCTTTCTGTAATTGGCCCAGCACATGTCTAATTTCACCAAAATAACTTTTCAGGCTTTCATTTTTTATTAGTACATCATCTGCATAAATTATGGTGCCTCTTTCTGCCGCATCTGGCAGTGCTTTTCTCAAAAATATGCCAAACTCGCTCCCACTATTGACATACCCAAATGGCGTTCTGGACCAAGCGCAATGCGTTTTATCAAATGAAAATGCAAACAAATTCAGAATGTCTTCTGCCAATAGCACACACCAGTATCCAGATGTAAGATCTAACGTGGAAAACATCTTTGACTCATGCACCTGAGCAAGGCCTTGATCAATGAATGGTAGTGGCCATCTAGACACTGGCACTCTTTTATTCAGTCAGGTCTGCACACAGACGCCATTGACCATCTGGCTTTAATACACCCAAAATGGGAGTGTTGGAGGTACTGTCAATGGGCCTGATAATTCCTCTGGATTCTAAATTCTTAATTATCTCTGCCGGTGACTCCACGCATGCCAGTGGCAACCGATATTGGCGCACAAATACCAGATTTCTACCACATCCATCTGGTAATGTGGCAACATGTAAATCAGTTAGGCCGCAATTGTTAAGACGGATTTCTGAACTCTGTCCTGGTGGCGCAGAAGTTCAGAAGGCCAACCTAATTACTTGGAACAGGGTAACCTCTGGACGAGCCAGACCAATCAAGGTAGCGATTGCGGCGGTCAAGACTAGGTCTCAAGAGGGGTGAGGGTGACTGAAAGCCCGCAATGAGCACACAAAGCAAGAGCGCTTACAAACTACTCCAAACAGTTGTTATATCAAAAATAGATACACATTTATTTTAAGGCCTTTAAAATAATGACCGTAGCGAGAAAATCACAATATCACAATACTAAACCAACACATACCATATCAACACAATATATATACAAATACGACAGTCTTAAGCATTAGAGGCACGAAATGTGTAGTCCACCTGCCAGGGAAGGAAAACAGGCAGTGCGATAACGCTTTAGACTCAGTTCGCCTTCAGAGGCACCTAACTAGATGGAAGTCTGAGCCCTGCGAAGAGTGGAGCCTTGTGCTCAAAGTACCTGCCACGCCGGTGCCAATGGGCAAAAGGAGAAGCTCTTCGGAGGAAGTCAGGCAGTTCGGGTTAGTGCACAGCAGAAGGAGAACAGGTTCCGCAACTCAAGCGCAGCCTCCACAGCGAGCAGAAGCAGAGCGCTAGTACGGCAAAAGGGTGCTGTTTTTACACAGCAGGGAAAAGCAATGGGATACTGCAGGAGGGCGACCAGATCCTAGCTATACTACTCACCGGTCCCCGAAGCAAGCAGACCCAGGCTTCTCCACGTTAGTTTCAGCAGCTGGCAGGTTCAGAAGAGTCGGGAAATGCCTCGTCGTCGTGTAGAGCAAAAAGACGTCCCAATCGAAGAAACCTGCACAGTTTTGTCACCACAGCAGGGCAACGGAGCGGCCGTGTGTATCCGAGCCAAATGTACACTCCTCCCTTCAGACTTGGGAACGCCAAGTGTACGAAGCGTGGGAGAGTGACAAGGACTCCAAATACAACACAACCTGGCGGCGGTTACAGAGCAGGACTCCCTTGTAAGCTGGTCAGTCAACTGGATGGCCCAGAGACACTTCCGAAGGCTTACTTGGCAGGAGATGATGAAGTCGCCGGGAATAGCTGTTCCTGCTATTCCAAAGGTCGAAGCACCAGTACAGGCCTTCTGGTTCGATCAAAGGAGGAAAGGGTTTCACAGGACGACAGCAGTGCAAAGGAGGATTCCTTCAGCGGGTCACCAGCGATTCCTCGGTCCAGCCTCGTGGTTGCAGGATACTTGGCTCCTGTATTCCTTCGTTCGTGAGAACTCAGGAGATCGACCTGGTAGTGGTGTTTCCAGCCCCCTCTTATCCACGGTTCCCTTCGCGCCAAAACGGAGGGGAGCCAATGGGAGATCCGCTCATCAACACACATACCATACGTGGACCAATCACGGACCACGGTGGTCCCAGGCATTCACACCACCCTAGACTCTCTGGCACCCAGGATGTGTATTGGGACCAGACATCCCAGCCCACACCCTGGAGGCACACAAACGACATGTAGAAGCCCGCGAAAGCAACCAGGTTTCGCGGGAAAGTACATGCCCAAATAAGGAAGGCCCCGGGTCGCTCGACCTGGGGAAGGTGAAGGGAGCAAGACGGTCAGTGGACAAGACAAAGGAGCCTCGTGGTCTGGCCATTCTGGGAGCCAGGCCACCATTTTGGGTTCAGTGCGAAAAACGCGCTCAGAACGCCAAAAGGAGCTCAAAATACACAAATCGATCGCTGCCACCATTCCAGTCCCTGAATGACTTGCACCGATCAAATACCATCCTAAACGAGTATCTAGGGCCTGTAGAAGGCTAGAGACCCAAGAGAGCTGTAACTTAGCTTACAGTGCCCTCTTGTGTCATGTTGCACTAAAGCCGCAGCATGATAAAAGAAACTACGGGAAACAGCGTTCCCCGGTACTGACTGTCTTAAAGGCATGTCAGTTTCCCGTAAGAAAAGGAGCGAAAGCCCAGAGGAGTGCGGCAGAAGGCTGCACTTCTCTGGCAAAGTCAAGAACAAGGTGAAAAACAACAGCAAAAAGTTTAGGGGTTGCCACATGGAAGGAAAATTACCTACAATTACGAAATCTTTCCTAACAGCAATCATATGCATCCTTGGCAAAAACCTCCTTAAATTCCATAGATATTCTTCTCAATTCATTCCTGTCCTCTTCACTATCACATGCATCTGCTGATAGAATTATCTCCTCTACCATTTTTGAAAATTCTGGAGCATCTTCTAACGGGGGACCTCTTTGCTTTCTTCTGTGTGGCTGTACCTCTTTGCAGAGTTGCCACTTTTAAATAATTTGGAATATCAACATCCATTTCAATGGGGTGATTTCTTATTTAATTTTCACTTGAATCAAATAATATGCAATTCTCCTGGTGACAGCACACTGTCTCATTGGATTCATAAGGGTACACTAATTGAACTTTGAATATCCCATTAGGTTGGGCGTCCATTGACTCTGGCAAAATACCCTGTGCATCTGAATACCTCTCAGGGATGTTCCCAATCACTGTTTTCTTGAAATCTGCAGTATATTGTGACCTTTATACTGCCATTCCTAACACAGAATTCTCTTCCAAATAAATGTCTTGGCACCCTTTGTTAACTACCATGATATTGAATGGCCCATCCCCAATCTTCACCAATGGTGTGTATTCTCATTCCAGCCCTTGTTGCTTCATGGATTAATTTAAGCACACAGATGCATCGGAATCCTTCATCTGCTGTCCATTTCTATGCATTAGTGTTATAGTGATCTTTCTGGTGAACGCAGGAATGATAACCTCCTTCTTCACCTTTCACTCAATTGCATATGGCACCAATTGCGCACAACGATGAGCCTGTCTTTTATCTTCAAATTCAGGTGCAGGTCCTCCTAGACAGAACCAGACATTTTGGTAAAGGAAATCCAACACCATACACATCCTGTGCATAACGTAATTTCCCAAATAAAAATCACTTTGTCTCCCACTCACTATCCACACATTGTGGTTGATGGTTTTTTATCCAACAGTGATTATTAACATGCACCTTCCTGCAATTCTATTTTCTAAGTCTGGATTATGCAATCCAGAGACGTGTTGCTTCTTTTTTGAATCTTAGGATCTTCTCCCTTTCCATTATTCTCTGAAGTAATTTCTCATTAATAAAACTGCTTTCCTGTACAAGCGCCAAAGTGGCTTTTATCATTTCAGAATGGCCATTTACACCAATATGAATCCATGGCTGCTCATCTTCCATATGTATTTCAGCAAGGGTTATGGTATGTTTTTCTGCGACTACTTTAGGGATATTATTTTGCTTGCACTCCTCTTCAAAGTGTAGTGGGTGAATTGTATACTGGTCTAAAATCTTGGCTACAGTAACCAGATCTAGACGTTCAAATTGGCCAGTTGCTAGTGAATCTTTAATTATTTGGGTGGTTTCTTTTAGGTTTTCCTCTATGTTTATATCTTTGTAGTATTCATTGTTTTCTTTTAGATATTGTAGGGCTTGTCCAACTTTGTTCAAGTCAACTAGTTGTTTCCAAATTCGTTTGTGTTTTGTTGGTACAATATTAACTAGTACAATCAAAGATTGATATATTGGTCATTGTACTCCTAGAGTTCCTACATTTTCTTCAAGATTTAATGGCAAATATACTACTTTGCCACAGATGCCCATTAGTAACTCAGATAGAGGTAATTTGGCTGTAAGCGTATTATAGCTTGAAGTGGGTGTACTGTTTGGATTATAATGCTTGCATACAAGTTAAGTTGTTATGATAGCACGTGATTGCATTTGGTTATTTGGTTATTTTCAAGCACTGTATTGCAGTACGTGCAAAGTATTGAGCAGTCAGTTATTTTGTATTTATGTTTTTCTGTTAGATATACAGCTAATTGAAACCATTGTGATTCTTCATTGCCCTCTATTTTGGAGGCCATATGAACTGCTTTTGTGCTCTTTTCAAAAAATGTTCTCAGACAAAAGACACATACTTTGGGCCTCATCACGAGTCTGGCGGTAACCCTTAAATGCGGCGGTTACGCTATTACCGCCGCATTTAAGGATACACCAGATCATGGCTTTGGCGGATTTCCCCCCTGCTCTGAGCTGGGTGGAAATCTGTGGCAAATTTGCCAATTTTCAGTGCGATTACCACCAGCGGGAAATCCGCCGGCAGTAGTAGCGCAAATTTTCCCCATTGGGCCCAATGGGGAATGAGGAATTCCCAAATGGGCCCAATGGGGAATGGGCAATAACCCTTCTGCCAAACCTGTGATCCGGCACTAATAACGCCGGGGGGTTTGGCGGTAGGGCTATTAGCGGCGGCTGAGGCCCTTTGTCTGGTATTTCAGCAGATGTGTTTTGAAACTTAACAATTTCTTTTTTGTATGTGTTTGTTAGGAGAACAGTGTGTGTGAGGTTTTTGGTAATCTTTTCTGAAGTTACTGAATTGTCCAAGTCAAATTCCGTTCCAAAGTATTTACTTTGGATGTGCTCTATTTTTTGAAGGAGTTCTGTGGATGTTCCATGTAGGAGAATGTTATTTAAATGTTGTAGGTCTAGAGCAGCAGTTTTTGAATAGTATAGTCTATGCACACAATGCTGTATAGCAGAATGGTGTGTTGCTAACATTTTGATGTGGTGGAAGGTGCTTTTGCAAGCAGTTCCCAAAAATCAGGCTAATGAATGTCCTCGCAGAGCAGTGTGGCTGCGCACTGGACAGGAGTCATGGTTTGTAAAGTTTTCTTCCTACATTTGTCTTTTAGTTTGATATAGTGACTGAGGAATTGTTGTAAACATTTGAAGGATTGTTACCTTACATTACAAATTGAGCTGCATGTCCATTTGTACACTGGACGGTTTATTTGGGCGAAAGGCACATTTGGTTGCAAGTTTTTTGGGGACATTTTTTCTACCAGAATTTCTTTTGCCATAATGGTGTCCCCTAACATTTTATACCGTTGGCCATCACTCTCTATGGCATTTTTATGTTTGTTCTTGTTTATAAGCCTCTTCATTTAAACATGGTTCTCTGTTGCCTGTGTGAATTCATTCACCTTCATAGAATTTTCAAAAGGTATCTATATTGACATTGCACATGTTTAGAAGTACTTTTGTAATGTATTTATTAATTTAGTTAGTGGTTTGATTCTATTTAACATCAAAATAAACTATTTTATCTTTGATAGAAATGCACTGTCAATTAGAACTTGAAGGATTAGACTCCTGTGGTAGTTTTAATGGGTAGATCATGACCTTTCAGATTTTGTCATAAAATTGTGAAGAACTCTACAGTGGAACATATTTTGGATTGCTTTATAGTGGTTATGTTAACACTGGTAGATATAGGGCCTCATTACACGGTAGGCGGTGAGCCATGGCGCTATTAGCGCCATGGCTCATGCCGGTAAAATACCGGCACCGCCTTGGCGGAAAGGGGATTTACCGCCCCATCCCAAGGTTGGAGGGGCGGTAAATCCCCCTTCCGCCATTGCCCTTCCCCATTTCTGCCCCATAGGGCTCTATGGGAATGGGGAAGGCGCTAATTACGGCACCGCAATTTTGCGGTGCCGTAATTAGCTCTGAGGTCCCTTAGCGGGTTGGTATTTAACGCCTGCAAAAAGCAGGCGTTAAAACTCCAACCCGCTAAGGGACCTCGTAGTAAGGCGGCAGGGATTTACCGGTACCGGTATTTTACCGGTGCCAGTAAATCCCTACCGCCTACCGTGTAATGAGGCCCATAGTCTTAGGTTTATTAGAAGGTCTGCTTTTCTCTGTATATATTTTTTTACTTTTAGCTTTTTCAAGAGTGGCTTTACCTTTTTTAGTCATGGCTGTTTAATTTTTATTGAGTGAGGTTACTAGATATTTTGTTTGAATGTTTTCTACACATTGTTTTAGAGGTAGATGAGTATATGGCTTGTTTTATTCTTATTAGCTCTATGTTGCTTTCTTTTCTACAGAGTTGTTTTTTAGAAGCACGTTGTTGTGTCTGTTGGAAAAACAGAACGTTTGAGTTTGAAAGTTGTAGAATGTATGTGGATGTATTGTGCATGGGTGAGTAGGTGTGATAGTAGAGAAGACAGGTATGTTGTGTGATTGAGTAGTGGGGTGATATGTGTGCTTGGGAAGGTTGTAAGAGTAAGAGTGTTTAGAGGTGTGATGGGTTTGGGTTAGTTTGTAAAAGAGTTGCAGTACAAATGAATATGTACGGCCATTTTGATGCTTTGATAAAAACAGCGGGTGTTATACTGGTGGTGTTGAAATTGGAATAGAAAGATTGTGCATCTTACAATATAATGAGTATGAGAGACATACATGTTGTTGGTTTGAAAATAATAATCTAGGTTAATATATAGTGACACTATATGGTTACAATAGTAGAGAGATGAATACTGTATTAATGTACTTACTTTGTAGGATGTGAAGAGTGTTCTTTTTTTGGCAGCTGTGTTCAGGAATTTTCTTCTTTCCTGTAATTGTAAAAGAAAGTTAGTAGGTACATATGGTAATAGTCCAGTACTTTTAGTAAGAGAGGTTGTTGTTTATGAAGGTAGGAGGAGTTGGATTATGAGTAGTGGAGTATGAGTAGCTGTGTTTGGGGGATTAGAGTGAACAGGGCAGAAATGGGTATAACAAAAAGGTGCATATGTAAGTTACTTCAGTGCCGCTGATTTTAATGAAAGAAGGGCTTTGTTTGTGGGGCAATGTATTTGTAATGTGGTGCAGTGTTTTTTAAGAATAGGTAAAGTGTGGCCTAGTGGAAATGCAGTGGTGGTTTGTTGTTGCAGCATTGTTGTTGTATAGTAGTAGAGGTTGGGAAAGAAGAGTACTTTATATGTAAGGTGAAGTCTTGTATATAGATACTTTGGCGCTATGCACACATGTGCAAGCAGGTAGACAATGGTGGCAGTGTAAGGGATGTGAAGGCAAGTCCCTGAATGCTCACACCAGAGAGAATACAACTGGCTGTAGAAGAAAGGTCCACGTCGATCATGTGAGGATAACAAGTTTTAATCTCATACACAGATGAGCACAAGAGCTAAGGACTCTGCTGCCAAGAACGTTCTGGTGAAAGGTAGTACAAGCAGAATCTTATAAAGAAAAAGTGTCACTTATAACACAACATATACAGTAGAAACCCGCGTGGCTGGTTGGTTTGTGCTTATACATGATCCGCCTGCTCCATTCGAGATGCCAGGTCATTGTTTCCAGTCCAGTCCACCCGTCTTCCATCACGTGGGTGCTACATTGATCCTCTTCTTTTCACGTCAAAGGTCAAAGAACAAATTAACTATACTCCTATCACAATGCTACTTTGTCATTATACTGTGCACCTGACAGACTTTTTGGGCTGGCTCAAAGCAGGTTCTGGAGCGCTCTGACCTCCACACACACATCTCACTCACTGTCTTCTACGCCATCTGTCGTAATGAGGCCCCATGTGTCTATACCACATAGCCCAAAATTTCTCATACAAAAATAATATTAAACCAGATGAGAAAACAGGTAAATACATAGTCAGGAGTTTGTGAGATCCCTGCAAATCGAGGCTTTTGTGTAAGTATTGCTGGGCGTGGATCGGGTGCAGAGCACTCAATCTGCGCTCAGCAGTGCCACTAGGCCACCAGGGATTTTAAAAAATAACAATTTATTGGACAAATACTACCCAAACAGGAGCACTGCTTTGGAACCCATGGGCCTCATTACGGCTTGGGCGGTAGCCATGCCGCTATTGGCAGCATGGCTGTCACCAAAACCAGGTCTGGGTCTGGGTCCGGATTCCCAGAATGGGGAATTACCTGGCCATTCCGAGTTTGGAGGGCCCAGTAATTCCTCCCTGTGGGCACCCGGGCACGGACCTTCCCCATTCCTATCTGAGCCCCCATAGGGCTCAATGGGAATGGGAGAGGGAGAAAACAACAGGCTAATTACGACCGGCCCATTGTTAGCTCCCTGGTCCCATCACGGGACCCGGTAACAACACCTGGTTTTACCAGGCGTCCTTACCGGGTCCCGTGAGGGGACCTCGTAATTTTGCATAATGGGTTTAACGGGGCTGCCTCCATTAGCGGAGCCCATTAACCCATTACGCAAAAGTCGTAATGAGGCCCCATGTGTCTATACCACATAGCCCAAAATTTCTCATACAAAAATAATATTAAACCAGATGAGAAAACAGGTAAATACATAGCCAAAGCCGTAATGAGGCCCATGGTTTCCAAAGCAGTGCTCCTGTTTGGGTAGTATTTGTCCAATAAATTGTTTTCTTTTTAAATGTCCTGGCAGTTGGGATCGTTTTTGGCTATTGTTTCTATGTCTTGGTACGATTTCAGAGCTCTCTTTCTGGATGCAGCAGGACCAAGGATTAGCCAAGCTATGTTTTCAGATTTCCCATATAAGGCTGTGCCGGTTAAACAGTCTGCAGCTTCGTAGGATCCACTTTTTCTATGAGAGAGCAATTTTATGCCAAAGCTTTTCTGTACCAATTTTTCCCCTGTCCTCTGTTCTTGCTATGTTCAATCCTTATCCTTTTCCTGTATCTGTCGGCAATGATGTGCTATGTGTGCCTGTATTTACGGCCATTCCTTTGCTTCTAACGCCAAAACTTTGTTAAAATCTGCTTGTACATCTGCAAGGAGTCCCCTGAACAGCACATGATAAATCCCAAGCATATTCTTGTACATGCATCCCTGTCTATGTCCGCTACATTTCTTGGATTTGTTGTATATAATTTGCGGGTCCTCATCCTCCTTCATTGTGGGTCCATGATGGAATGCATGCCCGGTCTCTTGGGGTACATGTTCCTCAACACTCTCCACACGTGCGCTTAGCAATTATTTAACGGGGCGCTGTCATGAGTGGTGTCATTCAACATTACTCCTGGATACCTCGCCTTTTTCCGCATCTCCTCCGCTTGTTCCCCTAACAGGGAGGCAAACATACTTTTAATGTCTCCCACAGCTAAGGTGATGCCTGCAGTATGTTTCTCAAGGGTATAAATCCACTTGCCCGCTCCCGCTGTAAGAGAATGCAAGGCGTTCACTATGTTTTGTCGGTTCATGTGAGGCCATGGCACATACTGCAGTGCCCCAACCCCTTCTGAAGCAATGGTAACTGTGTTTCCTGCAGGTTGGGTCGGGCCGCCTGCACCCATTTCTTTGTCTTAGCTAGGACAATCTGACCGGGCAGCGGCCAGAGCTTTCTCTTGTATGACCTTACCACCTCCTCCTCAGATTAACACCGAGTTCCCTTGTCCTCGTCCAGTTCCCTAAAACCACTCTCCCTGTCCCTGACGCAGGTAGTATAGCTCAGCGGCAACGCGCTCGTCTTGGAAGCAAGACGACACAGACCAACAGAGGATCGAATCCCGGGTCTGCGATTAGAAACCTCTTCGGTATTAAGTATGTTAAAAAAAATATATAATTCTATAATTTTAGCATCTCCATCCTTCAATCCCTCACCTGTGCAGCATACACTACCCATGTTGTCTAGGGACGTGTCGTCAATCCTTTTACTATCGATCTTAAGGAGAATGAATCATGTCCATTCATCAGCACATATCGGCATACACAACCCCTCCCCTTGTCACTGTTGTTGGTTTGCATTCCACCCTGCTCATGATAGCTCCCTCTCTGCCATTTGTATTCTGTCCTGTGACTGCTGGTGAGCCAGGTCTTAAATCCAGGAATCTCTGGTGAATCCCCCTGATATCCCTGACCTTGCTTACCCCCTCCCTTTACTGGCAGAGAAAATGTGGGGTTGGTGTATCCTACAGTATGATGGGGTCACAAAGGGGTAGGGGCCAGTATAGATTCCCATATAGTGGGTATTTGTTTGATGGACTCCTCATCTCCAACTGTGGACTCCATATCTTCAAATGTGAGTGAACTGTACAGAGATATATGGTGTAAACTCTGTCTTCCTTCTTTTTAAAACCAGTTAGTAGAATCAGAAGGTACAAACTGGCCAAAAAAGGGTGGTTTGATGATGACTGTCTCTCGGCCAACAAGAGTGACTAAACTACATTAAGAAAGTGGCTGTGGTTGACAAGCCCCATTTCAGAGTTTTACCGGCTAACTACAAGGGAGTGGTTGCTAGTAAGAAGTCACAGTATCATGCAAACCAATGGGATGAGCTGTTGTCCTACATTATGAAGGGTGACCAGATTAATTTCTGGAGGATGGTTGGTGGAACCGAAGTTAAGTCAGTGGGCCCTTATATCCCACAGGGACCTGGCTCAGGCACTTCTGCAATTTATACAAGAAAGAACTAAAGGAACCAAGGAACCATATGAAGAGTTTCAACAAGTAGCTGGAGTGATATGTAATGACCCACAACTGTTGTTTTCAATTGGTGAAGTGGAGTAAGCTATATCTGGGTTGGGGAATGGGAAGGCACCAGGACCGGATAGTGATCCAATTGAATTCCTAAAAAATGAGTTCACAATCTGGGCCCACCTGCTTGTACGACTGTTCAATTATGCTGTAGGAATGGGGGATGTCCCTCGGTCTTGACACAAAGCAATCATAATCCCATTATATAAAAAGGGTGATAACACGGACCCAAGAAACTATAGACCAATCTCTCTGCTTGACACAGTGGGTTTCCCTGGGTTATTGTTGTCTAGTATACAAGCACTGTACTAAATGAATGGAGCATCTGCAAGGTGGGTATTGAGCGGAGACCACCGAAACACTCTCATTAGAAAGGGGGTACATCAAGAATGCATGCTGGCCCCCCTTTTATTCTGTATATATATATCAATGCAATAATAGAAGATCTGCTTAAATGTGGTCTTGACCCCCCAAAACTTGGAACCAATAAATTCCCGGCCCTTTTTTTATGCAGATGATGCAGTGTTGTTATCAACAACTCCCATGGTTTTAAGACATAGGGCCTCATCACGAGTCTGGCGGTAACCCTTAAATACGGCGGTAGCGCTATTACAGCCGCATTTAAGGGTCTGCCAGATCATGGCTTTGGTGGATATCCCCCCAGCTCTTGGCTGGGCGGAAATCTGTGGCAAATTTGCAAATTTCCGGCGCTATTACCACCGGCGGGAAATCGCCAGCAGTAATAGCATGAATTTCCCCCATTGGGCCTAATGGGGAATGAGGAACTCCCGAATGGGCCCAATAGGGAATGGGCACTTACCGTTCCGCCAAACCCGTGATCAGGCGCTAATAGCGCTGGGGGGTTTGGCGGTAGGGCTAATAGTGCCAGCGGTAATAGAGCCGGCATTACCGCCCAACTCGTGATGAGGCCCATGGGGCCTCATCACAAGTCTGGCAGTAGCCCTTAAATCCGGTGGTAGCGCTTTTAGCGCTGGATTTAAGGGTCCGCCAAATCACGGCTTCGGCTGATTTCCCCCAGCTCTGAGCTGGGGGAAATCCGCTGAGATTTTGCTGATTTTCGGTGCGTTTACTGCCGGCGGGAAATCCGCCAGCGGTAAAAGTGCAAAATGTCCCCATTGAGCCCAATGGGGAATGGGAAATTCCCAAATGGGCCCAATGGGGAATGGGGATTTCCCATTCCCCCAAACCCGTGATCCGGCGCTAATAGCGCCGGTGGGTTTGGCGGTGGGCTAATAACGCCAGCGCTATTAGTGGCGGCATTACCGCCCAACTCGAGATGAGGCCAATAATCTGAATATCTTTGTTAAAAAATATAATGAACCGTCAATGGAGCTAAACACATCAAAAAACAAGGTAATGGTGTTTGGCCGCAAGGATAGTAAAAAAATAAGTTTGCGGCTTGTAATTGATGAGTGTGTATTAGAGCAGGTCCATTTTTACGATTACCTTGAGGTACGATTTTCAGAAGACTTAGCATGGACTGCACATTTCACAAAGGTTGTCACTTTTCTCAAAAAACATAGTGGTGGGACTCGTCAATTCTTTGGTACACATGGGAGAAGGGCTATTTCTCCCATGTTTAAATTCTATAAAGCCCAAGGAAAGTTGTCAACCCTTTATGCGGCTGAGTTATGGGGTCAATGTATGAAAATAAGCTGTTATGTAATAACAAGGAATATGAAAAGGGCATGTGCTACCCTAAAGACGGGTGTCCCATACTTATTGCTGAAGCAAACAGAGGGCTTTGAACCCTTTTCAGATTGTGTGACCCCAGGGTATGCGAGAGCACTGTATTTTCAGCTCCGGACTAATACACTCAAGGTAGCTGCTGTCACTGCAAGATGGACTAACTCCCTGGATACTTGATGTAAGGTTTGCATTTGCCATGAGGAAACATTAGAACATTTCTTACTCCTTTACGTAGGATATAAGAGCTTTAGGAGGTGTTATTTGGTCCCTCTTTTTAGATTGAAAACCATTTTGCACATAGAAGCAGCCCTAATCTATTGTTAAAGAATCACTGATGTGAATGAAGTCTACTACATTACAAAATGACTTGACAGGGCTTGTTTAAAAATAACTAAATTGATTATATGAGGTTATACAATTGCATTTCATATGAATTGTCTTATTTTTAATGGTGCATTTTTATGTATGAAGAGTGGTACATTTTATGTATGGCAGGTATTTTAATGTGTCTTAAATGTTTTAACTGTTTTGATGCTTTCATGATTTTTTAACTGAATAAAGCTTGTTTGACCAGAACACAATATTGAGGTGGCAGGATACTTGTCTGTGGCAGTTGTGGTGTGCTTGCCTGGTTAACAGGGTCAAAAATATTTTCTTCTTCTACAAACATATTCCATACATTCAGAATACTTTGTTGATACCTCAATTTTCTCCTCGTTGTTTGTTGATAACAAATAGGTATGCACATGTTCCAATAAACCTTTATCATGGATGCCTTCTCCATGCCATGGTGTATACATTTTCCCTATCGTTTCCTGCACCCACTCTTTGTGGTACTTCAAATTCTTGTCTTTATTCTGCAGGAGCACTTTACACATGTGCACCAATGGTGTGTCCATTTCATCACAAAACTCTGTCAGCACAACCTAATGACCACAGCATCCACAAACACATCAAAGGTTCCTAGCTCTAATATTCACAATCTGACAATACAGCTGGTTTACTCACACAACTGTTAACCACACCTGACAATAAAAACATCTTTCTTTGCACAATTACTACAAATATCTGAATACAAAACACCCTGGTCTACACAATGTGATTAACCTGAAGGTGTCTCACCCGCTAGTCCACAGGGCTCTGTCATCTAGGTGGCCAGGACACGGCCATCGCTTTTGGATCCAGTTCCTGTGGGTGGATGAGTGTGGGAGGATCACCTGGATGGGGGGTCTTCAGGGAGTAGAAGTGGGACAACAGACGGCAAAATGTGGTATCCCCTTCCATATAACACCTTTACCCCATCCTACCAGGTAGGATACTTAGGGATTTAATTTACCCTCATTTTCCAACACGAACACATTCTCCTGGACAACTCACTGTGAGGGAAAACGGACAAACACCCGAGACGTATACCTGACATGTCCAAACATGATGGTCAGGCAGGGTCAGGCAATTACTGATCATCACACAAGCCTGAATTCCATCACACTTCCCCACGTGGATAAAAGGCAGAGTACAAGATCACACTCGGATCATGGCGAAGCACACGAGGAAGCAGCAGTTCCAAGATGGCAGTTTAATACAAGGCGAAAGATGGCAAGATCGAAAAGGAACACACAGGAAGAGCCCTTGACCTTTTCATCGAAAGACTGTGGGCCTCATTACACGGATGGCGGAGAACCATGGCGCCATGGTTCATGCCGGTAAAATACCGGCACCGCCTTGGCGGAAAGGGGATTTACCGCCCCATTCCAAGGTTGGCGGGGCAGTAATTCCCCCTTCCACCATTGCCCTTCCCCATTCCCATTTTTGCCCCATAGGGCATAATGGGAATGGGGAAGGCGCTAATTACGGTACCGCAAATTGCGGTATCGTAATTAGCTCCCTGGGTCCCTTTGCGAGTTGGTTTTTAACGCCTGCAAAAAGCAGGCGTTAAATCCCCCAACCCACAAAGGGACCTCGTAGTAAGGCGGTAAGGATTTACCGGTACCGGTATTTTACCGGTACCGGTAAATCCTTACCGCCATCCGTGTAATGAGGCCCTGTATCTTTTATGAGCCTTCGAGAATAGAAAACGTAAGACCTGGCATCAAAGCTGAAAACTCCTGCATTGTGTATCGAAGTTACCCGGGGCTCTCCCGCAGTGATAGTCAAGGCAGGGAGAAGCGGTTGCCACTGTGGTACTATCCTTGGCTACTACAACAAAGAAAAGCCAGTGATGGCAGCAGAGCTTGTGAACTGGGGAGACTGATACCAACCCGGGTTGTCTGGAAGGTTGCAAGCAGCAACATTGCATGAAGCAATTTGAAGAGTACAGCGCATGAGGCATATGTGGCAAATGATGCAAATATAATTAATGCACTAAATGAGTGACTGAACTTTGAAGTGATGATAGATACCGTAAACAGAATGGTCCGCACCACGTGCATGCTCATTCGAAAAATCTCTTTCTCTCTTTCGAATGTCCAAACCCAAAGGGTACACATGTAAAGAGAAGGAATTGTAAAATTGAAGTGGTCCTGCAACGGGTCAAGCTAAACCCTGTGCACATTCGAAAGTCTTTGATACTTGATTTAAATTGGTCCGAGCCCAGATGTGGGAGACTAATTGTGTTTAAAAAGGATAAACCCTGTTCACAGTCTAAAGTCGCTGATACTTGATTGAAATTGATCTGGGCCCGGCTGAGGAGGATCCGGGGTGAACCATGGGTCTCCCGAAAAAATATCCTGACTGAGAGGGATCAAAAGGCAACAAACATTGTGTTAAGGAGATCCGAGCCCGACTGAGCAGGATCAAAAGGGAACAAGCATTGTACTAAAGAGATCTAAGCCCTACAGAGGAAGATCAAAAGGGAACAAACATTGTACTAAAGAGATCTGAGCCCGACAGAGGGGGATCCTTGTGAATAGTCAATCACCTAAAGTAAATACTTGTAGAAATCCAAAGAGGAAAAGAATGTATCATTTTTTGTTTGGTTGCCTCAGGCCCTCTGAATGAAGATACTTTGAGGAGTAAAGAGACATACATAAAGAAGGTCCCGATGTTATGATTAAACTGTATCCCTGTGCTAAAGAAGCCAGAGACTGTGCTACGTTTGATTGAACCACCTTGTTCAGTGCTAAACACATGGGACGGGAGGCAAACGGCCTGAACATCTGACATATCATTTTGAACACTTCTTTCTTTTTGTGACATTATTCCCCACACTGTTTGTATTTAGAGGTAGGGATTGGCAATAGTTTTTTTTAGTGTAGGCCCTTTTATCTTGACAAGACACCACTAGGACTGCGTTATTATTATTTGATGGTCGTAGCTTGCTCCCATCTGTAGATTTAGGATTATATAGGCGTTTATCATTCCCTTGTTCAAGTTCAATAAACACTGTTGAACTGTGGTCACTTTTGTCTGTTTTACTGTTGATACCATGCCTTCCTTACAACAATTACTACCAATACTGTACAAAAACAAACATCTTTATGTACACAGTTAATAACACATCTTAACAATAAAAGACACTTATTAACACAATGATGTGGATCCTTCTTCTTCCCCTTACCTCGAGACGAGAGTACTAAAACCTCCTAGAGTTCCTTCGCACCTTGGAACCTAGGGATATCCTGCCCTTTCATAATAGGATGATCACTTTATACACAAGGTTGTCTTTTCCCATAAAGAGGAGCTTCCACAATACTTCTTCAACACATATACAATAACAAAACTTCTAGGAAAGAAGAGAGAGAGCAAGAGAGAAAACACTCTGTTTTATCCAATCCGCGTTCTTTACTTACTAGGTGATCTCCAAAACCTCCCCAGACTGCTTCCTTGTAACAGCCTGCACAGCACAGCCCAGTACCCTCCATCAAATAAACAAGCCAGGCCTTTAGAGACACAAAGTTCCTGCCCACATCTCAGTTGGTGCGCAAACATTCTTCTCTCTTGAAGGTGTGCGTCACAGCCTGGGTCATGAGACAGGACTCCGGCTTCCTCAGGGGTCACTTGTGATCACGGCAGGCTCCCCAGATGAAAGCAAAGACCCTCAGTAATTTCCAGGAAACAATTATGAGAAACGCGAATTGTGAGAAAACACAGTTTTTTTTTACTGAGAATTAACATCAGGGAGAGGTCAGTCAGTCATGTACGACTGAAATGCTGAGAACTCACCAGACCCACATTAGTCAGTAGCATTTAAAGACAAAAACTACAAGAAGAGCGAAATCTGCCATCTCCAGCAATAAACTAAATGCAAGGCCATTATCCTCTGTAATTTCATAATGTGCTGAACTCCATCAAAATGATCCCTTGAGAAAGTGTACCAGAGGCTTCACTATTAGAATACATGTTTTAATTATTTTATACTTGCTTATGAATAATCAAAACCTTTTGCATAAAACATGATAACATAAAAACTTCAACGTAGATAACAGCATTATATGATTCAAAGACAGTGGGGGTCATTACGAGGTGGAGGTAAGGGATTACCGGCACCGGTAAGGACATTGGTGCCGGTAATCCCTTACCACCCTATTCCGAGGTCCCTTAGCGGGTCCCTTCCTTAACACCTGGGGCCTCATTACACGGTATGCGGTAAGGGATTACCGGTAAGGGCACCGGTGCCGGTAATGCCTTACCACCCTACTACGAGGTCCCTTAGCGGGTCTCTTCCTTAACTCCTGGTTTTACCAGGCGTTAAGGAAGGGACCCGTTATTAGCTCCTTCGCCATTCCCATTGAGCCCTATGGGGGTTCAAATGGGAATGGGGAATGGTTCCCGGAATGGGGACTTACCAGTCCCGCCATGGTCGGAATGACCTGGTAAGTCCCCATTCCGGGAACACGGACCCGGAATGCGGTAAGGGGTAGCCATGGCGCTAATAGCGCCATGGCTACCGCCTACCGTGTTATGAGGCCCCTGGTTTTACCAGGCGTTATGGAAGGGACCCGTTAAGGGACTTCAGAGCTAATAACGGTACCGCAAATTGTGGTACCGTTATTAGCTCCATCCCCATTCCCTTTGAGCCCTATGGGGGTTCGAACGGAAATGGGGAATGGTTCCCGATATGGGGACTTACCGAGTCCTCCAAGGTTGAATGACTCGGTAAGTCCCTATTTCGGGAACCCGGACCCGTAATGCGGTAAGGGGGTAGCCACATGGCTACCTCCAACCTTGTAATGACCCCCAATGTCATCAATGTATCAACATTGTATATTAAGGTCATTAAAATAATGCATTAATACATTAATAGTAAACCTTTTAAAATCCCTGCAGGACAATATAATAAAACACAATTCATCAACAGACACAAAACCAGTCACTATTGCAAACAACCAATAATATGCACTCAATACAAAGGATACCCAAGGCATAATGATGTAAAAGAACTACCTAAGCTGTGTCTATCGGTCCTTAATAACCCTTATCCAAATATAATATGCTGCTCCGTTAATAACTAGGGATTCAGCGGAGTAAACTGCAACCCAGAATTGATCAAGAAAGATCCTAGAAGGACAGCTGACCAAATTCATATAACCCTTAAGATAAAAGGGCAACAAAACTGTGCATGCCATGATAATGTGTCTCGCTTTTTCTCATGCATACAATATCGGCACTATCTATCCTCACTGGGAATGCCCGACCATGCACCAGTGTATTAATTGCATGGAAGAATATTAAAACAGAGATTTAAGATGAAACGCCTAAAATCATTATTACAATATTTCATCAAATAATGGCAAGGTTTCCCCAGCCTAAAATCCTGAGTAGCATACAGTGTATATCACCTTTTAAGGCATAGCCTATCAAGTTGTTGTGTCTTATCCCACTCGATCCCTTTGATTTTTAGTTTCACCAAGAAACTAGACAATGTTTCATCTTGCTCAGTGGAAAAAGTCAAACACATTACTAAGATCCTGCAACAAAGGATAGTGTTACTATTTCGAAAGGCTATAGCAATAATACCCATAAGGGTATCCTGTGTGTCCTCTGTATGCATATTCTCTGCATAAAGTTTGCATATTTGGATTTTCCATAATGTCAAGAGCGAGGTAAGCCCCAACTTTTATCTAACAGCTTCTACAGGTACTGATCTAGGCAACCTCAAAACCGCTCTCCATAATTTCCTTTCTACCTTATTAAGCCACAATATATGTTTTCCTGCAAAGTTCTCCAAACCCTTGTAGGGTAACTCCACAACAACCAAACAACCTGCTAGGGAAAAAGGCTAGGTGCACCCTTTTCGAGAAAAACAAGAGCGTTATTTTGTATATAAAAAGGAAAGGGTGACAGGGTATTATTATAAGTCCACTGCCACAGAGCTCTCTCTCTTCATCAAAGTGAAGTGAATCTTATAAATGTACAAATCGTCATTCATGACGCATTCGATATCCAGTATTCATACCCCTCCCTCAGTGGCTACTGCCTATTTACATGCTAACAGACACATATCTCTCCAATTAATGTCATGTTCGCCTCCATCTTCTCCACACGTGGGTGACGGCCTCTTCACATCGAAGTGCTGCAAGGAATTTGGTTAAACTATAAATTGCACCACCTTGTCTTTATTTCTAACCACGCGATATGCACATGTTCGTCAATATGAACGCGGCATATAACTTGCCCAAGTGGGAATAAACATGAACCCTGTTACCTTTAAGCATATGCTAAGTGAGGTGTATGTTGGTGACATGTGCAGCTGGCAAGGTGGCTGTCATGTGGCAGTGTATTTCACACTGTGCATGTGGCATGCTGAGTTTCCCATGGGCCCTCAATGAGAATCAGAGGCTGCTCGGTCACCATTGTGGGCTGGGCACACATGCGTGCATGGATGTGGTACTGGCAGGGCTGTTTTGTGAGACAACATGGCCATTTTTCAGCGTTGCTTTGGTACGTGCATGTTGCATTGTGGTACCTGTAGTCATGTTGGTGTTTATAGATACTACTGTATGTGTGCATCATCATACATACCATGCAGGTAAGTATGATATGAGCCTGCTCCCTGGCCTGTGCTCTGACGTTGGTACGGTAGGTGGTCAAGCACGGATATTGCATTCGCTTGTCATGCCATTCTTTGTGTAGTTTTCACCCTCCCATTTGGGCATGCGCTTCACAGCGCATGTGTGCTGGCTTTCTACTCACCCACTATCCATGTCCGTTGTCCTCTGTGCCTCTCCATGTATCCTAGCAGTGTGCTGTTCCATAGGACCATGGCATCGTGGGTGGAACCAGGGTAGCGGACACAGCAGTGGGTGATGTACAGGATGGAGTTGCAGGTCAGCTGAACATTCAGGGAGTGATAGTGCTTGCTCTTATGGGTCACTGCTTCGTGGGCCTGAGGGGCCATCAGTGCACCATGGGTACAGTCAGGACAGCAATCACATTTGGCATTTGGGCAACGGCATAGAACTGTGACTTCATGGCACTCACCTGGGCTGGGGTGGTAGGAAGTGAGATGTGGCGTTGCACATGCAGGAGGTCTTGAAGCGCCTGGCCCAACACTTCCCCGAATGTGGGTTGTACCATGCCATGCATCATGGCCCCAGAGTGCTGGATGGTGACAATTCTAAGGAATTGTAGGACAGACACTAGCTTCAGCAGTGTAGTTCTGTATTGTGGTGAGAAGGTATGGTCTCCCTGTTCAGGAGCTACAGGGTCACCAAGTGGCTGCTGATGAGGGTCTAGGTTGAGGGCCTAGCCCTGGGGATCAGTGCATGCCTTGCATGGGAACTCCTCCTCCTCCCCCGAAACCCTTCAGCCCTCCCCGTACTACTTGTGCCCTGGCTTGGTTGTCCTGCTACTCTACTTCCAGGTGCAGCATGAGCAGCTGCCTGTCCGAGGTCACAGTGGCTATAAGCAGCATGGCATTGGAAAGAGTGTTTGGAGGTAGGGGTTTGCATTATGTAGCCCTGTGGGTGTATTGGGATCAATTAATTTCAGGCACCTGTGTTCATTTACCTAAAGCTGGAAGCTGGAGGTAACTGCGCTGTCTTTTCCGAGGTATTAGCACCTATTTTCAGCGCCAATACCGCCGGACATCGACTTGTGATGCGGCTGTGTTTGCGCCTTCTGTGGCCGTCTGTAATAGTGCCGGCTGTAATAGCAATGGCTGATTTTACAGTTTGCGGTATTTGCGCCAGCTCATGATGCGGCGGGTCGGTATTGACGGCGCTAATTCTGTCACCGCCAGGCTAGTGATGACGACCATGATCAGTGGCCAATGCACAGACATCCATAGCAAAAAATACACATTCATCAACACCAACCCGAAGAACCTTTTTAATATAAAAGAGAGGCGTACAAGGAAAAACGCAAAGAGAAAATCCCCGAAAACACAGATTTCAAAGGAAGCTAAAGCAAAGTTACTACAGAGTGGAATGTAGACTCAAGGCCAAACAGCATTAGTGCTAAGAAATGATCACGCACCATGCAATAAGGGGCTCAAAAAGGGTATTAGTAGGCCAGATCAATGTGTCAGAATAAAGGTACAGCGATGTCTGGTGTCATCCTTCGGCCAGGGAGCATGTTACAGATGAAACCGATCGATAGATAAAAGTCACATTTTGCCCATCGAGAACTTAATCATGTTCAAGAACGCTGCACATTTTCCTGCGAATATGTCCTGAGTGCTGATTGTAAGGGAAATATGTAATGGTGAACCGATTCTTCATTGATTTTCTTTTTCTCGATCAATGAGGCTATTTAACCACTAGATGACGCTCCAAGGATGCTATTTAAATTGTGAACATACCAAGTCAATTTAATTCCTGATGTTTTAAAATTAAACAATACTTAGTTTTAATGCAATTCCTTTATACTATGTGTGTTTTTCTTTTTTACTGTCATATTTTTCTAACATGTATATGTTTTATGAAGTTCAAACTCTAAAAATTGCCATGTTTGCTTTCAATGCACCTAGCAGTGCAAAGAGTTCATTTATTTAATTAGTAACGTTATTAAAATGGCATATTCCTTGACGCAGAATCCGAATTGCGCCACTGTGCGTTCCATTTTGCCATTACCATGCCAGGAAAAAATCCTTGGAATTTCGAATTTATAAAGCTGCTTTTTTACTGAACACTTCCCTTGAGTCAGAGCTTTCCTTTTGCACGGGCACGCTAACACCAGGGGCAGTTTGCTTTGTCAAATCCAAAGGGAGTAGCAACATTCACAGTGCTCTCCGGTTCTAGATATGCAAATGTGTCCTATGTCAAAAACAACTTGCAGTTAGTTCTACCGTCCTGCCCCCCTCCGTGCTTTCAGTCAATGTTTTTAGAGTTTATTCTAAATATCCGTGCCAAGGGACAAGTCAACAGGAGGTGTGGTAGGATGTATCCATCCCACTTTCCTAACTTGGGACATGAGAATGTAATTTATCCGCCCAGTTTTTCTGAGCGGAGGGTACTCAGGGATTTTCTTTTTCAAGTGATGTCCTGCTCCTCATTAACCTTCACATGTATATGTTCAAACTGAGGAACGTGAGAAACATTCGCCAATCAACCTATATGCCCTTATTTTGCATGGACTAGAGAAGTGTGTGTGTCTCAAATGTGATAGTTTGGAGGAAAGGTGCTCTGTTCTGTGTTGAGTAAAAAATGCCTCTAGGAAAAAAGCAGAATTCTTAAAAAACATCTTTGCACAATGCACAACATGCACATAGACTCAATTACAGTGTAAATGTGTATATGAAACCTGCATGAATATTTCCTTTAAATAAAGGTTACAATCTGCAAGTTTATAGGCACATCTACTATTTGGTTTGGGGTGGGATGTGTCAGCAAACACGTCCCTGGGCTTCTCCCTCGGTATGTTAGCATGGATTATTTTCAAGACCCTCATTAGTCGCACAGAGGAGACTGCTTCTGTTAGACGTTTTGTGCAAAAGTGTATAATTTTCCTTCCATCTGCCACATAGCGAGAAGTGAGGAGTAAACAAAGGTGATTTTTACCTTTACTCTTCACTTTTTCACTACGTTTTTTTCACTAAGCCTTTTTTCCCCTTTACAGGACTCTCAGACTTAGGTGTGTTTTTCTCCAGTATCTAAATAACACTGTTATAGTAGTGCCATTCTGTGGTTCGCCTTCTTAGCTAAGCATTCATCTAACGACTGTCTACCATTGTCTGAGCGCCTGTCGTTATGTCCAATTGCCTGCTATTGTCTCATCTCTCCCTGTCTTGTCTGCCTTCCCCTGCGTCCTTCTCTAGTGTTCTCCCGCCCCCCCCACCCTTCTCTCCTATCCCCACCTACTTTATGGTGCTCTCTGTCTCTCCAATCTTTTCTAACTGCTTCTCTATTCACTATCCTTCTCTCCTCACTAAATCCGGTAGGAAGAAGTTTAAAAAGGATATCCTGGTCTCCAACCCAGGCCTCCCTATCACTGACACCTATACCAGTGCCGCCTCTAGGAAAACCTTCACCAACATCCTCTTTGCTGTTCCCTCGCCAGACCTATGGACGCTTCATATGGTCTCTGAAGGACGGCAACCTTCTCCATATTGCCACTCTTAACTCTCGCTCAGCTGTAAAACACTCCTCTGACATCTGCCACCTCCTGGTGGAACTTGACCTGGATGTCCTCAGTCTCACCGAGACATGGTTCACAGCCAGCTCTGTCATGAGCTTTGACACTCTCCTCCCTGGCGGCTACACGATACTCTGCGCTTCCAGGTCCAACCATTCTGGAGGGGGTGTATCCCTGATCTTCCCCGAGTGGATTCCTGCCTCTGTCATTCCCACTCAGGCCTACTCCTCTTTCGAATGCCTCGTCTACAGGCTCTCTCTCTCTCCTGGCCATTCCCTTACTGTGGCTACTATCTATCGGCCACCTGGTCAGATCTTCTCTTTCCTCTCTGAATGGGCGGACCTTTCCTTTTCCCTCCTGGTCTTGACCACTCAATTCCTCCTTCTTGGAGACTTTAACATCCACCTGGATGCTTCCTGTCCTTCCTCTGGACTCTTTGCGACTGTCTCTCACTCTCTATTCTCCCCTCTGGCCCGACTCACTCTGCAGGGCACACCCTGGATGTTCTGATCTCCTCAGACCTTCCCCTTTCTATCAATCTCTCAGCACTCCTCTCTTGGAGTGATCACTTTCTCCTTTGCTCCCACATCACCCTCTCTACCCCCCAGGCCAACCCACCTCCAGCATTGACACCCATCTTTTGGGTTATCTGACCCATGAAGCGTGTGTCAGTTGAGGCTTTCACCGCCACTTTCTCATCCCCCCTGTTCCCCTTTGGATAATAATAAAATAATAATAATAATTTGGCATTTATATAGCGCTACGAACCCTCAGGTATCTGAGCGCTGCTTACGGTGTGTGGTGCTAATTTATCGTCCTCGGAAGGATGAAAGGCTGAGTTTGGCCCCGCCGGGATTCGAACCTGCGTTAGCAAGCTCTGCACGGATATCAAAGCAAGGGCTCTACACGCTGTGCCACTTGACCGGCTTACTCACACCCTGACACAGCCTTTTCCATGATCCACTCTGCTATATCTGATACTCAATGTTCTTGCCCCTGTCATGAGGATCCACTGAAGCCCAAAACCAAGTGCAATTCCTGGTACAACTCAGACCTCATCACCCTCAAGCGCAAGTGTAGGGTGGCTGAGCGGAAATGGCGTGCCTCTGGTGCATCCTCGGCAAACTGACCTGCCGCCTGCTCCAAAGGCAATACCGGCTCCCTGTCCGCACCAAGAAGAGAGCTGTCATCCAAGCCTGTGTCTCTGCGGCATCTAACGACTCGGCAAAACTCTTTAAAATCTGCAAGGAGCTGGCCAATCCTGCTGCAGTCTCTATCTCTCCTGTCCCTTTCCAAGCCCTCTGCATGACTATGGCTTCTCATTTCATCTCTAAAACACAGGACATCCTGTCCTCTCTCTCTTCCTCTCCACATCCCTCTCTACTCCCTACTCTTCCTCTGGCACTTCTTTGGACACCTCTCCTCCCTCCATCTCTGCCTTTCCCCTGTTCTCCCAAGATGAGGTTTCTTGACAAGTCCGATCTATGCAAGTCTCAATACAACAGGTTCATCCCTGTTCCTCCAAAACCATTGAGGACCACATTGACTCCCTGGCTCCTCCTCTGACCAACTTCTGCAACCACTCCTTCACCGCTGCCGTCTTCCCATTGCCCCTGAAACACTCCCTTGTGCACCCTCTTCTTAAGAAACCCTCTGCCGACCCGTCCTGCCCGGCTAACTATCACCCAATCTCCATCATTCCCTTCCTGGGCAAACTCCTGGAAAAGCTGGCCATCTCCCAGCTTAATCTTCACACTGAATCTGTTAGTTGTCTTCATGGCCATCAGTCTGGCTTTGGAGCTTCCAGAAGCACAGAAACTGCTCTCCTGAACATCCATGAAGACCTGCTGTCCAACCTTGATTCCAAAACCCCTTGTGTCCTCATCTTACGATGTCTCCCTTCTGCCTTTGACACGGTCAACCATGCCATCCTGCTCAACTGTCTCTGTGATAACCTGGGTATCACCGGTCAGGCCCTGGCATGGCTGACTTCTTTCCTCTCTGATCGACCCTCCCAGGTCCAACTTGGGTCCTTCCTCTCCCCTAATTCTATCTATACATGTGGTGTCCCCTAGGAGTCTAACCTCTCTCCCTGGCTGTTCAACCAATACCTGGCACTTCTTGCCCACTGCATTGCCGGTCAATGCCCCAACTTTCAGTGTTATACGGATGGCACTCAGCTCATTTCCAGGATACCTTTAGCCACCTCTTCTCCATCTCTCATCTCTGTCTGTCTATCTGCTATCCAGGAGTGGTGTGCCGCCAATGATCTCTGCCTTAATGCCAGTAAAACCAAGATTTTCCTCATTGGCATACCTGCTCCATCCTTTCATGTCACTCTCTGGCTGGCCTCTCTTTGCCCTCTTCCTGCTCCCACCTGTGAGGCTAAAAACCTCAGGCTCATCTTTGACTCCACAATCTCCTTCTCTCCTCACGTCTCTAACGTCTCTAAGAAGTCACACTACCAGCTGCACCGCTTCAGAGGTATTCTTCCTTTCGTCTCCTTCCCCAGAAGCTCACTGTCTCCAGAGCTCCGGTTCTCTCTAGGCTGGACTATTGGAATAGCCTTTTTCTAAATCTGCCTGCTTCCACTCTCTTCCCTCTGCAACTCATCCAGAACAGAACTGCGAGACTTGTCCTTGGCCTCAAGCCCAGGGATCGTATCTCTCCAGGACTGAAATCTCTGCACTGGCTCCCAGTGGCTGCAAGGATTAAGTCCAAAGCCCTTTGCATTGTCCACAAGGCCTTCTGGGGCCTGGGACCTCAATAACTTCAACTCTAACTTCTTAAATATCTTCCTTCTCGAGCTATTCGCTCATCCGCCTCCAACTCCCTCAGGGTCAGTCGCTTCTGCAAGCAACAAGTTGGTGGTAGATCTCTTTCCTCAGCTGGGGCCTCCCTCTGGAACAGCCTCCCTGCCTCCCTGTAACTTGAGGAGAACCATCTCCGGTTCCGGAGGCACCTCAAAATCTTCCTCTTTGCTTCTGCTTTCTCTCCTCCTCTGCCCTGCTGAACTCCTGGCTGAAACTGCAGTGGTTACCTGGCCACCCTCTGATCTCTGTCCCATGCCCCTCCCCGCCAGGTGCACACCTGCACTGCCTCCCTGGCAACCCCCGCACTTGCGGACTATTTACTGTATCCCTACAGTCCCCCACAGCACTTGACACCTGATGTCTGCACTTACCATTGCACTTGCCACCAGCTGGCCATACTTCTCTTATTGTTTTTATTTATTCTATTTATCCCATGTACTGCACTGTCCCCACCCCCCTTCCACTCCACACTTTTCCCCTTCCCCCTTCCAATGCACTTGCACGGTCTGACTGTCACTTGGCCTAATAGGATCGCTGTTTCTCTCTTCACTCTGTTCCCCCTACCTTGCTGTGTTGCGCCTTGAAACACTTGTGTAAATGCGCTTTATAAATGCCATATCATATCATATCATATCATACATTGTGTGCTCCCCCTCCGACATGCTGACAGCACCCTTTCCCAAACATTTTCTTTAGCCCCTCTCCCTCATAGCAGGGGTTATAAAGCACCTGACCAAGCCCGTAATATACCAGAGGAACAAGGACTATTTTACTACCAGGGATGGAGAGGCGGGTGTCAGTACTGTGAAGAGGAAGAGTAGGACTAGGAGTAATGAAGCATTATCTTCATGTCCCTCTTCCTCATCACAGTACTTACTCTATGAAGAATACCAAAGACCCAAATGTTAAACTGTATTCGTATAATACCTCCTTGCTATGAATATTGTCCTAAACCCATTCGTGTTGCACAGAAAACTGTGTTTGAAATGCTCCGATTTTCTAATCAACTTGCCCGCCATTTTAAGAACTATGCGCCATTTTGATTTTAACTCTTGCTTTGTGTCCTAAATTGGTGGACTGTGTTTTCAACTACAGCCGAGCCAAACAACCTTTGAGTTACGTCAACATTTAGGCTGACCGAGAGCAGACTGTTTGTTCTGTGCAAAGAAACCTTGCGACTCATATGAACTCCAATCCAAGTGTTGTCTGCGCTCACAAGCCTCATCCTCATATAAACAAAGAGACAATGTAGAACAAACTCAGACCGTGTGTTTTTGCTGAACTGCATTGTATTGCATTCTTGAAACAAGGCTTACTGTGGATTAGAGAACCAATGTCACCATTGTATTTTCATGGACAAGCAAACCTGTTAAATATGTTGAACAATATTGTGATATTTGTCATGTGAACTGGGCACGAACCCTAGCATGTACATTATTAGTTTGGAGAGGGGCTCGACAATTATTGGAATAATGTATAAAAGAGCTTGCATTAAGATGTCCAGCACTCTTACCCCTCACTGTGTCTGCTGGTACACACTGCAAGTTTTTGGGAGCCAGATAGCTGTCTGTTTTCCTTTGAATCTGTACAGAAATAAAGATACTTGAATCTTTCAACCCGTGATTGGTGTATTTCATTTTGTGGTACTAAGCCTTGATATTTCTTTGGTTTTTCAGAGGGCACCCTAATAGAGACCCTCAAGATTGATGTCACCGCACTGAAAAGAAGACACAGCTATCGGACCGGGATCGGAGAGTGGAAAAAAGGGGGCACCTTTGTCTGAGACACGACACCTCAACCGTACTGCACGATCCAATCCCTGGACGGTGAGCAAGCGGTTTGAGAGGGCATCTTGACGAGGGTCCCCATTTCGAGGCGGGCTCTTTGCAGAAAATGCCAATCACGAGGAACCTTTGTAATCCGATCGGACCTCCTTAGTCTTTGAAATCAGGTGAGTTGTGCCCCGATTCCTAAGAATCGTGATATTGTTTGCAGATTTGTTCTCATGAGTACAAACAACGCCAGGTAACACCAGTAATATGACATGCCTGGGAAATTGTCTGCCTGTTTCAGGGGTTTATTCCACAGAGACAGACAATCTTTGGGACATGGCCAACCGGCGCCACCTGTTGGCTCACAGGCTTGTTTAATGTACTGTAAGTACGGCCTCAATAATATTGTATTTAAAGATATTTGGCACAGACAAACTAGACATGCTTCCGAATTTCAGTGGCCAGTTCATGGTAGTTTTGAAATTGCCTGTATAGAATACTCAGAGTCTATATTGTTGAAGAAAAAGGCTAGGCCTGCAGCATTTGATGTAATTAAGGATTGGAGAAAGGAAGCTATGCATCAACTTAAGTAAAGAGAAACACGCACGTCGACATATGTCTAATACTGAAAAAGCATTATTGTATGATCAACAGAAACAGAATCTGTTAGATGTATGGATAGGGCTTTTCAACTTGGAGTACAGAAAATATATCCGTCTCAGGATTTTCATACCTCAGACGAGCTGATCGATAAGCTATTGAACGAGCGTAGGACTGTTGCCACTGCACAATGGGCCTCATTACGACCCAGGCGGTAAGTTACCGCCTGGGCCGTGACTTTACCACCATGGCGTAAACTACGTTTACGCCATGGTGGTTGGCGGATTTACCGCCCCATTCCAACCTTGGCGGGGCGGTAAATCCCCATTTTCCCATTTTCCCTTCCTCATTCCCATTTTGCCCCATAGGGCATAATGGGAGTGGGGAAGGCGTTAATTACGCCACCGTAAAGTACGGTGGCGTAATTAACATCAAGGTCCCTTAGCGCCATGGATTTTAACACCTGCTAAAAGCAGGTGTTAAAACCTCCATGGCGCTATGGGACCTCGGAATCAGGCGGTAAGGGTCGGCGCTGTTTACGCTGCCGTAAACCCCTTACCGCCTGAGTCGTAATGAGGCCCAATCTCTTTATGTGACTCTCCCTGTTATTTTACTTCTTCCCACTGTTGCACCTCCTCCCGTTGTTGTCCCTTTTCCTCCCGTTGTTGCTCCTCCTCTAGTTGTTGCTCCTCTATCTGTTGTTGTTTCCACTTCTGCATCCTCGCCCTTACCGACAGTTGTCATTCCCTTAATTCTGTCTTTACCGCCAGTGGTAGAGGCTCCACTGCCTATTGAACAGGATTTGTCTGAACTTTCTGTTCCAAGTGGTTCTGCTCCACTTGTAACGATTGAAGGGCCGAGTGCTGATTCAAGAATAGTGACTCGTGGTACAGTATATAAAGCTAGAAAAAAAGAATGTATGCATGCGCTAAGAAATATATGGAAGAAGGTGAACAATCCGTGCTGTCTTAGCTGCGATTTCTGACCAAGAAAGTATTCCCCAAAAAAATATTTTGATAGAAGGGATGGGAATGCATTTGGCTGATATTTGGAGTGATTTGACAGACATGAATGTCCCACAGGGGCTGAGGGATTTGAATGTCCTAGCTCCCTCAAGGGACACTCCAGAGAAAGTACATGAGCATGTTGAGAAGGTATTTGAGTTTAAGAGGGAGTTAGATAGGTTACAGAATGATGAAATAGATGGTAATAGATTGGAAGCCTCATATGTGCAGAAACAATTTCTTCCTTTATGTAAACCAATAAGTGAAGAGACGCGTATTTGCACAAGAGATGGGCTTAGATGTATTTCGGCTGTTTCAATTTCTCCCATTGAAGTGTATGACACGTTTAGTCAGTATGCTCCAGCTATGCAAAGGAAAGTGTTACAGGTAATGGTAGAGTACCTACAGGATGAGTTTATGAAGAAAAAGGTTTGTTGTCCCAAAGATTTGATGGTCATTTATAAGAGAGAATTTTCGCCCGATACTGCTTTGGCTACTTTGTCACTTGATTTAGTCTTGTTGCTTAATGAATGTTCAGAATTGCCTACTTCTCAAATCCCAATGAGGGAGGTTCCTCCGACATTTGTTCCTGAAGTAGAAATTCCAGTTAATGCCGCAACAGGCGCAGCAGCCACTACGATTGAAGCTCATTATGTCTCACAGTTTGTTCATGTCCCATTTTCTAGTCAGGAAGTGAATACCATCAGACAGACGATTCCAGATATTAGGAAAAATCCAAAAGGATTTTATAAAGAAATTGAATCTGTCTGACATTTGCCAGTTTTCACGCTGGGTGATATAGATTTGATTTTCCCTGTGATCCTACCTGCTGATTTATGGAAACAGATTAGAACGGTAGATGATCAGGCAGGACTGGGTGAGAAACTTGGTACGGATGGAGAAAGGAATTCTGGGGAGAAACTGCCACAGGTGATATTGACACTGCCAGACAGAATAGTAAAAAATTGAAACCTTTGGTCCCAGAGAGAAGAATCATATGGGACATGATTACAAATTGCATCCATGGGAAATCTGAAGGTGCTACCGAATGTTTTAATCAGCTCGAACAAGTGTTTCCAGATTTCAGCGGTCAGGACTTAAGTACCGAGTCAGGAAAAAGGGTGTTTGTAGACAAATTTGTGCATGGATTGTTGCCTGATATCCAATCACAAATGATGACTTCTGAAAGTGCCTGGCAAGCTAAATCACAGTCTGAAGTATTGCACATGGCTCAGTATTATGAGAGTACGGTCAATACTGAAAAAGAAAAGATAGAAAAGAAGAAGGGAGACTTGAAAACAAAAGTTTTGTTGCAGCAAATAGTAAGAGGAACCAGATGTGGGAATACACAGTTTAGAGGTCAGTTTGCACCACAGAGTAATGTGCAAATGGGTCCTGTACATATGAACCAATGTGCCTATTGCAGACAAGAAGGTCATGGTGAGCACAATGCCCGATCCTTCAGCAGCTATCGAATAACACGTATGGAACCATGGGTAGACAATCCAGAGGCTGTCCTGGGATAGGGGGTCCTGGTAGAAGTCAGTTCGCTCAGAATCAACAGTCATTTTGGCAAGATAGACAGCAGCATAGTGTTAATAATGGGAACATTATTGATAATCCTTCAACTGTCTATTTTTCTGAGTATCTTGCATTTGATGATGTACTGTTCCGTTAGGGCAGCCCGAAGCAGAATCTGGAACTAGTACCTATTCCTGTCGATCAGAAAGGGCCCTACGTTGAGATGAAGGTGGGGAATATGAAGCATCTATTTTTGATAGATACAGGAGCACAGAAGTGTTCTGTTGATCATTTGCGGGTTCCAGATATTCCACTGTCAGGGCAGAACAACATTTCTGTAGGGTTCTCTGGTAAGCCAGTGGTTAGTCCAGTCCCTCAGCCCATACCGATTTCACTGGGGCCATTCACTGATTCATGTCAATTTCTTTTGATGACGAATTGTGGTGAAAACTTGTTGGGGTTGAGTCTGTTGAAAGAATTGAATGCTGTAATTTACTGTTCTCCGGATGGAGTGGATTTAACGATTTCACCTCAACAAACTTTTGTTTCACAATTCTTGACTAGGCCTTTACCGACTGAATTGGATAAGGTTCCAGTATGTTTATGGGCAGTTGATGATAATGATGTCAGTATTTTAAAAATTGAGCCTGTTAAAATTGTGTTGAAACCAGGTGTTAAACTATCATGTATTCCACAGTATAAGATTTCAGTTGATGGTGAACAAGCTTTGAAGAGTATAGTTTCTGATTTTGTACATCGAGGAGCGATTGAAGAAATTGCAGGAAGTTTGTGTAATAGTCCGATCCTACCAGTGTATAAGAAAGGGGATAATGCATTCCTTTCCGTTTCATTATTGATTTGCGTACTATTAATAAGATTGTTACTCCCAATTTCCAATTGTGCCTGATGTGACTACAACATTGACAATGATTCTGGCTTCAGCTACTCATTTTAGTGTTGTGGATTTAAAAAATGCTCTCTTTAGTATTCCTGTGCATGTTGACAGTAGGTATTTGTTCATGTTCACCCTAGGGGGACGCTCGTTTACATTTACTCGTGTGCCACAAGGGTACACTGAGAGTGCAAGCATTTATAGGCGAGCCTTGAAGGAAGAGCTTGATACACTTGAGTTGCCTTCCACCTGTATGTTGTTGCAGTATGTTGACGCTCTTCTTTTAGCTGCAGATTCTGAAGTTGTTTGCAAGGAAGGCACTGTGTTGCCTGCTTCTCCATCTAGCAGAACATGGGCATAAGGCTTCATTTAAAAAGTTTCAATATTGTTGACAAGAGGTTGCCTATCTAGGCTAACTCCTGTCAAAGTAGGGGAGAAGACGGACACCTGAACGGATGCAAAGCATCTCTAGCATGTCTGTACCAAATACACAGAAAGAGGTCAGAGCCTTGATAGGCATAGCTTCATACTGTAGAAAGTGTATCCCTTACTTCTCATTAATGATAAAACCAATGTTGGCAGTGACAAAGAAGGGCATTTCTTTGCCTTTATCGTGGAACATGGATTGCCAGAAAGCTTTTGATCTGCTCAAGGCTGTGTTGTGTTCCACACCAGTTTTGGATACACCAAATTACGACAAGGCCTTTATTTCGTATGTGTATGAATGTGATATATGTCCTTTGGCTATGTTAACGCAGGAACATGGGGGCAGAATATAGACTGTGCAGTTATTTTTCATCCACGCTTGACCCTGTTGCATGCCCTTTGCCGAGATGTTTGAGATCTGTTGCTGCTGGCGCTGCATCTGTAAAGTGAGGGTATGGTTCTGGGTCACTCCTTAACCGTGATGGTAGCTGACTCTGTAGATGTTCTATTAAACAGAATGCAAATGCAACATCTCACATCAGCACGATTAACAAGATACAAGCTGATTCTATTTGCAACGCATATCCAAATTAAGAGATGTTGCTCATTAAATCCAGCCGAACTATTGCCTCTTCCTCAATAAATTGATTGCAGTGACAAAATATCACATGACTGCCCTATACCACAGAACAAGAGACGAAGGGCAGAATTGATCTAAGTGATACACCGTTTAAAGATCCACAAGTGGAGCTGTTTCGCGATGGCTCCTGCTTCAATCTTCCGGATGGTACATCCACTGCTGCTTACACAATCACTACATTAAGCACTATTGTGAAAACCCCAAAAAATCTGCATATATCCGCGCAGGCCGCAGAGATTATTGCATTGACTCGAGCGTGTGAACTTTCCAAAGGGCTTAGCGTGAATATATTTACGGAAAGTCAGTAGGCCTTTGGGGTGGTTCACAACTTCGGTCGATTATGAGCAGAAAGAGGTTTCTTGACCTCGCATGGAACTAATATACAACATGGTACTCTGATAGTTTGGCTACTTTCAGCACTTGCGCTTCCTACTCAGTTAGCAAAAATGAAGTGCTCAGCACACCAGAAAGTAACAGATGATGTGGGGAGAGGAAATGCTTTTGCTAACAGAATAGCCAAACAGACTGCCACCGATTTGCATTCCAAAATGTATATAACGAAGAGATCACTAACACTTGTGTGATAGACGTAGGAATTTGGTTACATAAAAGAAATTCAGGCTGATGCCACTCCAGATGAACTTAAACAGTGGCTGAGGGTTCAGCAAGTTTAGACGATGAAGGTTGTTGGGTAGATAATGGAAAACAAAAATGGATGCTGCCCAATGCTTATGTCACCTCTACGATGGCTCATGGTCCAACTCACATATGTGCCAAAAAGATTTGGAAATTGTTAGAACCTGTGCGGGTAAATGTGAATATTTTAAAAACTGCTGAGCGTTTTGTTCAAAATTGCATGGTATGCTTTCAGCATAATTTTGGGAAAGGTACATCGACACTGAAGGGTAGTTTTGGTCCCCCCTCTATGCCTTTTATGTTTATGTTCATGTTTATTGAATTTATATAGCGCTTTAAGCTTTGAGGTTATACACTTTGACTTTATTGAAATGGAGAGTTGTCAGAATTATAAATATGTTCTAGTAGTTATTTTCACTTTTAGTAAATGGGTCAAAGCTTTTCCTCTGAAAGATGCAACAGCAATGACGACGGCAAAAACCATCCTGAAGGAATATTTTCCTAAGTTTGGTTTGCCGAGAGTCATTTGGTCGGGCAATGATCCACATTTTATCGCTGCTGTTATCCTGCAAGTATGCGCGGGATTGTAGATCGATAAACGGTTCCATTCGACCAGACACGCTCAGAGTGCTGGACTTGTAGAACACCACAATGGTATATTAAAGAATAAGATCGCCAAAGTCTGTGCAAATAGCAATTTGAAATGGCCAGATTCCTTACAGATAGCTCTATTGTCCTTGCGGATGACCGCACAATCAAAGACAGGGCTCTCTCCTTATGAGATAATCATGGGGAGGCCAGCCAATATTTGGAATGTACCTCAACCCAAGCTGCTAAAAGATGTAGAGCATTTGCTCCTTTCCAAGTACTGTGACCAGTTAACTCAAAACTTGTATTTAATTTATCAACAAGTGCGAGAAGCCCTCCCAGTAAAGTAGGAGGGTCCAGGTCAACGACTCCGACCTGGTGACTGGGTGCTCATAAAGTCATTTGAAAGAGCCTCCTGTCTTGCACCTCGCTGGAGAGGACCACACCAAGTCCCCTTGGCCACATAGACAGCTTTATGAGTGGAAGGGAAACAACACTGGATCCACATAATGCACATCAAGAAGATGCCTTTTCCTCTGTCCCACGATGAAGGGGAAGAGAGGGAGATTGTTCACTTTGATATTCATCACAAGCCTGTTTTGTCTATGGAAATCCTTCCTGAGCCTGTGGTGCCTGCGGAGACTGCTGCTTTGCCTTCAAGTTCTTCTTTGGATCTTTCTTGACCGTTGAGCAATCTTGCTTCCACTTCATCGCTTCCTTCAGGAAGCGACGACACACTATTCACAGATCACACCATACCTGGCGTCTTGAGGTACAATCTGCGACCGAGACACCGGAGTTGCCCCACAGCATTGGCTGTGCCTACAAGGAATCATCGTTGAGCCAGTCCCTTGTCACTCTTTCACTGAAAAATAAATAAGAGGCAGGGACCGGCAAAGTTACCTTCAAGCAAGATAGGCAACGTGGTCAGGAGCCACCGACGGATGAAATAAAAAAAAGCCTAACGGAGAGGCTTCTAAACGGACTCTGAGAAACAATGTTCCTTCCTAAATCCACTCATTTGGAGCAAGCTATTGGTCTCGAGGCTGATAAAGACTCTGTTCATCAAAGATCATGGTACTTGAGGACTCACTGTTTTTTAATCATAGTGCTGGTCTGTTTCATAGTTATATTTACGCTTGGGTTCTGGTAAATAGAGAGGGTGCATCCACTTGATAAACTGTTACCCACTGAAATAATCCCCACTGTGTCTCCACCTTTCATGCATCTGCACAATATTCCTTCTCGAGATTCCCAACATAGACAGGGTTACCATAATAACACTCTCTTAATGATCATGAATGCGACCCATGCGATTCTGAACAGAACAAATTGCTGGGTGTGTTCACATTTGCCACAACATGGGGAGAAGGGATTGGGCTGGTATATTCATACTCTTCCTCTAACTACTGCATGCTATGCCTTGCTCAGGACATTATTCTTTGATTGTTGGAATGATAGTATTTCTGGGAACTTCGATGGGACTAATTTGAATTAATTTGAACGGCGAGTCTTAACACCTCTGGGATGTTCTCTCTTTGCAAATAGAAGCAAACTCAATGTTCCTTCTATTAGCCCATCAGATAGACTCTCTAGACCTTTTCAGTCATTGATTTCCTTTAAGATGGCTCCCGTTGGCAACCGGGATGCCATGCCTCCTTCCTATACTATTAATCATAGCCCCAACATTGTTTCTTTCTCTATACAAAGGGAAGGTTCTCAGCCAATGAGTACATTTGAGGGTTGTACTAACATTGCGAATCTAACCAGTGAGGACAGACCTTTGTATGTAGAAGACCCTGTTTACTTTGTGTGTGGCAATGAGACTTATCCTTGGTTACCCAGATATTGGCAGGGTACTTGTTACTTGGATATATTGTTACCAGGGGTATACGTGGCAACCACCACTGAAGTCTCTAGAGCTCGTCCAACGTGGGATGAGAATGGTGACACACCTTCACAAGTCAGGGGTGATGTAGCAAATTCCTTTGTGCCATTTTGGGGACAGATAATGAATTCTGAGGATATTAGAAGTCTAGCAAGGGTATTGGAAAAGACCATCAATAGAACCACTGATATTCTATACAACATGACACTGGAGGAAAAGGCAATTAGATTAGTGGCCCTCCAAAATATGATGGTGTTAGACATCATCCTAGCTGAGCGTGGTGGGGTATGCAAATTGGTGAGATCCGCATGTTGTGTTTTTGTACCTGTCTCCTCCCCTACTATATTCAAGGCAATACAAAATCTACATACCTTGAGTACTAAGGTACATGTCCCAGAGGGAGATTGAAATCTTAGTGCTTGGTTCTGGGACTTGTTACAATCGTAGTGTTGGAAAATCTTTGCAGTCCTAATGATAGTTCTTGGTATTCTACTGTGTTGTTGTTGTGTACAATGTCTCCCTTTTATATGTTCGATGTTAGGAGAATGTTGTACACAAGTGATAGGTGCACTAGGACCAAAGGTACATACACCTAAGAAAACTGCTAATGTTTTAGTAATGGAGGATATTACTGTCAAGGAACTCATGGCGATCGATATCTCTGATTCAGGATGTATGGACATTGAGGCGTGGGTTTTTGAATAAATCGAATGTTTGAGTAATGCTCTTGGCTCAGGCCCAAAGGAGGGTTTGTTAAACTGTATTTGTATAATACCGCCTTGTTATGAATATTGGCATAAGCCCATTCGCGTTGCACACAAAACCGCATTTGAAATGCTCAGATTTTTGCCTCCATTTTAAGAACTATCCGCCATTTTGATTTTAACTCTTGCTTTGTGTCCTAAAATGGTGGACTGTGTTTTCACCTACAGCCGAGCCGAACAACCTTTCAGTTACATCAACATTTAGGCTGACCGAGAGCAGACTGTTTGTTCTGTGCAAAGAAACCTTGCGACTCGTATGAACAGCAATCCATGTGTTGTCCGCGCTCACAAGCCTCATCCTCATATAAACAATGAGACAATGTAGAACACACTCAGACCGTGTGTTGTTGCTGAACAGCATTGTATCGATTCTTGAAACAAGACCTACTGTGGATTAAAGAACCCATGTCACCATTGTATTTTCATGGACAAGCAAACTTGTTGAATATGTTGAACAATATTGTCATATTTGTCATGTGAACTGGGAAAATATACAGCCAGACCAGCAGATAGTTTAGCAGTAAAGAAATTACCTCCCCATGAAAAATTGGATCACGGGCCATACCACAGAGACTTGCAACCCTCCCCCAATGCGAGAGATGAGAGAGAGGCAATTGTGGAGGACATCCCTCACATAGACCAACAGGGGGAGGGTAAAAAGCAACACTCAACAAATAGACCATTCAACAGGACTACAACAGGCAGGCTGAGGGCCCCAGCCTTGTACTGTCTAAACCCAGGGACCCACAGGGAATCATAGAAGCCCCAGGCACAGAAAAGGCAAGAAAGCAACACTAGGCCAACTCGCAATGCTCCAATGAACAACCAATCAAGACAGGGTTTCCGGTCTACTGGCCCCCTTAAAGGGCATCATCCACAGCCCTATTCCCAGAGCTAGATCAGGAAGATCCTTCCAGAAAGGCCCCCATGCAGGAACACTCCACAGACATCTGGCCAGCAGTTGTCCAAGTGTGTGTTGTCCAGCCAATTGAAGGGGGAGCCAAAGGGATTCAAAAATGTTGCCAGGGTCAGTGGTTGATGATTGAGCACCAGGGCAGGTACTGCTGAGAGAATCCAGTTAGGGGCTGGGGCTTCTAATACTATGCACCCCACTAGGCTCTATTGCCAATGACCTATCATTGGGGAGAGAAAATTAAGGGGCCACACTAAAGACCTCCTACCCATTGGCCAGTGTCTCAGAAATAATCAATACGTAGTCTAGACCACCAAACTGCAGACCAACGACCCGCAGCTCATGTGGGCTGAAGAAGCAAATATTGAAGTAGACAGAACCAGGTGCCAAAGTGCCCAGATTTAGAGCCTCATGCGCACATCTTCCAACATGTCGTCCAATCAGAGCATGCTTGTGACTACAGAACTTGTAAGATCAGAGGTAGAAGAATAACATATGCTGATTCAGAGAATAGTGCAAAACCACTAAAAAACATTGGACCCAACTCTTTAGCATACCCTGTCTGAGAACAACCTCACCCTCACAACTAACAGACCAGTGTCGGGGGACTGACAGGAAGATCCCATTCAACAATGTTCAACAAGGTATAAACATGTCACACTACCATACTGCAAGACAAGACATCTGCCCTGTGCAATCAGAAGGAAGGTTAGTGTTATTTCAACTGAGAGACAGACTCCCCTAGCGCTACCTAGAGGATGTCCCGGAGAAAGTGCAAACTCCTTCAAGTTTCCTTCAAATGAGTGGAAGGCAACTGTGTCTAACAGAAAATATAATCAAAAGAACTTCAGAGTATCCTCCTCTTCTAATGCAGGCCTAGATCCCAATGTAGTTTATAAATCACTGAGGGCACAGCTGGCTGCCCACACCAGATGTACACATCTTTAATGGGCCTTCTAAAGACATTCAAACTGTACCAACTCCATCCTCCATGAAAACCATGACCTTGCCAACCCATCAAGGCCACCTTGTCCCAGACACTCAGACACCTAGGTCCCTTCCTAGTTCGACTGTACACAAAGCAAGAAGGCCACCTCCAGGATTACGAGCAGACCTGGTCATGATCCACAAAGGAATGATGTTGCTGTGGTACAGGCAGAATTCCCTAACTCTCAGGTTTTCCCAAATCTCTTGGAGTAGCGTAGGCCAATGCAAGAATGGCTTTGATTGTAAGAAGAGCGTAGCCTCAATTTTGCCCTGAAAACAGACAACCCAACCAGTCCAGTACCATTACCATGCACAATCAACAAATTGGATGGTGGGTGGGGGGGGGCTCGAGTTCAAGAGGCTGCCAAATTCATACCACTCCCGGGGCACTTAAGCTAAAACCAAGAGACGATTTATCTGATCCAAACAGGGGCCAAATCGCATCTCTGTGATCTGTCAGCATCACACCCGAGATGGAGGGACACAAACAACCACCTAAGGCTGTGGTCACCAACTATAGAACAGCAGGAGGTGGAACCGGGAGACTGATCATCGTTACCCTTTACTGTAACTCACAATATCTCACAGGATAGGCATACAAAACACTGAGCATGAAAAATGTCACCTGTGAGTGACTTCCTAGAAATGGCCCTCCAATTTCCATGTTAATGTGCAAAAAAAAAAAGATTCAGTCAAAACAAGACCAGCATTGTGCATTCATGTTCCTAACACATTAACATTTTCCTTTGTAAACATGCATAGCCAAAAACCACCATAATCTGTTATTTTCTGCAGGAAGGAAAGGGTCACACAAAAAGAGGCTTTGACACCCCACACCTCAATTTGATTCAAACTGCAGAGCTGTTGGCAGGCACCAACTACTTTTAGCTGCTGTTGTTTGTAGGGTTACCACAGCAACAAGTGAAAACACGTTCATTCACAAGAACCTGCAGTCCAAACAGCAGGCATTAAAAGCTTCACTCTTGTTAGGAATCTCCTTCCATGTGCATGTTGGACTGAGGAGAACAACTAGATTCCTCATTTTCTCCAGCTCAAGCTGTGACCAGTTGTAAAGAACTGCAGGTACAACAAAAGGGGAGTGAAGGCAGGACAAAGGGAAGTGTACAGCTCCATCTATTTGCCAGGCCTATTCAATGAGGCAGAACAGAGAGCCCAACCTGCCTCTGGAGGGTCAGAAGATAGGAATAGCCTTGCAGCACTGGTGGGGGATTTCCATAGGAACTCATTGGTTTCATGCCAGCATGAAAATCTCATGCTGGCGTGAAACCAAGTTGTTTTGAAGGGGGAGGGCAAACAGGAGGCAGAAATGTAACTCCTGTTACACTACCGCTATCTGCCTTCAAAAACAACTCAAATGTTCCTGTAGCATGAATGGAAGCGTTAAAACAGACGTAACTACCTTACGCCTGTTTTACGCGCCTGCATTTACACTACAGGAACTGCCAAAATGAGCTCCTGAGTGTTACAAAATTACAAAATGACGTGTTTCTGTGAAGTGGTAAATGTCTTATAATTCATTTCACTACTAAGAAAAATGGGCTGGGTAACTAGTACTTTTATTGCTAATTTTTTGTCTGGTAAATATATGCATAGGCCTGTCGACTCTGCTGTTGGTGTATTTGCTACAAAAATATGACCCAACCCCTACGCCTGCCTGCCACAAACATGGCAGGGGATACTACCTAGATCTGTTCACACGTGAGAAAACTGGCAGGCCAGCAAAGAGGCCTTGTTGGTTGCAAACCTGAGATTGGGTAACTGCCAAACCCCATACACGGAATTGTGTCAATATACATGAGACATAGCGAGTAACACAGTGACTGCAGTCCTACTTTCCCCTACTTACTGTGACCTCAAGTCTCCCTGGACGCTCCCTGAGAGAGGTGGTGAGGGGGGGGGTTCTGCAATCCACACATCCACAAAAAGTGTTCCTTTCTTTATTTGTGGGGCATGGTGGGGACTGTAGACAGGTTTAACCCAGCAGAAATGGCAGCCTGTCCACTCTGCTGTGCGGCGATTCACAGCCAAACATGTTATCCCCCACTACTTCATGGACAGTGACCATGCCTCATCAGGGATTATTGCTGCACCTTCTACCCACACCAAGAGTCTGGAAATCACAGAAGCACCTGCAAAAGGCCTTGTCAGAAGTTAACCTGAGAGCAGGAAATTACCATACCCCATACACATAACAGTGACAACATGCATGAGACATAGAGAATAACAGTGACCACATGCCTATTCTCTCCTAATCACTGTGATCTCAAGACCCCTTGGAGGGGAGTCTGCAATCCATACATTCCCATGCAGCACTCCTTCCTTAGGTTATAGCCATATGGTGTTCCCCAGTGACCTCTGGCACTTTTGACTTTAGTTTTATTCGGTCCCAACGCCATGCAAAACATGGGCATCCCTGGTGCTCATCCCAGCTCAACATCCAGACATGCCCTATAATCACCTGGCCCACGGCTGCCGTCCTCTCCTGAAGTCCAAGCCCTGCAGGGACTAAGAGGGGAAATCCCATACTTCACTGGGGTCAACCCTTCAGGGAAATATATACATACAGGAAGGAGCAATGCTTCTCACAAACGTGCAATAGATAAGAAATCAGATTTGACGGGAAGCAGTGAGCTTCTTACAAAAGGGGTGAGTTTTGGAGGGGAGTCAAAAAGAGGTCAGCCCAGCAGCCCACTCCATTATGCCCTGTTTAGAAAGAAAGAAGCAACATTATTTTCGCAGACATTCACAAGCTTGACTTGCAGGCTCCATTTCCAATGGATTCCTATGCAATCTGCATGAAAATCCATGCTCGTGTAAATGCCTGTTATGTCCGCCTCACTCCCCATATTCTCTATACAAATTAAGCAACATGACATGGATAAACAGATTGACCAAATTTATTTGCAATCCGCTTCACCTGGAATTTGACCCTTAGTGTCTCCAATGCCAAAGGGCAGTGGTCTCTAAACAGAAAGAAAAGTGGAGCAACAAAAAGTATCGTTTAGTGTGCCTTGTGTTTTCGTGATAGCACTGTGAACTGTGAAGGAATGTTTCTCTCTGGATACCTGCAGAAGTCTTTCTACACTTTCTACTAATTGCTGGAGGCTGGGCTTTAAAAACACATCTTTATGCAGAGCGGGTGTTGTGTGCTGTGTGTTTCCCTAATAGCATTGTGAACTGTGAAGGAACGTTTCTCTCTGGATACCTGTGGAAGTCTTTCTACACTTTCTACCAATTGCTGGAGGCTGGGCTTTAAGAGCACATTCCTACACACAGTGTGTGGTATGTGCCTTGTGTTTCTGTGTTGTCGTGGTATCGAGGTCTCGCCGGTCCAGGCGAGGAACTGAAGCACGGATCCAAGGGCCTGGCCAGGCCTCCCAACCCCTACATCCACAGCTCATCCTCCAATCTTCCAGGGACAGTGTTTCCATTTGAAACTTGCTCTTATTTATGTATAATTATGCACGCAAAGGCACACATTTGTTGGTCCAGAGAGTAATATTGCAAATCCACCTCTCATTGCTGTACATCATTTACACCGTCTCTTCAAGATAAATAGGTCCAGTGGTGGGAGTGTGGTTGCTACGCATCAGAGCCCGTCTCATTGACCTGAACCCCATAAGCATTTCGGGAGTGTGGTGGGTAAGCTCTTAACAGCATAGGCTGCACGTCCTTTTGAGATTTCGCGTTTCTGATGCATTTTAGACCTCACGGAGACACTACACGTGTCAAATATTCTGCTCTTGAACTTAAATGCCTTATCTCAACAAAACAAAAAATGTCTTCTATAACCTAAGAAAAGGGGGGGTCGCAACAATCTCACCCAGGGTGAGTCAAACAGGCTCGAGAAGGGGAAGGAAGGAGGCAAAGCTGCTGCAACTCGCCTGAAGGGGACTATTCTCTCTTTTTTTTAAAGCGATCAACTTGCAAACAACCCCCCTGCTGTCCCTGAAATAACGGAATGCCCCAGAGAGGAGGGGCGTATAACTAATGACTCGCTTAATTTTGAGGACCTTGACAATAACTCATTGCTAGATCTATGTTTGACTATCCAGCAAAATACGGCGACAGTTGGTTTATAACTTTATTCGAAAGACATGCCTCCATCAAAGTACAGTTTACAATACAAAACATAAAAACACCATATTGGATTAATATCAAGATGTAAGCCTAGATTCAACGGTCTCACAGCCTACCACTAAGGCACCTGACAAGAATTCTTACCCCAACGTGCCTCAAAGGAGATGTCATCCCAACTCTAATATCAAGAAGGGTCTGTTGCTAGAAAATGAGCCTTGCCATGATAGTATTCCTGAAAGCAAGGTATGCACAATTAACAAGACGAGCCAAAAATCCGGCGACAAATGGATATCCCTGAATGCTTTTTTGGTGCACCTACACTCAGTACCGCAATTGCGATTGCTGGTATCTGACAACTTTGAGTTCTTCAAAACCCTAAGGGGTAACAACCCAAATGTCTTGGCAATACATCTTAAGCACACATCTACAGTGCAACTTCTTCTAAAATTTCTGGCACAGCTCTTGGCAGGAGGGTTTGAGTTAGATGCTGCCGGCCAAAGACAAGGTTCAGCTCTCAGATATTCAACAATGCTGAAATGGTTGGCAGACTCTCTACCTATGCCAATGAATAAACAATGAGCGTGGTCAATTATGACCTGGAACACCAGGGCCTTTGCACATCTGTTATCCCACGCTGCATTGCTTTCTTACATTACCCAGCATACATTGTTTCTATTACAACAAACATGGCTAATGACACCCATTATCATGGATGGATATACCATCCATCAGTCATTTGCCAAGAAGGGCCCCAAAGGTAGACCCTTTGGGGGCTTAGTTACGGGGTGATGCACAGTTTGAATTCACACAAAATCTCAACCACCCAACATGAAGATCTACCAGCAGTAGAGGTGACAACCTCTATAGATAACAATGGCAATACGATACTGCTGGTTAATATATATAAACCTCCTGGGGCCCTACAGAGAGAAGAGAGCAGATGCAGGATATCTGCATTAACTCTTTTCAGGTTGGGATGGTGGGCAGGGGGAGGAATGTATCATTATAGGAGGTGCCTTTAATTGTCATTGTGCCAAAGGCACAGGCACGCAAGTAAAGAATAAACTACTCCATAAAAGTATAATGAAGCAAAATCACCCGATAACGAGGAGCTATGCTGGTTGAGGTTCTTCCTTGGCTGCGACACACCCGGGGGGTATAACTGGAGGAGGGGTAGTGCTTGTGCCACTCTAGACTATATTTCTGCCCAGATGGAGTGCCTAGTGAGTGCCTGTTTGCCGGGGTGCAATTACCGTTTGAAGCCACACCCCCAATACCCACCCACCTCGATAAAACCTGCCGGCCACGCAATACTGCACGCCGCCACATGGGAGTGCCTAGAGAGTGCCTGTTAGACGGAGAGATGCTGAGGAGGAGGTGAAGGTGTGCTGACAATCCACTGTTTATGCTTTATTTCTGGGCATTGAGTACGTTAATCACCTGAAAGGTGGCAACTTTTACTATCAGGGGTTCATTTAGACTGCTCTAATATGATATTGTTCCTTAATTCTATAGATTGTAATTACTGTTTGAAGCCACGCCCCCAATACCCACCCACCTCGATAAAACCTGTCGGCCACGCGCCACTGTGTGCGCGCCACGCAGGTGTGCGCCACGCAGGTGTGCGCCACGCAGGTGTGCGCCACGCAGGTGTGCTTAGAGAGTGCCTGTTTGCCGAGGGAGACACTGAGGAGACAGTGAAGCTGTGCTGACAATCCACTGTTTCTGCTTTATTTCTGGACATTGTTTACATTAATCACCTGAAAAGTGCGTGCACTATGAGGGAGTGCCTAGAGAGTTCCTGTTTGCATGTTTGCAGGTTTGCGGGCGTCGGGGCGTTTAAAATCATTTCTGGTAAGAACAGATAATATTAGGCACCATATCTAATATTTATAGTTCAAGAGTTGAGAGGTGTGGCTAGACTCGTTTGATGTATTCCGCTGTAAACAGCCACAGATGGGAATTATTAACGCTGGTCTAGATCTCTCTTCCTCACCTATAACTATTGGGGGGGGGACAAAAAAACATAAAAGGCCCCCAGGTAAGGGACTAAATAAGCCCTCCAGGAATACCTGGAGAAATATGATAAGAGAAGATATGGAGATTTGTGATCTGGGCCCAGGCCTGGACATATCAGTGGAAGAAGTAGCTCACTGTAATCTGAAGGGGGGCTAGAGGGTGATTTCCAGTAAAAGCATCTCAGAAGTACTGAAACAAAAAGGGAAACAAAGCAAACAATTAGGGCCTTGGGGTAAATGATGAGCAGAGAAACCCAAAGAAGTGTGCGGGGGGGGGGCGGCAGGCTGCTTACGTTTTTTCCCCAAGAAATTAGAGAGTGCCAAAGAGGTATCTTTATTAACCCCCCAGAGTCGGCAAAACAAAATGTGACAATTGAGCCTACCAATGAGCCAGTGCTGTTAAGTGGGAAAAGTGGCAAGGATACAATCTCAGTTAGAATTAAGGGATCTAAGTCAATCTATATACCCCCAGTGGACATCAACCTGCAGACTAATCCGAACAACAAATCACCTGACCCACAACATTCTAATTGTAGTGTGGCCACTGACCAAAAGGTGGTGTGCTCTAAAGTGTACCCAACAATTAATTTCTGCGGGGAAGTGTTATTAACTAATGATACACAAAATGAAATGCTTCCTTCAACAGAACAACTTTCCCCTGTGGAAGGGGATGATGTCCAATTTTTGGAAACCACTGTTAGAAAAGTGATGTCACAGATTATGGGGGACAAACTAAAGTCCAAGGCTGGGTTTTGGGACCAGGGACCACAATTGTTGGTTCAACCTATTGAGAGGGAACGGACCTCACGGGCCAAACCCCCAGCCTCATGGACACAACATGAACGCAAGGGCCCAGAGGAGGAGGCCAGTAAACCCAGATGGACCATAAACGGGGACCATAAAAAGGGTTTCCTATGTAAAAATAGGGCATGAGGGAGATATAGAACATCATGGCAACGACCATAGTAGGCCCACACATGAGTGTAAATATATAAGATAGAAGTGTGAATGTTCCTAGATCAGTGTTTGAGAGAGAATTGAGCACAGTGCAGTGGAGACAATCATGCCACGCTGATCACCCTAGCATTATATGACACTATTTGTTTGGCTATGGTGGCCCGGAGTCACTAAACAGATGCAGAGTTCTTGCTCTTTTGAATGAAATCCCCTCATTAAGAACTCTGTCCTCGGCCGACATCAAACTGGTGGATTTTATTCACCCCGCGAGATTTGACCACGTGTGACCGGTGTTTTATTCCTGGTGTGTTTATGATGCAGTACTCCGGGAAGTTGGCTTGTTTAACATAATGGGTTATGATGTTCTATCCTTTAGTGCAGGTTTCCCCAGCGCTCAAATTAGCAAAACTGCTAAGTTTGGAAATCAGTGATTTAGGGATGGTAATAGAAATCCGAGTCTTGGCAGAGACCAAAGATGGGTTTATGATGAATCGAGTTGGAGGTGGTTGGCACTTACTCTCCACTATTATATTCACCAGCTCAAAGAATTAAAGTCCAACCTTTAACAACAGTTACTGTATTTCGATTCTATCTTGGAATTCCTGTGGCTATGTACACTTTGTATATAAGATCATTTCTTCATTCATTAGAGCTAACGTTTCCTGTAAATTTAAGTTTGGGGACCAGTAAACATTTACTATGAGCACAATAAGAGGGGCAGAGGTAAGTTTAATCTCCAATACAATTGGCACAATGCCTTTCGTTAAGTGAATGCATTTTAAGTTCTTCATTCCCATACCAATTTTAATTACAATCAAAAGCCCACCCACTGGACGACCTATCCTGAATGTGTGGCCAACTCAGAATATTCATCAAAGCCGTCCAGCACAAATGGGTAAGTCATCCACAATTCCTGCATTCAAATGATTAAACATTTATTTAACGTCTTGCACAGGTTGTTTGAGTTTTGGGTGGCCATTATGGGTGACCTAAACGTTGAAATTCCAAGAGTAAATGTTTCCACATCCCTCGACACAAGGGTAGGTAGTCTACTTACCATATCTACTCTTGGGTCCAAGTGTACTATTACAGGTTGTCCGGTTGGATGGGGACGAAAGAAATTGCAAGGCCAGCTTTGTCGCTCATTTTTTGTAAACTGGGAACTATACTCTGTGAATGATATAGGCACCCAAAATATAGATCAAAAGACCTGCACAGATGGGGTTATGTCCTTTGCTATAGACTTTATATTTTTTCCCAGTATTTAATGTAAGTGACCAGCTTCTTTAATATTATAGAGACAACATTGAGTGACCACTGCATGCTGGAGGGAAAGTTGATTCTTGGAAATGAACAAAAGGTTTGAATAAGTACTAAATAAATTAGAGCCTTAATGACAACTGTAAAACATAAACATACTTATGATAATTTGATAAGATTCAACAACAATTTCTGTAACAGAGAGATTCGTCTCTTAAGAAATTTAGGTTACACGATTGAAGTGCTAAAAGGGGGCATAAGGAAAGTAAGACAGAAATTAAATAATTGGATGAAAGAACATCGCTCATCGCTTGTCCAAGCGGACAGCGAAGCAATGCTAGCAGCATTAAAAGACAGATCTAGCAGACATTTCTGGCTTTTAATAAATACGCTGGAGACATCACAGACAAGCGTGTGTGGGGCTTTTTGGCAGTCTATATTTACCAACAGGCAGTGTAGAAAACTGGTATAATATGAAAAAATTACTGTGGAATTTTGAATTCTCAGTAGAGGATATTGAGAACCAAATACAGTAGTTTAGTCGATCAAGTGCAGCAGGCCCAAACAATCTCCCAAATGTAGTACTCAGGGGAATCCCGAGTTATGGGCGAAGGCCCTAGCGATACTGTTTGAAGATATCATACACACAAAAAGTATTCAATCCTCGTGGCATTTTTCATACGTCATTTCAGTATACAAGCAGGGGGACAGGAAAAAACCCAGTAACTACCGTACGATTGCTATACTGGACTCGGATTCCAAAATCTTTGCTGGACTTATTCTGAGAAGATTAGATGAACGGTCTCACTGCAATTTGGTCCTATTTTGCCAACAATTTGGTTTCAGAAAGTCAATTGTGATAGAAGCGGGAGGCCTGCTCCTCTCAGCATTACAGCAAAAGGCCTGGAAGACTGGGTTAACACCAATCTACATTGCAGCAGTGGACCTGTCTAAGGCATTCGACCTACCCGATAGGACAATGCTTTGGACAAAATTGAACATGCTTGGTCTGCTGGGAGGAATTCTATCAATCCTGATTCATTTACATGAGGACTCCCATATACAAGTCAGATTAAATACAGAGGGATTGTTATCTCAACCTATTAAAATATCTAATGGTTTGTGTCAAGGCTATATCTTTGCACCTTCACTGTTTAACCACTATGTCTCTAATGCAGGATCTTGTTTGGATAATGCTTCTTATGCTGCTCCCATCATAGAAAGGACGAGGATTGCATGGATACCATATGCTGACAACTTCCTGCTTGTTGATCAAACCTCAAAAGGTCTGCAGCATTTGATTAAAGCCTTCTATAGCTATATTGAAACAATTTGTCTCTGCATTCATTCTACGAAAACAGTCATAATGTGGCTAAGTAACCGTAAAACACAGATTGGCTACTCATTGTTTATAAATCATGAAAAACTTGACATTAAGAGTTCCATGAAGTATTTAGGCTTTGCCATTTTTGACAAACACAATAAACAACAATACCGTGAAATACTGCATCAGAAGGTTTGTCAACAAATTGCTCAGATGCAGAAAGTTGATAAAAAATTTGGAAGATATTCGATATGTCCTGTACTCCGCTTCTACAACTCCAAAGTCATACCTAAGATAATTTATGAATTGGAATTGTTTCCAGAATGGATGATTTTGGAAGCACTGATATGGAAGTCAATTATGTATTGCCTGCCAAAATCAGTACCAATAGTTGCCATAAGATATGAACTGAGTCTTCAATCTATGGGCACTTTGGTTGAATGGCGTTGTCTTTCGCTGTTTAGACGGCTAATTACAGACACTGGGGCAAACCTATATAGATTGTTGGGAAGCGGTTTAAGACAAGGGACCACTGATGTAGCCATATTACAAAATCTACAGACCTCCTGTTTAAAAATACTTGATAATTTGAGTCTCTCTAGAGATACCTTGGTAAATAATCCACTTTGCATGAAACATTTTTTACAGTTCAAAGACTGGAATGACACCATGGTACGGGTGGGTCTACCAAATGTTTTCCTCAATTGGTGTCACACTACAAAATGTTGGGCCATCCAGAGCAATACCTTGTAAAATTTCTGAATAAGAACTGGCGTAACAGATATATGAGGTTTAGGTGCAATGTTTTGATTACTGGCGAGATATTGGAAATTAGAGCCCTTAAAGTAGCAGAAGAGAGGGTTATTAGAACAATTTCTTGTAGATTCTGTAAACATCCTACTGAAAAGTAAACCCCAAGACACCTGCTAATAAATTGTAATGTTTTAAACTCATTTCATATAGAGCATTTTAAAAGGTTTGTATGCAACTTAGAAATGGTGGATTTAGATCAGCTGTGTTGGAATATCTGGCACGGACCATTGTTTCCATTAAAACTTGCAGTGGTACAGTTTCTCTCGTCTACCTGTGGCCTAATACAGCTTGATCTAACGAAATCTATGATCTTACCCAAACAGAGGGGTACACATTAACACAATTGTATAAGGATCAAATACTAATATGTAAAGATGTATGTTTATGTTTATTATAGGGCTTTTGATCTAATACTAGATTTTGAAATTAAATTTGGGTAGAACGGTTCTTATTCTCTTATGTTGAAATGTTGATTTGTTAGGGTGTGGAAATTTGTTCAAGAACTTAAAGTTAGACAATAGTATAAAAGAACAAATACTAACATATACAGATTTATGCTTAGTTTATGGTGGCCTTTGACCCAATACTACCTTTTATTTTCCAAATTAATAAATCAATGCTTTCAATTCTATGCCCTCATGCTTTCAATTCCCAATTTATGGTTTTTAGATGCAAAGCTTCGGCTCTTTCCTTTTTTGAGTTGTGTCTCTCGTTCTCTGTAAACAATCCCATTCTCGGCCTGATAACCGATCTAAAAACCATAAATTGGGACAGCTTTAAAACGAACAACTTTTCCCAAAGTAAAAACTAGACAAATGTAGCGGCACAGGGGAAGAAACAAGTACATATAACTGCATTGCTAAAAAACGTGTAAAGTCCCTCCTGAAGATCTATATGAAAAAACAAGATAGTGAAACAATTGTAGAGGCCATAGAATTGAAAGCATGAGGGCATGGAATTGAAAGCATTGATTTATTAATTTGGAAAATAAAATTTGTTGTGCTGAGGGCGCAAGACATTTGGTTCCTGTCTTTCTTTATGAAAAGACAACATTATTGAATTGAGCATATAGCCTGATCAGCTTCAGGCCCAAGGTTAACCACAAGTGCTGCCCAGCAACCAATTAAGCAAGAATAAAAACATCAATGGAAAAATAAGGCTTGCCAAGGAATTGTGTAAAGCTGAACACGGGGGACTTTGGACCCTAAAACCGAATACAATATACCAAGTAAACATGGTTGGGTTTCATTTGCTAATCGACTACTTAGGGCATCAACAGGTCACAGACAGTTTGAATAATTCACTTCATCGTGTTTGGCTCCGGCCCGTTTTCTTTGGGTGCCTATGTCACCTCCCGTTCCTGCGATAATGTATCAGCTGGATGTCGGGGTGGATGGCCATCTGATATTTTCGACTGTTTTATCGGGTAGTTTGTGTATGGGTCCCATATGTCAGTGGGAGTAGCATGGCGGCCCAGCGTTTTGACACTCTAGCGCCATCTCATTGCAACATAAGATATCTGCATGCCACTGTTTCATCGCTGGGGATTGTACACCGCCCCATGTCATTGCCATCCTTCTTTTAGCAAGAAGCGGAGCAACCCTACCAGGTGCCTCACGCCGGATAGGTTTGGTATAACCCAGTAGTGCTGTTAAAGGATTCGGGTTCAGGTTTTCTCTGGTTGTCTCACCTGTATCGTTAAGTACCTGTCTCCAGAATGCAGCAATCCGTGGGCAGCTCCATGCTAGGTGTAGGAAGTCCGCCGCGGTGCCACATCATCTCGAGCACCTGTCCGGGACTCTGGTGCTGAATCGATGTGTCCGAGTCGGAGTGTGGTAGAACTGATGCAAGTATTTGAAATGAATCAATTTTTACCTAGCATTTAAAGTAATTTTCCTCATGCCTTTACAGCAGTATTTCCAAAACTCCCCCCCCGGTAGCACCTGTCCTAGTGTTTTCCATTTCGCACAGGGGTGGTGCCCATCCCCTTCTTCCTTCCTAGCAGCAAGCTGCATAGAATACAGTATTGAAGCCGCTTTGTGCCTGCTTTTACTCTTAAGTGTTCTGTCCAGTATTGGGGCCACCACTGGCTGACAGGGAAGGACGAGAACAGCTGTTGCACAAAGTGTCAGAGTCTAAAGTACAAAAGCACCTCTAGGGCATTCAGCTTCACTCTGGTCCTTAGCTCCCCCAGTGATATGAATTGTCCACCTGGGAACAGATCGTGGAAGCATGCCAGTCCTGGCCGCTTCGTAAATGTGACATAGCATTTCTCTCTAGTGAGAGGACCCCAGGGATATAGATTATCGGCAGCTCTGGGGAGTAGATGACCCCACCTTCCATCCCGCCTTCCATCCGGACCCAGGCTTTACAAGTAATTTCCACCATGTTATTCACTCTTAATATCTGCTTGGGCGTTGTCAGGATAAAGAAACACAGCAGAAATGGTGATGCTATTCCCCTTTCTACTTCTACATGTTCCTGATCCCCCGGATCCCCGAACCAGTAGAGCAGGAATCCGGTCTGGGTCACGTCATAATAGGCCTCAAAATCGGATAGTGCCAGCCCCCACTCATGTAGTGGTGCCACCAGTTTGTCCCATGAAACCCTGGCCTGCTTTCCAGCCCAGAGAAACCCCAATGTCGCGGACCTAAGGTCTTTAAAGGAGTCCCTGGGCAGTGTCAATGGGACATTCCAGAACATGGGCAGGAATTTAGGCAACAATACAATTTTAATCAGGGAGACTCTATCATAGAGGTTCAGGAGTAGGCGCCTCCACCGCCACATTGTGGATTTAGCTTGATCTAACACTTTCTGGTAGTTATGTGCATAGAGAATCATTGGTTCCTGGGCTATGTTAACCTCTAAGTAGCGAGTGTAGTTGGTGTGCCATTGGAACCCCCAGTAATCCACAAATTGGACTACACTATCTATCAGCGGTATAAGGACCGATTTCGTTGGATTTATTTTTAGCCCAGAAACCTCCCCAAATTTGATTATATCTAATATAATTGGATTGATGTTATACTCTGTGTGCGACACGAATACCACCATATCGTCAGCATAGAGTGACACTACCACCCTGTGTTTATGCAGATAGATCCCCCATGTGTGTGGTTTTCCCTGAGCACCTCCGGCAAAGGTTTGGTGACCAGAGTGAACAACAGTGGAGACAGGGGGCAACCCTGCCGAATGCCTCTCTCCAACACCATGTTAGGAGTAAATTAATTTCACACTGATCTTAGCCTTGGGAAGTGTGTACAGCAACAATACTAGTGAGATGAACCGCTCCCCAAGTCCAATCCTATGCAATACCGAGAACATTAATGGCTACTCCACTGAATCAAAAGCCTTGGCGGAATCTGTAAAGACTGGAGGGGCATATCTGTACTCCTGCTCTCTATATGGCAGAGTAGAACCACAGAGCACCCCAGTCAAGGTTCTCTATGCGGTAGCGAAGGACGAGCAATCACGGCTTAAGCTCTCAGGAGGTGATGCATGCTGGGTCTTAAGTACAGTGTAGTCCCCAAGCACCCAGAAAAGAATGTCCGCACACTATGTTAGTAATAACACAGTCTTTATATAAATAAGGTTCAAGCTTATATACGCAATCACAATAACACACTTTGTGCTCAGGTTAATCTACAATTGCAAATATATACAGTTTCTATGTGGTACCACAATTATACTTTGATTCCTTTAAAATGCAATAACTATACTCAGTTCAAATTTCATACAAATCAGTGAAAAGTGAACCCACAATAGACATAGGAGGAAAGCAGGTTGGTTTAAACAATAGGCAGAATACTGGCCCCGTTACCTAGACACAGCTATGTGTGAGGATCCCCCCACCTGTGCAACCTGTAAATAAAGATATAATACAAGCCCAGTCGATATATTGTTCAATATGAGTCTTGTTTCCTTATAAATAGTTCTACCACCTCAATGTACCTGGAATAGCAGATTTCGACGTCAGGTTGTTGATGAATCCTTCTTGAGCGCCTCCCTTTAAGGCAGGAGCCACGGATCATCGAGATCCTTCGAAGAATTGGTGAACAAAAGCGTTGAGCCAGCAACTTCGGTACTTGCGGTGCTTGTCGATGAACGGTCGTGGACCTCCTGCGAAGATGAGGTGGACGGTGCACCTCGGCGTTGATAGTTCATTGCTGCAAAGAGTCTATGAAGAACTTTGGTCCAGCAGGGCGTCCAGTCTTCTGGCATCTCTGCGGTCTGTGGATGGCGGGAAACCCACCGGCGGGTGCTCCTCGGTGCCTCCTCATTCCTCGCTCCATGCTGCTTGCTATCCCAGCTCCGATCTCAGGACCGCAAAAAGTGTGGGCGCTCAGAGTTCAGGGGATTATGCCTTAGGTGTTCCCCCTGGTGCACTGATTCACAGGTCCAAACGCTACAGCAAATTCAGGATATTGGACCGGATAGTGCTGGGTAAAGCGGGAGTTCACAGGCTCACAGCCATTTTCTCCAGGCTCTCTAGCGCCCCCTTTTTAACCTTACTTATCGCTGTAACTTTATTTTTCAGTGAAGCCCTTGTAGTTCCTGTTGATACAAGGGCAAAGGGAACTCTGTGTAAATTCAGAAACAATATCCAAAAGACAGTTCCGGATAGCAGTAGGTGACAGAATTAGTTTATATTGTTACATGCAAATTGAACAAATTTATAGGGTTTCAAACAATGGGAATCATTCATTGATGAGATGGCTAGTTACATTTAAACATAATACTTCCTAATGGAGAATCCCCTATTCTTAGATATATTTCTTAGTCCCGAATCCTGCTTACATATCTCTTGCTGTTCTGCTCACATGACGTATTTATTGTGCTTATAGTGGGTTATATACGTATATGTAAGCAATCACCTCTCAGTCACTGCTAATCGATGTGAGCCGCTTCGAGCATGGAAAAGTCCAGAATCATGCTTCAAAGAATAGCCTTGCACTGAGGATCAGCCATTCCCATTCATAATGTTACTTTAGGCAACTGTTTCTCAATGGGTTCTCACTTGGGAGCCACATAGCATTATACTCTATACTGTAAGAGAAGACTCCCAGCTAGCCACATTCACACTTCATACCGTCTTTCATGTATATTCATTCAGATTGTTTTACACAATGATATATAAATAAATAACATGATCAGGAAAATGAACACTTACTCACTTCGTGTAATGTAATGTATTAATATTTTCCAATGAAGCAAAACTCATACCAATGTTAACCAAACACATATGATGCATATGTTTACCATATACAAAATGAGCAATACAAGCCTAGTCACCCAGCCCCTTTTCTTAATATTGAAATTAATTATAAGACATTTACCACTTCCCAAAACCAAGTCAGATTATGAAAACAGATTTTTAGCACTCAGGAGCTCATTTTGGAAGTCCCAGTCGCGTAAATTGAGGTCCTAAAGACAGATGCCTGTCTTAACGCCTCCATTCACGCTACAGGGAATGTTCATTATTTTTGAAGGCGGAGAGCAGGAGCATAACAGGAGTTATGTTTCTGCCTCCCGTTTTCCCTCCCCCTTCAAAACAACATGGTTTCCCGCCAGCATGAGAATTTCATGCTGGCATGAAACCAATGATTTCCTATGGAAACCCCCTGCTTTTTGCACCTGCATGTACAGTAGGCAGCATTTACAGTTACAAATAAATGCTGGCAGGCATGCCGGCATGCCGTATAGCGTTTATTTTTCATTGTTAACACTGCTTACCATGTGTGCATGCTAAACAGTGTTCACAACAAACATTAAATTATGTTCATCATGCCAGCAAGTCGGACATATTTTATTTGTAATTGCGAGCCCCTCATGCCATGTCTCCCTTCGTGGAGAGCATGATAAAATGACTTACCCTCTTCAAAGGCCTCATCCATTATTTCTATTGTTAAAGTCTTCGGTTAGAATACCATTGGATTATTCTTTGATGTAGCTTTCCTTGTTCTGTAAAATATAGTTGAGTCAGAAAAATAGAAGACAGGTTAGACTTTTGTGAGAGTATTGGCTACTCATACCCTTCTTTAAGGGATATAATAACTTGTTTTAAAATATGTTTTACTGACATTTTTCATAACTTACAAACATTTACCTTTTTCTTCGTAACAATAAACAAATGTTTGCGTCTGCATCCCTGTTTCTCGCTCCCCTTAAATCCCCCCACCCACCCATCAGCCTATATCCTCTGCGTTGCATTTTGTTGACATGCACTATTTGATCCAAACAGGGTATTCATGACTGTAATTACACTTCTAATGAGGGTGACCCGTTCGGTTCCCTTGCCTGATTCGTGGCATGTGCAGAGGCCAACATTTCTTGAAGCAATATTCTCCAGGAGTCTAAGCCTGTGTCCCGCTCCCCGTGTCCGTGACAAGCTGCTTCTTGCCAATCTGAGGTTTCGGCAAATTACCATTTCTGGTGATCCCCCCACCACCGTCGTGCCTCTGGCTTTTGTGTGTCTTCCAATGCATCCCTATCCTACGTTTCGCCAGGATATACGCCAGGTCTTCCAGTTTGCTAACATGTTTGACCCGCTGTGGATGTGGAAAAATTCCTAGCAGGCAGAATGTGGGAGATCGTATATCTAATATTATGTCTGCTTTGGCTAACATTTGTGCTACGTCTTCCCAGTATTGTTGGATCCTTCTACAGCCCCAGATCATGTGCACCATATCAGTGTTAACAAGCCCACATTTTGGGCAACGTTGTTCTTCAGCCTTGTTAAAGCTTGAAATGTCCTTACATGTGTTTTTCTGTGTGTGTTTAACATTTTCTTGTGTTCATAGACTGTGGAGCCTCACCTACTCCATAGGCATCATCTTTTTACCGTGTGTTACAGAGCACCTTCAAGCAGTGACACAGGGTTGTCTTTTTGACTTCCCAACTCCGACTCCATTTTCTGGGGCTGACTACTGTCCCCCAGAAAATGTAAAGTTGCCATTGACTTTATTAGTCGCTTTTCAAACTCACAGACCTAGTAGAAACTATCTTAACTAGACTTCTGGAAAGGGTTAATACCTATCCCTTTTTGTCTGTTTCTCTTGGAGCATTGTTTCGCCCCATTTTTCATTAAGACTTACTTGGCTGGTGGCAGAGGTAACTGCCCTATTTTTCCTACCACGGTTATCTTAAATAGCCCTGATATTGTTTTAGGCTATCTTGTTAGCCTCGAACTTAAACCCGCTAGACCATATATGTTTTTATACGGTTCCGGCTAGGTTTAGTCACCATTTCTTTTTGTAAAAGTCTTTCTCGCGTTTTACTCTGCACGCCAAACCAGGTTTGGTTCCTTTGTTCCCCGTCCTTTCGCGGGCTTCTACACAGAAGCTCTCCTTGGGCGCCTGTATGTCTTGAGGGGACAGGACTCCCTGCACACGGTCTCCTTGGAGACCCATGTCACACTCTAATCTGATTGGTTGTGGTGGCTGTCCCGTCGGGACAGTCACCCTGCTGTGTGATTGACAGCCAGGCTGTGTGAATGGGGGAAAACTGTATAAAAAGCAGGTCTCTGGGGCTGGAAAGGCAGAGTCGCCACTGGAATGAAAGAACCAAGGAGGAACTGACAGAAGAGGACCCCTACCATGACTGAACCGCCCAGTGAAGCCCTGCTGCAAGTCCGAATCTTCATACTCCAACGACAGGGAAGATCTTCAAGGAATCTTCTCCCATTGAGCTGGTGGGAACAACCAGTTTACCAAACTGCTCATCAGGCCTCCCTTCTCTGGTCGAATTCGCTGTACAGAGCTACAGTGAACCAGATAGCCAGGAGGAACGGAGCCTGCTTGCCTTTTAAGGAGCCCACCTTTTATTCATGGCTTTGCTCTGCAGCTGGTTTCTTCCCTGAGCAGTGCAGGACCCTTCAGTCTTCCTACTTCATGTCAGTCCGACAGTCGCTTCAGGAACTGTGAGCATGCAGGACCTGCCAGGAACGTCCGCCTCAGCTACAGCCTTCTTCTACATTTAATGTACTGTTCAAATCCGGTTATCTGTTTCGTTCAGCCGCTGTGAAAGTGTGTGAAACATTTTGCCAATCCGAGGGCTTGTCCTTTGCCATTCTTTAAACTAACTTTTCTGCCGACCAACTTCGTCCTGAACTCTTGGCAAAGACTTAACCTCAAACTACATTGAATTGTGTGATCTTGAGCAAAGACTTTGGTCCATTGACTTTGAGCCAGGCCCCTTGAATTTGATTTCCTCACTGTAGTTCCTGTTTCTACATTGCCCTTCTTACTTACTTGCTGGTGCTGCTCAATTCTCATCTAACTTTGTCTTTCCCTCCCTTTTAAATTGCTGGAGTGCCATTTTGCTCACACTTCATTTTCAGCCTAACTTGTCCAGAATCTATTGGGTGTGGTATAGTGTATTAAGAGTGTGATTTTTCAACTGCTTTACTTTAGTGAAATGTTTTACAACTGATGTGTAAATAAATGTATATTCTTTTACTCAGAAACCTTGAGTCAGTGTTTGTTTGAATCATAGTGATTGCTGTCCTTTGTGTAATTATTGATACTGCTCACTTGCTCTTGAGATAAGTCTGGCTGCTCAACCATCACTACCACTTTACTGTGTAGTACAGACTTGTACCAAAGGTGAATTTGTACTGTCACTTGTAGTCCTAATTGTGTGTGGTGGTCCCAAAGGGTACTGCATATAGTTCTGCCTAACACCCACTGTTCTAAAATCTGATTACCTGTCTTAATTCTCGCAACTGGCTTGCTGTACAGCAGCCTTGCCAATTTAATATATGCAGGTCCCATGCCTAACAATTTTAGAAGCCATGATCTTGACCGCGTCTAGTGAGGCTAATGAATAAAGATTAGTGCTACTCATAGTGTGGCCAATAATGTGGTGCAACCTCCGCAGGTTCCATGTAATGTTCCTGTTCAGCACATATCCCGTTTGATCCGGGTGTATGAGCCTATCTATTACTAATTTAAGCCTTTTGGCCAGTAAGGTTGTGAGTATTTTCCCATCTTGATTTAGTTGTGACAGTGGTCTATATGACCCACAGTCTGTGTTGGGTTTATTTGGATTGAGCAGTGGTATGATAAGAGGTTCCCTCAGCGATACTGAAAGTACTTCTGTGGTAAATGCTTCATTTAGACTTTGCCAGCAGTGGGGGCATGATGTCTGCAGTGTACTCTTTGATTAATTCACTGGGCAACCCATCTGTTCTGGGTGTCTTATCAGTTGGCAGCCCTCTGATAGTGGTTTCTAGTTCTTCTAAAGTTATGGGAGCCTCAAGCCATTCGGCAGCCTGGAGATCTAACCTTGGGAGGTCTATCTGTGCTAGGGCCTCGTCTAGTTCCGAGGGTTGTATCCTCAATGCCTCTGCGTATAAGTCTCTATAGTAGTCAAGGAAGCATTTATTTATGCCTTCTTGCATCATGCACGCTGCCCGATCCTTACTCTTAATTGAACTTATCATATCCCATTTTTATTCGCTCTTGCATAACCAGGCTAACAGGCGTCCCGGCTTATCTCCCTTTGCGTGCAGTTTCTCTACGTATTTTGTACAATTCAGTGCCCCCAATCTGTCCCAGTGTTTCAAGCATACCCTCTGTACCAACTATTTCTTCTAATGTGGTTTCCGCTTTAGATAAGTCTCTCACTATTGTGGTTTGAATACCCCCACTTTCGGCTATTGCTTTCCCATTGATTGTCACCTTAAAGGCTTCCCATAACGTCCCAGCAGATGCTATGCTGCCTGTGTTGTGTTAAAAATAGTCCTTAGTGCCCACCCTAATGTGTTCTCAGAACGCCTCATCTTTCAGGGATTTGCTTCTAAGCTTCCAGGTCGGAATATGTGCTCTGGGAGGAAAAACGTGCCATGTAACTTTTAACGGCACATAGTCCAACAGTACCTGCGCTTTGTATTCCGCAGTAGTGAACTCACTGAAGGTTTCCACATGTGTGAAGACATAATCTAGTCTGGTAAGTAGGTCTTTCATGGCTGTGTATTGCGAGTATTCGCAGACCTGCGGGTGAGGGGCTCTCCAGATGACCGTCAAATTGGACGCCTGTAGCAGAGTGTTCAAGGCTTTAGCTGCGGGTGCTGGGTGTTGCACATATGAATGTGCAATTTCTATATGGGCCAATTTGGGGGTAAAAGGAGCGGAAATAGGCTACAGTATCATTGTTTGGGGCGTACATGTTAAAAATGCACAATTCCTTTTTCTCTCGAAAGCCCTGTACTATAACATAACCACTCTGCCTTCCTTATCTTTGACCGTCTTAAGGACCCGGAAGGGTACGGTCAGTGATATCCATATCAACACCCATCTAGCATACGCCGAGTATAGTGAGCCCAGGGTGGTGCCATTCCATCTTTTGCCAAGAGCAGTTAGTTTCTCCTATGTAAGGTGTGTCTCTTGTAGGATCGCTATATCTATCTTTTGACGTTACAGGTATGTCATTATCATTTTTCTCTTAATGTAACTATTAAGCCCGCTGACATTGCAGGAGGCTATCTTAAGTACCCCCGTCAAGTCCTCTGTGTGTCTCAATAGTCTAATATTCCCAACTTGCATATTCTGTGTGGCTATATAGGCTGACTCCCAACTGTCCCCCCAACTCTCCTTCATTCCCAACCCCAACAATTGCCCAGCTCTGTGCCTTGTGCTCAGGCATACACGCTTCTCTCCCCACCCCCCCAGTTATCTTGTCCACTGGTGTCTGAAGTGCAGTGGGCAGTTACATAACCGCTAGTATCTGAAAACAAAAACCTGTCTCGGGTAAAGGACACTCTCTAGAATGTGCTCCTGGCTCCTTGGAGACTGCATTGTTTGCTCCTGAGATCTGCAAAAAGAGGTTGGCACCAAAGATTTTTCTTCATGTGGGTTTGTCACTTCCTGTGGTTAATTCGCTGTTGGTCCCTTCATGTTTCTGCTGGCGCTTACGGGGTGTTCTGTTCACGTGTCTACATTGTCTTCCACTTGTCCTCCACCCCCCGAGGCAGGTTTTCTGCGTCCAAACACTTATGTGCTTCTTCTGGATATCAAAGAAGATGGCACGGCCATTACGTATGACCTTCAGCCTCGCCGGGTACAACATATATTTGAGATTAGCTTCCCTGAGACTTTTGTTCACTGAGGTGAAGTGCATCCTTTATTTTTGCACCTGCATGGTGTAATTGGGGTATGCAGTCATTTTTGCAGATGCTCTCTGCATCGTGCTGCCCTTCCTGTTCTAGGATCCCTTCTTTGTCCTAATAGTTCAATATCCGGGCTATGATGGGCTGTGATGGGGCCCCAGGCTGTGGTTTTTTGGCTATGGATCTATTTGCCCATTCAACTGTAAAGCCTTGAGTGAAGGCGCCTGGGCCGATTTCCTGCAATAGCATGTTCTCAACAAAAATCATAGGTTTGCGCTTTCTTCGCTTCAGAAAGGCCAAGGATTCTAACATTATTTCTTCTGCACTGACCTTCCGCAACTTCAACCCTTCCTTCCAGGTTTCCCATTTGTTGTTGCAATATTGCTATGTCTTTCGTGGTCTCTTTCAGGCATACCGTATTCCCTGCAACCTGTTTTTCCAGAGTTCCTGTTTGTTCGCCCAGTGCTCTGACATCTTGTCTCAGAAGCTTCAGGTATAGGCTAATTGCATCAATTTTAGTTCCAGAGCGATTTTCAGTGTCGCACAAGTGGCTAGGACTTGCTGGTTTCCCTTCATTTGTTCCGGCTCTCCCTATTGTGCTGGGTCGGTCAGCATAGTAGTTGCGCATGTGTTTGCTGGTTTCGCAAACGTGTCCAACGTGGGTTGCTTGGATCTGTTTTTAGGTGCTTTAGCCGACATATGTGCCACTCTTGTTACTGTGTTATGTGCTGCTCTCAGGCAATTTTGTTGTTGCTCTGTATGAGCCAGTTCAATCTTCATGTTTGCCTGTGCTCTGTTTCCCAAGGTTAGGCACTGGCAGTGTAGTGTGATTCGGTCCATGGTTGAGTGCTTCTTATATCTGCGGTGTGTGGTATTGTTGGTCTCCTTCATTGGAACCTTTCTTAGGAGTGCCAGCGAGGTTATAGCGTTGTTCACTTCGATGGTGTCTGCTAATCTGCATTGTTATGTTACTGTGCATTGACGACACAGTTGTGTTCGATTTTGCGTATCCTGCCACCTCCTCACACGTTGTGTAGTGTGTTTTATATTCCTCTCCCCCGCATTAGGGTGGCCCGGGGTGGGTGGTTTCATCGTATGTGTTTTATTTGCCTTCCCAACAGGAATACTCCTCCAGGTCGGTAACCCTATGCCTGTCCACCCTCTTTGTGTTCCTGACGTGTTAACGTCTCACTTCTTGTTGCTGCTGAAGTTCATTTATGGGGAAGGTGATAGCACTGCATTGCTGCTTACCACCTTGCCGCTTTCTGCCTTCGGTTACTTTTCTGCTCCCGCTGCTGCTGTTTCGTGGTGATCTCCTGCAGGTCAGCCTCTCCGCCAGTCTATGTTGCTGCTTCTTCCCCCGTCCAAGCCTCTGTCTGGGCTCCGGGTTCACTCCTGGTCATCTCGATGTCACTTCTATCCCATACTTCCGATCCCTGCCTGTGCCTCTCGAGACTTTATTGTAGACGGTACTGCGATGTGTGTTTTCTATCCTCGGCCGTACTATGTAGCGCCGCCTCTTATTACTTCAGCAGCGTCCTTCTCACCATCTCCAACTGCTGGCTGTATTTTTCCGATCTTCGAGCACTGCGGCTCCATTACTCATTGCAAAGGGGCTCTCCCGAACCAATCTTCGCAATCGCGATGATAGCTTCACATGCCTTATGCGCTGCTACACCTGTATAAAGAATTGTTAAATGTTAGCTGATGGTCACTTTTTACTACGGATGATGTTGGATCGAGCAGGAGCGTTCTTTGAGGCGTCCTCACTGCATGGTTGCTAGCCATGCCCCCAGGGAAATAATAACTTTGGGAGAAACACTGCCTTTTGATTTTGGCTGTTCCGGGTGTTGCTTTGGAAAGGGTTTCCTGTTCTTACTCACTAGGAGATCAATCAGCAATGTTTAGCAATTCAGAGCCACATGTTCTTAGGTATAAGGAGTTGTCAAATATATTTACAGCTTGGACATGAAGGAAGGAAAGCCTCCTTAGTGTCTTTTTTGACAAGATAATTTCCTCTAGCAACATCCCAATTACAGTGATGGGCAGCACACTTTACCGCTGCCTGCTCAAGTGGTAACATTAAAACATTCTAATGTGCACTGACATAAATAGCTTTTTTAATACATGTACCAGCTGCAGTTAAAACTCCTCTTTCCCACCAGAAGTCTCCAAAGTCATGGACATTCCCAAAGGAATAGCAGGATTAATTGTGTACATTGACACCTGCAACTAGTGTGGAGTACATTTCTGGGACATGTGCACTTTAAATTACATCATGTGTCATACAAACCACATACCCAGCAGTCAGCTTCCCTTATTTGTCCATCGAACACTACGCATGCACAAAATATATATGGTCCTTGTTTGGAAGGGCTGTATCAAAAGGATCCTTTCAAGGACTTATACGGACTGTGGTCACAGTACCACAATCATGAGCTTCACAAGGTTTTCCCTTGTCAGCTACTTATCCTTGTACTATTTCTGTGTGCCAACCAATCATAAGCTTTAGTGGCTCAGCCACTTTATAGAGTAATGGCCGTAGCTGTCATGCTTAACATGCTGAATAAACTTGTGATAAACACCATTGCTTGTACTGACATGGGCCCCCATTTTTCTACATTATTAAAGCATAGGCTGAGAAAATGCAAGAATATTTACCTTTCAAATTTCTGTCTCTGCAATAGGCGATCTGCAGATACAAAACTTCTTTTTCTTAAAGGCATACATCACCAGATTTTGTTTTTTGTGATAGTTATCTCCAAGTCTCCATCTCTTAACCACATATAGATAATTCTGTAAATATAATGAAGATTTCTGAGCTTGGACATGGTGTGCTTGTAGGTTTGCGGTATTAAGATTCATGTAGACAATTACTTAGTTAGAGAAAGGGACTATGCAGTACAAACACTTTTTCCACTGGAGACATGTTCTTATTTTTAGAGACTCATCACACTTTGGCCCTCATTACGACCCTTGCGGAAATCGGAAAACGATGGCGGAAATGCAATACCGCCATCGAATAGCGCTCGGTGCGACTATGACCCGTCACCGCAAAGTACGAAGCCATTAGCGACACCGTAGTGAACGCCAACGCTAACTGCACCAAGCACGCGCGCGCGCGCCATGCGAAACCGCAAACACCACCATGGCGCAACGGTACGCCAATTCCGACCCTAGCGGACATGTACCTAACGCCATCAGGCATGGCGTAATGTACCATTCCGCCATGGTGAGAAGTACGGCATCGCGAATCAACCGTAAACGGCCCCACTGAGTGCCTGTACACCGCTCCCTGCCCACAAAGTACAACTCCCCGTAGGTGCAATGAAGTCACAATGCAACCATTGAAATGTACAAGTCACCCATGCATGGCAACGAACAAAAGAAACACAAGAGGGGCCAATGGGAGCTGCAGGGCACAGATGGCACGAATACAGAAGCCATCCCAATGGACATGACCACAGTCCCCCACCAAGAAACGCACGCAAACACAGGCACCTGTGACCAGCAATATTCCGAGAATCACATCATTCCACCAGTCCACCTGGCTGACCGGCATCTGTTACACAAAACCCAATCCCCCGCCCCTGAGCATGACAACATTCAAACTGTCATATTGGCAGCCCCCATCCCTGACCTCACGGGCTTAGTAGGCAAACGCGCCCAGTACAGTACCACGCAACTAAACTCCGAAGCTGGAACCCAATGCAGATCTCCTCACAATACATCGCCCCCCAAATAGGCATATGCCACATCACTTGCAAAGAAAAACGCTACACGGGCCAAATCAGAATAGAAATTTAATGCACATCAAAGTCACCAAGCCCATACAGCCATCAGGCCATGAACTCCTAAACACTAATCACCATTGTGGGCTGCATCCGCAAGAAATGACCAGCCACTACTTGTGTGTCGCCCTGTTCCCTCATGGTACACAGAGCCACATTCACGTACGAAAAGGCAACATGGAAGCGCACAGAACCGCAGGGCCGTCCCAATGGGGAGGCACTAGTCCAGCTGAAAGGCCGAAATGTTGCTCCGAGCCACCAGTACTGCGTAAGGGGATGTGGGCCATTGGCGATCGTCCCATAAGATCGTAATGCTGCTCCACTGATTAACACGAAGCAGCAGGTGTCGGGAGTAAAACCCATCTGCAGGAGTGGCATACAGATGGCAGTGGCAAAAGGGGAGGAGATACCTGTCAACCAAAAGAAAAGAAAAAGAACAGAATGGCCATCAGAACTACATTCCAACAACTCACTTCAATGATCACACGAAATCCACAGCCATATGCATGCTAGCCCACTCCAAAGGATCATCACCACCCCAAAACCACTTGCGACTCATAACCATCTATATCGAGGTGCACACACCATCACAAACGAGTGTACCTGTGCATGCGTCTGTCAAAACAGAATCCATCAGATGGGAATGTTAACGTGCATGGACACAAGTGTCTGAGGGCGCGTCGAGACAGGGAGGGCTCAACAAGGCCAGATAGACGATGGTCCCACTATGGCAGCCCTGCATCACATAGCGTAGGGGAGGCGGATAGATCCCAAGAAGCCCTGTACATGGCAAACTCTGTATCAAATCACCTGCCCATGCATCCATTCATCATTCCCTCATCCCGGAATCAAAACGCCTGAATAATTACTCACATAACATTAGAAACATCCATTGAGTCTGTGCGTTATGCAGCCTGCAAAATCCACAGTGCCCCAGCCCGTAATTCCAGTGTTGTGAAGTAACATGTATTTGGGAACGGCCGGCCTCATCGCCCACGTAGCAATTGCGCATCCCAAACTATTCATATCAATCATTGCTTCCTCGCCATGGGCCCTGTCTCAAGGACATTGAACAATAGAACGTTATATTTGCAGTCAGACCTGTGGGCATCTCCTCGCCGCTAGCTGGAAACCGAAAGCGCCGCCCTTCGAATTCCTCATTTGCAACATCACGCCGAAAAGGCATCTGTGGCCGTTTGAAATCACTAATTATTCCATCGAGTGCGGCTGTGTGTGAAAATGGCAACTGCCTTCACCCACAAATGGGACGCCCCGCCCGTCGTTGCAACTCGGTACAGTGATGCATGAGGGCCCACCGTTACTCGAGTACTACGTTCCACTGACCCTTCACAAGTCTGTTCGCGACTGCACAGATAGTATGTGCAACAATGGGACCACAGCAGAATGAACATGTCAACCAATGTTACACGGCCATCGGGTACAAATACATGATTGCAATAGCAAGATGCCATTCCCCGATTTGCAGCGTTGTGCGCGGGACGTGCTCGGCCAAAGGGGAGAGCAGTTTGCACAGGTGGAATTAATCACCACAGGTGGAGGCCATACAGCCTGAAAACACATAAATTGCACAGCCAGTCTCCTCCCACAACCACACCGAAATGCTACCGGCAGGACTCGCGATGTTGGCCCTGGGGGACCTGATAGCACTGCAACTACTCCAACTCCAAGAAGAAGACGAACACCAACTGCAACCGGCCGCACGAAGGAGACGCAGGAGGAGGAGGAGGCCAAGGCAGGGCCAGCAAGGGCCGCCAGCACAGCCACTACCACCACGCAGGCAGCCCGCAATCCCACGCCTCCGAGCACATCCGTTCAACCTCACTGATGAGCAGATCCACACCCTCTACCGTCTGGACCGGGACACCATAGCCGCCATTGTGGACATGACACAGGCTGACCTTGTCAGCATGATAGATAGCCCAACCGCCATCCCACCCCTACTGAAGGTGGTGTCTGTACTCCACTTCCTGGCCACAGGAACCTACCAGCACACAGTCGGACAGTTGCATGCCATTTCTCAGCCACTGTTCTCACGGACACTATTTCAAGTGCTCGATGCCCTCCTGCAGCACGCAGACGACTACATCTCTCTACCACGCTCGGAGCAGGAAATTACCAACACAAAAGTGGGATTCCATGCACTTGCCGGCATACCGGGTTGCATTGGTGCCATCGACTGCACCCATGTGGAATTGGTCGTCCCACATGCCATGGAGGCCCAGTACCGCAACCGAAAACAATTTCATTCCCTGAATGTACAAATGGTGTGTGACTCCAACAGGATCATTACACATTGTTGTGCCCGATTCCCTGGATCAACCCATGATTCTATGGTCTTGAGGAACTCTACAATACCACGCTACATGGAGCGACACGCAGGGAACAGATCCTGGCTACTCGGTGAGTCTCATTACATGCATGATTATGTGGGGTATGTGATTTGGCAATGACCTGGCAGGAAGGGGGGGGGTGTGCGTACGTAGCAATGGCATTCCACATCATACGTTTCTCGTCCACATACAGGTGATGCTGGATATCCACTGAAGAGATGGCTCCTCACACCAGTCCGGATCCCACGGGACCAGCATGAGGAGGACTACAACCATGCCCACTCACGTACCCGTGTAGTCATTGAACAGGCATTCGGCCTACTGAAGACTCGTTTCCGCTGCCTCAGCAGGTCTGGCGGGGCACTCCTGTACCGCCATGAGAAGGTTGCAAAGATGGTCATGGCATGTGTCATGCTCCACAACATGTGCGTACGTAGAAATGTGCCCATGCCCCCTGACGCAGAACTGCAAGCACCTGATGATGGTCATGATGAGGGTGGGGATGTGGCAGCACCTCATGGAGTCTGCGAGGCACCGGAGGCCCGTGACATTCGTCAGCATCTCATTGATGTATGCTTCTAGCACTCACGCCTGGTGGCTGATACATGGACACAGGACTCGTGGCACTGCGTGTGTCTGGGACATGCACAATATGGACTGTACGGTTCCCAGTCAATTGGTCGAAAAAATTTGGTCGACAGGACAATTGGTCGACACCATTTGGTCGAATGCCAAATGGTCGAATTTTTTTTTTTTTTTTTTTTACACTTTTTTTTTTTTTTTTTTTTGGGGGGGTCCCCCCCCCAACCCCCTTTTTTTCTATTTTTTTTTTTCGACACACGAAAACCCACAAAACACATATATATATAAAAAAAAAAAAATTCGACCATTTGGCATTCGACCAAATGGTGTCGACCAAATGTCCTGTCGACCAGTTTGCTGTCGACCAATTGACTGGACACCGGACTGTACGCCTATGATGGCCTAGTACACAAAGATCAATGTCCACACATCTCATTGGTTGATCGTGCACTTTTTATGGCATATGTGATGTCATGTTGAACACCCTATCGACCCGCCACCCAAGTGAGCCCAACACACCCCCTCCACCCTCCTACCTCCCCCCCGAACACCAGTGTCCAAAGATGCTCATTGTCAGTGGGCTGTCGCTATTGCAAGCCCCCTCTGCGGGTATCAGGGGCACCCCTGCCTGTGGAGTGCAGGTTCCTTCCAGATCTACGTTGGGGGCTGCCCTGGACGGAACTTGCAACGGATGATGTGTCTGCCTGCTCACGTCCATGCATGTCCCTAAGGGTTTGCGAGAGCTCAGTGAGCACACGGCGCACTGCGGCAAGTTCGGCACATACGTCTTTGGACGTCGCATGCAGTTCCCCCCTCAGGCTCTCGGTGCTTCTCTCCATTTGGACTCTCAGGCTCTCGGTGCTACTCTCCATTTGGACTCTCAGGCTCTCGGTGCTACTCTCCATTTGGACTCTCAGGCTCTCGGTGCTACTCTCCATTTGTGCCCTTAGCGTCTCTGTACCTCTCTCCATTTCTGCCCTAAGTGTCTCAGTTGATGTTTCTATGTCTGCCTTAGTGCCCCCACATTCATCGGCATGGTCCTTGAGGAGTGTGGCCAGTTGCTGCTGTTGTACGATTAACTGGTCGAGGGACTGTTGCCTCTGCTGGGCCATGGCCATTTGCGGGGGTGTCACAGAGGGGCTGTTGTCCTCATGTTGCCTTGCCACAGGGCTTGTGGGGGATGGCCAGTCGTCGTCTTGTGGGTGCCCCTGCGTGGTATCCTCATGTTGTACAGGATGGGACAGACAGGGGGATTGGGACAGGTCATGGATGGATCTGACTTCGACATCCCCGTTTTCTGTGTCCGAGCATGCTGCCATCAATGGGGTGTCACCTATGGTGCTGCTGCCACCAGAGGCAGTGCCTTCTGTGGCATCCATTGGGGGGACCTGTGGTGGTGGTGTTGTGGGCATGCTGGCTGCTGGGGTGCCTGTTGATGTTCCCTCCTCTGTGCTGCCACCTGATTTGTGCTGCTGCCGTGTCTTGATGCGTGCAGCTGAGGTGGAGGGTCTCTGGCCGTTGGTCTTGGCCCTCTTTGCAGGTGTGCTGGTAGGGGTGTCCTGTAGCTCGTCGTCTGGATCGGACCCTGTGGTGGAGTAAAGGAGGGCGAGGGTTAATGATGGGTCTGTGGGAATTGGAATGGCATTGTATCACATGCTTTGGGGTGGTACCTGAGGGTGATTTGGGTCGGGTCCTTGGAGGTGCTTTGATTTGTGTGTGGAGTGAGGGTGCAGTTGTTTGGCAGCCTGCAGTTAGGGTGTGCCTGCTGCACGTGTAGTGCGTGTATTAGGGGTTTTTAATTATTTATGTATTTATTGTGGGTTTTAACGTGCGCTATCAGGCCGATGTGTGTGGACGTTCTCCTGGACATGTGTTTCTGTTGCACTATGTGGACGCATGGTACTTCACATGGATGGACTGTGTGGATTTGGCATTGTTTTATCTGGCACACCTACCTGAATCTTCGGATGTCTGCACTCCTTTCTCCATCCCTCCGACTCCCTCTATGCTCTCCATTCCGATGGTGGAGGCACAGATTTCTTCCCAGGGGGTCAACTTGATGGGTGATTCAGGACCTCCCCCGGTGGCTGTGGCAATGTTGCGGTTGGCAGAGAGTATGCTGCGGACGCGTATCCGCAGGTCGTCCCATCGCTTGCGGCATTGCTGTAGGGTGCGGGGTGCGGTCCCCACCGCACTTACCCGCTGTGCCACCAGAGCCCATATGGTCTTCTTGTTTGCAAGTGCCGTTCTGGTCATTTGCGTGGAGAAGACGACGGCAGCATTCTCCTGGAGGGTCTCTGTTAGCACGGTGAGTTCCTCACGGGAGAAGTGGACCTGCCGCTTGCGGTCGCACGCTTTCTTCGCTACTTTTCCCATTTGTCTTGGTTTCGCTAGGGTGGGTGACGGGTTGGGGTGTGTTTCAGGGTAGTGATTTTAGTGGTTGTGTGGTTTTAGTGGTTTTATAGGTGTACGCCGGGATGTTTCCCGTTCCGGGCCCATGTTTTTACTTCCGTTTCCGTATATTTCCGGTCACCGTACTTTCCGGTAGGCGCACACTGCGGTGACCGCTAAGAGGGGTGGCGGTATTGCACCTAGGGCGCCGTACGGCGGCGGTGTGGGCCGTTTTGGGGTCATTTCCGCCATCGCGGACTTTGCACTTCCGCCGTGGCGTGGTGCTCGTGCCCGATGGGTCGGAATGGGCCGCACTTTGCTCCTTCGTGCAATGGCGGAATCGCTATTTACGCTGTGGCGCTCCGGTCAGTCACTTTCCGCCAGGGTCGTAATGAGGGCCTTTGTATTTATTGTATTCATTTGTATTTATTTTGGAGGCCATATCTTGTACAGCACCACTTTTATAATAACAAAGAGTAGGGTGGGGAGTACTGAGGTGAAGTACCTTAAAAATATATTATTCGCACTCAATGGTTTGCTGCTTCGACCAAGTACAGATACAGCGTAGGATAGATCTTCAGGCATCAGGTCAAGGATGATTGGGTTAGTTGAATCAGTACAGGATTGGTAGGTAAGATGGGTTTGAGGAAGGACTATGTAAAGCTATAGTGTCGAACATCCTAGTTTCATGAGGTGGAGCTTGAGAGCTGATTTAAATGAGTGAATGATAGTGGTATCTTCGATGTTAAGATGAAGAGAGTTCCAGTAGGGGGGGTATGGAGGGAGAAAGAGCAGAAGCATTGGATAAGAATGAGTGAGATGCTAGATCATAGGATTGGAGCAGGAGATGGAGGACATCAGATGCAAGGGAGAGGGGCAAGGCTGTAAAAGGACTTGAAAGTAAGAGGTAGGAGAGGATTTATTTTATTTATTACATTTGTTGATAGCGCCCACGACCTGGAAGTATCACAGTGCTAGGTTACATTGGTTACAAAAGGAGCAAGTAGTACAAAGTTGTGGTTGAAAGGAAGTAAGTAGTAAAAAACCTGGAAGGCATATTAATGTATAAAAATATGAAAAAAATGATAACGTTTTTTGTTATTTGACTAGACTAGGTCATGTCCAAATCCTAGTCTCAGAATTGAATATTTCAACAAACTGTTATCAAATTATCACAATGTAGATGAAATTACTCATCCTTCAATATTTGGCGATATAGCCTTAGACAGTGTGCAGGGGACGGGAGTTCCCAAATAGGGAACTTTTTCTGTTCTCACTTTGTCCACAGCCCATATGCCAGGGTTGTTACCTTTCTCCCCTGCACCTTGACCTTACACTACAACTATATTAATACTATTCACAAATACTTAAAACCTAACTACACCTTGTTGTGCATGGTGGTCAATTCTTTTTTGGTTCTCCCATAGGCGTACTGCCCAGGTTTTCTATGACTGAGTACAATGTGGCACTCAGTGAATCTTACCTTGGCTGCCCAAGCCTTTGGTACATCTCCAAGGGTGGTAAAAAAAAACGCCACACGTAGGACTCACTCTGGGTGCTGGAGATAGGGACTTCCTCTGCCTCATCTTTATCTTCCTCTTGATCCTCATCTGTATCTCTACACCTGTTCCCCTGTGCAGTCCCTTCAGATGGTGCTGGTGGTGATGGTGGTGGCTGGGGAGGAGGAATGTCTATAGCAGATGCCATGATAGAAGTTTCCAAAGGTGGTCTGCAAAGCAGGTGTCAATGTTGATGCTCTCTCCTTTCGACATTATTGCATGGAACATGCGGGGGACACCCCCGCAACCCCCAAATTATTATTATTATTATTTTTTTTACATTTTTTTTTTTTTTGCCGCTATCGCCCCATATATGGTCACCCAAATAATATCGCCACGACATTTTCCCGGCGATATTATTTACGGCGACCATATATGTAGCGATATTAATACATGATACCTGAAAATGGGTAAAAAGTTGTCAGATCAACCACGAATGGGTCGAGGAGCTGTGGAAGGGAAAACCTTCAACTTGAAACACCATAGATTGGCCAAAAATACAGTTTTAAACTGTCCACGGTGATAGACACTGTCCACAGACAGGCCGTCATGATGCATGAGAGCGATCACATGATGACATCCGGGGATGTCCGCGGCCATGTCAACCGTCCACGGACACCCATCAGGTGGGAGACACAGGACGCATGCACGTGACTGTCTGTGGAAAGGGTGCGCTGTCCGCTCACTAATTAAAAGTGTCATGCAAACCCTGACATGTCCCGATACCGTGCATGATCGTGGGCACCTCCATTTTGAATGTGGACACCCCAGACAGTTGTACTTTCCACAAACTATTAATGGGCATTAAAAAATAAATGACAGGACAATATGCAAATACATTTATGGTATGAAAAATACATTCATTTATGAAAGGGATGGGGTATCAGAATGGGAAACATAAATGGGAGAATTAGGAATTATGTATATTAATGATCAAGGGAGGAAGGGAGTGAGGTTTCATCAAAGCTTCTTTCATTTAAATTTTGGGAATTTGATGGCGATGATTGCTGGGGACAAGGGGGACAGGCACAAGAAGGACAGTGATAATGAACATTTTTAATCACATAATTTAAAGGTTCCTTAAGGTTATTACTGATTTCATCCAATTTTGCAGACAACATCATTATTTCATCATGTACAGTTGGGGATGGGGCTTCTCTTTGTGCTTATTGAAATTTGCATAATTAAATTGCTGTGTTGTTCCTTCATGAAGTCTATTACTATAAGAAAAAAAACTATTATTGTTTCAGTGAGATATGTACAAATTATATTATTTATTTATATTAAAAGATTTATTTTATACCATTAGAGATGTTATCATCACTCATTTCTTCTTTTGTGAAGTTTTTTTCTAGCCACTCAAGTGTTTTTGCCATTTCTGTAAAAACTAAAAAGTGTTTTTTGCTTATAAAACATGTTTATATAATGAATGGTAATAATAGAGAAATAAATACAATTTACTTACTATTTAGTAAGACCTTGTTTTCCAATAAGCCCGTGTTTTATGTAAGTGTGTTTGGAGAGTAGTATTGAGGTGATACTATGAGGTGTAAAGTTTTGGTTTGTGCTTGGTGAATTCCATTATGTTGTGTGCTACATGAAAAAATAATGTGTACATTTTTAAATGATGATTACGTACAAAAAGGTGTATTTGGGTGTAGTAAATGTACATAATGTTGTTTTATGTACACATATTTGCTGGTGGAAGGGTAGAAAATCTGTTGTTCTCCCTTGTGCTTCTGGGCTCTGTGAATGCTACCTCATGTCCGCAGGCATTCGTACTGTCCGCAGACTCTACATCTGATACATTGGGGATGATTATAAGAGAAGGAACTTGTAGCAAATGAAGGGTGCACTGGTAAAAACATATGAATTTCATTGAAAAAACGATGTTAAAGGGATGTTATGGTTAAGTTGCATTACTAAAAACCTATGTAATTCTGTGAAAATTGACATTTATTATGTCATCTTTGATATCCTGGGTGTTAGTCTTAGTTAGGCTTTGACTTGCTGATGGAAACGCTGCAGTTTCATATTGTTGGCTGCTGGTAGCAACAAGCGTATTTTAGAAACTGTGCTTTTATATTCAAATTGTGCATTTTGTAATGTGCGGTTTTAGCTGCTTCTAAAAATAACTTTCCTTTTTGTGCACTTTGACATAGCCCCTGGACGTGCTGCCATACTATGGTATAGCTGTTTAGCTTAACTCGTAGTTTTTGAAGGCAGTCACATGCTTTGCCGAAGAACTACAGATCCAAGTTTCTTGTAGTCCTTAGATCGTTAAATCTACCCGACAGGCACGTCAGCGGTGGCACATCGGGGACAGTCTATAGCGGTTCATATAAGGTCCGGGAAGGTGTGGCCCGCCTGTGCCTACAACCCTTCAAAAAAATGGGACTACAGAAGTTCCTGGAGGCAATTCACCTTGCACGGGAAGAATCCAAGGTAAGAAGTAGCAGTCTAAGAGCAAATGCTGTCGCTTATGCCATGACTCAGAAACAAAAAATGGAAAATGGCCTCCCTACTTCCTCCCCACCGCTTACTCCTGCCCGTTCTGTGATGGTTTTGTCTCATGAATCGGGCTCAAAACCTCATTGGATGACTCAGCCAAGAGTCAAGGCAGCAGAAATCGGTTTCAAAAGAATCAGAGAGGATGACAGTAATGAACAAACACATGTGTCCACCCATATCACACCCCTCCCTACCCATATGGCCCCTACTATGTCCCTAAACTCTGGCATGTCCATCCCTGTGAGGTAGCTTTTAAGACCCATGGGAATGGAAAGCCACTGGAACAAAGCATTGAGGAAACAACATTTTTGCAGGACAATACCAGGAGGCTTAAATGCTGCCCATTAAACACTTGTTCTCTTGTAAAACATGCAGTTAAAATCTCAGACCTAATCCTGGAAAAGAATTTGGATATATTATTCATCACAGAAACCCGGATGACTAAATCCACACACCATGCCATAGTATTGGCTACTCCTGATGGGTACCTAGTCCTTCGAGTTGATCGGGTGGAGAGCAGAGGGGGAGGTGGCTATTATTTTTAAACAAACCCTGAAACTCTACATTTCTAATAACCCAGACATAGAAAGCTGTGAAGCGATACTAGTGAAACTTAACGTAAACCCAAAATTCTCTATCAGCCTCTTACTATTGTATCGCCCACCTAGACTTACGCCCTTGTTTGAGGAACAGCTAATGGCACATGTAGGTAACACTTCTAAAGATTCAACTGCGTTTGTTGTCCTTGGAGATTTTAATCTTTGGGAAGACAACCCTGTAGATGACAAGGCCAAATATTTGAAATTTTCATTGGAATCCATTGGCTTCAAACAATTAGTTCAAGCACTGACACATAGCGGGGGTAACATCCTAGATTGGATAGTGGTGAAAAACCAAGAAATAACTATCTCCTCAATCTTGAAATGTGCCTTGTCTGTTCAATACAACCACCACAGGTATCACTACCAATTACGAACAAGCCACACATGTCCTGGCAGAACCTTAAAAACATGACCAGTGAAGCCTTTAAAGAGAAGGTAACACTGCTTTTACCATCAATACAAGATCATATCTCTCTTGATGATTTCACACACTTATTTAAAAAGGCCACTAATCAACCTTCGATACTCTGGCCCCTCTTAAACATGCCAAGGACAACAAATCTACAGTTCTAAATAAAAGGTTTTCTGAGAAAATCTTAAAAGCCAGAAGAACCAGGCTTAAAGCAGAACGTACTTCGCGAAAAACTCCCTCTGCTGAGTCAACTCTGAACTACAAACTGGGTGTAAAAACCTATAAATCAGAAATTAGTAAAGCTAAGGCCTAAAAACTTAATGAAAGAATCCAGCAAGCAAAATCCCAGCCAAAAGAGTTAATCACCATTTTCCAGGAACTGAACAATGCCCCAGCTAGTTATCAGGAGTAAGAAAGCAATGCATGGTGCCAAACCATACATTATGGCTTTATTCAAAACACCAGTAGGCCATTAGAAATCAGAAAAACCTACCATCAGACAACATAATAACACCCAAACCCATAGTCTTTCTGAAACACAACCATCTTAAGGTTTTTACTTTTGAAAATGTATCCCAGTGTGAGGTTCTGGAGGTTATTCATAATCTGGAACCCTCCTCGTGCAAAGGGGATAGTTTTCTGGCCAAACTGTTCAAGGATTTTGCAGATACACTAGCTTCCTGGGTTACTTGTTTTATAAACCAGTCCTTTGATGAATCACATGTGCCTGGAAACATAAAAGAAGCCTGGATTACCTCTCTCATAAAAAAGGACAATCTAGATCCTGCTAACCTCTGTAGTCTCCGGTCCGCGACCTCCGAGTCCCGGCACCAATAAAGGAAAAGCCACCCAGTGGTAGCTTTTGTTTACTACAGCTCGCTGGCTTTTCCTTCATTAGTGCCGCAAAAGCAAAAGCCAGCACAGGCGGGCATCCATTTCACAAAATGGATGTGCCCATGTGCTTGCTTTTCCATTGTTTGAGCTTGAATAGCTCAAAATTTTACATAGGAACTTAAAAAAAAAAGTGTGAGTATATTTGTTTTATTATTGCCCATCTTTTTGGGCAATAACATTTTTTGGGCGAACCATTCATTTAAGGGAATGTTTAAACTATTTAGTAACCTATTTGCGTATTCTAACTACATTATATATTAAAAGATGTTTTGTAGTAACAAGAATTGTGATGGCGTATTTCAAGTGTATTGCAATGAAGAGTATGTTTTTAAATAGTTAGACACCTGTTGGCGTAGTCTAACTATCTTGACTTTTAAAAGCACTATTGTAGCATTATGGATGTAGTTAAATACCTGTTGCCGTATTCTGTTTATTGTGCTACAGTTTAGTGAGTAAATTTGGGTTGAAGGAATATTAAGTAGGCATTTGTTAGATTTGCTGGTAACCTGTGTTTTGGTGTAATGGCTGTGTTGTTACATTCAATCAACCACATCTTTTTTTGACATGTGTGCTATAGTGCCCTGAAGTGGTTGTGGCACAAATGCGGTATTAACCTACTATTGTGAAGGTTTTCTTGCCAAGAGACACTTGGTCATGTGTGAAGCTAGTAAGCTTGCAGTTATGTGTGGTACTATCTGCATTGTACCTAACAAGCATTATTATGACATATGGGCTATGTGAGTTGATTTGCAATCTGGAACGATTGTCTGAATTGCAAAAATTGCATAATATGCAATGATTTGCATTCTGCAGAAGCTGGTGAAATGGAATGGATTCACAATTTGGTATGGATACATAAACACATTGTTCATTAGGGAAGTGCTTTTGTAAAACATGGTTGCAGAGAGTGCATGTATGTTTCCATGTGCATGAAATCTGAAATATGTCATTTATAGGGATGTTTTTTGTTTCTACTACTTGTAGTAAGTACATTATGAATTCTTGTGGATATGCATGTGTGTTCATGGTACATTTCACCATTCCTGCACAATTCTTGCCTTATACCTGAGACACTGGAAGGGCCGTCATGATTATTTGTGGCATTTCTATGAAGTACAAGCATTTACAAACACAACTGGTCTGAGCCATTTAAGTAAATGTTCTGAACAATTGCTGTCAAGTGGAAGAGAAGATGGATTGTTACATTTGCAGATCAATTTACTCCAGTTATGTTTCTGAGTTTAAATGGACCTGAGAGTTGTGTGTCTACATTATTTGCTGGGCCTCTAGATTTTTTTGGAGAAGAGATATTTGCCTCTTTCTTTTCTGATGTATGTACAGTTGAGGTTGTAGTAGACAGTTTTGTGGTTGTATTATTTTGAAGAAGAAGAAGGTGGTCATTGTTGTTTTAGTGGTATTGTTTGGAGAGCTTTTTTAGATTATACTTGCATCACTTTTCTTTTTAAAGGTTTTATTTTGTGAGGTACCTGGTACATATCTAGATGGGGGTGTACAGTGCACGTAGCCTGTTGTGTTCTAGGATGCAGGGAGTCTCAGCATTGACTTTGTTTGCATCAAAGTTAACTAGGAATACACCATTCAGTGCACGCAGATGTGAAAGTGCTAAATAACTCATACCTTCCTTAAATACTGTGCTGCCAATATCATTCAATGAGTGATCAAGGTTTAAACCTTGCGATTTGTGAATAGAAACAGCATATATATTAGACGGTCAAGTGGCACAGCTAGTAGAGCACTCGCTTTGACATCCATACAGAGCTTGCTAATGCAGGTTCGAATCCCGGCAGGCCCAAACTCAGCCTTTCATCCTTCCGAGGTCGATAAATGAGCACCACACACCGTGGGTAATAATAAGCAGCGCTCAGATATCTGAAGGTTTGTAGTGCTATATAAATGCAAACTGAAAGAGGACATAGAAAAGGAAGCGGAATTGAATGAAGGTGATATGGACCTGTTTTTATAGGCAAAAATATGATCTGCCGGTGCCGCCGAGTCGGTAGGCACCAATTCAATAGCTCGGGGTCCAAGGCAAATTCTGTTATTTGCAGGTGTATCGTATGTACTTGTTATATGTTTATTTATATTGTGCTGGTTGCCATGCCCCAAGAATCTGGCCACTGGCCACAATCATTATAATAATATGTGTATAGTAACTATAGGTACTGTAGAGGGAGTAGAATGTATGTGGTATTTATGATTGTAGTAGAATTGAGGTAGTGGTTATGAAATATGTATTTGTTTGCACTTGGTATGGTTACTTAGTGGTATAAAGTAGTCAACCTGGATTCTCTGGTTCATTTTCTGTGAGAAAAAAAAACTGTATAATTTGTTAAGCAGGATAGTTGAAAAGGTTTAATAGCATACCATTTTACACATACAATTACTTTTTCTGACCCTAATAAACAGTACATTCTGTGTACTATGTGTAGTACACCATTAGTGTGTTGTACACTCTTGTTGTATTGTATTGACTTCAAAAATAATTGAGTCATTGGGAAAAAAATACATAAAGGATTACAAAAAAAAATACAATTATGTTACTGTAAGTGTGATAATATGTTTGTTTGCAGTGTGTTGTTATTAAAGGAATGGTTCGCCCCAAAATGTTTTATTGCCCAAAAAGATGAGCAATAATAAAACAAATATACTCGCACTTCTTTTTTTTAAGTTCCTATGTAAATTTTTTAGCAATTCAAGCTCAATAATTGGAAAAGCAAGCACATGGGCGCATCCATTTTGTGAAATGGATGCCCGCCTGTGCTGGCTTTTGCTTTTGCAGCACTAATGAAGGAAAAGCCAGCCAGCTGTAGTAAACAAAAGCTACCACTGGGTGGCGTTTCCTTCATTGGTGCTGGGACTCGGAGGACGCGGACCGGAGACTACAGGCAGAAAAGCTGCAGCTGAATCTCAGTAAGTGCTATTTATTTTTTTTTTTTTAAATAAGCACTAGCTGTAGTTTTTTTTCTAAGTTTTCCCGGGCTGGAGGAGCCCGGAAAACTTAGAAATAAAACCGTAGCTTTAAAAACATTGTATTTATGTTTGCAGTAGCTTTGGAAGCGACCGCAAACATAAATACAACGTTATTGTGTTTGAAAACGCTGCGGTTTTTCTTTCTAAGTTTCCCAGGCTCCTCTGAGCCTGAGAAACTTAGAAAGAAAAACCGCAGTGTTTTCAAACACAACCGCATTGTGTTTCTGCCTAAATCTGCTTTCGCATTTGGGGCTCTCGGGCTCCCCCACGGGGAGCCCAAGAGCCCCAAATGGGAAAGCAGATTTAGGCAGAAACACTGCAGCATTTAGCATTTCCCATTTGGGGCTCTCGGGCCCCCCGTGGGGAGCCCGACAGCCCCAAATGGGAAATCAGCTGTAGGCAGAAATACAACGCGGCATGTAAACACAACCGCGTTGTGTTTCTGCCTGCCTTGGCTTTCAGCAGCGGAGACCCAAAGTGATAGCCACGGCAGGCAGAAACACAACGCGGTTGTGTTTGAAAACGCTGCAGCTTTTCTTTCTAAGTTTCTCAGGCTCCTCCGGCTCGGAGCTGCAGCCTTTCTGCCTGTAGTCTTCGGTCCGCGTCCTCCGAGCCCCGGCACCAATGAAGGAAAAGCCACCCAGTGGTAGCTTTTGTTTACTACAGCTGGCTGGCTTTTCCTTCATTAGTGCCGCAAAAGCCAGCACAGACAGGCATCCATTTCACAAAATGGATGTGCCCATGTGCTTGCTTTTCCAATGTTTGAGCTTGAATAGCTCAAAATTTTACATAGGAACTTAAAAAAAAAAGTGTGAGTATATTTGTTTTATTATTGCCCATCTTTTTGGGCAATAACATTTTTTGGGCGAACCATTCATTTAAGGGAATGTTTAAACTAGTTAGATACCTATTTGCGTATTCTAACTACATTATATATTAAAAGATGTTTTGTAGTAACAAGAATTGTGATGGCGTATTTCAAGTGTATTGCAATGAAGGGTATGTGTTTAAATAGTTAGACACCTGTTGGCGTTGTCTAACTATCTTGACTTTTAAAAGCACCATTGTAGCATTATGGATGTAGTTAAATACCTGTTGCCGTATTCTGTTTATTGTGCTACAGTTTAGTGAGTAAATTTGGGTTGAAGGAATATTAAGTAGGCATTTGTTAGATTTGCTGGTAACCTGTGTTTTGGTGTAATGGCTGTGTTGTTACATTCAATCAACCACATCTTTTTTTGACATGTGCGGTATAGTGCCCTGAAGTGGTTGTGGCACAAATGTGGTATTAACCTACTATTGTGAAGGTTTTCTTGCTAAGAGACACTTGGTCATGTGTGAAGCTAGTAAGCTTGCAGTTATGTGTGGTACTATCTGCATTGTACCTAAGAAGCATTATTATGACATATGGGCTATGTGAGTTGATTTGCAATCTGGAACGATTGTCTGAATTGCAAAAATTGCATAATATGCAATGATTTGCATTCTGCAGAAGCTGGTGAAATGGAATGGATTCACAATTTGGTATGGATACATAAACACATTGTTCATTAGGGAAGTGCTTTTGTAAAACATGGTTGCAGAGAGTGCATGTATGTTCACATGTGCATGAAATCTGAAATATGTCATTTATATGGATGTTTTTTGTTTCTAGTACTTGTAGTAAGTACATTATGAATTCTTGTGGATATGCATGTGTGTTCAAGGTACATTTTACCATTCTTGGACAATTCTTGCCTTATACCTGAGACACTGGAAGGGCCGTCATGATTATTTGTGGCATTTCTATGAAGTACAAGCATTTACAACACAACTGGTCTGAGCCGTTTAAGTAAATGTTCTGAACAATTGCTGGCAAGTGGAAGAGAAGATGGATTGTTACATTTGCAGATCAATTTACTCCAGTTATGTTTCTGAGTTTAAATGGACCTGAGAGTTGTGTGTCTACATTATTTGCTGGGCCTGTAGATTTTTTTGGAGAAGAGATATTTGCCTCTTTCTTTTCTGATGTAAGTACAGTTGAGGTTGTAGTAGACAGTTTTGTGGTTGTATTATTTTGAAGAAGAAGAAGGTGGTCATTGTTGTTTTAGTGGTATTGTTTGGAGATCTCTTTTAGATTATGCTTGCATCACTTTTCTTTTTAAAGGTTTTATTTTGTGAGGTACCGGGTACATATCTAGATGGGGGTGTACAGTGCACGTAGCCTGTTGTGTTCTAGGATGCAGGGAGTCTCAGCATTGACTTTGTTTGCATCAAAGTTAACTAGGAATACACCATTCAGTGCACGCAGATGTGAACGTGCTAAATAACTCATACCTCCCTTAAATACTGTGCTGCCAATATCATTCAATGAGTGATCTAGGGTTAGACCTTGCGATTTGTGAATAGAAACAGCATATATCTGAGGTCGATAAATGAGCACCACACACCGTGGGTAATAATAAGCAGCGCTCAGATATCTGAGGGTTTGTAGTGCTATATAAATGCAAAATTATTATTATTATTTATTTATTATATGCAAGAGATAGAGTACATTGTTCTCTGCATACATACAAGTCTTTGAAAAGAAGGAAACATGATATTGTGAGGCCAAAAATGTTTAATTCTGAAAGTTTGTCAAAGTGTATGTTGACAAACTGAATGTTGCTGTCATGCGGATATGTTTGGAAGCCAACGACTGTACCAATTGTTCTATTAACTGTACCGTGTTCTAAATCAAGGTTATGTTTTAGAATTACTCTGCTGTTTAGGTACAACATTAATATTTTCTCCAATCCAGGTGAGTTGGAGATAGAGTTTTCCAAGGTATTTAATCAGTTGCTTGTTGACACAAAGGGAGTGTAATGCCATGCACCTCTATTTTGTGTGTGGAGCTGATAGGTGAGGTATGCAGACTGACATACATTTTGAATTAGTTCTCTGAACTGAAAATGTTGCCAGAGTTTTGTATTGCCAATGCTGCCAAGTGTGTTGCAGCATTCTTTGTGTCCTAATGTTTTGAAAATATGTTGACTTTTTACTGGTGTTAACCTGTAGGAGGTCTCCTGAAGCAATAACATGTTTTCCTCCAAACAGTTCTTCCTAGTCGGTTTTTTAGGACTTCTAGCATTCTGATGTGAATTAAAGCCAACATGAGGTTGGAAACCATGCTTACCTCATCTATTAGGAGCATTTTAATTTGTTTCAGAATTCTGCGTACTTCATTAGCAGCCTCTGCTGATAATTGGCAGTTTTATAATGTATTTTGGTGTTCTACTGGAAGGAGCAGTAGTCAGTGTAAAGTTACACCGCCTATGTTGAAGGCAGTTAGACCTGTGGGAGCTGTTACAAGAGCCGAAAGGTTGCTGTTTGTTAAGGTTTGTAGAATTTGCTGATTATTTTAATTAAGAATATTTTACCAGAACCACCTTCACCACTACGTACAGGAGCAGAGGTTTATCATTTGTACAGCTGTGTACTCTTTCAGGATGAAGCTGGACCAAGGTTTTGCCAGATTATGTGTTTAGATTTGACATATAAGGTTGTACTCTATGGGAGAGCATTTTTATACCTAAGCTGTGCAATTTTTGAGATAGTATTTTGTCAGATGATATGCCATCCCAAGGGTATTTTAGCTGCTCTGTTTGCTCAGCTTTGGTGAGCTGTGATATTTTGCAACTGCAGTGGAATTGTATGTAATTCATTGTATGTCTATGTTTGCATTCCACAAGAGGGCACTGATTGCATTGCAATCATTGATGTACTTGGATGCTTCATCCCTTTTAATGCTGTATGTGTTTTGGGGCATTTGCCTTTAACGCATGAAGCTATTTAGTTCTTTGGCTGTTCCATGTAGGAGAATGTTATTTAAATGTTGTAGTTATCGAGCAGCCGTTTTTGAATAGTATAGTCTATGCACATGATGCTGTATAGCAGAATGGTGTGTTGCTAACATTTTGATGTGGTGGAAGGTGGTTTAGCAAACAGTTCCTGAAAATCAGGCTAATGAATGTCCTCGTAGACCAGTGTGGCTGTACACTGGACAGGAGTCCATGGTTTGTGAAGTTTTCATTCTACATTTCTCTTTTAATTTGATCTAGTGACTGAGGAATTGTTGTAAAAATTTTAAGAATTGTTGCCTTATATTACACATTGAGCTGCATCTCCATTTGTAGACTGGACGGTTTGTTTGGGCGAAAGGAAAATTTGGTTGCAAGTTTGTTGGGGGCATTTTTACTATCAGAATTTCTTTTGCCTAATGGTGTCCCCTAACATTTCATACCGTTGGCCATCACTGACCATCGCATTTTTTTGTTTGTGCTTGTTTATAAGCCGCTTCATTTAAATATGGTTCTCTGTTACCTGTGTGAATCCATTCACCTTCATAGAAGTTTCAAAAGGTATCTATATTCACATTGCACATGTTTAGAAGTACTTTTGTAATGTATTAATTAATTTAGTTAGTGGTCTATTTTCTCTTTAGTAGAAATGCACTGTCAATTAAAACTTGAAGGATTAGTCTCCTGCTGTAGTTTTTATGGGTAAATCATGACTTTTCAGCTTTTGTGATAAAATTGCGAAGAACTATACAGTGGAACATATTTTGGATTGCTTTATAGTGGTTATGTTAACACTGGTAGATATAGTGTTAGGTTTATTAGAAGGTCTGCTTTTCTCTGTATATCTTTTTTTACTTTTAGTTTTTGCAAGAGGGGCCTTACCATTTTTAGTCATCGCTGGTTTACTTTTTTTGAGTGAGGTTATTAGCTATTTTGTTTGAATGTTTTCTATACATTGTTTTAGAGGTGGATGAGTATATGGCTTGCTGTATTCTTATTAGCTCTTTGTTACTTTCTTTTCTACAGAGTTGCTTTTTAGAAGCATGTTGTTTGGGTTTGAAAGTTGTAGAATGTATATGGATGTATTGTTCATGGGTGAGTGGATGTGATAGTAGAGAAGAAAAGTATGATGTGTAATTGAGTAGTGGGGTTATATTTGTGCTTGGGAATGTTGTAAGAGTAAGAATGTGTAGAGGTGTCATGGGTTTGGTTTGTTTGTAAGAGAGTCGTGGTGTGGTAGGGATATTGTGATGTTTTGAGGAAAGCAGTGGGTGTTATACCAGTGGCGTTGAGATGGGAATAGAAAGAGTGTGCGTCGTACAATATAATGAGTAAGAGTGACATAAATGTTGTTGGCTTGAAAAGAATAATCTAGGCTAATTTATAGTGACACTACATACAATAGTAGAGAGATGAATACTGTATTAATGCACTTACTTTGTAGGATGTGAAGAGTGTTCTTTTATTTTTTGGATGTGTGTTCAGGATTTTTATTCCTTCCTGTAATTGTAAAATAAAGTTAGTAGGAGAATATAGTAATGGTCTAGTACTTTTAGTAAGAGAGGTTGTTGTTTATGAAGGTAGGAGCAGTTGTTGGAAAAAATAGTTAATAAAGTTGTGTTATTGATGTATACTAAAGTATGTTAAATATGTTCCTGAACAATTGGAGTATGATTAGTGGAGTATGAGTAGCTGTGTTTGTGGGATTACAATTAACAGGGCAGAAATGGGTTTAAGAAAAAGGTGCATGTGTAGGTTACTTTAGTGCTGCTGATTTTAATGAAAGAAGTGTTGTATTTGTGGGGCAATGTATTTGTAATGTGGTGCAGTGTTTTTTAAGAATAGATTAAGTGTGGCCTAGTGGAAATGCATTGGTGGATTGTTGTTGCAGCATTGTAGTTGTATTATAGTAGAGGTTGGGAAGGAAGAGTACTTCATATGTAAGGTGAAGTGTTGTATATAGATATGTTGGCTGTCTATACATATGTGCAAGCAGGTGGACAATGGTGGCAGTGTTAGGGATGTGAAGGCAAGTCCCTGAATGCTCACACCAGAGAGAATACAACCGGCTAGGGAGGAAAGGCCTACGTCGATCTTGTAATAACAAGTTTTAATCTCATAGACAGATGAGCACAACAGCAAAGGACGCTGCTGACAAGAACGTTCTGGCGAAAGGTAGTATAAGCAGAATCTTATAAAGAAAAACATTGTCACTTATGACACAACATATACAATAGAAACCTGCGCAGCTGGTTGTTGTGTGCCCATACATGATCTGTTCGTTCTATTCGAGGTTGTTGGTTCCAGTCTAGTCCGTCTGTCTTTCATCACGTCGGTGCTGCAGTGATCCTCTTCTTCTCACATTGAAGGTCAAAGAACAAATTAACTATTCTCCTATCGCAATGCTACTTTGTCATTATACTGTGCCCCTTACAGTCTTTTTGGTCTGGCTCGGAGGAGGTTCTGGGGCACTCTGACCTCCACACAATCATCTAACTCACTGTCTTCTGCGCCATCGGGCTCCAAGATCTCCACCCTTGTTTTGAACTATAATTCATCCTTCCCAGCACCTTGCAATACAAATTACATGATTGTAATTCTACGACTTACAATGTCCGTCCTCTTTGAACATCAGGACTTGTTACTTTTAGGGTTGGTGGTCAGAGGTCACCTGGTGCCATGGAATTCTGGGGTCTGAGGGCTCAGGCAGTTATATGGGCTCTAACGCGTGGTCACCTGGGGATGGGCCGGGTCATGCTTTGGCCATTGTGAGATAACCTGCACACCAGGCCCGGGTCTCTGACCTCGGCCTTGTTGGGCACATTCCTCCTGAGTCTTCGTAAAACTTTTAGAACAATGGAGATAGGTGTTGTGGCAGTTGGGCCATCTTCATGAGAGCCCGAGCATGACCGGAGATTTCTCTCATCTTGGAATCTAGCCTTAATGCATGCGCTGCCGCATTTGCCACGTAGGCCTTGTCTCTTAACTACAATTACTAACATCTATGCAAAAATAGCAATGTTGCTCATGCCCTGCACTACACTATGTGGGTTATTATATTTTATTAAATTGAGGTGGTGTCCTTTATATTGAGGGGTGGTCTTTTCACTATCCCTCCTTCCCCCTGACACTTCATAGTGCTTCAAATGCATATAGCCACACTCTAAAGTACTTTGGTGGGTGGGACGGGGCTATCCCCTTCCCAACAGATTTGATGAGTGAGGTTGGAAAGTGTGATATGTTTATGAAATGGAAAATGGAACATGTTGAGCATTTACTAATGTTTATTTTTAGTAGCATTTTGATCAATGTTAAGAAATGCATATGTGCATTTACAAGAGTACTGTGTGAAACTTTTTTTGTAAAAGAAAAGCAGATGGAAAAGAGTTGTAGCACGTGGTGTGTGAAGGTTTAATATGTTGGCAGTGCATGCATACTAACAAAACAGAAAAACACTTGCACACCAATGTAAATAAAAAATTTAATGAGAAATGAGTTATGAGTTAGTTGAAATAATGATAACCAAGTTCTAGGCGCAGGGGAGAAAGGCTCAGCCTTGGTATCTAGGCTAGATATATACAGAAAACAAAGAGATCCACATTTTTGGAAAACTGCGTCCCCTGCAAACTTTCTAGAAAGCAAAAGCCTAAAGGATATTTTGTAGAGTTACAAAAAGAATTCTATACCAAATATCAATTATTATGCTGAAATATTCAAATAAATTGTCAAACTAGAATGCTGCTTACAATCCACATATTTAAATATTGTAAATAATTTCCTCTTTTGTACATAGGTGAAACTTGTTGAATTTGTTGAATTTGCTGCCCCTGATGACGAGGGTATCAAACTCGAAACACGTTGGGCCAACCAGAAACAAAATAAAAAGAAAAGATTGTTTCTTACGAAAAGGAATCATTGACATATTTTCATATGTTAATCATTGAACATTTCTAGTTTGACATAAGAATTGATATTTGGTATAGAATTATTTTTGTAACTCTACAAAATATCCTTTAGGATTTTGCCTTCTAGAAAGTGTGCAGGGGACGCAGTTTTCCAAAAATGTTGATCTCTTTCAGTTTGCAGTGCATGCATACTTGCCAACATAATCCATTCCAACCTGTAGGTGTTTATGTAGTCCTCGTTTTTTCGTTTGCCTTAAGGGACTTATAGTTAAAGTTACACACAGTGCTACTATAAATGTACATATGCATTTTTGGAGGAGGTGACTTTACAATGGTAAAGTAAAAGTAGGAAATGTGAGTGGTATGCATAAGGCCAGTTGTAGTAGTACAGGGAGGATTGCGGGTTATTTTGCTTTATTATCTCTTTTTTTGTATTCCTTGCTATGACTGCTAATGCTTTGTTATGTCTTTCTATGCTATGAATTACTATATAAGGCTTCATGAATATGTGCACCCTCACATGCCTGTGGAGTAAGGCACACTCAAAGTAACAGGCTCAAATTCAATATTCCAACACATAATACACATTCCAAATAAGTCAGCAGCACATGGCAATTAAACCCCGCTCCCACCACACATCTAACAGTAGACCGCTGCACTTCTAAAATAATCATCCATATGACATGTTCCTACTCTCCCCACTAACCTAACCACCCTCTCTCTTCCACCAGAGCACCTAGTGACAATGCTAATGGTGGGAGAACAGGGTATAAATGCAAGTGGCATAACATAACAATGAATGGCAGTATTACGTATGTTCTACTAATTGTTCTAATGCAAGTGATGTGTTTCTAATTAGGTCTGGTTAGGGAAGCCCAACAGACTAAAATAAAGCAAAACCAGGGTTTGCCTAAGAGCATAAGTCTAGGGCAAGTATGAAAGCAGGTCGAATAAACCCTGAACTGGCTTTGGCCCTCTTGGGTGGCGGTGATTGAGTGGTCGAGCAGAGCACAGAAAGAGAAGACGAGGAAAAGAAAGTAGAGGAGCTTCAATTAAAAGGGAGGATGTTAGGGCCTCCTTGATGAAAAGCGAGTAAACTAATCAAGCGACTGTGTCCACTGGGTAGTAGGGGCATGGGCGGGATTCTCCGAATGTATTGCATTGGAGGGAGGAGGCCAGCCCAGATTTGGCTCCAGATTAGGGGCCTGGAGTTTGCTGTGGCGTGCTTAGAATAAGAATGTGGATGTCATGGAGAGTAGGCAGTGGTCGAAGTGTATCAAAGGTAGGAGTGGAACTTTGTTCTCTGCTGACCTGCCCCACTCCCCACAAACCCCATCGCTGCACCTCCTCCCACGCACAATACAAACCCCCAAACAAACACACCTGCTGTTTTATGGGAATGTTCAGTGCAGTGCACTGAAATGCACGTTTCAACTGCTTCTACGCTTGTATTTTAAAACAAAACCATTCAGGATGTATCGAAGCAGTAAAACGTAATTTTAAAAAGTAGAGCACCACTCCCAACTGCTCCTACCCACTTCGACCACTGAGAGTAGGCAATGAGAAGTAAAACTGTGTCTAAGTTGGGGGTAGGGGGAGAGGTGTGAGGTCCCTTTCTAGGTAAGTTGGAAAGAGGGACTGAAAATGGAACTATGGGGAAAAAGAAATGGAGAAATAGTAACAGAAAGAATCAGCAGGGGTAGTTATGGGTTCAACGTTATAATCCTGAAAGAGGATGCCATGGAATGGCCAGGTGAAACGAAGAGTGATCTTGGCAAAGAGGCTTTCACTTAGCAAGCCTCCCTTTATCGAGCTGCTTCGGTGCATTGACCCATATTTAACATGTTTAGCAGGTATGTAGCTTGCACAAGTTATTTTCCAGATCACCAATGAGGATTCAGAAGTTTCCTGGTGGCAGAGTTGCGGTTAAACAAGATAGTATGGGCTCAGCTTCAGTGAGTAATGGGGAGCCGTCTTGAAGGTAGAAAAGGCTCAGTGTCTGCTGGTCCAAGGCAATTTGGTGGAGGTGGAATCTGGACGAGCAGCCTGTGGGCGGAATAAAAAATAAGATATTGTCACCTGCTCCTGATGTTATCGTGGATAGTGGGCCATGTGCATCTAGGAACTTGTTTCACTCCAAAATATTTTAGGAGCAATTCTGCCCTTCCTCCCAAAGCAGATAGTAACTTGTTCTTTGGATTCTTCAACATTTCAAAAATCGCAACTGTCAAATGCTCACATAGGCACTTCATAGTTGGGTATCTTTGGCTGCTTTCTAGTATCTTCAGTGTCAGGAGCTGTCAGAAAACAGTTGTATATGTCCCTTGCTCATACAAAGTGTCAGGCTTCAGTGTTGGCCAGAAGGCAATGGCAATCTTCAGAGAATATTTGGGACACAGAAAACGTATAAAAATGCTGGGATGAGCTACAAAACCTACAGCCTAAAAGAGACATGGCTCTGGCTACAGTGGTAACAGCATACGTATAGACAACTTACAGCTAATAAAATTAGATGAAGAGGCACCCCTGGTGAGTGCAGTCGTTGCAGAGTAGTTATATCAAATATCACACCGTTATTTAGGTTCTACAGTGAAAAGAAGGGATCACTCTGTGGTTTCCTCAAACCGTGCTCTGTTTCTTCTATGAGCATCTGTCCCTATTACCTACACAGAGTCTTGCTTTCTGCATACCCTCGTTCTCAGAAGTAGAGTCCTATCGATTAAATGATTGATTGATGATTTATTTTGCACTTAGACACAAGTGTTTCAAAGCGCAACTGTGCATGGGAGGGGAAGACATAGGGAAGACAAGACAAACGTGCTTACTAGGCATGGTACAGCCAGATCATGCAGGTGAACAGAACATGAAGTGCATGGGGGCGCAATAGGGACCAAGGGTGCTCAGTGCCGTCAGAACATCGGTTAAGTGCAGAGAAATACCACTCTCATGGGTCGTAACTGAAGTGCAGTAGTGCTGTGGCAAGTGCAAGGCCCGGGTGCAGGTGCAGGAAACTGGCAAGGAAAGCGTGGGAACTTTGAGGCTCTGAAGATACACAAGGCAGCCAATCAGTGAACCTGAGCAGAAATAGAGGAGAGAGAGCGAGAGAGCATAAAGAGGTGGTTAGCAGCAGAGAGGGAGAGAGAAGGAGGAGGGGAAAACGAAAGTCTTGAGGAGTTTCTGGAACTTAAGGAGATTCGGCTCAAGAGGGAGAGAGGCAGGCAGGCTTTTCCAGATGAAAGCACCTGCAGTGGATAAAGATCTCCCCCCAAGTGTCTGCTCTCCATGAAAAGGCTGCGGTGAGAAGATAACGAAACAACACCTGACGCTGCGTTATGGCTGATTCCACTTGGAAAAGGGTAATGATCACCAGTCCTAGTCTCTAGAAGGTACGATGTCCAGTTTCCCAGATCACCAAATAGTTGTTCACTATCAGTAGGTCTTTGAGGAACTTGCAATTTATTTGCCAAGAATTCGGAACAATTATTTCATATGAGGCAACTTCTTTGGTACATCAACCCTTAACTGAAGATGGCATTCTATATTCACATGGAATTGGGGTGACGTTAAAGTCTCAAACCCTAGTCACAGTGTTAAATTCAGTCATACATTTTGGCAGTCAACCTATCAGTCAGCAATGGTCACCAAATTCATATTTTGCAAGCTTTTTCCTCCGCACATGATCAGGATTGGATTCACTCAAGTTTCCAGAAATCACAGTGACACTGGCCAGTACGGGCACTATCTCACCTTCCCTTTGAAAATCTCAAGCCGGTGTGTCAAGACATTTTTCTCACGCAGACTCTAACAGTCATATGAATATTTATTGCATTTTTATATTTCCTTTTAAACAGGTGCACACGTCCTTCTTCTTTTATAATAGATCAATTTGTAAATACCTTGTTTTAATGTATCCTTTTCGACAATTAATGTAACTGATATTACAAATTGTGTAAGAAACTTGTTTTACGTATATATAGGCTTTTAAGGCTCTGTGCCGAAATAACGTTTCTGATGATGGTGATGATGATGATATGAATAATGTCAAGATGCAACAACATCGCACCACTACATTTTTATAAAGGGTGTCTGTAGTCAAACCCCCAGAATATAGCTTTATAGTACTTCTTAAAACAATTGAAATCACATTAAATGTGGTGGCTTCCTGATTGTGAATCACATAAGGTTAACAATAGGTTTATGAATAGGTGTAGCATAGCACATGGAATTGTAGAGCAAATATGTTCACATGTGGATCTCTTGGTATTTCTTCATTTCAAGACTTTGGACAACACCTGAGGGATTTTCAAGCAAAACAAAGCTGCTGCAAAATGAAAACTGCAAGTCATCTGCCTACTCCCCTCAATCCATCATGCTTGCCATCTATGAATGGCCGCCCAGACATCAGGTGACCTCTTCCTATGACGCAGAGGAGTTAATTAAAGGCCACATTCTGGGTTTTGTTGTGCTCAGTTCCTCCTTCTTTTCAAGTCCCAGAGTAACACCAGAGAACTCTGTGGGCAACACATACCTTATACACCAAAGACAATGCAGGACATGTGTCTGCTTTCGGCCTTAGCCATCTTGCCACCAGTGATTGGCTCTGTGGAGGTCAGCATACCTCATCATGAATCAAGGTCCCTATCCCCTTATTGAATCCTCCCAAGACTCTGCAGTCAGAACATTGTCAGCGAATGCCACTAACAACAAACTTGACTCGTTTATTGGGACTGTTACTGACAGTAAGAACCATGCACCTAAACCTACACAAATCACAGGTAAACCACAATGTAACTTGTATTTCCTGCACCCTTCTGTCTTGCAACGCCCCCTACAAGCAGTCAACTATAAACCCACACACCAATATCCCACAAACCTCATGCATTTTAACACACCCATTCAATTTTCTACCCTTATTCACATAGTCATTGCAAGATCGGTTTACTAGCAATCATATACAATCCACAACCTCATGTTACATAGCATTCTAGACATCCTCTTCATCACAGAAATATGGGTTTCCCACAATCATAGCTAAACACTCTCTCTAGATGCCCTACTCCCTCTTCTAAATACGTTTCTACTTAACTTGCACACTCTCCCACACAGCCTTTCACATTCCAGCCTACCTACTACCTTCCTGTTCACAACAATAACTTATGACTTTAACAATAATTTATGACTTCACCAACCACCTATCGTCTGCTTGTAAAATAACACACAGGCAACACAACCTCAGAGATGTTCTATTTCCAGCCACCTCTCTCATAAATATATGAAATAATGTCTCACCTCAATCCAGCTCACTTCTCACATCTACTTATTACACTTTTATTACAGCTATCTGAACTCAATCCTGCCACCCAGCAATCCAGCCTAGTTGGGCTGCCAACAAAGCAATCTCATTCCACATCACACCACCCCAATTGCTGCAGAAAGGTCAACTGATTCACCCCACATCACCGCCAGCTCATGTAAAGCCACACCTATCAAAACACCACAAAACATATTTACCCCGCCCCCATCAGATTGCACCCACAAAACAGACAACTATGACTGGCTCATACCTAAAAGTGTCAGGACAAAGCCGCCTGCAACCTGAAACACCCAGGGATTCTTTTTTTTTAATTTTAATTTTAATTTTATCGGTTTATCACAAACCTTTAAAATGTTTCCAAACAAAAACACAAAACACAACACATAATAACGTCATCCTTTAGGAATACCCCTCCCATATTCTCTATCAAACAGTCAGTTCGCTATCCTCATTACTCATCAACCGACAATGCATTCAGGCGATTTTCGATTAACATTAGAAAACGAGTCAATGGTAATATCAATTTCATGTCCAATCCTTGAAACATATTGGCCCACCAATCGTCGGCACAAAAGGAGGGGTCATTTAGGCCCCAAGGCCCCAGGTGGGTTGTCCTTTCTGATCGAAGAGCCATGCAGAATAGCACCAAATGTTTAAGGGTTTCCTTATCCTTAGTGCATAGTCTACACATTAGATTTGAGGCTTTATTACTTTTCCATGAAGCCAACCGATCTTTAGTTTTAAATATGTTTAAACGCAGCAACATGAACACTCTTCGAGCCTGAGAATCTGGAAACAACTCGATGTAGCGTTGAGGAGCGTTAAATGCCCGTATTTCGAGCGGCGCGTCCCTCATCATTTTAGCTCCAGCCCGTTGTGAGCAAGTTTCCTCCCAATCCGCACGCCAGATTTTTAGTTTGGCAGCGTTTGGGTCATTATGCAGCATGTCCAGACTAATTTCATATTCACACAAGATCTCTTCGCATCTTTTACACCATAGTGACACCATGCTATTATTTGTTGGTGTCAGATCGTAAAAGATGTCAAATTGTGGTATATGCTCGCGCTGGCGAGTTTTCCGAAACAAACTCACCAGAGACCAGCATACCCTAGCATGGAGCGAAATGAGCGACAGTTCATATCTCACACATGATGTCAGAATTCCCCTTGGGAGAGACAGGACCTTAGACCAGAAACAATGCTCCAGCGATGCCCTGTGTCGTGACTGCAACCCAAAGCGTTTTCAGCACCATATAGTAAAACTGGGATTACTTTTTGCTGGTAAAAAGCTAGCACTGGTTTTAGTGAAAATTTCCCAAATTTCTTATGCATGATGACAGCTTGATTTGCCAGTTACTTGCATTTCCTTTTCTTTTCAGCAATCCATGGACCATCGTTGATTGATGAATTTATTAACATGCCGAGTTATTTTACGCTCTGGGCTATCTGAATGGCCTCCTGACCCAGGTGCCATCTTAGTTGACTCGATTTTTTTCGGCCTTCATTATTCAGGTTCTTTAACACCAGAATTTCACATTTTTTTGTGTTTATCACCAAATGGTTAGATGCGACATATTGGGCAACCACATTCAGCTTCCTCTGAAGGCCGACAGGTGTTAGGTCCATCAGGACCAAATCGTCGGCGTATAACAACCAACTTAGATGGGATTTAGCTACTTTGGTGCAAAAGAACTTACCAAGTCGATCGCTAACCCTATATCAGATATGAATAAGCTGAATATTGCGGCAGCTAGGGGACATCCTTGTTTTACCCCTTTATAGGTTTTGATTGGGGCTGTTAGATTTCCAGATCGATCCAGCCGGATTTTTATGGGGGTTTCGGAGTGTAGTTCTCAGATTGCTGCTACTAAGTCAGCTGGACATCCCCAACTTTGTAGTTTTAGCCACAAAAGAGGCCTGTCGATGGTATCAAATGCACATGAGAAGTCAATGAAGGTCAAATATACCTTTGTGTTTGACTTTATAGCCTCCATCCTCATCAGGTTCAGAAGTAACAGATTTGACGAGCAGCCCACTTGCTTTACAAATCCAGATTGTCGTTTGTCTACGTGATTAGACTCAATTGCCCATGCCACCAGTTTCTGCTGCAACATTGTGGCATACATTTTCCCCAGAATATCCAATAATGCCACTGGGCGGCAATTTTTTGGGCATGTTCTGTCCCCCTTCTTAAATATAGGGACAATAACAGCAGATTTCCAGGATTTAGGGGTCCTGTGGCACTTACTTATTCTGTCGAATAAAGCTATGCATATGGATGCCCATAGCTCAGGATGTTGTTTGATCGTAAAATTGGTAAGACCATCAGGGCCAGGCGCTCGGGAGTTTTTAGCCTTCTTAATTATTGACACAATCTCCTCTCTTGGAAACGACAAAGCCCACGATTTCAAAGATGTTTCCAATGGGATAATTCCATGATCTTCTGCTTTGTAAAGGACTTCAAAATGGGCTATCCAAGCGGCTTCCGAGACCATGCAAGACTGCAATGCCATTTGAGTAGCTTGAAAGTTATTAATAAGTCTCCAGAAGTCCCTCGAGTTTTTGTTCCTCAATATGGCTAGCATCTGCTCCGCATCATTTTGTTTCACCGCCTTTATTTCCAATTTTCGAGTGGCAACATCGAGGGACTTAGTGCTCCTAAGTGCAGCATGCACCCTTCGTTTTTGGATGAGGATCTCGCGATCGAAGTGATGAACTCGAACCATGTTAGGGTTTTTTAAGCCTACCTTTACAGTTTTGAATTGTGTCAATAATTGATCGTATTCTAGATCTGCACTCAGTTGACAGTACTGGATCATCACAACGTTGACTTCACTCTCCTCCAATCTTAAACAAACTCCATTTGATTCGACCTGGAGTTTTTGTGCCCACTTTGGCCTTTGGGCGGATCCAAGTATCGCAAATTTCATGAGTAACATGTCATGATCAATATTTGCTTTTTCACAGATGCTCAGCGAATGGATCCTAGGATGCAAAGCTTCGGACACGAACATGTAGTCTATGATAGAAGATGAATCTGCACGATGCCATGTGGGAACAGATGGTATGTCACCACAGGTGCTTCCATTCAACATCTGGAAGTTACGTAGACCCATTTCGATTATCCATGCTTGTGCCAATATGCCTGGATCTGTGTTTGCTTCCTTAATTAGGTCGATGTTTAGGTCACCACAAATAAGTATCTTGGACGAGTCTAATGATTCAACTCGAAGATCAATTAATCCTGTTATCTGGTCAATAAACTCCATTTTTCCTGCCTGTAGATGATTCCAATACAAGTTCAGTATTACAATACTGTCTTGCGTATGCTCATGTCCAACAACTCTTTCAATGGCCGTCTCCTGAATATAGGGGGAATGGTTGACAATTTGTAATACGCCAACCCGATTCTCTTCTCACCATCGTTAGTAACCCTGACATAGGGCGCCCATGCTTCGATTTTATGGCCGGATTTATTGCAATCTCAAAGTCCGAATTTACTGGCAACTCGCTTAACCATGTTTCTTGTAAACACATAATGTGTAGATTGTCTAGCCAGATTGTATTAAACAGGTGTGTAAACCCTCGTGTGTTCCAGGAAGCTAACCAGCAGACCATGGGGGCTCCAGGATCCTGGCATTATTGGCTATTTTTTGTATTTAAGGCCCCTGCTAGCCAATGCCATTCATGATTTCCATATACAGATTTTGAAGTTTGATGATTCTCTTTGCTGATTTCATCGGAAAGTTCATTTCTTTTAATTGTGATTCTTATTTGCGCATTTTGGCCATCAGATTTCACTCTACCATCACTCGTTGATGAGTAAGTTATCCTTAACGGGCACTGTGGTTGAATGTGTTTCTGATCACAGGTTTGCTTCAAAGCCGAGTGCCCTTGTGAGTTCTTCGTCGCCTTGTCTTTTGTTGGAACCGTTGCTATAAGAACACTCAGGGACGCTTCCCTTAGATCTTCCGAGGTTCCATTGAAGGATGGTTGAGACGCCTCAGGCTCATTCAATTTGTAAACGTCAAAGCCCAATGAAAACAATGCTACGTTTTCTTCCAAGATGGATGTAATTAATAAGTTCGAGGATAGATGGAGCACCACCATGTCGTTCGTTCCTTCAGCTGGAAACTCCACGATTTTTATGTCATTTGAAGTTATGGCACGTAGACTTGGTACAAGGTGAAGTAGCTTAAGTACAGTTCCTCGATTCAAAATCAAGTTGTCTATTGATTCTAAGCTCTCAATAACTTATAAGTGAGGCTCTTATTCGGCACTGACTTTGAGACACTTTCCTTTGGGGTTTGTGGGCGTCTATCAGCCACCAACCCTTTCACCTTTCTTCAATTGTTTTCCAGAGCCTCGACCTCAGTACTTCCATTCAACGGCCCACGGGGATGGTTTTCATTTGCTCTTTTGTTGACTTGACCTGAAATCGACCATGACCTCCCCGGTCTGACAGCTTGAGAATTGGCTAAGCACTGTTTTCTCTTCTCGTCCAGTGTGAGGAACACCGGGCTGGCTACTGGGGGAGGCAGTGAGTTATTACTATCACGTACTTCAATGATTTTGCAGGATCTTTCATGTGATCCGCATTTTGTAACAGGATTTCTGCAATCATCCTCAACAATGCATGGTTGCGTTATCGCAGGGATGTCCAGAATAATTTTGTCCATCGGCTGTACAGGTTTCTCCTTACATTGAATAGGCGCCTCACTTTGATGCGATCCTATGTTGTGAGGCAAATCAACACCTATTGGTAAGGTGGCTTCCAGCTCTACATATTCTGGGTCATCGTAAGTTGACAGATCCAGTAGTTCCGTCGCAACATCCACGGATGGTGTAGTACTCTTTATTTGGATCTGTTTAACCGGGGTTGAGTGTACACTTTTCCCTTGAGTTTTGGCTTGGTTTTTAGTTGGAGCAGGGCCCATAGATGTCTTGACCAAATCCGTAGACACTGCCTGGACCATTTTGATGTTCCGCAGGAATTTCCGAGCTCCATGTAAAGCATTATTTTTCTTTGCTTTTTGATTCTTTGATTTCTTACTGATTGCAGCAAGTTTCGATTTCGGTGGCAAAATCACAGATTTTCCCGAGGCATGAGGTCCTCCTGTAAAAATGGAGAAAACATTAGATTGGCCCACTATGGAGGGTGTTATTCGAACCTCTGCAGTTGGTTCCATTTCAAAACTGACTCCTGAATTCGAAGCCATTTGAGGGTCGTGGCAGGTTTTGTTGGCCGCACATCTAGCCTGCTCGAATGCTGTGTGGTAAGACAGGTCAGCCAAGTTCGGTGCAAACGAAATTACCGATGAGCAAGGACCATTCTTTGCCGAGACTCTTAGACCTTATTTCCTACGCCTAAAGGAGCTGCAGCTTCCTTCGCAGTCGCCGTTGCAGGCTCCTCTCCCACCGGAATGATCTGCGTTGGGATTGAAGACTGAAGACATTGGTGTTCTTGCACAGTCACGACATCAGCTTGAGGATGCCGGTGTTTTACTAACTTGTTGTAATCTTGCTCAGCTTGGGGTCTGGACTTAGCACTAGTATGTCTTCCATCGAAGATGGCACACTCAGAAGACCTTTGCCGAGCTGAATGATTTATGTTGTGTTTGAATAGGGCAAGTGTCTCGCGGGCAACTTCCGCAAACAGCCTTTTATCGGTTGAATCACTTTTTCTGCTCTCACTTAACAAATTAAAGGCGGCATACAGTCTTTTAATGCTCTTATGTTGCTCTACATATGAGCGATCGCAGGTTTTTTCCAGTTGGATCAGTTTGGAATTCATCATTTCCATGACGGTCGTTAGGTCTTTGGTAGCCTCATGTATATTCTCATAAAGTTTCATAAAAGGGGCCAATGAAATCGACGAGGATGCCATTAAAAGGGCTTGCAATTCAGTCAAAGACGACACGGCCGGTATTTCTGCCCTTGTGGTTTTTACCTGGAGCTTCGGTGATCTGCCAGCAAAGTGCTCCTCATCGCGGCGAATTTTAGGGAACGGACGTTCCATTAATGATGAGTCCATAGAGTCGTTGTGTGAGGAGTGCTCATTACAATAGGTTTCATCACTAACCCCATTTGCTTTCCTGTTGACGGTGGCATGTCTTTTTTGGGAAGTCAGATGAATGTCAGATATTTCATGCCTCGATTCTCCCTTTGGCAGGGGATCAAGTGTCTTTAGCCGTTTGTAGCAAACCTCTGACCATATATCACCCGTTGCCCCCAACAACTGGCTATTAATTCATTTTACAGCTATTTTAGCGTTAGTGTCGACAGGAAACCTCTGCTCTGTAGCCTTCTTATTTGAACACGCTTTGTTCATGAGCACTAGGTTCTGTAAAACGTTATTCACAACCCCTAGTGAGTCTCTTCTTATGGTATTTACATGGCTCACATCCGACTCAATCAAGTTTTCAAGCTTCGAGCTCTGGTCACAACATTGCCTTCCTGAATTTAAATTACTTTGCTGGTGACTAAGATCATTAACATTAACTTCATGCCAGGACAAAGTGTCCCAATTGGCCCTCACACACACTGGAGAACTCGCAGTGAACACTTCATCTGCCTCCTTTGCAATGAGCACAGAGACCTCACAGGCCAGGCTAGAGAGAGAACAGTCATTTAAATATGTTGCTGCATTCCGTAATCCAGCTGAGTTACGATCTTTCGATAATTCAGCTTCAATTACTGCAGGGTAATCTCCACCAGGGGGAGCCTCTCCCTCCCCACCGCAGCCAGACTCCATTTCGGACCCAGCGGCGCTCTGGCCGCACCGAGCCGAGCTCTTCATCCCTCCGTTCCCCGCCCCCTCTGAAACGGCATCCCCGGGACCGCAGGGCAGCCGAGCACCTGCAGCAGCCGATGGCGAGGTGTGTACACCACCGCAGCAAGCCGAAAGCCCACCCCCAGCGACATCCTGGGCATCGGAGCAAGGCACAGCCGACACCGACCTCGGCGCCCACAACGTCCGCGCAACAAGTGCCGCCACCAGCAGCAACACAGCTCTCCCCAGCGTCGCCGTCAGCCAGGCAAGTTCCATTTCGCCGAAATGCGGGTTCATTTGAGGCACTTGAGGGTTCGAATACTGTGTCACAAAGAGGGTGTGTGTATGTAATATTAACCGCTGCAGGGTCAGGATCCTGTTCGTGATTTGGATTTGAATCTGCATTACAGTCGGCTATCTCTGAAGAACTTGTATGATAACGACTTACTTTCGCAATACATAGAGTACGCTGTACAGCAGCAGGGTCCTCTGTTGTGCCGGCACAATCTCTTCGCCTCTGAGCCCGGGTCCTTAGAACGGATGACGGCGCCGCCGCCATTGCTCACCCACTCGCCAAACAGCCAAACAGCTCCGCGTCCTCAGCCCTTTCCACCTCAGGGCTCACCCAGGGATTCAATGATATCAGTGATTCATTTGGAAACTTGAAAAGATTGGCTACAAACAAACAAAAACTGGAAACGTGAAAATACCACTGACAGCCAAAAACAAAAGCAAAGCTGTCTTGAAAGCAGTGCAAATCTGCTCCAAACCTTTTCTACCACCTGCCATTCCACATTTGATTGAAAAGTGTAACCACATAAACAAACTAATTATAACTATTCAACAAAACTAATACTATGCCAAAGCATTGAAATCACAATGATAAACAGTTTATCCATCCTGCTCCTGCGACATACGTCATTCACACCCCTTACAGAAGACACACCATATTCCATCATCACCACTCCAAAGCAACATACTGTGTTGATGATACCATACCCTTATCTAACATTTAATTCTTCAAACTAACAACCATCCTTCATTACTCATAATTGCTAATTCCTTTGTCAAATCTGGTGCCTTCCCATTATCCCTTAAATGACCATTACATTTTAGTTAGATATCTAGTTACTAAATATGTTTTGGTTTTCATATAGATCTTCTTCTAAATCTGAAACATTTACTGCACATTCTAAGAGTCCTAAAAAAAAGTTATGTGGTTGTATATGCTAAATTGTATAACATTCGTTAATCTATGTGAATTCAAGTATCGGGCACATGTCTATCCAATTCCTGCACATTTCTAGAATAGTGTCTAAACAAATATATTTAAGATATCTAGGATCTGCATATTTTCATATATGCCCACTACTTGGATACTGGTTTGTGATTGATTTTAATCTCTCTTTCCCTTTCTCGTGGCAATTTGGTTTTAGGAACAAAACCAACAACTATGTTACCAATGGCTACAAATGTTAACTTGAAATATCACTCGGACACAAAACTGTTGTGAATCAATAATACGCAATGAGATATTTAATATTAAAATTTTCTGTCACATTGGCAAAGGAAACATGAATTAATGCGACTTTCAAATTGCATTTTTGTATCATATTATTTTATTAAAAAATAGCACATCCCTGAGTGCCCAAGATTCCTAATACATGGACGACTTTCACTGATCGTCCCTGAATGCACAGGTTATTTATATCACTAACCAATTTTATTGAAACAATATGCAGGTATCCACACAAACCGGAAAATACATTCTTTAAAATTGAACAGGAAAAATAATAAGCACAATCTAAAAAAAACAGTGAAATCGATCAGTGTTAGATATTATTGTGTTGCTTCTCATAGTAACTTTGGAATTCATTGTTGAAAAGATGAAGAAAGGGAAGATGTGGAAAGCAGATCATTAATAGGCACTCCAACCCATAGGGAAGCAAGGAATTGCTTGGAGATAATCTAATCAGCTCTGTGTCGCCTGGGTCCCAGAGGCATGCTCTCTTTCACAGCACACTCCTCATTCTTCTCCCTGGGGTATACATGTTCAACAGGTTACAGTTTGGAGTCCCTGATGGTACTAGTGTACATAACTGTGTGAGGTGCAACAATGGGCACATAGGATATTTGCTAGTGTCGTTTTTAAGAGTCACCAGGTGAGAGGAATGCTGCAATGGTGTTCATTGTGTCTAGTTCTGTTTGAGGTGCATCCAGAGGTAATTGCTCATCTAGAATGAAATGCATGGTACAAAGTCTGTAGATGCCTAGCTAAGACCCTGTGGTATAAAAAATGGTGGCAGAAAGGGAAGTGTCAGGATTTGTCCTACAGTCATCAGTTGAGAGCAACATTGACTAAATCCAGACCTATACTCTCTTTCACAAAATGATTTATTGTATTCTCAACCCTCCAATGGACTAATGCATGGTGACCAAGTGAATATTCTAAACTCTAAAAAAAACTGTCAAAGTCACTGCCTCTTCAAATTAGGGACAGTACCACAATTATTTATCGGAGTTATTGTACCCCACTCTATTGTAAAACAGCTCACAATGTTAAGTGTTCATCTCTGGCATTTGCATGTAGCCTGCTTTCTCAGGGGCGAATACTGCCCACAGAGCAGTGAGAAGAGCAAAGAAATAAATCACTTTGTAGCTGGTGGAAAATGACTTGAGATGATGTATGTTATTAATATTATTAGTAGTGTGACATGTATGCCTCACATAACTTGACTATCTAGGTGTTAAATGTGTTAATTGTGTAGTTCCTGGGTGAGCAGCTAGAGAGTGAACATGGTGAGGGACTGTGTGGTGAATTGAAAAAGTGGTCCAACTATTGTGTTGCCCGTTTTTTCCTTTTTCATAGACCTTTAAAGGCTTTTGCTGAAATTGAGGTGGGGGATATGATTCGTATTTGAGGTGGTAGCACGTTCTACATAGTTTGCTTTATTTCAGCTGGGACTATAACATTAGTTGATGTTTTATGAGCTAATTGTGATTGAGTGTTTGCCATGAGCAGGGATGGTGTGGGAATTTGCACTTTAAGAATTTAACAGCATTTTTATGGATGCCTTTGTGCTCTGTGTTATTTTGTGTTAGGGTCAGGGGTAGAAGTGTAAAAGAAAGTAGTGGAAGTATGTTCTCTCTGCTTCTCACCGACCCCATAATCACCGTCCCTCCCACACACCCAATTCAAACCCTATAGCTGGATCCTTCCTTCCTTCCCCCACTCCACCCCTCATCAATGTGTTTTACATAAGTACTTGTATGACTGAAGACAACACAATCAAAGAAAATGAATATAAAAGGCCACCATTAGTTTGTCACTCTCCCCTACAGCAAGCAACTTTAAGCAGACCCCAGATCCCAGTTGTCCACCATTCGCACCTCTTAAGGGATATGTCCCTGACTATAGCCATACACACCCCTCCCATTACCTGCAAGCATATACCAATTCAAAACGCAGATCACTGACGTTATTTGGCTTTTTCAAATAAACAAAAACAATCCAGCACCTGGGAGATAGTGCCGTTAGATATGACACTAGATTGTTACCATTCAGGTTGGAATCCATAGCAGGGGAGAAGTCATAATAAAACAAAGGTGCCTTTCTCTGCCGTCCTGGAACGATCATCGGGATCACATGAAATAAGGGAACATGGCTGTTTCCCGCAAAAAGTAAGGGAACAACATATATTTTAGTTCCCCCTCACTTTGATCTCTGGTTAGGTTATGTTTCAAGCTAGTTTGTTATAAGGTGTTCTGGAATGTGAAGTCATGTTTTTGATGAGCACTCTACTGCCAAGAAGAGGATTGTTCGCAATGTCAAATGATCAGGAAGACAGGAAGAATTAATGAGGACAAGGAAAAGGCACAGGCATTCTATAGTCATGCTTTATCAAGAGTTAACCCAAAAGGAATGTCCCAGCTTTGGTCAGACTCCTAAAGGTCGAGTTGTTATCCTTGCAGCGAAGAGAAGCCACATTGACAAGACTGACAGATAGCACTGTTTTTTGTTACAGTCAAAAGCTTTTGGTTGTTGTAAATGAAGATGTGTATCGGGTACAGTTTGTTATGCATGTGCATGGAGGCGATGTTAGCACATGTTTGTAATCTTAGCAGAGCAGTTAATGATGAAAGTCCATAGAATCGTCCAGTTATCCCCCCTGGGTACTGGTAGTAGACACTGATGTGAAGTGTGAGACATTACTGCCATTTCGCAGCAGATATATATGGCATAGTTCCGGGACTCTTGTGAAGGACAGTAATGTTTTCTGGTAACATGTGGCACTTACCCTAGTTTCTGGATTTCCAATTAGGCAGTACACACCAGGCTTGTAGGAAGCAGTGCTATATTTCAATGGACCAATTCTGGAACTTCTTATCAGGATTGCAATATGCATTTGCAGTAGTAGTAAAGTAGTGTCCTTTTTTGGAGGTCTCAAGTGAGAGACTGATTGCTGGAAAAGTCAATGGCAAGCATTGATAATGCAAATAGGTGTTTTTCTTTGCATGCAGTGAATTGATGTATTGATGTGTGCATTGTTGAAGATTACATTGATCTGCGGTTTTGAAAGGGGGTTTTGTGTTTCTGCTTGTATGGATTTTGGGCAGCCACATTGGACGTCACTCTGATGTTATCTTATTGATATTGTGGTACCAGTATTTATTACATGGCCTGCAGTTGCAGCCATGTAGTTATGGATAAATTACTAATCCCATAGGAAGAGCACTTTTTGGGCGGCTTATAACTTTGCTACCCCTGCACAAATCCTCACCAAACTTTGCAAACAAAGTATATGGCCTACTCTGCAAAGTTTGGTGATGTTTGTTCCAGGGCGGGCAAAGTTATAGGGGGGCCCCAAACATTTTTTCCCATAGATAATATGGGGAAAAACATTACTCAAGCCGTAGGCCTTCGGCCAGGCACCCAAACCTCTAGGCCCTAGCCACAACCACCGCAGCATAACACACCCATAGAATCAAACACCCATCAAATATCCACAACCAGATGTGTGTACTGTTTCATTTGTAGAGTTTGTATGTGAAGTTTTGGCTAGGCTATGCAGTTAAGATTGTAGAGTTTGTAACAAGGACTTCGTCATAAGATACCCATGGAAGTAAACATTTTGGATTGTGGTGTATGGTTAGATGTTTTCTTGAATGGGTGTGTTATGCAGTGGTGTTTGTGAGTCCATTTATTTTATACTTACTGGTTGAGTTTTTTGTGGTTTTATGCAGTTTTTTCATGACACGGGTAATTGGACCAGACATACTTTTTCGATCTCTGTGATAAAAGAAAAGATTATATGTTAGAGTAGGTAGTTCATAAGGAGTTATTGCATTGCATAATAGACATTTCTGTATTTTATTGACCCTCATATTTAGTACTTTACAAGTACTATAGTTCAAACCAGTGCACTGCGCAATGTGCTCTGTTTCTGTGTTTGTTTTCTAAATCATTGGGTCTGTGGGAAAATAAATCCATGCAGGATTAAAAAAAAAACTTCTATGTTGTGGTACAATATATTTTTTCATTGTTTTACTGTTTATTTCTTGTTTCTTGCTAATGTTCTATCTGTTGGATTGTTGCAGATTTGGGGGGCAATTAGATACCTGTTGGTGTATTCTAATTGTTTATTTCTACTTTTATGATATGCATCTATCTGTTGGGTTGTTGCAGACTTTTTGGGGCAGTTAGATACCTGTTGGTGTATTCTAACTGTATATTTCTTGTTTGATTTTGTGGTATTTATTTATCGGTTTGCTTGTTGCAGAATCTTGGGGCAGTTAGAAGCATGTTGTCGTACTCTAATTGTGAATAGTTTTGAAGTTGAAGTTTTGCTTATATTCATGCACAGATTACGTATAAAATTTTGGTTTTAAGAATATTAAGTAAGTGTTTACAAGATTTCCTGGGAATCTCTGATTTAGAGTAATGGTACTATCATTACATTAGAACCATCCACAATTCTTTTTTATATATGCAGTCTAGTGGCCTGCATTGGTTGTGGCTCCTGTGTGGTAGATTATACCTATTGTTGTGAAGGTTTTCTTAACAAGTGATACTTGACCATGTGTGAATCTAGTCAGATTACAGTTGTTTTTGGTACCATCTGCATTGTAACGTAAAAGCATTACTATTACGTATTTACTATGTGTCTGTATTTGTAAGGTGGAGCGATTATCTAAATTGCAGGTAGTACATAATCTGCCATGGTTTGCATTTTGTACCAGTTTCTGAAATGGAATGGATTCACAGTTCGGTACTGATACATACACAAAGCGTTCATTAGGGTTTTGTTCCTGTGCCAAATAGCTGCAGAGAGTGCATGTCTGTTTCCATATGTATGAAATCTGGAAGATTTCATTTATAGGCATGTTTTTGTTTTCCAGTACTTGTAGTAAGTACATTAGAAATTCTTGTGGATCTTCTTTTGAGTTTATAGTAAATTTAACCATTCCAGCACAGTAGTTCAATTCTTGCCTTGTTCCATGAACACTGTAAGTGTTGTCAGGATTGTTGGTTGCATTTCTATGAAGGACTAACATTTGCAAACACAATTGGTCTGTACTGTGTAAATAAATGTTGTCAATAATTGGTGGCAATTGGAATAGAATAGTTATTGCTACATTTGCGTAGCAATTTACACCAGTTGTATTTGAAAATTTGAATGGACCTGACAGTTCTGTGTCGAAGTCATTTGTTCGGCGTGTGTGTTGCTTCTTTGAAGAATTAGTTGAGTTACTTTGACCAGTAGATTCTTTTTTGGTTGTGGTACTTGATGAAGTATTAGTTTCTTTTTTTTCCTTTGGAGGAATTGCAGTGAGATCCTGTATCGTTTCAGTTTGAAGTATTTTTCTTTTACGTTTTGCTTTTTTGCTGAACAGGATAGGTTTTTAGATGGGGGTGTAGAGTGAACACAGTCTATTGTATTCCAGAATGCAAGGAATATCAGCATTTACTTGCATCAAAGTTGATTAGAAATAGCCTGTCAAGTGTAAGTAAGCATGATAGTGCTAGATAGCTCATGCCTTCTTTAAAGACTGTGCTACCAATATCTATCAATGCTTTGTCTAGGTTAAGACCTTGTGATTTATGAATGGTAACTGCGTATGCTAGAGTTAGTGGAAATTGTTCTCTGCGTACATACATGTCTTTGAAAAGAAGGAATCTGGCTATTGAGCATCCTATCCTTTTAACTTCTGATAGTTTGTCAAAGAGAATATTGACATATTGAATGTTGTTGTCACGTGGGTATGTTTGAAATCCAACAACTGTACCAAGTGCTCCATTAACTACTCCTTGCTCCACGTCAAGGTTATGTTTAAGCATTACTCTACAGTTTACAGATAATTTTAATATTTTCTCCAAACCAGCTGTGTTGGAGATAGAGTTTTCTAAGGTATTTAATCTTGTTGTAGCTTGTAGACACATGGGTAGTGTCAGACCATGTACGTCCAGTTTATCTGTGGAGCAAATTTCAATTATTGGTTGCATTTCTTTTTTAAACATTGTTTCATTGAATTTTGAACAGCTTGCAAGAGTTGGCATTGAGGACATACAATTGACATTTTTGTGTGCTATTTGTTCCATGACATCAGTAGCACATGAGTTATGGCCATAGAGTGCATGGATATGCCTGGATTTTAATATTGATTGTGCTTCTTGAGATAGTACACCAACTCTAATACTTTTTAAAATGTTGCCGTATGTGAGGTCTGCAGACTGGCGCATGTTTTCTGTTAATTCTCTGTATTGGAAATGTTGCCAAAGTTAACATTTCCTATGCTGCCAAGGGTTTTACGTCACAGTTTGTGCTCTAAGATTTTAAAAATAGATTCACCTTTCACTGGTGTCAATTGAAGAAGATCTCCAAAAACAATAATGTGTTTTCCTCCAAGGAGCTCTTCGTAGTCTGTGTTGAGGACCTCTTGTAATCTGAGGTGAATCAAAGCCAACATTAGGTTGGAGACCATGCTCACCTCATCTATTAGCAGCATTTTCATTTGTTTGAAAACTCTGCGTAGTTTCATTGCAGCTTCTGTGGGAAGTTTGTAATAGTCTAATTTGTTTTGGTGTTCTACTGGAAGGGGTAGTAATTGGTGTAAAGTGACACCGCCTATGTTGTAGGCAGCTAAACCTGTGGGGGCAGTTACAACAGCTGTCAGTTTGTTGTTTGTCAAATGTTGGCAGAACTTGCTGATGATTTTGATTAAGAATGTTTTTCCTGAACCAGCTTAACCACTCACGTATAGCAGTATAGGTTTGTAGTCTTGGCAGGTACAGTTTTTATTTTCATGTTGCACACCATGTTCAATGTGTTTTGTTATGTCTTGGAAAATAATACTCTGCTCATTGCTCAGTTGTGATTTCAGTACAGCGAAGTATTCTGTAGCTTGTTCATACTGACACATGGGGCCTCATTACGAGGCTGGCGGTAAGGGGTTAACGGCACCTGTAAGGATGCCAGTGAGGTTAACCCCCTACTGCCGCATTCCGAGGTCCCTTAGCGGGTCCCACTAAGGCTGGCTGGTTTTACCAGCCGTCCTTAGCGGGAGCCGCTAAGGGACCAGGGAGCTAATAACGGGCTCGCTATTTGCGGCCCCGTTATTAGCTCCTTCCCCATTCCCATTGAGCCCTATGGGGGCTCGAATGGGAATGGGTAATGGTTTTCAGAATAGGGACTTACTGGGTCATCCAAGGTTGGAATGACCCGGTAAATCCCCATTCCAACTACCCGTAACCAGACACGGATTTGGAGACAGCCATGGCACTAATAGCGCCATGGCTACCTCCAAACTCGTAATGACCCCCATGGTGTTTTCTACTTCTGTCATGGCAAATTCTGCCTCATTTGCTATTACTAGCTGTCCAAGTGGTTCTTGGCTTCCTGTTACAGATGGTTGACTACTGTCAGGAGTGTCCACTTCTGGTTGGGCCTGGAGTTCTTCTTTGTGTTCCTGTTCATTGTGCAACATTGATTGGTACTTTGTAAAGTTTACGTCTGGTATAATGCTTTCACTTGCTTTGAAAGTCATATGTATCCAGTAACTCTTCTTCTTTTCTCCATGGTTTAAAAAGTTGTAGCAGGGACATGTAATACAGTTATTTATGTTGAGGAGTTTTTAATGACAATTTGATATGATTAATTAAGCTGTGTTTGGTAAGTTTCACTAAGCCGCCTTCACAATTTACAACTCTATATTCTTTTCATCTGGTTTAATATTATTTTTGTATGTGAAGTTTTAGGCTACGTGGTAGAGGCACATGGTTTCCAAAGTGGTACTCCTGTTTGGGTAGTATGCGTCTAGTAAATTGTTTTTCAATATGTCTTGGCTGTTGGGATCATTTTTGGCTATTGTTTCTATGTCCTCATATGATTTTAGAACTCTTTTTCTAGATTTAGCAGGACCAAGACTTAGCCATACTATATTGTCAGATCTTCCATACAAGGCAGTACCGGTTAAATGGTCTGCAGCTTCATAGCAGCCACATTCTCTATGAGAGAGCATTTTTATGCCTAACCTGTACAATTTCTGTGATAGTGTTTTGTCAGATGATATATCATCCCAGAGGTCCTGAAGTTCTGTTTTCTCTGCTTTGGTTAAGTAGTCTGTGACATATCATTCAAATTGGGGGCCATTATTAGCTTCATGGTCCCTTAACAGGTCCCGCTAAGAACAGCTGGTCAGATCAGCCTTTCCTGGTGGGACCCTCTAAGGGACCGCGGAATATGGCAGTAGTGGGTTAACAGCACCGGCATCCTTACTGATGCCATTAGCCCCCTACTGCCATACTCAATATGAGGCCCAATGTCTGAATGAAGACATGAAATTGTTTACTTGACCTTTTGCTGAAACTGGTCTAGGGAAACCAAAGCGGCATTTGGTGTAGTATTTCCCTTTTTTATATGTTTGCGACAACAATATTTCCCACATTTGTGTCTTTGAAATTGTAGAATTTGTGCATGAAGGTCACTATGGTCCTCATTCCGAGTATGGTGGTAGTCATGGCGCTATTTGCACCATGACTACCTCCCATACCGGTACCGACTCTGACTTGGTTCAATGGGGACTTACCGGTGTAGTCCGACCTTTGCGGGACCGGTAATTCCCCATTGAAAATGCTGTTCCCCCTTCCGATTTGAGCCCTCATAGGGCTCAATGGGAATGGGGAAGGCGCTGATAATGGTACCGCAAATTGCGGTACTGTTATTGGCTCTGAATTCCCTTAACGGGTCCCGTACATAACGCCTGGTCAGACCAGGCGTTAAAGGAGGGACCCGCTAAGGGAACTCGTAGTAGGGCGGTAAGGGATTACTGGCACCGGTCTCCTTACCGGTGCCCGGTATCCCTTACGCCCTACTCGTAATGAGGCCCTATGTGTTGTTTGTGAAGGGATTTCACAAGTGACATATTTTTGGATGAACTGCAAAACAGTGGCATCACTGCTTTGACCAAATTTAGGAGCATCTTTAATCCATAATAGCATGTGGATGTGTGGTGCTCCTCTGGCTTGGTATTCTTTTCTCCAAAAGAAGTGTTGATCTTCTCCGAGGGGAGGAACAGTCTTATTACAAATAAAGTGTAGCATAGCAATGAAGCGATGATGGAAATATCTTACATACATTTACAGGATCTAAAGAGCAGAGTTCTCGTGGTGTTTTTATATCTATGTTTGTTTTGTTTTTGTTTGCTATGCATAGGAAATCGTGTAAATCTTCCCATGCATATTCTGTACAACTTAATGTAACAAACCAAGTGGGTGGGCCAAGGTTTCTTATCATACAGATGTCGGAACTAGTATTCTTTAGTACCATGCATGTTTGCTAAAAGATTTGTAATACTTGACTGTAAAACCTCATCTTTTTCTTGCACTTTTTGTAACAATTACATAGCTTACATGTTTTGAAAATGGGTACCTGATTTTAATGTGTGTGCAACTCCGTTGCATAGAGTTGTGTTACATATAAGGAGGTTGAGGTGATTGTGATGACTCAAGAGTCTTACATGTGATAGGTAGTCTTTACTAGGTTCTTTAGGTTACAGGTAAGTACACAGTGAAAAGTAGAGCAAACTTAAGACAAGTCTATGGGAGAGAAACATCCACCGGTCCCCCTGTGCCAAGCATAAGTTCCCAACTGACTTTTCTAGAACACAGGCACTCACATCATAACATTCCAACCAGAACACTCCATACCAAACATTCCAGGCTCAGACACACACACATACTGGAAATAGCCTCATAGCCAGAATAGGTAAAACACAACACATTTCCCCCCTTACATAACAATACAATCAAAGGAGGAAACAGAAGGCACAGTCATTACTGAACAATATGTATATATATATATATATATACCACAAACAACTATCCTTCTAGATACCCATCCAGCAAACTGCTCCAAGCATAAAGCTATTCCCCTCCAAGTCCTAAGTGTAGCTATCAAATAGCTAACCCACTTCCAAAACAATCACCAGTACCATAACAGGCCTTTTATGGAACTCGCTACAAGGGGACCAGCCCACAATCCTGTGCACAACCATTACCAACTCACATCACAACTACAACCCTGCATCATCATTCACCAACAACTATTTGTGCTAACACAAACAACAGGGTTAAACCCCACTACCGCCTATAGCGTACACATCTTAACTCCACTATGGGCATCCTCAAAACACCCTCTAGGGTACCAACCAAAATGCCGGTATCCCATAACACCAACATAGACACCAACCAAAATGTCAGTATCAACATACCATCACATTGACACTAAAAGTGACCCAACACTAAAACCCGGGCAACCAACCCACACTACCATTGGCACCACTCTAGGTACCAAACCTGAGTGAACAAATGCTCACAACTGAGCACACTACCATTGGCACCACTCCAGGCACCAAACCTGAGCGACAAAATGCTGAAATGCTCAACTGAGTAACCCAGGCTCACCATTGAGCAACCAATGCTCACACCAGCAACCAGATGTTCACAACTGAACAACCACATACTCACAACTGACCTTACATCATCACCCACACACATTCCCCTAACCAAACCAAATGAACAAATTCAGCATTAAAACTTGGAAAATAGAACTTGAGTTACACCATGAAAGAGTCCAAAAATGTAATGCTTGCCTAGTCCAACTTGGAACGTACGTGTGGAGGAATTGTTAGGTTAATGCAAGGCACAGCATGACTGAAAATTTCCTCGAAATGCAGTAGGTCCAAAAACACAAAAATATTACCAAAATGACCAGGATTCTCACCCACCCTAATACAATCACCCACACACAATCTCCACCCAAACCAACTTGACAAATTCAGCAACAAAAATATGTGTTATGTTATGTTATGTTATTTTTCTTATCCCGCACCAAAGCCCATAGGCATCCATGCGCCGAGAGACAGAAGAGAAAGTACTAATAGAAGAGGTGAGTCTTCAAAAGTTTCCGAAACACAAGCAAGTCCCCGGTTTTACGCAAAGTAGCATTCCAGGCATTGGCGCCTTGGATATGAAATGCCCTGCCAAACCCGCGGGCTTGTTTCACGCGGTGGTGAGCTAATAAGAGATCTTCAGCTGATCTGAGTCTTCTTGTAGGTTGGTTGATATTTATAACATCTTTCAGGTAGCTAGGTGCATACCCATAAATACATTTATGGCAGATAGTAAGTAGCTTGAACCGAATGTGGGCCTCTACAGGGAGCCAATGTAGTTTTATTCTGGCAGCAGTGACCAGTTCAGAGTTTTTCATCTGAAAGATGATGCGGATGGCTTTGTTTTGTACTTTCTGGAGTTCATGGAGATCAGCTTTACTTGCCCCACATAGAAGTGCGTTACAGTAATCCACACGTGGTAAAATGACAGCTCTCACAAGTTTAGTGCGGTTTTCGATGGAGATAAGTGGGGCAACATGTCTGAGCACTTTGAGATGATAATTGGTGCTCTTTGAGATAGCTGTAACGTGAGCATCACAATCTAAGCTGCTCTCCATACAAGTACCTAGCGTTTTAACTTTCTGCTCGACTTTTATGTCACTGCCGTCAATCCTAAATTCTGAGTACGCCTGGTCCAATTTAGTTAATGCCTGGCTGGGTCCAAAAAGCATAAGCTCAGTTTTTGATGCATTTAGGCAGAGCCAATTGGTAGACATCCACTTTTTTATTAATTGATACACCATGTCCACCAGATGTTGGTCAGTATCATGATTGCCAGTGATGTCAAGGACCAATTGAGAATCATCCGCATAGTTACAGAAGAACATTTGAAAAAGTTCTAAATCATGACAGAGGGGGAGGATATAGATATTAAACAATAGAGGGGAGAGACATGCCCCCTGTGGGACTCCACAAGTCAGTATTTGTGGTTCAGAGGCACAGTTCCCCCAGTATACCTGAGATCGTCGACCCTCTAAAAAAGATCTCAACCAAGCTATGGCATTTGCAGAGAGGCCCCCGACCAACTGCATTCTGTCAAGAAGGATGTTGTGATCAAGCAGGTCGAAAGCTGCTGATAAGTCCAGTAGCATCAGCAGCCCGACCTATTTTCTTCCAGCTTAGAAAGCATAAAGGTCTGTAGGTCTAAAAGGGCACTCTCAGTGACATGATAACTTCTAAAACCAGACTGCTTAGTATGAAGTATGTCAGCCGTTTGTACATAGTCCTGCAGTTGAATGGTTACTATCTTATCTATGAGTTTGATTAGAAACAAAGTATTCATGATTGGCCTGAGGTTTGCAGCATCAGAAGGATCTACTCCAACTTTTTTTAATAATGGTGAAACCGCAAAATTTTTCAGCGGCTGGGGAATTTTGCCCAACCGAAAAGAGGCATTAGCGAATCTACATAGAAAAGGCGCAAACTGCTCTTTGGCTCCAAGATAATTTTGTTTGGGAGAAGTTCACCAGGGCAACAGGTAGGGTGCTTAGACTTCAGTATATTTATCATTTCCTCAACAGTGGTTTCCTTAAAAATAAAACCAGAAGCGGATTCTGTTTTAGTGGCAGTGTTAGACATAAGGTCTTATTTCGTATCAGTCAGTTTTGTGTCAGATGATAGCGTCTTATTAGGTAGCGAAGCGGACCTGACTGTAAGGGGTGAAGAGGTCAGGGTTTCCTGCTTAATTTTATCCTGGGCTTTGCATAATTTGTCCGCAAATGCTTTCTGTACTCGATCGCAGTCCTCAACAGTGGGTTTAATGGAGGAACCACAAGCAGTAGGTTTTTCCCAAGATATAAAGAGGCGGAAGAGTTCCTTGGACTGGTCCCCTGCGGAACTAATTTGATTATTATAGTGGTTTTTCTTAGCCTCATTGTTAATTTGTACAGCTTTTCCTTAGGCTTCCAATCCAGTAGATTGGTCATAGAGCTATCTTTGTGCCAGGTGTGTTCAGCCTGCCTTTTACTAGCTCTCAGGTCAACCAAGGAAGGGGAAAACCATCTATGACGATTTGGTAAGTCTCTGACCAATTTATCTTTCAATGGGGCGAATTTATTGAGCATGTCAGTGGTTAGTTTATTGTAATTATCTAACAATGACTCATGGGTCATCAGTGTCCTTTGTTAATATCATTAGAGAAGACAGATAGTCAGCCAAAACGGGTGTGGTTATGTTCTTCAAATTTCAAACTCTAACTGGGTGTGTAGGAGCATGCACTCTACGTGCCAGGGCAGGAAGCCGTAAGACACAGGTGATAAAAAAGTGGTTGGACCAAATACAAGGTGTGGTCAGGATATTTTCGACAGGTATATTACAACTGCCGACCCAATCTAAAGTGTGACTCTTGTTATGCGTTGGGTCGTCATTATGAATTATGATCTGATGGGTTGGCAGCATTTTTTCTAATGATAAGGCTCTCTTATCTCTCTTGTCACCTTTCCAACGGTTGAAATCCCCCAAGATGACCAAACCAGTATTGGAAGTCAACATAGGGGAAACAAGGTTGACTAAATCCTCATTAAATCAATCAGAATCCTCCGGGGGTCTGTAAAGAAGAACCAAGTTCAAGGTAAAGTTAGGATTTGCAGTCATCTTGACATGTATCATGTCAGTCCCACAACATTCAATTTGGGCTTCATAAAATCCTAGTGATTTCTTACATATAATAGCCACTCCTCCTCCCACTGCCCCCTTCTCTATGTTTCCTGAAGAAGACATAGTCGGGGGGCTCACCTGCTCAATAGTAGGTCCATGGGAGTTGGTAAGCCATGTCTCAGTGAGGCACATGATATCTAATTTGTGTTCTAGTATGTAATCATGTATATCCAGGAAATGTTTGGCTACGGAGTGAGTGTTAAGTAAAGAGACCTTCAGTAAAGACTCAGACTCCTGATTAAGGGGAGCGTATGGGGTAAACAGAATTTAGGTTGCGCCACACAAAAGTCCCACAAATGTTATGCTTGCAGAGTCCATGTTGGAAAGTACCTGTGGAAAAATGGTCAGGTTAGTACAATTCACTGAACATTTCATTACTGAACATTTCTTCTCAATGTCGTAGGTCCACTCAATCCTCAAATACTTGCCAAAAACACGTTGGCACCATGAAACACCAAAATCACATCTTGTCACCACAGAACACCACTTCTCTTGGCACCCTAAAACACCAAAATTAAATGTTGGCACCACTAAAACACCACTAAACTTGGTATCACCACTAAATGGCTGCAACCAAAAATGTGCCCACAATGGAGCCCTCACATGCCACATACAAAAGCACTACCAAAACTGGGAAACAATTCCCACAACATCAAATAAAACTACAACCATAATGCATTACAAACACCAGAAATGGGAACCACTTCCCAAAACCTCGTAAACACATTGTAAACACATGTTTTCAACCACACACAACACCATTAGTGTGACTGCACCACAAGTTCAGCAGCAACTCGCAACAATCACACAACACCTTATATTACTGCCGTATTAATCTTCATAATAAGATAACTACCCATATCAGTGACCCCCACAACAACATTGCCATAATACTGCTTGTTGTGATAGTGCATCTCACTAACATTACTGTAAACTTAATATGATAATTTACAGAATATCACATGCAACTCCAAACATTTTTTTTTTTTGTAATTGGGATCACTTTGTAGTCCCTTGTGTATCAAGTTACTTATCACTTATGACCGAGTCCGCGCCGTGGAAGTTCCCATGACACAGCAACTTCCAGTACTTGGGATCAGATCGCCGTTCCTCTTGAACATTGCGGCAGGATCCTTATCAATTCTCACCCAATCCGCCGCTTCAAATGAAGACCGGAAGTTAAAAAAAACACCAGTTAATATAACTTCCATGTTGAAGCTCCCCCTAATACAGCAACGCGTCCATTATGCGTAGTCCAGCTGATGTAACCTAATCCAAAGTGATCATTGACGTTACCACGCTGTAATACGTTTCCTGGAAAGTCACTAGATGTGCACACATTCAGCAACATTGGGTGGTCCTTTCTTCTATACTCCCTCCAATATGTGTTCACTGTTGCTCGCTCAGGACACGGAACGTTGCTCCTGCATTTGTTCCTGATATAAGAATCATCAATACCCCAAACGCACAGTGACGTCACCATATGGATGAAGAACACAGCCACAGACAGAGCTCTCAGGACCAACCATCACCGTCAACATGGCAACTTGACACAACGGACCACGCAAGCTGCATCCCCACGCAGCACCCTGATCAAGATGTCAGCACGGTAAGTCTTTGACATTACTTCTTTAATGTCTCTCCGGATTCTCCTTCTGCTAGAATTCTCCAATGCCGGCCTTAAAATCACACAACAGCTCCCCCGACCCCTTACACGCTGTTTATATTGGCCGCTGCTGATTCCCAAAGCCAATTTCAATTCATTGACAGCCGCACAGACACTGCTAAACCTGCCAATCATATATGCAGGCAAAGGGGCGTGCTTACCTTGGGGCCGGGGTGAGCGGTGGATGTCTCTGCATTCTAGCTGCTTTCTGGGAGCAGCTTTCTTGCCTCCCTTCACTTCCTGGCAGTCAGGTCCTTTACTGCAGCAGCTTGTTCCTTGCTCCTTTACAATTCCTGGTACCTTTCAGTCTCCACAAATCCTTGTCACCAGTGTTACATATAAGGAATTTGGGGTGATTGTGATGACTCAAGAGTCTTAATAGTAATAGGTAGTCTTTAATAGGTTCTTTAGGTTACAGGTAAGTACACGGGGAAAAGTAGGGCAAACTTGAGACAAGTCTATGGGAGACAAACATCCACTGGTCCCCCTGTGCTAAGCATACGTTCTCAACTGACTTTTCTAGAACACAGGCATTCACATTATAACATTCCAAGCAGAACACTCCATACCAAACATTCCAGGCTCAGACAAACACACATACAGGAAATAGCCTCGTAGCCAGAATAGGTAAAACACAACAAGCTGCTAGTTCACTTTCAAAGAGAAGTTGGAATATGTATTCCACATTTTGTCTGAATCTGGGGTCATCAGAATACATTCGTAAAGAGCTATATTCTGATGCTGTTATCTGTGTGGGTCTATCATCATACCTTCCTCCTTTTCCAGTAGGAAAGAGTAGAGGAAAGGCCCGTGCTTCTATACTTTTTTCCCATATGCTGACTGGGGATCGTTTGGCTTGTTGCATTTGCTAAGTTTCCAGTGTATCATCTATAGTGTCTTTAGAGTGTAAAGGATGAATTGTATAATGGTATACAATATTGGATTCTGTAGCAGGATTTAGAAGTTGAAATTGACCAGTTTCTGGTGACTCTTGAATTATTTCAATGGTTTCTCTCAGGTTTTCTTCAATATTAATTTCTTTGTAGTATTCATTGTTGTTTTTTAGATATTGCAGGGCTTGTCTAACTTTATGTAAGTCCACGAGTTGTTGCCAATTTGTTTTGTCTTTTGTAGGTGCGCCATTTACTAAGATAATTTAAGATTGATCTATTGGCCGTTGCACTCCTAGAGTGTGTACATTTTCTTTGAGATCTAATGGTAAATAAACTACTTTGCCACAAATGCCTTTCACTAATTCAGAGGGAGGTAATGTTGCTGTTTTTGGTTGAAGGTGTATTATTGCTTGAAATGGGTGCACTGTTTGAATTATGATGCTCTCATATACATTTAGTTGTTGCAGGGGTTTGGTAGTGGGAATAATTCCAAGTTATTTGTGATAAATCGTGAAGGTGTTTGATTGTTATCAATTTTTGCAGTGCAGTAATTGCAAAGTATTAAGGGGTCAGTAATTTCATATTTGTTGTCTGCTATAAGGTAGAGAGCTATTTGGAACCATTTGGAATCTTCATTTTCTTCTATTTTGTGCGTTATGCCTACAGTTTTTGTGCTACTTTTATAAAAAGTCCTGCGGCAACACACAAAAACATGGTTTGGTACTGCAGCAGAGGTACTTTTAAGCTTTAGTATTTCTTTTTTTATGTGTTTATTGGAAGGTTGCTATTTGTGCAGTAGTTGCTAGTTTGTTGTAAAGTTATTGCATTTTGTAAGTGGCTTTCACTTCCAAAATATTTTTGCTGGATATGCTCTATTTCTTCGAGTAGTTGTTTGGCTGTACCATGTAGAAGTTTGTTATTTAAATTGGCTAGTGCGAAAGCATGACTTTTAGCATAGTATAGTTTATGGACCAGATTTCTTACAGATGAATCATGTGTTGATATCATTTTGATATGATGGAAGGTGCTTTTGCAAATAGGTCCTGAAATGCAGGCTAATGAATGTCCTTCTAGTCCTGTGTATTTGCGCGCTGGACAGGCATCCATATTTTGTAGTAGTTTCATTTTGAATATGTCTTTGCTTTTTACATACTGATGAGGAACTGGCGTAAAGATTTGAAAGATTTTTTGGAAATGTTACACATTGATGTGCACGGCCATTTGTAGACTGGACGTTTTGGTTCAGTAGAATGGAAAGGTGATACTTAGTTTTCTGGAGATATTTATGTGAGCAGAGTTTTTTGTTCCATAATGGTGTTATTAAGTTTTTCATACCTTCGTCCACTGCTATGTATGGCAATTGGGTTTGTTTGCTTTTGTTTACATGCTTCTTCATTAAAATGTGGTTCAGCGCTTTTGGTGTGACTCCATTCACCTCCATGATGTTTAAGAAGCTATTTTTGTTGATATTCCATTTATTGAGAAGTCTTTTTTGTAGTTTAGTAGTTAGTTCTGTTAGTGGTTTCATTCTGTTTAAAACTAAAATAAATAACTTCCTTTTGAGAAGGATTGCACTGTCTATGAGAGCTTCTAGGATTCATTTTCTATGGTAGGTTTTAAGGGTTGTGCATGATTTCTCTCCTGTTTTTATAAGGTTCTGAAGGACTCTGAGGCAGAAAACTTTTTAGTATGGTTACTTGCCACTACATCAAGATGTATAGATAGGTGCAGTGTTAGCAGTAGTGGTAGCTGAAGTCTTGTTAATGACTTTCTGTTTTGTTTTACATTTTGATAGAGGAGGCAAGGTTTCTGTACTGCAAGCTCGTTTTTTTTCGCTTAATGACTTTATTAGCTGTTTTGTTTGAGCTTTTTTTACAAAATCTGGTAGAGATGGATGCTTATTTTGGACACTTTTATTTTGATTTGCTCTACTTCTGCGTTGCTTTCTATGGAGTTGCTTTTTGGCAGGCATTCTTTGAGGTCTGTCAGAGAAGAAAAAAGTGTGGGTTGGGCTATTGTGCAGTGTATGTGTGCTTTGTGCATGCATGTCTGAGTATGATGGTAAGGATAATTGTGGAGGTGTGTGATTGTGCAATGGGAAGCTACATGAAGTTGGGAAAGCTATTCTTGTATTTGTGTGTTGCTATACTGGACTTCAGATGACAATATAAAGTATGCAGCTGGTAAGGGCAAGCAATAATACTACATCTAATGGTAAAGGGTTAATACACTTGTTTGTTCTACAATACTAAAATGTTAGTGTGTTTGAGTAACAGTTAGAATATTATGTTAGTATTGTACTTACTTTTTGTATGGCAAGAGTAGGTTTCTTCTAAGTTCTTGTTCGTACTTCAGACGCTGCTGCTTTCAGGAGGGTGGTCTTCCCTGCAATTGTGAAAGAAAGAAGTTAGTGAATATGTGTGTTTATAGCAGTTTTGTTAATGTAGACATTGTTTTTTTTGTTGTTTTTGTAGTAGCAGTGTTTTCTTATAACTGAACATAGTATGCACATGCACTTTCATTTGCCTATGTGCATCCTGTATATTTTATTTAGAATCTGTTAATTGAATATGTTTTACAAATGAGTATAATAGTAAACGTATAGAGCACACTTGTTTTTTTAATGTTATGTTATTGGATGTTAAGAGATAGAAGACATAACCATATGCATTCTTTGCTAATTTTACAGGAAAAATGGCAAAGATTGTACAAAAAAGCATGCAATGTATGCATTTGTGAAGGTGTGGGACATAGAGCAGAAGGATTCCATATAGAGGCAGCGGTGTTGTTTCAGCTGGGAGCCTTTCTAATGATATTGGGGGTCATTCAGAGTTTGGAGGTAAGTAACTGTCCTTACCGGCATGGAGCAAATACTGTGTCCGTGTAGTCAAGAGCCCGCTAATAGAGGGCTATTACGACTTCGCAGGCACAAGCTTTGCGCAATGCCAGTAAGGGCATCACCGCCATGCCGTAAAAGGACCGGAAAAGGCCCTTAGCGGCATTATGTAAAGCGCAAATTGCACTACCGGCATGAACCAATGCGGCATTAGCGATCACCGCTAATAACGGTGACCGCTAATAACGGTCACCATAAATAAGCGGAACCAGAAGTAGTGTCATCGCACAGGAACGGGAAGGAGCACGGCGGCCATCTTTAAAATACAATCCATTGCCATCCTCAGCAGCCAGGACCTGTATGATACTGCTGTTGGTGAAATATCATACTCTACCATATAACAATGCCTAAGGCTGTGAAGAAGGGCGCCTCCCGCCAGGGCAAGGAGTGCTTCAATGAAGATGACTTGGCCATGCTAGCTGAGACCCTACAAGAACGTGCTGACATCATGTTTGCCCAGAGCATGAAGAGGGAGGTCATTATACGCAAGAAGGAGATCTGGGCACTTGTGGCACAGAAAGTAAGCGCGGTCGGTAACACCCCCCGCACTATCAAGGATTGCAGGAAGAGGTGGGACAACTTGCGGCTGCCAGTCCTCAACATACTCTCTGCCAACAGGAGCCAGGCAATGTCAGCTGGAGGAGGAGCAAGCTCCCCCATAACTCTGTCCCAGTGGGAGGACATATGTGCTAGCCTGATTGCCATGGAGTCAATAAAAGGTGTTGGAGACATGGAGTGTGGCACCACGTCATCGGCGGACGAGGTGAGTGTCCTAAGAAAGCACAATGTCAATGGCATGAGTCACACTGCATGCAGGCCCCAAGGATAATGCATGTCACATACCATAAGTTTGCCCCAACATGAGTGACCACTGACGGATGCCTGCATTACCCAACCATGTAGCAAGCAACGTGATCGTCCAAACTCAATTGCCTATTACCCTCTAAGATGTAGATGAGCAATTATATAAATGTATGCATGATGCTTCTCAAACCATCACTCATGCCGTCCCTCTCTGTACAGTACCTGAGTCTTCCTTGTAACCCACTATGGGTGGTGACGATGGGCTATGTAATCCACATCAAATTGCCCAAATGGAAAAATGTTAAATATAGTGAAACGTCCATCTAATGGTGATTTAATTCACCCACTCATCCTGTTCTCCATTCTGCCTACCTATCGTTTTGGTAAATGCTCCAAAAAAGGTCTTGATATAGCTGTATTACCACTTGTAGACTGGATGTTGTACCTGCTGTGGAGGAGCACTGGGGGTTAATATTTGTTAGAGAGGTTTTGAGACTAAAGGTTTTTTTAACATAATTGTTCACCATCTAATATAATTTGCTATCAACATCCATTGCAATTGGGACTTTTTGTTTCTGCTAGTTAGCGTCTTGATGGTATTAAGGTTTGTATATTGGTAGTATGAATTGCCCTCACAAAAGTTGCAGAAGTTATCTTTGTGAACATTGCACTTATTTAAACATATATTTTCTAGTTTTTTTTAACCAAGTTTCTTAAATGCTTGAACAGACATCCAATTAATGCTTTTTCAAAATTAGTTTTCATTGATAATTGGCAAGTGAGTAATTTGACTCGTCAGATTATTAGATTACTATGACTGTTAAGAGGGGTTCGGGACACTGCTGAACCTGAGTTGGGAGGCCAACTAGAGTAGAAGTCAAATCCAGCCTTACTACAAGGAGAGAACGTGTCAGTGGGGACGTCCCCAGACCCTGTCTATTCTTATAGTGCCAACATGTTGTGCATAGTACCACTGTCAATCACCCCAAAGTTCAAATCTGTCTCCCACAATGCTGGCTTGTTTCCTTTGGTCATTTGTTGAAAACTATGTGTTCCAGCATGTCTAATAGTAGAAGGACTAGGGAACATCTCTCGACAGACTCAAATGAGTTGCTGTGTAATCATGAACCCACACCAGCAATTAAAGAAAGTGTAGCTGTTACATGACACAGCCCAGCAAACCAACACGTTTATTAGCTTGTATCTGGAAAGGAACAAACGACTTCAAAGAAGAATCACCCTCACCTGTTATGGAGCCAAAGTGGGGCCCCACAGCAATACCGATAGGTCACAGAATCTTGGAGGCCCTCACATGAACTGTCAAACTCAAAAAATGTGCGAGCAACTGGCAAATTCAAGTGGAACCACACAAAAGAAAGGGGCAGGGCTTAGACTGTCTTTTATGTCTTGTGATGAATTCAATGGTGTCATTACTTCTTTCCTAGCAGTGATCTCTCCTCATGTTGCCAGGGGACAGTAGCCGCTACCTGATCCAGACACTGGGGCCGGCTATATGTTATGTTATGTTATGTCATGTTACTTGGCATTTATATAGCGCCATATGTATCATTGGTATGACCTCAAAGCGCTGGTAAATTGAACGCCCTCGGTAACCATAGTTAAAGTCAGTAGAGAGAGAGAATGTGGCATGGTGCGTGGGCGCACCGAATATGTATGCAGCTGGTGTGGTTGTTGCATGATAGCTGCTTCTTAGCGGTTGGTGTGGTGCTGAGGAAGTCAGTTGGATGTGTTCAATCTGGAGGGTGGACTGAGTTCTGGCTGCGTTAGGCCTGAGGAGACGCCTAAAGCTAGCCAGAATATGCTCAGCTAGCTGTGTTTTATTAGGATGAGGCGTTCGCGGGGTCATGTTAGAATGAGAACAGCTAGGCCGAATGTGTAATAGCATAGCTGTGTTCTAGTTGAATGATGGTGTATAGGAAAGAATAAGCGTAGTAGTGTGATATGGTGGTTTATTAGTGAAGCGCTAACGGTCAGGCACAAGAGCAATTCATTCCTGTCATCCATTTCATCCATTCCAACCACTTCATCCGTTCCATCCACTTCAACTATTCCATCCACTCCATTCGTTCCATCTACTATATGTACTCTGTCGTCCGTTCAATCCACTCCATCATCCGTTCCACCTACTTCCGTCCACTCTATCGTCTACTCCATCATTTTCCATCCTTTCCATCCACTTCGTCCGTTCCATCCACTTTGTCCGTTCCATCCACTTTGTCCATTCCATCCATATCAACCGTTCCATCTACTTCATCCGTTCTGTCCACTCTGTCCCTTCGATCTGCTCCTTCCACTCCATCCAATCATTCCATCCATCCAAATATCCACTCTATCCATCCATCTATCCAAAGTCATCCATGCATCTATCCACCCGTTCCATCCATTTCATCCACTTCATCCCTTCCATCCACTTCATCACTTCCATCCACTCCATCACTTCCATCCACTTCATCACTTCCATCTACTTCATCACTTCCGTCCACTCCATCACTTCCGTCTACTTCATCACTTCCGTCCATTTCATCACTTCTGTCCATTTCATCACTTCCGTCCTCTTCATCACTTACGTCCATTTCATCACTTTCGTCCACTTCATCACTTCCATCCACTTCATCACTCCCATCCTCTTTATCTGTTCCATTCTCATCGTCTGTTCCATTTTCTTCATCTGTCCCATCCACTTTATGCGTTCCATCCACTCTATCCGTACCATCCACTCTATGCGTACCATCCACCCTATGCGTACCATCCACTCTATTGTACCATCCACTCTATTGTACCATCCACTCTATCTGTACCATCCACTCTATCCATGCCATCCACTCTACCCATATCATCGACTCTGTCTGTACCGTCCACTCTATCCATAACATCCACTCTATCCGCACCATCCACTCTATCCGCACCATCCACTCTATCCATACCATCCACTCTATCAGTACCATCCACTCTATTGGTTCCATCCACTTTATGCATTCCATCCACTCAATCCGTACCATCCACTCAATCCGTACCATCCACTCTATCCGTACCATCCACTCTATCCATACCATCCACTCTATCTGTACCATCTACTCTATCCTTAACATCCACTCTATCCGTAACACCCACTCTATCCGTAACACCCACTCTATCTGTACCATCCATTCTATCCGTTTCATCCACTCTATCCGTACCCTCCACTTGATTTGTACCGTCCACTTCATTCATTCCATCAACTTCATCCATTCTATCCACTTCATCCGTTCCATCCACTTCATCCATTCAATCTATTTAATCCATCTTGTCCAGTCATCCATTCTATTCACTCATCTCCTCCATCCACACAATCCACTCCATCCATGCCGCCCACGCGCTCCATCCTTTCCATCCACTTCATCTGTTTCATCCACTTCATCCGTTCCATCCAGTTTCATCAACTCCATTCGTTCCATCCGTTCGATCGAACCCATCCACTCTGTCCACTGCATTCACTCCATTTGTTCCATCCACTCATCCGTTCCATCCACTCCTTTAGTTCCATCCTCTCCATCTGTTCCATCAAATCCATCTGTTCCATCCATCCATTCATTCGTTCGATTCATTCCATTGGTTCTGTTCACTCCATCCGTTTCATCCACTTAATTCCATTTGTTCCATCCGTTTCATTTGCTCCATCCGTTCTATCTACTCCATCCGTTTCATCCACTTCATTCATTCTATCCGCTCCATCTGCTCCATCCACTCCATCCTCTCTGTCAGTTATGTCCATTCCATCCACTTCATCTGTTCCATCCACTTCATCCGTTCCATCCACTTCATCCGTTCCATCCACTTCTTCCATTCTATCCACTTCATCCCTTCCATCTGGTTTCATCAACTCTATCCGTTCCATCCCTTTGATCGGTTCCATCCACTCTATCCACTCCATCCACTCCATCCGTTCCATCCACTCCCTCCGTTCCATCCACTCCCTCCGTTCCATCCACTCCATCTGTTCCATCGATTCCATCCGTTCCCTCCATTTCATACGTTTGATTCATTCCATTGGTTCCGTTCACTCCATCCGTTCCATCCACTTCATCCGTTCCATTTGCTCCATCCGTTCTATCTACTCCATCCGTTTCATCTACTTTATTCATTCTATCCACTCCATCCACTCCATCCACTCTATCAGTTCCGTCCATTCCATCCACTCCACCTATCCATTCATTCTATTCACCCCATCCACTTCATCCATTCCATTCTCTTCATTAGATCCATCCACTCTGTTCGCTCATTCACTCTATCTGTTCCATCCACTCTATCCATTCATCCACTCTATCCGTTCCATCCACCCAATCCATTCCATCCACTCAATCCTTTCCATCCACTCAATCCGCACAATCCACTCTCTCCTTTTTATTTTCTCTGTCCCTCCCATCCACTCTGTTCGTTCCATCCATTTCATCCGTTCTATCTACCTCGGCTACTCATCTAGTCTATCCATTCATTCCCTCCATTCCATCCATCCATCCCCTCCATCCACTCCATCCATTCATCCCCTCCATTCACTCCATCCCTGCATCCCCTCCATCCACTCCATACCTTCATCACCTCCATCTACTCCATCCATTCATCCCGTCCATCCACTCCATCCCTTCATCCCCTCCATCTACTCCATAGCTTCATCCCCTCCATTCACTTCATCCCTTCATCCCCTCCATCCACTCCATCCCTGTCACGCTCACCTTAGCTCTGCGGGGGTGTCTGGAACCTCCGTCCTGGGCTATCCCCTTGACTGCTCCTCCCCTTGAGTCTGCACCTAGATTGGAGGTAAGAATATGGGCAAAAAGTGAGTTCAAAAGAACTTGGGGAAAACCGCACCCACCCAGCCCTTGTGCAAGACCCACTGCGCGTGTGTGTGCTCACCTTGTATAAATATGTGTTTGACTCTCCGTCCTGCTCTCTCTCTCAGCAGGGTTACAAGTCCAGCACCATCAGTTACTTCACTGATGAACCCCACGTCCAGGACTGCTGCGGCGTCAGGTAGGTGCTATTGTGCCTTTTGGGCGAGTGCTTATTCTTTACTAAGCTTGCTTTCTTTCCTTGCACACTTGCTGTCTCTTTCTGATCTTTTTGATTCTTTGATCAAGTGATGCTTGTTCTTCCTCTCTTGACTGCTTCTCATAGTTTTCCTGCAGGCTACTGCTGACTGCTTGTGTGAATGCTACCAGTATTTCTGGCAAGTCCGTTGCAAATGGTTTTCTGCAATGCCTATTGCTGTGTCCTCACCACATGTCTTTGTGTTTACTTTTCAGAGCCTGCAATGTAGAATGCAGAGACGGGCCGTGTGCTGTCCTGGCCGCTTCCAGCCAGAAGGCCGCAGAGTTCCGCAAAGGCGGAGCGGGGAAACGACGCGGATCAGAAGTTGAAGCCTCCGACCCGCAGGATGACCAAGCTGCTACAGGCATCGCGGGAGCTGGAATCAGGTAAGTAGAGTCTTGGGAGCAGCTGGGCGGTCCGCGGGACGAAGAAAGTTGCCGCAGGAGTCCCCGGGTCCGGAAACAGGTAAACGGAGCCTCAGAGGCAGCGATGAGCGTGCGCTGCCTTAGGACAGTTTCAACGCAAAGCGTTGGGTGAAGCCTGGGTATGGCTTAAATAGTCAGCCACACGCAGAGACTGGAGCACTGTCTGTAGCTTTTTCTGCAGGGCTGACTTTCTGCCATGTTGGGTGATTTGACCCTAGACTGGGTAATGTAGTTGGTGCCAGGCGCTCCAAGCCCTGGTCCAGCTGGGTTGCTTCCAAGTTCCCCACATGGGGTTGTGATGCGAAGTCCTGAGAGCCTTATGGACGTGCCGTGGGTGTGAGTGGGCTAATGGATTGGTGGAAATCATGACAATCCCTTCATCCCCTCCATCTACTCCATCCATTCATCCCCTCCATTCACACAATCCCTTCATCCCCTCCATCCAGTCTATCGCTTCATCCCCTCCATCTACTCCATCCACTGGCGTAACAGGGCCCCCCGCAGCCCCTGCGGTGCGGGGGGCCCCGCCAGCACATGTGTGGAGGGCCCCCCAGGATAAAAAAAAAGAAAAATATTTTTTTGCCAAATTTTTTTTTTCTTTTTCAATTTACTCTGCTTTCATAAAGAAATGATTTCTGTGACAGAAATCATTTCTTTATGAAGGCAGTGACTACAAAAAGAAATGTTCTTTTTTAAGTCTGAGGGCTCCGCCCCTCCATGGCATGGCTGACCCTAGGCTGGAAGCCTCCATGTCATGGGGTGGGGGGAGCCCTATGACTTAAAAAATAAATAGTTTATTTTTGAAGTCACTCTGCCTTCCCAAAGAAATTACTGCCGTTATGGTTCGGTCCTTAACAGAAATAATTTCTTTATGAAGTCAGAGTGACTTCAAAAAGAAACAATGGGTCTCATTACGGTTTTGGCGTAACTGTGCCGGTGCTACCGGCAGGTTGCCGCCGGACCCGTAATTATTTACTAGTGCCCGACTTCCCGGGAACACAGAGATTACAAGCCCGTCAGTCTGCGGAGTCAGGCGCCGGCAAATGATAAGTCTCCATTTCCATTGGACTCTATGGGAATGGGGTCCATGGAAGCACCGGCACCATTAATAATGGTGCCGGTGCTTTCATGAAAACTCTGCGGGTGGGTGTCGTTCCGCCGGGCAGGTCTGGTCTAACCTGCCGGGCGGGATAGCAACCGCCCGCAGAGCTGTAATATGCCGGTCCGGAGGCAACGTGCCGGTAAGCTTACCGGCACCGTTGTTTCCGGACCGGCATAGTTGTAATGAGGCCCAATTTTTTGGGAAGTATTAGGGCTCCCCTCAACCCCATGACGTGTGTGTTTGTGTGTGTGAGTGTATGGTGAAAGGCTGCACAATTAAATGTATAGGTGGCTGCCTGTGTGAGTGTATGGTGAAAGGGTGCACACTTAAATGTATGGGTGGGTGCCTCGTAGTGTGTGCCTCTATGGTGAAAGGGTGCACACTTAAATGTATGGGTGGCTGCATGGGTGTGCCTGTATGGTGAAAGGGTGCACATTTAAATGTATGGATAGCTGCTTGGGTGTCCCTGTATGGTGAAAGAATGCACACTTAAATATATGGATTGCTAGGTGCGTGTGTGTATGGTGAATGGTGTGTGTGCTTGCGTTCATGGGCTCAACAAATCTACATTTCGGGGGGCTAACCCTTCAAATGTTGGGAGAGGCGCTAACTTCATGGGCAGTGACGGACGGCCAAACTTATTTGTTTGGGGCATCTCATTTCTTTACGCATTTTAATGAGACTATTCTAGTGCAGCTTCAATGTTACAAGCAGTTAACTCTCTCCTTTAAGTTTGAAAGCACCCATTTATGAACTGCTGTGAGAATGAGCGTTCTCCTGCTGCCTTCCTACCCTTCCAATCAATCCGCTGGCATGCAAGTATTAAACTTACTTCACGATTTCAATTGCCTAAAAAATGTGGCATTTGAATGCAGGTGCTAACAGTGAAATGCTTTATGTTAGTAATTGCTGGGCTCTTGTTAACAGCAAAACCCAGGTGCCATTTAAAATCTGTGTACTGTTCTGTCTGGCAACTGCTGTGAAGGTCGACCAGGTTGAGTCATCATAGCCCAAAATTTCAGGGGTAAGGGGGAGGGAGTGCTGAATCTCAGTCAACTCAATGGTGTTGCACCAATACTTGCATTTAATGCCTTGTTTACGCATTACTCCTACCCCTTTTCTTCCTCGTCCCAGTGTGTATGAGACAGCACTTGTGTAAGAGGCAGAGTGCCTTATACACAAGTACTGGGATGAGGTAGAGGTACATGGAGGTAATGCCTGACTTAACTACCTGTAATCATCATTACTCTAAGTCCCACTTTTCCTCATCCCAGTACTTACCTATGAGGCAAAGAGCCTCATCCATAAGCTCTGGGACAAGGAAGAGGTACGTGGAGGTAATTCTGGGCACAGAAGCGGAGTTTGGAGGTTGGGGTAGGGTTGGGAGGGAGAAGGGATGTGTGGGAGGTGCAGGCTTGTGCAACAAATCATAAAGGCTGTCCATGTCCAAGCTAATCAGGCATGATATGTGGTATTAGTGGCTAGAGAGGCATTTTGGTGTAGCCAGTCTAGTCATTCCTCAGTTTGGTATGACATTTTTTTTAACTGGGCATTTCTAAAAAAGCAGTCCTGCTAAGTGAATTAACTGGCTAGACTGCCATTTGGATGCTGCCAGTCTAGCCGCTTCTTACTGCGGCTTTGTATATTTTTCTGGGCATCTGTGATCAAATGATATGATATGTCATTTATAACGCGCCTGTACACAAGTGTTTCTAGGCGCAACAAGAAAAGGGTGGGAAATTAGAGGGAGGACAAGACAAAAAATCTTACTAGGCCTTGTGTCATTCAGATCGTGCAAGTGCAAGAATGAGAAGTGCAAGGGGAAAGTGAGGGGGGAAGTGCAAGGGAGAGGAGATGGGAAAAACAGGGCAGCAATGCTCTGAGTAAGTGCAGCGCGGCTCTGGGTAGTGCAAGGCGAACAAGGGACTGTAGGGTTACAGTTACAGTCCCTAAGTTCCTGGTAGGCCCAGAGGCAGGTGAAGGGTGACTGTCAAGAAAGAGTCTGGACTCAGTGAGACTCTGAGGGTAGCCAAGCAACCAGTCGGTACAGCAGACAGGTAGGTCAGGTAGGCCAGCAGGGGAGGGAGAGAGAGAAAGCAGAAGAGAAGAGGAAAGGTTTGAGCTGCTTCAGGAACTTCAGGTGGTCCGGCTCAAGTTTGAGAGGGGCAGGGAGGCTATTCCAGAGGGAGTTGCCTGCAGAGGAGAGAGATCTGCCACTCACTCTCTGCCTGGAAAAGTGTTTAACCCTTAGAGAGTTGTAGGTAACAGAGGAAAGGGCTTAAGAAGGAAGATATTTTGGAAGAGAGCGTTGGATGTAGTGTGGGCCCCAGGCCCAGAAAGCCTTGTGGACAATGCAAAGGGTCTTGATCCTTGCAGCAACTGGGAGCCAGTGGAGCGATTTCAGGGCTGGAGAGATATGATTCCCTGGGCTTGAGTCCTGTTCTGGATTAGTTGCAGAGGGTGGAGAGTAGAGGAAGTCATATTGAGAAAGAGGCTGTTGCAGTAGTCCAGCCTAGAGAGAACCAAGGCTCTGGAGACAGTGAGCTTCTGGGGGAAAGTGAGAAAGGGAAGAGTACCTTTGAGGAGGAGCAGCTGGTAGTGGGACTTCCTGGCGATGTCCGAGATGTGAGGAGAGAATGAGAGAGTGGAGTCAAAGATGACACCAAGGTTGTTTGCCTCACAGAATGTCGAAGGAAGAGGGCCCAAGTCAGGCGGCCAGAGTGAGAGAGGGAAAGCAGGGGCAGGAGTCCAAATGAGAAAGATCTCCATCTTACTGACATTAAGGCAGAGATCATTAGAGGCACACCAAACCTGAATCGCAGATAGACAGTCAGGAATGAGCGAGAGAGGAGAGGAGTCTGAGGTGAGCCTGAAGGAAAGCGGAGTGTCATCCGCATAACACTGAAAGTTAGAGGCGAAGGTAGAGATCAGGTGGGCCAAAGGAGCCAAGAAAAACCAGGGTGAGAGGATGGAGCAGAGAGAAAGGGACCAAGTTGGACCTGGGAGGGGCTGTCCAAGAGGAAGAAGGGCAGCCACTCAAGGGCCTGATCCGTGATGCCCATGTTCTCATGGAGTCGATTGATCAAGATTGATCAGGATGGCGTGGTTGACCGTGTCAAAAGCAGAGGAAAGATCAAGGTTGATGAGGACAGAAGGAATGCTGGAATCAAGGTTAGAGAGCAGATCTTCACAGGTGTTCAGGAGAGCAGTTTCCGTGACTCTGGCAGCTCTGCAGCACAACCAACAGATTCCGTGTGGAGACTAAGCTGGGAGATGGACAGCTTTTCCAACAGTTTTCCCAGGAAAGGGGTGATGGAGATTGGGTGATAGATTGCCAGGCAGGCAGGATCGGCAGACAGCTTGTTGAGGAGTGGATGCATAAGGGAGTGCTTAAGGGGAGAGGGGAACGTGCCAGTGGTGAAATTGTGATTACAGAAATCGGCCAAGGCTGGAGCGAGGGTGTGTGCATTAAAGCACATATTTATATCGTTCTGCTAGTGCAGTGTGCAGCATATACCTTCAGCAGCACATTCGTGGGTATTGCACAAGCTTGATGATCTATGGTGGCCCAAAGTGTGGTGTCACCAGTGATTTGTTGCTGAGTTGGGGGGGCCCCCTCAGCATGGCTCGGAGGGGGGCCCCCACATTTTGTGTTACGCCACTGGCTCCATCACTTAGTACCCTCCATTCACTCCATCCATTCATCCCCTCCATTCACTCCATCCCTTCATCTCCTCCATTCACTTCATCCGTTCATCCTCTCCATCCACTCCATCCATTCATCCCCTCCATTCACTCCATGTCATGATGCCTACCCCCAGGCATCCGGACCAAGCCCATCAGTCCCGGGAGCAGGCATCTAGACATTTAGTTAAACCTCAGCAGCCGGATCGGCTAGGGGCTATCTGGGTTCAGTCCTGGCGCCTTAGGCGCCAGACTAATAGTAGGAATCAGTCCTGGCGCCTGAGGCGCCAGGCTCATAGTCATTACTTACCTCAGGCAGACCATGCTGCAAATGACTCCAATCCAACATGAAGCCTGAAAGGGACTATTTTTCTACAGGGACTATTTTTTACTCGGGTGTGGTTCTAGGGACTTCTTTTGAGGCTATTTAAACCACACCCGACCAGCAACACACGCTTCGCGTTATTCTGCATCCAGCAGCGTAACACTCACTGTGCCTGCAGCCTGCATCCAGTCTTCTGCCACACCCGCCTCGAATCCGGAGCTCCTAAAACAAAGAGGAAAGAAAGGGACAAGTTTAGAAAACAAACTTATTTCTATTCCACACCTGATTCTGGATCCATCTTGTCTCCGGATCTGTAAAGAACATCATTTCTGCACGCGCCGCACCTCCAGCTGCACCGCTGCGCCATACTCACCAGTCTTCACAGCATCCTTCGGGTCGGCGCTGCCTCCATCATTTCTTCGCCGAACTTCGGCACCTATGAGACAAAAGAAAACCACAAGGTGAGCCAAGGGAACCAACAAATATAATCCTTACCACTATAGACTTACCTGATTTACCACCGGAGGCATCCTTTTGTGACTCTCCATATTTTCACGTGCCGCATCTGTAAAGAGAGACAAAACAACACGTTTTCCTTGTGTAACATTTACCGGACAGTGCCGGGTAATACAGACTCTTACCTGAGCGCCACCAGCTGCCACAAGAGCATCTTTTCACGAGCCAGCTGCAAGACAAGAAAGGAAGGGGGGAACAAGAGTGAACATCGGACATATTAAACTCTATGAACTTAATACTTACTGGTCCTCACCAGGAACCTCAGAGTCAATACTCTCCGGAACTCTCCCGAGCCTTCAAACCAGTGAAGTAACTGGAATCGACGTGCCCCTGCAAATCCACGCAGGATGGAGAGCTCATCTTTCAAGAATATAAGGTGAGATTGCTGTGAGGGCATTTCGGAGGTGATTAGTTGGGGAGGACTGTGGGGGTGCCATCACTTGAATCCACAAGTGGCTAAATCCATCTCTCCACTTGCAGGAGAATATTTCTACGGGTTAAGCAGACAAGATAAGGAGGGCAGATCCAGTCAGTCATCGCTGCACTACGCATCACGTGGGTGGAGACCGCAGCTGTCCGGGTCTGACCGACGTCCCTGTGGGATCCAGGTTAGCGTAACAGAACGCGAAACCTATCTACAAATCCCCACCCGGGCTTTATGGAAACCTCAGAAACCGACCAACTAGCCCTATTGTTAGGGGAACTTAGGGCAGAAGTGCACTCCGCACGCCAAGAGACTAATGCCTTAAGAGAGAACTGATTGTGTCAAAGGAGCGTACTGATGATCTTGCTAGACAATTACTGCAAAACCAAGCTGGGCAAACACCATTACCTGGACTCGGGGGGAATCCAACTCCTGTTTCATCGAGCAATCCTGTGCAAGTGGTTCTACCAGGGAGCATTCCTTTAGCTCCACCCTAACGTTTTGCTGGGGTCCCAAAAAAGTTTGCCGTGTTTATGAACCAATGCCGCTTGCACTTTTTATGCAGACCTGGAGCTTTTCCAAACGACCAAACCAAAGTAGCCTTTGTACTATTATATCTTAGTGGCAGCACAGCGGATTGGTCGATTCCATTAGTTAACCAGGATGACCCTCTTCTTCGGGATTTTTAAGGTTTTCAATTGAGCATGGAAAGACTATTTGCCAGACATTCACAGGGACAGGCCCTGGATAACAAACTTTTATCATTACGACAAGGTAACCAGGATCTACTAACCTATATCGCCACTTTCAATAGGTTAGTGGTGGAAACCGGATGGCCAGAGGAAAAACGAATTACATTATTTCATCGTGGACTTCGGGGTGAACTCAAAGACGTCTTGGCTCAAGTTGTGAACCCACCTCAGGATTGCACAGAATGTATAGACTTAGTGGTCCAGCTAGACCACCGACTTCAGAACCGAAAGACTGATCGAGCTAAGTTTGAGAATCGGGAATTGGTTAAACCCAACGTTGCCCCCAAAGGAACAGATGCATCTGAACCTATGCAGATCGGGAAACGACCACGCCCGACAAGCATAGAGGTCAGCTTGCCGAGCTTGAAGAAGGATACTCAGACCTCGCACTTCATCATACCAATGGTCCTTATAGATCCAAGGCAGCCATCACGAATGCACGCAGTGCGGGCATACATTGATAGCGGGGCCATAGGAAACTATGTGGACCACGAGTTGGCTTCTAGGATGAATCTATCTCTCTGCAAAAAGACCACTTCGGATGTCATCACCACAGTCGATGGAACTGAAATTGCCTCTGGGCCTGTAACTCATTCCACCGCAGAGATGAAACTATTGGGTCAGGATGGGCATCAAGAGACTATTGTGTTTGATTTAATCAAAGCCCCGCAGTTCCAAATAATACTGGGGATACCTTGGTTGGAAACACATAATCCTTGTATTGATTGGCGAGAGAAGAGAATAACCTTCCCGGATTGTGCACATACTTGTTACCCAAAAAAAACCTTGAACCAAAGCCTGGCCACAGTCGCTACTCCAGTCGTGCAGTTACCTCAGGAATATCAAGAATTCCAGGATGTTTTCCAAAAGGAACAGGCAAACACCCTACCACCTCACAGATCATACGATTGTCAAATCGATCTCATACCTGGTGCACAACCTCCATGTAGTAGGATCTACGCCCTTACGGAACCCGAAAACCTTCACCTACGACAATACTTGGACCAATACCTTGCTAATGGCTTCATTCGTCCATCCAAGTCCCCTGCATCTTCAGCTTTGTTCTTCGTGCCTAAAAAGGAAGGTGACCTCGGAACGTGCATAGACTACCGCACATTAAATCAGATCACTGTTAAGAACCGATACCCATTGCCTCTGATCCCTGAATTACTAGTCCAAGTAAAGGACGCTTGCATCTGCACTAAATTAGATCTCCCAGGGGCATATCATCTGGTACGTGTAAAGAAAGGCGATGAATGGAAGACTGCTTTTTGCACTAAGTACGGGTTATTCGAATACCAAGTGATGCCCTTCGGGTTGTGCAATGCACCAGCAGCCTTCCAGTATTTTATGAACGATGTCCTTCGTGAACTCATTAACGTCTGTGTTGTTGTATACATAGACAATATTCTAGTGTACTCCTTTTCAGAATCAGACCATGTGAAGCACGTTCGTGCAGTCCTTGAGAAACTACGCCAGCAAAAGTTATATGCAAAATTGGAAAAATGCGTTTTTCATGCTACGGAAGTTGAGTTCCTTGGATTTATCCTGACTCCAAAAGGAGTCCGAATGGACTCTCGAAAGGTGGACGCAATCCTCAAGTGGCAATCACACAGTTCAGTTAAAGGGGTACAAAGCATGCTCGGATTTGCTAATTTCTACCGCAGATTCATTCCGGATTGCTCACTTGTTGTACACCCTATCACAGCACTTTTGCGAAAAAACAAATGCTTCTTGTGGACCGAAGAAGCTGAAAAGGCCTTCCAAGAGCTGAAAGCGAAATTCATGTCTGCACCTGTCTTAAAGCATTCACGCCCCGAACTTCCATACATAGTTGAAACTGATGCATCCAGTTTAGCCATGGGAGCTGTCCTGTCCGAGAAGGATCCTGAAACCGGTCAACTTCACCCAGTATCATTTTGGTCCAGAAAGTTCTCGGCACCCGAGTTAAACTATGCGGTTACCGATAAAGAATTATTAGCCATCAAATCCGCCTTCAAGGCTTGGCGGCATTATCTTCTCGGTGCCAGGCATACCATTATGATAATCACCGATCACCGGAACTTTCAGTATTTAAAAACAGCCAAGGCCCAATCGTCTCGTCAACTTCGATGAGCATTGGTCTTTGCCGAGTTCAATTTCGTGATCACTTATCGACCAGGTTGTAAAAATGGCAAGGCAGATGCCTTAACCCGAATAGGGATGGGAGAAGCATATGCGAACCCGGAACCGGTGCCTATAATTTCAGAACAAAGAATTCTTGGCAGAACCACTCTACAGACACTAGAGGATATTCAAGTGAAGATCCATCAACTCTTCGATCCAACAGCCCTGCAGGACTGGGTGAAGAAAGGCCCGGACTACTCAGTCATCAATGACCTACCTTATTATCAAGGGCAACTATTTCAGGAACTACAAGAAGTAGTCATCTCCAATTATCATGACACCCTGATGGAAGGACACCCAGGTATCGCAAAAACTGAAGCTAAAATTAAGAGACAATTCTGGTGGCCCACCTGGCGAAAAGACGTAAAGTCATTTGTAATGTCTTGTCGCATTTGCGCCCAAAACAAAAGTCAGAAGAAAAAAACAGCTGGCCTCTTACAACCTTTGGATATTCCACATACACCATGGCACACCTTATTGTTAGACATTATTACAGATCTACCTCCATGTAATGGATTTAACACCATTCTAATTATGGCCCACTTTATTCCTCTAAAGGGATTACCTTCTGCTTCAATTCTGGCCAAGGAGTTCCTCGAAAACATTGTTCGAATACACAGATTTCCTTCCGTATTGGTCTCTGACTGAGGTAGTCAATTCATTTCACATTTGTGGAAGAAATGTTATCAACTGGCGCAAATCGACGTGAGGTTATCAACCAGTCACCATCCCCAGACCGATGGTCAGATGGAGAGGACCAACCAGACCCTTGAACAGTACCTACGTTGCATGCTACACCAGACCGAAAGTAATTGGAAAGATAGTTTATGGATTTCCGAGTATGCATACAATAACACTGTACATTCAGGAACCGGACAAAGCCCCTTTTATACCATATATGGACATCACCCTCGAACCTCAGAACTAGATTTGCCTCAGCATTTAGAAATGCCTGCAGTTAGTCATTTGCATTCTACTATTACACAAGCCTTTAAAGAGGCAACAGAACATTTAAAACAAGCAAAAGAGAAATATAAGAAAAATGCTGATCAACATAGAAGTGAAACTCCACAATACCAGATTGGGGATCAAGTGTGGCTGGCTACAAAACACATACCTCTGAAGGGAACTCAGACTTTTAACCCTAGATATTTGAGACCTTACACTATTAAGGCCATTATCAACCCGGTAGCCGTCAAATTGGAATTACCCTCTAATATACGCAATCATCCTGTCTTTCATGTTTCACTTTTAAAACCAGTTCAACCAGGAACAAGATTAACCAACCATCCGACCCCATCTTGATAGATGGAGAACCTGAATTTAAGGTAAAAAATATCCTGGACTTCAAGATGGTTAAATCAAAACTTTTTTATTTAATCGATTGGAAGGGCTACGGACCACAAGAAAGGTCATGGGAACCTAGTGACCACGTCCATGCACCTCGGTTGGTGAAAAGATTCCATCAGAATTCCCCAGACAAACCAGGGCCCAGGGGAAGAACAACTTTAGGAGGGGCCTTGGGGGAGAGTGCTGTCATGATGCCTACCCCCGGGCATCCGGACCAAGCCCATCAGCCCCGGGAGCAGGCATCTAGACATTTAGTAAAACCTCAGCAGCCCCGGCTAGGGGCTATCTGGGTTCAGTCCTGGTGCCTTAGGCGCCAGGCTCATAGTAGGAATCAGTCCTGTGGGGGTGTCATCACTTGAATCCACAAGTGGCTAAATCCATCTCTCCACTTGCAGGAGAATATTTCTACGGGTTAATCAGACAAGATTAGGAGGGCACATCCAATCAGTCATCTCTGCACTACGCATCACGTGGGTGGAGACCGCAGCTGTCCGGGTCCGACCGATGCCCCTGTGGGAGCCAGGTGAGCGTAACACTCCATCCCCTCCATCCACTCCATCCCTTCATCCCCTCCATCTACTCCATCACTTAATCCTCTCCATTCACTCCATCCGTTCATCCCCTCCATTCACTCCATCCCTTCATCCCCTCCATCGACTCCATACACTCATCCCCTTCATCCACTCATCCTCTCCATCCACTTGATCCACTCCATCCAATTCCGTTGACCCGCTCCATCCTTCCCATCCGCTGTATCCACTTTGTCTGTTCCGTCGATTCCATCCATTCCATCCGTTCCATCCGTTCCATCGATTCCATTAGTTCCATCTGTTTCATCCATTCCATCCACTACATCCACTTCCATCGAATCGCTCCATCCGTCCCATCCGCTCTATCCAGTTCGTCTGTTCGGTCGATTCCATCTGTTCCATCCGTTCCATCCCCTCCATCTACTCCATCTACTCCATCCACTGCATTTGTTCCATACACTCCATCCGTTCCATACACTCCATCCGCTCCATACACTCCATCCGCTCCATACACTCATCCGTTCCATACACTCCATCTGTTCCATACACTCCATCCGTGCCACAGGCTCCATCAGTTCCATCCACTCCATTCGTTCCATCCACTGTATCTATTCATCCATTCTATCCATCTATCCCCTCCAACCATTCCATCCATTCGTCCTCTCCATCCACTCTATCCACTCGTCCCCTCTATCCATTCCATCCAATCGATTCACTCAATTCACTCCATCCAGTTTCATCCACCCAGTCCATCCTTTCCATCCATTTCACCAGTTCCATTCACTCCATCCTTTCCATCAACTCATCCGTTCCATCCACTCCATCCATTCCATCCAACTCCATCCGTCCCATCCGTTCTATCTACTTCATCCATTCCATCCACTTCATCCGTTCCATCCATTTCATTCGTTCCACTCAGTCTGTTCGTTTTAGTTACGCTATACGTTTTATTCTTTCAATCTGTTCAATCGACTCTCTTTGCTCTTTCATTTTCTTTGTTCCAGAACTTTGGGTTTCTGTTTATTGTGGCTGTTTGCTCTGCTTGTTCTAGGCGTCGATTTCTCTAAGAGAAGAGCCACATTTTTCAAAGGGAAGAGCCACGTTTTCAGTAGTTTGCAGAATGACATGTAGTATTCGGTGAGTCGAATGTGGGGTGGAAGGGAGTTCCACAGAGTGGGGGCCAAGGCTGAGAATGATGATCCTCCTAACCTGACTGAGTTGATGTTTGGTATGACTAGGAGTAGGGCAGAGCTCGATCTTAGAGTATGCGGTGGGAGGTAGGGTTTTAGCTTGTCCTGTAGGTATAGAGGTCCGGTTTTATGCATTGCTCGGTTGGAGATGCATAAGGTTTTGAAAGACACCCTTCGTCCAACCGGGAGCCAATGGAGAGTTCTGAGAGCAGGAGAGGTGTGATCTCTTGGGCCAAGTGCTAGAAGCAATTTGGCTGCAGCGTTTTGTGCTCTTTGTAGTTTGATGAGGTGGTATTCCTGGACCCTGAGGTAGAGGGAGTTGGCATAGTCCAGTCTTGACTTGACAATAGATTGGACAGCGGCGAGTCTGTTGGGAAAGGAGAGGTATGGAAAAATGTGCCTAAGAATTTTGAGGTGGTAATGGCAGGACTTAGAGACGTTGTTGATTTGGCGAGAGAAGGTTAGGTCAGAGTCGAGAGTGCATCCAAGCTTTTTAACTGTGGTTGAGGTAGTCGGTGGAATGCCCATGGATGATGGCTAGGGTAGGGGGTGGGGGAAAAGCTTGGTGTTGCCGCACATGATTTCAGTTTTGGTGGGGTTTAAGAGGAGTTGGTTCGTGGTCATCCAGCGATCAATGTCAAGGAGGCAGGCAGCGAGGTCAGGCTGACAGTTGGGGTTTGAGTTGAGGAGTTTTAAGATTAATTGGATGTCATCAGCGTAGTTATAGCACAGGATACTGTGCGAGCATATTATTCCCAGGAGGATGGACATGTAGAGGTTGAACAGGAGGGCTGATAAGCACGCTCCTTGTGGAACTCCGGTATTGACTGGCCGGGCGGCGGATCCAAAGGAGGAGAGGAGGGTTATTTGCTCCTATTGTTGAGGAAGGATGCTATCTACTTGAGGGCGTTTCCACGGATTCCTAGGGAGTGGAGGCGGTAGAGGAGGATTGAGTGGTTGATTGTGTCAAATGCGGCAGATAGGTCTAAAAGGATTAGTGCAGCGCATCCCGCAGAGTCTGTAGTGATTTTATGGTCGTCCCAGATAGAGGTCAGAGTATTTTTGGTTCCGTGTCGAAGTCTGAAGCCAGATTGTGCAGGGTCTAGGAGATTGTAGGCTTTGACAAAGGCATTCAGTTGAGAGTATGCAGTTCGATCGATGAGTTTAGCAAGGAACCTGGTGTTTGAGATGGGGCAGTAGTTTTTAGGGTTGAGGGAGTTTTATTTTTAGAAGTGGCTTTATATGAGCTGTTTTGAAGGTGTCAGGAAAATTCCTGAGGAGAGGGAGTCATTTATGATGGTTCTTGCAGGAGCTCCTGCGCAGGTGGATGCAAATATTTATATGAAGGTTGAAGCGGGGCATGGGTCTAAGGGGGAGCCGGATGGTTTCCGGATACAGAGAAGTTTGAGAAATTGGTCTGTTGATATTGATGAGAACCAGTCGAAGGTGGGTTGGGTTGCAGTTGCTGGGGCAGGCGGGGGGTTGACAGGTAAGGTGGGTGGATTACATGACGGGGACATGAGGGCCAGTTTGTTGTTTAGAGAATTCGTTCTTTTGAGAGCGGTGGTTTAGAAGTCGAGAGAGAGTGAGTCGCAGAGTGACTGAGATTGGGTCGATTGGGTGGTGGTGCAGGTTGGTTTGGTGAATTCAGAGACGATTTTGTGGAGTTCCTTGCTGGGGTTTTCCCAGTTGAGAATTTGAGAGTTGTAGTGGACCTTTTTTGCTTTTCGGATTTCGGCTTTGTAGTGGCGATGGTGCAGGGCTTGGGTGGATCTACTCGGGATGTTTTTTTCTTTCCGCCATTTGCGTTCAAGGGATTTAACAGTTGTTTTGCAGTCTTCAGTTCTGGTGTAAACCATCTGGGAAAAGGGCCACAGCGAGTCGAGTATTGGCAAGTGGGGTTAGTGGGATTAATGAGATATTGAGCCATGAGTCAAAGGCGTCGATGGTTAAGGGTTCATTGCGTGGGGAGGTTGGGGGGGCTTGAATTCGCGTGTCGGCTAGGTCCGAGAGGATTTTTAGTTTCTTCTAGCATTTGTGTTGATTTGGGGGTTCTGGTTCTGGTATGGGGAGGGGGCAGGCGAGTAAATAGCGAAAGGCACAATGCAGTGATCAGATCAGATGATAGGTGTGGGGGGCTTAGATGTATCTGGTCATGGAGCTAAAGATGGCATCAATGTTGTGTCCTTTAGAGTGAGTTGGGCCGTTTCTGTGGAGGCAGAGGTTAAGCATATCTAGGCAGTCGACCAGAGAGTGTGTCATAGCGTTGGTGGGAATATCTAGCCAGATATTGAAGTATCCTAGGAGAGTGAGGGTGGGGTGATTTATTTGGATGGTGGCTATTGAATCACAGAGGTTGCTTGAGAATTGCCTGTTGTAGCCGGGAGGTCTGTAGATGATTAGGAAGCTTTGGAGAACGTTGGGGGGAGGGATAGTTGGATGATAAGTGATTTGCAGGAAGGGATGATTATCTGGGAGTCGATGATTGAAGCAGAGAAGTGTGATTTGAAGACGATTGCTACTCCTCCTCCTCTAGAGGGTCGGTTGAGTGAGATGAGGGAGTAGTCTGGGGGGAAGGCTTCATGGGTGATAGGGGCGAAGTCGTCAGAGAACCATGTTTCCGTGATAAAGACTAGGTCTGGTTTGTCTGAGGCGACAAGGTCAAATATGCTGTGTTTGTTTTTTTGCGGGAGGGAGGATCACATGGGGAGACACCATCAACAAGGCATGGTATTCCCCTTCCTCTTTTGAGGATACCACATCCGTACCCAATGCCCTCATGGCATATTATTACACCTCCCCTTGCTTATCTAGGAAAGGTACTGAAGACCTTGGAACAAGATCTGTTTGTGTACCATCAAGATCTGGCTTGTCCCCTAAGATTCATGAAAGTATCTTCTCAGACTCTTCTTACAAGTTATTCAGAACCAACTTGCCCTCAAAGGCTTCTGAGACAACATACCCAAAGATGGACTACCATTCCCATAACCATGGGAATACTGAGATGAGGAAGATGGGCTGAGTAATGCAGAGTGGAAAAGCCCACGAGTACAGGCTGCACTCTAGTTGCTCTGAGCAGGTACCTGTAACAGGGAGATTTAAAACCCAGCTACAGCTGACTGGGGCGCACTGCTGCTGGAGAGAGAAAGCTGCTTCTCTCAGGTCGTAAACAAGAGACTGAAGGGCTGATGAAGGCGTCACACAGCCAATTGGCTCATGAAGGAAGAGAAGGAAGGCTGACCGAGTAGGAAGCACGGTGCTGCGTGAATGCCAAAAGCCAGAAACAGGATACTAGGCATTTGCAGGTAGAATGGTAATGCTCATCCTATTACTTTTGTGGCAGCTCTCAGTAAATAAATAAGAGCCGGGCGGCATTGAATAAAGCCAGTCCTTCTTAAGAGTGGTAATATTGTTGTTGCTTTAAGCTGGCGATACGCTGTACAAAAAAGTATAAACTGCAACAGATCCCCCTATAAGGCAGAACACATATTACAACTTTGATCCTCGTTGTTGCCTTTCCAGTATGCAGTAACTGCCCCAAGTGGAAGACAATTGAGACAGGCCCTCCTAATAAGGCATCTATCTCTTAAAATGTTGTTCCACAGAAGATAGTCCTGGATTTAATTTGGAGCAAAGAACACATATCTTCGACTGACCGGTTTCTGTAGTTCTATGCTTTCACGCCAATCATAATAAAAGACTTTGAGAAGTTTGCTTACATCCACCCTCATTGGAAAGTCTAACAACCTTGGGGCAAAGAAGAGGGGAGAAGCATTGATTTCCATTCAGAACTCCTACGGTTACGCCATGGAATAGATAGGGCATTGGGTTTATTCAAGATGTTGGTGATAATTAACTGCGTTAAAGCTGCTATAGAGTTTCACCAAAGGCATATTTAGTAGAGGGCCAGCTCCAAAAACATGTTGTCATCAAGATGGGGTATGTCTAGCTCTACATAAACAGCAAATCCTCCAAGGGTTTGTTTCATTTTCAATGTTTGATTAGCAATATGGGTGCTAGAGTTAATGTAAATCTAATACCATAATAAACAAATTCATTCACCTGGGGAATTATGGACTGATTACTTAGCAGTTGTGGTATTTTAGCGTGTTTTTTTTAGCAAGCAAACCATTATTGCAGACTTGATGATATTCACTTGGAGTGCTAAAGAATTCATATGCTTGCTGTACTTGTTAATCAGGCATTGCAGACCTTGCAGGGTCTGAGCAATAGGCACAGTGTTGTCTGTATACAACAATACATGTAAAACATATTTCTAAACATAGATGTGTCTGCACCACTTTTCACAAGGACCTCATACAAGCCATTTATATATAAAACAAAACAACAATGGGGGCAGGATGCAGCCTTGACATCCTCCCGATGATATCTATGATGGCATCATGAAGCAATACACAGACAACAGATTCAAAGTTTAAATAAAATGCTTTTATTAACTTAAATGTCAGGATGGTGTAAGGCCAAACCTTCCCTGTGCTAAGGTGGGATTTGCCTACCTAAGGAAGCTAAGGATAGTCTGATTGAGGAAGTTCAACTTAAAAGTCTGTCTGTGTCCAAAACCTATGCTTGACCACACAACTTAAGCAAAACAATGTGTAGGGATGTCAACAACCACCTAAGCAGTGTTCCAAACTAAAGTTCTGAGCTTCTTCCAGCTCTTGTCTTCTTTTCCAACTCTCCTTCCCCAAGTTTTAAAGCAATTCCACAAAGTCTCTGAGTTCCCTTCCCAAAAAAAGATATCACAGTTCCAAAAGGGCTATGAGGTTCTCTTCCCCAAGGCAACAACAAAGTTCACAAGGTTTTGGTTTCCCTTCCCCAAGACATCAACTTGTCCTGCTTGCCAACTCACACTTCGGTTTAATCTCTTAATACTGAAAACCTTTTCCAGATCAATTTCACACTCCTTCTGTTTCGTTAATAGTTTACACCAATTGTTCTCTTCTGCTTTCACTACAGGAACACGCCTGGTCAGACCAACCTATAAAGGGGAGGGTACGGTTGGTTATACTTGACCTCACACCTAAAGCAAAACAATGGGCCTCATTCCGAGTATGGTGGTAGCCATGGAGCACTTAGCTCCATCGCTGCCTCCCATACAGGTACCGCCTCTGGCTTGATGCAATGGGGACTTACCGGTCCATTCCGAGCTTGGAGGGACCGGTAAGTCCCCATTGACAAAACCATTCCCCATTCCCATTTAGCCCCCATAGGGTTCAATGGGAAGGGGGAAGGAGCAAATATTTGCACCAAAGTCCCTTAATTGGTCCCGTCCACAACGCCTGGTCAGACCAGGCGTTAAGGGAGGGACCCGCTAAGGGACCTCAGAATTGGGCACAAAGGGTATACCGGCACCGGTGTCCTTACCGGTGCCGGTAATCCCTTTGCACCCAACTCGGAATGAGGCCCAATGTGTAGGGATGTCAACAACCACCTAAGCAGTGTTCCAAACTAAAGTTCTGAGCTTCTTCCAGCTCTTGTCTTCTTTTCCAGCTCCCCTTCCCAAGTGTCAAAGCAATTCCCCAAAGTCTCCTGGTTCCCTTCCCAAAAAAGATACCACAGTTCCAAAAGGGCTATGAGGTTCTGCTCCCAAAGGCAACAACAAAGTTCACAAGGTCTTAGGTTTCCCTTCCCCAAGACATCAACTTGTCCTGCTTGCCAGCTCACACTTCGGTTTAATCTCTTAATACTCAAAAACTCCTTCTGTTTCGTTAATAGTTTACACTGATTGCTCTCTTCTGCTTTCACTACAGGAATCCCTTTCATATGTACCTGTATGTTTCCTTAACTTGCACAGATAGGGTATCCTTGCGATAGGTGCAGTTGTCGGACCACACGGTCCACCCATTGAAGGTCACACAAGCAATAACTTTAGGCTTTCTTGCCCACGCAGGTTTCTCTGTCACTGCCCCTGCACTTTGGTTCACCTTCACTTTGGTTTCTCCTAGCCAGTCTCTTGGCTTTGCCACAATGTGTTTTTCTCCTTGCCAGTCTCTTGGCTTGGCCACAATGTGCTCTTTTCACACAGTTTACTCAGTGGTGCCTACTTTCCTTCACCACATTACTTTCACACTCTTCAGTAAGGTTTATCACTTGCGTTTTTCTTTATTTCATAGCATTCATTCATTGGGCCTCATTACAACTGTGGTGGTAAGGCAACAACGGCGCTGGTAGTGCTACCCGCGCCGTTGTTACCTTGCCGCCACATTACGAGTTCTGCGAGCAGAACAGGATGGTAGCAACGGTACCGTTATGAACCGTACCGCTGCTACCATCCTCCCCATTCCCATTAAGCCCTATGGGGGCTCAAATGGGAATGGGGACGTACCGGCTCCGCATCCCGCGAAAGGGAAATTACCGGGCCCTCCAAGGTCGGAATGGCCCAGTGATTCTCTTTTCATGGGACCCGGTGCCGGACCAGAGTTTGGGGGTAGCCATGCCCTTATTAAGGGCATGGCTACCACCAAACTCAGAATGAGGCCCATTGTCTTTCAGTATTTATTATGTGGGTTTTGCTCAAGCTTGCTCTCCATTCATAAGCATATCAAAGCTTTCCTTTAGTTCGATATTCAATAATTTTAGATTCATGTGGCTTTTTCGAATAATCCCTCACTTTGGGTTCACTTTTGCTTGCATATCTATTTTCATTCACCCGGCAATCACATATGCCCTCCATTAGCACCATGAGCGCACCTGTAAAAGTGTTCCCTTTTGTTCACTCACCAACCCATGGCGGCTCTTCCAGGCATCTTCTTTCCTTGCTCCCTGCTCCGCATCCACGTCCCTTTAGCATTATGAGCCACAATCACACTTTGGAAACATCTCTGTGGGTTGCCATCAGCTCCGCTCGCCACATGTAGACACTGCAAAGACCTTGCCGTACTGGGGTCTCTTCCATGCCCCAGAGTTCCGGCTGTTGGCACCCGACCAAGAAGGCACTAACAGCTGTGACCCTACCATGGACCGCCCGGGCCTCAGCATTGCAGTATCTTTCTCGGGGTATTCACCGGCGTCCTGGCCTAAAGGCAGGACCTTTCTCTGCAGCCAACTTCTTGACAGGAGTTCTCTCCTCACAGGCCTGACACACCCAGCCTGGCTTCTCTCCTACTGGTCTTCCTACTCTGATGGTCGACTCCACCTTTTATGCACATGCAGCCACTTAACAGGTTGCCGGTCGGAGTCCTGAAGTCGTTTTGCCTGACCATAGTTATTGTTGCTCTCGGGACTTGCCTGGCCCTCACAATAGTCTTCAGTCCTCTTCCTCATCTGAGTAACAGAGTGGTGAAATGATATGTTAGTCTGTACTACTCCTAGTCACCTCTTCCTCATCCCAGTACTATAGTGGTATGAAAGAGGTAAATTGCAAGGAAGTGATTGGCAACAGCCTATAAAGGAAGGGGGAGGGTACGATTGATTATCACAAGGAAAAGGGGGATTCATGTCTCACCTGCGGACACCCTCTCCCCAATCCCCAAGGACCCTCCACCCAGGTGATCCTCCCTTGCATCTCCACCCATAGGGTCAGGATCCAACATTGATGGTCTGTCCCTGCCCACCTGAGAAGAGGATTCAATGGGAGTAGGTGTGAGTATGCCCTGAGGTTTCTCACATATTATTTAAAGTAGGGGATGCAGTGGCCATTTGTTCTACTTCTGACAGATGCCTTGTTATCTTGGTGTATGTTGAACAGGATCTTGGGAATATATTTTGGACAAATCGATGATCTGAGCCAGAGTTTGGAACTGTTGACTTTGTAGAGGGCTGAGCTCAGTTCCATAAAAGCTAGGCAAAGAGACTCTTGTGTTATGTGCAAGAATGAGCTATTATTAGTTTAAGATGAAGTCCTTGTTCACTAGTCGCTAGCCCTGGACGAAAGGCCAGCTGAATCCCATCAAGAAAATGATGTTCTCTTACCCAATACTCTGTACTTCTAATAAAATCCTTCCAAATATATTACAGGTGGTGTCTAAAAGGTAGATGGGCATATATGCTAAAGGGTTGGCACTATTCCCTTTTTTCAATATTGGGACATGTTGTTGCCATGTTCCATGGTTCAGGGATCCTACCTGTTTTAATTATCAAGTTGTAAATAATTGTGAGAATAGGTGCCCAGAATTCAATGTTGTCTTAAAAAAGGTCAGCTAGAATTCCATCCGGGATCGGGGAATGATTGTGGAACTGTTTCACAATGGAAGCTGTTACCTCTTTTCTAGTGCATTCTTCTGGGCATTTGGCAGTGGCAAGTTTGATCGATTGCCATCTCATCTCTCCCTCTCTTCCCCCCAAGCCAAGCCTACCCCAACACTGCCACCTACCTTCTCGGACATCCGGCCCATGAAGCGTGTGTCAGATAAGGCTTTTGCCGCCACTTTCTCTCCCCCCTCCACCTTTGGCTGTCTCTCATCCTGATACAGCCCTGTCTCTGCTCTACTCTTCAATTTCTGATACGCTTGATGTTCTTGCCCCTGTCATGAGGATCTGTTTGAAGTCCAAAGCTAAGTGCAATTCCTGGTATGACTCTGACCTAGCTACACTTAAACGTAAGTTTAGGGCAGCTGAGAGGAAATGGAGGACTTCCTGTTCATCCTCTGACAAACTGGCCTGCCGCCCTCTACAAAGGCAATACCCACTCTCTGTCCTCACCAAGAAGAGAGTCCACATTCAAGCTCGTGTCTCTGCGGCATCTAACAACTCGGATGAACTCTTTAAAATCTGCAAGGAGCTGGCCAGCCCTGCTACAGTCTCTACCCCTCCTGTTGCCTCCCAGGCTCTCTGCATTGCCCTTGCCTCTCACTTCATTTAAAAAACCCAGGACATCCTGTCCACTCTCTCCACCCACACTCATCCTCTTCCCTCTCCATCTGTGCTTGCTGACCCTCCTTTAGCCACCATCCCACCATCCTTCTCGTCCTTTCCTCTTTTCACCCCTGACGAGGTTGCTAGACAAGTCTGATCTATGAAAGCCTCTTCAAAACAGGTTCATCCAAGTTCCTCTAAAACCATCAAGGACCGCATTGACACCCTCCCTCTGGCCCTTGCTGATTTTTGCAACCACTCCTTTGCCTCTGGATCCTTCCCCTCCCCTCTGAAGCACTCCTTTGTGCATCCTCTTCTCAAGAAACCCACAGCTGATCCTTCTTGTCCAGCTAACTATCGCCCAATTTCCATTACTCCCTTTCTTGGCAAACTCCTGAAAAAGTTGGCCATCTCTCAGCTTAACCTTCATTCCAATTCTTTTGGCTGTCTCAATGACCACCAGTCTGGCTTCAGAGCTGCCAGAAGCACGGAAACTGTTCTCCTAAACATCCGTGAAGATCTGCTCACCAACCTTGACTCTAACATTCCTCTGTCCTCATCCTCCTTGATCTCTCTTCTGCCTTCGACACGTCAACCATACCATCCTGCTCAACCGTCTCTGTGAAAAACTGGGTATCACCGATCAGGCTCTGGCCTGGCTGACCTCTTTCCTCTCAGATCGACCCTCCCAGGTCCAACTTGCGTCCTTCCTTTCATCTATCTTCCTCTCTACCTGTGGTGTTCCCCAGGGGTCTAACCTCTCGCCCTGACTTTTCAACCAATATCTGGCAACTCTCGCCCACTGCATTGCCATTTTCTGCTCAAATTTCCATTGCTACGCTGACAACACTCAACTCATTGTCAGGCTGCCCTCTGCCACCTCCTCTTCCTCTCTCATCTCTGATCACCTAACTGCCATTCAAGATTGGTGTGCCGCCAATGATCTTTGTCTGAATGTCAGCAAGACAGAGATCCTCCTCATCAGCACACCTTCACCATCCTTTCCCCTCACTCTCTGGCCGGCCTCCCTTGGCCCTCCTCCTACCCCCACCTGCGAGGCTAAGAACCTCGGGCTCATCTTTGACTCCACCCTTCCCTTCTCCGCTCACATCTCTGAGGTCTCTAAAAAGTCACATTTCTGACTGAACCTCCTCAGAGGTACTGTGCCTTTCCTCTCCTTCCCCCAGAAGCTCATGGTATCTCAAGCTCTCGTTCTCTCTAGCTTGGACTATTGTAACAGCCTCTTTCTAAATCTACCTGCCTCTACTCTCCGCCCTCAGCAACTAATCCAGAACAGGACTGCGAAACTTGTCCTTGGCCTCAAACCCTGGGATTGTATCTCTCCAGCTCTGAAATATCTCCACTGGCTCCCAGTGGATGCAAGGATTAAATTCAAAACCCTCTGCATTGTCCACAAGGCTTTCTGGGGCCTGGGTCCAAAATACCTTCAGCTATCCCTCCGCAAATACCTCCCCTCTCGAGCTCTTCGCTCCTCTACCTCCAACTCACTCAGGGTCAGTCGTTTTTCTAAGAAACGAGCTGGGGGTAGATCTCTGTCTTCGGCTGGGGCCTCCCTCTGGAACAGCCTCCCTGCCACTCTAAAACTTGAGGAGAATCATCTCCCGTTCCGGAAGCACCTCAAGACCTTCCTCTTTTCTTCTGCCTTCGCTCCCCCCCTCCCCTGCAGATCTGTCTCTCTTGGCACAGTGCACTTGGCCACCCTCTGTCTTTTGGGCCCGGGTACCTGCTCATCCTGCCACCCTGCTGCACTGCCTCCGGGCCACCCCTTGCACTGGGGTCTGTATCTGTACCCATACAGCCCCCCCTTTTTCTTCCTGCACTTATCGGACCTACCCTGTCTGCTGCCTTAAACCTAGCACTTGCAAATTGCTGGCTGCATTACTACTGTTTGTTGCCTTTATTATTTATTTATTGTTATTTATCTGTTTCTCCTCTGCTTCACACTTTCCACCTCTCCTCCTTCCCTGCACTTTTCCCCTCCCCCCTCTCCCATGCACTTGCACGTTCTCAATGTCACTGGGCCTAGTACGATCGCTGTTTTGTTCTCCCCTGTTCCCCTCCCTTGCCTTGTCGCGCTCTGAAACACTTGTGTACGAGCGCGATAGAAATAAAATATCTATCAATCAATCAATCAATCAATCATTCTGGGGAGATGCCAGTAGTGGTTCCACTTCGATTATGGGATTCATTTCCTTATAGAGTGTTGAAAAGTGGTCCACCCACATTTAGCTCTGGACAGTATTTTACCAGTAAGATTTTTTTTTATAAGCGTTGACCATTTGTTACAAGGCCCCAGATGTTTTTTGAGTTGTTTCAGGTGCATGCATCCAGACATTCCTCCCAAACAAGGTTGTCTAGTTCCAGTTTGTGCCGAGCTAGAACCGTTTTATTATTGGCTTGTGCCACAATTATCTCTGATTTAATTGGGAAGGCTTTTCTGAATTGCTAACAAGATATAATGTGTTGTTTCTCTACATCTATGTTGAGCCAGCCTTCCTGATTAGTTTTGGAGTGTTGAGCAATGTTAGTATGGAAGAACTTAGAAATGTTTGTTATTAACAACTCAATTAGTGATACATTCTTGGACAAATTAGAGTTATTGGCGAATAATGCAGACAAAAATTATAGGCTGGTACCAATTATTTCTGTGTGAATTATGAACTTATTGGTTTTGCCTCATTTAAATGTAATCTTTGTTTGCAATTAGATGTTGAGTCTGACTCTGATCGAAGCGGCAGTACATTGCTTTCAGTCCCCACAGAGGACCATTTAATTTGAAATGATAACAAATGGTGGTCAATAAACAAATCTGAGATCACCTGAACACATACAATCAGTGGCCAGTATTTAGCTGCAACACAAAATTAATGAACTGTATAATTCCCCTCATGGCCCTTGAAGATATAGTTCCATGTACTATCATTGGGTGTACGTCCAGTCACTGATCAAAGGCCCCACTCCAAGAGCAAGGAGAAAAAAGCAACCCCCATTGAACAAGTGCGAGTGTCTATAATTGTAGGTTTCCGGAATCCCTATAGCCATATCCTCTAATGGATCAAAGATGTCGTGTGGAGGGCCATTTCCTATTTTTAGGTTGAAGACCCCCCTCCCCAAGTATGACCAAGCATGAGGGTGGGTTCTCTCTTTGCACCTGGTCACCCATAAGTTGTTTAAGGTTCAATAAGTAAACCACATGGACAGGACTTTGGGGATCATTGTAAAAGTCCACACAAACTATATGTTGGCAAACGTTAGTTTCAGTACTTTGATGAAGTTGATTCAGCGATCAGTGGTGTGATTAAACAGCTTAGAGATGATCTTACAAAAACATCTAAATCGCAAAAAAACATCTCCCATAGGGCTTTTTTGTTGCATTAACTCAAAATGCAGTATATCCATCTAGCACCAGTTCTTCATTGAAGGAAGTTTCTTGAAAAAAGGTTATGTCATTTTTTTTAGATGACCGCTTGTCTCCTCGCATAGTAGCTTTCGTCTTGCTTCCACTATATTGCAAGAGAGGAGTAGCAGAAATGCCACAGGATCAGAGCATTTCTGGTAATAGGGAAATTATTGAGAGGTCTATTCTTAAATACTGGACAATCGACCTGGGAAGTTACATCCATAGGTAGTCATCCTACTTCCTCAAGCGTAGATAAAAGTCAAATCTATTTTCAGTAAGTTTAGGCCCTGGCGTTTTGGTGAGACAAGATGTTTACCCTATTATGGTGACCCGGCTAAAGGAAACATTTTGTTACTGCTAGGAAAATAAAGAGAGCTGGGAACTTGCTTCTTTGTTGGATTAAATGTCTTCCTAGTGTCTACTCTAGAGATATAGGGGGTCATTCCGAGTTGGCCGGTAAAGGAAAAACGATGCCGGTAAAGGATTGCCTGCATCGTTTCCCTTTACGGCCCATTCTGACCCTTAGACCGTTATTTACGGCGCTGTAAATTACGAGGCCGTAAATAGCGGTTCAGTGGCACGCGTCCGACACTCCATACCGAAAATAGCGCCATGGCGTAAACCGGAGCTGATCCAAAGTAAAGCGGACATGGAAAAAACAGCCACCACAAGGCCGCAAAGTACCTTACCGCCATGGAGTAAATACCGGCATCGCCGAGAAGGTGTTAAGAACCATGAGCAGTGCTTCAAAGAGGCACAGGTACACTCAATCAGCACAGGTGGAGGCAATGGAGTCTGTCACAGCACAAATGGAGCACACCCACACACCACACCCCCTCCCACACCAAGATGATACCAATTGTAGCAGCATTACTGGAGCTGGAGGCCCTGCTTGCAAGGCAGCAACTACAACAACAGCAACAACAACAACCACAGCCCCCACCACAGAGGATACACAGGAGGAGAAGGAGGGTGAGACAGGCCCAGCATGCCCTACCGGTGCAGGCACCATTACCACGCCGGCAGCCCCCAATCCCCTGCATCAGGCTTGACCGGGACACCATTACCACCATAGTGGACCTGATACATGATGACATAGTGAGCCGCATAGAAATCTGCACTGCCATCCCCCCTCTACTGAAGGTAGTGTCTGTGCTCCACTTCCTTGCCACAGGCACCTACCAGCATACATTGGGGCACATGCATGGCATTTCACAGCCCATATTTTCCTGGATACTCAACCAAGTGCTGGATGCCCTCCTCAACCACACAAGGGACTACATATCCCTACCACGGACCCCCCAGGAGATATATGACACCAAAGTTGCCTTCCATGCACTGGCAGGCATGCCAAATTGCATAGGTGCCCTCGACTGCACCCACGTCGAATTGGTGGTCCCGCATGCCATGGAGGTGCTGTATCGTAACCGCAAGCAATACCACGCCATCAACGTCCAGATGGTGTGTAATGCCAGTAAAGTCATCACACATTGCAATGCCCGATACCCCGGATCAACTCATGACACCTTGGTCCTGCGGAACTCAACACTACCATGCTACATGGCGCGACATGCTGGACGAAGTGCCTGGCTACTTGGTGAGTAACCTGAATGGGCCATGGCAGCGCATTGGGGTTGTGAGTGTGGGAAAGGGGGGGATGAATACTCCACCTGTGTGGGAAAGGGGGGGGTGCATACTCCACCTGTGTGGGAATGGGGGGGGAGACGCATACTCCACCTGTGTGGGAAAGGGGGGGTGCATACTCCACCTGTGTGGGAAAGGGGGGGGGAGATGCATACTCCACCTGTGTGGGAAAGGGGGGGAGATGCATACTCCACCTGTGTGGGAATGTTCAAGCCAGTGCACGATGTGCACCTCACAGAACACTGTGCCCTAAGACAAGTGACACGGCACATGGCCACTTAACCACACAGTGCTGAATCCGAGACGACACCTAACACTACATGACTAACAGGAAACCTGGCCAAATACTACAACACATGCACCATGTCGCTGACTCCTGCACCACAACACACAGGACAGTCATCCCTGGGAGTGCATAGAAGTGAGTCTAACAGGGATCCCACAGCGTGTCACTGGTCCGGCACCCCCATAGGATTGCTGCAAGTCACCATGGTAGGGATCAGTGCAGAATGATGAGTATGCTACCAACTACAGCCAACACCCCCCTGTCACCAAATCTCGCGAATGAGATCAATGAATGCAGTCCAACACTGCTGCATGCATATACGACGCACATGCAACAAGACGTGAGTGCACACCATGACCCATCAGGAAGAAGCTACCCCCTCCATCATTCCATTGCACAGGACACAGGCCAGTAATGGGGTGTCTGTATCCTGGGACATGTGTGCATGGCCAGTAATCACCTGCTGCCATGTAAGACTAGTACAGTTCTGCACCATGAATGTACAAACACTTACCTTCATTCCACTCTCATGCAGGTGATGCTGGCTACCCTTTGAAGCCGTGGCTCATGACCCCGGTCCGCAACCCACAGAACAGGCACGAGGAGGACTACAATAGATCCCATACCCGTACACGGATGGTGATAGAGCAGACCTTCGGCCTGTTGAAGGCACGATTTCGTTGCCTCAGCCGGTCGGGTGGGGCACTCATCTACAGCCACGAGAAGGTGTCCAAGATCACCATGGCATGTGTAATGCTGCTCAACATGTGCACCTGTCGGAACGTGCCACTGCCCCCTGACGTGGAACTGCTACCACCAGATGATGATGAGGGGGAGGAGGAAGGAATGGCAGGACAGCATCACGGTGCCGATGCACAGGAGGGACGTTCCGTGCGGCAATCATTGATTGGACAATATTTCTGACTCACAAGTCAGCTGAGGGTGTGAGGATGACAGGACATTGGGCACTGGGTGTGGGGATACATGTACACCATGCACTGTGAGACATTAAAGGACACATGCACAATGATCAATGTCCACTCTGTTTCTTAGGGATGATCAACCAGTGTATTGAGTAATAATGTTCAAATGTGTACAACAAAAACCTCCACCCTCACTCCCATCCCCCTCCCCCCAACTCTCACACACACCCTCACCCTCCTCCCCCTCCCCCCCAACTCCCACACACACCCTCACCCCCCTCCCCTTCCCCCCCAACTCCCACACACACCCTCACCCCCCTCCACCTCCCCCCACAACAACCCCACAATAGTCCCATTGGTACAACATAGTCAACATATGTGTGCAATACATCCTTGGCCGATGTGGCCGATGTGCTTGGCAGGCTTGGTATTAGGCCTGCAGGCCTTTCCAGAGTGTCTGCAGGGGAAGTGGATTCAGGACAGGCAGGTTGTAATCCTTGCCCCGTGAGCCCTGGGGTGTCACTCTCCCCGGAGTCGCTGTGTGCCACCTGGCTGTATGATGGTGTGTCAGGGGTATGGGCAATGTCATTGGTATCCTCCGCGTTGGCTCCGGAAATTGATGGTGGACTGTCTGGAACATCAAGGAGGCACATGGCTGCATGCTCCCCAGCCACACTTGATTCCTCCGAGTGCAGCGTGGGGCATGTGTCCAGCGGCACTGCAGGCATGGGTAGGGGTGCAGGTGGGGGTTGTGCACCCTCCATGGGGGTTGCAGGAGCAAGTGGTGTGGCTTGTGTTTTTCTCCTGCTTGCAGGTATACATTGGCCCCTGCCTCTGTCCCTGGAGGTACTGGCCCGGATGCTTTCCTGGTCCTCGCTGTCAAGCCCGCTGCCTGTGGCGGGGGAAGAGAGAGACGGCATGAGCAATGATTTGGGTGTCAGCACTATGGTATCACAATGGGATTGCAGCGTTTTGTGGACATTTGGGCGGTGAGTGGGACAGTGATCTGGGCTTGGATGCTAAATGCATGCAGATGTCTGGGTCACACATGTTGGCGGCGTACTGTGATGACTCACATTCACAGTGTTTACAATCACTGCCCCGTGTGCCTCACAGATTCGGCCTCTTTGTGTGGTATGGGCCACATGGGTTACAGCCTTGCACCTGACATCAGACTGGGTCCCACTTGTTACGGCATGATTTCATTGGGGGGGGGGTGCCCAACCATGACGTGACACCTTGCCCAGCCCTTGGCAGTGACTTACATTAGGAATGCATGTTCTGTCTTGAATCATGACACTCACCTCCATCAGCGGATGACGCTGCACCGCACTCCATTTCGCCAACCCCTTCTATGCTTCTGTGCCCATCATGGCCGCGCACGTTTCCTCCCATGGCATCATTTTGATGGGGGAACCTGGCCCTCCTCCATGGCCCGCACCCAGAGACGGAGGTCATCCCACCGTTTCCGGAAATCCTTGGTGGTGCGGGGGGTGTTTCCCCTCTGTGCTACCAAGGCCCAGATCTCTTTCTTCCTGACGACGGTGGGCCTACGCATATCACTGCTGAATACAGTGTCCGCATGTTCATGCAGGGTGTCCACCAGTATCTGGAGCTCATCCTGGGTAAAGCGCTCCTTTCTTATGCGTGCGGCCCCCTTTTTTAGTGCTTTAGGCATGATGCAGGTCTCGAATGCCAATTTCTCTCTTCGGCATATGCCTCCGGGTCCTGTATGGAGAGGATGGCAATGGATTGTGATTTAAAAGATGGCCGCCTTGCTCCTTCCCATTCCTGTGCGGTGACTTTTTTCCGGTTCTGTTCTTTACCGGTGACCATAAATAGCGGGGACCGCTATTTACGGTCACCGCTGATTACTCCATGTTGGTAGTGTTATGTACGGTGCATTTGTTGGCGGTAAGGGCTTTGGGGGCACTTTTGCGGCATGGCGGTAACGTTCATTACCGGCATGGCGGTAAGCGCGTGCTCGCGAAGTCAGAATAGGCCGATTTTTACGGTTTAGTGCCAGCACGGAAACGCTCTTAACGCCATGCCGGCATTCCCCTATACTTACCGCCCAACTCGGAATGACCCCCATATTCTCTTAATTCAGTGCCCCTCATAGATGTGGTCGGGATAAGTTGAGGGGGATAAATAAAAGGTAAGGGAACAATTCTCATCCCCATCGATGAATAAGCATTTCTAAAATTTGAAATCTGTACATTTGCAGCAGTTCTAGGGGACACAAATGTAACCACAATACAATCCCCCACTAGTTATTTTTCCAACTTTCCAAACCAATTTACTCTACTTGCCCTAAGAATCTCTTGTGGATTGATATTTTATCCAATTATATGGGAATTGATAAACCTTATTTATCAGAGAGATCATGGGCTCTCTCCCTCCCAATAGCAGTAGTTTGGCCCCAATGATTATACCCAATATGGGTGTTGCTTGGGGTGGGAGTTTGAGAGCATCATGGGTTCTAATACAATTGGTTGCATTTGCGTCTTTCTTCGATGGTTCAAAGTTATATGTTGTTGTACTATGAATGCTCATGACAGCTGTTACACTCAGATGCGTTTACCACAGGTGTTGATGGGCCTTGGGGTTCACCCGCCTTTTTGGTTAGACAGCTATTATACGCAGAGTCATTGGGCCTCAGTACGACAATGGAGGTAGCCATGCTGCTTTTTGCAGCATGGCTACCCCCATACCGGGTACCGGCACCAGGTTCCCTGATTGGGGAAATACCGGGCCATTCCGACCTTGGAGGGCCCGGTATTTGCCCATTCAGGGAACCCGGACCCAGTACATCCCCATTCCCATTTAAGCCCCCATAGGGCTCAATGGGAATCGGGAGGATGCAAACAATGGGCCCATTAATGACGGCCCCATCATTGTTTACATCTTGGTCTACTTGCGAGACCTACTAAGGACGCCTGGTACCGGCCCCGTTATCCCTCTACCGCATACCTCGTAATGAGGCCCATTTTCATCGTTTTATTTCCAATTACTAAAGGAGTAGTCTTTTTGTTGTACATGAGTGGTGGATCTGAGTTGGCAACAAGTGCAAAATCCAAAGTTCCCAGGTCCAAATTTATTAATTTACAAACAGTTGATGCAATTGCTGTAACCTCCATTTTTACATCCCTTAAAAGGTCATCCATGATTAGCAATGAATTCAAAACCGATTTTTTGCAAATTAGACAAAAATTCTGTGGTTAAATATTGAAATATCTCCATCAATTCAAGAACTGTTGCTTGGGAGTGTTTCGGAAGACTAGCCAATGCATCCATAAACTGAGGGTTTACCAGGCCCGGGTAGGTGGAATCATAGTGTGTGCTAGTGGTGTTAGTATTGGAGTCTGTTGCAGTTTGACAGCTAGCAATTGGAGGAGTTACCAGTGAAGAAATAATGTTCATAGGCTGGGGAGTTGGCTAAGGTATTGCCTCACTGCAGCTGCTGCCTGGATTGTCCATGCCATCATTGCAGTTTGGACAAATCTCCCTTGTTGGTATAGATATAGAGCACGGGTCACCATGTAAAATGAGATCACGTGGCTCAGGTGTAACAGAGCTGAGTGGGAGCAAGTCTGTTTTAGTGGCTTCTAGTGCTTTTTCAGCCACTAAGATTCTTTTTTCCAGCTTCCCTGAGATTTCCTGCAGATAAATATCCAGGAGGAATTTGGGGTCAGGTTTAGGTATACAAAGTATACAAGGGCCCTTTGTCAATGTATTTCCAGATTAGCCCTTTTGAAGTCCATTTGATTTACTTTTTCCCTTTGTCGGTTGTTAGTTGTAAAGAGTAGCTCATGGGCTAATGCCCACATTCACCACTCAAGGTGCACAGGTTGAGAGGCTTTAGATGAGTTGGTATAAACAACACCTGGATTTGGGTTTATTGTAGAGGGTGGCTCAAAGGCTGATGCCTGCAGTCACCACCCAAGGCACACTAATTGCTGTTTTCCACTCCTACAATAAGGTGGTTCAGAAAGACACCTAAATGAGAAAATGTTGCCTCCTGCTCACAGGTCACACCTCACAACTCCTTAATAAATCCAAGCACCATAAAGTGCTTTTAAGTGCCTTACAGTGCCTCGAAGTTTACAGGTACAAATGTGCAAAAATGGAAAGTGCAGGATGTCAATAACAGAAGCCAGACCAGGCTATAATATTATGCAATAGGTGCCAATGAACAAACAAACAAAGTGCAAGTGAGTTGGACAGCAGCATAAATACTGGACATGAATAGCAAAAAATATGCTGTACTGATGCTTTAAATTCGGCATGGCTACAACAAAAGTAGGTATATGTGCCCTACCTGGTATGCCGCAGGCCACAAGACCGTCGGGTATGGTGATTTCTCCATGAATCAGACCGGTCAAGAAGCACAGATGGACACCTGACTGCAGCAATTCTCCATCAAGAAAGTCAGAGATGGGGGGCTTGGCCAACTGCGAGATGTGATAGACGTGAGCCTCGTGAGCTCCCGCTACCGCAGCTGACATCCTGCTTGTAAAGCCCGCAAACTAGCACCTGCCGACCCCCCAAAATACACCCGCCGGTGTGTGACATCTTGGGGCACATATATGCCAAAAATCTGTGTGAAACGCACCAGGCGGAGAAACTGGAGGCCGGTGAAGATTGGCCCGACGCCGACCTGTAGGCAACCAAGATGGCCTCCGGAGCTGGACTGGTGGGCGTACTGTGAGCGGGGATCGAGGCGGCCCCACTGTGGTTGCGGACCGCCAACCCACCAGCCCCTGACCTGCTGCAGTGAGGAGCTATGGCACTGGGTGGGGTGGAGGCCCCCCTGCACGCAGACTGAGGCAGAGGACACCCGCCCGCGATCGCACCTGGGGCTGGGCGGCTGCACTCCGAGGAGTGAGGGCGTGAAGGAGTGATGGAATGAAGACGGAGATCTGAAGGACCCCAGCTTGGCGAGATCCAGAATCCGAGCTGCCCGTCTGGGAGGGAGGAGGTGGGAGGGGCCCAACTGAGACAGTGCTGATTTAGCGCGGCAGAGGCGGATGCTGCCCCGCTGGTGAGTGCTCATATCAGAGCCCCCTGTGCATGGCCTATCCACTCGGCTCTTCCGGCCGGAGGGCACCCCGGGCAGTGCTGGGCTGTCTCGCCCCAGAGCACACCGCAGCATAGGGGAGGCCCCGGAGTCACCCAGAACCCTACCCGGTGGAATTACAACACGGCCTGCCAGTTCAACCACGGACGCTCGTGCCACAGTCCTGCTCAAGGAACACAGATCTGCTACATCACCGGGGCCGCCGGCAGCAGCGTGGGGCGAGCCACACATAATAGCGGCAAGTGGTGGGTTGGCGGGGCGGACTGTCGCCGGGCTAAACCAAGAGCACAACCACATCGCAGCCCCCCCCAAACAGAACAGCCTGAATAGTATTGAAACACACTGGGGTACACAGGGGCGAGAAGTGGCACAACAGGGCCCGGAACCCACGGAGAGAACAGCAACCTCCCGGGGCGGCAGCTACCGCCGCCAACGACCGAGAGTGACGGGATACTGGCCTGACATGACTTACAGAAGCTATCAGCGTGCACTGGAGAATCAGAACAGCGTATCTCTAACACAGAGGATGGGCTACATAATGTGCAACAACAACTCCAGGGAGTCTCAGCCAAGCTCAAAACTCTGGAGGCTAGGGTCGAGGAAGGAGAAGGGAGATCCATGCGTAACAACGTTTGTACACTCGGTATCCCCGAGAAAACCAAAGGTCCATGCATGGAACTTTTCCTGGAGCAGTGGCTAACACAACTCTTCGACCTGCAATCCTTTTCCAAATTTTTCTCTATAGAAAGAGCAGACCGTATGCCCACAGGTAGACCAGTGCCCGGCACTCCACCACTAACCGCAATAGCGAAGTTGCTAAACTACCGAGATAAAGATGCACTCTTACTGCTGGCACGAACCAAAGGTACAATCACCTTCAACGGATCCAGGATAGACTTCTTCCCCGACTATACGAGGGAGGTACAAAAAGCGAGACAATCCTTTGAAAAGCTCAGACGACAACTTCAAATATTAGGAGTTAAATATGGCCTGCTTTTTCCTGCTCAGTTGAAAATATATCATAAAGTCACAACGGTCCACTTTAACGACCTTAAGGAAGCATGGCGCTGGGCATAACAGCACATAGAGGGGGAATGGTCAGCACCTCGAGGTAACAGGGGCAGAAACCCAGACCACCAGCGGACCAGCGTCAAGTGCCGGACCAGCCACCACTATCGGACCATTCGGCAGACGTTGGAGACGGACCCCCGCCCTGATCCCCACTAGAAGCCCAGAACCTACAGGCAGGTACGAGACCATTCTACGGACTACTCCGCAACGTGTCCCCAGGGACCTACATAAGGCGTTCCACATACTTATAATGCGGTTAGCGGAGGCTTATCACCCTCGCATCTGGGGACCCCCCCAGCCTCTTTAGTTTAACTCAATCGGGGATTGTTAAGTTGACACCCTACTTCTTCTGAGTGTCAGCAATGTTTGGGCGACATGTACTTCGTGTTCGGGTGGAGTATAGGGAGGGGGAGGGAGGGGTTCAGTTTAGAGGAGTTTTTTGTTGCCCTAGGACCGATGCACCCTAGTAGGTCTCAGGGGTTACTATGGCACTATGGCTCTTGGTTAGTTGGGGCCACAGCATGTTCAGACAGCAATCCAATCACCATTCTTCGCACGATATACATCACATCACCACATACGGGGATCTTACCCTCGTAAGACATCCGCCCAACCCTCTAAAAGACTTGCTAGATGGCACCCGCACAATCCCAGTCGCCATTGACTGAACGCCCCAAGTCCATCAAAGTGCTCACCTGGAACGTAAACGGGATGGGCTCTGCGATCAAACGACGCCTGGTTAAACAATTACTCAGTAGACACTCCCCCGACGTGGCCCTGCTAACGGAAACACACTTAGCGGGATCACACTGTACTCTCTTCCAGGGGACCAATTACAGGACCGCCTTTCATGCGGGATACACAATGGGATCCAGGGACACTCTCATCCTTATACATAAACGCATCCCATTTGCTTTGCAGAACTTAGAACATGACACTCAGGGTCGCTATGTGTTAATCCTAGGAACGCTTTGGGGCGAGAAACTTGCTTTTGTTTCAATATACTCCCCACTCGTACTGGGGCAGGAACTGTTAGATGAACTGACTACCCTCATGGGCAAACATCAACCTGATAAGTGGTTTCTGGGAGGTGACTTTAACGACGTCATGTGTAATACCATTGACTGAACCCATCTCAGACAACGCAACCCGAACACCCCTACGAAGCTATCCAAATTTGTATCCACCCTAGATCTTTGCGACGTGTGGCGTGAACTACACCCGGGAACTAGAGGTTATTCATTCCACTCAGGAGCCCACGGTTCCCTCTGCAGGCTTGACTACCTCTTCCTTCCGCACATAGACCTCTTTAGAGTATTGTCAGCAGACTTACTCCCCAGGGGAGTCTCTAACCACTCACCTCTTTTGGTGGAAATCTGGTTGCACGGTATAACCCCCCCTAAAACTTGGAGACTGAATAATTACTATCTGGGCTTCCCCGAGCTGGTGGACCGCCTCACTGAAGTCTCCACCGAATACTTTGAGATTAACGATACTGGGGCAAACAACCCGGTAATAATATGGGAGGCATACAAGACCGTGCTGCGGGGAGAAATAATTTCCTGGACAGCGTACAAAAAGAATGAAAGACTCCGGAAGATAATAGATGCAGAAGGGGATTTAACCCAATGGGAGAATAAACACATCCTTGACCCGACCCCTCAGACCCAAACGTCCCTCAAACGAGCCACTGAGCGCCTCCGAAACTTAATGTTAGATAATGCCAAACAAGCCCATTGGGAATCCAGAGCAAGAATATACGAGCTTGGTGACAAAGCTGGCAAAATGTTAGCCTGGCTAGAGAAGAGGGATGAGGGACAACACTGTTACGGAAGACTTTGCCCAATACTACGCCGCACTATACCAGGCCCTATCCTCGCCACTAGATCCAACCCTCCAAAATGACATAACACTCCCAACCCTGTCAGCACAACAGAGGGCGACACTGGACTCTGACCTCTCAGAAGCCGAAATAGTTGAATCTCTAACACAACTGCAAACTTGGAAAACTCTGGGCCCTAATGAGTCGAAACTTGGCTATAACTAGGCGGGTACAACATAGCACCCCCCTACTTAAAATGCTACTAAGCGCCCGAGAACAGGGCACCCTCCCACCGGATCTGTGCAAGGCAACTATTGTAGTTATCCCTAAACCCGACAAACCCCAGGACAGATATGCCTCCTACAGGCCGATCTCGTTAATCAGCGGCGAAGCTAAGGTCATGGCCAAACTCCTTGCTAACCGGATGCAACCAATGGCGGACACTCTGATACACCCGGACCAATGTGGCTTTATGCCACACAAGTCAACTCAAATGAATCTGCATCGGCTTCACCTGGCATTAGAACAGGCTCCTATCATTGACACTCCACTGGCCCTTTTGGCAATTGATTTTGAAAAGGCCTTTGAATCGATCCAGTGGGATAGCCTTTGGGAGATCATGAAACGCATGGGGTTTGTAGATGGTTTCCTGGGATGGGTAAAACTGCTCTATGGGAATATCCAGGCAGAGGTCAAAGTGAATGGGTGGACCTCCCGATCCTTTCATTTGGGCAGGGGTACGCGACAGGGATGCCCCCTCCCCCCCCTTCTATTCGCCCTCGCGATTGAACCACTGTCTCTAGGGCTATGCCAGAGCGCAGAATGGACGGGATTTAGGTGGCCTGAGGGACATGAAGACCGAACCTCCCTGTACGCAGACGATCTCCTAGTACACCTGGGCGAGCCGGCCCAGACCTGCCCTATAGTAACTCAGATGCTCATCTGTTATGGGGAGTTTAGTGGATTAAGAATCAATTGGAAGAAATCCATATACTTCCCGGTGAAGGGTGGAGGGCAGGCCAACCCACAGGATTGCCCGTACCGAACGGAGCAGCATGGCTTCAGGTACCTAGGAATCTGGATAACAGCAGATCTTACCAGATATGTATTTCACAATCTTCAACCGATCATTGACCGGTTCGTCAATGATGTTCACCACTGGAAACCTCTCCCCCTGACCCTCATGGGTAGAGCCGAACTTTTTAAAATGATGGCCCTTCCAAGGTTCCTTTATGTCCTGCAGAACGCCCCACTGAAGATCCCAAACTCTGAATTTCACCGGGTGGAGACCCTTCTTAGGGAACATATATTGCTGGGCCTCACAACTCACGGTGATCAACGACCTGCTTCACGGGGACCGGGAACTACCCCACATCAGGGCCGAGGTGGAGGCCATGCAGGGCATAGATCCATTACATTTATTATACCAATCCCCTCAGAGACCTCCTCCGCCGACAACCAGGACACATACCACTACCATTTGGAGACAGGCACACAGGTTTGTAGGGTGGGAAAATAAAATAACCGTGGCACAGCCCCTATGGCACAATAGCAACCTAAAGGAAATTGAGAAACTCGAACCATGGCCGTGCTGGGTGAGGGCTGGGATTCTGAAAGTAGAAGACATCCTGAAAGATGGGAAACTAACCTCATTCGAAGACATAATTTAAATTCCAACTCCCGGACAACGAACGGTACCACTACATGCAGCTGACCCACGCCCTGAGAACCCATATACCTGCAGAGGCCACTGTCCCAGACTACACACCGATAGAACGCAACATGCTACCAGCGTACATCCCCACCAAAAGCACATCCATCCTCTATAACGCCATCACATCCTTTGCTACTCCTGAACTGACGAGCTTAAAAATCAAATGGGAAAGAGATGTAGGAGATATAGCCCCAGAGGACTGTATCCAGGTACTAATGCACCCACGGGAAGTGGCTATCTCCTCTAGGCTCAGGCTGGTGCAACTTAAAATCTTGCACAGAGTGTATTACCCTAGAACTGCACTGCATGGCTGGAAGAGGGCATCGAACCCGAACTGTCTCCGGTGTGGTGAAGAGGAAGGAACCTTCTTTCATATCCTGTGGTTATGTCCCTGGATCCGCACCTTCTGGGACGCCTCATGTAGTGAACTGACCAGGATACTCACTTGCACTATACAATTGGACCCAAGGGTCCTAATACTGGGTGTACCAGACGAGAGTGATCTCAATAAATGGGAAATGCTGCTCCTAAACACAGCAGCGGGCCTTATGAAGCATAACATTGCACAAAAATGGGGAGTGCCTGAGTCCCCGACGCTGGAACAGAGGGTACTGGACATGGACACATGCGCTATGATCGAACGCCCGATATATAACGCAAGAAGCTGCCCAACTAAAGCCTCCAAAATATGTGGGAGATGGGAAAAGGGAGGTCCCTAATGCCCACGGACAATGGTGATGAAAATTTGAATAAATACACAGAAGGTCAGGGAAATGATCTTGGTAACTGGTGATACAAATATTAATGCTAATTTATGATTGGACATGCTGGTCCTCGAGTGCTTTTGTTTTTTCTCTTTGTTTCCTCAGTGTGTGGTTGTTTTGACTATGTTTGAAAAACAATAAAAAAATGTTTTATCAACAAAAAAAAAAGAAAGTCAGAGATAATTCACAGCATCACAGCCACAGCGTAGGCCTCTGTTACATTCTGTTCCAAGGTGGTATTGTGCAGATTAAGCCTGTTGTCACAAGTTAAAAGGCTCATTGTATTCTAATATGATCTGGTATAAGGACGCAGTTCACTGTGGGGAACCGCATGATTCAGCCCACACTGCTGGCCGTTCCTCATGGTGGGCCAACAACGTTGAACCTGACTCAAGCAGTGTTGCGAGCGGATCAAGCTCAGTTTGGCACAGTGGATTGTGTGGTTCCAAGTAGCAAGTGGGCATTGAGCATGTCCTAATACAGTAGCTCGAAGGTGCCTTTTGGCAATGCAGGTCTGGGTGCTCACTGGAATTTCTTCTAGATCAGGCTGAGCCGAGTCAGGTTGTAACATCAGGCAAGGGTCAATGAGCGATGCTGCAGCTGTTCAGGTTGATGGATGACAGTTGTTAAAATGCTGGTGCACCTATATGTGGTTCGGCTAAGTGGCAAAGGGTGAGTCAGGTCGAGTCAGGGTGTAACCCCTGTTATGAGTCAGCAACTGACTCTCCAGCAATTCGGGTCAGGTCCCAGTATTGAACCATTGATTTGAGCCAAGCAGGTGATGGGCTCAGTAAGGGTACAATACAGCATTGACCGGACTCTATGTGCAAACAATTGTTCCTTGATTCAGAGGATAGACAGAAAGTAGCACGGGCAGGATCCCTCAGCATTGGTATGATATGACATGATATGATGTGGCATTTATAACGCGCCTATACACAAGTGTTTCAAGGTGCGACGAGGCAAGGGTTGGGGGTACAAATGGAGAACAGACAACGATCCTACTAGGCCAGGTGTCATTCAGATCACGCAAGTGCATGTGAGGGCATTGAATTTGCTTTGATGCCCGTGCAACCAACTTTGAGGCTCCAGGTGCTGTGAGAACCAATTCAGGGGTTCAAGGACAAGGTGAACCCTTTCACAGTCTCCTCTCCCAGCCCTGGGAGATTCTAGTGCAGAATTGCAGATCCTGGTTAACACAAATGTCATCCTCAATATCCCCTGGAAGTGGGTAGGATGCAAAACTTTTGTCTGCCTTGGACTGCTCCGTGTACACCTCAGTAGCTAAGGGCTTTGGAAAGTACAACTCTCACAAAAGAGGTCCAGTGTATTGTTCTCAGGTGTTGTTTCAGAGTGAATGGAATAAGTGGTGGGATACCCCTTCTTTTAAAGGTCAAAGTCCAGAGGTCATTGGACTAAAGCCAGCCTGCCAATCCCTGTTCTTCAAAAAAGTAGACTTTGCCCTTCTGACATCCAACCGAAGGTTCCTTGCTCCGGAGGAAGTGGAAGGGACAGGAAGGAGAGAGAGAGGGGGAGAGAGAAAATGAAATGGATGAAGTCATCTGCTGCTGTTCAGATTCCTTCTGACTACTTTAAACCCTCCCTCTCCTATTTAACAAGGATCAGCGACTTTTAAAAATGCAGCACCCTAGTGCTTATCTCTTTGAATTGGTGTTCTCCCTTAATGCCTGGGCCTGGAACAGCTGCCTGGTGGACAGCTGGCTCCGGCAGAGGGTGTTACCTACCCTAACAAAGAGACCAAAGAAGAGGCATGGCCATTCAGGTTTCTGTCCTGTCATTTGGCAGGCTCAGTCTGTCTGGCCTTACTACACATCACCTTCCATAGCATAAGCTGGCTCATAGGAGCTGATACATGCGTTATATCAAATTGAATGTGGCTGCAAAAAATATATATAGTGCCGTGCAACATGCCCTAACTTAGGCCTAGCTTTATTTTAGAGTTTAATCAGCCACCATCATGGGCTGCTTCTGTTCATCATAGTTTTAGTACAGAGGCATATATCTTAACTGCAGCCCCTGCACTGCACTGGCTGTATCAGCAGGTGTCAAATGGGCACCTGTGAGCTCTGTACCTGCTCTGTGCCACTGATAGAGCAGGCCCTGCAAATCAGGATACCGATGCAGCAGGAATCAGATACACCCTATGCTTTTGGCATGCAGTTTATGAAAGGGGAATATGGTTACCACAAATGGAATTCCCCACATCATTTTATAATTTAATTAAAAAAAATAAGGGCTTTCACATCCGTGCCAAATAGCAATCCATTACATATATGCACACATTCATATGATCTTTCCAACTTCACCACTGTATATTTGTGTAATTTTGGACAAATGTGCATTTTGAAATGTTCACACCAAATTCATAAATGGGAAGCATTTTTAAATGTGCAGAAATTACATACATTTCCTGGTCATGATGTGAATAGTTAGAGGAGGATGTGCAATAAATGACATTGGGCTTCATTACGGGTCTGGCAGTAACCCTACTGGTGCTACGAGGCGGTTTGCTGCTATGTATTTAAAAAGAAAATGCACTTCAGAAATACAGAGACAGCAATCTTGCGTGCATGTACCTGTTAGACCTGAGCAAAATACAGTATTAATTGTAATATCTGGAAATGGTGATAATAGTACAATTGATGTGAGTCGTAGCAAATCTCACCATGTGTCCTCTGAATTGTATGCTAATAGTTAATTACCCTTTCAAGTATAATATAAGTGTGAAAGAAAAATGTGAAGTTTATACTTGGATGAGATGTATATTGCTTAAAGCCAAAATGTACAGTGTTATTGCCTTGTGCATTTTTACATTTGACTACTGCAGTTATAACATGCTTCGCATATTGAAAAGGGTTTATTGTTCACATACCTGCAGTATGTATGTCTTCTTAGATGTTAATAGATGCAGATCTTGAAAGAATAAAGCTCTATGTGTTTGGAAATACAGAGTGTAATTGAGCAGGCTCTGTTTCACAGCACACATGCACTCTCAGAGATAAAAGATACATCTGAACTGTTGAGCAGAGGTGAGAATGTTAAAGTGAGGGTTTGTTCATTTGATTGGTGGATGATTCTGCGGCTGCTTGAATTCAACCACTCAGAGTGATTTGGACATATGTGGGTAGGAAGGGAAGAAAGGAAACTGGTATGTCCCTTGCACGATGTCCGCACCGCATTCAGTTAATAACATATATAACCCTTTCATACTGTGCAGTGAAAGATGACTCCTGATGTCGACGGACACTGTGGGCTGTTTGCAACCATTCAGAGCTTTAGACTGTCAAGTGTTATGTTTGTTCAGGGGGAGTGGAACTGTATAGCAAAGCAAGTGTCTCCTTTCATTCTGTGTATTGGTGAAGAGATGGGGCTTAACAGGAAGATGGTGCAGTTTGTAGGAGACGTGTATTGCTTGAATGTATATGCAAAGACCCCTGGCATTTCTAATGGTCTTAGTTTGCAAAACATGTATATGCTATACTTTGAAAAACATGGGATAAATAGTTCACAGCGTGGTTTTGGACTCTGTCACATAGTGCCTCATAAACCCCTACCTGCTTGGCTTTACTCATGGAAAGTCATGTGCAAAGATTGTCAACATAGGACGGTTAAGTAACATTTGAGCTGGCATTTACAAGCATGGCAGCATAAAAGTAAGGCGTATGTGCCTCCTTGTCATCAATGTACGCTAGTACGGCCATGGAAGGCTATGTAGGGAATAAATGCTGGCTTATCCATCTAACAATGATGGATGGCGATAGCTACTCAAAGAGTAATTTTTGTGTCTGTATGAGCAACAATTACAGCATATATCCACATTAGAAAGACCTGCTGAAGCACTCATCAGAGTGTACTTGATAGTGGAGACCCCAAAGTCACCTCTCAAGGCCGCACAGAATCAGGCCCAGGAAAGGGCAAAACACTGCAGGTGAAAACAAAAACATAAAATGTGCTCCTCTGTGATGAAATTTCTTCCGCCCTGCAGGGGTAAAGGGATGGGTAGTGGCTAAACTGCCTACCCAGCCCTTACACTTCTACAAAAGAAGAGTGATCCCAATAATAAAGGTGACACAGTCAAGAGATATGATGCCTTCTATTACGGTAACATGGTCTGAGGGAAGGCTAAACTCTCATGAGAAGTGCAAATGCAATCCAGTAGTGTCCCAGACAATTAAGTATAACAGTCAAAAATAAAGTAATGTCCAATCAAAGTTTTATGAAAGTATATATCATTTAATTAAATACACTATATGCAAAAATAACTACAGAATACACTACAAAATCTCATCTCCGTGGAAATAGCACAGAATGTGCAAAGCTGGAAAAGCTGTGGTGTGTTCTTAGTGTAAAACGGTATTAAAGGTGACCTAAGCAGTCTCTCGGGCTCAAAACTGGAGCTGGGAGCAGTTATTGGTCAATAAAACCTTCCACTTTCTTGGCAGTTGGACAGCATCAAACCACACTTCTTTTTGGTGTCTTTCCTGTTGCTCGAATGAGGGGGGTGTGGGTTGGGCTGTTCAATAGGGGGAGCAGGTGCGAGCTTGGGTCCTGCTGTAGTTGTTTGTGTTTCAAAGCAGCATTTGAAGACGTACAGATGGTGAGGGCCACCAGGGTTGGTTTGACAGTCGGTTTGATGGTGAAGATATTGGTGACTGTATGCGCAGTTCGAGTCAAGCAGTTCTATGCAGCGGTCAATGGTTACGGACGAATGAGGCCACGAGGGTCTGTACGACTATTGATGAATATCAGCAGTGAATTTGCTGGAGCATCGAAAAGTGGTTTGGACATAGCGGGTAGGACAATGAGTTTCAAGTTTGAACCGAGGCAGCAAAGTGCTGAGCTGGCATGATGCAGTGATGAACTGGTTTGAGAGGGTGAGACATCTGCTCGAAGATTGGTCTTATTGCTAAAGGTAACTCAGAAGGGTTGTGTTGGCTTGACAGGGTCAAATGGGCGCGAACCACGGCTCGCAGCAGTTCACCAAAATAAATGCAGGGATCCTGACTGTCTTGGCTCTCAGGTGCTGTGAATCCCACTCCAGAGTCTCAGGGACAAGTGTAGTTCTTATTCTCTGGCTCATAAGCACAGGGGAGTGTGGCACACAGCTTCAGGGACCTTCAACATGGTGAGGTCTTGGAAAGCAGTGCGAGTGGCAGAAATACAGGTCTTGCTCAGAAGCAGGTAACCATCAATGAGCCCTGGATATGGCAAGGAAGCAGAGTTTGCTTCTGCCTTGGACTTTCAGTTTTCATATCACTGATGGGGCGATTTGTGAAGTCAAAAATACCAACAAAGGTGCAATTAATTCTTCCTCAGGTGTTTGTTCAATATTGAATCAGAGAAGGAGTGGGAGACCCCTTCTTTTAAAGACCAAAGTACACAGGTGATTGGACCAAAGCAGGCCTGCTGTAAGGGGTCCAATCCCTGTTCTAGAGGCAATTGGCATTTGCCCTCTCACATAATACCCACAGTGCTTTGTGCTAAAGGAAGGGGAAGAGAAATGAAGAACACAGGAGTGTGTTGCCTGTGTGGACCCATGCAGATCCTGAGTGTTTCCTCTCGCTCCATTGAGAAGGCGAAAACACCCTGCCAGACGTGGAGTGTCACGAGTGTGGCAGGAGTGTGTTGCCTGTGTTTCCTATGGAGGGTGTGGTAGGTGCTGCAGCCGAGTATGTCTCGGAGGACAGACATTCCAGCAGCAGTACCGACGCAACCAAGATAAGCAAAGTAAGTGACTGTGATGTGAGCGATGTGGGTGCCGCGATGGTGGGCATTGAAGGAGGAATTCCGAAGATGGCTTTGCGTGAAGGAAGTCGTGGCAGCTCCAGCAGCACGACGCCTGAACTTGCTGAAACGGGCATTGCTGTTGCTGTTGTCTGTGATGTCGCTCGTAACGTAATTGTGCATAAGCACATGAGCCCTCCCCCACTGCCTCAATGAAAGGCGAACGTTATCGCCTGCGAGTTCAAATGAACTTAGCCTTAGTGCCGCCCAATGCGAACACGCAGCCCAAGAGGTCTCGGCCCAGAATGAATGTGGATATAGACAATCTCATGCAAGGACAGTGCCGACCTCGATAGAGCTGGCTATTGATTTGGATGTACCTACAGAGGATGTGATTAGCTGCATTGACTTGGTGGAAAAGGAGTGGGTAGGGGTGGAGCTCGCAGAAGACACAGATCTACAGGAATGGTCCGCTGGTGGTCCGTATCTGCCCCTTGAGCATACAAAATGTGATGAGAAATTAAAAGATAAATGCCTGATAGTTCATAACGATTGTTCAAACCCGCAAAACAACTTAGCGAAATCCGTGAAAGATCGATCAGGAGTGCACGTTAAGGCGGTTGTAATTTCGCTGAAACTAATGGCATGGAAAACTGTTGCAAGAGCGGGGAAATCAGCTTTTGCTAAAGCCAAAGCAGCGATCCAAAGTCATCCAAGAGCAGAAGACGGGAGACCCATCATGAAGGAGAGTGATAATGGTAAACAGTCCTACCTCTTGTCACATTGGCATCCTGGCCGTGACCAAAATAAATGCAGTGCTCCTGCCCGGCTGACTGATGGGAAAAGGATGGGGCTTTGTGAAACAACGCCCAATAAATTTCAAAGTTTGGCCTCAACGCCACAGGACATTGCAAATTGGCATGACAGTAATTTAAGTATGTCCCCCCCGCCCACAACCTGACCAGTCCTCACATGAGGCGGTTACTCAAGATGGTAGTAACAGAGATGCTGACCCGGACTGCTTTAATAGCGTGCCACAAGCTCCTTCATATGAGAAAGCAGCTGATGAATTTTAGATGCCAGCTAGGGATATGAATCCACAAATTGAAAAGATAGGTGCTAATTCCACTCATTCACATCGCAATTCAATGGCAATAGCCGATCAGGTGATCCGTGAGTTACTACAAATGAATGCAAAGTTGGCACTGCCGAATACTGATAAGAAAACTCCACCCCTGGCTCAAGTGAACAAGCCCAAAGCTGATAAATGGCAAGGAAAGAACAACGATATGACCAGTAGGAGACATCTAGCTTTGAGGCCAGCGGAAGTGAGGGTAAATGAATACGTGAAAAGGACACGGAATGAAGCTAGCTCGGAGAGCGAGTTCTGTCATTCACGGAAACGATCCAAAGGAACTGAGCAGGAAACTAAACAAGTCCAACAAGCACCGCATATGCAACAGACCGAGGCACCGGAACGCCTATTGATGGAAACAACATCCGCAACAACATCAACAGAATCTGATTCCGAAAGTACAACTCCCTGTAATCGGAAAGACAAAGTATTATATTGTCAATCCAGAAAGGCACGGGATGGGAAGGGACCAATCGCAACAATCATTGAAAAAGTGGTCAACAGCCTACGACCAAACTTAATGTTCACAGCGAAGATTGCAGTGGTGCCCCTAACAAAATTGTATGAACAGCTACATGAATCCTTCAAGGACCAAAACACCCTGTTAGCTCTACTTAACTCAAAAATGATAAAATTGGAAGGTGATTTGTCAGAAATGGCTTCTCAAAATCAAATGACGTATTCATCAATATTTTTATTGAAAGAAGTCTTAAAAAACAACGCTGAAGACAAATGCCTTTTTGCTGAAGTTACAAGGCAAGCCTTGAACATTTTAAACAAGGAACAAGATCAAAGAGCCATACCATACAGTTATCAGGAAGCAGAGGACCAAGGCCAGATGCTTGAACTGCCGATCCAGATCGATCCTATAAACTCACAACCGATGGCCAGTGTGAGGGGAACAATTCGTGTCCAGGACCTTCAACTTTAAAATCGCAAAGCAAGCAACTTGAGGCCAAAGGTCCCGGAGATCGAACTAAGACCTACTGACCGCAACCGCCACAATGAGAAGGATAAAATTCAGAGCGATAGCCTGAGCCACTCATCCAGCGCAAATGCAGAAGAGATTGTGCCAGAGAACAATCGAATGATAAGTGATGGTGTGTTGAAGATAGTTGCGATGCCATCTACTCTTCCAGACTGTGAAGTAATTGCTACCTCGGAGAATGCCACTATTCCCTCTATAAAGCAAATGTCACTAGCAACAGCCCCACACCAAAGGGCGCTGATCAAGGAAAGGGAAAGGAAAAACCGCTGTCTAAGTTCCCATTAAATAAGGATAAGTCGAATGAGCAAGATTGGTACGAAATCTTTGAAAAATCAGAGACCTCAAGTCAGTCTAAAGAAAGTAAAAAGGTTGAAGGAGTGGCTCCAGAGCAAGGCAAATGTAAACGTAAAACAAAAAACATGGTTGCTCCAAAAAACGAAAATGCCAAAAACACATTGAACTTCTTTAGAAACATAAAAGTGTTAAATGTCACAATTAATAACGCTGATACAAATAAGGAAGCAACTACAAGGAACCCTGCTGAAAAGCAACAAAAAAAAAATAGCTCCTTAAGAATGAACGAATCTCCTTTGAAAAACGGAATGGATATAGTAGCTGTAGAGGGTAGTGACAAAGAAGGCGCTATCGCTGAACTGATGAACTTGTCAACATACAGCATGCCCGATGCGAATATGGATGAAATAAACACCTCCAATGACGATGAGATCGAAATAGAAGCCGAAAAGGAGCTTCAAAAAGAGATGACGAATCCTGCGATGGCTACTTCGAAAGAAGGAAAAGTATCTAAAAGAGCAATACGGATTATTGAATCTCCTGAAAAACCCAGTGAGGCCGTCCAAAGCGAATCAATGGGCTCCAGCGCAGAGGTGAAAGCATTTTACATGATCGAAGAAAAACTAAAGTGATGCCTTTGGAAAGATAAACTGGTAACGAACAAGAGCTTTCAAAGTCAAGTCTTCAAGGCCAAATTAATGAGTGAAATGTCTCCGCAGGAAGACTGCATGCAAGCGAGAACGAGAGTCAATGTGTTAGCTAAAGCGACTCCTGTTACACCTATGAAGATAATTGAAGCAAGACCTCACGCATCTGGCCAAGAAGCCGAAGTGCAGCAGGTGAAGAAATCAAGCTTAAGTTACAGACTTTTGATCGAAAGAATAGAGGTGAAAAAATACAACTCCCTCTTAAAGGGATGGTCTAGTAAACATTTTTATTTAAAAAATAGATAGGCCACATAAAAAAAAAAATACTAGCATCCTCCGTTTTAAAACTTCCTATGTAAAATTTTGAGCTATTCAAGCTCAAAATTCGAAAAAGCAAGCACAGGGGCGCAGCCATTTTGTGAAATGGAGGCCCTCCTGTGCTGGCTTTTGCTTTTGCGGCACTAATGAAGGAAAAGCCAGCCAGCTGTAGTAAACAAAGTCTACCGCTGGGTGGCTTTCCCTTCATTAGTGCCAGGACTCGGAGGACGCGGACCGGAGACCAGAGCAGGAAAGCTGCAGCTGAATCTCGGTAAGTGCTATTTATTTTTTTTACAAAAAATAAGCACTAGCTGCGTTTTTTTTTCGAGGTTTTCCGGGCTGGAGGAGCCCGGAAAACTTAGAAATAAAACCGCAGCTTTAAAAACATTGTATTTATGTTTGCGGTCGCTTTTGAAGCGACCGCAAACATAAATACAATGTTATTGTGTTGGAAAACGCTGCGGTTTTTCTTTCCAAGTTTCTCAGGCTCCTCCGGCTCGGAGGAGCCTGAGAAACTTGGAAAGAAAAACTACAGCGTTTTCCGACACAACCGCGTGTGTTTCTGCCTGCTGTGGCTATCACTTTGGGTCTCCGGTGCTCCCAGGGGAGCACCGGAGACCCAAAGTGAAAGCCACAGCAGGCAGAAACACACGCGGTTATGTTTACATGCCGCGTAGTGTTTCTACCTGCAGCTGATATCCCATTTGGGGCCCCAAATGGGAAATGCTAAATGCTGCGTTGTCTGCCTAAATCTGCTTTCCCATTTGGGGCCCCAAATGGGAAATGCTAAATGCTGCGTTGTCTGCCTAAATCTGCTTTCCCATTTGGGGCTCTCGGGCTCCCCGTGGGCAGCCGGAGAGCCCCAAATGGTAAAGCAGATTCAGGCAGACACAACGCGGTTGTGTTGGAAAACGCTGCAGTTTTTCTTTCCGAGTTTCTCAGGCTCCTCCGAGCCGGAGGAGCCTGAGAAACTTGGAAAGAAAAACCGCAGCGTTTTCCAACACAATAACCTTGTATTTATGTTTGCGGTCGCTTCAAAAGCGACCGCAAACATAAATACAACGTTTTTAAAGCTGCGGTTTTATTTCTAAGTTTTCCGGGCTCCTCCAGCCCGGAAAACTTAGAAAAAAAAACGCAGCTAATGCTTTTTTTTGTTAAAAAAATAAATAGCACTTACCGAGATTCAGCTGCAGCTTTCCTGCTCTGGTCTCCGGTCCGCGTCCTCCGAGTCCCGGCACTAATGAAGGGAAAGCCACCCAGCGGTAGACTTTGTTTACTACAGCTGGCTGGCTTTTCCTTCATTAGTGCCGCAAAAGCAAAAGCCAGCACAAGAGGGCCTCCATTTCACAAAATGGCTGCGCCCCTGTGCTTGCTTTTTCGAATTTTGAGCTTGAATAGCTCAACATTTTACATAGGAAGTTTTAAAACGGAGGATGCTAGTATTTTTTTTTATGTGGCCTATCTATTTTTTTAAATAAAAATTTTTACTAGACCATCCCTTTAATAAAATGTGTTTTTTTTCAGCTATTTCACACAATCCTGGCTTTAAGGGCGGTTCAAAGTGCAGAAATCAAAAGGGTGGAACTCCTTGATGAATCAGGGTTAGCAAGAGCATTGTTGCACATCCAACTAATCTTAGTAAAATGACAGAGTGGGTATAGTATTAAAACAAACAAGAATCGCTCCCCGTACATTCAATACGCAAAGTTGGAAGCGGCTGTTATGACTACTCAAACGACAAAAGAGGTGCACATCTTTAATGTATACTGGAATCACACAGAGCCAAAACAAGGGGACCTAATGGAAGAACTACTAGACCTTGTAGACTGTGTGTTAGCAGATACCGTAGCCCCCAATATAGTGATTTGTGGAGACCTAAATATGAAACTCATTGAGATCAATTTAAATAAGCCTGAAAACGCAAAAGCACCAAGGAAAGAGTCAAAATCTGAACGTATATGGCTAGACGAAATGAATGATAGATCAATGAACATGATGAATGGGAACACGTGTGGTGATATGCCCCCAGTTGAGACATGGGAGAGGGGCACCCAAAGGTCGATGCTGGATTACTTCTTCATATCTGAGGCAATGTCAGTAGAGATTACTAATTTAAAAGTTATAAAGACACCAGAAAGTGACCATAATTTAGTGAAGATCACCTGGAAACAACCAAAGCTTCAACTAAACCAAGTCTGGACGCAAGATCTATCGCTCGAGCCACGCAAGAATTGCCTGGAAATGAACAATCAAGAGATAACCTCTTTAGTTGGCTCTATCAGACCGCTGCCTGGCACAAGTAAGGAATATGTGATGGAATATAGAGAATTTATGGAAATGTACAGGGTCAAAAGAACAGGGCCATGGAAACCACAATTTAAGAAACATAAATTCAACGAACAAGTGGCTGAAAAGAAAAGAGAACTAAGGAAAACATGCAGGAGAATAAGAAGAGACAATCAAGGAAATCGAAATCAAAGAATAAGATCAACAAAAAATACATACAAAAATTGGCTTAAATCATTTAGAACAACAATGGAGCAGAACGATTCTGAAGCCATCCTTAAGGCATTATCGCAAAGGAACTCGCAAGGTTTTTGGATGCTGATTAACCATCTTGAAAATCCTTCAAATACATCGATGAAGGACATGGTCAATGAAAATCAGTGGGTAGAACATTATGGCCAACTCTTTGAGAAGAAACTGACACACAAAAGCACGCAAGTCCCACTAGTACAGCATTGGGATTTCATTTTCGAACTGGAAGACATTAAGAAGCGCATCCAAAACTGTAGTTCCTCAAGGGCAGCAGGGCCAGATGGTCTTTCGAATAAAATGCTGAAAAATAACATCGAAGAAATGGTCTGAGTTCTGTAACATCTTATTCCAAAACATAATTCAGGAAGCGAGAATACCAGCCACGTGGAAGGAAGGCATCATTGTTACAATATTTATGAAAGGTTGCCGAACAGATCCAACAAATTATCGGCCGATAACCTTGTTAGACGTGGTGGGAAAAATATTTGCAAGCCTGTTATTAGACCAATTGTCTGCCTGGGTAAGATCTGAAAAAGCCATGGACTAAAGACAAACTGGGTTCGTAAAAGGCGTTGGGTGCAGCTTGAACCTTTTTTTGCTTAATATTCTAAAAATAGATGCCATCAGTACAGGTCGGAAAATCTACCTGGCATTCATCGACCTAGCCGACGCCTTCGATGGTGTGGATCGAGAAATCCTATGGTCGAAATTAGTAAAACGGGGATGTCCAGTAAGCTTAATCTTGGCAATAAAAGAACTGTACTTGCAAACAAAGGTGAGGATTCGCCTAGATAATGGAGGTCATCTCTCTGAGGCAATTCCAACAGCCTGTGGTGTAAAACAAGGGTGCCCTCTGGGTGTGACGTATTTAACGTCTATATCTCAGAAGTTGGGGGCAGCCTTAGCAGAAGTAAGATCTTCACGTCCAAAGCTAAATGGCATGCAAATTAGCTGGATACTATATGCGGATGATATAGTTATTCTAGATCTGACCGCTTTAGGGTTGCAACGGAAATTACATGCCCTGAAGTCTTACACCAAGGGAATTGGTCTGGAAATAAACTCTGCAAAAACAGAGATCTTGGTCCTCGAAAATCTGAAAGGAAATTCTACTAAAAAGAGAACATTTCGATGGACCTTGGGAGCTGAACAGCTAAAGCAAGTAGACTGCTGTAAGTACCTGAGAACTTATATCAATTCAAGCATCAGAGACGAACCCATGGTAATCAAAGTGTTCAGTAAATGTAAACAACTGACAGCAAAGCCGCCCTAATACATCGAAGATATGGGAAATTCTCATATAAGCCGGTGATAAACTTCTATAAGTGCAAGGTAGTTCCTGCATTAACCTTTGGGTCAGAAAGTATGTTCGGCTCCTCTAACCAGATCAGGTCACGATGTGAAGGAATGTTTTGGAAGCAAGTTCTTCAAATTCCCCAAAGCTATCCTACTGCATGTGTTTTATATGAAATCAGTATGCCGACTCTGAACGCCAGAATAACATGGAAGATGTTAACTCTGTTCGGCAAAATGATTGAAAAGTCAACTCCACAATTCGCCATACTGACCGAGCACGGACCAAAGAGTAACCATTCGGCCCTTCATAAATGGAGAAATAAATTCAGAGAAATCCTGAGTTACTTAGGATCTGAGGAAAAAACCTGAATAGCCAATCCGAATAAGGTAAAAAAGAAAGTGCTCGAACAGGATTGGATTGAGACTTCTGACAAGAGAAGGTCCACACATGCATGAGAAACACGCCATCTGAAGCAAAAAGATATAACGGGTTACCTCAATATATGGAAGTGTTCCTGTGTAAGTCATTAAGGAGAAACTACTTGAAATTCAGGCTAAATCTCTATGAGACAAGAGAAATTCAAAATCATAGAAGGTGTCTGTTAGCAATTGACACCATATGCCGGTTATGCCGTAAAAAAGAAGAGACACTAAAATATTTGGTTCTATTCTGTCCAGAACTAAAAACACAAAGAACCAAATATTTAGCCGTGGAGCTGAGCACTAGCGTGACATATAGCACTGAGGAATGGTGGTCCCGAATGTACAATAGTGTGAATAAAAAAACTGTCGATTACACTAACGTTATTTTTGAAACCACTAGAAAGTAAATTGTTAGTTGTACCTTAATGAATGATTTGAATGAATTAAGCAGTACAATCAGCAGCCATGCTATGAAAGATGAAGGGGAAGGACAATTGCGAAATTGAAAGCAAAATTGCCAAAAATGAATTTGTAAATGTAGTATATTTTAAATGTGTAATGGTGCTAAGGTTCCCTTGGGTCTTCCGATTTTCTTTTTTTTTTTATTTTATGGATTTGTTTGTATACTGTTTTTCAAAAGTTTGTAATAAACTAAAAGAAAATAAAAAAAATAACACATCTATTTAGATAGAGAGAAAAAAGATGGTAGAGGTTTACTCCAACTATGCTGATTTCCTTCTGTCTACACTAACTCTGTCTGTTTCCCGTGTCTGCAGCTCAAACACCCTGTTGGAATGCTGCACCCAATTGTGAGGCTATTCCTTTTGGTAGGGGTGTGCTTTTGGATTCCTCTTTCCCAGGACACCTCTGGTTGGGATGCTGTCCTCCTAGAAAGTGATGTTATCAGGCCTCCAAAGGATTGTAGGAGAGGCGCAGCCATCCAGCTTCCTTCAATGCAAGTTGGTAGGGCCAGGCTATCTGACCAGAATACAAATAATCCTTCCATAACTGGGATGAGCTCAGAGTAGTGACATATGTTGTTAGGGAGAATTCTCCAGAATAGCTAATTTCCCTTACCTACTGAGTCCCTCTGCAGCTTTGCTGGATTTCTAGGATTTCTTTTTTTCCACCTAGTAAGAGTGTGAGCCTTTTTTTCCACTCTTAAATGTGTATCTGCTGTGAGTGTTTAACATTTATGTCTTCATAGACTGTGGAGCTTCACCTACTCCGTCGGCATCATCTTTTTACTGTGTGTCCCACAGCACCTTTAGTGCAGTGACACAGGGTTGTCTTTCTCAGACTTCCCACTTTAAACTCCATATTCTGGCACTGACTACTGTCTCCTAGAACAAGTAAAGATACCATTGACTTTATTGGTCTTTTAAAATTCACAGACCCATTACAAACTATCTTCCATAGAGTACTTGAAAAGGTTGATAGTTATCCCTTTTTGTCTGTCTCTTATGGAAAATTATTTCATTCCCCTTTCGTTAAGATTTGGCTGGTGGCAGTGGTATCTACCCTATTTTTCCTACAGAGGTCTATTTAAATAGCCTTGGTACTGTTTTAGGCTTAGTTAGTAGCCTTGAACTTAAATCCGCTAGACCCCATTTACTTTTATTTGGTTCCGGCTGGGTTTATTCACCATTTCTTTTTGTAAAGGTCTTTCTCGTGTTTTACTCTGAGCGCCAAACCAGGTTTGGTTCCTTTGTACACAGAAGCCCTCCTTAGGCGCCTGAATGTCTGAGGGGGACAGGATGTGAGGGAAGGGTTTGAGACTCCCTGCACAGGGTCTCCTTGGAGACCCATGTCACACTCTGTATGATTGGCTCCAGTGACTGTCCCACAGCACAGCCACCCTGCTGTGTGATTGACAGCCAGGCTGTGTGAATGGAGGAAAACTGCATAAAAAGCAGGTCTCTGGGACTAGGAAGGCAGAGTCGCCACTGGATTGAGAGAACCGAGGAGAAGCTGAAAGAAGAGGACCACTACCATGACTGAACCACCCGGTGAAGCCCTGCTGCGGGTCCGAATCTCCAAACTTCGACGACAGGGAAGATCTGCAATGAATCTTCTCCCCTTGAGCTGGTGCGACCAACCAGTTCGCCAAACTGCAAGCCAGGCCTCCCTCCTCTGGTCGAATTTGCAGCTACAGTGAACCAGATAGCCAGGAGGAGCGGACCCTGCTTGAGTTTTAAGGAGCGCACCTTTTATTTGTTGCTTTGCTCTGCTGCTGGTTACTTCCCTGGGCAGTGCAGGACCCTCCAGTCGTCCTACTTCATGTCAGTCCGACAGTCGCTTCAGGAACCGTGAGCTTGCAAGATCTGCCAGGAACATCTGCCTCAGCTCCAGCCTTCTTCTTCATTTAAGGTACTGTTCAAACCGGGTTGTTCGTTCTGTCTGACCGCAGTGAAAGTGTTTGAAATCTTTCGCCATTCCGAGGGCTTGTCCTTCTATACTCTTTTAAGTAACTTTTCTTCCGACCAACTTCGTTTCGAACTCTTGGCAACGACTTAGGGGGTCATTCCGAGTTTGGAGGTAAGTAACGTACCTTACCGGCATGGCGCAAATAGCGTGCCCGTGTTGGCACCAGTCCACTAATAGAGGACTATTAAAACTTTGCGGGCACAAGCTTTACGCCATGCCGGTAAGGTATCTAGCGCCATGCAGTAAAAGGCTTCCAAAAAGCCCTTACCGGCATCAGACATAGCGCAGATAACACTACCGACATTGTTCAATGCGTCATTAGCGGTGATCGTAAATAGCGGTGACCGTAATTAGCGGTCACCACTATTTACAGTCACCACTAATAAGCGGAACCGGAAGTAGCGTCATCGCAAAGAAACTGGAAAGAGCACGGCGGCAATCTTTAAAAACACAATCCATTGCCAACCTCACCACACTGGAACTCTGGGACACTGCTGATTGTTTAAAAACATCCACCTCCAAGACCACTATGCCTAAGGCCCTGAAGAAGGGAGCTGCCCACCTGAGAAAAGAACGTTTCAACGAGTGAGCTCCATGTGCTTGTGGACACTCTGCAGGAGAATGCTGCCACTGTCTTCTCTAGCAACATGGAGAGCGAGGCAGTGCTAAGGAAGAAAGAGATCCGGGCACTTGTTTCCCAGAAGGTTAGTGCTGTGGGGAACACACAACGCACAGTGAAAGACTGTTGCAAGCGTTGGGACGACCTGCGACTAAGGATGCGCAACATCCGCTCTGTCAATGAAAGCCAGGCCATGGGAACAGGATGAGGTCCCAGTTCCCCGATAAAGCTCACTGCATGGAAGGACTTATGCGCAAGCATGATTGGGATGGAATCCATCGAAGGTGTAGGCGAGATGAAGTGTGGGTCCACAACATCGGGCGATGGAGGTGAGTGTCCAAAGTAAACACTGCTATGCCAAATCTGATGAAAGTCAACCCCAATGTCAGTTCTAAGAGTCAAGCTATGGTCGCCCACACACACACTCTCCCTGCAAAGTAGGCTGTTGCATCACAGACACATGCAGATGCCTGGTGCAAGGCAATATCGTACATGACACATACCACACAAAGTAGGAAATTCAACGAGGCAGACAGCGTGCATGTCCAAAATAGTATGCATGCCAGACAGCACTGTTCCTGGCCAACATGAGTGACGCCGACATATGCCTCCATTAACCACCCATGTATCAAATTACATACTCTTCCAAACACAAATGCCTATTACCCCCAATTGTGTGGATGAGCAATTGTCCTAATGTATGTATGATGCCTATCAAAACATCAGTCATGCCGTCCCTCTCTTCCACCCCACAGGCACTGACCATGACAGCGATGGGCAGGACGCAACCCCTGCACAGGCCACACCCCGGAAGAGGTCCCAGGATGACAGCAACTGGGCGTCAACATCGAGGGGACAACCCAGGGGGTGCCGTGTACTAGCATCCAAGCCACCGCAGGTACCCATTGCGCCTGTGCCACCAAGACACGTGGAGGGCAAAGCACCACCACCACCTCCACCCACTGGTCAGCCTTATGACACATGCGAGGCACCACATTCGGAGGAGTCAAGTTTGGCTGGGGAGGTGGCAGCCACGGCACCCCTGACTGTGGATGAAAGACAGGAGGATATCTGGGTCGCCATGGAGGATGATCTTTCTGATGTGGTCCATACCCTAACTCAACTGGCATCCCCCCAATTATCGTTGTTCGATACGGGGAACGCCACCACCCCAGAGCAGTCTGGTCATGAGTACACAGAGGGACACTTCAGTCCAGGTTCATGGGCTGGGGAGGCTGAGCAGGTGGGGCATGACAGCCAGGGGCACAATACCCCCACAGGTGCACCTGCAGGGCCGCAGCGGGCTGACCTGCTAACTGCCCTTGTGCGTGAATTCGTCCAGGACAACAGGCTGGCCAGAGAGGAGTGGCATACGGATTTAGCCACACTAGGCCGGTCCATTACAGACAATACTGCCTCCATGGTGAGATCTTTCTCGGACAACACTAGCCACCTCTGCGAGGAGGCCTCGGCCCTCCGGCAGGTGTTAGGCCGCATCGCGGATGCCATGGAGGCAGGGCATCCTGCCACACAACCACAGCAGGCAGCCACACCATTGTCCTGCAGTTCCACGCAAACAAGCCCGCTCTGCAGGTCGGCCCGTACACAGCGCCGACAAGACATGCCACCCCCTGGGCCAGGGAGTGCCTAGTAATTGTCATGGCAGCCTCATGTAGGCTTCGGGGACTCAAAGGGACTTGTGTGGGGGAGTTGTGGGGTAGGGGGAGGGTGGTGAGGGTGGTTGAGGGTTTTGTCACTTACGTTTACTTAGTTACATTTAATACACCGGTTGTGTGAAAAACAAGACCTGAGTGGGCATTCATCATTGCGCATGTGTCAATTATTCGGTTACAGTGCATGGTGTAGTTGTACCCCCACACCCAGTGCCATCTGTCCAACCACCATGTCACCCTCGGCTGCCATGTGTGTCACAAATATTGTGCAATAACTGACTTGCTCACAGTACGACCCTCCAGTGCATCGCCACCGCGATGATGTCCAGCCACATCTTCTTCCTCCCCTTCATCATCACCAGGTGGTAGCAGTCCAATGTCAGGGGGCTGGGGCATGTTCTGGCGGATGCACATTTCGTGCAGCTTGACACATGCCATGATGATCTCGGCCACCTTCTCATGCCTGTAGGTCTGCTAGATGTCCACATGGGTACGGGAATGGGAACAATTGTAGTCCTCCTCGTGCCTGTTCTGTGGGTTTTGGACAGGGGTGAGGAGCCACGGCTTCAAGGGAGAGCCACTATCACCTGCATGCGAGGAAATTAAAGGTATATATCATGTGAATAATGATGGACAGCTGTACTAGTCACACATGCCGGCAGATCATCGTTGGTCACATCCACATGTCCCTGGTTGTATGCAAGCTATTTTTTGGCCCTCAATGTGTCCTGTGCCATGGATTAATGGTGTGGGTTGCCTCTTTAAGATGATACATGGTGTGCTCTGCCGTATTGTAGCTCATGCATTGTGTACGCATATTGCTGTGTTTGTGTGAATTTAGTCATTTGTTGTGTTGTGTAGGATTTTCTGATGGTGAGCGTTTGCAGTAGCCCCTGCAATTTTTGGCATTCTGTGCTGATTTTTCCCATGGTGACATGCTGCATTCCTGTGGTGGATCCGGGATAATGGCCACCACAATGTGTGAAGGTCTTGCTTGCGTCACCTTCCGTCTCTACCTGTTTGTGGTGGTATAGTTTGTGATTGCGTTAAACCACCTCCATGGCATGGAGGCCACCTTCTGTTTCTAGTATCTCCTGGGGAGTCCGTGGTAGAGATATGTATTCCGTTGTGTGCTTGAGATGGAGCAGCGACACTACCTTCAGTAGAGGGTGGATGGCAGTGCATATATCAATGAGACTGACAGTCGTATATCATGTCCACAATGGTGTTGATGGTGTCACGGTCCAGATGGTACAGGGTGTGGTTGTGCTGTGGGGTTGGGTTGGAGGGACTGCCTCTGATGTTTGGGAATGGGGGCTGCATGCGTGGTTAAGCTGGCTGCACTGGTGGGCCATGCAGGGCCTGTCTCACCCTCCTTCTCCTGCTGCGTCTCCTCTGTGGTGCCTGTTGTTGTCGTTGGTGTTGTTGCTGGTGTTGCAATGCATGCATGTCCTCCAGCTGAAGTGTTGATGCTGTTATTGTATTGATCTTGGTGTGGTAAGGGATGTGGTGTGTGGGTGTGCTCATTTTGTAGTGGGGCAAACTCCATTGCCTCCACCTGTGCTGATTGTGTGCAACTGTGGCATTTGGGATCACTGCACATGGCATTTTACGGTGGGTCTGCGATGCCGGTATTTACGGCATGCCTGTAGGCACTTTTAACACCTTCATGAAGCCGTTATTTGCATGTCTGCTTACCTTGTGATCTCCTCCAGTTTACGGCATGCCGCTATTGCCAGCATGGTGGGTCGCGTGCCCGTGCCCAGACCGCTATTTACGGCACCGTACTTTATGATGCCGTTAAAAGCGGTCGGGCTGGTCAGAATAACCTGTAGCGGTATTCGATGCTGTTATTCCTTTACCGGCATCGTTGTTCCCTTACCTCCAAACTCGGAATGACCCCATTAATTGCGAATTACTCTGAACTGTGTGATCCTCTGCAAAGACTCTGTACCATTAACATTGGCCGCCCAGGCATATTGATTTGAATACTCATTGTAGCAAGCCTTTTCTAGATTGCCCTACATACTTACTTGTTGGTGCTGCTTAATTTTGTATAACCTTGTCTTTCCCTCCCTTTTAAATTGCGATAGTGCCATTTTGCTCACACTTCATTTTGAGCTTAACTTGTCCAGAATTTCATCAGGTGTTGTGTAGCATATTAAGAGTGTGATTTTTCTGCTGCTTTACTTAGTGAATTGTTTTACAACTGATGTGTAAATAAATGTATATTCTTTTACTCAAGAACCTTGAGTCAGTGTTTGTTTGAACCATAGTAATTGTTGTCCTTTGTGTAACTATTGATGCTGCTCACTTTACTCTTGAGATAAGTCTGGCTGCTCAGCCATCGCTACCACTTTCCTGCATAGTACAGGCTTGTACTAAAGGTGAATTTGTGTGTGGTGTTCCCAAATGGTACTGCATATGATTCTGCCTAACACTGGTGTACAGCGGTGAGGATCAAGTATAGTGATTACACTTACAGTGCTGCTATTACCTTGGATCAACTAACCATAAGGCTAAACATCACTAAAAAGCAATTTTAATCATGTCTGATATGGAAAGCTACAGCCAGGAGACCCCCCTTAGTTACATTGTGGATTATCTGAAAAATCTGTGTAGAGAAAGGAATCTTTCTGTGAAAGGCAAAAAGTCAGAATTAATTGAAAGGTTGTTAGAGAAACAAAGTCTGGGGAGTGGGTCTGAAATACCTGCCCCTCCTGCAAATGTGGAAAATGATGAGGATGATAATGTGTCTGTTATTATGGATGAGTTAGATGAGGCAGATGTGTACCACAATGTAGGCCTTACTGCTCCTCTACCTTCTCAGCAACCTCAACCTTTGTCCGTTGGGACCCCATCAGGTCGTACACTCAGTCCTGAATTAATTGCTGTAGAAAAGATGACGCTTGAATTGGAATTTAAACGTATTAATGCTCAAACTGAACGAAAGCATCAAGAACTGAAACTCAGAGAAATGGAGTTGAATCATGCCTTAGAAATGACAAAGTTGTCTATTGAAAATGCTTCTCTCCCAGAGTCTTCTGGGTCTTCCAGTCCTAAGAGACCCTGTATGCCTAAAGAAATTGTTGGTATGTATGCGGCTAAGCTTGATGTTTTGGATTGGTTGGCAATGTTTGAATATAACCATGGGATTCAAGATATTACAGGGAATAAGTTGCTTCCTTGGCTCTTCTCTAGGCTACCCACTGTTGCATCTGATGTGATGGAGTTGGGGGAGGTGGCTAGGATGGATCATGAGTGTGTGAAACTAGCTTTAATTGCTGGATTTGGAAAGACCCCTTCCCAGTACTTAAGAGGTTTGGGACCCTCAAAAAGCATGATGGCACCCTTTGGGCTACCTGGGTATGTGAATGTTTGAAAAACTTAGATGGTTGGGTTAAGGGTTACAGAGTAAACACTTATGAAGGTATGAGAAATCTTGCTATGTTGGAGTCACTTTATGATATCTGCTCTCCTGAGCTCAGACAGCACTTGGCTGATTCTAAGGAGATAGATCCAAAGAAGTAAGCTAAGGCTACTGACTTGTGGGTTGCCAACAGGGCTACTCACAAGGATTCTGGGGCAACTCAGAAGAAGGATGAGGGAAAGCAGCCAAAGAAAGATAACAAGGAGAATTCTAATACCTCCAATCCAAAAGAGGGCCCCAAACAGCAACATAAGGGTAAACCACAAGAGAAACCGAATCAGGCTAGTGTACCATCTGGACCCAAACCAGACAGAGGTCAGAACAAACCCCCATTCATCAAAACATTTGAGAAATGTTATGTTTGTGGGTGAACTGGGGTCCACACTGTCTCCTTAGCCTTCTCCCTAAAGGAAGAAGTACCTATGGCAAGTGGAAACTTTCACCTTCTGGCTGATGAACCCATGAGTGTCTCAGCTAATGTTTCTTCAGTGTCCCTGGGCTTGTGGGAACAACAGAATGTAGATGTCTATAATTCCATCCCAGATAATACTAAAGAGTATTATAAAGATAGTGTCATTGTGAATGACCAGGAGACCCCTGCCATCAGAGATACTGGAGCCAGCATAACTGTGGTTGATGAAACATTTTTCAAGGTGGAGGATGTTGCTAAGGCACCCAAACGCCTAACCGAGTTAGCTGGAGGCCCTGTGCAAATGCTTCCCCAGTTACCAGCTCTTATCCAATGTAATGATATGACTGTCAAAATACCTGTTAGTGTGCAGAGTGAAGTGCCTGGGAGAGACCTGTTGGGTAATGACCTGAAAACTCTTGGAGTTGTGTCTAGCACCCCCAGGCCTCCCAGTAAAAGGAAACAGGGGCTCACTAGGCCTGCAAGGGAGAGGAACTTAAGAGGCTCTCCAGAGGAGTTGGTGTTAGGGAGAATTCTCATTTCATGGCTAATTTCCCTTACCTAGTGAGTCCCTCAGCAGCTTTGCTGGATCTTTGGAGTTGTTTCTTTCCACTTGGTAAAAGTGTGAGCTTTTCACCACTCTTACTTGTGTTTTGCTATGTGTTTTTACCTGTTTTTGTGATTGTGGACACCACTTCAGTAGCCCTCTTCTTTTGTGTGTCACACAGCACCGTCTGTGCAGTGACAAAGGGTTGTCGTTCAGAATTCCCACCAACTCCATTTCTGAGGCTGACTACCGTCCACCAGAAAAAGGTAAAGTTACCATTAACTTTACTTAGTCAAATTAACCACAGATCCAGTACACCCCGTTTTACATGGCGTACTGATATGATATGATAAGGTATTTGTAACGCGCCTATACACAAGTGTTTCAAGGCGCGACGAGGCAGGGAGGGAGGGAAACAAGGGGAAGACAGACAAACGATCCTACTAGGCCAGGTGTCATTCAGATCGCGCAAGTGCAGAGGAAGGGGAAAAGGAGAAAGTGCAGGGGGAGGAGGTGGGGGGAAAGTGCAGTACAAGGTAAGTGGCGTAAATAAATAATAAATAATAAATAAAAAATAAAAAGGGCCAGCTGGTGGCAAGTGCGAGGTAAGTGCAGAGCTGGGAAGGGGGCTGTAGGGATACAGTGACAGTCCCGCAGTGCAGGGGGAGCCAGGGAGGCAGTGCAAGTGGAGAGTGGCTGGGCCCTGGACCGAGGTCGCTGAGAGTGGCCCAGATGCAGGTATAGTGCAGAATTCAGTGGGGAGTTAAGCAGGTTTAGCAGGGGAGAGGGAGAGAGAAGGCAGAAGCGAAGAGGAAGGTTTTGAGGTGCTTCCGGAACCGGAGATGGTTCTCCTCAAGTTTCAGGGAGGCAGGAAGGCTGTTCCAGAGGGAGGCCCCTGCTGCAGAGAGAGATCTGCCCCCAGCTCGTTGCTTCGAGAAGCGGCTGACCATGAGGGAGTTGGAGACGGATGAGCGAAGGGCTCGTGAAGGAAGATATTTAGGAAGAGAGAGTTGAAGGTATTTAGGCCCCAGGCCCCAGAAGGCCTTGTGGACAATGCAGAGGGTTTTGAACTTAATCCTCGCAGCCACTGGGAGCCAGTGAAGAGATTTCAGTCCTGGAGAGATACGGTCCCTGGGCTTGAGGCCAAGGACAAGTCTCGCAGTTCTGTTCTGGATAAGTTGCAGAGGGCGGAGAGTGGAGGCAGGCAGATTAAGATAGAGGCTGTTACAGTAGTCCAGCCTTGAGAGAACCAGGGCTCGGGAGACAGTGAGCTTCTGGGGGAAGGAGAGGAAGGGAAGAATACCTCTGAGGAGGTGCAGCTGGTAGTGTGACTTCTTAGAGACGTCAGATATATGAGGAGAGAAGGAGAGTGTGGAGTCGAAGATGACCCCGAGGTTTTTAGCCTTGCAGGTAGGGGCAGGAAGGGGGCCAAGGGAGGCTGGCCAGAGAGCTGCAGGGAAGGAGGGAGTGGGTGTGCCGATGAGTAGAATCTCAGTCTTACTGGCGTTAAGGCAGAGGTCGTTGGCGGCACACCATTCCTGGATAGAAGACAGACAGTCGGAGATGAGGGAAGGAGAGGAGGAGGCCGAGGGTAGCCTGAAAATGAGCTGGGTATCGTCCGCATAGCACTGGAAGTAGGGGCAGAGAGTGGCGATGCGGTGGGCAAGGAGTGCCAGATACTGGTTGAAAAGCCAGGGAGAGAGGTTGGATCCCTGGGGGACACCACAGGTGGAGAAAAAGATGTCAGAGAGGAAGGAGCCCATTTGGACCTGGGAGGGTCGACCGAAAAGGAAAGAGGTCAGCCATGCCAGAGCCTGACCAGTGATACCCAGGTTATCACGGAGACGGTTGAGCAGGATGGCATGGTTGACAGTGTCAAAGGCAGAGGAGAGATCGAGCAGAATGAGAACACAGGGAGTGTTGGAATCGAGGTTCAGGAGCAGGTCCTCACGGATGTTCAGGAGAGCAGTTTCCGTGCTTCTGGCCGCTCTGAAGCCGGATTGATGGTCATGAAGATTACCAACAGATTCAGCATGGAGGTTAAGCTGGGAGATGGCCAGTTTCTCCAGGAGCTTGCCCAGGAAGGGAGTAATGGAGATTGGGCGATAGTTGGCCGGGCAGGAGGGGTCGGAAGAGGGTTTCTTGAGGAGGGGGTGCACAAGGGAGTGCTTGAGGGGGGATGGGAAGACTCCAGAGGCGAATGAGTGGTTGCAAAAGTCAGCCAGGGCAGGAGCCAGGGAGTCGATGTGGTCCTTGATGGTTTTGGAGGAACAGGGGTGAACCTGTTTAGATGAGGCTTTCATAGATCGGACTTGTCTGGAAACCTCATCAGCAGAAAAAGGTGGAAAAGCAGAGAAGGAGGGCGGAGGGGCGGCTGCAAGAGAGCAAGAGGAAGAGCCGGGAAGAGAGGGAGGGAGGAGAGAGGAGGAGAGCGAGGACAGGATGTCCTGAGTTTTTGAGATGAAGTGCGAGGCCAGTGCAGTGCAGAGGGTCTGGGAGGGGACAGGAGAGGTAGAGACTGCAGCAGGGTTGGCCAGCTCCTTGCAGATTTTAAAGAGTTCGGCCGTGTTGTTAGAAGCCTCAGAGATGCGGGCTTGGATAAGGGCTCTCTTCTTGGTGAGGACGGAGAGCCGGTATTGCCTTTGGAGCAGGCGGCAGGCCAGTTTGTCAGAGGATGAACATGAAGCACGCCATTTCCTCTCTGCCACCCTGCACTTGCGTTTTAGGGTGACGAGATCAGAGTCATACCAGGAGTTACATTTGGCTTTGGGCTTCAGGTGGATTCTCATGACTGGGGCAAGGATATCGAGAGTATCAGATATAGAGGAATAGAGCATGGAGAGGGCTGTGTCAGGGTGGGAGTCAGCCGAGGGGGGAGGAGGGGGCGAGAAGGTAGCAGCGAAAGCCTCAACTGACACGCGCTTCATGGGTCGGATGACCGAGAAGGTGGGTGGCAGTGGAGAGGGTGGCTTTGCCTGTGGGGTAGGGAGGGAGAGGTGGGAGGATAGGAGAAAGTGATCGCTCCAGGAGAGAGGAGTGGAGAGAGGGAGGGAGAGGGGAAGGTCAGAAGAGATCAGAGCATCAAGAGTGTGCCCTGCAGAGTGAGTAGGCCCAGACGGGAGAATAGAGAGTGAGAGAGAGTTGCAGAGTTCGCGAAAGAGACCAGTGGGGGGACAGGAGGCATCGAGGTGGATGTTGAAGTCACAGAGAAAGAGGAGTTGGGTGGTTGAGGACAGGAGTGAGGAGGAGAGGTCAGCCCACTCAGAGAGGAAGGAGGAAATTAGACCAGGTGGCCGATAGATAGTAGCCACGGTAAGGGAATGGCTAGGAGAGAGAGAGAGTCGGCAGACAAGACATTCAAAAGAGGAGTAGGTCTGCATAGGAGTGACAGTGGCAGGAATCCACTCAGGGAAGATAAGGGCAACACCACCCCCTGAACGGTTGCGGCCTGGGCACGGAGAGGATCTTGTAGCCGTCAGGTAGGAGTGTGTCGAAGCTGGTGGCAGAGCTGGCAGTGAACCATGTCTCAGTGAGACCGAGGACGTCGAGGTCCAGTTCCTCAAGAAGGCGACAGATATCAGAGGAGTGCTTGATGGCAGAGCGAGAATTTAGAGTGGCAATGTGGAGAAGGTTGCCACCCTTGAAAAACTTCCGGGGAGGGGTACAGATCAGAGGTACGCCCTGCGGAGGTGTTAGAGAAGGAGTTGAAGAGGGAGCAAGAGAAGGGGCAGGGAGGGAGGGGAGAGGCAAGGTAGCCGAGGACAGAGGAGGGGGGACAGCGGGAGCGGAGAGGAAGTTGATGAGCGTGGGAAGCGTCTATCAAAGAGGTGAAGGTTGGCCTGAGGGCCTTGGACCAAGACGGTCCCGTTAGCATAGACATTAATGATGGCCTTAGAGGAGTGGAAAGGGGCCAAGAGGACATCCCAACGGGTGCCACCATTAATGGGAGAGGAGGAGAAAGGAGAGAGCACAGCGACCATGTGAAGGGTCCATAGGTCAGGTGAAGGCACGAAAAAGAGAATGTCAGTGAGAGTTTCCTTGGAGCAGGCGCTCGTGTAGGTGTCAGCGATAGGGAGGCCTGGGTTGGAGACCAGGATGTCCTTTTTAAACTTTTTCCTATCGGATTTAGTGAGGAGAGCAGGATAGTCAATAGAGAAGCAGTTAGAGTAGATAGAGAGCACCATGGAGTAGGAGGGGAGGCAGACGACACGAGTATGCAGACAGGAAGTGAGTGGAGGGCACTAGTTTACCACAATGCAGAGCAAACAGTAATGCGTAGTAGGTCAGGGCCACCTAAGTTTGAGAATCCTGCGAGGGGAGAAGAACACCCTAGTTTACCAATAAATTGGAATAGGGGGGCGAGGCATCATGCGGATGAGGTGAACAAGGTGAGATGGGGTGGGCCGGAGAGCGGAGGAGCTGGCGCCTGGCGTCCCCTGCGGACACCTGCAGACACACAGGGAGCCGCAGTCGTAGGAGCCGCCCTTTGCCTAAGGGGCCCTTGGCCTAGGGGGCTGCCGGGCAGGGGGGCTGCCCAGAGGGAGTGGGATATAAAGAAGGGGGAGAGGAAGGGGAGGGGGGTGTGGGCGGGAAGGGAGGCGGGAAGGGAGAGGGGAAGGAGGACCAGGAAGTGAGGAGGAGGGAGGGGGCAGGGGGCACCACAGACGCGCACAGAGCGCTAACGACAAAAAAAAAAAAAAAAAAAAAGGGTTACCTCTTAAGCCCTTTTTATCTGTACCTCGTAGAGCATTGTTTCGTTCTTTTAACATTTAGACATGGCTGGTGGCAGTGGTATCTACCCTAATTTTCTACCACGGTTATCTTTTATAACCGTGGTATTATTATAGGCCATTGTGTTATCCTCGAACTTAAACCCGCTCGACGAAATACTTTTTCGTTTGGCTCCGGTGCGGTTTATTCACCATTTCTTTTTGTTAAAATCCTTCTTGAGTTTTACTTTGCGCGGCAAACCAGGTGTGCCTTCTTTGTTCACTGTCTTTTGGCGGCCTTCTGCCAAGAAACCCTCCTCAAGGCGCCTGGGTGTCTAGGTGGGCTGAATGTGAGGGAGGGGTGCAGTCACCCCCTGCACAGGGTATTCTAGGAAACCCAAGTCACACTTTTTTATGATTGGCTGAGGTGGTTGTCCGGGCTGGACAACACCCCTGCTGTGTGATTGACAGCCAGGCTGTGTGAATGGGGGATTCTCGCATAAAAGGCAGGTCTCTTGGGCTGGAAGTCAGAAAGTCACCACTGGAACTACAAGGAACCGACGAGAAGCGGAGGAGAGGTCGACTGCTGCAACTATCCGGTCCGGTGAAGCCCTGCTGAAGTCCTGAGCTATTTACCCTTCAACGACTAAGAGGATATCCAGTCCGGAGTCTTCTTCCCTTGAGCCTGGTGGGGATAACCAGCTCATCTTCTTCAGCCAGAGGTCGCCTTCGTGGTCGAAATCGCTGCACACTACTGTAGTGGTCCGGATAGCCACCTGAAGAGCCTCTCCTGTTTTTAAGGAGCGCACCTTTTATTCATCGTCGCTGCTGCCGGCCTCATCCCTGCGTGGTGTAGACCCCCTTCATCGTCCTTCTTCGTGCCAAAGCCAGGAATCGTGTGTCTACAGGAAACTACCAGGAACAACTGCCGTGGCACCAGCTTCTTCTTTGAAAAGATACTGTGTCCTGCTTGAGGAATTTTGGGTGAAATCCCTATTACTCGCTTATAAAGATTGCCCTTATTTTTCCCTCCTTCTTATAACTTTTGCTTCCAAACATTTGACAATATCTAAAGTACTCTTGGCAACTTTGAATCCCACACTATCCGACGTGTGATCCTCGACACAGGAACCCGGTTCCAATTGACACTGGCTCCGACCTCTTGACTCTTGTATTTCTGTCTGAGTGTTCTTCGATTCTGTCTGCCTATCTAACATATTGCCTATGATTTTTGCCCCCAACTCCTTCTGGGTATCTCAGGTGCTAAGTGTGTTTTTGCCCCGGTAGCAGTTCTTGCCGCGGATACGCGTTTATTCAGTAGACTGAACTGTCAAAAAGTGATTGCAATCGTATTCACGGTAACGTGTATTGTTTCGTAACACCGATTCTCTCAAACACAGGGTACTTACCTTGATTCATACCGTAAAAAGTGAATTGGTCAGGGGTAGTGTATTTAACTTGTGGTTTTAAATTTTAATAGAAGTGTTGTGTTAATAACAAATGGTTTAAAAATAAATGTATTTATATTTTTTACCTGAAACCTTGAGTCAGTGTTTGCTTGAGCCACAGTAATTGTGTCCCGTTGTGTAGTCTCTGCTACTGCTCCTATATTCTTGAGATAAGCCTGGCTACTCCGCTACTGCTACCACTCCAACATAGTAGTACAAGCTTGTACCAAAGGTAAAACTTGTATTGCCACCTGTGGTCTTAATTGTGTGTAGTGATCCCTAAGGGCACTGCACAGGGTTCTGCCTAACATTTGGTATAGGAAACTATCACTCCCAGTCCACAGGAGTTGCTCACTGCTATTTCTGGAACGAAAGAGGCAAAGGGAAAACCCAAGACCTCCAAGAAAAAGATAAATAGCACCCCTGTGCTACCAACAAGGACATTCCCAAGATTGTCCAAAGTCACACCAGTGACTCCACCTGCTGAGGCAGAGTGTGAGGTACAACCCTGTGTGGTTGATCCAGTTTCTGAAGAATCAGATCTGGAAGAAGACATTGGGGGTCATTCAGAGTACGGTGGTAGAGGGTTAACGGCACTGGTAAGGATGCCGGTGCCGTTAACCTCCTAACCCCGCATTCCGAAGGTCCCTTAGCGGGTCCCACTAGGGCCGGCTGGTTTTACCAGCTGCCCTTAGCGGGACCCGCTAAGGGACCAGGGAGCTAATAACAGGCCCGCTATTTGCGGCCCTGTTATTAGCTCATTCACCATTCCCATTGAGCCCTATGGTGGCTCAAATGGGAATGAGGAATGGCATTCAGAATGGGGACTTAACGGGTCTGCCTAGGTCGGAATGTCCCGGTAAGTCCCTAGTCTGACACCACGGACCCGGACACGGGTTTGGAGGCAGCCATGGTGCTCTTAGCACCATGGCTGCCTCCAAACTCATAATGACCCCCATATTTTAGTTGGAGATCTGGACCCTGTTGACCATCCTGAGCTGCAGTCTTTACTGGCAGTAGGTGGACCCAACAGGGCATAATTCAGCAGAGGACAAAGAGAGTGTCCTACTCTTGAAGGTCTTCGCCTACAGGCAGCTTCTCAGCTCGATGGGCAAGAGCCTGGGAAGCAGTGGTTGCGCTGGAAAGATGGCCTCTTCTACAGTGAACCGACTGAGTCTATCCCTGGGGACTGCAAAAGACTTGTAGTGCCCCTAGAAAACAGACTCCAGTTACTACAGTTGGCCCATGAGATACCTTTGGCTGGTCAGTTGAGCATCAAAAAGAACAAGGAAAGGCTCTCCCTATACTTCTACTGGCCTACGATGGGTTCAGAAGTTGACAAATTCTGTAGGAGCTGTCACACTTGCCAAACCTCTAGCAAGAGTGGAGCCAAGAAAATGGAACCCCCGATGCCTCTCCCTGTGGTGGGAGTTCCTTTTGAGAGGGAGGGCATCGAAATTGTTAGTCCCCTTGACCCTCCCACATATTCAGGAAACAGGTTGATTCTGGTTGTTGTAGACCATGCTACTAGGTATCCTGAAGCAATACCTATGAGTACTGTTATGGCTCAGGCTGTGGCTAAGGATCTACTTGGTATTTTTACCAGAGTAGGGTTTCCTAAGGAAGTGATATCCGGCAGGAGATCCAGTTCTATGTCCCACTACAAATTATAGCTTTAAGCAAGATGAATAATGTGGATCTTGACACTAGTGCACTTTCAAGTTTAACAGTCAGCTTTTCCAAGCTCCAAATAGTAGTTTGATACGATTTATATGCATCTACACAGATATTGAAACCTGTTAAGGGGACATGAGCTGTTTTGAAGACGGAATATTATCCAGCCTTCCGCTGTACTACTTCCACTCTGATGCTAGGTAAAAGATATATTAGTTTTTCTTTTCCTATGCAATACCAGATTTAATCTGTTTACCCTGTAGTGAATAGTTAGACTCACAGAATGTTTTTTAATGTTTTTCATCAGCACCAATTGTGGCTTGAGCACTTTAATATTAATGTTGATGTGCGACAGTGAATGATAAAGACAAAGTGACGGATCAAAACATTCTCCTGATGAAAGTTCAAATGAAAATATATGAACTGAAACATGTCGAAGCATAACACCAGCTATTAGCTTTACTGGTCTGTGTATTTGAGTCTCCACTGACCAATAATTTCCCTCTCCTTATGTGTCATACTGAGGTGTAAGTAGGAGTTGTTGTCCTAGTCTATTTAAATACTAGGCATGAACTGTCATAATTCAATTGTGAGCATTTTCCTAGGTGTCACTTGCACTTTATTTATTATTATGTTTAGCATTTGTAAAACCTTTTATGTTTTTAAGATTATTAATCAAATATATATGTTATGATATGAATTCAACGAGCTTGGTGTTGCTGATTGTTCTCTCTACTCTGTATTTTGTATTTTGTCTCTTTAATCCCTTTCTGAAGGTAGAGAGTTTTCTACTACCCCTGGGAGTAGTTTTTCTGAAAGGCTTTCTCCCTTAGTATATTTTGTCCACTACATGCAAGCCATGAGGTAAAACTGTGGTGTCACTTACAAGTTCTCTACAGCCTACCATCCACAGACAAATGGACTGGTAGAGAGGTTTAATCGTACTATGAAGAGCATGGTAGGTGCTTTAGAGGGATCCTTTAAAAGAAAGTGGGATCTTCTACTGCCATGCCTTCTCTTTGCTTATAGAGAAGTCCCTCAGGAGGGAGTTGGTTATAGTCCCTTTGAACTTCTCTATGTCCATCCAGTCAGCGGTCCATTGGCCCTGATAAAGGAGGGGTTGGGGAGTGCTCCTTCCCCCAAGCCAGTCAGAGTGTCTGACTATGTGATAGGTCTCCAGAGGAGAATGGCACACATGATGGCAGAAGCTAGTGATAACTTAAAAGCAGGTCAGGCTCTGGTCAAACATTGGCATGACCAGAAGGTCAGTATGGTTGAGTTTACTCAAGACCAGCTTGTACTAGTTATGGTGCCAACAAGGCAGAGGGCCTTGCAGGACAAATGGATAGGACCCTTCAAGGTTGAGGGCAAACTTGGAGAGGTGAACTATTTGGTGGACTTAGGCAGACCTAAGGAGGCTCCCAGACACTTTCACACCAACCGTTCGAAGGCATATGTCTCAAGACCAGAAGTGGGAGCTTTGCTTCTAGCTTCAGCTCAAGAGGTGGAGGAGAGTGAACCTCTACCTAACCTACTCAGAGGCCAACGTTTGGATGAGAACATAGTAGGAGTGAATCTCTCTTCTAATCTGACATGTGAACAACAGGAGGAGTGCAAGGCTCTGTTAAATCAGTTTGCTTCCATGTTTTCACTTTCACCAGGCTTGACCCGTTGGGGCCAGCCCGATATTCTCACTGTTGACTGTTTACCTGTGAAAATCAGAGGTTACAGAATGTCAAAACATGTGAGATCCCACATCAATGGAGAGGTCAACAAGATGCTTGATCTCGGGGTTATAGAGCCCTCTACAAGTCCATGGCCTAGTCCAGTTGTTCTAGTACCAAAGGCAGGATCCAAGGAGTTGAGATTCTGTGTGGACTATAGAGCTCTACATGCAGTCACTAAGACTGATGCCCAAACTTTGCCAAGGACAAATGAACTGGTGGATACATTTGGTGCAGCCAAATACCTCAGTGCATTTGATCTGATGTCAGGCTATTGGTAAATAGCCCTGACAGACCATGCCAAGGAGAAAACTGCATTCTCAACCCCAGCAGGCCTCTACCAGGTTAAGGTTACGCCTTTCGGATTAAAGAATGCACCTGCTACATTCCAAAGGATGGTCAATGAAGTTCTGAATGGGATTGGGGACTTCTCCATGGCATACTTGGATGACATTGCAGTGTTCAGCCCTACTTGGAAAGAACATGTTGATTACTTAGGATATGTTTTGCAGGCTTTTGAGCAGGCCCATCTGGCCATAAAGGCAGGCAAATGTCAAATTGATCATAGCAAAGTGGTCTACCTTGGCCATGAGGTGGGTGGATGTGAAATAAGGCCATTGCCTAGCAAAGTACACACTGTACAAAACTGGGCCACAACTACTACTCAAACCCAAGTGAGAACCTTCCTAGGTCTCACTGGGTACTACAGGAATTTTATTGAGAACTATGGGTCCATAGCTTCTCTGTTGAATGTAATCTCCTCTCCAAAATTCCCTAAAAAGGTTAGATGGAATGAGTAGTGCACTCAAGCCTTTGAAACCTGAAGAAAGCCCTTTGTCAAACTCCAGTCCTAAGAGCTCATAATTATCACCGACCCTTCATTGTGCAGACAGATGCACCCAATACATGTATAGGTGCAGTCTTTAGTCTGGATGAGAAAGGTAGAGTGGGGTGCTTCATTAGTAGGAAATTGAAGGAACCAGAAACAAGGTGGGCAACCATAGAGCGTGAATGTTTTGCCATTGTGTGGTCTCTGAAGAAGTTTAGACCATACTTGTATGGATCTACTTTTGTGATTCAGACAGACCACCAACCCTTGAGATGGTTAATGCAAATGAAAGGGGAGAACCCAAAACTCCTAAGATGGTCAATCTACCTGCAAGGGTTTCATTTCACCATTGAGCACAGGTCAGGATGTCACCACCAAAATGCTGATGGTCTCTCTAGGATGTTTATAACTGACTAGAGTGAAGAGATTAATCCAGGAGTGTATTAAATCCTCCTGTCCATTAGTGTGGCGGGTGGAGGGGGGAGTGTTAGGGAGAATTCTCCAGAATTGCTAATTTACCTTACCTACTGAGTCCCTCAGCAGCTTTGCTGGATTTCTAGGATTTTTTTTTTTCATCTGGTAAGAGTGTGAGCCTTTTTTCCCCACTCTTACATGTGTTTTGCTGTGTGTGTTTAACATGTTTGTGTTCATAGATTGTGGAGCTTCACCTACTCCATAGTCATCATCTTTTTACTGTGTGTCCCACAGCACCTTTAGTGCAGTGACACAGGGTTGTCTTTCTCAGACTGACTACTGTCTCCCAGAACATGTAAAGTTACCAATGACTTTATTAGTCTTTTTAAATTCACAGACCCAGCATAAACTTTCTTCCATAGAGTACTGGAAAGGGTTAATAGTTATCCTTTTTGTCTGTCTCTCATGGAACATTATTTCATTCCCCTTTCATTAAGATTTGGCTGGTGGCAGTGGTATCTACCCTAGTTTTTCTACCGGTGTCTATTTAAATAGCCTTGGTACTGTGTTAGGCTAAGTTAGTAGCCCCGAATTTAAATCCGCTGGACGCCATTTACTTTTATTTGGTTCTGGCCGGGTTTAGTCGCCATTTCTTTTTGTAAAGGTCTTTCTCGTGTTTTACTCTGCACGCCAAACCAGGTTTGGTTCCTTTTTTTGCCGTCCTTTCTGCAAGAAGCCCTCCTTAGGCACCTGAATATCTGAGGGGGACAGGATGTGAGGGACGGGTTTGAGACTCCATGCACAGGGTCTCCTTGGAGACCCATGTCGCACTCTGTATGATTGGCTGTGGTGACCGTCCCACCAGGACAGCCACCCTGCTTTGTGATTGACAGCCAGGATGTGTGAATGGGGGAAAACTTCATAAAAAGCAGGTCTATGGGACTAGGAAGGCAGAGTCGCCACTGGATCGAGAGAACCAAAGAGAAGCTGAAAGAAGAGGACCACTAACACGACTGAACCTCTCGGTGAAGCCCTGCTGCGTGTCTGAATCTCCAAACTTCGATGACAGGGAAGATTTGCAAGGAATCTTCTCCCCTTGAGCTGGTGGGACCAATCAGTTCTCCAAACTGCAAGCCAGGCCTGCCACCTCTGGTTGAATTTGCTGTGCACAGCTACAGTGAACCGGATAGCCAAGAGGACCGGACCCTGCTTGGGTTTTAAGGAGTGCACCTTTTATTCGTTGCTTTGCTCTGCTGCTGGTTTCTTCCCTGGGCAGTGCAGGACCCTCCAGTCTTCCTACGTCATGTCAGTCCGACATTCGCTTCAGGAACCGTGAGCGTGCAGGATCTGCCAGGAACGCCTGTCTCAGCTACAGCCTTCTTCTTCCTTTAAGGTACTGTTCAAACTCGGTTGTTTGTTCCGTCCAACCGCAGTGAAAGTGTTTGAAATCTTTCGCCAAACCGAGGGCTTGTCCTTCTCTGCTCTTTTAAGTAACTTTTTCCTGACCAACTTCGTTTCAAACTCTTGTGAAAGACTTAACCGCGAACTACTCTGAACTGTGTGATCCTCTGCAATGACTCTGTACCATTAACATTGGCCGAGGCCTATTGATTTGAATACTCATTGTTGCAAGCCTTTTCTGGATTGCCCTGCCTACTTACTTGTTGGTGCTACTTAATTTTGTATAATTATATCTTTCCCTCACTTTTAAATTGCTGGAGTGCCATTTTGCTCACACTATATTTTGAGCTGTCCAGAATTTCATCAGGTGTTGTGTAGTATATTAAGAGTGTGATTTTTCTGCTGCTCTACTTAGTGAATTGTTTTACAACTGATGTGTAAATAAATGTATATTCTTTTACTCAGAAACCTTGAGTCAGTGTTTGTTTGAACCATAGTAATTGTTGTCCTTTGTGTAACTATTGATACTGCACACTTTACTCTTGAGATAAGTATGGCTGCTCAGCTATCGCTACCACGTTACTGTGTAGTACAGGCTTGTTCCAAAGGTGAATTTGTACTGTCACTTGTAGTCTTAATTGTGTGTGGTGTTCCCAAAGGGTACTGCATATGATTCTGCCTAACATATGTATGTAACAATTTCCTAGTAAGAGATACTAGCCACCATACCTCATGCATGGATTATTTTAAAGTTTACAATTGCCACCAGGATATTGGCTCTCATTGTCATAGGGTATAGGAGCAAGGTGCATGTCTTAAATGCATCCTCTGAACTGAAGTGACTTGGCTGTCACTGCAGCTGTCAAGAGCGCACCTTTAACCACTGTTCCTGTGCTGTGGCACAGGAGAGCAGGCGTTGAAGATCAGAATGCTGATTCAGCAGGGCACAGGTTTACATTATGCTTTTGGCATGGAGTTGGCTGAAAGTGGGGCTTGGTTAGAAGGCCACCCTTTCTGAGATGGATTCACCTGCATCATTTTATAGTTATAAAATCAAAAAATGCCAGGACTACTACACCCTTGCCAAAAGGAAACTAGCCACACCCTCCCTGACACCTGCAGTCTACTATCCATCCTGAGATCTGCTGCCCCATGGTGCCCCTGGAAGCTGTTGCCCCCTGGATTCCATGGCTCCTTTTGCATGCAGGTCATCTGACTCCTGATGCACCTTGGGCCCAGACACTAGCTACCAACTGCTCCTTACCTCTTACAGTCCTCCAGCTGCCTGCCTCTTGATGCCCCCTGGACTCCCTAACTCCTTCTGCCCTGAGGTCTGCCCTCCTGGCTCAGACACTAGTGACACTTACAAGTTTGACCAGGCATACCCTAGGAAGGTGATAGCCTATTGTTTGTCCAGACCTGATGGGGCATGTCCATAAGCTTTTCTCCAAACACTTTAAAGAGTGTCTGTTCACAGGAAGGTCCACACCGCTGCCACCACTGAAGCTTTGTCATTTTGAGGAGGAGGTGCTGATCATCATTGATGTCAGCGTCATTAAGGGAATTGAAGAAGTCGAGACTGGCACTGAAGTTGAGTCCATGGCAAACATGGGACATAGGGGGTCATTCCGAGGTTGGTTCTAAGGTAACAACGATGCCGGTAAAGGAATACTGGCATTGATTACCGCTACAGGCTATTCTGACCAGCCTGACCGCTATTATCGGCATCGTAAAGTACGGTGCCGTTAATAGTGGTCAGGGCGCGGGCACGCAACCCACCATGCTGGCAATAGCAGCATGCCGTAAACTGGATCAGATCACAAGTGAAGCGGACATGCAAATAACGGCTTCATGAACATGAAGGCAGAACAAGTGGTTACCGGCATGCCGGAAATACCGGCATCGCCGACCTACCGTAAAATGCCTTGAGCAGTGTTCCCAACTGCCACAGGTGCACACAATCAGCACAGGTGGAGGCAATGGAGTCGTCTGGCTCAGTACAAAAGGAGCACACCCACACACTACACCCTCTCCTACACCCTCTCCTACACCAAGATGAGTAGTAGTAGCATTACTGGAGCTGGATGGACATGCTTGCATTGCCACAACATCAACAACAACAACAACCGGCACCACAGAGGAGACACAGGAGGAGAAGGAGAGTGAGACAGGCCCAGCATGCCCCATCAGTGCAGCCACCATTACCACGCCGGCAGCCCCCAATCCCTTGCATCAGAGCAAGTCCTTTCAATGTCACCCCTGAGCAGATCCACACCCTGTACCATCTGGACCGGGACACCTTCACCACCATAGTGGACCTGATACACGACGACATAGTGAGCCTCATTGAAATACGCACTGCCATCCTCCCTCAACTGAAGGTAGTGTCTGTGCTCCACTTCCTTGCCACAGGCACCTACCAGCACACAGTGGGGCACATGCATGGCATATCACAACCCTTTTTCAACCTCGTTCTGAACCAAGTGCTGGATGCCCTCCTCAAGCACACAAGGGACTACATATCCCTACCACGGACGCCCCAGGAGATATTTGATACAAAAGTTGCCTTCCATGCACTGGCAGGCATACCAAATTGTGTAGGTGCCCTCGACTGCACCCACGTGGATTTGATGGTCCCGCATGCCATGAAGGTGGTGTACCGCAACCGCAAGCAATACCACTCCATCAATGTGCAGATGGTATGCGACGCCAGCAACATCATCACACATTGTTGTGCCCGATATCCCGGATCAACTCATGACTCTATGGTCCTGCAGAACTCCACGCTACCACGTGTCATGATTCCTGCCCCTCATGTCCCCAGCCCTCCAAGATGTCAGGCTGGAGCCAGGCCATGATCACCTACATGGCCCTCAAGGGCCTCTCCATCCCACCAAAGACCCACTTGGAGACAGACTTGGCGCTTGTGGCACCAAACTCACTCACTGCCATAGGATAGCATTGGGGATTGGACTTGTAGTGCATTGATGGGGACAAGATGGATGCCCCCACATATTTCGATTCCCAGAACTGCATGTGCAGTCTAGTCTTTTGGGTGTGGTTCAGCCCAGAGACACCTGGGATACCCAGAGACCATTTAAGCCATGCCCAGGCTGAGAAACATGCTTTGTGTTTTCTGCACCTGCAGCGTGACACTCACCGTGTTCAGATCGGTCTCCAGTAGGCCTGCATCTTTCTTCTGCGCTCAGCTCCTGCAAGAACAAGAACACTGTTAGGAACAGCCTTACCTTGCGGCGCTTCTGCCCATCATTCATTGCTCCTTCTGTTCTGCAGGCATCTTCGGCGGTTTCATCCCCATCCCCGCATGCCGCTTCCTAAGGAATCGGGAAAAGAACAGAAAAAAGGCATTAGTAAGCATTCAGCAAATCTTCGCTTATTTTTAAAGACTGTACGAGCTTCAAACGCTTACCTGAATCCCAGCCGTTCTGGGGGAACTCTTTCTCTGGAACTTCTCATCCATGCGCAAGATTGAAAAGACCCTCCAGGTTAGCGTGGAAACATCTAGAGGCGCCGCATACCGGGCTTACTCACCGCATTTCTTCTTCATAACCGGCATCCACGCTGAAAATGTTGCAGCACCTAAAAGAAACAGAAAAAGAACTCAGTTCAATACAAATACGAAAGGGTCGCATCGGGCATCGCGCTCTCACTCAACTTCCACTCTACTCATCTCAGCAGCACGTTGCCATCCCCGGACGCCGGCCATCATCTAAGGAAAGAAAGGAACAAAGTTAGAGAACTGTTCAAAAGACTCATTATACTTACCTGTCGGACTCTTGCCAGTGAAGTAACTAGGCATCAACGAGCCTGCATCAATCAACGCGCCCCTGTGCTGAAAGCAGGATGGAGAGCACACTTTCCAAGAAAACAAGGCCCAGTCTCCAGTCGAGTAGACTCCAGGGAAGGGTTCGAGGTTGTAAGAGGTCAGAACAGGCTGAGTGACGTTCCCGTGGATACCAGTTGAGCGTTACACCACGCTTCATGGAGCGACATGCTGGATGAAGTGCCTGGCTGCTTGGTAAATTGCAGGACTGGCACATGGCATTGAAATGGGGGGAGAGAAGCACACACCACTATGCTGTCAATGTTAATGTGACTGCACGATGTGCACATCTATGAACACTGTGCCCCAAACCATTACAAACAGTACATGACGACACCCAAATCCCATATGAATGAAGTAAGGTCGACACCTATCACTACATGACTAACAGGAAACCACCCCACATCCCACAACACATGCACCACTCATCAGCGGGCGTCACCCTCCGTAACGCCATCCAACACCTTGCAGTGCATATGCACAATGTTGCTGTCCCCAGCATATCACCACACAGGACAAGCATCCCTGTGAGTGCACAAACTGAATCAACTAGGGAATCCACTATGTGTCACAGGGCCAGCACACCCGCAGGAGTGCTGCATGTCACCATGGGAATGATCACCACTGATTGCACAAGATTGCACAGACCACTGCCAACGTTCCCTCTAAGTAAATCTAACAGAACACAACATCTCACTAATTTGACACAAACACAGCGGTATGCATCCACAATGCATGAGCAACATCAAGGCAGTGTACACCATGTATCATCTTGGAAATGCAACCCACACATTAAGTCCATGGCACAGAACACATTGAGGGCATTAAAATTGTGTGCATACAAACAGGGACATGTGCATGTGACCAACGATAATCTGCAGGCATGTGTGACTAGTACAGCTGTCCATCATGAATTGACTAAGATATACCTTTTATTGCCTCTCATGCAGGTGATAGTGGCTATCCCTTGAAGCTGTGGCTCCTTACCCCTGTCTGAAACCCACAGAACAGGCAAGAGGAGGACTACAGTCATTCCCATACCCGTACCTGTGTGGTCATCGAGCAGACCTTTAGCCTGTTGAAGGCACGATTTCGCTGCCTCAGCCGGTCGGGTGGAGCACTCCTCTACAGGCATGAGAAGGTGGCCAAGATCATCATGACATGTGTCATGCTGCACAATATGTGCATCCGCCGGAACGTGCCCCTGCCCCCTGACATTGAACTGCTACCACCTGGTGATGATGAAGGGGAAGAAGAAGATGTGGCTGAACATCATTGCGGTGCCGATGCACAGGAGGGACGTGGTATGCACCAGTCAGTGATTGCACAATATTTCTGACACACATGGCAGCAGAGGGTGACATGATGGTTGGACAGAGGGCACTTGGTGTGGGGATACATTTACACTATGCACTGTAAATGAATAAATGACACAAGCGCAATGATGAATGTCCACTCAGGTCTTGTTTTTCACACAACCGGCGTATTAAATGTAACAATGTAAACGTGAGTGAAAAATCCCTCCACCACCCTCAACGCCCTCCCCCTCTCCCCACAACTCCCCCACACAACTCCCCCAAACGCCCTCACCCCCTCCCCCTTACCCCACAACTCCCTCACCCCCCTCCCACTCCCCCCACAATCCCCTACACAAGTCCCATTGAGTCTCCAAAGCCTACATGAGGCCTGCCCTGACAATTAATTGGCACTCCCTGGTCCAGGGGGCTGCATGTCTTGCCGGCGCGGGGTACGGGCCGACCTGCGGAGCAGGCTTGTTTGCGTAGAACTGGAGGAAGACGGTGTGGCCGCCTGCTGTGGTTGTGGTTGGCATCCGCTATGCGGCCTAACACCTGCCGGAGGGCTGAGACCTCCTCGCAGAGGCGACTGGTGTTGTCAGAGAATAATTTTGCCATGGAGGCAGTGTTGTCCGTGATGGACCTGCCTAGTGTGGCTAAGTCTTGACGCCACTCCTCTCTGGCCAGTCTGTTGTCCTGGACAAACTCCTGCACAAGGGCAGTAAGCAGGTAAGACCGCTGCGGCCCAGGGGGTGCACCTGTGTGGCGTGCTCTGTATCGAGCGACGATACTTGGGGTATGCCAGTGGAGTTGGGGTATGGACCACATTCGAAACATCCTCCTCCATGGGGAGCCAGATGTACTCCTGTATGTCCTCCACAGCCAGGGGTGCCGTGGCTGCCACCTCCCCAGCCAAACTCGACTCCTCTCCGATTGTGGTGCCACGCATGTATCATCAGGCTGACCAATGGGTGGAGGTGGTGGTGCTTCGGCCTGCACGGGCCTTGGTAGCACCGGTGCAATGGGTACCTGGGGTGGCTTGCATGTTGGTACATGGTGCCACCTGGGTTGTCCCCTCGAGGTTGAAGGGCAGTTGCTGTCATCCCGGGACCTCTTCCGGGGTGTGGCCTGTGCAGGGATTGCATCCTGCCCATCGCTGTCATGGTCAGTGCCTGTGGGGGTCGAAGAGAGGGACGGCATGAGTGATGATTTGATAGGCATCATACATATATTAGGGCAATTGCTCATCCACACAATTGGGGGTAATAGGCATTTGTGTTTGGATGAGCACGTTCTTCGATACATGGGTGGTTAATGCAGGCATACGTCGGCGTCACTCATGTTGCCCAGGAGCAGTGCTATCTGACATGCATAGTATTTTGGCCATGCACGCTGTGTGACTCGTGGCATTTCCAACTTTGTGTGGTATGTGTCATGTACGATATTGCCTTGCACCAGGCATCTGCATGTGTCTGTAATGCATCAGCCTACCCTGCTAGGAGTGTGTGTGTGTGGGCGACCATGGCTTGACTCTTTGAACTGACATATTGGTTGACTTTCATCAGATTTGTCATAGCAATGTTTACTTTGGACACTCACCTCCATCGCCTGATGTTGTGGCGCCACAATCCATCTCGCCAACACCTTCAATGCCTTCCATCCCTAACATGCTGGCGAAGATGTCCTTCCAAGGGGTGAGCTTGATCGGGGAACTGGGACCTCCTCCTGTTTCCATGGCCTTGCTGCGATTCACAGAGAGGATGTTTCGTACCCTTAGTCGCAGGTCGGCAGTCTTTAATTGTGCGTGGTATGTTCCCCACAGCACTGACCTTCTGGGCAAAAAGTGCCAAGATCTCTTTCTTCTTTAGCACTGCCTCTCTCTTCATGTTGTTAGAGAACACTATGGCAGCATGCTCCTGCATGTGTCCACCAGCATCTGCAGCTCATCCTCATTGAACCGTTCTTTCCGCTTGTGGGCAGCTCCCTTCTTCAGGGCCTTAGACATAGTGGTGTTGGAGGTGGATGTTTTGCAAAAATCAGCAGAGTCCCAGGGGTCCTGTGTGGTGAGGATGACAATGGATTGTGTTTTTAAAGATGGCCACTGTGCTTATTTGCGGTGACTGTAAATAGCGGTGACCGCTAATAACGGTCTCCGTTATTTACAGTCACTGCTAAGGGTGCATTGAACAATGTCGGTAGTGTTATCTGCACTATGATTGATGCCGCTAAGGGCATTTTGGGTGCCTTTAATGGCATGGCGCAATATACCTTACCGGCATGGCGTGAAGCTCGTGCACGAGAAGTCGTAATAGTCCTCTATTAGCAGAATAATGACAGCCTGGACACACTATTTACACCATGCCGGTAAGGGACGTTACTTACCTCCAAACTCGGAATGAGGGCCATAGTCATCTTAAACCTTCTTGAGGACAGTGTGTGAGTGAACAAGACCTACAAATCCTCCCAAACATGGGCATGGGTCCTCAAGATCCAGTGGTGCTGTGGAATTCATTAACTGGTGGTGTGTAAATATTTGTCCCTGATATGGCTGAGCAACCAAGCGTAGCCAGGGAGCCTGCACCACTAAAGGGAATTTGGGGGGTTCCCCCCAAATTCTTTTTAAATAATGGGTGAAAATGATGCACTTTAGAGCACTGTTTTTCAGAGAAATCGGGTAAAAAATCAAAAGGTTTGCAACTGGGTTTTGTAGGGTAACTCATGAAAAAAATCCAATTAATGCAAGTCACCAGCAGTGCACAGGAGTATTTCTCCAACACATTTTCATGATGCCTTTTCCCACAATATGTTCCAGTATAAAACAGTTTCACAATGGCTGTGCTCATACATGTCATGCTGATTGCAACATTATACCCTATTATTCGCATATAAGAACATACTCATGTTTGCTTTGTGCATAATGCCAGTAATAATACTATAAGAAAACATGTCCATGTTTGTACTGCCAATATATGAGAGTATCCCCAAATAAGAACATACTCCCGTTGGCTTTACCATTAAAAATGCATCCCAAAGTATGAAAACATGTCCAAACTGACTGTACTAAAATGCCAGTTGAGCTACATAATAACACTTATTATGCTTGCTTTATCAAAGATGCCCAATGCAAAATGTCATACTGCAATAATAAATGGCAAGATTAAGTGCATAAAAGTGACGGTCTTGCTTCATAATAACAGTGATCCTGTTTGCTTTATCAAAGATGCCCAATATAAAATGTCATACCACAATAGGAAATTACTAGACTGGCTGCATTGGAATGCCAGTCTAGCTACATCATAACACTTATGCTTGTTTTACCAAAGATGCCTAATACAAAATGTCATGCCACAGTAAGAATAATGCCACTGATCCTGCTTGCTTTATCTCAGATTCCCAATACAAAATGTCATGGCACAGTAAGAAATGGCTATACTAGTTGCATAATAAATGCCAGTCTTGCTTCATAATACCACTTATCATGCTTGCTTTACCAACGATGCCCAATACAAAATGTCGTGCCACAATAATAAATGGCTAGATAGACTGCATTAAAATGCAAGTCTAGCTACATAATGACAATTACCATGCTTGCTTTATCAACCATGCACAATAAAATATGCTATGCCTGCTCCATGGTGTGCAAGCACCTTGCAGTCAGACAAAATCACAATAATGATGAATTTGATTGTGTGTGATTGCTAGGCTCTGGGGGGCACTCGGGTAAGACATATTCTTTTACTGGCCATCTATCATAGATGGCCAGTAAAAAAATGACACGCCTGTCCCCTGGGTCCGGAGCTCATCACACATGTACACAATCAATGTGGTTATGTGTGTATGCCAGGCACTGGGAGACCAGGGAGCAGGTATGGAATTTTTTTACTGGACATCTATCATAGAAGTGCAGTAAAATTACCATGCCTGTCCCCTGGGCCTCACCGCGCCAAACATACACACAAAATCAAAGCGATTATGTTTTTATGCAAAGCGCAGGGGAGACAGGGGGCAGGTATGGTATTTTCTACAAGACATCTATCATCGATGTCCAGTAAAAAAATACCATGCCTGTCCCCTTGACCTCACACTGCCACACACACAATCAAAGTGTTTATGTGTGTAAGCAAGGCACTGGTAGGCCAGGTATGGTATGTTTTACTAGACATCTATCATAGATGTACAGTAAATAAATACCATGCCTGTCCCCTGGACCTCACAGCACCAAACACACACGCACACAATCATAGTGAGCATGTGTGTATGCAAGGCACAAGAGGGGCATGGGGGACAGGTATGGTATTTTTTGCTAGACATCTATCATAGATGTCCAGTAAAAAAATACCATGCCTGTCCCCTGGGCCTCACAGCACCAAACACACACACACACACACACATACTCAAAGTGAGCATGTGTGTATGCAAGGCGCTGGGGGCAAAGAGGGCAGGTATGATATTTTTTTACCAGAGATCTATCATAGATGTCCAGCAAAAAATACCATGCCTGTCCCATGGGCCTCAGATGATGTTGGCCAGTGGGGAGGGGGTTTGTGCCAAAAAGGCCTTTTTAAAATGCCTTTGTTGTACAAACCTCCTACCCCCGCTCTCATCCATACACATATTTAAATAAATAAATGAATATACAAACTCACACATTTAGACAACATGCGCACTGCAAGCACTCTTTCATTCACACGAGCACTCATAATGCACTCTCAGAGCACAAGCGTACACAGATCCATACACATACTTAAATAATAAATAAATGAACATACAAACAAACACATTTACACAACATACACACAGAAAGCACTTACAGCAGCATCCATCATCATACATTTACCTTACAACACAAGCATGAACGCATCCATAAACATGATTTAATTGAAAAAAATGAACATAAACAAACTTACCTTCTGCCAAGTGTTCAGAGGTTCCAGTGCTCCAGCCCCCTGCAAGCATTTACAGAAATCAGAAATATTCCTGGTCCCTGCACATGCGTTCAAGGGGCCTGAGCATGGGTCCGGAGATGCCCACTCCAGCCACCTCTGTCTGTATGTGCGGGGAGGCGCAGGGGCACCCCCCTTGCACATACAGATGTGCAGTTCCCCAGCCAGCATTTCAAATGAGCCATGCAAGGGTGGAGAAGCAAATGCCCCCAGCCTTGCATGGCTCATTGAGCTTGCACAGCTGGTGAAATATAACTGTGAAAGGGAAACTCCCTCAGCTGAAAAAAACAGCTGAGGGAGTGTTTGTATTTTACAGGGCTGGCTACAGGGCTGGCTCTTCCATAATGGTTGAGAGGGGGCCAAGGCCTGATGGGTCGATGCCCTCTCACCCATTATGGACGAGCCGCCCCTGCCAAGACCTGTGACTATCAACAGAGAAATTTGACATCCACACCACATTAGGCAGGCTCATTAAACAATAATTTTTGCCAAATAGTATGCCAGAAAAGTGGTGATCAGCAGAGCATACAAACTTGAGGCACACACCACTTCACTACCTGCTCAGAGACTCATTCCGAGGTTGGCGGTAAGGGGTTAACGGTGCCGGTAATGGTGCCGGAGCCGTCAACCCCTTACTGTCCCATTACGAGTCTACTTGCGGGATCCGCAAAGGGCGCCTGGTAAAACTAGCAGACATGGGAGTTAACAACAGGCCCGTTATTAACTCCCTCCCCATTCCTATTGAGCCCTATGGGGGCTTGAATGGGAATGGGGATGTACCGGGTCGGGTTCCTTGAATGAGGAATTACCGGTTCCTCCAAGGTTGGAATGGCCCGGCAATTCCTCATTCAAGGAACCCGGACCCGGTACCCAGTAAGGGGGTAACCATGCCGCAAATTGCCCTCCAAGGTCGCATTGACTCAGATGGAGTTCAACTGAAATACACCTCTGTGGAGATAAATGTGTGCATGACAAAATGTACATGTACTCCAAGTGCACTCCCAGTGATTCCCATGTGATTGCAGGGTGAGCAGGCAGAGGGATTTCAGCAGGGCAGATGCATATAGCATATAGCATGTGGTGCACCATCACTTTCAGATTTCAAATGTGTATCTGTTGAATCAATGCATGTCCAGCTGCAGGGACAGCTCAGTAGTTTAAGGTGTTGTTCACTCCCAATGGAATCACATAGATTGCCCAAACTCAACATGTTGTATAATACAGGGCTGGGAGGATAGCTCAGGGGCAACGCGTTTGTCTTGGAAGAAAGACAACACAAAACAATACATGGTTGAATCTGGGTCCCACACTTAGCCACTGGTCTCCGGTGTTAAGGTGTTAACTGTATTACAAAAGGTGAATTAAGTAATTCATCATAGCAACAGAGGTTCCATGAAATGATATGATGTGATATGGTATGATATGCGATATGATATGATATGATATGGCATTTATAACGCGCCTATACACAAGTGTTTCAAGGCGCCACGCGGCAAGGGAGGGCGAACAGAGGGAAGACAAAGACTACAATCCTACTAGGCCAAGCCTTATTCAGATCGCCCAAGTGCAGGTGAAGGGGAAGAGGAAAGTGCAGAAAGGAAGGGGGCTTCCTACTCCTTGTCTTAACCTGCCCTGCCATCTTGGTGGCGCCCTTTCATCTAGCTCATCGAAATGGAATGGCAGCGGGGATCACACCGCTGCTACCCCTTCTTCATATTCATCTAAATAGCTCCATACCTTATCTACTTCCTCTTCCTGCTCCCTTTCTTCTTGTCCTTCCCCACGCTGGCTGTCTGGGGTTGTCAGTTGTATTATTTTCACAGGCTTACCATTTAAATGGAACAGAAACTTACCCGATTTCCACTCCTGCTCTTGACCTCTTGGTATTGGCGCTGACTGTGACGGTGCTGGTGTCACTGGCGCTGATTCTCCTGCGACACTTGGTGGGGGCGTGAGGTTTGCCGCTGCCAGTGGTGGCACTTCCCCTCCCCCTGGCAACATCTGGCCCCTATCGCATAACGCTCTTAATCGTGTTATTTCTATCTGCCTGTGTGCAAGCAGTCTGTCTAAGTCCCCAGTTAGTCGTGCTAAATTCACTGGTGGGGCGCTCAGTGGGCCGTAAAGCCCCCCTCTGTCATATGGGGGTGGTGCAGTGGCTGCTGCCTCTGCTGGGGTGGTCGGGGTTTGGTACGTGGGCAGATACTGGGGCTCGCTGTATCCTACTGCAGGCCTTGTCATCAACAGGTATTTTTTAGTAGTATCATTCTCAATTGTGGTTGTTGTACATTCTCCTCTTGCGGTTTCTGACGCTTTCTCTTTCTCGACTCTTCTATCCATACCTACCTCACCTACGGGTGTTATTTCCTCAAACATCCCCCACAAATCTAACACTTCCCTCCTGTTCTCTGACTGTTTTCCCTTATATCTCGCCAGCAAATGTGTAGATATTAGATCCAGTACCCTCTTATCAAAAGATCCTCCCTCCGGCTATATGGGCGTTACGATGTCTCCCTTTATCTCTGTCACCCATTGATCATGGTACTTCTGTATCTTCTCGCCATACAATGGGAGATGTTGGCAAATGTGCGCTAAAGGTGTAACTCCTGCCATGATAATACAATTTCCTGCGTGTTAGACACACATACACTTGGTTGACACTCTTCTCGATTCAATGTTTTATGCAACCTTCTTCTTACCTTTTGGTACCAACACTTTTTCCAGATTCCCCTTCACCAAGTTCAAACAGTTCCAAAAAGCCTCAGGGTTCCGTTCCCCAAGATCATCACCTTTCACAAGTTCTCAGGGTTCCGTTCCCCAAGAATGGAGCTCTTCCAGCTTCAAAACCACAGTAAGTTGAAATTGTCTCAACTTTCAAATATGTCTCCAAATCAAGTTTGTAACCTTTCAGGCATTTCAACAGTTCACACAGATTACTATTTTCTTCAATCAGTTCTGCACTTGTTATTTAACACAGTTTATGTAGCTTGGATTTCCTTGGTTCTTTACAAAGTAGGTGTTACTCGGTCTAAGCCCAGTTGTCAGACCACATGGTCCAACCATCACAGGCCATGCAACCGGTAATCCATGGCACTTTTCATTTCATGTGTTCATTTGTTCACATTTGACTTTCTTGCTAACACATACTCACATACTCACATACTCACGTTGTCCATCAATGCTCATTACCAGTTTTCATTGTGCTCGTCTATGCACATCACTTTTGTTTCACTCATTCAGTGTTTTCTCATACTTCGCATATATTTTCCTTAGTTCGGTATTCAATAATTCAAGAAGTACTTTGCAGATTGTTCGGTATTCAAAATTCCTCTTTTCAGTCCCCAAACCCATTCAGTATCATTCTCTGTTCAATCAGCATTTCCATTTGCCCATTTCCAGCTCCTGGAGCGCCCCGGTCTGAATGTTCCCTTTCTTTCACTCACTGGTGTCTGACAGCTCCTTTGGGCATCTCTGCTTTCTTCTGCGGCTTTCTCTCACCCCTCATGCGCTTGCCTCTCCCCAACCTTTCTGCTGCGGTCAGTGGCACACTAGAGTCTTCTGTGCCCCACAACTCTGGCCGTGGACACGCAACAGAGGGGACTGCAGGGCTCTCGACCCTCTCACGGCCTGTTCTGGCCCAAGCATCTTCGTCACTCCTCTACACCGTACAGCATCCTTTTCACCTGCCCCTTTCCAGTCTGCTCCACGTCGGGTTGCTGCGTCCTTCGCCCCAGGCAGGTTTCCTCTTTTTTACAACTCTTGCCTGTTTCTCCTTTTATACACCTGTAGCCTTTCAATTGGCTGCAGGTGCAAGTCCTTTGCCTGACCATAGTTAATTTCATTAGTAGGACATGCCTGGCCATTGTAGTGGTGCTCCATAGTCCTTTTCCTCTCCTCAGTACCAAAGGGGTGTGCACGAATGGAAGTGTGCATCACTCCTAGTCACCTCCTCCTCATCCTAATCTTAAAGGCATATGAATGTGGGACAGCCTGTGTGTGTGAAAGCAAGAAAGGCAGAATGGAAGGAGGCTTGATTCCCAGTTATGTCTTCCCTGTTTGGTTATGGCTTTGACACATTTCTTTGTTAACAAGGGGAGGTTGATGGAGATTTAACCTGACCATACAATGATGTGTCCTTCTCTTCGATCTCTTCCTTTTCCCTCTACAACAATGCTCATTCCAAGGATCACTTTTGAAGGAAGAAAAGGGGGGTGAGTGTTTACCAGTACCATATGAAGGCTTCTGGGACTGAAGGTTCATTGTGAAATGGCAATGGGAAATATTGCATCTAAACTTGAGGACATTCTCTCTCCAGTCTCAGAATCTCCTCCACCCAGGTGATCCTCCCTTACATATCCACCCCCAGGGTCGGGATCCAACAATGATGGCCTTTCCCTGTCCACCTGAGCAGAGGATGTCGGGGAGAAAGAAGTGAGAATACCCTCTAGTTTCTCACACTACTCTATCATCCCTTACAATAACTGTCTCTAATTCAAGAGGAAACACTGTCCTTCTTTCTCATCTAAGGGAATTTCTGGTTGGAACAAAACCACATTTGGTAAGCAAAGTAGTTTGCCTTGTATCCCTGGAAGCCATGCTAGCAGCACTTCCACCCCATACTGAAATAGCTTTGGATCTAAGGGCACCCCCCTCTGTACAGTCTGGCCGCAGAATGCGTGAATACATTCTTGTGCATTCATATAGTAAGTCCCTGGGGTAGAGCACAGTATCCCCTGTTCAGTGAATGAAATGGTCATGTTAAGTTTACTCATCATGTCCCTTCCCATTATATTAACTGGTGTCTGGAGGGAATATAACAGTGGCATGGTAAGGTCATGTTCTCCAATGGAACGTGGGAATTTGTCAGTAAATCTGTAGCCCCATAAAAAAAACGCTGGCCATTGATGGAAATGCCTGACGTGGGGTATCTCCTCTCCATAATACATGATCTAATAGCCCCAGTATATGCGACAAAAGAGAAAGTCTTGCCAGCTATGGTTACCCATGCATGTGGTTCCTCATTTGGTTTGGGTGTAACAGATAGGATTAAACACATCAAGTCAGTCTGTGGGCTGTCTGTGGGCTGTCCTATTGTGGATGTAAATTCAACCCTGGCCCTGTGAAAGGATTCCCTCCCACTACGGTCGCACCCCTTAGTGTCGGTGTGGGAGTCTGCTTTGTGGTACCCATGTGTCTCTTGGCTACAGCATTCTGCTACGCCGGTGCCTGTGATGCTGCTTGTGGTGGCTGTGTGTACGCCTGTGACAGTGCCAATGAGTGTTGTGCTAGCACCATTAGTGGTGCATATGTGTAACGCTCACCTGATTCCCACGGAGGCGCTGGTCTAGGCAGGAAGGTGTCTGTGACTCGAAAAGTGATGTGCAGGACTCGATTGGCTTCTGGGGCTGAGCCTCTTCGCACTGTGTGTCGAACTCGAAGGGTGAGATTTCTGCAGGTGAAAGAATATGGGGGTTAATGATCTGGGCTGTTGAGTGTCCCTCTCTCCCTCTCTCTCTCTTCCTAGCTTCTCCGTAGAGCCCCCAGGTCAACGTGCTCACCTTAAATAGGTGAATGCTGGACTCTCCATCTGCGTCTGGTGCAGGGTGCCGTTGCCAGTTCCTTCACTGGGTGAAACGTAGGCCTCTTGACATCAGAGGATCGCTACCGCCGTTAACTGCACGAGCGGTGAGTTTCCGGACACCTTTTTAGTCCTTATAGTGTTTAGGTGCGTGGGCACGTAATATAGAACAGGGCTTGATATGATGCTTTCTCCTATTTGTTTTGCAGGGCTCTTGGAATAGAAGATGGTGTGAAGAGAGCCGAAGCTGGAGCCAGAGCCTTGGGATGAAGCGCTTGGAAATGCGTAAGTAATTGCAAGCGCTCTAACTGTCTCTTTTCTCTTGCAGCTGTGAGTTCGTGCTGAAGAGTTGCTGGAAAACGCCGGAGTATTTGCAGGCGTTCTATTGTGGCGAGCGCGATGGGCGTAAGTAAATACCTGTCTAATGTCTTTTCTTTTGTATTTCAGATGCTGGGTCGCAGCGTTGAAAACATCCGTAATGCACGGAGTGCTGGTAAGTAATAACTATGCTTTTGTTTTCACAGGCGGAGATGCAGCGTGAAGAAATGGTCGCTGCCGATGAATCAGGTGAGGTATGCGCCGCATGTGAAGGTTGCCGTGCTAACCTGTTGTTTCTTATCTTTACAGGTGCCGCTGAAGACTGGATTCAGGAATGGTAAGTATTGTTCTTGCAGGTTCTGCTGAAGACTGGATACAGGAGTGGTAAGTATTGTACTTGCAGGTTCAGGATCGGAGGAAGAGAAGCTGGAACAGACTCGGTGAGCGTTCTGCTGCAGATGCAGAATAACACGAAGCACGTTTCATCAATCGGGTATGGTTTAAATAGCCTTGGAGTGATGAGGCGTCTTCCTCCATGGCCCCGCCCAGGTAAGAAAAGAGTTCCTGTTCCAGAAGAGTTCCAGTGTTGTATCCAGGGAGTGGAGCTTGCCCCACCCAGGTAAGAAAGTAGTTCCGGCTTACTGAGGATTCCTATGCAGCTGGTAAGTAAGCAGCATGGTCTGCTGCAGGTAAGTCCACCCAAGCATCTTCATATATATTATGAGCCCGGCGCTTCCAGTGCCGGGACCGATGGCATTGATGAGCCTGGCACCACCGGCGCCAGGACAAGGTCCAAAAGGTCCCAGTGGGGACCGGCTGGTGCCTAGGATTAAGGTTAGGGGCCTGCTTCCAAGGACGTTGGGCTGGTCCTGGCTCCTTGGAAGCAGTGATCATGACAATATGTCTGTGTTTGTATGTTGGCGGATATGTCACCCCCTGTTCTGTTGCGTTCCGCTCCTGTTTCTACACACTTATGATATGTAAAGAGTTTAGATTAGGAGATGCATGTGTGCATTTTTGCTAGCCTAGGACTTGGTGGCTGGCTAGGCTCGACTAAGCAGCCCAAAGAGAGGCCAGACATGTGGGTGGGCACTGTTGATGGTTTGAAATAGATTGCTTTTGTTGACACAGTCGCTGTGTGGCCTGCAATACCACATTTCCTTTCATTGGTAATCGCCATTTGCTAGTGACAGAGGTGTTGAGGTCCGTCAGGTGTTTCAGTGTGGATGGCTATATGTTCTGCTAGAGCGGATGGCATAGCCATAGCTGCATTCTATGGTGCATGGATGCTTGGCCACGCATGCAGCCTGTGTTCACAGATGTGGTGTAAGGTATATGTTCCGTAGTCTTCAAGGTTATACGTACTGTAGTGTTCGGAGTTGTACGGCGGGAGCATTCTTTGTTCAGTGCGGACAGTGTGGTTTCCTTATTCATGGTCTCTCTAGTGCAAGGGTCTGAGCATGTGGTGAGCATGAGCATGAGTGTGTTTATTGTGGTGTGCCTCAGAGAGGGCTGCTGGCTTCTCTGGTGTATTTGTCTCATTATTCGTGGTCTCTCTTGTGCGTGGGTCTGAGGGGCGGTGAACGCGGATGAGTTCATTGTGGTGTGCCACAGAGAAGGCTGCTGGCTTCACTGGTGTATTTGTCAGGTAGGAATGTTGTTGGGCATGGGGTGATAGTGTGTCAGGGGAGCCGCTGTGAAGGCTGATGGCCACTATGTTGTAGTTGGTATAGGGGGATGTTGGGTTCGGCAGTGTAGTTTTCAGAAACAAGGGTTCAGGGGATATTGGGAAAAGCCAGGATTTTAGGGCCTTTCTGAAATTCAGGTGCTTTTCAGTGTTGCGAATGTGTAGTGGTAGGGAGTTCCAGGTGACTGGTGCTTGGACGGAGAAGGAGGAATCAACCAGCCTGGAGGAGTTGTGAGGTGGGATCACTAGGCGAAATGCTGTGCAAGATCTGAGATTCCTAAAGCTTTGGTTGGGAACAATTTTGTCTCAGAGGAATTCCGGTCCGGTGTTGTGGATGGCACCGTGGGTGATGCACATGGCTAGTGCGACGACCAATCGGGCGCCAATGGAGGACTCTTACAGTAGGTCTGATGTGTTCTCTGGCGCGTTGGTTAATGAGCAGGCGTGCTTCCGCATTTTGGATTCTTTGGAGTTTCCTTAGTTGAGATGCCGGGGAGCCTAGGTAGAGGCAGTTTGCGTAGTCTAGGTGGGATAGGATGATGGAGTAGATGGCTGAAAAATGGTGGGGCTAGGTGAGGTAAGGGAAAATACGCATGAGAATCTGTAGTTGGATTAAGCAGGTTTTGGATACGATAGTGGTGTATTGGGTGAGGGATAAGTCCCATGTACATCCAAGATTTTTTACCACGTTAGACATTGCTGGTGCTTGTCCTAGTGGTTTGGGCAATGGGATTGTTTGGGAGGAGGGCTGTTTCCCGTAAACTAGGATTTCACTTTTAAGAGTGTTTAGAATGAAGTGGTTGGTCATCATCCAGAGGTCAATATCCGAGAAGCATGACCCCAGGACTGGACTCACAGAGCTTTTGGAATTTGGGATTTTGAGGATGATCTGGGTGTTGTCTGCATTGTTGTAGCAGGTAAGATTGTACGAGCAGATGATCGTGGGAAGGGGTTTCAGGTAGAAGTTGAAGATTAGGGGTGATACGGATGCTCCTTGTGGGACACCTTTACTTACTGGTTGTGATGTGGATGTGCAAAAACAAAGAGGTGATGGCTGGAAGGTTTAGACTGAATTGTAACCACTGGCATTGCTCGGGACAACCCTCCAGACCATCGTTCTTTGCCTGCCAAGCCATTACAGAAGGGGAAAGACCATATACAAATCAGGCTTGGTCCCACCCCAAAAGGGCAGTCCAGCCCAAACTGCTTAGTCACATCCCTTCTGCAGGAGACTACAAGCATCCCCAAACATGTTTCGGCCTTGTTGGGCCTCATCAGTGAGGCGTAGCTTGGGTCTCTAGGCCCAGCAGGCACGGGACCCACGTCTGGGCATACCCGCCCCACTCGGGGTGACTAAGCAAAAACAAAGAGGTGATGGCTGGAAGGTTTAGACTGAATCTTAACCACTGGCATTGCTCGGGGCAACCCTCCAGACCATCGTTCTTCGCCTGCCAAGCCATTACAGAAGGGGAAAGACCATATGAAAATCAGGCTTGGTCTCACCCCAAAAGGGGCAGTCCAGCCCGAACTGCTAGGTCACATCCCTTCTGCACGGGACCACAAGCATCCCCAAACATGTTTTGGCCTTGTTGGGCCTCATCAGTGAGGAGTAGCTTGGGTCTCTAGGCCCAGCAGGCACGGGACCCACGTCTGGGCATATCCGTCCCACTTGGGGTGACAAAGCAAAAACAAAGAGTTGATGGCTGGAAGGTTTAGACTGAATCTTAACCACTGGCATTGCTCGGGGCAACCCTCCAGACCATCTTTCTTCGCCTGCCAAGCCATTACAGAAGGGGAAAGATCATATGCAAATCAGGCTTGGTCCCACCCCAAAAGGGGCAGTCCAGCCCAAACTGCTTGGTCACATCCCTTCTGCACAAGACCACAAGCATCCCCAAACATGTTTCAGCCTTGTTGGGCCTTATCATTGAGGAGAGCTTGGGTCTCTAGGCCCAGCAGGCACGGGACCCACGTCTGGGCATACCCGTCCCATTCGGGGTGACAAAGCAAAAACAAAGAGGTGATGGCTGGAAGGTTTAGACTGAATCCTAACCACTGGCATTGCTCGGGACAAACATCCAGACCATCGTTCTTCGCCTGCCAAGCCATTACAGAAGGGGAAAGACCATATGCAAATCAGGCTTGGTCCCACCCCAAAAGGGGCAGTCCAGCCCGAACTGCTAGGTCACATCCCTTCTGCACGAGACCACAAGCATCCCCAAACATGTTTCGGCCTTGTTGGGCCTCATCAGTGAGGAGTAGCTTGGGTCTCTAGGCCCAGCAGGCACGGGACCCACGTCTGGGCATACCCGTCCCACTCGGGGTGACTAAGCAAAAACAAAGAGTTGATGGCTGGAAGGTTTAGACTGAATTTTAACCACTGGCATTGCTCAGGGCAACCCTCCAGACCATCGTTCTCCACCTGCCAAGCCATTACAGAAGGGGAAAGACCATATGCAAATCAGGCTTGGTCCCACCCCAAAAGGGGCAGTCCAGCCCAAACTGCTAGGTCACATCCCTTCTGCACGAGACCACAAGCATCCCCAAACATGTTTCAGCCTAGTAGGGTCTCATCAGTGAGGAGTAGCTTGGGTCTCTAGGCTCAGCAGGCACGGGACCCACGTCTGGGCATACCCGTCCCACTCGGGGTGACAAAGCAAAAACAAGGAGTTGATGGCTGGAAGGTTTAGACTGAATCTTAACCTCTGGCATTGCTTTGGGCAACCCTCCAGACCATTTTTCTTCGCCTGCCAAGCCATTACAGAAGAGGAAAGACCATATGCAACTCAGGCCAGGTCCCCCCCAAAAGGGGCAGTCCAGCCCAAACTGCTAGGTCACATCCCTTCTGCACGAAACCACACGCATTCCCAAACATGTTCCGGCCTTGTTGGGCCTCATCAGTGAGGAGTAGCTTGGGTCTCTAGGCTCAGCAGGCACAGGACCCACGTCTGGGTATACCCGTCCAACTTGGGGTGGCAAAGCAAAAACAAAGAGGTGATGGCTGGAAGGTTTAGACTGAATTTTAAACACTGGCATTGCTCAGGGCAACCCTCCAGACCATTGTTCTTTGCCTGCCAAGCCATTACAGAAGGGGAAAGACCATATACAAATCAGGCTTGGTCCCACCCCAAAAGGGGCAGTCTAGCCCGAACTGCTAGGTCAAATCCCTTCTGCACGAGACCACAAGCATCCCCAAACATGTTTCAGCCTAGTTGGGCCTCATCAGTGAGGAGTAGCTTGGGTCTCCAGACCCAGCAGGCACGGGACCCACGTCTGGGCATACCCGTCCCACTCGGGGTGACAAAGCAAAAACAAGGAGTTGATGGCTGGAAGGTTTAGACTGAATCTTAACCACTGGCATTGCTTGGGGCAACCCTCCAGACCATTTTTCTTCGCCTGCCAAGCCATTACAAAAGGGGAAAGACCATATGCAAATCATGCTTGGTCCCACCCCAAAAGGGGCAGTCCAGCCCAAACTGCTTGGTCACATCCCTTCTGCACGAGACCACAAGCATCCCCAAACATGTTTTTGCCTTGTAGTCCTTATCATTGAGGAGTAGCTTGGGTCTCTAGGCCCCGCAGGCACGGGACCCACGTCTGGGCATACCCGTCCCACTCAGGGTGACAAAGCAAAAACAAAGAGGTGATGGCAGGAAGGTTAAGACTGAATCTTAACCACTGGCATTGCTCGGGGCAACCCTCCAGACCATTGTTCTTCGCCTGCCGAGCCATTACAGAAGGGGAAAGACCATATGCAAATCAGGCTTGGTCCCACCCCAAAAGGGGCAGTCCAGCCTGAACTGCTAGGTCACATCCCTTCTGCACAAGACCACAAGCATCCCCAAACATGTTTCGGCCTTGTTGGGCCGCATCAGTGAGGAGTAGCTTGGGTCTCTAGGCCCAGCAGGCACGGGACCCATGTCTAGCCATACCCGTCCCACCAGGGTGACAAAGCAAAAACAAAGAGTTGATGGCTGGAAGGTTTAGACTGAATCTTAACCACTGGCATTGCTCAGGCCAACCCTCCAGACCATCTTTCTTCGGCTGCCAAGCCATTACAGAGGGGGAAAGAACATATGCAAATCAGGCTTGGTCCCACCCCAAAAGGGGCAGTCCAGCCCGAACTGCTAGGTCACATCCCTTCTGCACGAGACCACAAGCATCCCCAAACATTTTTCGGCCTTGTTGGGCCTCATCAATGAGGAGTAGCTTGGGTCTGTAGGCCCAGCAGGCATGGGACCCACGTCTGGGCATACCCATCCAACTCGGGTTGACAAAGAAAAAACAAAGTGGTGATGGCTGGAAGGTTTAGACTGAATCTTAACCACTGGCATTGCTCTGGGAAACCCTGCAGACCATTTTTCTTCGTCTGCCAAGCCATTACAGAAGGGGAAAGACCATTTGCAAATCAGACTTGGTCCCACCCCAAAAGGGGCAGTCCAGCCCGAACTGCTAGGTCACACCCCTTCTGCACGAGATCACAAGCATCCCCAAACATGTTTCGGCCTTGTTGGGCCTCATCAGTGAGGAGTAGCTTGGGTCTCTAGGCCCAGCAGGCACGGGACCCACGTCTGGACAAACCCGTCCCACTCGGGGTGACAAAGCAAAAACAAAGAGGTGATGGCTGGAAAGTTTAGACTGAATCTTAACCACTGGCATTGCTCGGGGCAACCCTCCAGACCATTGTTCTTCACGTGCCAAGCCATTACAGAAGGGGAAAGACCATATGCAAATCAGGCTTGGTCCCACCCCAAAGGCGGCAGTCCAGCCCGAACTGCTAGGTCACATCCCTTCTGCACGAGACCATAAGCATCCCCAAACATGTTTCAGCCTTGTTGGGCCTCATCGATGAGGACTAGCTTGGGTCTCTAGGCCCAGCAGGCATGGGACCCACGTCTGGGCATACCCGTTCCACTCGTGGTGGCAAAGCAAAAACAAAGTGGTGAGTATGTGAACTGGTGGAGGTGCATGATTTGTGATCAATTTGAGATAAATGAGGAGATCCATGAGAGGGCTGTGCTTCTGAATCCTGGTGTTTGTAGCCTGTCTAGTAATATGTTGTGATTGATGGTATTAAAGGCTGCTGAGAGTTCCAGCAGGATGAGAACAGCGCAGCCTTCTGCATCGGCTGTTTCTCCAGATGGAGACTCGGGAAGATTTTGTTCTTCTTAGTGGTCTGAAGCCTGATTGCGCCGGGTATAGGAGGTTGTTAGCTTCAGCAAAGGGCCAAGCTGTTTGGCTGCCACGCAGTCCCTGAATTTGGTGATGAAACGTGTGTTGGAGATGGGCCAGTAGTTTTGAGGGAGAAGTGGGTCTAGTGTCATTTTTTGAGGATAGGTTTGATGTAGGCTGTTTTTAGGGCTTTTGGGAAAGATCCTGATGTGAGTGAGTGGTTGAGGACTGTGCGTGCAACAGTACCTGCACAGGTGAAGGCAAGGATGTTCCTGAGGATTGTGGCTGGCCAGGGCTCCTCAGGGGAGCCTTATGGCAGCTGTCTGCTACAAGCAAGAGGAATTCTAGCTGTGTGATGGGAGAGAAAGAGTGGAGGAAGTATGCTCTGACCACCAAACTCATTTACGCCATCAAACCTTACCTCACCACGCCTAACTGCCTCTCCATAGCCAGAGCTACTATAGGAGCCAGATTGGATTACTGCAACGCCCTCCTGGCAGGCACATCGTCTAAAAACCTAAGCAGGCTTCAAATAGTGCAAAACAATGCCCTCCGCGCTGCACTACACATCCCTAAAACTGACCATATTTCACAGGCCAGAAGACTTGTCCACTGGCTCCCAGTCAAGGAAAGAATCAACTTTAAAATCCTCACTCTCACACACAAGTGCATCAATCACACAGCACCCCCCTACCTATCTGAAACTATAACTAAGAACTCTTCCATCCGTCCCAGAAGAAGCCATCACGCCAACCAACTCCGAGTACCCACTGTAAAAAGAGCCAAAGCCGGCGGCATAGGCTTCCCACACATAGCTCCTAAGCTCTGGAATGCCCTCCCTAACTCACTCAGAGCAGAACCTTCTCTGTACGCCTTTCGCAAATCTCTCAAAACCACTCTATTCAACTAACTCCTTCCTTCTTTCACCCACACCAGCTCGCAGACGTCTGTTACGAAATGTGCCTTGTAATGAAAACTGCTTTGTAACCATCTTCCTTCCACGGTAACCAGATTATGTATGTCCTCATGTAACAGCGCCACGATGCCCCCGGGCTGACGTGCGCTTTAAATAAATCTGAATAAATAAATAAATAAATAAATAAATATCTGGGGGGTTGGACGTTAGTCTATGGGCGGATGGGCAGCAGGGCTATATGTTTTAATTTAGAGATGATGGCGGAGTGTCTTTCGTTGGCGGCATTGTGCAAGTGCAGTGATAAGGTGTCACATAGGGCGTGGGAACTTGGTGGGGACTGGCTCGAGTATGAGGGGGGTTTGAATTTTGCTATGATTCTGTGTACTTCCTTACTTGGGTTTCGAGAATTTAGGATTCGGTTCCCATATAATGTTTTCTTGCTGCACTGCGGCTCACATAATGAAAAAATGGCATTCACTTTAGCAGAGCATTTGGCTTGTGATTTGGATGTGTTTTGGACAGGGCAGGAACACATTAAATAGATATCTACTTTTGTAAAAATAAAGAAAAAAGATTCTTTAGCCTACGACTGTCTGTAAAGTGTACCCACGAGCAACCCGATCACACACCTCAATTGTGAACTTATATGCTCATCTAGGTTAGCCTCGTTCAGCATGCCTTTGCACAACAAGGCCAGTACACCCCCTCAGCTCAGGTGTTGAGAATCGTTTCCCAAAACAGGTTGCCTGGACAGAAGTTGCACGGAAATATTTTTTACCTGCTTTTACCCTTCTCAGTAGGACACTCTGCGAAACCCTACCAGAGAGACAGCCAGCCTGCTTGCACTGTCAGAAATTGCAGCCTCAACCCACATCCAGAGAGTTCGATTGAGTGTCAGAGAGTTCATCCCACTCATAGATAGCCCTGTTTAAACTATTTTTGTGACCTGCCCATGAAATGTATGTTTGGCTACATTTTATGTAAGAAATACCACCCTTAAAGTGATGTCATGTGTCCATCAAAAATACCCCCTTTAACAATCAGCCAACCCTCTCAAAGGTTCTGGTGGCACATGTCCACCCTGCACTGTTACAATACAGCAATGGAAGAAAAGGGTTACATTTCTCCTGCGCTGCATTCCTGTTCAAGAAATGAACAATGGACCTACTTTGAGCCACGTTTTATTCACTGCAAAATGTATCTAATTATTCATGTTTATTTACTTGCACTTCCAGTAAGCCTTGCATAGCCTCCACTCAGCTTACCAAATTGCACCAAAAGCCATGGACTGAGCTGCATTGAATATTAGTAATGGGACATTTTATTTATTGTATTTTTATTGTTTACTTGTTAGGCGCTTATACAGCAAGTGAAATACCATTCAAAAGTGCCCAAAAGGCGAGGGGAGTGAACAAGGGAGTGAAATATAATACAAAACACAGATGTAAAGAAAAACCTACTATGCCTTGTGAGCATTCAGAATGTGCAAGTGCAGCAAGGAAGAGTATAGAGGGAGTAAGTGCTGGGGAGTCCGAGCTCATGGGTGAGCCACAGATGACGTGCTAGGGTTGTTTAGTGCTACACAGCCAGGAGCCTCGTTAGGAGTAAATACAAACCTCCAGGGCAGAGGGAGTGCCAAGGTAAGTGCTGGGGGTAGACAGGAGCTGCAGTGATGGGGTGTGGGATGTCTGGGACCCGAGGATGCATAAGGCTCCCGGACATCAATCACAACTGTGGGATAAGAAGAGGAAAGAAGAAGGGAAGAAGGAGGTAAAGAGGAAAGTCTTGAGGAGCTTCTGGAATTTAAGAAAGTCCTGCCCAAGGTGCAGAATCAGCGGGAGGCTGTTCAAAAGGAGGGAGCCAGCTGAGGAAAGCAATCAACCACCTACCCTCTATTTGGCAAAGCACTGTGCACACAAAGAGTTGGTTCCAGAGCAACTTAGTGGTCTACAGCGAGAGTATTTATTAATATAAAGTTGAAGATAGTGTGGTCTCTGGTTCCAGACAGTCTTGTGGATGAAGCAGAGGGATGTTAATTTAATCTGTGCAGCAACTGGAGCCAGTGATGAACTTTTAGGGCAGGAGAGATACGGTCCCTGGGCTTAAGGCCAAAGACAAGTCTTGCTGCCCTACTCTGGATTGGCTGAAGGGGTCGCAGAATGGAAGAAGGTTTATTCAGGAGGAGGCTATTGCAATAGTGAAGCCTAGGGAGAACCAGGGCTCAGTAACATTGAGCCTCTGGTGGAAAATGAGAAAGGAGAGAATTCCTTTGAGAAGGAAGAGCTGAAAGTGGGACTTCTTGGCAAGTGTGAGGGAGGAAGGAGAGAGAGGAGTCGAAGATGACTCCAAGGTTTCTGGCTACAGAAGAAGGAGCAGGGGGAGAGCCTAAGGAGTCAGTGACGTAACAAAAAATGTGGGAGCTCTTTTGCAAGCCATGCTGAGGAGCCCCAACTCGGCAACAAATCATGGGTCGTGCCATACTCTGAGCCGGCCTAGATTCTCATATTTGCACAATACGCACAAACGTGCTGCTGATGGGGTATGCCACACACTGTAGTAGGAGAAAGATAATAATATGTATTTTACTGCAATATACAGCACACTTTCTAAGAAAAATTGCCCAAAAAAACAGAGTGTTTGCAATTGTTTTGTAGGGTAACACCAATCAAATACATGTAAGTCACCAACAGTGCGAAGCAACATTAATGCTTTCCTATTAAAAATGCCATGCCACATTGAAAACATGTCCCAGTGGCTGCACAATGTAGACCAGTGTAGACACGTAATAACATTACAGTAAAGCTGTCATGCCACATTTAGACATACCTAGACTGGTTGCACCAAAATGCCAGTCGAAACAATACCACTCATCAAGAAGAAAGCACACATTCAAGCGACGTCTCTGTGGCCTCTAACAACACGGTGAAAAAACTTTAAAATTTGCAAGAAACTGGTCAATCCTGTTGCAATCTCTACCTTTCCTGTTCCCTCCCAGTCCCTCTGTATGGCTCTGACCTCTCTATTTTCCGCTAAAACTCAGGACATCCTGTCCTCTATCTTCTCTTCTTCTCCTTCTTCCTTTCTCAGCCTTCCTTTGGCCATCTCTACCTGTCCTCCTTCTTTCTCCTCTTTCACTCTGACAACACCTGAAGAGGTTTCTAGACAGAGTCCAATCTATGAAAGTGTCATCCAAACAGGTGCTCCCCTGCTCCTCCAGAACCATGAAGGACCATATTGACACTCTCACTCCAGCCTTGGCCAATTTCTATAATCACTCTTTCACCACTGGAACATTACCCTCTCCCATTAAGCATTCCCTTGTGCACCCACTCCGCAAGAAGCCGTCTGCCAATCCGACCTGCCCAGAAAAATATCGTCCAATCTACATCACCCCTTTCCTGGGAAAACTCTTGGAAAAGCTGGCCATCTCCCAGCTTACTCTTCACACTGAATCTGTTGGTTGTCTCAATGACCATTAGTCTGGCTTCAGAGCTTCCAGAGGCATGGAAACCGCTCTCCTGAACACCCATGAAGATCCACTCTCTAACCCTGACTCCAGTATTCTTTCTGTCCTAATCCTCTTTGATATTTCCTCTACTTTCAATACAGTCAACCACCCATCCTGATCAATTGACTATGTGAGAACCTGGGCATCACAGATCAGGCTCTGGAGTGGCTGACCACCCTCCTCTTGGACTGCCCCTCCCAGATCCAACTTGGTCCCTTTCTCTCTGCCACCTCTCCCTCTACCTAAGGCGTTCCCCAGGGTTCTATCCTCTCACCCTGGTTTTTCAACCTCTACTTGGCCCCTTTGGCCCAACTGATCTCTACCTTCTCCTCTAACTTTCAGTGTTATGCAGATGACATTCTGCTTTCCTTCAAGCTCCTCTCCGCTCTCGCTCATTCCTGACTGTCTATCCGCGATTCAGGATTGGTGTGCCTCCAACGATCTCTGCCTTAATGCCATTAAGATGGAGATCCTTCTCATTGAGACCCCTGCCGATGCTTTCCCTTTCTCGGTCTGGCCGCCCACCTTGGGCCCTCTTCTTTCGATTTCCTGCGAGTCAAAAAACCTTGGTGTCTTCTTCGACTCTACTCTCTCCTTCTCTCCTCACATCTCAGACGTTACCAAGAAGTCCCACTACCAGCTGCTCCTCCTCAAAGGGACTCTTTCCTTTCACACTTTCCCCCAGAAGCTCACTGTCACCAGTGCCCTGTTTCTCTCTAGGCTGGATTACTGCAACAACCTCTTTCTCAATCTGCCTTCCTCTACTCTCTCTGCCCTATGCAACTAATCCAGAACAGGACTGCAAGACTTATTCTTGGCCTCAAGCCAGGGATCGCATCTCTCCAGCCATGAAACCTCTCCACTGGCTGCCGGTGGCTGCAAGGATCAAGTTCAAGACCCTTTCCATTGTCCTTGAGGCTTTCTGGGGTCGGCGCCCACACTGCATCCTACGCTCTTTTCTAAAATGCCTTCCTTCTTGAGCCCTTACCCCAGCTACCTCCAACTCTCTAACAGTTAGACGGTTCTCCAGGCACAGACTAGGGGGTAAATCTCTCTCCTCCCTACCCCTCTCAAACTTGAGTGGACCACCTGAAGTTCAGGAAGCAGAAAAAAATGTTCCTCTTTTCCTCTGCTTTCTCTCTCTCCCTCCCCTGCTGACCTTTCTGACCTACCTGTCTGCTGTACCGACTGGTTGCTTGGCTACTTTCAGAGTCTCACTGAGTCCAGGCTCTTTCTTGATCAGTAACCCTTGCACTGCCTCTGGGCCTATCATGCACTTAGAGGCTGTAACTGTAACCCTACAGTCCATGTTCTCCTTGCACTACCCAGAGCCGCGCTGCCCTGGCCTGTTTTCCCCTCCCCTCTACCTTGCACTTCCCCCTCCCTTTCCCCTTGCATTTCTCGTTCTCACACTTGCACGAACTGAATGACACAAGGCCTAGTAAGATTGTTTGTCTTGTCCTCCCTCTATCTTCTCCCCCTTGTCTTGTCACGCCGAGAAACACTTGTGGACAGGCATGTTATAAATAACTTATATCATATCATATAATTTTTGTCACAGATGCCCAGAAAAAATATACAATGTCGCAATAAGAAATGGCAAGACTGGCAGCACCCAAATGCCAGTCTAGCCAGGTAATTACACTTAGCATGACTACTCTATCAGAAGTGCACAGTTAAAAAAAAGTCATACCAAACTGAGGACTGACTAGACTGGCTGCACCAAAATGCCACTTTAGCCACTAATACTACATATCATGCCTGCTTAGCCTGGACATGGACAACCATTATGATTTGTCCCAAAATCCTGCCACCCATACATCCCCTCTCCTTCCCACCCCTTACCCCAACCTTCAAAATCGTCTCCTTGGCCCAGAATTGCCTTCATGTCCCTCTTCCTTGTCCCAGAGCTTAGGTATGAGGCTCCTTGCCTCATAGGTAAGTACTGGGATGAGGAAGAGTGGGACTAGGAGTAACGGAGATTACAGGTTGCTAAATCTGGCATTACCTCCATGTACCTCGACTTCATCCCAGTACTTGTGTATGAGGCATAGCGCCTCATACACAAATACAGCCTCACACACTTTCGTTGTTAACAAGGGCCCAGCAATTACTAATGTAAAGCATTTCACTGTTAGTACCTGCATTCAAATGTCAAATTTGTAAGCAATTTAATCATGATGTGGTTTAGTACTTTCATGCCAGGAGAGTGATTGGAAGGGTAGAGCGGGAACAGGAGACCGCTCATTCTCACAGTACTCCATAAGTGGATGCTTTCAGACTTAAAGGAGAGAGTTAACTGCTTGTAACATTGAATCTGCACTAGAATTGTCTCATTAAAATGCGTAAAGAAGTTAGATGCCCCCACACAAACAAGTTTGCCCCACCCCCACCGCCTGTGAAGTTAGCGCCTCTCCCAACATTTGAAGGATTAGCCCCATCGAAATGTAGGTTTTGTTGTGCCCCTGAACACAAGCACACACACCATTCACCATATACACACACACACACACACACCCTGCCATCCATACATGGAAGTGTGTACTCTTTCTCCATACAGGCACACCCAGGCAGCCATACATACATTTAAGTGTGCACCCTTTTACCATACAGGCACCTCCAAGCAGCCACCCGTACATTCAAGTGTGCACTCTTTCACCATAGATGCTGTAAGAGCCCTCACCATCTTCTGACATGCAAAAAGAATAAACGAGACACCCCCTGACGGGCAATAAGGCTAAGAGAACTGGTTGCAAAGTTAAAAAAAAAATCTTTATCTAAATGGCATCCAAAGAACTCTGCTGCCCGAGAGCGCTCTGAAAAATATCACAATTAGATTATAAAGGGAAAAATCATCATAGGTGACGCAATTAACATAGGGTATTGAGGTGGTGCAGGATTGGACAGTCATAGTGCTATATGGCTGTGGCGTCACTGTTCCATCCGGATTGGATGCTCCTTTGGTGGGAGGATGGACATCTTTGTGAAGCATGCACTAAATAATAATCATTTGCAATTCATTTGAACAAATCGTTGTAAACCTTTGAACTTCATACATGTATTTACATTGTTTTAAGAACTTTATTTTGAATGTTTTCTGTACATAACAAAAAGAAAAATCAAACATTGCACCAACAGGGTGCCCATTAAACAATATCCCTCATACCCATCCTTTCCTAGTCACCTCCCCTCACTCGCATCCCCCGTATTCTGTGCAGATGCCTTTTCAAAACTGTGTTCGATGCCTTCACTCCTGAGTGATCAACTCTCAAGGCCCAATTATCCCGGTCTGTTCTGTTTGAGAGTTTGGGGTTTCCGAGTCTGAGGATTCTGTGCTGTTCATCAGATATGACACATATGGACCCCAAATATCAGGGGGACGCACATGTAATGGAAGCGTTCTAATGAATTCTGTGTCTAAGTCTTGACAATATATGATGTCCTTTTCCCAGTCTTCAATCTTGGGGAGCGGGCCTCTGCCCCATGTCATGGCTACCCTTCTCCGGGCCAGGACCATAAGGAGTGCCGTCAGTCTGCGTGATGCTGGTTGCATGTGTCTGGTAAGTCCCAGGAGGGCTCCCAGAGGGAGCGGGGTTACCTGCTCTCCCACAATTTTGGAAGTTTTCTGAATGACGGCGGACCAGAAGCGGTGCACGCCTGGGCAGCTCCATGCCAGGTGGAAGAAATCTGCGTTATCGGATGAGCATCTTTCGCATTGGGCCGAGGTCTCTGGGTGGTGCTTCTTTTTCTTGGCTGGGGTGTAGTACGTTTGGTAAATGAAATTAAAGTGGATGAATTTATATCTCGTATTAATGCGATTTTTTTGGTTTGTCGAAGGATGTATGCCCAGTCTTCTGTGGGTATTGGCTCCAGAATGGCCGTTTCCCACTTCCGCTGGGCTCGGGGGATGGGTTTTCGAGTGTCTTGTGTAAGGGATTTGTACAAGGTTGACACCAATCTTCCCTCTCCCTGCGCTTGGATCACACTGTGTGGCGTAGTCTAAAATAAAGGAATACATCTAGGGAAGAATTAGCTCCTCTGTCTTTGGCCATTTGCGGGGTTAGAAAGGTGCCCTCCGGGAACAGGTCTCCCAGGGATTGAAGGTTCATTTTGTCTACCCATATGAGAAACACTTTTTCATATGTGAGGGGTATTCCGGGGATGAATTTAATGGGGAGTAGGGGGGAATAACGTATGGTTATGCCATATTCTTTGGCCATCCTTTTCCAGATAGCGTAAGTGGATAGTACTGTGTTTAGTGTCTTGTGTGGGACGGGGAGATTGCTAATTATGACCGCGCTAAGCAGGTCAGGGGACGCTAGGGCTCTTTCCACTTGCACATGTGGGCGGACGTAGTGAGCTGAATACCAATGACTCAGAAATTGTGCCTGGGCCGCCCAATAGTATTTTTCAACGTCTGGGAGAGCCAGGCCTCCCCTCTCTGTTGGCAACGTTAGGGTGCTGTAGGCCACTCGTGCCGGTTTCCCGGCCCAGAGTAGTTCTAGAATCGAACTCTTGACTTTTTGAAAGAAGGATTTGGGTACAAGTAGTGGGATATTAGTAAAGTGATAGAGCAATTTGGGGAGGATGACCATTTTCGTCAGGGAGGTCTTGCCCCAGAGCGTCAGCGGAAGAGACTTCCATCTCTGGACACGTTCTTGTATGGAGTGTAAAACTGTTTGGTAGTTATCTCTAAATACCTCGTAATGATTGCGGGACACATAAATGCCCAGGTAGCGCACTTTGGACTTTTCCCATTTGAACCCATGATTATCTCTGAATTCTGTCGTGTGAGGGGTTAAAGGAAACACTATTGATTTAGAATAATTTGTTTTGAGGCCTGACATTCTTCTGAATTTTATCACTTCCCTCATTACAGGGTTCAGGTTGTTTTGGGGATCGCTGACGTATAGCATGACGTCGTCGGCGTAGAGAGAGACTCTCAGTTTATGGGGCCCTAGTTTCAATCCGCGGTGAAGATGTTCGGCCCGAAGCCTCAACGCCAAGGGCTCCATCACCAGGGCGAAGATGAGGGCTGAGAGCGGGCAGCGCTGTCTTGTTCCGCGTTCCAGTGTGATGCCTGGGGACCTAGTGTTACCTACTGTGATGTAGGAGTGTGGCTTGTTGTACAATAGTGATACTAGTTTAAGGAAGAAGTTGCCTAGACCCATCTGCCTGAGCGTTGCAAACATAAAGGGCCATTCGACGGAATCGAACGCCTTTTCGGCGTCCAAGAGGACTGCAATTGCCTGTTGTGACGGGTCAAGAGCCTCAATAACGCCGAACAGCCTCCTGATGCCATAGGTTGTGCTACGACCTGGGATGAAGCCTGCCTGATCGCCAAGCACCAGAGCCGGCATCAGTGGGAGCAATCTCGTTGCTAGAATCTTTGCCAGGATTTTGTTGTCTAGATTTATTAAAGAGATCGGCCTGTATGAGGCACAATCCTCTGCAGGTTTGCCGGTCTTATATAGTACCATCACATTGGCTTCGCACATCGTGGGTGGGAGTGAACCTCGTTCTATCGACTCTTCGAAGACCTTTCCTAGAAGGGGAGCCACAATTGAAGCGTGTGCTTTGTAAAACTCTCCAGTAAGTCCATCTGGACCCGGAGCTTTCGTGTTTGGGAGGGCCTTTATTGCTTCCTGGATCTCTTCCAGTGTGATCGGAGCGTTCAGGGGTTCTCGTAGTTCTGCGCTGACCCAGTAAAGCTCAGTGTCATTAAGAAACTCTTGTATTGCTCCTGGATCTGCGGCACCCTTTGAGCTGTACAGGGTGCGGTAGAAGTCGTAGAATGCCTAGCAGATGTTTTCTTCCGTGTATACCAGTTGGCCTTGTGCATTCTTTATACATTCGATGCGAGGTGGAACTTTGTCGATCGAGAGTAGGCGGGCCAGCAGGGCTCCAGGCTTTTGACCCTCTCCATATTGTCAAACATGATGTCTGCGGCCCATGAATTTTAGTTCTCTTTCGGCTGTTTCTCTGATGTTCTTGAGTTCCACTTTCATCTTAGCTTGGAGTCGTGGGTCTAAGGAGACAGAGGATTTGAGCTCTAGGTCCTTTAATCGATGCTCACTATCCGTGAGTTCTCTGCAGATTTGTTTTAACATGCTGTTTTCTTTTGACAGGCATATTCCTCTCACATAGCATTTGAGTGTTTCCCACACTGTACCAGCTGAGTCGACTGAGTCTTTGTTCGTATCAAGGAAGGAGATTATTTCCTGGTTCAGTTCTGCTGCGAAAACAGTGTCAGTAAGTGAACCTGTTTTAAATCTCCAGTGAAGACCAGGGATTGCAGAGCCTGCTGGGGTGGCTTCAAGTATGACCATGGAGTGGTCTGAAAAGGACCTTGGCATGATTTGGCTTTTCCCCCATTGAAACGGGCTGCGGGCTGAGGCTAGGATATAGTCTATTCGTGAACTAGAGTGGTGAACTGCCGAGTAGAATGTGTATTCGCTGGTGTTCTGGTTATGGTTTCTCCATGTGTCTGTTAGACCAAATGCGTGACAGATCTCTTTGACTTGGGCTCTGGCTTTCGAGGGCGACCCTGACGTATTGTGTGATTTGTCAAGCTTGGGATCGAGTGGGGTATTGAGGTCCGCTCCCCATATAATGGTCGTTGCGTTCATCTCTCCCAGCCTGGACAGCACCCAATTGAAGTTATCTGGTCCGTCTGTGTTGGGAGCGTAGGAGTTAACCAGGACCACCTCTTTACCGGCTAGTATTCCTCTCACCAGCAGAGCTCTCCCCTCGCTGTCTCTCCTTGAGTCAATCACACTGAAGTTCGTTCTCCTATCTATCAGTATCGCGACTCCCCTGGCATATGATGAATAGGATGAGAGGTACCGGTGGCAGCCCCATGATCTGGCCCAATGAGATTCCAAGGACTTTGTGAGATGTGTTTCTTGTAGAATGGCAATGTTGATTTTGTGCCTTCGCAAATATTGAAGGATCTTTCTCGTTTTCGCCGGGTGTTTGCCCCCACGAATATTCCATGTGGCAATTTTATATGTTGTCATTGTCTCTTGGGGGAGGTTTCATGGACATGCTGGACCGAGATTCAACGGCAGGCGTGGAGTCCAGGCATTCGAGGGGAATCTGAGGTCTTGGCTTCTGCTTACTTGATTTCCATGGTGAGGTCAGCGAGAGATGAGGGTGCGAGATACTGGGTGACTTCTTGGAACTGGGATCCGTGCCTTGAGTGGGCAACCCCCAACTGGCCCATACTGAACTAACTCTGGTTGGCAAAACAGCCAACGTTGCTGTACATGGGGTGCTGGTGGCCCTCCAAGAGGGGCTGGTTCCCCCCGTCTGTTACTAGATTTGTTCCGTGGTGGTGAAAATAGTTGCGATTGGGTGATACTTTGCCTTTATAATGTGTAACCGTCTGGCGTAAGTTACGGAGGATCTCTTCTGGGTCGGTTGCCTCTTTGTGATGTGCCGTTATTTGTGACAGGTCTGCATCCGGAGCGGTCCAGGTAGTCACTTATTTCTTCTGGTGTATTAAAAAATTGGTTCTGCCCTCGTGTTGGATGCGGAGCTTGGCTGGGAACAGCATCGAGTATTGAATTTGATTTTCCTGCAGCCTGCGTTTCACTGTTGTGAACAATCGTCTTTGGGCCTGTACCGCTTGAGAGAAGTCTGGGAAGAACTGAATTTTGTCTCCCTCAAATTGGAGGTCACCCTTGTCTCTGGTGGCTCTCAGAATTGTGTCGCGATCTTTGTAATTAAGCAGCTTTGCTATAATTGGACGAGGGTTCGCTCCTGGGATTGGCCTCGTATTGGGTATTCTGTGGGCTCTCTCGACGACGAACATCTTGGAAAGGACCTCTTCTCCAAACAGCTTGATGCAAATTTTTTCCACATGATCTTCCATCCTGGTAGCTAGTTGGTGCTCTCTTACGCCCATTATCCTGATGTTATTACGCCTGGAGCGGCCTTCCAAGTCTTCATTTTTGGCGCATACCGGTTTCATTTGTGATTCTAGTGTGGACACTCTGGATGTTAGGGAGGTCGAGCCGTCCTCGAGGTCCGATACCCTTTGCTCCGCCGTGTCCAATCTGTCTGCGTGCTTGTCTAGTCTGTGTTGGAGCATGTCTACTTTGGATGAGAGGGTGTCGAGTTTGCTCCCAAGGCTGCCTATACCGGCTTTCAGGTCGAGCAGGATTTCTCTAATATCAAGATCTTGCTCCACAGCCTCATCTTGGATTGGAGACTGAGAGCGACTACTGGCCGCAGGTGCTTTGGTTGAAGAGCTGCCCTCGAAGTTGAGTTTTTTCTGGAGCCTATCTGTCTTCCCCATAGTTGCTGTTGTTATGGAAACTCCTATACCACCTTTGGTGAGCAATGCGGGTCTGGGGCCCGCTGGTGGAAATTCGGGAGGCGCTGTGGGAGCGTGCCGGCTGGTAGTGGGAAAGTTCGCTAAAGCGTCTGCGTTCTCAAACTGTTTTTAGTTCCACTACTGGGACTGCTGTTCCTGGACTCCCTCAGAGGGATGCGTCGACTTGTTGCCTCGCAGGGAAGGTAAGGATTTGGCGTGTCTATGATGGCTTTTGAGAAGCTGGGTTGTTTAATGCTGTGGTGGTCTTTTTCATTGGGGTGAGAAGGTGCAGTGCCGCCGGTGTTTGCCGCTTAACGTACCGCGGCCTTGTCTCCGCTGCCGCTGGCACGCGCCCCTCCTCTCACCCCGGGACCGGGTTTTTCCAGCTGCCTGGGCCTCTGATGCTGCCCAGCGTCGCCTCCCGCGACCGCGTGACAGTGCTCCCGGAGCGCCGCTGGCCCCACTTTGCGGGCGGACCGGGAGCCGCCCAATGCTCCGATGGCCTCCGATCATATGATTGTCACTCGGGGAGACCCGGGGATTTGTGCGACAGCTGCCGCGGCCACGGGGGCCAGAGGGGCGGGCGGAGCGCTCGTACCTGTCCGCCCGGGCCGGGCGTCTGCCTTCTTCTTTTTCTCCTCTGTCAACTCGTCCAGGCTCCACTGGTTCCGTGTCGGCTCAGCGGCCGCAGGACCTCTCGCCGCTCGGGCACCCTCCGGTTCGAGTCAGCGCACGGTGGGCCGCTCCCTCGCCGGCCGTACAGACGCCCACGCAGGCCGCACCTCGCGTCCACGGGGAAGGGGGGGCGGCACCTTCTTGTGGTAGATTCGCCACACACATCCACATGGTCGATGAAATGAATATATCCCCCTGCGAGGAATCGCTTTCTCTACAAGGGGGAGGAAGCGTCTGTCGGAATACACCCCACGGAAGCGGCGATTTTTCAGGATATTCGTGGGAGCTACACCGAGCTCACAGGGAGGCCACCATCTTGGACGGCTCTCTAGCACCCTCTATGTATTTACATTGTTAATAACAGCAGCTTATATATATGGCTTTAGGTTAAAGGGTTTTGACCATCATGATAACGTTGATTGAAGCTAGGGTCTGGACTCGTAAAAGATCAAAGGCATATTGGCATTTGTTAGTAGTGGGAGACAATATACTATGACAGGGGTCTAATGTTAGTCGGGGCCTGCTTGGTGGGCATCATGGCGAGGTCGCGTATGTGGTACATCAAGAGAATACCTTTCAGCGACACAGGGTTACACTGGCAGTAATTTTCCAATGGTGAGGGAGAGGGGGCATGGACAGATTTGTGGAGATGGATGAGCTTCATCGCTTGGCTCAAGCCGGTTCACACGCAGGTCAGTGATCTCAGAGGAAGAGTGAGATGTTACATTTGTTCTTTGTTGTAATTACCTCCAGCTTAAGCGTGAGAATGGGGCTGCGGAGGAGTTTTCCAGACACAGTGAGAGAAAAAGTGGGGGCCATGTGTGCTGTGTGCGTGGCGCTGCAAAGGGGAGAGAAGCCTTTTCGTATTATTGCAGTGAGGCCTACTTATCAAGATGGAGCCAAGGGGGTACAAAATGGATGCCCTGTGCCCTGCGCAATGGCCCCATCTACACGGGTGCCAGCTGATACTGGCATCATATAAGGGCAAGGGGGTATTCCCCACCACTGGAGGCACATGGTCCAAGTTTGTACCATGGAAAGGAGGGACGGTGGGGGGCTACGGGCCCCTCACTCCCACACAATGCACACGCACCCATGCACCCACCCATACATTTAAGTGTGCTCCCTTTCACCATGCAGGCACACTCAGGCAGCCACCCATACATTAAAGTGTGCACCCTTTCACCATAAAAGCACGCACACACACACAGCCACCCATACATTTGTGTGCACCCTTTCACCATACACTCACACAGGCGGCCACCTACACATTTAAGTGTGCACCCTTTTAAAATACACTCAAACACACACACGTCATGGGGATGAGGGGAGCCCTATGACTTCATAAAGAAATTATTTCCATTAAGGACCAAACCATAACGGAAATAATGTCTTTATGAAGGCAGAGCGACATAAAAAATAAACAATTTATTTTTGAAGTCATAGGGCTCCCCACACCCCATGATATGGAGGCCTCCAAACTGTGGTCTTCAATGTCATGGGGTGGTGGGAGCCCTCTGCCTTCAAAAATAAGTTATTTATGTTACAGAAATAATGTCTTCATGAATGCAGAGTGAATTCAAAAAGAAACATTTAAAAAAAGAATAATTTGAAAACATATTTTTTTCATATTTTTTCTCCAAGTGGGGCCCCCTCCCAGGACATGGGCTAGCAGGGCCTCCCGCACCATGGGCGGTGCGGGGGGCCCACATTATGCCAGTGCAAGCAGGATGGCCAGAGGAGGGAAGGAGTAGGGGTGCCGATGGGAAGGATCTCAGTTTTACATGCATTGAGGCTGAGATCGTTGGAGGTTCACCAGGATTGGATGGCAGATAGGCAGTCAGGGATGATGGATGGTGCAAGAGGATCAGCAGGAAGTTTGAAGAAGAGCTCTGTGTCATCTATGTAACACTGGAAGTTGGAGGAGAAGAAGGAGATGTGGCATGATATGATATGAAATGATATGATATGGCATTTATAACGCACATGCAAGAAGAGCTAGGTAGATGGTAAAGAGCCAAGAGGAGAGGATAGAGCCGTGGGGGACACTAAAGGCGGAGAAGGAAGTAGAGGGCACACAAGGGAGTGCTTAAGAAAGGAGGGGAAGGATCAGTAAGAAAAGAGTGATTGCAGAAATCAGTGAGTGTCGGGCCAAGAGAGCCAATGTTATCCTCGATGGTCCTGCGTTTGAAAGGGGAAATCTGTTTAAAAGAGACCGTCAGGATGGGACAACTCTGGTAACTTCTTCAGGTTTGACAGGGGAGAATGAAGAGAAGGAGGAAGGAGGAGGCTTAGGGGCCAAGGGAGGCATAAGGTTGTGGGGTGGGTTCGGAGGGTGGGTTGCGAGGTTGTTCAGGATGTCCTGGGTTTTGGTTTGCGAAGTGTGTGGCCAACGTGTTGCAGAGGGCTTGGGAAGGAGAAGGGGAGGAGGAGACTGCAGAAGGGTTGGCTAGTTCCCTGCAGATCTTGAAGAGTTCAGCCGTGTTGTTGGATGCAGAGGAAAACCGAACCTGTATGTGGTCACTTTTCTTGGCACGGATTTTGACTCTGTATTGCCTTTGGAGCAGGCAGCTGGCCAGTTTGTTGGAAGATGAGCCTGAGGTATGCCACGTCCGCTCCATCGCCCTGCACTTTTGTTTCAGAGCTGCAAGTTCAGAGTCGTAGCAGGTGTTACGCTTAGAGGCAAGTTTCAGGCGGATCCTCATGACTGGGTCAAGAATGTCAAGAGTATTGGTAATGGACAGGTGGAGGTTGCTGAGAGCAGAGTCAGAGGTAGAGTCAGAGGAAGGGGAGCCAATGATACAAAAAAGTGAGTGCCCATTTTGTTTATTCATTTATTCACATATTTTAGTGTTTCCAATCAGATTAAGTTTGTAGACACTTTTACCTATGTATAGTTTTGATCTTTTAGTATTTTCCACAAATGAAATGCATACCAATACTAATTGAAAACCAGACTTTTAGTTTGAGAGATATCAGGTGTGTGAGTTTACTACACAATATAAAGTCACAAAGAACAAACTGTTACATTTATTTTTTTTTTTCATTCTTTCAGGCATATGTTGATGTACCAAAAGGTTTCCCTCCTGAAGAACTGTCTGATATGTTTTAAAGACAATGAAACACATGTCGAGGGCTTTAACAGTGTTGTAAACAAGAAAGCATATATCGCTTAGAAAACAACAAACAACAATAAAAATTACGGATATATCTAGACAATCAGAGTACCTCTCTTCATTTACCATAACAAAGAAAAGAGCTTAGGGCGCAAACAAACAGGTTTTGGTCTTTTCAAAAGGACTAAGTTCTGCCATTCTGCCATTCATGCCTGGTGCACTTCCAATGTTCTCTGCCTCAATACCAACAAAATGGAGATGCTTCCCATTGGGACCCCTGCTCCCAACTTCTTCCCTTCACTCTGACCTTTCTCCATGGGCTAGCCCCCTGCTCCCTCATCTAAATTCAGAAAGCTTGGAGTTATCTTCGACTCCACTCTCTCCCTCCTCCTCCACACTCAGGACATTGCCAAAAAGTCCCATTTCAGCTCTTCCTTCTCAAAGGGAATTCTACCTTTTCTCACCTTCCCCAAGAAGCTCAATGTTACCTGAGCGCTGGTTCTCTCTAGGCTTGACTATTGCAATATCCTTCTCCTTAGTCTTCCTCCTTCCACTCTGTGTCCTCTCCAGCTAATCCAGAATAGGGCAGCAAGACTTATCTTGGCCTCAATAAAAGGGACTGCATCTCTCCTACCCTAAAAAGTCTTCAATGGTTCCCGGTTGCTTCACAGATTAATTAAAATCCCTCTGTATCATCCACAAGGCTTTATGGGGCTGGGGCAACACTATCTGCAATTCTCTCTTACTAAATATTCCTCCTCTAGACCCCTGCGCTCCTCTGGCACCAACTGTTTGTGTGTAAAGCATTTAGCTAAACAGAGGGCAGAAGGTCGATCTCTTTCCTCAGCTGGCTCCCTTCTTTGGAACAGCCTCCCCCTCTCGCTTCGCTTGAGCAGGACTTTCTTAAATTACGGACACTCCTCAAGACTTTCATCTTTATCTCTGACCCCCCCACTCTCTTCTGCTAATCTCAAAGTTGCTTTTTGGTGTTCAGGGCCCTTATGCATCCCCAGAGCCCTGACCCCTCACACCGAATCCCCCACAGCTTCTGTCTATCCTCAGCACTAGCCTCAGCTCACCCTTCACCCTGGAGGCTTGCACTTACCTTACATTGTACTTCACTTGTTGCTCACCCATGAGCACCACAGCACCCATCCCATTCCCCCTCCCTTCTGCACTTGCACATTCTGAACACTCTGAAGACATTAGGTTTGTCTCCCCCTCCCAATGTATTTAAAATGTGTATGTATTTTGATCATTTTTACAACCCCTTCTCCCTTGCATGTTGCCCTGTGGGTTCAGTGCTTTGAAACAGTATTTACTTCCTGTATAAGTGCCTAAGAAGCAAACAATAAATAAACTCTATATCTTTTTAAGATATGTGTTTATGGCATATGACTGTACTGTTTAATAAAGGCCAAGTGAATTGACTTGAAACATGGGGGCAGGCTCAAACAACAACAACACTAGGATCTCCTTCAATCCTCTTCCTCTAACTCCAAGTGACTTGAGGGGGGTTCCTTAGTCTGACCCCCACCCGCCCTCCTCCTCCCCTCGGCTCCCTTTCTTCAGCCTTGTTACTCGTAGCAGCAATGGCTCTAATATCCAACATCGAAAATCCAGCACTTCAAAAGCTTGGACAACATTGCATGCACACAACACTGTTTACAACACTAATACACCCAAGTCAATGGTGCAGCACCATTGAGCGGAACGGGCTGTAGTCCCCCCATCCCCTGAAATTTTGGGCTATGTTGACTCGACCTAGCTAATCTACAGAGCCGTCGCCGGACAGAACAGGACACAGACGTTAAATGGTGCCTGGGCTTTGCTGTTAACAAAGGCCCTGCAATTAAAGCATTTCATTTTTAGCATCTTCATTTATTTGTATACTTTTTTATGCAATTCAAATCGTTCTGTTGGGTTAAGACGTGCATGCCAGGGGAATTATTAGAATTGGGGGCGGAGGGGGTGGGGGCCAGCAGAAAGATCATTCTTACAGCAGCCCTTAAGTGTGTGGTTTAGGATGTGAAGGAGAGAATGCACTGTTTGTAACATTGATGCTGCACTAGACTGGTCTCATTAGAATAGGTAAAGAAGTTAGATTCCCCCACACAAGTACGTTTGCCCCTTCCTAACAGTCTCTGAAGTTAGTGCCTCTCCCAACATTTGAAGGGTTAGCCCTCTGAAATGTTTGCCTTGGCGCTCTCCTTTTTCCCTCCTCCCTCCACTGCTAATACCACAGTTGCTGAGATTGGTGCCTAGGGCCCTTATGTCTCTTCCCGGGTCCTGGGTCCCACACCCAATTACCTACAACCTCCACCTCTCCCAGCACTTTGCCTTGGCACCCACTGGTATATGCCATCACATGTCTGAACTTACATATTGGCGGCTGACCACTCCACCTATTCACTTAAAGCTGCTCACTCCCTAGCACTTCCCTCTTGATACACCTAGCACTTACCCCCCCCACACCCTCATCACTGTCTCTAAGCTGCTCACTCCCTAGCACTTCCCTCTTGATACACCTAGCACTTACCCCCCCCACACCCTCGTCACTAACTCTCTGAACTTGCAAGTTATGAATGGTCACAAGGCCTCGTAGGGCCGCCTCTATCTTTCATTGTTATTATATTTGCTGTCTTTCCCATGTTCCCCTGTTCTATTCCTGCTGCCCTGTGGGTGCTTTGAAACACAATTGACTTGATATATAAGTGCCTTACAAATGCACAATAAATAAATAGATAAATATAAATATTTGAACAAAGTTGAATCTACAATCATTATTGAACTCCCAGGTCACGTTCCCACGTAGCTCACCATTGCTCATTGAACGTGATTTACACCTTGGCTTAAATACATTCTTAACAGGGTAACCGTTAATGCACACCTCACATTGTAAACTAACATCACGCAAATTTAAGTTGCAGTGTGAGATCCAGTTCCTCCAAAACCTTTAATATTTTACGATGCTGCAATTTTTACAAACTTTTCCAGGGTGTGCTAGTGCCAATTGTATTAGGCCATGCTTCAGTGAAGTTATGGCAGAAGCATAGATTTTTCTACTGTGCACATACTTTATGTTTTGGGTGCATATATGTCTGACTGGCACATCCATGAATTCCTTGTGTACTGCTAATAATCTAGCATCGAAAGTGTTACAAAATGAAATGTATTCCACTTGAGAAATCTTTTTTTTTAATCCTATGGACATGTATCCTCTTTCTCCTGATATTTCTGCTGCATAATGCACCATTTGGACCCATTTTTTAAAAAAAGATTCTGCAGAGGGATATCTGCTGCAAAGCCTCCTGGCAGACTCGTTAACTTTGCCTGCACCCATTGCTTGTGTTAAGTGTTTCAACTAAATTAACATAATACATTACAAATCCAGCAGCTACCACGGTGCATTACCGTGCCTTGAATTTTGATTTATAAAATGGTACAGCCTTTGAGAGGTCCCTTTGAAGTCAAACGGGCCATATATCAGATGGTTGAGTGTGACATGTAGGGTATTTTGTGGAGATTTGGGGCCTGACGGTATTTTATTACCGCCGAAAAATAACTTAGCAATAATCACTCTTTGTATTCAGATTTGGCCATGTGCAACAATAATACAATGGACATGCATTATTTCAGCACCCAGACCTGCATATTTGGTATACGTGGTTGGTGGTATTTTGGTGAGCATAATTGCCTTGTTTTATTTGTGGCCCCAATGTCCAGAATCCCTTATCTTTGCTTAGATTTTTCGTGTGATCACTAGAGAGACCTCAGACCTGCATTCTAGGAATACCACATTTCCAGTGATAGTATTGGTGTGCCACCATGGGCGAACTCACTGACTTATTTACGACAGAGAGCTATATGTGGTAGTCTTGTGGTAATTTCCACTACCTTATATACGGTAGGGAGCTATGTTCAGAGAGTCTCTCTTCCCGTTGGCTCATGTACCTCCAACAAGTTATGCTACAGTCACTCACAATTATTCATACTGATTCTGACATGCACACATCTGTCTTAAAATGACCATTGCACTGTTTAAAAATCTCCCCACATCATCGGCATTGTAATGGTAAATAGAAAATAAAACACCCGTCTGTTTTCAAATATTTTCTGTATTATAAAAGCTGCATTTAGACACGATCTCATTCTTTACAGAAATAAATAAAATGGTACAGTCAAAGCATTGTCTATGACACACTGCAAAGAGCGTGGCGGAGAACAGAATTCAAATTGCAACATTGGTATTTGATTAAGACACGCACAGGAATCCTACACTGACTGCATATTACCGTACACACTCAGCTCCCACACTTCTCATTACCTTATCTTTTTAGTTGTTCTCTTTGTGAATGTGGCTCTCTTGGATTAACTCCAGCAAAAAGGAACGCTTGCCTTCTCAAGCCGGGGTCATTGCCTGGAATTCTCAGCTTTTTCAGATAGGAATGCCTCAGCCAGTGGAAAGGTTTTTCTTTCAGCTCTCCCCAATCTCGACTGCAGCAGGACACAGGAATCTGCATTCAGTCAGGACCCCACAGCCAGGTCTTCTCCCCAGTAGTGCAGAAAGATGTCTGCCTGTCTTTTTCCCTGATACTGCCCACTAAAACTTTCCTCTCAGCCCTCTGTATGACGTGTCCCAATGAAATCCATCATCTCTCATCCTCCTACTCTTCAACAATAGCTTCGCTTATACATTTGCAATTGTTGCAAATCTGACTTCCTCCTTCCTGCAGTTACTGTGCACAAAAACACGGAGAATCAGGCAGAGAAGAGAAGAGAAAAAATCTGCACACACATTTAAATGGTTTTCAGAGTATGCCTAATTCTGCAGTGGAGAACACATTTTATTAGTGGGTTATATTAAAATAAGGTTTTATTAGTCAGGTTAATTGTTAATAGGTTAGCTGTTAATTTTCAAATGTGTCTCTAGCAATATAGGCATTTCAGGTGAAAAATAGTGTGCATTTTTAAATGAACACGTGTGCTTTTAACTGTAAAAATAGATTTGCATCTTATATGTTAAAATCGTTTTTGACTGAATAGTCTGTCTTTCCTTGTTAATCTGCTAACCCATATAGCAATGCACCGCACCCTTGTGGTGGTGGTGCTGCAAAAAAAAATGTTGCTACTTGTGCAGTATTGCTGTACTCTGTACTGTAACACGCCAAATATCCTTACATATACCCTCCTTTTGTTTTTAGAACTTGGCTATAATTCAAGCCAATTCCTAAAAACAACTTGTTCTATTTTTTTTACAATATAGCAATCCAACAAAATGAATATTCATGTGCATCAATGAAAATTTGCAATCAACATTTCATCTGAGTCCATCAGTTCATAAAATGTTCCACATTTGCCTTCTCAGTGGAAGTGGCATTACTTTAAGTTTAAATTTTCCAAGTCAATTAAAAACAATGAAATAAAACAACTAACTAAAACAAATAAGTAATATAACAAGTTAAAATAAATAATTAAAATAATAAATACGTGTAACTTCATATGCCGGAACTTTTGTTTTGTCTCTTTTGGTATGTCCCGACCAGCGATGCCATTCGGTTCATTCGAGTACTCTTTCATCTTGGCAATCTTGAATCCACAGTAGTCATCTCTTTTGGCATTCCGGTTATTTTGTCTTCACCTCCACCTGGAGGCAGGCATCTTTTGGTCTTCATCCAGGGGACTCCAGGACTCCATCGTCTCCCGTGGCCTCTGATCCCGGAACCTCCGACCAAATAATGTTAATTGTCTAAATCAAAATAGAAAATAAACAGATTAAGTACATAGCACAATACTAATTTCCACCTTTTGCCAAAAATAAAACATGCCTGGCAAAAATATTTCGTTTATATTTTTTTCTGTTTATTTTTTTTCTGAAATCAAATACAAGTTAAAAGAAAACAAGCATATATAAAACAGCATTCAATATTTAATACACTTTCTCTCTGCACACCAACCACGAGCTTCCGTTATATGTGCATTTATTTATTTATTTATTTATATTATATATTTTTACATATATTACAGTGTTTATGTGCCATCATAACAATCAACTTTTTTTAACTTCTTTGTCACTGCCTCCTGATTACACCCATTTATTTTCTCAAGGGACTCTATCCGTTTCCACATGCTCAAGCTGCCTGATCTCATGTCTGGGATGGCATGGTTTGATTTGATTTACATGGACAAACTGCTCTATTGCTGTTTCACCTTCATTTTTCAAAATTTTATACACTACAGGAGAGACTTTATCTATAATTCGAAATGGCCCCTGCCAGGCTGCTAGAAATTTAGAATTTTTCTGTTTACTTTTTCCAAAATGAAACTTGTACACCTGATCCCCTACACTGTATTCCTTTACTGATGTCTTTTTATCATAATATGACTTTGCACTGTCAGCAGCTCTTTCCAGATTTCTCTGCACAAAAGCAAATGCATGTTGCAAATGCCTCCTCAGTTCATCAATATATTCATGAACTGTGGATGCACTCACTAGAGTTTGCTCATGTGTTCTGTATAGTAGGTGTTGTGGTAACACCATTTTCCTACCTGTTAAGACCTCATGGGGGCTAACACCTGTTGCTTTGGCAGGAGTCGACCTGATTGCCATCAAAACCAATGGTAAACGCAAATCCCAGCTGGAACCTGCTTCTGCCACAAATTTCTTTAAAATATCCACAACAGACCTATTGCTTCTTTCAACTGTACCTGAAGACGCCGCCCGATATGAGATATGTAGTTTCCTTTTCACACCTAGTATTTGCCATACCTTGCTCATTAGAGTACTTGTGAAATGACTTCCTCTGTCTGACTCAATTCTTTGCGGCAACCCAAACCTTGAGAACACATGGTCCACCAGCAATGTGGCTGCTGTTTGCGCACTACAATCTGGTGCAGGAATGAACTCAATCCACTTTGACATCAAACATACCACACTCAAAATATAACGGTGTCCCCTGCTCGACCTTTTTAAAGGACCTACATAGTCTATTTGCAAATCTGACCATGGGAGAGTCAGGCCTCTTTTCATCAATGGTGCTCTGTGCATTGGTGAAGCAGGTTTAAATTGGGCGCATACTAGACATCCTCTAGTATATAATTCCACATCTTGGGACATATGAGGCCAGTAAGCATAATCTTTTAGTATTTCTAATGTTTTTTGTGAACCTCTATGGCCTGCAGTTATGGCATCGTGTGCATGGTGTAGCATTAGTCCTCTGAATGAAAGGGGTACTACCCACTGTATTTGCCCTGTTATGGACTCTCTAATCATGAGTCCATCCTGTAATCTAATTCGTGTTTTGTTCTTTAATAACACCCTCAACTCTTCTTTTCCCATACAATCATTTTCTGTTAAAGGATTTTGTTCAGGATCTATCAAATGATTATAATAGATTCCCAAAATTTGATCATTCTTTTGTGCCTCAATCAAATCTTGGTCTGGCGTGTCATGACTCCACTGCACCACCGGTTGATCTACCTCCTTTGGTGCTTTAGAACGTGTGACTGCATCAATTTGTATTTCACCCATTAAATAATCAATAGGTAGCAATTCTCCCATCACAGCCCCAATCTTAGCCAGATGGTCTGCCTTATCATTTCCCTCCTTATCCTCTCCTGGTGTTTTTAAATGCCCACGAATTTTTCTCCAGTATATTGTTAAATTATTTTCTGACACCAATTTGTCTATGGCTTGTATCATTTTTCCATGTTTAAGTGGCTTTTTGTTGTATGTAACCATGCCTCTTGCTTTCCAACCAGGCAAATACTCCACAAAGCTATTCCGTGCATAGTCAGAATCAGTCACCAGGACAATTTCACTGAACTTTTTATCAACTGCAGTAGCAATTGCTTTATAGATGGCTGCCAATTCCGCCACCTGACTGCTCCTATCTCCAATCCTCATCCCTATACTAGGAACGCCTTCACATTTCAACCAGACATTTCCTATTCCTGCCACTAATTGTTTATTATTGTCATTTTCAATGTGAAAAGCACAACCGTCCACATATACAGTTGGCAAATCCTTGCATGTTTTTTCATCAAAAGCTTTGTGTGGTGATTGTTCAAATTCCTGTAAACTAGCTTCCACATCCATTTCATTTGTTATTTGTTCAGCTGCACAGTCATGTAAGTCAGCTAACCCTTGAGCAATTGGGCTCTTTTTATTTTGTCCATATCTTACTTCTACGGGAAAACCTTGTAATGCCAGCGTCCATGAAGTGATTCTGGATTGCGCTAGATTGCCTGATCTAATTCTTTTACTCTCTAAAAATTGCAAAGGTTGATGATTTGTTTCAATAATCACCTTTTCTCCCTGAACAATGGGGCGAAAATGTTGTAGCGCCCACACAGTGGTTAATAGGGCCTTTTCACATTCATTAAATTTCATTTCAACTTGGGAAAATGCCTTACTTGCATATGCAATGGTTTTGTGATTCAAATCGTGTTTTTGTGATAACACTGCTGACATACAATGTTCAGAAAAGCCTATTTCTATAAAGAAATCCCTGTCCTTTATGGGGTATGCTAAACATGGTGCCTTTACAAGACATTCCTTCAATCTAGCCACTGCATCAGACTGCTCTCTTTCCCATCTCCAGGGAGTATTTAGTTTAAGCAGTTTAGTCAATGGTTGAGTGATTTCTGCATAATTCTCAATGAACTTTCTGTTATAGCCTGTCATCCCTAATAAACGTTTTACTCCTTTCACATTTTTAGGATCTTTTAATCTTTGTATGGCCTCTATTTTCCTCCTTTGTGGATTTAGCCCATGTTCAGTCACTTCATGCCCTAGAAAGTTCACTTTTTTCTTGCACCATTGTGCTTTTTGCAAAGATACTTTGGCGCCTGCTTTCTGCAATTGGCCAAGCACATGTCTTATTTCATCAAAATGACTTTTAAGGTTTTCATTTTTTATCAGGACATCATCCACATAAACTATTGTTCCTCTTTCCGCTGCATCTGGCATGGCCTTTCTCAAAAATATGCCAAATTCACTCCCACTATTGATGTACCCGAACGGAGCTCTAAGCCAGGCATATTGAGTCCTGTCAAATGTAAAGGAAAATAGGTGTTGTATCTCCTCTGCCAATGGCACACACCAATATCCAGATGTGAGATCTAACGTGGTAAATACATTTGAACCATGTATCTGAGCTAGGCCCTGATCAATGAATGGTAGTGGCCATCTAGATACTGGTACTCTTTTATTTAACTCTCTTAAGTCTGCACACAGCCGCCATTGACCATTTGGCTTTAACACACCTAAAATAGGCGTATTGGATGTGCTATGAATGGGCCTAATTATTCCCCGTGATTCCAAATTTTTAATAATCTCTGCCAATGATTCTAAACATGCCAGCGGTAGTCTATACTGGCGTACAAACACTGGATTTCTGCTACAACCTTCTGGTAGTGTGGCCACATGTAAATCAGTTAAACCACAATCATAAGCATCTTTTGCAAATACATCCTTAAACTCCATAAATATTTCCCTCAGGTCGTTTCGATCCCCATCGCTGTCACATGCATCCGCTAAGGAGATCTGCTCTTCTACCATTCTGGAAAATTCTGGAAACTCTTCTGGTAAAGGAATCTCAGCGCTTTCCTCTAACTGTGTGGCTGTGTCTTTTTGTAGAGCTGCCACTTTCAAATATTTTGGCATATCAGCTTCCACTTCAATGGGCTGATTTCCTGTTTCATTTTCATTTAAATTAAATATTATGCAATCCTCTTGATGGCAGCACACTGTCTCATTTGAATCATAAGGATACACAGAATGAATTTTAAATATTCCTTTGGGCTGAGAGTCCAGGTGTTCTGGCAACTCGCCCTTGGCATCTACATATTTTTCAGGAATATTTCCAATCACCATGTTATTTAAATCTGCCGTATAATGTGATTTTTGTATGGCCATTCCTAATGGGGAGTTTTCCTCTAAATGAATATCCTGACAACCTTTATTATTTACCATGATTTTTACAGATCCCTCACCAATGTCTACCAATGGAATGTATTCATAATCCAGGCCTTGCTGTTTTATGGATTCATTCAGGCATACAAATGCATCAGAGCCTTTCATCTGCTGTCCATTTTTGCATTTCAGTGTTATTGCAAACTGTTTTGTAAATGCAGGAACAATAGTATTTTTCCTCATTTGTAATTCGACTGCATAAGGAACTAGTTGTGCACAATGATAAGCCCTTCTTTTGTCTTCAAATTCAGGTGCCGGCCCACCTAGGCGTGACCATATTTTTTGATTAAGGAAATCTAACACCATACACATTCTGTGCATGATGTCATTGCCCATGTAAAATTCATTTTGTGCTCCACTCACTATCCATACATTATGGTAAATTATTTTCTGCCCAATGCTAATTTTAAGCATGCATCTGCCTGCAATTCGGTTTTCAAAGTCTGGACTGTCCAACCCAGAAACATATTGGTTTTTAATCCTAAATTTCGGGATTTCTTCCCTCTCCATAATTTTTTGCAACAATTTCTCATTAATGAAACTCCTTTCATGTTCAAGCGCTAAAGTGGCTTTTATTGTTTTAAGATAATCATTTATACCAACGTGAACCCATGGTTGCTCATCTTCCATGTGTATTTCTGCCAGAGTGGTAATATGTTTTTCTGAATCTGTTTTAGGAACAATATTCTGTTTGCATGTATTCTCTTTTAAGTAAAAACGTAATGTGTGCTCATCTATAGCAGTCTGCCAATCATTCCTTGGGTCCAAGTATATTTGTACAGGTAGTTTTTCATTGTCGCTCTGATCTTTGTCTTGACACATTAATATAACAGTGTTTTGGCAATGGTGTGACATTCTTTTATATTGCTGTTTTGTGATTTTAGTTTCTTAGGCCTCAATGGTTTTTTGGTTAAGGACCACAGCACTCCATTCACCCCATCTATGAGAGGAGACAATCTTTTCAGGCAATCTGTCCCCATCAGAAATGGAATTTCACAAATAGATGTGATCAATACCTCTTGTTTCATTCTGTGCTTTCCTATTTTTATGACAACCTCAGTTACACCTATGATGGGCACCTCCTCCCCATTAAAGTTATGCACTGGGCCTTGATTTGCCTTCACTGTGATCTGACTCTGTGGAGGCCTCCCTTCATTGATACTCTTTACCAGCTCCTTGGACATAATTGTGGCCTGTGCGCCAGTGTCAATCATAGCGAAGGTGTGGCATTTTTCTTCTACAGTGATGGGTGCATAATATCTGTCCTCAACTTCCTCTAATACACATAAGAAATGTGAATTCTTATTGATTTCAGGACTCACCTTTCTCAGGTCTTTTTCACTTTTGGCTAAGCACATTGGTAAATGAAAAGACATTTTTCCCTCCTTTTTACCCATTTCTGTGCGAGATATTTTATTCATTTCTCCATGTTCAGAGGTTTTTTGGAGTGTGGCCACTGTTCGCGCATCCATCTGGGTAACATCAGAGACCACATTACAACCTCCCAACTGAACATGTGTAACAACATCATTCAGCAATTTGTCATTTTTTAATTCTGTGCATTTGTGATCATTTAGTGTAATACCAGCCCTTGCAGCCTCTTCAAGAATATGTGGCTCAAAGAATTCTTCAGGTGATTGACTTGTACCCTCCTTGTGAGTATTTTCTTTTTCTGTCTGTGTTTGGTCATTGTTTTGCTTGCCCAGGGAAGGAGCTATGGCATCCCCACTTACTCCCTGTTCACTGGTATTCCCCATGCATGAGTCATTTTTCTTAAATCTGTTCCTTTGTTCTTTTGGAATTCCTAATGTTTCTTTTTCATTTGTGCAAATCTTTACTGTTTTATTTAGCTCTAAGTTAAACCGTACCTCTTTTTTAGAAGTATTTGCACTTTCTATCACAATTTCATTTACTGGTACTTTCATTTTTAATCCATTAGTCACCTCAGAGTTGTCATGCAAAATTATATCAGAGCAATCTGTCATTTTGGCACTGCGATTATCATGAGTACTTAGTCACTTTTCGGAAGCCCCCCGGTCATTGCTATGGCCATCAGCCCCCTCTTTGGAAGGTTGTTTTTGCGCTGTATAGAGCTTTCCTATTTGCTCAGCTAACATTTTCACTTGGGCCTCAAGGCACTGGAACCTTTCCATCTCTCTAGGATCCTCTTTCTGTGGCCTAGGTCGATATTGGTTGTTTTCCCCCTGATTGGATCTATTCTGATACCTCTCAGGTGATTGATACCGGTTGGGATGGTTTCTGAACTCTTGATTCATTTGTGGAGGGGAGCGGGTTGCACCCATCCTTTGATTATAGTCCCCTGGTGGGGAATCATTGTACTGGCGTGGACTGTAGTTCACGTTTTGCCTCATGTCCTGTCTCTCAGATTGTGAGTACTGGCCCCTATGTTGATTTCCATTATCAGTAAATCGATCCACATATCGGGGCCTATCCTGATTACCATATATCATGGTGTTGGGATCAAATCTGCTCTGTGTCCCCAATGACTGGTAGGGACCATCATTTCTTTGATCTTGATTTTGTCTCTGGTTATTGTTCATACCTGCCATATCAGGCCGATATCTTACCCGGGGTCTATCCCCTAAATATCTAGGGCTGATGTAGCTCTCTCTATTACTAGGATCATGTGTTTGGAACATTGGTACAGGAAATGGCGATCTTTGTTGATTACCCCTTTGTTCAGGTGTCACATTATTTTTACCTTGGCTTTGAGCAGACTCAAGGGACATTTTGGCTGACCTGATTTCCATTACTGTGGCTGAGGGTTCTTTAGATTTAGGCCTAGTATCTTTCATTTTATCACTTTCTCTACCCTGACAATAGAGTACCTCATATAGCTTGGTGCTTTGATGTACAATCCATTCAAGGGACTTGTCACGGTCAAATTCACGGACCAATTGGGATATGATGTCTTTCTGTAGCCCATAGAAGTATGCGGTTTTAAACTCATTGGAATTTGAGTCAAAAGATACATCAAAGCGAGAGAATGCTCTTTTTAAGTCTTGTAAAAATTGGCGAGGGGATGCATTAGGTCCAGCAGTAATAGTGTACGCGACTTTCTTTGCCTCCTGCAATGACTGAAAAGGAGAAAAATGACGCCTAATTTCTTTTTCAAACTCCAGCCATGTCATATTCTGCTGTTCATTTAATCCCCTTATGATGCTGGCCGTCGGGGCATCTAAAGTTAAATGAAAATATTGTCTGTACTGTTCCTTAGGTATCTGGAGTGCTTTAAAAATGTCATGTACCGCTTCTAAGTGATCCTCAATGCAGCATTCACCTCCCTTTTTAAATGGTTTGATCAGGGCTTTAATGGATTTCATTATTTTTATGGGGCTACTTGTTGCAATGCATGGAATTGCACTATTTTGTGATTCAATCCTGTTTTCAGGTGTATGAGATTGGTGGCTGCCCCCAATGGGAGTATCAAATCCCCCAAGGGCGCTGCAACCAAGTTCAGTCACCGGCCCAGTCACTGGGGCACTAGCTCTTTGGGCAGAGCTAGAATTCACCTCCACTCCATTGAAGGTGGTACCCTGCCGCCTCTCCTGGGACCTGGGGATGCACATTTGCTGTTCTAAGTCCTTACACTTTTTAAGGAGTCTGTTGGCTTCATCATGCAAATAATTATTTTCATCACTCATTTTATTAATCGCCTCCTGCATATCGCACATTTGCATTTGGCATTCATTGAACTCTTTATTTCTTTTGTCTCTTTCTTGAATCATTTTAATCATTTCTTGTTCTGCACTCTGGAGATCACCTTCTTTTTCACAATGTTCGTTTTGTAAAATCTGCATTTCTGAAACAACCTCATCTTTATCCTGCCTAATGTGATCCACTAAGGCTTTTAAGTGTGTCAATTCTTGCTCACTATCTTCAAATTGTTTCTTGCTTTTGGATAACTGAGTATCAAAGTCTCTGCATTTTAATTGCATGTCTTTTTGGCATACATCCAATTCTGCTCTCAACATTTCCTGATTTTTACTTGCCCCATCTAATTCAGTCTTTAACCTGTTAATTAGCTGAGTATCATTCTCTTGCATTCGCAGGGACTTGTTTAAAATAAACCATATTTTGCCGCATAGCCGTATTAAACAGTCTTTCTCTGCACTTTTATCGGCTGCATTCAATAATCTTGTAAGGCAGACCTGAATTATGCTGCCTTCTGCAAAAATATTGTCTAGTTTTTCTTTCTGCACCTCACCCTGAATGCGGTTACTCCATTCTGACGTGCTATTCGAAGACCAATTCCCATGTGCAAATAACTTTGCCTCTAAATGTTGCACTAGATCTGAGAATGTGGTTTCCCTTTGTGACATTCTGAAATTCGTTTTTAGTGGCACACTGCTATTATAAAATGGGTTCCCTTTAATGTGCAAATGGCAGTGTGAGACACGCTTGCCACGCCCAGTAGGTACTCTGTGATCACTTTCCCGGCCTGCAACGCACCATAAATATGTAGGGTATTTTGTGGAGATTTGGGGCCTGACGGTATTTTATTACCGCCGAAAAATAACTTAGCAATAATCACTCTTTGTATTCAGATTTGGCCATGTGCAACAATAATACAATGGACATGCATTATTTCAGCACCCAGACCTGCATATTTGGTATACGTGGTTGGTGGTATTTTGGTGAGCATAATTCCCTTGTTTTATTTGTGGCCCCAATGTCCAGAATCCCTTATCTTTGCTTAGATTTTTCGTGTGATCACTAGAGAGACCTCAGACCTGCATTCTAGGAATACCACATTTCCAGTGATAGTATTGGTGTGCCACCATGGGCGAACTCACTGACTTATTTACGACAGAGAGCTATATGTGGTAGTCTTGTGGTAATTTCCACTACCTTATATACGGTAGGGAGCTATGTTCAGAGAGTCTCTCTTCCCGTTGGCTCATGTACCTCCAACAAGTTATGCTACAGTCACTCACAATTATTCATACTGATTCTGACATGCACACATCTGTCTTAAAATGACCATTGCACTGTTTAAAAATCTCCCCACATCATCGGCATTGTAATGGTAAATAGAAAATAAAACACCCGTCTGTTTTCAAATATTTTCTGTATTATAAAAGCTGCATTTAGACACGATCTCATTCTTTACAGAAATAAATAAAATGGTACAGTCAAAGCATTGTCTATGACACACTGCAAAGAGCGTGGCGGAGAACAGAATTCAAATTGCAACATTGGTATTTGATTAAGACACGCACAGGAATCCTACACTGACTGCATATTACCGTACACACTCAGCTCCCACACTTCTCATTACCTTATCTTTTTAGTTGTTCTCTTTGTGAATGTGGTTCTCTTGGATTAACTCCAGCAAAAAGGAACGCTTGCCTTCTCAAGCCGGGGTCATTGCCTGGAATTCTCAGCTTTTTCAGATAGGAATGCCTCAGCCAGTGGAAAGGTTTTTCTTTCAGCTCTCCCCAATCTCGACTGCAGCAGGACACAGGAATCTGCATTCAGTCAGGACCCCACAGCCAGGTCTTCTCCCCAGTAGTGCAGAAAGATGTCTGCCTGTCTTTTTCCCTGATACTGCCCACTAAAACTTTCCTCTCAGCCCTCTGTATGACGTGTCCCAATGAAATCCATCATCTCTCATCCTCCTACTCTTCAACAATAGCTTCGCTTATACATTTGCAATTGTTGCAAATCTGACTTCCTCCTTCCTGCAGTTACTGTGCACAAAAACACGGAGAATCAGGCAGAGAAGAGAAGAGAAAAAATCTGCACACACATTTAAATGGTTTTCAGAGTATACCTAATTCTGCAGTGGAGAACACATTTTATTAGTGGGTTATATTAAAATAAGGTTTTATTAGTCAGGTTAATTGTTAATAGGTTAGCTGTTAATTTTCAAATGTGTCTCTAGCAATATAGGCATTTCAGGTGAAAAATAGTGTGCATTTTTAAATGAACACGTGTGCTTTTAACTGTAAAAATAGATTTGCATCTTATATGTTAAAATCGTTTTTGACTGAATAGTCTGTCTTTCCTTGTTAATCTGCTAACCCATATAGCAATGCACCGCACCCTTGTGGTGGTGGTGCTGCAAAAAAAAATTTTGCTACTTGTGCAGTATTGCTGTACTCTGTACTGTAACACGCCAAATATCCTTACAGACAACCCTGTTATGGGGTATTATTTTAAACGAAGAACACAAATGCAAAGATATATGAAAAAAAGAATTCCTCTGTGCTTTCATTGTTTTTTTTCTTCATTATTTCAGAAAAAGTTATACCAGCGCCAAGAGAGATGGGAAGAAAGAACGAAAGCCCAGTGTCTCAATTTGTCCTGCTCGGTTTTCCTGATGCTAAACAATTTCAACCCCTACTATTCAGTTTCTTCTTGGTCATCTATCTCCTGACAGTCACTGGGAATGTCCTCATCATCTATGCAGTCAAAAGAGACCACCGGCTTCACAAGCCTATGTACTATCTCCTTGTTAATTTCTCCTTCATGGAGATCTGTTATATATCCTCCACTGTTCCTAATATGCTGTTCAATGTTCTGCTGGTGCAGCACACTATTTCTGTCCTGGGCTGCATCACTCAGTGTTATTTTTTTTTTGTGATGGGAGCTCTGGAGAATTACCTATTAGCTCTAATGGCCTATGATCGGTATTTAGCCATCTGCAATCCCTTGCGATACCCTGCCGTCATGACTACTCGCTTTTGCAGCACACTTGCAGGAGGATGCTGGGCTGTCACATTCCTTGCATCAATCGTTCCCATCATCTATATCTCACGATTGCAATTCTGTGACTCAAACGAGATCAACCATTTCTTTTGTGACATATCTCCTCTATTGAAACATTCTTGCTCAGATACAACAGTATTTAAGCAATTTTTCTTTACCATGGTGTGGATAATCATCTTTAGTTGTTTCCTTACAACACTAATATCTTACTTGCATATTATAAAGACCCTAATGCAGATCCCTTCTACCACCGGGCGGAAAAAAGGCTTCTCTACCTGTACTTCCCATGCCATAGTGGTGACCATGTACTATGGTACAGTAATATTTGTGTATGTCCGGCCCATGGCAAGTGACTCCACTGAAATGGACAAAGTGGTATCTGTGTTTTATGTGGTGTTAACCCCACTGTTTAACCCTTTCATTTATAGTTTGCGCAATAAGGATGTTAGAAAAGCACTTGCAAAAGTTTATGTGGAGAATTTTAGTGTGTGCTCAAATAGATCTATGTAGTGTTCTATATAGGTGATTTTTTAAATAATGCAAACATAGCTAGAATGCAACAGAGTGCTGTGCAATGAAGGGAGTGGGACATAGCGGGGTGAAGGGTAATATTGTTAGCATATGGTCCTCATTTGCCAGTGATAAATCCACTTTCCATAGACATCTGTGGTATGCCGGACATCACTGAAAATAACAATTGTGCTTCAGATCATAGCATATCAAGACAGATATACTAGTGACAGGACTAGACGAATGGTAACAGTTGATCACAATGTACAGAAACCACAAAAAGAGCAGTGTAACTCTTTTTTATTGATTAATATCTTGACTTGCAGGTTTTCAAGTCGAAAAGCAGGAGTGTTTCTACATATGATATTTACTATTTGATTAGACAAGCCAATAGAACGCGAAGGCATCTTTTTATAATGAATTATAGCACAGAAGATTAAAGCTAGCTCTGTTAAATTATAAACACTAACTTCATCTATTAAAAATCATCACTTTTGACAGTCTTCTCACTTATATTCTAGTCAAAACAACCCAACTTGGTTCATTACAAGGAAACAAAGAGTCAGATCAGTCATGTCTTAGACAAACTCAATGTCTTAGTGGATCGTGACTTTACAATCCTGTTCAAATGACTAGTATAAAAGGGTGGATTGGCTATAGATGAAAGTGACACTTTATGTATACCAAATACCCAACTTCCAACACCCACAAGGCAATATTTGCAGGAACATTTTAAACCTAAGGACTTGCAACAGGCGTTTCGCGGGGGATATACTTTAGCAACCTGGATATCTCAATTTGGGCATATATCATTCATTTTAAAGTTATAGTGAGGTCCAAGAGCAATCATGACACCCTATATTTTTGTTTCCATTCGATCAATTATCAATTTTATTTTAAAGGTTAAAAACATCAAAAAAGAACAATAAAAACACAAATACAAGCAATTACAAGAATACAGAAAATAATGAATTATTTAACAACATAATTTCAACTTAAAGATAATGGGCCTCATTACACGGTAGGCGGTAAACCATGGCGCTATTAGCGCCATGGTTCATGCCGGTAATTTACCGGCACCGCCTTGGAGGAAAGGGGAATTACTGCCCTATTCCAAGGTTGGGAAGGCGGTAATTCCTCCTTCCTCCATTGCCCTTCCCCATTCCCATTTTTGCCCCATAGGGCATAATGGGAATGGGGAAGGCACTAATTACGGTACCGCAAATTGCGGTACCGTAATTAGCTCCCTGGTCCCTTTGCGGGTTAGATTTTTAACGCCTGCAAAAAGCAGGCGTTAAATTCCCCAACCCGCAAAGGGACCTCGTAGTAAGGCGGTAAGGATTTAGCGGTACCGATAAAATACCGGTACCGGTAAACCCTTACCGCCTACCGTGTAATGAGGCCCAATGCCCTTTGAATATATGAGTACATAGCAGAAGCAACATGCATCTTAATTAACAATCTTTGTGAATCAGGACTAAATATGTTCCCCTTAGATAAAAGAATAAAACAGTGTTAGATCAGTAAATACTAGCAATTGTAGATGCTAGCAAAAGGAAACAAAACACCTCACTTACGAGATTCATCAAACCAGCTGAAAATAATGATCAACTGAGGTCTTCATTACTTAGCAACATGCCTATGCGTATTTGAAACCAAGAAGCTTTAGTCCCATTAAAGCTGTAGTGACTGTAAGTACAAATATCCAAGGAAGACCAAGCAGAGCAAGCTCATTTCTTAAATATTGCAACCAAGAACTATAAGAGCTGAAGTCTGAGGTTACCAAATCATGTATAGACCTATTGTTCCAAGGTCTTACCCATAGTTGCAATGGTGTGAGGTTGATCAGGTAAGATATTTACTCTAAAATAGAACAAGGTGCATTAAACAAGTAGAAGTACCCTTCCGTAAACCAAATATGCAACACAGAAACTGGTTTTCTTTTCTTGAATTTGTGCAGCAGATGCATTACCCAAAACTTAGTCTCTGTAGATGCTAGATGCTGATCCCCATTGACTTTGCACAATTGGCTGAATAGTGAATCTTGCAAAGCCCCTTACAAATTCGAGTGGCTGAACAAGTGACACAAGTCTGCAATCCAGATTCTTCATAATACTGATACCTAAATAAAAGGAATGATTGACCCACCAGAGCCTGCTGTTCATAGCAAACATTGTGGGCAATCTTCCTCTGCATCAACTCAAACATGATAAATTAGATTTCTTTATTTTCAGACAAAGATCATGGGCAGCCATAAAGTTCACGCATTGTAAGAACTAGTGATGCAAATTTCAAATGGGCCATACATTTTAGTGACAGCTCAGTCCCCTATAGAAAGGGTATGACAGTGTACAAGTGTATGATGGCGTAGCATTCTGCAGCTGGGGTTGGTGGCTTAGCACTGATGTGAGACACTGATGAGAATGTATACAAACCAAAGAAAGTTTGTGTAGTGTACTTTGAATTGCTTGGATTGAAGAGAATAGCATAGTGCAGCATTTATTTAAGTGGTGCATTTTAAAATCTGTTTGATTTTTTTTCTCTTCTATTTGAACTGCTTTTCGACCGGTGATTGTGAGTGCACTTGGGCTGTTTTGTGGCAGGGCATTTACTAATGGGGCACATGGTGGGCACTAGTGCATGGCAACATGACTGAAATTGGAATTACTGATCTTTGCACTTTTGCAGAGACAAAAATGTATGCTGTGGCAACGTGGTCTGCTGACACATTGGCAAGTTGGCGGGAATTAATAACTTCAGAGATTGATAAGGAAATTCCTGAAAAATTGTTTGCTGATGGAATTGTGCTACGAACGTGTATGTTGAGGCTATTTAATTCAGGGGAGTCGAAAGAACAGATAAACTGTCTAATCCACCTGGCTGCAAAGTCGTGGTTCAATCTATATAAGTTAGTTAAACTGAAAGTGAATGACAATGAGGTAATTGAAGCCTTGCACACAGATTTGACAGCTATGCATGAGGAAATGTTGCGAATGAAGAGAAATTTAAACAGGGTGAGCACTGCCTGCAGGTCCAGTATGATAATGTAAGTGCACAATTGGCACAGAAAAAGAAATCGTTTTTGGAGAGTGAGGGAGAAATTGAACATTCAAAAACAGTGTTGGATGGTGTTCGAAAAGATAGGGACATTGTACTTACAGAGATAAAGGCATTTGGGAAGAGTGGTTCTCAATCATCTTAAGAATTACAGGCAATGGAGGATGACATTTGTAGGTTTATGGATGAGAATGATAAAAGCATGGAAACTGTTGATCATTGTATAATGCAAATTGCAGAACTGAATGTGGTAATAGCCAAATTAATGTAAGTACATTCTGCACTTTACAGTAAAACACAATTTCTCCAGGAACAGTGTAGGGAGATAAAATGGCACAATTTGGGTTTCAGAGGTATTAGGGGTACAGAGCTGTTCTTGCCCTGTGGACAGCAGGGCGTTGCTCTCACCGAGACTGAAGGCAGCCGCAGTCTGGGAAATGGGCCAGCTGCCATTCTTTCAGAGAGAGCTGGCCGCTCTCCAGTGCTCAAATAATGGCTCTGCTTGCACAGAGCAGAGAAAGGGGGGTCAAAGTGACCCATCGTGCAATACATTGTGCAATGCTCTAAAGACAATGAAGTCATTAAGACTTGAATCAAATCATTCAAAAAGGATTTGGATATAGAAGAACATATCGAGAGTGTAAATGAAATATATCAGACTCTTGAAATCCTTAAGATTATTCCACCTTCCATGGGCACTGCTTCTGCTAGCTTCCTTTGAAGTTTGAAGGAGAAGAACTTATCATGGGAGGACTTTGAAAGAGAAATTAGTAAACAATTCTCTCCATATCATTCTATCAAAGATGCTAAGAAGGCTGCATACAACATGACTGAATAAAATGAATCGCCAGGTCAGTTCTTGCTAAATTTGAAAAGGACATTCTCACGTTTTGATGTGGCATGTGACCCGAATTCAACAGAATTCAAGGCCACGTTTGTTTACGGACTGAACAAGGACTTAATTTCACAACTGGGACATGAATTTAATAGAGATAAAACCTTAGAATGGATCATTGAACAAACCAGTAACATCTATGAAATAATCTCTCATGGGAAGAGAGGGTAGGAATAAAGAACCCAAACAAAAACCTAAAGAATCTACTCCAGCAATTTTAGAGTTAAAATCTGGGAAGATGCCATTGGAGACAGATCAAATTCAAATAAAGGCACACCACATAATCAGCTTGTCATGCATGGTAGACATATTACCTCTGGACCTGGAACACCGTCTTCACACAGAACGGGTTATGCTCATAGAACTGCTAAGCCTTTCTATTCTAAATGGAGGTTGTTTGATATCTTGCCTGGAAAACGACGTTTGCATTATTCACGTCGTTGAATTCACGTGATTCAGGATGATCACGTGTATTCCTGCATTACGTTTATAAGCAGCGTGGAGACGTCGCTTGCTGCTTCTGATTGAACCAACATGGTGTTTTGGTAGTTGAAACCTTGATCTGCGCCCTCGCATCTCTTCAGTTACATCTTTGGCTTTCTCCTGCGTGTTACTTTCACACGCATACTCCTGGAGCTGCATTCAAGAAGTTATGGCAGCTTTTCCTGTTTGTGTGTATTTTTCTACACGCTACCTTCGGCTGTCGTCCATTAGAAGACCAACGGATGGCTTTTTCTTTACACGTGAGTCCTGGCAATCCTGTCTGCGTGTACTTCAGTCGTGTGTATAAACACACACGGGTTCCTGATATCTTCGCGGGCTGTTTTCCTGGCTGCGTGTAATTTTGTCACGTGTAAAACCACACGCGGTTTCCAGAATTCTTCAAGCGTGTCTGTCCTCGCTGCGTGTACTTTTGTTGCATGTAAAACCCCACGCTGTTTCCTGAACTCTTCAAGTGTGGCGGTTTTGGCTGCGTGTACTTTGTCGTGTGTAAAACCCCATGCGTTTTTCTGAACTCTTCAAGTGCGGCTGTCCTGGCTGTGTGGACTTTGTCGTGTGTAAAAACACACGCGGATGTTTGAAATCACCACGTGCTGCCTTCCTGGCTGCGTGTAAGTTTGTCGCGTGTAAATCTCACATAGTTTCCTGAACTCTTCAAGTGCGGCTGTTCTGGCTGTGTGTACTTTGGTGCATGTGAAGAAACACGCTGGTTCTTGAACTCTTTAAACGTGCGATTCCACACGCAAGTTGGGTTTCATTTTGGATTTATGCCAGGCACCTGTGATGAGATAACAGGTGGACTGCATTTCATCATTTCGGTTCTACGTGGGAAAGGAAGTATTGCCGACAACTGTTTATTTGAAGGTGATTGTGCACAGTACTTTGGACGCTATCCTGTTGTGCACCAACCCGGTATCTAGCGTGAGCCTTGTGCCATTCGAGATAGGTTTCCCTTACTAACCTTCCCTCCTTTTGTCATTGTTTCAATTCTTGGATTTCTTCAGAGACTTGTTGGCGGAGCCTCCAGTTCTAAGTCTTCAGGTTAGTGTTGAACTAGGTGCTATTGCTGTGCTGTACTATTAGTGAGAAGTTTAGTTGGGACATTTTCTCATTATACCTTATTGTATCCTAGGCTGACTTCCAATGATGTTTCCACGCCCTTTCCAGTGATACCTCTCTCTGCCTGTTTTATTAGTCAGAGAGTTGTATCATTTTGGAAGGTCTATTTTTGACTTCACTACTATCAAGCCATGTGATTCAAGGATCCGGAAAAGCCTTACCAATTGTATCCATTATCGGTACCTGTATCCTTTTTCATAAGGTACTTGGGTGATTTATGACAGAATCAGAAGCCATGGAGAGTACGGGGTCTTGACTCAGTTAATCAATGATTTGAGAAACAAAATGGTTACGGCACAGGACACATTGCATCATCGCATGGATGTTATGGAAGAAGCCATTCATGCCTCTCCCCAGGGAGCGCAGTCTCCAGCGGCCACTGCATCTGGATCCGGGACACCGGCACCACAACAAGAGACCCTTAAAGTGGTTATCCCAACACAGTTACCTCTGGCTCCCCCGGAAAGGTTCACAGGTGATCCTAAAACCTATAGAACCTTTGTCAATCAGTGCTGACTCCATTTCCTGTGCCGGCTTAACTCGTTTCCTGATTTAACCACAAAGGCAGCATTCATACTTTCCCATTTGGGGGGTACTGCTGCTGCTTGGGCTAATCCTTTGTTGGAGACAAACAGTCCCTTGCTTTACGATTGTGACGATCTTCTGGCCGCCATGAGTAAGATCTTTGACATGCGCTATGCCGCTTAAGCTACAGATTTGGAGTTGCTAAGTCTACAACAAGGTAGTCAAACCTTATTGGCTTACATAGCCAGATTCAACCAATTAGCAGATGAGACTCAATGGCCTGAAGACAAGAAAACGGCTGTTTTTTACAAGGTTCTTTCAGAAGATCTAAAAGATGCCTTGTCTACAGTTCCTGTGGTCCCTACAGGGTTCACAGAAATGCTCAATCTAATTCTGCAAATCTATGCTCAATTCTCGCAAAGGAGAGAAAAAACCTTTCTTGCAAGCACCGGTTCGTCCGGATGTACCGGCAGCCCCCTCGAATGTCCCTGAACCAATGCAGATTGGTGCCGTGAGAGGTCGGTTATCTAATACAGAAAGGGAGAACCGAAGAAAAAACAATGTATGCATGTATTGTGGTTCATCTGAGCATTTACTGGCGGCATGTCCCAAGAAACCAGTTAGGGGTTCGGGAAATGCCAAAACTCGACATTAGCAGGAGTCCCAGTGTCGAGTATTACATCGGACTCCCATACCATTCCGGCATATGCACCTATAGCTGTGGAGGTGACGTTACATTTTGCTGACCAAGAATTAGTTTCCAGGGCTATGGTTGATTCCGGAGCCACAAATAATTACATTGACATCACATACGCTAAGAAATGTTCTATAACTCTGATAACCACGAAGAAACCTGAAACAGTGAGCACTGTGGATGGGTCAGTTCTGACTTCGGGTATGGTAACCCAAGAGACTGTACCTATTTGCATGATTTTATGAATTGGTCATTCAGAGGAAATTATTTTTGATGTCATTGCGGCTCCTCATTACAAACTATTGCTTGGTCTTGCCTGCTGACTCTCCATAATCCAACCATTGACTGGGTTACGCGATTGATCCAATATCCTTCTGTTTATTGTAACAAACATTGCTTTACAAGTCAGGGGGTGTCAACCAAATTGCATATTTTGGCATCTATGGAGGGAGATTCATCTATCAGTGTTGTACATCAGAGCGGTACACATATACCATGCGAGTATACAGAATATGCAGATGTTTTTGACAAAGACCATGTCACAATCACACTAACTGGAAGGAAGAGAGATCGACACTCTCCCCCAAACCACGGAAGCCGAATGAACTCGACCCTCCCACCGTGGTTGGCACAGGAGCCTGAGTTAGTAAACAGGTCGCCACGTGGCAGCCAATGGGGGGAAGAGGGGTTAGGGAGAGGTTGTGGATAGGGAGGGGAAATTAGGAACACCGGAAAGAGGATAAGGAAACTCCTAAGGTGGATGGGACTGGGGAAACACAGGAAAAAACCCTACTCTAACTCACATAGAATGAACAGAACAATCACCTGCACAGTTAACATATACCTGATTCCTGAATAGCACACCTTAATACGTGTACTGTATCCTACTCTGAAATATCATTCCCATACAACACATAAGCAAGCAATATGACCACACATAAGGGAAAGCTTCCCAAAATGATTAGACAATACACATGGCCCTTCGGGCAGCGTTAGCAACATACAACATAAATGCATTTCCTTTAGTTCCTGGCACTAGTGAAATGTCGTTGTCCATATGCAGTACTTCCTGCATTAACCCATATGAGATTGACAAAGTTCTTGAATTATATGAGTAACAAACACACTTTCGTTTCTCATACGGATTGAATTCAAAGTGATTAGGGCGTTACTTATCTCAGGTCTGGGGAGCCCGTGGGACTTCCCAGACAAATAATGAAACAGCGGTAAATCATTCCAAGCAGTTCAGGAAATATATTGCCCTCACGAGTACTTATCTTGAGTCTGGGAGCCCCGTGGGACTTCCCAGACGAAGAACAGCAAGCGTTGTCTCTGCCGGCTACTCAGCGCCCCTCCTGCTCCTACCGCACTGTGAACGCGTGCGATCAAGCGTTCCTCCTCTGCATCTTGTTTCGTCGCACGTGGACGCCTTCCTCCTGTTGCCGAACGCGGCAGCCTGACTCCTGCTCCCAATCAACAATAAGCCACACCTGCCCACTGCCGTTACCTGCCTTTAATCTGCCTTGATTCTTGATGCAGTACAGCTGGCAAGGCCCGCACAGGCCAAACTACAAAATAACACAAAGGATGCTGGGAACTGAAGTTTCCTTATCCTTCCAGCACATAATGTCTCAATAGGCGTATTTTAGCACTCCACGCCTGTGCCAACCCTGATTCTTGACAGGCCAAGCAGAACAGCTGCCTCCACATAGACAGTATGACTGTCCAATTGAACTTATTCCTGGGGCCAACATCCCTACTGGTCGAGTCTACTGATTAACTCCTAAAGAAGATGTTGTCTTTAACTCAGACATACACAACGGTTTGCCTTTCACACAAGGGGTGCTTTATCTACCAACAGACACCACTCGGAACAAGACTCTCAGTTGGGGACACGACTCCATTGTGGCAGCCCATCCTGTACAAAAGAAAACCCTAGAGCTGCTGAAGAGATGGCATTGGTGGCCTTTCATCACACGAGATGCAATAGATTATGTTTCTACATGTTCAGTATGCATCCAATGCAAGATCACTCCTGGCAAACCAGTGGGTTTATTACAATCTTTACCTATTCCTCACAAACCATGGTATGTGATATCAATGGATTTTGTGGTAGTACCGCTAAGAAATAATGGTTACAATACCATATGGGTTGTGTTGGACTACTTTACAAAATTGGCTCTCTTTGTTCCCTGTATTGGGTTACCAACAGCTGCTGTCTTGGCTGATTTATTCATCCGGCATGTGTTTCAGTTTTTTGGTCTACCTTCAGTGGTAATTACCGACAGGGGTTCACAATTCGCGTCTCGTTTTGGAGAGCATTGACCTCTACGTTGCTTATTGATGACAGGATGTCTAGTGCTTATCACGCACAAACGGACGGACAGACTGAGAGGGTCAATAGCACTATTGAAAAATATCTGCAGTGTTTGTGTCTTCAATTCCAATCAGGATGGGTAACTGTCCTCCCGGCAGCAGAATTTGCTTTCAATAATTTCTACCATAGTGCCATCGGTGCCACTCCTTTCTATGCTCTGTATGGACAACACCCCAGATCCATTCCTTTGGATTCTGGTTTGTCTATCGATACGCCTGCAGCAGGCCGTAATATCAGAGATCTCAAAAACTTACAGGCAAAGGTGAAGGAGCAATTGGAAAAGGCAAAAAGACGAGATAAGATCTATGCTGATGCTCGTAGAGTACCTGCACCTGTTTACAAAATAGGAATGAAAGTATGGCTGTCTACTAAGAATTTGCGGATACCTGGTCAAAAGAAACTGTAGCCTAAGTACATTGGGCCATGTGAGGTACTCCACGTGATTAACCCGGCTGCTGTCTGCCTGGCATTGCCACAACGATGGCGAGTGCATCCAATATTTCACGTGTCCCTCATCAAACCATGCTCCGATGCTACTAGATTGCCTATACGGCCAGTTGCAGTTTTACAGGAAATATTGGATATGAGACTTCGTTCCGGTCGACCATATTATCTGGTGGATTGGAAGGGGTATGGTCCCGAAGATAGATCCTGGGAACCTCTTTCCAACATTCATGCTCCCGCTTTGTTATGAACATTTCCCTTGAAAAGGGGAGTGGCTGCTCCTTTGGGGGGTGGCACTGTCATACATGGTAGACATATTACCTCTGGACCTGGAATACCATCTTAACGCAGAACGGGTTATACTCATAGAACTGCTAAGCCTTTCTATTCTAAATGGAGGTTGTTTGATATCTTGCCTGGAAAACGACGTTTGCATTATTCACATTGTTGAATTCATGTGATTCAGGGTGATCATGTGTATTCCTGCTTTACGTTTGTAAGCAGCGTGGCGACGCCGCTCGGTGCTTCTCATTGAACCAATATGGAGTTTTGGTAGCTGAAACCTTGATCTGCGCCCTCGCATCTCTTCAGTTACATCTTTGGCTTTCTCCTGTGTGTTATTTTCACACGCAAACTCCTGGAGCTGCATTCAAGAAGTTACGGCAGCTTTTCCTGTTCGCGTGTATTTTTCTACATGCTACGTTCGGCTGTCGTCCATTAAAAGACCAACGGTCGGCTTTTTCTTCACATGTGAGTCCTAGCAGTCCTGTCTGCATGTACTTCAGTCACGTGTATAAACACACGCGGTCCTGATATCTTCGCGGGCTGTTTTCCTGGCAGCGTGTAAGTTTGACGCATGTAAAACCACAAGTGGTTTCCTGAATTCTTCAAGCGTGGCCGTCCTGGCTGTGTTTACTTTTGTTGCGTGTAAAACCCCACGCGGTTTTCTGAACTCTTCAAGCACGGCTGTCCTGGCTGCGTGGACTTTGTCGCGTGTAAAAACACATGCGGATGTCTGAAATCACCACGTGCTGCTTTCCAGGCTGCGTGTAAGTTTGTTGTGTGTAAATCTCATGCGGTTTCCTGAACTCTTCAAGTGCGGCTGTTCTGGCTGCGTGTACTTTGGTGCGTGTAAAGACACACGCTGGTACTTGAATTCTTTAAACATGCAATTCCATATGCAAGTTGTTTTTCATTTTGGATTTATCCCTGGCACCTGCAATGAGATAACAGGTGGACTGCATTTCATCATTTCTGTTCTACGTGGGAAAGGAAGTATTGCCGACAACTGTTTATTTGAAGGTGATTGTGCACAGTACTTTGGACGCTATCCTGTGGTGCACCAACTCGGTATCTAGCGTGAGCCTCGTGCCGTTCGGGATAAGTTTCCCTTACAAACCTTCCCTCCTTTCGTCGTTTTTTCAATTCCTGGATTTCTTCAGAGACTTGTTGGCAGAGCCTCCAGTTCTAAGTCTACAGGTTAGTGTTGAACTAGGTGCTATTGCTGTGCTATTAGTGAGAGGTTTAGTTGGGACATTTTCTCATTATACTTATTGTATCCTAGGCTGACTTCCAATGATGTTCCCATGACCTTTCCATTGATCCCTCCCTCTGCCTGTTTTATTAGTCAGAGAGTTGTATCATTTGGAATGTCTATTTTTGACTTCACTAGTATCAAGCCGTGTGATTCAAGGATCCGGAAGAGCCCTACCAATTGTATCCTTTATCGTTACCTGTATCCTTTTTCACAAGATACTTGGTTGATTTATGACATAGAGAGGCGTGGCCATGCAAAGGAAGGTGGTGCCACCTCAAACACATTTTTTCCAATCAATGCATCCTAATGACAGAAGCTCATACATTAGTCCTTGGTAAATTAGTTTCTCGCCAAGGGTGGGATACCGCTATGATATGCAGGCACCAAATTATACCCAGAATCAGATGTATAACAGGCATTGGGGGCACAGAGTGGATTTGACCCTGCCACAATGGTATATGACAATCAGGCAAGACCAAGGAATGTAGATACGTTCATTGAAAATGGAAATCAACAAAGGGAACAAATTCAGCAAAATGAAAGACAGAATGTGAACTATGCACCTCACCATTATGTTCAGTCCTCTCCAGACGTTGACCATGGTCAGAGGATGGTCACCCCATTTTTCCTGCCCTTTGTGTCCCAGGAATTCAGGGGAAACACAAACAGGAACCAGTCTCCTGAAATGAGCCAGAACAAGCCTGATCAGGGTGAATTTAACTAGTACCGGCCTAGAGCACATGAGGGATGAGTTTAGGTATAATGACAGATTTCGGTGCTTGGAGGCACAGGTGAAAATGTTGTCTGAGCAGACAGGAAAACTGTGTGCAGTACAGAAGCAGCAACTGAAGGAAAGTACTGAATGTCACAAGAGTGACATTGCATGGGGTAACTACTACTACTACTATAATTACTACTTAGTCAGGCTTTCCACAACGAAAGTCCAAATGACAATGATTTCTCAACAATTGCAGAAATATACATGAAAGAATGTCTGGCCTGGATTCCTTTGCATGTGAATGGGCATACATACATGATTGAAGCAGTGTTGGCCCTAAAGCAGGAAAAGACTTTCATTGACCTTTGAATGAACAAACTTAATTGCCTAGTGATTTAAAACTGAGCAAAGAAATGAATGGCAATGATATAGGCAATGAAAACACAGACACAAGGGGGCTATGGTTTAATCAAGAGTTGAACCAAACTATTCATGTGTGTAGAAATGCGAAAGAACAAAATGTATATACACAAGAAGAGCCCAAAGAACATACAATCAAGTCAGTTCAAAAGGGAGAGGTGATATGAAACAAGTGAAGCGATAGGTGATGCTATAAAAACAAGCAAAGAGGGTGCATTGTCTGACTTTTCTAATAGTGATCATATCTCTGCAGAAAAGAAAACATTGCATAGACCAGATGAAAATGAATTCCCTGAACAATATTTTGAGCCACAGATGTTTCATGAGGCAGAAATAACAGGTACAGAACAAGCAATAGGTAAGCATCGCACATCAGAAACTGATGTTCTGCAACATGACACTTATGAAAATATAGAACAGTTGGCTTGCAGTGTGGAGATAAGTGGAAGAGATCCAGACAATGGGGAAAAAGCAGAAGAGTAATGGAGTATGGGCAGTGGGAGTCCCGACATAGAAGGCAGTCAATGGCAATGCTCCAAATGAATTCTCAGAATAGAAAAATGAATAAACAAATTGAAAAGGAGATGGGCAAAAAGGGGATAAAATATCAATTTCTAATGCCCCTTTAAATAGCAAGAAGTCAGGCAGGCCTGTAGAAAGTAATCCTTGAGATCAGCATTAATTCACACTTTCTTTGCATACTAGAAGAATGTGAGGATATGTAGCATGCCCCTATTAATGTTGAAGAGAGGTGTAATACATTTGCAATGATTGACACGGGTGCACAGGCAACTGTGATGTCAATGAATTTGTTGAAAAGCATAAATGAAGGTAGATCCCCACAAGAAATATTAAAGTTTAGGCAGAGAGAAGACACCATGCATAATTTCAATGGGGAAGAAAAACCAGTGGAGGGTGTCACTGAAGTTGACATCAAGATAGGGAAACATAGAATGAGACTCCATTTCTTATAGGAACAAATTGCCCTAATAAACTGTCTCCCCTCATTGATGGGGTACATGGGGTATTGCGGTCTTTGGCCAATAAACCCCTGAAACCTAAAAAAGTAGTGAGTCAGAGTAACAGTGCAAATGAATGCCACACCATTGCTAGATCAGAGAGTGCAGTCGAAGAATATGTTCAGAATTATCGTGTACCTAGTGTCGCTGTTATTCTCATGTGCCAGGATGATATAAAGGGATAAAAAGAAAAGCAACCTGTAGAGATTTACCTGGACGCCAAGAAAAACTGGCAAACTCAGGTAGATGAAAACACATTGTGTTTTTGTCTAAATGAGGAAAACTCTACACCAAACATTTCTGTAGTCAGGTCAGGAAAAATATATCTCAACAATTGCAGAAATATACATGAAAGAAGGTCAGGCCTGGATTCCTGTGCATGTGAATGGGCATACATACATGATTGAAGCAGTGTTGTCCCTAAAGCAGGAAAAGACTTTCATTCATGAACATGTGTTTAAACAAATCCCTGACAGAGAATAGATACCAAGTTTTAAAATAAAAAATCAGCAAATCTTTGGGATGGTTGGACCTGATTTGGGCAACAAATTGTGAGAAGATGCATGTTGTGAATCACAACTGGTTCCAAAAGCATTCATCACAATGTATGGATTGTAAGTGGGACCAGAAATAAATTCTATTTGGACAAATGCATCATGTACAGAACGTGTATGGTTCTAGACTTTTTGAATCAAAAGATTTGGTCTAGGCTGGGCGGAGCAGCAGCTGAATTTGAGGACAAAAGACATGCTTATCATTGTGCCCAAATGATGCCATATGCAATTGGGCTTCAGGTAAATAAGGATCTCATTATTCCTGCTTTCACCAGGCAAGTTGCTATAGCATTAAAGTACAGAAAGGTACAACAGATACAAGGGCCCGATGTATTTGTGTCTCAATGAATCCATGAGATAGCAGGGGATAGAATGTTAATATACACCATTAGTAGACATTGTGAATGGCCCCATTCAAATACTGGTAAATAACAAGGGGTGCCAAGACATTCATTTGGAAGAAGGTACAGCATTAGGGATGGGGGTGCAGGAATCCTACTACACCACTGATCTAAATAACGTAGTGATCGGAAATATCCCTGAAAACTATGTCACTTCACAGGATGAATTGTCTGAGTCATAAGATTCTAAACCAAAGGGGATTTTCAGGATTCAGCCTTATGAATCTAAAGATGTGATTTGTTGTCCTCTGGATAATTGCATCAAATATAAGGTGGTTGAATCCTGAAAAAGAAAAAAAAGAAAAGTGAAATACAGCAAATTTAATTGGCGGCCGATGTGCCAAGATATTTGAGGATGACGTCTCTCCAAAGAGACACTGCCGCACAGCATAGAAAAAAGCACAGAAGTCCCTCCTTTAGAGGATTTCCAAGAATTCTCTAAAATGGTAGAGGAACAAATTCAAGCTGCAGGTGCTTGCTCAAGTGAAGAAGAAAGAGATCAGTTGAGGAAAATATTCATGGAGTTGAAAGAAGTATTTGCCAAAGACGCCTATGATTGCGGGTTTACTCATTTGCATGTTGCTGTATTATCAGAGGGATATGGTGAGGAGCCTGTATTTGTACAACAATATAGGCTACTCTTGGCCTGTCTGGAGTCTCTGGCATAAACAAAACAATGGATAGAGAGCAGGAGGATGGCAGGCAACAACTCAGCGAATTGAGGAGGCAGGAGTCGCACATTCCTCCATGTTTATTATAATTATTGTACTGTACCTGGTTACTAAGATTAGCATGGCTACAGAGCCCCAATAGTCAGCAATCTTGGGTAAGGATACATCTCGCAACTTGATTTACAGGATGATGAACGAGGAGGATTTGATTGAGGTCTCTCCCTGTTTTGCACACTCTGCCTTGAAAGAGCAAGAAGTAATCTCAGACATATTGGGCTACTGCTGCGCTAAGAGGTCCCTCATCGCCAAATTCAGAATTGCCCAATGTGATGGGTTCCGATTTAGCTTTGTTTAATCTTGAGATCAGGAGCCAGAGGGCAGATTACTCCACATCTTTTAATTAGTCTAAATTCAAATCAGCAGCTTGCTCGTCTGTGAAAAAACTTAATACAGAAATGTAATTTAATCACGTTGCTGTTGCTGCCCTATTCACAGACTCTAGTCATCTTTTTTTTAACAGAGCTTCAATCTTGTCACTTCTATGTGACATACTTCCATTATGACTTATTCAATCTCAGGACATAGCCCAAGTGGAATTTGTTGATGATTTCAGGGTGGACTTTGAGGTATCACATATAAAGTCCAACCTGATTTTTAAATTGATTCTAAAAGAGGTTGAATTATTGTTGGGACTTTGTTTTGAAGTCTTTAGATGCAAACAGGAATTGGTTAGAAGATCAATAAAAGATAGTGAGCCAACCACTACTCCTTTGTTTAAAACATGTTGCAATGAAAGAAAATGTACAATTTCTACAGTAGGCACCGGGAATATTTGTTTTCTTAATGCAAAGGGTAAAACAAGTGGTCCCTGGTTTTAGCAAATCTATTACAGTAGAAATGAATGATCGCTAAGAGTAATTTTTAGTCAAGTTCCTTTCACATATTATTATGAAATAGAAGAGGGTACACACGTTTTTTGAACCCGCCCAATTATTGCCCTGTGTTATCAAAGTATGATGTTTTTGCTCTATGAGAGGTTTGGTTATTGCAGACGCCTAATTGGATTGTTATTGTATTTTTATAAATAGAGAGAAACAGTGTATAAGGGAGGTCTCTGGAGGTCTCCTACTGGGAATAAGTACCCTTTTCTGTCCCCTATTAGAAAAATGGCAGTCATAATCTGAAGTTACATTGGCAGTGAATCTTTCCTGGCCCTCAATGAAAAACTATATTGGTGAGCACCTGCTTATTATTAGCATTTGAAAAGGAATTGTTCAACTCACTGAATGCTCCTTTAAATAAGTGGCATTGTAATTGCAATCCTGATAAGATCATTTTGATGGGTGATTTAAATTGCATGATCCCCAATTTGGGTATTAAGGAGTGGGCTTATGAACCACTGCAGTTGCATATGGGAACAAGCAGTTATGGATTCAGATGGTGTAGGGAGAATTCTCTTATAAGGCTAATTTCCCAAACCTAGTGAGTCCCCCAGCAGCTTTGCTGGATTTTTGGGGTTTGTTTTTTTCTCCTGCTAAGAGCGAGACTCTTTTACTCCCACTCTTAGGCATGATTTGAGATATGTCTCTGACTATTTGTGTGATTTTTGGGCTATGGGGTCTTTTACTCCATAGGGTATCATCCGTTTTTTGTGTATGTGTTACACAGCACCCTCGGTGTAGTAACACAGGGGTGTCATAGTGACCCCCAAACATAGACCCCATACCCTGGGACTGACTACTGTCTCCCAGGGCATGTAAAGTCACCATTGACTTTACTAGTCTTAAATTGTGAACAGAACCAGTACAAACCATCATATTGTGGAAGTACTGGAAGGGGTTAATTATATTGCCCCAGGGCCTGTTTTCAAGGGGGCACTGTCCAGTCCCCCCTTGTCGAGTTTCTGGCTGGTGGCAGTGGTTACCACGTGAAATATTCCACCAGAATATTTCCTATGGGTTTTTCCCATTGATTTTAAACGCACCACTTTATGGTGCAATGTTAAAGATACCGCCGGTTTAGTTATTTAATATTAAATCCACGGGTGGGTCTTTTTGCCAGAACTCTTTTCTAAAATGGCATTCGTGTCCGTCTCTGTAACTCTGACCAAGGTCGAGCCCTTTGTTCCACATTTTGGTGGGCTTCTCCACAGAAGCCCTCCAAATGGTGCCACTCTGTCTGGGTTCCACAGGATGAGTAGGGAGGGGAATTGGCACCCTGGACTGCATTGCCTTAGCAACTCAAGTCGCACTCTGTTCTGATTGGGCCGGTGGTGAGCCACCTGGCTCATCACTTAGCATGTTTGAGTGACAGCTAGGCTGTTGAATGGGCGTTTTTCTGCATAAAAGCAGGGCCTTTGGGACTGGAACTTCAGAGGTCGCCACAGGACCTAAGAATCTGAAGAGGGAAGAAGCTGAGCCATCTGCAATGACGACACCACCGGTGGAGCCCTGCTGTAACAAACTCACCACTTTCCCAACGACAAGAGAAGATCTTCTGCTGGACGAGTCTTCTTCCTCTGAGCTGGTGGGACCAACCAGTTCGCCCCTTTTGCCTTCCAAAGACGTCTCTTGGTCGAATCGCCCGTGCCAAGCACCCCAGCGGCCGGATAGCCAAGCTTCAGCACTTTGACCGCAAATAAAAGGAACGCACCTTTTACTAATGAACTCTGCGGCTGGTTTCATCGCTGTGCAATGCAACGACTCCACGTTTCCTCCTCGACGAGATCCTCTCTTCCCCTGGTCGAAACAATGAACTGCAACCACTGCCAGGAACAACTGCCACCGCTGGAGCTTACTCTCTATTTAAGGTACTGTGTCCTGCCTGGCCTCCCTTTCTTCAGTTTGCCCAAGGTGACCCTTAAATCCTTGGTTTTCCAACTGGGTTGGCCCCAGACCTTCTAACTTTACCTTCTTGAATCACCCCAACCTCTTCAGAACATTCTGCAAAGACTTTCAGTGCATTTTAAACCGTGTGATCCTGGGCACATTTCGCTTTGCTCCATTTAAAGTGGGCCTGGCCTATGAACTTTGGCTCTACAGTATATACTGTCTTTATTCCCTTGCTGAGAACTCCTAAAAGTGTTGGGACCTGTTTTATTTCTATGCTCTGCCTTTTTCTCTCCCTTTAACTGAACTATTGGACTGCCATCAGGTTACGCGCTCACATCTGTTTTAACAAATCGTGGGGTTTTAACTCTGACTTGTCTGATAGTTATCAAGGGAGGTGCGTATACTTTACCTGACTGTGTTTTAACTTGCTTTTGATTTAGAGTGCTAGTATATTGCCTAAAGTGTGTTTTTAAATAAATAATTATATACTTTTTATACAAAGCTCTGGTCAGTGTTTGTTTGCTCTACTGTGTTTTTAGCCCTATTGTGTATACTCAATATACTGCCTTACTCTTCTTGAGAGAAGTCTGACTGCTCAGCCACAGCTACTAGGTAAATCTGGGTGGTGCAGACTGCTACCAATTGGGTTTACTGCTTACTCCTGTAGTCTTAATCTGTTTTCAGTATTCCCCAAGTGATGGGCGGAAGTCATGTTCTTTTGGTCCATTCCTAAATTTTCCAGAAACACACTGGGAGATGTCACGAACAAATCAACTTGGAGTAGGGGGCCCAGTAAGGTAACCCTAGATCATATAGATTGCTCTCTATAATTGAATCTATGAAAGTGCAACATTGCTCTACAAGTGAACATGCTTATCTGTCATTGAAATTATAAATAGAGCTGAGTCATTACTTAGTTGGTGGGGGCCCAAATGCCATTATAACCTCAATGCATAAACATTGTATTATGTGGTCCCAAATTGTGGGAGCAAATTCCTCAACTATGGATGGCATGTTATATAGTGCCTACTTAAAAAAGGAGATTTTAAGAACCTCATAATTGCCAGGCTCATTGAAAATGTTTGCTTCTCTGTTGTTAGAGGAGCTTACTATTTGGGCGGCCTCAGTTGGAATACCAGAAACATATCCGACTGACTTCCCTAAACAATGTTGGACCACAGTAAATGGGTTGATTATCCATCTTTTTCAGCAATGGTAAAGAAGAGCCACCTTTGTTCATGGCATGCATGGATCTTTCGAGTGCCTTTGTCTATGTAGACTGAGCTTGGCTCTGGAAACCGCCCCCCCACAGGTGGTGCATTCCAGGAGGCTTTTTAAAGATGTTGGTTGAATTATATACCTATACCTCAGTCCAAATTAGACTTGATAGCAATTGGAGTTTCAGTGTCTCACGCCATATCCTTTATGGGCTTTGATAGGGTTGCACCCTTCTCTCCCAAAATAGGCCACGTAAGGATACCTGTCCTATTGCCCTATTGTTTACTGACAGTATAGTCCTGTTTGATAGTGCAAACCTCGGATTACAAACAGCACTCAATGTGCTACACCAGTACTTGATGAAGAACCATCTTAAACTAAACATTAATTAATATGCCATTCTGGCCGCTTCACACTTGAGGGAAAAGTGTAATCCTTATTGCTATGTAGAGGGGACTTGTACTAATACAACAACCAAATGTATATACTTTCCTGATTTATAGTAAAGATAGGAAGGGTGACATTGATGCTAGATTGAAATCTAGACTGGCAAGACTGTATGCACAAATGCACAACATTCTGTTCAAATATTGTGAAAATACCATGATGCCATTACTGAGATTCTATGCCAGCAATGTAGGTCCTACAGTTTTGCATGGCGTGGAGCTATTGTCAATTGATTGGAGATTATTATGTAGACTGGAGGGTGTGCTCTGGCAAAAATCTACTGGGGCACCCTGGCTCTGTGCCTTTTGTGGTAATGAGGTACAAATCAGGCATATTTTCCTGGAGATCCCACAAACACATAGCTAAATTGAGACTATGACATAAATTACTAGATCCTCATCCAGTTTCATTATTTGTAGATCTCAACTTTGCAATGAGAAACAAATTAGGCCAGCGTGGAACAAATGTGTGAGGCAGAGTCATGAGAAATGTTGAAACATTGGTTAACCCTCTGTACTGCAACCATCGACCAACAGGATAATCAGGTCATGAAGGATTACTATAATGCACAGGGAATACGTCTGGTAGGTGAAACATAACCAGGAATATCAGAACTATGTAAGAGTGATAACATTAACACTTCACACCCCTTCTGTGAAGGATTGCCATTTTATGATGGTGTTGAAGCCTTAACTTTTACATTTTGTATTAATTGTTGGGGTGGTCTGCTACCAAGACCCTCCTTTCAGAAAGCTCCCTGCCAAAAGCATAGAAAGCACACTGCCCTGCTGCACTAGTCTCCTGATCTGTAGCTCTTGTGTCTGGTGGACACAGAGCAGGGTCAAAGGTTTTCAGATGCCCTATCTGACAGCTCCTGTGACAGCAAAGTCACTGAAGACAGAGGTTGCATTTAAATCTGCACCTCTGATCCAAAACCTTAATAAATAATTAGGTGGCAGGAAAATCGTTAATAATATGCCATAACTGGGTTTTGGAATAGAGACTGATAATTTAGCCAGTTATATTATCATGCTATGAAACAACGAATTGAAAAACAGTGTGAAATATGTATCGATGTAATTGAATTTCATTTATGAAAAACAACGTGATGATTACAGATTAGACAAATATTTGTATTAAAAAGGTGATGCTCTCTGTGAGGGAGGGCTAGGGGCAGAGAGAGGGCTTGGGTAAGGAGTCCCCCATAAAGCATTGAATTAATTATTTCAAATACATCATATGGACAATAAACAAACTGTTTGGAAAACAGGCAGAATAAGCATTGTTTTCTCTGCTGTGTTACTCCCACAAAGTTCACTAGATGACAATGTGGACGATAATTAATAATATTAGCTAGCTATCTAAAAGTAAAAGGAGATATGTGTAAAACATAAATAGCATCTTATCACTGACTGGAGGATGACATGTTGGCTAGGTGAAAAAAGGTTACAAAAGTGAAAGCGTTATTTTAGGAGCAATATCGTTGCTGTTGAATTAATGAACAAATATGTTTGCGTTGTTATGAAGACATTGAACTGGACAATAGGCAGGAAAGCTATTTCCAACCCATTCGGAGGTTTGGGACCACCTCTCCAGCCCAGCAAACTCTCAGCAGGAGAAACCCTTGAAACACTTGTGTATAGGGACGTTATAAATGCCATATCATATCATAACCCCAGGAATCAGGCTTCAAAGAGTCGGACCACAAAAACCGCCCAAAAAGCATGGAGCACTCCAATGTTCAATCGTTGTTAATGTAAAGGGTGTGTGGGAGAACCCCAGCATTCACACTAGGTTGAAAATAATTGAGACAGAAAATAAATCAAGTGTCCACAGTCTGTTGAACACTCATGCCCCCTGCACACCTATAGTACTGTATAACAGTCAATTGTTTGAAATCAATCAAATATACTATGAGTGAGACTGTGGACACTTGATTTTCTGTCTCACAGAGGAACACCCACAACTAAAGAGCCAACCTCACACCAGGGTGTTGCATAGGAAGGGGCCTTTGAAGCTGCAGGTTTGTTAAGGTGGGGGGTTAGAACACTCAGACAGAGAAGAAATGGACTGGAGGAAGAGTTCCATCATCTCTGTTTTCTATGTTTTTTTTAATTTCCTTTCTATGTCCTCTACTTCCTGCAGAGTAGGGACATTGGGGATTAGGCAAGAAAGCAAAAGGCTCTTGTCACCTTGACAGGACTTGGACCGCTTCAAGCAGGTTTCCTTTCATCAAATCCCAGGTGACCTTTTACCTTTATAAGACAGGGATCACCCACTCATTGAAAAGAAAACATTTTTTGGATCTGTTGCACCAATAATTAATTAAGAAGTGTTATTTGTGTTCAACAGTGACATCTGCAATGGCTTTGTAATATGTCCTTAATTAAATTGTGTTTTTTTCAACAGGTAAAATGTTCAGTACCTTTTTTGATGTCAGCTTTATAAAAAAAATGTCAGTAATTTTCTTATAAACTCCTAAAATTGCTCTCTCTATGTCCAACATCTTGATTTGCCTCATGCGTGATCGCAGTGTTGTATCCTTTTCCATCTATATATTAGCTTTTTTGGTTTTGATAAATATTAGAAGTTTGATTCTTAATTATAATTCCAGAGGTTTGTGGTTTACTATAATCCTTATTTCAAAGTGATAATTTACTCTGAATAGCTTGAGTTTTAATTCTTATCACTAACAAAAAACGTTGTCAAGAGGATGTTATGCTTAAGTTGCACTAGCAAAAACCCATGAAATTTAATGGAAAAACGTTGTTACAGCGACGTTATGGTTACAGGTAAAACCGAAAAAAAAATTGCCAGTTATGGTAAGCTAAGCAACCATAACTCGCTCCACCAGTGTGCACTGCAAAGACTAACACTCATGACATCAAAGATGGCATCACAAATCTCATTGATGATATCCTACCTGCTATACCCTATAAACAGCCAGCATCTCCCAAAATGCTCGGCACATGTATGGCACATGAGCAAAACAAGCACCGGACACTGCCGACCGATAGCCCACAGCTGCACTCTCAACGGGATGAAATCCCTAATGTAATGCCCCAACCTAGTGGGGTTAATAAGCTCCTCTAAGGAGCCAGTTGACCTAGGGGGTTGGTGGTGTTTGGATGTTTTTAAGACAAAAATATTTATACTTTTTCTGTCATTTCATTCAGAAGTCATAGTTAATAAAACATGTCCATGTTTACATATGCCTGTCCACCTGCTGGAATGTAGTAAGGAAAGAAACCAAACTGACTCGAGACAGATTAAAACAGGTAAAGAACAGTGTTTATATGTCACACTTAATTGAAACCACACTGTTAGTTTAGTATAGTTAAAACATCCAATAACCTTAGTGGTGGAGTGCACAACATATTCTGACCAAAACACGTCCTGTGGACAGCAGTTCAAAAGGAGAGCAGTGGCTACGTTACCATGTGACCGCACCCACATGCGGGCCCTTATTTCAGTGACACAATCCAGACCCATGGACAGCGGCAAAATACAGTGTTGAGGAACATAGGGAGTGTTTTTTGGAAAGTACACACTTACAAACACACTAAAATGGGCCGTTGTACATGTATGTAGGTTTTTGAACAATGTAGGCCTGTTTTCCGGGTGCAAGTTCTCTTCAGCAGCCCTACAAAAGGCCACACCCCAGAGCTGCTCTACAATTTGTTAGCATCTTGTCAGAGCACAGTAGCAGGCCACATAGGTTTGGCACGCAAGTGATGTTGGACCAAATGGGCTTTGCCACATTGCAGTTGCAAGTAATTTCAACCATGTCAGTCTGGCTCAGTGCACACAGTAACATAAAAAATTAAGAACGGCCCTTCCTGTGACCCACCCGCAGGTGTGATAGTCCCAACTGTTCCAATGTCATGGGTAGCAAGCTGAAACTGGGAGTATGTGCATGTGCGTTTCCCCAAGGATGGCAAGAGCCATGCCCCAATAAAGCAGAAACATAATTTCTAACCTTTCGGCTGTATTCTTTCCAGCACGCCGCCATTGTGTACTGTTAAAAAGTTCCACACGCATCCACAAATAACATTGAAGAACTCCCCATGTAACGGTATCAGTTCTGTACAACAGTCATCTGCGTACACACCGTGCCCAGAAACATTATTGTGCAATACATCTGCCTCCACAGTCCCATTTCCATTATCGCCATTATGAAAATCCCCAGATGTGGCTTCCGTGCTGCGTGCAGCCATGGGGGAATAAATTGCAACCAGGGTAGTTGGAGTTCGTGGTAAGGGGCAGCTCTTAAAAGAGTCTTTTTTTTAGATGCTTCTAGAGAAACACCTTTTTCCGTTTTTATTTGCTTTTGTGTTTTATTGTGCTCACATTATTGCAATAAACTCTTCACCGCATCCTGTAGACGGGCAAACAAAACTGCATTGCCAATGGGTGACAACAAAATGCCATTTGCTTGAACAACTCTGCATTTCCACAACTGATGGGGTCATTGTTGCAGTAGAACATCCCAAAAAACTGATGAAAAAGTATACATGCTTCTGTTGATGAGACCCCTGCAACCAGATGACAGCAATCATTGGAATACGTGCATAGTAATCTTGGTGGTTTATATGAGAAAAGCACCTTGGCAATGGGAAGAATACGCTGCACTACTTTCATCACCTTCTTCAGTTGACGGTATAGATGGGAACAAGGCATGGAACCCAAATGCAATGCTCCATAGGGTACAACCACACTATGTACAGTAGCGGAAGTGGACACTCGTGGATATACTGCAAGCACAGCATTGAAGCTGCACATATCACCACAGCACCACAAAGCCTCCACTCCCTCCAAATCAAAATTGCCATAAAAGCCTTTTTTGATGGTACACTGGAACAGATTTTCCACAAAGGGTTCACTGACGATCAAGACAGTGCATCTCTCCATCTATGCCTGCTACCGTCAGTACGCAGAGTAATGGGAAAATATATTGCTGCCCTTTCCTGTGACACACACCCTGAGCAACTGATAGGACAATCCCTACAGTCTGATTTCCATTGGCCGGCATGGTGAGAAGTGCAGATTGTGGCACGTGCGCTTCCCCAAGTATTGCAAGAGCCGGGCCCGAGTGAAGCAGGAGTCCTTCTTCCCATTGCCACACACCCTAATCACCTGAATGGACAATCCCAACAGTCCCATTTCCATGGCCGGCATCCTCAAAATCCCTGGATGTGGCTTTCGTGCTGTGTGTGGGCATGGGGGAATAACTTGCAACCAAGGTAGGGGGAGTATGTGGTAAGGGGTGGCTCTTAAAAGATTTTTGTTTTATAGATGCTTGTAGAGAAACACCTTTTTTCATTTTTATTTGCTTTTGTGTTTTTCTTGTGCTCACATTATTACAGTAAACTCTTCACTACATCCTGCATTGCCAATGGGTGACAACAAAATGCAATTTTCTTGGAAAACTCTGCATTTCCACAACTAATGAGGTCATTGTTGCAGAAGAACATTCCACGAGCGGACAAAAAAGTATACATGCTTCTGTTAATGAGACACCTTCCTGCATCTCGTTCGGAACAACATCCATGAGCAGTGGCCCATACTCTTCTTGGTATTATGGATGAGAAAAGCACCTTGGCAGTGGGAAAAAGCGTCTTCACGACATCCAGCAATCTCCTCAGTAGACAGAACAAATCTAAACAAGCCACTTAACCCATATGCATGCCTCCGTAGTGGATGACGATAACATCTACTGTTGCAAAAGTGGCCAGGTCTTCGCAAAGTGCATGTATACCGGCAAAATTGCACTCATAAACAGCGTTCCACAATGCGTCCACTCCTTCCAAACCAAAATTGCAGTCAAAGTGTCTTTCCAGGGAATAGTTGTGCAGATCTATGACAAAGGGATCACCTACAGTCAACACAATTCATTTCGCCATGTCAGCCACCCTCAGTATGCAGAGTATAATATACGACAGTTTGACGACCCCTTCCTGTGAACCACGCCCACAGTACCTGTTGGATAATCCCCACAGTGCCAAGTCAATTTGGTAACATGGTGCAAAGGGCAGACTGTGGCACGTGTGCTTCCCAGAGTACCGAAAGGGCCCCACCCCTGTAAAGCTGGACCAGTCCTTCTTCCCTTTGCACTATCTTCTCTGCAGCACTACCTCATTAGGTTACACGTAAATAGGCACACACACATCCACCAATCGCATCAAAGCCGCCATCATCCACCACTGTCACTCTTGTACAACACTTCAAATGTACCATTACACATTTACAGTACACGTGTCATGCCATTCCAAAGCACATCCACTACAAAGTTCAGTAAAAGTATGCACGATTTCTCAATCCACATTCATCCACATGGCCACCAAGGATGTGGTATGTGTAATCCTGAAAGTACTACTGAATCCGCTACCTTTTCATAATAGTGGGCGGGGTGGCGGGGTAAGCAATATCAAGCTGGTTAGGGGATTGGGTCTTCCATCGTAGATGTGTAAAGGTTGTTTATGTGCGTTTTTTCTCTTTATATGCATTTCTGTTTGCCTCTCCTCACATTTTTACCACATTCTCGTCAATGCTTCTTGCACCGTGTAAAAGAAAACGGCATTGCCAATGGCGCTCAAATAAATGCCATTTCTAAGGAACCACTGCATATGTTGTGACCTCATGATACCATATTGGGTGGGGAACATGCCAGCTGTCTGCATACATTTACAAATGCTTCTGTTCTATAACACACCTTCAGACCTCTGGCTGGGGACAAATTACACCGGCATGGGCCCATATTCTGCTTGGTGTTATACATGAGAAAACAACCTTGGCAGTAGGAAAAAGCTGCATCACTGAATTCAACAACCTCTTCAGGTGACGGATTAAAAATCCACACAACATGTAACCCAAATGTAGACTTGCATAGTGCACCACGACAAAGTCAATGTTTGTGGCGGAGGCCACATATCTGCAAAGGCGAACCATCCCACCGAAACTGCAATCACCCTGACAGCCCCAGAAAGCATCCAGCCCTTTCAATTCGAAATTACCAGCAATGCCTCTTTGCACACAACACCTGTGCAGATGGCGCACAAAGGTATCATTGACGATAAGCACTGTGCCTCTCTCCATCTCGACTAACCTCACGGCACGGTATTGGGACTAAATTGTACCGCCCCTTCCTGTCAACCACACCCTAAACACCTAATTGCCTAATTCCCACAATTCCATTTCCATGGCCACCATGCTCATAATGGCAGGATGGGGCACATGCGCTTTCCCATCTACAGTGAGGGCCACTGCCCAGTAAAGCAGACACAATACTTCTTCCCTTGCACTGGCATTTTTGCAGCACTCCCTCATTGGGTGCTGTCAAATTTTCAAACACGCATGCAGCAATCACATACGAAACCTCTGCATTGCACACTATAATTTTTGTATACCACTCCATATTTACCGTTAAACACTCTCAGTGCACGTTCCGTTTGATTCCAAAGCCTCTCCACCAGAAACTTCTGCTAAAGAATGCACGATTGCAGCATCCACAAAGATCTTGAGGCACACCCAACACACCTTTGGCCATGCACACTAGAGTGCAGCCTTTGCCCACACCCACCACAACACTATGGATCCATGCATGCAACTACGTGGGCAGCTAACATTATGCACAAATGTAACATACGTAGCAGCACTTCTACCCAACTCCCCCACACCATAAAACACCCATTCACGGAAACGTTTCACAATTAGCAGAATCCACAAACATACCACAGCCTGCACCACCCCCACCCACTGCCATTCACAAAGTATTGTGTCACTGGCAACCTAAGCACAACAGCTTCACAACATGCCACCATGTGCACAACTACCGCAATCCATCCACACAGCACAGTCACCCGTGCTCCCACCCAACCTATGTCATGTGCAATTCACTCCCCTTTTGAGGTTCACCTGTCACCACTCACTACTGAAAGAGGTCACCGCAAACAGGTTGTGGCACAAGTTATCGGGCCATTATGACAGCTGTCTCCAATCACCACACAAAGTAGTGACCTGTCTGGGTACCCGTAATTTGGCACACTACTCACAAATACTGCAGCCACTACTCTGTCTTCTTCCACCTATTTACATATGTCACATGAACCACTTCTCAATCCCCCACCCTTTCCCTCCCTTCTTGCCACCAACACATGGCGTACGGCATATTTTCCAGACCCTTCCGCTGGCGCACTGTCCTCCGATACACCATGGCAGCGTTTGCCAAAAATTGTTGACGCAGATCACGTTTCCTTCCAGCCAACCTCCGGCTGCATCCAAAGTTCTCTGACAGCACACCGTACCGCAAGCCAATGACACTTCTGTCCACGGAGTAAACAGGGGAATGGGTCAACGGAGCAGACCCAGATATCACTAATTTTTAGAGACATAAATGTCTTTGTGTGTTTGGTGGGAAACCTTGAAGTCATCTTTGACTCCTCTCTCTTCTTCCTCCCTCACACTCAGGACATTGCCAAGAAGTCCCACATTAAACTCTTCCTTCTCAAAGGAATTCTCCCTTTTCTCACTTTGCCCCAGAGGCTCAATGTTACCTGAGCCATGGTTCTCTCTAGGCTTGACTATTGCAATAGCTTTGTCCTGCATCTACCTTCTTCCAATCTGCAACCCCTCCAGCTAATCCAGAATAGGGCAGCATGACTTATCCTTGGTCTTAAGCCCAGGGACTGCATCTCTCCTGCCCGAAAAAGTCTTCATTGGCTCCCTCCTGCAGCACAGATTAAATTCAAATCCCTCTGCATCATCCACAAGGCTGTCTGGGCCAAGGGACCACACTATCTTCAACTTTATCTTAATAAATACTCCCCCTCTAGACAACTTTGTTCCTCTGGCACTAACTCTTTGTGTGTAAAGCATTTTGCTAAACAGAGGGTAGGTGGTTGATTGCTTTCCTCAGCTGGCTCCCTCCTATGGAACAGCCTCCCCCTGCCTCTGCGCCTTAAGCAGGACTTTCTTAAATTCCATAAGCTCCTCAAGACTTCCTCTTCACCTCCTCCTTTCTTTCTTCTCTTCTCTGCTGATCCAACAGTTGCTGTGATTGGTGTCTGGGGCACTTATGCATCCTTGTGGCCCCTCACCTACCACACCCGATCGGCTCAGCTCCTATCTTCCCTCAGCACTTATCCCAGCACACCCTCCGCCCTGGTGGATCACACATACTCCTAATGTGGCTCTTGGCGATGTAGCCCTCAATAACCAAGTACTTCATCAGCGCCTCACCCACAAGCCTGGACCCTCCAGCACTTACTCCCTCTGCCCTTTTCCTTGCTGCACATGCACGTAATGAATACTCAGAAGGCATAGTAGTTTCGTCCTTCCTCCTTTTCCCTCCACTGCTCTTATTAATTATTGCGTTATGTAATGTATTTCTATCCCTTGCCCCCCCTGGCCCGTGGGCTCTTTGAAACAGTATTTTACTTGCTGTATAAGCGCCTAACAACCAAACAATATATATAATAAAATAATTGGTGCCCTTCAACAACATCACTACAACTGGCTCACTGCCTCTTGAATTCTGCACCACACTATCTCTGACTTTGTTCTCAGATCCTACCTGCTGCTTCCTTTTTGTACAATCACTTCACTCTGCTACCAAGGCTTGAAAGGTCTAATGTGATACCTCTGTCGTATGCTGATGATAATTTCCACTTCAATATCTTCTACTTTGTTCCCGTCCTCGTTTACCTCAATGTTTTATCCATGGTTGGAACATTACTGTAATATCCTGCATTTGAGTTGGCATTTTTCTCATTCATCCCTTTTATTCAGTTTTTGCCTGCATACTGTTGTGTACCTGATATGGACCCTCTCTCCTATGGATGGGCATTCCTAAACTCTCTTACCCCTTTTGATGTCACTCTTCCCTCCTGCTTAAATGTATTTTGTAACCCCCTGCACACTAGGTGTGGCTTCCCCAACATGTTTTACCCTCTCCAACTTCCCCCATTCCTGCTCTATGCTATGTTTAACTGCTTCTTGCATTTCATACTATTTTCCTCCCTCCCTCCTACCTTTCACCTCCCCTCTCCCACTATCCCCCCTTATCTCATGTTACAGCAATTGCACGATTTGAATTGTTGCAAGGCCTCGTAAGTAAGGCCTTTCCTCACCCATGTGCTCCCCCTACCCTTGCTTTCCTCCTCGCCTTCCCCCTCTCGCCTTGCTTCCTATGTTATAGCACTTGCACAATCTGGATTCTCGCAAGGCCTAGTAAGATCATTTTTTGTTGTTTTCTATCTTGTTTCCTCATCCATGTGCACCCCCTACCCTCACTTCCCCGTCCCCTCCTCCTTCTCCCCTTCACTTCTTGTTTTATCACTTGAATGTTCTGAGTGCATCAAGGCCTAGTAAGACTGGTTGTTCTGTTTCCTCCTTTTCATGCCTCCCCACTCTCCTTGTCTTGATGTGCCGTTGGCAGCATTTGCTCTATAGGTACATTATAAATAACCAATAAATAATATACAATAAATAAATGAGTCTGCCTGGAGCTGGCATAGAGTCCTTAAGTGGATTCCTGGAAGGTGTGAAAACTGGGGTGGGTGGAGCAGCTGAGTCGCAGTGCCTGGTCACATGACCAGGAGCCTACTCAGTGCTGTCTGCCTGGAGCAGGCCTATAGCCCTTAAGTAGAGGTCTGGAAGGCATTACAACTCATGGTGGGTAGAGCAGCTGAGTAGTAGGGCCTGGTCACATAAGTTGCAGCCTACTCAATGCTGTCTGCCTGGAGATGGCCTAACATCCTTAAGTAGCAGAGTCCTGGTAGGCACAGGAACTGGTGGAGAACAGTGTAGATGAGTTACTGGGATTGGTTAGCTGTCCAACAGCCTGCTCAAAGCTGATTGCTTGGGGCTGGAATTGAGTCCTTAAGTAGAGGCCTAGAAGGTGTGAACCCTGGTGGTGGGTGGAGCAACTGAGTGGAAGGGCATCGTGACATGGGCAGCAGCCTACTCTATGCTGTCAAGCCTGCCCTTGCCCACATACATGCAAAAGGTGAAGGAGTTATATAAATTGACTTTGCCTGTTTCCCCTTTATGACTCGGATCACTGTTGGGTTGCAGTAGTGAGAGGGCAGAGTAGGCTGTCCAGCCAGTCCTCATCCTCGTACTCCTACAGGCCAGCAGTCATTTTTGTCACAACTTGCCTCGAAGCATCCTCCAGAGCGGTCTTACTATCATATATATTGAGGTATACTGTCATGTATTTGCAATGTTATCTTACCTACCCCGGAATTGTAAAAATGACTTTACCATGTGATACATAATGAGGATCAATCACCACTACATGCAAAAACTGGAAGTGGGCAGAGCCTGGTGATGTGACCTGCAGCCTACTCAATGCTGCCTGCTTGGATTTAGCCTAGGTTTGTGCCATTGGCTGAGGAGATATAGAATCTATTTTCATTTAATTTTCAAAACAAACTATATGAATGGAAACAAGTTCCTTTGGCTATATCAATGGTGAGAGTGAGTTTGGAATATTTTAAGTAAGACTTCTGGATGCCGCTGAAAGGGGTACTGTGGTTTATGTGGATGATATCCTGATTAAAAATGTTAACAAATGACGTAATTTCAAGGAAATTTCACAATGGTGTAGAAAAGGGTAACTTTCTTGGGTCATAAAGTCACAGATGAGTGGTTGAACTCACAGAGAAAAAAATGGAAGCCATTCAAAAGTTAAAACATCCCACATAGGTGAAAGTTCTGACAAGGTTACTAGGATTGACAAGTTACATTAGAAAATGAATTGAAGATTATGCAGAAATTACACAACCACTAACTAGGCTGATGAAACTGGGCATGCCCTGGTAATGGGGACAAGAGCAGTGTTAAGCAGTAGCTAAATTAAAGGATTGTTTGATGAGAGCCCCATGTTTGATGTATCCAAAGAAGAGTCACTACCTCTCCATAGAAACAAGTTTAACAGGTCTGTGCAAGTCCGCGGTCTTATATCAAAAGCATGATTCAAATAACAAGACCATTGCATATGCCAGCAAAGCATTGTCTCAAGTAGATGCCACATTTAATGAATGTGAAAATGCACTATTGACAACTGTTTGGGTATTGCAACATTTCCACCCCATTATTCAAAGTGAGTGGGTAATCATTGAAACTGACCTCAACCCTTAAAATGTACTCGGAGCAAGAGGATGAGAATGGGAAATGTGGTGCAATCAAGAATTACATCATGGAAATTGGCATTGCAGGGTTTCCTTTGCAGGTGAGATATGGGAAAAATAAAATGAGTCCAGTAGCCTAGTGGCTTGCAAAATGACATGATTGTGCAACGGTAGAAATCACAGACAATATAGACAATATAGAATTGGAAAATAATTTGATTGATTTTGAGTGGTAACCACACAAAGCATTAGAAAAATGTAGAGATTTACCATTCATATATGTGGACGGTTGTACATATCATGTGAGTAATGACCCTGAAAAGGAGTTGGTGGCTGGAAATCGAAATGTGTCGATGAAAAATGATGACATCCCAGATGTGAGCTTGAGGGTAGGTCCCAGGAGTTGCCAGGTGGCAGAGTTTGTAAAATACAAAGCAATATCCTCTGCAGCGGAAAACAAATAAAAAGAAAGAGTGATTGTTATCGACTCTGATTATGCGTGGAACAGTTTGGTGGAATATCTTCCTGAATAGAAATGGAAAGGGATTGTCACTCAAACAAAAAAGTGGATTTAGGCAATCAACCATATAGTTTCAGAAAATGAAATTAAAGTCTATTGGAAGAAAATAAGGGGACACTCCAAAACACGAGGAGATGATAAGGAAGGAAATGACAAGGCTGATCAGTTAGCCAAGATTGGGGCAGTAATGGGCCAACTAGTTCACATTGAACACCTGCTGGGTGAAATGCAGATGGATGTAGTATTCAGAAGAGACACATTCCTTTCAACCCTGCACATGCGCCGATTTCCCCAAACACTTATCTCACACGCATGCCCTCACAAGGACTTGCAACCAGGACTTTTGGGAATCGTGCAGTCACTGTAGCACTCTCTATGCAAGCAGCAGTCTCATGGACTATAGCTGAATTATGCAGACCTCATGCCGTCCAGCAGAAATTACCCGTAAGGGGAAATCACCCTCCCCTTTATACCCGACCTTCCTTAAGAAAGACCCGTATGGGTTGATACACGTGTCGGCTGACCACTCTTTCGAGACAAAACATCTACACTACAAATAAAAAATACACTCTTTCAATACAGCAACAAGCATCAGAACCTTTATTAAAGGATCGTTTAAACAATCTCTCATTGCAAGGTAACCAGGACTTGTTCTATAGGATGTAGTAATAGGTTCCAAGTCCAAAGGGGCAGTTAATCAGCCAGTGGTTCAATGGAGTTTTGACACATCTGATCAGGATTTGATTAAGTCACAAAAAGAAGACCCAATTGTGGGAATGTGTGACAATCATATGATAAGTGCAGAAAAAGAATCCCATCACTGAAAAGAAGTACCCGGGCAGAGAGGACAGGAGGGCGCTGATGAAGTGTAAAGACAGTTTCATGTACAAGACGGACTGTTGGACTGCAAATCAATTTCAGTAGCTGTTCAGTGGGTTGTCCCTGTTTCATTTCGGGGACTGATGTTGCATCATGCCCATGACGCAAAAACTGCAGATCACAGAGGAGCTCAGAAAACATTTGAAATATTAAGGGAGTATGCTTATTGGCCGCATATGTCTCAAGATGTGGAGTTGTACATGCAAGGGTGTTTGGTGTGTGCACAGTTTCAAACTACCTTCCAAACACACAGAGCAGCATTAATTAAGAGAGGGCTGACCATAGCCTGGTCATATTTGCAAATTGACAGCAGCTATGTTGCTGGTGAACCATATTGTTGCTAGATTTGGGTTACCTCAGAGAATATAGACATACCGAGGAAGTCATTTCACCAGTGCAGCATTGACCAAGAAGTGGAACATTTTAGGAGTGAAAAGGAAGCTACATCTTTCACATCGACCATCCTCCAGTGGTGGAGTAGATAGGTTCAACAGATAAATAAATGATATACTGAAAAGGCTTGTGGCTGAAGGAGGGCACAGTTAGGATATATGGCTCCATCTAGTGCTCATGGTCATTAGAGCAACACCATCGAAATCTACAAATCTCAGTCCCCATAAAATCAACACAGGTAGGAAGATGGTACTGCCTCAATATTTATTGTACAGTACCAATGAACAAGTCTTGATAAATGCAACCACAATTCACGAGTAAGTGAAAGAATTGAGGAAGCATTTGCAAGACGTGGTTTTGTTTGCACAGAGAAATTTAGAAAGGGCAGCTGAGGTGGCAAATCATACTATGACAGGAAATTATTTATAAGAGAGTAGGAGGTAGGGGACTAGGTGTACACGTTCAATTTCATAAATGGAAAAAATAAGAATGCAAAATGAATGGCGTCCTGGCGTGGCCCATTTAAAATTGTGGACAAGATTTCACCTGTAGTGTAAATGATTCTGATAAAGGAAGGCAATCTGAATGTGAAACACTTTGTCCACATAAACCAGATGAAGCCAATACATGCAAAACATGAGGTGAGCAGGTTGGAGAAGCCAGGCAAGACATGCACAGATTGAAAAATGTGATGCTCACATCAGGAACAAAGATACATAATGGTAACATAATCCATGTGAGTAAGCCAGTACATGGGAAAGAAATGAAAATCACCGGAGGAAAATTTTAATTGTGACAGGTAAGCATGTGTGCTTATTGTGTCTGAAAGAATAATGAAAAAGTGGTAAGGAAATTGAAAATGTCACTGTTAAAACAAATTAAAAAGGATATTGAAAATGTCAAAGTTAGATCAAATTGATAAGGAGGTTGGAAAAAGGAAACGTGTAAAGGAAATTGTTGGTGCTTGATACTTAACCTGTCTGTCCGTCTCTTCTGTTCAATAACAGTTAATCTGCTTTCCTCCAGAAAGGTCCCCTGGAGCCTTATGTCCATGGAGGAGTCCCCAGGATGAAAGATGGAGTACGTGAGGCAGAAAGAGACCGTCAAACACAGAGGGAAAGACCAGATGAGTAGACGGTGGTTCACGCATCGTGGTAGAAAAAGAGTCAAGCGGCCTATGGACGTGCTGATAAATATGTTGTTGGTGTCATGTATATTAACACAGGCTACACCAGCACATGTACAAGTTCTGATTGAACCAGGGCCAGCATCAGGCATTGTGGTAGAGCAGGTCCCAGGTTTTATTTCAGGAAACAGGAGACCTTTATATCAGAATGTTTATACCAGTGTAAATCCGGATTTGGATTTGGAAAAGAATTTCAATGGGTCAGAGATGAAATCTGCTCAAGTGACACAGTGGGTGCAAATGCTTGGGGAAAGTGCTCAAAGAGTGGTAAGGGAGATTCTGATGCAGTTGGAAAATACGTTTATGAACTCCTCAATTGAAGTGGTGGGTTTTTGATAGCAATTGTGGTTACAAAAATGGGGGTCATTGTGAGTATTCCAATGTGTTTATGGTCAATGTTACCATTCCTGCACAGCAGCCCAATTCTTGCCTTATATCTGAGACACTGTAAATGCTGTCAGTATTATTTGTGGCATTTTGTATGAAGGATGAGCATTTGCCAACACAACTAGTCTGAGCCGTTTAAGTAAATGTTGTGAACAATTGTGGCAATTGGAAGAGAAGATTGATTGTTACATTTGCATAGCAATTTACTCCAGTTGTGTTGCTGAACTTAAATGGACAAGAGAGTTGTGTCTCTGCATCATTTGATGGGCCTGCAGATTTTTTTGAGAAGAGATATTTGTCTTTTTGTCTTGTGATGGAAATCAGTTGACTTTGTACTAGATAGTTCTGTGGATGTATTATTTGATGGAGAAGTAATCGGCTGTTTATTGTTGGGAGGCCAGTTATAGGTTATTTTTGTATTGGTTTTCTTTTTAAAGGTTCTATCTTTTGAGGTACACTGTACATATCTAGATGGCGGTGTACAATGTACGTAGCATGCTGTATTCTAGAATGCAAGGAATGTCAGCGTTGACTTTGTTTTCATCAAAGTTAACTAGGAATAGACCATTGAGTGTCGGAGATGTAAAAGTGCTATGTAACTCATACCTTCTTTAAAGACTGTGGAAATGTCAATCAATGCGTGATCTAGGGTTAGACCTTGCGATTTGTGAATAGTGACAGCATATGCAAGAGGTAGAGGAAATTATCTGTGTTATGTGAGAAACCAGTATCTCACCCACTAGTCCCTGGGGACTTGTCAACCCGGTGGCCAGCAAACCAGCCATCACTTTTGGATCCAGTTCCTGGGGGTGGACCAGTGAGGGAGGATCACCTGAGTGAGGGATCCCTGGGGAGTGGCAGTGGGACACCAGACGATGAGATGCAGTATCCCTCTCTTCCCTGAAGCACCTTTATCCCATCCTACCCGATGGGATATTTAGAAACTCAACCCACCCCTTTTCCTGCATGAACACATTTAAACAGACAGCCCACTCTTAGAAAAAACAGACTCACACCGAGCCATGTACATGACATGTCCCTATACTACGTTCTGGCGAGGTCAGGCAGTTATTAACAATCTCTCACACCTGACTTCTACTACACTTCCCCATGTGGATAAAAGGTGGAGCATGAGAGCACATTCTGAGCGAGGCAAAACACACAAAGGTACAGCAGTTTTGAGTTGGCAGTTGAACCAGGGGAGAAAGACGGCCAGGCACAAGAGGTTCGTGAGAGGGGCAACACCCTTGATGAGGGTCCTCTCATGAAACTGAGCAAGGTGGGGAGGAGCAGTAGATGCTGTGCTATTATCCTTGGGTCCAGAACAAAGAATCAACAGGGAACAACACAGCCAGAGAGTTGGGGAGACCGTTGCCATACCCGGTCTGTGTTGAATTCAAGGTTGCAAGTGGCAACATTGTAAAATGAGCACTGGAAGAAACATTGCTAAACATGTGTGATGAAAGACACAAGTGAAGCTAAATTGCTAGTGAATATTTGAACATTAGAAGAAAAGATACAATACCATTGACAGAGTGGTCCGGCACTGTGACTGTGCTCAGTTGACGGTCTCTGTACGTATCCTGACAAAAGGAAATGAAAGCATAAAATAAAAGTGTAAATTGTGTGAAATAAATTGCAGTGGTCCTGTGACAGTTTAAGCAAAATCCATTGCACATTCGAAAGTCTTCGATTATGGTATCAAAAGGGGATACGAGTCTGAATGAGGAGGATCTATGGTCCAAACCCAAACGAGGGAGACAAAGTTGTGAATATTGTGGGAAAGGGGATCTGACCCCAAACGATGGGGATCCGTGGTCTGGCCCGAACAAGGGAGACCACATTTTGAACATTGTAGAAATGGGGTCTGAGCCCAGATAAGGGGGACCCGAGGTCAGAGCCCAAAGGAAGGTGACCAGTCTTTAACTTGTCAAAGAGAAGCCCTGACATAGGAAAGGAACTTTTGTGTTTTGTTTGCTGCATCAGGCCCTCTGCGATAAGTCACTGTCATTTCGAGAAAGAGTTTGGCAGAAATCCTTGATGCCTGTATGTTGAACTGTTATCTCCTGGCCAAGAAGCTACAGTGAGTGCAAAGCCTGCACGTGCCGCCTTGCCCCGTGTTGAAAATGTGGGGAAGGGAAGCTACCTGCTCAACTATCCTGACATATAATTTCTTGTACACTTTTCTTTTGCAAACATTATTATCCCACACAATTTTGTATTTATGAGTAAGGATAGGCAATAGGTTTAATAGTATATGCCCTTTTATTTTGACAGACCCCACTGAGACTCTGTTATTATGATTTGATGGTTTTGTAGCTTGCTTCCATCTTTAGATTTAGGTTTAGATAGGCATTTTACCAACCCTTGCATGTGATCACTTGTGTCTGTCTTAACTGTTTAATACCATGCCTTCATTGCAGTATGTCTTTGAAAAGAAGGAAACATGCTACTGAGAGGGCTATTTTTTTAACTTCTGCAATCAGCGGATCGATGGGGACATAGAGGAGGCTTCAGTGTGAGAGAGAGACTCGGGCTCTAGCCTCTTTGTTCATAGGCGCACGTGGCCACCATCTTCAAAGGAGCAAGTTCTCCTGCAAAATGCATGATTCTTCTCTGCATTGGCCTCCTCCTGTTGCAGGGATGTTTCTCAAAGTGTATGTTGACAAACTGAATGGTGTTGTCATGTGGATATGCTTGAAAGCCAACAACTATACAAATTGCTCCATTTACTAAACCTTGTTCTGCGTCAAGTTTACATTTCAGAATTACTCTACAGTTTAGACACAAAGTTAATATTTTCTCCAATCCAGCTGTGTTGGAGATACATTTTTCTAAGCTATTTAGTCATGCTGTTGCTTGTTGACACATAGGGAGTGTCATGCTGGGCACTTCTAGTTTGTCTGTGAAGCTGATATGCGGTATGGGTACCATTTATATTTAACATTGTCTAGTTGAATTGACTACAGCTTGCAAGGGTTGGCATTAAGGACATGCATTTGTTTCCAAATTCTGCATACTTCAATAGCAGATTCTGCAGATAATTTGTAGTATTCTAATTTGTTTTGGTGTTCTACTGGAAGGAACAGTAGTCAGTGTACAGTTACACATCCTATGTTGTAGGAAGCTAAAATTGTGTGGGGTTGTTACAACAGTTTAAAGGTTGTTATTTGTTAAGTTTTGTAGAAATGTCCTGATTATTTGAATTAATAACATTTTACCAGAACCAGCTTCACCACTTATATAAAGAATTAGAGGTTTATAATTTTTACAGCTACAAATGTTAGTTTCATGTTTAAAACCATGTTAAATTTCTTCAGTGACCTGCACCCAAAGGGCGTCATCACAAGGGCCTGTCTGTGCCTGTCTGGGCTGATAGGGCCGTGGGGCGAGTCACACTGTTTGTCTGCCTTAAACCCCATAATTGATGCTTGCACCGCTGACTGCACGCTGAGTGCCTAACACCCAGATTCACTATTTTGAACCCAGATGCCTGCTCCGAACATTTCAGGAAACCTCAGCTCGGACTACGGTCCACTACCCAATTGTGGTTGGCAATCCCTAACATGAAGCTACTCCTACATATACATCGACTTATGTGGTAAGACTGCAAAGAAATGATACTGCCTGCAACTATCCCCTTGCCGCAAATACTGGCTAACTTTGTCTCTGAGTAGTCATGCTATGGCCTACAATTTATTGGGCTAATCCTATCGGCGCTCTTCTCATCCTCCTCTTACCAATACCCTTTATCACGTAGCCTTTCACCACGCTGCAGATATTCCAAATGACTATCACTCATTATTCACTGTTACCGAAACTGCAACTGTGCCTAAGACTACCTCCACTCGTTGCCTGGATTAATACTTGTTCGCTGTTCATAAGACTGTCTCTCCCCGAAAATAGAGTCTGAGCAATACCTTGCCGACTCTTACTACCTATCTACTTTGGTAACCTTAGACTACTACTGATTAATTATGGCCCAGATTAACTCTCGGCTGTATGCTACCATTGTGGCTAAGACTCTACATTCCTAGGACTGATTGGTGCACCAGGCTGTGTATTTATCAGTCAACTGTTCAATACGTACTACGCTCATCATCATTAACGTTCAACAGAGATTTAGATTTTCCTGATTTTAATAGATTAGAATCGGATCCTAACAATACTATTCGCTAGCTATTGCTGAGCCTTTATTAGCCTGCACCATATACTTTGCAAATGTTGTATATTAGACCTAGTTAGTCAAAGTACCTTTGTTTGATACATCCCCCACTAACTCAATTGTATGCTCTGCTGTTCACCTCTTACCTTTTGCTGTTAATGCTGTTATTGTGCTCCCACAGCATTTGACTGTACAACTCACTACTTGTGTCTGCATTTACAAGCATAATATTTTGACCTCTAACTACAGAATTCCAGTTCAATATCACACCTGCAGCCATGCTTGTACTATGGTTCACGATGAACTACTGTGTCAGACCGTCTAACTTACTGTGATCGTATATGAGTAGCTACCCCATAGCTTACATTTCTGTTGTGCATCAATCCACAGCCTATCTACGACTTATGCTTATTAGCCCTGTTCCAAGTCATGTACTTCCTCACTACCACCTTCCTTTGCATACTCTCATGGTTTAGCTTGCTATATGCATCAACACTATTACCACACACAAATGTTTCAATGACCAGCCTCCAGCTTCATAGTACTTTAGTGACTGCTAACACCACCACGGTCAGGTCTCACAAACCTAGTTTCTCCCTTATCATGGCCACCGCACTACCTCAATCGGCTCACATAACACTGACAAAACTCTTGCCACCCTTCCAATCTGTCGCCACCAATCCCATTCTTAATGGCAAATTAAACACCAACCCTGCCTGTAAACTATCCCCAGCTCAATGGATCCAATTATATGCCACTGGGCCTAGACCTAACCAACCAAATTCGACCGACCTTAGAAACCAGAGGCTCAGATCCAGGCTCAACAATGCCCTGTACAACCGAACTAATGATAGTAATAAACCAAGCATCCCTACTTTACTAAAGCAAATAATCTTACGGAAATTAAACATTGACCTATCCGCCAATAACCTATTTTGTCAGAAAACTGTGATCCATTCCCCAAACTTGACGGACAATGACACACCACCCATCAAAGGTGCTTTGATAAATGACAGATCCATGGTAGCTCATGCCCTAGACATTGCTGACCTCATTGTCTTAAACCAACTAGATTTCCTAGCCATAACCGAGACATGGCTTCACGCAGCAGCAGGCCCAGCTCTGTCACTAGATATACCTGAAAATTATACCATACTAAGGCTAGACAGAGAAACTTCTAGAGGAGGCAGTTTTGCCTTCATTGCTAAAACTAAACTGGGATGAAGGGTCCTCCCACATCTCCCCTTCCTTTCAGGAGAACTCTTGACAGTTAAGTTGCCTCTCACAACTACTCGAACAATAACCATGCACCTCATATATAGACCACCTGGCCCCACTTCAACTTTTGACAAAGACATCACCAGACTACTTACTATTAACACCAAATTAAGCTCACAAATCATACTACTAGGAGACCTAAAACTAGGCCTTCATAACATTAATGATCACAATGCCTCAGCACTTGCCAATACTATTACTGAATTAGGCTTCAGACATTGTATCAGAAACTCCTATGCATTTCAAAGGAAGAACCTTAGACTGGTTAGCTGACCTCAACTGTGACATTAAAATGATATTCAATGAATGTTGTGCATGGTCTGACCACCAGCTGATGTCCTTCACCCTACAAAACAGTATACAATGTATCCCATTGATCTCACCGGCTCCCCCTGCACTTACAAGAAACAAGCGGAATATAACAGTGGAGAATTTACTACCTTGAATTCAACCTATTACTTATTTGACTTCTACTAGCTCTGACCCCTCAGCATTAGTTGAATTATTTATTTATTTATTTATTGCATTTGGTTAAAAAAAGAATAACATTTCATTAGACCCTTTACAATTCTTAATCAACCAGTACAATTAAACATTCACAGAAGTGGAGAAAATAAACTAAAATTAAAAAATAGTTAATAACCTTTTGCATATAATGACTTCAATAAAATAAGTCCATTCTCCCCACTTCTTAAGATCACTATGGAACGATTACGCCCATTTCCTCTGTTCACGGATTACTCTCCAATCAATAAGGGAGTGAGTTTGTCTTTCTCCTTTACCCACCACACATCAGGGATATTCTCATATTGTATTTTCCCTTATTATGGTTCAGCCATACCACCCTGCCCCTCTTACCCTGTCAAAAAGCAGTTCTCATCGGATCTAGTTTAGCATGTTAAATGTTCCCAATATTTCTACTACCGTTGCAGTTAGCTGTATTTCTTGGCCTGCAATCATTCTTTCCCAAAGATGTTCTAATACAAGACCCTCCTCCTTGGGCGTGAATCTTCTTAGCTTTGCTAACCTCAGGGCCCAGGTCCCTTCACACTCCATTAGAATGTGTCAGAGTGATTGAAGTGTTGGGTTAGTACATATTTTGCACAGTTTAATTGCGTGTTCTTCTTGATTACTTTTCGCCAAGACTTCCCCAGTGTGGACACGGTTCAATCTCATCCGCAAGAAGTTGGATCTTATTCTGGGATCAGGATACTTTACTAAGTAGCGGGGTGGTGCTCTACATTTTTTTCTGTAGTTAAGAATGTGTTACATGGCTTGGAGCGTCTCACCATAGATATAGTTTTTATCCAGTCCAAACGCTCCAGATAGCGTTTTGCCTTAAGAGGATTGCTAGTCAAGGTCTCGAGATACACATTTGTTCTATCCAATATATTTTTTACTCTTAGCTCCACCCCTCTCAGGATCCCGGACTTTGAGCTTTTCAGGTGGGCTCTAATGTCTTCATACAATGTTCCAGGCTTAGGAAACATTGGCCCTCTTCACAAGGTTGGCACTCTGGTAAGAAAGGCACCGGTAAGGCAATACCGGCATCCATTACCGGGCCGGTGTATCAAGGACCCGCTGTGGCCGTGCACCACCGTACTGGCATGAGGAAACACGTGCAGATGGGGAGGCCTTAATACCGGCATCCCGCAAAGAAGGGGACACTACGAGTCGCACGGACAAGTATATACCGGCATCGAGATGCCGGTAAGAAGGGCCACCATGATGCCGGCAATACCGGCATCGCGGACCACTCGCAAAGAGCAAGCTGCTGTGTAACCAAGTGCCACAGGTGCACACAATCAACACAGGTGGAGGCAATGGAGTAAGGGTCAGCACAAAAAGAGCCTACCCACACACCACACCCCCTTCCAAGCCAAAATGCTACCACTTGTACTTGCCATACTGGGCCTGGAGGACATGCCTGCACTGCTACTCCTTGAGCAGGCAGTAAACAGGAAACACAGAGGAGACACAGGAGGAGAAGGAGGGTGAGACATGCCCAGCAAATCCCACTAGTGCAAGCAGTCACTCCCCGCAGACAGCCAACAATTCCACGTATAAGGGCCAATCAATTTGAATAACCCCAGCACAGATCCACACCCTGTACCGCCTGGATAGAGACACCCTCACCAACATAGTGGAATTAATACAGGATGACTTGTTCAGCCTGATCAACATCCGCACAGCCATCCCCCCTTTGCTGAAGGTGGCATCTGTGCTCCACTTCCTGGCCACGGGCACTTACCAACACACAGTGGGCCAAATGCATGGCATGTCCCAATCTGTTGTGTTAAACCAAGTGCTGGATGCACTACTGAAGCACGCAAGTGCCCACATATCCCTACAAAGGACACCACAGGAGGCAAATGCCACCAAAATAGCATTCCATGCACTGGCAGGCATGCCCAATGTAATTGGTGCCCTCAACTGCACCCATGTAGAGTTGGTAGTCCCACATGTCGTGGAGGCGGTTTACCGCAATCGAAAGCTATACCATTCCATCAATGTGCAGATGGTGTGTGATGCCAGCCATATAATAACACATTGCTGTGCCAGATACCCAGGATCCACGCATGATGCCATGGTGCTGCGGAACTCCTCACTCCCCCGCTACATGGAAGGAGACGTTGTACGAAGTGGCTGTCTGTTGGGTAAGTCTGCCCTCTGGGCCATGGGAGGAGATGGATGGGGGGGCTACATGCATATGCAAGGGGAATGCCCTCTGGGCCATGGGAGGAGATGATGGGGGGCTACATGCATATGCAAGGGGACTGCCCTCTGGGCCATGGGAGGAGATGGATGGGGGGCTACATGCATATACAAGGGGACTGCCCTCTGGGCCATGGGAGGAGATGGATGCGGGGGCGGTTAAATGCATATGCAAGGGGAATGCCCTCTGGGCCATGGGAGGAGATGGACTGGGGGGAATGGACGTTTCTTGAGTCATCCGCCGACACACAGCCCTCACATTTGCATGCAAAATGGCCTTAGCCAAGACATACATTGGGTGGCCTGGTGGTTTAAAAGCCTAGGACCCTAGGTCGTGTATGTCACCCAAGGCCCGCTCCATGGATTGGCATGCACTGTACTGGGCTGACAGTCATGTAGATGTGGCTGCCATTGACGAGATTGTGTATATGAACTTGAATAATGTACAGGCAGGCAGAGCACACTTGTCAACTGAGCTTCATCCTCACACATACCTCCTTCTGCTCCCATGTAGGTGATGCTGGATATCCTCTGAAGGCGTGGCTTCTCACCCCTGTCAGGAACCCGCAGAACAGGCATGAGGAGGACTTCAATTGTGCACATACACGTACGCATGTGGTCATTGAGCAGACGTTTGGCCCCAGCAGGTCGGGCAGGGCACTCATATACGGTCCTGAGAAGGTGGGCAAGATCATCACGGCATGTGCAATGCTGCATAGCATGTGCATCAGGCGGAACATACCCCTGCCACCTGACGTGGAGCTGCCACCACCTGGTAAAGTAGAAGGCGAGGAAGGAGTAGATGTAGGACATAGGCCAGGACGCAAATCACGTGATGGTCGCGCAGTGCGGCAAATGGTCATAGACCAATCATTCTGATGTACTTTGATGCAGAGGGTGCCATGTGTTGGGAATTGTGGGCACTTGGTGTGTGGGCACATGTGCACGATTCACCATGAAGCAATACATTGACAAAGAACAAATCAGCAATGTCCACTCATGTGATTTTTGGTACACAACAGGTGTATTCATGAGATATTTTGTGCAACATGATTCAACAATCCACGTCCCCACCAACCCTCCACCTCCCCTACACCCTACTTCCATGTCCCCAAACACCCCAGTACTACACACTACACCCACCACCACCCTCCACCCACCCCCTATCACACAAATCAACTATGGCACGACATGTGTCTGGATGTATACCCTAAGAGATTCTGCAGGGTGACCTTCCTACTGTGGAGCCCCCTTCAGAGCTGGGGATTGGATCCCTGTGCGCTGCGAACTCCGCAGGGACATGCGCACGGGGCTGGTCTGCCTCAAACTCGCTGGCATGGTTGATGCGGATGAGCCAGATGGTTGTGAGCCCAGAGGCTGGGCTTGCCGTTGCTCCATGCTGTAAGCAATCCTGCTGAGGATCTGACCCAAGGCATTGAAGCCATCGGGCACTTGCTGTGCACTTGAGTTGATGGCCTGGATTACGGCCGCAGTGCTGTCCTGGATGATACGGCGTGTTGTCTCCCCTTCAGCAAGGTACTATTGCACATAGCCTTGCATCGCCTCCTGCCGGGCCTCCATCCTGGACAGACGTCCCTCAAGGTCCCGTATGGCAGTGTGGGTTGTGGTCGGTGGGTGATGTGGTGGGACTGCATGAATCATGGGGCTGTGCATTGCCGGAGACCACTCTCCATGGCTGCCCTGGTCGGATGAGTCCCGCTGAGGTGTTGTTCTGTGGGGTGGCCTGCGGGCTTGGTGTGTGCACTACAGGCTCTGAGTGGACAAGTCCTGCATCGCCCTCATTGTCCGGGTCAGCTTCCTCATCAACACTGTGCTGTGCCGATGCAGCCATCTCCCCAATTGTGCTGGCAGCAGCAGACTGTGTGCCATCCTCCATGCCTGTTGTGTCCTCAGCCAGTGTGGATAGTGTGACGAGGGGTGCAGGGGCAGGTGTCTGCTCATCCTCTGTGGGTGTCTGTGTGGCTGTATTGGCACCGGTTGTTGACCCACTTGCTGCTTGTCCCATCCTTGATCCACTTGAGGTTGATGGTCCTGTGCCATCACCTTTCCTCCTAGGCCTTTTGGCTGCTGTTGTGCATTGTGCACTCCCATGTGCTTCATCACTGTCTGCATCCATACCTGTGGGGGACAGAGAGTGGCAGGGCATCAGTGATGGTGGTGCTTGCATCATGCATGCATTAGTGTTTGGCCATGTGGCGCCATCTGATCAGTTGCATGCCTTGCTTTGTGGGGGACTGTGTAAATGCAAGGTTGGAGGGTGCATTTGGAAATTGTACTGGTGTTCACATTTACACCATGTTGGCTGCTGTAAGGCCTTGAGGTGTGTTGGGAGTGTCGTCCTGGGTGACACGTGCATGTAACCTGTGTGTCGGGTGTGTATTCGTGTATGGGCCCAGCATGCATTGGGATGGGATAGTGGTGGCCCCAGCATGTGTATAAGGATATGTTTAGGTGTGCATGATGGGCCATGTGTCGGCTGGCGTTGCTACAACATTTGGAGGACAATGCAGTTGATCAGTTTTGTGTTTTTGGAGGGACACTCACCCTTATCTGCCGATGTTGGCACGCCAAACTCTGCTCCACCGACTCCTTCGATTGACACCAAATCTATTACAGAACTGCAGGTCTCCTCCCATCTGGCCAATTTCAGTGGTGAGTGTGGTCCTCCTCCTGTTGCCAGCCCCTGGCTCCGATTGGCTGAAAGATGTGCCGGACTCTCAGCCTGAGGTCATCCCACCGTTTTTTACAGTTGTGCACTGTGCGTGCAGTGGTGCCGACTGCACTTACTTTCTGGGTAACTTCTTCCCAGATGGTCTTCTTCTTCAGCTGGGCTGGACGCCTCAGGTCGTTGCAGAACACCACTTCAGCATTCGCCACTAGGGTGTCAGCTAACATGTTTAGCTCATCATTCGTGAAACGTGGTTTGCGCAGGCGGGCCGTGCCTTCCCAGGTGGCCTTCGACATGTTGTTCATGGTGGCCTATGAGTTGTGGTGTTGAAGGTCCTGTAGGTGGAGGATAGCAATGGATTGTGTTTTTGAAGATGGCCGCCATGGCATTTCCCGTTCCAGCGCGATGACGTTACTTCCGGGTCCGATATTGGCGGGCCCATTATTAGCACTATGTTGATACCGGTACCACTATTTAGGGGTTGCCGAGGGCGGAGCCGTTGTGTGGGTATTCGTCGATGGTGCTATCTGGGGGTTTTAGGGTCGTTACCAGCATGCCGGTACCGCCGTTACCGGCATGCAGGGGTGCGCGTGCTCGCGCACTCTTGATCACCCGCTATTTGCGGGTTGGTGCCAAGCCGGACATGTTGTTAACGCCAATGCCGGTACGGGCTGATTTTTAGCGGCAACCTCGTGATGAGGGCCATTATCTCTCTATAGAGTGAGGTTAATTTCCACTCTGCTCGACACTTTAAAGAGACAAGACCCAGCTCGACACGCAGATTCCAACCTGGTGTACTCATGGGAAGATTAAGGGAGACCTTCCAGATTCTACCTTCTACCTTAGCCCAATTTATATTCCAGAGTGAGGGATTGGCTTCTAAGCCATACAGAATAACCAGTATTATTTTGGCCATATAATATTTAATCATTGGCAGGATGGTGAATTTGCAATATTTAGCTTAGATTTTTTTCATATGGGGGATCAGATCATATGCCTTAGCAAAGATATCATGCTCTTGATTTCTCGGACTGGCATAGATCTTGTAGCTGAGGTATATTAGCTCATCCACTCGCGGTATAATCTGCCCATTCAGTGACCACTTTTCAAAGCTAGTTTTCTTTCTCGGATGTTTGAACACGAGTATCTTAGATTTTGACTGGTTTATTACTATCCTGTTTGTCTCTGCATACCTGCGCAGTTTGGTCAGCAATCTTTGAAGACCTATAGCAGTTCTGTCCAATAGAACAATATTGTCCGCATAAGCCAGCCAAAAGATCTTACTTCCATTGAGGATTGGGCAGGCCAATGCGGACGGTTCTAAATCTTGCATCATATCGGACAGAAAGAGGTTGAAAAATAGAGGAGCTCCCAGGCACCCCTGCCTTACTCCTCTCTCTACTTTCACTTCATTTGACAGATGTCCCTTGTCATCCAACCTTACCCTTACTGTTGTGTCCCTGTGCAGCTCTATTAGCATAGCCAGTAGAGGCTCTTGGACTCCCTTTAGTTTAAATGTTGCCCACAACATGCCTCTACTGATCTGATCGAAGGCTTTTGAGAGGTCTATCCAAGCCCCATACAGGGGTAGTTCCCCCTTCTCGGCAGAGGTCTCACTCACCAGAGTGAAGATGAACCCATTTAGTGACGTAGAGAGTCATTTTCTAAACCCTGTTTGAAAGCGGGACAGGGCCTCCATGCTATCCACCCAGTTTTTGAGCCCTTAACTATCAACTTCATTAAGATCTTGCTTTCGATATCTAAAAGCGCAATTGGGCGGTAATTAGCGGGGTCAATCCTATCCCCCCTTAAAGAGTGGTATAATCAATGCTGTTTTCCAAGAGAGTGGGAAGTATTTTGTAGACAGAATCTCCCCAAATAAATTCCTCAAAAACCTGGCCTAGAACTCTGGTTCATTTTTAAGAACCTGATACATCAACCCGCTAGGGCCGGCAGCCTTGGATAATGAGGAACTCCTGGTTATCGCCACAATTTCCACCTCTTCCAAGACCAAGGACCATTCAGTCTCCAACTGCATTGTCTCCCCTTCCTCACTCGGTTTCTCGAAAATACTTGACAGATGTTCGACTCATTTATTTTCTGTAACCAAATTATAGAGGGAGCTATTTGATTGATGATCTAATTGACCCATTACTGACCAAAACCCTCGGGTATTAGTTTCAGCCAAAAGCTTCAACATCTGTTAACTATCTTTTTGTAGTCTTCCCATTCTATGATTTTTTGACCTGTGTCTATATTTGCTCCTAATACCGTTTGCTTCCTTTATGAACCTATCAGGTGCCATATTCTGTTTTTTAAGGCCTCAAAGTTTACTTCTCATTTCTCTTTTTCTGGTCATTGTTTCCTCATCAAACCCGTGCAGATGGTGCTGACTGACTCCTATGGACGGCATTTTAGGGGGGCATAGTTGACCAGATAAAGCTGATATATTTATCTGGTTGGCAGTGATCTACCAGGGAGGAGTTGGATAACATCTTGAATTCTTTGTTTAATTTTTCCCCCCTCGACCGTATTTGACTAACCTAACTCTGCCCCCATTCCCTCCAGTATTTGCTTATGTAGCCACTGGTGATGACCTTGACTATCTGGGAAGGATAACTCCAGCCTAGCATGGTCGCTGCCCCCCTCCTGATTTACTTCCAGTTTGGATGTTCTGGAAAAAAGGCTCGGACTGACAAAGATATAGGGGGTCATTATGAGTTGGACGGTAAGGGATGCCGGGCACCGGTAAGGAGACCGGTGCCGGTAATCCTTACCTCCCAATTCCGAGGTCCCTTAGCGGGAACCATAAAGGACGTGTGGTCTGACCACATGTTCTTTACATGTCCCGCTAAGGGACCAGGGTGCTAATTATGGGCCTGCTATTAGCAGGCCATAATGACCACCTTCCCCATTCCCATTGAGCACAATGGTCGCTCAAATGGGAATGGGGAATGGCTGGTTGAATGGGGATTAACTGGGTCCTCCAGGGTCGGAATGACCCGGTAAGTCCCCATCCAACCAGACTGGACCCGGACCCGGTATTGGAGGGAGCCATGGCGCTAATAGCCATGGCTAATAGCGCCATGGCTACCTCCAATCTCGGAATGAGGCCCATAGTCTAGTGTGGATGTTGACTCTCCTCTCCTCCATGTCGTGGTGGCTCCTTTTTTCCCTCCTAACTCCCATTCAGCATTTCAAGGTCCCATGATCTCATAAATGCTAACCATTTCTGCCCTCTTCTAGAGACTTTTTCCCCCTTGATCCTCCTTCTCATTTGAGCACTCAACACATAGACCTCATTCCGAGGTTGGTGCTAGTCATGGCGCTATTAGCGCCATGACTAGCACCATTACCGGTACCGTGTCCGCCCTGGTTCAATGGGGATTTACCAGTATAGTCCGACCTTTGCGGGCCCGGTAAGTCCCCATTGAAAATGTCAATCCCCATTCCCATTTGAGCCCCCATAGGGCTCAATGGAAATGGGGAGGGTGCTAATAACGATACCGTAAATTACGGTACCGTTATTAGCTCTGAAGTCCCTTTGCGGGTCCCGTCCTTAATGCCTGCTAAAACCAGGCGTTAAGGAAGGACATGCAAAGGAACCTCGGAATAGGGCGCAAAGGGATTACCGGCACCGGTGTCATTACCGGTGCCAGGTATCCCTTTGTCCCCTACTCGGAATGAGGCCCATAGAGTTAAGATCCTCTGCTACAATGATGTTAGCCTTGCCCATGCCTGACTTCACTGTTGACAATAAGCCCCCTAAAATGTCCAAGAATGTTTCAAGTATAGAAGAGGCCGGGTTCCAGTATACATTTATCACCACCGCCCACAGGTTCTGGATGTCAAAATTAAGCTGGATGAAGCTAGCCAAGATGCCAATTTCGTTCTTAAAAATCACCTTGGCATTCTTCACTGAGCTGTTTTTAAATGCTATCAGAAGCCCGCCAGCCGGTCTACCCAGTGGTTTTTGACTTGCCGGTAGACAGTGGATGGTAAAGTCTTCTATTTCAATCATATTCACCTTCCAGATTTCCTGGAAGATCAGAATATCCATTTTACCCCAAAGGTGGTCTTTGGCTTTTTTTGGCTCTAAAAGTACTGGAACCCCACATATTCCAACTCACCACCTGACCCCAAGCCTATACTCGTCAGAACTTGGGCCAGAATTTCAGGGAGGGCAGCCAACACATTGGGCCTCATTACGAACCTGCCGGTCCGGAAAGAACAGTGTTGGTAAAACCGCCACCACTGTTCTTTCCGGACCGGGTGATTAAGAGTCCTGCAGGTGGGAGGTGTCACTCCCGCCAGGTATGACCTAGGGGGTTTAACACCACCCGCCTGCAGGCAGACATGGAAACACTGGATCTGTTATAGACGGAACCAGTGTTTCCATGGTCTCATCCCCATGGAGTCCTATGGGACTCCATGGGATTGGGGACTTACACAATTCCGCCTCCAGAATTCCCGAATCACTGGTGTCGTAATGCCCCAGTAATTCCGGGAATTACAGAGGCGGAATGGTAATACGAGTCTGGCACTAACCTGCCGGTTTTTCTGGCTCGGTTACCGCCGGACTCGTAATGAGGCCCATTATCTTCCTTTGAAGATTCTACCGTATCTTTGCAGCCCACCTTTCTCTGACTAACAGGGCTTCTTTCTTGGTTCTGGGAGTTTGTCTGTTCAGGCCCTTGCAGTATGTTTGTCTCATTCAGGTTAAGTTCGGCGTCATCTTTGACCACTTTTAGGGCTTTTTCTTCTAATGCCCCAGCAGCTTTTATAATTGCTTCATAGGCCCTAGTGGAGCTCAGCCCTAGTTTGACCATAGAGACATTTTGAAAATCAGGGAATTTAACATATTATATGTCCCCAGAAGCAAATAACTACAAGCTTTTTATTTTCTTGAACTCCCCTAGAATTGGCTTTCTGCTTAGGGATTTGTAGTGATTATTCTTTCGTGTAGATTTTAACCACAGTCTAGGAGCTTCAAAGCTAGTTCTGTCTTCCTCTTTTTGCACCCTTTGTGCCGTTTTACTATCCCGTTGAAGAGTGGGCCCGTTTTCTTGTTGCACAATCTCTTTTTCGATTTTCCTGAACTGTTCCATATCCCCTGAATTATCTGGATCTTCCCTCCTCCCTTTTCAGTTTCCACCTCATTGGAGATAATTGGTTTGTTTGCAATAACTGGGCTCACTACTTTCTTAGGGGCTGTGAGGAAAATCGGTGCTATTTTCAGTTTTGCTCCTCTCACATCCGTATCTACACTCTTGGCCACAGATCTTCTCTTAGACGCCTAATTTTGCATAAAAATTGGGGCAAGCTTTATTTTTGGGATTATAGTGTCCTCCGCTTTTTGACTCTGAGAATTTAGACCTGCATTGGGATAATGCTCTGTCTGCATCCCTATACTCACACACAAAATCTCAGGGTCACTTTCCACTTTTCTCTGTTGTTGTAACTTCTCAGATTGGACTCGGTTGGTGTCAGCAAATTATTTGTCTGTGGCCCCAGATCACTTGCTAGCTTAGCAGTTCCTTTGTTGTGGGCATCTTCTTTTACAATATCTGGTTGCACTTCAATATTCGATGTGCTGATGCTATTCACAAAGTTAAGTATTCCTGCATTTTTTACTTTTTGGGTTTTTGGATTTTTAGTTTTTTTTCCTTGTTTTTTAATGTTTTTCTGGGCACTCTTTTGCCTGTTTTTTGCACATCCCTTACTTTTAGATCTTCTCCGCCTTTTGGCATTTTGGTTACTGGCAGCTGTCCAGTCCGGATAAATGACAACCCCATTTTCCCCAGTATCTTCCTGGACCTCCCCGCTTACGCTCCTTACCCCAGATTCCTCCACTGGGACCTCAGCCACTTGGGGAAATCTCATGAATTCCTCCAAAGTGGATTCCGACAGCGAGGTATCATTGCAAATATTTGAATTCTCTGTTGGTTCACCCAACTCTAGCTCTTGTGGCCCAGGCTGATGGTGCATGGTCTGCAGTAGGTCTCGGATTGGGGATCGTGACGTGCCGTCCTCCTTTCTATTTGCCAGGGTGAGTCTCTGGATAGAGGCGATATCTAAACCCTGCTTGGCTACTTTGATTTGTATGTCATTTAGCATGGGCGTAATGGAGCAGATGATTGTATTCTTAATCCCACCAGTGAGGAGTCACATTTAGCAACTTCATCTGTTAGTTCAAGAAGAATTCCGGCTTGGCTTTGAACCTCCCCTTGTAACAATTCAAACACTGACACCAGTGAGTTCGGCACAAAGCTTAATGCCTTTAGGCTATCTGATTCTCCTTTTCTCCTCCAGAAGCTGATTTCCCCGACTCCATTCCCCTATTTTCGTCTGAGAGGTCAGCATGAGTCTCCAACTCTTCTTCCTCATTATCTGGGCCCAATTGTCCTCCCCGCTTCATGACTTCAATATGGTTTGAACTGGCAGACCTCGCACTTACTTCCTCTGCTCTTAATATTGGCGAACCCGAGCTCCCCTCTCTTGTGTCTACCACATCATTTGAGCTTTTGTGTCTCTTTTTGAAAAAATATTCTTTGATCTTCCTTTGGATATTTTTTGTTGTGACCGTATATTCCAGCCCTCGCTTCCACTGGTTTACAATGTTTACTTGGCCCTCATTACGAGTTCGGCGGTAGCCATGCCGCTATTGGCGGCATGGCTGCTGTCGAAATTGGGTCCGGGTCTTCAGAATGAGGAATAACCGGGCCATTCCGAGTTCGGAAGGCCCGTTAATTTCTTCCTCCAAGAACCCGGACCCGGTCCTTCCCCATTCCCATTTGAGCCCCCATAGGGCTGAATGGGAATGGGAGAGGGAGCAAACAATGGGCCAATACGAGTTATCCCGTTGTTTGCTCCCTCTTCCCCTCGCAGGACCCGCTAAGCACGCCTGGTCTGACCAGGCGTTGCTTCCTGGGTCCCGCGAGGGGACCTCGTAATGAGGCGGTACGGGGTAAACGGCGCCGGCATCTTTTACGGCACTGTTTACCCCGTACCGCCAGGGTCGTAATGAGGCCCCTTGTCCGGTTTGAGTTCCCTTTATTTCGGTCTCTTGAGCCGGGGTTCCATGCACCAATGCTACTGTTACCACCAGCAGTGTGTTTTGTGTAATTCTTTGATCTCCTGTATGTGGAGACTCCAGTGTCGTTGAACTCACCATTGGAGCTACATAGGAACCATTTCTATCTATTCCATTTATTGATTCAAGGGCTACTGTGCTTCTCAGCTTCATTTAATTGATGATGATCAAGTTATATTGGAATGACTGAGGCGTGAACTACCTGGCCTCAAGTAGTGGATCTACTGAGATCAACCCTACTTCTTTGGCCACTATGTTATGTCCTTGTGTTATAACCAACACAAGAACGTCGCAAAGGAATGTAATCTTGGGCAAAAGTTAACCCTTGATCTTGCTAAGGGTAACTATACACCTTAACCTCCTTTAAGGTACACAGTCCAAACCTCTTTTCCAAATGCCCCTCACCCCCTGTTTTTGCCACACTCCAATGTCACTGGCCAGTTAAAACGGTATTCAACTGTTGGGTATTTTGTGGATATTTGGGGCTTTGTGGTATTTTCTTACCGCCAAAATACCTTTAGCAATAATCACTCTCTGTATTCATATTGGGTCACACATGACAATAATACATTGCATTATTTCAGAATTCAGACCTATTTAGATGGTATGCGCAGTAGTTTGTGTGGTTGGTTGGTAGAGTGTTTGGTTTATTTGTGGCCCAATATCCAACATCCCTTGTTTTTTATCTAGATTGTTCTTGATCACTAGAGAGACCTCAGGCCTACATTTTAGGGATACCACATTTTCAGTGTTAGTGTTGTGTGCCACCATGGGCAATTGTAGTATTTTTGTGGTAATTTCCACTACCTATACGGTAGGGAACTATGTCCAGAGAGTCTCTCTTCCCGTTGACTCATGTACCTCCAACAGGCTATGCTACAAACAGTCACTCACAACTGTCCATACTGAATAGAATCATGCACACATCTGCTTTAAAATGACAATTGCACTGTTTAAAAATCTACCCACGTTTAAACCTTTCCCCATGCAAAATGAAAGAGAAAAATAATACACACTAGCTATCTGTTTTCAAATATTTTTGTATTATAGAAATTTCATTTAAACACAGTTTAACTTTTTTTACAGAAATAAATAAAATGGTACAACATTATTTGTGATAAAATGAACAGAGAGCTGCGAGAATATATTCAATTGGTAACATTAAATATGCTGATAAGAGACTGAGACTCCCTCTAATACACTGACTGAACAGCTTCGCACACTTTCGCACAGCACCCACTCGCTTCTGTAATTACATTATCTGTTCAGCATGAGTTTTCTCTGGCTATTCTCTTTCTGAATTTGGCTCCCTTGAAGATCAACCCCAGTGAGAACAAGCGTCTGCCGTTCTCAAACCGGGGTTATTGCCTGGAACTCTCAACTTTTGCAGCAGGAATGCCCCAACCAGGAAAGAGATCCTTCTCCCAGCTCTGCCAGATGTCGACTGTCCCCCCCTCTTCTCAAGCTTCCCCAGCAAACTTCTAATCACAGCCTCTAGCATGATACTTGCTATGACGCTGCTCCAATCAGAATCAATCATGTCATCTCCTCCCTCACTACACAATGGCTCACTTCTACAGTGGCAATTGTAACAAACTGATTTCCTGCTCCTTCGAGCTCTTTGCTTCCTGTAGTTATGTGCACAGAGCAGCAGAGAAAAAAAATGAATGTGCGTTTAAAAGTTCACTTTCAGAGTAGGCCTAATTCTGCAGTGGAGACACATTTTTATTAGTGGGTTATGTTAAATGAAGTTTTATTAGTCAGGTTAGTTGTTAATAAGGTTAGTTATCAATTTTCAAATGTGTCTCTTGCAACATAGGCATTTCAGGTGAAAAATAGTGTGCATTTTGAATCTGCAGATGTGTGCTTTTAACTGTAAAAATGGATTTGCATCTTATATGTAAAAATCGTTTTTGACTGAATAGCCTGTCTTTACTTATATGTCCATGTTACTCTGGCAACACATATAGCAATGCACCACACCCATGTAGTGGTGCTGCATAAAAATGCTACCTGTGTAGTAGTGCTGTACTCTGTGCTGTAACACGCCAAATATCCTTACATACCCTCCTTTTGTTTTTAGAACTTGGCTACGATCCAAGCCAATTCCTAAAAACAACTTGTTCTTTTTCTTCTTTTCACAATGTAGCAATCCAACAAAATGAATATTCATGTGCATCAATGAAAAAGTTGCAATCAACACAGTATTCATCTGAGTTCATTAGTTTACAAAATGTTCTACATTTGCCTTCCCAATGGAAGTGGCATTAGTCCAAAGTTTCGATTTTACAAGTCAATTAAAAACAATAAAATAAAACAACTAACTAAAACAAATAATTAACATAACAGATTAAAATAAATAATTAAAATAATAAATACGTGGAACTCCATATGTCAGGACTCTTGTCTGCCTCTGATATGTCCCGACCAGCGATGTCACCTCATTTGGTTCATTTGAGTACTCTTTCATCTTGGCAATCTTGGCAAATAGGAGTCATCTTTTTTGCATTCTGGTTATCTTGTCTTCACCTCCACCTGGAGGCAGGCATCTTTTGGTCTTCATCCAGGGGACTCCAGGACTTCATGTCTCCCGTGACCTCCGGTATAAATAGTTAATGTTCTAAACCAAAATAGAAAAGAAACAGATTAAGTATATTGCACAATACTAACCACCCTTTTGCCAAAAATAAAACATTTTTTTTTCTGAAATTAAACACAGGTTAAAAAGAAAATAAGCATACATGAAACAACATTTTAAATTCAATGCATTTTCATTCTGCACACCGATCATGAGCTTCCATTATATATATATATTTTTTTTTACTTTTTATATTATTTATATATTTACATATATTACAGTGTTTATGTGCCATTATAATAATCAACTTTTTAACTTCTCTGTCACTGCCTCCTGACTGTACCCAATTATTTTATATTTTTGTGTTCAATGGACTTTCTGTTGTATTGTGTGCATCAGTGGGTAGTAGCCCCGGGGCTTTCTGTTTCTACATGCACAAGCCGCCTGATCTCGTGTCTGGGATGGCATGGCTTGATCTGATTTACATGGACAAACTGCTCTATCGCCGTTTCACCTTCATTTTTCAAAATTTTATAAACCACAGGAGAGACCTTATCTATAATTCGAAATGGCCCCTGCCAGGCTGCTAGAAATTTAGAATTTTTCTGTTTACTTTTTCCAAAATGAAATTTATACACCTGATCCCCTACACTGTATTCCTTCACTGATGTCTTTTTATCATAGTAAGACTTTGCACTGTCAGCAGCTATTTCCAGATTTCTCTGCACAAAAGCAAATGCATGTTGCAAATGCCTCCTCAGTTCATCAATATATTCATGAACTGTGGATGCACTCACAAGTGTTTGCTCATGTGTTCTGTATAGCAGGTGTTGTGGTAACACCATTTTCCTACCTGTCAAGACCTCATGGGGGCTAACCCCTGTTGCTTTGGCAGGATTTGATCTGATTGCCATTAAAACCAAAGGTAATCGTAAATCCCAGCTGGAGCCTGCTTCTGCCACAAATTTCTTTAAAATGTCCACAACAGACCTATTGCACCGTTCAACTCCACCTGAAGAAGCCACCCAATATGCAATATGTAGTTTTCTTTTCACACCCAGTATTTGCCATACCTTACTCATTAGAGTACTTGTGAAATGACTTCCTCTGTCTGACTCAATTCTTTGTGGCAACCCAAAACCTTGAGAACACATGGTTCACCAGCAATGTGGCTGCTGTTTGCGCACTACAATCTGGTGCAGGAATGCATTCAATCCACTTTGACATCAAATATACCACACTTAAAATATAATGGTTTCCTCTGCTCGACCTTTTTAAAGGCCCTAAATAGTCTATTTGCAAATCTGACCATGGAAGAGTTAGGCCTCTTTTCATTAATGGGGCTCTATGCATTGGTGAAGCAGGATTAAATTGGGTGCATACTAGACATCCTCTAGTATATAATTCCACATCTTGGGACATATGTGGCCAGTAAGCATAATCTTTTAGTATTTCCAATGTTTTTTGTGAACCTCTATGGCCTGCAGTTATGGCATCATGTGCATGGTGTAGCATTAGCCCTCTGAATGAAAGGGGTACCACCCACTGTATTTGTCCTGTTATGGACTCTCTAATCATGAGTCCATCCTGTAATCTAATTCGTGTTTTGTTCTTTAATAGCACCCTCAACTCTTCTTTTCCCATACAATCATTTTCTGTTAAAGGATTTTGTTCAGGATCTATCAAATGATTATAATAGATTCCCAAAATTCGATTATTCTTTTGTGCCTCAATCAAATCTTGGTCTGGCGTGTCATGACTCCACTGTACACTGGTTGATCTACCTCCTTTGGTGCTTTAGAACGTGTTACTGCATCAATTTGTATTTCACCCATTAAATAATCAATAGGTAGCAATTCTCCCATCACAGCCCCAATCTTAGCCAGGTGGTCTGCTTTATCATTCCCCTCCTTATCCTCTCCTGGTGTTTTTAAATGCCCACAAATTTTTCTCCAGTATATTGTTAAATTATTCTCTGACACCAATTTGTCTATGGCTTGTATAATTTTTCCATGTTTAAGTGGCTTTTTGTTGTATGTAACCATGCCTCTTGCTTTCCAACCAGGCAAATACTCCACAAAGCTATTCCGTGCATAGTCAGAATCAGTCACCAGGACAATTTCACTGAACTTTTTATCAACTGCAGTAGCAATTGCTTTATAAATGGCTGCCAATTCTGCCACCTGACTGCTCCTAGCTCCAATCCTCATCCCTATACTGGGGACACCTTCACATTTCAACCAGACTATTCCTGCCACTAATTCTTTATTACTGTCATTTTCAATGTGAAAAGCACAACCATCCACATATACAGTTGGCAAATCCTTGCATGTTTTTTCATCAAAAGCTTTGTGTGGTGATTGTTCAAATTCGTGCAAACTAGTTTCCACTTCCATTTCATTTGGTATTTGTTCAGCTGCGCAGTCATGTAAGTCAGCTAACCCTTGAGCAATTGGATTCTTTTTATTTGTCCATATCTCACTTCTACAGGAAAACCTTGTAATGCCAGCGTCCATGAAGTGATTCTGGACTGCGCTAGATTACCTGATCTAATTCTTTTACTCTCTAAAAATTGCAAAGGTTGATGATTTGTTTCAATAATCACCTTTTCTCCCTGAACAATGGGGCGGAAATGTTGTAGCGCCCACACAGTTGTTAATAGGGCCTTTTCACATTCATTAAATTTCATTTCAACTTGGGAAAATGCCTTACTTGCATAGGCAATGGTTTTGTGATTCAAATCGTGTTTTTGTGATAACACTGCTGACATACAATGTTCAAAAAAACCTATTTCTATAAAGAAATCCCTGTCCTTTATGGGATATGCTAAACATGGTGCCTTTACAAGACATTCCTTTAATTTAGCCACTGCATCAGACTGCTCTTTTTCCCATTTCCAGGGAGTATTCAGTTTAAGCAGTTTAGTCAATGGTTGAGTGATTTCTGCATAATTTTCAATGAACTTTCTGTTATAGCCTGTCATCCCTAATAAACTTTTTACTCCTTTCACATTTTTAGGATCTTTTAATCTTTGCATGGCCTCTATTTTCTTCTTTTGTGGATTTAGCCCATGTTCAGTCACTTCATGCCCTAGAAAGTTCACTTTTTTCTTGCACCATTGTGCTTTTTGTAAAGATACTTTGGCGCCTGCTTTCTGCAAGTGGCCTAGCACATGTCTTATTTCATCAAAATGTCTTTTCAGGCTCTCACTTTTTATCAGGACATCGTCCACGTAAACTATTGTTCCTCTTTCCGCTGCATCCGGCATGGCCTTTCTCAAAAATATCACTCCCACTATTGATGTACCCGAACGGAGCTCTAAGCCAGGCGTATTGAGTCCTGTCAAATGTAAAGGAAAATAAATTCTGTATCTCCTCTGCCAATGGCACGCACCAATATCCAGAGGTGAGATCTAATGTGGTAAATACTTTTGAACCATGTACCTGAGCTAGGCCCTGATCAATGAATGGCAGTGGCCATCTAGATACTGGTACTCTTTTATTTAACTCTCTCAAGTCTGCACATAGCCGCCATTGACCATTTGGCTTTAACACACCTAAAATAGGTGTATTGGATGTGCTATGAATGGGCCTGATGATTCCCCGCGATTCCAAATTTGTAATAATCTCTGCCAATGATTCTAAACATGCCAGAGGTAGTCTATACTGGCGTACAAACACTGGACTTCTGCTACACCCTTCTGGTAGTGTGGCCACATGTAAATCAGTTAAACCACAATCATAAGCATCTTTTGCAAATACATCCTTAAACTCCATAAATATCTCCCTCAGATTGTTCCTATCTTCATTGCTGTCACACGCATCTGCTAAGGAGATCTGCTCTTCTACCATTTTGGAAAATTCTGGAAAATCTTCTGGTAAGGGAATCTCGGCGCTTTCCTCTAACTGTGTGGCTGTGTCTTTTTGTAAAGCTGCCACTTTTAAATATTTTGGCATATCAGCTTTCACTTCAATGGGCTGATTTTCTGTTTCATTTTCATTTAAATTAAATATTATGCAATCCTCTTGATGGCAGCACACTGTCTCATTTGAATCATAAGGATACACAGAATGAATTTTAAATATTCCTTTGGGCTGAGAGTCCAGGTGTTCTGGCAACTCACCCTTGGCATCTACATACTTTTCAGAGATATTTCCAATCACCATGTTATTTAAATCTGCCGTATAATGTGATTTTTGTATGGCCATTCCTAATGGGGAGTTTTCCTCTAAATGAATATCCTGACAACCTTTATTATTTACCATAATTTTTACAGATCCTTCACCAATATCTACCAATGGAATGTATTCATAATCCAGGCCTTGCTGTTTTATGGATTCATTCAGGCATACAAATGCATCAGAGTCTTTCATCTGCTGTCCATTTTTGCATTTCAGTATTATTGCAAACTGTTTTGTAAATGCAGGAATAATAGTATCTTTCCTCATTTGTAATTCGATTGCATAAGGAACCAGTTGTGCACAATGATAAGCCCTTCTTTTGTCTTCAAATTCAGGTGCCGGACCACCTAGGCGTGACCATATTTTTTGATTAAGGAAATCTAACACCATACACATTCTGTGCATGATGTCATTGCCCATGTAAAATTAATTTTGTGCTCCTCTCACTATCCATACATTATGGTAAATTGTTTTCTGCCCAATGCTAATTTTAAGCATGCATCTGCCTGCAATTCGGTTTTCAAAGTCTGGACTGTCCAACCCAGAAACATATTGGTTTTTAATCCTACATTTCGGGATTTCTTCTCTCTCCATTATTTTTTGCAACAATTTCTCATTAATGAAACTCCTTTCATGTCCAAGCGCTAAAGTGCCTTTTATTGTTTTAAAATAGTCATTTATACCAACATGAACCCATGGTTGCTCATCTTCCATGTGTATTTCTGCCAGAGTGGTAATGTGTTTTTCTGAATCTGTTTTAGGAGCAATATTCTGTTTGCATGTTTTCTCTTTTAAATAAAAACGTAATGTGTGCTCATCTATGGCAGTCTGCCAATTTTTCCTTGGGTCCAAGTATATTTGTACAGGTAGTTTTTCATTGTCGCTCTGCATTTTGTCTTGACACATTAATATAACAGTGACACTAGGTATACAACTATTCTGGAGATATACCTCCACAGCATCATTTGTTTTGGCAACGGTGTGACATTCATTTATGTTGCTGTTTTGTGATTTTAGTTTCTTAGGCCTCAATGGTTTTTTGGTTAAGGACCACAGCACTCCATTCACCCCATCTATGAGAGGAGACAATCTTTTCAGGCAATCTGTCCCCATCAGAAATGGAATTTCACAAATAGATGTGATCAATACCTCTTGTTTCATTCTGTGCTTTCCTATTTTTATGTCAACCTCAGTTACACCTATGATGGGCACCTCCTCCCCATTAAAGTTATGCACTGGACCTTGATTTTCCTTCACTGTGATCTGACTCTGTGGGGGTCTCCCTTCATTGATACTCTTTACCAGCTCCTTGGACATAATTGTGGCCTGTGCGCCAGTGTCAATCATAGCAAATGTTTCGGCATTTTTCTTCTACAGTGATGGGTGCATAATAGCTGTCCTCAACTTCCTCTAATACACATAAGAAGTGTGAATTCTTACTGATTTCAGGGCTCACCTTTCTCGGTCCTTTTTCACTTTTGGCTAAGCACATTGGTAAATAGAAAGACATTTTTCCCTCCTTTTTACCCATTTCTGCGCGAGAGACTTTATTAATTTCTCCATGATCAGAGGTTTTTTGGAGTGTGGCCACTGTTCGCCCATCCATCTGGGTAACATCAGAGACCACATTACAACCTTCCAACTGAACATGTGTAACAACATCATTCAGCAATTTGTCATTTTTTAATTCTGTGCATTTGTGATAATTTAGTGTGATACCAGCCCTTTCAGCCTCTTCAAAAATATGTGGCTCAAAGAATTCTTCAGGTGATTGACTTGTACACTCCTTTTGAGTATTTCCTTTTTCTGCCTGTGTTTGGTCATTGTTTTGCTTGCCCACGGAAGGAGCTATATTATCCCCACTTACTTCCTGTTCACTGGTATTCCCCATGCATGAGTCATTTTTTTTAAATCTGTCCCTTTGTTCTTTTGGAATTCCTAATGTTTCTTTTTCATTTGTGCAAATCTTTACTGTTTTATTTAGCTCTAGGTTAAACCGTACCTCTTTTTTAGAAGTATTTGCACTTTCTGTCACATGTTCATTTACTGGCACTTTCATTTTTAATTCATTAGGCATCTCAGAGTTGTTATGCAAAATTATATCAGAACAATCTGTCATTTTGGCACTGCAGTTATCATGAGTATTTAGTCACTTTTCGGAAGCCCCCCGGTCATTGCAATGGCCATCAGCCCCCTCTTTGGAAGGTTGTTTTTGCGCTGTATACAGCTTTCCCATTTGCTCAGCTAACATTTTCACTTGGGCCTCAAGGCACTGGAACCTTTCCATCTCTCTAGAATCCTCTTTCTGTGGCCTAGGTCGATATTGGTTGTTTTCCCCCTGATTGGATCTATTCTGATACCTCTCAGGTGATTGATGTCAGTTGGGATGGTTTCTGAACTCTTGATTCATTTGTGGAGGGGAGCGGGGTGCACCCATCCTTTGATTATAGTCCCCTGGTGGGGAATCATTCTACTGACGTGGATTGTAGTTCATGTTTGCCTCATGTCCTGTCTCTCAGATTGTGGGTACTGGCCCCTATGTTGATTTCCATTATCAGTAAATGGATCCACATATCGGGGTCTATCCTGATTACCATATATCATGGTGTTGGGATCAAATCTGCTCTGTGTCCCCAATGACTGGTAGGGACCATCATTTCTTTGATCTTGATTTTGTCTCTTGTTATTGTTCATACCTGCCATATTAGGCCGATATCCTACCCGGGGTCTGTCCCCTAAATACCTAGGGCTGATGTAGCTCTCCCTATTACTAGGATCATGTGATTGGAACATTGGTATAGGAAATGGCGATCTTTGTTGATTACCCCTTTGTTCAGGTGTCACATTATTTTTACCTTGGCTTTGAGCAGACTCAAGGGACATCTTGGCTGACCTGATTTCCATTACTGTGGCCGAGGGTTCTTTAGATTTAGGTCTAGTATCTTTCATTTTATCACTTTCTCTACCCTGACAATAGAGTACCTCATTTAGTTTTGTGCTTTGATGTACAATCCATTCGAGGGACTTGTCACGGTCAAATTCACGGACCAATTGTGATATGATGTCTTTCTGTAGCCCATAGAAGTATGCAGTTTTAAACTCATTGGAATTTGGGTCAAAAGATACATCAAAGCGAGAAAATGCTCTTTTTAAGTCTTGTAAAAATTGGCGAGGGTATGTATTAGGTCCAGCAGTGATTGTGTAAGCGACTTTCTTTGCCTCCTGCAATGACTGAAAAGGAGACAAATGATGCCTAATTTCTTTTTCAAACTCCACCCAGGTCATATTCTGCTGTTCATTTAATCCCCTTATGATGCTGGCCGTTGGGGCATCTAAAGTTAAATGAAAATATTGTCTGTACTGTTCCTTAGGTATCTGGAGTGCTTTAAAAATGTCATGCACCGCTTCTAAGTGATCCTCAATGCAGCATTCACCTCCCTTTTTAAATGGTTTGATCAGGGCTTTAATGGATTTCATTATTTTTATGGGGCTACTTGTTGCAATGCATGGAATTGCACTACTTTGTGATTCAATCCTGTTTTCAGGTGTATGAGATTGGTGGCTGCCCCCAATGGGAGTATCAAATCCCCCAAGGGCGCTGCAACCAAGTTCAGTCACCGGCCCAGTCACTGGAGCACTAGCTCTTTGGGCAGAACTAGAATTCACCTCCACTCCATTGAATGTGGTACCCTGCCGCATCTCCTGGGACCTGGGAATGCAAATTTGCTGTTCTAAGTCCTTAGACTTTTTAAGGAGTCTGTTTGCTTCATTTTGCAAATAGTTGTTTTCATCACTCATCTTATTAATCACCTTCTGCATGTCGCACATTTGCATTTGGCATTCATTGAGCTCTTTATTTCTCTTGTCTCTTTCTTTAGTCATTTTAATCATTTCTTGTTCTGCACTCTGGAGATCACATTCTTTTTCACAATGTTCTTTTTGTAAAATCTGCATTTCTGAAACAACCTCATCTTTATCCTGTCTAATGTGGTCCACTAAGGCTTTTAAGTGTACCAATTCTTGCTCACTATCCTCAAATTGTTTCTTGCTTTTGGATAACTGAGCATCAAAGTCTCTGCATTTTAATTGCATGTCTTTTCGGCATACATCCAATTCTGCTCTTAACATTTCCTGATTTTTACTTGCCCCATCTAATTCAGTCTTTAACCTGTTAATTAGCTGGGTATCATTTTCCTGCATTCGCAGGGACTTATTCAAAATAAACCATATTTTGCCGCATAGCCCTATTAAACAGTCTTTCTCTGCACTTTTATCGGCTGCATTCAATAATCTTGTAAGGCAGACCTGAATTATGCTGCCTTCTGCAAAAATATTGCAAAAATACGTTTTTCTTTCTGCACCTCACCCTGAATGCGGTCACGCCATTCTAAGGTGCTGTTCGACGACCACGTCCCATGTGCAAACAACTTTGCCTCTAAATATTGCACTAGGTCTGAAAATGTGGTTTCCCTTTGTGACATTCTGAAATTCGTTTTTAGTGGCACACTGCTATTATAAAATGGGTTCCCTTTAATGTGCAAATGGCAGTGTGAGACACGCTTGCCACGCCCAGTAGGTACTCTATGATCACTTTCCCGGCCTGCAACGCACCATAAATATGTTGGGTATTTTGTGGATATTTGGGGCTTTGTGGTATTTTCTTACCGCCAAAATACCTTTAGCAATAATCACTCTCTGTATTCATATTGGGTCACACATGACAATAATACATTGCATTATTTCAGAATTCAGACCTATTTAGATGGTATGCGCGGTAGTTTGCGTGGTTGGTTGGTATAGTGGTTGGTTTATTTGTGGCCCCAATATCCAACATCCCTTGGTTTTTATCTAGATTGTTCTTGATCACTAGAGAGACCTCAGGCCTACATTTTAAGGATACCACATTTTCAGTGTTAGAGTTGTGTGCCACCATGGGCAATTGTGGTATTTTTGTGGTAATTTCCACTACCTCATATACGGTAGCGAACTATGTCCAGAGAGTCTCTCTTCCCGTTGACTCATGTACCTCCAACAGGCTATGCTACAAACAGTCACTCACAACTGTCCATACTGAATAGAATCATGCACACATCTGCTTTAAAATGACAATTGCACTGTTTAAAAATCTACCCACGTTTAAACCTTTCCCCATGCAAAATGAAAGAGAAAAATAATACACACTAGCTATCTGTTTTCAAATATTTTTGTATTATAGAAATTTCATTTAAACACAGTTTAACTTTTTTTACAGAAATAAATAAAATGGTACAACATTATTTGTGATAAAATGAACAGAGAACTGCGAGAATATATTCAATTGGTAACATTAAATATGCTGATAAGAGACTGAGACTCCCTATAATACACTGACTGAACAGCTTCGCACACTTTCGCACAGCTCCCACTCGCTTCTGTAATTACCTTATCTGTTCAGCATGAGTTTTCTCCGGCTATTCTCTTTCTGAATTTGGCTCCCTTGAAGATCAACCCCAGTGAGAACAAGCGTCTGCCGTTCTCAAACCGGGGTTATTGCCTGGAACTCTCAGCTTTTGCAGCAGGAATGCCCCAACCAGGAAAGAGATCCTTCTCCCAGCTCTGCCAGATGTCGACTGCCCCCCCTCTTCTCAAGCTTCCCCAGCAAAGTTCTAATCACAGCCTCTAGCATGATACTTGCTATGACGCTGCTCCAATCAGAATCAATCATGTCATCTCCTCCCTCACTACACAATGGCTCACTTCTACAGTGGCAATTGTAACAAACTGATTTCCTGCTCCTTCGAGCTCTTTCCTTCCTGTAGTTATGTGGACAGAGCAGCAGAGAAAAAAAATGAATGTGCGTTTAAAAGTTCACTTTCAGAGTAGGCCTAATTCTGCAGTGGAGACACATTTTTATTAGTGGGTTATGTTAAATGAAGTTTTATTAGTCAGGTTAGTTGTTAATAAGGTTAGTTATTCATTTTCAAATGTGTCTCTTGCAACATAGGCATTTCAGGTGAAAAATAGTGTGCATTTTGAATCTGCAGATGTGTGCTTTTAACTGTAAAAATGGATTTGCATCTTATATGTAAAAATCGTTTTTGACTGAATAGCCTGTCTTTACTTATATGTCCATGTTACTCTGGCAACACATATAGCAATGCACCACACCCATGTAGTGGTGCTGCATAAAAATGCTACCTGTGTAGTAGTGCTGTACTCTGTGCTGTAACACGCCAAATTTCCTTACACAACCCACAGCTTTTACACTGGCGAGCGGGATCAAAGGGTGACCCCGCAGTCTCCCGCTCACGAGCTGGGCGCTCCCCCTGAAATGAAAGTCCCTGGGGTCTTACTAGCAGGTATTTGGACTCTTACCTGTTTACCCTAGCGCAGCCCAGCAACAGCTCTGTCGGGTTCCTTTTTCCTCTCCTTCCCAGTTCCTTAATCCTGTTTCCTGAAGCAGCACTGGCAGTCCCAGATCCAATTGTGGCTGCCAAATCTGTATTTATGTTCCTCCAAGAATCGTTGATATAATCCTCAACCCGATGCACAGTAGTTTCCCGCAGTTACAGCTTACTGCTAACTGCCAACTGTGATTTTCCAAAGTCCACTTATCCCTCCACTTCACGCACCCGTTTCGGGGAGCGGAAGCAATGTTATGCCAGGAAAAGGGGGCGTGGCTTATTCACCTGCTCGGCTTCCCCTTGTGAGTTAGAGGGAAACACTCCTTTAGATTATGGGGACAGCCTTCCTCGCGGTTTTCACAGGTCGGGATTGTTTATTATCTCAGCACATGTAATGGAAAAATGAAGAGGCTGATTTTCACACACACTGCTGCTGCCAACTGCGATTTTCCAAAGTCCACTTATCGCTCCACTTCGCGGAATTGAATTATACAACTATACGATTCAACAAGCATTTGATAAAATAGCACCGCTAAACATGCATAAAGGTAAACATCAAGCACACGTACACTCGTGGTTCACCCCTAATCTTAAAGTCTTACATAGCGAAAAAAGAAGTGCAGAATCCTTATGGAATAACAACCCTAAAGCTCTGAATAAGGAAAATCTCTCTAAAATCTCTAATAGGTATAAGTCGGAGATCCTTCAAAGTAAAAGGGGCACCTATAATGATAGGATCTACAAAGAAAACCCTAGTACTAGAGAACTCTTCATCATCTTACGAGAGCTAGAGTCCCCCACACCACCAACAGAAACTTGAACCAAGGACAAATCTTGGTGTACAAATATTCAAACTGCACTCTTACATTTTTTTCCACTTTTACAAGAGAAAATAGAAATTAAAAAACTAAATTTCTCAGGGGACCTGCCATTGCCGGAGTCACAGATGTTTCCTACAAAACCTTGCACCCACTTTAAATTCACCCCTGTAGCCATCCACAAAGTAGTGGACATAATAGCTACTCTCAAACCATCCAGAATCCAGGGTGACACTTGCCCGGCACCTGTAATCAAAGAGGCAGCTAAGGAACTAGCAACATTAATTTCTACCTTAATAAACTCCTCCTTCAATACTTGCTCTGTCCCGTCTAACTTAAAAGATGCTTGGGTCCTCCCCCTCTTAAAGAAACCAAACCTTGACCCTAACACCCCAACTTATTACAGACGTATAACTACTGTTCCTTTCCTCTTGAAAATTCTAGATAGGGCAGCCTACCTACCGATACAGGCTTACCTTAGATCTATCAAACTCCTTGGTCAACGATCGTCAGATTTTAGACCCAAACACGGCCCAGAAACTGCTTTAATAGATTAAAAAAATTAAATGAATGAGTTAAAGGACAAGGGGAAGCTTGCCCTCCTTCTCCTACTGGACCTCTCAGCCGCATTTGATTTAGTCAATCATAAAGTTCAATGCAATCACTTGACGTCAGCAAGCCCACTTTTCTACCAAAGCCACAGCTTGGATTCAATCTTTCTAATCGAACCATGAGGGTCTTTGCACTAACAGCATCAGCTCAGCCTGCACCAATCATGTGCGGAGTACCGTAAGGGTTGTGCGTCTCGTCTACAATGTACAATATTTTTACTAAGCCCCTATTCGATGACATTGACGATCTGGGTGTCACCTACACTAACTACACAGATGACACGCAGGTTCTCATTCCCATCACTGGCAACCATGACACAGACTCAACCTTGCTGTGACATATCTTGCAACTGTAGTGGAATTGCCAGCAATGTATTGTATATCTATGTTTGCATTCCATAAGAGGGCAATTATTGCATTGTTATCATTGATGTACTTGGAAGCTTCATCCCTTTTTATGTTGTATGTTTTTTAGAGGACTTGCCTTTTACACAAGGTCTAACAGAAGACATCAGGCTATTTTCTTGTCCTTTTTTGCAAACTGGTGTTGTGAAGCCAAAGCGACATTTGGTATAGTATTTACCTTTGTTTTTATATTTATGTTGTCAGTATTTGCCACACTTATGTTTTTGGAATGCAAGATTTGTGTACGTAGGTCACTATGTTTAGTTTCTGAAGGGATGTCATAGGTAATGTATTTTTTAATAAACTGTAAAACAGTAGCATTCGTGTCATGGCCACATTTGGGAGCATATTTATCTACAAAAGCATGTGGATGTGTGGTGCTCCTCTAGATTGATATTCTTTTCTCCAAGATAAGTACTGCACTTCTCTATGCTGAGGGATAGTTGTAATACAGCTGAAGTGAAGCATGGCAATGAAGTGATGGTAAAAGTACCTTGATACATCTTTGTCTTTTATTTTCTGAAGCAGTTGGGTAGCAGACATGTTTTAAAAAAAATTGGAGTGTGATTTTAATGTGTGTGCAACTCCATAACATAGAGTTGCTAGTTCACTTTTGAACAGTAGGTAGAAAATGTATTCTACATTTTGTCTGAATCTGGAGTCTTCGGAAAGCATTCATAAAGAGCGATATTCCGATGTGTGTGGCCCTTTCATCATATATTCCTCCTTTTCCCGTAGGAAACAGTGGAGGATAAGAACATGCCTCTACACTTTTTTCCCACATGCTCATTGGGGATTCTTTGGCTTGACGCATTTGATATGGTTCTAATTCATCTTCAATGGTGTCTTTGGAGTGTAGTGGGTGAACTGTATTCTGGTCTAAAACATTGACTGCAGTAACAGCTTCTACACGTTCAAATTGGCCAGTAGCTGGTGAATCCTCAATTGTTTGGGTTGTTTCTCTTTAGTTTTCTTCTTTGTAGTATTCATTGTTTTATTTCAGATATTGTAGGGCTTGTCTAACGTTGTTTACGTTGACTAGTTGTTGCCACATTTGTTTGTCTTTTGTTGTCACACCATTAACTAGAACAATCAAGGATTGATCTATTGGCCACTCCAATGGTTTCTACATGTTATTTAAGATCTAATGGCATACTACTTTGCCATGGATTCCTTTTAGTAACTCAAATGAATGCAGTTTGGCAGTTTTCATTTGAAGACATATTATAGCTTGAAATGGGTGTACTGTTTGAATTATAATGCTCTCTACATAGTGATTGAGGAATTGTCATAAAGATTTGAAGGATTGTTGGTGTACGTTCCACATTGAGCTGCATGTCGATTTGTTCACTGGATGGTTTGTTTGGGCAAAAGGAACATTTGGTTGAAAGTTTGCTTGGGAAGTTTTTTCTATAAGGGTTTCTTTTGCCATAATGGTGTCATACCCTCGGCCATTACTTTTTATGGCAATAGTTTTTTTTTTTTTGTTCTTGTTTATAAGACTCTTCATTGAAGTGTGGTTCTGTGCTGCTTTTGTGAATCCATTCACATTCACAGAATTTTGAAAAGGTATCTATATTGACATTGCAGATGTTTAGAATTACTTTTTCTAATTTATTGATTAATCTAGTTAGTGTATTCATTCTGTTGAAAATCAATTTAGATACATTTCCTTTTAGTAGAAATGCGCTGTCAATTAAAGCCTCAATGAATTAGTCTTCTGCAGTAGTTTGTAAAGGTAGATCGTGACTTTTCAGCTGTCTTTATAAGATTGTGAAGAACTGTGCGGTGGAAATTTATTGTAAAATGTATTTTTTGGAATGCTTTACTGTGGCTATGTTAACATTGGTAGATATAGTGTTAGGTTCATTTGTAGGTTTGCTTTTCTTTATAGATCTATGTTTACCTTTAGTTTTTGGAAGAGGAGCATTGATTTTGTTAGTGGTGGCTGGTTTAGTTTTGTTGATTGAGGTTACTAGCTGTTTTGTTTTAACATTATATAAATAGATTGAGAGGTGGATGACTACATGGCTTGCTTTTATTCTATTTGCCCTATTTTTTCTTTGTTTTCTCTGGAGTTTCTTTCTAGTAGGCATTCTGTTCTGTCTGTTGGGAGAAAAGAAAGTTTGGGTTTGAACATTTTGTCATTCATATGTATTTATTGTGGATGGGTGTGCGGGTGTGATTTTAGAGATGAAGAGAGTGTTGTGTGATTGGGTAGTTTGATCATAGGTGTAGTTGGGAAAGTTGTAAGGGTAAGAGTCTATGATGGTGTGATCAGCTTCAGTTAGTGAGTAAGGGAGTGGTGGTGTGAATGAATACGTAGGTACATTGTGATGTTTTGAGGAAAACAGTGGGTGTTGTAATGGTGGTGGTTAGATGGGAATAGCAAGAGTATTCATGTTGCAATATAATGAGTAAGAGTGAAATAAATGTTGTTGATTCAAAAAATACTATAGACTAACAGGGTAATTCATAGAATTTCGAACAAAAGTGGCGCATGCAACTAGCGCACAGTGTGCGCATGCGAATGTCTGGGCCAGCTGCGTGCGCTAAAATCGACATCCGCGCACAGCGTATTCATGGATTTTAGCCTCCAAAACCAGCCGTGGCGCAGAGTGGCGCAGTGACCCTGCAGCAGCCCCAGTTACGCCCCCAAGAACGCCCTCGCGCAAGGAAAAGCCATCAAAATTCCCAATTCAGCGCAAAGGGCTGCGCTAACCCTGGACCAGTATACAGGGCTGCCAAACAGCAAACGCTGAGCGGGGAACGTGTATTATTGGGGTGCGCGGGAAGTTCCACACGCAATCTCAGCAGGGTACGTGTATTTCTGGGGTGCAGGGAAGTTTAAAACACGATTTCAGCAGGGCACGTGTATTACTGGGGTGCGGGGAAGTTCCACACGCGATTTCAGCAGGGTACGTGTATTTCTGGGGTGCGGGGAAGTTTAACACGCGATTACAGCAGGGTACGTGTATTAAAGGGGTGCGCTGGAAGTTCCACACACGATTTCACCAGGGTACGTGTATTTCTGGGGTGCGGGGAAGTTTAACACGTGATTTCAGCAGGGTACGTGTATTACTGGGGTGCGCGGGAAGTTCCACATGCAATTTCAGCAGGGTACGTGTATTTCTGGGGTGCGGGGAAGTTTAACACGCGATTACAGCAGGGTACGTGTATTACAGGGGTGCGCGGGAAGTTTCACACGCGATTTCAGCAGGGTACGTGTATTTCTGGGGTGCGGGGAAGTTTAACACGCGATTTCAGCAGGGTAAGTGTATTACAGGGGTGCGCGGGAAGTTCCACACGCGATTTCAGCAGGGTACGTGTATTTCTGGGGTCCGGGGAAGTTTAACACGCGATTACAGCAGGGTATGTGTATTACAGAGTTGCGCGGGAGTTTCCACACGCGATTTCAGCAGGGTACATGTATTTCTGGGGTGCGGGGAAGTTTAACACGCGATTACAGCAGGGTACCTGTATTACAGGGGTATGCGGGAAGTTCCACACGCGATTTCAGCAGGGTACGTGTATTTCTGGGGTGCGGGGAAGTTTAACACGCGATTACAGCAGGTTACGTGTATTACAGGGGTGCGCGGGAAGGTCCACACACAATTTCAGCAGGGTACGTGTATTTCTGGGGTGCGGGGAAGTTTAACACGCGATTTCAGCAGGGTACGTGTATTACTGGGGTGCGCAGGAAGTTCCACACGCGATTTCAGCAGGGTACGTGTATTTCTGGGGTGCGGGGAAGTTTAACACGCGATTACAGCAGGTTATGTGTATTACAGGGGTGCGCGGGAAGGTCCACACACGATTTCAGCAGGGTACGTGTATTTCTGGGGTGCGGGGAAGTTTAACACGCGATTTCAGCAGGGTACGTGTATTACTGGGGTGCGCAGGAAGTTCCACATGCGATTTCAGCAGGGTACGTGTATTTCTGGGGTGCGGGGAAGTTTAACACGCGATTTCAGCAGGGTACGTGTATTACAGGGTGCGCGGGAAGTTTAACACGAATTTCAGCAGGGTACGTGTATTACTGGGGTGCGCGGGAAGATCCACACGCGATTTCAACAGGGTACGTGTATTACTGGGGTGCGGGCAAGTTTCACACGCGATAGGCCCTGTGTGAGTGGGGTATGTGTATTTCAGGGGTGCAGGGGAGTCCTACACGTGAATTGGCAGTGTGGGTCCTCCCAGGTGTTCCCTCTACACCCTCCATGGCCCCTGCAGGCAGACCACACCACAGGGGACTACCCTGCACCCCTGGTCATGTCCCGCAGGCAGCCCAACCACCATGGGCATGCCCCCCAGCCTAGCCACATGTCACCTTGCACTAGTGATCACCAACGCATTACCCCCTTGCACCCACACCCACCAGCAGTGCAGGGCACCTGCCAGCAGGCCCCCACTCATGTCTCCCAGCACCCCCACCTCCCAAACAGTGCAGGACACCTGCCAGCAGGCGCCCACTCATGTCCCCTTGCACCCCTACCCCCCAAGCAGTGCAGGGCACCTTCCAGCAGCCCCCCCCACTCATGTCCCCCAGCACCCCCACCCCCCAGCAGTGCAGGGCACCTGCCAGCAGGCCCCCACTCATGTCCCCTTGCACACCCATCCCCCAGCAGTGCGGGGCACCTGCCAGCAGGCCCACACTCATGTCCCACTCATGTCCCCTTGCACCCCCAGCCCCCAGCAGTGCAGGGCACCTGCCAGCAGGCCCCCACTCATGTCCCACTCATGTCCCCTTGCACACCCACCCCCCAGCAGTGTGGGGCACCTGCCAGCAGGCCCCCACTCATGTCCCCTTGCACACCCATCCCCCAGCAGTGCGGGGCACCTGCCAGCAGGCCCACACTCATGTCCCACTCATGTCCCCTTGCACCCCCACCCCCCAGCAGTGCGGGGCACCTGCCAGCAGGCCCCCACACATGTCCCCTGCACCCCCACACCCCAGCAGTGCGGGGCACCTGCCAGCAGGCCCCCACACATGTCCCCTGCACCCCCACCCCCCAGCACTGAGGGGCACCTGCCAGCAGGCCCCCACACATGTCCCTTTGCACACCCACCCCCCAAGCAGTGCAGGGCACCTGCCAGCAGGCCCCCACTCATGTCCCACTCATGTCCCCTTGCACCCCCATCCCCCAGCACTGAGGGGCACCTGCCAGCAGGCCCCCACTCATGTCCCCTTGCACCCCGACCCCCCAGCAGTGCAGGGCACCTGCCAGCAGGCCCCCACTCATGTCCCACTCATGTCCCCTTGCACCCCCACCCCCCAGCAGTGCAGGGCACGTGCCAGCAGGCCCCCACTCATGTCCCCTTGTACACCCACCCCCCAAGCAGTGCAGGGCACCTGCCAGCAGGCCCCCACTCATGTCCCCTTGCATCCCCACCCCCCAGCACTGGGGGGCACCTGCAAGCAGGCCCTCACTCATGTCCCCTTGCACCCCCACCCCCCAGCAGTGCAGGGCACCTGCCAGCAGGCCCCCACTCATGTCCCACTCATGTCCCCTTGCACCCCCACCCCCCAGCACTGGGGGCACCTGCCAGCAGGCCCCCACACATGTCCCCTGCACCCCCACCCCCCAGCAGTGCGGGGCACCTGCCAGCAGGCCCCCACACATGTCCCCTGCACCCCCACCCCCCAGCAGTGCGGGGCACCAGCCAGCAGGCCCCGATACATGTCCCCCAGCCAACACGTCATCACAATCTAGATCCCTGGCCCTTATGGCCAGCCTCCACATGCCAAAGACCCAACCAAGTATTGCATCCACCCACATAGAAATGCCAATTACATGATACAACCCCAATGGCAAGTATGTAAATGAACACATGTCCATCACACACACACAATGGGTGCAAATGAATGTCAAAACCCATATCATGACATGCATGAAACCAATGAGATGATACCACAAATGGAAGTATTGAAGATAACATGAACGTAAATCAAATTAAACACACAACAATGGGAATAACAAAAGAAATGGTCCATGTCTGATAAATTATGAAAATCAATTAAACATAAGCAAAAGAAATCCAAAAAGAAAAGTTGTCCAAAGTCACAGTTCAAAAAATCAAATCCAAGGGAAAATAAAAAAACCATTGCTCCATGGTGAACACAAAAAAATATTAAAAAAGATGAATCCAATGTAGAACTATGTACAATTGAAGAATCCAGGGTCCATGAGCCCAACTTAAGAAATGAAACCTACCAAAAACTACTACCTAATAAAAAACTATATACAAAAATGTGGTCCATTGTCCAAGCGGTTTAAAATAAAGAAAAAACGAAAGGAAACCTAATACTAACTAACTAACTATTTACAAGGGCAGCGGGCAATTCCAACAGCTCACATGTTGATGTCCCGGGCCAGGGCATCATCGAACTCCTGCTCGATGTCCTGGAGGCGGTCCTCTTCCATGGCCCCGAGGGTTCACAGGGACGATGACATCTGGAACTCCAGGTCCCTGCGAATGGCCTCGAGGCACTTGGCCCGCCTCAGGGCCCTACGCATGGAGTTCTCCTCCCTGACCATCGTGAGCCATGCCTCTTCCGCCCGCTGCTGCTCCGCATCTATCGCATGGCCCAACCGCTGCCACACGGAAGACACTTCCCGTCCAGGGTCCTCCTGCCCTCCGGCCGATGCCTGCCCCTCCGATGTTGATGGCCCTGAGCCATCATTGCTCCCACCTACAGCCTGCTCCTGCTGCTGCTGCTGCTGTCCATGTGCCCTGTCCGATGGTGCCTGCACATCCTCCATCTGCTGGTCTCCAGTTGTGGTGTCCACCCCTGCTGGACCACCAACTCCCAACTGTGGCAGGGATGGGATCTCCACCAAGCTGGCTGTGTTGGTTAGGCCAGGTCCACAGGGGGCTCTGGTGGAATCTGGGCCGGAAGACGATGTGGAGAACGACCGGCGCATAGCCTCCACAGAGGAGGAGAGGTCCGCCAGAGTGCGCGTCACATGTAGGAACCCACCGACCAGGGCCCTTCCCAGCAGTGCCACGTCACGACGCTGCTCTTCGTGATGGCGTGCGTTCTCCGCCCAGGAAGAACGCATGTCATCACGAATGACACGCGTGCGCAACGTGACACCCACCAGGACGGATCCCATACGGTCGCGGGACCCCTCGCTTGCAGGTATTGGAGAGACAGGTGATATGGCACTCTCCCCTACCTGCGGACGGGCCTGGGACAGGAACTCCTTGCTGGTGCATGGTGGTGCAGTCACAGGGTCAAGGAAAGCAACATGCACAGGCCCCTCCGCGGTGACCTGTGCTGCCTCCTGACCCTGGACTGCACCACTTGCACCAGTGGTACTACCCCCACCAGGCTCCATGTGCGGCTCAGTAGCGGGCTCCTCCTCCTCTGTGGAGACCACCAACCTGGATGTCTCCACATCGTCTTCCGCCATTGGAAGCCCCTGTGGGGGCTCACCCCGCCCTTCCGCCACAGCCGTTGTGGCAGACGCGGCACCAGCCCCCTCACTCCCAGATGATGGTAATTCCTGGGAGGGTGGCTGGGCCATGCGTCACCGCCCGGTGGAGGCATCCCCGCCGCTTGTCTCCACAGCACCGTCTCCGCCCTCTTCTTCACTTGACGCTGCGTAGAGGGAGACATAGTCATTGTCTGATTGCCTTATTTAGGTGCCCTCAGTCTCGGCATTTTAGCCTCCCATGCTAGGTATTATAGTCACTGTTTGATTGCCATATCTAGGTGCCCTCAGTCCCTATATCACAGCCCTGTTGGATTAAACGCACTTAGGTGCCTCCCATGCTATGCACTCCAGACAATGCCCATTCGTGCCTCATATACTTGTGCCCTACTAGCGAATGGTGCCTAGACCTTACAGATCTAGCCGCATAGCCTTAGATACAATTACTGACACTTAGCACATTGACGGCCAGTTATCCTAGTCCACACACACCAAGTGGCATTGCTAGCTAATAGGAATAGCTTCGCACTATGTCTAGCTCACTCAACATTTACTTTCTAATGATCATGGCCACACTGCACGACTCCCCTAAGAATAGCCGCACTAAAATTCCCCCTTGCAAGCCATCTTTTGCGCCTCCTCTCCTACTCACCACTCCCAAGATACCTAACTACCTTGGCCACATCAGCCCTGTGCACCAGGCCATGCCAGGCCGACTAGTCTACATCGCTCAGCCTACCCCAGCTCACGAGAGAAACCTTAAATTATGCGCCAGACTTAATAAACTCTATGAACTTCTTAGAAAATCCCTCCCCACTATAAAACGCACAACGAAAGCCCAACACATTAGAATATGCACTGTACCCCCTCAATCCTCGCCATCAGTGAATACAAACATGCTTAAGACAAATACCAATTCATCCAACTCGGCCACAACCAAAATGGACCCTAAAGGACACTCCCTCAAGGGAGCACTCCTTAATGTAAGATCCCTAGTGGCACACGCCATTGACCTAGCTGGCTTAATCACAGAAGCCAATCTAGACTTTATTGCTATAACTGAGACCTGGCTACACAATGCGGCAGGCCCATCGCTCATGTTGGCCATTCCTGACGGTTACAGCATATCTAGGCATGATCGAGAAGGTTCCCGCGGAGGTGGAATCGCCATTATATCCAAAATAAACTTATCACTACGCCTAGTCCCTACCACAACTATGCAATCCTGTGAAACTCTCACTGCCAAAATTCCCTTAAACAACACCCAAACTCTTCATATTCACCTAATTTACAGACCACCGGGTCCACTTGGAACCTTCGAGGAGGACCTGCACAGTCTACTATCAAACAATACCAAAACTACTTCCCAATTGCTGATATTAGGGGACTTTAACCTTGGCTTCAATGACCAAGCAGATGCCCATGCTGCCACTATTGCCAATACCCTTCACACCTTAGGACTTACCCAAAAAGTCAGCTCCCCCACACAGGCAAAGGGTAGAATACTTGACTGGGTCGCTGATTCCAACTGCTCAGCCAGAGTATCCTCTATTACGCCCCTCTCCTGGACAGACCACTCCTTGGTGTCCTTTAATTTACTAACTACCAAACCACCCAGCCCTGACCCACAGGCAGCTCCACCATGCCCTACAAGAAACAAAAAGAATATTACAGCAGATAATATTATTCCCCTGATCCTTCCTACCTTAAATGCACTGCCAGACAACCTTGACCCTAGTGCACTGGTCAACGAATTCAACAACATCATGCGCACAACTATGGACAAAGTCGCCCCTCTTAAAATGAGAACAAGCAAACCCAAGGCACATTTAAACAAGTGGTACACGCCAGAACTTAAGGCCTTGCGCCTAAACAAAAGAAAATGCGAATCTGACTGGAAACTATGTCCAATCGAAGAGAATAAAGCTAATTTAACTAATATCTCTCGGCATTATGAAAATGAAATTTGTCTAGCGAAACGTAATTCCTACAATGCTCGCATTGCCAATGCCAATTCAAGTATGAAGGAACTTTTCTCCATCTTGAAAGAACTCGAGTCCCCCATTGCCACACCAGATACCTGCATTAAAGACCAGACATGGTGTATAGATATCCAATCAGCCCTAGCAAATAAAATCACTACACTGCAAAATAAAATCCAACTAAAAAAAGACTCCCTAAACCTCACTAACAAGCCGCCACCTAACAACACCATCAACAACCCAACCAACAAATTCTCCTTCACTAAAACTACCATCTTAGAGGTAGAGAAAATTATCCTTTCCCTCAAACCGTCGAACTGCAAAGGTGACATCTGCCCAGCACAACTAATAAAATGCGCTGCCAGAGACCTTTCACCGTTCATTTCAAAATTGATCAACTCCTCCTTCGCCACAGGTAATATCCCAGCGAACCTAAAACAATCATGGGTGCTCCCTCTTCTCAAGAAGCAGACTCTTGACCCCCTCATCCCCACTAATTATCGGCCCATCACTACCGTACCTTTCCTATTGAAGATACTAGACAAGGTTGCCTATACACAAATTCAAAGACACCTTGAATCAAACAATCTACTGGGAGCTAGACAATCTGGCTTCCGCCCACTCCACGGTACTGAAACTGCACTCATTGATCTAAAGACCCAAATAGACGAACTGAGAGACCAAGGTAAAACGGCACTCCTCCTCTTACTTGATCTCTCAGCTGCTTTCGATCTGGTGGATCACAGGGTCCTCTGCAAACACTTGGACACTGCTGCACACTTCTCCACGCATGCCACCAAATGGATTGAATCCTTTCTGAGTGAGAGAACAATGAGAGTCTTCTCCCCTTCGGCAGCAGCCGACCCTCTTCCAATCACGTGTGGCGTCCCTCAAGGCTCCTGGTTTCACCAACCCTGTACAACATATTCACTAAACCCCTCTTTGATGATCTGGACCTTCTAGGTATCACCTACACTAACTATGCAGATGATACACAGATTCTCCTCCCGCTTTCTGGGGATCACAACGAGGACGGGGAGTTGGTGAATAGGGTGTACCTCATTATTCAGGCATGGATGGCATCACATGGCCTCTGCCTGAATGATGATAAGACTGAGCTGATCATTCTGGGCACACAGGCCAATATCAACAAACTAGGCAAGGACTACTCCACGTTTAACATAGATGGCAACAGCATCAAGGTTTCGAGTGAAGTAAAAACACTAGGCTTCTATCTCGACTCCACCATGTCTTGTGCCAAACAAGTTAACTCCTCAGCCTCCACGACAGCCTATACCTGCAAATTAATAAGAGCAGGTAAACCCTTCTTATCTAATAACAGTTGCATGATCCTAGCGAGAGCCTTAATACTATCACGACTCGATTACTGCAATGCCCTTTACAGTGGTGCTAACAAAACTATCACCAAAAGGCTACAAATCCTACAAAACAACGCCCTTAGAGCCGCCTTAGGTATAAACAAAAGGGAACATATCTCCTCCACTAGACAACAATAAAAATGGCTCTCCACCAACAATAAAATTCACCTAAAAATGCTTTCCCTGACGCATAAAGCCCTCAATAACTCTGCCCCCATTTACCTGATGGACAAAATAAAAATAAAAATCTCTAGCAGACCTACAAGAACTCCCAACTCCAACTGTCTGGAAATTCCAAGATTTAAACTTGCCAAAATTGGCGGCACTAGCTTCCCTGTGCTAGCCGCTAAATGGTGGAATGCCCTGCCACATAACCTTAGATCAGATCAACCTTTCCCTCACTTTAGAACGAATCTTATCAAACACCTCAATGACAACAACATGTAAGGACTGAAAGACTTTAATTTGTGTTATGTTACTGATCTGAATGTATATATGTATCATCAAAGTTTTACCACTATCGTAAATTATAATTATGCAACATTCTAATTTGAATTTGCTGTAACACTGTAATTTCTACGCAACGTTGTAAGCTTTGCATATTCTATTCACTGCGCCCGGTTACCCTTGGGTCAGGCGCGCAATACAAATAAATAAACAAACAAACAAACAAACATAGAACACAAGCATCAGGGTACAGCACAAAATATCCTAGACAGGAAATAATAACACATGAGTGGCACTGTCAAATGTCACTTCCATCCTGTCCTTCCACAACACATGGGTCAATGCATGCAACACACATGGAGAAACACTCCCGGCGCCTGCAATCAACATCAACACCCATGTACAAGGGCCCCTGTAAACCAAGATGTTGCCTTCAAAGTCACATGCATCCATGGCGTTTCAAAGTCAAACACACACTTCTCTGGCGCACACACACACACACACACACACACACACACACACACACACACACACACGTGCACCATACATGTATATGACATCAGCACCCATTCCTCATCCCCCTCCATGTCCAGGAACAGAGACTGGCCTGCTTTCATGTGTGCATTCTGCATAGAGGTCCCCATGTTGCATTAAAACACATGCACCTACCATGTGGTTCACACATAACTGGTCCCACATGCATGACCATGACGTCCCTGCACACACACATATCCATACATGGCCTATGTCACACATTCAGGCAAGTATCAGACTACCAGCACACTGTAACATGCCCTGTCTCACATAGCTTGGCCACTTACCGCTCAACTCCAGACGGGTCTGCCTTCCGAAGGATCTGGGTGTGGAGCGCTGGGCCTACGCGTTCCAGGACCCTCATCTGGATGTTGCTCAGGCTGACCCGGCCCCCCACCGCGAGGCGCCGTGCCTTGTTGAGGGTCCTGGACCTGAAGTCCTCCCAGCGCTTCTTGACATGATGGAATTCGCGGACTGCCACCCCCTCCGCGTTGATGGCAGTCACGATGTCCGTCCAGATCCTGGTCCGTCCTTCCTTGTTTGCGCATCTTGTTCCGAAAAGGGCATCATAATGCCCCAGGACATGCTCCACCAGGACACCAACTTCGGTGGCAGTGAAGCTGGTGGCCCTCTGCCTCTCTGGCTGGGGGTTGCCAGTGGTGCCAGATGGAGATGTGCCCGACATGGCAACCCCAGAGGCAGGAGTGGGTGGGCAACTGGGTCCTGGGGCTGGGCTGTGGAGCGATGGAATCCCAGTCGGGAGTCTTCTGTTCCAGCAGGGGTGGACACAGCAACTGGACCCCTGCAGATGGCTGACGTGCAGGCACCAAATAGCAGGGCACGTGGGCAGCAGGCAGACAGGCAGCAGCAGATGGCTGGTGGGAGCGTGCTCGGGGCTTTGGGGGGCAGGAAAATGGCCTTCTTGGCAGGAGTGTGGTCTTCCGTGTGTGTACGTGTGGCCAGCTTGATACAGAGTGATTTGGCACGTGAAAATCTTGCACGTCAGCATGTAATTCGAGGAAAGGCCCTTAGCGCGTAAGCGCGTCAGCACACGTACGCGATATCATTGGACCAAAGGCCCTTAGCGCGTAAGGGCGATGGTGACATATTGTGCACGGGCATTGCCCTTTCACGTGTAAAACTTGCCGCGCACCCCTGAAATTCACGTACTCCCTCGACCAGGGCCCTTTAAATTGTAAAACTTCACGCGAACCCCGTACTACATGTACCCTGCTGAAATTGCGGTTGAAACTTCACACAAACCCCAGGAATACACGTACCCTAGGCCCTGTGCGAGTGGGGTACGAGTATTTCAGGGATTCGCGGGAAGTTTCACACGCAATTTAGCTGTCAGAGCGGGGTACGTGAATTTCGGGGGTGCGCGGGGAGTCCTACACGTGAATTGACAGTGTGGGTCCTCCCAGGTGTTCCCTCTGCACCCTCCACGGCCCCTGCAGGCAGACCACTCCACAGGGGACTACCCCGCATCCCTGGTCATGTCCCGCATGCAGCCCATCCACCATGGCCATGCACCCCAGCCAAGCCACCTGTCCGCTTGCACCACTGATCACCAACTCATGTCCCCCTGCACCCCACCCCCCAAAGCAGTGCAGGGCACCTGCCAGCAGGCCCCCACTCATGTCCCACTCATGTCCCCTTGCACCACCACCCCCAGCACTGAGGGGCACCTGCCATCAGGCCCCCACTCATGTCCCCCGGCCCCCAGGTCATGACGATTCCTCAATCATGGCCCTTATGGCCAGCCTCCCCAGCCCAAAGACCCAACCAAGTATTGCATCCACCCACATAGAAAAGGCAATTACATGATACAACCCCAATGGCAAGTATGTAAATGAACACATGTCCGTCACACACACACAATGGTTGCAAGTGAATGTGAAAACCCATATAATGACATGCATGAAACCAATGAGATAATACCACACATCGAAGTATGAAGAACAAAATGTATTAAACGCAACATGAATGGAATTAAAATCAAACAAACAACAATGGGAGTAAAAAAAGAAAAGCTGCATGTCTGTAAAATAATGAAAAACAAGAAATCATAATCCAAAGGAAAGGTGTCCAAAGTCACAGTCCAACAAAGCAAATCCAAAGGAAAACCATTGCTCCATGGGGAAATCCAAAAAAAAGAGATAAATCCAATAGTGAACTATATATAGATGAGCAATCCAGGGTCCATGATCCCAACTGAAGAAATGAAACCTATCAAAAATACTACCTAATGAAAAACTATATACAGAAACATGGTGCATTGTCCAAGCGCAACCAAAATAAAGAAAAAACCAAAGGAAACCTAACACTATCTAACTATTTACAAGGGCAGCGGGCAAGTCCAACGGCTCACATGTTGATATCCCGGGCCAGGGCATCATCGAACTCCTGCTCGATGTCCCGGAGGCGGTCCTCTTCCATGGCCCCGAGGGTTCGCAGGGACAATGACATCTGGAACTCCAGGTCCCTGCGAATGGCCTCGAGGCACTCGGCCCGCCTCAGGGCCCTACGCATGGAGTTCTCCGCCCTGACCATCGTGAGCCGTGCCTCTTCTGCCCGCTGCCACTCCGCATCTATCGCATGGCCCAACCGCTGCCACACAGAAGACACTTCCCGTCCAGGGTCCTCCTGCCCTCCGGCCGATGCCTGCCCCTCCGATGATGAAGGCCCCGAGCCATCATGGCTCCCACCTTGTTGCTGCTGCTGCTGTGCCACTGCCTGTGCCCTGGCTCCTGCTGCATGCACATCCTCCTCCAGCTGGGGTGCAGTTGTTGAGGTGGTCACCCCTGCTGGACGTCCGACTCCCAACTGTGGCAGGGATGTGTCCTCCACCAGCCTGGCCGCAGGGTCAGAGGCAGCTCCACAGGGCACCCAGGTGACACATGGGTGGGAAGATGACACAGAGGATGACTGGCGCATAGGGGGTTCAGTTGAGGAGGGGGTCGGAACAAGGTCCAGAAAATGGAGGAATCTGGCCCTGGTGAGCTGTCCCAGTGGGTCAACGCGGTCAACGAGCCATGCGAGAAGACGTGCAGTCTCCTCATGAAAAGACTGCAGGTCAGCTCGCATGGCACGTTGACGCAACGCCACCCCACCCAGGACAGGCTCAACCCGGTGCCGGATAGCCACATCCGTAGGGAGAGGAAGGCCAGTTGGTGTAAGCCAATCCCCTCCCTGAGAACCGGTCTCGTCGTAGGTATCCCTGCTGGTGCAAGATGATGCAGTCACAGGATCGGGGACAGGATTACACACAGGCACCTCCGTGGCGGCCTGTGCTTCCTCCTGTCCCTGTCCCTGCACTGCACCACTAGCACCAGTGGAATTCCCACCTCCAGACCCCATCTCTGTCCCTTGCACTGCCTCCTCCTCCACCAAACCCCCCACCAACCTGGTTGACTCCGTGCCATCTTCCTCCTTCGGGCCCTGTGGGTTCTCAGATGCCCCTTCAGCTGCCGAGGAGTCCAACTCCAACCTCTGCCTCTTGGACCTCCTCTAGGCAGCTGCGACCTGGGACGCGGCACCGGACTCCTCACTCCCCGACGAGATGACAACCTGGGAGGGGAGCCGGGCCTTGCGTCTCCGGCTGGCGGTGCGATCCCTGCCGCTGTGCTCCACAGCACCTTCTCCGCCCTCTTCATCAGTTGACGTTGCAGACAGTGAGAGATAGGAGACAGGCATCAGGGCACTGTACAATGGACTCATACACACATGACAGTTGTACATGAGTGGCATTCTTAAACTTCACACATGGCATCACAATCCCCAACATACATGTCATTGCAACTCACACACATGAGCTATTCCACAGCCATATTGCAACAGCCAGCACCATCCATACACATGCAACAGCATGAGCAGCCAAAGGTGAGCCAGACATCACATGAAACACAGGGAGTGCACTAGACATGCACACACGCCACCACACTTACATGCATGTGTACACCTCCGCCAACTGTCGCAGTGATGAGATTGGCATCCATGTCACATCTGGCAATCAGTATTCTACATATCAGTCTCACATGCCTCCATGTTGCATCAATGTTGCACCCATGTCAAATACACACACATGCACATGTACACGGTGCAGATACATGCAGCTGGAACCAACATCCATGTGTGACACCACAACCATGCCAACTTACATACACAGTAATCCAAACATGTGTGCTCACACATCTGCATTTGGCCTGCATGCTTACCCACACATACACCATCCATGTGTCTCAGACATGAAAGACTTGCATGTGTCAGCCTCACAGCCCTGTACATACACATCCATACATGGTCCTACAAAACCACATGTACAACCTGCACACTACTGGCACACCACCACACGCACAGCTTCCAATCATTATGCATGTACACTTACCGCTCGACTCCAGACGGGTCTGCCTCTCAAGGACCTGGATGTGGATTGCTGGACATATTCGTTCCAGGACCCTCACCTGATGTTCCGACAGGTGTCCCCGGCGCCCCTTAGCATCCGCTGCCTTCAAGAGGCGCCGGGCCTTGTTGAGGGTCCTGGACCTGACGTCCTCCCAGCGCTTCTTGACATGTTGGAAGTCGCGGACTGCCACCCCCTCCGCGTTGATGGCAGTCACGATGTCCGTCCAGATCCGAGTCCGTCCTTCCTTGTCGGCGTGCAAACTTCTGAAGAGGGCATCATACTGCCCCAGGACTTGCTTCACCAGGACACCAACTTCGGTGGCAGTGAAGCTGGTGCCCCTCTGCCTCTCTGGCTGGGGGTTGCCAGTGGTGCCAGATGGTGTGGTGCCCGACATGGCAACCCCAGAGGCAGGTGTGGGTGGGCAACTGGGTCCTGGGGCTGGGCTGTGGAGCGATGGAATAGCAGTCAGGAGTCTTCGGTTCCAGCAGGGGTGGTCACAGAAACAGCACCCCTGGCTGATGTGCAGGCAGCAAATGGCAGGGCACGTGGGCAGCAGGCAATCAGGCAGCAGCAGATGGCAGGTGGGAGCGTGCTCGGGGCTCTGGGGGGCAGTAATTCAGCCTTCTGGGCAGGAGCGTGGTCTTCCGTGTGTGAACGCGTGGACAGCTTGATACGGAGTGATTTGGCACGTGAAAATCTTGCACGTCGCGAGTAAGTCGAGGAAAGGCCCTTAGCACGTAAGCGCGTCAGCGCACGTACACGATTTCATTGGACCAAAGGCCCTTAGCGCGTAACCGTGTCTGTGATGTGACACATGACGTGTAAGGAAAGGACGTGTATGTGTGGGCCGGTTTAAAATGTACGTCTAAAACGCCATTTTCTTGTAAGTGCTTTTCGTGGAGAGCGAGTGGGTGAATTCTGTACTTCTTGTAGGTTCACATGTGATTACTTCACAGCGTTTCAAGTTCATACTCCCTGTTACCTCTGACAGCTTTCATTTTTCTACTTTTTTTGGGCCTGTTTCCTCAAACAGTGTTCACTTCTCCTTTCGTCCTGTCTCCTCAGACAGCGTACAATTCTTCTGTTGGTGGGGGTGTTGCCAACGCGCACACGCGGTTATTTTTCACATTCTTATTCCAGGCAGACGGTGAGTTCCGCACGTATTTAGCAACTGTGCTTGCCCGTGTGTCGCACTCCCCTTCAGAGGTCATTGTAGGCTGCGTGTATTACGCGTACGCTTATTTTTGTATTTCTGGGTGCCACAGCGTAGTGCGTAGTGCGGGTTCATTTTTCCACGCACGTGGTCTACGAGGGATTGCGTGCACGTTTATTTTTGTTTTTTGGGCTGCCTGTGCGTTGCGTGACCTGTCATCTTCCCCCAGGGGTCACAGACAGCCTTGTTTGAGCACTAGGGTACGAATTCCATCTAGTACCCTACCCCTTTGACCCCCAATTGCCCAGGACAATAGTTTACTGCTCCTCCCATACGCACAACAACGTCAGTGCCAACGTCAGTGCCATGGTTGAGAGGCGACCAAGCGGTAAGGGAGGCAAAGGTGGCCGACCTTCAAAAGGTGGACGTGGTGGGCGCGGTAGGGGACGTGGCCAGGATTTTTTTTTGGGCCTGTTTCCTCAAACAGTGTTCACTTCTCCTTTCGTCCTGTCTCCTCAGACAGCGTACAATTCTTCTGTTGGCGGGGGTGATGCCAACGCGCACACGCGGTTATTTTTCACATTCTTATTCCAGGCAGACGGTGAGTTCCGCACGTACTTAGCAACTGTGCTTGCCCCGTGTGTCGCACTCCCCTTCAGAGGTCATTGTAGGCTGTGTGTATTACGCGTACGCTTATTTTTGTGTTTCTGGGTGCCACAGCGTAGTGCGTAGTGCGGGTTCATTTTTCCACGCACGTGGTCTACGAGGGATTGCGTGCACGTTTATTTTTGTTTTTTGGGCTGCCTGTGCGTTACGTGACCTGTCATCTTCCCCCAGGGGTCACAGACAGCCTTGTTTGAGCACTAGGGTACGAATTCCATCTAGTACCCTACCCCTTTGACCCCCAAATGCCCAGGACAATAGTTTACTGCTCCTCCCATACGCACAACAACGTCAGTGCCAACGTCAGTGCCATGGTTGAGAGGCGACCAAGCGGTAAGGGAGGCAAAGGTGGCCGACCTTCAAAAGGTGGACGTGGTGGGCGCGGTAGGGGACGTGGCCAGGATTTACACGGTGCCCCTAGACCCCCATGTGTGGAGGACCAATCAGGGACACCCATGCTCCCCCCCCCATGGTTGAGGGAAACGTGGCTGAGACCATCCCTGCTCAGCCCCTGTTGTACCAGCCCAATTTCTCTTTTTTTAACTTTAGCACTTGTGCCTTATTTTCAGGCCCACATACACCTACACCCACCAAGGAAGTACACGGTACCTGTCCCTCTAGGGGTCACACCTCCCACGTCAACATCATGAATCAAATGCTATCTTTTACGGAAGAAGAAATAGACAACATTATAGAGGGTCCATCTCTCTTCAACCTGGCAGGAGCACAGCAACATATTGCTTCCACAGCTTCAGGAGACGTTCTATTAAATCTAAAGAAAAAATGCTTCCGTACGGAAGTCCATGCTCATTTCCTCAGGGAATACCTGAGAGTAAACCTTGTACCAATGGGTCTGCTGGTCAAAAACGAACCAGCATTATTCCTTAAGGACAAGGAATATATGCTGGGTTTCATTAAAATCTCAACAAAATGCAGTAGGGACCTAATGGCCCTGACGATAACAATAGCCCAACGTATTCATACCAAAATACAACAAGACCTCAAGGAAGAAGAAGCCAAGTTTCTTCATGATGATAGTCTGTCCAACGTCAGAGATAAATTGAAAGAAATTAACAAAGCCTTTGACCAGTTCACTGCTACCACTTTGGAGAAAACACACAAAAAATTGGCGAAAGACATAAGCAATTTCAAAATAGAACTAATTTACCCATATCTCTCAGCAGAATATAAGGACAAGAAGGAAAAGGAGAGATTGGCCAACCAAACTGCGGCCACTAGAAATAGACGCAAATGGGTCTCTTTTTCAGACATCTCTAGTTCTGACTCCTCGTCAGGTGATTCTAGCCAAAACAGAAATAGAAATAGACAACAGGGACAATACCAACCTCCTAATCAGATGCCTTTTTTAGGGCAAATGGCCCCCAGAGGCGCATACCCACATGCAATGCAATTTTTCAACTACCCCCAGTGGGGACCACGCAACCAGGGGAGGAGAGCCAATCGCAGGTTATAACGGAAATTCCAATATTCAATCTATCAGGACATGTGCTTTCTAAAGAAGAAACCTCCATTCTTACCAAAGGTTTATCGTTTGTACCTACAGAACATACTGATTGGTTCAAACTGGACTCTGAATTATCCAATCTTTTCAGAAGTATCAGAAGGAAAGTGTACTTCAGGGACAAAGACCTTCGCCCAGAACAAAATGACACCGGACTTAGAATAAAATCCACATTTAACCCTATGGAAAACAAAGTACCTAGCTCCTTGCTTACATTTGAAAAATGCATCACGAAAGAAATGAGGAAACTTCAAACTGATCAGCAGCAGTTAAGAGAGAACTTGACCACAGGGGAACGCAAGGCCCTAACCACCTGAGCTAAAAACAAAGATTTGATTATAAAAACAGCCGACAAAGGGGGTGGGATTGTGATTCAGAGTATAACACAATACAAAGAAATGGTGATGCACTTACTGAACGGAGAAGGCAACTACAAAAAACAAAGGAAAGACCCCTCAGTCGCCATAAAACACAAAATCCAGGAGATAACCAGATTTGCACTAGAGCATGAGTGGATTACAGAGCATGAAGAAACTTTCCTTAATACCTCAGACAACAGAATACCGGCTTTCTATGCTCTACCAAAACTTCATAAAAACAGCCCAAACCCTCCAGGCAGACCGATTGTGTCAGGATGTGGGTCTATTCTTGAGCCCATTTGCAAATTCATAGACCATTTTCTGAAACCTCTCAGCCAGCAAACACCTACGTACCTCAGAGATACCATGTCAACCATCTCTAAATTTGAAGACGCGAGTTCAACAGCGAGCAGGAACTCCTAGTCACCATGGATGTTGTTAGCCTTTACACAAACATCCCACAAGAAGCAGCGGTGGAGTGTATCCGACAACATCTAACTCACTTTATGACCCAAACAAGAGTTCCCACTAACTTTATAGTGGAACTACTTGAACTCGCACTAACCAACAACTTCTTCACGTTCGATGACGAATACTATCTCCAAACAAGTGGAACGGCGATGGGAGCTGCGTTTGCCCCGAGTCTGGCAATAATCTTTATGGCAGAATTTGAGAGGCAACATGTTATAGACATATCCAACCCGTTTCAAAACAAAATCTCTTCATGGTTTACGTACATCGACGATGTCATCCTTATATGGAACGGAGATGAAAACAGCCTCACCTCATTTTTCAAGTGGATAAATACCCAGACCCAAGAGATAAAATTCACTATGCAAAACAGAAACAGTGCCATTAACTTTTTGGACCTGACCATCTTAGCCAAGAATGGCAAATTACAATGCGACCTCTTCACAAAGGAGACCGAGAGGAACACTCTACTTCATTACAAAAGTCATCACCCAAGGAACCTAAGGGATAACCTCCCATATGGCCAATTGCTACGATTAAGGCGTAATTGCACCGAAATGAATACATTTCTAGAACATGCAAAAAAACTCGGAAGCAAACCACAAGAAAGAGGATATCCCAGAAAACTCGTCAGTCGGACTATCAAAAGAGCCAAATACACGGCCAGGGAAAGTCTATTAACACCCAAAATGAAAAATCCGGATCGAGATGAGACCCTTACATTTGTCTCCACGTTCAGCCCTGATACAACCAAACTAAAAAGGATCTTGAAAAAGTTCTGGCCCCTGGTACAATTAAGTTTGCCAGAAGAGAAAACACCAAGAATGGCGCTGAAACGATCCAAGAATCTGAAGGACATGCTATCACATGCAAGACTAGAGAAAAAATCACAAAGATCAATGCTCTGGAATATGCGGGAAATAAAGGGACATCACCCCTGTGGCACCTGCACAGTATGTCGATTCACTAGGAAAATGTCTTCATTTAGGATTGGCGAAAAAGACTGGGAACTCAGACAGTTCATAAATTGCAAAACAGCTAATGTAATCTACATCATTGAATGTCCTTGTGGTTTGTGCTATGTGGGCCAAACAACTAGGCAAATCCACAAAAGGATAGGAGAGCATAGATCTCGAATCCGGTGCAAATCTGCCACAGCCCCAATGGTACAACATTACACTGAAAACCACCATGGCCCAGACGATATCCTATGGTGGATAGCAGATTCAGTATCGAATACAAGCAATGCCACCAACTCACTCAACCACAAAGAAGCATGGTGGATTTTTAAATTGAAAAGTATTACAACTGGGATGAATGAGATAGATCCCACGCGCTTTTGTAGATAATTACACACTTTTACGCCAGCGTAAGTCTCCTGAGTCTCCTCTCCCTGTTTCATCTCCATTTCTCATGCCATTTTATGAGCCCACGGGTAGCTGGTCTTTAACTAGTTCCCCAACCTCCCTTCCGTAGCACACTCCTTTACTTGAGGTGCGTTCTGCGCAGTCGCCTGGCAGGACCCGTCTTTCCTTATTTAGGACATCCCAAGAATAATCCACAACAATTGGGATTCTCTTTAATTTTAAATACATGCCCAAAAAATATTCCACTTTACACCTTTTTGGTTATATTGGTCCTAGTTGGATTCCACGACCTCTATACAGTTTCTACAGGTTAGCAATATAGGGTGAGCCAACACTGAACACAACTGATCCCGGCTAACTTTTGACAGACTTGCCACTCCGTCTCATAATGGACATGCGCTAGAGACCAGTGTCTCGCATTAACAAGCACCCACAGCAACGCTACTCTACAGTGGGCCGGCAGATGCGCACTCGCCAGTTATAACAACACTACTCCTGATGCACATGCGCACTCAGCACAGCCGTGCAGTGCTCGGCTCATTTTAGTTCGCCAGCCTGTACGCAGTGATCTAGTTGCAAAATGCATACGCGGCCCCACGCGCCAGCCTGCAGCGAGCCCGGGACCTAAATACCAGGTAAATTCTTTTCCGTACTTGGTCACACAATACAGACCCTTTCCTCACAAATTATCCTAACGGGCGCATACATCTCGTTTCCCTCACAGGACGACTACAGACCAGAAACTATCACCCAGCCACCATTACGTGCTGGTCCACACTTTAATGATCAGTTGCAAAACCACACTTCCTGAGACTCTTCGCGCAGCTACAACCTAGTCAGGTGAGAACATGCCTTCTAGGTACACTTGGGTAAATATCTTTCTATTATTGACCTCCACTAACAGTAATCTTACCCAGAACTACATGTTCCTTGATTTTTGCAGCCATCCACAGCCGACTGCCAGAAGACTAAACTAATTAGCATCTCTATCCATTCATGTGCCACATTAACTTCAGATCCTGACAGATCTGCACCCCCCAAGGTCAGTCCCGTGTCTTCCTTGTCCTTGATTTTAGAGTGGTGTACCACATTCACGGAGAATATTATGTCTTGTTTTTTAAACAAAAGTTTTTAACTTTCCACTTAGACACTAATGGAGTCCCCCTGTCTCTATTTTTAGGGAGACCTACCCCAGGCCCTAGATGAAGGCTCCAAGCCGAAACATCTCTTCGACCAGTACCTCAATACTTCGCCTGGTCTTAACATCTTCCCTGATCGATATCTAGACGTCGACCACTTGTTAGGTCACCCTCCAGCCTGGATACACATAACCCAAATCTTTTCCATTTATTGCTTTTGTTTTGGTTGTTATGTATGTTATGTATGTTTTACATACTAATCACTCGTCACTTTAGGTGGTGGTTACATAGTGTTCCTTTTTAAACACCATTTTGTCTCGCAAATTTGTTTTGCCATAAACAGCTGCTTGAGGAAATATTAAGAATTAACCGTTTTGCAAACCCTGTTTTTGTGATTGAACCTCTTGCAGTTCCCAACTGTTCTTTTTAACAATATACCCTTTTTTCTTAATAAATACTGATGCATGATTAATAAATGCATCCAGCAGCAAAATAAATTTAAAAAGCTGACAGCTCAATATCTATTTGTGTCTGAAATTCCTTCCTGTGCATTTTTCACATTTAAAGTGTTTATGTACCTCTCTTGACATAATAGAAATAACCCAGGTCTACTTTAGTACAATAGTAGTCCCCAGAAAACGCTACACGTCAGAACAGACCCCCATTGTTGACCAAGGAGCAGCCCATTGTGGCACCTGACCTGGCACAGGATGACTCCCTGGCTGACTTCCAGGTCAGCAAGTCTAGGCCACGTGTGGCGGTGCAAGTTGTCACCAAGGCACGTGGATCTGGGGCAGCTATGTCATCTACTGCCCCAAGTATGCAAGGTGGTGAGGCTGCAGGGGCAGCTGCAGCTCCATTCGCCCCAGCTCTGACTCTCCCAGCCAGGACAGTGTCGGTCCTGGTCCATCATACTGATGTTCCCCCTGCCAACATCACACTTCAGACAATGCCTGCACCAAGCCCTATGGTCAATGTGCATTCGCACACTCCAACAACCGAGTCCACCAGTGATTCTGCCCCTACTGACCAGAGCGGCGTTAGCCACTCTGGCTCCGCTCCACCTTCTAAAAAGAGGAAGAAGGGTGCTCTGGCATGACAGGCTGAGACTCCAGGCACGGCTACACACTCCGGCACATCAAGGAAGCCTTGCTTTAATGACGCAGAGCTTAATGCACTTGTGAGCTATGTGTCGCAACATAGCCACGAAATGGTGGTGACTGCAGGGTCCAGGACCACACCTGGTCAACATAAGGCACACTGGCAGACCATCGCCAACCACATAAGTGCCCTTGGATTTGTGAGGCGCCCAGCTGATGATTGCTACAAGCGGTGGAACGACCTGAAACGTATAGCAAAGGACAAGCTGGCCTCAAATCATGCCGCTACTCTGGTGACTGGAGGTGGGTCTCCACAAGAGGACAACGAACTCACTGAACATGAGTCTGTTGCTGGGACCTTCGTCACAGAGGAACAGATCTGAGGTGTGGGAGAACTACCTGATGTGTTGTGCATGTGTATGTATTTTGGGTGACGGGTTCTGATTGAGGGCCAGGTGAGGGTGTGTACTCCAGAGTGTTATGGGTCACCCATTTCCTTCCACACATGGGATCACGTGCCTTGTATTTGGCTATGACTGCATCCCTTCTGCCCACAGTATCTTATTAGGTCCACAATTGTGCAGTTGACCTTATACTGCCATCTTGCAACTACATTGGTCAGAATTTGTAAGTGTGCCTTCAGGATAATATGTTCCACTCTCCCCTTTTTTGCTAGACATTTATCAAGCATATTGTGACATATAGATATGCTTCGGTCATTGTTTACTGGCCACACTGGGGCAATGCTTTACCTGGTTTTGTACACAATGAGACCATTCAGGCTGATGGAGTATTGGCCAGTACAAATGTTTAGATGAGGGCCTGTTTGCATGTGGAAAATGACAGATGTTTCCTGCGATGTCAATGTGAGGAAAAATAGATCAGCCAACTATTACTGTATTCTTGTTTCTTGCATGTGTTGCAGTGAGTGGCACATGTGTGCTTAGTCACAGTATGCAGCATTTTTCATGTCATCATGTCCATCTCACATGGATGGGTGACAGTACTCAATCACTGACATATGGCTGTACTTGTCAAATGTACCATGGCTATGCTAAATGCCATCTGTGTGCTGCCATGTGTCATGTATGTGTATTGGACATGCCGCTCACAGGCCAATGTTTGATGGCAGTGCTACCCAGCATGCAGCAAATGTGTTGCTCTCCCATATTGGTGTCATCAGTGTCTGCCTTTTGTCTCCCCTTACTACTCAGTGACAGTGCAGGCATGGGAGGGTTATAGTCATGTGGGACATGTGCGAATCATGTACTGGTTCTGTAGCTTGACAGGCCTATCTGTGTGCTATGCTGCTAATGCCTGTTTCCATTTTTTCTCTTTCATGTTTTTGCAGGGGATGACACACTTGATGCTGTTGAGGTTCAGGAGATGGTGCAGACCCAGGAGGAATCCCAGGCATGACCGGGCACCAGCGTGAGAACCCAATCCTCCTGCAGACCAGACTTTCCAGGGGTGTCTCTGGGTGCACCTCCCCAGACCTCTATTCAGGTGCTGATTCGGATGATGAGACCTATGTGCCGTCACAGTTAAGTGTTTCTGGCAGGGATTCTGTTCTAGCCAACGCACCTGCAGCAGGGGTAAATCCCTCTATGGGGATGTAAGTGTTGGTAGAGGCGCCTTTGGTAGTTACGGATGCAGGGTCACACTCCACAGCATCTGATCCTGTTCCTGGGCCAGCAGATCAGAGGGGGGATGCAGTCCTGCAGCCTCAGGCGGTGCCAGCACAGCAAGTTGCACATCGCCTTGCCCCAAACAGGTGTGGTGCCCGTCGACGCGGTGGCCGTACGCCACCAGGCAATAGCGTATGGGAGAACTCCATGTACGCTATGACAACCCAACAGTCAGCATCAGTTGAAATGATGGCTCAGGCAATGGAGAGGGTGGCCACTTCCATTATCCCCCCTGAAAGGCAGATGGAGCAACTACAGCAGGCAACAGACTCCATTTGCCAATCACACAGGAAAGACATGTTGGCGTCCAACAGGGACCGACGTGCGGCACTGGAGACTCTGCACCAATCCATCTCAATAGAGTCCCAGGACCGCAGGGAAGCCTTGAGTGAAGAACTCCATAACCTCAGGCAGACCCTTTTTGAGCTTGAGACTTCTGCTAATTTTAGGGCAGAACAGCGGCTGGAGCACCTCACAAGTACGCTCTCAGCTGAGATGCGGGCAACTCGGGAGGAGATCCGGGCATCAAGTCAGGTGTTGCATGGGGATCTCCGCACTATAATCCTCCAGAACGAGACCTTCCACACCCGCATGCTTGCTACCATGGAGGACCATACCAGGGCTTTGCGTGGGCTGCCTCCCATAGCACCACCACCTCCTGATGCAGCAGCAGAGGGTCATGAGAGCGACGGCAGTAGTTCTCTACATTGGCATAGTCGTGCAGGCCATGAGCCCATGGAGGTGTTTTTTTTTCCCAACATCCACACAGGTGGCTGTTGGTACGCACCCTGTCCTCGGACCTCCTGGGTGGCCTCTCCCTTTCCCCCCACCCCCCACATGGCCATTTTTGATTTTTTACTTTTTATTTTTGATTTTTGATTTTTTATTTTTGAATTTTGAATTTTGATTTTTTGTTAAAATAATTTGACAGTGTGTTGCCTTGTGTGGCTCCCGTGGGCATCCACTGTATTCCGGCTGGGCACATGCAGGCTTGTCCTGAGTTTGGGTTAGATGCTTGGTTCATGAGACACACACCCCTCCTGCTTCCCGTTTCCATGGGCTTGCAAAGGGTGTGACCAAGTGACAGTGATGTACACAGTGACGTTGGGCTCCCATGAGCTGTGTAGGCAGTCTGTAGTCAATACTGTGTAGACATTCCTTGAGTATATTGTTGTTGTATTGTACACTGCATGGTGTATTAATGTATGATTTTGCTTCCATGTCTCCCTCTGAATTTGCAGGTTCATTCCTCATGTCTTCACAAGGCCGTCTACTTTGGAGATGGAGTTCATGTTCTATGCAGTACACAGACCAGTTTTGAAGGCTGCAAGACTACAGTTTGAAGGGGGCGATGTTGCATATTCAGGTTGTATGACTATGACTACTTTAACTTAGTACTGTCATGTTTTAGAAATGTTTGAACTTGTCCAGATGCATTGTTTAGTTGGTAAGTATTTGGTCATGTGTGTTGTTAGTTCAACATTACTAGGAGCATATTGTGTGTGGCCAGTTTCCATTAGGGACACTGTACTTTGTGACACTTGTGTCAGGTTTTTGGGATTGCTTTGTTTTCTCTCACATAGCATGACATGTTGGGTGGCGGTGCTGGGGAGGGGTTGGGTGACATGGCACTGTTCTCATGTTGTATTTTGCAAGGGGGTCATGCATTTAGCAGCATATGTGTCTTTTGATGACACAGCATTGGTGGTGTTTCTGTAGGTAGGGATGCACACATTGTGACACTTCCAGGTGACCAATCTCAGGATGGTATGGTTGTGACAGTTGACTGTCCCTCATGTCATCATCATTGATTGTCAGCTGGTATGTGGCAGGGCTGTGTGCACTCCAAAGGGGTGTGATTCTAAGTGAAGTAATTAGCCACCAGCTGTGTTCGGTCTGCCTTACCCCGTGCCCTTTCCCCTCCCATGCGCAGCGGGCGTGCATGTGGTTGGGGATGTGGGGGCAGCACCATGTCCACCGGCAGGCCCCGGCGTGTTGCAACGTTGTGCAGGACACATGCTGCCACTATGATCCTGCACACTACTGGGGGAGCGTATAACAGCTGCCCGCCAGAACGGTCAAGGGAGCGAAAGCGTGACTTGAGCACTCCGAATGTGCGCCCACTATGCCCCGGGTTCCAATATGGGCTGTGTTGTATCTTACCTCGGGTGGCGTGGTGGGGTTCCGAATTGGCGTCATCATGTGGGTGCTCAGAGGGTAGGCACTGTCCCCTGGGGAGGTTGTGATGGGTATCATTAGTGGGGTTGTGACATTACTCAGTATCTGGCATGCATGCATGTGCTGTGGCATTTATACTCACCGAGCAGCCATGTATCGCCATGCCGCCCAGCTTCTAGGTCTCGGTTTAGGGTTGACATTCTGTAAATGAAACTGTCGTGGGTAGACCATGGATAGTTGGCATATACTGAGGTGATGATTCCCTTGGCATCACATACTACCTGCACGTTGATGGAATGCCAGTGCTTGCGGTTTCTATAGATGTGCTCTGATGCCCTGGGGGGACATAGGGCCACATGGGTGCAATCAATGGCACCAAGGACTTTGGGGAATTGTACCACCCCGTAGAAATCCTCGACGACAGCCTGCCTTTAGGGATCTAAACCTCTTAAGATACTGGGATGGGGTCTTCCCAAATCTAGCTATCAGAGCTAGTTTCACACTTTCATACTCTTTCCTATCCTCCTCCCCCAACTCCAGTACCACATCAGTTGCAACAGGGGGGAGCCTAGAGAACAACCAGGTAAGTAGCTCATTACCTGTGATGTTCTGGAGCCCATGATTATACTCAAACAAACTCAGCCAATCCAACACATCCAACTTTGGTTCATACATACCAATTAATTCCTTAGACATCCGGGGTCTTTTGGGACTGGAACTTCTAGAGGAGCCAGAGACAGAAGCAGTTTCAACAGACAACTTTTTCATTTCTAACTCATGCTTGAGCTCCATTTCTCCGAGCCTAAGAATTTGTTGCATTTCTTGGTGTTTCTGTTCAGTTCGAGCAGTAATCCTTCTGAATTCCAAGTCTATTTTCATTTTTTCTAGTTCAAGGACTTGAGGACTTAGTGCGGGACCTGCTATAGGCCCAGTAGGTACAGCTGGTAAGGCAGACAGAGGGGCAGGGGAGACAGTTTCATTAGCCTCTCCTTCCTCTTCAGCCTCTTCATCACTATCATCAGAACTTTGATTTAGATCAACACCATTACTGTTATCTACATTTGCTGGAGAAGTTGGTTCCTCTGAACCAGTACCCAGACTTTGGTTTTCCAGCAATCTTGCTATCAGTTCTATTTTCTTGCCTCTTACAGAAAGATTCTCTTGTCTACAGAGAGCTCTCAAACTCTCAGTATTTTCACCTGACAAGGACTCTTGACTGTAAACTTCCATAGTAGACATGTTTTCAGAAAATTGCTTTTTAGTGCTAAGCTTTGTGGTTAGCTATCCTAAAGTTTTGAAAAGCGCTCTAAACTGTATACTCGATACAAATCCCACCGCTGTACACCAGTGTTAGGCAGAAACCTGTGCAGTTCCCTCTGGGACCACTGCAAAAAGTTTAAGACTACAGGTGTTTGGCAGTAAACCCACTTGGTAGCAGTCTGTACCACACAGATTCACTTGGTAGCTGTGGCTGAGCAGTCAGACTTCCCTCGAGAAGAGTTAGGCAGTATACAGAGCATACATAATAGGTACAGAGGCACAGTAGCACAAGCAAACACTGACCAGAGCTTGTGTAAAAGTATATAATTATTTATTTAAAAGACACACTTGTAATTTACACTAGCACAAAAAAAGGTAAGTACATTCAAAACACAGTCCTAATTATTATATGTACATCCCTAGTTATTTGTTGGACAAGTCTTAGTTAACACCACTTATTTCCAGACAGAGGTGAGAGCTTAACGTTAGATGGCACTCCAACAAGTTGTTTAAAAAGGGAGGGAAAAGGCAGAATTAAGAAAGCAATACAGCAAAACACTTTTCAGAGAACCACAGTAAGTATTAGAGAAGGCAGTCTATTGAGGAGCAAGGAAGTTCAGTGCCAGGCCCACTTTAGGGAGAGCCAGGCCAAATATGCCCAAGATCACACAATGTCACAAAGTCTCCAAAGTCTTTACATGTGAGTAGAAAAGTTCTGTTAAGCTTAGAAAAATTTAGTTAGGGTGTCCCAGGCTAACCCAGGGTCGAGAGCCGAGGGCTAAATCTACCTCGTACAATCGGTGGCAAGGGAAGCCGGGCGGAACACAGTACCTTCAAAATGGAAAGGATCCTCCAGCGGTGGCAGTTGTTCCTGGTAGTGGGTGCAAGTCGCGGCGTCGTCCAGAGGAAGAGAAGATCTCGACGTGGAGGAAAGCTTAAGGTCGTTGCACTACCAGGGAAGAAACCAGCCGCAGAGTTTTCCGGTTAAAAGGATGTTACCCCTCTTTCGCGGTCGAGGTAAAAAGTGGTATTCCGGTTGCTGGGGTGCTTGGCACAGGCAAGGCGGCCTCGAGATGCTCCAGGGAGGCGAAATGAAGGCAAAAACTGGTTGTCCCCACCAGTCAAGGGAAGAAGACTCTCCGGACTGGAGATCTCCTCTGTCGTCGGGAAGTGGTGAGACGGTTCCGCAGGGCTCCAACAGTGGTGTTGTCGTGGCAGGTCGGCTCAGCTTCTCCCTCTTCGGCTTCTTAGGTCCTGTGGCGACTTCTGAAGTTCCAGTCCTCAAAGCCCTGCTTTTATGCAGCAAACCCCCATTCACCAGTCCTAGCTGTCACTCAAACATGCTAAGTGGTGAGCCGGGGGGCTCACCACTGGGCCAATCACACAAGAGTGCGCCTTGAGTTGCCAAGGCAACTCAGTCCAGGGTGCCTAAATCCCCCTCCCACACATCCTGTAGACCCAGACACAGTGGCACCACTTTGGAGGGCTTCTGTGCAGAAGCCCACCAAAACTGGAACAAAGGCTCGAATCGGGTTCAGGGTTACTGAAGTGAACCCAGACACCATTTTGGCGGCGAGTTCTGGCAAAAAATCCCAACCGGTGAATTAATATTAAATAAATAAACTGGCGGTATCTTTAACATTGCACCAAAAAGTGGTGCATTAAAATCAATGGGAAATCCCATTGGGAAATATTCTGGTGGAATATTTCCGTGGTATCCACTGCCACCAGCCAGAAACTCGGCGAGGGGGGACGGGACAGTACCCCCTCGACAAACAGACCCAGGGGCAATCTAATTGCCACTACCAGTACTTCCACAGTATGATGGTTTGTACTGGTCCTGTTCACAATTTAAGACTAGTAAAGTCAATGGTGACTGTACATGCCCAGGGAGACAGTAGTCAGTCCCAGGGTATGGAGTCTATGTTTGGGGGTCACTATGACACCCCTTTGTTACTGCACTGTGGGTGCTGTGTAACACACATACAAAAACCAATGATAGCCTATGGGGAAAAATACCCCAAAGCCCATAAGCACATTACAAGTCACAGGAATATACTCAAATCATGTCCAAGAGTGAGGGTAAAAGAGTCTCACTCTTGGCAGGAGAAGAAAAATAAACCCCAAAAATCCAGCAAAGCTGCTGGGGGACTCACTAGGTTAGGAAATTCAGCCTAAACAGAGCATTCTCCCTAACACTCGCTCCCCCCCCAGACTAAGGGACAGGAGGATTTAATCCACTCCTGGATGAACCTCATACCTCTAGTCGATGACATACATCCTAGAGAGTCCATCAGCATTTTGATGGTGACACCCTGACCTGTGCTCAATGGTGAAATCAAACCCTTGGAGGGAGATTGACCATCTCAATAGTTTTGGATTTTCCCCTTTCATTTGCATTAACCATCTCAAGGGTTGGTGGTCAGTATGAATGACAAAAGTAGAACCATACAAGTATGGCCTAAACTTCTTCAGTGCCCACACAATAGCAAAGCATTCTCTTTCGATTGTTGCCCACCTTGTCTCAGGATCCTTCAGTTTTCTACTGATGAAGCAAATGGGGTGCTCCCTACCCTTCTCATCCAGTTGGCTAAGAACTGCACCTATATCTACATTGGAATCATCAGTTTGTACAATGAAAGTTTGGTGGTAGTCAGGAGCTCTGAGTACTGGAGCTTGGCAAAGAGCTTTCTTCAGGTTTTCAAAGGCCTGATTGCATTCCTCATTCCATTTGACCTTCTTAGGGAATTTTGGAGAGGAGATTACAATCAGTGGAGAAGCTATGGTCCCATAGTTCTCAATGAAATTCCTGTTATACCCAGTGAGGCCTAGGAAGGCTCTCACCTGGGTTTGAGTAGTAGGTGTTTTCCAATTTTGCACAGCTTCAATCTTGCTGAGCAAAGGCCTTATTTCTCCACCTCCTACCTCATGCCCAAGGTAGACCACTTTACTCTGTCCAATTTGGCATTTACTTGCCTTTATGGTCAGATTGGCCTGCTCAAGAGCCTGCAAAACATGTCCTAAGTGGTTCACATGTTCCTCCCAGGATTGGCTGAAGACTGCAATGTCATCCAAGTATGCCATGCAGAGGTCCTCCATCCCAGCTAGAACTTGGTTCACCATCCTTTGGAATGTAGCAGGTGCATTTTTGAGTCCAAAAGGCATAACCTTGAATTGGTATAAGCCAACTGGGGTAGAAAATGCAGTTTTCTCCTTGGCATGGTCTGTCAGGGCTATTTGCCAATAGCCTGACGTAAGGTCCAGGGTGCTGAGGTACTTGGCTGCACCAAGTTTATCCACCAACTCATCTGTCCTTGGCAAAGGGTGGGCATCAGTCTTGGTGACTGCATTAAGAGCTCTATAGTCCACGCAGAATCTCAATTCTTTGGATCCTGCCTTTGGTACTAACACAACTGGGCTAGACCAAGGACTAGTAGAGGGCTCTATTACCCCGAGATCAAGCATCTTCTTGACCTCACCTTTGATGTGGGTTCTGACATTCTCTGACATTCTGTATCCTCTGCTTTTGACTGGCAGACAGTCACCAGTGAGTATGTCATGCTGTCCCCAAGGGGCCAAGCCTGGTGAAAGTGAGAACAGAGGGGCAAACTGATTCAACATAGATTTGCACTCCTCCTGTTGCTCAGGTGTCAGATCTGAAGAGATCCTCCTCCAACATTTTCGTCCAAAGGTAAGCCTCTCAGGAGGTCAGGTAGAGCTTCACTCTCCTCCTCCTCTTCTGATGAAGCTAGAAGCAAGGCTCCTACTTCTGGTCTAGAGACATAGGCTTTGAGGCGGTTGGTGTGGAAGACTCTAGGAGCTTCCCTGGGTTTGCCCAGATCCACCAGATAGTTGACCTCTCCAAGTTTTCCCACAACCTTGAAGGGTCCCATCCATTTGTCTTGCAAGGCCCTCTGCCTTGTTGGAAGCATTACAAGAACTAGCTGGTCTTGAGTGAACTCAACCATGTTAGCCTTCTGATCATGCCAATGCTTGACCAGAGCTTGTCAAGCTTTCAAGTTGTCACTTGCTTCTGCCATCATGTGTGACATTCTCCTCCGGAGACCTATCACATAGTCAGTCACTCTGACTGGCTTGGGGGAAGAAGCACTCTCCAACCCCTCCTTAATCAGGGCCAAGGGGCCTCTGACTGGATGGCCATAGAGGAGTTCAAAGGGAGAATAACCTACTCCCTCCTGAGGGACTTCTCTATAAGCAAAGAGAAGGCATGGCAGTAGAAGGTCCCACTTCTTTTTAAGGGGTTCTTCTAAAGCACCTATCATGCTCTTCATGGTTCTGTTAAACCTTTCTACCAATCCATTGGTCTGGGGGTGGTATGCGGTTGAGAACTTGTAAGTAACTCCGCAGGTTTTCCACATGGCCTTAATGTAGTGGGACATAAAATTTGATCCCCTGTCAGAGATTACTTCCTTAGTAAACCCAACCCTAGGTAAAAATACCAAGGAGGGCCTTAGCTACAGCCGGAGCTGTAACAGTCCTCATAGGAATTGCCTCAGGGTACCTAGTAGCATGGTCTACTACAACAAGGATAAACCTGTTGCTTGAGGAGGTTGGAGGATCAAGGGGACCAACTATGTCAATCCCTACCCTCTCAAATGGGACTCCCACAACTGGAAGAGGCACTAAAGGTGCCACATTCTTGGAACCAACCTTACCAGAAGTCTGGCAGGTATGGCAGCTCCTGCAATATTTGTCTACTTCAGCCCCCATCTTTGGCCAATAAAAGTAGAGAGAGAGCCTTTCCTTGGTCTTCTTGAAACTCAAGTGACCAGCCAAAGGAATCTCGTGGGCTAGTTGCAGGAACTGTTGTCTGCTCTCTTGGGGCACTACCAGGCGTTGGTAGTCTCCAGGTTCAGATGCAGTTGGTTCACTGTAGAAGAGGCCATCTTCCCAGTGTAACCTATACTTCCCAGGCTCTTGCCCATCACCCTGAGAAGCTGCCTGTTGGCGAAGGCCCTCCAGAGTTGGACATTCTCTTTGTCCCTTACGAAAAGCTGACCTGCTGGGTCCACCTTCTGCCAGTAAAGACTGCAGCTCAGGATGGTCAGCCGGGTCCAGGTCTCCAATAAGTTCTGGGCCTCCTACTAGCTCTTCTTCAGAGTCTAGTTCAACCATACAGGGTGGTACCTCCCTCTCAGCCTCAGCTGGAGGTGGAGTTACAGGTGTAACTTTGGACAACCTGGGCGAAGTCCTTGTTGGAAGCACTTGAGTGCTTGCTGTAGGCTTTTTCCTAGGAGTCTTCGGTTGCCCCTTTGCTCCTGATCTGGTAGTCACTGCAGTAAGTTGCTCCAGTGGGAGAGGAGTGATTTCTGTCATCATCTCCTGCGATAAACCTCACAGGGTTTTCTCTCTTGCAGGTTTGGTGAGCTCCTGTAACCTTTTACTAGGAGGTCTGGGGGTATGTGACACAACTCCAAGAGCTTTCAGGTCATTACCCAACAGAACCCTTCCTGGTACTTCACATTGTATACTGACAGGTATCTTCACAGCCATATCATTACACTGGATGAGAACTGGTAACTGGGGACACATCTGCACAGGCCCTCCAGCAAACTTGGTGAGGCATTTGGGTGCCTTAGCAACATCCTCTGCCTTGAAAAGTGATTCATCCACCACAGTTATGCTGGCCCCAGTGTCCCGGATGGCAGGAGTCTCCTGACCATTCACCTGGACACTGTCCTTATAATACTCTTTAGTATTATCTGGGATAGAATTATAGACATCTAAATTCTGTTGTTCCCACAACCCCAGAGAGACTAAAGAAACACTGGCTGAGACTCCAGTGGGTTCATCAGCCAGTAGTAGAAAGTTTCCACTTGCCATAGGGACTTCCTCCTCTGGAGCGAAGGCTAAGGAGACAAGTTGGATCCCTGAAGGTTTACCCTTACATCTGGGATCTCCTTTCACATGGTCAGTAGCCTTACAAACATAACAGGCCCCAAAGGTCCTTTGGAATGGAGGCTTGTTCTGACCTCCTTCTAGTTTGGCACCAGAAGGTATACTACTCTGATTTGGTTTCCCTTGTGGCTTACCCTTATGGTTTTGTTTGGGGCCCTCTTTGGAATTGGAATTATTAGAATTCTCCTTAGAGTCCTTTTTAGGCTGCTTCCCCTCATCCTTCTTCTGAGTTACCCCAGAATCCTTGTGAGTGGCCCTGTTGGCAACCCACAAGTCAGCAGCCTTAGCTAGCTTTCTAGGAACTAATTCCTGTGAATCAGCCAAGTGCTGTCTGAGCTCAGGAGAGCAGGCATCATAAATTGACTCCATCATTACAAGATTCTTCATTCCTTCATCAGTGTTCACTTTGTAACCCTAAATCCATCCCTTTACGTTTTTCAACCCTTCACACACCCAGGTAGCCCAAGGGGTACCATCATGCTTTTTGAGGCTTCTAAACCTCCTAAGATACTGGGAAGGGGTCTTCCCAAACCTAGCTATTAAAGCTAGTTTCATACATTCATACTTTTTCCTATCCTCCTCCCCCAACTCCATTACCGCATCAGTTGCAACAGGGGGAAGCCTAGAGAACAACCAGGTGAGTAACTCATTACCTGTGATGTTCTGGAGCCCATGATTATACTCAAACATAGACAACCAATCCAACACATCCAACCTAGGCTTATACATACCAATCAGTTCTTTAGGCATCCGAGGACTTTTAGGACTGGAACTTCTAGAGGAGCCAGAGAGAGAAGCATTTTCAACAGATAATTTCTTCATTTCTAGCTCATACTTGAGCTCAATTTCTCTTAGCCTTAGTTCTTTGTCAGTTTGAGCATTAAGTTTCTTGTACTCTAATTCCAGTTTCATTTTCTCCAGTTCATAGTATTGAGGACTAAATGTGGGGCCTGGCAAAGGCCCACTAGGTACAGCTGGTAGAGCAGACAGAGGCCTAGAGGGAACATCTACAACAGTTTCATCTTCCTCTTCTGGTTCTGACCCAAGATCATCAATACTTTGTTCAATATCAATATCATTGCTGTTCTCTACATTTGCTGGAGTGATAGGTTCCTCTGAACCATCATCCAGACTTTGGTTTTTTAACAACCTTTCTATTAGCTCCATTTTCTTGCCTTTAGTCATGAGATTCCTATGCTTACAGAGAACTCTTAAACAATTAGCAGTTTTTGTAGCAAGGGACTCTTGACTATAAACTTCCATAGTAGACGTGTTAGAAAATAACTTTTTCTTTAGTGCTAAGCTTTGTGGTTAGTTGCACTAAGGTATCTCAAAAGTACACTAAAGTGTATACTCAATACAAATCCCTCCGCTGTACACCAGTGTTAGGCAGAAACCTGTGCAGTTCCCTCTGGGACCACTGCAAAAGATTTAAGACTACAGGTGTTTGGCAGTAAACCCACTTGGTAGCAGTCTGTACCACACAGATTCACTTGGGAGCTGTGGCTGAGCAGTCAGACTTCCCTCAAGAAGAGTTAGGCACTATATAGAGCATACATAATAGGTACAGAGGCACAGTAGCACAAGCAAACACTGACCAGAGCTTGTGTAAAAGTATATAATTATTTATTTAAAAGACACACTTATAAATTACACTAGCACAAAAAAAGGTAAGTAAATTCAAAACACAGTCCTAATTACTATATGTACATCCCTAGTTATTTGTTGGACAAGTCTTAGTTAACACCACTTATTTCCAGACAGAGGTGAGCGCTTAACGTTAGATGGCACTCCAACAAGTTGTTTAAAAAGGGAGGGAAAAGGCAGAATTAAGAAAGCAATACAGCAAAACACTTTTCAGAGAACCACAGTAAGTATTAGAGAAGGCAGTCTATTGAGGAGCAAGGAAGTTCAGTGCCAGGCACACTTTAGGGAGAGCCAGGCCAAATATGCCCAAGATCACACAATGTCACAAAGTCTCCAAAGTCTTTACAGGTGAGTAGAAACGTTCTGTTAAGCTTAGAAAAGTTTAGTTAGGGTGTCCCAGGCTAACCCAGGGTCGAGAGCCGAGGGCTAAACCTTCCTCGTACAATTGGTGGCAAGGGAAGCCGGGCGGAACACAGTACATTCAAAATGGAAAGGATCCTCCAGCGGTGGCAGTTGTTCCTGGTAGTGGGTGCAAGTCGCTGTGTTGTCCAGAGGAAGAGAAGATCTCGACGTGGAGGAAAGCTGAAGGGCGTTGCACTACCAGGGAAGAAACCAGCTGCTGAGTTTTCCGGTTAAAAGGATGTTACCCCTCTTTCGCGGTAGAGGTAAAAAGTGGTATTCCGGTTGCCGGGGTGCTTGGCACAGGCAAGGCGGCCTCGAGATGCTCCAGGGAGGCGAAAAGAAGGCAAAAACTGGTTGTCCCCACCAGCCAAGGGAAGAAGACCCTCCGGACTGGAGATCTCCTCTGTCGTCGGGAAGTGGTGAGACGGTTCCGCAGGGCTCCACCGGTGGTGTCGTCGTGGAAGGTCGGCTCAGCTTCTCCCTCTTCGGCTTCTTAGGTCCTGTGGCGACTTCTGAAGTTCCAGTCCCCAAAGCCCTGCTTTTATGCAGCAAACCCCCATTCACCAGTCCTAGCTGTCACTCAAACATGCTAAGTGGTGAGCCGGGGGGCTCACCACTGGGCCAATCACACAAGAGTGCGACTTGAGTTGCCAAGGCAACTCAGTCCAGGGTGCCTAAATCCCCCTCCCACACATCCTGTAGACCCAGACACAGTGGCACCACTTTGGAGGGCTTCTGTGCAGAAGCCCGCCAAAAGTGGAACAAAGGCTCGACTCGGGTTCAGGGTTACTGAAGTGAACCCAGACGCCATTTTGGCGGTGAGTTCTGGCAAAAAATCCCAACCGGTGAATTAATATTAAATAAATAAACCGGCGGTATCTTTAACATTGCACCAAAAAGTGGTTCATTAAAATCAATGGGAAATCCCATTGGGAAATATTCTGGTGGAATATTTCCGTGGTATCCACTGCCACCAGCCAGAAACTCGGCGAGGGGGGACGGGACAGTACCCCCTCGACAAACAGACCCAGGGGCAATCTAATTGCCACTACCAGTACTTCCACAGTATGATGGTTTGTACTGGTCCTGTTCACAATTTAAGACTAGTAAAGTCAATGGTGACTGTACATGCCCAGGGAGACAGTAGTCAGTCCCAGGGTATGGAGTCTATATTTGGGGGTCACTATGACACCCCTGTGTTACTGCACTGAGGGTGCTGTGTAACACACATACAAAAACCAATGATAGTCTATGTGGAAAAATACCCCAAAGCCCATAAGCACATTACAAGTCACAGGAATATACTCAAATCATGTCCAAGAGTGAGGGTAAAAGAGCCTCACTCTTGGCAGTAGAAGAAAAATAAACCCCAAAAATCCAGCAAAGCTGCTGGGGGACTCACTAGGTTAGGAAATTCAGCCTAAACAGAGAATTCTCCCTAACAGAAGGTCCCACTTTCGTTTAAGGGGTCCCTCTAAAGCACCTATCATGCTCTTCATGGTTCGGTTGAACCTTTCTACGAATCCATTGGTTTGTGGGTGGTAAACTGTTGAGAACTTGTAAGTAACTCCACAGGTTTTCCACATGGCTTTCATGTAGTGGGACATAAAGTTTGACCCCCTGTCAGAGATTACTTCCTTAGGAAACCCGACCCTGGTAAAAATACCAAGGAGGGCCTTAGCCACAGCCGGAGCTGCAACAGTCCTCATAGGAATGGCCTCAGGATACCTAGTAGCATGGTCTACTACAACAAGTATAAACCTGTTGCCTGAGGAGGTTGGAGGATCAAGGGGACCAACAATGTCAATACCTACTCTCTCAAGTGGGACTCCCACAACTGGGAGAGGCACTAAAGGTGCCACATTCTTGGAGCCAACCTTACCAGAGGTCTGGCAGGTGTGGCAGCTCCTGCAGTGTTTTTCTACTTCAGCCCCCATCTTTGGCCAATAAAAGTAGAGAGAGAGCCTTTCCTTAGTCTTCTTGAAACTCAAGTGACCAGCCAAAGGAATCTCGTGGGCTAACTGCAAGAACTGTTGTCTGTTCTTTTGGGGTACTACAAGTCGTTTGTAGTCTCCAGGTGCAGAATCGTCGGTTCACTGTAGAAGAGGCCATCTTCCGAGTGCAACCTGTATTTCCCAGGCTCTTGTCCTTCAGCCTGAGCTTCCGCCTGGTGGCAAAGACCTTCCAGAGTTGGACATTCTCTCTGTCCCTTACTGAAGTCTGCCCTGTTGGGTCCACCTTCTGCCAGTAAAGACTGCAGCTCAGGATGGTCAACAGGATCCAGATCTCCAATGAGTTCCTGGCCTTCCATTAGCTCTTCTTCAGAGTCTAATTCTACCACACAGGGTTGTACCACCCTCTCAGCCTCAGCTGGAGGGGGAGTTACTGTTGTAACTTTGGACAACCGAGGGGAAGTCCTTGTTGGCTGCACTGAAGTGCTGGCTGCTGGTTTCTGTTGAGAAGTTTTAGGTGTCCCTTTCGCTTCTGATTTCTTTGAGACGGCAGCTGACAAATCCAGTGGAGCAGGAGTTATATGCTTCTTCATCATCTCCTCGGGAGTACCACTCATTGTTCTCTCGTTTGCAGGTCTGGTTAGCTCCTGTAACCGTTTACTAGGAGGTCTGGCTGTAGGTAATCACAACTCCAAGAGTTTTTAAATCGTTACCCAACAGAACTCGTCCTGGTACCTCACTTTGTATGCTCACAGGTATCTGCACAGTCATGTCATTACACTGGATGAGAACTGTTAATTGGGGAAGCATCTGCACAGGCCCTCCAGCTAACTTGGTGAGGCGTTTGGGTGCCTTAGCAACATCCCCAGCCTGAAAAAAAGATTTATCCACCACAGTTATGCTGGCCCCAGTGTCCCTAATGGCAGGAGTCTCCTGACCATTCACCTGGACACTGTCCTTATAATACTCTTTAGTATTATCTGGGATAGAATTATAGACATCTAAATTCTGTTGTTCCCACAAACCCAGAGACACTAAAGAAACACTGGCTGAGACTCCAATGGGTTCATCAGCCAGCAGTAGAAAGTTTCCACTTGCCATTTGGACTTCCTCCTCTGGAGCGAAGGCTAAGGAGACAAGCTGGAGCCCTGAAGGTTTACCCTTGCATCTGGGATCTCCTTTCACATGGTCAGTAGAGCCACAAACAAAGCATTTACCAAATGCTTTCTGGAATGGTGGCTTGTTCTGGCCTCCCTCTGGTTTGGCACCAGAAGGTACACTATTATGCTGTGGTTTTCCTTGTGGCTTACCCTTATGGTTTTGTTTGGGGCCCTCTTTGGAATTTGAGTTATTAGAATTCTCTTTTGAGTCTTTTTTAGGCTGTTTTCCCTCATCATTTTTCTGAGTTGCCCCAGAATCCTTATGAGTAGCCCTGTTGGCAACCCACAAGTCAGCAGCCTTAGCTAGCTTCCTGGAATCCAATTCCTTTGAATCAGCCAAGTGCTGTCTGAGCTCAGGAGAACAGGCATCATAAATAGACTCCAACATAAAAAGATTCTTCATACCCTCACAAGTGTTCACCTTGTAACACTTAATCCATCCCTCTAAGTTTTTCAACCCTTCACTCACCCAGGTAGCCCAAGGGGTACCATCATGCTTTTTGAGGGATCTAAACCTCTTAAGATACTGGGAAGGGGTCTTCCCAAATCTAGCTATCAGAGCTAGTTTCACACTTTCATACTCTTTCCTGTCCTCCTCCCCCAACTCCATTACCACATCAGTTGCAACAGGGGGGAGCCTAGAGAACAACCAGGTAAGTAGCTCATTACCTGTGATGTTCTGGAGCCCATGATTATACTCAAACAAACTCAGCCAATCCAACACATCCAACTTTGGTTCATACATACCAATTAATTCCTTAGGCATCCGTGGTCTTTTGGGACTGGAACTTCTAGAGGAGCCAGAGACAGAAGCAGTTTCAACAGACAACTTTTTCATTTCTAACTCATGCTTGAGCTCCATTTCTCCGAGCCTAAGAATTTGTTGCATTTCTTGGTGTTTCTGTTCAGTTCGAGCAGTAATCCTTCTGAATTCCAAGTCTATTTTCATTTTTTCTAGTTCAAGGACTTGAGGACTTAGTGCGGGACCTGCTATAGGCCCAGTAGGTACAGCTGGTAAGGCAGACAGAGGGGCAGGGGAGACAGTTTCATTAGCCTCTCCTTCCTCTTCAGCCTCTTCATCACTATCATCAGAACTTTGATTTAGATCAACACCATTACTGTTATCTACATTTGCTGGAGAAGTTGGTTCCTCTGAACCAGTACCCAGACTTTGGTTTTCCAGCAATCTTGCTATCAGTTCTATTTTCTTGCCTCTTACAGAAAGATTCTTTTGTCTACAGAGAGCTCTCAAACTCTCAGTATTTTCACCTGACAAGGACTCGTGACTGTAAACTTCCATAGTAGACATGTTTTTAGAAAGTTGCTTTTTAGTTCTAAGCTTTGTGGTTAGTTATCCTAAAGTGTTGAAAAGCACTCTAAACTGTATACTCGATACAAATCCCACCGCTGTACACCAGTGTTAGGCAGAAACCTGTGCAGTTCCCTCTGGGACCTGTAGGGTATTTTGTGGAGATTTGGGGCCTGTTGGGTATTTTGGTATTTTCTTACCGCCAAAATACCTTTAGCAATAATCACTCTCTGTATTCATATTGGGTCACACATGACAATAATACATTGCATTATTTCAGAATTCAGACCTATTTAGAAGATGTGCGCAGTATTTTCTTGATTGGTTGGTATAGTGGTTGGTTTATTTGTGGCCCCAATATCCAACATCTCTTGTTTTTTATCTAGATTCTTCTTGATCACTAGAGAGACCTCAGGCCTACATTTTAGGGATACCACATTTTCAGTGTTAGTGTTGTGTGCCACCATGGGCTATTGTGGTATTTTTGTGGTAATTTCCACTACCTTATATACGGTAGGGAACTATGTCCAGAGAGTCTCTCTTCCCGTTGGCTCATGTACCTCCAACAGGCTATGCTACAAACAGTCACTCACAACTGTCCATACTGAATAGAATCATGCACACATCTGTTTTAAAATGAAAATTGCACTGTTTAAAAATCTACCCACGTTTAAACCTTTCCCCATGCAAAATGAAAGAGAGAAATAATACACACTAGCTATCTGTTTTCAAATATTTTCGTATTATAGAAATTTCTTTTAAACACAGTTTAACTTTTTTTACAGAAATAAATGAAATGGTACAACATGCCTGAGCTCCATTTCTCTGAGCCTAAGAATTTGTTGCATTTCTTGGTGTTTCTGTTCAGTTCGAGCAGTAATCCTTCTGAATTCCAAGTCTATTTTCATTTTTTCTAGTTCAAGGACTTGAGGACTTAGTGCGGGACCTGCTATAGGCCCAGTAGGTACAGCTGGTAAGGCAGACAGAGGGGCAGGGGAGACAGTTTCATTAGCCTCTCCTTCCTCTTCAGCCTCTTCATCACTATCATCAGAACTTTGATTTAGATCAACACCATTACTGTTATCTACATTTGCTGGAGAAGGTGGTACCTCTGAACCAGTACCCAGACTTTGGTTTTCCAGCAATCTTGCTATTAGTTCTATTTTCTTGCCTCTTACAGAAAGATTCTCTTGCCTACAGAGAGCTCTCAAACTCTCAGTATTTTTACCTGACAAGGACTCTTGACTGTAAACTTCCATAGTAGACATGTTTTTTTGAAAGTTGCTTTTTAGTGCTAAGCTTTGTGGTTAGTTATCCTAAAGTGTTGAAAAGCACTCTAAACTGTATACTCGATACAAATACCACCGCTGTACACCAGTGTTAGGCAGAAACCTGTGCAGTTCCCTCTGGGACCACTGCAAAAAGTTTAAGACTACAGGAGTTAGCAGTAAACCCAATTGGTAGCGGCCTGCACCACCCAGATTTACCTGGTAGTTGTGGCTGAGCAGTCAGACTTCTCTCAAGATGAGTTAGGCAGTATTTAGAGTATACAAAATAGGGCAATTTACACAGTAGGACAAGCAGACACTGATCAGAGCTTGGGCGTAAAGATATATAATTATTTATTTTAAAGCACATCTATGAAAAACACACTGGCACTAATACGGCAAACAACTTCAATCACAGTTACTATAAGTATATATCAATCCCATAACAATATTTCGACAAGTCTAGGTTCAACGGCACCACTTTTTTGCAGACAGAGGTGAATGCTTTAACCTAGATGGCACTCTAATATTCGTTAGAAAGGGAGAGAAAAAGGCAGGGTATGAAACCAACTCAGTACCAACACTTTTACGAAGCAAATGCAAGGCAAGCAAGGCAGGGTCTACTGTAGATCACAAAGTTCAGAGGCCAGGCCCACTCGGAGAGAGGCAAGGCGGTATGTCCCAAAAGTGTCACAGTGGAAATGCACTTCAAGTCTTTGTAGCAAAATGTCACAGAAAGGTTGGACCAGTTTTAGAACAAAAGTTAGGAAGGTCTGGAGGCGACCCAGTGGAAAGGTAAGGATTTAAGACACCTCACGCTAACCGTTTCAAGGGAAGCCAGGTGGACACAGTACCTTGGAAGTGAAGAGACAGCTCCGGCGGGAGCAGGTGTTCCTGGTGGTGGATGCAAGTCGGGGCTTTGCCAGAAGAAGAGATGATCTCGTCGTAGAGGAAAGTTGAAGATCGTTGCACCACCAGGGAAGAGGCCAGTCGCGGAGTGCTCCGTCACAAGGCACCACCTTTTGGTCGTGGTACAGTGGTTAGTGGCTATCCGGTTGCCGGGATGCTCAGCACGGGCAATTCGACCACTGGATGTCCTGGAAGCGAAGAAAAAGCAAGGGACTGGTTGTTCCCACCAGTCAGGGGAAGAAGACTCTCCAGCAGGGAGATCTCCTCTGTCGTTGGGCAGTGGTGAGTCGGTTCAGCAGGGCTCCACCGGAGGTGTCGTCGTTGCAGGTCGGCTCAGCTTTACCCTCGTCGGATTCTTAGGTCCTGTGGCGACTTCTGCCGTTCCAGTCCCAAAAGCCCTGCTTTTATGCAGAAAACCCCCATTCATTCAGCCTAGCTGTCAATCAAACATGCTAAGTGGTGAGCGGGGCGGCTCACCACGTGGGCCAATCACACTAGAGTGCGACTTGAGTTGGCAAGGCAACTCAGTCCAGGGTGCCTAAACCCCTCCCACACCCCCTGTGGTACCTGTTGGGTATTTTGTGTAGATTTGGGGCCTAGCGGTATTTTCTTACCGCCAAAAATAATTTAGCAACAATCACTCCTTGTATTCACATTGGGTTATGTATAATAATAACACAGTGGATATGCATTATTTCAGTACACAGACATGCGTGGTTGGTATGCGTGGTTGGTATGCGTGGTTGGTGGTATTTTGGTGAGCATAATTCCCTTGTTTTATTTGTGGCCCCAATATCCAGAACCCCTTATTTTTGTTTAGATTGTTCGTGTAATCACCTTAGAGACCTCAGGCTTGCATTTCAGGAACACCACATTTTCACTTTTAGTGTGCCACCATGGGCAATTTCTCGCTGTCTTATCTAAGGCAGCGAGCTATCATGTGGTATTTTTCACTAACTTATATACAGTAGTGAACTATGTCCCGGGTCTCTATTTTTGCTGACTCATGTACCTTCAGCAAAAAGGCTATAACACCCACAGTTATTTATAATTGCTCATACTGAATGACATTTGCTCATACTGAATGGCTGCAGCCAAATCTTATTTTTAGCTACCTTAAAAATGACGATTGCACTGTCTAAACATCTCCCCACATCATCAGCACTGCATTGGTAAATATAAAACACACCACCCGTCTGCTTTCAGATATTTTTGTGTATTATAAAAGTTGCATTTAAACACGATCTCACTCTTTACAGAAATAAATGAAATAGCACAGTAACAGCATTATTTGTGATACACTGAAAAGAGAGTGGCGGAGACAAGAATTCAATTTGTAACATTAAACACGTGGGTAAAGCACAGGAATCTCCTTTCCTACACTGACTGAATATTTTCGTACACACTCAGCCCCCACACCTCAGCGAGATAATTTCCAGGCTTATTCAGTATGTAACTTCTTTGGCTGGTCGCCTTCTGGAGGGATTCACCCAGCAAGGACAAGCATCTGCTGTCACTCAAACTGGGACTTGTTGACTGGAAAAGCCAGTCTCTGCAACCAAGTTGAATCTGCTTTAGGAATCAGGCATCCCCAGCTGTCAACCCCGTCCTTCTTCGAGCTGTGTCAAGATCGTCTGCCCTCTCCCCCTTTTCAAGATTCTACAGGAAAACTTGGTTACCGAATGCTTGTCCAATAAGATTCTATCATGTCATCTCCTCCCTCACTACACAATGGCTTATTTTTTTTACAGTTGCAACTGTAACAAACTGATTTCCTGCTTATTCGAAGTCTTTGCCTCCTGCAGTTACTGTGGACAGAGCACAGAAAGGCAAAAGAAAAAAAAACTTGAATGTGTGTTTAAAACTGATTTTCAGAGTAGGCCTCATTTTGCAGTGAAGACACATTCTTTTATTAATGAGTTATAATTATTAGTCTTGTTAGTGAGATTAGTTTGTTAATTACCAAATGTGTCTCTTGCAACATAGGCATTTCAGGTGAGAAATGGTGTGCATTTTGAAGGTACAGATGTGTGCTTTTAACTGTGAAAATTGTATTTGCATTTTATATGTAAAAATCGTTTTTGACTGAATAACCTGCCCTTACTTATATGTCCATGTTACACTGGCAACACATAGCTTGAAACAACTGCATCATAGCAATGCACCAAACCCATGCAGTGGCGCTGCATAAAAATGCTCAATAACACATGTCTTGCTGTACCACATTATATCAATGCACCAAACCCATGCAGTGGCGCTGCACTTCAAAAAAAAAACATGCTATACATTGATCCTGTGCAGTGGTGCTGTACTCTGTGCTCCTAAAACACGCTAAACAATCCTACATATACCCTCCTTTTTATTTGAATTTGGCTAATCCGAGCCACAATTGGAAAAAATCCAACTTGTTCCTTTTATTCTTTAAAAAATGTAACAATCCAATACAATTAACATTCTTGTGAAGATGAAAATTGAAAGTCGCTGTGCAATCAATATAATATTAAAATTCATCTGAATTTATCAATTCTTATAAAATGTTCTATATTTGCCTTCCCAATGGAAGTGT